>NC_091471.1:221053413-223488413 GCF_036971445.1 Narcine bancroftii
CATACATGGAACATAACAGAGATAGCTTGCCTTGAATCTCCATTCCCTAAAATAGATGACACATTTTTCTTGTTTGTTTTTCCCTTGTGTGAAGACATTGTTTTATTGTATATGTTGAATATTTATTGGTTTTGTAGGGGGTGGAAGGGGAGAGGGAGGGAAGGGGGGGAAAATGTCACTGTGTATATTTAATGAGAAACATTTGTACATATTTTGGTTGGTATGGTTCACAGTGTGAGAAATAATTAAAAAAAAACATGGGCAAATTAGCTGGATGGGCCTGTTTCCTTGGTGCACTATGACTCCATATGGATTTATTGCAGGGCATCTTTCATCTTCTATCTTCGTATCATGGCTGAAGAATAACTTGATTTCCATCAATTCTGTCATAGCTAATGGGATTTCTCTGATATTGCAGTTTGCTGCAGGTGGTCAAGAGGTGAAAAGTTAAAGTCTGCGATTTTTTTTCCACAGGAAGGCCTAGGCCTTTTTGCTGGCAGCTATGTGGTGGGAGATTTTTGAGTCTCTTCACAATCTATCACATCCTGGTACAAGTGCATCAAACAAACTAATTACAAAACATTTTACCTGGGTTGTTGGATTATGGGTAAGGACCTGCCTGCCGTGTCAACTCTCTGAAGTCTCCAGGTGTACAAATTCCAAGCTGGGGAATTTTGTTGTTCTGGATTCATTTCCAGCATGTGCACCTTGATCTGGTAGGTCCACTTGTCATCTCGGGGATATATTTAACTACTCACGTGTGAAGATTAGACTACCAGGTGGCAGGAGGCCATTTCTATCACTGACATCTCTGTGGAAATGGTCGCTAAGGCTTTTGTGGATCGATGAATTCCTTTTTTTGGTGTTCCTGTCACTATTACAATGGAACAAAGGTCTCAGTTCGAGTTGACACTGTTCAGAGCTCTCACTGATCTTCTAGATACCACCTGTATTCGCACTACGGTTTACCATCCGCAGACCAACAACCTCATTGAGTGTTCCCATTGGAATTGAAGGCAGCATTAACAGCAGGTGATGCATCTACGTGGAGCAAATGTTTGCCCGTGGTTCTCCTTGGAGTGCGTACTGCCGTTAAGGCAGATCTTGGTCATTCAGCGGCAGAGCTAGTTTATGGCACTGCATTAACCTTGCCAGACAAGTTTGTGAATCTGAGTCCAAGTACAGCGTTCTATGATCTGACTAGTTATGTTGATCATCTTCCAGAAAACACGAGATCACTCCAACCTACTCCTACATGGCAGGCGACACCTGCAGTGTATGTGCCGAATGATTTACACATTGTACTCATGTGATCCTCCAGCACCATGCTGTTCACAAACCACTTCAGCCCATTTACGATAGTCCTTTTCAGGTCTTATAATGCTACGCGAAGACTTTTGTGATCGACAGGAATGGGAAAGCTGACATGGTTTCCATTGACAGGTTGAAGCCAGCGTGTATCGACAGTCCATGTTCTGTGTTGGAGCTAGGGTCAGAGGAGCGGTGGCACCCTTGCTATTTGGACCATGCATCACTATCCTAAGAAGTCAGGCCGAACTGTCAGACCTCTGGACCATTACATAGCAGGACAATTCCAATCAGTTACCTCCTTTCATAGGTTGGATGGTGAAGGGGGGGGGGCGGGCTGTTGCTGTCGCATACTTACCTCCGTCGGAAGGAGGAGAGTGAAAGTGTCAGGATCATGTGTGGCAGTAAGTTAATGAGGTGAGAGGAGTTTAGCTGGGTGGTGTTTGGGGAGTTGAAAAATGCAATGTTGTGTCTAGTGAATTTAAAAAAAAGTCGACTTCATGGTGTGCTAAAGAAACTAATGAGTGTATTCTTTATTTGTCGATAAGCTGTGGTAAATCTGTGCCACTACGTCGGTGCCTTGGTCAACATGGATAAATTGGCATGATGGGCCTGCTTCTGTGTTGTACAACTCTATGACTCCGTATGAACTGATTGCAGGTCATCTCTCATATTCTATGGCTGTATCCCAGGAAATTTGATCTCCATCAGTTCTGTTATAGCTAATAGGATGACTGTGACACTGCAGACTTCGCTGCAGTGAACAAGAGGTGCTCATTGGGATAGGAGGTCCTAGAAGGGGGAGGCGGGGAGACAGTGCATTCCTTCTGCTATTTAAACTGAACATTGCATGTTCCTGACATAGTTATTCAGTGCCATAATTATTTTTCTTGTCAACTTTGATTAAACCCAGTCCAGAGATTTTCACAACACGGTTGAGAAATGCTGTGACTCCCCTCCCCACTCTCTCCTCATTCGCACCAGCAGCAGACATTTATAAATGCACAAGAAGTCTAATCCGGCTAAATTTTGCCCAATCAATTTACACGCAGCAAAATTATGGAAGTGCTATCAGTTGTAAATTGCTCACGAATAATAAGAACCCCTCACTGGACCAGGGATGTGACAAATGAAATTAAATTTACCAAAATGCAATATCTCACAAGTCCCCATTTGCCATTCATGCCCCATTTCTTCAGCTGATCTAGATCTTATTGCAATCTCATTATCACCTTCTTCATTTTTATATCACCAATTGTTTCTTTGGCTTGGCTTCGCGGACGAAGATTTATAGAGGGGTAATGTCCACGTCAGCTGCAGGCTTGTTTGTGGCTGACAAGTCCGATGCGGGACAGGCAGACACGGTTGCAAGGGGAAACTGGTTGGTTGGGGTTGGGTGTTTCCTTTGTCTTTTGTCAGTGAGGTGGGCTCTGCGGTCTTCTTCAAAGGAGGTTGCTGCCCGCCGAACTGTGAGGCGCCAAGATGCACGGTTTGAGGCGATATCAGCCCACTGGCGGTGGTCAATGTGGCAGGCACCAAGAGATTTCTTTAGGCAGTCCTTATACCTCTTCTTTGGTGCACCTCTGTCACGGTGGCCAGTGGAGAGCTCGCCATATAACACGATCTTGGGAAGGCGATGGTCCTCCATTCTGGAGACATGACCCACCCAGCGCAGCTGGATCTTCAGCAGCGTGGACTCGATGCTGTCGACCTCTGCCATCTTGAGTACTTCGACGTTAGGGGTGAAAGCGCTCCAATGGATGTTGAGGATGGAGCGGAGACAACGCTGGTGGTGATGCCGGTAGAGGACCCATGATTTGGAGCCGAACATGAGTGTGGGTACGTCATTAATTTAAATAACCCCTCACTGTGTCCTTCTGTCTCCTACCATATTCTCTATGGCAGAAAATTGATGTTTCCAATGATGGGAAAATCCAGAACCCAGGGCCATGGTTTGAGGATAATAGGCAAACCATTTAGGACCGAGATGAGGAGGAATTTCTTTACCCAGAGGGTGGTGAATCTGTGGAATTCATTGCCACAGAGGGCAGTAGAGGCAGGTTCATTAAATATATTTAAGAGGGAATTAGATATATTTCTTCAGTATAAGGGTATTAAAGGTCACGGAGAGAAGGCGGGGACGGGGTACTGAACTTTAAGATCAGCCATGATCTCGTTGAATGGCGGAGCAGGCTCGAAGGGTCGAATGACCTACTCCTGCTCCTATCTTCTATAAAACTAATTCTGTATCGAACTGCCTCACTCACACTGGATCCCATGTAATCTGATCTGGACGACTGAATTCTGCTGCACTCTGAGACATCTGAACACATGTCCTCGGCCTGGGGAGGGTAGAGCAAAGGAGGGACTTAGCTGTGACTGCCAATCCAACTGACACAGTGGAATCATATCCAAATCGTATTACCCCCACAGTATTAAGTGAGAAAAATATAAAAACTGCAACATCTGTTGTTTCTATTACAAGACTTGTCCATCTTTGGGTTTAATGTTGGCCCCAGGAGCAGGTGCAGTGCAGACTGAGGAACTGAGAGAAAAGGATAAAATCCTGACTGGAGCTAATGATGGGAAAAGGTGTCGTCAAGCACCGTGGGAATCAGTGGGTTCATAGCAACATAGTTATCTATAGTCCACGCTGCTGAAGATCCAGCTGCGCTGGATGGGTCACGTCTCCAGAATGGAGGACCATCGCCTTCCCAAGATCGTGTTATATGGCGAGCTCTCCACTGGCCACCGTGACAGAGGTGCACCAAAGAAAAGGTACAAGGACTGCCTAAAGAAATCTCTTGGTGCCTGCCACATTGACCACCGCCAGTGGGCTGATAACGCCTCAAACCGTGTATCTTGGCACCTCACAGTTTGGCGGGCAGCAACCTCCTTTGATGAAGACCGCAGAGCCCACCTCACTGACAAAAGGCAAAGGAGGAAAAACCCAACACCCAACCCCAACCAACCAATTTTCCCCTGCAACCGCTGCAACCGTGTCTGCCTGTCCCGCATCGGACTTGTCAGCCACAAACGAGCCTGCAGCTGATGTGGACTTTTTACCCCCTCCATAAATCTTCGTCCGCGAAGCCAAGCCAAAGAAGAGTTATCTATATTAATAATTTGAATAGCAGTCATTAATTTGAAGGAACCTTGAACCTTGATTAGTAAATTTGCCAATAACAAAATTGGTATTGTAGAGGACAGTGAAATAATGTTTCTAAGTTTATAACGGCATTTAGATCAGTAGGGAAGGAGAGCCAAGGAGTGACAAATAGATTTCAATTCTGACAATGCACTTTGTAAGTCAAACCAGGGAAGATGGCACATTGCAGTGCCCTGGAGACCGAGGGGTAAGGTGCAAATTCTTTGTAAATGGCAAGTGGACAATGTGGTGAAGGTGGTGTTTAGCATTCTTTCCTTCACTGGACAAGGCAGTGAGTACAAAAGTTGGGACCCTGTGATTCAGCTGTACAATGCATTGCAGTACCATGTGTGTGCAGTTCGGAAGGGTTAGAGTATATTCAGCAGGGTGTTGCTGAGACCAGAGAGCTTGAGTTTATAGTGAGAAGTTGGATAGGCTGAGTCTTTAATCCCTTAACACTCGGAGGCTCAAGGTTGTTCTTACAGAGGTTTATAAAATCATTCAGGTTATGAATACAGGGAATGCTCAGTCTTTTTCCAGAGCAGATAATTCTAGAACTAGAGGCCATAGGTTTCAGGTGAGAGATTCAAGAAGACCCGAGTGGCAACATTTTCCTCTCGGAGGAAGGTGCATTTCTGGAATGAACCCCAGAGAAAACTGCAGAAATGGGCGCAATTCTGAAATTCAAAAAGATATTTGGACACAATCATGGAAAGGGAGGGATTAGAAGGATATGGACTAAGTTCATGCAAATACGACCTAGGCAAACAGTACATTTACCATCGAAGACAAGAGACACATGCATACAAATGCAGTGCCATTTGAATGTTCTCCTCTATAATCACACCATGCCTATTTTGAAATAATATTGCTGGATTTATGCTCTGAACCTTGAAAGTGGCAAAACCGGTAGATTGGGTGGTCAAAAAGGCTTTCAGCACATCACCTTTCATAAGAATACCAAGAAAAGAAATTGGGAGTGAAACACGAAAGTCTTCAGACACTGATCGGAGTAAAAACCCACAGAAATGCTGGAGGAACTCCAGCCAGTCGAGACCAACAAAAGCTCCTAATTGGATAAGGAGGCAAGAATTGATTTTGGCTCTGTGAAAGGAGAGAAAAGGAAAGAGACAGACAGATCTGGGGAAAAGGCAGAAGGGGGTGCTTTTTCTGAAAGGTGTCCCGGTCGCCTTTCCGCCACCTGTTTCCGACCCTCTCTTCTCTTTTCCGTTTATTTTCACAGAGCCAAAAAATCAATTCTCACCTCTCCTCTTATCATATCCAATTAACAACTTTTGTTGGTCTGGACTTCTCTCCCTGCAAGTCTTCAGCCTTTATTCCGTAACCTTCCTGTTCTTTGCTTATTCCTTGATAAAGGGCTCAGGCCCAAAACGTCGGTAATATCTTTACCTCACATGGATGATGTGAAACCAGCCGGGTTTCTTCAATTTTTAAAAAAAAATAGAAGTAGGGAAGGTCATGTTGTAGCTGTATAAGATGCTGGTGATGCCCCATTTAAAGCATGATGTTCAGTTTTGATCACTATGCTATTGAAAAGGTGTTGTCAAGCAGGAGAGAGTGCAGAGATTTACAAGGCTGTTACTAGGATTTGTGGGATTTGTTTGAGCAGGCTAGGGCATTATTCCTTGGAGCTCAGGAGGATGAACGGTGTTCTTAGAGGTGTACAAAATCATAAGTGGAATAGATTGCATGAACAGTCATTTGTTCAGTGGTGAGGTTGCGGGTGGAGGCAAGTCACAGGAGAAGAGATGTACAGTAATAGGAATTTAAGGGGAAACTTTTTTTTTTAATACAGAGCAGGGTTTCCCCCAACTTTTTTTTCCCACTCATATCCCACCTTCAGTATGCCATTTGTCCTCTGTGATTAGTAAGGGATTACTGAAGGTATGAGTGGATAGAAAAAGTTTGAAAACCACTGTTTTAAATCCCTAATTGACTCATGATGTGCAGTTTCAGAACTCCAAATAACCATATAACCATTTACAGCGCGGAAACAGGCCATCTTGGCCCTTCGAGTACGCACCGGTTCACTGTAACAACTCCACTAGCTCCCCCCTCATAACCCTCCAACCCCCTCACATCCATGTACACATCCAACCTTCTCTTAAACGACAGAAGGGACCCTGCCACAACTATCTCCTCTGGAAGATCATTCCATTCTGCCACCACTCTCTGAGTGAAGAAGCATCCTCTAACATTTCTCCTAAAGTTTTGCCCCCTTAACTTTAACTTATCCCCTCTTGTTCCAACCTCCCTGCCCTCAGGGGAGTCTATTTACATCTAGTCTATCTATTCCCCTCATAATTTTAAATACCTCTATCAAATCCCCTCTCAAACCATGTACATTCCAGTGAATAAAGTCCCAGTCTCCTTAATCTCTCCCTGTAATCCAGGCAACTTCCTTGTAAATCTTCTCTGTACCATCAACACCTTATCTACATCCTTTCTATAATTTGGCGACCAGAACTGAAGACAATACTCCAAACCTGGCCTCACCAATGCATTAAACAGCCGCAGTATCACTTCCCAGCTCCTATACTCCATACCACACATGTCAAACTCTGGCCCGCGGGCCAAATTTGGCCCGCGATATAATTATATTTGGCCCGCAAGATCATTTCAAAAATATATTAGAGGTGGCCCACTGGCCACCGCGCCAGTATAGCGCATGCACAGTAATACAACAAATCCCAGAATGCATTGGTGTCACCCGCTAATCGCCCCCACCTCCTCTGTTAACGTTGCAGGGTCTCACCGTGGACTCTGGTTTTGGGGCCTGGCCAGTGTCAGGGGGAGCCAAGGCCGCTTCCCAGCGCCCGGAACCGGAGGCCTCGGGCCTGACCTCGCCAGGACCGTTGCCCACTCCCCCTCCCTGCCGCAGGCCGACCCGCGGCTCACGGTGACGGGGCCGCTGATCCGCCGAGATGCCGTCCTGCAGCGAGAGCCGATGCCCCCGCACTGTCGTTGTCCAACCCGATCGCCCGCAAACCCCGCCCTCCCGCACACAGGCCTTAGTAAGTATTATGAACTTTAATCTCAGGATAAAACGATCTTCCAATAGTTTCATGTCACAGTGATAAATATATTCCTGGTTAAAAATGGTCCTGCACCTGGATACAAGCTCATTAGGCATAAAACTTGAAAAGTGTGTAAACCAAAGGATATCTGTACCAATGGAAAAAGGGCATGGCAAATAACCCTGCTAGAGTTCATGCCCACAATCAGTCACCCATTTGATTGTTTCAGGAATCATGTTATTCTCCCACATTCTCAATAGCCCTCAGATTTTACTATTCGACAGCACACTAGCAACATTTGACAAATCCTCTATAGAAAAATATTATTTATTGAATATTTTATTTCTCATTTGTTAATGCTTCTGAAGTTTATCCAAAACTATTATTAAACATTTATTTTAATAAGAAAAAGTTTAACATTACATATGTTGAAAGAGAAAACATGCAGGTGTTTTTGAAAATTTTCAATAAATATTTAGTTCGGCCCTTGACTTAGTCCAAGTTTTTAATTTTGGCCCTCCGTGAATTTGAGTTTGACACCCCTGCTCTATACTATGATTTATGTAGGCCAGCATACCTTCAATGAACTCTGTACCATAACCCCCAGGTCCCTCTGCGTACCTCATGGCCACTGACAATTTTTCTCAAGCAAAATATTTCAGTCACAATTGGGTCCAGAGCAGTGGTTCTCAGCCTTTCCACTCATATACCACTTTAAGCAATCCCTATGCCATAGGTGCTCTGTGGTTAGTAAGGGATTGCTTTAGGGTAGAAATAAAAAGTGGGTGGAAAGAAAAAGTTTGAAAACCAGTTTTCACAACTCCAAAGGAAGTGGGACAAGGGCAATTTTTCCCAAGCAAAATAGTTCAGTAACAAATGGGTCCAGAGCAGTGATTTGCAACCTTCTCTTCCCACTCAGACACCACCTAAAGCAATCCCTTACTAATCACAGAGCACTGAAGGCATAGGGATTACTTAAAGTGGGATGTGAGTGGAAAGACAGTCTGGGAAACCCTGATGTTGAGGGTGGATGGGGTAAGAGGGAGGAGGGGAGGGGGGAGAGAGGGGAGGGGGAGAGAGGGGAGGGGGGAGAGAGGGGAGGGGGGAGAGAGGGGAGGGGGGAGAGAGGGGAGGGGGGAGAGAGGGGAGGGGGGAGAGAGGGGAGGGGGGAGAGAGGGGAGGGGGGAGAGAGGGGAGGGGGGAGAGAGGGGAGGGGGGAGAGAGGGGAGGGGGGAGAGAGGGGAGGGGGGAGAGAGGGGAGGGGGGAGAGAGGGGAGGGTGGAGAGAGGGGAGGGGGGAGAGAGGGGAGGGGGGAGAGAGGGGAGGGGGAGAGAGGGGAGGGGGGAGAGAGGGGAGGGGGGAGAGAGGGGAGGGGGGAGAGAGGGGAGGGGGGAGAGAGGGGAGGGGGGAGAGAGGGGAGGGGGGAGAGAGGGGAGGGGGGAGAGAGGGGAGGGGGGAGAGAGGGGAGGGGGGAGAGAGGGGAGGGGGGAGAGAGGGGAGGGGGGAGAGAGGGGAGGGGGGAGAGAGGGGAGGGGGGAGAGAGGGGAGGGGGGAGAGAGGGGAGGGGGGAGAGAGGGGAGGGGGGAGAGAGGGGAGGGGGGAGAGAGGGGAGGGGGGAGAGAGGGGAGGGGGGAGAGAGGGGAGGGGGGAGAGAGGGGAGGGGGGAGAGAGGGGAGGGGGGAGAGAGGGGAGGGGGAGAGGGGAGGGGGAGAGAGGGGAGGGGAGAGAGGGGAGGGGAGAGAGGGGAGGGGAGAGAGGGGAGGGGAGAGAGGGGAGGGGAGAGAGGGGAGGGGAGAGAGGGGAGGGGAGAGAGGGGAGGGGAGAGGGGGAGAGGAGAGGGGGAGGGGAGAGGGGGAGGGGAGGGGGGAGGGAGGGGAGGGGAGGGAGGGGAGGGGAGGGAGGGGAGGGGAGGGAGGGGAGGGAGGGGGGAGGGGAGGAGGGAGGGGAGGGAGGGGAGGGGAGGGAGGGGAGGGAGGGGAGGGGAGGAGGGGAGGGGAGGGGAGGGGAGGGAGGGGAGGGAGAGAGGGGGGGGAGAGAGGGGAAGGAGGGGAGGGGAGAGAGGGGAGGGGGAGAGGGGAGGGGGAGAGGGGGAGGGGAGAGGGGGAGAGGGGAGAGAGGGGAGAGAGGGGAGAGAGGGGAGGAGAGAGAGGGGAGGAGGGGAGGGGAGAGAGGGGAGGAGGGGAGGGGAGAGAGGGGAGGGGAGGGGAGAGAGGGGAGGGGAGGGGAGAGAGGGGAGGGGAGAGGAGAGGAGGGAGGGGAGGGTGGAGAGGAGGGTGGAGAGGGGGCAGTGGGCCTGATTCCTCATTCGGCGACTCACCCACCGATTTGTAGGGGGCCCAGCCAGAAACTGAACGCTAATGCCCGCAGGAACAGTTCACGGGTTATTGCGGACATCGAGCAAGTCGGCCCGCAGCCCGTGCACTTTCGGCAGGCGACCCAGCCTCAAATAAACGGGTTTTTTTATTTGTAAAGTAGGCGACAGCATTTTAGAGTGGATTCATAGGGCGGAGTTTGCAAAAAGCTAACATGGATCGAGCACCAAAGGGCCCCCGTGCCCCCTGCCCCGACCCCGCCGTGTCCGGAAGCCACACTCTCACCATAGTCCCGCGGCGGCAACAACCGCGTCTCAAACGACTCCGCAGCGATTCGCGCCTCCTGCTCCTTCAACGTCAAGGCCAACCCGCCAATGGGGACTGGCCGTGGATTTCCCGCGTGGGGGAGTTGACCAATCAGCGCCACTGTTGTTGAGCCCCAGCCCGGTGACCCGCTTTGAAGGGACAGTGGCGGGTGTGTGTGTCCCTGCCGGCTGTGCGAGTTCATGGTTAGTCCTCCTGTGAAATGAAATGATCTGTTGTCATAACAAAACGTGTGATTATTATAATGAAGGGAGGTAAAAACACAGGATTCTGTTGACTCAAATGCTGCAGAAACTTTCTGCAGCGAGGGTGAAGCTACAGAACCGACGTCTCATCAAGGTGTGGGGGGAACAGGAGAGCCCTCGCCGTAGCCAACCATTTCAATTCTGAGTCACACTCTCAAGCTCACATGTCTGTCCGTGGCCTTTTACACTACCCCACCCTGACCATCCGCATTTTTCGTCTGGGCCCCCTCCAACCCCAGGGCATGAACTTGCATTCCACTAATCAGCTTGCCTTCCTGCCCCTTAACTGGTCATTCCAGTTCCTACTTCCTGTCCAGCCCCTTTCACAATGGCCAGTGATCCCAGGAAGCGAACACCGACCGAGCAGCCTTTAAAGTGGCCAGTGTGAAAGCAAAATCTGCTCAACGCCAGGGTCAGAAGATGACATCTCACGCCAGGGATTGCCGGCCTCTTCCCCTAGTACAATCCCTGGTGTCTGCAAATGCCGGCGTTGAGATCAGGCAAGTGCGAAACTGGCAATTGCATTGCAGGCACTTCCTATTAAAGGGAGAACAGACCAAACGCCAGGGATAACCCTTGCAAGTGTGAAAGCATTTCGTGTCCCAGTTAGATGTGGTCTCACGGTGAGCAGGAAAGGGCTTTGGCAAATATCCCCCAAAGTTCCTCAACATGATTATCCAACTGCACGAAAACCAACAAGGTCGGGTCAGATACAGCAATGAGCTCTCTGAACCCTTCTCCATTAACAATGGCGTGAAGCAAGGCTGTGTTCTCGCACCAACCCTCTTTTCAATCTTCTTCAGCATGATGCTGAACCAAGCCATGAAAGACCCCAACAATGAAGACGCTGTTTACATCCGGTACCGCACGGATGGCAGTCTCTTCAATCTGAGGCGCCTGCAAGCTCACACCAAGACACAAGAGAAACTTGTCCGTGAACTACTCTTTGCAGATGATGCCGCTTTAGTTGCCCATTCAGAGCCAGCTCTTCAGCGCTTGACGTCCTGCTTTGCGGAAACTGCCAAAATGTTTGGCCTGGAAGTCAGCCTGAAGAAAACTGAGGTCCTCCATCAGCCAGCTCCCCACCATGACTACCAGCCCCCCCACATCTCCATCGGGCACACAAAATTCAAAACGGTCAACCAGTTTACCTATCTCGGCTGCACCATTTCATCAGATGCAAGGATCGACAATGAGATAGACAACAGACTCGCCAAGGCAAATAGCGCCTTTGGAAGACTACACAAAAGAGTCTGGAAAAACAACCAACTGAAAAACCTCACAAAGATAAGCGTATACAGAGCCGTTGTCATACCCACACTCCTGTTCGGCTCCGAATCATGGGTCCTCTACCGGCACCACCTACGGCTCCTAGAACGCTTCCACCAGCGTTGTCTCCGCTCCATCCTCAACATCCATTGGAGCGCTCACACCCCTAACGTCGAGGTACTCGAGATGGCAGAGGTCGACAGCATCGAGTCCACGCTGCTGAAGATCCAGCTGCGCTGGATGGGTCACGTCTCCAGAATGGAGGACCATCGCCTTCCCAAGATCGTATTATATGGCGAGCTCTCCACTGGCCACCGTGACAGAGGTGCACCAAAGAAAAGGTACAAGGACTGCCTAAAGAAATCTCTTGGTGCCTGCCACATTGACCACCGCCAGTGGGCTGATAACGCCTCAAACCGTGCATCTTGGCGCCTCACAGTTTGGCGGGCAGCAGCCTCCTTTGAAGAAGACCGCAGAGCCCACCTCACTGACAAAAGGCAAAGGAGGAAAAACCCAACACCCAACCCCAACCAACCAATTTTCCCTTGCAACCGCTGCAATCGTGTCTGCCTGTCCCGCATCGGACTGGTCAGCCACAAACGAGCCTGCAGCTGACGTGGACTTTTTTACCCCCTCCATAAATCTTC
The DNA here is from genome assembly GCF_036971445.1 of Narcine bancroftii. Lineage (NCBI taxonomy): Eukaryota > Metazoa > Chordata > Chondrichthyes > Torpediniformes > Narcinidae > Narcine > Narcine bancroftii. Next base: position 221,065,705 of record NC_091471.1, read on the forward strand.
GTCCGCGAAGCCAAGCCAAAGAAAGAAAAGAAAAGAAAAGAGATGTGGTCTAGTGTGAAAAGGCCAAACCCCCACTCCTATCCCGGGACACTGAATGGCTGATTTACTGGGATGCAAGTGTGAAAGGGGCTTCTCCACCAAGCCTAGACTCCTCCTCCCCCTTCCTGCAATCCTCCCCCCTCCACCTATCATATCCTACCCTCTCTTAAACTCTTAACTTATTAATATTACTTAACCCCCTTCTAATTTTAAGTGCACGTGTATGTAGTGTGTGTATAAGTTCAGAAAAGTTCTTTGATTCACAGTCCAATCTCTTCTCACTCCTCCAAGTTCACCAGTATCAGACAATTCTTATATTGTGTACAGAATTTAACATTTATGAATCTTCGCCAGGCTTTGGTGCTTGAAAGATAAATGGTTACCACTCAGGAAGGTTCTTGTCAGTTTACAGAGAGAGATCTGTTGTTTGTTGGACACAAGCTGATTCCTTCCGATCAGCCACTTCAGTGTCTTGCCGAAGAAACTTGCCCCGTCAGGGTTTTCCAGATGATAACCTCTTTCTTTCAGGTCACCCCAGAGTTTCCTTTCTGTTTCCCTTATCTCAGGTGAAACACCACACAGCCAGCCATCTCCTCTTGTGTGGACCACAAGGGCTTTGAATAGGCTGAAGTCAGAACTCACAACCCATCTTCAAAATGGGCTTTTTCCACAAGCTTGCCAGCTTGTCCTGTTCCAGTCCCAGCTGCTGCTGCTGAACTGTAGAACTGAATTCTCTCTATCTCTTTCTCAGAGAAAACCACATGACCCTTTCAGAACAGCAAACTGCATTCAAATAGACTGCGACACCTGACTCAATCTTTCGAGTCCTTTCATCTGTTGCTTTCCAAAACAATAATCCATTACTCTACAGCATGTCCAATTAATACCTACTTGTAATGTCTCTACAGGCATTCATCAAAGTGTTTGTTTGTGACCTACACTAAAAAAACCCCACAATTTATCTCCTTTAAAACATATCTATATGCAATATAAAATATAACATAATCTGTCACAGCATGACTAGCTGCAGTGTGAAATATAACTGGAGTCGGCATGGCTGTCAGAGGGTGTCTGGCCAGGCTGTTGGCACGTACTTGTGCCTTAAATCATCACAAGATTACTTTTAATACTTAATACAATGTAATGCTATGTAAATAGTTGTTATACTCTATTGTTTAGGGAATAATGACAAGCTGATCTGTGGGTTTGTCCTAAGTTTGAATAGTCTGAAGCCCACAGCGGAAGATTTTCCCACAGTCTTTTATACATTGAGCGCATTTTTTTTTAAAGTTTATTTTTCCATTTTTCAAAATAAACTCAGTCATGTTTGAAAACACAATCATTTTCAACATATTTACACATTATTTTAGTACAATTCACATTCAAAAATACAAATAAAATGTTACAGCATGGCTAGCTGCAGTGTGAAATATAACGAGTCGGCATGGCTGTCAGAGGGTGTCTGGTAGGGCTGTTGGCACATACTTGTGCTTTAAATCATCACAAGATTGCAAATTTCCTCCCTCCAAATATTAAAATTAATTAAAACAGAATCAAAACAAAAGAAATAGGTAAAAGGAAAAAGAAAAGACTCTGTGTACAGTCAGTTTCTCTGATCTATTTTCATTCTTTGAGGTGCTACACTGGTGTTTTCTCTGCATATTTTATTAGCTTTTTAAAGCTGTGTGTTATTCTTATAACTGGGCACGGAAGGTAAAGTTGCCATATTTTGGCAAATGTATCATATTTATTTCTTAAATTATATGTTATTTTCTCATGGGCACATAGTTGTGCACCCCTGTAGATCATCAAGTGATGAGTAGGGGGAGCTGGACTTCTAGGTGATCGCAATACATTTTTTTGCTACTGACAGGGCAATATCTACAAATTTAATTTGAAATTTTGTTAATTTTCTGCACACGTCCTCAAGGTTTCCCAATAAATACAACTCCAGGTCCAGCAGGAAGTCTGCCCCCATAATCCTAGTTAATATATTAGATCATTCAAGCCAAAAGTGTCTCACCTTTGTGCAGGTCCATGTGGAATGTATAAAAGTACCAATTTCTAACCCACACCTCAAGCACTTTTCCTACATCCTTGGTTTTGTTTTATGCAATTTTTGTGGTAATGAAGTATAATTGTGTCAGAAATTGTATTGTACCAATCTAAGGTCTGGCATTGATCACCAATGTCATGCTCTCCCTACATAAAGCTGACCACTCTCCATCAATCGTAATTCCCAAGTTCTCTCTAGATCTTTGCAGGCCCAGTTTTGGGCTCTCGTTTTGAAGCACGACGTATATTCTAGATATAAATTTGGGAGGGCCTCCCAGTCGAAGTAACCCTTCCACCTCGTTCTCTACAGGTGGGGTCATTGTAGGGCCCATTTTTCCCTCAAGAAGGATCTTAACTGGAGAAAATAGTGAAAGGTTCCATTAGGCAAATCGTATTTATCCTTCAGATGTTCAAAGGACATAAGCTGTTTATTTTTATTGCAGTCCTCGATATTTCGGATCCTCTTTCGATGCCAAATATCCAAAATTTTGTTGCCTAAGCTCATAGGCATCAACTCATTGCAATATCAAGGGTGTTTTTGATGGTATTACGATAACTTTACCAATACAATCATTAATTTCCTTCCAGATTCTTATAAGATGTTTTAGAATGGGGTTATCCATTCTTTTACCTATTAATTTGGTATTTGTCTTACAGATGAAATCCTTTGTCACTTTCTTCCCCATTTATGTAGTCCTATGTTAATCCATTTTGCCGGGTCACCTTCAAATAAAGATGCAAGGAACCTTGACTGGGCTGCTTAAAATCTGGTAATTTTAGCCCCCCCGCCCCATGCATAATCCCATGAGAATTTGTCCATCCTGTAGACTTTGCCATTCCAAAGAAAAGTTCCATATTCATTGTCTTTAAAAATTTCCGTGGCAGGTAAATAGGAATGATCTGAAAAGGATACTGCAACCTTGGCAACACCTTCATTTTGATGCAGTTCACCCTGCCCATCAGGCTTCTCCATCTATTTAAATTGTCTTCAATTTTTGCAAGGATAGAGGATGAATTTAGTTTATACAACTTTCCCAGGTCACTATCCATCGTTATCCCAAGGTATTTTATACTACTCAATAAATGGCAGACTCCCTTGTTTATATCTCTTATAATCCAAATTAACTAAGGGCACAATCTCACTTTTTCCCCAAATGAGCGCGTATGACTTACAAAACTGTGCACGAGCATATGAATACTCTAAGAAAAATAATGGCTTGCCTGATATTGACCATGAAAAGGTGCTATTTTTCTAAGATTTTAGTCCTACTTTGATTAAACAAAGGAAGGGGTTTGATGACTTAAGAAGACAACTGTATTCAAAAAACTTGTAATTTTCGATGACATACCCAGCGACTCTGAGGGTTGAAGTAGTAGAAGGAAATGGACGATTTTTCAAAACTAAGATGGAGTTGGAAGACTTCCTGCAATGTTTATGAAAAGGCTAAGGATGTCAAAGAGGAAGATTGAAGAATGTTTACAATGGGACTAAGTTTACAATGGGACTAAGCTCTCCGTGAACATTTCAATAAAATTTACTTTTCAACAATAAATACAAGACAGTTTTAAAAAAAATATGTCTTGTATTTATTGTTGAAAAGTAAATTTTATTGAAATGTTCACGGAGAGCTCAGAAAAGAGAGAAACTGGGGAAAAGTAGTTGCAAGGTGGAGACTCCATTATAAGGAGGGAAAATGGCACTCAGAAAGGAGTATCTAAAAATGATGGTGGTAAAGGGAGGAGTTCTTTCTTGAGAGATTCCGTGGGTTTTTTTTCGAGGGGTTTCCTGTTTACTTTATTGTTAGGTCAGGGACATTGTATGTGTTTTTTAAAGAGGAAAGATCATTATTATTTAAACAATCAAAAGTTTTATTATTAAACAATTTTTATTTTAAAAAGTCAATATGGATAGAATATTAAAATTTATTAGTCTTAATGTTAATGGGATAAGCAAGGCAAGTCTTGGCACACCTAAAAAAAAATTAAAGCCAGATATAGTCTTTCCATAAGAAACGCATCTTATCAAATTGGAACATCGTAAATTATAAGTAATATTATCTACATTTGGCTTAAAAGCAAGAGGAATACCGATTTTAATTAACAAAAGTATACCAATAATAATAGAAGAGATACTAGCTGACCAAGCCAGAAGATTTGCAATGGCACCTTATAAAATTCTTGCAGAATTTTGGACATTTATGAACATCTATGCACCAAATTATGATGATGAAGCCTTTATGAAGGATATCTTTTTAAAAACAGCAGAGGGAAGACTAAATATACTAGTCAGAGGAGACTTCAATTTCTGTCTAGATCCAATACTGGATAAATCAGCCTGAACAGTAACAAGCAAAAGCTGCAAAAACGACACTATCATTTATGAAGGATTTAAATTTGATTGATATACAGAGGCAGCTATAAGGTCTGACATTGATCACCAATGTCATGCTCTCCCTACATAAAGCTGATATATAGATATATAGAGCAGACTATTTGTTCTACTAAAGAGTACATGATTCATTTACAAGGATTGATTTGTTTTTAATGTCTGCACAGTTCAAAAATAGAGTGGTAAAAACAGAATATTTGGCAAGACTTTTATCAGATCATTCACCATCAACTATTGCAATAATGGCAAAACAAGTGAGTGTGTATGGATGGCGTCTCAATGCCACAGTGTTGAAAAGGAAGAGACAGAACCATTCCATGAAACTAACCTTTCTTCTAAGCTTATCTAAGATGACAAATTATTTCTTATACAAAAAATCTTAAGAGAGAATATGTTACAGAGTTGGATGGTCCAGAGAAAGTGATAACAAAATTGGAAAAAGAATATCGGAGAACAGTGTCACATGAAAATTATAGACTTAGAGAATTAAAAATTGAAATATAACACATTAAAAACATAGAATGGAAAAAAAAATAAAAACCAAACCAAAATATTATGAATTAGGAGAACAGGCGCATAAAATGTTATCATGGCAGTTAAAGGCAGAGGAGTCATCTACAATGAAAAATGAAATAAAAACAGGCTGATATTATATCATATAATCAAAAAGAAATAAATGATAATTTTAGACAATATTATATGAAGATATATAAATCAGAATTATTAGGAGATGAAAATGAGATGGACAAATTTTTAACAAATGTTGAACTTCCAAAATTAGAAGATAGAGAGCAAAAAGATTTAGGTGCCTCTTTCACAAGAGAAGAAGTCAAGAAAGCCTTTGGTACTTTACAAGCTAACAAATCACTGAGGGAGGATGTATTTCCTCCCAAGTTCTACAGACAATTTAAAGATTTATTGATACCTCTTATGATGGATGTATTGGACCGGATGGTGGAGACCCAGACCCTCCCAGAATCTTTCTCAACTGCTATAATTACAGTGCGATTGAAGAAAGGTAGAGACCCATTAAAAACTTCATCATATAGACCTATATCACTCCCCCATGCTGATTATAAAATATTGGCAAAGGCATTAGCTCATAGACTGGGACAGTATCTACCAAAATTAATACATATACATCAGGTGGGATTTGCTAAAGGAAGTCATGTTTCAAATAGTCCAAGTAGACTATTTAACATAATACAAATATGGCAAAATCAAAGTTGAATCCAAGTATAACCATCTTCCTAGATGCAGAAAAAGCATTTGATTGATTAGAATGGTTTTTCTTATTTAAAAAAATTGGTATAGGCAAAAATTTTATAATTTGGATAAGAGCTCTTTATCATAAACCATAAGACAAAATTATAATGAACAATCAGATGTCATCAGTTTTTCCCTTGAGTAGACAGGTGTCCTCTGTCTCCTGCTCTTTTTATCATAGCAATTGAACCATTGGTGGTGATTATAAGGAGAAATCCAGACATCCAGGGCTTCAAAGTTGGACATGAAGAACATAAAATTAGCTTATTTGTTGATGGTGTGTTATTATATACGTCTGACCCGGCTGAAACCTTGATAAAATTACAAAAGATATTAGAAAAATATTGAAAAATATCAGGTTATAAAATAAATATGGACAAGAGTGAGATAATGCCGTTGAAAAATTTGGATTATGAAAGATATCAAAAAGGAAGTAGATTTCATTGGAAGATAGATGGAATCATATATTTAGGAATAATAACAGATAATAATTTACAGAATTTATATAAATATAATTATACTTATCTTTTAGAAAAAAAATAAAGATTTACAGAAATGGAAAGGATTCCCAATTACCCTAGTGGGAAAGGTAAATTGTATTAAAATGAATGTGATGTCAGGATTACAGTATATTTTTCAATTGTTGCCTATTGCATGACCTAAAAAAAATTCTTTAAATTAATGAATAATTACATAAAGCAATACTTATAGAATAACAAAGTTCCAAGAATTTCATTGGAAAAGCTAACATGGACTATAAATTGGAAGGATTTAGACTTCTGGACTTTAAGAAATACTATTTATCAGCACAAGAAAGATTTTTATCATTCTTTTTGAAGAAGACAATCCCCCTTCTTGGGTCCGAATGGGACTGGATTCATTAGAAAAAGAAACAGTGCAGGACTTTATTTATAAATGGAATTTTGTTAATGGTAAAAAAGATGGGTAACCCTATATTAATACATATGATTAGAATATGGCAAGAAATAAATGAGTGTATTGGAAAAAAAAAAGTAGGTATATCATTAACAACACCATTATATATTGTTGCCTTTGAATCTGGGTAATAAAATATTGAATTCATAGTATGATAAAGATATATTAAGGATTGTTTTTTTGGAGGAATCTCATGTCTTTTGAACAATTGAGAAATAAATTCGGAGTAGCTAATGGGACTTTCTTTTGTTTTCTCCAGCTAAGATCGTTCCTAAAAGAAAAAATGGGGGCCAAGTTTGGCCCAACTTCAAACTAGTGATATGGAATGAACAATTTGGCTGGGGAATACACCTAAATTTATAACTAGGATGTATTATCTTCTCCAGAATGAAAGTGTAAAGCCAGGTTTTACAGAGATTGAGAGAGAGAGAGAGATGGGAGTTGGATTGAGGTGTTGAAATAATGGAAAGATGCTGGTCTGTCTGGTGTTTGGATAGCATGAAAGACCCCAACAATGAAGACGCTGTTTACATCCGGTACCGCACGGATGGCAGTCTCTTCAATCTGAGGCGCCTGCAAGCTCACACCAAGACACAAGAGAAACTTGTCCGTGAACTACTCTTTGCAGATGATGCCGCTTTAGTTGCCCATTCAGAGCCAGCTCTTCAGCGCTTGACGTCCTGCTTTGCGGAAACTGCCAAAATGTTTGGCCTGGAAGTCAGCCTGAAGAAAACTGAGGTCCTCCATCAGCCAGCTCCCCACCATGACTACCAGCCCCCCCACATCTCCATCGGGCACACAAAACTCAAAACGGTCAACCAGTTTACCTATCTCGGCTGCACCATTTCATCAGATGCAAGGATCGACAATGAGATAGACAACAGACTCGCCAAGGCAAATAGCGCCTTTGGAAGACTACACAAAAGAGTCTGGAAAAACAACCAACTGAAAAACCTCACAAAGATAAGCGTATACAGAGCCGTTGTCATACCCACACTCCTGTTCGGCTCCGAATCATGGGTCCTCTACCGGCACCACCTACGGCTCCTAGAACGCTTCCACCAGCGTTGTCTCCGCTCCATCCTCAACATCCATTGGAGCGCTCACACCCCTAACGTCGAGGTACTCGAGATGGCAGAGGTCGACAGCATCGAGTCCACGCTGCTGAAGATCCAGCTGCGCTGGATGGGTCACGTCTCCAGAATGGAGGACCATCGCCTTCCCAAGATCGTATTATATGGCGAGCTCTCCACTGGCCACCGTGACAGAGGTGCACCAAAGAAAAGGTACAAGGACTGCCTAAAGAAATCTCTTGGTGCCTGCCACATTGACCACCGCCAGTGGGCTGATAACTCCTCAAACCGTGCATCTTGGCGCCTCACAGTTTGGCGGGCAGCAGCCTCCTTTGAAGAAGACCGCAGAGCCCACCTCACTGACAAAAGGCAAAGGAGGAAAAACCCAACACCCAACCCCAACCAACCAATTTTCCCTTGCAACCGCTGCAATCGTGTCTGCCTGTCCCGCATCGGACTGGTCAGCCACAAACGAGCCTGCAGCTGACGTGGACTTTTTACCCCCTCCATAAATCTTCGTCCGCGAAGCCAAGCCAAAGAAAAAAAAGAATTATAAATACAAGATACGGATTAGCTCAGTATAATTTTCTACACCAATTATGTCTCACACCACAGAAGTTGCATAAATCAAAATTTGAAATATCGGAGATGTGTTTTAGGTGTGGAATAAATAGGATGTTTGTACATGCTACATGGTCGTGTGTGAAGGTGAGACCTTTCTGGCAGGATATTACTGAAATATTAACAAGGATAACAGGAGTGGCCTTCACAGACGACCCAGAGCTTTATCTTTTGGGTAACTTCATTGAAATAAGTGAAAACTAACTAAATTCCAAATTTCATTTATTATAACAGCCTTAGCAGTGGCTAAGAAATGTATTGCAATTACTTCAAAATCTGACTCCCATCTACTTATAGCACAATGGACTGCTGAGTTGAACAGTTGCATACCTATGGAAAAAAATTATATACAACTTAAAACAAATGTGACTTATTAATTAAGATATTGCAGCCATATTTGGACCATATAGGGGCCCAATTGTAATTATAACCATCCTATAGGATGATGATGGTTGTTTTAGTCAGTTTGTGGGGTTTGATATGAGGATACCCCACTCCTCAGAAAGGAACAAGGTGTGCATGAATGGATTTAGGTGAGTAGGGGGTTTTCCCTCTCAACATCCCCTTTTGGATCCAGTGGTATGGTGAGGTCCAAGATGGCTGGGGGAAGTTCTGTTGCAGTGAATGGCCAGACCAAGTTTCGATGGAAGGGATGCACTTTCCACACTTCACTGCATGTGTTTGCTAGATGGCCATTGACTCAACAAGAGGCTTCATCCACGCTTTAATAGATCTTGTTTTTCATCCTGCAGGGTGTCTAGCCACCCTCTGCACCAGGCAAGCCTGGTGGGGAGCTGGTTTAGTCACTGACTACCTGACTTATAAATGTAATTAAAAATACAGTGGTAACCCTTAGCTCCAGTATTATGTGAAATGATTTTTTTGGCATTCTTATCTTTTGCTTTTTTCTTTTTTTAATGTTAAGGTTGGGTAGGTGGGGGGGTAGGGAGGGAGGGATAAGGGAACTCTATATGTATACCACATTTGTATTATTTTTTCATGTTATTCATTTAATAATTGTAGATAAGGTTTTAAAATTCTTAAATAAAATATTTAAAAAAAAACAAGAATAAAAAGGATAATAAATACTGCTATAGAATTTTTGATGATCAACATAAATGTGAGCCCTGATGGTGTGTGGATTTATGTTGTGAAAAGGAGTGGGGGGAGGGGTTGTTTCATTTGTATTTTTTGTAAAGAAAAAGTAATGTTTTTCCCATGGTCTTTTATACATTGAGCGCATATGTGCTTTATAGCTGGTATGACTTCACTGCCCTGCGAGTATGTAATACGTCATTTGTGTCATCACCACTTGAGGCGGGACCCCCCCCCCCCCCTTAAAATGGTGGATTCCCGACAAACCAGGTAAATCATGGTGCTGTGGGAAAGGCTCCCGGGTGCATCATGCTGTTTCTGTTAACGAGTTAGTTAGTTTTTCAAATATAACATTTGCACATCTGAGGCAACAAAACCCGTCATTACCCATTACAGGAGTGCTATGTATGTTATGTGAGAGTTCAGGTGAGTGAGAGCAAAATTGATCAAACCCAGAGGATATCAAAGTTCTTATCAACAGCTTGTTGTTATTTGTTAAACTGAATAACTCTTTACATTTAGTTCAACACATTAATGAACATATGGAAAAGTATGTCCAACTCCCAGGCAGTTGGCGAAGTAAAAATTATGTGTTCACATTTCTGGAGACTATCAATGATATTGTTCAGAAAGACATGTTTGAAGAAAATAGTATTAGCAGATTTTCATACATCAACAGTTGCTGAAGCGACAGACATCTCTGCAACAAATGTCTCATTCTGTACTTCAAATTCAGATCTAAAGATTGTATTGTGTATAAAATAATTTTTGGCAGAATAGTTCGACTGCAAGTGTGCGCTGCTTCTATTGTTTCAGCGATCAAGCAGTTTTATGAAGAGAAGAAACTTGATGTTTACATATGATGAAGCGTTAATAATACTGGGGAGAGTTAATGGTGTTGCAGCAAGACTGAAACAGGACAGTCCACACCAGTAACACTGTATTAATAACTCAGTCCACCATGAAGATCTGGGGATTTGTGATGCATGGAAAGAAGTCAAGCTTTGAAACTTTGATGAAAACGAAAGTGTTTTCTTGATCTACAGTTTAAAGATGCAAATTTAAAGAAATTGTAGACACCTCTGAAAATGAACCTTTTGCTTTCAGACGACTTGATGAAATCAGGTTATCTCGACACTTTGCATTGCAGGCAATAATAAAAAAAATTATGAGGCACACATAACATACTTTGAAGAGGATAAGTCAAATGACCTTGTGGCTGCATACTGTCATAAGAAATAGATAAACATCACATACAAAGTAGCCAGACAGGTTTTAAGTGGTGTCTTTGGAGAAAGGATGCACTGTGCAAGATTCTGCAAGAGTGGCCTGACATTGCGCGAGGGAGAAAATGTTTTGTGGAGTGACAAAGTTAAAGTTCTGCGAAGCCAACAACATAACAGTACAAAACATCACAGTAGATACAATTTTGCTGTCGACTTTTATAAATGATCTTTGTGTTCATTTAGAAGGTTTCTTGAAGATGAGTTACCAGAATAGTCAGCTTTTGATTTCTCCGTATTTGCAGATTATGATTTCACGTTTGGCGATAAAAAAGTTAATGCTTTATGTCTAAACTATCATGATTTTCTTTTTTTTTCCGAAATTTATTTATAGTATCTCCATACATTCATTTCAAATTGACTTAGTATAATATTACATAATAGATACTAAATAATTTTCAAATTTTCACCCCCCCCCCACCTCCCCTAACCCCTTAGGAAACCACCTTGTGGTGGTTAATTCCCAAAAACCCAAATGGTGTGGTATAAACCACAAGTGGCCTATGACTTTCGGGAGCAGAAGTACCACCCCCCCCCCCCCCCAAGCAGACAAAATACACGTATAAACCGAAAAATCATCATTTCTTATATCCATAAAACCCCGGTCCATCAATTTAACCAATCTTATTGATAAACTCTTTTTTTTTGAAAATCCAAACTTGATATTAAATTTTGCACCCTTTCCACCCTCCCAACACTGAGTTAAACATTGTTTACAATCAATAAAAGTTTTTTTTAAATTTTTTTTTCCAAGGCTTCCTGAATTTCATCCACTGAATTAAAACACCTCTGAACATCCCAGTTCAACACCGAATCTTCCATTCTTCTCAGTCTCAAGTTGAATTTGTAGCTTACTTTAAAAAAAAAGTTTTTTTCAAATCTTTTAAAATTTTCTTGAACATAATTCCTTCGGTCTTGATCTTCTAAAGCATCAATGTTATTCATAAGTTCTTTCTTCTGTGTTTCCCAATTTAATACCAAATTTTCCACTTTGTCAATCTTCTCAATGTTAAGTTGAAATTATTGTTTATTTTCAAGAAAAACTTATTCAAAATTTTTAACTCTTCTTGGACATTGCTCCTTCGACTTTAATTTTATAAATCATCAATCTTGTTCATAGTTTCTTTCTACTGAATTTCCAAATTTAATAATAAAGTTTCTGTTTTTTCCAATTTTCTCAATATTAAAATGATCTTGTTGTTTAGTTTAAAAAAAACCTTTTCAAAACTATTAAAATCTATTTGCAATGTATGCATACTCACAGATAATAAATTCACTCTTCCAATATTCCATCCAAAAAAAAATCACTGTTAAACCTTATTGCAGGTCAAGGAGTTCCATATATATGTTTATCTTCAGAAAATATTTCAAATATTTCAAATCAACATTCGTCGCCATCTTTCAAAAAGGAGTCCGAAATCAACTTTAATAAGTTCTGTTCTTGAGAAAATTCCAGCACCAACTCCGGCTCTGTCTGGGCAAATAGGTCAAATTTCTTCCAAAGTCAAAGAATGTAATTTTGTTCTGTATTTATAGATAATAAATTCATCCTTCCGATATTCCATCCAAAAAAAATCACTAATAAACTTTAATGTTATCTGGATTTTTAAAACTCACGGGCAACCAATGCCAATTACTGCAATTTATCTTCATAAAACATTTCAAATCAATATTCATCACCATATTTCAGAGGGGTGTCCAAGGCCAGCTTATCCGACAGTCCAATTAATGAGCTTCGTTCTTAAGAAGATTCCAGCCTTGACTCCGTGGTTCTGTCTGGGCAAGTAGGCCGAGTTTCTTCCAAAGTCGGAGAGTGTAGTTTTGTTCTGTATTTGAACTCTATTTTCCTTAATCTTTGTTGCCATTTTAAACTAAAAACAATTGATAAACAAAACAAAGACTTTTAACAGAAAAGAAATATTCTTAAAACGGGTATTTATATAACTGCCTGGGGGAGACCGGGAATGCACGTCCGCTCCCTACGCCATCTTGCCACGCTCCCCCAACTATCATGATTTTCTGATGAAAATACCGTAATAGTTTAATGATTTCAAATTTTCCGTTCAAGAAAAAATTAAATCCTAACAGATTTCAAACTATGCTCAAATGGTGGCATTCGTACTTCAAAATTAGCAGTTTTGCGAACTTGCAAAGTTGATGGACATTGGGGGAACTTTCCTTGCGTCTAGTGTGGATTGTGAATGTGATTTTAGCCTAATGAATCAACTCAAAAAAGAAGCTGAGAAACTATTTAGGTGAATGTCATTTGGATATGCCAGAGTTTACAAAGAATGGGTAAGTACCAAAGTCACGAGAGAGAAAAAATAATTGAGAGACTTCTGTTGTTATTCTGTGTAGTTTTATGTCAAATATAAAATTCTGGCAGGACTACATATAAAATTCTGGCAGGACTGGACAGAATGGATGCAGATGGGGTGTTTCCAATGATGGGAAAATCCAGAACCCGGGGCCATGGTTTGGGATAATAGGCAAACCATTTAGGACTGAGATGAAGAGGAATTTCTATACCCAGAGGGTGGTGAATCTGTGGAATTCATTGCCACAGAGGGCAGTAGAGGCAGGTTCATTAAATATATTTAAGAGGGAATTAGATATATTTCTTCAGTATAAGGGTATTAAAGGTTAAGGAGAGAAGGCGGGGACGGGGTACTGAACTTTAAGATCAGCCATGATCTTGTTGAATGGCCGAGCTACTCCTGCTCCTATCTTCTATGTTTCTATGTTAACTAAATACAGTATGTTACTTTGTAAAATACAAAATCATACTTGTATTAAAACATGCAATACACTTTTATTAGCCATGTGAACTAGGCTGTGCCAAAATATCTTGAAACAATTTCAAGTTTACACTTACACAAGCATTCAGTGCACACACACTTTCGTCACAGGAAAAAAAATTGTACAACATAAGATTTTTGCACACACTGACCACTAAATATTAGAGGGAACATTGGTTTGGAGTTAACTTGTGATCTATTCTGGGCACTCAATATCTCCTCACTTACCAGGAAGTTGCAACAGTGACTGCACTTCCTCTCACATAGCATGCATTGCACTCCTGTATACAACCTGGTGTAGAAGCTCTCTCACGAGCATTATGGCCAACTGCATCATAGTGTGGTATGGTTGCTACAGGCAAATGGATCGGAGTGGCAGAGAGGATCACTGGAGTCTCCCTCCCCCCACCCCCCCCAACTCCATTGATGCGATCTACCAGGATTATAGTGGGCGAAGGGGGTGTCAAAATCATTGAGGACCCCTTGCATCCTACACACAGCATATTTCAGCTGCTCCCATTGGGAAAGAGATTGAGGAGTATTAGAGCCAGCACTACCAGGCTGAGGAACAGCTGCTTCCCACAGGCAGCGACAATATGGAACGACCAAGGGAACTGTTCACACTAATCATCCAAAGTCTCATTTTCACAAACAAAGTTTATTTATTTATTATTACAGATGAATACTTGTCCTGCATGTGTATTGTTGTCTTCATTTGTGTCATGTCTAACTGCATGTTTTGCACCGAGGACCTGAGAACACTATTTCGTCAGGGTGTATTTGTACAATTAGATGAGAAATAAACTTGACTTGAAGATAAAATAAACAAAGCAAGAAAGCAAAAGAAAATTATAGGTGTAGAAATTGAAATAAGATAAATTGCCGTAAATAGCAGATGAGGGGCCAGCTGTGGAAAGCAAAGCAAAGTGAATGCTTCTGATTGATAACACTTTGTTTCTTTCACCACAGTTGCTCCATGACCTGCTGAGTATTTTCAGAATGTTTTATTCCATTTCCTCTCCAGTCAAAAGCTGCCATGTGAAGTGCGACAGAGATCGGTATTTCATTGCCGCTATTTGCTATGTTAATTTGTCTGAGAGGACTGTTGTGTTGGGAAGAGTATCAGGTTCAGTTGGTTCACAGAGAAACAAGTCTGGACACAAGTGTTACATTCACAAGTAACTTTAATGAACACACAGGAGGCAAATAGGGGAGAATGTCAAACGATACTCAATTACTATATTACTAAATAACTATACAGATATTCAGACCCAGGTTGGACTTTACTCTACATGCTCACACACGTGTATACAAACTATAGATGGGGACTTTTACACACACACACACACACACGGTTCCCTGTGCTCTGCAAGCACTGATCTATCACAGTACTATGGCTCAGCTTCAGTGTAGTGTGTACCTTACCCTCAACATTTCCAGTGACGTCCACAGTAGCGATGTCTGGGGCTTGGACCTCAAGGCATTGATGTTATATACACTTCTTATCTTGGTGCCTACCCAATAATGACCATAGGTAATTTAAACAAGCCAACAGCAAAATGTGCAATAATGGATGGATGAAATTCGAAGTTGATTGACAGGTGATGCGACTTCTGAATAAGTTTCAGACAGGGAGGATACGTAACCACCCACAATCCAAATATTCCAGACAGGCAGAGAGGGCACGTGTTTCTCCACAATTCACATATATCAGGGACCAAATACAAAGTTCTTCATTTTTCTGTTGATGCAAAGCCATTCTGAGCTGCAGGAAAGAGGTATAGGTGGCACAATACACAAACTTCCAGGTTCAGGAATAGCTGCTACCCCTCAATCATCACACTACTTAACAGCAGACTCATTTAAAGACTTATACTTTGCTCATCATTTATTACTGAATTTTTGTTTCTGTAATTGCACAGTCAGTTTGTTTACATGACTTTTGTTTTCTTTCTTCAGTACAGTCAATGGTAATAAGACATTTTACCTGGTGCGCAGTAAAAAGAATCTCAGTTGCATGTGATGTCATGTGTGTACTCTGACAATAAATGTGAAGTTTGCAAAAGGAGATCAATGGGATACAGATAAATTAGGCGAGTGGGCCAGCACATGGCAAATGCAGTAAATGTGATCACAGTATAGGCTCTTAGCCCACAGCATTGTCGTGACCTACATAAATCTACTCCACAGCAATCTAAGTTAAGTAAGAATGCCTGCAGACACTAGAATTGTAGTGCAATACACAAAAGTGCTGTAGAAACTCAGCAGGTCATGCAGTGTCCATAGGAAGTAAAGGGTAACCAACATTTCAGGCCTGAGCATTTGAACAAGGTTGTTTACTAGAAACTGGAGAAGTTGATATTAATGGCGTCCAGTAGAAGAGTAAGTGCCCATACAGAATATATAAGGTGTTCCTCTAATTTGCAGATAGTCTCAGTTTGGCAGTGCATGAGGCCATTAATAGACATGTCATTGTGGGAATGGCATGTGGAATTAAAATGGTTGGCTACTGGGAGGTTCCTGTTATTGCAGCAGACAGAGCGAAAGGTAGTCAATGAAACAGTCTCTGTCTTTCCAATGTAAAGGAGTCCACAACGTGAGTGCCAGATGTAGTCGATGACTCCTGTGGATTCTCAAGTGTTGCTTCACTTGGAAGGACTATTTGGGTCCCTGAATGGTAGTGAGGGAGTAAATGTGGGTGCAGGAGTAGATACCCGGGGGTGATTAATGGGAAGGCATGAATGGACAAGGGAGCTCACGGAGAATGATCGTTGTGGAAAGCAGAAATGAGAGGGGAAGATGTGTTTGGTGGTGGGATCACATTGTAGTTGGCAGAATTTGCAGAGGATAATATGTTGGATGTGGGGGTTAGTGGGGTGGTAGATGTGGACAAGGGGAATTCTGTCCTTGTTGCGTCTCAGTGAGGAGGGGGCCTGGGTTGATATGTGGGGAATAGAACAGATGCAGGTTGAGGGTGAGTTGATGGCAGAGGAGGAGAAGCACATTTTTGAAGAAAGTGGATATCCCAGATGTTCTGTAATAAAATACCTCATCCTGGGACCAGATGCAATGGGGACAGAGGAATTGAAAGGAAGGAATTGTGATAGTACAGATTCTATCACCAATGTGTATATGTACAGATTGTAGTGTAGGATGACTGTGATTGGCTGAGAGCATAGCCACACCTACTGGCAGGTCTTAAAAGGATTGCTCCTAGCCAGATCAGGTCATTCTGGACTGGTCAACCTACTTGTGATATGCTCCAGTCTTTTAGTTAATAAAAGCCTTGGTTTGGATCAATAAGTCTTTGGTTCTTTTGACGCGCTCTACAGGAATAGAATAATTACAGGAGACAGGGTGGGAAAATGTGTAGTATAGAGATAACTGGGAGTTGGTAGGCCTGTAGAAAATAACTGCAGAGAGGTTGTCTCCCAAGATGGAAACAGAGAGATTGAGAATGGAGAGAGTATTGTCAGAGATGAACCATGAATTTGAGGTCGGGGTATAAGTTGATGACAAAGTGAATAAAGTTATCAAGTTCATCACAGGTGTAGGAGGTAGCAAGAGGAGCAAGGGCACTAGTCTGTGTCCCTGCAGAACTACACTAGTCACCGGTCTCCAGTCAGAATACAGTCCATCTACTACACTCTCTGCCTTTTGTGTGAAAGGCAACTCCAAATCCATGCAGCCAGATTTCCATGGATCTCCTGCTTCATGAATCTCTAGAGGAGCTGACCATGGAAAATGTTGTGAAATTCCTTACTAAAATTCATATGCTCCACATCCACCTCTTGACCCTGATCAGTTTTTTCCCCTTCTCGAAAAATTCAATTAGACTTATGAGGCATGACATGCCACTCACAAAGCCATGTTGGGCTCAAGTCTTGAAACAATGAATAGGGCATTTAACACTGAAAATAAGGACAATTCATCCCTTAACCCCTGAGGTCTGTGAGACTCAGTCATAGGCTGGAATGAAAATTGAAATAGTTACATTTCTTGATACAGGTAGTCCTCAAAGCAGAATAAGTGAATTTTCCAGTTGCTTGAAATTGTGTGTTGTGTGATTGGTAACTGACCGCTAGGGGACACCAATTTTAAGCTTTCATATTTTTTTCTATTTATTTATCATGATTTTTTGCCAGGTGTTTGAATTATGGATTTACTGTACATGAATTTTAGTGAAGCCAAGGTTCCCCCATAAAAGACTTTTTCAAAAACTCATGAGACATGGGATCCATGGAATCTTGGCTGTGTGGATTGGGTTGCATATAGAAAGCAGAGAAAAGGAGTGGAGAAACAGTATTCTGCCTGGAGGTCAATGACTAATGGAATTTTGCAGGGATCTTTTCTAGAATCCCCGCACTTTATGATTTTTTTAAATTACCTGGATGATGAAGTTGAAGGAAGGATTAGTTGGTTTACAAATGATATGAAGATTGGAGGTGTTGTGGATAGCATTTAAGGTTATTGTCGGTTATAACAGGATATAGAGAGGATTCAAAATTGGGTGGGAACATTGCAGGTGGAGTTCAATCTGGATAAGTGTGAGGTGATGCATTTTGGAAGGTCAAATCTGAAAGTAGAGTTAATGATAGAACCGAGGGACCTTGGGGTCCAAATCCATTGATGTCTCAAGGTTGCCATGTGAGTTTATAGGATAGTTAAGAAGGCCTATGGTCTGCTGGGCCTCATTAGTTGGGGGATTGAGTTAAAGAATCATGAGGTAATGTTGAAGCTCTATAAATCTCTGGTGAGTCCACACTTAGAATATTGTGTTCAGTTCTGGTCACCTCATTATAGAAAGGATGTGGAAGCTAATGGAGAGGTTGCAACAGAGATTTATCAGGATGTTGCCTGGATTTGAAAATATGTCTTATGAGCCAAGGCTAGCAGAGCTGCGACTTTTCTCTTTGGTGCGAAGAAGGATGAGAGATGACTTAATACAGATCTACAAGATTATGAGAGGCATAGATAAGATCTGGAGTCAGCATCTTTTCCCCAGGGAATGAGTAGCAAACACCAGAGGACATCTGTACAAAATGAAGGGAGGAATGTTTGAGGGAGATATCAGGAATATGTTATTTTACATAAAGAGTTATGGGTGCCTGGAATGCATTGCTAGGAGTGGTGGTGGAAGCTGAAGCAATAGGGGCATTTAAGAGTCTCTTAGGCAAACGGATGAAAGAAAAATGGAGGGTTATGAGGTAGGAATGGTTTATTTTTTTGGTAGGTATATATAGGTCAGTAGAAAATGGTGGGCTGAAGGGCCTGTACTATATTTAAATGTTTTATGTTCTATCTGGGTACCCTAACCTTCCCGACCAACCTGACATATCAAACTCTCTATTAAAATCCAAATAAATCACATCTACTGCCTTATCCTCATCTATCCTCTTTGTCACCTCTTCAAAAAACTCTATCATGATTTCCCATGCACAAATCCACACTGGCTCTCTTTAATTTTCCCCTGGATATCCAAATGTTGAACGACTACATCTCCCTAGATCCTCTCCTGCAGTTATGGCACCACATTTAACATCCTCCAGTCTTCCAGAATTTCTTTTGTCCTCAGCAATGCATTAAAAATGTTTGTCAAGGACTCAATAATTTTCTTCCTGCTATCCCATGATGTTCTGGGATGCACCAGTCTGGTCCCAGAGATTTATCCACTTCAATATAATCCAAGAGCATCAATACATCTTCACTACTGATGCAGTCATGCCCTTGGCTCTCATTAGTTACCTCCCTCCCTTCAGCTCCTGCCTATCTTGCTGCACAGTACATTTTTTTCACAAATTATTATTTAAGATCTTCTCAGCTGCTTTGGCTCAACACTAAATGCCCCTTCAAATCTGTAAAGGGACCTCATCTTTCCTTCATGACCCCTTTGTTCTTAATGTAAAATCTTTTGGATTCTCCTTTACAGTGTCTACCAAATCCATCTCAAAACCTCTTTTAGTCCTTCTTATATATTTCCCTTTTTATTTTATTTCTTGTATTCCTCAAGGGATTCCCTCAAACCTGTCGGCCTGTCATTTATCTATGTCTTTCACATACATCACCAATGAAATGATTCTAATCCCTGAAGAACACCACAGATTTCCAACTAGAACAACCCTTTCCACCACTATACTCTGTCTTCTATTGGCCATCCTATTCAGAATTCATCATGGATCCCATGCATTTGTACCTTCTGGATAAGTCAAATGTCTTACTCAACTCCATGTTGACAGCATACACTTCCCTACTCACGTCAACTTTTTCACTCTTCAAAAAATGTATTCAAATTTGTAGGACATGTTCTCCCCTGCACACAGCCATACTGTCTATCCCTTGTTTGACCTCGTTAGAGGGCACATCCACGGAGGCTATTTGGGTGGAACTGAGGAGTAGGAAAGGAGAGGTTACACTTGTAGGGGTGTATTATAGACCACCCGGAGGGGACCGAGACCAAGAGGAGCAAATCTGTAGGGAGATAGTAGATATTTGTGATAAGCACAGGGTTGTAATTATGGGAGATTTTAATTTTCCACATATAGATTGGGAAACACATTCTGTGAAAGGACTGGATGGGTTAGAGTTTGTGAAATGTGTGCAAGATAGTTTTTTACAACAATATGTAGAGGTGCCGACCAGAGAAGGAGCAGTGTTAGATCTACTGTTGGCAAATGGGATGGGTCAAGTGACGGAGGTTAGTGTTGGCGAGCACTTCAGGTCCAGTGATCATAATACCATCAGCTTCAATGTCATTATGGAAAGAGAGAAATCAGGGCCAAGGATTGAGGTTTTTGATTGGGGAAAAGCTAGATTTGAGGAGATGCGAAAGGACTTGCAGGGTGTGCATTGGGAAAATTTGTTATATGGGCAGGATATAGTAGAGAGATGGAAGTCTTTTAAAGATCAGATTTTGAGAGTGCAAAAGCTTTATGTTCCTGTTAGGTTAAAAGGAGGGGCAAAAGGTTTGAGAGAGCCGTGGTTTTCAAGGAATATTGGAAACTTGGTTCGAAGAAAAAGGGAGGCGCACATTAGATATAAGAAGCATGGAGTTAAGGAGATGTTTGAAAGATACATTGAATGTAAGAGGAATCTTAAGAGAGGAATTAGGAAAGCTAAAAGAAGGTACGAGAAAACTATGGCAAGCAGGGTGAAAACTAATCCAAAAGAGTTCTACAAATATGTTAATGGTAAGAGGAAAGCTAGAGACAAAATTGGTCCCTTAGAAAATCAGAGCGGAAAACTGTGTGTGGAGCCTAGAGAAATGGGGGAGATATTGAACAGTTTCTTTTCTTCGGTATTCACTAAGGAGAAGGATATTGGGAGATGTGAGATAAAAAAAGCAAATTGGGTAAATATGGGGAATATAGAGATTACAAAAGGTGTAGTTTTAAGGCTTTTGAAGAATATAAAGGTGGATAAGTCTCCGGGACCAGACGAGATCTTCCCCAGGACATTGAGAGAAGTGAAGGAGGAAATAGCAGAGGCTCTGGCGGTAATTTTCCAAATGTCATTAGATATGGGGATAGTGCCGGAGGATTGGCGCATTGCGCATGTGGTTCCGTTATTTAAAAAGGGTTCAAGGAGGAAGCCTGGCAACTATCGGCCTGTAAGTTTGACGTCTGTGGTAGGTAAATTAATGGAGAAAATTCTTAGAGATAGTACTTATAAACATCTGGATAGACAGGGTCTGATCAGGAGCACTCAACATGGATTTGTGGGAGGAAGGTCATGTTTGACCAATCTGATTGAATTTTTTGAAGAGGTGACTAGGAATGTGGATGAGGGTAGCGCAGTGGATGTTGTCTATGTGGACTTCAGTAAGGCCTTCGATAAGGTACCACATGGAAGGTTAGTTAGGAAGGTGCAGTCTTTAGGTATAAATTTTAAGATAGTCAAATGGATTGAACATTGGCTGAAAGGGAGAGGCCAGAGAGTGGTAGTGGATAATTGTCTGTCAGGTTGGAGGCCAGTGACCAGTGGTGTGCCTCAAGGATCTGTATTGGGCCCATTGTTGTTCGTTATCTACATTAATGATCTAGATGATGGGGTGGTGAATTGGATTAGTAAATATGCAGACGATACTAAGATAGGTGGAATAGTGGATAATGAAGAAGGTTTTCAAGGATTGCAGAGGGATTTGGGCTGCTTAGAAAAGTGGGCTGAAAAATGGCAGATGGAATTTAATGCTGATAAGTGTGAGGTGCTTCATTTTGGTAAGAAGAATCAGAATAGGACATACGTGGTAAATGGGAGAGCATTGAGGAATACAGAAGAGCAGAAAGATTTAGGAGTAACGGTACATCGTTCCCTGAAGGTAGAAACTCACGTGAATAGGGTGGTGAAGAAGGCTTTTAATATGCTGGCCTTTATCAATCATTGCATGGAATATAGGAGTTGGGAGGTGATGTTGAGATTGTATAAGACGTTGGTGCGGCCTAATTTGGAGTTCTGTGTGCAGTTCTGGTCGCCTAATTACAGGAAGGATATAAACAGAGTGGAGAGAGTGCAGCGAAGGTTTACCAGAATGTTACCTGGGTTTATGCATCTAGAGTATAGGGAGAGATTGGACAGATTAGGTCTTTATTCTTTGGAGCGTAGAAGGTTGAGAGGGGATTTGATAGAAGTATTTAAGATTATGAAAGGGATAGACAGAGTGGATGTGGATAGACTATTTCCGTTAAGAGGAGGACATGAGTTAAGAATTAAGGGGCAGAGGTTTAGAGGTAACATGAGGGGGAACTTCTTTACTCAGAGAGTGGTAGCCGTGTGGAATGATCTTCCGGGAGAAATAGTGGCGGCGGAGTCAATTGTATTATTTAAGAAAAGGTTGGACAGGTATATGGATGAGAAGAAGATGGAGGGTTATGGGCATTGTGCAGGGAGGTGGGACTAGAAAGGGCCTAATGGCCTGTTTCCGTGCTGTAATTGTTATGTTATGTTATATGGCTTTTCAAACATGCATGAATATTCTCCCATTAGTTTCCCTCCCACCAATGTGATGATCACTAGCCTATGGTTTCCTAGATTATCCAAATTTCCCTTCTTGAACCAAAGTACACCATTGGCTGATCTCCAGTTCTCCAGGACCTTACCTGTTGCTGGTGAGCTAACACATCTCTCAGTCAGCACCCAGCAATCTCATTTGCCTCTTTCGATAACCTGGGATATATCCTATCAGCCCTACAGGATGACTACCTTAATATTCCGCAAAAGACCCAACCCCACCTCTTTCTTAATCTCAAAATGTGCTTGTACATGCTCGTTCTCCATATGATGTTCTATTACTCTCCACGTCCTTCCACTGGGGAAACACCAATGCAAAGTACTCATTCAGTACTCATGCATTTTCTTTTAACTCCAAGTAATAATTCCCTCCTTTGATCTTGAGTGGTCCTATCCTGTCTCCAGTTATCCTCTTGTTTTTCATACAAAAGGCCTTGGTTTTCTTGTTCATTCTGCTCCCCAAATACACTTCATGATCTCTTTGGCCTAACATTGTGCTTTCTTTCCTGCAATCTTTATATTTCCTCCGATTTTAACTTCCTTGCACATGCTTCCTCTTTTTCTGATTAAATTCACAAACTCTCGTCATTGAAGGTTTCTTCCCTTGCCACTCCTGCCCTTTCTCCTTTGTGAACATGCTGATCCTGAACTCTAATATACCACTGTAGTGGGCTGTATTGAATGAGGCAATAAGTCATCATACAGGAAGGAGATTGAAAACTCGGCTGAATGGTGTACAGGCAGTCCCGGGTTGAAATGCCTGATTTACAAACAACTCATACTTGCGTACCGAGAAGTCGACTGGAAGTGAAATGGAGTGTAGTTATGCTCTAGGATACTCGCGCAATGCTGCCGTCACCCAGAAGGGAGAAGTAAGCGGGCGGTAGGGAGGGAGCAAGCAAAGATGCAGGAGGGCAGTGCGACCGGGGGCGCTGCCATCACCCAATATCGCAAGAGAGAAGCCGTCTCTCCATCATCTTCTCCTGTGAGTGTGTTAACTTTTAATTATGATAATATGACTGTATGGAGTTACTTTCACTATTATGTACAGTATTAAGTTCTGTATTATTATAATTAAGATGTTTTAGTGCATTAGGAATTGTTTATATGTATATAAAGGTAAAATATATACTAAAATAAACATTTGACTAACTGACGTGAAATAAAGACATGTACCTGTTCCGACTTGCATACAAATCCTAATTAATGACGAACCTAGGTAGCAGAACTCATTTGTAATCTGGGGACTGCTGTATTAACAACTACCTCTCACTCATTACCAACAAGCCCAAGGAACTGTTTATAGACTTCAGGAGAGGAAGACCAGAGTCTGCAAAATAATGCAGGGATTATTGGGGGATAGAAGTGAGAAAGGTCAACAACTTCAAATTCTTGTGAGTCACTATCTTCGAAACTCATCTTACAAATGTTGCTGTGAAGAAAGCACGACAGCAGCTCTACTTCCTCTGGAGTCTGTGGAGGTTTGGTATGTCATCTCTACAGGGGTCTGGTGGAAAATCTGATGATCGGCTTCATCATTGCTTGATATGGGAGCACAAATACTTTTGAGCGGAAAATCCTGCAAAAGGTAGTGGACTCAACGCAGTACATTAAAGGCAAAACTCTCCCCACCATTGAGCATAATTATATGAAACATGGCTGTTGGAGAGCAGCATCATTTATCAAGGACCCAGGCCGTGCCTGGGTGCAGTTGTATGGTTGCTGCAGAGAAATGAATCAGAGGTCAATCTACAGGACCATAACAGTGAGAGAGGATTACTGCCTCCCCCCATCAATGTGATTAATCGGGATCATTGTTTGAAGATGGCGTGCAAAATCATTGAGGGCCCCTTCCACCCAGCACACAGCATCTCTCATTGAGGAAGAGATACAGGAGTATTGCAGCCAGCACCATCAAGCTGGGGAACAGCTTCCTCCCATGGGTGGGGAGAAAGCTGAACGACCGAAGGAACTGCTCACACTGACCATCCGAGCCTCCCAAATGTACAAAACAATTTATTGTGGAGATGAATGAATATGTGTTATGTCTGGTTGTGTCTCTGCATGTTTTGTACTGAGGACTGGTTGTTTCATCAGGTTGCATAATCCAATGTCAATAAACTTGACTTGGCGCTGTGTTTTTGCTTTGCCATCAAGTAGGAGATACAGGTGCCATAGGACTTGTTCCATGGGGTTCAACCATCAGACTTTTGAACAATGGTGGACAGAGTAGAGACTTGTTTTAAGGGCTTATGCTCATTATTTATTGCTGTTTACTTATATCTACATTTGCACAGTTTGTTTACAGTTCCTAATGTTAAATATACTGGTCTTTTGATTTACCAACCCCTGCCTTCATAAAAAGAATCTTAGGGTTGTATGTGATGTCATGTCTGTAATCTGACAATAAATTTAACTTTGACTTTGAACTAATTAGGTGGTCCTTGACTTCTGCATTAGTTGGAGACTTGCCTAATGACAGCTGCTACCATTTACTCCCCCTAGCTAATTGTCATAATTTTCCCCCCACCCCCAGCCATTTAGTACTTTGCCCACAAGATCCACACTGATCCTTATCTATAACTATTTTGAAATTGTGAGGAGTACAATTTTGTGACTCCAAAATGCTGGGAGTCCAATCATCTGACCAGGCTGATCTCCCAATTCCAGGACCAGTGTGGTCCTTTCCCAGATTGGACTATGTACATGCTACATCTTCAAGAAACCCTCCTGGATTCGCAGCTCCATCCTGGCCCCCATCACTCAGGTGACCCAATCAACACTGAGCAACCCTTTTATACCTTTCCATAATCTCCCTACATATCTATATCTCTATCTCTTGGTGGGTATTGCGATGGCCATAGTATAAGCCAATCAGATACAACCACTCCACCATCTCTTTTATCTTGCTCTCAATTTAAATTTTTTGATAAAATTAGACATATAGGACTGAAACGGGCCAATTTAGCCCTGCTAGCCCAGGCTGCCCAAATTACACCAGAGCCCCCAGAGAAAACCCACACAGACACAGCAAGAACGTACAAACTCCTCACAGACAGTGCAGGATTCGAACCCCGGTCTGGTCCCGATTGCTGTAAAGGTGTTTCACTAACTGCTATGACAACTGTACTGCTGAATATCTTGTCTAGAACTTCAGAACCAAGGAACATTGAACTGTTATTTTGGTCCCTCTTGCACTCAAGTCTCATCATACCATTAAAAAAAAAAATTTGCAAGACAGTAGAAGACAATTCTGGCCATTTAAACCCGTGGCGCACAATTAACCAACAGCCCTATATGTTTTGGGTGGGACAAAACCGAAGCATCTGGAGAAAATCCACCCAGGTCATGGGGAGAACGTACGAGCACTGCAGGATTTTAACCCGGGTCTCTGGCACTGTAATAACATCGCGCTAACCGTGCTTCCCCAATACATCAGTCTGGTGAATTCAAACAAACCTTCTGTGATTCACGAACAGACTCTTCCAAGTCGCTCTGCGTAACATCATGCTGTAATATTTCACTATTTAAATAACTATATGATTGACTATTCTTCCTTCCCAAGGAAATGATGGCACATTTACCAACATTGTACACCATCTGCCAAACTCTATACTCCATTTTCTAACAGCAATTAATCTGAAGATTTTGAAGACAAGTGTACAAGAAGCATTTTATTTTTAGGAAACAAAAGGCATGCAAAAGACCCATAGGTAGACAGATTGCTTGACTTTATTTGTTTCGTATGTGCTGTACATAAAACGATTATATTTTTAACTGAGTCACAGCGATGGAATGTTTCTGATGTTAAAATAATGCATAAATTGTCATTTTTATACATGGTAAGATCACTCTTTTTAATGAGGGACTCTGACCTATTAAAGGCCATGCTGTTACATACAATGCCAATTCTAGCGTGGCAGTCTTAGGTGGTGGCAGTGGTAAGTGGTGATAATGAAAGAGTCACCTACTTATTCTGTAAAGCACAATATAAATATTATTGAAGTGCAACAAAAGGGAGCAAAAGGCTTACATTCACACACACTCACACATCAATTATTCAACATTTTGAGCATCACATTTTATTTTCCCCAATCTCTATGGGCACTTCATTTGCAAAACATTTGGCAACAGAAAGAGGCATTTGTTAATACATTAGAGATAAAATATAAATAGTTTTGTGGAGCATTTTTTTTTTACAGACTAGTGTTAAAATGTACAGTCCAGTGCAGCAATTTGCTGTTCAAACCTTGTCAGGAGAGATGAAATAAATTTCTTATTGGTCCAAGTATTTTGATTCCACAAAGGTTACTAACAATTTACATTGTTTCTCTTTCCACAGTTCACAACCTTGCAAGAACAAAAATGTCCATGACAATATATTGAAAAATAGCAGCAGATAGTTGAGTCATGTAAGTTCGCTTTCATATTTTAATACTTTAGTGCACTTCAGAAGATTGCTAATTTTTCTCCAATTATGTAATCTAAGCACAAATTAGAATAAATAGATGCAAACAAAATCCCTGATTAGGCTAAAATAAACTTTCAAGAAACCTAACACATTCAACTAATAGCAGGGGAATAAAATGTGAGGGTGTTTTCAATTTGCAACCTTTTGCCTGGCAGGATTAGAGCACGGCTTCATTTACTTTAGGGAACACACGATCATCAAAGGGATGTAGTTTCTTTCCAACATTTTTCTTGCGTCAGAAATGCCAAACGGAAGAAGCACAGGATTGAACTAAAAAGAGGCGTAGGATTAAAATGGAGAGCCTTAATAAAACAACTAATTACCAGTTATTTCATGCAATTATTCCAAAAAGTATCATGTACATTAGGCTGTTTCATTTCCTAATGAATGTGCTTTAGACAACTTACCCATAAATATGTATTTGTTATCCTGAAACTGCTAATCTGAATATTTTGTGAACTGCTTGTAGTTAAAGAACGCTTTTAAGTGCATGAAAATTATTTCTAGCCATTTACCTTCCATACAAAAAGAAATATTTAATTGTAAGGGTCAGGTAGACTATATATGTTAACAGGTTATGAGAAAACAACAACTATGAGGACAAGACAAAGATCTGAGGGCAGTTCATTTGCAGCCATTTATTCAAAATCTGAAGATTTGATATGAAAGCCGTCAGTCCAATAAATCAATTTTTTATTTAATACTCAAGTTTACTTCATTCTTAAATTCACCGTCAATCAGCTGCACAATCCTTTTGTTCACAATCTGTTCATTAGATTTAAAACAACATTATTTGACTCCTGCGAATTTGGAACATACAAGGATAGAGAAGCCATGGATACAAAACTGCATATTTCCTTCCATGTGTGCGAGGTACTTAAACTAAAAAGAAGAAAGTGCCAAACAAAACCAGATCTCCAACAGGCAACTCCCAGACTAAAGGGAAACTGGACTAATTCTCTAATACAGGTTATCCACACCTGGCTCTAACCTTAAGATTCGTAGATCCAAAGATCAGGTGCTATTGCAAATAGCGATAAACCTTAAAGCAGTGGTTTCCAGAGTCAGCTACAACCACGTGACCATCAGAAGTCAATGCTAGACCTTGAGGGCCATATAGAGGATCAGCAGAAGTGTTAATATAGGAGAGAAAGGATCCATTTCCATCAAAAACCTGTTTCAAAATAAATAAATAAATGAAAATGAGAATACATAGCTCATTTAAACAACACTTTTTTTCTTCTTTATCAAACCAGTCAATGTGAAGAATTGTTTTGATCATTTTTTTCCACTTCTAATTACAGTACAACTCCAATGATCCAAAATCAAATTCTCCAAAATCCTCAGTTATCCGAATTTTTTCAGAGCCGGACTGACCGAGGACGTCGGACTCCTGGTGGCGGCAGTAGCAGACTTCAAGCCCCTGGCACTGGCAGCAGCACAGTGGATCTTGGGCTCGCAGTGGCAGTGGGGACCTCTAGCACCCGGGCAAGAGTCTGACCCTCGGGCTCCTGACGCAAGCAAGGCCTCAGTGGGGAATGTCAGTGATGGGCGGTGGCCAGCATTTTTTGGGTGAGAATTAAACTTTATTTTAATGCTTAAAAAACCTTCCCTTGTTGTTTGTTACAAGTGATTTGAAGTTGGTACTGGGCTGTTTTTTTAAAAATGACCGGTTCTCCGAAAAAAAACACATACAAAATGGGCTCGGTCACGGCTATTTCGGATAATTGGAGTTGTCCAAAATAAGGAAAAATTAACAAAAAAGCCAACTTAATAAAATTGCGTTTCACTGTTGAAGCCATTACCTGTATACGACTGTTTCCCCAGTCAGCAACTATAATATTTCCATTTGAATCCACTGCCACTCCAGTGGGAGCATTGAACTGACCATTTCCTTCTCCATTAGATCCAAATTTTAACACAAACTCACCATCTGTGTTGAACACCTACATATTAAAATGAAGATATGATCATAATGCTTTAACAAACATTATGTCGAACAAACATTTAATCCTTAAAGTATTTTTTTTTAAAATGCTTAACTGATTTCAGATTTATTGTCAGAGTACATAAATGAAATCACGTACAACCCTAAGATTCCTTTTTCCTGTGGGCATGGCAGAATTACCACTGATTGGTAGTTCAAAAAAGAAGTTGCATATAGCATTAAAAAAATGCAAACAAATACAGAACTATAAACAGATAACAAACTGTGCAATACAGAGAGAACAAAAATAAAATCAATAAAGTGCACAAGTAAGTGTCCTTAAAAGAGTCAATGATTTAGATTGTTGTTGCGGAGACTAGATAAAAATCTTGAACCTTTAATTGATTCAAA
Organism: Narcine bancroftii; assembly: GCF_036971445.1. Lineage (NCBI taxonomy): Eukaryota > Metazoa > Chordata > Chondrichthyes > Torpediniformes > Narcinidae > Narcine > Narcine bancroftii. The sequence goes on from NC_091471.1 coordinate 221,095,072, forward strand.
ATTTAAATACAAAACATCTAATCAAATTCATTTATTTAAAGATAGATACAGTACAAATTCATACCAAGAATGAAAGATTTTCGTTTAATGTTTGTTCTTCCATAATTTAATTGTGAACTATGGAGTACAAAAACTCACAAGTTTTGTCGCAGTTCTATAAAATCTAGTTATTTAAAATTTAAATATAAAATTTTAATTATCAGTAAACAAGAAATCTGCAAATACTAGGGTCCAGTGCAGTACACAGAAGTGCTGGAGACACTCCACTGGTCATGCAGCATCCACAAAAAGTAAAAGGGCAGTCGATGTTTCAGGCCTGAGCCCTTCTTCAGAGATACCGAAAATGAGGCGGAATAAAATGGTGGGGAGGGGCAGGGGAATTAGAAGTGGGGTGGGGGAATAGGCTAAAAGATAAGAGGTGGACACAGGTGGGAGGGTAGAAGAGAAAGAAGCTGAGAAGTGGTAGGGGGAAGAGGGCAAAGGGCCAAGAAAGCCAACTCTCTAATAGGAGGTGGAGAACTGGAAGAAGGGAGATGAGAGACCAGAAGAGTGGGGGGGGGAGGGGGGGTTTACTGGAAATTGGAGTAGTTGCTAACTGGGGGAGGGGGGTCAACATGAATTCAGAATATAGTGTGCAATTCTAGTTGCCACACGACAAGAAGGATGTGTAGACTTTGGTGAGGATGAAGGGGAGGTTTGGAGCAAAGGATTGGAGAATATCAGATGCTAGTAGAGGTTGCATAAACTTGACTGGTTTCCTTGACGTGCCAGTGGCAGAGGGTCGAAGTATATAACATGGGAGGCTCAAGTGATATGAAAGTTCAAGGGGAAAGAGAGAAAGTTTAGAAGAGATTGATGAAGCTTTTTTTTTTAAAAAATGTAAGTTCTTCAATCAGGCACTGGAAGCAGATACAATAGCAACATTTAAGTATTTAGTCAGACACATCAACTAGCAGGGGAACGAGGGATATGGTGGGCTGGCAGATAGAATTAGTTTAAATTGGCTAGTTTTAATCAGCACAGAGATGGTAGGCCAAACAGTTTAGTCCTGTATGGTTCTGTGCTTTCAATTGTAAATTTAACATTAATTGGTAAGTCAAGAAAACAAGTTATTTTTGAGCACACAAATACAGATTTGCAATATAATGTTACAGGGAAATAATCTCAACACAACATAAAATAGAACAGTAGAGCACAGGAATAGGCCTTCTGGCCCATGTGTCTGTGCTGAATATTATATCAAAAATCAAGCAAACTCTGCTGCTTGCCCCTGATAGATAACCCTCCATCCCCTTCAAATTCATTCATCTAGAAGCCTCTTAAATATGACTTGATCTGTTTCCTCCACTATTCCTGGTGGTCCATTCCAGGCACCTACTACTCTCTGAGTGAAACATTTGCCCTGCACATCTCCCTTAAACTTCCTTACCTTCACCTTAAATGATGTCTTCAAATGTGTGACACTTGAACTCTGTCAATTCCTCTCATGATTTTATAAAATTCTTAGCAGTTCAATCCCCGAGGTTGCCATGCTCCAGAGAAAGCAACCCAAGTTTGTCCAATTTCTTCCCATAATTCATGCCACCTAAATCAGACAACCTTCTAGTCAACCTCTCCTGTACCCTTTTAAAAACCTTCATTTCATTCCTTTTATGGGGGGGGGGGGGAGTGGGGGGGCCAATCAGAATTGCACACTGTCTTCTAAGTGGAGCCTAAGCAGAGTTTTACACAGCTGCCACAAAACATAAAACAGTCATAAGAAATAGGATCAGGAGTAGGCCATCTGGCCGTCGAATCTGCTCTGCCATTTAATAAGAACATGGGTGATCTGGCCATGGACTCAGTTCCACTGACCTGCCTTTTCTCCATAACCCTTAATACCCCAACTATGAAAAGTCTATCCAGCCTTAACTTCAATTTAATGAGGTAGCCTCTACTGCTTTCTTGGACAGTGAATTCCACAGATTCACTACTTACTGGGAAAAGCAATTCCTCTATCTCTATCCTATATCCACTCCCCTGAATCATGAGGCTAGGCCCCGAGCTCTAGTCTCAAGTACCGGTAGTAATAATTTTCTATCTTATCTATCCCTTGTGCAACTTTATACGTTTCAACAAGATATCTAATTTTTCTGAATTTCAGCAAGAATAGTCCCTGATTGCTCAATCTCTCCTCGTAGGCTAACTCCTTCATCTCTGGGACCAACCTTGTGAATCTCCTCTGCATTGCTTCCAAAATCAGTACATCCTTCCTCAAGTTAAGAGACCAGAACTGAGGTGTAGCTTCACCATTACCCTGTACAGTTTCAGCAGAACCTCCCTGCCCTCAAATTCAATCCCTCTAGAAATCATCCTCAACATTTCATTTGCCTTTTTGATAATCTGTTGCGCCTGCAAACCAATCTTTTGTGATTCAGTCCAAGCACTGCTAAGTCCTTCTGCACAACAGTATGCTGCAATTTTTCACCATATAAATAATAATCTGATATATTATTCCTTCCAAAGAGGATGACATCATATTTACCAACATTGAACTAACTACATCTGCAGACCCACTCAGTTAACCTATCTATATATCTCTGCAGACTGACCACATCCTCTGCGCAATGTGCTATTCCACTCAGTTTAGTGTCATCAGCAAGTTTAGCTGTGCTACACTCTACCCCCACCCCCCCCCCCTTCCTAATCATGAACATACAGTATATCATGAACAGCTTCTGGCCAAACAACGAGCTTTGTGGCACTTTCCTCATCACTGACCACCAACCAGAGATCTTGCAGATGGGGATCCTCTCTGAAAGAGTGTTCACAGTATGATTGGGTTTTTTTATACATAGGAAGGATGCAATTGAGACATTCGGCATGGTAACAGGCCATTTCGGCCCACGAGTCTGTGCTGCCCAATTTACACCCAATTAACCTACACCCCTGGTATGTTTTGAACGGTGGGCAGAAACCAGAGCTCCTGGGAAAACCCACACAGACACGTGGAAAACGTACAAACTCCTTACAGAGAGTGCAGGATTTGAACCCAGGTCCGAATGGCTGGCGGTGTAAAGGCATTGCACTAACCACTACGCAAACTGTGCATTCGATCAAAACAAGGAGACTACCATGGGAGAGGGAGAGTTGGCCAACATATTTATCTCAACTCTATTAACAAATCCTCTATCCATGCTAATACATTACCCCAACTCCATGCACCCTTATGGGTAAGTTATTATTACTGCACCTTATCGAATACCTTCTGGAAATCCAAGTATACAACATCTATCTGGTCCCTTTGATCCACTCTGTTATATCTTCAAAGAACTTCCCTAAATTGGTCAAATATAACCTTTCATTCCTGAATCCATGTTGTGTCATGCCTGATAGAAATACAGTGCCCTTCATAATGTTTGGGACAAAGGGACTTTTTATTTTCCTTCATTTGCCCTGTATTTTATATTTTTAAATTTGTACGGCGACATGGTTGGTATAGTGGTTAGCGCAACACCTTTACAATGCCAGTGATCGGGATTGCGGTTTGCATCTCATCCGGGTCTGTAAGGAGTTTGTACATTCTCCCCATGTGGGTTTCCCCCCAAGACTCCCATTTCCTCCCACCGTTCAAAATGTAAATTGGGCAGCACGGACTCGTGCGCCAAAATAGCCAGTTATAGCACGGTATGTCTAAATTTAATTGAATAACATTTAATTCACATGATTAAAGTACACATTGCACATTCAAGGTTATTTGTATACATTTTAGTTTGATCATGTAGAAATTACAGCATTTTTTCCACATTGTCCCATCATTTCAAGGCAGCATAATTTTAGGGACATAGCAATCTTATGTATATTAAGGTACTCATGTTTAGTACTTTGTTGTATTTCCCTTGCAGGCAATGACTACTTACTCATAGACATCACCAGGTGCTGAGTATCTTCTCTGGTGATGCTCTGCCAGGCCTCGACTGCAGCCATCTTCAGCTCCTGCTTAAGGGCTTGTCCCCTTACGTTTTCTCTTTAGCATTTGGAAGGCCTGCTCAATTAGATTTAAATCAGATGTCTGACTTGGCCATTCAAGAACGTTTTAGCCTTTGTTGGGATCACTGTCTTGCTGTAGGATGAAGTACTGTCCAATGAGTTTGGTGGCATTTGCTCAACTTGAACAGATAGTGTTTCTATACACTTCAGAATTCATTTTACTATGCCTTCAGCAATTACATCACCAATGAAAATAAGCACGCCAGTACCTGTGGCAGCCATGCATGCCCAGGACATAACGCCTCCACCACTGTTTCACAGTTGAGGTGGAACACTAGATCTTGGGCAGCTTCTTTGCACCTCCACACTTTGCTCCTGGCATTACTCTGATGCAGGTTAATCATGGTCTCATCTGTCCACAAGACCTTTGTCCAAAACTGCAGGCCCTTTTAAATATTTCTTGCCAAACTGTAATCTGACCATCCTGTTTCTGTGGATTGCATCTAGCAGTGTAGCCTCTGTATTTCTGTTCGTGAAGTCTTCCATGGAGAGTAGTCATTGGCACAGCTACACCTGCCTGCTGAAGTGTCTCTGATCTGTTGGACGATTTTATTACATCATTATTACGAGAATTCTTCTGTTATCAGCAATGGAGCTGTAACTGCACTTATTTACCACAGCTGACAAACAAATAAAGAATACACTCCCTCGTTTCTTTCAGCACATTGTGAAGTCAACTTCCTTTTTTTTTCACTAGCCAGAATATTGCATTCAACTCCCCAAACACAGCCAGGTACACTCCTCTGACCTCATTAGCACAATGCCACACGGATGATCCTGATGCTCTTACTTTCCTCCCAAAGAAGGAAAGTACATGACCTCGAGAGCCCCCTGCCCACTACCTCCCCCCCCCCCCCCAACTATGCAAGGAGGTGACTGACTGGAACTGTCCCGCTACTTAATGGTCTGGAGGTCTGACAGTTTGGCCTGACCTTGTATGATAGTGCAAGACAGGTGATGCATGATCCGAATGGCTAGGGTGCGATCGGTCCTCTGACTCTGGCTCCGACACAGAACATGGTCCATCGATGTACACTGGCTTCAAACAGTCAATGGAAACCGTGTCAGCTTTTCCATTCCTGTCGATCACAAAGGACTTCGGGTGACCTGGAAAGGACCATCGTAAATGGGCTGAAGTGGTTTGTGAACAGCATCTTGCCAGAGAAACAGGAGAATGGTGTGTGATCATTCAGTACATACACTGCAGGTGTCGCCTGCCACATAGGAGTAGGTTGGAGTGATCTCGTGTTTTCCTGAAGATGATCAACAAAACTAGTCGGATCATAGAACGCTGTACTTGGACTCAGATTCACAAACTTGTTTGGCAAAGTTAATGCAGTGCCATAAACTAGCTCTGCTGCTGAACGACCAAGATCCGCCTTAACGAAAGTACACACTCCAAGGAGAACCATGGGCAAATGTTTGCTCCACGTAGATGCATCACCACCTGCTGTTAATGCTGCCTTCAACTGTCAATGGAAATGCTCAACGAGGCTGTTGGCCTACAGATGGTAAGCCATAGTGCAAATATGGATAGTGCCCAGAAGAGCAGTGAGAGCTTGAAACAATGCCGATTTGAACTGAGACCCTTGATCCGTCGTAATAATGACCATTACAAAAATGAGATCTTAAATTCAACTAAAAAAAAACTGCTCGACATATATTAGGTGTATGGGAAAGCACCTTCCCACCATCACTTTCTGACACCTCCCCACTGCCGCCATAACCCATCCAGACATTTTACAATTGAAGAGCCGAGGTCCCCACTCTTGCCTGGTAGGCTGGTTCCCCGCTCCTGCCCGTGAGCTGACACATAGCTGTTGTTCCTGCACCGAGTACACTCGGGCAGCGAGGCAACTTCTTTGATGCAGAGGGCACTGCGCACAATGTTGAGAATGGAGTCACCGTAGTGACCCCCAGCTCTGTTTGGCATCTCCCTGGTCAGAAGCAAAGGTTTTCTTTATTTTTTTAATTTGCTTGTTGAATTTACAGATTTGTTAATTGGCGATTGGGGTGTTGCAACAAAGTTTCGATTGTTGCTGGGAGGTCCAGACACCAGTCTCGGCATGTTCCTTGCATAAAATTTGGGGGGGGGGGGGGTTGGGTTTGTCTTATACTCTCAATATATGATAAAGAATGAAAATCAGGCTGAAAATGGGGACTCGACTTATCAGAAGGTCAACTTAGACACCAAAATATACACGTATATCCTCAAGATGGCAGAAGTGGGCCTACCAAGTCTAGGTACAAGTGCTGGAAACAGGAATATGAAACAAAAAAATTCCTCAGCTTGGATTTTGTGCATCTGGAGACTTTAGAACCTTGACACGGTAAGCAGGTATTTGCTCATAATCCAACATCCCATTTAACACAAGGCCAGGTAAAACATTCTGTAACTAGGATGCGATATATTGTGAAGAGACTCAAAAATCTCCCGCCTCATAGTCGTTGGCACAAAAGGCCTAGGCCTTCCTGTGTAAAAATCGCAGACTAACTTTTCACCTGATTTATCCAGGGTCACATCTTGAAGATGGAGACCAGAGTTGATCTGGCGATACCAGATAAGGTTGGGATCAGTGCGCTGTACACAAGCCATGGTGGTGAAATCGATGCCCACAGTTGCATGTAAGGTGTCAATGTCACGCCTGGACAGAGTGCCACGGCATTTGCTTTTCCTTGGATGTGCTGTATGTCCATTGCAGGCTGAAGTCCAAGTGCCAAATCTCTCTGGGCAAGTAGAGATGTGTGCTTGTACTTGCAGTATGTGTAAGAGGCTGGAGGTCTGTATAAATGATGAAAGGATGACCTTCCAATAAAAAAATGGATATGTTTCACTGTGAGATAGATGGCCAAGAGTTCTCAATTAAATGTAGTATACTTTCCTAAGCTGGCATCAGCTTGGCTGAAAAAAAAACACCAGAGGTTCCAATTGCCCACTGTTCTAACACTGCTCCCACAGCACTGACAGATGCATCTTCGTTAAGAGAGAGCAAGGCTGTGCTTTTGATGTACAAACATCATGGCATTAGCAAGCGCAGTCTTCACATCACTGAAAACACGCACAGTATTATCTTCCAAAGTCAATGGTCTTTTGGACACGGACTTACCAGATCTTTTTAATAGCGCAGCAAAGACAAGAAAGCTTTTCTTCAGGATCACGGAGCATATTTACATAAATATAAGTTAGAGAAGAAGTTAAACACATTAAAATATTAAGATGTACACAGTAAAAGTCTACAGTACCCTATCCACATATGTTCTGTGAATTCAGGAGTCTGATTGGTTGGCGGAAAAAACTGTTGCCCAATCTGGACATAAGGGCCTGGGTACTATGGAACCTCCAACCAGATGGCTGAAGGGAGAACAGTTTACATGAGGGGTGTGTGGAGTCCTTCACAATGTTTATTGTCTTTCAGCTGCATCGAGTGTTGTAGATGCCCTTCATGGTAGGAAGAGAGCCCCCAATGATCTTTTCCACTGACTTCACTATCCTCTGCAGGGTCTTGCGGTCCGTGGAGGTACAGCTTCCAAACCAGGGATTGATGCAGTTGCACAGGATGCTCTTGATACATCCTCTGCAGAATGCAGTGAAGATGGAGGGTGGGAGATGGACTTTCCTCAGCCTTTGCAGGAAGTAGAGGTGCTTCGGGGCTTTCTTGGCTATGGAGCTGGTGTTAAGGGACCAGGTGAGATTCTCCATCAAGTGTCCACCAAGGAACTTGACAACCTCAATGATGCATTAACGGTCAGTGGAGCATGATCCCCGGGCCCTCCTGAAGTCAACAACCTTCTCTTTTGGTTTATTAATGTTCAGAAACAGTTTAGAGATGGTAGAGATGTTAGAGTAATAGATATGTTGCAGAATTTGCAGGAATCAACAATAAAAAAATCATCATACCTAAAAAAACACAGCTGGTGTCGGAAATTCTTGAATCTCCCCCACTTTCGATTCATTGGGCAAAATAACATGTTGCGTAACTCTATGTTGCGGTTGCGTACTTACCTGTGTCGAGAGGAGAGTGAGAATGTCAAGATCTATTCCAGCTAGCCTGCACCACCTCCTCAACAGCTGTGAAGGTTGCCTATCACCAAGGCTGTCATCAGCTAGTAATTGGGCAATACAATTCTCTCTAGATGGCTAAGTACACAGCAGAATAGCTGCCTGAAGCATGTCGTATTGGGGATTACCATCCAGATCCACTAAGATGTCCTCCACTTCTGCTCTGGAAGATACTCCACAAATAAACCATACTTCATCTTCTAACTCATCACACTGAGGGCAGCGAAGCGCGGTTTGGGGATTATAAACCATTCTGGTGTATTATTAATAAAAAGGGGGAATCTTCAGTCTGCCCTCCCCAACTGTTCCTGTAAGGGATTTATCCTCATCATTATCCATTTTAAATTAGAAGGTACTGTGAACTCCCGGGGTCATCACTTGCAACAGCACTGATTTATAACAGATTACAAGCAAAGAATACACTCGCGTTTCTTTCATCAAACCATAAAGTTGACTTTCTTTTATTATTCACTAGACACGATATTGCATTCTTCAACTCCCCAAACACCTCCCAGCCAAACTCCTCTGACCTTCTCATTGGCTCACTGCCACACAGGTGATCCTGACACTCTCACTCTCCTCCTCCCGACCAAGGTAAGTACGTAACCACTCGGTGGCCTTCCTTGGCTTACTCTGGTCCTCGTTGAAAAATGGCAACTACAGACTCCAAAGGTGATCAGAATCTTAGAAGGAAGCCTTACTCTCTTATACCTGCACCAATGAGGCAATTGAACATACCTGAGTACTCACAAACACCTGTGAAGCCAAATGCCCCAAACATTACGGTGCCTTGAAATAGGGGAACGATGTTTAAAAAAAATAGTATAATTTCCATATTGTCAAACTAAAATAATGTTGAATAAATTCTAGAATGTGCAATTTAATCACATGTGAATTGTTTGATTACAAATTGAAAACTGTGGAGTACAGGGGCAAATAGAGGAAAAATGTGTCTTTGCCCCAAACATTATGGAGGGCTCTGTATTTCGCTCCAGACGCTAGTTCCATTTTCTTGAATGCAGGCTTTAAGCAAACAGACTATAGTTGCCTGCCTTTTTTATACATTCTTATTTTAAGCAATGGCGTGACAGTTGTCATCTTCCAATCTGCCAGGACATGCCTAGAGTCTAGAATAATTTTGGTAAATTACTACTATTACATCTGCTATAACTTCCACCATTTCTTTCAGATTCCTGGGATGCATTCCATCATAAGGGCTTACCTACTTGGAGTTCCATGAGCTCAGCACTCTTTAGTGATGGTATTGAGGTTCTCACCTCCCATCAGATCCTTAACATTGCTCTTTGGCATGTTGGTCAAGTCTTTCATTGTGATGCCGGACATGAATAGATGTTCAACGCCTCGGTCATTTCACCAACATCCAATAATAAATCCCCAACTCATTTTCCAAGGGACTTGGGGTTCACTTTACCTACCCTTTTCCATTTTGTTCAAGTAAAAATTTTTACTATTTTATGCTAGTTTACTTTCAGAATTTATCTTCTCTTTCTTGCAGAATGATTCTCTGTTGCTTTTTAAAGTTTTCCCAATCTTCTAGATTCACACTATTGTTGGGCCACATTGAATGTATTGATGCCTTCCTTATTTGCTTCCCTTACCGTCCTTGTGTTTATGTGGAATTTATTTATGTTGAGCACTGTGAAAAATCTCTTTGAAGATCTTCCACTGATCCTTATTTGTCCCACTGTATCGTCTGTATTTCCAATCTATGCTGGCCAAGGTATCAGCAAAATGTAGGCAGGCGTCTAACAAAATGTGCATTTGCCTAATTTTCCTCATACCTTGAAGGGCTCAAGCCCAAAACGTTGGTTATGCATTTTTATCTTTGCTATATAAAGTACACAGTTTGATGTGCTGAGTTCTCCAGCATTGTGTTTTTACCTACGTTCTGTTTGTGGGTCTAAAGTTGAGCTTCCTGTAGCCAATCATTTTAAATTCCCTAACAATAGTAAAAGCAGGATCCAGTTACAGAGGGCTGGAGGTTGTAGCTTCTTGACCAGCAAAGAGGGAATAGTGGTACTGAAGGCTGAGTTGTAGTTGATGAAGAGCAGCTGTATGTATGAATTGCTGTTTTCAAGGTAATCCAGAGTTGAGTGGAGAGCCAGTGATAGTGGATCTGCTGTGGAGTGATTGTGACAATAAGTGAATTGCTGTGGGTTCAGATCTTTGCTTAGGTAAGTGTTAATTTTGGCCATGAGCAGCTTCTCAAAGCATTTCATCACAGTGGAAGTTAGTGCAACTGGGGAATAGTCATTGCCCCAATATACACAATTAACCTACAACCACATAGGTTTTGGAATGTGGGGGAAACTGGAGCACCCGGGGAAACAGGAGATAAGATGGCAGCGCATACACATCACGAGACTCAGTGTTCGACAGGAATTTGGAAAACAGTGCCAAAGTACTTGCTTGTGTTCTGCGTGTTTGTTAGATTTAACTGTGCATGTTAAAATCAGTACTTTTTAACAGTTGGTTGTAGAATACTGTGTTATTGTTGGGTTTAATTGCAGGTGTTTTATTGCAATGTATATTGCACTATTTTTAACTTCTGGTCGATACTGATTGTATTTCATTGACTGGTTTACTGGTACAATGTTAATAAAGTGAATTATCATCCACACAGGTCATGGAAAGAAAGTACAAACTTCTTACAAACAGTGCTGGATTCAAACCCAGGTTGCAGTTGCTATTATAATGTTGCACTAACCACCACACTAACTGCGGCACTCCAATCTATCCCCTCTAATCCCTACCCCATGGAAAAGATTATGAACATTTACCTTATTTGTTTTCACCCCATTCCTTCCATTTTTTTCTTTCCTTCTCTCTGGAATGGAAGACATGCCAGTCTGAACCCCTGTACATGTTTTTTGTCCTCTACATTTTCCAGTTCCTATTCTTGTGTGCGTCTTCTTGTTCTCTACCTGCTCCCATTCAGGTTAACCAGATAACATCCTATCTCTATGGTCATCCCAGTTTTACCCTATCAAGGAGACCCATGCTTTCCTCAGTTTAACAGTTCTGAGATAGGATCTTCCACCCAAGGCATTGAATATGCTGAATATTTCCAGCATATTCTGCTTTATTTTTAGATTTCCAGCCACCACAGTTGCTTTGAGCTTACTTTAATATTTTCTCAATATTAAAGTAATACTACACAGAAGGACATGAGGAGTATTCAAACAGCCTATCACAACTAGGCCCAGATTAAACCTGAATTAATAAATTATGGCCAGAATGATAAATCACAAAATGACAATAACATTGTTCCATTGTGTTGATAGTTAATGGCTGTAGTGATCTTTACAACAGTGAACTACAATCATTGAACGGCATGACTCAGAAGGGCAGGTCCAGCTATTAGACTTCTCAAAACAAATTAGTGGCAAATAGATTCAAAGTGGAGAACTTTACCTTAACAGAATGATTATGAAAATCTGTGACAATGATTTCATTATTGTTGTTGACTGCTGCAAAATGAGGACCTAGAAGACAGAGGTTAAGAAAAATTTACTTAAAAAAACAGAAATAAAATTGTACAGTACAATTCCAATGATCTGAAATCCTCAGTTACCTGAAAGATTTTGGACCCGGTGGTGACAGCTCCCCAATTTGTTTTCCGATAATTGAGTATTTCAGAAAAATCAGAATTCCTCATTTATCCAAAACATATCAAAGCCAAAATTACATAATTTTGCCTTTGAAAATTTATGGGTAAATGAGGATATCTGAAACAGTCAGAAATTCTCAAATAACTAAATTTTTTTGGAGTCAAACTGATGTCACAACGTGAAAAAATGTTGGAATTTTGGAGAAACCCCCAAATAGAATTTCAACTTTTTGGTGTTGGATTTATCTTATTTCGTTCAGGTTATTTTTTTGGTGAGAATGAAACATTATTTCAGAGCAGACTCTATAGGCCATATCTTGTGATATTGTGCTTAAAAAGCCTTCCCATGTTGTTTATTGTTTAGACACTGTTACAAATGATTTACTGTTGCTACTGGACTGATTTTAAAAATGATAATTTCTCCCAAAATATTGTTTATCCTAAATAGGCCCAGTCCTGGCCATTTCAGATAATTGGAGTTGTAGTGTATTTTAAACATTTGTACTTTGAAAACACTATGTATTTTAACAGTTTTAAATGCAGGTGGTCTTTTTGACAAGATGGAGCCGACAGGTCTAGCATGAGTGGAGCTCCAGTATTTTAAATAAGATCTGTTTTAAAGTGTTTGTATGTGAACAACACCAAAAAACCTGCCCCCATTTGTCTCCCAAAAACATACCTACAATCTGTCACAACTGGAAAGATCAATGCTGGCCAACTATTGTTGGATACTGACATGACAGGCATCAGATGCTGAGTACAAATGAAAATCAGCAGCCAAACATTTTTAGGTCAGTTGAATGTGGCAGCATCATTATGCGACTAAACATGCTAAATTCAATAAAAGTTCATTTAATATTTCTTCAACTTCCTATGTGATACAGCAAATCTGAAATGATCTTTGTGTTCAGCTTGAAGTTGTCTGTCATAATCCCCGATTTCCTTTCAGGAAGAAAACCTTTTGAAAACTTTTTTTGTCCAGTGTTATCAGAGTTAACTTTACAATTAAATCCATACAAGCTGGTTATTAGTTGAAATGTGCAGTTTCAAATGAGTAGTGGAAAACAAGGATCCTTGAGTAGGGGAACCCACCCATCACCATCCGCCCATTTGGTTGGAGTGGGGACAAAAAACGGTGGCGCTGCTGTTACGACAGCACTGATGCTGGCTTGGACCCAGGAGAGTGGCGAGTCGACACTGCTCTGAAGGGTTCAACTGGCAAGTCCTAATGCTGACAGCTTGGTACAGGGTTTTAAAAGCCTGTTAAAAGAGCCAACAGTTTTATTTTAAAATCCTTCAACAGCAGGTTCTGTGTCCAAGATGCCAAAGCCTGTGCTTGTCAGCAGCCTTGAGGGGTTGCAGACTCTAAGAGAGCAGCGGACTGGTGCAGGGCACCAGAAAAGAGGAGAACAACACCACCGCACCCACTCCTACCACTGAGAAGGAGGCAAAGGAGACTATGCCAGCAGCCCAGCGAGAGGCTCAGTGGCTGAGGGGTGTGGGTGACTTGAAGTCAGGGGACCCGCATGAGCTGCATGCTGCTGGAGTCTGGTTGATGGGAACTATGTATCAGAGCTGGGATTCAAGAGAGTGCTGAGGGCAAGAAAAGCTTCTGAAGGGCCTTGGGTGCTGAAGTCTTCCTGATCTTGTTGGAGGTTTGGATCTGGAGTTTGAGTTGCCAATGAATCAAACAGGTGCAGCTGCAGGAGACTAAGCCATGGGTACTCAGTGCCTCTGAAGGGACTCTCTTCTGCTTCTCTTTCTCTTTTCCAGATAGTAGAGGCACCAGGCAACAATCTTTCTCTGCCTTACACCAGGCAGAGGCAATGTTGTGTAATATTACTTGTTCCATCTATTACATGACAATTAAGGAATCTCCAATGTTTGTAATTACACCGTTAGACCACTGTCACTCTGAAAACAAACCTTTCAGCTACTGTCTGTGGCAGTCATCAACAGTCCAATTACACCTATCCAACATTAATCCCATATTTTCATCGACTTTTCCAAGGCTATACCACCTACCCATATAAAAGAAGTACTTTTACAGTGGCCAACTTACCTACCTACACACAGGGAAAACACAAATTTCATTTAGCCAGCAATGAAGTTTAGGATTGAACCTGGATCTGGTGTTGTAAGACTAATTTATGGCCTTTTCAACTGAGAACAATTTGTCTTAGATTACTGGACAAGGGGTATTTGAGTATATATAAAGGGTGGCTAGAAAGCCACATGTGCTGTGCCAAAGGAGTTTGTACATTCTCCCCGTGTCCACATGTTTTCTCTGGTGCTCCGGATTCCTCTCACCTTTCAAAATGTATTGGGGGGGGGGGTGGGGAGTTAATTGGGGTATTTGGGATTCATGGGCTTGAGGGCCGGAAGGGCCTGCTACCATGCTACATGTCTAGTTTTTTTTTAAATGGACAGAATCATAAGGGATTCTACAAATCCAATTAAACCAAAAGAGAAAGTAGAAAGAGAACAGGGGATTAAAGATCAATAAGGTTGTCCACGCATGTCCCCAAGCAACATTGAATCAATGACCTCTGCACCAAACCACTGGTCACAGGCCTCCAATCACAAAAAAAACATCCCTCCACTTTACCCTCTGACTTCTTTCATTAAGTCAATTTTGAACCCAATTGATGATCTAACCTCCCAGACTAATCTGGCATATGGAACTTTGTCAAAGGCATTACTAAAGTCCACATACACCATGTCCGCAACTATGCCCTCAACATTTATTTTTTAGAAATATTTTATTTATAATAAACACATGCATAGATAGAGTTTTCAAATATCAAAATAGTATACAAAGAAAATGATTAATACGTTAAATTTGTGTATATTAAAAAAAGAAAAACTAACAACCCCCCCACCAACCCAAAATAAAACTAAACTACAAAAGGTATATATAAAACACTAATATACTAAAAGAATAAGAATACATATTGATTTGGATTGCTCTTGGAAACACTCGAAGATCTCACATAAAAACATTTCCACGGAAAGCTAATTCATTAAGGGAAAACCGGAGGAATCAAAGGAATTATTTATAAATTCAAACCTACTATTTACCTCTCAAATTATACATAATTTTTTCTAACAGAATATAACTTTGAATCTCTGTTTGCCATCTTCCTAATGTTAAAGAAACATCAGATTTCCAAGCAACAGCAATACAGAGCTAATTTAGCAAATTTTAATTGAGAATCTGATAAATCTAATTTAGGAATTATATTTCCAAAATTTCCCATCAAAAGTAATTCAGCATTTAATGGATAAACAACACCAGTTACTTGTTGCAAAAAATTTACTCATATAAGTCCAAAATGGTTCAACTTTTGAACAAGACCAAGTTGAATGCAAAAATGTTCCAATCTCATCACCGAAATATCTGATTTCAATTTATTCAATTTTTGAGGTGTAAAATAGTTGATTAAAATGTTATATTGAAGCAACCTATATCTTACATTAATTGTATTAATCATAATAGGTTTTACACAATTTTTGCTATGTCTGTTGATCTAGTTAAATCTTGTTCCCATCGACCTATATAAACCTAATTTAGACATTTTCTCCTGTAATTCCATCTAAACTAATGAAATAAATTTCTTAACAATTCCACCAGTAATCAATCTTTCTAAATCTGTACAATCTATTAACATCATTTCTGGTCCTAGTTTATCTCTCAAATAAGCTCTCAATTGAAAATAACAAAAAAGAGTATTATGTGGAATATCATATCTAGCTCTCAATTGATCAAATGTCATCAATCGACCACTCTTATCACATTCCCCTATTTTACAAATTCCTTTTATGACACCATATGTTCAAAAATGGATTATCTTTAGAGAAAGTTATAAGAGGGTTAACCAATGGCATATTTGGAGACGGGGAATCTCCATCATTTTCTAAATTAATTTAATTCCAAATATTAATCAAATGTTTCAATAATAGAGCATCTCTGTCAGCAATCCATCAATCTTCCTTCCTATTTATATATAAACACTTTTTCTTCTCCAACTTTATTTAACTCAATTTACACCCAAGCTCATTTAGTTTTCCCAAATAAAGAAGTGACAAACCTCAATAATAATTCTTAAAATTAGGAAGTTGCAATCCACCTTGTCCATATTTCCATTAATTTTTCCATCAATAATCTCATTGCTTTACCTTTCCAAAGAAATTTCCTAACTTGTTTATTTAATTTGAGGAACGGAAATTGGTAAAGTTTGAAACAAATATTTAATTCTTGGAAAAATATTAATTTTAATACAATTAGCTCTTCCAATTAAAGTTAGAGGTAAATTTACCCAATGCAGTGAACTAGAATTCACTTTGTATTGTTCAGATGGCTGGCTCCACCCTCACCAACCCCAGTATTAACCTTCGGTTTCCTGCCTTACCTCAGATTCATCTGAGGACTATTGTGTCTACTGCAGATTGTAAGTTATTAAAAGCCTGTTTGTACTCCTCACTTGTCCCTGAGTGCATTCATCATGTTACAATTTTAATAGCTTTGAAATGGGATGGAAACCCTGTTGAAGCCATGCATGCTCCAGATTGACCCTCTGTTTCCTGATGCCCAGGAGGAATTCGCCTTCTGGCTGGAGTGTTTCCAGTCCTACCTGATGGCCACACAATAAGTCTTCAACTGGGATGGCCTCTGGAGATCAGCACTTCTCTTTCAAGTCGGGACCCAAGGGGTTTGCTGTCATCAGACACTGTGCTACCTACAAGTCGGACATAGAAGACTTGAAGGCCCACTACACGAGGCCCCAGAATGATGTGCTGGCGAGGCACTGACTCTTCAACGTCGGCAGCGTCTGGGTGAGTCGCTGGATGAGTATGTTCTTGAACTGTGGGCCCTGACCAGAAAATGCCACTATAAAGCGGTCAAGGCCCAGGTGAGAGAGGAGGAACAAATCAAGGACATCCTCATGGCAGAAGTGAGGTCAAGGTACGTGAGGCAGCGACTGCTGGAGTTAGAGAAGAAAAACTTGGCCAGTACTCTGGAGCTGACGAAAGCACTCGAGCAGGCCAAATTGGGAGCTGTCGACCTAATGAATGAAAGCAGTGCCTTTTTTTTAAGAGGACCAGGTCATTGGGGCTTGTGATCCCTGCAGCCCCAGCACCAACTGCTGCGGCCACATGCAACAGGGGATGCTACTTCCGTGGACAGGCACAGCACCCCTAAGCCTGATGCCCCACAAAGGACTCCGTGTGTTCAGGATTCAGTAAGCAAGAGCACTGGGTGAAGGTCTGCCAGGCTAAAGGGAACCCAAAGAGGGCGACCATGTGTGCAAAGCCCAAATCATTGCTCGAACCATGCCTGAGTCCCGAAAACTGGTCTCTGCCTTTCCTTGCTGTTCACTGCCAGCATCTTACAGCGCCTCATAGCTGGACCTTCCACTGGAAAAGAAGCATCGCGGGAAGCCACAGCGGCCATCTTGCTGCACCTTGAGGTCGGTGCCATCTTGTCTGTCCGTGAGCTGAGGAGAGAGTTGACATCAGCATGGGGAACGACGGGGTTTCCGGAGCACTGGCATTGGTCATCCTAGATCAGGCAATACATTGCCAATTGAATAACTTAACGATGGAAGTGAGAGTAAACGGACATTTGACTGATTGTCTGGTAGACACTGGCTCTACTGAGAGCTTTATAAGCATTGCGAAGGCTCTCTGGTACAATGTAAGAATGTACCCGATGTACTATCATATTTTCTAGCTTCACGCTCGCACTCTGCGAAGATCCAGGGGTATTGTATAGTACATCTAACTGTAAAAGGGGGGGAAATTTTGTAAATTCCAATTGTATGTACTGAAGGATTTGTGTGCTCTTGTGTTGCTGGGCCTGGACTTCCTTTGTCACCTTAAAAGCATTACCATGGAGTACTCTGGCCCATTTCCTCCAATCACGGTGCAGAACGCAAGGTCCAAAAAGCCAGACTCCACGTGCAGTCTCTCCAACCTAAATATTGATCCCCGACGCACTGTTTCCGAACCTAACTCCTGATTGCAAACCAATAGCTACAAAGAGAAGGCGATACAGTGTGGGGGAATCAGGAATTTATCAGAGCTGAGACACACCGGCTGCTCAAAGAAAACATCATTAATCCTAGTAACATGGAGAGCCCAGGAGGTAGTCATGAAAGGGGATGAAAAGTCCAGGCTAGTGATTGACTATAGCCAAGCAATTAATCATTTCACACTTCTGGACACGTACCCCTCCCTCAAATTTCAGACATTGTAAACGAAATTGGACAGTACCGGGTCTTTTCGACTATTGATCTGAAAGCTGCATACCATCAGTTACCAATCCGTTCCGGGGACCCCCCATACACAGCATATAAGGCAGACAAACATCTCTATCATTTCCAGTCGGTCCGTTTTGGTATCACCAATGGTCTTCCAGACAGATGGACAAAATGGTCAACAAGTACAGGTTGAAGGCCACCTTCCCTTATCTCGACAATGTCACCATTTGTGGACACTCTGGAAGTCTGTGACACCAACCTCCAGTAGTTTCTCCACATGGCCAAGGCCCTGAACTTTATGTATAACCCCAGTAAGTGTGTGTTCCAGACAAAACATCTGGTGATCCAGGGCTATGTGGTGGAGAATGGCGTCATTGGCCCTGACCCCGATTGAATGAGCCCACTGTTAGGCCTCCCAATTCCGAGGACCATGAAAGCCTTAAGGAGGTGCCTGGGCTTCTTCTCCTACTATGTCCAATGGGTCCATCACTACTCAGATAAGGTCCACCCCCTCTTAAAGTCCACTTCTTTTCCATTGTTGGCTGAAGCCCAGGCAGCTTTCGATGACATTCAGAGCTGCATCGCTAAGGCCACTATGCACATGGTGCATGAGAATGCTCCCTTCCAGGTGGAAAGCAATGCATCTGACGTAGCTCTGGCCGCTACCCTTAACCAGGTGGGCAGGCCAGTTGCCCTTTTCTCCCACACCCTAAAAGGCCACGAGCTTTGGAATCCATCCATGGAGAAAGAGACTCATGCCATTGTAGAGGCCATCAGGCACTGGAGGCGTTACTTGGCCTGCAAAAAACTTATGCTGCTCACTGACCAGTGATTGGTGGCATTTACGTTTAATAATGCAAAAAAGGGAAAAATAAAGAATGATAAGATTGCCAAGTGGAGGATTGAACTCTCCACCAATAATTATGACAGAGCCTACAGGCCACGTATTCTCAATGAACTTCCAGATGCCCTGTCAAGAGGAAGCTGTGCCTCTGCACACACCGGCCAGTTGCAGTCACTGCACTATGAGCTTTGCCACCCAAGCATCACCCGCATGGCTCATTTTGTCAAGGCATGAAACCTGTCCTACTCTGTTGAGCACATCAGGGAAATAACCAGGTCCTGCCAGGTCTGGGTGCAGTGCAAGCCGCACTTCTACTGCCCAAATAAAGCGCACCTGATAAAGGCATTCCACCCCTTCCAGCAATTCATTGTTGATTTTAAGGGTTCCCTCACTTCCACCAACGGAAATGTGTACTTTCTCAACATTATCAATGAGTATTCACCTTTTACGTTCACCATCCCGTGCCCAGACATGACCACCACCATGGTCATCAGGGCCTTGCACTCTATTTTCATCCTGTTTGGGTATCCCAGCTATATCCATAGTGACCAAGGTTCATAATTTATGTGCGAAGAGCTACACCAGTATCTGCTCATAAAGGGCATTGCCTCAAGCAGGACAACTAGCTACAATCCCCGGGGAAATAGACAAGTTGAAAAGAGAATGTGACTGTATGGAAGGCCATAAAGTTGGCTCTCCGGTCCAAAGGCCTTTCAAACTCACGCTGGCAAGAAGTCCTACCCATGGCGCTCCACTGCATAAGCTCGCTCCTCTGCACGGTGACCAATGCAACTCCTCACAAGCTTATCTTTACGTTTCTGAGGAAATCCATGTTTGGGACCACTCTCCTGGCTTGGTTGATGGCACCAGGGTCAGTCCTGCTGAGAAAGCATGTAAGGAGGAGCAAGACAGACCCCTGATCAAGAGAGTGCACCTGCTGCATGCCAAACCAATGTGAGCCTACATGGCATACCCAGATGGCAGAGAGGACACCGTCTCGATCAGAGACCTGGCACCCGTTGGAACTGAGAGCCCAATGCCTCAAGTGAGCCAGGAACAGCACAGTTGTTGGTTTTCTTGGCCGTTTCTATCACTTTCAACTTAAAGCTCACTTCATATTTTCATTGTGTGCTGCATTGTGTCGATGGACCCTCCATGATAGCAATCACCTCAATCCACATGATCTATGTAGGTCAACATATTGGCCGCTCAACTACCCATCTCAGGCACACGAGCTTTGAGATCAACTTATATGGCAGATATAACATAAAAACCTTAAAATGAGGCTGAGAAAAGGGGGGGGGGGGGGTCGACTTATACACCGGTCAACTTATATGCCCAAAATATATGGTATCTGCTATTTCTTGAAATGTCTGCTCTTATATATATAACCATATAACCACTTACAGCACAGAACAGCCAGTTCGGCCCTACTAGTCCATGCCGTAACAAATCCCCACCCTCCTAGTCCCACTGACCAGCACCTGGTCCATACCCCTCCAGTCCTCTCCTATCCAGTCTTTCCTTAAATGTAACCAATGATCCCACCTCGACCACGTCTGTCGGAAGCTCATTCCACATCCCTACCACCCTTTGCGTAAAGAAATTTCCCCTCATGTTCCCCTTATAATTTCCCCCCTTCAATCTTAAATGTTTACTCTGTCTGTCCCTTTTAAAATCTTAAACATCTCTATCAAGTCCCCTCTCAATGTTCTATGCTCCAGAGAAAAAAGCACCAGTCTGCACAACTTTTCCCTGTAACTCAAACTTTGAAATTCTGTCAACATTCTCGTGAACCTTCTCTGCACTCTCTCTATTTTGTTTATATCTTTCCTATAATTTGGTGACCAAAACTGTACACAGTACTCCAAATTTGGCCTCACCAATGCCTTGTACAATTTCATCATAACCTCCCTACTCTTGAATTCAATACTCCGATTTATGAAGGCCAACATTCCAAATGCCTTCTTCACCACACCATCTACCTGAGTATCAGCCTTTAGGGTACTATTTACCACAACTCCTAAAACCCTTTGTTGCTCTGCACATCTCAATAGCCTACCATTTAATGCATATGACGTATTTAGATTTGCCTTTCCAAAATGTAACACCTCACACTTATCTGTATTAAATTCTATCAGCCATTTCTCAGCCCACACCTCCAGCCTTCCTAAATCACCTTTTAATCTACAGTAATCTTCCTCACTGTCCACAACACCACCAATCTTTGTATCATCCGCAAACTTGCTTATCCAATTCTCCACCCCTACTTCCAGATTGTTAATATATATAACAAACAATAGTGGACCGAGGACCTGTTGATTATGTAATTCAGCTCCAACATTATCATGCCTATTTGTTTCTAAGTTCTACTCATATAGCTTTCCTGGACAATCATCCTAATAATATCCTCCTTAATCACTATTATATCTTCCATCAAAAAGACAATTCCCACTCATCCCTGACCTGCCCTTCAATCGTGCCTGAGGTATCCTGGATCATTGAAGTGCCAGTCTTGGTCTTCTCTTAGCCACATTTTCTTTATGGCTATAAGCTATAATAAAACCTGTTTCCTGAGCCAATCCATGTTCCAAGTTTTTGTGTCTTACCTGTTAAGCCTTTTGCATTGAAATAAATACAATTTAAACCATAGATCTCTCCTCTCTCTTTGCCGTGCTCCGCCTATCCAGACTACTAAACTGGCTCTCTGAATACAGTATTAGCCCCTATCTTCTCATCTCCCTCCACTCTGCTCTGGGCTCCACCCCACTGTCAATCTAGTTTATAATTCTTCAAATCTCTATGCCAGAATATTGTTCTTCCTCTAGTTCAGATGCAATCTAATCTTTTTGTGCAGGTCACATATGCCCCAGAAGAGATCCCAATGATCCAAGAACCTGAATCCCTGGTGTTCTGAGTGAGAAACAGGTTTGGTAGGTCTCAAAGGTCAGGATGTGGGCACAGGTTTCGATAGCAAAATGCTTTATTTGCTAGCACCAAAGCTGTGGAAAAATAAAATTATACACAGCACCCAGACACACACACACACACACACACGGTATACACAACCATGGGAAGGGTGGAATAATGGTGAACAAATTCATACAATTTATTACTTAGCATGGGAACCGCACTTGGTTGGCAATAAGAATTTGATAGCGTGGGAAAAAATAATAGTGGCAATGACACACACGCACACAGCTGATAAATAGGCGTAGGAAAAAAAGATCCACACATGCATATAATCAAGGGAAAAGTAAATGTGTGTCCTGCCACCCCCTTGACTCTGGGTAAACACAGCTCTGTGTTAATCTAGGGAAACTGATCAGTGCTTCCAACTCCTGTTAAATGGTACCCTGATCTCACCAGAAGCTTCTCCAGCACAGGTCCAAGTTTCTCACCCCAGGGTGGAGCAGAGGGTCCCTCGAAGATGGCAAGAGAGTGAACAAAGAGCACATGAGAGCTGGGGAGTCCGCCCCAGGTGATTGACTGCGGGGGGCGGGGGTGCAATGACTCGGTGCCAGGCAGGCTAATCTAATTTTGGCAGCCATTGACCCGAGGTCAAGTACAGGCAGGCTGGAGAGTGTAGGGCAAATAACACAAGCCAATAGTAAGGTGTGTGATGATAGGTGGGGTGGAACAGGAGCTTGATTGGCAGCTGGTGTGTCCTCTGACTAGATCGGAAGGAATGCCGTCATGTGACAGCTATGACCTCTCCCAATACACCTGGCTTCCACGCCAACTTCTGAGGCACACATTTATCTGCCCTATCTTTCTATTCCTAATGTCAGTAGCATCTGGCACTGGGAACAATCCAGTGAATACTCCCCTCGAGGTCTTGCTTCATAATCTTTTTCCTAACTCCCTAAATTCATTTTGCTTGACCTTTTTGTCTTTCCTACCCATGTCACTGATGCTACTGTAAACAAAGACCTCTGTTCTACAACTGCTCAGACATTCTTCACCCTGGAACCCAGGAGGCAGCACACCATCCTAGTGCCTGGACCCCCAACTATGGAGTCACCAGTCACTTTCACTCTACTTGACATCATCTTTCCCCACCGTGCCTCAGAGCCTGCTGAAGTGTCACAGATGTGGCTGCAGCTCCTTCCTGAAGGTCCTGCACCCACCCCCAACAGTATGCAAAGCAGTATATTTGTATATGGTCAAAGGGGTACCTGGCACTGTCTGTTTCCTCCCTTCATCTTTCCCAGTGTTCATCCAATCACCTGCACATCATATGGAACCACAAAACTGCAATTGTATGATCCCTGCAATCTTTCTGATTGGAGTTTGTCCAACTCCTGGACTCTGTCAGAAAAGAGCTTCAAATGGACATATTTTCCACAGGTACAGATACCAGGGACACAAGAAGTATGAATTGAAGAGCACAGTAAATACAGTCACTAAGACGGAAGTTTCAAAATAGCTATAGAAAGGGATAATTGGTCCAGGAATTAACATCCAGAATTGGGGGAAGTCAGATTTCAATAATGCAAGGTAGCAACTTGTAAAAAAATATATATTGAAAGCAGTTACTTACAAGTGGTCTATATCTAACAAGTAGACATTCAAAAGTGAAACAAGTGTTCAGGGTCAGTGTTCCCAAAAGATGAAAGGGAAGTTTGTCAAGGGAAATCTGGATATCAAATGCTAGATAAAGACACATTAGAAACATGTAAACAAAAATAAACTTAAAAAAAGGGAAGCCTTCAGTACCTCAAAATGATATAGGGCAGAAGGAGCAGGGCAGCTGAGATTGAGGATTTCTAGAATTTCCCTGAAGCATTTTATGTACATTAAGAATAAAGGGGGCACCTATTCAGTGTGTACAAGTATGTACCTTCTACAATGTACATGAGAATTAACTCATTATCATTAACCAGAGCCTTTAAAGGACCAAAACAGCAATCTATGTATGAAGCCAGAAAATTGGATAAGGTTTTAAATGAATGAATGAATGAATCTGCATTCATTGTAATTGGAAAATTCAGGAAGGGGCACTGTAAAGTTTTTGAGCATGTTAAGATTTAAAAAGGGGGAATTAGATGTCTCCACAAGTTGAATTTAAATTCTTTTAGTTTAGAGATATAAAATGATTACAAGCTCTTCCAGCCCACAAGCCCATCCCACCCAAATATAATCCCTTACGTCTTTGGAGTGTGGAAGGAAACCAGAGTACCTGGAGGAATGCCACGTGGACATGGGGAGCACTGTGGTGTGGCACTAGCCACCACAGTTCTCAGAAGCTGGAAATGTATCCCAGACAACTAGATTGCTGGGGCCCAGAGAGATTTATTCAATTAGTAGGTATGCAAAGTAATTACAGGCCTATGAGCCCAACATCAGTGGTAGCACAATTATTAAGCAAAATTCTGAAGGAAAGGATTAATCTAGACTTGGAAAAGCAAGAATTAACTATTGAGTAAAGCAAAGTCTTGTTCCGACGAAACCTCTGAATGATTAATTTGACTGAATTTTCCAATGGACCTCAGGCAAAATCCACATTGCAAACTTAGTGAAAAAAAATGTAAGAATCCATAGGATCCAAGTCAAATTAATAAAGAGGATGCAAAATTTGCTTTGAAATAGGAGGCTGGCGGGTGGTAGGAGAGAATGCTGGGACCCTGACTTTTTGTTCTTTGATACAAGTGTAAAAGGTCTGACTAGCAGGTTTGTAGATAACACAAATTGGTGGAGTTGTTGTCCATGGGGAGGATCATGCAAGATTGATCAGTTGGCAAGGACAAATGCAGAGGAAATTTCATCCTGTATTGATGCATTTTGACATGAATAGCACAAGGAATTAAATTCATAGATCAAATTAAATTTATAGATTACATCAAAGTCGAAAAGAGCTTTTAAGTCATAATCCCACAGATGGCAGCTTTGCACCATTGTCTCTTCAGGCCTTTCAATAACTCGTCCATGCCAGTCAAGATGTTTTCCTGAGCAAGTCTTATTGGCCCACATCCAACTAAACCTTCCCTAACCATGAACCTATCCAAATTTCTTCTATATATTGTAATTATACCCATCTCTATCATTCCAGATACACACCCGCTGTGTGAAAAACCTGCATTTCACATTCCCTTTAAATCCTTCTCTATGCCCTCTAGTTTTAGACAATACCTACTCTGGGGAAGAAGAATGACCAGATTCCTGACAAAGGGCTCAAGGCTAAAACTTTTCATCACCTTTTACTTCATGCCAAAGTGCATCCATTCATTATTAATTTTCATCTGCATTTGCTCTGTCCGTCTTGCCGACCGATGCTGAGTACACTTTTGTGTATTGCACTCTCCTCTAACATCTGGAGATTTTCTTGTTAAACCATCATCTACCTTATCATTTTATTGTGACATTCAGGTTGAGGAATTTTATAGCCTTGGATTGCAAGGGGGATCTGGAAACTAATAATACAGAAGCAGTATAGTGGCCTCAGCTAGTAAAGTTACTGCCTCACAGTTCCAGCACCCAAGATCCATTGCTGACCTCCAGTTTGTTAGAATTTCCCATGACTCTGTGCCTTTCCTCTGGATGCTCCAATTCCCTCCCTTGTGCTATATCAAATAGATTGGTCGATTAATTTGCCATTGTAAATTGCCTCCAGTGCAGATAGGAGATGGCATCCAGAAGGAGTCAATTGGAAAGCAAGGAGAATAAAATGGGATTAGTTCAGGTTGAGACTAGATTGAAGCTTGATATTTAATTTATTTTTTAATTTGGAGACACAGCACGCTAACAGACTCATTGGGCCCACAAGCCTGCACCAAGCAACAACATCCATGTGGTCAATCTGCAGGCATTCAGAGGACTACAGACTCTATTTTGATGTTGAATAACTCTGATGTACCGTACTAGCCCTGTTACAGCAGGCCACCATATTATCTACCGCTGGGAAGAAGTATGCAAAAAAAGGTTACAAGGGATAGCGTGAACAAACACATCAAGGGAAAGGCTACAGTAAAATTATCTGAAGAAGTGATTGAGAATTTGCGAAGTGGCATCATTGTGGTTGACTAAACAGTGTCTTTGAGGACAACTTCCCTGAACTGGAGCAAACCTAAATTAAGTCATCATGTAAAGTTATGAGGTTCAAAAAGAAATATGCAGCTGATAAGAAGGTTCCCACAGTCTGTGCAATAGCAAGGGCATCCTTTGGAGCAGGAAGGTTCAAACAAAGTCACTATACTTAAAGAAATTCTTCAAAGTTTCTGCAAAATGAAGGTTCACGATAGAAAATACAATCAGAGGAGTGGTGCAGAACATTATTTGATCAAAATCTTTCACAGAGAATTATATTAGCAGTTATCAAGGAATCTTCAAGATCATTTCAATTCCCTTAAGGGTTGGGACATGTACTTCATTTGGAAATGAAGTGGTGTGGAATCAACTTTTTAAATGGAGCCAAGATATAATAAAATGCAGCTCAATCTATAGTTACCATACTGTGAACAGTATATTGTAAATGAACATACAAACACTGCAAAATTTGAAGATGCTTCATGCCAATGAGCTGGCAGGTTCCAACAAATACACACCTCTCAAAAGTGGTCATGGAGAATAAATGATAAAGGCATCTCAAAAGTTGAAATAGGATGAGGAACATCCTGACACTAAAATCCAAATATAAACTTGAGCAGCACAGGTCAAAGCCGCAAAGAAATAGATGTGATAGATTTCAAAGTAATCTACATTAGAGATCAAAGCCAAAGGAAAACTCAGACAATAACCTAAACAGTACTGGTTGAGGATTAAAAAAAAGTGCAGAGAAGCTGATGTTAATCACACCACATAGAAGAGACAATTCAAAAACCAATGTGGACTTCAAAAAAAAATACATGGATGCAGTCAGGCCAGAGTTTAAAAGAAACTGATCAAAGGTTGGAGCAAAGAAAAGCCTGATAATGAAAAAAAAATTAAATGTATTAATTAAGCAGAACATGGAACAAAACTCATAATGTAGAATATATGTCACACAAGTCTGAACAGAATTGCTCAAAATTTCCATATTGAGAATATGTGGTCCACAAGAGAACCATGACCTAGGAGTTTCATTCCTCATGGTAAGCTTCTCCAGAGGGGAAATGTGTGTGGGATTGATAGTTTAGATTCAGGGGTGGCTTGCTCAAACAAGTCAGAGGGAAGTGATGGAATGGTGTTATTCTGGAAAGAGGACAATGACTAGTGGTGTTCTGCAGGGATCAGTGTTGAGACCTCCATTTGTGATTTTTTTTATTGACCTTGGGCAACAATTATATCAGAAGATAGAACACTATAGCACAGTACAGGCCTTTCTGCTCTTGATGTTGTGCCAACCTGAAGCGCCATTCATGTTTGGGACAGACACTTCTTTTTCCCTTTATTTGCCCCTGTGCTCCACACTTAAATTTGTAAACAATTCACATGGGATTAAAGTGCACATTCCAGATTTTATTCAAGGTTATTTTGGTTTGACGATGTATAAATTAAAGATTTAAAAAAAAAATAGGTATAGTTCCCCCATTTCAGGACTCCTTAGTGTTTGGAATATTTGGCTTCACAGGTGTTTGTTATCACTGAGGTACTGTGTGTTTAATTGCTTCATTAGTACAGGATAAGAGAGCTGGGCTTGCTTCAAAGCTTTTGATCACCTTTGGAGTCTGTAGTTGCCATTTTTCAACATGAGGACCAGAGTTGTGTCAATGAAAGTCAAAAAAACACAAACACAAGAATAAACGAGTAAGAGACATTTTCCAAACTTAGGATTACAAAAATCAACTGTTTGGGACATTAAGAAAAAAAAACATATCGGTGAGCTCAGTAATCATGAAAGGGACTGTGAAGCCAAGAAAGGCCATCACTGCTGATGACAGAAGAATTCTCACCATAATGAAGAAAAATCCCCAAACAACTGTGCAACCGTTAAGAAACACTCTTCAGGAGACAGGGTGGATGTGTCAATTGCCCCTTTCGCACTTGCAAGTGGTCCAGAGAATTAATGGGCAATTGGCCTAAAAAGGATCTAGTGTGGAATGAAAATAGGCAACGCTGGCGTGAGATGACATCACCTCATGCCGGGGATAGATGACCTCAAACCCTAGTGCAATCCCCGCACCTGCAGATGACAGCGTTCCAATCCGGCAAGCGGAGAATGAACAATTCCATTCTCGGACAAAAATGACCCAAGTTTTTGCATGAGTGCAGGAACGTGAAGGAAGAAGAGATTAAAATTAAGGTATAAATGCTGCCAAGGGAAAATTGCAGCGTGGTGGGGGGGGGGGGGGAGGGAAGGAGAGAAGGAGAGAGAGAGAGAGAGAGAGGAATGTGCTAGCAATAAATAGCAATTGCAGACAATTTATAAACAGCGTAAGAGAGTTGGTAGTGCCATCACACACAATTTATAAAGACTGTGGGTAAAAGCAATGGGGGACCTGCCCTCCCAAAATTCCATGCAGCAGAGAAACCCCTCCATGACTGCTCCGTGCATACAGCCATTTATCTGCCGCACAGAATTCTGGGAAGGCAGGTCTGCCATTGCTTCACCACCCCCCCAACAGTCTTTATAAACTGTGCACTATAGTGCTACCAACTTTCCCACGTTGTTTAAAAATTGTCCGTTATTGCTATTTATTGCTAGCACTTTCCCACGCTCCCTTATAAAGGTTTATATAGGTCGGCACAACAGCAATGGGGTTGAAGAGCTCAGAATGTGCTGTGCATCAAGCTTAATTATGTTATAATTAGGCATGATAATTTTGTTGAAATATACGATCATAATCCATAGATCAGGATTACCGCGGACCTCCACTGCCTAAAATGACAGAAGAAGACGAAATGAAATGACCCAGTATGTAAAAGTAGAAGACACAAATTTCTTGTTTATTTTCATTGCGTGATGACATTGTTTAATGGGTTTAATGTATCATATATGTTGAACGTTGAGTGGGTGGGGAGGGGGGTGAAGGAGGGAGGGAAAAGAGTGGGGAAAAGGGGAGAAAATGACACTGTGTATATTCAAGAGGGAAATGTTTGTGTGTATTTTGGTTCATAGTGTGAAAAATTAAACATTTTAAAAAAAGATCAGGATTTAGGGCAAGTCCACCATAATTCGATGCATCATGACATCACCGGTAGAAGGTAGAACAGTCCTAACCCCAGGGATGGCTGTGAACCATACAGTGTCCCAGTTAAGAGTAGTAAAGTGTGAATAGCAAAAACGCCACTTCTATCCCGGGACACTGATTTAGTGGGACGCAAGTGTAAAAGGGGCTAATGACGACTGTCCGCAGAAGACTTAATAAACAGAAATACAGAGGCTACACTGCAAGATGCAAACCACTAGTTCGCCACAGAAAAGCAGAGCCAGATTACAGTTTGCCAAGTATTTAAAAGAGCCTGCAGAATTCTGGAAAATGGTGGACAGATGAGAAGGTTTATTCTGTATCAGAGAGATGGCAAGTGCAAAGATGAAAAGCATACCACCTCTTCTGTGAAACATGGCAGTGGGTCTACTATGGCCTGGGCATGTATGGTTACCACAGGTACTGGCACACATCTACATTGATGATGTAACTGCTGATCACAGTAGCAAAATGAATTCTGAGATGTATAGAAACATCTTGTCTGCTTAAGCCTGAGCAAATGGCTCCAAACACATTGGACGGCTCTGCATCCTACAGCAAGACAAAGATCCCAAATCAACTGCTAAAACAACAAAGAGTTTTTCAAAGATAAATCTGGAAATTTCTTAAATAGCCAAGTCAGTCACCCAATCTAAATCGAATTGAGCATACCTTCCATATGCTGAATGGAAACCTCAGGGGATAAGCCCCTGAAACAAGCAGGAGCTGAAGATGGCTGGCAGAGCATCACCAGCGAAGATACTCAGCCCCTGATGATGTCTATGAATTTATAGACTTCAAGTGTCATTGCATGCAAGGGATATGCAACAAGGTACAAAACACGACTACTTTAAAATACAAATTATTATGAATAGGGCTTCATACATTTATACCAAAAAAACTCAAAACCCTCCCAACCTCATAACCCTATATTTTTCTTTCATCCATGTGCCTGTCTCAGAGTCTCTTAAATGCCCCCAATGTTTTAGCTTCCACCACCATCCCTGGCAAGGCATTCGAGGCCCCCACAATTCTGTGTTTAAAAAAAACCTTAATATCTCCCCTAAATTTCCCCCTTCATTTTGTACAGATGTCCTCTGGTGTTTGCTTCTCTTCTCCACCACCCCCCCCCACTCCCACCCAATCCCAGGAAAAAGAAACCGGCTATCAGCCTTATCTATGCCTTTCAGAAAGTTATGGAAAAGGAGAACACTGGCCCTCACGCAATTAGGCCAGACCCCTCCAACTCCCTCCCATCCATGTAGTTATTTAAATGTTTCCATAAAGTTCATGCACCACCACTTTGCTCATTCCATGTGGCCCACCACCCACTGAGTGAAAAAATTACCCTTCAGGTTTCTTCCAAATCTAACCTACTTCACC
This sequence comes from Narcine bancroftii, assembly GCF_036971445.1. NCBI lineage: Eukaryota > Metazoa > Chordata > Chondrichthyes > Torpediniformes > Narcinidae > Narcine > Narcine bancroftii. The sequence goes on from NC_091471.1 coordinate 221,125,388, forward strand.
TGATAGTCATGGCCTCTCATTTTATATTTTCTACTCAAGGAATCAGATTGCAATTATTAACCTTATCTATGTCCTTTGTGATTTTACAGCTCTCAATTGAATACCCTTCTCAACCTCTATTTTCCAAGGATGGTGGTGGAAGCTAAAACATTGGGGGCATTTAAGAGACTCTGAGACAGCCACATGGATGAAAGAAAAATATAGGGTTATGAGGTCGGAGGGTTTTGAGTTTTTTTGGTAGAAATGTATAAAGAAAGCCCTTTTCATAATAATTTGTAATTTAAAGTAGTCGTGTTTTTTTACCTTGTTGCGTATCCCTTGCATGCAATGATGCTTGAAGTCTATAAATTCATAGACATCACCAGGGGCTGAGTGTCTTCTCTGGTGATGCTCTTCCAGGCCTCTCCTGCAGCCATCTTCAGCTCCTGCTTGTTTTTCTAATTTCTCACCATAAATTCAACTTCCCTAATCCAGGCAACAACTTTGTAAACCTCTTCTGCACCATTTCCACCATTATAATATCCTTTCTAACACATAATGACATCCCATACTTGTATTCAATGCCCAAACCAATGAAGGCAAGCGTTCTAAACATTCTCTTCACTTCTCTGCCTACCTATGCTGTGTGTTCCTCTGCTCTGCCGTTAACAGAGTCAGTCTTGCCTTGGTTCAATTAGCATTAGATTCAAGAGAATATACTGTATGGAAAAGGCAAAGTCTAGCAAGTTCACATTTCCGCTTTGCTTCTCTTTCTCGTGTACAGTAAGGGGCTCAGGAAATACTAATGGTGACTCTTTGTCTGCCATATGGCTGGCAAAGGTTAGTGCCCATCATGTAGGTTACATTTTTAATGTATTGTTACATGACAATAAAAGGAACCTTGATTTCACCTTTAGATTTCATGTTAAGTCTAGCAGTGGAGGAGAGTAGCTGAAAGATTCCTGGTAAATCTCAGCCAGTGTTTAGAACAGATGCATTCGTATCTGTAGTATTTTGTTTTGGTCAGAAACTTTCGTCACGTTAATATCAATGAACAAAACCAAAGTTTTACTGATGACTGGTATTTTTGGAGGAGTGTTAATTATTCTGCCGATTATTCCTGAGATAGTTCAGCTAATGATATGCGAGAAATTTGTTGAACAATCACAAAACACTATTTCAGAATCAACAGAAAATCTAATTTATTGAGTAGTAACTTTGTTCAGTGCAGGGCAATATAAACAGCTAATGAAGTAAAATTCCAAAATAGAAAAAGCAATCATAACTTATAGAAATTAAATTGTTTGGCATTAATAAAGTTTGATTTTTGCTGGATGGGAAGGCTGATTTTGAGAATTTTCCCAGAACCATTGTAATATTTACATAAAGTCAAAATAAAGCTAATCAGCACAAAATCCCTATGTAAATTCAATATAAAACGGAGGAATAATGAAAGAAGAGAGGAGATGGAGAAACAAGGGAAACAGAGGTTTATGAAATGAGAGTTTACGAAGGAAAAGAAAAAAGAAAAATAGCAAAATTAGCGGGTCAATTATATTTGTGGATGTGGAGGTACATGTGGCCTCTCTGTCTGGAACACTGTGGATTGTGGAGAGTCCTTTTCTGAAACCTGGTTAGAAGTCACATCATCTGCCAATCAAAGTTGGACTCCAGCCTACCCATTAGTGCACACCTTACTGTTAGCTCATTTAAATGATTCAGCTTCATTATTGGCAAGGCGCCCAGATCAGAACTATATATACATCGATGCATGCCAGATTTCTCTCTCTGCCTCATGGTCCAAGTCCTGGATATCGTTCCACACCAAGTTGCTGTTGTGGACATTAATGGAGTAGTCATGTGTAAGATGTGTAAGATGGAGTAGTCATGTGTAAGATGTGCACTACACCGAAGTTGAGCTGTAGTACTGCAATAGATCAGTGCTTGCAGAGAGCTGCACCCCCATTGATACAGGAAATTGGGAGTGGGTTTGAAAATCCCTGCCTGTGAAATGTACACATGTGCTGGAGTGTGTGGTATGATAAGCAGCCACCAGTATCGGAGTCCCTTGTGCCTGCTTACACCGTTATAGTTTTGATCTCGTACCATGTGTAGAAGATAGGTGACCACTGGTATTGGAGTCCAACCTGGGTCCGATGTGAACAGCTATTAAGTAGTAGAGTAATTAAGTATCGTTTGATATCTTCCCCTATTTATTTTTCACATGTTCAATAAAGTTACTTCAGATTGCAACACTTGTGTCTAGACTCGTCTCTCTGTAAACCCACGGAACCTGATACTTCCTAAACACAATAACCAGTAATGCATTTAAGCAGAATTTGATAACTACTTTCTTTCTTTGGCTTGGCTTCGCGGACGAAGATTTATGGAGGGGTAATGTCCACATCAGCTGCAGGCTCGTTTGTGGCTGACAAGTCCGATGCGGGACAGGCAGACACGGTTGCAGCGGTTGCAAGGGAAAATTAGTTGGTTGGGGTTGGGTGTTGGGTTTTTCCTCCTTTGTCTTTTGTCAGTGAGGTGGGCTCTGCAGTCTTCTTCAAAGGAGGTTGCTGCCCGCCGAACTGTGAGGCGCCAAGATGCATGGTTGGAGGCGATATCAGCCCACTGGCGATGGTCAATGTGGCAGGCACCAAGAGATTTCTTTAGGCAGGCCTTGTACCTCTTCTTTGGTGCACCTCTGTCATGGTGGCCAGTGGAGAGCTCGCCATATAACACTAACTACTTTAGTCAGTATACAAAAAGCCACGGCACAGTGGATCCACTACCAAGCCCATAATACCACGCAGCAATAACAAATGTTCTAGCATGGATGCGATTAATTTCCAACAACCACAACCCTCATGTTGATGCATGATTTCAGTCAGGGTCGAGCACTTGCCGATTCTTATTAAATACAATTTTTTCAAGGTCTTCTTAATGCCATAGTCAGTCAAATTGTGCCTTGATGTTGTGACATATTATATAGAAATATTTTTGGGAGATAAATTGGGAAAAGTTAGAATAGGTTACATGCAAACACTTTAAAACAGATCTTATATGAAATACTGGAGAATTCATATCCAGAGTGACTTTACAGAAACTTTGAAGAATGCCTATGGAGACTTCATAAGTCAGTGTTCATTGGACTGTTGTTGTGGAATGAATGGACTATTGTCTTTAAAGCCACAGCAGAGACATGATGGCTTTTCACAAAAGTGCTCAGAGAGGTCACTGATGAGGTTTTGTGTACCTAAAAAACAACAGATGAACCAGAAAACAGACTCCTATTGTTTGATGGAGAAGGTCAGGTGGATTTTTGCAAGCAGAGGGAGAAAGCATCTGACTGAGGGTCAGAGTGTGTGTGTGTGTGTGTGTGTGTGTGTGTGTGTGTGTGTGTGTGTGTGTGTGTGTGTGTGTGTGTGTGTGTGTGTGTGTGTGTGTGTGTGTGTATATATGTGTGTGTGTGTGAGAGAGAGAGAGAGAGAGAGAGAGCTGTGACAAGCAGCAGAATCTTGCTGTTACTAAAATAGAAGCTCCAGAGTGGAAAATGGTTAGAAGAGTGCCTGTCTAATGTTTCACTTAGAATAAGTGAAACAGAAAGGAACTCTGTGGTAACCTGAAAGAAAGAGGTTATCATCTGGAGAACCCTGATGGGGCAAGTTCTGTCAGCAAGACACTGAGTTGACTGAGGGAAGTAACTCAGTTGTGGATGTCCTGGAACAGCACATCTCTCTCTACAAAACCTACAAGAACCTTCCTGAGCGGTAACTATTTACCTTTCGAGTACCAAAGCCTGGTGAACTTGAAACATGTTAAATTCTGTGCACAGTATAAGAATTGCCTGCAACTAGTGAACTTGGAAGAATGAAAAGTGAGATTGAACTGTGAACCAAAGAACTTTTCTCAACTTACCACACATTACACACATGTGCACTGGAAGTTAAGTTAGGTTAAGTAAGTTAATAATAATATGTAAGTTAAAGTTTCATTCTATTTTCATGTTTAAAGATAATTAAAAGCAACTTTTGTTTAAGTAACTATTTGTCTTGGTGAATATCTATTGCTGCTGGGTTTTGGGGTCCTTTGGGCTCGTAACAATGTCAACTGTAAACTCCACTTTTTTCAGGATTTCAATGACTGAATCAATGACTGATTGAAGAGACTGATGGGAACAATTAGATTTCTCCTACTTTTTGTAGATAGTTGACAATTTTCCACTTTGATGCCTTGAAGCTAAGATCATGTAAAAGGTAAAAGGAAAAGGAACCATGGATGATGAAACAGGTCAGGCAACTAGTCAAGAGGAAGGAAGCATACCTCAGATACAGAAAGCAGGAAACTGGAGAAGAACTCATGAAAAGTATATGGTAGACAGGAAGGAGCTTAAGAAAGGACTTAGGAGAGCACGAAGTGGGCATGAGAAAGCCTTGGCATGTAGAATTACATATAGAACACCTTGAGGAACAGAAGAATGGTGAGAATGAAGGTTGGCCCACTAAAGGATAAAGGATGCAACCTGTGCCTGGAGACGGAGGAGGTTGGGAGGTTCTAAATTAATACTTTGTGTCAGTATTCACAAAATAAAGGGCCTTGATCATGGTGAGGTCAAAATTGAACAGGCCTGTGTGCTGGACAATGTGTTGATTAAGGAAGTAGGTGTTGGATATTCATAACAACAAGAAGATTGATAAGTCCTCGGGACTGGACACAATGTACCCCAGGTTGCTGTGGGAAGTGAGAGATGAGATAGCTGGGGCAATAGCTATGATCGTTGAATCTTCTTTGGCTTCAGGGGAGGTGCCGGAGGATTGGAGAATGGCAAATGTAGTCCCCTTGTTTTAAAAAAGTAATAGGGAGAAACCTGGGAATTAGAGACCGGTGAGTCTTGCATCAGTGGTGAGCAAACTAATGGAGAGGATTCTTAAGGATAGGATCTATGAGTGTTTGAAGAAGTACAGTCTACTCAGAGAAAGTATGGCTTTATGAAGGGAAGGTTGTGCCGCATGAGTCCAATTGAGTTTTTTGAGGAGGCAATAAAAGAAATTAATGAGGGTAAAATGGTAGATGTGGACTACATGGTCTTTAGCAAGGCTTTTGACAAGGTCCCCCACGAGAGACTCAACCAGAAAGTTATGAGGCACAGGATCAGTGAAACCTTGGCTGTGTGGATAAAAATGTGGCTTGCAGGAAGAAAGCAGAGAGTAGTAGTGATAGGGATGTATTCTGCCTGGAGGTCGGTGACTAGTGGAGTACCGCAAGGATCTGTTCTGGGACCCCTGCTCTTTATGATTTTTATAATTAATCTGGATGAAAAGGCAGAAGATGGGTCAGTATGTTTGTGGATGACACAAAGGTTGGAGGAGTTGTGGGTGGAGCTGAAGGTTGTTGAAGGTTACAAGAGGATATAGGCAGGATGCAGAGTTGGGCAGAAAAGTGCCAGATAGATTTTAATCCATATAAGTGTGAGGTGATGTATTTGGGAAGGACAAACCAGAAGGCTGAGTACAGGATTAATGCTCAGTTATTTAGGAATGTGGATGAACAGAGGGACCTTGGGGTTCAAATCGATATATCCCTCAAGGTCATCGCGCAGGTTGATAAGATAGTTAAGAAGGCCTATGGGATGCTGGGCTTCATTAATAGGGGGTTTGAATTCAGAAGAGAGGCCATGTTGTAACTCTATAAACCTCTGGTGACACCACACTTCGAGTATTGCGTTTGTTTCTGGTCACTTCATTTTTGGAAGAATCTGGAAGCTATGGAGAGGGTGCAGAGGAGATTTACCAGGATGTTGCCTGGATTGGGAAACAAGTCTTATGAGGCAAGGTTAGCAGAGCTGGGACTTTTCTCTTTGGAGTGTAGAAGGTTGAGAGGAGACCAGTTAGAGGTCTACGAGATTATGAGAGGCATTGATAAGGTGGACACCCAGCACCTGTTTCCCAGGACAGGATCAGCAAACACCAGAGGACACATGTGCAAAGTTAAGGGACTAAAGTTTGTAGAAGACTTCAGGAGTAAGTTTATTTGTTGTTGTTTTTTTTAATATCTACACAGAAAGCTGTGGGTGCCTGGAATGCCTTGCCAGGGATGGTCGTGGAGGCTGAAACATTGAGGCATTTAAGAGAGACAGACACATGAATGAAAGTAAAATAGAGGGTTATGGGGAAGGGCGGGCTTAGTCATTTTCTTTTAGGAAGGAATATATTTGGTCAGAACAACATTGAAGGCTAAAGTGCCAATACTGTGCTGTATGGTTGTTCAGGGTACAAAGTCAAGGCCCAGATTCTTTGCTGTGCCAAAGGAATTCAGCCATTTAAATAAAAAAATTTAAAAAAGGAGAAAATATTGGCTTCTACAACTGTGGGGACAGTCCACTCTGTCTTTTTGGCCTCCATTGATTAGCTAGTGCAAAAAGTTAAAAAATGAAGCACTTAAATGTTGGGTTCGGTCTCATTTGAGGATGATAAACAGAGCATAATGATTCTCTTTGAGATTCCACAGACTTCCAACAGGAGTTTCTCCTTTCATCAATCCAGAATACTTGTACTGGTTACTGGGATTGAAAATGCCATATGAAATGAAAACCCAAATATTTTGCAGAATATGACAAGCCATAGGCTAAAAGGATTTATTCTTGTCGTCAAGTTCCCCAATAAGCAAGACAAAATATTTTACAAAATAGCATGCTGGAGTATCAAACGAAGATTTTTCCTTCCATGATGTTTTCTGAACTTTATTTTAGCACCTCACTTTTTATGGATTTATTGTTTTGTACATAGACTATTTGTGACTTGATCAAAATCTGTGGTATCTGGCATGTGTGGAAATTGGTAGATGCCAATTAAGTGAATTTTCCTGTTGCATGAAATTAGTGAAAGTACTGCTCGAGGGAGCCAATTTTACACTTTTGTATTTTTACCCCAATTTTTTTGGCGCTTTTTTTTAAGGCTGCTGGTTGCTTGAATTCCAGAGAATGTAGATTTTATACGGATTAAAATCTATCTGGCACTTTTCTGCCCAACTCTGCATCCTGTCTATATCCTCTTGTAACCTTCAACGACCTTCAGCTCCATCCACAACTCCTCCAACCTTTGTGTCATCCACAATCACACATTGATCATTTTGGTTGGGATGGGAACAGGTGTTTATGTGTATTTAAAAAAAATATATATATAGATATATATATATATATAAAAGAGTTTTGAGTATGTTGCCTTCATGTAAAGGTGTGCACAGAAGAGGAAAGAAAGGCGTTTCAAGTATTACCATCAAGTGTACCTGCAAACTGCTTGTCACCATTTCCTCGATTCCCGAATTTTGTCACCAACTTCCCATTCGGTTGGAATATGAAGGCACAGCAAGCCTTGTTGTCCACCACAATTATATGGCCATTGCGATCCACTGCTACACCTTTCGGTCCCAAAAGCTTCCCAGAGCCTAGTTTTGTCTGTTGGGATAGAACACAAATTTCACACATTTTATTTTCTATTCTATTCTCAGTTAAATTGATGGAGAAATTCTCCACATTTCTTGCAGTACCTCTGTGCAGATTTAAGGACAATTAAAATTTAGACTTGCTTGACAGAATCTGGTCATTTGTGTTACAATGGTATGAATTAAAATTTCAGGTCAATGATCAATCTTCAGAAAAGAAGTTAGTTTTCAATAGCACAGAACAAAGTGGATATTTCTGAGTAGGTGACTTGATGGCAATGAGAAGTTCATTTTGCTTCTCTTTCAATATGTCAGGCATGCCCACCAAGTTGACTTTGACAAATATAAGTAAAATGATGGCCAAGACATTGAGTTTAAAAGTTGGATATGTCACGATGCAGTTGGACAATACATTGGTTTGAACACATTAAAGATTTCTTTCAGTTCTGGTCTTGCCCCTACAGGAAGGATGTGCTAGGAACAGAGAGAGCAGAAAAGAATAACCAGTGAGAATAGGGAGCTGTAGTTAGAAGGAGTGATTAGATAATTTGGGTTTATTCTCACAGGGATGTAGAAAACCAAAGCATAACACTATGGAGGTGTATAAAACTATTAGGGACTCAGGCAGAATCGACAGATGATCTTTTTCCCAAGACAGGTTGAAGATGAGAGGGTAGAAATTTGAAAGATTGTTCCAGATATTCACTCTGTGGGAAAAACAAGATACCCGAGGAATCAGTGGAGGCAAACAATTGCAACATTCAAATGGAGTACTTTGATGGGAAAAGCAAAGAGAAAAACTGGCCTAAGGCAGACAAATGGAATTAGCGTAGACAGTATAATCATTGGGCATGGACAAGGTGACCTGAAATGCTCAGCAATACAATGACAGGCAGAAACAGACAGTTCCAATAGAGACAAAAAAAAGTGATTTATGCAAAGTTGGAGGTCAATATTGAGTTCAGAAGGCTGCAATGTGCCCAAGTGAAGAGGTGGTGCTATGGATTCGGAGTTATAGAGCTAAACAGCATTGATACAGGCCTTCAGCACAATTTGTGCAGGCAGGCAAGCTGACCAAGTTGCCCATCTCAGCTAGTCTCATTTGCCTGCATTTGGCCCACATTCCTCTAAACCTTCCAAATACGCATACCTATCCAAATGTCTTTTAAATGTCATAATTAATAAAGGCTGGTGTTGAAGGACATCAGATTCTATCTGAGCAGTGAGATAGATCCATTCCTATTCGTCTATCATAGCAACTGATCTATGGCGGATGCCATCTCACTGGCTCTACACAAAGCTCTGAACACCTGGACAGCCAAAGTGCATACGTCAGGATCCTCTTTATCGACTACAGTTCGCCATTTGACACCATCACCTCCAGGCCACAATCAGTAAGGATTAACAAGAACATCTCCTCCACAGACTCCATCATTACTGGAAGACCACAGGGCTGCATTTTTAACCCTCTTATCGACTCGTTATACACCTTGTGATTGTGTGGCTCGGTACAACAACACCACCACCATCGAGAAATTCACTGACGCTACGATGGTAGTGGGTTGTATAAAAAGGGATGATAAGTCAGCAGAAAGGAGGGAGATTGAAAACTTGGCTGAATGGTGCAACAAAAACAACCTTGCACTCAATGTCAACAAAACCATGGAGCTGACTGTTGACTTCAGGAAGAGAAAATCAGGTGTAAATCCAGTGATCATCGCAGGATCAGAGGTGTGGAGGGTGAGCAAATTTACTTCTTGGGAGTTACCATCTCGGAGATCTTTTATGAACACAACACCACCAATGGCATCGTGAAGAAAGTACATCAGCACCTCTACTTCCTCAGGAGTTTGTGGAGGTTTGGTATGACACCAGAAACCCTGGCAAATTTCTAAACCACAGTCTGGTTTGGGGACACCAATACCCCTGAGCGTAAAGCCCTCCAAAGGGTAGTGGACACAGCCCAGGACATCATGGGTCGAACCCTCCCCACCATCGGGAACATCTACAGGAAACGCTGCTGTTTAAAGCAGCAGTAATCATCAAGGATGCACACTTGTCTGTTAGTAACTATTCAAGCCAAAGGGTTTCTACATAAAGCTTTAATCCAATTTATAAATATTGGCCCAAATTGAAATTTTTGCAAGGTCTTGTACAGCTGAAAAAATAACATCCAATTTCCAGTACTCAATGCCCCAATCAATGAAGGCGAGGGAGAGGATGTACAGACTGGGTCTTTATGATTGTAGTCAGCTGAAGGGTGCCCTAAGAGAGGTTTGTACCATGAGGAACATAGTGAATGCTCAGCCCCTTCCCCCCACCGCCCCCGCCACCTCAGAACTTGAGAGTATAGGTTAAGGTGAGAGGAGAGAGATTTAAGAGGGACCTGCATCAGTTGAGCCGGGCAGGACAACACTCACTGATGGGTTAAATGAGCAACAAACCAGCAAGGTAACATCCACATCAATTACTGTTTGTACTCCTGCACCCATATCATTGCTGATGAAGTCTGGTCAGCCTTCAGGGGAATGAACCTGTGGTAAGTGAATGGAGTAGATGGAGTCCCAGGATGTGCCCCAATGGCCTGTGCAGATCAACTGGCTGGTGTATTCAGAGACATCTAATCATTCTCCCTGCCATAGGCCATAGTTTCCACTAGTTTTAAGTCCATCATCCTACCAGTACTGAAATGTAACAAGCCAAAATAATCATGGACCAATGGCTCTGACAACCACAATATGATGTGTTTTCAGAGACTGGTCATGGCTCACATCAACTTTAGCCTCCCAGTAAGCCATGATCTACTTCAATTTGACACTGTCCTCACTGATCCACAGCAGACATGATCACCCTAGCATTTCATTCAGCCATGGAAAAGTAGGACATCAAGGACACAGATAGGAGACTTCTGTTCATTGACAATAATTCTGCCTTCAAGAATTTGCTCCAAACTTTAGGATTGTGGCTCCCCATACCCACTTTCTGTGGATCCTGTGTAACACACTGCATTCTGTTGAAGATGGATAGCAACACCTCCTCCAAGATCACATTCAAAACCTGAGATCTGCAAGAATATGTACCCATCCCTCTATCGACTTCCTCTACATTCAGGACTGTCCAACCAAATACCATTCCACTCCATCTTCAAATTCTCTGATAACATCACAATCATAGGCCAAAACCGAATACAGAAAGGAGATTGAGAGCTTGGTGACATGATGCCAAGGTAACAACTGCTCTCTCAACTTAATTAAGACAAAGAAGCTTATCATAATCGACAGAGAGGGGGCAAAGACTAAACCCCTGCCTATTTCAGTAGCGCCGAGGTTTCAAGTCCATGGGAATAAACATTTCTAATGACAATGCTTCCACTTCAGCTGTACACACATGACATTATGTACAACCTTGAGATTCTTTTTCCGGCAGGCAAGGCTCCTTTTTTTTCCCCCTGGTCCAGTCCTCCCTCCCTGCCAACATCTGCAATACCTCACATGCCCTCCATCTCTTCAATGACTTCAAAATCCCTGAACATGACTGCCTTATTTTCTCTGTGGATGTCCAATCTCTTTACACCTCCATTCCCCCAAACAGAAGGTCTCAAAGCCCTTCATTTCTTTCTTGCCAAGACACCCAACCAGATCACCATCACCACCACCCTTCTCCACCTGGTTGAACTTGTTCTCTTAACAACTTCTCCTTCGACTCATTCCACTTTATCCAAATTAAAGGAGTCATCATGGATACCTGCATGTGTTCCAGCTGTGGCACAAAACACCGAATTTCATGTCTTGTTCATGACAATAAATCCTGATTCTGATTCTGCCTTTTGGTTGGCTCTGTGGAGCGATCTATGCTGCAAGCAGACACAGGCAATGGTCCTCAGCATTTCCTCTGCAACATTGATAACTACATTGGTGCTGCCTCATGCACCTGTGATGAGCTCATCAACTTTATTCACTTTATTACTAATTTCACCCTAAACTCAAATTCACTTGGTCCATCTCTGGTGACATTCTCCCCTTTCTTGACCTCTCTTTCTCCATCTCGGGAGACAAGCTTTCTGGAGACATATTTTACAAACAACTACCTTGACTTCACATCCAGTCCCCTGCAAGGATTCTATTCCTGTCTCTCTCAATTCCACTGTCTCCATCTTATCTGCACCCAAAATTAGGTCCTCTAATCCAGATCATGTGAGATGTCCTTCCAAAACTTAGCTTTCCCTCCACCACCATCAACTCAACCCTTACCAGCATCTCCTCCATTTCCCGCTCATCTGCCCCTACACACAACAAAACATGGAGTTCCCCTTGTCCTCACCTTCCACTGCATCAGATTCTGCACCCAACTCATAATCCTTAATTTCTGACACCTACAACTTGAACCCACCACAGACACGTCTTCCCCTCTCCTCCTTCCAAAGGGCTCACTTCCTTCTTGATTCCCTCGTCCACTCATTACTTCCCCCTCATCGCCCTCTTGGCACTGTTCCCTGTGGCCACAGGAAATACCATATTTGCATACACACCTCTTCCCTCACCACCATTCAGGTCCCCAAACAGTCCTTCCAAATGAAATAATTCTTCACTTGTGAACCTGCAGGAGTCATCTATTGAATCCGGTGCTCCTGTTGTGGTCTTCTCTGCATCAGAGAAACTGGGCGCAAATGAGGAGATCGCTTCGCTGAGGACCTTCATTCTACCTGCATCAATGACAGGGATCTCTCAGTGGTCAACGATTTCAATTCTGCGCCTCACTCCCATGATGACATGTCTGTCCATGGCCTAATGCACTTTCAAACGAAGACAACCCATAAATCTTAGGAGCAACACCTAACATCACGTCTGGGCACCTTCCAAGCAGATGACATTAACAGACTTCTCGGGTTTCTGCAAGACCACTCCCCGTTTGCCCTCTTTTCCCTATCCCTATCTTCTTTCCTCCAGCTCTCCATCCCCTTCCCTCTCCATACACAGAGCCAATCACCCTGCCCCTGTTTGCTGTGTCCCTCCTCTGCTTTTACCTCCTGTCTGTGGGATTGCCCTCCTCCCCCTGCTCCTTCACCACCATTTTGTTCAGGCGACTGCCTACATTTTGCTCATACCTTGATGAAGGGCTCAAGTCTGAAACATTGGTTATGTATCTTTGCTATATAAAGTACACTGTTTGACCCGCTAAGTTTCTCCAGCTTGGTGGTTTTACCAACTACTTCATCCCTTTGCCTTCAGTGCGCAAGCCAAATCAGAATCCACGAGGTCAAATTTCCATGGATCAGCTGCCTCATGACATTTTGATTTACCCTACTTACCATGACGACCTCTGTCAAGTACTTTACTAAGATTCATATACATCACGTCTACTGCTCTAATTTCATCAATTTCTTTTGTCATCTCCTATAAAAATAATTACATTCCTAAAACAAGGCTTGGCCCCCAACTAAGCCATGCTATCCTTAATAGGACTAGGCTTCTCCAAATGCTCATAAGCTATTAAAGGATTTTTAGGAGAGCATTTATCAATCATTGACACAAGTCTCGCTGCTTTACAATTACGAGGATTCTCCTTCTTGTCTTTCTTGAACCAGGGAACGATATTTGCCTTTTGCAATTCTCTGGGACCATTCCCGTGGCCAAGAATGATGCAAAGATCATCAATATCCTCACCTTCTTGGAGAAAGCTTAGGAATATCCTGTCTGGCCTTGGGAACCTATCTACCCATGTTTTTCAGAAACATCTGTACTATCACCTTCTGAACCTCAACATGTTCCAGCACATTTGACTTGCCTGTACTACACTGAAATTACATTCACCAAGATCCCGCTCCTTTGTGAACACTGAAGTAACAATTTCATTGGGGACCTCCCCTACCTCCTCTTCTTCCAGACGCATGTCCCCCCTTTATCCCTGAGTGGCCCTATCCTTACTCTAATTATTCCTGCTCTTAGCATATATGTAGAATGCCTTGGGGGATTCCTTAATCCTTTTTGCCAAAGCTCCTCATGTCCCCTTCTCCCTCTCCTTGGCTATCTTTCACTTCTCAAGAACTCTGCCTGGTTTTTGCTTCCTAAACTTTAAGAATGCTTCAGTCTTTCTCTTGACTAAATGTTCCACCTCTCTTTTCAACTATCACTCCTGTACCCCACCATCTTTTCTTTGTGTCAGTGGGACGAAACTATCCAGAACCCCATTCAAGTGGTCCAAAAACATCCCCAACATTCCTGATGTACATTTCCCAGAGAACAACTGTTCCTAATTTACTCTCCCATGTTCCTGTCTAATAATATTCTAATTAGCTCTTCCCCATTTTCCATTTCATCTGCTCCAAATCCTTATCCATGGCTATGAAGTTGTGGTCACTATCTCTGAACTCTCACCCTCTGAGAGGTCTTTCATCTGACCAGGTTCATTGCCTTGTACTAGATTCTGTATGCCCACTCCTCTCATCAGGCTGTCCACATACTGTGGCAGGAATCTTTCTTGTCATACCAAATTCTGTCCTTCTTTGCCCTTCTCTACTAAAATGATGCCACTCAACATTAGGGAAGTTGAAGTCACCCATGATAACAACCTTGTGATTTTTGCACTTTTGCAAAACTACTTGCAAAACTGGGAACCAGAATGAGAGTGCAGAGAATAGGGTGGAAGATCAAGAACATGATATTTGGTGGAGTTTGTGAGGAAGAACAGGCAGGGAACAAAACATAAAAGTACTCAGAGAGCGTCTCTTTCAATGCTAGGAGTATTAGAATAAAGGGGATGAGCTTAGAGCATGGATCAGTTTGTGGAACGACGATGTTGTGGCTTTTCCAGAAACTTGGCTGGAGGAAGGGCAGGATTGGCTGATGCAGGTACAGGATTGGAGGTGGGGGAGTTGTGGGGGGAGGGGAAAAGAGTAGCATTACTGGTCAGGGATAGTATCATGGCTATAAAAAGGGAGGACACTGCTGAGGGAGTGTCCACTGAGACAATGTGGGTGGAAGTTAGAAATAGGAAGGGAACATTCACTTCACTAGGAGTAGTCTATAAGCCCCCAAGTAGCCTTCAAGACAGAGGAGCAAATAAGCAAGCAGATTTTGGAATGCTGTGGGAAATACAGGGTTGTTGCTATGGGAGATTTCAACTTCCCAAATATGGACTGGCATTTCTTGATTGCAAGAGGGATATATGGGAGCTGAATTTATCAGGTGTGTTCAAGAAGGATTCCTGACACAGTACGTGGACCAGGCGAAGAGAGGAGAGGCCACACTGGATCTAGTTCTGGGCGATGAACCTGGTCAGGTCACGGACCTCTCAGTGGGCGAGCACTTTGGGGAGAGTGACCACAACTCCCTGAGCTTTAGCTATGGATAAGGATAAAAGCAGACAAAATGGAAAGTGTTTAATTGGGGAAGGGATAATTATGAAGGGATGAGGAAGGAACTAGCGAGAGTGAATTGGAAACAGATGGTCAAACGTGAAAGTACAGAACTAATGTGGACAAAGTTTATGGCCCTCTTGTGCTGGATTCAGGATAGGTTGGTCTCACAAGGACAGGAAAAAGATGGTAGGAAAAGGGAACAGTGGTTGACAAAACAGGTGAGGCAGCTAATCAAGAGGATGAAAGAAGCAAAAGTTAGATATAGGAAGGGCTCATGTTAGCCAGATCTTAAGAAAGGACAGGAGAGCTAGAAGGGGGCATGAGAAGGCCTTGGCATGCAAGATTAAGGAGAACCCCAAGGTGTTTTATGCATTTGTGAACAACAGAAGGGTGACGAGAATGAAGATAGGGCTGCTAAAGGATAAAGGAAGCAACCTGTATCTGGTGGCGGAGGAGGTTGGGAAGTTCTAAGTGAATACTTTGCTTGAGTATTCACAAGAGAAAAAGATCTGGATCAGGATGAGGTCAGAACAGAACAGACGATGTTGAGGTTAAGGAAAAAGTGTTGGATTTTCTTAAAAACATTAAGTCCCTGGGGCTGGACATGATATACCCGAGGTTGCTGTGGGAAGTGAAGAAAGAGATAGCTGGGGTAGTAGCTATGATCTTTAAATTCTGTTTGATTACAGGGAATATGCTGGAGGATTAGAGAATGGCAAAAATGGTCCCCACATTTAAAAAAGGTAATATGGAGAATACTGTGAATTTGAACTGGCAAGTCTCATGTTAGTGGTGTGCCAACTCTTGGAGAGGATTCTTAAGGATAGGATCTATGAGCATTTGGAGAAGAACAGTCTATTCAAGAATAGTCAGCATGGATTTATGAAGGGAAGGTCATGCCTCAAAATTCTAACTGAGATTTTTGAGGAGATAAAAAAGGAAATTGATGAGGGTAGGGCAGAAGATCTGGTCTACATGTATTTTAGTAAGGCATTTTACAAGGTATCCCTGAGAGACTTCTTCAGAAAGTCATGGGATCCATGGAACCTTGGCTTTGTGGATAAAAAAAAATTGGCTGGCATGAAGAAAGCAGAGTAGCACCAGTGGAAGGAAAGTCCATGACAATTACTCAAGAGGTCAGTGTCTAGTGGAATTCCACAAGGATCTGTTCTGGGACCCTTGTTCTTTGTGTTCTTTATAAATGACATTGATGAAGAAGCAGAAGAATGATACAAAGGTTGCAGTAGTTATGGATGGTGCTGAAGGTTGTCGTAGGTTACCAAAGGGCATAGACAGGATGCAAAGTTGGGCAGAGAAGTGGCAGATGGAGTTAAATCCATTAAGTGTGAGGTGATGCATTTTGGAAGGACAAACCACAAGGCCGAGTACAAGATTAATTAATGGCCGGTTACTTAGGAGTGTGGATGAACAGATGGACCTTGGGGCCCAAATCCATATATCCCTCAAGGCCATCATGCAGATTGATAAGATCGTTAAGAAGGCCGATGGAATGTTGGGCTTTATTAAGAGAGGGATTGAGTTCAGGAGTCGAAAGGTCTTTGCAATTCTACAAATCGCCAGTAAGACCAATCTTAATAGTATTGTGTTCAGTTCTGGTCACCTCATTTTTGTGGTTTTTTTTTCCAAAGTTCAATGTCCAACTTTATTTCTTTAACTGATAACAAAGGACATCGTATTAAACATTGAAGAGAGAAATAACTCATGTTGCGTTGCAGTAAACTTGCAAATCCTCACTTATGAGGCATGTACATTTCATACAGCTCTCCAGCTGCATTTCTTCCGATCCAACTGCCTCTCTGTTTCACAGCTGGATTCTCCCTTTGTTCTCAAGTTCTTTTTTGTAACTTTTTATTTATCGCACTATGAACCATATTAACTAAAATATGTACATATGTTTCTCATTAAATATGCACAGTGACATTTTCTCTCTTTTCTCCCCCCCTTCCCACCCCACTCCAAAAACCAATAAATATTAAACATAAAATATAATAAAACAACATCTTCACACAAAAGAAAAACAAAAAAGAAGGCTTTTAATTAAATCTGATCATGTTTATCTTCTTATCACTTTAGGCTGGCATTTTCTGTTATATTTCATGTATGGTTCCCAAATTTGTTCAAACAATGTAAATTTGTCTTTTAAATTATACATAATTTTTTCCAATGGAATACACTTGTTCATTTCCATGTACCATTGTTTTATTTTCAGGCTAGTCATTATACATTTTTTTGCTACTGCTAGGGCTATCATAATGAATCTTTTTTTGTGTTCTATCCAATTTGAGACCTAGTTCTTTACCTTTTATATTATTTAAAAGAAAGTTTTTTGGATTTTTTGGTATGTTGTTTTTTGTGATTTTTAGTATCTGATTTAGCTTTTTCCAAAAATTATTCACTTTTGTGCATGCCCAAATTGCATGTATTGTTGTTCCAATTTCTTGTTTATAGCGAAAGCATCTATCCGATATTGTTGGGTCCAACTCTTTTAATTTCTGAGGGGTGATATATAGCCTGTGTAACCAATTATACTGTATCATGTGTAACCTTGTGTTTATTGTCTTCTTCATAGTTCCAAACATAACTTTTCCTATGTTTTGTTTTTTATCTTTATGTTTAAATCCTTTTCCCAGCTTTGTTTAGGTTTGTACCTTATTTCTTCATTTTCCTTGCATTGCAGCTTAATGTTCACATTTGTTATAAATCTTTTAATTATCATTGTGACTGTAATTACATATTCAAAGCTGCTTCCTTCTGGTAGTCTCAATTTGCTTCCCAATTTGTCCTTTAAATAAGCCTTCAATTGCAAACACTGTACCATGAGTTATTCCATATTTGTCCTTCAACTGTTCAAATGTCGATAAATTATTTCCCAAAAAACAATTTTTTATTCTCTTGATTCCTTTTCTCTCCCATTCTCTAAAAGCTAAATTGTCTATTGTAAAAGGGATTAGTGGATTTTGCGTCAATAGCATTTTTGGTATTTGATAATTTATCTTTTTTCTTTCTACATGTATCTTTTTCCATATTTTAAGTAAATGATGCAGTGTGGGTGAGTTATATTGCACCAGCTTTTCATCCCATTTATAAAGTATATGCTCCTGTACCTTTTCTCCTATTTTATCTAGTTCTATCCAAGTCCAATCCGTTTTTTCTCCCATCTGGTAAAAATCTGATAAGTACCTTAATTAAGCTTTTGAAGCTTGGTAACTGCAATCCACCTTGTTTATATCTCTTTGTTAATTTGTCCAGTGCTACCCTTGATTTTTTTCCCCCTTCCATAAGAACTTCGTTGTTATTCTCCTCAGTTCTACAAAGATTTTCTCTGTTCAGGGAATTGGTAACATTTGAAATAAGTATTGTACCCATGGGAATACATTCATTTTAATGTAATTCACCCTCTCCATCAACGTTAGCAGTAATTCTTTCCAATTTTTCAAGTCTTCCTGTATTTTCCTTATTAACAGCTGATAATTTAGTTTGTACAAGTGGTTTAAGTTATTGTCCGCAAGCATCGAATACATGCTGCTGAAGACCCAACTGCGCTGGGTGGGTCACGTCTCCAGAATGGAGGACCATCGCCTTCCCAAGATCGTGTTCTATGGCGAGCTCTCCACTGGCCACCGAGACAGAGGTGCACCAAAGAAGAGGTACAAGGACTGCTTAAAGAAATCTCTTGGTGCCTGCCACATTGACCACCGCCAAAGGGCTGATATCGCCTCCAACCGTGCATCTTGGCGCCTCACAGTTCGGCGGGCAGCAACCTCCTTTGAAGAAGACCGCAGAGCCCACCTCACTGACAAAAGACAAAGGAGGAAAAACCCAACACCCAACCCCAACCAACCAATTTTCCCTTGCAACCGCTGCAACCGTGCCTGCCTGTCCCGCATCGGACTTGTCAGTCACCAATGAGCTTGCAGCAGATGAGGACATACCCCTCCATAAATCTTCGTCCGCGAAGCCAAGCCAAAGAATCCAATTAATATATTTTTCCGGAAGATTAAATTTCTGTAACACTTTAAATAAGTAGTTCCACTCTACCCGGTCAAAGGTTTTTTCTGCATCTAATGCAACCGTCACTGTTGATCTTTTAATCCCTTAAGCTGGATGAATTAAATTAATACATTTACAAACATTATCTGCTGTTCGTCTTTTCTTGACAAATCCAGTTTGGTCTTGTTTTACTAATTTTGGTACACTGTTAGTCAATCTGCTTGCAAATAAATTTGCTATCAATCTGCATTTAGTAAGGATATTGGTCTGTATGATGCTGGTATTAATGGGTCCTTCCCCGTCTTTGGTATTACTGTGATTATTGCTGTCTTGCATGATTCTGGGAAGTTTTGTGCTTCTTTCACCTGATTCATTACTTCCAGGAGGGGTGGGATTAATAACTCTAAATGTTTTACAAAATTCTATTGAAAATCCATCCTCCCCTGGAGTTTTATTGATTGGTAGCTTTCTTAATATGTCCTATACTTCCTCTATTTCAAACGGTTTTATCAGTTTACTTTGATCCTCTACTTGCAGTGTGGCAATTCAATTTTGGCTAAAAACTCATCTATTTTATCATTTTTTCCTTCGTTCTTAGTTTGGTATAGTTGCTTATAAAATTCTTTAATGTTTTCATTGATCTCTATTGGGATGTATGTGATTTGTTTATCCTTTTTCCTTGCTGCCAATACGGTTCTTTTAGCTTGCTTGGTTTTAAGTTGCCAGGCCAAAATTTTATGTGTTTTTTCTCCCAATTTGTAATACCCTTGTTTTGTTTTCATTATGTTCTTCTCCACCTTGTATGTTTGTAATATTTCGTATTTTTTTTTGTCTACCAACTTTCTCTTTTTCTTTATATCCTCCCTTTTCACTAATTCCTTTTCTGTCATTGCTATCTCACTTTCCAACTGCTCTTCTTCCCAGTTGTATTCCTTTTTCATTTTGTTTACATAGCTTATTGTCTGTCCTCTAATGAAGGCTTTCATTGCATCCCATAGTATAAACTTATCTTTTACAGACTCTGTGTTTATCTCAAAGTATGTTTTAATTTGGTGTTCAATAAACTCCCTAAATTCCTGTCTTTTAAGTAGCATGGGGTTTAACCTCCATCTATATGTTCTTGGTGGGATGTCCTCCAGTTCTATTGCTAATAGCAGGGGTGAATGATCAGAAAGTAGTCTAGCTTTATACTCAGTTTTCCTGACTCTCCCTTGAATTTGGGCCAACAACAAAAACATATCAATCCTTGAGTATGTCCTGTGCCTACTCGAGTAGTATGAATATTCCTTCTCTTTTGGATGTTGCCTTCTCCATATATCCATTAGTTTCGCTTCTTGCATCGATTTAACCATAAATTTGGCTACTTTATACTTTTTGTTTGTTATCTTTCCAGTTTTATCCAGCACTGGATCCAAATAAAGTTTAAAATCCTCCCCCCACCCCCCCACCCTATCAAAATGTTGCCCTGTGTATCTGCTATCTTAAAAAAAAATATCTTGCATAAACTCTTGATCTTCTTCATTAGGCGCATATATATTGAGCAAATTCAAAAATTATGAGTATATCTGACAGTTTATCATTACATACCTTCCCGTTGGGTCTGCTATTTCTCCTTCATCTTGATTGGTACATTTTTGTTAACTAGTATGGCTACACCCCTAGCTTTTGAATTATATGATGCTGCCGCTACGTGTCCTACCCAGTCTCTCCTCAATTTGTTATGTTCCACTTTGGTTAGATGCATTTCCTGTACAAATGCTATATCTATTTTTTCCATTTTAAGTAATGTTAGTAGCCTCTTCTTTGTAATTTAGTTGTGTATTCCATTAATGTTTATGGTCATATAATTCAACGTAGCCATCTTATATCTTTGTTTTCACTTCTTTTTCGCCTCCTCAGCACCCCATCCCCTTTATTCCATTATTGTTTTTTTAAGTTTTCCTTATTTATCTCAACATAAGACAACTCACTTAAAAATCAAATACCCCAATAATCCCCACAATCAATAACACTTTTACCCCAAATGACATTAAACCCCCTCTCTTTGGGTTGCCCCTAGTCCCTTGCCAGGCAACAACTCTCCTTTCCATTTAGTTTGTGATAATACTCGCAGGCGTCAACCGATTTCCCCTCCACCCCAGCTCCCCCAGAGAAACACTATTCATTTTCTGTACATATAACAAAGCTCTTTTTTTTCCCTTCTTTCCTTCCTTTCCCTTCTCATTTTCAACTTTTAACCTCTGTATATATATTTTCTCTCTTTTATATTATGTATTTTTATACATTTTCTTGTCAGTCTTCTTTCTTGTTACTCCTCCTCATCTCATCTCCTATCCTGCAAACATTTTGCGAATATCTGGGCTCCCTTTGGATCCGAGAACAGTCTATTCTATTCCCCAGGGATAAATATTTTAAGTACTGCTGGGTGTCACAAAACAAAGTTAAAGCCTTTCTTCCATAAAATAGTTTTCACTGTATTAAATTCCTTCCTCTTCTTTAAAATTTAAAAACTTATGTCCAGGTAGAAAATCATTTTTTATCCCTTATATTCCAACGGCTGCTTTATTCTAACTTTATTCCTTGCCCGCTCCAGTATGTTCTCTCTTGTATATCTTAGAAGTTTTATTAAGATGGATCTTGGCTTTTGGTGTGGTTGCGGCTTTGGTTTTAGTGCTCTGTGTGCCCCTTCTATTTCTATTTCTTCTTGTAGGTCCGTTGCCCCCTACACCTTCGGGATCCATCCTTTTATAAATTTCAGTTTATAACATTTCAGTTTTTTTTATAAATCCATGCTCCTTCAATTTGGATAATATGTCGGATGATCAAGAGCTGAAGGAAGATCTTATTGAATTGTGCACAAATCGTATTCTTGAAATGCAGTTTGAAAACAAAACTTTGGAACAATATTGGTGTTTGGCAATGGACATGTTTCCAAGACTTTGTGGAAAAGCACTAACTGTGCTCATCCCATTCGCGACGACCTACTTATGTGAGTCTGGATTTAGTGCCCTTTTGTCAATCAAGACAAAATCTAGAAATCGCTTGGGTGCACAGGCAGATTCTTATTAGCAACAAAGTGCCACGTTTTGAAAAACTCAAGCAATAAACAGGAACAAAAGAGTCATTAAATTTAAATTGACTTATGAACATTTAAACATTAGTTCTTTAATTTTTTTTAAAGAAATTTCATGCATGGATGAAAATTTAATTTTTTTGTAGGGTTTATGCAACTTTTAATTTGTTGAAATATGTTTTCTTTTCCATATGTTTAATTTTTGTTTATATATTATTAAAAATTGATTATACAAATTTGTCTTGGTCATCTTCACCTTTATTCTTAAATAAATTATTACTTTAAGGGGTGCAAGAGCATATTAAATTTTTTTTAGGGATGCGGGGCATAAAAAAGGTTGGGAACCACTGCTCTATACTATGATTTATTCAGGCCAGCATACTCTATGTCTTCTTAACCACCCTGTCTAAATAGGAATCCACCTACAATGTACCATAACCCCAGATCCCTCTGTTCCTTTGTGTACCTCAATGCCTTCCACTTAACTGCATACCTCACACTTGTCTACATTGAATTCCATCTGCTATCTTTCAGCCCACTCTTCCAAACAAACCAAATCCTTCTGTAATCTAAGAAAACCTTCCTCACTATCCACCACTACCCCTATTTTCATATTAACTACATATTTGCTTACCCAGTTAACTACACCTGCCTCCAAATCATTAATATAAATGATAAACAGCAAGGGATCCAGCACCGATCCCTTAGGCACCCCGCTTGTCATAGGCTTCCAACCTGACAGACAGTTGTCCACCATGACTCTCTGCTGTCTATCTTCCAGCCATAGATCACATCAACTGCCCTACCTTCATCCACATTTTTTGTAACCTCCTCAAAAAACTCAACAAGGTTCATCAAACATGGCTTTACAAATGCTGGGTGCCCCTAACCAATCCCTGCCTATCCAGATATGCATACATACTATCTCAAAGAATACCCTCTATAACTTTCCCCACCACCGAAGTAAAACCCACTGGCCGATAATTACTTGGCCTACACCTTCTGCCTTTTTTAAATAACGGAACTGCATTTGCAACCCTCCAATCCCACGGCACCACACCCCCCTCTAGTGATCTTTGAAAAATCACTGTCAGTGCCCCCGCTATTGCTCCCTGACCTCCCTTAACGTCCTGGGAAAAATCCCTTCAGGACCATAAGACTTATCCACCTTTATTGACCCTAGAAGCTCCAAAACCCTCACTTTACTAATCCTTATTCTCTCCATAACTAAGTCATTTGCCTCACTTATCTCATATAGCCCAATGTCCCTTTCCCTCGTGAATACAGACGAAAAAAAATTGTTCAATAAGAATGTGAATGAAAATAAAGTAAAATGGTTTAAGGTTTACATATTTATGCAAGTGAAGTTTGTTCAGTGTAAGTACAGTATAGTATTTTTTGTCTTTTCTCTTTTCAACTGTTTATCCTCAATGTAGGCGTATTAGTTAGGCATTGTTAGTTTGCCTCAAGCAACTGGCATCTACTAATCCCCACTGGTACTGGATGATACCAGGGCTTTTACTGTATATTGTTCCCTGAAAGTGGCAACACAGATGTCAAAGTGTTGAAGGAAACATGTGGCATTGAATACTGTCCATAATCTGACTGCAACTTTCAAAGTGTTAATCCTATTGCTAAATATTCTCTCCAATAGTTCCCTTCCACTGAGGATCCAATACCAATTAACTTTTCCTGGATTTTCCCTATTCCTCTTGAATAAGGTACAACATTAGTTACTCTCTAGTCTTCTGGGACATTAAATGCCAGTGCAAGGGTTAAAATTTGCAGATGACAAAGATAGGTGGGGTAGTGAACAGCGAGGGAGGCTTTTAAAGCTTGCACCAGGATCTAGACCAGTTGGAAATTTGGGCTGCAAAATGGCAGATGGAATGTAATGGAGACAAGTGTGAGGAGTAGCACTTTGAGAGGAATAAACAAGGTAGTACACTCACAATAAACAGTAAAATGATAAAAATGCCATAAAATCTGGGAATATAGATTTACAATTCCATGAAAATGGCATCACAGGAAGATAGGGTCGTAAATAGTTTTCTTTTGTCACATTGGTCTTCTTAAATTATTGAGTATAGGAGTTGGAATGTTATGGTAAAGTTGTACAAGGCACTAGTGAGGCAAAAGTTTGAGCATTGTGTGCAGTTTTGGTCACCTAACTGCAGGAAAGGTATCAATAAGATAGATAGACCCTCCATCGCGCTGACTGAACACTGGTGTCTGGAAAAACCAGGAAGGTGGTGTTTGTCTCATCATCAATTCATCGTGGTGCACATATGTGACATTCATGTCCCAGTCCTGCTCCCCCAACCTGGAACATCTGGCAATCAATTTTCACCCTTTCTACCTGCCAAGGGAGTTTACCATCATCCTGGTCACAGTGTACATTCTGCCCTAGGCTAACGTCAGGCTGGCACTGTAGGAACAGAGCACGGTGATTAACAGCCATGGAACAGCACATCCTGATGCCTTCCCGATCATTTTGGGAGACTTCAATCAGGCCAACCTGAAGAAGTCTCTGACAAACTACCACCAACACATCACATGTGAAGCCAGGAGAACTAATATACTCGACCATGCTACACCACCTTGAAGAACGCATACCAAGCCATACCACGACTGCACTTTGGCAAGTCTAATCACCTGGCTGTACTTCTACTCCCAGCGTACAAGCAGAGACTGAAGAGCACAGTGGTGAAGACAGAGAAGGCATGATCGTGGGAGGCAGAGAAGCATCTGCAGGACTGCTTTGAATCGGTGGACTGGAACTCATAAACTCAAATACAAGAACTCAACCATAGATGAATGAATATGTAACAGGTGTCACTGACTTCATCAAGACCTGTGTGGATGAGTGTGTGCCCACGTGCAAATACCGTGTGTTCCCCAACCAGAAG
Source organism: Narcine bancroftii (assembly GCF_036971445.1). NCBI lineage: Eukaryota > Metazoa > Chordata > Chondrichthyes > Torpediniformes > Narcinidae > Narcine > Narcine bancroftii. The sequence goes on from NC_091471.1 coordinate 221,150,151, forward strand.
CCCTGGACGAATCAGAGAATTTCACAACCTGCTGAAGGAGAGTACAAGGGCGTTTTACAAGAAATTCTAGTACCACCTGCTAAAGGGCATTTCCAAAGCAAAGTGGCAATTCCAGAGGAAACTAGAGACAGACATGCCAGCTATGGCAGGGAGACCAGGCCATTAAACCTACAAAGTGAGTGCCAGCACTATAGATGGCTGTGATGTTTCATTAACCAATGAACTGAACACCTATGCCCGCTTTGAGAAGAACCAAACAATGTCGACTAGAATCCCTGTAAAGGCTAAGGACCCTGTAGTATCTGTTCCTGAGGGTGACGTCAGAACATCATTCAAGAGGGTAAACCTTTGCAAGGTTTGATGGCGTACCTGGCAAGGTAATGAAAATCTGAGCCAACCAACTAGTCAGAGTGTTCATGGACATTTTCAACCTCTCATTGTGGCAATCAGAAGTTCCCACCTGCTTCAAAAGGGCATTAATTATCCCAGTACCCAAGAAGATTAGCGTGGGCTGCTTCAATGACTACCGCCCAGTAGCACTAACTTCTACTGTGATTAAATTATTCGAGAGGATGGTCATGGACAGAATTAACACATACTTAAGTAAAGATCTGGACCCACTGCAATTCGCCTATTGTCACAATCACTCCACAGCAGATGCAATTATCACTGGCTCTCCACTCAGCTCTGGATCACCTTGAAAACAGCAATTCATACATATAGCTGCTCTTCATAGACTACAGCAGGCCCTTCTATTCCATTAAACCCTCAGTCTTGGTCAAGAAGCTACAAACTCTAGGCCTCTGTAGCCCATTCTGCAACTGGATCCTTGACTTTCTCATTGGAAAACCAGTCAGTACATTGGAAACAACGTCTCCACCTCATTGGTACACCCCAAAGATGCATGTTTAGCCCACTGCTCTACTCATTATAAACCCATAACTACATGGCCATCCAATTCCATCAACAAGTTTGCCGATGACACCACAGTTGTCGGCAGAATCACAAACATCAATGAGGAAACGTACAGGAAGGAGATAGATCAGTTCATTGAATGGTAGAATGACAACAACCTTGCGCTCAATGTCAGCAAAAGCAAGGAGATGATTGTGGACCTCAGGAGGAAGTCAGGGGAACACAACCAAGTCACCATTGAGGGCTCAGTAGTAGAGAGGGTCGAGAACTTCAAATTCCTGTGCGGTGTCAACATCTCTGAGGATCTGTCCTGGAGCCTCCACATTGATACAATCACAAAGAAGGTTCACCAGCAGCTAGACTTTGTGAGATGTCTGAGGCAGTTCGGTGTGTCACTGAAGACTCTTGTAAACTTCTGGTGTGTCTTGGAGAGCATTCTGGCTGGTTGCATCACTGCCTGGTATGGAGGCCCCAACTCTTAGGACAAGAATAAACTCCAGACGGTTGTTAACTAGGCCTGCGATATCACAGGCAACAGACTTCACTCCATCAAGGATATCTACATGAGGCAGTGTCTTAAAAATGCAGTCTCTATCTTCAAAGACCCCCACCACCCAGACCATGCCCTCTACCCTGCTACCATCGGGGAAAAAGTACAGGAGCCTAAAGATGAACACTCAATGGCACAAGGACAGCTTCTTCCCCGCTGCCATCAGATTCCTGAATAATCAATGAACCAAAGACATGGCCTCACTTTTCATGCTCCATTATTATTACTATTTTATTTTTTATATATTAATGTCATCAGATGGTTATAATAGGTATGTTTGCACTATGACGCTGCCACAAAACACCGAATTATATGAGTCGTTCATGACAAATTCTGATCCTGAAGAGTGCAGAGAGATTTACAAGGATGTTTCGAGGACTTAAGGAACTGAGATACAGGGAAAGGATAAGCAGGCAAGGACTTTATTCCCTGGGGAGTAGAAAAATGAAGGGACATTTGATATGGCTATATAAATAATGAGGGGTATTGATAGAAATTTAGCTTGCATTTACTCTGATATTATTTAGTCAGGTTTATTGACAACAGATTGTGCAAGTACAACCGGATGAAACTGCATTCTCGGTGCAAAACATGCAGACACACAACCAGACATAACATACATACTGAAAACAATACATATGCAGGACAAGTATTTTATCAATACAAATAAATAAATAGATATGGTTTTGTACAAATGAGAGTCTCAGATGCTCAGTGTGAGCATTTTCTTTGGTGGTTCAGCCTTCTTATTGCCCATGGGAAGAAGCTGTCCCTCAACTTGCGGTGCTGGCTCTGATACTCCTGTATCTCTTATTGATTTATACTATTCCCATCTATCATAATCTTCTATGTGCTGGCAATTTAAGTGTAGTGGAGGGGAATGTTGTGATGTAGGTTGAAAGAAGAATATTATTTTTTTGGGTTGAATGCAAAACCCATCCTCTTATCTATTTCAGTGATGGGCTGGAGATCAGCCCATTCCTGAAATAGATAATACATCAGCATTTACATCTTTACAAAGTGAGACAAGAACAAGAGGACATGGGGTAAGGGTGAAAGGCGATATGTCAACAGGATATATTAGGGAGAATTTTATTCATACATAAAGTAGTAAAAGCATAGAATGAGTTGTCAGCCGAGGTGATGAATGCGGGCTTGATTCAGGCATTTAAGAAAAATTGGATTGGTATGGATGGGAGGAGTATGGAGGGCTATGGTCTGGGTGCAGTTCAATACCATTAGGCAGAATAATAATTTGGCACAGACTACATGGGCTGAAGGCCCCGTTTCTGTGCTGTACTGTTGTATGGTTCTGTTAAAGCATTCCAGGAATCCCTGTGCAAAGATGACAGCTGTTGATCATTCACAAGACTCACAAAATCTAAATTTGCAAACTGGATTATTCTCTACTAATGCAGATTAATGAGCATTCTTTGGGTGAAATATAACATCAGATTATCCCCTACATTATGGAAGGTACACATACCAGATGAACAAGCTAAACTCACTTTTCAATCTAACATTCTTTCAAGCTAGCCTTTTAATGCAATCACTCAAGCAATTTTCCTTTTGCAGACCTTGCTACCAGTTTCATCTTGCAGCCTTCCCTAACAGCCGCTCTCCAAAAGAACCAGGTAAAAGCTGACCTTTTTCAATTTCCATAACTGATAACTCCCCTCAAGTAGATTTTAAACTCTAATAAAAAAATCAACAAAATCCATTTGAGAAGTCTTTCTTATTTAACATCGGTGCACTGTAATCCACATTTAAAATTCAATTTTATTCTTTTTTAAGTGGAACCAAATATTTGAATCCAACATCCAGTCACGACAATATCAATTCATGTATTCTATATTACAAATCCTTTATCCTTATCTTGATAAAGGATTCAGACCCAAAATGTTCTACCCATAGATGATGTCTGATCTGCTGAGTTACTCCAGCAATTCTCAAGCTTCCAGCTTCTGCAGCTTTTGTTTTTCACTACAAGACAATAAAACACCTGGTATCCAGCACCTATGGAGATTGGTAGATGCCAGACAAGTGAATTTTCTGGTTGCTTGAGATTGTGTGTGGCTTCATTTGGCGAACTTAACAGTGAGGCGTGCCAATTTCAAACTAATTTCAACAACTTTTTTCCAGTTGCTTGAGGTAGCCGGTTGCATTAATTCTGGATAATAGGAGTTTTACTATATTTCATTTAGCATAAATTACTGAACAAGTCAAAATATTTATTAAAATGCATCCAAACATATTAAAAGGTTCCTGGAACATACTTTAGTTAATTAAAACATGCTAATCTGCAACTTCAACTACACTGTTAATTTATTTTCTTACTCTTCGTCTGTCAAAAGTATATAATAAATTACGTAACACTATTTAATGGCATTTTTGAGCCAGATATAGCTGAGCTAAGCCAGCTGCCTGGAATCAGCATTCATGGTACAGGTACATCCACACTCAGTGGACTGCATGCAGAGGGCCTCTCTTGGATGCCTCAGTTCCAAGCAGCATGGTTTACATCTCAACCAGCAAACTTGTGGATGGAGCTCCGCCAGATGCATATAAAGATTTCTAATGATCATTATAGTTGAAGTACATTTTAAACAATTAACATTTTAAATAACAAAACAGTGAATTTTATGAAATAACTTTGCCTCATGGATCTTTTCTCTAAATGATCATTTGAATTGAAATGGGTCTCAATTCATCCACTAAGTCTGATCGAGCAGAGAATCTGATGGCCATTTCTCTATTTCAACACTGGAATCCCAGCAAAGCACTGCCCAACTAATAGACCTTTGAAATCCATCCATAAGCCATGAACTGTCTTGTCTAAACATGTAATCTGGGACTTGCAACTATTTTAATGGCTAAACATGGCCTTTAATGGGAACAACAGGTAAAACACCACAATGCAACAGATTTCAGATCAATTTGAACAGACTTTTCAAATAGTTTATTCAACTTACATATAAACTTTAAAATAAAGGGTTTACCACAAATACTCACACTCACCTTAAATTTTCCATCTGATGAAAAAATGCTCACCCACTTGTTATCGTAATCAGCAATAATAATATCACCACTTGGGTGTACAGCTACACCTGTTGGACGTTGCAGCTGACCAGGAGATCGTCCACGAACACCAAACCGGTTTTTAAATTGTCCATCGTTTGAGAAAATCTGGAATAAATCATTACTACATGTTGCTTAAGTTTTTATATCCAAACACAAAGGAACATTTTGTTTCTGATTTACTTATAAAACAGAATGAAATCAGGTTGTGTGAAAATTACAAAATGATGGGCTCCGCCCGTACAGAAGGTGAACCTATTTAATGTAGCATATTAATAATTAACTGTTCAATTGTTTACTTGCCAATCTAATAGGAACCAAAAGAACAAAAAGCAATCTGCTGGAGGAACTCAGTAGGTTGAGCAGTGTCAGCAGAGGGCAAATGAAACTGTCAGCATTTAAGCTGAAACCCTCATAGAGCCATACAGCACTGAACAGGCCCTTCATCCAATTTGTTCATGCTGACCAAGTTGACATTCTGGACTAGTGCCATTTGCCTATCTATTGAAATTCTTCCTTTCTAGATTTATGGGCCTGAAACTGCCACACCATCTATTTTCATGGCTACTTGATTCGACAGGTGAGCTGCTGAAGGGCCACACAGTTAGTGCAGCAGTTAGCGCAACCCTATTACAGTACAAGTGAACCGGGTTTGAATTCAGCGCTGTCTCTGTTGTTTGCACGTTCTCCCCGTGATCTGTGTATGTTTTTTCCAGGTGCTCTGGCTTCCTCCCACCCTCCAAAACATATAGGGTTGGTTGGGTGACACGGAGTTCATTGGGCAGAATCAGCTTCTACAGTGTTATCAATAAATTAATAGAATAAAAAGCTAATACAAGGATGGAAGGTGTGAGACAGGGACCAGGAGGGGATTGGCACTTCGGGGAGGGTGAAGAACTTTGGTCAGGTGGGGTGAAGGGGAAAGCGAGGGCAGTGTCAGCAACCTGAAGAGCCTAAACCAGCCACTACAGAGCCAATGGGCTCCATCTGCTTCTTAGACTTGAATAAAATTCCCATAAGCTGAATTATACTCAGTTCTGTGGACCTGAATGGCACTGGATCTGACAGGTGTGTTCAATACTAAACTTCAGGCCAGCAAACTCTCAGAATCCACAAGAAATTCCTTGTGATTTATGAATACAGGTTCTCTCCAGCTGATATCCATCCACACGTACATCTGAATGTTTTAAGATAATATAAGAAAAAATATAAAATTTAAGCACTTATGTGGTTTTTGAAAAACTATAACAGGGATACAGGACACATAAGAGCCAAAATGTGCTTACTTACCTTGATGATCAATGTCCCAGGTTCCGTAAGCTGGGCGCGGCCATCTTGATTCCTGTGTGCACGTGCAAGTCTTCAGTTGGCCCATGTGCAGTGGGTTCACATATTGGAGTTTGGTTAGGGCATCCGCAGTCGGTTCACACATTGGAGTTGTGTTGGCCATGCGCAGTTCACATATTGGAGTTCAGTTGGCGCATGTGCAAGAGTTACGGGCGTGAATTCAATATTGTCAAGATGCTTAAGTCTCATGCATGTGCCAACTGAACTCCAATACGCAAACCCACCACGCATGCATCTACCGAAGACTCGCACATTCGCCAAGGAACCAAGATGGACGCGCCCAGCCTATGGACCGTGGGATGCCGACTAACAAGATCAGTACACAATTCTAACATATGTCCATTCAGAGATATGACCGATCATCCAGAAAAGAACATGGACATATGTCAGGGAGTACCTGTATGTGAAGAACAAGAGGATGAGTCGTGTGAGGATAGGACCACTCAGGAATGATAGTGGAACCATGTGCAGTAGATGAAATTTGAAGGCAGAATATTATGTTAACAAGAGGTCTCTGAGCAGCGTGGAAAAAGAGATCAGAGGACATTCAAAGTTCACAGGTTGATAGTGTTGCTAAGAAAGTGTATGGTGACTTGGCCTTCATTAACCATGGGAATGAGTTCAAGAGCTGTGAGGTAATGTTCCAACTATACAAGAGGCAAGTTAAACCCCAGTTGGTATATTGTGTTCATTTCTGGTCACCTCACTACAGGAAGGATGTGAATGCAGAGGGTGCAGAGGAGATTTACAAGGATGCTGCCTGGGGTAAAGAGCATGCCTTGAAGATAGGCTGAGTGATTTTGGTCTTTTTTCTTTGGAGCTACAGAGGATGAGAGGAGACCTGATGGAGGTTTACAAGATGATGGGGCATTGATTGTGTGGATGGCCAGAGGCTTTTTCCCAGGGCTGTAAATGGCCAACACAATGGGGTACACTTTTAAAATCCTTAGGATTAAATACAAGGGGCGGGAGAGGGGGAGGGGTTAGAGGGGTCTGAGGTATCCTTTTCCACACAGAGACAGGTGGCCAGATACAATAAGATCTTTTAAGAGATGACAAGATAGGTACGTAGAACTGTTAAAAATAGAAGGTTGTGCAATAGGGAAATTTGATGCAGTTATTAGACTAGATTATTTGGTTGGTACAACACTGGGTGTTGAAGGGCCTGTACTGTGTTGTAGATTTCCATGTTTAAAAGGAAATTATTACCCTCATCTACAAACAAACCAGGTTGAAGGAAGAACATCAGAAATTGGAGAAACATCTCATTAATGAATGTGGATTACAAAATCTTGACCTAGACCATTGCCAACAGGGTCAAGTCTGCTCTTGGATGCATGATCCATCCAGAGCAAACCTGTGCTTTACTAAGCATAAAATTCTGGAGCTGCTCAAGGGTACCACTACCTATGTGCAAGGTAGACAGGAGGATACCAGCTTGGGTCAGCTCAAATAAGAAGGCTTACAACAGTATATTGCACAAATACATGATGGACGCTCTATTCAAAATAGGCTTTGAAGAAGGATGAGAAATTGGAGGCAACTGCTCTCCACAGACGTCCAAAGTTCAGTTCAAGTCAATGGGTGGGAAACAGATAGCTTCAGCATCAGGCCTGGGGTCAGGGCTGCTCTCTCTCTCTCTTATCTTCTTTGTCTGCTGTATATAAACATTTGCTGAATCTTTGTGGAAGGATAATAATGCTAACTGGCAGTGGGGGCACTCAGGTCAAAGCCATGTACTTCGATGAGGTCACCATCTTCTGCTCAGGCACATGGTCAATCTGAAGATTGATCATCATCTTTGACTAGATTGAGTTGACATGAGGAATCCAGAAAAAAACTGCAAGATTGAGACTATGCTCTCAATATGTGGCCCAGCTGGTCTGTCATTCCCTTCACCAGAAAGTCTGATGGCCTGACAGTGCTAGGGATCTGGTTCAGAGGAGGGTGAGGTTGCCAAAGGAATTGGCTGGATCAGATTGGCAAGATTCCACAAAACCTGTGGTCATTAAGTGCAAGGTGCTCTTGACTATCCTGTACTTGGTATAGGTGTTGGCTATCTCTCACTCCTCCACTCTGCCAATAACCCAAACTATCTTCCAGTTCATCTGGGGACCCAAAGTGAAATGGATGCCACAGGTAGCAATGTGCAAATTTCTTGACAACAGGGACTTCTGGTATGGTACAGATGTATCAGGGTGTGCTTGGAATCAAAATTGTCACATGTTCGTGTTCTTTTTTTTAATTTTTTATTTTTCACACCATAAACCACATTGACCAAGATACATACATTTTCCTTTTCAAATATTTTCTCCCCCCTCCCCCTCCCCCATTAATTTAAAGTACAGAATCTAAGATACATTAAACCAGTCAAACAACGTTGTCATTCAATAAAAATAAACAAGAAATTCCACTGAGTCAATTCTTTTCATTTCCTTCTCCTTTCGTTATTTTAGGTGGTAGATGTCCCCGGTAGGTCTTCTCTATTGTGTTTCATGTATGGCTCCCATATTTGTTCAAATATTTCAATATTATTTCTTAAATTATATGTTATTTTTTCTAATGGAATACATTTAATCATTTCTATATACCATTGTTGTATTCTCAAATTATCTTCTAATTTCCAGGTTGACATAATACCTTTTTTTTGCTATGGCTAGAGCTATCATAATAAATCTTTTTTGTGCACCATCCAAATCAAGTCCAAATTCTTTGTTTTTTATGTTACTTAGGAGGAAGATCTTTGGGTTTTTTGGTATATTGTTTTCTGTAATTTTATTTAATATCTGGTTTAGATCTTCCCAAAATTTTTCCACTTTCTCACATGTCCAGATTGCATGAATTGTTGTTCCCATTTCTTTTTTACAACGAAAACATCTGTCAGATACTGTTGGGTTCCATTTATTTACTTTTGAGGTGTAATGTATAGCCTGTGTATCCAGTTATATTATATCATACGTAACCTCGTGTTTATTGTATTTCTCATAGTTCCAGAGCATAACTTCTCCCATGTTTCCTTCTTTATCTTTATGTTTAAATCTTGTTCCCATTTTTGTTTAGTTTTACCATTTGTTTCCTCATTCTCCTTTTCTTGCAGTTTAATATACATATTTGTTATAATTTTTTTGATTATCATTGTATCTGTAATCACATATTCAAAATTACTTCCCTCTGGTAACCTCAGACTGCTTCCCAATTTGTCCTTCAAGTAGGATTTCAGTTGGTAGTATGCCAACACTGTATCTTGAGTTATATTATATTTATTCTTCATTTGTTCAAAGGATAGTAATTTATTTCCTGAAAAACAATTTTCTATTCTTTTGATCCCTTTTTTCTCCCATTCTCTAAAGGGAAGGTTATCTATTGTAAAAGGGATTAACTGATTTTGCGTCAGTAATAGTTTTGGTAATTGGTAATTTGTTTTATTCCTTTCTACATGAATCTTCTTCCAAATATTGAGCAGATGATGTAATACTGGAGAACTCCTTCGTTGTACCAATATTTCATCCAATTTATATATGTTTAGGTATCTTCTCCCCTATTTTATCTAGTTCTAATCTAGTCCAATCTGGCTTTTCCCTTGTTTGATAAAAATCTGATAAGTATCTTAATTGTGCGGCTCTATAATAATTTTTAAAGTTTGGCAGTTGTGAGCCTCCTTGTTTATACCATTCTGTTAATTTATCTAGTGCTATCCTCGGTTTCCCCCCTTTCCATAAAAATTTCCTTATTATTTTCTTTTAACTCCTTGAAGAATTTCTCTGTCAAGTGTACTGGCAATGCCTGAAATAGGTATTGTATCCTTGGGAAAATGTTCATTTTAATACAGTTTATCCTTCCTAATAGTGTTAGTGGTAAATCTTTCCAATGCTCTAAATCGTCCTGTAATTTTTTCATTAGTGGATAATAATTGAGTTTATATAGATGGCCGAGGTTTTTATTTATTTGTATAACCTAGGTATCTTATTGCTTGCATTTGCCATCTGAATGGTGATTCCTTCTTAAATTTTGAGAAATCCGCATAATTCATTGGCATTGCTTCACTTTTATTCGCGTTAATCTTGTAACCCGACACTTCTCCATATTCCTTCAATTTCTTATGTAATTCTTTTATTGACAATTCTGGTTGTTAAGTATACTATAACATCATCTGCAAATAAACTGATTTTATATTCCTTGTCTTTTATTTTTATCCCTTTTATTTTATTTTCTGTTCTTATCAATTCTGCTAACGCGAACAATAAGGGTGATAGTGGGCATCCCTGCCTTGTCGATCTGCTTAAGTTAAATTGCTTTGATATATATCCATTTATATATATCACTTTCGCCAATGGCCCCTTATATAATGCTTTAATCCAATTAATATACTTCTCTGGTAAACTGAATTTTTGCAATACTTTGAATAAATAATTCCATTCTACTCTGTCAAAGGCCTTCTCTGCGTCTAAAGCAACTGCTACTGTTGGCAATTTACTCCCTTCTACTGCATGAATTAAGTTAATAAATTTACAAATATTGTCTGTTGTTCGTCTTTTTTTAATAAATCCAGTTTGGTCTAGATTTACCATTTTAGGTACATAATCGGCTAATCTGTTTGCTAATGGTTTAGCTATTATCTTATAATCTGTGTTAAGTAATGATATTGGTCTATATGATGCTGGTGCGAGTGGATCTTTCCCTGTCTTTGGTATTACTGTAATTATTGCTGTTTTGCATGAATCTGGTAAGCTTTGTATTTTGTCAATCTGGTTGATTACTTCCAGGAGGGGAGGAATTAATAAAGCTTTAAATGTTTTATAGAATTCTATTGGGATCCATCCTCTCCTGGTGTTTTATTATTTGGTAGTTTTTTTATTATCTCTTGTATTTCTACTATTTCAAATGGTTCTGTTAATTTATTTTGTTCCTCTATTTGTAATTTTGGTAGTTCAATTTTAGTTAAAAATTCATCTATTTTGTCTTCTTTTCCTTCATTTTCAGTTTGGTATAATTGTTCATAGAATTCTCTGAAGTTTTCATTAATCTCCGTTGGATTATATGCGATTTGTGTGTCTTTTTTCCTTGATGCCAATACCATTCTCTTAGTTTGTTCTGTCTTAAGCTGCCATGCTAGTATTTTGTGCGTTTTTTCCCCTAGTTCATAATATTTCTGTTTTGTCTTCATTATGTTCTTCTCCACCTTATATGTTTGTAGTGTTTCATATTTTATTTTTTTATCTGCCAATTCTCTTCTTTTAGTTGTATCTTCCTTTCATTGCTAATTCTTTTTCTATATTTACTATTTCCCTTTCCAACTGCTCTGTTTCCTGATTGTAGTCCTTCTTCATCTTAGTTACATAACTTATTATTTGCCCTCTGATGAACGCTTTCATTGCATCCCATAGTATAAACTTATCTTTCACTGATTCCGTATTTATTTCAAAGTACATTTTAATTTGTCTTTCAATGAATTCTCTAAAATCCTGCCTTTTAAGTAGCATGGAGTTTAATCTCCATCTATACATTCTTGGAGGGATGTCCTCTAACTCTATTGTCAATATCAAGGGTGAATGGTCCGATAATATTCTAGCTTTATATTCTGTTTTTCTTACTCTGTCTTGCATACGAGCTGATAACAGGAATAGGTCTATTCTTGAATATGTTTTATGTCTACCCGAATAATATGAATATTCCTTTTCCTTTGGGTGTTGCTTCCTCCATATATCCAAAAGTTGCATTTCTTGCATCGATTTAATTATAAATTTGGTTACTTTGTTCTTTCTGTTAATTTTTTTCCCAGTTTTATCCATATTTGAATCCAAATTAAGGTTGAAATCCCCTCCTATTAATATGTTCCCTTGCGTATCTGCTATCTTCAAAAAAATATCTTGCATAAATTTTTGATCTTCTTCGTTAGGTGAATATACATTGAGTAAATTCTAAAACTCCGAATATATCTGACATTTTATCATTACATATCTCCCTGCTGGATCTATTATTTCCTCTTCTATTTTAATTGGTACATTTTTACTGATTAATATAGCTACTCCTCTAGCTTTTGAATTATATGATGCTGCTGTTACATGTCCTACCCAATCTCTCTTTAATTTCTTATGCTCCATGTCAGTTAAATGTGTTTCTTGCACGAATGCTAAATCAATTTTTTCTTTTTTCAGTAAATTTAGCAATTTCTTCCTTTTGATTTGGCTATGTATTCCGTTAATATTTAAAGTCATATAGTTCAAGGTAGCCATTTCATACTTTGTTTATCTTCCCTTTCCGTTTCCTCATCATCACCTTTTCTTCTTATCCATTTCTGCTTTCTTGTTTTGAACACTTTATAAGACAACATTTCTAAAACATCAAACATTTCCCTTATTCTCCTATCTAAAATTTCTTTAACCCCATTCTCCCCTCCCCCTCCTGAGTTGCCCTTTATATCTTGTCGGGCAACCACATCTCCCCTCTCCATTTGGATTTGCGAATTCACTCGCAAGCGTCAACTGATTTTGCAGTGACTGTAACTCCTCCCCACCCAGCCCCCCCCCCCGGAAAAGTTTTCAATTTTCATATATAACAAAGGTCACTCTTTTAATTCTCTCCTTATTTCCTCTGTTCCCTTTCATTCCCTTATCAATTCTTATCTATACTCTATATATTTTCCTCTAAATACGGATACACTCATGTACACATGTATATACATACACATCTATATATATACCCATATACACACATACATATAGTTCGTGGTCATTTTTACTCTCATTACATGTCTCCATCTCTCTGCCTGTTCCGCAGCTGTCCTGCAAATTTTCACACTTCCTCCGGATCCGAGAACAGTCCGCCCCACTGCCCCGGAATAACCACCTCAAGCACCGCCGGGTACCCCAACACAAACCTATATCCTTTTCTCCATAGGATCGTTCCCGCTGTACTGAACTCCTTCCTCTTCTTCAGGAGCTCAAAACCCATGTCTGGATAGAAAAAAATTTTTTGACCCCTGCATTCCAGTGGCTCCCTGTCCTCCCCCATTTTCCTCATTGCTCTCTCTGATACATTCTCTCCTGCCGTACATCCCAAGAACCCTACCAAAATGGACCCTGGCCTCTGCTGCGGCCGTGGTCTCGGGGCCAGTGCTCTACGTGCCCTCTCCATCCCCATTTCTTCCTGTAATCCTGGTCCTCCCAGGACCCCGGGGATTCAACCTTTTATAAACTCTCCCACATTCCTGCCTTCCTCATCTTCCCCAAGGCCCATCATCCCTATATTATTTCTTCTATTATAGTTTTCCATTATATCCATCCCTCGAGCCAACAGCTCCTGTGCCTCTCAAACTCTTTTATTAGATTCTTCTAATTTCTCTTTTAAGTCCTCTACTTCCATTTCTACGATTATTTCTCGTTCTTCCACATTGTCCACTCTTTTTCCTATCTCTGATATGACCATCTCTATTTTATTCATTTTTTCTTCTGCACTCTTAATTTTTCTTTTTATTTCATTAAATTCTTGTAATTGCCATTCTTTTACTGATTCCATATATTCTTTAAAAAATATATATATCCATTGTCCTGCCTTTCCCTTCTTCTTCCATTTCTCTATGTTCTTCTTCTTCTTCTGGGTTGGCCATCTGTTGTTTCCATGTTTTCTTTTTGCTCTCTTCTTTCTTGTTCTCGTTGTTTTCTGTGTTCTCTTCCTGTTGCTGTGTTGCAGCTGTCACTCTCAGCTGTGGAGATCGACTCCTCAGCTGTTCCCCCCTCCCGTCAGTGTGATTTTTTTCATGCGCATCGCGCATGCACGGTTGCGCACTTTTACTCGGCTCCGCGAGCCATTTTTGTAGTCCCAAGCTCGGGACTTCCACCGACCTGAGGGAGCGGGCTTCTCTCTCCGCGGCGGGCCTCCTCGGACAGGTAAGGCCTTCACCTTCTTCTTCCGACGTTATTTCTTCTTCTCTTCTTCCCGTTGCTTTCGACTTTTCTCTCTTCGCTGCCATTTTCTTCTCACCTTTACTTTTACTTTGTTTTAATTTTTATTCTTGTACCTTTGTGTTTTGTGTGTTTTTTTTCAACTTTTCCGGAGAGGGCTGGAATTCCCTGACCGGCCACTACTCCATCACGTGACTCCTCACATGTTCGTGTTCTATCTGTCGCAGGTGTTGTGAAGGAAAGTCCTAGGCCTGTCATCATACAATCCCCAAGCTTGTAGGGAGGATATTGATATGCCACCTATCCTTTGTGGAAAGGTTCTTCCAGACAACCTTTTGTGATCAGGCAAGGAACATCTTGCAGACACCATGGAACAAGGACTCCATGAATACTAAGTGGTACTTCTCTGAACAGACTAAATCACATCTGAATGCCTTGTCACCAGAACTCAAAAACAAGCACCGATACCTCGCCTAGCTGGCAGAGAGAGGAGCCGTGCTGGTCACATATTTCCTGTTTCTTTGGCTTGGCTTCGCGGACGAAGATTTATGGAGGGGGTAAAAAGTCCACGTCAGCTGCAGGCTCGTTTGTGGCTGACCAGTCCGATGCGGGACAGGCAGACACGATTGCAACGGTTGCAAGGGAAAATTGGTTGGTTGGGGTTGGGTGTTGGGTTTTTCCTCCTTTGCCTTTTGTCAGTGAGGTGGGCTCTGCGGTCTTCTTCCAAGGAGGCTGCTGCCCGCCAAACTGTGAGGCGCCAAGATGCACGGTTTGAGGCGTTATCAGCCCACTGGCGGTGGTCAATGTGGCAGGCACCAAGAGATTTCTTTAGGCAGTCCTTGTACCTTTTCTTTGGTGCACCTCTGTCACGGTGGCCAGTGGAGAGCTCGCCATATAATACGATCTTGGGAAGGCGATGGTCCTCCATTCTGGAGACGTGACCCATCCAGCGCAGCTGGATCTTCAGCAGCGTGGACTCGATGCTGTCGACCTCTGCCATCTCGAGTACCTCGACGTTAGGGGTGTGAGCGCTCCAATGGATGTTGAGGATGGAGCGGAGACAACGCTGGTGGAAGCGTTCTAGGAGCCGTAGGTGGTGCCGGTAGAGGACCCATGATTCGGAGCCGAACAGGAGTGTGGGTATGACAACGGCTCTGTATACGCTTATCTTTGTGAGGTTTTTCAGTTGGTTGTTTTTCCAGACTCTTTTGTGTAGTCTTCCAAAGGCGCTATTTGCCTTGGCGAGTCTGTTGTCTATCTCATTGTCGATCCTTGCATCTGATGAAATGGTGCAGCCGAGATAGGTAAACTGGTTGACCGTTTTGAGTTTTATTACCCTTTGACCTTGAAGTGTCTGAGATGGGAAAGGAGATGGTTGGCCACCTATTTGCAGACTGTGAATTTGCTAACAGGGTCTGGAGAAAGAGCAAGGGTTCTTGTTACCTTCATCCCAAGCAGCTCCAAATCAGAATTTATGTCATGAACAAATCACGGTTCATTGGTTTGCGGGAGCATCACAGTGCAAACTTTGCTATTAACCACCTTACAAAATAAATAAAAATAGTGCAAGAAAAGTCAAAGTCAGGCAGTGCCTTTGGTTCATTGATCATTCAGGAATCTGATGGCAGCGGGGAAGAAGCTGCTTTTATGCTGTTGAGTGGTCATCTTTTTTCCGATAGTAGCAGAGTGAAGAGGGCATGTCCTGGGTGGTGGGGGTCCTTAAGGATAGAGCCTGCTTTTTTAAGACACCACCTCGTGAATGACCTCAATGGAGTGAAGTCTGGTGCCCTTGATGTCGCAGGCAGAGTTAACACCCCTCTGGAGTTTTATCTTATCCTGAGCATTAGCACCTCCACACCAGATAACATTCTATATTGTCCATGCAAAACAATGTCAGCTTCAGCCTTCAATAAATCAGTTTAGAAATTCCAGTGGGCCCTAATGCTAAAGTCCACGGCAGCACATCAATGATCATGAGGATGTGCAACCCTTAAATTCATGAAGGCCCAAGATTCAAGCTCCTGGGACTTCTTCATTCAAGGGATAATAGAGTCAGTTTTACAGCAGAGAAACAGGCCCATCAGGTTGACCACTTGTCCTCGCTGATCAAGTTGTCACATCGTAAGCTAGACTCCATTGCCTGCATTGGACTAATATCCTAAGCATCACAGTAATGCAGAAATCACTGCAATGAAAGAATCAATGCACAAGTCCATGAATGAAGTTTGTTGTCACATGCACAATGTACAGCTGCAATTAAAGTTCTGCTTCCTTCAGCTTCCCAGTTCATAACACGCATGCATAATGCCATAATGTGAAAAAAAAGGTAACAAATATATTTTCACAGTTGGTAGGTAATGCAAAAAAATGTGTTCTCAGTGATGCAGTCAGATCTTTGGTTGTTTTGGAGTACCTGTCTAAATGTTTTCAATGTTGCAATTTTACCTGCCTCTGGCAGCTCATACCTACTTACCTGCCACCCTGTGAATATAAAAAGTGGACCTCCAGTCCCTTCCAAATCTTTCCCCTCACTTTTAATTTCCACCCTCAAGTTTTAAACTCCACTATCTAGGATAAGCCAGAGATAAATTTAGACCTGGAAGGAAATGTCATTGGGTGGCAGGGGGATGGAGTAAGTGAAAACATTTCTGACAGACAGAATGCCACACACACTAAGGGCAAGAATAGGAAGATATGGCAGATGAATGCGTGGCTGAAGAATTAGTACAGGATGTAGGTTTTAGATTTATTGGGATCTCTTCTGGGGAGGGTGTGGTTTGTACAAAATGGACCACCTGAAGCCGAGAAGGACTAATATCCTGGAGGGCAGGCTTGCTCAAGCTGTTGTGGAGGGTTTTAAACTAAATTGGATGTAAACC
This sequence comes from Narcine bancroftii, assembly GCF_036971445.1. Lineage (NCBI taxonomy): Eukaryota > Metazoa > Chordata > Chondrichthyes > Torpediniformes > Narcinidae > Narcine > Narcine bancroftii. The sequence goes on from NC_091471.1 coordinate 221,166,821, forward strand.
AGACTTGGGTCGTATGTAGCAGATGGGGGAAAATGTAGATGTAATGATAAAGGAGACTGTGAGGAAAAATGGACAGTGAAGAGGGCTAAAGTGAAGTTGGATGGATGGGTTGAAAAGTGTTCAATTGGAGAAATATCAAGAATTAGAGTGATGAACTGAGTACGTAGAATAATGATGAGATGGCTATTGCAATGGCTGGGGAAAGGGCACAATTGGATGTTTGATGTTCTGGTTTTTAGATGTTCCAAAAGGAATAGGGAAGGAGGTAAAAGAGGGAGGAAGGTGGGGGGTGGTGTCTCAGAGTGGATTGCAAATCACAGCTCAGAATCAGAATTTATTGTCATAATCACAGAATGTGTTGCTTCGTAGCAGTATGGAAACATGTGGAAACATTTATATAAACCACCTTACAAAATAAATAAAAATAGTGCAAGAAAAATACAAAGTAAGGGGAAGAAGCTGTCCTTGTGCCACTGAGTGTTCGTCTTCAGGCTCCTGTACCTCCTTCCTGATGGTAGCAGAATGAACAGGGCATTGTCTGGGTGGTGGGGGCCCTTGATGGTAGAGGTTGCTTTTTTATGACACCACTTCTTGTAGATGTCCTCAATAGAGTGAAGTCTGGTCCCAAGTTAACAACCCTCTGGAGTTTTTTCATGTCCTGAGCGTAGACACCTCCGTACCAGACAGTGATGCAACCAGCCAGAATGCTCTCCACAGTACACCTATGAAGTTTTCTAGAGTTTTCAGTGGCGTAATGAATCTCCTCAAACTCCTCACAAAGTATAGCCGCTGGCGAGCCTTCTTCAAAATTGCATCAACTTGGAGGTTCCAGGACAGATCCTCAAAGATCTTAACACCAAGGAACTTGAAGTGCTTCACCCTCTCCACTGCTGACCCCTCAATGAAGACTGGATCATATTCTCCTGACTTTCTGTTGAAGTCCACAATCAACTCCGTAGTTATTCTAGCATTAAGAACAAACTTATTGTGGTAACACCACTCAGTTAGCTGATCTATCTCCCTCCTGTATGCTTCCTCATTGCTGTCTGTGATTCTGATGAATTGTTTCCAATTCATTCTGACTGTGGTCTTCCGATAAAGAAGTCAAGGACCAGCTGCAGAGGCCCAGGGTTGGAGCTTGTTGACCAGAACTGAGGAAATAAAGGTGTTGAAAGCTGAGCTATAATCTCTGAGTTGCTGTTGTCCAGGTGATCCAGAGCTGAGTGGAGATCCAGTAATATTGCACCACTGCTGTGGAGTGATTGTGACGACAGGCAAATTGCAGTGCGTCCAGTCCTTTACTCAAGTAAGTGTTCATTCTGGTCTTGACCAATCTCCCAAAGCATTTCATCACAGTTGATGCGAGTTCTACTGGGCGGTCGTCATTGAGGCAGCTCACTCATCTCTTCTTAGGCACTGGGATGAATGATGCCCTTTTGAAGCAGATGGGAACCTCCGACTGCAGCAGTGTGAGGTTGAAAATATCTGTGTATACTCCAGTGAGTTGGTTGGCTCAGATTTTCAGTACCCTGCCAGGTATACTGACAGAGCACGAAGCCTTATCAGGGTTCATCCTCTTGAATAATGTTCTGACGTTAGCCTCAGGAGGCAGATATCACAGGGGCAGATTTCAGATTTATTGTCAGAGTCCATACATGACATCACATACAACTCTGAGATTATTTATCCTGTGGGGACGGCAGAATCACCACCAATTGGTAATGCAAGAAAAACTGTACTCAGTGTATACATATAAACAAATAAAGAACTGTAAGCAGATAATCAATGTAAACAAATTGCATGTGCAATACTGAGAGAATAAAAATGAAAATCAATTAAGTGCATGAGTCCTAAGGAGTCCCTGATTGAGTTTGTTGTTGAGGAGACTGATGGTTGAGGGGGAGCAGCTGTTCCTGAACCTGGTGGTGTGAGTCTCGTGGCACCTATACCTCTTTCCTGATGGCAGCAGTGAGAACGGTGGGTGAGGTGGGTGGGGAGGGTCTTTGAGGATTGCTACTGCTCTGATGGCAGTGTTCCCTGTAGATAAAGGAATGTTTTCCATCTCCATCCTGTATGCTGACTCATCCCAATCCTTTATACAAGCCACTACCATGGAATCGTCAGCAAATTTGTAGATAGTCTTAATGTTGTACCAAGCCACACAATCATAGGTGTAAAGTCAGTGGAGCCCTGTGTGGCTCTGGTAGTAATAGAGATTGTCAGCCACATACGAGCCTGCAACTGACGTGGACATTACCCCTCCATAAATCTTCGTCCGTGAAGCCAAGCCAAAGAAATAGAGATTGTAGAGGAGATATTCTCCCAATCCTCACTGATTGTGGTCTGGAGGTGAGGAAGTCCATGATCTAATTGAACAGTGGGGTGTTAACTCCCAGGTCTTGGAGTTTGCTGATCAGTTTTGAGGGGAGGATGGTGATGGTGTTAAATGCAAAGTTTCTTGTAGGAACTTTTGGGTTCTCCCTCTCAAAGCAGGCATAGAAGATGTTCAGGTAATGAAGCATCACAGTCATTCATGGTGTCCAACCGCCTGCAATCCCTGCCATTGCTGGCGAGTATCTGTCTCAGTGACTAGCATCCTCCGGAATTGATTCTTTGTTGCAGAGGTAGCCTTCCACAGGTCATGCCTGGACTTTTTAATCAAGATCTGGATCATCCTCCTTCAACTTCCTTAATCTTGGCCTCAGCAGGTTGCAAATCTTCTGATTCATCCAAGGCTTCTGGTTGAGGAACTCCTGGTATGTGCTTGTGGCCACACACTCATCCACACAGGTCCTGATGAAGTCAGTGACACATGTTGCATATTCATTCTAGTCTAATGGTAAGTTCTTGAATATGGGACAGTCCACTGATTCAAAGCAGTCCTGCAGACACTTCTCTGCCTCCCTCAACCATACTTTATATAAATGTTTCTGTGCCATTGGTGCTGTGCTCCTCAGTGACTGTTTGTACGCCGGGAGTAGAAATACAGCCAGGTGATCAGACTTGCCAAAGTGCAGTTGTGGGATGGCTCAGTAGGTGTTCTTCATGGTGATGTAGCAGCAGTCAAGAGTGTTGGCTCCTTTGGTCTTGCAGGTAACGTGGTGATGTTGCAGCAGTCAAGAGTGTTGGCTCCTTTGATCTTGCAGGTAACGTGGTGATGTTGCAGCAGTCAAGAGTGTTGGCTCCTTTGGTCTTGCAGGTAATGTGGTCATGTAGCAGCAGTCAAGAGTGTTGGCTCCTTTGGTCTTGCTGATAACATGGTGATGTAGCAGCAGTCAAGAGGGGTGTTTGTCAAGGTTCCTATGGTAGGCTCATCCTGGAAGTCATGAAGCATCTGTTCCATAGAAACTTGGCTGCATGGATTTGAAATTGGATTGCCCACAGAAGGTGGTAATAGATTCAACATATTCTGACTGGACATCTGTGATAAGTGGTGTTCTGCAGGGATCTGATTTATATAAATGATGTGCAAGTAAGTGGAGTGGTGGGTTAGCAAGTTTTCAGATGACATGAAGCTTGGAGGTGCTGTGGCTAGAGTGTTGTCATAGGCTACAATGGGATAGAGACAGGATGCATAGTTGGGAGGAGAAGCGGCAGGCCAGGTACAACCTGGAAGAACAAAATCTGAAACATTTCGGAAGATCCAACTTGAAGGCAAAGTTCATGGTTAATGGCAGGATACTTAAGTGTTCAGAAACAGAGGGATCTTGGGATTAACTCCATGCACACCTCAAGGTTGCTGTGCAAGTTAAGTGGTTGGTTAAGAAGTCACAATTCAGAGAAACAGCATAGCAACAGGCATTTCTGGCCTATGAGCCCATACTGCCCAAATACACCCACATTATTGGGGGAAATCGAGTCCAAGAGCTGTGAGGAACTGCTGCAGCTCTATAAAAACTCTGGTTAGATCACAATGTGTTCAGTTCTGATCACAAAAGTGGAAGTTTCAAAGAGGATGCGGAGAATATTTAGCACGACGCTGCTTCCATTCGAGAACAGGACTTATGAGGAAAGGTTGAGCTTTTATCTTTGGAGCAAAAGATAATGAGATGTGACAGTGGTGTACAAGATGATGAGAGTCACAGATGGTAAGCCAGTCGCTTTTCCCCCCAGCAATGGCCAATTAGAGCATCTGTTCAAATTGAGAGGGGGAGTTTAGGGGAGACAACAGAGGTTGTTGCATTTCCCCAATCCCCACTCCACCACGGGTGGTGGTGGGTACCTGGTATGCACTGCTGGCATTGGAACATTTAAAAGACACATAGCTGCAAGAAAATAGAGAGTGTTGTGTGTGTAAGATTGATCATGGAGCAGGTTTGTATCTTCATTATGGGCTGAAAGATCTGTACTACACTTAGAAAGGCAGAATTTAATCAAAACTGATCAGCATGGTGTTAATTGGGAAATATCTGACTGAAATTTTCCAAAGGTAACAAAATGCATTGATAAAGGCAGTGATTGAAGGTGTCCACAGAGACTTCAGTACAGCTTTTGAAAAGGAACCTTTACAAAAAAAATTAGAATTTCTGTCTTCCAGGGCAAATTAGCAAATTAAATCCAAAACCACTTTAGTAATCAAAGAAAGGCTACAGTTTAGGGTAGTTGTAATTGGTATCTTGTGACCAGCACTGTGCCACAGAGAAAAGTGCAAGGACCTTTACTGCTGCAGACTTTAATGCTTTAAATATGAATGAAAACATACCAGTAGAGCAAGAGGCATTGGAATTTGAAAGGCCAAATAGAAGTAATGCAAAGATTATAGCAGGGCCCTGGAGGGTAATGATGAAGGGAGATACCTTGATGAACAAGTCCAAGGATTCCTAAAGGTTGCAGTAAAGTGATGAAGAATGCCCATACCCGTCTTGATCATATGAAGCAGAGAATACAAGAGCAAAGAGGTTATGATACAACTTTGTGGAGCAATGGTTAGACGGCATGTAGTATCTGCATATTTTGGTCACCACACCATTGGAAGGAAATAACTGCAATGGAGAGGGTACAAGGAGGAGGTTCCCTCACTGAAAAGGCTGGATTTGTTTCGCCTGGAGCAAAGCTATTAAGAGAACACCTGATCAAGATGCTTAATATTGTGAAGGGCAGACGTATGATAATAACTTTTTCCCTGATAGCAGAGATATCTAAAATAGGAGGGTATAGATTTCAGTAAAATGAGATTTAGAGATCAGAGAAAGAATCTTTTCTCCCAGTGGCTGGCTTAGAATGTATTCCTGGTGTGGGTGGTGGAGGCTCCAACATCTGGTATGCATCTAGACAAGTTCTTTCATTCATGCTCTGAATACTATGGACCAAGTACTGGGAAATGGGATTTGCACAAATGAGTATCAGATGGTTGGCATGGAAACAAGTAGATTGAAGAGCCCATTTCAGTGCTAAATGACTTTATAAACTCTTGACTGGTTGCTGCGTTTTTTTGTTGATAAGCCTATTCTGTTCAAAGAGGCCAGCAGAGGAAGTGGTGGTGGTTCTGATCAAACATCTGTTTATGAGTCCGGGGACCATAGACTAAAACAGCACAGTACAGACCCTTCAGCCCACGATGTAGTGCTACCATGTATACCAAACCTAGCTAACACCATTCACAAAATTGGTGGGGGTCAGTTTCAAGGTAGATAGCTATCAACTTTCCTAAAATTATCACAGGTCAATTTAAAAATAATGCAACAATAATACTCATTTAACAGTTCAGAAGAATATATTGATGACAAGTGTGCAATGCACAGGAGAACATACATGAACGAAGATGGGTTAGGGACGCTTGATGGAGGCCTTGAAATTACATCTACATCCCCCTACCTGCACACATTGATTGTTACTGTCTGCAATCATGACCTTTCCATTGCTGGATGTTGCCACTCCCTGCAAATTGGTAAATTCCCCTTTATTCCTTCCTTTAGTACCTGCAAAGGGGAAAAAGAAAAGCAGAAAGATTTTCTTTAGAAAGACAAATGAACAGAAGAACACAACAAAGAGGAGCAGGAATACACCATCTGGCCTGACAAGCCTGCTCTCCCATTCAATGATCATGGCTAATTTGGCCATGAACTCAACTCCACATACTTGCCCATTCCCCATAACTCTTAATTCCCCCAATATTCAAAGATCTGTGTCGTGAATACATTTAATGAGGAGGCAGAGAATGCTCTCTGAGAGAAACAATTCCTCCTCAGCTGTCTTAAATCTACTCGCCTGAGTTCTGGTTTCATCTACATTTATCTCATCTATTCTTTTCATAATTTTATCTTTAAACAAAAATCCCCTTTCATCTTTCTTAATTCCAATGAGTATCTTCCCAATTTCTTCTAATAATCTAATCCCTTCCTTTCCAAAATCATCCTGGTGAATATCCTCTGCACTGTCTCCAAAGTCAGCATATCCTTTCAGAATCGGAATTTCTTGTCATGAACAAGTCATGATATTCGGTGTTTTGTGGCAGCGTCACAGTGCAAACATTCATATTATAACTACCTTAGGTCATTACTATAAAAAAATAAAATAATAGTACAGTGTCTTTGGTTCACTGATTATTCAGGAATCTGATGGTAATGGGTAAGAAGTTGTCCTTGTGCCGCTGAGGGCTCGTCTTTAGGGTCCTATACCTTTGTGCCGACGATAGCAGAGTGATGATGGTGTGGCCTGGGTGGTGGGAATCTTTGAGGCAAGTGGCTGCTTTTTTAAGACAGCGCCTCATATAGATGTCCTCGATGGAGTGAACGCTGGTGCCCGTGATGTGGCAGGCTGAGTAACAACTCTCTGGAGTTTATTCTTGTCCTGAGAGTTGGCGCCTCCACACCAGACAGTGATGCAACCTCAAGTAATGAACCAAAACTGCATGCAGTACTTCAGTGATAGCCTCACCAGTTCCCTATATAATTACAGATGAGCCTCCTTGCTTTTAAATGCAACTTCACCTGCAAAGTAGCTTCTTGTGACTCAAACGCAAGTTTTCAGAGGTTTTTTGTGCACAAAATCACGCTGCAATTGCTCTCCATTGAAATAACAGTTCAATGCACTATTTCTCCTTTTAACATTTACCAATGTTGATCTCTGTCTACCACACTCTTTCCCACTCACTTCGCCAATATACCTCTGCACAATTTGATTTTCCACTCAATGAGGAGTAATCAGCACATTTCGCAAAGCTACACGTGGTCTCCTCTGCCCAATCACAGTGTACAGATAGATGTAGGCCAGCAATGATCCCTGCAGCACACTACTAACCACCAATTGCCGACCAGAAAAACATTTATCCCAGCTCTGCCTTCTATTCATTGACAAATGTTGATGGGTGGCAAGGGTACAAGGAGGAGGTTCCCTCACTGAAAAGGCTGGATTTGTTTCGCCTGGAGCAAAGCTATTAAGAGAACACCTGATCAAGATGTTCTAATTCTAACAGGACTGAACCTGGGTTTGAATCTCACACTGTATGTAAGGAGTTTCTACATTCTCTCCATGTCTGCGTGGGTTTCCTTCGGGGGCTGCAGTTTCCTCCCACCCTTCAAAAATGTACCAGGGTAGAGATTAATTTGGTGCAAAATGGACTCATAGGGCCGAATCGGCCCATTACAATGCTGTCTGACTAATTATCTCAAACTCCACGCATCCTTAATGAAAACATAAAAATAACTAGGAGGAGTAGGCCATCTGACCCAATGAGCTTGCCCTGCAATACAAGAAGATCACGGCTGAGCTCCAGTTACCATGCATCCTTTAATTCTCCTACGATGCAAAAGTCTATCTCACTGTGTCTTAAATATTTTCAAGTTCATCCATCTCTAGTTCCTTGACACAGTCAAACATGTACTGCAACTGGTCACAGTTCCCATAGGTATAAGACTAGGAGGTTTCTCTGATCTTGCATATCCTGTAGGAGTATACCTCTGTCTTAAATTACATCCCAACTATCTATCAACTGAGAGTAAAGAGTTCATCTTACTTCTCAATCCTCTATCTGCGAGATTCTCTTGAACTGAAGACTGCACTTGCCCTCAATCGCAGCACTTCGGCCTCAAGTACTGCCACTCCTAAAATGGCCACCCAACTCGTCTGCTTGCCTTTTATTCACTGTTCCTCCTGAAACCTTACTCATTCTCACCACCAACTGCTGCCATTTATAAGCACACACACTTTTCCAGAGAACACTATAGCACAGAAACAGCCCCCTTCAGCCCTTCTAGTCTACACCAAACCATTTTTCTGCCTAGTCCCACTGATCTGAACCTAGAACATAGCCCTCCATACCTCTCCCATCCATTCACTGTCCCTTTTTAAGTGTTTAAATTAAGCCGATATTCACCACTTGAGATGGCAGCTTATTCCACACTCACATCACTCTGTGTGAAGAAGTTCCCTCTCACCTTCCCCCTAAACTTTTCCCCTTTCACCCTTAACCCATGTTCTTTGGTTTGTATCTCACCTACCCTTAGTGGAAAAAGCCTACCTACATTTATTCTGTCTACCTCCCTCATCATTTTACATACATCTATCAAATATCCCTCATTCTTCTATGCTCCAGGGAATAAAGTGGAATAAATTCAGGCTGAAGTTGTATTTTTACTCGCAAGCATTTTGAGGTGATTGCTGATTGTTACCATGTTGTATGTACAATTCTGAACCTCGAGTAACAGTTTTATACTGTGCTTTAAATAGCTGCTTAAGATGTAATTTATGATCTGTACAGCACCTTGGTCAATGTGAGTTGTTTTAAATGAGCAATATAAATAAAATAAACTTAACTAAACTTTATAGCGCCAGCGATCGGGACTGGGGTTCAAATCTTGTGCTGTCTGTGAGGAGTTTGTACGTTCTCCCTGTGGCTGCATGGGTTTTCCCTGGAGGGGTGTGTCCGGCTTCTTCCCACCATTTAAAACGTACTGGGGGTGCAGGTTAATTGAGTGTAAATTGGACAGCACTGGCTTGTGGGCCAAAATGTCCAGTTACTGTGCTGTATGTCTAAATTTAAATTTTTAAAAAACATGAGTTACCCTCCAACCCATGGCTAGGAACATTTTAAATATTTCTGCCAGAGCCCCTGCAATTTCTACATTAGCCTCTCTCAAGGCCCAAGGTAATATCTTGTCAAGCTCTGGGGATTTATCCACCCTTATTGTGTGAGGCAGCATCTCCTCCTCTTTAATCTGTAAGGGTTCCATTACCTCAGTGATTGTTTTCCTTACTTTCCTAGACTCTGTGTCAATTTCCCCGAGAGAATAATGATGCAAAATAAAAAAAACAACAGCATTTAAGATCTCTTCCATCTCTTTTAGCTCCATACAGAGCTGACCACTCTGGTCTTCAAGTAGACCAATTTGTCCCTTTCTCTCCTTTTTCTCTTTATAAACTTATAGAAACCCTTAGCATTTTCCTTCACATAGTCTGCCAAAGCAACCTCATGTCTTCTCTTCGCCTTCCCGATTTCCTTCTTGAGAACTTTCTTTCATTTTCTATACTCCTCAGCTACCACATTTACTCCGCGTTTGCTATACATCTTCTGAACCAGATCCCCAATATCCCTCAAAATCAAGGTTCCCTAAGCCTGTCAACTTTGCTTTTAATGCTGACAGGGACAGACAAATTCTGAACAATCAAAATGTCACCTTTGAAGGTCTTTCACTTAACTAGCACATACATTCCAGAAAACAACTTATTCCAATCCATGTGTGGAAGTATCATTTATATCTCAATGTTTAAAGCTTTTTGCTGTTAGAATTAGAAGGCAGTTTATAAATATAAAATGTCTAAAATCATGTTGTGTGTCACAAAATGGCTGAACTCATTTTGCAAACTGCAGAAAACAGGTTCTTATCTCACTAAGATAGAGATAAGAAATGGGTTGCGTAAACATAACTAAAATTGAAATCAAGCTGGCATAAACATCATTAAAGTTTCATACTTTAAGTAATGTTCATTATTTGCCGGACAAAACATATTATTTTGTGTAAGATAAACACCAGCAAACAGAGCTGAGAAAATATTTTTTTAAAATGATAAAATGATGTAATTCAAAGGTGGGGGGGGGGAGTCACTTCTACCCCTTACCCATTTGAAATTACATAAATATAGAATGAAATCTCTGTATCTTTGGAGTGAGCTTATGTTAGAGATTGATCTCTCATGATTAGGCTTATTCTCTTCCCATATACGAATTGATTATTACTGAACTAAAGATCTGTATGCTTTAAAGTGATATTTTGCTGTGTGTGTTCTATTCTGCTAATTTCATTTTAGTGTGGCCTGAGTTAGCAGGATCTCGCAGAATCTGTGGACATAATACCTTTTTAAATGTTTCTAACTTTTATGTTGATAAGATGAATGTTTATAGCTGTTGAATCTATTTCCATATTCGAACTAACTCAATGGGAGGAATCCCTCAAGACACAGCCCGACCCCATTCAGGAAGTGATAGAATAGATTTTGAGACAGAATAGATTACAGACAAGTGAAAGTAAGAATTTAAACACTTGGAGGACATATTTCAAAACCCTACCACCAGTTATTGGTTAAAGAAAGGATATATATTTCTTTATAATGGAACTTTTACTTCCGCCGTTAAAGGAAACCGTCTCCCTCCCTTGTTTTCCATAGGGACTCGAGGACCTTGAGTAGTCCCATGCCCTAAGAATGCTCAAGCAGAAGACAGATCATTGCCCGAGGAGTGGCAAAGGAATTCTGTGTGGACTAACATTGTCCAAAAACCCTAGGGTCCGACATTGAATGGGGAGTGCTCAGCATCATATCCAATGGAAGATTGGCAGGGATGATGGCTACAAAGAATCACAATTATCTCATATGAGGCTTGACGGCATTCGGCAATGAGACTATGGCAGGGTTGGAGGCTGTTATTCGAAAGCTGGTGGAATTGAAACTTTTCGGACAACAAACCCAAGATGCGTGGATTACCAGTTAAGAGATCCAGAGTGATAAATGTGCCATTGTCGGTGATAAGTGCATCACCAAGGTCACAAATGAATCCTTCAATATCTCTAAGGCAATACTGGATATCCATGGTCAGTTAGGCAGTTTTACACAGGGTTTCATGGGAAAGGATGGGTAGTTTGCTTGGTTAAAGTGGATATTCAGAGAATCATCGGGGTCATATATCTTACATATAATTGTGATTCAGCCTTTTGTGCTGCTGCTCCTGGCATGAAGGTTTGCTATACAAGCATACAGGCATGGGTATCAGTCTCACTCTCCCACTACAAGTTATCACCAAATGATAAAAAGGAGGGAATGTGGAAATATGGTTTATATCTCAATGCCTAAAGCTTTTTCTGTTAGAATTATAAAGCAGCTTATATTTATGAAGTAGCCAAAATCATTTTGTGTGTCACAAAATGGCTGAACTCTTTTTGCAAACTACAGAAAACAGCTTGTAGACCTTGCTAAGATAGAGATAAGAAATGGCTTGCATAAACACAATTAAAATTGCACCCTTCAGGTAATGCTAATTATTTACCAAATAAAAACACATACCATTCTTTTGTGTACGAAAAACACCAGAAAGTAGAGCTGTGAACATGTTTTTTTAAATGATAAAATGCAAAGGTGGGGAGTCACTTCCACCCGTACACATGTGAAATTATATAAATATAGAATGAAATCTCCATATCTCTGGAATGAGAGCTAAAGGCTTCAGACAGGTGACAGAAATTTGGGTGGGGGGGGGGTGGTGTGGCATGATGGAGTAGGGAGAAGACATGGAAAAGCACCTTCTCCTGGCAGAACTATTAAAAACCGATTTTAAAGTTTTTCTACTTTTTTAGAAAATATTGAATATATTGTTGATATATTCTTAAAGCAGTTATGAGGAAAACAAAAGTACAAGCAGTTAAAGAAATGACTTTTAAACAGCTATCACATACATAAGAACTTGGGCCTACCTTTGAAGAAGAGTCTACAGAGTTGATTCCTCTTCACCCAAGACTGCAACAAAAGTCCCTGGGTAAGATCCATTTGACTCAGGCACCGACTTCACACAGTGAAGACTTCCTCCTCCAGATCATGAGGAGCAACCACGCATGCGTGAAACTTCACGCGTGCACATTACATCGTGTGTGGCCCAAGCTGCAGGAAAACCCAACTTCCCTCAGCCCAGTGATGCTGGGCTGATAGGAGGGGGGGCATCTGAATCCAGAGTCAGGCTGAAATGCCATCTGCATCGATGGAGAAGGAAGGCAGCGACATTGAAGAGGGACTGGAAGAAGAAGAAATCTATCCAGGTATAGAGGAGGAAGAGACTTTTTTTTTTACAAGGATAGAGCCATATCCGAACAGGTTTCAACAAAGTTTAAATCTGACCCTCATTCGTCAGATCCACCATCACAAGTTGATATATCAAAACAGGTAGAAAATTTGGCAACTCAGATGGGTCAGGGTTTATCATCTATGAAGGAACAACTTGCTGATATGAAGAGGAAATGTCATCTATTAAGTTGGATGTGGAAAAGTGTGAAAATGGTGGATAAGGTGCAAGATAAATTTAAGAAGATTGAAGAAGATTTTCGTGACCATAAGGATGATGTGGGATAATGTAAAGAAAAGATGGGTCAGATGGAGGATTCATTCACTGGTTGGGAAATTCAGATAAATTATTAATTGAAGAAAATTGATGCGTTGGAAAATCAAATTCGGAGGAGTCACTTGATGGAGTAGTGGCTGGTAGGAGAATACCAGAAAAGAAGGAAAAAAGTGAAGAAAAAGCAAAGCCCCAGACGCACAAATCACAACAAATAAAAAATAAAGGTGTGGAGAAAATGGCACCTAAGAAAGAAAAGCCAAAAACAACGGGAAGAAAGAAAGACGTCGGAAGAGAAAGGTGAAGGTCTTACCTGCACAAAAAAGCAGGGACCCGCCGTGGAAAGAGGAGCCCACTCCCCGAGGTTAGTGGAGACCCCGCAGGGTAGGGACCCACTAACCGTAGGCCTGCAAAAATAGCTCACGGAGCCAAACAGGGGTGCGCAACTGCGCACGACAAGGACAACACCGACAGGAGGGGGGACCAGCTGTGGAGTGAAACTCCACAGCACGAACAGCTGAGAGAGACCCGACAGCAGGGCTCCCAGCTGGAAGATAAAGAAAGCAACAGGAACGGGAGGGGTGAGAAAAAAAGGAAACAAGAGACACAGCAGATAACCAGTCCAGAAGAAGAGGACCAAAGAAACCGAGACAAGCAGCTCAACAAGAAAGTCAGAAGAGACACAGATACAAGAAAGAGAAATAGAAGATTTGGTTCGGCTGGGAGTCGGAGGAGGAACTTGGAGAGAGTCGGGCTGTGAATCAGAGGAGGAGGAGCTTGCTGAAAGTGAGGAGAAGGTAAGCTATTAAAATCGAGGGGCTTACCGGGGCTTGGGCCGACTTGGTTCGGCTGGGAGTCGGAGGAGGAGCTTGGAGAGAGTCGGGCTGTGAGTCAGAGGAGGAGGAGCTTGATGAAAGTGAGTCTGAGGAGGAGGAGCTTGCTGAAAGTGAGTCAGAGGAGGAGGATCTTGCTGAAAGTGAGGAGAAGGTAAGCTATTAAAGTCGGGGGCTTACCGGGGCTTGGGCCTACCTGGTTTGGCTGGGAGTCGGAGGAGGAGTTTGGAGAGAGTTGGGCTGTGAATCAAAGGAGGAGGAGCTTGCTGAAAGTGACAGGGTTAATTGGTCAAGGGGCCAATAAAAGGAGTGAAAGGGGAGGGAGTGGCCAGCGAGGAGTGGTTCAGTGAGTGAGTGGAGCAGTGAAGGAGTAAGATTTCCTGGCTTTGGCTTATCGGGCTTTGAAAGCAGGCAAGGAGAAAAGGTAAGCTGAGTTATTTGCCTTCGTATTCAGAGTCATGCCAATAGGGTTAGTGCTCTGAACTGGGTGTCAGATGTGGGAACAATGGGTGACTTCCACCCTCCCAAATGGCCACATCTGCACCAGATGCAGTTACTAAGGGAGCGAATTAGGGATATGGAGTTGTAGATTAATGACCTGCGGCTTGTAAGGGAGAGTTAATCGACTCAACTTTCAGGGCGATAAATACTCCAGAACCCATGTCAGGTAAGTGGGAAACCATCAGGGGGGGAAAGAAAAAAGCGAGAAAAACAGAGAGCACACCAGTGACTATCCCACTCAGCAACAGTTATGTTGTGTTGGATTCTGTTGAAGGAGATGACCGGACAGAAGATGGTCACAGGCACCAGGTCAATGACAATGAGCCTGGCAGAGTGGTGCAAAAGAAAAGGAAAAGGAGAAATGCAGTAGTTAGTGGGGACCGGAGGTTCTGTAAGCCAGATAAGTATACCCGCATGGTGTGCTGCCTCCCTGGTGCAATGGTACGATATCACAAATCGGGTCCAAAATATTCTGAGAGGGAGAGCAGCCTGATGTCTTGGTACATGTGGGTACAAATGACATTGACAAGAAAAGGGAGGAGGTAATGAAAAGGGATTACAGTGAGCTAGGACGAAAGCTGAAAGACAGGAACGCTAGAGTGGTGATCTCGGAATTACTACCTGTTCCAAATGCAAGTGATGAAAAGAATGTAAGGATAAGGAAAATGAACGTGTGGCTGAGTGCTGGTGTACAAGGCAAGGATTTGGCTTCTTGGATCATTGGGATCTCTTTTGGGGAAGGCATGATCTTTACAAGAGGGACAGGTTGCACCTAAATCCAAAAGGTGTCAACATTTTGGCAAGTACGTTTGGTACAGCAGTGGGGCAAGGTTTAAACTAATTTGGCAGGGGTATGGGAACCAGAGTGATAGGAAAAAGGGTAGGGAAGATAAAGTAATGGCCAGGAAAAGTAAAATAGGAAAAGTAATGTTGGGAGGAGAAAGTAAAAAATCAGATGGTGCAGTGAGTTTTCGGGTCAATGATAGTCTTAAGAAAATTACAAAGAAAAATAGTGGGCAGAAAAATCAAAAAAGGTTACAGAAGTCACTAGATATTAAAAGGACAAAGAGCATAAGGGCACTTTATCTGAATGCCCGCAGTATTAAAAATAAGGTTAGTGAACTTGAGGTGCAAATCGGTATCCATGCCTATGATTTGGTAGCTATCACGGAAACATGGCTACAAGGTGACCCTAAATGGGAATTAAACTTTCAAGGGTATCAGGTGGTGCAAAGAGATAGACAGGATGGTAAGGGAGGTGGAGTTGCACTCTTAATCAAAGATGAGCTCCAGGCAGTAGTGAGGAATGATATAAGATCTAAAGAGCATAATGTTGAGTCAATTTGGGTAGAGATAAAGAATAACAAAGGGAAAAAATTATTGGTGGGTGTTATCTATCGCCCACCATATAACAATAGCTTAGTGGCACAGGAAATAAATAGAGAGATAAGTGAGGCATGTAATAATGATACGGCAGTAGTCATGAGGGACTTTAACTTCCACATAGATTTTGAAAATCAAGTTGGTCGTGGGAGTCTGGAAGAGGACTTCATAGAATGCATCCGCGATAGCTTTCTTGAGCAGCATGTTAAGGAACCCACAAGAGAAAATGCTCTCCTGGATCTAGTGTTATGCAATGAGATAGGTAGAGTAAATGATGTAATAGTCAGAGACCATCTGGGAAATAACGATCATAGTATGATTGAATATCTCATTCAGATGGAAGGGGAAATAGTTAGAACTAAAACTAATATATTATGCTTAAACAGGGGTGACTACCATAGGATGAGGGAGGAATTGGGCAGAGTGGACTGGAAGCACAGGCTAATTGATGAAACAGTTGAGGAACAGTGGAAGATTTTCAAAGAAATATTTTGTAATGCTCAACAAAAATATATTCCAGTCAGGAAAAAGGGCAGCAAGGGAGGGAAAAATCAACCGTGGTTAGTTAACAAAGGAAATAAAGGAGAGTATAAAATTGAAGGTGCAGGTGTACAAAGCTGCAAAGAGCAGTGGGAAACTGGAAACATAGAAACATAGAAGATAGGAGCAGGAGTAGGTCATTCGACCCATCGAGCCTGCTCCGCCATTCAACGAGATCATGGTTGATCTTAAAGTTCAGTACCCCGTCCCCGCCTTCTCTCCGTAATCTTTAATACACTTATACTGAAGAAATATATCTAATTCCCTCTTAAATATATTTAATGAACCTGCCTCTACTGCCCTCTGTGCAATGAATTCCACAGATTCACCACCCTCTGGGTAAAGAAATTCCTCCTCATCTCGGTCCTAAATGGTTTGCCTATTATCCTCAAACCATGGGCCCGGGTTCTGGATTTTCCCATCATTGGAAACATCCCATCTGCATCCATTCTGTCCAGTCCTGCCAGAATTTTATATGTCTCTATGAGATCCCCTCTCAATCTTCTAAACTCCAGCGAGTACAATTCCAATTTGCACAATCTTTCCTCATAAGTCATTCCTGCATTCCAGGTATCAGCCTGGTGAATCGCCTCTGCACTCCCTCCATTGCAAGAACATCCTTCCTTAGATAAGGTGACCAAAACTGCACACAATACTCCAGGTGTGGTCTCACCAAGGCCCTGTACAGCTGCAGTAAGGTATCCTTGTTCCTATACTCAAACCCTCTTGATATGAAGGCCCACATACCATTTGCCTTTTTAACCGCCTGCTGTACCTGCATGCTCGCCTTCAGAGACTGGTGTACAAGTACCCCTAGGTCTCTCTGCACTTCCCCATCTCTTAATCTATTGCCATTCAAATAGTGATCTGCCCTCCGGTTTGTATTACCAAAGTGGATAACCTCACATTTATCCACATTGTAGTGCATTTGCCATGTATCTGCCCAGTTCCTCAATTTATCCAAATCACACTGGAGCTTCCTGACCCCCTCTTCCGTGCACACAACCCCTCCTAGCTGCAAATCTGCAAATTTGGAGATATTACATCCAATCCCCTCATCCAGATCATTAATGTAAATTGTGAACAGCTGGGGTCCCAGTACAGATCCCTGTGTTGCACCCCACTGGTCACCGCCTGCCACTCAGAAAATGAGCCATTTATCCCAACTCTCTGTCTTCTACCTGCCAGCTAGTTCTCAATCCACATCAATACTTTGCCCCCAATCCCATGAGCCTTGATTTTGGAAGCCAGTCGTTTATGCGGGACCTTATCGAAGGCCTTTTGGAAGTCCAGGTACACCACATCCACTGGCTCTCCCCACCTGTCACCATCTCAAAGAATTCCAATAGATTTTTCAAGCACGATTTACCTTTTGTAAATCCACGTCGACTCCATCCGATCCCTTCTCTGCTAGTCATATGCTCCGCTATTACATCCTTAATAATGGATTCCATCATTTTACCCACTACTGATGCAAGGCTCACCGGCCTATAATTCCCCGCTTTTTCTCTACCACCCTTTTTAAATAATGGGGTAACATTAGCTACCCTCCAATCCATGGGTACTGATCCTGAGTCTATCGAGTTCTGGAAAGCTTTGATTGGGAAAACTTTAAAAGACAACAAGGGGTTACAAAACGGGTAATAAGAAATGGGAAAAAGGATTATGAACGTAAATTGGCACAAAATATAAAAACAGAAAGCAAAAAATTTTATAAATATATAAAACGGAAGAGGGTGGCCAGAGTTAACATAGGACCCTTGGAGGATGAGAAAGGAAAACTGGTAGCAAAAAATGAGGAAATGGCCGAGGCATTGAACAAATATTTTGTGTCAGTCTTCACGGTGGAAGACACGTCCAGCGTGCCCAAGTGCAGAGTTAAGGATGCGAATGTTGGGGAGGGCCTTGATAAAATAGTTGTTACAAAGGAAGTAGTGATGGAGAAATTAATGGGACTAAAGCCAGACAAATCACCTGGTCCTGATGATATGCATCCAAGGGTTCTGAAGGAAATGGCAAAAGTTATAGTTGATGCATTGGTGGTCATATACCAAAATTCCTTGGATTCTGGGCAGGTCCCGGCAGACTGGAAGAGAGCAAATGTCACGCCACTTTTTAAGAAGGGATGTAGGCAGAAGACTGGAAATTATCGGCCAATTAGCTTGATGTCTGTGGTTGGAAAAATGCTTGAAGCCGTCATTAAAGATGAAATAGTGTATCTTTTGGAACGTAAGGGTTCAATCAGGCAGATGCAGCATGGTTTTAGAAAGGGAAGATCTTATTTGACACACTTGTTAGGATTCTTTGAAGATATAATGGGTGCGGTGGATAGAGGGGAACAGGTTGATGTTGTATTTTTGGATTTCCAGAAAGCATTTGATAAGGTGCCACACAAGAGACTTCTCAGTACGTTACAGGAAAGTGGAGTCCTGGGAAGTATATTGGCCTGGATTGAAAATTGGTTGTCTGACAGGAGGCAGAGAGTCGGGATAAATGGGAGTTTTTCAGGTTGGCAGAGAATGGTAAGTGGGGTGCCGCAGGGGTCAGTGTTAGGCCCACAACTGTTCATCATTTACATTGATGATTTGGAAGAGGGAACAAAATATGGTGTAGTTAAGTTTGCGGATGACACCAAATTGAGTGGAAGAGCAAATTGTAATGAGGATGTGGAGAGTCTGCAGAGGGATATAGTTAAGCTGGATGAGTGGGCAAAGGTCTGGCAGATGGAGTACAATGTTAGTAAGTGTGAGGTTATCCACTTTGGCAAGAAAAATAAAAGAGCTGAATATTATTTAAAGGGTGAAAAACTACAGCATGCTGTTGTGCAGAGGGACTTGGGAGTGCTTGTGCATGAATCGCAAAAAGTTAGGTTGCAGGTGCAGCAGGTTATTAAGAAGGCAAATGGAATGTTGGCCTTCATCGCTAGAGGAATTGAATTCAGGAATAGGGAGGTAATATTGCAACTGTATAAGGTACTGGTAAGACCGCACCTGGAGTACTGTGTCCAGTTCTGGTCTCCACATTTGAGGAAGGATATACTGACTTTGGAGACGGTCCAGAGGAGGTTTACTAGGTTGATCGCTGTGATGAAGGGGTTGACTTGTGATGAAAGATTAAATCATCTAGGATTGTATTCGCTCGAGTTCAGAAGAATGAGAGGAGATCTTATAGAAACATATAGGATTATGAAGGGTATGGATAGGATAGATGTAGGAAGGTTTTTTGAGCTGGCCGGGGAAACTAAAGCGAGAGGACACAGTCTCAAGATTCGGGGGAGTAGATTTAGGACAGAAATGAGGAATAATAGTTTTTTCCAGAGAGTAGTGAATGTTTGGAATTCTTTAATCAGGGAAGTGGTTGAGGCTGCCTCATTAAACATATTTAAAATTCGGTTAGATAAATTTTTACATGATAGAGGAATTAGGGGATATGGGGAGAAGGCAGGTAGGTGGAGTTAGGTCATAAATTAGATCAGCCATGATCATATTGAATGGCGGAGAAGGCTCGATGGGCCATTTTTGGCCTACTCCTGTTCCTACTTCCTATGTTCCTAAGACACAAACCCAAGAGCAGACAGAAGAACACCAAGCTCTGCACAGAGGAATAGGAGGTAAAATGAATGGACAGTACATAGATTTTAAAAAAATTCAAAAACAAATGAAAGCATTAAAAGAATGACTGACACTAGAATTTAGTGAAGTGAAAAGAAAAATGAAAAGTACAGAAGAAAAAGTGAGTAGAATAGAGCTGGTCATAAAAGATGTAGGGAAAAGATTAGAAAATGTGGAAGAATGTGTAATGGCAGTAGAAATGGAAGTGAACGACTTAAAAAGAAAAAGTGACAAAAAAGTTAAAGCACAGGAGTTGTTAGCTCAGAAAATGGATATAATGGAAAACTATAGTAGGCGAAACAATATAAAGATAGTGGGCCTTAAGGAAGATGAAGAAGGCAAAGATATGAAAGAATTTATAAAAGAATGGATCCCAAAAGTCCTGGGAATGCCAGAAATGCAGGAAGGAATGGAAATAGAAAGGGCACACAGAACATTAGCCCCGAAACCATAGTCACAAAAAAAGCCAAGATCCGTTTTAGTAAAATTCCTGAGATACACGACAAGAGAAAATATATTGGAGAAGGCAATGAATAAAATTAGAGAAGACAAAAAACCATTGGAATACAAAGAAGAGGAAGGAGTTTAACGCAGCAAAATCGATCCTATGGAAAAAAGGCTATAAATTTATGTTAAGATATCCAGCAGTGCTTAAAATAGTTATCCCGGGGCATCAAAACAGTCTGTTCTCGGATCCGGAGAAAGCACAAGAATATGCAGAACACCTGCAAGACAGAAAGAGATATGAAGAGATGTTCGAAGAACAAAGAATGATGACAAACTACATATATAGAAGTAAAAATAAGTATAAGAACTAAAGGAGGGAAGAAAAGAGTAGTAAGGAAGAAGGGGAGGGGGGAAATAGAGGGGTAAAATAAATAAATAAATAAATGATTCAAAGAAAGAAAAAGAGAAGAGGGGGAGTGTTGTAATGTGAAGATAAAAGTCTTTTCTGGAGGGGGTTGGGTGAGAGAGAATAACAGTCACTGCAAAATCAGTTGACACTTGCGAACGGGTTCGCAGTCCGAATGGAGAGGGGAGTTGTGGTTGCCCAGCAAGGGACAAGGGGCAATTCAGAGGGGTGGGGGGACACTTGGGGTTAAGGGAATTTTAGATGTGGGAATGGTTGAAATATTTTATGTTTTAGAAGTATTGTCATACAGTGTGTTCAAAAAAAGAAAACTGAGAAATGGAAATGGGGAAAAGGGGAAAGGTGGTGGTGAGGAAGCAGAAATGAGATGTAAACAGAGTATGAGATGGCCATGTTAAATTATAGGACTATAAATATAAATGAAATACATAACCAAATCAAAAGGAAGAGGCTATTAAATTTACTGAAAAAATAGTTATAGCATTCATGCAGGAAACGCATCTAACTGAAGTGGAACACAATAAATTAAGGAGAGACTGGGTAGGGCATGTAACAGCAGCATCATATAACTCAAAAGCCAGAGGTGTAGCTATATTAATCAATAAAAATGTACCAATCAAAATAGAGGAGGAAATAATAGATCCAGCAGGGAGATATGTAATGATAAAGTGTCAGATATATTCAGAACTCTGGAATTTGGTCAATATATATGCACCTAATGAAGAAGATGAAAAGTTTATGCAAGATATTTTTTTGAAGATTGTAGATACGCAGGGGAATATATTGATAGGAGGGGACTTTAACCTTAATTTGGATTCAAAGATGGACAAAACTGGACAAAAGACTAGCAGAAAGAACAAAGTAGCCAAATTTATGGTTAAATCAATGCAGGAAATGCAACTTTTGGATATATGGAGGAGACAACACACAAAGGAGAAGGAATACTCATATTATTCGATTAGACATAAAACATACTCAAGAATTGACCTGTTCCTGTTGTCAAACTATATTCAAGGGAGAGTTAGGAAAACGAAATATAAAGCTAGATTATTATTAGCAATAGAGCTGGAGGACATCCCACCAAGAACGTATAGATGGAGATTAAACTCCATGCTAATTAAAAGACAGGATTTTAGAGAATTTATTGAGTGCCAAATTAAAATGTACTTTGAAATAAATACGGAATAAATGAAAGATAAATTTATATTATGGGATGCAATGAAAGCCTTCATCAGAGGGCAGATAATAAGTTATGTAACTAAGAAGAAGAAGGACTACAATCAGGAAATAGAACAGCTGGAAATGGAAATAGTAAGCACAGAAAAAGAACTAGCAACAAGGAAAGATACAACAAAAAGAGAATTGGCGGACAAAAAAATAAAATACGAAACACTACAAACATATAAGGTGGAGAAGAACATAATGAAGATAAAGCAGAAGTATTATGAGCTAGGAGAAAAAACGCACAAAATACTAGCTTGGCAGCTTAAAACAGAACAAGCTAAAAGAATGGTATTGGCATCAAGGAAAAAGGACAAACATATAACCCAACAGAGATCAATGAAAACTTCAAGGAATTCTACAAGCAATTATACCGAACTGAGAATGAAGGGAAAGAAGACAAAATAGATGAGTTTCTAGCTAAAATTGAACTACCGAAATTGCAGGAAGAGGAGCAAAACAAATTGATAAAACCATTTGAAATAGAGGAAATACAGGATATATTAATAAAGCTACCAAACAATAAAACGCCTGGAGAGGACGGACTCCCAATAGAATTCTATAAATCTCTTCTCCATTTTCTTTATTAGTTCCATTTCCTCCTGTAGTTTGGGATCCATAAATGTACACATTACTCCAAGTGTAATCAAACCAATTTTTTTTTCCCCAACCCACCCATGTTGCCACTTTCAGGGAACAAAGAACATTCCAAGATCTCTTGATACATCAATGCTCCCAAGCTCTTAGTCATGAGTCTGTAGTTTCCAGCCTTATCCCACTGGTCTTTTTCAACAATTGGGCCACACAAGTTACCTTGCAGTTTTCTGGTACCTCCCCTGTGACTACAAAGATGCAATAAAAAAAACTTGTCAGGGCCCCATCAATCTTCTCCCTTGCATCCATTTGAATCTTTTCAAGATCCGATCATGCCCTGTGGACTTATCTGCTCTAATGTTTTTACAATATTTCCATTACTTCCTTCTTCCTGATAAAAATGTTATCAAAATATCAACATTCTTCCCCTCTGCCCCAAACTCTCTGTCTTCCACAACCCACTCTCTGGTGAAAACCAAGGAGAAGTATGCATTTAGGAACAGAATTGAATTCCTTATCTCAACACAGAATTTTCTCTTTCTTGCCTGAAGGGACCTGCCTTATTTTCTTCAACTTATCTCTTGCTTCTAATATATTTAGAATAGATATTTAACACTCCTCTCAATCTGACCAAGATCATTTCACAGCATCTTTTGGCCTGCATATTTTTTTTGTTTTCTCCATCATCTCCCACAACCTCATTTGATACCAATTTCTTATGCCCAACATACACTTCCTTTCCCAGATCAAAACCGCCAATATTCATTGTTAGCCTGGATTAAATAAATTTACTTTCTTTACATTTAGACTAAAATCAACCTCACTTTTAAACACCAGCCTGCTCCCGATTTACCCTTCCAAGGTTCTGTCTCACACCGATAACCTAATCATCTTA
This sequence comes from Narcine bancroftii, assembly GCF_036971445.1. NCBI lineage: Eukaryota > Metazoa > Chordata > Chondrichthyes > Torpediniformes > Narcinidae > Narcine > Narcine bancroftii. Next base: position 221,189,805 of record NC_091471.1, read on the forward strand.
CCAGACTGATTCCTGGGATGGGATAGCACCACTGACATATGAAGAAAGACTGGATAGATTAGGATCATATGGGAAACTAAGTAGAGAGGAAATCTCATTGAAACACATGGCATGCTGAAAGGACTTGACAGATCAAATGCAGGAGGAATGTTCCCAATATTGGGCAAGTCCAGAAGAACAAAGGCTCACAACCTGAGAATAAAGGCAAAAGTCCAGAGATTCTCAACATTTTTCTTTCCACTCATATACCACTTTAAGTATTCCCTGTGCCATCAGTGCTCTGTGATTAGTAAGTGGGTGGAAAGAAAAGTTTGAAAACCACCGTTTTTATCATACCTAATTGACTCATTATGTGCACGGTTTCGGAACTCCAAAGGAAAGAGCCAATGACATTTTTCTCAAGCAAAATATTCTCAACCTTCCCTTCCCACTCACATACCACCTTAAGTCATCCCTTACTAATCACAGAGCACCGACGGCAAAGGGAATATTTAAAGTGGTATGTGAGTGGAGAGAAAAAGGTTGGGAACCACTGGGCTCAACCATGGAATGAGGAGAAACTTATTCACTCAGAATTGTGAATTTGTGGAATTCCCTTCCACAGAAAGATGAGGTCAGTTCATTAAACATATTGGAAAGGGAGTTGGATGTGGCTTTTATGGCTAAATATATCAAGGGGTAAGGGGAGAAAGCAAGAATAGGGTATTGAAGACATTCAATGCCCTCCATAATATGTGGAACAAAAATACTATTTTCATATATTTGCTCCTGTGCTCCACAATTTTAAATTTGTAATCAAACAATTCACGTGATTAGAATGCACATTCTACATTATATTCAAGGTTGTTGGTATACATTTGTTAGTATGCATTTTGATTTAACCATTTTAAAATTACAGCATGTTTTATACATAGTTCCCCCATTTCAGGGTACCATAATGTTTGGGACATTTGGTTTTGCAGGTGTTTATGAGTACTCAGGTATATTTAATTGCTTCATTGGTGCAGGTATAAGAGAGTGAGGCTTGCTTCTAAGCTTTGGTGTCTGTAGTTGCCATTTTTCAACACAAGGACCAGAGTTGTGCCAAGGAAGGTCAAAAATGCCATTATGAGGCTGAAAACAGTAAGAGACATTGCCCAAACCTTAAGTTTACCAAAAATCAACTGTTTGGGACATCATGAAGAAGAATATATTGGTGAGCTCAGTAATCACAAAGGGACTGGTAGGCCAAGGAAAGCCTCCACTGCTGACGACAGAAGAATCCTCATCACAATGAAGAAATATACCCAAACGTCTGTCCGACAGGAGGCAGGTGTGGATGTGTCAATGACCACTGTCTGCAGAAAACTTCATGAAAAGAAATACAGAGGCTGCACTGCAAGATGCAATCACCTTGTTAGCCATAAAAACCAAGATGGCCAAATTATAGTTTGTCAAGAAATATTTAAAAGAGGCTGCAGGATTCTGGTAAATAGATCTTGTGGACAGATGAGACCAAGATATAGCAGAGATATAGTGGTAACCTATAGCAGAGTGATAGCAAGAGCCAAGTGTGGAGGTGTAAAGAAACTGCCTAAGATCCAAACATACACCTCATGTGTGAAACATGGTGGTGGGGGTGTTATGGCTGGGCATGAGTGGCTGACACAGGTACTGGCGCACTTACCTTCATTGATGATAACTGCTGATGGCAGTAGTAAAAGTTATTTCTGAGGTGTATAGAAACATATCAAGTCAATTCATCTTTATTTATCATTCATATGCTCGCACGGTAAAGATGAGATAGCGTTTCTCCAGGACTATATTTGCATAAATATGTTAGAAGTTAAACACATTAAAATATTAAGACGTATACAGTAAAAGTCCATGGTATCCTATCTACAAATGTTCTGGAAATTCAAGAGTCTGATGGCTCAGGGGAAAAAAAAACATTCATGAAGGCCTGAGCAGCCGAAAGGCAATAAACATTGTGAAGGACACCACATACTCCTCACGTAAACTGTTATCCCTTCTGCCATCTGGTAGGAGGTACTGCATCGGGTTTCGTAGATGGCTTTTAGGATCAAGCAAATGCCTCCAAACTCATTGGACGGCGCTTCATCCTACAGCAAGCCAACGACCCCAAGCATACTGCTCAAGCAACAAAGGAGTTTTTCCAAAGCTAAAAACTAGAAAATTCTTAAATGGCCAAGTCAGTCACCCAATTTAAATCCAATTGAGCATGCCTTCTATATGCTGAAGAGAAAATTTAAGGGGACAAGCCCCCGAAACAAGCAGGAGCTGAAGATGGTTGTAGTAGAGCATCACCAGAGAAGATACTCAGCATCTTGTGATGTCAATGAATCACAGACTTCAAGCAGTCATTGCATGCAAGAGATATGCAACACCATACTAAACATGACTACTTTAACATACATCCCATTGCTATGCCCCAAATATTTTGGTGCCTTGAAATGAGCAGACTATGCATAAAAAGTGTTGTAATTTCTATATGGTTAAACTAAAATGTATACAAATACCAATGAATAAAATCTGGAACGTGCACTTTAATCACATGTGAATTGTTTGATTACAAATTTAAAACCATGGATCACAGGAGGAAATAAAAGAAAAAAGTGCCTTTGTCTCAAACATTATGTATGATCAGCCATGATAGTAATGGATGACAGTGCAGGCTTGAAGGGCTAAATGGCCTACACCTGTTTTCTATAATTTTCTGATACACGATCAAAATCCACCTTGTGTATTTTAGGACCCCAGCTGGAGCAACAACTGCAACAGTTTCCTTGAAGCTATGCTCACTACAACCAAAAGGTTCCTTCACAAATCTTCAAATTACTTGCCTGCCTTCATTCCCCACAGTAAGTACAGCCCCCTTCCTTGTAGAACTCTTTACATACTCCTTCATAAATTTACAGATTCTTCTCCTTCTAAGACCTCACATTAAGGCAATCCCAGACAATATTTTGAAAGTTAAAATCCGCTTGAATGTTGGAAAGTTGAAAAAGTACAGTGGTTAGCACAACACTATTACAACACCATGTTGAGGAACTTTGGGGGACATCCGATGCGCTCTAGTATTTGCCAAAGCCCTTTCCTGCTCACGGTGTCGAAGGCTTTGGTGAGGTCAACAAAGGTGATGTAGAGTCCTTTGTTTTGTTCTCTGCATTTTTCTTGGAGCTGTCTGAGGGCAAAGACCATGTCAGTAGTTCCTCTGTTTGCGCGAAAGCCGCACTGTGTTTCTGGGAGAATATTCTCGGCGACACTAGGTATTATTCTATTTAGTAGAATCCTAGCAAAGATTTTGCCTGCAATGGAGAGCAACGTGATTCCCCTGTAGTTTGAGCAGTCTGATTTCTCGCCTTTGTTTTTGTACAGGGTGATGATGGTGGCATCACGAAGATCCTGAGGCAGTTTACCTTGGTCCCAACAAAGCTTGAAAAACTCATGCAGTTTGGCATGCAGAGTTTTTCCGCCAGCCTTCCAGACTTCTGGGGGGATTCCATCCATACCTGCTGCTTTGCCACTTTTCAGTTGTTCGATTGCCTTATATGTCTCATCCAGGGTGGGAACCTCATCCAGCTCTAGCCTTAGGGGCTGTTGAGGGAGCTGGAGCAGGGCGGAATCTTGGACTGAGCGGTTGGCACTGAAAAGAGATTGGAAGTGTTCTGACCATCGGTTGAGGATGGAGATCTTGTCGCTGAGGAGGACTTTGCCGTCTGAGCTGCGCAGCGGGCTTTGGACTTGGGGTGAGGGGCCGTACACAGCCTTTAGAGCCTCGTAGAAACCCCTGAAGTCGCCAATGTCCGCGCTGAGCTGGGTTCGTTTGGCGAGGCTAGTCCACCACTCATTTTGGATCTCCCGGAGTTTGCGCTGAAGATGGCTGCATGCGCGACGGAAGGCTTGTTTCTTCTCTGGACAGGACGGCTTTGTAAGGTGATTAGAACCTGGATTAGAACCGGCTCTGTAACGAGTTTGTACATTCTCCCTGTGTCGACCTGAGTTTCCTCCAAGTGTTCCCATTTCTTCCACATTCCAAAGACGTCCAAGGTTAGGTTAATTGGCCACGTGCTGTATGGGGGGCAGCGCAAGATCATGGGCCACTGTGCTGTATCTCCAAGTTAAGTTAAAATTTAAAAATAAGTTAATTATCACACTAATGCTTTTACATCCTTCTGTAATCTGTCTAAATACTGGTTCTCGTAATCCCCATCAATGACTGGGAAGTCGAAATCTTATTTACCCATTTTGTCTTATTAACCAAACACTCTAGGCTACTGTAATGCACTCTCTGTTCAGTAGGGTAAAACCCAATTTTTGTGTCTCCTTTGTCACACCTGAAACTTCTATACCCAGTAATATTGAGCTGCCAATCCTATCTTTCCCTCAACCAAGTTTCTGTGTTTGCAACGATATTGTTATGGCATGTGCTGACCCATGTGTAATTGTATAGATTTGGAATTGCAGAAAATTGAATGCTGCTTCACCAACAGACTTTGTGGAGGACATCATGTGAAAGTTCTGCATCAGAAGAAGTGTTTGAGTGAAATAATATAATTTACATAAAATGCAAAAAGGCGGCAAAAAAAAGTATTTTGGATGACGATATTGTGACAGAGTAAAGAGAGATGGTTTGGGAGGAATTGCTAGAGCAGGTTGCACACACACATTTCAAAACACAGAATTTTGGCAGAATGTTTTTTGCAGAAAGAGCAACCAAGGTGCAGAATCCAGCTGGCCCAGGAGAGCATGTGATCTTTGCAGGCAAGGAGAAAGAACAGTTTTGCTCTCAGAGAGGGAGGGAATGAAACAGAGAGGAGAGACACAGTAATCAATTCCAGAAGGACAAAGCTGGCAACTTTTGGAAGGCTGTCTGGTCAAAGGAGAAGACTGGCTATCTGAGGTGACCTGAAAGAAAGAGGATCATCTGGAGAACCCTGAAGGGGGCAAGGTTCGTCGAGAACCCTGAAGGGGGCAAGGTTCGTCGAGAACCCTGAAGGGGGCAAGTTTTGTCAGCAAGACTGATTGGAAAGGAATCAGGTGCGGATGTCCTGGAACAAAAGGAATCTCTCTCTGAAAACCAGCAAGAACCTTCCTGAGTGGTAACCATTTGCCTGTTAAGCACCAAAGCCTGGTGAACTTTGTTAATGCTAACTTCTGTGCACAGTACAAGAATTGCCTGCAACCAGTGAGATTGGATTGTGATCCAAAGAACTTTTCTAATCTTAAATATACATTACACACACCTGCGATTAGTATTAGAGGGGGGGGAGGGATGAAGTAGGTTAGGGAGGTTAAGTGAGTAGGTTAAGTAATAAGTTAAAGTTTAATTCTGTTTTCTTGTTCAATTATAATTAAAAACTACTTTTATCTAAGTAATCCTGTATTGTGGTGCATCTCTATTGCTGCTGGTTTTGGGGGTCCTCTGGACTCCATAACAATATATATTGACAAGATCTATTTCAGGTATTTCCCTTGTAACTAACTGGTTTTCTGTGAGTAACCTTTGGAATATGATTTGGATATTCAAATCAGGATCTAGGACCCATTTTAGGATTACTGTATTGGGATCTGCAGCAGTTCTTAAAAGGGACTGACAATATTCAATTTAAAATAAAAAGTATACATGATGTAATTAGGTTGTAATACCTTAACGACAAAGCTAAGCCGTCAATATAACACCTCACTAGTGCCTGGAGTTCATAAATTTCATGCAGTTGTGTATTGAAGGCAAAAGCTCCAATTTCAATTGAATCTTGGACCAGTGCCTTTTAGGGGATGGAGTGAACAGGAATAATGAACATGCAGGAAGGATGAACATTTTCCACTAAATTAGCGACGTTTGAATTTCTGTCCAGATGGTAGTGAGGTCACGTGGAGAAAAAGAGAAAATATGAAAATAAATCTACATACCTATTCTAAAAATCAAATCATCTTCAATGGGATTCTCTTTCCTTTTTCCCGTGCTATACATGCTTGCTGGTCGTTTTACTGCCTTCTGTTTCACATGCCCACTGCCTGGGGATTTCACACGTCGCTTGGCACCATCAGAGGTTGGAGAAAGATCAGTGGGTTTAACAACCCGCAACTTAAATGGGCTCCCCTTGATGTGCTGATCATAAAGCCGAAGAGTGAGTGTGAAGTCACCCTCCTTTTGTTCTTTCTGAATGGTATAAAGGAAGTCATAGGTTCCATTTTTATTGTCAAGTATCTCTCCATCAACTACACTACCATCAGGAGATGCAATTTCAGCACTAAGACATGCGTTTCCAATTTTTACAAGTTCTCCATCCTTATCCTTTGTTGTTATGGTCACAGATGTAGGATGGCCAATGACACATTGTCTCAGACCCTCACCTGTTGCCACAGTCTCATAAGCCACTGCATTTGTTGTTATGATGGTACCCAAATTGTGTATGGATTTTTTAAGTCCTTCAGTTTCCACCACAAATTCCAGCTGATCATTTTCTTGGGGCTGTAAAGGGAACTCACGAAGAGCTAGTTCATTCAACCTGTCACCCATTTGCTTCTTAACTAACAAAACTTCAGTTTCTGTCCCATGGTTTAGGGCTTGTTCAGTGAAGTTGCAGCTACTTCTGATGCTTTCCTGACCCTGCATGATTGCATCCAGTTGTGATTGGAGAACCTGCAACAATAATTTGATATCCATTACTCATCATGTGCATTTCTCCAAAATAACAAAAAATAAACCAAAACACACGATTAATCAAATTCATTTTTAAAATTTTTTTTATTTTTCACACTATAAACCATACTGACCAAAATACATATATTTTTCTCTTGAATATATATAGTGACATTTTCTCCCCTTTTCCCCCCTCCCTTCCCTCCCTCCCTCACCCCCCCCATTTATTCAAAGTTCAATCTATATGATACATTAAACCCGTTAAACAATGTCATCACTTAATAAAAATAAACAAGAAATTTGTGTCTTTTACTTTTATATACTGAGTCAGTTCATTTCGTTGTCTTCTCCTTCTGTCATTTTAGGTGGTGCAGGTCTGTGGTAGGATTTCTCTATTGTGTTCCATGTACGGTTTCCATATTTGTTTGAATATTGTGATGTTATTTCTTAAATTATATGTTATTTTTTCCAATGGAATACATTTATTTAATTCTATGTACCATTGTTGTATTCTCAGGTTGTCTTCCAATTTCCAGGTTGACATAATACATTTTTTTTGCTACAGCTAGGGCTATCATAACAAATCTTTTTTGTGTTCCATCCAAATCAAGTCCAAGTTCTTTACTTCTTATATTACTTAGAAGGAAGATCTCTGGATTTTTGGGTATGTTGCTTTTTGTGATTTTATTTAATACTTGGTTCAGATCTTCCCAAAACTTTTCCACTTTCTCACATGCCCAAATTGCATGTACTGTTGTCCCCGTTTCCTTCTTACAGCGAAAACATCTATCTAATAATGTTGGATCCCATTTATTTAATTTTTGGGGCGTGGTATATAGCCTGTGTAACCAATTATATTGTATCATGCGTAATTCTTTGAATTAATCAAATTCAAAGAACATTTTAATCAAACATGCTAATGAGTTCACACAATTATATATTTTTTTAAAAAAAGGACATGCATTACAACATCTGCCTGGCAAAGCTATAGCAGAATGTGGTGAATTCTGTGGCCTTTTGCCCTGTGGACTAGGGGATGTTGATCACAGCAAGTGATGACTGCGCGTTGAAGGTCTGGCGCTCACCACCCATCCTGCATTTCAGCACAAAGCCCAACTGTAAAAAAAAATTTCCTTCTTTTGGCTCAATAAAAAATGACTGAAAAATGAGCGGTGAGGATGGTGGTGATACAACCACCGGCCTACTGCAGGGGGTGATCTCTGTACCTGCAGGAAGACTACCCAAGGGGCTGACTTCACCTGGCTGGCTGTCAGCCGATCTGAATTTAAACCTGAGTCAGCCCCTCCTGACCCAGTCACACGGGAGCCAGCAGGGCTTGAACTGGTGTTCAGACTTTTATTGGAATAAAGCCTGTTGTACATTATTTTGAGTTTTGTGCTTGCTGCCACTTCAGCGCGCCACAATCTATTCCAAGAGAAGGGAACCTGAAGTAACGTCTACTGTATCTACTCTGATAACTTCAAAGTGGGGTCAGGGAGAAAATTATCAAATTCATTATTTTCTACATTATCCTCCTAGTCCCTCAGACATTCAACTGTGTTACTACTTCATCTCTTTTGAATTAATCTGAAGACAAATTCTTCTTACAAACTAAAGCTGGACATCGACTCAATTTGCATGTCATAAATCAGCAAACACCACTTGCCGGCTCTTCTTTCTGAACTAATACTGCTGGCTTAACAATTCAGTTCAGCTCTGGTTCGTACTCCCGCAGCAGTCTTGGAGGTTGAGCCTATAGCCAAGTTAACCTAGTGCAGATTAAATGAACAACCCTGAGTCTCCAGGACTGGAATTCTGCATTTACAACTGGGTCTGCCTTCTGGATATTTTAATCTCAACCTAAAATGTACACCAGTTTGTTCATTCTAATTCTAGAATGTTCTCAACCTAATAAACAGATTCACGGGGGGGGGGGGGGGGGGAATGCAATGCACTTAAATAATTAAGATCGGTGCCCACTAGCTGCAAATATAATGTGGTTTAAATGCAAAGAGACCCTTTCAGAGTGGTGGAACAGGTTGATTATAAAAGTGCCTGAAGATGGGGAAAAAGAGAAAATGATGGTTTTGATGTTTCTGATGGGATAGAGGGAAGTAAAAGAGATGGAGGGGAGGGAATGTTGGGTGCCTGGTATTTATTTCCAGGTGGTTGAAGTTGACTTTTAAAAGACTCAAATAAAGGCACATGAATGCTAGAAGAAGAGGGTGATGGGATGTGAAGGAGGGAAGGGTTGATTAATGTGGAGCACATTTATATAGGTTTGCACCACATCATGGGCCAAAGGTGCATTCTGTTCTTCAAGTCTATCTCCACACCCATCCTCACTTGCTTAGAGACACAGCAGAGTAACAGGGCCTTCCGGCCCAAGAGCCCAAGCTGCTCACTTACACACGTGAGCTATTAACCCCCTACTAATCTTGTACATCTTTAGAATGTGGGACAAAATTAGAGCACCGGGAGGAAATCCACACGGACATGGGGGGGTGGAGGGATGGGGAAAGAGATCATGGTCTGCGCCGGATTCGAACCCATGCCCCGGAGCTGCCACAGCAATGTGCTAAATGTATCGCCCTCAGGGCGGGGGTAGCAGGACAGGTAAGTGGAGAATGTGTATAAAAAATTGTGTCTTTGTTCTTGGTTTACACAAAGTCCCTCTGGCTCCCCATTTCTTGTTGTGTAAATCCTAATTGAAACCACAGACTCAAAGACAGATACTACATTGAAACCAGCTGTTCTGCTCACCTGACCATCAACGATTTATGTACTGTAGACTCTTTTTTTTCATTCTTTCCAGATTTTCATCAAATTCTCCCAGATTCTACCACTCACCTGCACATTAAGAGCCATTTACTGTGGCCAGTAAACTACCAAAGCACACGTGTTTGGAATGTATAGGTACAGGAAGCAATGACACCCAGTCACCAAAGTGCCTTACATTAGGGTGTCCAAGCAATGATCTCTGCAATAACTTTGGCATGCAAATTTATCTTTCAATGTTTAAAAAATTATTTTCTTCTATTTGTTTGGAAAAATTGAGATATTTGGAGTCCTCAGCAATAACACAGGGTGTTACCCTGTGGTCAGGCAACTCCCATGTTCCGGCACATTTGAATCTACTGCCGTTAGTACAAACTCCTCACAGACAGCGTGGGACTTGAACTCCAGATCCCATCACTGGCACTGCAAAGGCAATGCGCTAACTGCTATGCCAATTGTGCCACCCAATGGTATTGAGAACCCGGTCTTCATTCATCACAAACCATGTGTAAATAGTGAAAGGATCACTCCTGTCCACAAGTTCCCACACACACCTCATCAAATTACTTCTGCCCAATGTGCGGCAGATGCTGCATTGCCCCGCAGCAGCTTCCTCAGAACAAATGGAAGTGGTGGGGAAACAAATCTTTGTCCCTCTGAAAGGACTGCACAAGAGAAAGGTTCTTCTTGTGGTCAAGAGAGGGAGAGAAGCCAGCACGGTCCAACCATTGATGCCAAGCGAGAGCCGTGGGATGAACTTACCAACGGCTGGCCAGCAGGGCACAGCAGGCACTTACCACAGGGTCTTGCCTGCCCTTAGGTACCCCCACAAACTCAAAATAACTGCAGAATCTGAGCATACATGTGTTTTCAGTTTTTCAGCATGTTCTGTGGTCCAGCAATGGCCAGGTCCCAACGTCGCTGGATTAAAGAGGTACAACCTATACCTGTTTATCAAACAATTGTTTGAAAATTTAATGGGACAAATTTTACACCTTATGCCCCATTATTTATACTGGCAATATAACTCAGACAACAATATCCAGAAGCATATGATAATACAATGGACATTGTCAACTTGCTATTCAACATTTTTTTTTAATTAAAAAAAGCATTACAACAATCCATGAACTGGCAATGGAAGCTTCACATTTTCAAAGTCTTTTCCGGAATTACTTTTTCTATCTTAAAACAGGTTTGACCTCTAACTTATTCTCACTCTTGAAAAGAAGTCATCACCCTGAAATGTTAAATACTTCCAACATTGTCTGCTTTGGTCACATATTACTGATTACCAAAGCATTCACAGTTTTTTTGGCAAGCAAATCAATCTTAATAAAATCATCTTACTTTTTGTTTGACACCATATGTGACTTCCAGTTCCATAAGCAGAACACTTTTTCGTACATTTAAGGTCTTTTGGAGATCATTGAATGTCGTGTGGATTTCTTCCTCAATGCTCACTTTCTCATTTGTTAAATCTTGCAAGATTTCAGACAGGAAACCTAAAGCAGAGTCTAATTCAGGGACCCTGTGAAAAGACCAGAGGTTATTTTTTTCCCCCCCACTAAGTGGAGTAGTTTGTGCAAAGTATTTTAATAAAGTGCAAACATTCAGCAATCTTTTGATTTTATTTTGTACAGAGATCACACAGTTTATTTACTGGAAAAAGTAACCAATGCAAAGAAAGAATTTAAAATTAATCACCAAGCAGATAAGAGATAAAACAAAAAAATGCAAAAGGGTTATAAAAAATATGGTTTGGGAGAGAAAATAAATAGTGAAGTATTAAAAATAATGAAGACAATTTGAACATAAACCAAATTTCAATCAGGATGAAATGATTTGAACGCAAATGTGAAAAAAAGTCACAAAGTTGGATAATATTTGAAGGATGAATTAGAGGTTATGCCAGACATTTAGACAGTACTGAGGCTCTAAATCTAGGAAACGTTTGTGATGAATATTGGGAGTTCTCCATGACAATTTACTTTCAATGAATCGTTTACAGTAGATAATTGACAGATTGAATGCAAATCCTAAAAGATTATTCTACTGTTCTTAATACACCTCTTGAACTCCATCACTAAAGAGAAAAATTCAAGATCAGTCAACCTTTATTCTTAAGACTTGTTGGCCAATCCAGGCAGCATTCTGGCAAATCTCCTCTGCGCCCTCTCTAAAGCTTCCATATCCTTCCTATAATGAAGCAACCAGAATTAAACACCATACTGTGTTTTAACCAGAGCTTTAGAGAGCTGCTACATAATCTCATGGCTCTTGAACTCAATCTCCTGACAAATGGAAGGCAATCCATCATACGCCTGCTTAACCATCAGATCAACGTGCAGCAACCTTGAACAATCTAGGGTCATGGACCCCAAGATCCCACTGTTCTTCTGCACTGTAAAGGACCCTTCCATTGAGGACATACTCTGCTTTCAAGTTCAATTTTCCAAAGTGCATGACTTCACATTTTTCCAGATTGAATGCGCGCGCGCAGCGCACACACGCACACACACACACACACACAATTATACCCAAAATCTCCTAGTTCTTCAGAAGCGATATTTGTCATTATGCTGCAGATGTTGCTTGTATATGAAGATCTAGAGACCAAACTCCACCATTATTAATTTGATTACTTCAGTATTTGAGAAAAAGGGCTGTAACCAAATATCTGAAAACAGCCTGGCCCCACAGCACAACACTGTCTCCAATGCAATGTCCCTTTGTCACCCAATCCACCCTTTCTTCCTTCACTTATCCCATTGTTTTTGCATCTCTCCCCCTTTGTCTGGCATCTGTCAATAAAATATCTGCTCATCATTCTTCACCTCCCCCTAGTTCACCAATACTGCAATGACTCCTGTTCAATCCTTTTACCATGCCCTCCCTACACTAGTTACTGCTCCCCTAATGAAGAGTTCCAAAGCAAAATATTCACAATTCATTTTCTCCCACTGATGCCTCTCGACCTGCTGAGTTCCTCCGACTGATTGGGCTTTGTTCCAGATTCCACCATCCGCAGTCTCTCACGCCATCTGTTGAGATCTTACTGGGCACAAACTTCTATATTTTCATGGCAGTGGTTGTATTTCTATCCCCAAATATCCAAACGACATGAATTAAGTTTCTCCTTTAAACAATTTATGCCATGGTATAAATACAGTTAAGGACAAAACTAAGCTTTCATCAGTGCTTTTAAACAATGATAGGGCAATTTCCAAGGTCACTTGAAATTTCAACCTCAGGATAGTAGGAGATTAAATCATTATCCATGTAATGCTCCTTTGATATTGCAAAGGGAATTGGGTGATTTGCCCAAGAGCACCCATCATTTGGCACTCTGGGCAAAATCAGTGTAACTCAACAAAGTAGTGACCAGAGCACCTACCATCTATCTGAGTTATTCACCTCTCTGGTACCTCATAACCACTACTTTACACCAATTGTGCACCATATGACCCTGCAAATTCATTTGAATTGTACAGTACATTTCCAATTATCCAAAACACTCAGGACTGGATGTGCACTGCAGTTAACTGCATTTTTTGGATAACAGAAATGTCTTCAATGAAAATGCCTTCACTTTGTCCTGGTATCATTATTCCATGCATCTTTCACTTACTGTAATGTTATATCCTCCACTTTTGTTTCATTATTTTAATAACAGCTGCACTTACTCAAGTATGGGTTGACTTTCCAGGAGCGCCCACAAACAGCTATTCATTATATTTTTACATTAACCATGACAATAAAAAATTCAATTCCTTTGTTCTGAATGGGACCCAGTCTTTGCTATATTACTTTCTTTCCCATATTGCTTTTTTTTTGCCTCTTGTTTCAATATTCCTTTTTCACCCTCTGATTCATTTGTAATTGGTCAATTTCTTAGAACCATTGACCTGCACCAAGCCAATAGCCCTCCATACCTCCCCCATCCATGTACCTTTCCAAATTCTTCTTAAATGTAAAAATTGAGCCTGCATTCACCACTTCAAATGGAAGCTCATTCCATACTCCCACCAGTCTCCATGTGAAAAAGTTCCCCCTCATGTTCCCCATAAACTTTTCCCCTTTCACCCTTAACCCATGTCCTCTGGTTTATATCTCACCTACCCTCAGTGAAGAAAGCCCCCTCTTAATTTTAAATACCTCTATCAAATCTCACCTCATTCTTCTACACTACAGGGAATAAAGTCCAAACCTGTTTAACCTTTCCCTGTAACTCAGTTCCTGAAGTCCAGGCAACATCCTAGTAAATCTTTCCTGCACTCTTTCAATCTTATTGATACATTTCCTGTAGTTGCGTGACCAAAACTGCACACAGTACTCCAAATTTGTCCTCCTAAACATCTTACACAACTGTAACATCCCAACCCCTGCACTCAGTTCTTTGATTTATGAAGCCTAATATGCCAAAAGTTCTTTTTACAACCCTATTCACCTGTGAAACCACTTTCAGGGAATCATGCATCTGTATTCCCAGATCCCTCTGTCCTACTGCACTCCTCAGTGCCTTCACATTTACCAATATATATCCTTTCTTGGTTTGTCCTTCCAAAATGCAACACCTCAAACTTCTCTTCATTAAACTCAATATGTCATATTTTAGCTTGTTTTTCCAGCTGGTTCGAATCCCTCTGCAAGGTTTGAAAACCTTCTTCGCTGTCCACAACACCTCCAATCTTAGTGTCATCTTCAAACTTGGTGATCCAATTGACCTCATTATCATCCAGATCATTAATATAGATGGCAAACAACAATGGTCTCAGTACCGATCCCTGAGGCACATCACTCATCACAGGCCTCCAATCTGAGAGACAACCATCTACCATTAGACTCTGGTTTCTCCTGTCCAGCCATTGTCGAATTCAGTTCACTACTTCACCATAAGTACCTAGCGTCTGAACCTTCCTGACTAACCTCTCATGCGAGGTCTTACTAAAGTTCATGTAGACAACATCTACAGCCTTTCCTTAATATACTTTCCTGGTAACCTCCTCGACCCTGGAGATTTATCCACCCTTATTTGCTTTAAGACAGCAAGCACCTCCTCCTCTTTAACCGGTGAAGGTTCCATGACCTCACTGCCAGTTTTCCTTACTTCCCTAGACTCTGTGCCAATTTCCCGAGTGAATAATGATGTAAAAAAGAAACCAATGTTTAAGATCTCTCCTATCTTTTTTGGCTCCATACATAGCCGACCACTTTGATCTTCAAGTGGACCAATTTGTCACTTACTCTTTTTCTCTTTATATACCTATAGAAACCCTTAGCATTTTCCTTCACATTGTCTGCCAAAGCAACCTCGTGTCTTTTCTTAGCCTTCCTGATTTCTTTGTTGAGGTTTTTCTTGCATTTTTTTAAAATACTCCTCAAGTACCTCATTTGCTCAGTGTTGCCTATACCTGTTATATAACTCTCTCTTCTTCTGAACCAGATCCCCAATATCTGTCAAAAAACCAAGGCTCCCTATGCCTGCTAACCTTGCCTTTGATCCTGACAGGAACATACAAACTCTCTACTCTCAAAATTTCACCTGTGAAGATCTTGCTAGTATTTACAACCCAATTTAAATGGTATCATCTTTCTTGCCATCCTTTTTATTATCTTGGGATCTCTGGATTTTTCCTTTCATTCTTCACCACTTACCAACACAAACATGTAATTTACAGTGACCACCTGAACACCTGGCAGAAACCTAAGCCATCACAGGGAGAGAGTCTGCAACCTCCCCACAGAATGCAGAGGTCAGGATGTATGGTGACTCCATACAATAGTACTAGCCTAGAAGAATCAAACAAGTTCTCAAAGCAATAACTGAATAAATTAATAGTCAATATTAATGTACAAATAAACTAGAAAAGGCCACATAGGTTGGTTGAAGGTAAATGTGTCCAAATAACGGACTAGAAGTTTGAAGATACAAAGCACAGAAGCAAAATACATATATGGAATACACTTGCCACATCAAAATAGTCTGCCATGAAGAACGATGGCCATTGAATAAAAGTGGCAGTCGCAATTTCAATACTGTCCGATTGACAAAAAAGATTATTTGATTCTAAAAGGACAATGCATGCAAGGGCACTTTATCTGAATGCCTTAAGCATTCAAAACAAGGTCAGTGAGCTTACAGCAAAATTCAGTAAAAAAGGGAATCATTTTGTGGCAATGCATTGCCCTGGAGAAAATCATGTACAATTAATTTCTCCCCCCACTTCCGAAATAGGGGTACTGTAGCAGTCTGTCTCAGCAGGGAAATGAATGTGATCAAAGAAGTGGGACATGATGCAGGCAATGTGTCAATGTAATTTAATTGACTGTACTTTCAGTTGTACGATGGTGAAGGGGTGGTGGGGGATAGATACAGACTGTATGTTACGTGAATGTTAAAAAAGTTACATGGGTTTGTTTGCATTTTATGAGTCAGTGAAAAATAAAATATTTAAAAAAAAAATAAATGTGGTTGCAGGATGGAGTTAATTGAGAATTAAATATCCAAGGATATCAAGTAAATCATAAGGATAAGCAGGAAGGAAGGAGAATGGGGCAGCGCTCAAAATTAGGGATGAGATCAGAGCAAAAGTGAGAGACGGTACAAGATCCAATCAGCAGAAGGTTGCATCCATCTGGGCAGAAATTAGGAATAGCAAAGGTGGTGGGGGGGGGGGGAGAAGAATTAATTGGTGAGAATGGTCTTTAGGTCACAAAATAATAAACATTACTGTAGCACAGCTGTTGTCATGAGAGACTTGCACATTGATTGGAAAAGTCAAATTGTTTGAGGCAGCCTTGAGATTGTTCAAAAACCATGTGTTATCTATGATGCTATCAAATCTACAAGGGAATATGATCCTCTCTGAAAGATTGATCAAAGCCTAATTTAGCTTCTCAAAAATGGACGGCGTTAAAGTAAGATCTAACAGTCTTGTGTCTAAACAAACAAGATCACGATGGGATAAGGGAGGTGTTATCTAATGTAGACTGGGAACATAGGCTATTTAAAAAATGTATTTAAAATTTAGATTTAGACATATAGCACGGTAACAGGTCCTTTTGGCCCACGTCCATATTGCCCAAATACACCAATTAACCTACAAACCTGTACGTTTTTTGAGGGTGAAAGGAAACTGGACCACCTGAAGGAAACCCACCCAGGCACAGGGAAATGTACAAACTCCTTGCAGACAGCTTGGATTCGAACCTGGGTTGCTAGCACTGTAACAGCATTGTGCTAACCATGCGACAATATGGTGGGACAATTGAACAACAGTGGAAGACTTGAGATTTTTTCCACAGTGCTCAACAAAAGTATACTCCATTTAAAATCAAGGACAGTAAAGGTAATGAGAGTCATTCTTGGGTAACTAAGGAAATAAAAGGGAGCAAATTAAAAGCTTATTGGTACAAAATTACCAAGAGTACAGTGAAATTGGAATATTGGAAAAACTTTAAAAAGAAACAAAAAAACCACCAAACAAACTAAAGGAAAGACAATAAGAGTATACTAGCGTAATTTTTTTTTTTAGTTTTCATAAACATATAAAGTGAAAAAGGGTGGCAAAGGTGAATATAGGAAGATAAGAAGGGGAATTAATGATGAGTAAAGCAAAAATTCCAGAGGCCTTCAATAAGTATATTATGTTATTCTTCTCGGTGGAAGATACAGGCAACATGCCCAAGAATGATGTCAAAGACGCAATGAGAACTGAGAACCTCTGCATAATCATCCGCTTGGGAAAGTAGCAGGCTTAAAAGGCAGATAGGTCCACTGGTCCTAATAATACATCCCAGGTTACTAATTAAAAAATGGCAGAAGTTATAGTTGATGGGTTTATGATCATTTACAAAAGTTCTCTGGTCAGGCCCCGGCAGATTGAAAGACTGCAATTGTCACACTGCTCTTCAGATCCCAGAAGATCGCGTTGATTGTGGGGGGGGGGGGGGGGGGGTTTGAAGGGGGAGACTCCAGTGATCTTCTCTGCCACTCTTCTGGTCCTGTGGATTATCCACTGATCCATTTCGATGCAGCAACCATACCACACTGTGATGCAGCTGGCCAGGACACTTTCAATAGAGATCCTATGGAAGGTTGACATAATGGTGGCTGGTAGCCATGGCCACTTCAGTCTTCTCAGGAAGTGCAGTTGCTGTTACTCCTCCCTGACAAGTAAGGAGGTGCTCTGTGTCCAAGGAACTTGGTGCTCACCACTTTCTCTACTACAGAGTTGTTGATATGCAGTGGAGGGTGGTCATTCTTGGTCCTCCTGAAGTTTAACAAATTTACTGGGATTTTTTTGATGATATAACAAATGCAGTGGATGGTGGGGAGTAGGAGGATATTGTATATTTGGATTTTTTGATAAGGCACCACATAAAAACTTCTTCAGGATGCATGGAGTTGGGGCAAGGATAGAGCATTGGCTAATTAATAGAAGGCAGAGAGTTGGGAAAAATGGGTGTTTCTCAGTTGAGCAAACAGTTATGAACAAAGCGCTGCAAGGATCAATGCTGGGGAAACAAATGTCATCAAAATACAGCAATGATTTGGAGGAAGGGACCAAGTGTAGCATTTCCAAGTTTGCTGAGTAGAAAACCAAATTGTACAAGGACAGATGCTGTCTGTAAGGAGTTTGTACGTTCTCCCTGTGTCTGCATGGGTTTTCTCCGATGGTCCAGTTTCCTCTCACTCTTCAAAATGTACTCGGGGCTGTAGGTTAATTGGGTGGCACAGACTCATGCGCCGACAGGGCCTGTCACTGTGCTGTATGTCTAACTTGTACAGAAAATCTTGAGTGCTTGTGCATGAATCACAAAAGACTAGCTTGAAACATTATCTGCTGATTGATTTTCATGGATGGTGTGTGACCTGTTGAATTCCTCAAGCACGTTTGTACATTTATTACAAATATACAGGGGAGTAAGTGAGGAGTAGATGTTCACTTGGAGTAATCTATGCAGTTGTTGTCTGCTTATTTGTGAAAGGATATGCTGATCTTGGAGGCAGTGCAGAGGAGGTCCACCAGGTTCATTACAGAGATTAAGAAGTTAGCCTATAAGGAGTGATTGCCTGGAACTATACATGCTGGAATTCAGGGGAAAAGAAAAAGGATCAATTAGAAACATACAAAATCATGAAAGGAATAAATTAGAAGGAAAGTTGCATGCACTGGCAGGTGAGTCAAGTAAAGGATTATCCTCAAGATTCATGGAAGTAGATTCAAGTGAGATGAAGAGTAACTAAGAGTAGTGAATCTGAGGAATTTTCTGCCCAAGGAAGCACTGGATGTTATCAAATGAAATATATTACACACACACACACATACTGGATTGAGAGATGTGATATGTTACAATTTCATTGCAAGAATGAAAAGATCATGAAGGCCAACCAGCCATCGAGTATGCTCCACCATTTAAATCATGCCAGATATATTTTTTCTATCAACCACATTGTTCTGCCTTCTCTCCACAATCAAAAACCGATCATCCTCTGACTTGGCCTCCCCAGCTGCCTGTACCAATGAATTCCATTGATTCATCAGCTTCCGACTACAGAAATTTATCATGTCCTTTTATTTTGAGGCTGTGGCCTCTAGTCCTTTACTTTTCCACAACAGTAAAAATGTGCTATAAAAAGGAATTTAAAAAGATTTGATGCACAAGTACGCAGTTCACATTGGGAATACATTTTAAAAAAAGCATGTGGGTTTCTGGGCTTTCTAAAAGAGGTAATGTTGAAGGGCAAAGAAATCTATAGGAACTATCATAAAACACTGACTTGCAGAGATATTTTAATTTAATTTTTTTGAGGTATTACAAGCAATTATTGTTGCATTTTATCTATTTCTTTCCAATGGCTTTTTTTTGTGCACGCTTACTTGTATACAAATTATTATATAATTGTCAATTCTGTATTTATGCTCATATGTTAATCTCAATGAAAATATTTTAATAAAAAAACACTGAGTCACATTCGGACTCTTTTCTAGTTTGAATATATAACAGGCATTAGAGAAAGTACAGAAGAAATTTATCAAAATCACTCAATAAATGAAGAAAATGTAATTATTCAGAGAGGGATTAAACCTGTCTGCATGGAAGCAAAGCAACCTTTACTGCAGATCATAGGTCCAGTTCAAATAAAATAGTGAAATTTGTAATGGTGAAGAAGTTGATAAACCTGAAAATTTGTAAATCCTGAAGGCACAATGAATATGGTTAATTTTGGTTTTCAGGAAGATTTTAATAATATCGCACACAGGAGCTTGGTGAGCAAAATACAAAAATAAGAATCTGGGGGCTTATACTGTACTAACATGAAAGCCAGTTCTCCAGAGAAAAATCTGGAAAAAATAAGGCCTTCCCATAAGAGGTGCAGGAGCCACAAGATGCGCACCACCCCGTTCAGGAACAGCGGCTATCCCTCCACCATCAGACTCCTCAGCAACAAATTCAGAGATTCATTTAAGGACTTATTTCGCACTTTATTGATTTTGTTTCCTCTGCATTGCACATTTCTTTATTTGTTTGCATGTGTACGTTGGGTCAGTATTTTATGCACTCCCAATAAGTGGTGATTCTGCCGCACCCGCAGGAAAAAGAATCTCAGGGTTGTATGCAATGTCGCGTATGAACTCCGACAATCAATCTGAAACAGAATCTGATCTGGCAGGCTGTACTTGCATCGGCAACTTGGAAATTTTTTTAAAAAATTCAAATTAGACATACAGCACTCTAACGGGCCAATTCGGCCTTATGAGTTCATGCTGCTCAAGTTACACCCCATTAACCTACACCCCGGAACGTTTTTGAAGGGTGGGAGAAAACCAGAGAAAACCCACAGATATGGGAAGAGTGTACAAACTCCTGAGAGACAGTGAGGGATTCGAACCTAGGTCCAGCCCCGATCGATGGTGCTGCAAAGGCGTTGCACTAACTGCTACGCCAACTGGGCTGCCCATTATTATATTTCATTCTGTCAGCCCAGTTTTTGTTGACACAAAACTAAATGGACATGTGACGGAGGATAAGAACACCAAAGGCTGTCAAGGGGAGAGAGAAGAGAAATTAATTTACGATGACTGACAAGAGGTTATCCATCAGTCAGGAAAACAGAATGCTTCTCTTTTTAAAAAAAATGGTGGGCAATTGAAAAATGCTACAAGGAACTAAGTATCTTTGGTCACAAGTCATTAAAACTGAGAGTTGTAACTGGCTATTAAGGAGCCTGCAAAAGGATAAGCAAGTTCACATCTGTCACACTGTGTGGAATTTTTTGCTCCTTTTCAAAAAAACTTGAAAAATATGTGCTTCCAATCCCTTTTACCTGGACAATTTTGTCCTCCAGCCCATAGCACTCGCTCCAACATTTCATTAATCTTAAACATTAGCTTAATTTCTCTGCATGTGCTGTAGGATCTATTAAAGCGTATTTTCAGCACCTGCAGTCTTTTTTTTAAAAACTTAAATTCTCTTCTCTTAAAACTTTTTGTGTCACTGTTAAAGAAGCCTGTCCACTGAATTAACTAGTTCTTAATAAATTATGTCTCACTTTCAAAGCAACTTGATGAAGGGCTCAAGTCCAAAATGTTGATTATGTTTCTTTATCTTTGCTTTACTAAGTACACTGTTTGACCTCGTGAGTTTCTCCAGCATTCTGTTTCTACTTCAACCACAGTGTCTGCAGACTTCCATATTTTACTTTTTATACTCAACTTATACCTTTGCTTGGCAGCTTCTAGTTGTGTCTGCAGGGAAGCTTTGTGTTGCTCTACCACGTCCTTGAGAAGAACAGTTGGGTGCTCAGCATGTTCTCCTTCTGTGCATTCATGACACATTGCTGTCTCACAAGACCGGCAATAAAACTCCATCACCTGCAAAAAGAGGATAGCTCATTACATTGGTGGGTGAGGGGGGGGGGGTGACGACACTATTATTTCAACACTACAATTTTCAAATTTGCAGAACATGTACAGTACATTTCCAATCCAAATTTAAGATACAAAAAAATTCTCTTCAACCTGCGTTCAAATGGTGGAAATTAAAATTATTGATTTCCAGCATTAGTCAAGTTTAGGCCGGCACAGTTGGCGTAGTGGTCAGCGCAACGTCTTTACAGTGCCAGCGGGACCAGGATTAGAATCCCACGCTGTCTGTAAGGAGTTTGCATGTTCTTCTCATGTCTGCGTGGGCTATCCCCAGTGGCTCTAATTAGATGCAAATTGGGCAGCACGGACTCGTGGGCTGAAATGGCCTGTTGCCACGTTGTATGTCTAAATTTAAAATTAAATTCTAAAAATTTAAATTTATCATCATCTGATTGGACAAATACAAAACACAACCAAACATAACACACATGCAAACAAGATATACACAGGACAAGTATTCATACATGCAAATAAATAGATGGATAAATAAATCGATAAATGAATAAATAAATAAATAGATAAATGGATAAATATTGTTTGTGAACATGGTTCAGATAGTTAGTTCCTTTGGTCGTTCATCATTCTCACTGCCCAGGGAAAGAAACTGTTTCTGCGCCTGAGGGTGCTGGCTCTGATGCTCTATTTTAGGAAAATTTTATTTATTAAATCATGGTTAAGCATACAATAATGGATACAATTTAAAAAAAAACAAAATACATACATAACATTTTTTATGTAAATAAAGAAAATTCCTACAGCCCCTCCAACCCCAACCCTAACCTATCCACTCCTCCCCACCTGCTCCAAAGGAAGAAGAACATAAAACTCTCAATCAATTATTTGCCATGGTTTGGAGCAACGCCATCAATGTGTGGAACTAGATTAATAATTCAGCCCGATAAATCCCGAATTCTGGCTCTAAGTTTTAACAAAAAAAAATTATGATGTAAATTATGTTATCTTTTCCAACGGAATACAAGATCTCATTTCCAAATGCCATCGCTGAATACTCAAATTAGGCTCTGATACCCCTGTATCTCTTTCCTGACAGGAGCAGCTGAATAATGCTAGCTTTTGATTGGGGGGTTGGGGGAGTGAATGTTTGTTCATTTTTGCAGCAGTGAAATTATTGGATTTAGTCCAGAAGCTGAGCTAACAGTGAGCTCAAATCCCACAAGGCCAGTGCAGAATTTAAATTCATTGAACAATCCAGAAGGGGCAACAGCGTGGTGCAGCTGGTAAGTCTGCTCCCCAATCACTACATCCACCCAGGCTCAATCCTACTGTCTGGGTATAGTTTCCAAATACTCTCTACAAACATTGGTTGCCTCTCCTGCACCAGTTTCCTCCCACATCACAAATATATGTAAGCTTGTAGGTTAATTATGCACCTTAAGTTTCCCCTTGGTGAGCGATGGACCTGGTCACATTTTATGGGTTGGTTGTTGGAAAGTGAACAAGCCAAATGGCAAACTGTCCTAAAAATCTATCAATTGTATTCAAATCTTTCAGGAGAGGGAACCTGGATCCCAAGCCAAACTAATGCGATTGACTCTCAAATAACGAACAAAGCTGGCCTTGCCTGGAAAAAAAAAGATTTGGAAAAAATGAAAATAAATGCATGAAATTGCCTTGTGTGACATTGCAGGAGGATTATTCAGGCACAGGCTGAAAATTAATAAAGTACCAGGTAATCACTGTTTACAAGTAAAATGGAGGCTGTGCCAACCTTCTCTTGTCCTATTTATCCACCTTCAACGTTCAATGATAGCCAAACAAATGCAAGTGCAAAGCTAGTTTTACAACTGTAACACACCATTTTTTGATTATTCCCTCTGTATACAGGGGATACTAATTATGAAGTCATTGTGTTATTACTGTGCTTTAGCTGCATGTGGTCATCGACTTCCATATCCTTCATTTTTTGTGCTATTGTAAAAAATAGCAGCAACCTGGGTCCCCACTTAACCACCGCAATGAAATTCTAATTAAATGGGTGGACAATTGATTGGGAAACATCTTGGCTCCACGACTTCGTGACTGAGTAGTTTTGCCACAAGATAGTCTTTTTTTGCAAAATCCCATTGCGTAAACATTGTCCGTGGGATCAAGATGCAGGAATGCCAGTTAAGGTACAACACACCCTTCTTGTGCATGTCCTAGCTCCCCTGAAAGAGAGACAATCAAGCCCACTTGGCTGCATTTAATTCCATCTTCCAGTGCTTCATCCAACTTTTCAACTGATCCGTATCTTGCTATAGCCTTGGACAATCTTTTTCTCTCTCAAACATTGTATTGTGATCAAGAAACACAAGGATAGTAAATCAAGGTGAATAAAATGGCAGCAAAAGTACAAACACGTTTAATACCATTAACCAACTTACATTTCCATCATGATTTGGGCAGGAAAGTGGTTTCCCTGCTGCTCCCGCTGTGACAGTCTCCAGAATGGTGGAGTCTTCACGATTATTGTCAGGTGTTCGCTGAAGAACATCCATTAGGTTTGTTATGAAAAAGTTATTCTGGAGTGCAGAAACTCCCTTTTCAGGAAGAATAGAAGTCTGGCGACAGATCGGGCAGGAAAGTGTTAAACTGTAGGCAGGGATGTAGTTTTGAAGACACCTGGTGAGAAAGAAAAAGTGTCATTAAACTATCTGATAATACTGCCATTGAAATTTTTAATCTCCAAAATTGTCAAAAATATAATCGCTCAACATTGCTCACATGCAACAGAAACTTAATATTAATTCTTCAAGAACAGGATAATAGTGTATTTGAAAAAAATTCTGGAATTCCTGGCGATCGAAAACTAGGCACAAAATAAATAGCACAATTATTTTCCAGTATTTGGCAAAATGATTGGTAGCCTTAATTTTATTTACAATTTTCAGAGTATTGCAAAACAATGACATTTCCAGATCGTGCAACACAACAAAACTGGCTATGGAGAAATAAAGAACAATGAACAGAAGCTAAACACAGGGGAGCACTTCAAGTCTGAGAAAACAACTGGTACTTTTTGAACCAACTTGCAGTTTGTCACAAGGACATTTATCAAAAAACAAAAAAAACCTTATTTCAGATTTTGTTCTTATTTTCAGCCATTGGTAGCTGAGAATGAAGTTCAGTTTACTCAGAAGAAGATTCCACAGCACAGGCATGCGATCATATTTTTTGGGCCACATTTCAGTAAGACCTGCCCCTTTTGAGGGGGCACATTTGACATTCTAATCTACCCTGCAGTCCAATATCACCAAACTAAACAATGTTTAAAACCAGCAATTGATCCACAGAAATCACACGAGTTTGCCTTATATTAGCAACAGAATCAAATGTTAATTTCTCCCTTGAAAGAAGTGCGATGTTTAAAACACAAAAAAGCTTGTAAAACTAAAATGTACTTTTAAGGCGTCCAACAACTAAACACTCTGATCCCTGAAGTGCCATTCATAAACATAGCATCTTAGAAAATCATTCCTTCAGATAATTAAAAACACAAGGTTTATAATTTCAAGATACAGCACATTGACAGGACCTTCCAGCCCATGAGCCCGCCCTGACCAATTACACCCATGTAATCAATTAACCTATCAACCCCTTACGTCTTTACAACATAGGAGGAAACTGGAACACGTGGGCCCACATTGTCACAGGAAGAATGTATAAACATCTAGACAGCTGAAAATTCAAACCTGGGTCATTGGTACTGAAATAGCTAACTGCTGCAAAGTGCCATCCATTTTGTCCTGGTGACGATCATAAAATTTGCCAAAGGAATATATTCTTTCATTCTGATCCTCATGCAGGAAAACTATCCTCACATACGATTAAAGTGGCATCAACCACAAAATAACAAGACAATATATTGCGGTACAGTGCAAGAACAGGCCTCTTTGACCTCTGTGTCTGTGCTGAAAATTATGCCCATGTTAAAGAACCTGTGTTGCTTGCATATATACATATCTCTCCATTCACTGCACCTTTATTTGTATACCTTGAAGTCTCTTAAATACTCCTATAGTAGTTAGTTCTACTACTACTCCTGGTAGCCCATTCCAGGCACCCACCAGACTTTTTAACAAAAACCTGCCCACCCATCACCTTTAAACTTGCCCCTTTGCCAATTAAATGCTTGTCCTCAGGTTTGTGGCACATTACCCTGTGTAAAAGATTCTGACCATCTACCCTATCGATGCCTCTCAATTTTATAAATGTCTATCAGGTTTCCTCTCAGTCTTCAATGTTCCAGAAAAAATAACCCAAGTTTGTCCAACCACTCCTTATAGCTCAAACTCTCTAACTTGGCAACATCCTGGTAAATCACTTCAGTAGCTTTCCAAAGCCTCCACACACTTCTTGTAAAGAATTGCTCACATTGGTGTACTTGGGCAGCTTGGACTCGTGCGCCAAAAGGTTCTGCTACCACATTGTACCTCCAAATTAAATTAAAAATACTCAAATCCAGCCTAACCAAAGTGTTATAAAGCTGCCACATTATTTCCGTACATTTATATTCAATCCACTGTTCAATGAAGCCAAGCACATGATAAACAAAAAAAGTGGAGCAGAAGGCTATTCAGCCCTTTGAGTCTGTTCCATCGTTCTATGCAACCACGGCTGATTCTATGACTTCAATATCCTATTCCTGCTTTCTCTCCTTATGTCATGATCTCTTTAGCCAATAAAGCCACATCTAACTCCCACTTTGATACATCTATCAGGATGGAATGGAATTAACTATTTAAAGTGCTACAGAACATTTAACTGATTTGTTGAATGTTGAGGGGCAGGCAGGGAGGAGCTGACCACCAGAAAAGGTAAAAACTGAAGTAGATCAGGATAGTGGACAACAGGGGGAAGAAGGATAAAATTATTGTATTTATTTTAATGCAAGAAATCTGATGAACTTAGGACATAGATAGGTACTGAACAACAGGATGTTGCAGCCATATAGAAATGTGGTCGAAGGAAGACCAGGATTGGAAGCTAAAATGTGACAGGCAGTTACAGCTGTGATAGGAATAGTGGAAGGAGAGGTTGAGCAGAATAGCAATATTAGTCACAGAGATCCCAGCAACCTTTGAAAAGGATATCACTGGAGAATTATTGTAAAATGTAGTTTGGGTGGAAATTAGGAATCAAAACAGAGTAATTACCTTTATGGGTGTATTCTATAGGCCACCACACATTCAACAGATCAAGAGGATCAAATATGTACAGAGACTAGTAAAAAGATCAAAGATGTTTTGCAGGTAATTTCAACTACTTCAATATTGATAGTGAGTGCCAAATTATTAGGGGATTGGATAGAATGAAGATTTTGTATATATGGGAACTTTCTAAAGCAACATATGGATAGACCTACTTGGGAAGTGGCAAACTTGAACCCGAGAAAGATGCTTGAAGCCAATCAGGCAACTGAATATCAGGATGGGAATAATTTGGGAGCAGTGACCACAATTCTAGCATTTTTTAAACATATGGAAAAGGACAAATTAAAATCCTATAATGGGGCAAGATCAATTTAATAAGATTAGGAAGGAGATCGCAATAGTTGACTAGATGCAAATATTAGAGAGTTAAAGCACAATTGCTAAATGGTAGGTATTTAGGCACTTTCAGGTGGCCAAAATGCCCCAATGTAAAGCTGCAAATTCTATCCCTATGTGGCTGTCGGGAAGCCACCTGAAAGAGCATGAGGCGCCTCTGAGGCACACAATCCAACCCTCCTCCGAGAGGGATAACCGCCAGAGCAATGAAGTCCCCCTAGGCACCTGAATGCAGCCGCCTGAAAGCGGCTGCTAAAGGGATGACAATCAGCTGGCGAGAGCCTGACAGCCCCCCTGCCCGCTGCCCCTGGTGCAGGACGTCAGCGCTGACAGCCTGCACCGGCCTCCCAAGCACTGACATCCCACGCCAGCCATCCCAGCGCTGACATCCTGAAGAGACAGGAGCCACAGTGCACTCCGAGGCGCATCCCGTGCAACTGTCCCTTTCAGGTAGCCAATGCTGCACTTTTAGCGCTGCCACCTGAACGAACATTCCACAAGTGTGAATCCGCTTCTACAGGTGAATTATTGGCGGAGAATGCACCTGAAAGCGGCTATTTAAGAAATTGAAATGATGGCCCAGCATGAATATGTTCCCAGTCAGGTGCAAGGCAGGAACAGGAAGGTAAGAACACTCATTAACAAGAGATACAGAGGCACAGATCAGGAAGAAGAAAAAAAAATCATACATTAGATATAGGTAGACAAGTGAGGGAATCCCTTGAGAAATACGAGAGCATAATGAAGAGGGAAATAAGGAGGATTAAAAAAGTTTAGATACTGCTTTGGCAAATAGAGCAAGGGAGAATTTAAATAGATTTTATAAGTATGTTAAGAACAAGAGTCCATGCGTCGAGCCAAATGGGATGGGGGAAAATCCTGATTTTGTGGATCTGTTTACTGTGATTGAGGATAAGTAGGAGTGGGAGGTAACTAAAGATGGTTAGGCATGACTAAATCATTAATGAAGAGGTGTTAACAGTTTTAGATCACATCTCCGGGCCCTCACTTACACAAGCTACCTGCCCTTGCAAACCACAACCCAGAATGCCCATGATGCCAGGGGTGAAGGGCTAACCTTATACCAGATAGAAAACATGTTGATAGAAACAGGGCTGTGTGTGAACTGTCATCAGCACTTTGGCTCAGATCAGTGCAACAGCTACTCCAGAAAATTGTCCCACAAAACTAAACCCTGTTGGATTTAAAAAAACAAAGAAAGGTGGCCTGATCGCAAAGACTGCATCAAAAGGAGGAGTGGGAGAGGCACTGATGAGAACTACTATGGGCGACGACCAATGGAGCCTGCCACATTCACAGGAAATGATCAATACCCCATTGGCCTGAACTCCATCAACAGGATTCTGCTGGCGTTCTGACAGCTGGAGGGGCAGGGAGTACTGGTGAAGGCTCATTCCTCTTCTCATAACCTGGTACGCAGAGCTAATGGAATGTGGCAGTTTACAGGTGACTACCAGAAATGCAAATCAGTACATAGACCAGAAAGCCTCAATTAGCAGAAGATCACAGTACAATCTTACGAGCCCCATGCCTATTTCTCCAGTATCGAAATTCCCACTGGATTCTGGTCTGTTCCACTGAGACTGGAGGTCCAACCATGATGTGTGTTCATCATATAGCAACAGCAAAACAATTAGACAGGACGGCCACAAGGCTTCCTTAGCAGACCAACCGTACTCCACGTACCACAACAGAGTCACTTCAGGGAATATCTGAAAATGGAATATGGTGATACAGTATATGACAACATTCTGATGCTTCATCATCTCAGGAAGCCCACAAGTGGGACCCAAGGATTCCTCTAGACTACCTCCAGGCCCAGGGGCACAAGGCAAATTATGAGAAAGCCCAATTGGAGCAGGGGGTGGTAATATACCTAGGATAAAAATTATGTCAGGGAAGACTGGAGTTGAAGCAGAAACAGACAACCATGAGGCCAAGATCCCCACTTACATAAAGGATCTGTGGGACTTCTTGGGATTGTGCAACTGCATGCAGAACTGGAGAGATAAAGACACTCAACCACTGAACAACAAGCTGCAGGATAACTGGTCCTACCTAATGATGGTTTAGGATATCGAGCTTGGCTGAAACTACATCCTGCAACAGGTCCTCTGTTCAGCCCAATCATTGGGAATAGCTGACAAACATTTATCCTACGAGTTCACAAGTTGGACTGATGCATGATTACTGTCCTCATCCAGGTACATGGAGACGTAGCAACCCACTGGATATTATTCTGTCAGGCTCGACAAGATTGCTCTGGGGTGAGGGAGCTGCCTGCAGGTAGTAGAAGCTGGGGGTGGTGCCTAGTTAAGTTAAAAGGTCCCATTGCGACTAAGTAGCACAAGAACAATGATGGTGATGGCTGCAATCCTCAAGACAGTCACTTGCTTTCTGCAGCTACCAAATTAAATGTTCATGACCTGCTGTGCGAGCTCCAGTGAGGGATACCACAGAGAACATCCCCTTGATGAATTTGAGATGGTGGAGTGGCTACTCTGCCAGAATGAGACAGGGAGGGGGAGAGAGAAAAAAAAAATTCGGACACGTTGGTTGGCTTTGCATTAGCATGCTGGAGAAGATGGGAGTGGGGCAGGAACACACTTTAAAGGATGGTATGAACCCATCTACATTAGGATAGAAAGCCCCCTTTCGGTGACACACCTCCCAGGTTCTGTTTGGGTGTGATTCCAGAGAAATGGGAGACAGAATCAGGGACCTACAGATCTCACACTGGGAGAACAACATAGAAATGACAAGAGACTGAACAGAAACCTTTAATGCCAATGGTGTTATTAATAAGACATATAGAAGTCCATGATTCATGGCCACCCTCAGACTTGCTGCCAATACAGACTACTGCATTTAATGGTAAATATTTAATTTGAGGCCATAAAGCACATGCTTGATTACCATGACAATTGGAGGGTGCCCACTTACTGGGGAACACTATTCCCAATGCCTGATCCATTGCAACATTGGTTAAAGCAAGGAGATGCTGGGCAAGAGAGCCATCTCCAAGGCACAGAGGTACTTCAGCATTTGCTCCCACCACATGGGTTAGCACAAGTGGCATCAGTATTAGAACAGGTCACCAACAAAATGGTTAATCATTGTGCGCAAGACTGTTTTACAGAACCTGATACTTGGACAGGATCTTGGCTGAGAAAGGAGACACATTGCTTGGATTGGTAAGGAATGTTGCATCTAAATTCTCAGCAGCTCCATGAAGATCTCTGATACCACTCAACAAGCAGGGAGGAGATAGAAATGCTTAAGAGTATTGCTGAGCCCACCATATGAGGTTGGTTCAGATCTCTGGTGATGTCCATTCTGCAGGAGTTGGTGATGCACAGCTTGACACTCTTAATTCTGTACCTCCTAATCCTGGCTGTGTACCATTGCTATCAACAACAACAATACCCCCCCCCCCACCCAGTCCAGAACTAAGCAGCTCCTACCAACTTGAGACACCTCAAACATGAGTAGCAATGTGATTCTGTGATCA
Source organism: Narcine bancroftii (assembly GCF_036971445.1). NCBI lineage: Eukaryota > Metazoa > Chordata > Chondrichthyes > Torpediniformes > Narcinidae > Narcine > Narcine bancroftii. Next base: position 221,220,246 of record NC_091471.1, read on the forward strand.
AGGGAGAATCAAAGGGTGGCCTGAGGAGGGGGAAGAAAAAAAAGTTAATTCTGAAGTGTTAATAACATGACTTTGAGATAAACAGGTTTCTTCGGTCTCACAAGGCAGCCAAGCAACAAATAACCAATGGGACAGAAAAACTCAAGAGCAAAAATATATCACAGTTTGCCTTTATTTCTTTTTTTATATATTTGTTCTCCTTCAATGTTACTATCTATGTGAAGCTACTGAATGAGTTTACTAAAACACATCACCAACTTCAGCATCTGAACTTCAGTTGACTACTCCAACAATTCTGCTGCAGTCTAAAAATTTAAAAAGGTGACTATCTGGCATCTTAATTCTGATTTGAATGTCCCAAACAATTACCATCAGGTCAGTACCAAAGGAAAACACAATGAACGACCAGTGGTTCTGATATCCAAACTCAAAGCTCTGGTACACAAGCCAGCCTTGCCCCACTTTAATCTAATTGTGCAGTCGTCAGAGGTACATCTGCCTGTCATCAAAACAAATCCTTGGCAGATACCATCTTCCTGGTGCTCCTTTTAACCCTGGAACACCTGGACTTCAAGGACACCTTTGTTAGTCCACTGTTCAAGACTACAGCTCTTCCTTCAATATCTCAGTGCCAAACAAACTCAGTGTCAGACACAAGGATCTGGGTCTTAGCATATGCAGACTTCCTTGTTTAAACCCTCTGCAACTGGATCCTTGAATTCCATTCTAACATACCGCAATCCCTCCAGAAGGGCAATGTCTCCTCCATGACCAAATTCAATATGCAAGGAGGCACACTCAGCCTGCTATGATATACCATTGTGCCTGCCTAAAAAAACCTACCTCCTTATGTATCCCCAAAACTTTCTTCAACACACCTTAAATTAATATGCCATTGTTACCCCAGAAAAATAAATTAAATTTTAAAAAGTTCCTAGTTGTCCACCCTGTTCATGTCCCTCATAATCTAATATACTTTTATTGTCACCTCCCATTCTTTGTCGCTCCAAAGAGAAAAGCCCAGCTCAGTCAACGTTGCGTCATATGGCATATTCTCCAATCCAAGCAACATCCTAGTAAATATCCTCTACACCTTCTTTAAAGCATCTACATCCTTCCTGTAATGAGATGACCAGAACTGAATGCAGTACCCCAAGTGTGATCTAACCAGAGTTCTACAGAGCTGCAACATTACCTCACAGCTCTTGAACTTAATCCCCCAACTAATGAAGGCCAGCACACCATACACCTTCTTAAATGCCCTTGTGCAACAACCTTGAGGGATTGATGGACTTGGACCTCAAGATCTCCCTGCTCCTCTACACTGTTAAGCACCCTGCCATTATTCACAATCCCTCTTCCAAAGTGATTCAACTTCACACTTATTTGATTGAACTCTATTCTTCATCCTATAAATATCCTCTTATAAACTACAACCTTCTAAACTATCCACAACACCTCCAAAGATTACATCATCTGTAAATTACTGACCCATCCCTCCACTTCTTCACCCAAGTCATTATGAAAATCACAAAGTGTAAGGGTACCTGCTTACCATGAGGTACTTTGTCAGACACCTTAATAAAATTCATATACACCATATCCATTGCCTTGCCTACATCAATTTCCTTTGTTACCTTCTCGAAAAACTCACCAAAGCTCATGAGGACGACCTGCTTCTCACAGACATGCTGACTATCCCTGTCTAAATGCTCACAAATCCAGTTCCACAGAGTCCTCTTCAATAGCTGGCCCAGCAATGATGCAAGACACATTGGACCATGATTATAGGATTCTCCCTCTTTCTTTTCTTAAACAAAGGACTATATTTACCATTTTCCAATTGTTCAGTACTTCCAAGATTCAAGATTTAATTAATTTATTATCATAGTAATAAAACAGTGTTGTATGACATGAAATTTCTCTTTGCCTTCTGCAAAGCTGACAGATTTGCCACTGGCAGGAATTACCTGAGAACATCTTACAGTCAGTCAGAGAGAGAAGTAAGAGCCTCCCCAGAGTCACCAAATGTCCATAAATTCGCCTTCAGCACTTCCGCAGTCCCCTCAGCAACACTGAGTCCAGTACAAACCACTGACCTCCCGAGCTCCAGATCCGAACCTCCGACACTGTCAGGAATCCTTCAGCACCTCCTTGCATTTTGGCTCTGATAACTGGTATCCCTCCAGCCAGTCTCCAGCAGTCTGCAGCCCAGCCCGACCCTTCCAACAGCAGTCTCCAGCAGCCCACAGCTTCCCCCGGTTCCTTGCCTCGCATCGCCAAGAGCCTGCCACTTGCGCTGGTCTCTCAGCCACAGAGCCACCATCACCATCCCCATGGGTCATCTACTCCACTTCTCCCCCTCAGATGGTGCATGATCTTCCCATCCTCTGGTGCCCTTCTCCAGGTAAGAGGCTCTCGGGTAATTCATTTCCCAGAGTCTGCAGCCTCAAATGGTTGCTGCCGATTAATAGGCACTGCCATCTTGGGCAAAGACCCACAGTCATGGGATTTAGAATTTAAAACCCATTGGCTCCCTCAACAGGCTGTTCAAAGCCCGTTTGGAGCAATCAGCAGTCGACTGGCATCTGGACCCCACAGAAGCGCTGCATCTCCGCTCCCTGCGGGTCAGCACCAGTGGCAGCACCATCATTTTTCACTCACCCTACACCTAGAGATGGTGCAAAGGTCAATGTCAATTTCTTCCCTCACTTCCTGTAGAAACTTAGTGTATATCCCATCCAGCCCTGGGGGTTTATCTAGCTAAATGATTTTTTTAACCTCAACATGTTCTGGCACATTAGCCTGAACTACACTGACCTCACATTCACCATGGTCCCTCTCTTTAGTGAGCACGGAAGCAAAGTGTTCATTTAGGACCTCTCCTACCTCCAGGCAAATGCTCTCCCTTTTTCCCTAATCAGCTGTACCCTCACTCTAATCATCCTTCTGTTCTTCACATACATGTAGATTGACTTTGTTTTACTTAATGCTACTTATCAAAGCCTTCCCACATCCCCTTCTTGCACTTTTTTTGAGTTCCTTCCTGGCTAGTGTTGAATTCTAATGAGCCATTCCTGACTTATTTCCTAAAATTTATGCATGCTTCCCCTTCCTCTAGACTAGGTATTTCAGCTCTCTTTTTTATTTATTACTTCACTGTAAACATATATATAATATATATAAATATTCATCACTAAAAGTTATACAGTGACATTTTCATTTTCTTTCCCCCCCTTCCTCCCACCTTCCCTACCCCCTATAATGTAAATATGATATAAAAGAAGAAAAAATAATAAACAATTTTTAAAAAACACAAAAAAAAAGAAAAATTAAAAATTCCATATTTAAATATTGGTACCTTATTGGTTTAAGAGATGGAGGTCTGAAATCAGCAGTTCGTAATATATTCTATGTCTGGTTCCCAAATTTGTTAAAATAAAGTATGTTCATCTTTAAGATTGTAAGTAATTTTTTCTAATGGAATATGGTTGTTCATTTCTATATGCCATTGTTGTATTTTTAAGGTTGCCTCAGTTTTCCACATTATCATTATACATTTTTTTGCTGCTCCAAGTGCAATCATAGTAAATCTTTTTTGGGCTTTGTCTAATTTTAGGATTAATTCTTTGTCTTTTATGTTGTTTAACAGAAAGAATTCTGGATATTTTGGTATGTTACTTTTTGTAATTCTATTTAATATTAAGTTTAAATCCTCCCAAAAGGTCTTCACTTTTGTACATGTCCAAACTGCGTGTAATGTTGTTCCAATTTCTTGTTTACAACGGAAGCATTTGCCTGACATTGTTGGGTTCTACTCTTTTAACTTTTGAGGTGTAACATATAATCGATGGAGCCAATTGTATTGTATCATACGAAACCGATTACTTATTGTATTACTCATGGTTCCTGTGCATAGTTCCTCCCATGTTTTATTATTCACATTTTTAAATCTTTTTCTTTCCCAACCTTGTTTGGGTTTATAAATTGCTTCATCATTTTCCTTGTATTGCAATTTGCTGTATATGTTTGTAATGATTTTTTTTTACTTTCACGGTATCTGTAATTAAGAATTCAGGTAATCTTAGACTAGTTCCCAATTTTTCTTTTAAACTTTCAACTGATAGAATGAAAATATTACACCATGTGATATTCCACATTTGTCTTTTAATTGTTCAAATATTAATAAATTATAACAGTTGATAGTTTAATCTATACAAATGATTTAAATTATTATCTATCCTGATACCGAGTTAACATATAGCCTGTGATTGCCATTTAAAAGGGGATTCCTTTTTGCATTTTGTGTTATCATCTTTGTTCATTGGCATTACTTCACTTTTATTAACATTAATCTTGTATCCCAATATCTCTCCATATTCTTTCAATTTTATATATAATCTTTCTATTTATTTATCTGGGTCTGTTAAATATACTACAATAACATCCACAAACAAGCTAATTTTATATTCTCTCTTTTACTTTTATTTCTTTTATCATAGGATCCCTTCTTATCAGCTCTACCAATGTTTTATAGACATAGCAATCAGGGTAGGTGTCAATGGGCATCCCTGCCTAGTTGACTTACTCAATTTAAAATGGTCTGAAACATACCTTATTTGTTACTACTTTTGCCAAAGATCCATTATACAGTGCTCTAATCCAATTAATAATTTTTTCCTGGTAATTTGAATTTCTGTAGCACTTTAAATAGTTAATTCCATTCCATCCTGTTGAAAGCTTTCTCTGCATCTAGAGTAATTGCCACAGTTGGTGTTTTATTTATTTGCGCTGTATGGATTAAATTGATAAATTTACAGACATTATCTGCTGCTCTTCTATTTTTAACAAATCCTGTCTGGTCTACCTTCACTAATTTCAGTACGCAGTCTGTCAATCTATTTGCTAGCAATTTTGCAATTAGTTTAGAATCTGTATTTGGCAAAGATATTGGTCTATATGATGCCATTGACAGCTGATCTTTTTCCATTTTTGGAATTCCTGTAATTATTGCTGTTTTACATGGGTCAAGCAAATTCTGGGTCTCTTCCACCTGTTTCATTACCTCTAAAAGGGGCAGAATTAATAGATTACCAAATACCTTATAAAACTCTGATGGGAATCCATCTTCGCCTGGTGTTTATCATTTGGTAGCATCATTTATATAACTTGTATTTCTGCAATTGTCAGGGGTTTTAGCTATCTATTTTGATCTTCCAATTGTAATTGTGGTAGTTCAATGTTTGATAAAAATTCATCAATTTTGTCATTCTTCCCTGTATTTTCTGTTTGATACAATTGCTTATAGAATTTTTTTTTAATTTCCATTAATCTCTAATGGGTGATATGAAATCTGTTTATCCTCCTTTCTTATCGCTAAGATAGTTTTTTCACTTGTTCTGTTTTAAGTTGCCAGGCCAATATTCTGTGGGTTTTCTCTCCTAATTCATAATATCTTTGGTTTCATTATGTTTTTCTCCACTTTAAACATTTGTAATGTTTCATAATTTAATTTTTTCTCTGCCATTTCTCTCTTTATGTCTTCCCTTCTCATTAAATCTTTTTCTATAGTTATTATCTCTTTTTCCAACCATTCTATTTCCCGTTTATATTCTTTTTTAATCTTAGTTGTGTAACTATTTGTCCCCTAATAAAGGCTTTCAAAAAATTATCTTTTACTGAATTTGTATTTATCTCAAAATATATTTTGATTTGATGTTCAATGTATTCCCGATAGTCTTGCCTTTTTAACAATATAGGGTTTAGCCTCCATCTATATGTTTTTGGTGGAATATCCTCTAACTCAATTGTTAATAACAAGTGTGAGTGGTTAGATAAAAGCCTTGCCTTATATTCGGTCTTTTGAACTCTCACCTGGGTCTGAGCTGACAACAAGAATATGTCAATCCTAGAGTAAGTTCTGGCTCTGTTTGAATAATATGAGTAATTTCTTTCTTTAGGGTGTTGCTTTCTCGAATATCAATTATTTTCAAATCATGCATTGATTTTAATGTAAATTTGGTTGCTTTAGTTTTTTGTTATCTTCCCAGTTTTATCTATCAATAGGTCAAGGCTAAAATTAAAGACCCCCCCCCCACCCCTAGTAAAATATGTCCCTGTGTCTGCTATCTTTAAAAAGATGTCCTGCATAAATTCCTGGTCATCTTCATTAGGTTCATAAATGTTCAGCAAGTTCCAAAATTCTGAATAAATCTGGCACTTCATCATTACATATCTACTTGCTGGGTCTGTTATTATTTTCTTTATCTTAATTGGCAGATTCTTATTAACTAATATAGCAACTCCCCTGGCTTTTGAGTTGAATGATGATGCCTCAACATGACCTACCCAGTCACTCTTCAACTTGCAGTGTTCTAACTCATTCAAGTGTGTTTCTTGTATAAATGCTATGTCTATTCTCTCCTTTTTAAGTAGTCTCAGTAGCTTTTTTCTCTTAATTTTATTGTGGATTCCATTACTATTAATAGTCATATAGTTCAATGTACTCATCTGTTTTCAACTCTCTCCCACCTCTTCAACCCCTCCATCTCCTTTCTTCCAAAATCACTCTTTAAATTGTTCTTACTCTTTGCTATATGTGACAAAATAACAAAACACACAAAAACAAAATTATTAAAAACACATTAACTCCCCTTTTACTGAGTTGCCCTTGCCATCTCGCAAGACACCCACAACTCCCTTTTCTACCTGGGTTGCGATATTGACCACAAACTTCAACAGATTTCACAGTGGGTAGATCCTCCCCCTTTCCCAGCCCTCCCCCAGAGAAAACACTAATATATTATTCTTAAAAATATAGCAAAGCCCTTTTTTTTTAAATAAAAACTTAAACGTCTATGTTCAGACTATTAACTTTCCAACTAATTTATATACATTATCTTAACAGTTCTTTTAATTTTTTTTTACTCTTCTTTTTGTTGTTTATTTGGGAATCGGTCTGCAAACCGATGAGCTTCTTCTGGATCTGAAAACAGTCTATTTTGCCCACCAGGAATGAATACTTTCAACACTGCTGGATGTTGCAACACAAAGTTATAACCTTTTTTTCCCACAGTACCATTTTTGCTCAATTAAACTCCTTTTGTTTCTTTCAAAGTTGAAAGTTAATATTTGGATTTTAAAAAATATTTTTTTCCCATTGTACTCGAATGATTCCTTATTTTCTTTCACTCTTTTCATTGCCAGTTCTAATATTTTCTCTCTTGTTGTATATCATAGTAGTTTTATTAGTATGGAGCGCAGTTTCTGATGTGGCTGCGGCTTTGGTGTCAATGCTCTGTGGGCTTTTTCGATTTCTATTTCTTCTTGGAGTTCTTCCACTCCCAAGATCTGTGGGATCCATCCTTTCATAAATCTTTTTATGTCCGTTCCTTCTTCACCTTCTTTCACGTCCACTGCTTTTATATTGTTACGTCTGCTGAAATTCTCTAAAGTAACAGTTTTTTGGGCTAATAAATCTTGTCTTTTTAATCTCCTTATCTCTATCTTCCAGTTGTTCTCTTAACTTTTTTACCTCCATTTCCGTGGCTATCCCACTGTCTTCCACATCAACAACTCATTTTCTTATGTCTATCACAGCCTTCTCTATTCTCTGCGTTTTCAAATCTGTCTCTTGCAGTTGTTTTTTTATATATATAGTATTAAACTCAGTCCTCATTGTGTCCATTAATATCTTTATTTGGCTGTCAAAATACACCTTGCCAATAATTGACTGCTTCTGTTTTTTTACCTTTGATTTTTTTTCTTGTAAGTCTCTATCTTCTTCTTGGTCTTCTTGCTCCAGCTCCACTTCATGGCTCCAAGTTCCTCCTTCTGCTGCCATTGTCGCTTCTACGGCATCTCTAGCCACCGCCTCAGTGGCCTCTCCAGCCGCCGCCGCAGCGTCCCGCTGCCAGCATCCACTCCCACCGTCATCCTCGTTATAATGCGTACTGTGCATGCGCTACTCCTTGTGCATGCGCACCGGCATTTCTTTCTCTGGCTCTGCGAGCCAGTGTTCCAGATCGCGCCAAGGTACATCGTCGCCCAGCTGTCCACTCATCGGCCTCGCCAATTGGGCCATCATCTTCTTGGGAAGAGCTCCCTGCTCCCGGACACCAGTAAGGCCTTCCTTTTTTCCCCTGGCGATTTCTTCATCTCCTCTTTGCTAGCCATTATACTCTTAATACTTTGGAGCCATCCTCAGATTGTTCTTTTATTTTTTATCTTGCAACTTTTTTTATGTTTTACTTCTCTGCTTTGTTTTTCTACCCTTTTTTTCCCCAGTTTCTCTGAGGAGGGCTGGTTTTCCCTGACCAGCCACTACTCCATCACGTGATGTCCCCCCAACCATAGCTTCTTTACAATCTATCCTAGTCTCTATCCAAGACCCTGTACATGAACTTTGAATATCCTTCACATTTGTGCTGTGCAGTTCCATGAGAACATTGCTCTCAATTTACTATCCCCAGTCCCTGTCTAATATCATCATAATTAACCCTTCCCCACTTTAATACTGTTCCATATTGCCTGGTCCTATCCTTGTCCATAACAGGACTAAATATAAGGGAATTGTGGTGATTATCTCCAAAATACTCACACAGAGAGAGATATGTCACATGACCAGGTTCATTACACTGCACTAGATTCAGAAAGGCCTTGCCTTGAGTTGGCTTGTCCACATAATGGGTCAGGAATCCTTTTTGGTCACACCTGACAAATTCTGCCCCGTCTGAATCTTTTGCATGAACAATGCGCCAGGCAATATTAGGGAAGTTGAAGTCTCCCATGACAACAACCCTGTTATTTACGTACCTTTTCAAAAGGTGCCTACTTGTCTGATCCTCAGTGTCCTAGTGGGTATGTGAAACCTTAAAGAACTCTTCCAAATGAGTAATTGCTCCTTCCAGTTTCTGATTTCCACTCACAATGACTCAGTGACGATCCTTACACAATACCTTCCTTCCTACAGCTGTTATACTATCCCTGATTAGTAATGCCTCTATCACCACCTCTCCCCATTACCTCTCAAGTTGATGGTAGCAGAGGGGAAGCCATATTTTTAACTCAGCCTTTACCCACATTTCCTCCATTTTCTGCACATCTGCCCTGGACCCTTCCACCCCAAGACACGACAAGGACAGATTCCACATTCAACGTATTATCCCACGCAATTTGCACCACATACAATGGTTTCCCATCAGTAGACAACCTTCCCTCTCCACTTTCTCTTGGAATTTCTCCCTCTGAGACTCTATCATCTAATTATCTTTTCCCACAAATCGCCCCTTGGTACCACAAGAAATGCTACACCATAGATTCTCAAGGTGGGGTGTGGGAATATTTTGGGAAATAATTAAAAAGTTGATTTGAAAAGATAAACTCATTCTGTTGGTGTGAAAGATGGGACTTGACAACACTCTTAGTAGAATACAACTGTGGTAACTTCCAAGTAAAATCACTTTGTTCTTTTTATTTTCATAACGGGGTTTGCTTGTCCGTTTCTGTTGTTTCCCTTATTTTAACTGTTATTATCCTTGGTTAACATTATAATCATATTTTTTCCAACCAATCTTATTATAATCCATTCCAAATTATCTCATTGGCGACAAGGATCTCACATTATCTCAATAATCATGTCTCCATCCATACTTTACTTTTTTAGTTCAGTAGAGAGTGAGACCTGTATCTGTATGTATCTTTGTGCACTAGCATATTGGTGGGGGGAGGGGGGTTCCACCCCAGGTGCCAGCCTGAGGGGGACACCAAAAATTGAAAAAAAAATTGGGACCCCAGAAAGTCAAGCACAAGGCAAGTGCAGTTTTGATGCACTCTCTGTGAGAAACAAATGTCAAACAGTGCTAGTGATTTTTTCATATTTTTAGAGTCAGTATTCTTCCTTTGATTCGATCATTACTTTTATTACATTTTTCATTTCTAAGACAAAATAAAAAATTGATTAATCTGTTTCAGCGAGCTTGTGCTATTGTATTAATCTATTTCAGGGAGCTCGTGCTGTTGTATTAATCTATTTTAGGGAGCTAGTGTTATTGTATCAATCTATTTCAGGGAGCTCGCACTGTTATATATTCAAAATGAGCAGACCAAGGAAGAAAATGGTTCTTTAATATTTAGTGGAGTTCTTGAAGTTTGGGTTTATACCTGCTGTACATGATGAACGTGCACTTTTTTGCAAATTATGCCAACAGACTTTGACAAATGAAACAATGAAAACAGGCCACTATGAAGCACATTTGAGAGTAAAACATCGTGTCAGTTCAAAATTGGAATATTTGAAATAACTGAAAGAGAAGTTTGAAAATAGATCAAAAATCACTTCATTATTTGCTACGCAAACTACAGCCCTGGGGCTAGGGCAAAAAAGGTTGAGAAGCACTGTGCTACGCATTCCCATACCTCTTCACTCACCACACAGTCTGGTCAAGTAGCATCAATATAAGAAAAATAGTCAACATTTGGAGCCAAAGCCTTCATCAAAAGAGTGTGCAAAGGAGAGAGAGCCAGTATAAAGAGGTCAGGATGAGAGAGATTGGATAAGGGCCAGTAGGGGATTGAGGAACTACAGAGGTAAAAATTTACATACAACAGGCATTAGATTAGAACAAGAGAAAGGCAAGAGAACAAAAGGGGGTCACTGGGGAAGACAGGTCATGTAGGATGGACAGGAATGATAAGTGGAGATGAAGGGCTGCCAGTGCTAGAATTTGATAAGGGAAAGGTGATATCTTAAAATAAAAAAATATTCCAGACCACTCCAGAGTTGTCGAGGTTGCCAATTCTACAGAATCCTCATGCTAGTTATAACCTCATATTTGATATTAAATGGCACTTTTTTTTTCTCCAAATTTACTTCCTATGTTTGTTTTTGAACTCTTCTCAGACTTCCAGTGTCAGGAGAGGTCATGGGCAGACGAAAGGAGATATGGGAGGTAGGACAGAATTACACATCAACAAATTCGGGTTCTAAAATTACACCAAGGACAAACAAGTGAACAATAAACTAGAGACTCATTTAAGGACTCTTACTTTGCCCCTTATTTATCATTGGATGTTTATTTTATTTTTTTCGCACAGTTTGCACTTATTTTATTTGTTTACATTTCTCTCTTCTATATACGTGTCTTTTATTGAGTACAGTTTAGTTTTGCACTACCGATAAGGAGAAATTCTGCCTGGCCCACAGGAAAAAGCATCTCAGAGTTGTATGTGATGGATGTACTCTGACAATAAATTTAAATATTGAACTTAATATATGTGACACTTCAGCTGTCCTCACCAAGCCGAAAGATCTCTTGCCTCAAATACAGTCTCAGACACATACATAAACTGATTTCAAGTCGGATGCAAGTTGTACTACTCACACTCAATAGCCTCATTTCCATCAATTCTGACTACTGCCATTTCACTAAATGTTCCTCAGGGTACATTTAAAGATGTTACTGAAGAGGAGAAAACCTTTTCAAGTTAGGTGAGACATCATGAACTTGTTACTACATGGACATTAGTAATGTGTTTGGAAAAGGTCCTGCATTGGAGCTTGGTCACGAAGATTCAGTCACTTGGTATTCAGTCCGAGGCAGTAAATTGAATTAAACATAGGCTTTCCGGGATGCCAGAATGGTAGTAGATGATTGCCTCTCTGTGGAGGCTTGTGACTAGTGGTATTCCTCAGGAAAAAGTGCTGGGTCCAGCAGTCAAATATGCCAAATTTTTATTTTTAATTCAATCTTAAAGTATAGTTGCTAAACTACAGGAAGGATATGATAGCAATAGAGAGTACAGAAACAATTCCTAGAATCATGCAGGTTTGATAGGCTAGGTTTATTCTCATTGAACTGAGAGGTGACCTTAAGAGATTTATAAAATTTTATCCCAGGGCAGGGGAGTCTAGAACTAGATAGCACCGATTTAAAAGGGTACACTTGATATTTCTTCCATGCAGGATTGTATGGGTTTTCTGGGATAAGCTACCAGAGGAGCTGGTAGAGGCAGATAGAAATAAAATATCCAAAATGTGTTTTGTTTTCTTTAAAAGAAAAAGGATACTTTGATTGGAAAGGCAAAGAGCTATGCAGACCTGATGCAGTCGAACAAGACGAGTGGATCACTCGAGGTGGTGGTTACAGTCTGAATGGAAAACACGGGTCAAAGTGACTGCCTTCTATGTAGCACAATTCTGTGATTCTAACTTGCACCAAATTTTCCTTCCAATTATTTGAACTATTGAATGAATTATATGTTTACTTTCATATTTACACATGATTTATACAATTCCAATTGTTGGAAATTATCCACCACCCATGCAAAGAAAAGCTAGAATGGTAACTTGGGTTTCATCTTTGGAGTTCTTGAAGAGCTTTCATTCAAGAGCAACAGCTGTTTAATATTGTGAGCTCGTCATGAGCAAGCCAATATGTTTCAACTTCAAGTGTACATAGCTCTTCAATCTAACATTTTGTGCTATACATTCATATTTTCTAAATATTTTCATGAACACTGGCACAAAGAAAACTTTTATTTTAAAATCAAAACAGTTGCTGCAGGAAATCCAAAATCAAAAAAAATGTTTGAAAAACTCTAGGCATTTGTGCAAGATGAAACAGGAACAAAGAAGAATGAGGGGAGATTTGACAGTGGGTGGACAAAATGATGAGGGGTATTGACAGAATAAATGCAAGGAGGTTCTTTTCACTTAGATTAGGAGAGATAAATATGAGAGGACATGGATTTAGGGTGAAAGGGGAAAGGTTTATGGGAACAGGAGGGGGAACTTCACTGAGAGTAGTGGGAGTGCGGAACGAGCTGCCATCTGACATGATGAATGCGGGCTCACTCAAGGTTTAAAAATAAATTGGACAGATACACGGATGGACGAGGTCTAGAGGGTTATGGAATGGGTGCAGGTCAGAGGGACTAGCAGAATGGAAGGGCCAAAGGGCCTGTTTTCTGTGCTATGGTTTTCTCTCGTTTTTGATTTGAGATCCTTCCTCAGAATTTACAGTGTGCAGCACACCTTTAAGAACTGGCTCACAAGATCAAAGCAGCAAATATCATGGCAGCAGTTAGTGAGAACATGCAGTGGATGAAAGCAGCACAACAAACTAAAACTGACAGTGCAGCATCACACAGAGAAATCTAACACTCGATGGAGATAATGTTTAACAAATTCTATTAAAGGTATCCCATTACAATATTCTTAACTGCTCCCAAATATTTAAAGAACTACCAGTATTTCTGCACCAAAATGAAGACAACACATTTCAGTCAAATTTGGACATTACATACCTCTCACAAAAGGTGTGTAGACAAGGAAGAACTTTAGGTATTTTGTAACGATCCAAGCAGATGCTGCAGATCAGAAACTGTTTGTCAATTTGGCGTACCACAGGACTGGTAATGCTCGAGCCGTCACTGGCCATCCTAAAGCACTGACATATGGGTCCAGTTTGGCCTCGCCAAGCACACTGAAAGGAAAAGGCAGAAATCAATAAATATGAACTTTAAAACAAATGAAAGCAAAATTAACACAGCACAATTCAAATGATTATACATTTTGTCACAACCAAATAAAACCAGTTAAACAAAGTCTGCAGATGCTGTGATTGTAGTTCAATGCACAAAAATATTGGAGAAACTCAGCAAGTCACACAGCACCTATGGAAAGCAAAGGGTTATAATTCTCTGAATGGAAAGAGAAGGATGGAGGGGAGCAAGAGGAAAGAAAGGAATAGAGAAAGAGAGAGAAGCAGGGGATGACACACAGTATGCTATATCTGTAATGGAGGCTTGCAGCCTCATGGCATGCCTCATGGTGCTGTTTACATCAAATTTAAAGTAAAGAACCTTTTCCTTCATTCATGAACTCACCCTAACCCCAATGTACGAATACAAGATGTAATAGAGGGCATAAACAAAAACTGGAGAAGTTGATGTTAATGCCATTCTCCAAGGGATATCCCTTTGCTTTTTATAGAGACCACGTGACCTGCCGAGGTTCTCATACCCTTTTGTATATTTCATACAAAGCCAAATATCTAACAGAAACTTATACTGATATTAATAGATTTTTGAAACTATTGTTTGGCAATACGTGTTAGCCACTTAAGGACCTATTTATTTATCAGTGGCTTGCACATCAGTCCATGTCAAGCAAAAGCATACCAATACGAACAGAATGACACATGATCAGAATGGAACATCGAACATGTTGGAAGGAGTAAATAGTAAACAATTATCCTGATTAATGCAGAATCAGATGCAGTTTGCATTTTTGTACACTGAGCAAGAGGACAAAAATACAGCAATGTTTCTTTGCTAATAGATAGAAACAGGGGTGTGAACAGATGAATAGACAGAACCAAGTTATGGAGGGGTGTGGTCCAAGGTTGGCAGGTGATAGTTTGCATCGACAACTTCGTTGGTGCTGGTCCCTTCACTCAGTTTCATCACCTTTACCACAAATTTCCACCCAGTCTTCAAATTTACCTGGACTATCTCATACACTTGTCTTTTTCCCTCAGAACTCAGTCTCCATGTCATGATGGAAACCACCACCTAACATCTACCATAAACCCAACATCTTGCACAATTACTTTGACGACACCTCCTCCAAATCGGTATCCTGCAAGGATGCCATCCTTTTCTCTCTGTTTCCATCTAAGCCAGTGCACTTTGAAGCTTTTGCTCTGGGACTTCTAAAACATCCTTCTTCAGTAAATATGGCTTCCTCTCTGCCATAGTGGGAGCCTTTGACCTTTCCTCTACATCTGCTGTCATCTTCCCTCTTCCTCAGCAGGACTCTTGGATTCTTGCCTTTCATTCCACCAGCCTCTACACACAGCAGGTCATCCTCCATTTCAGCCAGATCCAATGGGATCTCGCAACCATTCATTCTACCACCCCCCTTCACCCCTTCTTCATGTTCCCCAGAGACCACAACCCCCTCATTCAGCCCGACCAGCACTTTCCTGTGCATTTTCTTTATAAATTTAGACATACAGCACCGTAACATGCCCTTTCAGCCCATGAGCCCGTGCTTCCCAATTACACCCAATTAACCTGAGCCACCTGCAGTTTAAGAGAGAATGTTGAGAGAGTCATTATTGTCCTGGCACCAAGAAACTAGATTCTCTATCAATCTATATTCTGCCTCATCATTGTTCAAGATCTGGCCAACAGCAGTGGTGGCATTAATAAATTTTTAGTTGGACTTGGAGTGTGCAACAATATATAGTCTGAATATGTGGTCTTGTAGGGCAACAGTATTGAGGGCAATTGTAGAGGTGTTGACTCCAATCTTTACTAATTATGGACAGGAAATCAAGGATCCAGCTTTTTATGGGGGATGGTGAATGCTACTGGAAAAAAAAAAGACCTGGAGTTTGGAGACAACTTAATTTGAGACAATGGTATTCAAGGCAGAACAGGTTAAGGAATAGTAACAGATAATCTGCTGGGAGAACTCACCAGGTTGAGCAGAAGTAGAAGAAAAAGAAATGGTCAACATTTCAGGTTGAAACCCTCCATTAAGACAGAGTACAGAGGGGAGGTTGTCATCAAGTCATTCTAGTCATAAATAATCTCTCTTCTGACACCTCAATTCCATCAAATCAAATGTTTTGCCATGATTACTCAAATGGATCCCAGCTAGGCCAATTTGTTGGCTATGTGTAACAATTCTCATTCTAAACCTACACCAGCATCATCTCCCCAAACTCTTCCTCTGATAATATTGAGGACTGAATTGAAGATGCTTCCTCCACCCATTCAGAACTTGACAATTTCATACATTTTATGGCCAACCTCCACCCTATTCTGAAATTTACGGATCATTTCTGACCTGTTTTTCTCCCCTCTGAGCGCTGTCGATGAAGGAGTTCAGCCTGAAAGATTGATCATTCTTTCTCACAATTGATGCCCCACTGTGTTCCTCCAGCAGATTGTTTGTTGCTTCAGATTCCAGCATCTGCAGCCTCGCTTGTCAATGTATAGCAGTCTGACGCAAGCGTCTTTGCTATCCAGATGTTCCAGGGATGGGTGGCGGGCCAGAGCGATGGTGTATGTCATGAATCTGTGAGTGAATTGAAGTGGTTCAAGCCTGGCAGGAGGCAAGAGTTAATCAAGCCAGGACTAGCCTCTCAAAGTACTTCATGTTGGTCAATGCGAGACCCACTCGTCTCTAAGTCTCTGGACCCCACCATCAGAAACTTCACTAGTCTCTGAAGACCTCCATCCCTATTGCAAAGGTCTTAAAGCCCTCCACTTCTTCCTGGATCAACATTCTGACAGACTTCCCTTCCTTCTCTTTCTGGCAAAACTGATTCTCATCCTTGACTCATTTTTCAACACCTCCATTTCTTTTAAATCAGAAGGTTTTGGTATGGACACTTGTCCACCTTGGTTCTGAACCTACCCCACCACCACCCACAAACTCTTTTCCATTACATTAAAGACAACTTTGGGGTTGCCTTCTGCACCTGTGCAGAACTCACCAATTTTATCAACTATCTACTAACCTCCACCCCATTCTCAATTTCAATTGGACAATTTTTGAGATACATCTCTCCTCTTACTAGATCACTATCTCCATCTCATGCTACATACTGACACTTACTACAAACCCATTGACTCCTATAGCTATCTCGATAACAAACTCTCCCATCACTTCTATGGCAAAAATGCCACCTCTTTCTCCCAGTTTCTCTGCCTCATTTGCTTTCAAGAGAATCAAAATTTATTGTCATGACCATGTCATGAAATGTGTTGTTTTGCAACAGCATTACAGGTGAAAAATTGACACAAATTATATTTTTAAAAATAAATAAATTAGCACAAAATATGAGGAAAGTAAATTAGTGTCTATAGTTCATTGCCTATTCAGAAATCTGATGACAGAGGGAAGTAAGCTGTTTTTGTACTGTTGGACATCTGTCCTCAGGCTCCTGTAGTTTGACTAGCTGATATATCATCGATGAAGTGAAGATTGATGTTCATAATAGCACTGGCTGAGTTCACAACCCTCTGGAGATTTTTCCTGTCCTTCACACCAAACAGATGCCCTCCACGGTACACCTGTAGAAATTTGCAAGCGTCTTTGGCAACATACTGAATCTCCTCAAACTCATCACAAAGTATAGCCACAGTTGAGCTTTCTTCATGATTGCATCGACATGAAGGCCCCAGAATATAATCTTCAGAGATGCTGCCACTCAAGAATTTGAAGTGTGTACCCTGTCCACTGCTGACCCTAGTTTGTGTTCTTTCCCCTCCTGAAATCCACAATCAGTTCCTTAGTTTTGCTAATGTTTAGTGCAAGGATGTTGTTGTAACATCACTCAACAAGCTGATCTACCTCCCTCCTGTATGTTTACCCAATGCCATCTGTGATTCTGCCAATGACCGTGACGTTATCAGCTAATTTATAAATAGCATTTGCTTGAATTGTTCCTAGTCACACAGTCATGGGTGTATAGTGAGTAGAGCAGTGGGCTAAACACGCATCCTTGAGGCGCTCCTGTTTGGTAGTCAGTTAAGGAAGTAACGTTGTTTTCAATTGGTTCCGACTGGGTTTTCCGATGAGGAAATCAAATAGCCAGATGCAGAGGGAGATGTAGAGGCCCAAATTTTGAAGCTTGCTGACCAGCACTGAGGGTACAATAGTGATGAAAGCTGAGCTGCAGTTTATGAAAACCAGCCTGATGTACACATTTCTGTTGTGTAGATGATCCAGGGCTGAGTGAAGAGCCAATGAGATTGCACCTGCTGTGGAGCAATTGTACCAGTATACAAATTGCAGTGGGTCCAGATCTTTACTTAGGTACAAGTTAATTCTGGCCATGACCAACCTCTCAAAGCATTTCATAATAGAAGATGTGAGAGCTACTGGACGATACTCATTGAGGCAGCTCACTCTGCTCTTCTTGGGTACTGGTGTAATTGGTGCTCTTTTGAAATGGTTGGGAACCTCCAAATGCAGCAATGATAATGAAAGCGTCTGTTAACACTCCAGTTAGTTGGTTGGCAGAGATTTTCAGTGTACACCATCTGGGCCTGACGTCTTGCAAGGGTTCACCCTCTAAAAAGCTGTTCTGACATAAGCCTCAGAGAGAGATATCACAGGGTAGCCAGGAAACCTTCCATTCCAGGACATTCAAATGATCTCCTTTTTCAAGCAACGCAGCTTCCCCTCTTCTGTAGTCAGTAGAGCCATCTTCTACAGTTACTCTGCTTCTCTGAGTTCTGCTCTCAATTCCTCCTCCCCAATTCAGAACAGGGATAGAGTATCTCTGCTCCTCATCTTTTATCCCACCTGCCTCTCCATTGAGCACATCATCCTCTGCCATTACCACCAGCTGCAACTTGCCCCCATCACCACATGCCTAACCTTCATGCCTTTTTTCAGAGGTAATTCCCACAGTGCCACCCTGGTCAACTCAACCCTTCCCACCTATCTCTCCATGAGCTCTGATACTTACCCCTGCAGGAAGCACAACACAATTATATTTTAGAGATGCAGCACAATTCCAAGTCCTTTTGGCCCATGCCACCCATTTACACCCATGAGAGCAATCAGCCTATTAACCAGTTCATCTTTGAAGCTTGGAAGGAAACTGGAGCACCCGAGGTGGGGTGGTTGGGGAGGAACCCACACGGACGTAAAATCATATATAAACTCCTCACAGGCAGTGCCAGATTCAAATCTGGGTCACTAGCATTGAAAAAAGCATAACAATAATCACCACCCGAAATGTGTCATCTCAAAACACTTGATCTTCTCTATCCAGGGACCCAAAGATTCCACAGAGGCAAAGATTGACATACACCTTCTCAAACCTCACTGCTTTTGCCACTCCTGATGTAACATCCTCTCCATTGGTGAGACCAAGTGCAGACTTGGGGAACAGTTTCACTCAGCTTACGCTCGGTCTTCAAGAGCCATCCTGAACTCCTCATTGCATTTCAACTCCCCTTCCCATTCCAATGGCTGTCTGCTCTGGGCCTGCTCCACTGCAGGAATAAAGGAACAACAACTCGTACTCCTCCTCTGGAGTCTACAGCCCAATGGTATGCAAGTAGAATTTACTAATTTCAGGTTACAAGTCCCTTCTCTTCTTCTGGAATCCTTCCACTCTTCCATTTTTCTTCCCTCTCCCACCCACCCCCATTCTCATCCCCTTTCCTCTTTGGTTCCTTCCCCCACTGAATTCTTCCACCCCTCTTAATTTCTCCCTCTCTCCATCTACCCTCTCTGTTCCACATAGTTTCTGTTCATACCAACATTCTTACCTCTCATCAGATTTCAGCCTTTGTCTTCTCATCACCCACTCCATTCTATGACACTTTCTCCACCTTTGTTTTTATTGCCTCTCTCCCCTTTTGGTCTGCCATCTTCTGCCTTTCTCCCTGGCTCATCAATTCCACACCAGCCCTGCCCAACTAAGGCAGACATACCATATGCCTTCATTACCACCCTATGTTTTTAAATGGCCACTTTAGAAGGAGTAATGGACCTGCACCTCCATATCTCTCTCCACATCAATGCTTTCAAAGAGACCTGCCTTTAACTGGATTTGTTCCCCTTACATTTGACCTCCCAAAGTGCAACACCTCACATTGGTCTGTCTTAAACTCCATCTTCCATTTCTTTGACCACACCTGCAGTTAATCCATATCCTCTTGTATATTTGATGACTTTGGACAATGCACTGCTCCACCAATTTTAGAGTCATCTGCAAATTTACCCACTCACTTTTCCATCCAAGTCACTGATTACCAAGATCCCAACACTAATTCCTGTAGAACACCACTGGTCTCTAGCTCAAATAACACTCTTTCACCACGACCTTCTCTTCTATAGGCTAGCCAATTAAGAGCTCAAACTAACAATTTACCATGGATTCCATGATAATCCTGGATTATCCCTACACCCCATCCTGAACAATGATATGCCTTTGTCTCCCCTCCATGATTTTGCTCACTACTTGTAAAGGTATAATGATCTCTGTCAAGGTTGCAGCATACCCCTTGGCTCTTTCAAGATCAAAAGGCCAAGGATATATCTAGTCGGCAGAGAACCCATCAATTTTGATGTTTCTCAAGATGCCCTTGCAGACTAGCACTATTTTTGTTACGATTTCCATCACTATCCTTCATGCCCTTCTCCTTGGAGAATACCGATGCTAAGTATTTATAGAGCCCCCACCTACTTCCTCTGACTCCAAGCATAAATTTGTTTAGAGTCATCCTAATCTTTCAAGTTACCTTCTTGCTTTTAAAAGTATGGAATACTTGGGAATTCATTTTAATCTTTCTCACCAAATATTAGTGAGAATGTCCCACTGGCCCCAACCATCCTTCCAAGGGCCCCGTTTAAGGTTTCCTGCAATCTTTATACTCTTCAAAACCCATGGGAAATTTAAAGCTTCCTAAACCTTACACATGGCCTTTTTTCCTTTCTGACTCAATTCATGACTTCTCTTATCGTCACAAGATATAGTAAGTAGACGTATTGGCCCATCGAGTCTGCTCTGCTATTCTAATCATGAGCTAACCTATTCACCCACTCAGCTCCACCCCCTGGCTTTTTCCCCGTAACCTTTGTTGCCTTGACTCATCAAATACCTGTCAATCTCTGCCTTAAATACACCCAACAACCTCACTTCCACAGCCGCCTGTGGCAACAAGTTCCACAGACGTAAGAGCCACGGACTAATGAATTTTTTCCACATTTCTGTTTTAAATTGACACCCTTTTATCCTGAAGTTGTGCTTTCTTATCCTAGACTCCCCTACCATGGGAAACATCCTTGCCACATCTGCCCTGTCCAGGCCTTTCAGCATTCCAAATGCCTCAGTGAGCTCCCCCTCATCCTTCTGTACTCTGAGTACAGTGCAAGAGCTGTCAGTCATTACTCACATACTAACCTTTTCATTCCTTGTATTATTCTGGTAAATCTTCTCTGAACCCTCTCCAAATCCAGAATATCTTTTCTCCAATATGGCGCCCAAACCAGTACACAGTATTTCAAGTGAGGTCTCACCAATGCTTTATAGAGTCTCAACATTACATCCCTGTTCTTGTTTATTATCCCTCTTGAAATGAATGCCAACAATGCATTTGCCTTCTTCACCACCGACTCAACCTGAAGCTCAACCTTTAGGGCACCTGCACAAGAACTCCCAAGTCTCTTTGCACCTCGGAATTTTCAATTTTCTCCCATCTAAATAATAGTCTGCCAATGTATTTCTTCTACCAAAGTGCATGACTGTGCACTTTCCAAAACTGCATTTCATTTACCACCTTTTTGCCCATTCTCCTAACTCATCCAAGTCTCTTTGCACAACTTCCCCATCACCCATTTTGGTATCATCTACAAATTTAGACACAAAGCCATCTATTCCATAATCCAAAACATTAATAAAAAGAAGCAGCCCTAACACCGGCCCCTCCAGAACACTATTGGTACCTGGTAGCCAAACAGAATAGGATCCCTTTATTTCTACTGCTTCCTGCCAACCAGCCAATGCTCAACCCATGCTAGTACCCTTCCTGTAATTCCATGGGCTCTCATCTTGTTTACCACCTTGTCAAAAGTCTTTTGAAAGTCCAAATACTCAACATCCACTGTATCTTCTGGTCTATCTCTTCAAAAAATTACAATTGGTTTGTCAGGCATGATTTTCCTATCCTGACTTGGGCCTATGTTTTCATGCACATCTTCGACAATCGACTCCAACAACTTCCCAACCACCCATGTCAGGCTAATAGGTCCATAATTACATTTCCGCTGCCTTGCCCCCTTATTGAATAGTGGGATGACATTTGCAATTTTCCAGTCATCCCAGACCATGCCAGAATCTATTGATTTCTGAAAGATCATTACCAATGCCTCCACAATCTCCATGATTACTTCTTTCAGAACCCTAGGATGCAATCCATCTAGTCCAGGAGACCCTTAGACCTTTCAGCTTTCTGAGCATCATCTCCCTTAAAATAGTAACTGCACTCACTTCCCTTTCTTGATTCCAAAACTGGCCCCACTCTCAGTCTTAACTAGAGGTTATTGGTGCTTATCGCAAAGGGGAAGAGGAGAAGGAAATGGTACTCATGTTATGAGGGTGGGGAGAAGGATACAAGCTGGTAAGGCAAATTTTTGTGTATCATCAGCAAGTTTGTCTACAGTGTACTCCTTAAGGAAGCAATTTAAATTTAGATTGAGATCAGTGATCTGCAATGATCTCTATGGCATCTCACTAGTTAATGATTGCCAATCCACTGATGACCCATTTTCCCCTCAGTTTTCTGTCAGCCAGCCAATCCCTTTCCATGCCAATATTGTCTCAAACCCTGTGCATTTCTCATACCTTCTGGAAAACTAAATGGAGTCTTCTTCAGCCAGCACATATGTAACAAATTCACAAAATTCTGGCAAATTAGAGATCACAGAGAGGCACATAGTGCAGATTAGGCCTGTCATATACCAATCATCCAACACATTTCCCCAAATTCTCCCAAAACTCTACCTAATTCTATTGCTCACCCACATACAAGCAGGAAGTTGTGGCTAATTAACCCATCAATCCATGTCTGTAGGATGTGGGATGAAAGTAGTACAGAAAAGATTTACCAAAATGTTGCCTGCATTAGAGGGTATGAGCTTCAGTGAGATCATGGACAAATTTGGGTGTTTTCTCTGGTGCAGAGACTAAGGCGTGACATAATAGAAGCTTATAATGTTTCGAGAGGCATCAATAAAAGGTAGATGTTCAGAATCTTTTTCCCAGGGACATACACTGTACCTTAAGATGTCCTTGGGTTAAGAGGAGATTGCAGGGCAAGTTTTTTTTGTTTTGTTGCAAGTGTTCCAGGCACTGACCACTCCGTGTTTTCGTGTTGTAAATGCCTGGAATAGATCACCCATGGAAGCAGATAGCACAGTATCATTTAAGAGGCTTCTCGATAGAATTATGAATAGGCAGGGATTAGACTGATAAGCATCATGTGGAAGAAAAGTTTTAGTTTATATTGTCTATCAGGTTCAGCGCAGAGAGGCCTGTTCCTATGCTGGTCTGTTCTAGTTTCCATCCGCACCGGTTCTGTGATCTCATTTGTTGGAAAGTGGGTCAAGAAATGGCTGATGGAATTTAATTTTGTCAAGAGTTACGTGCTGCATTTTGGCAAGTGAAAATTAGAGCAGGACATCAGAATCAGAATTTATTGCGATGAACACGTCACGAGATTAGGTGTTTTGCAGCAGCGTCACAGTGCAAATGTTGTGATAAAATTATACTTAAAAATAAATACATTAGTCCAAACATAAGTGAGGTAGTGTCTGTGGTTCATTGTCCATTCAGAAATGTGATGACAGAGGGGAAGTAGCTATCCTTGTGCAAACGGGTGCTCATCCTCCAGCTCAGACACCTGTTCCTCCTCCCCAATGGTAGCAGAGTGAAGAGGGCATGGCCTGCATGGTGGGGATCCTTGAGGACAGAGCCTGCTTTTTTTTAAAAAGACACCTCATCTTGTAGATGTCCTCAATGAAGTGGAGGCTAATGAAGAGGGGAGACTTATGCAGCAGCCCCCTTACCTTCATCAGACAGGGCATTGAATACAAGAACTGAGACGTAATGTTACAACAGTACAAGATATTGGTGAGGTCGCACTTGGGAGCATTGAGGCAATTAATTCTGGCCTCTAAATGGGAAAGGGTGCAAAATATATTCAAAAACATGTTACTGGGTCCAGAGGGTTCAGATTGGAGAAAATGGACAGGATGGATAGTTTCTTCCCTGGAATGCACAAGGTTGAGCAAGGTGATCTTTTAGAGGGTTACAATATTTGTGAGAGACATAGAAAAGATGGATTGTCATTTTTTTCCCCAGGTAGGAAATTTTACAATTAAGGGTATAGATTTAAGGAAGCAAAGACAAGATTTCGAGGGGACCCATGGGTCAGGTTTTCTGCACAGGGTTGGTAGATGTGCTGAATGAGCTGCCAAAGTGGTAGGGATAGGTACAAATTCTATGCTTAAAAGATATTTGAACAGGTACTTGGATAGGAAATATTTACACCAATGGTTCTCAACCTTTTTCTTTCCACTCACCTACCACTTTAAGTAATCCCTATGCCATTGATGCTCTGTGATTAGTAAGGGATTGTTAAGGTGGTAGGTGGGTGGAAAGAAAAAGTTTGAAAACCACTGTTTCAATTGTACCCAATTGACTCGTTCTGTGCAGGGTTTCATAACTCCAAAGGAAATGGGCCAATAACAATTTTTCTCAAGCAAAATATTTCAGTAACAATTGGGTCTGGAGCAGTAGTTCTCAACCTTCCCTTCCCACTCACATAACACCTTAAGCAATCCCTTACTAATCACAGAGCACCAATGGCATAGAGATTACTTAAAAAAGCTGGAGGTTTAGAGGAATTTGGGCCAATTGCAGACATATGGGATTCATTTGAGTAGGCAACTTAGCCAATGGACAAGTTGGGCCAACGAAGAAACCTTTCTGTGCTGTATAACTATACAATCCACTATCTCACTGGTCACCTTTTAAGACTCAGGACAAGGTCCACAAAGACAGATAGTCCATAGATCCAATAGTTTGCTCAAATACATTTCCCTTGTGGTAACGATTTTCACCTCCTTCTCCAAAACATTCTTCTTCATGGCTACTAGTTGCCAGAAAGGTCTTGATAAGAGCATGAGCAAATCTGAACTTTGGGTACAAGCATTTTCCTGCCGTGTACTCAAGTCAAATTCACAAATTGCACTTATTGAACATGGAGCTTGGATAACACAGTGATGCAGCAGGGATTAACAAATAAAATGTGGCAAGGTTCAACAGATGAATTGTGAAATTATCACGAAACAACATGTTAAAAGAGCAAAAATCACATGACAGGCATTGCTCGAGCAGGGTCCAAGCCATGTTTAATCCTTCCAACAAGTGAATATCTGGACACCTACCTTGATATTAAAAGGCTGATTCCTTGTCAAATCTTGCACCAGCAACATTCTAGGATTTCAACTCTCCACAGATATAGCAACAAAAGCAGATTTGAATTGGATTGCCTACAGTGATCAACACACCTTCTAACCAAAGCATTTGCCAAAAGCAGAATGGTATATTCTCCACTCACCCAGACAAATGCAGTACCAACAGCACAAGGTGCTTGGTATCATGCATAATGTTTTCAAAATGCTTGATTGGCATTCAATCCAGTGGCCCAAGCATTCATTCCTTCACCACCTGTCCACTGTGGCTGTAGTATCTGCCACTTATTGATGCATGTTCTCCTGAAAGTCACACATCATCCAAACAGAGAAATAAATTATTCTTTCATCATCAGAGGGTCCAACTCCAAGTCTAACATCTGACCACACATGTCGAGAATACCTTCTCAGAATGAAAAAATGCAGCAATTCAAAAAGAGCAAGCATTCAAATCCTGAAATGTTAATAAAATGAATTCTCCCAATGCCTTAAAACTACACATTTTCCATTTATCCTATTACCATCTTGGACCTTGCTGCACACAGGTCAGGATGCATTACAAAACCTTTGACTCTGTAGCACTTTTTATGTCTCACTTTTAATGAGCTCTATATCAGTGGAACTTCTCAATTTCCACTTTGGCTGTTCTGAGCATTGAAATCCTCTCTGTCCGTCACTACTTATTCACAATTAGTCAATGAACCAGAATATTTCACATCTTTACAGATTAACCAGACTTCATCATCCTACATGCATCTTTTAGATGAGATCAAAATGCCTGCTTTTTCTTCAAATTGCTGAATGTAAAAGGAAAATAACTGCCATCTTTTTGGAATTGGCCAAAAACCATTTTATTCTTATGTAACATTCACTATCCAGTGATTTGATCATCCCAATTGTCCAGCCTTGGTTAACAGGGCCTGCTCTCCACACCCACTTGAAATACCACAGAGCCCTGCATAATTTATTGTGCTTTAAAAAAAGCACAAATCAAATTATGCGAGAATAAAACATTGCCACAGATTTTGAAGTCCCAAGCATGCTGAATTAATGGAGTTTTACACCTTTAAAAATTAAGCACATCGACATCTCGTGCTTTTCTACTTTTCATTGTGACTGTCTCCTGTTATCCTTCACTATGGACATCTTGAAATTGGCAAATAGCGAGAAACAATAAGGAATTAAGCATCCACATTTGGTTCATGCTTACATTAATTTTTAATTTAATTCCAGTCTGCCAAAGATGCCCTTTGCTAACAAAATAAACAAAGGTGGTTATAACTGAGATCATGCAGAAGGATTGCCATCATAACACTGAAATTAAATGACAACTGCAAAAAAAAATAGATAGCAAAATTAAAAATAAAATGTCCAAATGGAAGAGGCAAAACATTCCAATTTCATCTGCCCGAGCTCCTATCCCATGTAAAAATCATGCAGAAATCAATAATTTATTATTTACGAATAAATCCTCAGACCTACCCATATTCTCACAGAAACGTACATCCATCACAGAAGAGTCCAACGCACTACATTCATTAAACAATCCAAGAAGACTTACAGCTGTACTCTTAGATAGTCAGAAGATCTGGTTTCTAGCTACTGTGTTGAATTCTGCTTCGGTCAATGACATGCAAATCATACAGCCATTGTTAGAGCAAGAGCATGTCTTTCTTCACAGTGATGGTCCATGAACACAGAGAACAAAGAAAAAGAATGAAAACAGAAAAGTGGTGACTTATTTGGCACAGTAATAACTTCTGTAAAGCAGTAATAAGTAACGATTCAAAGCCTCAAATACCCAAAAGTAGAGAAACAAAATATTTTACTTAGTACATCTTTCTTGCAGTGCTAGCAGACTGCAGCAAATCATGCAAAGGATATTGGGAAAGGGATGCAGCAGTCAGCTGCAAAGAGATTTGCTGGTCTACTGTCAATCAAACTAGAGACCTTAAAGACCCACCTAATAGCTGAATTTAATCACCAAGTATAAATGAGTGGTTCCTTTAGCCATTACATGTCAAATCTACCACAGGAGCTCTTAATGAAGATCTCCATAAATAATTCACATGAGAAATGAACTCAAAACATTGGAGATGTACTTTTTAAAAATTTCTTTCCAACACAAATGCACAAAATTCTCCAGAAAGGAGGTCAAAGTACAGCTTTTAATGAATAATGTATTGCAATGATCTATTTTGAACTTTAATGTCTTCATTACCATGAAGCCCTTAAAATGCCAAATTAATCTTATAAAAAGCAGAGGAGCATTCTAATTGTATAGACAAAGTAGGTCAGAGTCAGTGTTGCATTCCATGGAAAAGGGCCCTTCAGCCCAACTTGTCCATGCTGACCTTCTGAGTTGCTACATATCCCTCAAAAATTTCCTTTCTATGAACAGGTCATCCAAATATTGCAATTACATTCTCCTCTCCAACACTTCCTCTGGCAGCTTGTTCCACATACTTACCACCTACTGAAAGAAATCTGCCCTTCTGGGTCCCTTTATATCTTGCCCCCTCCCCCACACCTCATTTTAAATCTGAGCCCTCAAGTTTATGGCTCCCAGTCTGGGAGAAAAATTGACCAGTCACACCATCTATGCCCCTATGATCTTGTTCATCTCCACAAGGTTACCATTCAGCCTCCCATACCAGGGAAGAGTCCCTATCCAGTCTCTCCTCACAACTCAAGCCCTCCAGTCTCAGCAGCATACGAATCTTTTCTACACCATCTCTAGCCTAATTACTTCCTCCCTATAGCATATCAATTGTTGAAATTGTCAGCAGTGGACAATCCTGCTGTAATGATGTCCAAACTCTGGCACTTAATGTCCCATCCAATAAAGTCAAACATACATTCACCTTCACCACTGCCTGGCTACCTGTCTCACCACTTTCAGGCAACCATTTGCCTTAGTCTCCCTCTGTTCTCCAACATTATCTATCCAAGTATTTTGTTTTAAATCATCCAAAATACATCAACACATGTCCAAATTAAATTTAACCTGCCATTCCTTTGCCACTGTCCCAGTTGATGAAGATCCCGTTGTAACTTTAGACAACTGTCTTCACTGTCACACTTTACCAGTGGCTTGGGGATTATCCATAAACTTACTCATCGTGCCCCCTGCATTCTCATCTCGAGATGACAAGGGATCCAGCAAGAGGGCTTCAATACCCCTGGGTGAGTTTAAAAAGGAGACACCTGTTAGGTATAGGTAGTTGGGATCAAGTAAATCTCAAGAAAAACACAAGAAATGTACACTTCAGTAGGCCACAAAAAAATACACATGCTAGTTCCAGATGACAAGATAAAGGACAATTGAGAGACTTGTCAGATCTTGTTGAAGCAAAAGAGAGACTAAGAAGGGAACAGATCCCCTGAAGGATCGATATGGTCATATATGTGCGGGGTCACATATATGACCATAGATGCGAGAGGTCTCAAATGAATACCTCATATGTATATACTGTGGAAATGGTCATGAAAGCTATAGAATTGTGGTAAATGGGTAGTGAAATGGACCATATCCAAATTACAAAGAAGAGGTGCTAGTAGTCTTACAGTATCTTGAGGTGGACAAATCCTCAGGGTCTGACCAGATGCACCATCAGATGTTATGGAAGCTTGGGAAAATTTGCTGTGGCCCTGGCAGAGGCACTTGGATCATCATTAACCACAGCTGAGACATCAGAAGAGTGACTAAGGTTTTACTCTTATGCAAGATGGGCTCCAAAATCAAGGAGTCTGATATCTATGGTAGGGAAACTATTGCAGGAGATTCTGAAGAACAATATCGACAAGAATTTGAATAGACATGGATAGTTTTATTCAAGGTGGTTCTCAAGAGCAGGGTATTGAATGTGTCCACACGAACTTTCACAAGGCTTCACATGCTAAAAATGGTACATGCATGATGATATAGAAAGCCATGGTATGCTTGCCTTCATTAATTAGGGCACTGAGTATAGAAAAGTAGGACTTCAAGTTGCAGCTATACAAAAACTGATTAAAGGACTTAAACAAGAAAACCTGCAGGTGCTAGGGTCCAATGCAATGCACAAGTGCTCTGGAGAAAAATTCAAGAGCTGCCAGCACTTTTTTTTATTGTCATGTAATAAAACAGAAAATGTGATATTACACAAAATTTCCTTTAGTCTTCTGTAGACAAAGATTTACTATCAGCACAAATTGCCTGGCACCCCTTACAAACAGAGAAAGAGAAGCAAAAGTGCCCCCCTACAGTCATCAAGTGTGTATGGATTCACCTCCAGCACTCCTACAGCCTAGGCAGCCACCCAATCTTCAGTCCAAACTGTCAGCAACCCAAGCTCCAGATCCAAACTTCTGACATGATCAGGAAGCCTTCAGTTCTCTCTCTCTCTCATCACAGTTTTAATACCTGGTACCCCCTTCAGACAGTCTCAAGCCAGTCGCCAGCAGCCCGCAGACTGCGTGGGTTCCTCATCTTGAGTGACCAACAGCCCACCCACCGTCTGTACGTTCTTCAGCTGCAAAGCCCCTCACGGGTCCAGCATCCTGTAGGGTCGTCTCCTTTACTACCCCTTCTCAAACAGGGATTGGTCTTCCCATGTTCTGGTGCCCTGCGCCAGTCTTCTGCTTCCCTTGTGGTTGCTGCTGGTCATGGGTGCCACCATCTTAGGCCCAGTCCACGCAGTCACAGGATTTTAAAATAAACCACCGCCGGCTCCTTTAACAGGTGATTTAAATCCTGTACAGAGCAGATGGCAGTTGGACTGGGCAGTTTGACCCGACCGGGAGCGCTGTGTCTCCACTTCCAACAGGTCTGAACTAGTGGCAACACTGTCATTACAGCAGCTCCAAGATCACTGCCACTTTTTTTGGGCTAACAAGATCTTAGTTGGACCAACTGGAATATTGTCTTCAGTTCTGATCACTTCACTACCTGAAGGATGTGGATGTTATAGAAAGGCTACAGAGGAAATTTACAAGGATTTTGCCTGGATTGGAGAGCATGCCTTAGGAAGATAAGTTGTATGAGCATGGTCTTTTCTCCTTGGAAAAACAGAGGATAAGGGGTCAACCTGAGAGAGGTGTACAAGATGAGAGGCATTGATTGTATGGATGGCTAGCGGCCTCTTTTCACCCAGAGCTGAAATGGCTAACATGAGGGGGTACAGTTTTAAGGTGATTGTGAGCAAGTACAGGGGAGATGCAAGTGGTAAGCATTTCCACCTCATGGTGGGTGAATAGAATGTCCTGCCATCAACTGTGGTGGAGGCAGGTGCAATAAGATTTTATAAGAGACCATTGGATAGGAACAGGGAGCTGAGAAAAATAGGTTATGTAATAGGGAAATTCTAGGTCCTGGTAGAGTAGATTATTAGGTCAGCACATCACTGTAGGCTGAAGGGGTTGTACCATGCTGTATATTTTTATGTTCTATCACACCTGTATTATCTGTACTCCTAAAGCTTTTCCAGTCTTATTTATCTCTCAACCATGATTCTGTAACAACTATGTCCCATTCCATGCCCCAAACTGATCTCCCTCGTAGATCTGGCTTCTTGCATTAAATTAAATGCCATTTAGCTTATCATTTTTCAGACCATCCTCCCTTGTAGCCCTGCTCTTGCCAAATTTGCCTATTGAACTTGCTTCAACCTCTATTTGCCTCAACTTTCTCACTGGCCACACATCTACTTTGGCTCCCAAGCCCTGCAAAAGTAGTGTAATTCCTCACTTTCAGTAGCTCTGGCAAATCTCCCTGCTGGAATATTGGTTTCCTCTCCTCAACCCCCACCCACACCACCACAGTTCAGGTGCAACATTTCCTATAGGATTCTTAACAGTGTGAGGAACAGTGAGATCTTAGGGTCTAGCTTAATCAATCCCTCAAGGTTCTTGCACAGGTTGATAAGGTGGTTAAAAAGGCAATATGATGTGTTGGCCTTCATTAGTCAAGGATTGCGTTCAAGAGGTGTGAGGTAATGCTGGTCATCTCACTACAGGAAGGATGTACATGCTTTGGAGAGGGTGCAGAGGGGATTTAGCAGGATGTTGTGTAGATTGGAGAACATGTCATATGGTTGACTGAATTACGGATTTTCTCTTTGGAGTGACGAAGGATGAGAGGTGACTTAGAGATATATGATTATGAGGGTCTTGGATGGGACGGACACCCAGCACCTTTTTCCTGGGGCAACAATATCAATAGCAAAGTTTGGGGGATTTGTCAAAGTGTTTTTTTTTAAAAAAGAACAGATTGGGGGTTTCTAGAATCCATTGCCGGGGGCTGGTGTTGAACGCTAGTATAATAAGGAAATGCAAACAACTCAGATAGGAACATAGATGCAAGAAAGAGAGTTATGACAGAGGTAGGGAATAATTAGATGGTTGTAGAATGGTTTGCACACATCAGTTATGCTGTTGAAGTTATTTCTCTGCTGCAGGAGATACGAATGATCCGAGAACCCAAATTTCTACATCTGACACCAGATCAAAGCCGCATGTTCATCTGTCCTAATCTTCTTTCCTCTCCTCTCCAGCACATGGAACCAGAAATAATCCAGAGATTAGAGTGCTTGATGTTTTGCTTTTTAATCTTTAGCCCCCTCCCAACATTCATACTGCAAAACCTAATTCCTTTTTCTACCCATGTTGTTGGTAATGACATGTACAATGACTTCTGGCTGCTTTACCTTCCCCCGCCCTGAGAAAGTTCTGCAAATGCCATGTGACATCCTTCAACCCAGAAGAAATGTGCCCATAGTAGAATCTCATTTGTGGCCATTGTATATTCTGTCACTCCAGCTTTCCTCTGCTCCACCCACCCTTGCTGCGCATTCAAGCCAGTCTTTGTACTGAGAAACTTGCTGCCACTGCTTCTCTCCACAAAGAACACCCGCAACAGATTATTAGACAACATACAAGTTACTGAGGAAAAAAAAAACGCAAAATTTAGATCCATACACATTTGAACAAGTACATTTAAGCACAAATTGTTCCAAGCACCTTGGAAATAAAATTTTGAATTTCACTCTTTGATTTCTAGTTTGTTCACACCATTTCTCATTTTAAAATATTCTGGCTGACAAGTTTACACAACTCCAAAAGAAAGTGGTTCTTTAAATTTGAAGAATTTAGACTAGAATTGGACCCATCACAGAGAGTCTTGGCACTCATTAGAAAATGTAATGTTTAGCAAGTTTTGTTTTATCTGGTAACTATTGAGCTTACAAACTAATGAGAATGAGAATGTACAACTCATTAACTGGGAATGATATGCTGAAAATGAAAGTCAGATTCAGTGCGGTTTTACACAAGGGCATCTTTGTTTTGTGAGCCATACAATTAAACAGCTTGCGTTTTAGCCAACTTCAATCGTATTGCAAAGCTATTTTAATGCCAGAGAAATTGCATGGAACAATAACAAGGCTGTGGAATTAAAGAATCTGATGTTTTTGTCTTCCATTCTGCTCTGCCTCTTTCACCAATTAAATGAAATCAATGCCCACATGTTAATGGCCAGCAGACATCTTCTCCATTCACCATTCAACAGCTTCCTTCACGCTTTAACACTTGCATTTCCACACCATATCCTTCCCATGCAATTTTCTAGTCAACCAGACATGCAACACCTGTCCTCTTAACTCTTTCTTTTCCACAAGTGAGTGGCCCAAGCACTCCTTCCACGTGAATCAGCAATTCTCTTGGACCTTTTCCAAGTTTGTGCATTATGTTTTCATTTACTCTCTAAGTGTTCAGTTAATAGAGATCTGACAAAAGATTAGTCACTCATTTCTATAAGTACAGTACAACTCTGATTATCCGAAATGGTCGGGATGGGGCCTATGTCGGATACACATTTTTTTCCGGATAACTGGTCTTTTTTTTAAAATGTTGCCCAGTAGCAACAGCAAATCATTTGTATCAATATTTAACAAACAACAAGGGAAGGCTTTTTAAGCCTTAAAATGATGTTAATTCTTACCAAAAAAAAATGCTGGCTGCAATGCCATTGCCAATCCCCCAACATGCAGCCCCTGATCCCCAGAGAGGTTTCCCAGGCCAGTGGAACATTTGCTTACGAGTCGGCAGGCCCGTCTTCACGGCTACTGAAGCTCCCGACACTGGAGTCCCGACTCTGAATCCTCCCCTAGGCCTACCATCACACACCGGGGAACGTGCGTGTGCGGTGGTAGGACAAGGGGAGGGTTCAGAGTAGGCATCCGGTGTGCCGAGAGGGAGGGAGGGAGGAAAGTGGAGGGGACTCCACTGAGCATGAGATCTAACTCCTGCCCAGGTGGCCTTGATGACACTGGGACAAGAGATTCTTCTGACTGTAATGATAGTGATCATGTTTGCATGGCCACCAGCAAGGTCTTGATTATAGTTCCTGTTTGATTATTGTCTGCAACCAGGGGCTGACACACAGCAAGCGACAGTATGTGAGGTCTGTTATGGAGGCTTGCAACTTCATGACATGCTCATGGTGCTGTTTACAACAATTTTAAAGTAAAGGAACTTTTCCTTCATCCATGTGTTGTCTCAGAACTCACACATACAAATACAAGATGAAACACTGTCTGTGCGGCTGGGAGACAACAGCTTTCAGTTTGAGGGGGAGAGTTGAAGAGAAGATAAAGAAGAAAGGGGAAGGTAAAGAAAAAATAGAAAGAGTGCAGGGAGGGAGTTACCTGAAATTAGAACAATCATCCTTCTAATTTCAGTCAAGTGAATTTTTTTTCCCAACCTGTGAGGTCAGCTCATCTCCAAAAAAAATTAGTAAATGAGGATTTCTGATTTGTTTTGGATATCCTAATTTATCTGAAATATTTAAAACATTTGGATAAATGAGGCTTTTGGATAATCCGATTTCAGATAATCTCAGTTGTACTGTACTGATTAACTGATGAATATTTCTAGCATTTTGTGTATTCATTTCAGATTTCCAGCATCTACTTTTGTTTTTAAGGAGATAGGTTTGCAAATCTCTTTCGCTAAATTTGCAAGGATGCCCTGGAGTTTCCAGATGCATCTCATCTTAAATTTGCCATCTCTTTTTTTTCCCCCATTCTTACAGTCTCAGCTCCAGTGATCAATCCTGATCAGCAGAGGAGTTTACATATTCTTCTTGAATTTTCTCAAGGTGGTCTGGTGTTCTCCAACATCCCAAAGGATTGTAGGTTAATTGGCCAATGTAAGTTGTCCTTGGAAAGTAGACAAGCATTAGAACCTGGGAAGTGCTGATGCAAATAGAAGAAAATTGTACAAGGATTAATACGTGAGGCCTTGACACCAGACACATTTGATAGCCAAAAGGCCTGTTTTTCTGTGCTATCTGACAATAATCCAATGAAACTCACTTCCAGGAAGAGAAACTTCCCAATTAACACATGACACCTCTCTGGACAATAGATTCAACAATTCCATGAAGTTCAATGTTATTGTTTGAGTACATACATGACATTACACACAACCCTGAGATTCTTTCCTGTAGGTCAGGCAGAATTTATAATTATTAGTAACTGTCTTCTTTGGCTTGGCTTCGCGGACGAAGATTTATGGAGGGGGTAAAAAGTCCACGTCAGCTGCAGGCTCGTTTGTGGCTGACAAGTCCGATGCGGGACAGGCAGACACGATTGCAGCGGTTGCAGGGGAAAATTGGTTGGTTGG
This sequence comes from Narcine bancroftii, assembly GCF_036971445.1. Classification (NCBI taxonomy): domain Eukaryota; kingdom Metazoa; phylum Chordata; class Chondrichthyes; order Torpediniformes; family Narcinidae; genus Narcine; species Narcine bancroftii. The sequence goes on from NC_091471.1 coordinate 221,254,924, forward strand.
GGTTGGGTGTTGGGTTTTTCCTCCTTTGCCTTTTGTCAGTGAGGTGGGCTCTGCGGTCTTCTTCAAAGGAGGTTGCTGCCCGCCAAACTGTGAGGTGCCAAGATACACGGTTTGAGGCGTTATCAGCCCACTGGCGGTGGTCAATGTGGCAGGCACCAAGAGATTTCTTTAGGCAGTCCTTGTACCTTTTCTTTGGTGCACCTCTGTCACGGTGGCCAGTGGAGAGCTCGCCATATAACACGATCTTGGGAAGGCGATGGTCCTCCATTCTGGAGACGTGACCCATCCAGCGCAGCTGGATCTTCAGCAGCGTGGACTCGATGCTGTCGACCTTTGCCATCTCGAGTACTTCGACGTTAGGGGTGTAAGCGCTCCAATGGATGTTGAGGATGGAGCGGAGACAACGCTGGTGGAAGCGTTCTAGGAGCCGTAGGTGGTGCCGGTAGAGGACCCATGATTCGGAGCCGAACAGGAGTGTGGGTATGACAACGGCTCTGTATACGCTTATCTTTGTGAGGTTTTTCAGTTGGTTGTTTTTCCAGACTCTTTTGTGTAGTCTTCCAAAGGCGCTATTTGCCTTGGCGAGTCTGTTGTCTATCTCATTGTCGATCCTTGCATCTGATGAAATGGTGCAGCCGAGATAGGTAAACTGGTTGACCGTTTTGAGTTTTGTGTGCCCGATGGAGATGTGGGGGGGCTGGTAGTCATGGTGGGGAGCTGGCTGATGGAGGACCTCAGTTTTCTTCAGGCTGACTTCCAGGCCAAACATTTTGGCAGTTTCCGCAAAGCAGGACGTCAAGCGCTGAAGAGCTGGCTCTGAATGGGCAACTAAAGCGGCATCATCTGCAAAGAGTAGTTCACGGACAAGTTTCTCTTGTGTCTTGGTGTGAGCTTGCAGGCGCCTCAGATTGAAGAGACTGCCATCCGTGCAGTACCGGATGTAAACAGCGTCTTCATTGTTGGGGTCTTTCATGGCTTGGTTCAGCATCATGCTGAAGAAGATTGAAAAGAGGGTTGGTGCGAGAACACAGCCTTGCTCCACGCTGGTTTGACGAAAACAGCCAGGAAATCCAGGAGCTGCTGGCAAAGAAGCGAGCTGCCCACCAGGCTCACCTTACAAAGCCGTCCTGTCCAGAGAAGAAACAAGCCTTCCGTCGCGCATGCAGCCATCTTCAGCGCAAACTCCCGGAGATCCAAAATGAGTGGTGGACTAGCCTCGCCAAACGAACCCAGCTCAGCGCGTTAGTAACTGTAAACTGTACTCAATTCAGCAAGGTGATCAAACTGCAAATGCAGAAAATAAATATTCAATAATAAATAATGAGCAAAGTAAGATTCCTGAAATGAGTCTCTAAATGAATCTGTTGTTCAAGAATATGATGGTTGAGGGTAGCATTTAATCCAGAACCTGATGGTGTGAGTCTTGTGGCACCTATACCTCTTTCCTGATGGCAGCAGTGAGGACAGAACTTGTCCTGGGAGGTGTGCATCCTTGATATTTGCAACTACTCTCTGACATCAGCATTCCATGCAAATCTTCTAAATGGAGTTTTGCCTCTGAAGTGCTGGGCAGCATCCACTACCTTTTGTAGGACTTTCCGCTCAGAGATATTGGCATCTCCATACCAGGCCGAGATGCAGTTGATCAGAACACTTTTGAATACACATCTGAAGAAGTTTCCCATGGTTTCTAATGACATACTGAACCTCTGCAAACTTCTGAGGAAGTTGAGGCACTGACATGCTTTCTTCATGATGGCATTAGTATAATGGGTTTAGGAAAGATCCTCCAAGATAGTGACACCCAGGAATTTAAATTTGCTCCCTCTCTCCACCCCTGATTTCCCCTAATGATCACTAGACCATACACATCTGATTTTTCTTTCCATTTCAAATCAACCTTTAGGGGTTTGCATCATAATGGACTCATTATGGTTAAAATTAAACAATGCAAAATCTATTGGATCTGGGTACTTAGTTCATGGAAATACAAACAGATACGAACTTGACAAGGTACAATTCAATTGGAACTACAACTCTGAATTCACATTTATCCATATCCCTCCTTATCATATTTGTGGCTGCCAGTGCCTTTCAAAGGCCAAAAACCCTTAAAAATAATGCTGCTTCAATAATATCTTAAATAAATAATTAATTACCACCCCAATAAACACAAAATATCCCACCACATCCAACATCAGCAGTGGACCAATCAGGACAGACAGGAGAAAGCAGGGACAGACCAGAGTGACCATTGTGTGAGTGGCTCAGTGTAGGAGTGAGAATCTGAGGCTTTAGTTCATGAGACTCCAGTGAACAGAGGCTGAGAAGTAGATACAGAAATTGAGGCGAGGTAAAGATGAGTTTTTCTAACTTTTTTTTCCTATTTCTTAGATTGTGGGAATGACAGCCAGGGCAGGGACATGCAGAATGTGTGTAGTCAGGGAAGCTAATAGTATCCCTGATTACATCTGCAAGATGTGCATCCAACTACAGCTCTTCACAAACCAAGTTAGTGAATTAGCGCTGGAGTTGGATGAGCTCCACATCATTCGGGGGGCTGAGAGGATGATAGACAAGAGTTACAGGGACTATCACATCTAGGAGGCAGGAGGAAGGTAGCTAGGTGAGTCAAGAGAGGGAAAGGGAACAGGCAGGCAGTGCAAAGCACCCCTCTGGCCATTCCCCTCAATGTGCACTGCTTAACGTCCGATTGGGTAACGTTCAACTGCATATATGTCCATGGTCCGATAGAGTTATAATGGAGCTCAGACAGAAATCCCAATTGGAGAACCTGAGAACAGGACATTGTGGATATAGCCAGTCGTACACAACAACTTCCCGCATGTAACACGTATAGCAAAGGCCTATGTAGATATACTGTCTTTGGCTTGGCTTCGCGGACGAAGATTTATGGAGGGGGTAAAAAGTCCACGTCAGCTGCAGGCTCGTTTGTGGCTGACCAGTCCGATGCGGGACAGGCAGACACGATTGCAGCGGTTGCAAGGGAAAATTGGTTGGTTGGGGTTGGGTGTTGGGTTTTTCCTCCTTTGCCTTTTGTCAGTGAGGTGGGCTCTGCGGTCTTCTTCAAAGGAGGCTGCTGCCCGCCAAACTGTGAGGCGCCAAGATGCACGGTTTGAGGCGTTATCAGCCCACTGGCGGTGGTCAATGTGGCAGGCACCAAGAGATTTCTTTAGGCAGTCCTTGTACCTTTTCTTTGGTGCACCTCTGTCACGGTGGCCAGTGGAGAGCTCGCCATATAATACGATCTTGGGAAGGCGATGGTCCTCCATTCTGGAGACGTGACCCATCCAGCGCAGCTGGATCTTCAGCAGCGTGGACTCGATGCTGTTGACCTCTGCCATCTCGAGTACCTCGACGTTAGGGGTGTGAGCGCTCCAATGGATGTTGAGGATGGAGCGGAGACAACGCTGGTGGAAGCGTTCTAGGAGCCGTAGGTGGTGCCGGTAGAGGTCCCATGATTCGGAGCCGAACAGGAGTGTGGGTATGACAACGGCTCTGTATACGCTTATCTTTGTGAGGTTTTTCAGTTGGTTGTTTTTCCAGACTCTTTTGTGTAGTCTTCCAAAGGCGCTATTTGCCTTGGCGAGTCTGTTGTCTATCTCATTGTCGATCCTTGCATCTGATGAAATGGTGCAGCCGAGATAGGTAAACTGGTTGACCGTTTTGAGTTTTGTGTGCCCGATGGAGATGTGGGGGGGCTGGTAGTCATGGTGGGGAGCTGGCTGATGGAGGACCTCAGTTTTCTTCAGGCTGACTTCCAGGCCAAACATTTTGGCAGTTTCCGCAAAGCAGGACGTCAAGCGCTGAAGAGCTGGCTCTGAATGGGCAACTAAAGCGGCATCATCTGCAAAGAGTAGTTCACGGACAAGTTTCTCTTGTGTCTTGGTGTGAGCTTGCAGGCGCCTCAGATTGAAGAGACTGCCATCCGTGCGGTACCGGATGTAAACAGCGTCTTCATTGTTGGGGTCTTTCATGGCTTGGTTCAGCATCATGCTGAAGAAGATTGAAAAGAGGGTTGGTGCGAGAACACAGCCTTGCTTCACGCCATTGTTAATGGAGAAGGGTTCAGAGAGCTCATTGCTGTATCTGACCTGACCTTGTTGGTTTTCGTGCAGTTGGATAATCATGTTGAGGAACTTTGGGGGACATCCGATGCGCTCTAGTATTTGCCAAAGCCCTTTCCTGCTCACGGTGTACGATATACTGTACTGCACTGATAACTGTACTTTCTATGAATCATGGCTCCCAAATGCAGCAAAACCAGTGCTAGTGATAGCAGCAGCAAGAGACAAAGAAAGATTGATTTGGAAGTAAAACAAAAGGTTATAAACACAAAGGTGGAAAAATAATGAATGCTATTTCTCGCAATTTAGGCATGTCGCATTCAACAATCACGACAATCCTCAAAAACAAAGAGAAAATTCTCCAAGCTGTTAAAGGATCTGCTCCACTAAAAGCTACGAGGCTAACAAAGATGCAAGAGGGATGTATAATAGATATGGAAAAATTGCTCATAAGATGGATTGAGGACCAAACACAAAAGCTAGTCCCTCTCAGCATGTTGACGGTCATAGCTAAGGCATGAAGCTTGTTCCAGATGCTTAAAGAAAGAGCAGGACCAGGCTATGATAAGGTTTAGTGCTCACTCTGGATGGTTCAAGCACTTCAAACAACGTTTTTTGCTGCAAAGTGTGAAAGTGAGCAGTGAGTCTGCCAGTGCTAATGTGAAGGCAGCAGAAGAATTTGTTGACAACTTAGATAAATGGATTGTAGAGGAAAGTTATTTGCCCCTGCAAATTTTTAAATATGGACGAAACCTCCTTATTCTGGAAGAAAATGCCTGAAATGACCTTCATTCATAAGAAGGCCAAGTTTAAGGCTTTTAAAGACTGAGTGACAGTGTTGTTAGGAGGCAATGTTGCTGGCTACAAGTTGAACCCTTTTCTGATTTGGCAATAGTGAAAACCCCAGAGTTTTTGGGAACATCAACAAACACACCTTACTGGTTTATTACAGGAACAATAAAAAGTCCTGGATGACACAAATGCTATTTCACGATGGCATTCTCGAATGTTATGCCAGTGAAATGGAGAAGTTCTGCTTGGAAGAAGGCATACCTTTCAAGATTTTGCTGACTGTACACAATGCTCCAGGACATCTCACTTTCATTGGTGACCTCCATCCCAACATTAAAGTGGTGTTCCACCCACCAATCACCACATCTTTAATCCAGCAAATAGACCAAGCATTCAAGGCTTACTACCTGAGGAGGACCTTTGCTCAGGTTGTTGCTTCAACTGATGACAATGTCAAGATACTGACGCAGTTCTGGAAGGAGTACATTTTCCAGTGCATAAAGAACCTTGCTTCGGACCAAAGATTGCATGAATTTCATATGGAAAAAAATCCCGAGATGGTATGTGCATGATTTTAAGGGATATGAAAAACATAATGAGATTGCAAGAATTAATAGAGCTGTTGTTGACACTGTAAACAACAACCTGAACCAAGACACAGATGATGAGGACATTGAAGAACTCCTAGAGAGGTTTGTGGAGGTTTGGTATGACACCAAAAGCCCTGGCAAATTTCTACAGAGGTGTGGTGGAAAGTGCACTGACCAGCTGCCTCATGGTCTGGTATGGAAACACTAATACCCTGAGTGCAAAGCCCTCCAAAAGGTAGTGGACACAGCCTAAGACATCGCAGGCAAAACCTTCCCTACTATCAAGTGCATCTACAGGGAATGCTACTATCAGAGGGCATCAGCAATCATCAAAAGCCCACACCACCCAGCACACTCTCGTTTCTCACTGCTACCATCAGCATAGAGTACAGGCGCCACAAGACTCACACCACCAGGTTCAGGAACAGCTGCTACCCCTCCACCATCAGACTCAACAACAATCTCAATCAGGGACTCATTTAAGGACTCTTATTTGTGCACATTATTAATTTTCTTTTGATCTCTCTGTATTGCACAGACAGTTTGTTTACATTCATTATCTGTTTAAAGTCCTTTTATTTGTTTACCCCCTCCATAAATCTTCGTCCGCGAAGCCAAGCCAAAGAAAAAGAATTTGTTTACATGTTTACGCTGTGTATAGCTTATTTTTTGCACTCCCAATGAGTGGTACAAGTGCTTAACCTTTTATCCAAGATTCCGAACACTGGCAACCTCCACTATTTTTTCCCCCGGTAAAGAAAACACCAGACTGCCTTGCACCTAGTCCCCGATATCTGTTGCCACCACCCTCTGTCATCCATCCATGCCCATCCCTCCCCCCATCTAACTCCCGATGCAGCAGCAGGGTGCAGTGCTGCCGAGCCCGGTGCACACTCGCCGCAGTGGCTAGCAAGAGCAGAGGCCATCTAAGATACCTATAATCCTTTATATACCTGAAACCGCTCTGCCAGTGCCAGAGTGGTTTCAGCTGCATTAGGGATGTTATGAACCCAGAGGACCCCAAAACCCAGCAACAATAGAAATTCACCAAGACAAATGGTTACTTAAACAAATGTTGCTTTTAATTATCTTTAAACATGAAAACAGGATCAAACTTATTACTATTAACGTAACTCCCTTCTAATTCTCAGTTCATGTGTATGTAATGTGTATACAAATTCAAAAAAAATTATTTAATTCACAAGTCCAATCTCACTCCTCCAAGTTCACCGGTATCAGAGTATTCTTATACTGTGTACAGAATTTAACATTTATGAATTTCACCAGGCTTTGGAGCTTGAAAGGTAAATGGTTACTGCTCAGGAAGGTTCTTGTCAGTTTTCAGAGAAAATTTGTTGCTCGTTGGACACAAACAGATTCCTTCCGATCAGTTACTTCAGTGCCTTGCTGAAGAAACTTGTCCCATCAGGTTTTTTCAATGATAACCTCTTTCTTTCAGGTCACCACAGAATTAATTTTAGTTTCCCTTATTTCAAGTGAAACATTATACAGCAAGTCCTCTCCTCTTGTATGGACCACAAAGGGTTTGACCAAGCTGAACTTAGAACTCATAACCCATCTTCAAAATGGGGATTTTCAGAGGAGTCACATGATGAAGTAGTGGCCGGTCGGGAAAACCAGCCCTCTCCAATAAAATAGGAAAAAAAAGTTAGGAAAAAGCAAAGCACAACAAAAATAGAATACAAGAAATAGAAGATAAAGATCCAGAGAAGAGAAAGAAGATGGCTTCCAAGAAGGAGAAAGTAAGAACAACTGGAAAAAAAGTAAAGTGACCGGAGAAGAAGGAAGAAGGGCCTTTCCTGCACGAAGGAACAGGACGCTGTGGTGACGAGGAGTGCCCGACCATCGAGGTCAGTGCCTGCCCTGTGGAGTCGCAACCCACCAGCCGGTGCACAACAAAAATGGCTCTCGGAGCCAAACAAAAGTGCGCAACTGTGCATGTGCAGTGCGCAATCAAAGAAGAAAGAGGATACCGGCGGGAGGGGGGCTCAGCAGAGGAGCGGGCTGCCTCAGAGCGAACAGCTGAGGGACGCCCGACACCAGGGCTCTCAGCTGGCAGACAAGGAAGACAGCAGAAGAGGGAGCGACGAAACAGATGTGGAAGATAGATGGAGGGAAGACCGACAAGACGACCAACATTAGGAAGAACCACAGACGAGCAGCCCAGGAGGGGAGGACCAGCAAAAAGAGGCCTAGAAAGAAGAGGCCCAACAAAGAGATACAAGCAGTTCATCAGGGAAAACAGAAGAGACACAGACATAAAGAAGAGAAGAAGACACAAACACAGATGCAGACACAGAAGAAGAGGAAGAAGCCCAAGATCTTCACAGAGAAATAAAAGGTAAAACTGATGGACAAAGAGAAATAAAAGGTAAAACTGATGAACAGAATATAGATAAAGTCTTTTTTGAAGAACAAATGAGATCACTAAAAGAATGGTTGTCATTAGAGTTTAATGTAATTAAAAGGAAAATGAAAAGGACAGAAGATAAAATGCAAAAGTTTGAATTGGTAATGACAGAAATAGGGAAAAGAGTAGAGAATGTGGAAGATCGGGGAACGGCTTTAGAAATGGAAGTAAATGACTGAAGAGAAAAATTGGAAGAAAGTGACAAAAAATTAAAGAGACACAAGAGTTGTTATTTCAGAAAATTGATATGTTGGAAAATTATAGTAGGCAAAACAACAAAAATAGTGGGTCTGAAGGAGGGTGAAGAAGGCACAGACATGAAGGAATTTATAAAAAGATGGATCACGAAGGTCCTGGGAACAACAGAAATGCACGAAGAAATGGAAATAAAAAGGGCACACAGAGCATTAGCTCCGAAACCACAGACACATCAAAAACCAAGATCCATCTTAGTAAAATTTTTGAGATACACAACAAGAGAAAATATACTGGAACAGGCAAGGAATAAAGTTAGAAAAGATAAATCCAGAAGATCTTCCAGGGAAGATGAGACCTGTTCTGAAAGGACAGTTTGCATCTGAACTGGAGGAAGACTAATATACTTGTGGGAAGATCTGCTGGTGCTGCTCTGGGTTGGGCGGGGGGTGGGGGGGGGGGGGGGGTGGTTTAAACTAGATTGTAGAAGGATGGGAACAAGAGTGCCGGAGCAGATAATGGATAGAGAAGGAAAAAAAATGATGTGAAGACTGCATGTAAAGTCAGAAATCAAAGGCTTGTACGTGGTGGAAATGTTCTCAGGTGAAGCTATATACGATCCTTTATCCGGTCATCTAAAACCCGGAAAGCTCCAAAATCCGGCAAGTGGGGAAAGGCAGTTGGGGGAGGCGGCCGAAGGACTGGGGGTGGGGGTGGATACGGCAGCACAATTCAGGTGGGCTTTTTGAAATCCAGAAAAATCCGATATTCGGAACACACTTTCTCCCAAGGGTTCCGGATAAAGGATTGTGTACCTGTACTAATGTAGGAAAGACAGACAAGCTGAGGCCATGGATTGGCATGTGGAATTATGACATTGGGGCCATTAGTCAAACTCAATTGCAGGAGGGGCAGGAAAGGCAGCTTAATGCTCCATTGTTTTAGCACAATAGTGCAGGAGAGATTAAAGGGGGAGGAGTGGTTTTGGTTGTCAGGGAAAATATCACATCTGTACTCAGACAGGACAGACCTAACGGCTTGTCATCTGAGGCTATATTGGTGGAGCAGAGGAATGGGAAAGGTATGACCACACAAAAAGGGTTTCATTATAGAATGCACAATAGTCAGTAAGAATTAGAGAAAATCTATAGTAAGATGGAGAACAGCTGCAGGAAACAAAATTGTGATAGCAGGAGATTTTAACGTTCCAGATATTGATTGGGACTCCCATACTGTAAAAGGGCTGGATAGCTTGAAGTTTGTCAAATGAGTTCAGGAAAGTTTTATAACTCGATATATAAAAGTACCATATAGAAAGAGTGCAATACTTGATCTCTAATTAGGGAATGAGTCAGGACAAGTGATAGACATATGTGCAGGGTATCATTTTAGGTCCAGTGATTATCATGCCTTAAGTTTCGTTAATTATGGAGAAGGATGGGTCTGGGGCTTGGGTTTAAATCCTAAATTGGAGAAAGGCCAATTTTGAGGAAATGAGAAAGGATCTCAAATGCATAGATTGGGATAAGTTGTTTTCTGGCAAGAATGTATTCAGTAAGTGGAAGGCCTTCAAAGATGAAATTTTGAGAATACAGGGTTTGCCTGATTCTGTCAGGATTAAAGGCAAGGTTAGCAGGCTTGGGGAATCTTGGTTTGAGGAATAATGGAAATCTGGTCAAGAAGAGAGAGGTATATAACAGGTATAGGCAATAGGGAGCAAATGAGGTACTTGAGAATTTTAAAAAGTACAAGAAAAACTGAAAAAGGAAATCAGGATTTCCCTAAGGGTTTCCACAGGTATATTAAAAGCAAAAAGATAGTAAAGGACAAAATTTGTCCCCTTGAAAATCAGCTATGTATGGATCCAGAAGAGATGGGGAGATCTTAAATGGTTTTTTGCATGTATTTACTCAGGAAACTGGCACAGAGACTAAGGAAGTAAGGAAAACAAGCAGTGAGGTCATAGAACCCATGCAAATTAAGAGAATGTTCTTTCTGTCTTAAAGCAAATAAGGATGGATAAATCCCCAGAACCTAACAAAATATTCCCTCAGACTGTGAGGAAGGCTGGTACAGAAATAGTAGGAGCTCTGACAGAAATATTTAACATGTTCTTAGTTATACTGAGGTGCTGAAGGATTGGAGGGTAGCTCATATTGTTCCGTTGTTTAAAAAAGGCTCTAAAAATAACCCAAGAAATGAAAGGTTGGTGAGCCTGTTGTCGGTAGTGGGCAAACAATTGGAAGGTATAGCCAGGAAATGATATAGGTGTAAAATCACAAAGCTGGAGAAACTCAGTAGGTCAAACAATGTTCTTTACATAGCAAAGATAGACATAACTAAAGTTTCGGGCTTGAGCCTTTCATCGAGGAATGGGAAAAATGTGAGCAAGTATACGAACAAAATGGGTACCTCTTCTCCTAAGGGATTCTCTTTCACTGCTCCTCATCTGAATCTAGGGCATGGCAGGTTGTGTCTAACCAATCTGACAGAGTTTTCGAGAAGGTAACCAGGAAAGTTAATGAAGGACAGCCTGTGGATGTTGTCTACATAGACTTGAGTAAGGGTTTTGACAAGGTCCCACATGGAAGATTGGTCAGAAAGGTTCGGATGCTAGGTATTCATTGGGACGTAGTCAACTGGATTCAACTTTGACTATGTAGGAGAAACCAGAGAGTGGTAATGGTTAATTGCTCCTAATCCCACTGGCGAAGCATCCACCGCAAGGGTCACTTCTTTCCCTGGATCACAGTGGATGAGAACATTTTTGTTGGACATTAATAGTTCTTTCAAGCTGTCCACTCCATTACCAGTCTCTTCATTCCAGCACCATTTTTGGTCTTTTTTCAACAATTGATTTAGTGAGTTGCTTCCAGTAATGGTTAACTAAACCCAAAAGTGACTGCAATTCGGCTCGGTTTGTTGGGTAGGATGCTCTGTGGACAGCCTCTGTACCAGAGGTGTCCATTCAGACTCTTCATTGTTATTTGTAAACTGCAGATATGTGACAGAAGGTACCCTAAATATACACTTGTCCTGTCACAGATGACAGGTTAGGTTAGGACCTTTGAGGTTGGATGGTGCTTAGCATCATCCCAGTCTGTAATCATGAGGTCATCCAGGTAACATCCTACATTGATGCCATATAATAATTTGTCCATGGTCCATGCCTGTGATAAATCCAGTTTTGTGAATTTCCTTATCTCGTTCAGGGCCTGGAATAATTCTTCTGGCTTTGGGCATAGGACATTCAGGTATCTGCAGAGCCTGGTTAATTGTGACTTCATAATCACCACAAATTCAGATTTCTCCATCTGCTTTTCACATTGGCAGGATGGGAATTGCCCAATCACAGAATTGAATATGTTCCAGTATTCATTTTCTAATTTATTGAGTTCCAATTCAAACTTTCCTTTTATTGCAAATGGTAACATTCTGGGCTTAAAGAAGTTTGGTTCCAAACCTGATTTCAGTTTTAGTTTCAACTAGACTCCCTGGCATTTTTCCAGGCTTTTTTCAAATACAGTTTGATACTTCGAGAACTTGTTCCAGTTTTTGCTGGGCCTGCTCTTCCTGGCTTAAGTTCATTATTGATCCAATTTCTACCCAGTCTAGCTGAATGCGTTCAGGCCAGTTTCTTTCAAATAGTGCTGGTCCCTTCATGCCCACGATCTAGAGGAGTAGCATTTTTGGTGGATGTTCTTTGTATCGTACATACATGTTACACATGGCCTTATTCCCCTGTGACCATCTTTAAAACTGTACTTAAAAAAAAATGGAACTGGGTTGTTGTTGTTGTTCACCCTTCATAGTCGAAGAAGACCATGGCTTCAAAGTCAAATGGAAGATTGGTGGCTGTGGGTCCAGAGGTGACTGGTGAGGCCAATCCAGGCGCTGAAGGCTCACCCACATGTGGAACACAAGTGGGTGGGTGCTGTCATGGCAGTGGATGTTACTCAGGCCTTGCACACAGCATGCTTTCATTGTGCCTCAATGATGTGCCTGACTTCAGCTGCATGGGCTCCTGTGGTGATCTTGCTGCACCAAGCTGGACGGTCAAGGGCAAGTGTCTCCCACATGTTGATGTCGACACCCAAGCCTTTGAAGAACGCTTTGATGCAGTCTTTGTAATGTTTCTTCTGCGCCCTGACACAGTTCTCTGTACAGCACCTGCTTAGGCAATTGGCTGTCTGGCATTCTGACTACATGTCCAGCCCACCTGGCTTGAACTTTCAGCAGGAGGATGTAGATGCTGCAGAGCCCAGCTCGTTCCAGGATTTCCAAGTCGGGGACTTTGTCCAGCCACCTGATGAGGAGTCTGCTGAGACAGCGCAGGTGAAAGTGGTCGAGCTGTTTGGCGTGTCTGCTGTAGACAGTCCAGGTCTCACTGGCGTGAAGGAGGGTGGTAAGGACCACTGCACAGTAGACCTTCAACTTGGAGGTCAGGCTGAATCCTCTCCGCTCCCAGACGTTCTCACGGCGTCTGCCAAAGGAGGCACTGGGTTTGGCAATCCAGTTGTTGACCTGTGCGAGAGAGTACGCTGCCTAGGTAGGTGAAGTTGTCGACTCCCTGGAGGTTCTGGCCCTTCAGTGTGATGTGCAGCTCCTGGTTTGGCTTTCCTGGGGCAGGGTGGTACATAACTTTGGTCTTTTTGGTGCTGATAGTGAGACTAAAGTTGTCGCAGGCTTGTGAGAAGCAGTCCATTTCATACTGCACCTTTTGCTCTGTGCTGGCATTGAGTGCACAGTTATCAGCAAACAAGAAGTCTCTGATGACAGTCTCTTGCACCTTTGTAACTGCCTGCAGGCACCTGAGGTTGAACAACCTGTTATCAGTCCTGTACCTGACACGGATTCCTTCTTCATAGTTACAGAAGGCATCTGTCAGCATGGCAGAGAATACCATACTGAACAGAGTCAGGGCAAGAACGCAGCCTTGTTTGACACCATTTGTCACTGGGAAGGCCTCCAACTCGTCGCTGTAATCCAGAACTTTCACCATCATAACATCGTGGAACTGCCAGACGATTGTGATGAACTTGCTGGATAGCAGCTGTTTTAAACACATTGATATTAATGACTCTGCTGCCCCCGTGTCCAGCTCCATTCAAAGCGGTTCATTTTTGACTTTCAACTGGATATAAATTGCTGATTTTTTAATCATTTAATCCGTTAAATATCCACAATCTTAAGATGTTTTGTCTTCCTCAGAGTTGCTGGTTTCTTTGCTGGGGCTTGGACTTTCATCCTTTTCTTCCACTGTTTTCACCCCAGATGGGCATCTTCCATGTTTTGGTTTCTGCTTTTTAATCCATCCCTCCCCCACCCCCACAACCCCCCTCGGCATCTGACCCCGATGTGTCCCTCTTTATCCCAGAGATGACATCTCTAGTTCTTGAAATAACAATATTTTGGACAGTGGTTGTATTTATCACAGGAGAAGCATTCTTGGTGGGACAATTTCCCAGCTAGTAGATCTCTTTGGCCGATGTCCAAGATTTTTTTTTTTTTTAAAAATTCAGCCATTTTTGAGCCAGAGGCCATCTTAAATCTACTTCAAGTGTTACCTCATCCACACTTAATCATTTTTGTTTGGCATTGTGGTCAATCAACCCCACTACCAAATGGTCTCGTAACACTTGGTTTAAGAATTGATCAAAATTGCAGCGTTTTGCTACTTTACGAAATGCAGCCAAAAATTCACTTACGGATTCACCTGTTCTTTGTTTTCTGACTTTTATAAAATCTCTGACTTTCAGCCATAACTGATGGTTTGGGACTTGGATGTCCCCCTATTGCTGTCTGCAATTCTGTGTACAATTCGGTTCCTGGATTCTCTGGTGCTAGCAGGGATTTCAGTAGCCCATTAGGCACAAAAACATTGACCGCTTTTGGTTTATAGGTGGTCTCATCAATATTACAGGCTAGACAATAATGACCAAATCTTTCTACATAGTTAGACCAGTTTTTTTCTGATTCCATGAATTCCCCAAACTTTACCTCTGCCATTTTGAGACTTCGGTCCTTTGTTCTGTGACTGAGGTTGTGGGGTCCACTGTGTTGAAAATCTGGCATTTCCTTTTTAAATCTCCCCTTTACTGTCTGGAGCACAGGGGAGGGGGAGGTCCATTTTGAACCTCATCGCCACTGTTATGTATTTGTGATTTACTAATACATAAGCACACAGAGATGTGAAGCTTCTTTCATGGTTTAATACAAGTTAAAGATGGTTTCTCTCTTTTTTTTTTCACACCATAAATCACATTAACCATAGTACACACTTTTTCCTTTTCACACATATACAGTGCCATTTTCTCCCCCCACCCTCCCTCCTCCCAACCCACCCCTCCCACCCCCCCCCCCTCCCGTCCATTTAAGGTATACAATCTAGGATACATTAAACCAGTCAGACAATGTTGTCACTCAACAAAAATACACCAGAAATTCTACTGAGTCCATTCTTTTAATTTCCTTCTCCTTCCATCAACTTAGGTAATGATTGTCCCCAGTAGGTTTTCGCTATTGTATTTAAAGTAAGGCTCCCATATTTGTTCGAATATTTCAATATTATTTCTTAAACTATATGTTATTTTTTCGAATGGAATACATTTATTCATTTCTATATACCATTGTTGTATTTTCAAATTATCTTCCAATTTCCAGGTTGACATAATACATTTTTTTGCTACGGCTAGAGCTATCTTAACAAATCTTTTTTGTGCATCCTCCAAATCAATTCCAAATTCTTTGTTTTTTATGTTACTTAGGAGGAAGATCTCTGGATTCTTTGGTATATTGTTTTCTGTTATTTTATTTAATATCTGATTGAGATCTTCCCAAAATTTTTTTACTTTCTCACATGTCCAGATTGCATGAATTGTTGTTCCCATTTCTTTTTTACATCGAAAACATCTATCAGATACTGTTGGGTCCCATTTATTTAACTTTTGAGGTGTAATGTATAGCCTGTGTATCCAATTATATTGTATCATACGTAACCTCGTATTTATTGTATTTCTCATCGTTCCGGAGCATAACTTCTCCCATGTTTCCTTTTTTATCTTTATATTTAAATCTTGTTCCCATTTTTGTTTAGTTTTACCATTTGTTTCCTCATTCTCCTTTTCTTGCAGTTTAATATACATATTTGTTACAAATCTTTTGATTATCATTGTATCTGTAATCACATATTCAAGGTTACTTGCCTCTGGCAAACTCAAACTGCTTCCTAATTTATCCTTCAAGTAGGATCTCAATTGGTAATATGCCAGCACTGTATCTTGAGTTATATTGTACTTATCTTTCATTTGTTCAAAGGATAAGAATCTATTTCCTGAAAAACAATTTTCTATTCTTTTAATCCCTTTTTTTTCCCCATTCTCTAAAGGAAAGGTTATCGATTGTAAAAGGGAGTAACTTGTTTTGCGTCAATATTAGTTTTTGTAATTGATAATTTGTTTTATTTCTTTCTACATGAATCTTCTTCCAAATATTGAGGAAATGATGTAATACTGGAGAACTTCTATGTTGTATCAATTTTTCATCCCATTTATATAATATGTGTTCAGGTATCTTTTCCCCTATTTTATCTAATTCTAATCTCGTCCAATCTGGCTTTTCCCTTGTTTGATAAAAATCTGATAGGTATCTTAATTGTGCGGCTCTATAATAATTTTTAAAGTTTGGCAATTGTAAGCCTCCTTGTTTATACCATTCTGTTAATTTATCTAGTGCTATCCTCGGTTTCCCCCCTCTCCATAAAAATTTCCTTATTATTTTCTTTAACTCCTTGAAGAATTTCTCTGTCAGTTGTATTGGCAATGCCTGAAATAAGTATAATATCCTTGGAAAAATGTTCATTTTAATACAGTTTATCCTTCCTATTAGTGTTAGTGGTAAATCTTTCCAATGCTCGAAATCGTCCTGTAATTTTTTCATTAGTGGATAATAATTGAATTTATATAGTTGGCCGAGATTTTTGTTTATTTGTACACCTAGGTATCTTATTGCTTGCATTTGCCATCTAAATGGTGATTCCTTCTTAAATTTTGAGAAATCCGCATTATTCATAGGCGTTGCTTCACTTTTATTTACGTTTATCTTGTAACCCGACACTTCTCCATATTCCTTCAATTTCTTATATAATTCTTTTATTGATAGTTCTGGTTCTGTTAAGTACACTATAACATCATCCGCAAATAAACTGATTTTATATTCCTTGTCTTTTATTTTTATTCCTTTTATATTATTATCTATTCTTATCAATTCTGCTAGTGGTTCTATAGCTAACGCAAACAATAAAGGTGATAGTGGGCATCCCTGCCGTGTTGACCTGCTTAAGTTAAATTGCTTTGATACATGTCCATTTACTGTCACTTTCGCTAACGGTCCCTTATATAATGCTTTAATCCAATTAATATACTTCTCCGGTAAACTGAATTTTTGCAATACTTTGAACAAATAATTCCATTCTACTCTGTCAAAGGCCTTCTCTGCGTCTAAAGCAACTGCTACTATAGGTGCTTTATTTCCTTCTACTGCATGAATTAAGTTAATAAATTTACAAATATTGTCTGTTGTGCGTCTTTTTTTGATAAATCCAGTTTGGTCTAAATTTACCATTTTCGGTACATGCTCTGCTAATCTGTTTGCTAATAGTTTAGCTATTATCTTATAATCTGTGTTAAGATATTGGTCTATATGACGCTGGTGAGAGAGGATCTTTCCCTTGCTTTAGTATTACTGTAATTATTGCTGTTTTACATGAATCTGGTAAGCTTTGTGTTTCATCAATCTGATTGATTACTTCCAGGAGGGGTGGAATTAATAAGTCTTTAAATGTTTTGTAGAATTCTATTGGGAATCCATCCTCTCCTGGTGTCTTATTATTTGGTAATTATTTTATTATCTCTTGTATTTCTACTATTCCAAATGGCTCTGTTAATTTATTTTGTACCTCTATTTGTAGTTTTGGTAGTTCAATTTTAGTCAGAAATTCATCTATTTTCCCTTCTTTCCCTTCGTTTTCAGTTCAGTATAATTGTTCATAGAATTCTCTAAAGTTTTCCTTAATTTCTTTTGGATTATATGTAATTTGTTTGTCTTTTTTCCTTGATGCCAATACCATTTTCTTAGCTTGTTCTGTCTTAAGCTGCCATGCTAGGATTTTGTGCGTTTTTTCACCTAGTTCATAATATTTCTGTTTTGTCTTCATTATATTTTTCTCCACCTTATATGTTTGTAGTGTTTCATATTTTATTTTTTTATCTGCCAATTCTCTTCTTTTAGTAATATCTTCCTTCATTACCAATTCTTTTTCTATATTTACTATTTCCCTTTCCAACTGCTCTGTTTCCTGATTATAGTCCTTCTTCATCTTGGTTACATAACTTATTATTTGCCCTCTAATGAATGCTTTCATTGCATCCCATAGTATAAACTTATCTTCCACTGATTCCGTATTTATTTCAAATTACATTTTGATTTGTTTTTCAATAAATACTCTAAAATCCTGCCTTTTAAGTAACATGGGGTTTAATCTCCATCTATACATTCTTGGAGGGATGTCCTCTAACTTTACTGTCAATATTAAGGGTGAATGGTCCGATAGTATTCTAGCTTTATATTCTGTTTTTTTTACTCTATCTTGCATACGAGCTGATAACAAAAATAGGTCTATTCTTGAGTATGTTTTATGTCTAGCCGAGTAATATGAATATTCCTTTTCCTTTGGGTGTTGTTTCCTCCATATATCCAAAAGTTGCATTTCTTCCATCGATTTAATTATAAATTTGGTTACTTTGTTCTTTCTGTTAATTTTTTTCCCAGTTTTGTCCATATTTGAATCCAAATTCAGGTTGAAATCCCCTCCTATTAATATGTTCCCTTGCGTATCTGCTATCTTCAAAAAGATATCTTGCATAAACTTTTGATCTTCTTCGTTAGGTGAATATACATTGAGTAGATTCCAAAACTCCGAATATATCTGACATTTTATCATTACATATCTCCCTGCTGGATCTATTATTTCCTCTTCTATTTTAAATGGCACATTTTTACTAATTAATATAGCTACTCCTCTTGCTTTTGAATTATAAGATGCTGCTGTTACGTGTCCTACCTAATCTCTCTTTAATTTCTTATGCTCCAATTCAGTTAAATGTGTTTCTTGCACAAATGCTATATCAATTTTTTCTTTTTTCACTAAATTTAGCAGTTTCTTCCTTTTAATTTGGTTATGTATTCCATTAATATTTAAAGTCATATAGTTCAACGTAGCCATTTTATACTTTGTTTATCTTCCCTTTCTCCATCATTACTTTTCCTTCTTATCCATTTCTGTTTTCTTCTTTTGAATCCTTTATAAGACAACATTCCTAAAACATCAAACATTTTCCTTATTCTCCTATTTAAAACTTCTTTAGCCCCAATCCCCCCTTCTCCTCCGGAGTTGTCCTTTATCCCTTGTCGGACAACCACATCTCCCCTCTCCATTTGGATTTGCGAATTCACTCGCAAGCGTCAGCTGATTTTGCAGTGACCGTAACACCCCCCCACCCAGCCCCCCCCAGCCCCCCCAGAAAAGATTTCACTTTTCATATGTGACAAAGGTCACTCTTTTAATTCCCTCCTTATTTCCTCTATTCCTTTTCCTTCCCTTATTAATTCTTGTCTATACTATCTATATTTTCCTCTAAATACGGATACATTCATGTATGCACATTATACATATACCTCTTTACCCACATACATATAAATCGTGGTCATTTTTACTCTTATTACATGTTTTCATCTCTCTGTTTGTTTTGTAGTTGTTCTGCAAATTTCCTTGCTTCCTCTGGATCCAAGAATAGTTTTTTTTTTCCCATAAGATCGTTTTCGATGTTTTGAACTCCTTCCTCCTCTTCAGGAGTTCAAAACTTATGTCTTTTTAGTTTGCAGTCTTTTGTACTCTCGTTACACGTCTTCATCTCTCAGTCTATTTTGTAATTGTTCTGCAAATTTTCGTGCTTCCTCTGGATCCGAGAATAGTCTGTTTTGTTGTCCTGGAATAAATATTTTCAATACCGCTGGATGCTTTAGGATAAATTTATACCCTTTCTTCCATAAAATCGCCTTTGCTGTATTGAACTCCTTTCTCTTCTTCAGGAGTTCAAAACTTATATCTGGATAAATGAAGATTTTTTGCCCTTTGTACTCCAGTGGCTTATTGTCCTCTCTTACTTTTTCCATTGTTTTCTCCAGTACCTTTTCTCTTGTAGTATATCTTAGGAATTTTACTAAAACAGATTTTGGCTTTTGTTGTGATTGTGGTTTAAAGGCCAATGCTCTATGTGCCCTTTCTATTTCCATTTCTTGCTGTAGTTCTGGACATCCTAGGATCCTAGGGATCCAATCTTTTATAAACTCTCTCATATTCTTGCCTTCTTCATCTTCCTTAAGGCCCACTATCTTTATGTTATTTCTTCTGTTATAATTTTCCATTATATCTATTTTCTGAGCTAACAGTTCTTGTGTCTCTTTAACTTTTTTATTAGATTCCTCTAATTTCTTTTTTAAGTCCTCTACCTCCATTTCTACTGCTGCTTCTCGTTCTTGCACCTTGTCCATTCTTTTTCCCATTTCTGATAAGGTCATATCTATTTTATTCATTTTCTCTTCTGTATTGTTTATTCTTCTTCTTAAATCATTAAATTCTTGCGCTTGCCATTCTTTAAATGACTCCATGTATTCTTTAATAAGAGAAAGTATATCCTTTATCTTGCCTTTCCCTTCTTCTTCTATTTTTCTGTATTCTTCCTCTTCCTCTTCTTCTTCTTTTTCCTCTGGGTTGGCCATCTGTTGTTTCTTTGTTGCCCTTTTCTTCTCTTCTTTCTTGTTTTCGTTGTCTTCTATGTTCTCCTCTTGCTGCAGGTGTTCTGCAGCTGTCGTTGCCGGCTGTGGAGATCGACTCCCCAGCTGGTCACCCCTCACGTCGGTGTGTTTTTTTTCATGCGCGGTTGCGCACTTTTACTCGGCTCAGCGAACCATTTTTGTAGTCCATATTCTACCGACCTGAGGGAGTGGGTTTCTCTCTCCACCGCGGGCCTCTTCGAACAGGTAAGGCCTTTTCCTTCATCTTCCGTTGTTTTCTCTTCCTCTCTTCTTACCGTTGGTTTCGACTTTTCTTTTTTCGTCGCCATCTTCTTTCCACCTTTATATTCACTTTACTTTGATTTTTATTTCTGTGCCTTTGTGTTTTGCTTTGTTTTTTCTGACTTTTCTGGAGAGGGCTGGAGTTCACCGTCCGGCCACTACTCCATCACGTGACTACTCAAGATGGTTTCTCTCCAGTACACAGTACAGTACACGCTCAGTGTGATGACATCATATGCACGCAGGCAAATATACATTACAGTTATTGGGATGTAGTGATTCAGAGAGGTTATCAAAACCAGGTGAGGCCTGAAGAGAGGGAGGGTTAAAAGGAGGATCAAATGAACAATGTTGGAGTGATGACAGGAGAGGCAGTGACCATGGGGTAACCAAGGATGTCAGCCCAAGAGGGGGTAGCCAGAATTGGAAGTCAAAGAGGGAAAAAAAAAAGGAAGGACATCCAGTGATGGATTATGTCTCCCAGGGAGGCATGGTTAGAGTAGTAGTGAGTGCAATACAGTTACAGTGCCAGTGATTGGGATCAGGGTTCGAATGAGTTTTTCCCCTCTAACAGAGTGGTTGGTGGGCATACGGAACGAGCTTTCGGGCAAAGTGGTAGAAGCAAGTATGGTAGCTTCCTTTAAGAAATACGAATAGCTAAATGGATAGCAGGGAATTGAAGTGCTTTGGGCCTAACGCAGGCAAGTATGATGAAAGCAAGAGGCACATTATTCAGCATAGTTCCATGCTGTAAGACAATGCAACTGAATATTTATAATCTTTTATATTTATTGTCTCTTTCTATCCTGGGTGAGGTAACTACAGCTTTATTTTAATATATACAGAAAGTTATTTTTGGCTGCAAGACAGAATTTGAGTGCATGTGCACAATGGTCTTCTGTGTTTGACCATAAATATTGTAATCAATAAACTGAAACAGTCCATTTTCCAGATATTGTTTCCTTTGTAATTGCAATCCTGTGATTCATTCAGTCATAGCACAGATCTGTCAACTCAAATCTGCTAGACTTGTTGATTTCAAACCTCCTGGTGGAGGTTTTGCCAGGACATTTAAAAACCTAGCATCAATTTTCTAATTTTAGCTCCTTGTTAACAGAAAACAAATAAAATGTGTAATTTCCACTACTGCTACTTCAAAAGAGGACAGGACACATTATAGCATGCTCACTATGCAAAGTCTGGAGTACTAATGACATGCACAGTCGAATCGATGTCGAAGACTGATTGACTGCTCTGCTAGCTCAGTTTCTATTCGCTCACTGCCTCTGACGACAGGAGTGACATCATCGCAGTGCCAGCCTCTGACTGGGTGTTGGTCCCTGCGCATTCTCTCCGCGTTCGCCGGTTATTTTGTGAGCCAGGATGCAACTTGGTTCGCGGGCCACTACGACATTACAATTACTATAATTAAGGCATGACAGCATCTGTACTTCACGAGGAGTTTGAGATTTGGCACGTCACCAAAGACGCTTGCAAATTTCTACAAATGTTCTGATTCTGACTGGTTACATCATTGTCTGGCATTGAAGTACCGATACACAGAATAGGAATCTTAAAAAAAACACCCGAGTTATTAACTTGGCCAGTGACATCACAGGCATCAGACTTCATTCTACAAGAGGCTGTGACTTAAGAAAGTACCCTCCATCCTCAAGGACCCTCACCACCCAGGCTATGTCTTCTTCACTCTGCTACCATCGGGAAGGAGGAACAGGAGCCTGAAGACAAACACCCAGCAACACATGAACAGCTTCTTCGCCTTTGCCATCAGATTTCTGAAAGGACAATGAACAAAGACACTACCTCACTATGGTAAACCACTGAATACATGTTTGGAAGTGCTGTATATACATTTGGATGTACTAGGACATGACCCCTGCTGACAGTGCCTTCCTGAGGCTTCTCCCACTGACCCCTGAATAAAATGCCACTGTGCCACAGCCCCCTCTGCAGGCCAGGACAGTCATTAATAAAACCCTACCAGTTTCTCTAATCTACAACCTCTTGTCTTTGAAGTTATTGATGGTGCATCACTCACTCGCTCCCTTTTTTTGCAGTTTATTTTAAGATGTAATTTATAGCAATATTTGCACTTTGATGCTGCTGCAAAGCAACAAATTTTATGACATGTTCATGACAATAATTTCTGATTCTTTTTTTCCTCCTCCCTAATCCAGGCAAAAGCAGTTACTCAGTTCTTTTACTACACCTCAACTATACCAGTGAAACTAGGACAAGAATGCAGTAATTTTATAAATTCGCAGAGATGTATTAATCTCCATCCCTTTAATCTGTATCCATGACAGTTTTCAAACACTGAAATGAAAATTACCTGGAACCACAGCCATGAATTTTCTATTTGAACAGCCTAATAATCAGGCCTGTGTGATTCGTTTCGCTTGCTGTCCTTTCAATGCAAGTTCATATCAGGGCAGCCTTTGAGAACAAAGAAACTTGTACAGAATGGAACTACAACAGATTTCTTTCACCAGAGGGCCTCTCTGTGGAGGGAGAAAAATTAACAAAGAAAATAGGCTGTCACCATCAGCCTTGAATGCAATTCCCTCCCCACCCCAAAAAAAATACATGGCCAAAGAAGCCTTTCACAGAAAGAATCAATTCGAACCAAGCTATTAGTCTGAAAGAGCTTTACTTAATCCATTTTTCCATGTTTTGTGGTAGCTAGAACATAGAGCAGCTGAACTGGATTAGATTCAATATTCTGACTGGGATGTTTGCTCATCTTATTGAGAGGTTTTAAACTAATTTGGCAGGAGGATAGAAGACAGTGGGTGTACACTTAGGCCAGAGATTCAGTCAAGTGAAGAAACATTTAAAAGACATTTGGACAGATTTATGGGGAAGAAAGATTGAACCAACCACAAGGAAATGACACAGCTCAGGCATGAATGAGTAGGGCCTGACTGCTTGTTTCTATGGTATACTAAAGTGACTTCATCCAGCAGCCAGAACAGACTGGAAGGTTAAATTGCATCTATTTTAAGGAGTCTGTCTGGCAGGGCAGATGAATAGAGCATTGATCAGCATGTGGAAATATAATATTGTTGATATCACTGATGTACAAGTGAAAGTAAAATACAACTCAATATTGCAGGTACCATGTTTCAGGCAAGGGGAGGGAATGCCAGAATCGAGAGCAAGCAAAGAATTGCTGGAGGAACTCAGCAGTTCAGACAGCATCTCCATAGGAAGCAAGGGATATAACCAACATTTCAGGCACACACCATGAAATTTGTTATTTTTCAGCATAATGTGCAAACATTTTTAGAAGCCACATTACCAAATAAATAAAAATAATGCAAGAAAAAGAAAAAGACAAAGCAAGGTAGTATCTGTGGTTCATTGTTCATTCAGGAATCTGATGGCAGTGGGGAAGAAGCTGTCCTAGTGCCACTGAGTGCTTGTCTTCAGGCTCCTGTACCAGTTTCCTGATGGTAGTAGTGTGAAGAGGGTGGTGGGAGTCCTTGAGGATTGAGGCTGCTTTCCTCAATGGAGTGAAGACTGGTGCCCGAGATGTGGCAAGCCAAGTTAACAACCCTCTGGAGTTTTTTGTTGTCCTGAGCATTGGCACTTTCACATCAAACAGTGATGCATCCAGCCAGAACGGTCTCCACCTGTAGAAGATTCCGTGAATCTTTGGTGACGTAACAAATCTTAAACTCTTCATTAATGACCCCTACAAATTACAAATGAAGTGTTGGTTTAATTGGAAGGACTGTTTGGGGCCCCAAATAGTGGCAAGGGAGGAGGTGTGGGTGCAGGTGTCTCATTTCCTGTGGTAACAGGGGTAGGGTCAAAGGGGGAGATTAGAGGGAAGGGATGAATGAAAAAAAAGAGTCCTGAAGAGAGCTGTCCCTGTGGAAGACAGAGGGAAGGGAAGGTGTGTCTGGTGGTGAAGTCAGGTTGTAGGTTGCAGAGATTGTTTGGGACAATATGTTGGATGAGGAGGCTGGTAAGGTGGTAGGTGAGGACAATGGGAATTCTGTGTTTCTTGCATCTAGGGGTGGAGGTGGGCAGGGCAAATATGTAGGAACTTTTTCCAAGTGTATTATCATCTTGAAAAAAATACCCATTTCCTAACCACACCTAAAACACAAATCTGAAGAACTAATTTCTTTTTTTTTAATTTGAGGAGTTAAATACAGTTGATGTAAAAAAAATTGTACTAAGTCATATTGTACATCTATGACCTTAGTCATACCATCTTTACACAAGTTGCTCCAAACACTTTCATCCATCTTTCTATTCAAATCCAATTCCACTCTCGATTTATGAACACCCAGTTTAGGCATTTTGTAATAACTTATACATCTCAGAAATAAATTTACCTGAATCTTCCTTAGTAAATAATAATTCTAAAGTAGATTTCCCAAGTAATTTTAAACTATGACCTAATTTCTCCGACAAAACTTTTTAAACCGGATAATAACAAAAAAGTATTCAAAGGAATTTGAAACTTCTCTTTCATGCGATTAAAAGATACTTTTTTCCATTCGACTTGGACTTGTTTTAAGGTTAGAAATATTTGGTTACAAATTAAATTGTTTTTAGAGCAGGTATTAAAAGTGAATTTACAATTTGATCCATTGTTATTTTTAATTAGGAGATATCAAGTTGATTGCCTCAGGATTGAGATTGACTATGTATCAAATTGAATTTTTACATTTGGCTTTGGCTGTTTCTAAAAAAATGTTTAGCTATTACATAGAAATCTGATTTGGTTTTAAATATGAAAAGATGGCACATTGAAATGAAACTTGCATTCCTTTAGAAAAAATAACATAATTTGAGAAATAAATACTTTTTTCTTTGTTAAAGTGTGGAGCCCATATTTAAAAATTCTTGGTGTTAAAATTTCATCTCTCGGTCCACTTCGGTGGACATCTCCGCTTCCGCAGCTAAAAAGTTGATTACGGTTGTTTTTATTGACGATCTCCTTCTTCCTTTCTTTGTACGTGGGTTGGGGAGGAGAGAGGGTGTTAGTGGGATGGACGAGGGAGGTTTTATTTAATCATGTGATGTTTGTATCATTATAATCAATGTTATGTGATTTAAAATTTTAAACAAAATATTTTTAAAAATGTATCATAATCTTGTCCTAGTACAACCTGATAAAACTGTATTCTCCAGTCCTCAGTCTAAAAACATACCAACATACATACAATAGATATGTAACACATAACAAACAATACATGTGCAGTATGTATATACATAGAAAATAAATAAATATTGTTAAATAAATAGTAGAGGTTGGAGGGTTTGTATGATCAGTTCATCAGCCTCACTGCCTGTGGGAAGAAGCTATTTCTCAGCCTGGTGGTTCTGGCTCCAATACTCCGGTTTCTTTTTCCCCCAACAGGAGCAGTTGGAAGATGCTGAATGCAAGGTGAAAGGGGTCCTCAACGATTTTGCGATTTGAATAGATAATGTCGATTGAGGGGGGCGGGGGGGGGGGGAAATGGGGAATGAGACACCAGTGATCCACTCTGCTTCTCTTATAGTCCTGTGGATTGACCTCCAATCTATTTCTCTGCAGCAACTATACCACACTGTGATGCAGCCAGCCAGGACATTTTCAATACACCTCCTGAAGAGGTTGACATTATGGTGGTCAGCAGCCTTGCTCGCTTTAGTCTTCTCAGGAAGTGCAGTCTCTGTTGCATCTTCCTGATAAGTGAGGAGATGTGCATGTCCAGGATAGGTCACTTCTTATGTGGACTCCAAAGAACTTAGTGCTCTCTACTTTCTCCACTGCTGAGCTATTAAAGTAAATTGGAGGGTGGTCATCCCTGGAACTCCTTGTCCTCTTTAAGACTCAAGTTGTTATTCTCACACCATTTCATGATATTTTCTACCTCTTCTCTGCAGTGTAACTCATCGTCATTGCTAATGAGGCCAAGTACTGTTGCATCATCTGCAAACTCTACTCCCAGGATGAGATCTTCCATTCCAAAATATCTGATGTGTTCCCCTTCCTCAAAAAAAGACATGGTGTAAAAGATTTGTGGTTAATTACGCATCATCTTGTGACATTGTAAATAATTCTGGGAGTTTTTATATTGTCTGTGACCAACTCTTATTGCTAAGGATTATGGATTGTAACTAGAAATAAACTTTTAACTAAGTGAAATTTCTCATTCAGTTTCTGTTAAAAACACTTAAAGTTTACATCTCCCCAGAAGGGCTGTCACATAAATCAGTCGTGATGGCTTTTGTATCAAGAAAGAGCAAAATTTTACATCTGTAAGAGACATTAGCTGTGACAGTGTTGAATGAGTAATTGAAGTTAAGAAGTAATTAAAGTTTAGGAGAAATCACTCAATGAACAAAGAAATTTGAAGTCCATAAACAAATGTGAAAGCGGTTTCTAATTTGTTAGGACACATGAAATCGTATGTAGGCATTGATCTAATTGACCCATTTCTGTACAAACTTTGAGAGGAAATCAGCCCTTAGGAACATCATTGATATTTCATAATACCCCCCTCTCTCCCACCGATGTTAAATTAAAACAGTTTCTAATTTAAAATTGGTTATGTGGTTGTCAGCTGTGTTGTTTATACAGATAAGCTTGCAGTGAAGGCAGACTTTAACAATGGCTTCCCATCTACTGCCATTAACTCAGCCCTTACCCACAAATCTGCCCAAGCCCAACATTCCCTGAGAGTTTAATTTCTTAAAGAAACACAAATCTAAGAGAACCAAAAACATGGAAAGCCCTCTAGGAATATATAAATGTGATCAAGTGCTTAAAATTAAAGAGTAAAGAAGGATTGTAAAATATCACAGGTAGACAGATTTGAGAAAAAACCTAAGTGCTGTTAAGTATTTCAAGAGCAAGACATAGCCAGGGGAAGAATGAGGCCCAAAGCAAGCGGCTGAGGTATAATATTTAAAAGTTCAGACTGAAGCAGAAAGGAGAGATTTGGCCAGATACTGCTTGTCACATTTGTGGCCCGAAATGTGAAGTTAATAAAACATCAAACACAAGTTTTATCAGGTAAACTTCTCAGTGGCTTTATTTTCCAGTTTCCTTTGTTCTCCTGCTTGTGCTCTTATCTCGCTCTCATACCACGTGACTTCCGGTACATCTCATACATATTCATTATCATGACATCCCTCCTTTAATCAGAAATAAACTTTACCTTCACTTACCAATATCCCTCGGAAATCTACAAACATCGCAACTAACGGTAATACTATAACTCAACTACATAAAATTTACTTCCTACAGCACTCATACATGCACTTTATGATACAAGATTAAAATGCTGTCCCAAAGTTCTTATTAAAACTATGGCACAAAGTCTTCGTATCGTTTGGGCACTTTCCGGTTTCGTTTCGGCCTGCCTGCGATCGCCTCGGCTTCGGGTGTTTCTGGCGCTCTAGTCACTTCATCAGGAGTGCTGGTAACTGCCTCTGGAACATCATCAGGTCTCTCAGTTTCAGCATCTCGTATTGGCCTTTCAACCTCTTCGCTCGATGTATCTCTGGACTGGTACCTTTTTACACCTGATACATTTCTCTTATACAGGACTCCAGTCGGAGACTTGACTGTCACCATACTGCCACTTCTGGATACGACAGTATAGGGTTGATGGTAATAAGGTGTGTCTAGCTTACCACCAGTTTCATGCCTCACTAGAACATTATCTCCTGCCATGATGTCTGAGTACTTCGCTCCACATTTCGAATCTGTGTACAGCTTTGCTGCACCTTTCTTTTCAGCATCGTGGTCCCTCATCTCCTGATCGTCTCGGATTTCCTTTATTTCTGGCATTTTTGTGTGGATTTTTCTCCCAAAAAATGCTTCTGCAGGACTTTTCCCAGTGGTTGCATGAGGCGTTGCTCGATAGACAGCCACATAAGATAGCAATGCTTCTCGCCAATTTTGTCCTTCTGCGTGTGCAATCCTCAATCGTTTTTCAATGGATTGATTTTGTCTCTCTACTTCTCCGTTGGCTTGCGGCCATTTCGGAGTTACTTTATGATGGTGGATACCTGTGGTCCTCATGTATTCCGCAAATGTCTCTGAAATGAATTGTGGACCATTGTCAGAGTATAATGTAACAGGTAATCCATATCTTGCGAATATCTCTGCTAATGCTTGTATTGTTTTTTCAGTGGTTGTGGACTTCAACACCACGTACTCATAGTATCTGCTGTAGTAATCTATCACTACCATAATTGATTCACCCGTTGGTAAAGGTCCAAGAAAATCAACAGCTACGTCGATCCATGGTCCTGTCGGGAGTTACGTACTCCGGATCGGTTCTGGCGGATTACTCCTACTTGTGATTTGACATCCGTGACAAGTTTTAACAAATTTCTCTGCGTCTTTATCACAACCTGGCCATCATACCTTTGTCCTGAGGTTTTGCTTGGTACCAACAATTCCTAGGTGTCCTTCATGCGCTAAGGATACGATCTTCGATCTCAATCTTTGCGGTATCACCAATCTGCAACCTCTTAATACACACTGTCCGATGCAACAAAGTTCGTCTCTAATGGGAATGTAAGCTTTTTGAGTACACTTGTCCCATTGTCCACTCTGTATGCATTCTCTTACTTACATGAGTTCTGGATCACGTTCGGATTCTCTCTCGACTTCCTTCGTAGTCACAGCTTTCGGTGTCACCTGAATAGCTACAAAGCGTACAAAGCTCTCTGTTTCTGTTCCCAATTCTGACTTGGATTGTGGACCTCCATCCTTCACCAATCTGGACAGCGGATCTGCAATGTTTGTTTTCCCTGCAATGTGGATTACTTTATATTTGTAGGGTTGTAGTCTGAGTACCCATCTCTCTATTCTGCCACATGGTTTGGATCTAGGTGCATAGATCACCTCTAATGGCTTATGATCTGTGATGAGTTCAAATTCAATGCCGTATAAATATGCATGGAACCTCTCACAGGCCCATACAAGTCCGAGTGCTTCTTTCTCTGTCTGAGAGTATCTTCTTTCCACATCTGATAACGATCTGCTGGCATAGGCAATGATTCTTGGTCCTCCATCATGCATCTGGACCAACACGGCTCCTAAACCAACCGGACTGGCATCCGTTATGACTTTGGTTGATGCCGCCGGATCGTAATATCCAAGAGTTTTTGCATCTGTCAGGCTTTGCTTCAGCGCTGTGAACGCTTTCTTCTGCTCAGATCCAAAATGAAAAGGTACACCTCTCCTGGTTAGTTTCCTTAGTGGTTCTGCCACTGTAGCGAAATTAGGAATGAACTTTGCACAAAAATTGACCAATCCCAGGAAACTCCTCACCTCTGTTGCGTTCTGAGGTGCACATGCCTCTGCAATAGCTTTCACCTTGGCCTCTGCAGGGTTTAGTCCTTCCCGTGTAAGTCTGTGTCCCATGAAGTCCATTTCTGACACACCGAACTGGCACTTGTTTCCATTCACGGTAAGGCCTGCCTCCTGTAGTCTAGATAGTACACGCCTCAACCGTTTGTCATGCTCTTCCTTCGTTGGTGCATGGACTATGATGTCGTCAGAAATGTTGGCAACTCCAGGAATGCCTTGAATCACTCGATGGATTTCATACTGGTAGATCTCCGAAGCTGCATTAATTCCAAATGATGGTCTCTTGTAACGATACAATCCACAGTGAGTCACAAATGTTGTTACATCTCGGGAACCTGGATCCAGCTCTAATTGATGATAGCCCCATTTCAGATCAATTTTTGAGAATATCTTATTGGTAGTTAGTTCTTGAAGTATTTCCTCCACTGTTGGAGGAAATAGGGTGTCGTTCTCTAATTATAGCTTCATTGGCCATTCTCATGTCAACACATAGTCTTATGTCACTCTTTGGTTTGGGCACAATCACTACGGGACTGACCCATTGTGTCGAATGTTCCACAGGTTCAATAATGTCTTGTTCGATCAATTCTTTAATTTTGGCTTCGACTTTCCCACGAAGTCCAAACGGAGTTCGGCGCATTGGTTGTGCCTTGGGTTTGACCGTTTCATCAACCGCTAGCTTCAACTGTCGACCTTTCAGCTTTCCTACTCCTTGGAAGACTGCGGGGAATTCTTGCTTCATATCCTCGTATGACTGAATTGAATTGACACAAGCTCCAATATGAAGTCTTGCCAGTTCTTGCGCTTCTACTCAGCAATGGTTCTCCCCTCTCTTCTATGACCATAAACTCTGCTTCGGTGTACTTATCTCCAGCTTCAACAGTTGCAGTAAAACATCCAATGATCTGCAATGGCTTGGTTGCTGTGTATGGATACAGTTTCTTGGAACACTTCTTTGAGGTACAGATGATCTTTTCCCTTTTCAACTTCTCCCATAAATGTCGATCAATCACATTACTGTCACTGCCTGAGTCTACAATGACCTACACTGTCACTCCACCAATGATCACTGGGACCTTCTCATGATGTACATCATTCAACGTAAATTGGTAACAACTCTGTTCCTCCTGGGTATCATCATCGTCACCGTCTATCTGGCGAATGGTATCTTTCTTTCCAGGATATTTTCCTTTCCTCCAGGCTTTGCCTTTGGAAGTTGTACTCTTCCTCTTCTGGTCTGCATTGGACTTGCTTTTGCACTTCTTTGCAAAGTGGTCCTTACCTCCACACTTTCTGCAAACTTTGCCTTTGGCCGGGCAATATGGGTCTTTTCCAAAGTGACCTCGGTTTCCACATCAATAACACTCCACGTCCTGTGTCGACATATATCTTGGCTGGTTATGGCGATGTGAGAGCCTCTTAATTTGCTGGCTTGAGTTGTCTTTCAGGGACATGGTATGAAATTGCCCTTCAACAGCCTCTAATGCAGCAGCAATGGTTAAAGCTTCGGTGAGTTCCAACTCACTCCCTCTTTCCAGTAGACGTCTTCTGAGTTTATCTGATCTGCAGTGCTGTACGACTTGATCCAATAATTGGTTGTCCAAATCAGCTGGCATGTAATTGCATCCAACAGCTAGCTGGAGTAGTCTCGTCATGTACTAAGCAATTGTCTGGCCATCTTCTTGTCTCGTTCTCCAAAACAAATGGCGTTGAAATGTAGCATTCGGTGTCACTACATAGTGTGCATTTAATGCATCTACCGCTTTCCGGTACTCATCCTTTCTTCCAGTATACAAAAGTGTCTTAAATGTTTCCCGAACTGAGGGTCCCGCAGTGAAAAGAAGTAACGCCCTTCTCTGCGCTTTTTGTTCAACTGTACCGGTATCTAGAAATAGTCCACGACTGTCGGCGTAGGATTCAAATTCTTCCAGCCATGCCTTCCACTTCACACTTACAGTGCTTGCATCACCAGTCGGGTCAAAATGAGCAATTCCACTATGTGTTAGAAAGTCACCGTCTGCACCAGCCATGAGGAAATATTCCAGCCCCAAAAGTACTGAGTCAAAGAGAAAATTCTTATCACCTTGAAGTTTTCTGTAATTCTCTGTAATCTTGTTTAGTCTTTAATTTTCTTCAAGCTTATCCCATCCTCATTGCCAATGTCACATTTGTGGCCCAAAATGTGAAGTTAATAAAACATCAAACACAAGTTTTATCAGGTAAACTTCTCAGTGGCTTTATTTTCCAGTTTCCTTTGTTCTCCTGCTTGTGCTCTTATCTCTCTCTCATACCACGTGACTTCCAGTACATCTCATACATATTCATTATCATGACACTGCTGAACACAAACATTTGACTAGTTAACTTTGTATGGATATGTTGGGCTGAAAGGTCCATTAACATGCTGTTAAACTACTACTCTAATATGAACAAAGACAAACTCTATACACGACGCCAAAGGGCTCGACTAAGGTCTTCAGTGAATGTTTTATATGTATTCCCTCAGTAAAAAGACATTGAGGTTAGAGATTACTTTTGAGTGATAAATTTCTAAAGTTGAAACTTAAAAAAGAGCCATTAGATCTTGCTGCAGACATGAAGGCGGATCACTCCATGGTCCTGATGTCATGTATTCTAAGGTTCCCTGCATGGCATTGGAGTAGATTGCCAAAGCCTGTTATTATTAAATCTTCACTAGAATTAATGAATAGAGACTCCAACACAGGTATCAATTGCATTCCGCCCACATCCAATCATCCACAGCCAAGTAGATGGCCGAAAAATCCTCCAGAATATATCCATCAAAACCAGTTTGTGCACAATAATGATCACTTGCTCAAATATCTCAATACAACTCAAATTTTGCATTGATAACATTATTGCAAACAAGTGAAGTTTTGTCATGTTAACAATTTCAGATCTATTGTGAGAATACATACATGACATTGCATACAAGCCTGAGATTCCTTTTTACTACGGGCATGGCAGAATTATCATTTATTGGTAGTGCAAAAAAATTGACTCAACATACAAATGTAAACAACTAAAGACATGCAAAGAGACTGACTGAAAAAGAGAGAGAAAAAACATGAATGAAGTGCAAAAGAGCCCTTAAACAAGTCCCTAATTGAGTTTGTTGCTGAGGAATCTGATGGTGGAGGGGTAGCAATTGTTCCCGAACCTGGTGGTGTGAGTCTTGTGGCACCAAAACCTCGTTCCTGATGGTAGCAGTGAGAGCAGAGCGTGTGTATCCTTGATGATTGCTGCTGCTCTCCGAAGGTAGTGTTCCCTGTTGATGTTCTCGATTGTGGGAAGAGGTTTGTCTGATGCCCTGGGCTGTGTTCATTACCTTTTGCAGATCAGTCGTTTGGCACACTTTCCACCACACATCTGTAGAAATTTGCCAGGGTTTCTGGTGTCATACCAAACCTCCACAAACTTTTGAAGAATTAGAGGTGCTGACGTGCTTTCTTCATGACGCCATTAATTTGTTGGATCCAGGAAAGATCCTCTAGAGATCGTGACTCCCAAGGACTTAAATTTGCTCACCCTCTCCACCTCTGATCCCCCAGTGATCTCTGGATTGCACACCTCAGGTTTTCCTGTCTCTCTCCTGTATTCGGCTCACTTTTTTTTTTTTTTTTTTTTTTACAACCCACTGCCATGATATTGCCAGCAAATTTGTAAATGGTGTTGTCATACTGAGCCACACAATCATAGGTGTATAATGAGTAAAGCAGTGGGCTGAACCATAGAACACTACAGCACAGAAAACAGGCTATTTGATCCCTCCAGGCTGTGGCAGAACATCATTCTGCTAGTCCCACTGACCTGCACCCATTCTATAACCCTCCAGACCTCTCCCATCCAGGTATCTACCTAATTTATTCATAAAACTCAAGAGTAATGAATTACAAACATATCGGTTTGAATGTTTAATGAATCAAACTAAGTATAAGTTTTATGAATGGGGTGAGAAAGCTCATAAAGTTTTGTCATGGCAATTAAAAAAGGAACAATTATCCAGGATTATACCAGCGATTAGAATCAAAAGGAGATTAATGAGGAATTTTGTAATTTCTATAAACAATTGTATACTTCGGAATGTAAAGATGTAACTGGAGATGCAATAGATTCTTTCTTGAAAAATATTAACTTGCCACAATTGAATCAAGAAGACAGACAAGAGTTAGATAAACCTTTTACAGAAGATGAAATAGAAAGGGCAATAAGAGACATGCCGAATGGAAAGGCACCTGGTGAAGATGGGTTTTCTATAGAGTTTTATAAAGTTTTTTATGCTGATGTATCTTCTATTTATAAGGATGTATTACAACAAACTTACAATACTTTTCAATTACCTGAGTCTTGTTCTAACGCAATAATTACGGTTATACCAAAAAAAGATAAAGACCCTTTACAGGTTTCTTCTTATAGACCAATATCATTGTTAAATATAGATTATAAAATTGTAGCTAAAATTATGGCTAATAGATTAGCTCAATATCTGCCTAAAATTATACATGGTGATCAAGTGGGATTTATAAAAAATAGGTATGCGTCAGATAATATTTTACGGTTAATAACCTTGATAAATAAATCTAAATTTCAGTTGAATTATCCAATAGTGGTTTCATTGGATGCAGAAAAGGCTTTTGACAGAGTGGAATGGAAGTTTCTGTTCAAAGTACTTGAGAAATTTTGTTTTGGTTCTTCATTTATTGGGTTGATAAAGGCTTTATATAATAGCCTGAAGGCTAGAATTGCTGTTAATGGCCAAATTTCAGAATCTTTTAGTTTGACAAGATCTACTAGACAAGAATGTCCGTAGTCACCTGCTTTATTTGCTATAGTTATTGAACCTTTAGCACAATTAATACGTCAAAATGAAAATGTTCAAGGTATGAGAGTTCTGAATGAGGAATACAAGATTAATTTATTTGCTGATGATGTTTTATTATATTTGGTGGATCCGGATACTTCTTTACCTGCAATTCAAGAATGTTTAGAAATTTATGGCCAATTATCCGGTTATAAAGTAAATTGGGCTAAAAGTGAAATTTTGCCGATTTGTAAAGATGATTATTCAGTATATAAAAATATTACAAATTTGAAGTGGACTACACAAATTAAATATTTAGGAATTAATGTTAATACAGAATTTCAAGAATTATATTCAATTAATTATTTTCCTTTAATAAAAAGGATTAAATTAGATTTGATTAGGTGGAAGGATCTACCTTTGGGTTTACTAGGGAGGATTAATACCATAAAAATGAATATTTTTCCTAGAATACAATATTTGTTTCAATCAATTCCTTATTTTTTTTTATATAAAGTTTTTTTTAAGGACTTATATAAAGCGATTAGAGAATTCTTATGGAAGGGAAAATTTCCGAGAGTAGCAATGAGAAAATTGATGTGGGATTTTCAATTTGGAGGTTTAAGATTACCGAATTTTCAGCATTATTATGACGCAGCTCAATTCAAATTTCTTAGTGCATTAATGAATATGGACGACCCACCTAGTTGGGTAAAGATAGAAATGGCGGATATTTTAGAAAAATTTCCTCATGAGTTTTTGTTTCGATGGAATAAAAATTTATTACGAACGTATGGTGTACCAATATTGAAACATTTATTGAATTTATGGACAAGCAAACTTTAAAAATTGGGTCTTAAAAATATATATTCTGGAAGATTGCCATTATATAATAATCAACTTGTTCCTTTTAGGGTCTCCAATGCCACTTTGAAACAATGGGAAAAGGGAATAAAAAAATTATCTGATTGTTTTTCTGAGGGTGGTTTTTGTTCCTTTGATGAATTACAAAGGAAATATGGTATTTGTGCAAATTCTATATTTGTATATTATCACTTAAGATCTTTTGTAAAACAGTTATGTGGTCGACATATGATTTTATTGCCTGAATCTAGTTTTGAAGAATATGTACTTTCAATACCAAAAAAGGATATATATCTGATTTGTATTGTATTTTACAAGAAATTGATAGTAAAAAAGACTGGGATAAAGATGAGATGAAATGGGAAAAAGATTTAGGACATAAAATAGCTGAAGAAGCTTGGATGGAAATTTATCAGAATAGTATTCGGAAATTAATTAACGCTAGACTAGCGACGATTAATTATAATTTTATTCATCAGCTATATTTAACGCCGGAGAAATTTAAAAAATTTGGTCTTAGCAAGTTGGATTCTTGTTTTCGACGTGATCAGACAGCCAATACTTTTTTGCATACTGTTTGGCTTTGTGATCGATTGCAACAGTTTTGGAAAGGTATTCATTCTATTTTTAACAGTTTATATAATATCCATCTTGTATTAGATCCCGATATATTTTTATTAGGGAACATGCAATCATTAATTGATTTAGGTTTAGAGGATTATCAGATTTTATTTATCTATTTAGCTTTAGTCGTGGCTAAGAAATGTACAGCACTTACTTGGAAAGATAGAAATATACTAACTTTACATAAGTGGTATTTGGAAATGAAATTTTGTTTGACTATGGAAAGGATATCTTTTTCAATTCAGGATAAGATGTCTTTTTATAAGTTAAAGTGGACTCCGTTTGCTAATTATATGCATTTAAGTTTGATTTAAATATATGTTTAAGTGTGATATTTTAGTATTGACAATTTTTTTTGTTAGAATTTTTTTTAGGTTAAGTTTTATCTCTTTTTTATGTAAGTTGGTATTTTTTTTCCATATATAATGTTAATTTTATTAACTCTTCACTCTTTATTTTAGGGGGGGGGAGGGTTGGACTAATTTTAAGTTAGACTATTAATATTGTGTTACAATTAATGGGGGGGGTTATTTTGTGTAGTTTTCTGATGTAATTTTGTAATCATACTATTTTAATTTTTTTTAATTTTTCTTTAAATGTAATTCTCTATTGTATTCACGTTATAAAATTTTAAATAAAGTCTTCAAAAAAAACTCAAGAGTGAGCCTGTATTCACCATACCAGATGGCAGCTCATTCCACACACACCCCTCACGGAGTGTAAACATTCTCCATAAACCTTTCCCCTTTCACTCTAAAGCTTTGTCCTCTTGTATTTATCTCTTCTGATCTGTGCAAAGAGCCTACTTACATTTTCTGTGTCTGCCCCTCATAATCATGTAAATCTCTATCAAATCTCCTCTTATTCTTCTGCGCTGCAAGGAATGAAGTCTAAACTGTTTAATCTTTCCCTGCAACTCAACTCCTGAAGACCCAACAATATCCTAGTAAATCTTCTCTGCACTCTTTCTATCTTACTGATAGACTTCTTGTAGTTTGGTGACCACAACTGCACACAATTCTCCAAATTTGGCCTCACCAATGTCTTATACAACTTCACCATAACATCCCAACTTAATACTTTGGTTTATGAATGCCAAGATGCCAAAAAGCTTTCTTTATAACCGCATCTCCCTGTGAAGCCACTTTCAGGGAATGTATTTATATTTCCAGATCCCTTTGTTCCTCTGCAATCCTCAGTGCCCTACCATTTATTGTTTATGTCCTACCCTGGTTTGTCCTTCCAAAATGCAACACCTCACACTTGTCTGCATTAAATTCCACCTGCCACTTTCTGGCCCATTTTTCCAGTTGGTTCAGATCCTTCTGCAAGCAATGAAAGCATTCCTCGCTGACCATAACACCTCCAATCTTAGTGTCATCAGGCAGTATGGTTAGGACAATGCTATGACAGCGACCGTGACCCAGGTTCAAATTCACTGCTGTCTGTAAGGAGTTTGTAAGTACTCCTCATGGCCATGTGGGTTTCCTCTGGGTGCTCTGGCTTCCATCCATGCCCTAAAGACATATGGGGTTAGTTGGTCACAGGGGTGTACTTGGGCATTGTGGGCTCATGGGGTGGAAGACTTCGTCATCATGCAGTATCTCCAAGTTTAAATCCTACACAAGACAGTTATTATTGTTAGTGAGCTTAGTAATGGTTGTCTGGACCACAAATCCAAATGTAGCCTTGGAATGCCCAAGATACTGATGTAACATGGGTTGTACAGGAAAATGGGCACAGCTTCTATTATTAACCATCACAGAAGTGGTAACTTATCTAATGAGGCCATAAAGTATTTTCACCATCTCAACTGGTGGCAGAAATTAGATATCACCAATTTGTTTTCATTTTGGACACTTACATTAAAACACCACACAACTGCTGCCACTTTGCATACGAATCAGATATTGATTACAGATGGTCAGAAGGGCTTTGTACATTGCAACTCTTACTTCAAAAGTAGTTGAGCATCTTTTGAAAAATTAACCAAGAATATTGAAGAGGGCATGTAGACTTATGCGAGGTTTTTGACTGGTCAGGCATGATAGGCTGACCTGGAAGGCAAATCACATGGATTCAGGGCAAGCTGGCTAAATAGACAAAATCGCCGTGGAAGAAGTCAGAGGGTTAGTTTTTATCTCCCCAGATTAGAGGCCTGTGCCCAAGGATTTGGTGTTTGTTTGACTGTTCTTTTTTCGTTTACATAAATGGTTTGGAAGAGACTTAAGGTGGCATAATTAACAAGTTTGTAGATGACAACAAAGCTGGTAGACAATAAATGTAGGATGTTTAAGATTACAACAAGATCTAAATCAATGAGTTATGGAATTGGACTCTGACAAATTGAAAGTGATGCACTTTGGAAAGTTAAGCAGGGCAGGACCAGTGTCCAGATGGTAGAGTTCCCACTGGTGCACACCCATGAAGTGCAGGCCCACAGACTTTCAGCGCTCTTCTGTGGGGTCCGAATGCTCACCTGACAGTCCTATGCAGCTTTAAATTGCCTACAGAATGGGGCTAACACAGTTTTTACAATGTCCTCAGAAGTCTAGATCCAAGATGGCACTGCCCATGTTCTAAAGCCCAAACTTCAAGGGTTGTGAGCTCAAGCAGCTCATTAACATTAGAGAAGGAGAACATCCCTCATCCCACCTGAGAAGGAAAAGCCTTGGAGACAACCCTACAGAGAAGCAAACCACAGCAATGGACAAGCTCAAGGCTTGGCAGCTGAAGGCTTCACACCAGGCCACAGGCTTCAGGTAACGAGGTACTGGATCCAGGAGTCACAAAGATGTGACAGAAAGCAGGGCTTCCAAAGGACCCCAGAGGCTGATAGCTTCCCAATGCTTTGAGGATTCAGAAGCAGGGATCGAGGATGTGTCAAGTGGATGCCTCAAGCACATTTTTTTTTTAATTTTATTTTTCACACTATAAACCATATTGATTAAGATACATACATTTTCCTTCTTAAATATATACAGTGTCGTTTTCTCCCCCCCTTCCCTCCTCCCCTCCCTCCCTCCCTCCCTCCCTCACCTCCCCTCCCATTTATTTAAAGTTCAGAATATAAGATACATTAAACCCGTCAAAAAATGTTGTCATTCAATAAAAATAAACAAGAAATTCCACTGAGTCAGTTCTTTTCATTTCCTTCTCCTTCTGTCATTTTAGGTGGTAGATGTCCACGGTAGGTTTTCTCTATTGTGTTTCATGTATGGCTCCCATATTTGTTCAAATATTGTAATGTTATTTCCTAAATTATAGGTTATTTTTTCTAATGGAATACATTTATTCATTTCTATATACCATTGTTGTATTCTCAAGTTGTCTTCTAATTTCTAGTTTGACATAATACATTTTTTTGCTACAGCTAGGGCTATCATAACAAATCTTTTTTGTGCTCCATCCAAATCGAGTCCAAATTCTTTGTTTTTTATGTTACTTAGGAGGAAGATCTCTGGGTTTTTTGGTATATTGCTTTTTGTGATTTTATTTAATATCTGGTTTAGATCTTCCCAAAATTTTTTCACTTTCTCACATGTCCAAATTGCATGAATTGTTGTTCCCATTTCCTTTTTACAGCGAAAACATCTGTCAGATTCCATTAGGTCCCATTTATTTAACTTTTGAGGTATAGCCTGTGTATCCAGTTATATTGTATCATATGTAACATCGTGTTTATTGTATTTCTCATAGTTCCGGAGCATAACCTCTCCCATGTTTCATTCTTTATCTTTATGTTTAGATCTTGTTCCCATTTTTGTTTAGTTTTACCATTTGTTTCCTCATTCTCCTTTTCCTGTAGTTTAATATACATGTTTGTTACAAATTTTTTGATTATCATTGTGCCTATAATCACATATTCAAAATTATTTCCCTCTGGTAACCTCAGACTGCCTCCCAATTTGTCCTTCAAGTAGGATTTCAGTTGGTAGTATGCCAACACTGTATCGTGAGTTATATTATATTTATCCTTTATTTGTTCAAAGGATAATAATTTATTTCCCGAAAAACAATTTTCTATTCTTTTGATCCCTTTTTTCTCCCATTCTCTAAAGGAAAGGTTATCTATTGTAAAAGGGATTAGCTGATTTTGCTTCAGTATTAGTTTTGGTAGTTGGTCATTTGTTTTATTCCTTTCTACATGAATCTTCTTCCAAATGTTGAGCAGATGATGCAATACTGGAGAATTCCAACGTTGTACCAATTTTTCATCCCATTATATAATACATTTTCAGGTATCTTCTCCTCTATTTTATCTAGTTCTAGTCTAGTCCAATCTGGCTTTTCCCTTGTTTGATAAAAATCTGATAGGTATCTTAATTGTGCAGCTCTATAATAATTGTTAAAGTTTGGCAATTGTAAGCCTCCTTGTTTATACCATTCTGTTAATTTATCTAGTGCTATCCTCGGTTTCCCCCCTTTCCATAAAAATTTCCTTATTATTTTCTTCAACTCCTTGAAGAATTTCTCTGTTAAGCATATTGGTAATGTCTAAAATAGGTATTGTATCCTTGGGAAAATGTTCATTTTAATATAGTTTATCCTTCCTATCAGTGTTAGTGGTAAGTCTTTCCAATGCTCTAAGTCATCTTGTAATTTTTTCATTGGTGGATAATAATTGAGTTTATATAGATGGCCGAGGTTTTTATTTATTTGTATACCAAGTTATCACATTGTTTGCGTTTGACATCTGAATGGTGATTCTTTCTTAAATTTTGAAAAATCCGCATTATTCATTGGCATTGCTTCACTTTTATTTGTGTTAATCTTGTACCCCGACACTTCTCCATATTCCTTCAATTTCCTATGTAATTCTTTTATTGATATTTCTGGTTCTGCTAAGTATACTATAACGTCATCTGCAAATAGACTGATTTTATATTCCTTGTCTTTTTTTTTTATCCCTTTTATTTTATTTTCTGTTCTTATCAGTTCTGCTAGTGGTTCTATGGCTAACGCGAACAATAAGGGAAATAGTGGGCATCCCTGCCTTGTTGATCTGCTTAAGTTAAATTGTTTTGATATATATCCATTTACTGTCACTTTCGCCAATGGCCCCTTATATAATGCTTTAATCCAATTAATATATTTCTCTGGTAAGCTGAATTTTTGTAGTACTTTGAAGAAATAATTTCATTCTACTCTGTCAAAGGCCTTCTCTGCGTCTAAAGCAACCGTTACTGTTGGAGCTTTCTTTCCTTCTACTGTATGAATTAAGTTAATAAATTTACAAATATTGTCTGTTGTTCGTCTTTTTTTAATAAATCCAGTTTGGTCTAGATTTACTATTTTTGGTACATAGTCGGCTAATCTGTTTGCTAATAGTTTAGCTATTATCTGTGTTAAGTAAAGATATTGGTATATATGACGCTGGTGCGAGTGGATCTTTCCCTGTCTTTGGTATTACTGTAATTATTGCTGTTTTGCATGAATCTGGTAAGCTTTGTGTTTTATCAATCTGGTTGATTACTTCCAGAAGGGGAGGAATTAATAAATCTTTAAATGTTTTATAGAATTCTATTGGGAATCCATCCTCTCCTGGTGTTTTATTATTCGGTAGTTTTTTTTATTATCTCCTGTATTTCTTCTATTTCAAATGGTTTTGTTAATTTATTTTGTTCCTCTGTTTGTAATGTCGGTAGTTCAATTTTAGTTAAAAATTCATCTATTTTGTCTTCTTTCCCTTCGTTTTCAGTTTGATATAATTGTTCGTAGAATTCTCTAAAGTTTTCATTAATCTCCGTTGGATTATATGTGATTTGCTTGTCTTTTTTCCTTAATGCCAATACCATTCTCTTAGTTTGTTCTGTCCTAAGCTGCAACACTAGAATTTTGTGCATTTTTTCTCCTAGTTCATAATATTTCTGTTTTGTCTTCATTATGTTCTTCTCCACCTTATATGTTTGTAGTGTTTCATATTTTATTTTTTTTTATCTGCCAATTCTCTTCTTTTAGTTGTGTCTTCCTTCATTGCTAATTCTTTTTCTATATTTGCTATTTCCCTTTCCAACTGCTCTGTTTCCTGATTGTAGTCCTTCTTCATCTTAGTTACATAACTTATTATTTGCCCTCTGATGAACGCTTTCATTGCGTCCCATAGTATAAACTTATCTTTCACTGATTCCATATTTATTTCAAAGTACATTTTAATTTGTCGTTCAATTAATTCTCTAAAATCTTGCCTTTTAAGTAGCATGGAGTTTAATCTCCATCTATACATTCTTGGTGGGATGTCCTCTAACTCTATTGTCAATAACAGGGGTGAGTGGTCCGATAATAGTCTAGCTTTATATTCCGTTTTCCTAACTCTCTCTTGCATGCGAGCTGATAACAGGAATAGGTCTATTCTTGAGTATGTTTTATGTCTACCCGAATATGAATATTCCTTTTCCTTTGGGTGTTGTTTCCTCCATATATCCAAAAGTTGCATTTCTTGCATTGATTTAATTATAAATTTGGTTACTTTGTTTTTTCTGTTAATTTTTTTCCCAGTTTTATCCATGTTTGAAATCAAATTAAGGTTGAAATCCACTTCTATTAGTATGTTCCCTTGCGTGTCTGCTATCTTCAAAAAGATATCTTGCATAAATTTTTGATCTTCTTCGTTAGGTGAATATATATTGAGTAAATTCCAAAACTCTGAATATATCTGACATTTTATCATTACATATCTCCCTGCTGGATCTATTATTTCCTCTTCTATTTTGATTGGTACATTTTTACTGATTAATATAGCTACTCCTCTAGCTTTTGAATTATATGACGCTGCTGTTACATGTCCTATCCAATCTCTGTTTAATTTCTTGTGTTCCACTTCAGTTAAGTGTGTTTCTTGTACGAATGCTATATCAATTTTTTTCTTTTTTCAGTAAATTTAGCAGTTTTTTCCTTTTGATTTGGTTATGTATTCCATTAATATATAAAGTCATATAGATCAACATAGCCATTTCATACTTTGTTTATCTTTCCTTTCCGTTTCCTCATCATCACCTTTCCTTCTTATCCATTTCTGCTTTCTTTTTTTTTTAAAAAAACACATTATAAGACAACATTTCTAAAACATAAAATATTTCCATTATTCTCCTATCTAAAATTCCTTTAACCCCACTATCCCCTCCCCTTCCTGAGTTGCCCTTTGTCCCTTGTCGGGCAACCACATCTCCCCTCTCCATTTGGATTTGCGAATTCACTCGCAAGCGTCAACTGATTTCGCAGTGACTGTAATTCTTCCCCACCAAGCCCCCCCCAGAAAAGATTTTAATCTTCAAATATAACAAGGGTCACTCTCTTAATTCCCCCCATACTTCCTTTCTTCCCTTTCTTTCCCTTCTTAG
This sequence comes from Narcine bancroftii, assembly GCF_036971445.1. NCBI lineage: Eukaryota > Metazoa > Chordata > Chondrichthyes > Torpediniformes > Narcinidae > Narcine > Narcine bancroftii. Next base: position 221,298,160 of record NC_091471.1, read on the forward strand.
TTCTTACCTATACTCTATTTATATATACACACACATACATACACACATACATATAGTTTGTGGTCATTTTTGTTCTCGTTACATATCTTCATCTCTCTGTCTGTTTTGTAGTTGTTCTGCAAATTTTCGTGCTTCCTCCGGATCCAAGAATAGTCTGTTTTGCTGCCCTGGAATAACTATTTTAAGTACCGCTGGATACTTTAGCATAAATTTATTTCCTTTTTTCCATAGGCTCGTTTTTGCTGTATTAAACTCCTTCCTCTTCTTCAGGAGTTCAAAACTTATATCTGGATAGAAAAAAATTTTTTGACCTTTGTATTCCCGTGGTTTTTTGTCTTCTCTTATTTTCCTCATTGCTTTCTCCAATATATTTTCTCTTGTTGTATATCTTAGGAATTTTACTAGAATGGATCTTGGTTTTTGTTGTGGTTGTGGTTTAGGGGCTAATGTTCTGTATGCCCTTTCTATTTCCATTTCTTCCTGTAATTCTGGTCTTCCTAGGACCCTGGGGATCCATTCTTTTATAAATTCTCTCATATTCTTGCCTTATTCATCTTCCTTACGGCGCACTATCTTTATATTGTTTCTTCTATTATAATTTTCCATTATATCTATCTTCTGAGCTTACAGCTCTTGTGTCTCTAACTTTTTTTTAAAATCAGATTCTTCTAATCTCTTTTTTAAGTCATCTACTTCAATTTCTATGGCTGTTTCTCGTTCTTCCACCTTGTCCACTCTTTTTCCTATATCTGACATGATCATCTCTAATCTATTCATTTTTTCTTCTGTACTTTTTACTCTTCTTTTTATTTCACTGAATTCTTGTGATTGCCATTCTTTTACTGATTCCATATATTCTTTAAAAAAATATATATCCATGTACTTGCCCTTCCCTTCATCTTCCATTTTTCTGTGTTCTTCCTCTTCTTCTTCTGAGTTCACTCCAGGATCTGTGTCCTTTACCTCTGTCTCTTCTGGTTTTCTTGTTGGTTTGTTTGTTTTATTTTGTTGGGTATTTTTGGTCTTCTTATTTTTACTAGAAGTGTCTTGATGCTGGTCTTCTTCCTTTGAGTTGGTCATCTATTGTTTCTTTGATTTTTTTTACTCTCTTCTTTCTTGTTCTCGTTATTTTCTATGCTTTCCTCTTGTTGCTTTGTTGTGGTTGTAAATTTCAGCTGTGGAGATCGACTCCTCAGCTGGTCCTCCCTCCCGTCAGTGTTATTTTTGTCTTGTGCATGCGCGGTTGTGCGACTCCTCGCGCATGCACGGTTGCGCACTTTTGTTTGGCTCCGTGAGCCATTTTTGTAGTCCCGAGTTCGGGGCTTCAACTGACCTTAGGGAGCGGGCTTCTCTGTCCACGGCGGGCCTCCTAGTACAGGTAAGGCCTTCACCTTCTTCTTCCGACGTCTTTTCTTCTTCTCTTCTTCCCGTTGCTTTTGGCTTTTCTTTCTTCGCTGCCATTTTCTCCACACCTTTACTTTCACTTTATTTTGGTTTTTGTGTTTGTGCCTTTGTTTTTTCACTGTCTTTTTTTTACTTTTCCGGAGAGGGCTGGAGTTCCCCGACTGGCCACTACTCCATCACGTGACTCCTCCCCCTCAAGCACATGTTCACGAGGTTGTTTGTGTGATGATGTAATGGGGGGGGGGTGTATTATACTAACTGCTTCTCATGTAAGGAATTGCTTGCTATTGGCTATGCTCCTCACCCTACTGATATAGCAGATGGAGATGCTTTCCCATTAGCCATTATAGTGATGGCTAATAAAAGCCTTGTATTAGTATAACACTTTTATGATCCATGTCTATGGTATATCAATTTTATTAACAGACTCTCAATCATGGATACTTCCCTGAAACCTGGAAGACTCGAGATAGATCAAGATGGCTCCCGAGGTGGAGAAATTTTTCACCACTGGCTCCAGTGTTTTGAAGCATATATGCGAGTGAACACTGTTGTGCAAGGTGCTGTGGAGATGGACCATCTTGTGGCTCTCCTCGGAGAAGTACCTTACTCTGTGGTTAGGGAGACAGGTATATACCAGAATGCATTGTATCTCCTCACAACCTACTATAAGCCACAAAATAATTTGTTTGCAAGACACCAAATTCACACTCTAAGACAACAAGATGGAGAGAGCGAAGATACTTTCGCGCTTGCACTAAAGACTATCCAGAGCATTGTTGTCACGGCCGAAGCCCACTGAGAATCCTTAATGTTGGATGCACTCATAAGCGGACTGGAGTCAGGGTACATCAGACAACGCTTACTGAAAGTCCCACTCACAATTTCAGAAGAAGAGGTGTTGGATGAATCGTTGGCTCTCCTAGTCAACACAGCAGTCTCACAGCGGCACCCCTGCTTATTAGCAGTGCTTGTGCGCTTTTTCCCTCTCTCCATCTCACGGCGTGAACTAAATGAGGACTCTCGCACCAAGCTGGCTCTGGTCTAGTGCTTCGCTTTCCATAGTTGACACGTCCTAACCTTTAAGGACATTCTACAACATTCGAAAACCCTTAGGGCAGTACTACAAAGCGCTAAAGCCCTTCAGAAGGAAAAGGGTGCTGAAGCGACACCCCCAAGGCCTGCCCGCAGCGATGATCCACTGCTGAGTGCCACTAAACCGCAGTATAGAAGCCGCTACAGAAGTTGCTACTTCTACAGATTTGCATTGCTATACGCTCACAGTGCCCTGAACGATGAGCCAATTGTGTCAATTACGGAAAGCGAAGAACTAGATCAGAGCCAGCTAGGTGCAAGAGTCCTCATTTAGTTCACACCGTGAGTTGGAGAGAGGGAAAAAGCGCACAAGCACTGCTAATAAGTAAGAGTGCCGCTGTGAGACTTCTGTGTTGACTAGGAGAGCCAACGATTCATCCAACACCTCTTCTTCCGAAATTGTGAGTGGAACCTCCAGTGATGAGGCAAGCTCTGATAGATCGCCGCCACGGGGAGACCTGTTCCGGCATTGATAATGACAAACCAAGATGAGCCCCACTGGCTGAAGCATTCAATGATGAAGGTAAACAGGGAGCCTGTTGACTGTTTGCTTGATTCAGGCAGTAGTGACAGCTATATCCACCCTACAACTGCAAGCTCCCCGATCGTTAACCTGTGTCCATCTAAGTCCAAAATTTCTATGGCTTGTTCTGGACTAAAATGAGACATTACAAATTGCTGCAGAATAATCCTGAATGTACAGGAAAATGAATACAAAGATTTCAAATTTTACACCTGCTACCCATTTTGTGTGTTCCAATTATATTAGGGCTAGATTTCCAGTGCTAAATGAAAAGTATTGTACTGGCATTTAACGGCCCACTACTATTGATCCAAGAGGCTGTTTGTGGGTTGCAACCCTTAAGATTAAACCTCCGCATCTTTTTACCAATCTAACCCCAGATTGTAAGCCTATAGCTACAAAGAGTAGGCACTGTAGCAAAGAGGACAAATTATTTATTAAGAATGAGGTTAGTCATTTATTAGGAGGAAAAAAAATCATTGAACCCAGTACAAATCCTTGGCACGAACAAGTAGGAGTGGTCATCAAAAATAGTGCGAAACCTAAAATGGTCATGGACTACAGCCAAACTATAAACAGGTTTATACAACTGGATGCTTATCCCCTACCTTGTATCTCAGACACGGTAAATCAGATTGCAAAATATACCCCATAACTGATTTGAAATCAGCCTCCCATCAGGTGCCCATCACAAGGATGAAAGGCAGTTTGAGGCAGACAGCAGACTATTTCAATTTAAAAGGGTCACTTTTGGAGTTACCAACGGTGTTTCAGTTTTCCAAAGGGAAATGGATAAGCTAGTAAATGCTCACAACTTGCAAGCCACCTACCCTTATCTGGACATTGTCACTATATGTGGCAAGGATTTAAATGATCACAATTGTAACTTAGAGAAGTTCCTCCAGGTGGCCAAGGATCTGAACTTGACCCTAACGATAATGCTGCACTAAGCGCCTGGCTATATTAGGCTAAGTTGTGAGTAGAGGCAAAATCAGCCCTGACCCAGAGAGAATGAGACCACTCATGGAGCTTCCCCCACCTGCGACACAGAAGTCCCTCAAGCGCTGCCTGGGTTTGTTTTTTCTCCTATTACGCTCATTGAGTGCCGAATTACGCAGATGAGGCGCGGCCACTGTTTAAAACAACTAGTTTTCCCCATCTGAAGGGGCCCTCCATGCTTTTGAACACATCAAACAGGATGTTTGATAGGCAAAGTGACAATGTCAGCTATTGATGAGGATTTACCATTCCAAATGGAATCTGACGTGTCTGACTGGGCTTTAGCAGTGACACTAAATCAAGCTGGTCAACCTATAGCTTTTTTCTCTTGGACATACATGGGCCAGAGGTCAGGCAATCCTCTATTAAAAAGGAAGCATGAGCCATCGTAGAATCCATTCGCTATTGGAAACACTTCTTTGCCGGAAAGAAATTCACATTACTGACTGATCAAAATTTTGTGCCTACATGTTCAACAATAAATTGAAGAGCAAAATTAAAAATGATAAGATCATGCATTGGCGAATTGAGCTTTCTACTTATGATTACGATATACTTTATCACCAGAGAAAGTTCAATGACTCCACAGACGCTCTTTCTCTCATGACCTTTGCAAGTCTGCATCTGGACCATTTGAAAGGCCTTCATGATGAATTATGCCACCCAGGAGGTCACTAGATTTTATCATTACGTTAAGTCCCTCAATTTGCCGTACTCACTAGACATCAAAAAATTGACTAGCGAGTGTCCAGTCTATGCGGAGTGTAAACCACACTATTAGAAATCTCCCATTTCTCCGCTGATTAAGGCGTCTAGACCCTTTGAATTTAAGATCCAACCTCAGCTTGGATTTTAAGGGACCACTACCCTCAAACAATAAGAAGTTTTCTTCCTTAACATCATTGATGAATTCTCTTGTTTTACCTTTGCTATACTATGTGCTGATGTTTCTTCTAGTACTGTTATTAAATATCTCAGTATGACTTTCAGTATTTTCAGTTATTCTAACATCATTCATAGTGACAGAGGGTCAACTTTCATGAGTACAGAACTTAGGCAATACCTTCTTGATCGGGAAAATCACTACTAGTCGTACTACAAGCTATAGCCCACGAGGTAATGGTCAGGTGGAGCATGGTAATAGTACAATCCAGAAAGCTATCACTCTTGCACTGAAGTCTCAAGGTTGCCCCACCAGCCACTGTCAAGACATGCTGCCAGGGGCATTACACTCTATTCACTGCTTTGTACAGCTACCAATCAAAGTCCACACCAATATATTTTTACTTTCCCTAGAAAATCAAAGATTGGATTGACCTTGCCAACTTGACTATCTGAGCCCAGAGAAGTCTTATTAAGAAAAGATGTCAGACTCAGAAAATCTGACCTACTTGAAGAACATGTTCAACTACTTCATGCTAACCCACAGTATGCTCATGTTGCTTTTCCTGATGGGAGAGAGGACACTGTTTCCTTCAGAGACCTGGATTTGTCTGGTCTACAGTCTGCTAACCCTTCCACAATTCTGACACCCACACTGCTCTCCCCAGCACGAGAAAAATCAGTTACTTGATCCATTGCCAAAGGAACAATACTCTCCGCGTGAGAATTTTGCTTCCCGCTCTCCAATCCCTTCCACAGCTGGTGTGAAAAGTCCTGAGTTAGGAATAAACCTCCACTCCCACCAGTGCCTTTGCAGAGATCTGCTCATATTTCTAAACTTCCCCAGAGACTGTTATGGCCATTTTTAGTCGTAGACATAATTACCAAGGCTACTTACTGTTATCTCTGTAGCCAGTTTTCTGATATGTGTTCCAATTAATTCTGGTTTTTGTATTATCCTGCTGTATCCCTTTACCTCTGAAATTTTTAATCTGCTTGTTATCCACCATTTGCTTTGGTCAGTATAACATTTTATTAAAATTGGTCAATTCTTGTGGGGGATGTATGTGATGATGTAATGGGGGGTGTATTATACTGACTGCTTCTCGTGTATGGAGTTGCTTGCTATTGGCTATGGCTATGCTCCACCCTACTGGTATGATAAATGGAGATGCTTTCCCACTGGCCACTATAGTGGTGGCTAAATGTCTGTTAATAAAAGCTCTGCATTAGTCTAATACTTGTCTGGTCCATCTTTAAGGCATATCAGTGTGGCCACAAAGGTGCAGGTGATGGTGTCATCAAAAGAACCAGTGGGATCAGATCAGATGTTTCTGAAGAAACTTTTGCTCCTCTTATTTTATCTTTTACAGGCCAAAGAAAGAAAAAGTTTTTTGTACATTTTGTATACATAACAATGAATGGAATCTTGAACAGTAAATGACAAGGTCCCATGGAGCATTGTAGCCCTCAGAATATATTGTTCGCCAAAAGTAATGACACAAGAAGACAATGGATGAAGGCAATAAGTAGCCTTGCCATCAGATTGGACACCGAGTCCAAGAGTTGGGACTTGCAGCTGTGTAGGATGTTGTTGAGACTGCTCTTGGAATATTGTGTGCAATTCTGGTCCAAAAACTATCAGAAGGATGTGATTAAGTTGGAGTAGCTGCAACAAAAAAAAATAACTAAAATGTTGCTGGGACTGGAAGACTTGAATGAAAAACTAAAGGTTAAAACTGGGACACCCAAGATCGTATTAAATAATGGAGCAGTCTGGAAGGCCTTTTCATCCTCTGATTTTATGTTTCAATGAAATGTTCAGTTTCCCTCTCTAAAGATGCTACTGAATCACAAAGTTTGAGCCAAACAGCACTTCATGTCCCCAACCTTTTTCCTCATCTACACCAATCCCATTTGCCGTCATTAGATACATATCCTCTTGCCTTGTTTATGCAAGTGCCTAAATATCAGTTAAAGTAATTGTATTCTATTCCATTACTTCTTCTGGCAGCATGCTCCACATACAAACCACCCCATTAAAACAAACACATCCCTTAGGGGTCTACTATGGAAATAGATTCTGGCCGTTTGCCTTATCTATGCATTTTATCATTTGGAAAATGTCCATCATCTTGCTTTGCTCAGGGAAAAACAGACCAGCTTATCAAATCTTTTCCCATAACCAAAACAGTCCATACAGTAGAATACTGGCAGATACTCCCTGCAATTGCTCCAGCACAACCATAATCCAACCTACAGGTTACAAAACTGCAAACACAGGCCAACCAGTGTTTTGTAAAAGTTCTCAATTTTCCATCTTTTATATTCAATGCCTCAACCTGTAGCCTTTATAACATCAACATTTATCCCATCCAAAGACAATAATCATACCTCCTACCTTCACACCCAGGATGCTAACATATCAAAAAAACAAAATGTTCCCAGTGCTCTGCACCACCTCAACTTGTCACAGACTTCAAAACAGAAATGTATTTTTCTTTCACCACCCGCAACCTCACTAAGCCAATTTTGGACACAAAGCTTTTTTATGGCATTTCCAACTTTTTTTCACTTGTATTCAAGATTGTTACATTATTTCACTGCATCCCCCAGATATGCATTAATTACACTGGAAAACAATTTTTTTTCCCCCAAAAGGTTTGTTTCCTGAAAGAAAATGGGGGAACATGATAGACAACTTCAAGCTGAACACAAAGATAATACTGTATTGTGACAGAGTACACTGAGGTGTTTGGGAGATAAATTGGGAAAGGTTTGTTACAGCAGGTCACACACAAACACTTTAAAACACAGAATTTTTGCAGGAGCTTTCACAAGAGTGCTCAGACTCATGATGGACTGTCAATTGCAAAAGGCAACAAATGTAACAACAGGCAGTAGCAGCTTTGTCTGGAAAAGAGCATTTACTGTCTGGAAGGTCATGTGATCTTTGCAGACATCCAGCAGAAAAAAAGCAGGCTTTGTTCAGAGAGGGGGAAGGGACTGGCTGTCTGGTGTTTCCTTTGGAATAGGAGAAACAGAAAGGAGCTCTGTGATTACCTGAAAGAAAGAGATTATCATCTGGAGAACCCTAAAGGGGGCAAGTTTCATCAGCAAGACACTGGAATGGCTGATTAAAAAGAAATCAGTTGTGGATGTCCTAGAACAAGAGAAACTCTCTCTCTGAAAACCAACAAGAACCTTCTGAGTGGTAACCATCAACCTGTTAAGCACCAAAGCCTGGTGAACTTTATTAATGTTAACTTCTGTGCACAGTACAAGAATTGCCTGTAACCAGTGAGATTGGACTGTGAACCAAAGAACTTTGCTGAACTTACACATTACACACACGTGCACTTAGAACTAGAAGGGGGTTAAGTAGGTTAAGTGAGTCAATAGAGGTAAGTTAAAGTTTGATTCTATTTTCACATTCAAAGATAATTAAAAGCAACTTTTGTTTAAGTAGCCCTTTGTCGTGATGCATATCTATTGCTGCTGGGCTTTGGGGTCCTCTAGACTCTTAATTTAATGTTTCTCCAACTTCCTACGTGATACTATTAACTATTGAATTTAGCATACTTAATCACATGAGGCTTACAGATTGCACGAGTTCAACTGACCTAAAAATGTTTTGCTGCGGATTTTCATTTCTATTCAGTATCTAATGCCACTTGAGTCAGTGTCTGACAATAGTCGGCCAGCACTGATGATTTCCAGTTGCCCTGATGCAGTTTTTCCCATAGTTGTAATGTTCTGGTGAAACCTTTCACCATGTTCATCAGTTGGCCCTTTTACACAACCACTTTGTTCCCAGGATATTTGCAGCTTTATTACGCTACTCCTGTGTCAAAAGCTCAGACACAGAAAGCTGGGGGGAGATTCCAGTGTCGGCTTTTTCCTAGCAGTAGAGGTAGTAATAGTGCCAGATCTGTGTAAAAGGGAGAATCTGGCATCATGACAAGACAGGATGTATATGTGTATCATTTTTTTTTTGGTGTATTTACAAGTAAGCATTTAACACTTGGACAAAACATGAAAGTAGGACAACAGGAAAAATCTTTTTAAAAATATCACTGTCCCACTCTTTCCGGGTGGCCGGCTATCCCGCTCTCTCAGGTGGGATCAGTGTGGGGACTGACAGTGGGCTGCCGAGAGAGTCTCTTGACAACTCGCGACCAGGCCCCACATTGACCCCACCACCCCACTCTCAGCTGTCCTCAAAGTGTCCCTGGTCACCTGGTGCCATGAGCAAGATGATCTGTGGGTTTGTCCTCAGTTTGAACAGTGAAGCCCACTTCCCTGTTCTCCCTACTGATGCCCACCACTAATGATAGCAGGGATTAGTAATGAATATGTGGAAAGAAAAAGTTTGAAATCACTGCATAGATCAATACCGGCAGTAGATTTTCCCCACACTCTTTATAAATTGTGCATGTTTTATTAAATTGTGTGCATAATTCCCACACTTTTGTAAATTGTGCACGTCTTTTATTCCTGCTACGATTTTCCCACGTTCTTCTATTAATTGTTGTGTGTTAATAAAAACAACATTTGATGGCAAACCCTTGTGTCGAGACTCATCTTTCTTGAACCCAACGCTTTCTCAACACAACAATGACCATCAGCGGGCTACTGGCAGAGTCTCCTGACAGCCCCCCACCAGTCCTTCACCAAGGGCTCAAGCCCAAAATGTCAGTTGTGTATTTTTTCTTTGCTGTATAGAGTACACTGTTTGACCTGCTGAATTTCTCCAGCATTGTGTTTTTTTTAAAAACTTCGACCACAGTGTCTACAGACTCTCATGTTTTAGTCAATTAGCTGGATGTAGTTTGGTGCTCTGTCGTTGTCAAGAAAATTCTCAACAACATCTTTAAAGTCTTCCATGCATGCCCAGGCAGAAGACAATATTTGCTTAGTGGACAATATACAAGAAGACTTAAAATATGACAGGATATCACAAAAATAGGTTGCATCTTTTTAAAAAAAAACGATTCATGATAGGAAATTTTTAAAGGTGATGTTCATGTTCAGCAGCCTCAAAATGCATAAAATACACCCAAAGGAGTTCAGGTAGCAAAATCATTGTTGTGCAGCGTTAGTTCCATCTTTCTGCACTAGCCACAGGAGGAGGAATGGACTTTATCGTTCACCACGACTCTGCGCTGTCCCTTTAATCTTTGATTCACTTTCTTTTAAACTTTCATCTCATCACACTTTGTCCTCCAGCAGCCACAATGTTGAAAAACTCTAACCATTCTCCATCCACTGATTAAAAAGTATTCGTCCGTATGCTACATAGTCAACCGAGCATTAACCAGAGGAAAGTCTCTATGCGACTGGGGTGGGGGGGGGGGGGGGGGGAAAGAGTCAGTTTATTCCATACGAATGTTGATTAACATGTAGTTTCGCGATTGTGACAAAATTTTTTTTAAAAATCAGAGGTGGTAAGAATCCTCAGCAAATGTCGTAGCGACTGAAACAGATTCCCAGTTGGCTTCAGCGAGTCTGCATGTAACACTCATCTGTGATTTACCATTACTGGGCGGACATTCCTCTTCTGTCACCTTCAGCCAAGACAACGCATCTCGCAGACATGAAAAGACGTCGTTTGAATGAGAACGAGTTACTACTGGTAACATGGTATCCATTCCACGACCACCCCCCGGTTATGGCATTAGATACTTTCTTACTTACTTGGCCATCATGGTGGTTTTTCCAAGAGGGGAAATCACTCCATTGAAATGCTCCTCCTGCTCGGCTTTGAGACGTTCCATTGACCCGTGGGCTCCATGGTGACGCTCCGAGAGCGAGCCGGCTTTCCGAGAGCCAGGCGGGCGGGGGCTGGGGAAACTGAGCGAACCAACCGCTAGTCTCCTCGGCCCTTTACGTGGTGAGCTCGGGTCATGGGAGCACGGGGCGGAGCGCGATTTGGAGATCGCCCGTTCCACATGCTCTGGGTCATGGTCAAAGGGGGGGAGGAGCAACGCAGCAAGCTTTAAAAAACACCTTCTGAGTTCGACGCACCGAAAAAATATCGAGCCTCTGTTGCAGGGCTGCAATAAAGGGGGAGGGGGTTATGATCAGGTTGCCAGTTGCGAAACAGAAAACGAAAGTAACCATGGACAGTGATGGAAATAGGTGGAGGAGACACTAAAGGGTGCGAAGAGACTTTGAACGGTTTTTGTAAATTTATGGAGATTAAAGTCTCAACCAACTCCTCTCACCCGCTCTCCTTCGTGTGTCCATTTTGGCCAAATAAGCAATGCAGGGCAAGCGGTGGCAGAGAGAGCTGAGGCAAATGCAGCCCACCACTTCAAAGCGTTGTCAGTCTACCCTGTACAACAGATGGACCGGGCGAAGGGTGGAGAGGTCACCGACGTGGGAAATCAAGCGATGAGCTGTAACACCACGAATAACTCACCACTTTACAGTGGACAGTTGTAATGTCACAAATAACAAGGGTCAACAAAGTTTACGTCAAACACTTTATCAAATCCACTGTTCACCATTTTCCACTGTGGACCTTCTGACAGTGTATACAAGAAATCTGCTTCTCTGGTTGTGAGCGTTAACGGTTCAGTCATGGTTGTGTTTTTAATCAATGTAGGGAAATTTGAGTTCTATATACACACACACACATCAATATATCAATGAAATAGAGATTTCTACTCTGCATGAAACATCGAACGTCACTTACTGGTGAGGGAGCCATATGCGTTCAATATTTTGCAGGTTCTGGACAAAAATAAATAAATAGATTGAGAGAGAGAGAGAGAGAGATAAATATATATATAAATAGGTGGCTGAGAATAAAGACCTAAATTATGAACAATGGAAATATCTTTGAATTACAATTTCCACAGAAACAGAACCGAAGTGAAGGTGATTCATCAAAACAATGAGCAAAAATACTGTTGAAAAAATGCATGCATTATAAATTGGAGCAAGACACAATCATTATATCCATCCTTTATCCCTTCGATGTTTCAAAACTAACTGCTACACCAACTGCGCCGCCCCTGTTGTACTATGAATGAGATGTACACTGGTCTGGTTGGAAAGCAACCTCTCGCAGTGTATTTTAGCTACATGTGATAATGAAGTTGAGGTCAGCTCTTTTGTCCATGTTTGGACTCAGGCTGTAATGAGGAGGTGGCTGAGCAAGTATTGCCTGACTGCACTAATAATGATGCTTTCCATCACTTTGCTGATGATTAAAAGTAGACGAATAGGGCACTAATTGGCTGGGTTGAATTTGTTCTATTTCTTGTGGTCAGGACATACTCGATCAATTTCCCACCTTGTTGGGTAGATACCAGTGTTGTAGCTATACTGGAACAGCTTGACTAAAGGTACAGCAAGTTCTGCAACACAAGTCTTCAGTACTATTGCTGGAGCATTGTCAGGCCTTTGGCTGTTTCTTGATATCACATTGAGATTAGTGAGGAGCAATTAAACCAACTGAACAATCCCAACTTCTCAGGAAGCAGATATTTGTTAATGAACAGAGATAAATGGATCAAAATTCTTGATACCCACCAGTATTAGATTTGTAGTTATATTTTCTCTATAAGATACGTGACAACTTGTACCTTTATGGAAATGACTGTGAGTTGTCTCTCTACACGTGAAGAAACTGCTTGCATCTTGAAACCACAAAATATTGGTTTTGTTATTTAATGCTGTATGGTTAGTCCAACCTATTTTAAAATGTAATATTCCCTCACAGGATTCACCTGGAAGATACATAACACATCAAGGAATAAATCACTGGTCCAATGGCTCATATTTCTTATGATAAAATTTCATTTTTTTGGGGGGAAGGAAATCAGCAATGAGAGGATCCTCAAAGTCCAGTTATCTTGCATTCACCAGTGGTGAGAGGCAAACTGTTGAGCTTGTAAACGACCATGCAATTGACCTCAGAGAAGGGCAAATGCATTGATGTTCTAATCTGCAGTGACCAAGTCTGTATTCCCATCACATCAACCTCTGCTGGCAGATTGCAATGAAAGGCATCCAGTACCTGTACCTGCAGTCTTCAGTCTTCTCACTTGAAGTCAGCTGTCACCACATAAGGAAAAGGAGGTGAAAATAGAGCACATTTCTCTCCTCCTACAGCATTTCTTTGGAAAGCAGAGACATGCTACAGAAAAATGCTTCTGAAAAGCTGCAGGCTGCTGTGTCTCTTCCCACTGTTCTTATCACATCTGTAACTATGGTAGCCCAGATTATTGATCTGTCAGTCCTGGTCCTCCTTCAACTGCAACTCTGTATCAGCACATCAGCACACAAAATTGATGGAGAAAAAGCAACAAGTCACGCAGCATCCATAGGAAGAGGCAGTCAATGTTTCGGGACTGAGCTCTTCTTCAGGAGGGTCACAAATCAGACAGACACTGAGTCAAAAAATAGGGGGTGGGGAGTGGCAGGGGAGGAACAAAGGCCAACAGAGCAAACATGGGTGGATACAGGTGGGAGGGTAGATAAGAAAGAAGCTGAGAATTGATGGGGGAAGATCAAGGGTTAAGGAAGATAGCTCTCTGATAGGAGAATGAAAGGAAGGGAGTTGGGAGCTAAAGGAAGTGAGACAGAGGGATGAGGGAAAGTAAGAGACCTGGGGTGGGAGTTAACTGAAATTGAAGGTCCATATTGCTGTTGTCTGGTTGGAGACTGCGGAGTTTGAATATAAGGTGTTGTTCCTCCAATTTGTGGGTGACTTCAACTTGGCCATACATGAAGTCACAGACATGTCAGAGTGGTAGAGGGATGTGGAATTGAAATGGTTGGCGACTTGGAGATCCTTCCTTCCCCTCTCCCCTTCCCACCTTTTTATTCAGTCATCTGCCTGATTTTCGGCACTCTTGAGAAGGGTTCAGGCCTGAAACATCGACTATTTTTAAAAATTCCTGTGGATGCTGCATGACCTACTGATTTTCTCCAGCATTTTTTAAAATATTTTATCTTGATTTTTAAGTATATTTAACAATTATACAGAACATAAAACTTCAAAGAATGCCACTTCCCTACCCTTTCCATATAAACCCAATTAAACAAAGAAAAAGAAAAATCCCATCATCAGTGCATACAGTGAAACATATAGAGAGACAGTATTATCAATGTGTGTACTTTACAGAGGCATTCTGGCTAACCAGAAATGATCCCTATAGTGGCATCAGTGAAGTCCCTATATATTCTAGGTAAGACTGCCAAATTTTCAGGAAGGTATTGTATCCTTTTCTAAAATTATGTGTGTTCTTTTCCAGATGAATACAACTGTTCATTTCCAAAGACCATCTATCAATGAGGAGAGGGGAATCTGATTTCCGTGTCATTGCTATACATTTCCTGGACGCACATAAACCAATTTCTATAAATTTAATTTGGAAATTAAAGATCTAATAACACTTGTGAAATTCCCCAGTATACATGGCTCAGGATCTAATGGGAAGCTGACTCCTGTGATCTTAGTCAAGGTGTCACAGAGGTCATACCAGAAGGGCCTCACCTTTGTACAGAGCAGGAAGGAGCTGATCTCTGTACCACATCTACAGCACATTTCTGATAATTCAGACTTATATTTATGTAATTTCTGTAGGGTGAGGTATAGCTGATGGAGGAAATTATAGTGAACTAGTCTTGTACCAGGTATTAATGGTAGCTAACAAACTTCCTTGACATAAATCAGACCAGAGCTGTTCAATTGTTATGACTCCCATCTTGTTCTAGATTTGTGCTTACCTGGCTTTGGGGACTCATTCATCAGAAAGAAATACATTCTAGAAATTAATTTGCATAAATTTCCCTCATGAAGCAGTTTCTCCACTTCAATGAGTACCAGTAATGTTATTTCAGGGCCCAGGTTGGTTTTAAGGAAAGATCTTAACTGAAGATAACAGAAGAAGTCTTGCTGGACAATTGGATTTCCTCTTCAATTGTTCAAATGACATGAAAAGTCCTTTTTTGGGAATGGTCTTCCAAATGTTGGATCCCTGTATGATGCCAAGACTCCAGAATTTTTCTGCTTAGACTCATGGATATGAGTTCATTTTGTCTGACAGTCCCATTTTCAGTCCAAAACTTCCACGAGTCTCACACCATATTTTAATCAAATGCTTTAAAATAGGATTGTCTGTCCTGTTGGATGGAATTCTGGAGTTCCATTTGAAAATGAAATCACTGAATACCTTCTCTTTTAGGGAGTGTAATCCAATTTGCATCCAGGAGGGGACACCATCACCCTCAAAAAAAATGATGAAATAAATCACATTTGAGTTGCCAAATAATATTTTTTAAAACTGGGTAACCAAAGGCCCCTAATCTATAATCCCATGTTATTTTTTCCATAAATACACTGGGTATTTTATAGTTCCATATAAATTGTCCAACATATTTATTGAGGGTCTTAAAGGAAGTTTGGGGTAGTGGAATGGGCAATGACTGGAAAAGATATTGTAACCTTGGTAATATGTTCACTTTCACTCAGTTGACTCTGCCAATTAGAATAATGGACAAACTCATCCACTTACTCAGACCCTCTTCAATTCTACTGAGTAATGTGAGGTAATTAAGTTTGTACAGATTCTAGAGGTTATTATCTACAATTATTCCAAGATATTTTATACCATTCGGACCCCTCTTAAATGGGCTTGTTTGCTGATACTCAGTGTAATCAAAACTTGTTAGTGGAATAATTTCATTTTTTTTCCCAGTTTACCTTATATCCTGAAACATCACCATAAGCTTTTAATAGTCTGTAATTTGGTAATGGAGTCAACAGGGTCTGTTAAGTACAAAATTATGTCAACTGCCATAAGGTTAATTTTATGGTTTGTCTGACCCACTTTGAAACCCTTTATATTAGGATCCTGTCTAATTGCTTCAGTTAGGAACTCAATAGCCAGACAAAAAGTCCTGGAGTCAAAGGGCAGTCCTGTCGACTCGATCTACTCAAGGGAAATGCAGTCGAGATCTGTCCATTAGTTGTAATGTTGGCCCAGGGTCTATGATAGAGTGCTTTTACCCAGTTAATAAACAAATGCCCAAACACAAACTTGGCCAAGACTTTAAACAAATACAGCCATTCCAGCCTTTCAAAGGCCTTTTCAGCATCTCAAGCTACAGTGATACTAGGCTCAGTCTTAGATTTTGCATAGTGTCTAATACCAAAGAACCTACATAAATTATTAGCTGACCGCCATTTCAAAATAAAGCCACTCTAATCTGAATTTATTAATTTTGACAAATATTGGCCAAGCCTGTTAGCCAGGGCCTTAGAAATCAATTTATAATCTGAATTTAATAATCAAATGGGCCAAAATGAAGAGCACTTTAATGGGTCTCTATATTTTTTTAAATGAATCACAGTGATTATGGCAGTAAAGAATGATTCAGGGAGAGTTTGATTTTTAGATGCTAAGTTAATTACATCCATGATGAGAGGGATTAATAAATCCTTAAATTCTCTGTAAAATTCAAGATTTATTAGATTGTCACAAGCCCAAGACCTTTTCAATTTCTTTTGGAGTAAAGGGAAGATCCAAATTTGTTTATCTTCTTGACCAAGTTTGGGAAATTCAACAGTGGGCAAAAAAAATCATCAATCTTGGTTCAGGTCTTCTTGCAATTCTACAGTATATAAACTTAAAACTGTTTAAATGTGTCATTATCTGTCCAACTAAATTAACAGCAAGTTTGGGTGTTTTTAAAGGTTTTAAATTGAATTTGTTTGGCGAGCCCTCAGGCCCACGTCTATCTAGCTTCACTGCATCACGTGACCTCCACCCCCCCACCCTGGTTTCTCCAGCATTTTTGTGTTATGCACTAGACAGCAGCATCTGCACATTTACATTTTTACCTACCTGTGGCTACAACATCCCATTGTTTTGTGCCTATCCACATTCAAAGTTCATCCACGTTGTCTGTCTGGCGTCCAGTCTTAAGACACAACAAAGTTTTCCCATTTTACCTTCGCTGTCCTGCACCATTCTGTTCTGCTTCAACACACTTCCTTTGCCTTTTTCACTCTCCTTAATGTTTTCAATTCTCTCTCTCCATCTTGTATTCCAAATCCCTACAGACTAGTTTAATGCTTCCAGTACAAAAACAGCAAAACTTCCCACCTGAATATTGGTCCCCATCCAGTTCAAGTTATATCCCATCCTTCTTGTACACATCACCTCTGCCCCAGAAGAGATCCTGATTGTTTGCACCAGCTGCTCAGTCACATGGATTTTCACCTCCTCTTCTCACTGGAACATGGCAATGGTAGTAATCCAGAGATTACCATCTTGGAGGTCCTACTTTTTATCCTACAACCTAACTCTCTATATTTGTTTTGGAGGACCTCATCCCATTCTGTACCTATGTCAATGGTACCAATGGGCATCATGACTTCTGGCTGTTTGCCTTCTGTTTTAGGAATGCTGAGAACTTAATCCAAGAAGTCTCTGACCCATGCATCCCATAGGCAACACATCACATCAGTCACGATCTTGGTCACTGAATCCTCTGTGAGTCCCTCTATTGAGTCCATTATCAGTCTTCTCCTTTCCCCCTTCTCTTCTGAGCCTCAGGTCCAGGCAGAACCAGAGACATGGCTGCTGTGCCTTCCTCTTGGTAGGTCATCTCCCCCAACAGTATCCAAAACTGTACACTTGTTGCTGAGGGGAATGGCTACAGGGAGTTGCTGGCTTATCAGTCTACACCCTAATTCTTTTTGGGTGATCTCCAGCTCCTCCGTCTGGATCTTCTAAAGCTCTCATCCATGTTGTCCTCACATTCCTGAATGATCTGTGATGCATTCAGCTGCAACCCTAGCCCCTTGATCTGGTCAGCATCCCACAGTTCCCGTTAGGGGCACTGAAGATTCCTGAATTCCCACATCTGCAGGAAGAGCACTGGATATCCCAAACAGTCAGCTTGTCTGAGGTAACCATTGAAAAGAAAAAGCAATGGTGAGCATGACCTTTATCTTATCTGTTGTATCCTTACATCAGCTGCTTGCTGAACCCTCGCAGGCCAAGGCCTCAGCACTTAAGCTCTATCACAGTACTTAACAGGTCTAGCCCTCTGCTCCAAAATCTTCTTAAAAATATCCTATAAAAGTGCCCCGGAATTACAAGAACTGCATCTCAGCAATAACCAATCCCAGAAGATTGAAGATCAGAGGTTTTAATACTCCCCAAAAGGTTACATTTTGCAAAATGCCTCTATCAGGCTAAAAATATAACAACCATTATACTTTCATGATTTCAAAGTAAAATTATTTAAATTATGAAATTAGAATATTAAGAAAGTAAAATATTGCAGAAGGCAGAGAAAAATAATCCATGATGCTTTAAAACAGATTTTATCTCTGAAAATTGACAAAATATTCACACTCTATGACACTTTAATGTTCAAGCTTCAATGTACATTTTATAATATGAGGTTGATTTATCTTAGGATAGTTGAACAAATCAAATTTCTGAGTATCTTTAATATCAAATAACCAATGTCACAACATCTGTCTGTCAGAAAAATTTCACAGGATACCACAGCATCCTCGCCCCACAATCCCATAAGAACATTATCAGAGTACATTAAATAGCTCAGTGTACTTACATTTAGAAATGTACTAATGAAAGTTGTGGAGTGGTCCCAAAAAAGAAAATTGCAAAAATGTGCAAGGAAGTAGTTTCAGCACACAAGCATAACAAAGCCGCTCCCCAAAATCCCCATATGCCCCATCCCCCAGTGGACCATGGAACAGATGCTAGATTTAATATCTATGTCATGATGTTTCTTTTGGGGTGGGGGTTGGGAGAGGACATGAATAATGAAAATGATATTATCTGGATTGTAAGGAACAATTTATGTTTTCTTGGAAGACAAATAATTTCAGCTAAAATACACATATTTGGCAATGGAATAAATACAGCACTGTGCAAATAATCTCCAACAGAAGCTTGCATATTTTAAAAATGTTGAAGATCACTCATTAATGCCTTATGTACAGTATGTATTGCTTGGCACATAAAACTGATTTTCTGCCACCTTATCTGAGGTGAGGAGTTTACAAAACCATGCAGCAACAACATTGCAAAAACAAGAAAATAATCATTAATATTCAACTCACTACCAACAATCTTACCTAATATGTTTGTTGCCATAGAAACTAAGAACAAGCAAGAGGTGATTTCTCATGAAGACAGCCTCCATGGTAATTATGTATGTACCATTTTAGCTTTCACTCTTACAAGATCAATTTTAATCTCTCAAGGAATGAAAAATCCAATAATACGATAAGCTAGGGAATTTGCTGGTGATGGATGCAGATTTTCCAGGCTATTGGATATTATTCATAATTAATTCCCAACACACTTGTTATGATGTTGTGGGGTTTTACAGTAAATTCTCCATTGATCTTCTAGAAGTTAAACAAGAAAATCTGCTGATGTTGAGGTCAAATGCAATACACAAATGTGCTGGAGAAACTCAGCAGGTCATGCAGGATGCTAAACTATCCTCATTTCTAAAAGGTTGCAGAGGAGATTACACTGGACCACATGTTTTTTTCCAAAAGATTTTCTTCCTGAAAATAAATTGGGGGTTATGACAGACAACTACAAGTTGAACTCAGATTTGGTGTATCATGTTGAAGTTGGAGAAACATTAACTTTTATTGAATTTAGCATGTTTAATCACATAATGATGATGACACGTTGTGTTAGTTCAACTAACCTTAAAATGTTTTGCCTCTGATTTTTGTTTGTACTCAGCATCTGATGCCTCTCATGTTAGTGTCCAACAATAGTCATCAGCATTGGTGGATTCCAGTTGGCCTGAAACCACTTTTCCTCGGACACAATGTCTGGTGAAACCTTCCACCATGTTCCTCACTGTCAGCACCAAGTAAAAACACAAAATGCTTGAGAAACTCAGGTCAAACTGTGTCCTTTATGTATCAAAGGCCGGTACATAACTGACGTTTTGGGCTTGAGCCCTTCATCAAAGTACTTTAATGAAGGGCTCAAGCCCAAAACATCAGTTGTGTACCGGCCTTTGATACATAAAGGACATGGTTTGACCTGCTGAATTTCTCTAGCATTTTGTGTTTGTACTTCAACCATAGTGTCCACAGAACGTTGTGGTTTACTATTGTCAGCACTAAGATCAACAGGGAAGAAGTCCAAGGGCAAATGCATAAAAATGAATTTTCAATAACATGTGGCACTTCATGGTTTTGTATGATTGAAGTAGACTTAAAATATGACAGGAAATCACAAAAACAGCTTATATCTAAAAAATAGTATCAGATAGGAAATTTTTAAGGTGATTTTCATGATATGCAGCCCAAAATCCATAAAATACACCTAACAAGTGTTCAGGAAGCAAAATCTCTGTTGTCCAGTGTTACTGGACTTTCACTCCATCAGGGGAAATTTGATTAGGTACCCAAATGTGCTGAACTGCAGGTCATGCAGCATTCTTTATGTCAAAAATGTACTCTAACCTCTCTCCTCATCCCTCAGCTTCCTTACCTCTAGCTGCCAACCCCCTCCCTCTCCATTCAGAGACCTACCCCCTCCTCCTATCATTTCTCAGCTTTTTCCTCTTCTACCATAACACCCATATCCACTTATGACCTCTTTCCAGTTGGCCTGTGCTCCTTGCCCCTCCCCACCCTTGTTTTATTCAGGGTTAAGAGTAAAAGGATAGTAACGGACAAAAAGATCAGAGTGGTTGTCTATGTGTGGAGCCTCCCAAGTTGGGGGAGATCTTAGACAATTTTTTTGCATCAGTATTTAATCAGGAAACTGGCATAGTGTATAAGAAAGGAAGGGAAAGAAGCAGTAGTGTTATGGAACATATGGAGTAGGAGGTGCTTGATGCCTTACAGCAAATAAAAGTAGATAAATCCCTCAGGCCTGACACATTATTCCCTCGGACATTGAGGGAAACTAGTGTAGAAAATGCAGAGGCCCTGACAGAAATATTTAAAACATTTATAGACTAGACATTAATGGACTTTTTCCCCTGAGGGCAGGGGAGGTTGGAACAAGAGGTCATAAGGGTAAGGGGGCAACACTTTAGGAGAAATATTAGAGGTTGCATTTCCACTCAGTGAGTTGTGGCAGAATTGAATGAACTTCCGAATGAGATAGTTGCATCAGGGTCCCTTCTGTCATTTAAGAGAAGGTTGGATGTGTACATGGAGGTGAGGGGGTTGGATATTTTATGATTGGCTTTGGCTGTTTCTAAAAAAATGTTTGGCTATCTGATTTAGTTTTAGGAATGCAAAGGTGGCATATTGAAATGAAATCTTGTATTCCTTAAGAAAAAATAATTTATAATTTGAGGGATAAATATAATTTCTTTGTAAAAGTATGGAGCCCATATTTAAAAATGACCAAGAGAGATACCAAAGATTTTGTGGCATACACGAGTATGGTAAATTGACAGTGCGAGCATTTTAAACTCTCTACGCTAAATGAAGACCAGTTCAAGTGTCTAGTCTATGTAACAGGAATGCAGTCGCACCAAGATGTAGACCTTAGAACATGTTTGCTGGTGAAGATTGAACAAGAATCTGACATGACCATTAGAAAATTAATCGCCGAATGCCAAGTTAATTTGAAATGCGACAGCAAAATGGTGGAAGCAGCGCACTCATCTTCAAGTGGTGTACAGACAATCAAGTTAGCAGACCCACTAGACCAAATAAAAATGTGACCCACCCAGCCAAACTGCCCAGCACTTGTTGGAACTGCAATGAGTGGCACTATGCTTGTGACTGCCCGTACAGACGACAGCATTGCAGTAAATGCAAGTGTCGAGGACATAAACCAGAATGCTACAGAGGGAAAACACCCGTTAAGTTAGCTTCACACACAAAAGTGAAACCAATCAAAGCAACTTTAAGGTGGCAACGCCAAATGCAGGAAATACACCAAGATGCATATTAAAGACATTCCAGTGAGGCTGCAAATTGACACAGGGTCTGATAAACCTAATATCAAAGAAAATGTGGAAACAGATTGGTCAGCCAGAGGTGACTCCAACTGAAAACATGGCACAGAAGGCTTCTGGGGGGATCCTGGAGTTGTTAGGTTCAGTTGACTGTTCCATCAGTTTAAACTCTCCTTAGGAGAGTTGGCTGAAGGGGGAGGGGGTGGGGGTTCTTTTTTTTCCTTTTTTCTCTATATACATAAAAAAGTGTTCATGTTCATGTTTAATTGCTGTATATGTCATATATTATTTGATTTTTGAACAAGTAAAAAAAAATAAATATAATATTTACTATAAAATGGCTTTTGGATAATAGGCTCTAATGTAAGCAATTTTTGTTGTTATATATGGGTTATTAAACAAATTAAAGCTGAAAAAAAATTGACAGAGACTTAATACCACATTGAATTTGATTTGATAGTCACAAACTATTTTCTCTGTCAGGAAATTAAGTTCACGTGGTCTTATTCTTAAAGCAGGTGCAACATTATTTGGAGTAAAATCAAAGTGTGGTTTTTGCACAAATATTCATTAAAAAATTGGTACTCTTTTTTCCAAAACAGATTGAACAATTAATGGCAAAGCAGGCCCAATATCTGCCTTAATTTGTTTATGCTTTCTCAGAATAAAGATATGAGTCTGGATACACGGATTTCTCAAGAGTAAATACTTTTTTGCAATTTCCTCTTTAAAATCAAGTAAATCTCCAGGACCTGATGGGTACTCTGTGGAATTTTATAAATCCTTTTCCATATTGCTTGTGCCCCAATGAAGTTCTGTGTTTAATAACTCATTTAAACAAGGGGATCTTCCATCATCTTTTCATGAAGCTTGTGTTTCTCTTATTCTGAAAAAAGTGGAAGGATCCATTTGAATGTGCTTCTTATAGGCTTATTTCTTTATTTAATGTGATACGAAGATTTTGTCAAAAATATTGGCCCATAGATTGGAGAATATAATTTCTAAAGATCAAACCGTTATTCTTAGAAACATAGAAGATAGGAGCAGGAGTAGGTCATTCGACCCTTCGAGCCTGCTCCGCCATTCAACAAGATCATGGCTGATCTTAAAGTTCAGTACCCCGTCCCCGCCTTCTCTCCGTAACGTTTAATACCCTTATACTGAAGAAATATATCTAATTCCCTCTTAAATATATTTAATGAACCTGCCTCTACTGCCCTCTGTGGCAATGAATTCCACAGATTCACCACCCTCTGGGTAAAGAAATTCCTCCTCATCTCGGTCCTAAATGGTTTGCCTATTATCCTCAAACCATGGCCCTGGGTTCTGGATTTTCCCATCTTATTTTAATTTAATTCTTATTTTAATATACACCGTTCATTGAATATTTTATATTTATCTCCCACTCCTGTCCCTGAATGTGTTCTCTCTACATGCAAAGAAGGCTTTTGATTGGGTGGAACGGGGTTATCTATTTGCTACTTTGGAAAAATTTAATTTTGGACTATGTTATGTTAAATGGAGTCAATTATTTTATTTATGTCCTACTGCCTCAATTCTTACTAATTTACAGCAATCAAAATCTTCAAAGGGGTATTCTTCAAGGTTGTCCTTTAAGTCCATTACTTTTTGACTTGATATTAGAACCTCTAGCAAGTGCTCTTCATGAAAGTAGAGATTTTATAAGGATCCAGAGGAATGCCATTGAACACACGGTTTCCTTATTTGCAGATGATCTTTCGCTTTCTGTATCTAATCCAGAAGTTTCTTTACCAAGCATATTATCTTTGCCTTCTCATATTAGTCAGTTTTCTGTATACAAGTTTAATCTGCATAATAGTGAACTTTCACCTTTAAATGATATTCTAATTTTTCTTTTAAGATTGTGAAGGATCAATTTATCTATCACAGAATTACAATTACTAGGAGTTAAAAACATTTTTAAGGAAAAATATTTGTCTTTATTTAATCAGGTCAAATTACTGATGTTGAGATGGTCACCTTTATCTATTTCCATGATTGGTCGCATCAATTCTATTAAAATGAACATTTTACTTAAATTTTTATATCTTTTCCAATCTATACTAATTTTCATTTCCAAATCCTTGTTTGACTCACTTGATTCCCTTATATCTTCCAAACTATGGCAAGGAAAATGCCCCTGCTAAAAGAAAACTCATCTTCAAAAAGCTAAAAGCTAAAAGGCATTTCCTAATTTTAAATGTTATTACCGGGGAGTCAATGTATGTAACTTGATTCTTTTGTTACACTCTTATGATCTATTTCACCACCCTTCATGGGTAGAAATGGAACTGAATGTCACTAAAAGTACTTCTATGTTGGCAATTTTAGGGTCTTTTTTATCCTCTTCTTTATATAAACTAACTGATAGTCTGATAATTTAGACATGGTTTGATAAAATGGGCACAATTTAGAAGGTTTTTTGGATTTAAGAACTTTTCTCTTGCCACCCCTATTATATCTAATCATGTTTTTCAAACTTCTTTGCAAGATACGGTGGCGGTTCACCCATGTAACAGGCAAACCAGATTACGGAGTCACGGGCAAGTCCATGGCAGACCTGACTGTGAGAGCTCCGGATGCGGTGCAAGCCCATAGCCTGGCAGCTAACATCATAAAGGTCCCAGGAGTTGCAAGCGTCATCGGGTTCCAAGGGATTTAAGCACAAGCAAGACTTCTATTAAAGTCAAGTTGGTTCAACTCACTTTGGACCCTGCATGGTTCTTTTGTTTGCTGCACGTCTAGTCCGACTGCATTAGTGACCCCGATGGTCCAAATGGCATTTGGACCCAACGATAACCTACCCAAGCACGAAGAAGGCAGTTTCATTGAAACTGCTGACTTTCTAGACCTCACACCCACAGGTCTGGTTTCAACAGGCTGAAGCCCAATTCCAGGTCAGGCAGATTATCTTGGATGCAACAAAGTACTACTATGCGGTCGGTTCACTCATCCAGAAAACAGCAGGCCAAATCATCGACTTCCTACACCAGCCATTGGTTGTGAACAGGTATGAAACAATCAAGTCACTCCTGACCTCTCCCTTTCTGAGAGTGCAGCACGATTGTTCCACATGAACCGCCTAGGTAACTATGCACCATCGACTTGAATGAACTGGCACTAGAAGACTGCCATAAGCCATGTTTACTGTTCGAACAAGTCTTTCCTGAGCAGCTGACGATGATTTCAGTGACCCATACAAAGTATGTGCAGATCTCCTGTGGCACACCAAGCAGCATGGCAGGACCTCCACTGACCAAGTTGCTGCATCTCACCCTAAGGCCCGGGTCTTCCTCATGCCATCGACGAAGCCAGTGACCCCCGCAAAAAGGAACAACCCCAGTTTGCACAAAAGAGAGGTTCAGGAGCCCACCCTGTTCTTTTCCAGGAAATGCCGGGGCCGGCAGTCACCAATGGCCACCACGATAACCTTCTTTACTAATGGGACTGACACCCCGGGCAAAAGTTCCTTGTGGACAAGGAGGCGGAGGTTAGCGTTTTGCCCACCTCGAGCCATTACACCTACACTGGGAAGTCAGGACTGGTGCTCACCACTACCAACAGCAGCAGTATTCGCATGTACAGCAGCGAACCATCCCATTACAGTTCAGTTCCAGCTGTTTCACCTGGCAGCAGTGTCGCAGTCTTTATTAGGTGCAGATATCCTCCGGACACACTGCCTCCTAGTCAACCTCAAGGGACAGCGCCTAGTCAATGCCAAGACCTTCCAGACTTTCTTGATTGGCGAAGCCAAGTTACTTGCCCCACACCTGAACTCTGCAACGATGTCTTCGTCTACAGGGGCATGTACCGGACTCCACTCCAGCATCCACACAAGGGCCTGTACAAGGTGGTGTGTCAGAAATTAACTATGTGCATTCTCGACGTGAACAGCCATGAGGAGACCTTCACCATTGACCACCTCAAGCCAGTACACCAAAATCTGGAACACCCTGTGATTGTGTCACCCCCTGTGGAGAAAAATTTGAACACATAGGGTTAAGGATTCACCCATAAGTTGCTTACAAGAACATACAAGAGTCAGTTGCATATTGCTTAAGTGGAGGCAGGGAACCTCAAGGTTCAGATTTATCTGCAGACTCGCTTATCTGCAGACATGATAAGCTTTGGAATTCTGTGAAACAATGATTAAATTATTGCCAAATGTTGACAATGATAAACTATTGTCAGGTTGACTGCAACAGGAAGCCACATGTAGGAATGCACTGCCATTTATTGTATATAAACTCTGTTAAAACTGGCTGTGAGCAGAGGAAGCTCAGGCTGGGTGCTGGGCATGCTCTCCAAGATATCTTGCTAATAAAACTCTTCCGAAGCGTTACCCTTATGTCGGTAGTTGATTCTTTCTCCGCAACACCCCCACACCAACAAGGTCAGCCACCCAAACAGACTGAAGAATTGTTGGCCGTGGACTCGACACCTCTTTATGCTGGTTCGGGGGTGTGCAGGGGGGCGGGTGAGGGTTGGTTGGTCATGTGGCAGCTCACCCATGCAATAGGCGAACCAGCTCATGGAATCGCAGTCAAGTCTGCGGCATATCTGACTGTGAGAGCTCCGGGTGTGGGGCAAGTCCACAGCCTGGTGGCTGAAATTATAAAGGTCCCAGGAGTCACAATCATTATTGGGTTCTGAGGGATTTAAGCACACACAAGAGTTCTATTAAAGTCAGTTGGTTCAACTCACCTGTGTGATTATTTCGGTCACTGCGTGCCTAGTGCAACTACAATACTGTCTTTAATGCTGGCACAGATTAGATATTAAGTGCTTTAAAGACCTTTTAATTCAAAAAAATGTCATTTCTTTTGAACAATTGGTAGTAAAATTTAACTTACAAACAATCACTTTTTTAAATATCAAGTTAGACATTTTGTTCAATCTCAAATCCTTGACTTTCCATGAATCCCCGAGGTAAACATCCTTGATGCATTTTTTGATTTAATACTTTTCCATAAAAGTTTAATACAGGTGCCTAACTTTTAATCTGGAATCGTCAGAACCGGATACCTGCCATTGTTTGGAATCTTCTGGAATTTGAAATCATTTTGATTTCAGTCCCTTTAAGCCCGCTGGCCGGAGTCGCGCTGCCATCTCTCCACCCCCACACCATCGCCTGCCCGCCCGAGTTGTGCTGCCATCTCTCTCCCCCCCCCACTCCTTGGCTTGCCCGCCTGAGTCGCGCTGCCATCTCTCCTGCCCAAGTCACGCTGCTGTCTCTCTCTTCCGCACACCCCCCACTGCTGTACCCCTTCTCAATTCCCATGTTTGTGCTGGTACAACAGTTTCAGCAGCATGGGGAATTAAGGAGCCATGGAGCTGCCGCCAGGTTGACTGAAAGCGCTGTGATGCTGGATGGGTGTCAGTATACGGTGATTTGGAGGCGCTTATAAAGTAGCAGAACAACATGGGATATTCCAAAGTGAGTTGAACGAGGGTCATGCTCGATGGGTAGGGTACTTATAAAGTAATAATACCACTAATTAGCGATGTGGAATGCACCGGGATACACAAGAGTTGAGCGAGGGTCATGTGGGGGCATGTTTGGCTCCAAACCCCATCTTTGATGAGCAGATGTCTTCTATCAAAAAAAAGTGCTGGTTTTTGGAGGTTGCTGGATTTTGAAATTCCGGATAAATGCTTAGGCACTGTATCTCTTATTTATAATGATTTACTTGATTAAAGAATAGCCTCGTTAGTTAAAATCAAGAACAATTGGGAACAGGATTTGAATTTTTCATTCTCAGATGAGGTTTGGAGCTCTAATTATAATCTAAATAATACAACCTCTTTTTGTGCACGACACTATTGCAATTTAAAGTGGTCCATGGAGTACATAGGTCTAAAGTTAAATTGTATTGTTTTTATTTAGACATAAATCCTCTATGTGATAAATTTAAAATTGGTGATGCTGCTTTGGTTCACATATCCTGGACTTCCCCAAGTTTAGAAAAATTTTGGAAAGATATCTTTCAAACTTTGCCAGTGATTAAGTTCAAATTAGAATCTCATCCTTTAATTGTTGTATTCAGATCATGTCAAGAAGATGATGTTTTACCAAATTTTATCCTTTACTTCATTGATTGCAATACTCACCTACACATACACAATGGTTAAGTTATATTATGTCATGTTTAAGTTTAGAAAAAATTAGATTTGCCATTAAAGAGTCAAATATTAACTTCCAAAAGACATGGGCCTCATTTATGGACTATTATCATGACCTAAAGAATTAGGGCTGTGAATTTGATTTGATAGTCATGTATTATTTTCTCTGACAGGAAATTAAGATCACGTGGTCCTACTCTTAAAACAGGTGCAACATTGTTTGGAGTTAAATTGGAAGTGTGGTTTTGCACAAACATTCATAAAAAAAATTGGCACTCTTTATTCCCAAACAGATTATACAATTAATGGCAAAGCAGACCCAAAATCTGTAGTTATGATTTGCCATTGGAAGAACAGGGGAGCAGTAGAACCCAATGAAAATTCCACCTGCAAATACTGAATATGCATGTTAAAAATCTAGACATGAAGCAGTGAAAATAACGGTTGCACCAAAATATCTGTGAATTAAACCAAAGCAAACCCACAGGAACTAGAAACTGATATACAATGCAAGAACATCATGGACATGTGCAAAATGTTTTATTTGGGTGCCTGTCTATATTTTGCTCATGCCTTGATGAAGGTCTCAAGCCTAAAACATTGGTTATATATCTTTCTCTTTGTTATATAAAGTACACTGTTTGACCTGCTGAGTCATTTCAGCATTGTGTTTTTACTCCAACCACAGTGTCTGCAGACTTTTACTCCAGAAAATTGTATTTCAGAAAGCTTCCTGACTCAGATTCAGATTAATTGTCAGAGTACATACATCACATATAACCAAGATTCCTTTTTCTATGGGCACGGCAGTATTACCACTTATTGGTAGTGCAACAAAAAAACTGTATGCAGCATATACATGTAAGCAAATAAAGAAGTGTAAACAGATAACAAATGCAAACTAACTCAAGGAGCACAACACGGGTTGGTAAATGTACTCCCATTTCAATCACTCCTAATTTACAACCTTCACTAAATCAAACCACTGGAAACGAATATTGAGAGAAAAACAAATTGCAATTGAAACACAAATCTAGTGACGAAACACACGATTCGGATTTGGTTCCAGTTTAGAAAATATTTTGGACTCCAAAGATTTCTTCTTTTTAGTCCTATTCTATGAAATTACTTTTTTCAACCTTCTTTGATGGACTCTGCCTTTCAGGATTGGTTCAGATTAGGTATTAAATGTTTTTATGATTTATTTATTGATAATAACCTTGCTACATTTGAGCAACTCTCAATCCAATTTAAATTACCAAATATTCATTTTTTAGGTACTTATAGATTAGGGGCTTTCTCCATTCTCAACTATCAAACCTTTTTCAAGCTCCTACTCTGAATTTAATGGAGACAATTTACAATCTCCAACCACCTGAGAAAGGATTAATATCTTTTGTATATGATGCTTGGCTGAAATCAAGGCAAGCTTCATTGGATAAAATTAAAAAGACATGGGAACAGGATTTCTATATTTCAATTCCTGAAGATTCTTGTAACTGTATTTTCAAATTGGTTAACACAGCATCTCTATGAGCCCTTCACTCATTACTACAATTTAAAGTTATGCACAGATATTATGTCAAAAGTGAGCTTATACTTATCCTAATATTAGCTCTTATTGTGACAGATGAAATGGGGGAGATATTGAACAGTTTCTTTTCTTCGGTATTCACTAAGGAGAAGGATATTGGGAGATGTGGGATAAAAAAAGCAAATTGGGTAAATATGGGGAATATAGAGATTACAAAAGGTGTAGTTTTAAGGCTTTTGAAGAATATAAAGGTAGATAAGTCTCCGGGACCAGACGGGATCTTCCCCAGGACATTGAGAGAAGTGAAGGAGGAAATAGCAGAGGCTCTGGCGGTAATTTTTCAAATGTCATTAGATATGGGGATAGTGCCGGAGGATTGGCGCATTGCGCATGTGGTTCCGTTATTTAAAAAGGGTTCAAGGAGGAAGCCTGGCAACTATCGGCCTGTAAGTTTGACGTCTGTGGTAGGTAAATTAATGGAGAAAATTCTTAGAGATAGTACTTATAAACATCTGGATAGACAGGGTCTGATCAGGAGCACTCAACATGGATTTGTGGGAGGAAGGTCATGTTTGACCAATCTGATTGAATTTTTTGAAGAGGTGACTAGGAATGTGGATGAGGGTAGCGCAGTGGATGTTGTCTATATGGACTTCAGTAAGGCCTTCGATAAGGTACCACATGGAAGGTTAGTTAGGAAGGTGCAGTCTTTAGGTATAAATTTTGAGATAGTCAAATGGATTGAACATTGGCTGAAAGGGAGAGGCCAGAGAGTGGTAGTGGATAATTATCTGTCAGGTTGGAGGCCGGTGACCAGTGGTGTGCCTCAAGGATCTGTATTGGGCCCATTGTTGTTCGTTATATACATTAATGATCTAGATGATGGGGTGGTGAATTGGATTAGTAAATATGCAGACGATACTAAGATAGGTGGAATAGTGGATAATGAAGAAGGTTTTCAAGGATTGCAGAGGGATTTGGGCTGCTTAGAAAAGTGGGCTGAAAAATGGCAGATGGAATTTAATGCTGATAAGTGTGAGGTGCTTCATTTTGGTAAGAAGAATCAGAATAGGACATATGTGGTAAATGGGAGAGCATTGAGGAATACAGAAGAGCAGAAAGATTTAGGAGTAACGGTACATCGTTCCCTGAAGGTAGAAACTCACGTGAATAGGGTGGTGAAGAAGGCTTTTAGTATGCTGGCCTTCATCAATCATTGCATGGAATATAGGAGTTGGGAGGTGATGTTGAGATTGTATAAGACATTGGTGCGGCCTAATTTGGAGTTCTGTGTGCAGTTCTGGTCGCCTAATTATAGGAAGGATATAAACAGAGTGGAGAGAGTGCAGAGAAGGTTTACGAGAATGTTGCCTGGGTTTAAGCATCTGGAGTATGGGGAGAGATTGGACAGATTGGGTCTTTATTCTTTGGAGCGTAGAAGGTTGAGAGGGGATTTGATAGAAGTATTTAAGATTATGAAAGGGATAGACAGAATGGATGTGGATAGACTATTTCCGTTAAGAGGAGGAAAGTTTAAAACAAGAGGACATGAGTTAAGAATTAAGGGGCAGAGGTTTAGAGGTAACATGAGGGGGAACTTCTTTACTCAGAGAGTGGTAGCTGTGTGGAATGATCTTCCGGGAGAAATAGTGGCGGCGGAGTCAATTGTATTATTTAAGAAAAGGTTGGACAGGTATATGGATGAGAAGAAGATGGAGGGTTATGGGCATTGTGCAGGGAGGTGGGACTAGAAAGGGGTGTTTGGTTCGGTGCGGACTAGAAGGGCCTAATGGCCTGTTTCCGTGCTGTAATTGTTATGTTATATGTTAAGAAGAGGACGGTTCACCAATTCACATGTTCTGGTCTTGTTTGACCCTTAAAAAATATTGGGAAGAAGTCTTCCATACTTTATCAATAATTATTAATGTAAATCTAACATCAGATCCTTCAATGGCCTTGTTTGGGATGATTGATCAGAAGGTAGTGAAATGGTCTGCATCGCATGGTCTTTGCCTCTCTTATTGCAAAATGTCTTATTTTGATCAGATGGAAAGATGCTGCCCTGGTCACACATAATCACTTGCCTCTTTTCCACTGACATCCCAGTTAATTGGCTGTGCAGTATCCCAGGATAGGAAGCCCTCTGTGCCGTTTCCACTGGGCCACCTGAACTGGGACATTAATTGCTTTTCCACTGAACACACTCAACCCTGGGGATTGGAGTGTTCCATCTTCAACTGGGAATGGGTGACATTCTACTGTCCCTTTTCCACTGCTTTTATCAGCACACCGGCATCAGTTCAGTGTTCCTTTTCCACTGGACCTCTTCCAGTTAATTCCTGGCACAGGGTGCCAGTGGAAAAGTGCTTAATGGTTACGTGATGTCATGTCTAACTTTGGAGAAAACTAGGTGTTCAACAAGTGTTTTAAATTTAAAATGATTAAATCTTTGGGGCTCCTGTTTGAATTATTTTCATAACCATTAATGGTAATGATATTAAGTCATCTGTGGATTTGCATTTCTTTTTATTTTTACTTTATTTTAGGCATGAACCTTTGGAATGTTTTGGATTATAAAATTATGTTTAGTATTTTATTGCATCATGAAATATATTTTCAGTTATAGTGAGTTTGCTTACTTTGTTATTATGCCTCATTCTTTTTTGATATGTATCCTATATAAAAATAATGAAAAAGAAAGAAACATTAGACTAGTGGCTCTCAACCTTTTTCTTTCCACTCACAGACCACTTTAAGTAATCCCTATGCCATTGGTGGTCAGTAATTAGTAAGGGATTGTTTCAGGGGGTCGGTGGGTGAGAAGAAAAAGTTTTAATCGTGTCTAATTGACTTCGTTATGTGCACAGTTTCATAACTCCAAAGGAAATGACCCAATGACAATTTTTCTCCAGCCAAATATTTCAGTAACCATTGGGTCGAGAGCAGTGATTCTCAACCTTCCCTTCCCACCCACAGACCATTTGAAGCAATCCTTCACGAATCACAGAGCACCGATGGCGTGGGGATTACTTCAGGTGGTCTGTGAGTGGAAAGAAACAGGTTGAGGACCACTGGGTGACACGATGCGAATACTCGCGCCCTGGCGGTGCAGCGCCTCCCTTCCTGCTCTCGCTCACGTCTCCAGCTCCACGTGACGTGACCCCACGCACCTGACCGCTCTGCCGCGTCGGGCGGGGAGTCAGCGCCAACTCCTCGCGAACTCGGCCTGGAGGGAAGTCCCCGGCGACAGCGCATGCTCGCGGGCAGGGGTGGTCGCGGTGCCGGCCCCTCCACCGGCGAGGCCCACACCTCGCCTTGTATTTTGTTCCGGCGCGATTAACTGACGGTACCGAGACCGTTTAATGTGGTTCCCCCCCCCACCCCCCGGCACAACATAGCGGGGTTGGAGGTTACCGTCTGTTTGTTGGAATTCAATTAAAATGATCATCCTTGTGTACGTTCCGCTTCGGCGTCGACTTTGTTTTCGGATTTCCCGCGATGCCCAAGTCCACCCCACCTTTCGAGTCGCAGCGGGCGGGGGCGGGAACCTCCCGCCTTCGCTGAGCTCCCGAAGCCGAGGCCTCGACCGCGGCAGGGCCATTGGAGGAAGGGTGAGGGACGCTGTGGGTCGGGCTGCCCTTCCCCGGGCGTCGCGCTCTCGCTCGACCACTGGGCGCGGGAGTGGCGGCGGCGCGCGCGCGGCTCCTCGGGGCGAACGCGCGGCCGTTGGGCGCGCCGCGAGGCTCCGCGGCCCGGGCAGTCGCGCGCCGCCACGCGGGGCGTCAGCCTCATCCTCATCGGGCGAGGAGAGCGCAGCACGCCTTGGGCGCTGGGGCGTCGGCGAGGGTCGTCCACGTCAGGTAGCCGTTGGCGGGGGAGGGGGGTGCGGTTCAAACGTTGACCTGAGGCGCGGGCGTGTTCATCGAGTCCACCCACCCCAGTCCCTCCCAAGGCGCAATGCAAAAGAACATCGAGATCAATCGATTGGAATCAGAGGAGAACTTGAAGGAAGTCCTCAGACCCCCGGCCCTGGACCCTCGGCCTATTGCTCTTCACTGCCCGGGAATTTCTGATTTTACTCTCGGGACAGAAAGTATGAAGCATTCCACTCTCCTGCCTGAAGTACATCTTGCAGAAGTGGCCATGAAATGTCCCCTGGCCAGCAGGATTAGGGCCTTATGCACATTCATAACAAGAGGGTAACCGGGCAACGATCAGGGAGAAAGGAGGAAAGGAAGACTTGGAGTGGGCGAGGTGGTAAATGAGGACACAGAGGATAACGAGAGGGAGCATGGAAATGTGTGGAGGCATTCTGATATCCAGAAAGAGATGGTACTGTGTATTTTAAACAGCATTCGGTGCATGAATACTGACAGCGTAATGGGATATTGCCCAGGGGGGCAAGTGAGATTGTTGGAGTCTTCATGCAGATCTCACAATCAATAGGTGATGTCTTGGAGGACTGGAGAGTAGCCAGTGTACGATGCAAGATGGAAATATGCATAATCCAGGAAATTATGGACAATGGAGTGCTCTGGAAAATATTTGGAGATCCTACCTAACGACAGGCTTTATGCACATTTCGAAAGGCGAGGTCAGATAAGAGACAGTCAGTCAGGCTTTGTGCAGGCCAGGATGTCATACAAAGTTGTGTTTTCAGACAAGGTGACAAGTGTGGTTGATAAGAGGAGGGTGGTGAATGTTATATATGTGGATTTTAGTAAGGCATTTGACAAGGACTCATGGTACACTGATCCATTGTGAATTAAAGGTTTGGTTTCAGAATCTGGTCCAAATCCAAGGTGGCATGTTTCCTTGTAGGTTCAGTATCATGCTTTTCAAGAAACCCAGCATATTCTATAAAATTTTCCTCAAGGTTATGAACCTATCAGAACTTTTCCTTAATGACTTGATTGTTTTATTGTCATCAATAGAGGATGAGCAAATGTAGGTTCTTGGGAGTCACTGTCTCGGAAGATCTTTCCTGGAACCAACACATCATGAAGAAAGCCTCTACTTCCTCAGGAGTTTGCGGAGGAGCTAGTGGAGTTGTTCAAGTGAACCGGTACAGACTTGAAGGGCCGACATGGCCTGTTTCCGTGCTGTAAACGGTGATATGGTTATTAGCAGAAGATGGAGTAGTGCTCGAAGAGTCTTAGACCAGCTGGAGGCTTTTATCCTGTGGTGTTTTGCAAGGATAGGTGTTGGGTGACAGGTTGCTTACAATACCTCTAAATAACCTAGAGGAGATGAATAGGTTAGGAAGTTTGTGGATGACACCACCAGTGGTGGAACACGAGACAATGTAGGTTATTGAAGGATACAAAAGAATATGTTGTAGCTGGGAGTTGGAAGGGTACAGAAGAGATTTACAAGAAAAATTGCCTGAATTCAAGGGTAATGAACTATGAAGAGATGTTGGACAAACTTGAGTTGTTTTTATTGCAAAAAATTCAGTTGGGTCAGAATTTGTCAGGTGTTTATAAGAAGCTACAACTTCTGCTGCCTTAGAGAAGCAGCCAGCATATTAAGAGACTCATCCCACTGCAGCTACACTCACTTCACACATTCCCCACCTCTGCCAGGAAAAAGATTCACAAGTACTATATTTCGCACTACCCAATTCAAGGACTGTTTCTTTCTTGTCATTATCAGACTCTTGAATGAATCCCAAAATAGCAAAATTATATTGCCTTTATTCTGCATCAAATGATCTCTCTGTACCTCTGTACTTTTGTATTGTCTCTTATGGTTATACTATACATGAGATGTTTGTTGTGCTTGCAAAATAACTTCTTTCATTGCATTTTAGTGCATGTAACAGTAAACTTGAATTTGAATTAATGTATGTTAGAGACAGAGTCTCACCCCAACATCTCGGATTTTATTATTTGTATTGTGTTCAGCTTTTTTTTTATTTTGTGAAGTGATGAAAGACAAGCTTCTGTGATGGTGAAAATCTAAAGATAAGACTCAATATTCATGACTGAAAAATATGTATGAAAACTTCATTACTTTTCACTCATTGGTTGGGTCCTGCTAATATTGAAGACAGTATAAGATATTGTACCAAATTAGATCCTCCACTAAAGGTTTGTTTGGTATTCATTTCAAGCAATAATGTCATGGCTGGCTGTATCAACAATGGGTAGATGGGTGAGGACCAGATACAGGTTTTCTTACACAATGACCCCACTTGCAAAGCTCTTCAAAACTCAGTGGAAATAATAGGATTGAGACACACTTCCTTCAATGGTTCTTACAAGTTGTGTTCAACACAGAAGAGTGCTAATTCAACAGGTGATAGTTGGTAATCATTGAAAAGTCTCCATGACCCTGATGTCTTTAGACTTCCAGTTGTGTCACTGTTGAAAACTCTTCAGTTCACTTTTCCATACTGTAAATTAACCTGCTGGGATACTGATGAAGGAACATCGAATATGATGTTCGAGGTTATTTGAGCCAGCCAATGCTCTCAGTTTTGATTAGAATTGTTAGATAGTTTGAAAGGAGCATCTTTCTGCAGCAATCTAGTTGTGCATAAAGTCAGTAAATGCTGGAAGTGCCAGGTAGCTCTCATTGAAAGAGAATAGAGTAAATTTTCTGGTCTAAGACTCTTCATCAGCATACATTTACTTTATTGAATTTGTGAGTCTGTCTAGGTTTATTGTATGAAAAATGGAGGGAAAGGGATGAGGTCCTGAGGAATGAATATTGGCAGATAGAAAAATGACTAAAAAGTAAGTCCTTAAGGACTTCTTCATGTGCTAGTGAGGTTAGGAATAAAAATACGACTGTGTGGTTGAGGAACTGGTGTATGGAACAGTGAATCATGTTTGGATCATTAGGATCTTCTCTGAGGTAGAGATGACCTGTACAAGAAGAATGGGTTGCGCCAGGACTTGACTGGGACCAATATCTTGGCAGGTGATACTTAGAAGGGTTTCATCTGGATTGGTAGGAGTGTGGAGCCCACAGCAGATATAAAGCAGATGAGAAGTTGGGGACAAATGCTGTAGTCTAAGAGGACAAGTTTAGTAGACAGGACAGGCAGGAGTACAGCAAAGAGAGAGGAAAGACCAGTGGTTTAAATTGCTTCAATTTCAATTAGAGGCTTAACATGTGGAGTCTGATGAACTCACGGTGAATTTTAAAAAAAATTAATAGTCTCTGAATCACCTGATCTGTTCTTCCGGTTAGGATACATTTGGATAGTAAGAACCAATTATCCATACATTTTCTGATAACGTCATAACATCTGTGGCATATTTATTCAGGTTCCAGGGAGTAATGAAGCTGCTTTTCTTCCTCACGAGACCAGTTCTGTATAGCCTTCTCTGCCTCTATGCAGTAAGGGAAGTACAGCCACTAGATCCAACTTCCCAAAATGCAGGCATGGAATGTAGCATTGAACATTCTTATGGTATTGTGGCAATGATCAAGAATGTTCTATCCCCTGGTGTTTCAGGAGATGTGCTCGTGGTAGTTTGAAAGTCCCTTCTTTAACCTAGCCTGTTTGAAGTCCCCAGAATTGAATGAGAAGGCTTTGGAAGTTGTCATATGATGTTTGTTGATCACAGTATGTAGATCCTCCAGTACCAGCTTAATACCTGTTCATGGGATGTAGACTGCAGTCAGGATAACGAAGGAGAATTCTGTCAGGAGGTAGAACAGTTGGCACTTCAGATGATGGGAGCAGCCATGGGACAGAATCACCATGTTTGAGCACTATAAAGAGTCAACCATGAAGCAGACACTGCTGCCTCTTTCTAAGGATATCTGACTCTTGCTCGCTGATGAGGACTTCAGCAATCCTAGGAAATATGCAGCCCAGGCAGATGTGCTCTGGAGAGCGAAAAAGGAAAGCAGCAGCTCAGTGGAGCAGATCTCTAGGCTGGCAACAAGGCCACAGCAAACAGAGAGGCATGTTGGCTCCTCCAGTATTGTTACCATTGATGCTGCCCATCCTGGATGTTTTAGGGAAACGCCATAGCCAACTGTCATTAATGGCTGCAGCAGTTGGCCAAAGTGACAGCCTCCTCCGTGTGTGGGACTCTGTCTGGAAGGCGCTTCCTTATTGACACAGGTGTTCAAATAAGTGTACTTCCCTCCTCGGCCTACGGAACCTGGAACGGCAAGTCAGGCCTGGCACTGAAAGCACTTAACAGCACCACCATAAGAACTTTGGGCACTCGTACCATCCCTTTCCGCTTCGGCAGCAATTGGTTCACATGGACACTCATGATTGCGGCGGTGGAGCAACCGCTCTTGGGAGCAGACTTCCTGCAAGCCCACTGCCTCTTTTTGCATGTAATCTAAGTTGGCTGTGCAACTTGGCCTCCTTAGAGACCAGAATATTATGGTCAGCTACATTAAACTGATTGCAACATCACTATACATTTAAATTACTTTGAACTGAGATTACTTTTAAGTCAAAACAGGCTATTTGGTATATTTTGGTTCTTGTTCCTCAGCTGACATTCAATAATTATTTAGGTTCTTTGATTACTTAATTTCATATTTATTAAAAGTTATTGCAAATAAATAATACAAATTCACATAAGTGGGTAATAAGATTTTGTTTATCATGCTTAAAAGAGTAAAGATTTATGGTGTGCAGTGGCACAGCACATAGTACAGTGGCAGTGTGTCAGGTTTAATTCTGACTTTTCCTGCTGTTTGTGTGGAATTTTCATGCGCTTTCTTGGTTTTGTTTGAAATGTAAGAGGTAAATTAGTCAGGATTGCAATGAGATCCGGCATAAACTTGGAAGATCAAATGACCTTCTGTGATGTAATGAAATATGAAAAATGTGCGAAGTCAAAAAAAGAACAAGTTGACTTTCTATTGAACAAAACTTCTTTAATTATTTTCTCATGCAGATTTAAAATATTCTTCATGACCATGACGGCAGAAAACTTGGACATGACAAATGGCTCCAATAAACTTGGTTCTGTGACTCAGAATGAAGCAGCATTACTTGCCTTGATGGAACAAACAGGCTATACCATGATACAAGAAAATGGACAAAGGAAATTTGGTGGGCCTCCACCAGGTAAGAATGAAATACAAAATCTGAGATGTAGATATAGAACCTCTACAGGGATTTCCCATATTTTTTCAACAAAAAATTGGGAGAAACTTTCTACCATGGATAATTAAAAATGAAGGCACTTCTGATTTTTTTGTATGTTAGCATTACAAACATAGGGCACAATCAGGATGTTAATTACAGGTAAATAAAAGGTGTGCAGGTGCTGGGACTCTAGTGGAATACATATAAATACCGGTGAAACTCAGCAGATCATGCAACATTCATGGATAGACAGACATATTTGAGTTTTGGGCCTCATAGCTTCTTTCGGTATGCTGAAAATAAGACAGATGCCTGAATAAGATTGGGAGGTGGTGGGGAAAGGTGGAGGAGAACATATACTTCTATTGCTACATTCACTCAGCCTCCATAAGTCATAGGAGTGGAATCATGGCATTCAGCCCACTGATTCTTCCCCACCATTCTGTTATAGCTGATTTTCTATCCTTTTCAGCCCCATTCTCATGCCTTCTCACCTTACCTCTTGATTTCCTTCCTACTCAAGAACCTACCATCTTTTGTCTTAAATATACCCAGTGATGGCCTCCATAGCCATCTGCGCAAATTCCATAGATTCACCACCCTCTGGGTAAATAAATTCCTCCTCAACTCTATTCTAAAGAGATGGCTGGAGGAGGTTTGTATGGACATTTTCAACATTTCACTGCAGTTCACTGTCCCAACAGGATTCAAGGCAGCCACCATCATTCAGGTTCCCAAGAGACCAATGGTAACTGGACTAGTGGGTTTTTCTTCTACAATCATGAAGTGTTTTATGTGACTGGTAAAGGAATGCATTGAATTGCACCTTCCAGTGACTTTGGACCCATTCCAGTTCATCTGCTATCCAAACTGGTCCACAGATGATGCCTTAGCATTGACCCTCCACTCCGTCCTGACCTACCTAGAGAATGATGCCTCATTCACCAGGTTGTTGTTCATTGACTTAAGCTCGGCATTCAACATGATCATACCTCAAAGGCTGGTGCAATAACGGTCATCGCTGGGACTCAACACCCCACTCTGCAACTGGATTCTGGACATTTTGACTGAAAGACGACAGTCAGTCCCAGTTGGTAGCAAAATCTCACATTCCATCATGATGAATACTGGTGCATCTCAGGACTGTGTGCTCAGCCTTGCTGCTGTTCATGCTACTGAACCATGATTACAGAACAACTCCAATTATCCAAAATTGGATTCTTTGAAATCCTGTTATTCAATTTAAAAAAAAATTTGGATAAATGAGGATATCAGAAACAAAGCAGAAATTCTCATTTATCCAAAATTTTTTCAGAGCCAAATTGACCAGGGATGTTGGGCCCTGCAGACCTCAGGCTCCCAGCAGTGGTAGCAGCTGATCTCATGCCCCTGTCAGCAGCTCCTGGTCAGGAGTGGGACTCTTGAGCTCCCAGCCTGTGCGGGGTCTTGGTGGGGAAGTGTCGGTGACACTGTCGGTGGCCAGCACTTTTTTTGGTGAGAATTAAACATTATTTTAATGCTTAAAAAGCCTTACCTTGTTGTTTGTTGTTGTTTAAACACAGTTACAAGTGATTTGCTGTTGCTACTGGGCTGTTCTTAGAAATGACCAGTTCTCCAAAAAAAAAACACATTTATCTGAAATAGGCCCAGTCACGACTATTTCGAATAATCGGAGTTGTACTGTACTTCCAGATTTAGTTCAAACCGAATCATTAAGTTAGCGGATGATACAACACTATCGGTCATGATGATGAGTCAGCTTAAAGAAAGAAGTTTGGGTGGCTTGTAAAATAGTGCAACAAGTCAAAGGAGTTCAGGAGGAGGAAGATCAATGGAGAGAGTGGAGAGCACAAAGTTCTTTGGTGTGCATACAAAGGATGACATTTCCAGGACCCATGACATCTCATTAGCAGGAAGTCGCCGCAGCATCTACTCTTCCTTCGGAGATTAACGAGGGCAAAGCTACCAGCCCCCAT
The DNA here is from genome assembly GCF_036971445.1 of Narcine bancroftii. Lineage (NCBI taxonomy): Eukaryota > Metazoa > Chordata > Chondrichthyes > Torpediniformes > Narcinidae > Narcine > Narcine bancroftii. The sequence continues at coordinate 221,338,749 of NC_091471.1, forward strand.
CTTGACAACATTTTACAGGAGTGCAATTGCGAGTGTCCAGTCTGGTTGAATCATTGTATGGTAAGGTAATGGCAAAGCATTGGACTGAACATTAATACAAGAGGATTGTCAAAACAGCTGAGAAGATCATTGAGGTCTCGCTTTCCTTTATTGATAACATCTGCTGGGAATGTTGCTTAAATAGGGTCAAGGATTGATAGAGATCCCTTTTCATCTAGCACACAGCATATTTGATCCATTAAGTGCAGGGTGAATTTTATCATTATATTGATCACTGCCTCCTGCGAGTTCTTTGACCTTAAGATCCCTAGTCATATCTGGTTAATTGCATAACATTCAAACCAGAATTACCTTGTACCTAGTCAGCAGTAACAAGCTACTCTAAAAAGCCATCCTGCAGTCATTCTATAAATTCCTTCTCTTAACATCCAGCATTTTCCCAAGGAACCTATGTCAATCATAACAAAGCCTTTTCTATCTTCTGTAATTTGTAATCCACCTCCTGGGTACTGTTTGTAGGCCTCATTAGGGTCTTTTTAACCTTGCGGTTTCTTAACTTTACACACTAGGATTCAACTTCTTACATAGAACAATGCAGTGCAGAAACAGGGCCTTCAGCCCTTCTAGTCTGTGCCAAACTATTACTCCACCTAATCCTACAGAGCTGCACCCCAACCATAGCCCTCCATACCCTTCCAATCCATATACCTGTCCAAATTATTCTAAAAAATTTAAATTGAGCCTGCATCTACCACTTCAGCTGGCAGATCATTCCACACTCACACCACTCTCTTTGAGAAGAATTCCCCCTAATGTTCCCCCTTTACCCTTAACCCATGACCTGTGGTTTGTATCTCATCTACCCTCAGTGAAAAAGCCTACCAACATTTACTCTTGTCTAGACCACTCATAATTTTAAATATCCTTATCAAATCTTCCCTCATTCTTCTATGCTCTTGGAAATGAAGTCCTAACCTGTTTAACCTTTCCCTGTAACTCAGCTCCTTAAGTCCAGGCAACAATCTTTTCTGCATTCTTTCACTCTTACTGACATTTTTCCTGTAGTTAGGTATTCAAAAACTGCACATAATGCTCCAAATTTGCCCTCACCAATTTTACAATAACATCCCAACTCCTATACTCAATACTTTGAATTATGAAGGCCAATATGCCAAAAGCTTTCTTTACAATCTTATCTACCTGCAACACCACTTTCAGTGAATTATGTATCAATATTCCCCGATCCTTCTGTTCTAATGCACTCCACAGTGCCCAACCATTTACTGTGTATGACCTTTCTTGGTTTGTCTTTCAAAAATGCAACACCTCACACTTGTCTGCATTAAATTCCATCTGCCATTTTTCAGCTAGTCCAGATACCTCTGCAAGCTTTGAAGGCTTTCCTCACTGTCCAAAACACCCCCAATCTTTCTGCCATTTGCAAACTTGCTGATCCAATTTCCCACATTATCATCGAGATAATTGATATAGATGACAAACAACAATGGTCCCAGCACTGATCCCTGAGGCACATCACTAGTCACAGACCTCCAATCTTAGAAGCATTCATCCACTACCACTCTCTGGCTTCTCTTATGTAACCTTCTTCTGATCCATTGTTTCTTCCCTCCAAAAATTTGATTCCTTTTTTTTTCAACAGAGCCACATCCCCTACTCCCCTCCACCCTGCTTGACCTACCAATACACCATGTATCTTTGATGTTTAGCTCCCAGCTATGATGCCCAAAGTGTTATACTTGCCAATTTCCAATTGTGCTACATCTACCTTATTATTTAAAGTCCAGGCATTTAAATATAAGACATTCAGTCTGTATTATCACCCTTCTCAATTTTCTTTCCATCGGACAAATTAAATTTTTATTCTTATGCCTGCAATCTTGTGTTATTGACTGTTTATCCTTCCTCACAATCTCACTACATACTGCATCCACTTGTATATCATCTGCTCTCATTTATTGTCAGGCTGAGGCCACATCACCTTGTATTCCATCTCAGCGGTTTCCAACCAGATGCCATCAATATCGACTTCTACAATTTCCAAAAACACCCTCCTCCTGTTCTCTGCTTTCTTCATATCTCTGACTCCGTTCCTCTAGCTCCCCAGAGTTTTTCCTTCTGCTCTTCTATCAGAGAGCATTTTTTCAGCCCCCTGCCCCCTTCCTCTTCACCTCTCAGCTCTTTACTCTTTTTCCTCCTCCCACTGTATCTATCTACCTATCAACTGCTAACCTGTATTTCTCCCACTTCCTTCAACCCCCCTCCACCCCATCCCCACTTTTTCATTTGGGTGTCTGTCTGATTTTTGCCATACTTGAAGAAGGGCTCAAGACTGAAATGTTGACTTCTTATTGCTTTCCCTGAATACTGCATGACCTGCTGAACTTCTACAGCACTTTTGTGTACTATAGACAGGATGTTATAATGGAATTGGACATGCTTATTCCAACCAGCAATATGTGAATTTAACATTTTAGCTGAAGGTAGATGAGAAGACATGCAGGTGCTTCGTGGCCTGGTCTCTGCATCTCTTCACCCTTTCATCCTGACTAAAAATGAATACTTTAGATGTTTACCTTGGATGATATGATATCAGTTACTCCAGTAAGATTTTATATTTTTAGGTGGCATTGCCCTAAATCTGACAATAATTTTGGAACTCAGGTAGGCAACAAAATATATTAAAAAACATGCTTGGAATCTTAAAGTAAAAGCATCAAATGTTGAAAATAGCAAGTGAGGCAACTTCAGTGGATAGAGAAAGAGAGTTGAGACATAGGAAACTGCAGAAACAAATAACGAACTGCTGGAGGAACTCAGCCTGTCAGGAAGGAGATATTCAACATATTGAGTCAAAACCTTGCATCCAGAAATCACAAATAGAATTAATTTTTCAGTTTGAAGACCCCTCATTAGAACCGAGAAATACAGTAAACTGGTCAATTGCAAGTTTCAGAAAAAAATAAGGGAGCAGTGGTTTACACAAAATATCACTGATAGGGTGAGCCAGATCTGTTGTGCCATAGACTGGGAATGAATCAACATGGCTATCCTCAATAGTTCTGATGGGATACTTCAGAGAACTAGGTGAAAACTTAATTGAAATCCTGATGCTAAAATGGGACATAATAGAACATAGAAATCAAAAGCACATACAGGCCTTTCTGCCCACAGTGTTGTGCCAACAAAACAACCTCCTCTACCAACTGCCTACAATCACCCCACTGCATAACTCTCCATTTTTCTTTGTTTAATATCTATTTCAATATCCATTTCTCTGTTCAGTGTTACTATTACCCTTATATGCTATTAAAAGATCCAACCATGCATGTAATAGTTGAATTTTGTGGACTAATTTTTAGGGTGAAATTTAGTGGATCGATTATTAAACGCACACTTCTTTTGACCATGGTAAGTACCTGTGTCATTCGGGGCATTGTGAGTTCGGATGGGCAGGCGGGTGGAGCCTAGACGAGAGTCTGTGGTCAGGGGTTTGAATGCTCAGATGACAAGATGATTGAAGCATCAGGAGCTTGGATGGGCAGGCAGCTGGGGCCGAGGCAAGAATCTGCAGTCAGGAGTTCCAATGGGCAAGCAGCTGGGTCCTGAGATGGTGCTTGGGGTATCAGGAGCTCTGGTGGGCAGGTTGCCAGGGCTAAAATTAGGGAGATCAATTTTTACATGTGATGTAAGTAAAATATTGAGTAAAAGTCGACCTCAGTTTTGGCACAAAAATCTGGTATCGACTATATGCACATATATATGGTATTACACCTGCCTTCACCACTGTTGCCTGCAGAATATTACATGTACCCACTATTCTCTGTGTGAAGAACATACCTCCTAATTTGTGATTAACTAAACATTGTTGGAGCTTTGAAGGTTGGCTTTATATTGCACAAATAGCAGCCAGGGTATAGGGTGTAAAAAAAACTACAATATTATGGTAGTCATGGGGTTGTCAATATGCAAGAAGACTGGGGAAAATCAAGTTTGTGCTGGAACTCGAGAGAAGGAAATGTGAAATGCCTACGAAATGGCTTTGCAGAGCAGCTTATGGTCGAAACCACTGGGGAAAAGGCAGTTTTGGATTTGATGCTGTGCAATTTTCATAGCAAAGCATATTGAATGATGATAAATTTTCAAATTTAAACAAATATAAAAGAAATAAACAAAATAAGATGAAATGCAAAGAATTCAAAGAAAAGTATCTTGAGAGCTTACATATCTGCCATGATTCTTCGAAGAATGAGAAAGGAAGCTCCCGATCTGCTCAGACATTATGACATATGACATCATAGTAACTATGGTAACACTACAAACAACAATTTTCCTTAAAGGGATAGGCACAAAATTAACAAAAAAAAATCAAGGTTTTAATCTTTACAAGGAGAGAGGAGCTGGCCAAACTTGATAGGAAGGGGATGGTAGAGTAGTAATGGTTTGACATGCTTTCATTTTGCAAGGTGTAAGGAGGTGCATTTCAATGCTCCCTACCCATAAACACTCTGACATTGTCTCCTTCCAAAACAATGAGGTCCCCATAAATGGAAGAGCTGGAGTTGCAAAGGAAAGATGAGAAGCAAATAGTCGCAGGGAGGATGTTACAGAAGAACTTCATTGACCTTAACAGCTCCTGCCAGCTCTGTATCTTGTCTATTAACCTACAGCAACCTTCTACATGATCCACAACACCTCCAATCTTTGTATCATATACAAAGTGACTGACCAACTCCACCACTTCTTCATCAAAGTCATTTATAAAAATCACAAAGTGCAGGGATCCCAGCGGAACACTGACCTACAAGGAGAACACCCTCCATCTACTACTACCTTCCTCTTTCTGCAGGGAAGCCAATTCCAAATCCAAGCAGCTAAAGTTCCTTAATCCCATGCCTCATGTCTTTCTGAATGAGCCTAACATGAGGGATCTTGTCAAACACCTTAATAAAATCCTGATAACCACATGCACTTCAGTATTTTCCTTTGTCACTGCCACAAATAATTCAATTAGGCTTATGAATCATACATGCCACTCACAAAGCCATGCTGACTATCACTAAGAAGTCTATGCTTCTCTAAATGATCATAAATCTTGAACTGAATAATCCTCTCAAAAATTTGCACATATTGCTGCAGTCAGAGGTTCCCACCTGCTTCAAAGGGCTTCAATCATCCTGGTACCCAAGAAGAGTAGTGTGAGCTGCCTCAGTGACTACCTCCCGGTAGCACTAACTTCTACTGTGATTAAATATTTTGAGAGGCTGGTCTAATGAACATGTACCTAAGCAAATATCCTAATCCACTGCAATTCGGCTATCGTCACAATTGCTCCAGAGCAGATGCAATATCGCTGGTTCTCCACTCAACTCTGGAACACCTCAAAAACAGCAACTCATACATCAGCTGCTCTTCATTGACTACAGCTCAACCTTCAATAACATTATTCCCTTAGTGCTGGTCAAGAAGTTACAAACATTAGGCCTCTTTGTACACCCCTCTGCAACTGGATCCTGGACTTCCTCATCGCAAGACCATAGTCAGTACAAATTGGAGCAACGTCTCCTCCTCATTGATTATAAACATAGATGCACCACAAGGATGCATGCTTAGCCCACTGCTCTACTCTTTATACACCCATGACTATGTGGCCAGGCACAATTCCAATGCTATCTACAAGTTTGCTGATGTTGGCAAAATCACAAATGACAATGAGGAAGCATACAGGAGGGAGATAGATCACCTCTTTGAGTGATGTCACATCAACAACCTTGTGCTCAATGTTACCAAAGCAAAAGAGATGATTGTGAACTTCAGAAAGGAGTCAAGGCAATACAACCCAATCCTCATTGAGGGCTCAGTAGTGGAGAGGGTCTAGAATTTTAAATTCCTGGGTGTGAACATCTCTGAGGATCTGTCCACGTTGATGCAATCTGAAGAAGGCCCGCCAGTGGCTATACTTTATGAGAAGATTCATTATGTCACTGAAGACTCGAAAACTTCTACAAGTGTTCCGTGGAGAGTATTCTGGCTGGTTGCATCACTACCTGGTGTGGAGATGCCAAATTGCCAAAGGGTTGTTAACTCGTTTGTGACATCACAGACACCAGACTTCACACCATTGAGGACATCTACATGAGGCAGTGTCTTAAAAAAGCAGCTTCTGTCCTTAAAGATCCCAACAACCCAGGCTATGCCCTCTTCACTCTGCTACCATTGGGAAGAAGGTAAAGAAGCCTAAAGGTGAGAACTCAGCGGCAAATGGACAGCTTCTTCTCCGCTTCCATCAGATTCTTGAATGGCCGATAAACCAAAGACATTGCCTTACTATTTTTATAGGACACTACTATTTTATTTTTTTATATAGTTGTAAGATAGTTCATAATCTGAATGTTTACCCTATGATGCTGCAAAACATGGAATTCTGTGACTTGTTCATGACAATAAATTTTGATTTTGAACATTGCTAATGTAAGACCTATAATCCTTCTTACTTTCGTAAACAAGGGGACTACATTTGCCATTCTCCAATCCTCTGATACCTCTCCTGTGGCCAGGGAGGATGCAAACATCATTGCCAACGCCCCAGCAATCTTGACTCACTTCCTGTAATAACCTGGTGTGTATCTTGTTCAGTCCCAAGAACTTATCTACCCTAATATTTTTAATAAGATCCAGCACTTCCTCTTTCTTAACCTCAGCACATGTGCTCCAGCACATTAGCCTGTTCTACTCTGACCTCACATTCACCTCTGTCTCTCTCCCTAGTGAACACTGAAGCAAAATATTAATTTGGGGCCTCCCCTATCTGACTCCAGGCACACGTTCCCCACTTTATCCCTAATCGGGCCCATCCTTACTCTTGTCAATGTTTTGTTCTCCACATAAGTGTAGAACGTCTTAGATCTTTACATAATCCTACTTGCCAAACCTCATGCCCCCTTCTTCTTCTAAGTCCATTTTTAAGCTCCTTCTTGGCTACCATATAATTCTTATGTCCTTCCTGCCTTTTCTTTCATAAAAATCTTGTTTCTGTTTCCTTCCTCCTAGTTGTCCCACCTATCTTGTCAACCATGGCTCCTTTTCCTACCATCTTTTTCCCTTCTCAGTGAGACAAAGCCATTCAGGTCCATACACAAGTCGTCTCTAAACATCTTCCACATTTTTGCTGGGCATTTCTTTGAGAGCACCCATTCCAAATTTTCTTTCCCAAATTGCTGCTCTTTGCCATAGAACTAGCCCTTCCCCAATTAAAAACTCCCATTTTTCCCACTATCCTTGTCCCTATCCATGATAAAGGTCAGGGAATGTGGTCACTGTCTCTGACATGCTCACTCATCAAGAAGTTCACCACCTGACCAGGTTCATTACTAGTACTAGATCCAGTATGGCTTCTCCTTTAGTTGGCCTTTCTGCAATCTATGCCAGGAATCTTGCTTGGACACAACTGACAAATTCTTTCCTATTGGAACCTTTTGCATTGAGGAGTTGCAGGCATTATCCCTAATTAGCAATGCCACCTGCCCTTTTTTACCCCCCTTTCATTCCTGTTGAAACATCTAAAGCCCAGAACTTGCATCAGCCAATCCTGTCCTTGTTTAATCAAATCTCTGTAATGAATCAAAATCAGAATTATTGACATGAACAAGTCATGAAATTCTGTGTTTTGTGGCAGCATCATCGTGCAAACATTCATATTATAACCATCTTACAATATTACTATAAAAAGTAATAATAACAGTGCACAAAAAGTAAGGCAGTGTCTATGCTTCATTGATTATTCACGAATCTGATGGCAGTGGGAAAAGCTGTCATGGTGCTGTTGAATGCTCATGGTAGTAGAGTGAAGAGGGCATGGCCTGGGTGGTGGGGATCTTTAGGATATGTTACAAGCCCAGCAGCAATAGATATTCACCAAGACAAATGGTTACTTAAACAAAAGTTGCTTTTAATTATCTTTAAACATGAAAATAGAATCAAACTTTAACTTAACTCCCTTTCTTAATCTAACTTAACCTTCCTCTAATTCTAAGGGCACATGTGTGTAAGTTCCGAAAATTTCTTTGGTTCACAGTCCAATCTCATTTTAACCACAGAGTTCCTTTTTATTTCTCTTATTCCAAGTGAAACATTAGACAGCCAGTCCTCCCCTCTTGCATGAACCACAAGGGCTGTGACTAGGCTGTCTTTCAAAAGCTTGCCAGCTTGTCCTGTTTCAATCCCAGCAACTTCTGCTGGCTGACAGTGTCAAGTGATCTCTGCTTCTCTCTCTCACACACACTGAGACTGAGAGAAAGCCTGTTTGACTCTCTCTGCTTACAAAACTACATGACCCTCTTACAACAGCAAGTTCTCCTTCAGACAATAGTGGCTCCAGCCTGCTCTTTCATCTGTTGCCTTTGGTCTCTTGAGCACTCTTCAAAGCTCTTGCAAAAAGGTGTGAGAGGCCACTATGTCTAGCATAGCTCCAGTATTTCAAATAAGATCTGTTTTAAGTGTTTGCATGTGACCTACTCTAACAGACCTTTCCCAATTTATCTCCCCAAAACATTTCTATATACTCTGTCACAGATAGAGGCTGCTTTTTTTTTTAAAGACACCGCCTCATGTAGATGTCCTCGATGGGGGAGAAGTCTTGTGCCTGTGATATCGGAGGCCAACTAAACAACCCTCTGGAGTTTATTTTTGTCCTGATAGTTGGAGTCTCCATATCAGGCAGTGAAGCAATCAGCCAGAATGCTCTCCATGGTACCCTGTAGAAGTTTAGAGTCTTTGGTGACATACCAAATTTCCTTAGACACCTCAAAAAAGTTTCGCCACTGGGGAGCCTTCTTTATGAATGCATCAATGTGGAGGCTTCGGGACAGAGAAGCTACGGAATCGATTGACTCTGCTCCTAAAGCCCAACGAACTCCTGGACGGATGAGTATAACGCCAGCGCCCGTCCTGCAACTGCAAGATGGTGCTGGCATTGCTACCCACTCGGCTGACTCTGAAACATACGCCCATGATGTCTGGCGTGTGAGCGAGGCAGCCAAGTGGCGACTCCTGACGCTAGCGCGTGGTCCTGCTTTTGTGCTCTGCAACATGCAGGCTGGGCATGTGCGGAAATGTGCACGTGCGCGAATTCTTGGAAAGGGCCTGGACGGGGGTGGGGGGGGGGGACCAGACCGATGCTGAGATGAGGAAGTTGGCCTGACATTGGTGGGGGTCCAGACCCGCAGTCGAGCGGCCCGACCAGCAGAAAGTGCAGGTGAAGAGGAGGAGGAAAGCCCTGCACTGTTAGGGACACAAGAATATGAAGAATTATCTACAATAACCACAGTTAAAGAAGGTAGGCCTCAAGGAGGTGGAATGGGGGAACCAGGAATTAAAGATGTTTTTGCTGTTTTAGAAGGTATTGCTTAACAAATGGAAAATATGTCATCACAGATGACTTCTCAGATGAATCAGGGATTTATGGACATGAAAGTCAGAATGAATAATATCTGTGAAGAAGTGTTGTCTGTAAAGAAGGATATTGTGGTTAAGGCTGATGTTAATAAATGTTTGAAAGCGGTAGCTATAGTACAGGATAATTTTAAGAAAATTGAAGAGGCATTTCATGAATGCAGAGATCAAGTGGAACGGAAGAGAGAAAAATGGAGGAAGTGGAAGATTCATTTGTTGGATGGGAAATTCAGAAGAGAGAATTGTTGAAAAAGATTGATTCTTTGGAAAACCAAGGTCAACGTAATAATGTGAAGATAGTAGAACTTCTGTAAGATATTGAAGGTCCAGATCCGGTGAAGTTTTTAAAAAAAAATGGATTACAGATGTATTGGGTGTTGAATTTTATCTGGATGGCTTGGAATTGGACAGAGTGCACAGGGGGCTGAGAACGAAACCTTATCCGGGCCAGCCACCTCGAGCTGTCCTAATTCGATGTTTGAGATACCAGGACAGAGAGATGATTTTGCGGATAGCTGTCCAGAAAGCTCGCCAAAATCAGGCTCCAATGATGGTCCAGGGTAGGGGGATATTTTTCTATGCTGACCTGAGCCAGGAGATCATTAAGAGGCATAAAGAATTTAATTCGGCTAAAAGGTGTTGTGGAGAAAAGGGTATAAGTTTACTTTTTGGTACCTGCTGTGTTGAAAGTTTTCTAAGGGAATTATCAATCTCAGTTTTTTGAGAGTGATTATGATGCATTCATTTTTGCGAATTCTTTGCCGGACGTGTGAGGATCTGATTGACCACAATCACTTAAGAAGAGAGTATCTGACAAGGCGAATGGGGATGGGAATGGAAAGAAGGGGGAATTGACACGAAGTCTGCTTGATATTGAGGATCTGGAACAATCTTTGGTACTGGAATCAGTGGGATGAACTTGAATGAGATGATTAATTGTTGAGAAGTTCAGCTGGGGGGGGGGTGGATGACTCTGATACTTTCGAACGTCATCTGCTATTAGTGGTGTTATCCACATCCAGTTAATCAGGAAGTTATTACATTGGTGTAGTTTTGGGAAGTTTTTTTTTGTATTTTCTTTGAAGGTTTTTTTTGTATCTTTATAAAAGGGAAGTATTTTTATTGTTTAAGCAAGGGGAGCTTTTTTATAATTGTTAACTGTGAGTTGTGTTTTTTTTAGTAAAGTATGACTAATTTGAGTTTTGCAACTTTTGGTATACAGGGTCTTAATAACCTGGTTATGCGTAAGCGTGTGTTAGCTTATATTACAAAGATGAAGGTTTATATTGCTTTTTTACAAGAAGCACATTTAACTGAGAAAGAACATTTGAAATTGAAAAGAGATTGGTAGGTCATGTGCTTGCCTCTTCTTTTAATTCCAAGGTGCGAAGAGTGGCGATTTTGGTTCATAAGAAGATACTGTTTGAATTAGAATCATTTTCTGAAACAGCTGGTAGAGTTTTAATGGTGAATTGTAAGATTTTTGCAGAACCATGGACATTATTGAATGTCTATGCATCCAATGTAGATGATGAGCGACTTATATCTGAATCTTACTTAACATTAAACCAGGCTAATGAAAATATTTTAATTGGAGGAGATTTTAATTGTGTTTTGGATCCGTTATTGGATAAATCTCCAAAAAAAAATAAAGAAATCTAAGATGGCTGTTCAGCTGGCGTCTTTGATGAAGGATTTGAATTTGGTGGAAATTTGGAGAAGATTAAACCCAACAGAGAAAGATTTTTATTTTTATTCATCAAGAAATTATTCTTTTTCTAGAATAGATTTGTTTTTAGTATTGACACATCTTCAGGCTCGAATTATTCAGGGTGAATATAAGAGTAGGATTGTGTCCGATCATTCTATGCTGTGTTGGTTCTGAAGTCATGCAGTGAACTTATTGGTGAAGATTTAATGCAATGTGTTATTAAAAAAACCTGAGTTCATTAGCTATATCAAAGAACAAATTGCTTCCTTTTTAAGTATAAATACTAATTTAGTGCAGAGTAATTTTATTTTGTGGGTTGCTCTGAAAGCATATTTACGGGATCAAATTATTAGTTATTCAGCAAAGGTTAAGAAACAATATTTGGCAGAAAGTTTGATGTTGGAGAAACAGATAACTGATTTGGAAAAGAATTTCCAAAAAAAAATGACTGAAGTTAAAAAGGCAACATTGACTAAGTTGATACTTCATTATAATACATTGCAAACACATCAATTTGAGCAGTTTATTCAAAGATTTAAACGGCATTATTATAAATTAGGGGATAGAGCCCATAAACTATTAGCTTGGCAGCTGAAGACTGAGCAAGTCTTGAGGACTATTAATGCTATTAAAAAGAATTCAATAGTTACATATAAACCTCAGGAAATTAATGATCAATTTTTGTTAATTTTATCAAAAATTATATACCTCCAAAGGGGTTCAAGATATTGGCTCTATTGAATCTTTTTTATCTGCGTTGGATTTGCCAGTTTTAGGAGAAGATGAAGCGAAAGAACTGGAGTCTCCATTTACAGATTTTGAAATTAAGGAAGCTACACAGGCTACGCCAAATGGGAAATCTCCTGGAGACGATGGGTTTACTGTAGAGTTTTATAAGGTGTTTTATGAAGATTTGTCTACTGTATTTATGGAGGTGCTTCAACAAATAACAGATGAGCAATCATTACCAGACTCTTTTCAAGAGCAATAACTACAGTAATTCCAAAGAAAGACAGAGATCCATTGAATGCAGCTTAATAATGACCAATTTCTTTATTAAATGCAGATTATAAAATAATAGTTAAAATATTGGCGATAGACTTGCTAAGCATTTACCTCATTTGGTACATGCTGATCAAGCAGGTTTTATTAAGAATGTGTCAGACAATATTCTTAGATTGATTACTTTGATTAATGCATTGAGGCAGCAGCCCAACCAACCAATGATTGTCGCACTTGATCGGGTTGAATGGAATTTTTTATTTAAAGTATTAGAAAAATTTAATTTTGGACCATTTTTTTACTGGTTGGGTTAAGGCATTATATAAAAATCCAGTTGCCAGGGTGGTGATGAATGGCCAAACTTCTTCGTCATTTAAATTATCAAGGTTGTCCATTGTCACCAGCCTTATTTGCATTGGTCATAGAACCATTAGCTCAAACAATTAGACAAAATAATAATATTGAAGGGATAAAAATTGCAGAGGATGAATATAAGATTAATGTATTTGCCGATGATGTATTGATATATTTAACACATCCAGAACAATCTTTGAAACATTTGCAAAAGTTTCAAATGGGCAATATGGAGTATTGTCTGGGTATAAAGTAAATTGGGATAAGAGTGAAATATTACCAATTTCAGATTATCATTGTACTGAGTATAAACAGATTGCAAAGTTGAGATGGTCTGATAAAATTTAATATTTAGGGGTAATTATTGATGCAGATTATCAATCTTTATAAATTAAATTATGTACCATTATTGAAGAAGATTAAAGTGGATTTGAATAAATGGAAAGATCTTCCATTAACATTAATAGGTCGGGTAACTTGTATTAAGATGAATATCTTTCCACGTATTCAAGATCTTTTTCAATCAATTCTATGTTCACTTCCAAAAGTTTTTTTTCAGGATTTGAATAAGGCAGTAAGGAAATTTTTGTGGAAAGGAAAGTTAGCTAGGGTAGCATTACAGAAACTGACTTGGAAATATGCCTAAGGAGGTACTTCAGTTGCCTCATTTTCAAATTTATTATGAGGCTGCACAATTAAAATTTGTTAATAGGATATTAGATACTACACAACCTCCAAGTTGGGCTAAAGTTGAGTTAGCTTGTATTTCTGAATTTCAAGTTAATCAATTTATATTTATGTGGAATTCTTGTTTATTACAAGGTAATAATATGCCTGTTTTAAAACACTTATTAGGGATTTGGACTAAAAGGAATTTTATTATAGGTTCGAGGGGTAAGATTTTGACCCAAACTCCTTTATATCAAAATAGGGTTATTCCTTTTTCAATGAATAATATGTATTTAAAGATTTGGGTCTCTGAGGGTATAAAGGTAATGGAGGATTGTTTTGAAGAAGGACAGTTTCTTTTTTTTAAATCAACTTCGGGAAAAATTTGGAATACCATTTAATTCTTTATTTGTGTATTATCAAGTCTGAGCTTTGGTAAGGGATAACTTTGGAAGAGAAATGAAGCTGAATTAACAAAGTTCGAGTTTTTGATTTTGCAAACACTAAAAAAGGGTTTAATTTCTGATATGTATGCTTTGTTGCAAGATAGTATGAATAAACCAAATTTTAATAAATCTAGAAATAAATGGGAAGAAGATTTATCTTAGGATATACCTCAAGAGGACTGGGAAGTTACGTGTCAAGATGGGGGTGACTAAATTACTTAAGATATAGTTTAGTTAATTATAATTTTTTAAATCATTTATATTTGACTCCTGAGAAATTGAAAAGATATGGTTTTAGTAATTCAGATTTATGTTTTAGATGTGGATTACATATTGGAATATTTTTACATGCTGTTTGGTTTTGTGATGAAGTTCAACCATTTGGGGAAAAAAAGTAGAGTATCTTTTGAAAAATTATTTCAGATTAAATTGCCATTAGACCCAGAAATTGTTTTGCTGGGTTATACTGTATCTTTGACTGGTTTGGGGTTGGACAAGTTTCAAAGATCTTTTGTTCATTTAGCATTGGCAGTAGCACGGAAGTGTATCACGATTACTTGGAAGGATAATGCTCATTGCTCATTGGCATAATGAATTGAGATCTTGTATTTATATGGAGAAAATAACATAATTTGCATGATAATTATTATTTTTTGTTCAGATGTGGTCACCTTATTTGGAATGTATGGGTTTAGATATATCTTAAATCTTTTTATTATAAGTTTGAAATATCACACAGTCTATGTATGTAATTAATTGATATAACCTTTTTTTTTTGCTCCCCTTTTATTGCGGGGTTTGCTGAGGGTGGTGGGGAGGGGGGTGGGTTTGTTTTTTTTAGTTTATTTTGTTATTATTTTTATGTATTTTGAAAATCTTAAAGACCTTGTTAGGTCAACATCCCGTTGGTCCATGTGTGGTCATCCGAGGTGCCCTGGGTTACTTTCCAGGGCCATCTTTGTTGTAATGTGCATGCACGGTTCCAGGAGCATAAGCAATGCGTTCAGGTGTCGTAGTGTCGATAGGAGTATGTGCTGTGGGGCAGAGCACGAATCGGGAGTTTAAATAGTATATATTAAACATGGCGGCAACATAGAAAAAAGGTGAATGAAATTGCCATCACTTTAGTTGACCATTAGCACTATGTTACCAGGTATTCACAGAGCATCAGTGCAGATGTTATTTATGAATATTTCATGTCAATGTTAAAGAAGATAATTTCAAGTGTACAGTTAAATAAAAGATTAAAATACATCCGGACACTTGTATTGAAACTAATTGCAAATGTGTCACTTCGCCTTCAAGCAACTATTTATTGGATCGAAGTTGTGATATTTAGTCAACTAAAGGTATTGTTTGGAACAGAAAATTGAAGATTAGAAGATAGAAGAAGCTCTTTGCTTTGAATTGATATTGAAAGTTATACAATGGCCATCTTGGAAATGTCTTGAGTTGGGGGCAGTTTGTAATCCATATCCATCCTCGATGAGTAGAGGCCACAGAGTCATTTAAAGTCTCTAATCTAATGACAAAGTGTCTTAAAATCAAGTTGGTAAAGCTATTGCTTGAAAATCAGTGATATTATTGACGGATGCTGCGGTGGAAACTTGTTTGTAAAAGCAGCACGTTACTAGCCATCAGAAGTGGTAGACTGAAGTCTGTGGACTCCGGTGTATTTGTAAAAAGTTTGAACACAGTTTGTATTTTGCTGCTGCTAGTCCATTGGGGACTGTTGATTTGGCTTGTGTTGTGTGTGCACGAAGGACGGTGAACAAGACGAGTAAAAATGGCTGAAGCAGCTGTTAATTGCTATTAAGGAGCAATGTATTAAAGACATTAAGGTTGTGGAACTTAGAGAAGATACAAGTGGAAATAAAAATGTTCTCATGGCAAGGTTTCAGTTGATGGGAATGAAGATAATACAAAAACATTGCAGAAGAATATGAAGACAGCAATGCAGAAATGGCTGAATATGTATCCAAAAGATGATGAAAAAAAGTCTGAAGAAGCAATGGATATACTTTTGAATTGGATAAAGAGGTAAGTAAGAAGACAACAGATGACCTGCAGGAAGAAATACAACAGGTGACAGTGCGTCAAATGTTGAAAACAAGAGAAGCAAAAGAAGTTGTTCTAGAGCAAGCTCCAGACTTTCCAGTACATCATCTACACATACAAAGATTAAAGCTGAAATGGTAGCTCTTCATGCTCAACAAAAATTGATTTAGGATAAACATGTTTCACAAAAACAGGAAGAGCAGCTAAGGAAGAGAAAACAGCATGAGCTGGAAGCAAACATTGCTATTACTAGGGCTAGAATGGAGGTAATAGAAGGCTCAATGATATCTGGTGATTGAAGTAAATTATCTAAAGTGTGTGATGGTATAGAATCATATTTTAAGAAAGAGCCACGGGAAACTAAACCCAATTATTATGACAGATATCTTAGTACCATGAGTACAAGACATGCATATACAAGAACAAATGCTTCCAGAGTGCAGTCCACTGACAGAGCTGTGGCTTGGGTCCAGTCAAATGCTGCATCTTCTTTGGTATTCGAGTCAAGCAGCAGAAGTATGGGTGAACCTACTCCAATGAGGTTTCCAGATACATAACCTGCTACAAGAGGTGGTGAACAGGGCAACAAACTATCATCCATGAGAAGAAACAATGAAATAGCTGCATGGTTGATCCAGTTACAGTCTCTCTCTCTTCTTTGCCCAAGAAGGAGATTCAAACTTTTAATGGAGACCCACTTCAGTACCAAGTGTTCATGAGATCTTTTAGACGCAATATGGAAAAGAACGTGTAAACCCTGAAGATTGTCTTTATTATTTGGTAATATATACAGGATGGCCAAAGGAACTTGTAAGGAGTTCTCAACATATGTCTTTGCATAGAGGATTAAAAAGAGCTAAAATTTTACTAGAGAATAATTTTGGTAACAAACATTGAATTATTTTAGTTCATATGGATAAGGCTCTTAAATGTCATCAATAAAACCAAATGATGCAAAGGCTCTACAAACATACACTCTTTTTAAGAGGATGTTGTAATGCCATGGAAGATATCGACAATATTCGTGATCCTGAAGTACCTGGTAATATGAAAATCATCTTAGATAAATTACCCTACCGGATATGAATGGCTTGTGATTTCCAGGAATATTATGATCAAAGAACTACCTTAGAGCATTTGGTGGATTTCCTAGAAAAGCAGATGTACCTTGAAACAGATCCAATATATGGAAGTACCAAAGACATTTCAATGGGGAACAAAGAGTTTTAACTCAGTCTAGTCCAAAATTTTAAAGGAAAATGGAATATGTTTTGGCTGTCTGAATATAGCGCACATCAGTGAAAACTGCAAGAAGCGACTTAGTTGTAACATATGCAATTTGAAGCATCCTAAAATACTGCATATCCATCAAAGGAACAAGAAATTGGGAAAAAGAGCAAACAGGAACAAAGGAAATGTCAGAAAACAGTTATACCCTTGGTTCAGAAAAGTGGGCTTTCTGGGGCCAGTTTAGATAACTTCAAACTGCTATAGTTTACAATTCAAGAGCAAGAATGGGAATGTTGTAGTGGCCCATGCAAGGGGATGCAGATTGGCCCACAAAATGGGCAATGAACGCAGCGACCACGCAAATCTGAGGGTGACACCGGTCATCATCCCAGGTGACCTCCCACGCTTGGGAAGACAGGGAACTGTGGCAGGAACGTCAGCCAATCCTAGGCTGGCAATTCAATGATGCAGGGCCCTGACGTCAGTGCCTGTGGCCCATATAAACATGAAGGCCAGTACAACAAACCAGTCTCGACTTAAAGGCTTTGGTGAATGTGTCGTTCTTCTCCATGCTTGCATAGCGTGAATGCTACATTGGTGACCCTCACAGGTCGAACCGGCAGATGGACCCGATGATGTTGGACCAGTCGGAGTCAGTGACCATCCACGCAGTCTCACTCAGGCTCTCAAAGTTTTGGGTGTTGCAGCCACACGTGTGGTTCAAGAAGGCCGAGACTCAATTCCAGCTTCAACACATTACTGCTGACCACACTTGCTACTTCGACATCGCGAGCGTTCTCAATCAGGACACAGTGGCAAGGGCCATGAATTTCTTATGGCAGCCTCCGGAGCAAGGCAAATATGTGGCCCTCAAAGACCTGTTAACCCGCACTACTGGGCTCTCCTGGCGCAAGTGCGCTGCCGGATTGCTGCATATGGACAGATTGGGAGACTGGGCCCGTCCGCCTTAATGAGTGAGATGCTTGCTTTGACCAAGGCCCACATGCCTTGCCTGCTCTTTGAGCAGGTATTTCTGGAGCAGCTGCCCAAGGATATCTGACTCTTGCTCATGGATGAGGACTTCAGCGATAAAGGCCTCGGACGTGGATATGCTCGGGAGAATAAAGAAGAACACCAGCACCATCATAGACTACATCAGCAAGCACAACAAACAGCCGCCTACAAGACCAAGACCAGTGAAGAGGCAACTTAATACCCCAGGACAATTCTGCTACTATCATCAGTGACAGGATGTGGAGGCCCATCGATGCCGCCCACCTTGCAGGTTTCCGGGAAACGCCCTGGCCAACCGTCGGTGATGGTTGCAGCAGTTGGCCCACATGATAGCCTCCTCTACGTTTGGGACTCTCTGTTGGGCAGGCATCTCCTGGTCAACACTGGCACTGAGATAAGCGCCCTACCCACAGGCCTCGACACCGCAACATCAAGCAGAGCCAGCATTGAGGGAAGGCAACAGTTCTTCCATCCAGACTTCTGGTACCAGCACCATCCCCCTTCGGTTTGTCAACAGCCACTTTACATGGACCTTCGCACTTGGAGCAGTTGGGCATCCACTCCTGGGAGCAGACTTCCTTCATGCCCACTGCCTGCTTGTTGACCTTAAGGGACGGCGCTTAGTGGATGCCAGAACATTTCAGACTCTACCTCTGGGGAAAGCTAAACTACCCGCCCCCATCTTGACTCTATAACACTTTCAGATAATGAATTCACCCACTTCCTAGTGGAGTTCCCTTCAATAGTGGCACCACAGTTCTCCATGGCTGAGCCACAGCATGGGGTAAGGCACCACATTCTGTCCAAGGGCCCCTCGCTACATGGCAGGGCACGCTGACTCCCTCCCGAAAAGCTCAGCCTAGCAAAGGAGGAGTTTAGGAAAATGGAGAAGCTTGAGTCATGCAGTGCTCCAACAATCCCTGGGCCTCGTCCTTTCACATGGTGCCAAAAACAGCTGAGGGGGTGTGGAGGCCATCTAGTCACTACCACCGCCTCAATGAGGCCACCATGTCCGACAGATATCCTGTGCCCCACATCCAAGACTTTGCCACCGACCTGCACAGGGCATGGGTGTTTTTGAAGGAGGACCTCATCTGTGGGAACAACCAAATCCTAGTTCCCCCCCCCCCCCCCCCCCCCAGGACATCCCCCAAAACTGCGATCGTAACCCCTCTTTGGTTTGTTCGAATTCCTCCGCATTCCCTTTGGTCTGAAAAATGTGGCACAAACTTTCCAGGAGCTGATGGACACAATGGGCTGGGACCTCCCATTTGCGTTCATTGATATGGAAGCTCTCCTTATCGCTAGCCAAAGTTACAAAGACCACGTCAATCACCTGAGACAACTGTAGACCGAGTTGAATGAGATCAGGTTGTCAATTAACCCTACAAAGTGCCAATTCGGCCTGAACACTATTGAGTACCTGGGGCACCGAATAAACAACCACAGGGTAACACCCCTCCCCGAAAAGGTCAAGCCAGTCCGGCACTTCACTAAACCATGTACAGTAAAAGGGCTACAGGAATTCACCAGTATGATAAACTTTTACCACAGATTCATACCGGCAGTGTCCTACATTAGGTGCTCCTCTTCGCACTGATGGCGAGCAAGTCAAAGAACATTACCTGGGATGATGAATCTTCAAGGGCATTCCAAAATGTCACAGACGTGCTAGCCAACACTATCCTCCTGGTATACCCAAGACTGGAGTCACCTACCGATCTGACAGTCGATGCCTCCAGTACAGCAGTAGGAGGTGTATTGGGACAGCTCATAGAAGGCCAGTGGCAACCCCTGGCCTTTTTCAGCAGGCACCTTCACTGCCCAGAGTCAAAAACAGTGCTTTTAACTGAGAGCTATTGGCGCTGTACCTGATGGTAAGACATTTCCATTACTTTTTGGAAGGTCAACAATTCAAGGTCTTCACAAAGCCACTGACCTTCACTTTCCATAAAGTATTGGACCCATGGTCGGCCCGACAACAGACACTTGTCCTACATGTCTGAAATTACCACAGACATAAAGCACATTGTGGGAAAAAGCAATGTGGTAGACCTTCTAGCCAACACTCTGTCACATCCTGCGATCGAGTGGTACACTCCTTGTCCCAAGGGGTTGACTACGTTGCCCTCACCAAAGCACAGCAGCAGGACCCTGAGAGCCAGTCTCAGTGTGGAAGACATCCCCGTTGGCCCAAGTAACCTGATACTGCTATGCAACATCTCCATGAGTAGCCCTCGCCCCATCGTTCCGGCTGCATGGAGGCACCAGGTTTTTGATGCCATACACAACCTGGCGCATCCTGCAATCCAGGCAACAGTCAAGATTGTGGCTAGCAGGTTTGTTTGGTATAGTCTCTGAAAACAGGTCAGCTAGTGGGCCATAACTTGCATAAACTACCAGTACTCAAAAATGCAAACACAAGGGCCCCCACACAGACGTTTGAACCAGCACAACACAGGTTCAGCCACATACATATTAACATAGTGGGACAGCTACCAGTTTCCTGTGGGGCAAGATACCTCTTGTCCATGGCTAACACCTCCACAAGGTGGCCTGAGGCAGTCCAGCTGGCTGATACCACCACAGAAACCTGCACCAGGGCACTCATCGACACATGGATGTCCAGATTCGGGTCCCAGAGGTAGAGATGCTGATTGATTCGGATGTACTAAAGCAGGGGTGTCAAACTCAAATTCACAGAGGGCCAAAATTAAAAACTTGGACTAAGTCATGGGCCAAACTAAATATTTATTGAAAATTTTCAAAAAGATCTGCATGTTTTCTCTTCTTTCAACATATGTAATGTTAAAATTTTTCTTATTAAAATAAATGTTTAATAATAGTTTTGGTTAAACTCTTTCCAGAAGAAGCATTAACAAATGAGAAATAAAATATTCAATAAATAATATTTCTCTATAGCCTTTAAGCTCCTTTTAAATGTATTATTTTTCACAAGCCAACAAGTCAAAAAAATAACAACTTGCTTCAATGACAAACAGGTTTGTATTTTAAAATGATGAACATATAGTCTGCCACCCACCTGTCTTGAAAGGTCCTGTTTTATGTCTTTCGTTTGGCCATTTTTCGTAAGGGATTTATTACATGTGAGTTAGATGACAGGTTGCAGATGTTAATGAAAGTAAACAGAGGAGGTGGGGGCGATTAGCGGGCTGACGCCAATGCATTTGCAAAGCATTCTGGGATTTGTAGTATTAGCTGTGCATGCGCTATATTGGCGCAGCGGCCAGCGGGCCAGCTCTAATACATATTTGATATGATCTTGCGGGCCAAATATAATTATATCACGGGCCAAATTTGGCCCGTGGGCCTGAGTTTGACATGTGTGTACTAAAGGCTTTGGAACAACTAGATGAAGTATGAAGTAGGGGAGATGGACCTCAAGCTCGTAAAACTAGGCTTGATTGGACAGTTAATAGATCTTTAGATAGAAATGATTATATTGTTCAGGAACAGTTAAAGACAAGTGCTAACAGGATTTTGGTTATGAAAGTTAATGAGTTATGAGAACAGCAAAAGACTGTAAATAAGAAATTCACTTCTGAAGAAAAGAAAACAGATCAATGTGAAAAAAAAATCTGAAATAAGGTATCTGAAACAATATTGAATGAATTATTTTCATCAGAAATGGATGAAAATGAAGTATTAGAAGATAATGCAAATACTGCTGGTGATTATTCCTGTGTAATTGAATCCATAAGCAGGACTAAACAAAAGACTGAGAACAAATTTGAAAGGTTTTGTAGTTCAGAGATAACAGCTGGCGAAGATAATGAAGACTTCTCACAACATGCTGTAAAACTGGTGAACACAGAAAATTGCACTGATGGAATAAAGGAACGTGTAACTGACAATTTGATGAAATTGTATTTAGAGAAAAAATGTTGAAAAAGGGTTTGGAAATATTAGAAAATAATGAAAACAGTGAAGGAAAGATTTTAACTTTGTAGTTGAAACTGAAACTGGATTTCAAAAGGATGAAAATGAATCCAGTGATAAGTGACTGAGCGAAAGCTACAGATAGAGGTTGACTAAAATAAAGCAGAATGCTGAAGAAAGGAAAAAAGTCAAACAACATCTCACGTTAAACTCAAAGGGAAAGCTGTGTCTGTTTTGTCTGAGGAAGATTTGAGGTCAACTGATCGACATTTTAACTCAAAGATTCTGGTGGCAAAGAACTTTGTTAAGTACAAATTAGCTTTATTTTCTTGTTTACATACTATACAGGTTACAGACTTTATTGATCCAGAGTGGTGGTAAAGATCACTCTTTTTCTAGGCTATGTGAAGAAAGAAGATCTGTATAAAGTTTGAATGTTATAAGTTTTATTTGTTATTTGTATTACTTGTAATTATTATTTTAATACATTTTGTTTTATTATAATAATTATGGACCAGTATTGTAGGTGCCAAAAAAGGGCCCTGTGTAAAGAATTTATTTACCTTGCTAGGTCAGTGTCCTGTGGGTCCCTGTGTGGTTATCGGAGGTGTCTTCGGTTTGTTTTACTTTCAGAGGCCATCTTTGTTGTTATGCGCATGCATGGTTCCAGGAGCATGCACAGTGCATTCGGGTGTTGTAATGCCAGTAGGAGCATGCGCTGTGGGAAAGAGCGCAAATCAGGAGTTTAAATAATATATATTAAACATGGCGGCAATATAGAAAAAGGGTGAGTGAGATTACCATAACTTTAGTTGACCGTTAGCACTAATGTTACCCTGTATTCATGGAGCATCAGTGCAGATATTATTTATGAATATTTCATGTCAGTGTTAAAGAAGATAATTTCAAGTTTACATGTTAAATAATATATCTGGACTTGTAATGAAACCAATTACAAATGTCTCACTAATAGGTGTCTCACAGCCTTCAAGCAACTATTTATTGGATAGAAGTTGCTATAAGTAGTCTATAGGCCATCAAATAATAACATTACAGTGGGACAGCTAATAAATCTTTTTTTCAAACTTTATTTAAAGATAGAAAAAATATAACATACAATCTAGTAATCATCAAAAATTGATTTTTACGCAGATTTTTATATGAAAAACAAGAAAAAGACCCAAAAATCCCAAAGAAATAAAATAAAATTAAAAATAAAATTCCAAACCCACCCTCCCACCCCTTAAGCTAGCTCCCTTAAGGGGAACCAAAAATATAAATTATATATAAAAAAAATTATAAATGTTAAGAACAATTCAAAGTATATCTAAATGCATATATTCCAAATACGGAGACCATTTGCTAACAAAAAAGGAATAATTATCATGTAAATTATGGGTAATTTTTTCCATAACAAAACAAGTTTTCAATTCATTTTGCCAACGTAGTATATTAATCTCAGTATTGTCTTTTCAAGTACTCGCAACACATTTACGTACTACTGATAGCACCAAACGTACAAAAGCAATTTGAATTTTATCCAAACCCAATCCCCTCAAAGAAATCAAATTACCCAACAAGAAAATCGTTGGGTCTAATGGTAATTTAAAGTTTAATTTATTTTAATTTAAACTACTTTAATTCCTTGCCAAAATGGTTGAACTTTAACACAAGTCCAAACAGCATGTAAAAAAGTTCCAATACATGAATCTAAAACATAAGTCTGAATTACTAAACCCATATTTTTTCAGTTTCTCCGGAGTCAAATATAATTGATGTAAAAAATTATAATTAACCATTCCATATCTTACATTAGTCAATTTGATTACATTGTCCTGACATATACCTGCCCAATCATCTTCAAGAAAAATAAACACTAAATCACTCTCCCATTTAAGTTTAGATTTTTCCCAATCCGGTTTATCCATATTATCTTGTAACAAATTATAAATAACTGAAATATAACCCTTCTTTGGTACAGAGGAAATCAAAGACTCAAATCTCGACAAAGTAGGTAAATTCATCTCTCTACCATAATTATCCTTTACCAAGGCTCTAATTTGGATCATTTTTGGATAATTTGAATCATGGGTCCTCTACCGGCGTCACCTACGGCTCCTAGAACGCTTCCACCAGCGTTGTCTCCGCTCCATCCTCAACATTCATTGGAGCGCTTTCATCCCTAACGTCGAAGTACTCGAGATGGCAGAGGTCGACAGCATCGAGTCCACGCTGCTGAAGATCCAGCTGCGCTGGGTGGGTCACGTCTCCAGAATGGAGGACCATCGCCTTCCCAAGATCGTGTTATATGGCGAGCTCTCCACTGGCCACCGTGACAGAGGTGCACCAAAGAAAAGGTACAAGGACTGCCTAAAGAAATCTCTTGGAGCCTGCCACATTGACCACCGCCAGTGGGCTGATATCACCTTAAACCGTGCATCTTGGGGCCTCACAGTTTGGTGGGCAGCAACCTCCTTTGAAGAAGACCGCAGAGCCCACCTCACTGACAAAAGGCAAAGGAGGAAAAACCCAACACCCAACCCCAACCAACCAATTTTTCCCTGCAACCGCTGCAACCGTGTCTGCCTGTCCCGCATCGGACTTGTCAGCTGCAAACGAGCCTGCAGCTGACGTGGACATTTACCCCCTCCATAAATCTTCGTCCGCGAAGCCAAGCCAAAGAAGAATTTGGTAATACACAAACAAAGAATTTACAGATATATTAAATCTCTCTCTCAATTGATTAAAAGAAATTGTCCCTCTTCAAAACAATCCTGTATTGTCTTTATACCCTTAAAATCCCAACTCTTTAAATAATTATTAAACATTGAAAAATAAATAAGCTGATTATTATGCAATGGAATTAAAATTGATAAAATTTATCTTCTGATCCCAAACCCTATTTTTTAAAATCCAGATCTTTAACAAATTTTTCAATACTGGCATATTATATTCCTGTAACAAATTCAAGTTCCAGCAAAATATAAATTAATGTATTCAACCTCAGAGATACACACAATTTCCACCTTAGCTCAGCTAGGAGGTTGATCTAGATCCATCAACCTGCTAATAAACTTCAACTGGGCCACTTCATAATAATTTTGAAAATGTGGTCACTGAAGTCTACCTCTACCTAATGCATATTTCCATGTAAGTTTATACAATGCCACTCGAGCTAATTTACCTTTCCATAAAAACTCCCACACTACCTTATTTAAATCCTGAAATAAACCTTTTGAAAGTAAACAAGGTATTGACTGAAATAAATATTGAATTTGGGGGAAAATATTCATTTTAATACAATTGACCCTACTAATCAAAGTTAATGGAAGATCTTTCCACTTAATAAAATCTGCTTTAATCCATTTTATTATAGGCACAGAATTTAACTGATACAATGACTGATAATTAATGTCTCCAAACACACCTAAATATTTAATTTTATTTGTCCACTTTAATTTTGTAATAATTTAAAATTCTGAATAATCTCCTACTCCAACCAGTAAAATTTCACTTTTATCCCAATTAACTTTATATCCTGACAGTTCTCCAAATTTCGACAAACACTCTTGTAACTGCTTCAACTACCGTTCCGGTTCTGTCAAATATATCAATACATCATCTGAAAATAAATTAATCTTATATTCTTCATTCATAGCCTTCACCCCCCCCCCCCCCCCACTAATTTCATCATTTTGCCTAATAGTCTGAGCTAATGGTTCAATAGTCAACGCAAATAAGGCTGGTGACAATGGACAGCCCTGCCGAGTTGAACAAGTCAACCTAAATAGTAAAGAAATCTGTCCATTTATCACCACCCTAGCAATCGGGTTCATATATAAAGCTTTAACCCAACCAATAAAAAAAGGGCTGAATTTAAACTTTTCTAACACCTTAAATAAAAAATCCCACTCAAAAGCCCTTTCTGCATCTTGTGCAACCAAGATGGTTCGGCTGATTTTGGTATGCATTGACCAAAGTAATTAATCGAAGAATATTACCTGATGCATTTCTATTCTTTTTTTATAATTTTTAAAATTTTTTGCACTATGAACCATATCAACCAAAATATGTACAAACGTTTCTCATTAAATTTACACAATGGTCTTTTCTCCCCTTTTTTCCCCCTTTCCCTCCCTCCCTCCCCTTTACCCACCCCTCTCCAAAACCCATAAATATTCAACATTTACAATACAGTAAAACCATAAAACAATATCTTCACACAAAGGAAAATAAACAAGAAAAACGTGTCATCTATTTATTACACACTGAATCTAGTCGTTTTGTCTTCTTATCATTTTCATTCTCATTTTAGGGGATGGAGGTCGTAGGCAAGCTCTCTCTGATATGTTCCATGTATGGTTCCAAAATTTGTTCAAACATTGTGACTTTATTTTTTAAATTGTATGTTATTTTTTTCCAATGGAATACATTTATTCATTTCCATGTACCATTGCTTTATACTCATGCCTCTCTTCCATTTTCCAAGTTGACATTATACATTTTTTTGCTATCACTAAGGCTATCATAATGAATTTTTTTTGAACTTAATCCAATTTGAGGCCTAACTCTCTACTTCTTATGTTACTTAAAAGAAGTATCTCTGTTTTTTTTGGTATGTTATTCTTTGTAATTTTATTTAATATCTGATTTAATTCTTAGCAAAATGTATTTACTTTCGTACATGCCCAAGTTGCATGTAATGTTGTTCCAATTTCCTTCTTACAGCGAAAACATCTATCTGATAATGTTGAGTCTCATTTTTCTAATTTTTGAGGAGTAATATATATACCCTGTGTAACCAAATATACTGTATCATGCATAACCTTGAGTTTATTGTATTCTTCATAGTTCTAGAACATAACTTTTCCCATACTTCATTTTTTATCTTTATGTTTAGATCCTTTTCCCACTTCTGCTGAGGTTTATAGTTTATTTCATTTTCCTTATCTTGCAGTGTACATGTTGGTTATAAATCTTTTAATTATCATTGTGTCTGTAATCACATATTCAAATCTGCTTCTTTCAGGTAATCTCAAGCTGTTTCCCAATTTATCCTTTAAATAACCTTTCAATTGATGATATGCAAAGATTGTACCATGAGTCATTCCATATTTGTATTTCAACTGTTCAAATGTTAATAAATTATTTCCCAAAAAACAATTTTCTATTCTATTGATTCCTTTTCTCTCCCATTCTCTAAAGGAAAGGTTTTCTATTGTAAAAGGGATTAGCGGATTTTGCATCAATAGTAATTTTGGTATTTGATCATTCGTTATTTTCCTTTCTAAGTGGATCTTCTTCCATGTATTAAGTAAATGATGCAGTACTGGTGAGTTGTTATATTGCAGTAGCTTTTCATCCCACTTATAAAGTATATGTTCTGGTTTCTTTTCCCCTATTTTATCCAGTTCTATCTTAGTCCAGTCTGGTTTTTCCCCTGTCTGGTAAAAATCTGATAAATACCTTAATTGTGGGGCTCTATAATAATTTCTAAAATTTGGTAACTGCAAACCACCTTGATTATACCTCTCTGCTAATTTATCTAACGCTACCCTTGGATTCCTCCCTTTCTACAAGAATTTCCTTATTATTCTCTTTCGTTCCTTAAAGAATGTTTTCTCTTAAAGGAATTGGTAACGTTTGCAATAAGTATTGTATGCTTGGGAACATGTTCATTTTAATGCAGTTTACTCTCCTTATCAACATTAGCTGAAATTCTTTCCAATGTTCTAAGTCTTCCTGCAATTTCTTTATTAGTGGCTGATAATTTAGCTTGTACAAGTGGCTTAAGTTATTATCTAACCTGATACCTAGGTATCAGATTGCTTGTGCTTGCCATTTAAATGGTGATTATTTTTAAAATTCTGTATACTCCGCATTACTCATTGGCATCACTTCACTTTTATTTGCGTTGATCTTGTACCCCGATATTTCTCCATATTCCTTCAATTTCATATGTAATTTTTTTACTGATACCTCTGGTTTTGTTAGGTATACTATGATGTCATCTGCAAATAAGCTGATTTTATACTCTTTCTCCTTTATTTTTATCCCTTTTATTTTATTTTCTATTCTTATCAGTTCTGCCAAAGATTCTTTTGATAAGGCGAACAATGAGGGTGATAGTGGACATCCCTGTCTAGTTGACCTACTTAATTTAAAGTGACTGGATACATATCCATTTACTGTTACCTTCACCAATTATACAATGCTTTAATCCAATTTATATATTTTTCTGATAAATTGAACTTCTGTAATACTTGAAATAAGTAATTCCATTCTACTCTGTCAAAGGCTTTTTCTGCATCTAGAGCAACAGCCACCTTTGGTTTCTTATTTCCTTGAACTGCCTGGATTAGATTAATACATTTGCAGACATTGTCCGCTGTTCATCATTTTTTTAATAAATCCAGTTTAATCTTGTTTTACTATTTTCAGTACACAATCAGCCAATCTGTTTGCTAATAATTTCACTATTATCTTATCATCTGAGTTAAGTAGAGATATTAGTCTATATGATGCTGGTGTTAATGGCTCCTTCCCCGTCTTTGGTATTACTGTAATTATTCTGTCTTACATGAATCTGCCAAGTTTTGTGTTTCTTCTATCTGGTTCATTACTTCTAGGAGAGGAGGAATTAATAACTCTTTAAATGTTTCATAGAATTCTATGGGAAATCCATCCTCTCCTGGTGTTTTATTGTTCGGCATTTTTTTTAATATATCCTCTATTTCAAATGGTTTATCAGTTTGTTTTGTTCCTCTTCTTACAATTTCGGCAATTCAGTTTTAGCTAAAAAAATTCCTCTATTTTGTCATCTTTCCTTTCGTTCTCAGTTTCATACAATTGTTCATAAAATTCCTTAAAATTTTCATTAATCTCTGTTGGATTATATGTAATTTGTTTGTCCTTTTTAATTGATGCCAGTATCGTTCTTTTAGCTTGATCTGTTTTAAGTTGCAAGGCTAATATTTTGTGTGTTTTTCTCCCAGTTTGTAATACTATTGCTTTGTTTTCATTATGTTCTTCTCCAACTTGTATGTTTGTAATGTTTCGTATTTAATTTTTTTGTCCACCAATTCTCTCCTTTTCATTATATCATCCCTTTTTACTAACCCCTTTACTGTGCTTACTATCTCCCTTTCCAACTGCTCTATTTCCTGATTGTAATCCTTTTTCATCTTATAACTTATTATCTGCCCTCTAATGAAGGCTTTCATTGTGTCCCATAATATAAATTTGTCTTTCACTGATCCTGTGTTTATTTCAAACCATGTTTTAATTTGGCGTTCAATAAACTCCCTAAATTCCTGTCTTTTAAATAGCATGGAGTTTAACCTCCATCTATATGTTCTTGGTGGGATGTCCTCCAGTTCTATTGCTAATAATAGGGGTGAATGATCTGATAGTAGTCTAGCTTTATACTCAGTTTTCGTGACTCTCCCTTGATATGGGCTGACAACAAAAACATATCAATCCTTGAGTAAGTTTTGTGCCTTCTCAAATAATATGAAAATTCCTTCTCTCTTGGGATTTTCCTCCTCCATATATCCATAAGTTTCATTTCCTGCATTGATTTAACCATAAATTTGGCTACTTTATTCTTCTTATTTGTCTTTTGTCCAGTTTTATCCCACATTGGGACCAAATTAAGGTTAAAATCCGTTCCGAGCAATATATTTCCTTGTGTGTCTGCAATCTTCAAAAAAGTATCCTGCATAAACTTTTGATGCTCCTCATTAGGCGCATATATATTGAGCAAATTCCAAAATTCTGAGTATATCCGACACGTTATCATTGCATACCTCCCTGCTGGATCTATTATTTCCACCTCTATTTTGATTGGTACATTTTTGTTAACTAGTATGGCTACACCTCTAGCTTTTGAATTCCCACATCCATTAATACATTGACCCCAAAAGTTCCCCCCCTCTCTGAGTTTCCCCATATCTCTTGCCAGGCAACCACAACTCCCCTTTTCATTTGGATTGTGATCTTGTTCGCAGTGTCAACTGATTTTGCAGTGACGGTTATTCCCCCTCCACTCAACCCTCTCCAGAAAACACTTTTTTTAAACACATGTAACAAAGCTCTCTCTCTTTTTCCCCCCTTCTTACTCCCTTCCTTCCCTTCTCTTTTACCTCTTTAGTTCTTTACATGGACATTGTTTTTACATCTTTATATATACTTTATCGCCGTTCTTCATTCTTGTTACATCTTTTCATCTCTTCTCCTTTCCTGTAAATGTTCTGCAAATTCTTCTGCTTTCTCTGGATCCGAGAACAGTCTGTTTTGCTCCCTGGGTATAAATATTTTAAGCATGGCTGGATGCCTTAATATGAATTTGTAACCTTTTTTCCATAAAATCGATTTTAAACTCCTTCCTCCTCTTTAAGAGTTCAAAACTTATGTCTGGGTAAAAAAAATATTTTTTGACCCTTGTATTCCAATGGTTTATTATCTTCTCTAACTTTATTCCTTGCCTGTTCCAGTATATTTTCTCTTGTTGTGTATCTCAAAAATTTTACTAAGATGGATCTTGGTTTTTGATGTGCCTGTGGTTTTAGTGCTAATGCTCTGTGTGCCCTTTCTATTTCCATTTCCATTTCTTCCTGCATTTCTGTCATTCCCAGGACCTTTGGGATTCATCTTTTTATAAATTCCTTCATATCTGTGCCTTCTTCACCCTCCTTCAGACCCACTATTTTTGTTGTTTTGCCTACTATAATTTTCCAATATATCAATTTTCTGAGATAACAACTCTTGTGTCTCTTTAATTTTTTGTCACTTTCTTCCAATTTTTCTCAAGTCATTTACTTCCATTTCTACAGCCATTTCCCGCTCTTCCACATTCTCTACTCTTTTCCCTATTTCTGTCATTACCAGTTCTAACCTTTGCATTTTATCTTCTGTTCTTTTCATTTTCCGTTTAATTGCGTTAAACTCTGATAACCATTCTTTTAATGATCTCATTTGTTGTTCAAAAGATTCTGTGAAGATTTTGTCTTCTTCTTCCTCTTCTTCTGTGTCTGTATCTGTGTTTGTGTCTTCTTCTCTTCTTTGTGTCTGTGTCTCTTCTGTTTTTTCCTGATGAGCTGCTTGTTTGGCCTCTTGTTGCTGGTCCTCCTCTCCTGGGCTGCTCGTCTGTTGTGCTTCCTGACGTTGATCTTCTTGTTGGTCATCCTTCCGTCTATCTCCCTCATCTGTTTCATTGCTCCCACTTCTACTGGCTTCCTCATCCTCCAGCTGAGTACCCTGGTGTTGGGCATCCCTCAGCTGTTTGCTCTGTGACAGCCCGCTGCTCTGCTGAGCTCCCCTCCTGCCAGTGTCCTCTTTCTCCTTTGATTGCGCAGTTGCGCACTTTTGTTTGGCTCCGAAAGCCATTTTTGTAGTGCACAGGCTGGTGGGTTGCGACTCCGCAGGGCATGTACTGACCTCAAGGGTCAGGCGCTCCTCACCACTACAGCATCTTTTCCTTCATGCAGTTAAGTTTTTGTCCTATCTTCTCCAGCGACTGTCTTGGGTAAACTTATACCTCTCATTTTGTTCATTTTAGATTGCTCACAGTGTTTGAGCTACCAAAAGAAAATAGACACACACACCGAGAGCAGTTCAGTTTATACAAATGTTTATTACTGATTCAAAAGCTGATTTCACACTACAATATGCAAGCCCTTCCCAACTATACTTATCAATGCTTGGACTGGTCCCAACTGCCGAAGCGAGGCAACGACTGCACACTTGTAGTAGGTTGTCAGGGTGCTGGTAGCAGCTTCTCCACCTCCCCCGACCGGGACGTTGCTCGGACTCTGGCAGTTCTTCCTTCGGAGAGTCTAAACTTCAGCAGCAGGACCACAGGCTTATATACCCCAAAAACAATTAATCATGCACCTACTCCTTCTAATATTTGTCAGTCAAAATCAAAACTGAACATTATATTCTACAATTTAGAAGATTAATTATTATGGAACCAGGATGTTATGATTTCCTGGTTTATCTCGTAGATACAAAGAGTTATTAAAACTTCTCGAGCAAGACAGGTTGTGACCAATTCGTCAATTTCAGAGTGTTGCATTTGACAACTGCTTTCCCTGGGCCTCACAGTGGAATTCCATTTCAAAGTGTATCTTCAGATAAGTCCCCATGGCTGAGTTTAATTACATCTGCTAGTTCTGAAAGTAAGGTGACCAACAGTGTCGTCAGTTCCACATAAGCAAAAAGCATCTGGGTACATGGTTTTAATCCTCCATTACAGCGACTTTTCTACTTTTTTAACCAGTTGCTTTTATTTTCTCCTTCTTGGGAGCCATCTTCTTTCTCTTCTCTGTATCTTTATCTTCTATTTCTTATATTTTATTTTCATTATGCTTTGCTTTTTCCTAACTTTTATTCCTGGAGAGTGCTGGTTTTCCCGACCGACCACTGTTCCATCATGTGACTCCTGCATGCATTTCTATTCTTAATAAAACTTGTTTGATAAGTATGTATCATGTACGTAGCAAGTCTATTAGCTAATAGATTGGCTATAATTTTATGATGTACATTTAATAAAGAAAAAGGTCTATATGAAGACACTTTTAATGAATCTCTATCTTTTTTTGGAATAACAATTATTAAAGCACTTGAACAAGATTCCAGAAGCTTCTGTTCTTCAGTAACTTGTTTTAACACATCTCGAAATACATTAGATAATTCATCATTAAAAAAATTAAATTCCACAGGAAATCCATCATCCCCTTGGGACTTTCCATTTGGTATTTCCTGTATAGCTTCCTTGATTTCAAAATCTGTAAATGGAGATTCCAATTACTGAATGTCTTTCTCATCTAATACTGGTAACATTAATTTAGATAAATAAGATCCAATAGAACCATTATCCTGTTTCCCCTCAGAAGTATATAAGTTTTGATAGAATGTATAAAACTGATCATTAATTTCCTGAGGCTTATCAGTAATTATTGAATTCTTTTTAATGGCATTAATAGTCCAAGATGCCTGTTCAGCTTTCAATTGCCAAGCAAGTACCTTATGAGCTCTTTCTCCCAACTCATAATAATATTGTTTAGTTTGATTAATTAAATGCTCAAACTGATAAGTTTGTAAAGTATTATAGTGTAATTTCAATTTTGCTAATGCAGCTTTTTTGTCTTCAGTCACATATTTCTGAAAATCTTTCTCTAACTCACCAATTTGATTTTCCAACATTAAACTTTCT
Organism: Narcine bancroftii; assembly: GCF_036971445.1. Classification (NCBI taxonomy): domain Eukaryota; kingdom Metazoa; phylum Chordata; class Chondrichthyes; order Torpediniformes; family Narcinidae; genus Narcine; species Narcine bancroftii. The sequence continues at coordinate 221,371,819 of NC_091471.1, forward strand.
GCTATATGTTGTTTCTTAACTTTTGTAGAATAACTAATAACCTGTCCCCTCAAATAAGCTTTTAACGGGTCCCATACTACAAAATGACTATCCACAGAATTAATATTTTCAGTCAAAAATACAGAAATATGCTCTTTAACAAAAGTAACAAACTCTGTTTTTTTCAATAACATTGCATTAAACCTCCATCTATACGTCGAAGGTACAACTTTTGAACTTTCACAGGAAAAAAGTAATAATGAGTGGTCTGATAGAACTCTACTTTTATATTCAGCTTGCAGTGCTCTACCCTGTAGGTGTGCTGATACCAAAAAAAATCAATCCTAGAAAATGAATCATGTTGTGATGAATAAAAAGAAAAATCTTTCTCTGTAGGATTAACCTTTCTCCAAATATCTACCAGATTTAAATCTTTCATCAACGCATTGATTTGTATTGCAGTCTTTGATTTCCTTATACTCTTTGGGTTTCTGTCCAATAAAGGTTCCAAAACACAATTAAAATCTCCCCCAACTAAAATATTTTCATTAACTTCTGAAATAAACAGCTCATTATCTATATTAGGCACATAAAGATTAAGCAAAGTCCAAGATTCAGCAAAAATTTTACAATTCACCCGTAAAACTCTACCAACATTGCCCTCTGAAGATTCTAATTCAAATGATAATTTTTTTATGAATCAAAATTGCCACCCCTCGTGCCTTAGAATTAAAAGAAGAAGAAAACACATGTCCAACCCAATCTCTTTTCAATTTCAAATGTTCCTTTTTGGTCAAATGTGTTTCATGTAAAAAGGCAATATCAATTTTCATTGTTTTTATATATAAGCTAATACCTTCTTTCATTTAATTTGATTATTTAATCCCTGAACATTAAAAGTTGCAAAATTCAAAGTAGACATTTTTTATTAACTACTAATATATTTACACTCTATAAAATAATGCTGCCCTTTATAATTCTTCAAAAACAAAAAAAACCCTCTGCTCAATAAACAATTTTTTTTTAATTTAAAAAAACCCAAAAAAATATTTTTAAAAACCACCCGAAAGTAGTAACACCCTTAAAATCTGGGTATGGTAAACCCACTAGGGGTAAATGACAGTCAAAGCTTTCAGTTTCATCCACCTCTCCAGCCAGATACATATTCATTATGTAATTAAGAACAATCAAATATAGTAAATATTCAACCCAATGATTCCAAGCCCAATGATTGTTCCGGATCTTCAATCTCAAGAAGACTTTGTGTCAGCTCTTCTTTCTTTCCATTCTTTCCATACCCATTCCTATTTCCATTTACCCTTCTCTTAGGAGATGATGGTGAAGACTGCCCATTTCTTTGCAATTCTGGCAATGAATTAGCAAAAACCAAGGTGTGATCATTCTCAAAAAATTGAGATTCAAAGTTTCCCTAAAAAACCTTCAAAATTGCAGGATAACGAAAAGCAAACTTCTAGCCCTTTCGCCATAAGACATCTTTAGCCGAATTAAATTCCCGTCGTCTACTAATAACCTCTTAACACACATCAGCATAAAAAAAACTATTATTTTGAATCATTAATGGAGATTGACTCTGCCACACTTTCTGTACTGCCATTCGTAAAATCATTTCTCTATCTTGATATATCAAACAACGAATCAAGACCGTCCTTGGTGTTTGTCCTGGAAGTGGTTTTTTCCTCAACCCTCTATGGGCCTGATCCAGTTCCAAACCTTTAGAATAAAGCTCTTTACCCAGTACCTCTGGGATCCAATGCTTAAAAAGTTTTATTGGATCAGAACCTTCAAAGTCCCCTGGAAGACCAACTATTTTCACATTATTTCTCCGGCTTTGATTTTCCAATGAGTCAATCTTCTTCAATAAATCCCTTCTTTGAATCCCTCAATCTACAAAAGAACCTTCCACTTTTTCCATTTTTTCTCTATTGTGTTCCACCTGATTTTGACATTCTGAAAAGGCTGTTTCAATTTTTTTTTAAAATTATCTTGTACAATATCAACAGATTTTTATGCATCTGTTAATATCACTCTTAACTACAGTCATTTCTTGTTTCATAGTTGACATTTCATCACACAAAATAATCATTTTTGTTTTCACCTCCATAAATACTTGGGTCATTTGAGTTGACATTTGTTTTGACATATTATCCATTTGGGAAGCAATCTCTTCCAAATCAGAGAACACTGAGTCCAATCCAGATTCCGTAGCCACTTTTTGAGGTCTACCTTCTTTAACTACGGGCTCCTTCTCCTGGGCAAATTCCAATAAGGTAAGTACTTCTTCTCCTTCAGACACCATAGGTCCTTTGACTGTGCGGTTGCGGGTTTGGACACCCTGACGCCGGCTCCAGCGCTCAGGCATCCCCACAGCCCACACTTTCTCCAAAAGGTCATGGACCCGGGATACCCTGCACATGCCCAGCAGAACTGTCGGATGCACAGGAGCTTCGTGTGATGCTACACTGTGCGTCCCTGGGCCACCCAGCAATGTCGCAGGCTCATGAGCCCCTTTGTCGGTCAGGCCGCCCACGTGCATGGCTTCACATGCATTCGGGTCAGCTATGACCCAACTCACCACAGTGCCGGCGCCATCTTGCGACTGCAGGATCGGTGCCGAGGTCAAGCTTGAACAGGCAGGAGTCCTCTGAGGCTTGGAGGTGCCCAACAACGACTCCGTAGATTCAGCTGTACAGGTAAGCCTCAGATCATCTACACTGTTCTTCTGAAGTTGAGTTTTAGATTTCTTCATATTGGTAGTCATGGTGAATCACTGTTATTCAAAAAACTGTAAATATTATTTTTAACCACTTTTATACTTTTTAAAATCGAGTATTTAATTATCCAGCTGGGGAAAGGTGGAACACAGGTCTTTCTTCTATGCCATCTTACCACGCCCCCAGCTAATGCATCTTTGATGCATTGAAGAATGGAACAGTAGTTATGGAGAACTTTAATTTGCACATAGATTGGGTGAATCAGGTTGGTTGAGGTAATCTAGAATGCATCTGTCAAAGTTTTCTTGAGCAGAAGGTTACTGAATCAGCAGGGGAACTTGCCATCTTAGATTTGGTTCTATGCAATAAAACAGATTAAATTAATGATCATGTTGTTGGGGCTCCTCTTGGAAAGAGTGATCATAGTACAAATGAATTTATCATACAAATGGAGGATGCAATAGTTTGATCTAAAATCAGTGCCTTTATGCCTAACAAAGGAGACAACAATGGCATGAGGTAGGAGTTGGCTAGAGTAGACCAGGAACACAGACTATATGGTGGGACGATTGAGGAAAAGTGGAAGGCTTTCAGGGTCAGTGCTCACAAAATTGTAATCCTTTTAAAAACAAGGACTTTAAAGGTAAGGAGCTTAAAAAAGGCATACAAAGTTGCCTAGAGTAGAGAGAAACCGGAAGATTGGGAAAACTTTAAAAAGCAACAAATAATAATTATGCAAGCGTTAAAGAAAGAAATATAGATTATGAAAGAAAACTAGCACAAAATATAAAAGCAGACAATAAAAGTTATGATGATCTTGGGTTCTGAGTCCACAGGACACTCAAAGCAGCTGTGCAGGTTGATTCTGTGGTTAAGAAGGAATATGGTATATTGGCCGCCTTTAATCGTGGAATTGAATTTAGGAGCCGAGAGGTAATGTTGCAGCTATATAGGACCCTGATCAAACTCCACTAAGAGTACTGTGTGTAGTTCTGGTCACCTCACTACCAGAAGGGTGTGGAAGCCATCGAAAGGGTGCAGAGGAGAGTTACAAGGATGTTGCCTGGTTTAGGAAGCATGCCTTATGAAAACAGATTAAGTGAATTGGACCTTTACTTCTTGGAGCGGTGGAGGATGAGAGGTGACCTGAAAGAGGTGTTTAAGATGATGGGAGGCATTGATCGTGTAAATAGTCTTTTTCCCAGGGCTGAAATGGTTGCCACACAAGGACATGGGTTTGATATGCTGGGGGAGTAGGTGCAGAGGAGAAGTCAGTGGTAAGTTTTTATTTTGGTTTTTTTTTTATGCAGAGTGGAGGGTGCATGGAATGGGCTGCCAGCAACAGTAATGGAGATGGATACGATAGGGTCCTTGAAGAGACTTTTGGATAGGTACATGGAGCTTAGAAAAATAGAGGGCTATGGGAAAGCCTAATAATTTCTAATGTCAGGACATGCTCAGCACAACTTTGTGAGCCGAAGGACCTGTATTGTGCTGTAAGTTTTCTATGTTTCTATAATCATTTAAAGAGGACTAAGGTGGATAAAAGCCTCTTGGAAGATGAGAAAGAGGAATTAATATTAGGTAATATGGAAAAGGCCGAGGTCAGTCTAACAAGGCAAAGGGTTACATTTTGATGTAATGGGAGGTGAGGAACTAGATATAATTCCTGACATGACAGGTAGCGCTGATCAAATTAGTAGGTCTAAAGGTAGATAAGTCTCCTGGTCATCATGAAATACATACCAGAGTTCTGAAAGAAATGGAAGTTATGGCAGAAGCATTTGTGGTGATTTATCAAAATTCTTTGGGCTTTGGATGGGTCCAAAAGATTAGAAGACAGCAAATATCATGCCACTGCTTAAAAAAGGAAATAGGCAAAAGGCAGGTTCCATGGCCAGTTGCCTTTTTGTCTGTAATCAGGAAAATTCTCAAAGCTATCATTAAGGAAGAAATCGCAAAACATTTGAATAGAAGTTCTATCGGTCAGACAGCATGTGTCAGGAAGGGTAGGTCATGTTGGCCAAATTTACTGAAAATGTTTGAGTGTCATGGATAGAGGGGAACAGTGTAGCTGTGTAGTTGGATTTCCAGAAGGTGCAACATAAACGATGCAAGAAAAAGGCGCATGGAGTTAGAGGTAATAAATACATCAACATGGATCGAGGATTGGTTAAGCAATGGGAAGCAGAATGTTGGGATAAATGGGGGATTCTATGTTTAGCAACAGCTGGTGATCATTGTGCCACAACTATTCACAAAATATATCAATGATTTGGAAGAGGGGTTCAAGTGTAGAGTATATAACTTTGCTGATTACATTGGATTGAGTGGGAAAATAAATTGTGGAAAGGATGTGGGGGTTCTGGAGGTAAGTTAGGTGAGTGGGAAAGTTTATGGAAGATGGAGTACAATGATCATACCTATACAGGAAAATCCCTGGTATCTGTCACTTGTGGAGATTGCAGATGCTGGATATGCGAATTTTCTGGTTGCCTGAGACATACTCTTACAGTGTCTTACTAATACACCTGCATTAAAAATAAACAGTTCAAAAGAAAAAAGTCTGTGAAAAATTTAAAGTGATTTGAAAAAAATCAGTGTTGTAGTCTTTAGTTATGTAAAGTTCACTTTTAATCAGGTAATTCCTGTCATTTACAAAATTTAAATTTGAAGCCCAGTCACTGGAGCTGCTAAAGGGTTGCGCTAACCATGCCGCCATCATAATTATCCCCCACTCCCCAAAGTTTACAGATAAAGCCTAATATACTTCGTACTAATGAAGATAAAGACCCTTACCAGGCAGGGAGTGGGAGACACTTTGAGAGAGTTGCTCCAGCAACATCGGTCGGCTCTTCATCCTGCGCACTGCCATTTTATTCAAACACAACCTTTTCCAAACTTTGTTCAAACAGCTGCTGCAGGCAGGGCACAAGCAGCATCAGCCGGCTCTTCATCCTGGATGCCGCCATTATATTGAAATGCAACTTTATTCAAATGTTGGTCAAACAGCTACTGCAGGCAGGCCATGACCAGGGCGCTCCATTAGCTGAATATTTGCTCCCATCTTCACCAAGGGCTTGTGTGTTGCTTCGGAGAACTTTTACTTTTACAATTTTAAACTTTAATTACATTTTTATTTATTCTTATTTATTTTAAATCTATTTATTTATTTCCTTTTTTTTGCTGGTTGCTTGGGTTGCCAATTGCTTGAATTCCAAATACTGAGGATTTTACTGTATATGCAAGGTCATCCACTTTGAAAGGAACAAAATAGAAGACCCGTTTATTGTTTAAATGGTGAAGTAGCAGCAAGCTGTCGGATTTGGGAGTACTTGTGCATGAAATGCAAAAGTTTGGTTTGCAGGTGCAACAGGTTATCAAGAAGGCAAATGGAATGTTGGCCTTCATTGCTGGAGTGATTGAATTTCAGTGCCTGAGGTTCTGCTGAAACTGTACAGGTGAGGCTACATCTGGAGTACTATATGCAGTTCCGGTCTCCTGACTTGAAAAAGGATGTAATGACTTTAGAGACAGCACAAAGAAGGTCAAAAGTAAAACCCCAATGCTGGAGAAGCTCAGCAGGTCAAACATTTTTCTTAATATAGCAAAGATCAAGATACATAACCAACAGTTTCAGGCCGAAGAAAAATGTAGGTAGGCACTTGAACAATATGGTACAGGCCCATAGGCAAGAGGTAATAGGTGGGTAAGGGAAGGAGGGAACAACAGCAAACAGGGAGCGAGGATGGTTTATGTATGGAGAGGAAAGGTGTGGAGAACTAGAAGAAAGTAAACAGAGGGATAAGGAAGAGAGAGAACGGGGAGTGGTCTAGCAGAAACCAAAGAAATCGATGTTAAGGCCATCTAGTTGGAGGTGTCCAGACAGAATATTAAATATTGCTCCTCCAATTTCTGGATGACATTAGTTTGGCAGTGAATGAGGCACAGAGAAAGTCACCAGGTTAATAATAGAGATGAGAGAGTGAGCCTTTGAGGAGATATTGAGTCAACTGGGACAACACTCACTGGAATTCAGAAGAACAAGAGGGGAATGTATAGTTAAGGTAGTGGCAGGAAAGTTATTTTCACTGGTAGGTGAGACTAGATCTTGGGGACATAGCTGCACGATTAGGAGAGTAGAGTTAAGACAGGGTTGAGGATGAACTACTTCTCCCAGAGAAGTAGTACATACTGCCTCAATAAGACCAAATTTGATAGATTTTTGCATTGTGGAGGAATTAAGGGTTATGTGGAAAAGGCAGGTAGGTCCACGGCCAGATCAGCAGTGATTTTATGAAATGGCAGAAAGTGCTCATGCTATTTCTTGGGTTCTTATGAAAACTTAAAAGTCACTTGTGTACGTCCTTAAATTATTGTTTGTACCTGGCCTGGAGAGATAAAAGAACAAAATAACTTTAGGATACAACTGTTTTGAAAATAAATATATTAATATTATTTTGTTTACCAGTGTACTTTGAATTTGCTTTTTTGCGGCATTAAAATTAATCATGTAACTAATTTTGTGTTTATGCATCTGATAATAATCAAGCATAATTCTTAAATTTATTTCATAACCCATTACTGATGAACATGACTTCTCTTAATGATAATAGCTTTATTTTCTTTACAGGTTGGGAGGGTCCACCACCACCTCGTGGATGTGAAGTTTTTGTAGGAAAGATTCCTCGGGACATGTATGAGGATGAACTTGTACCTGTGTTCCAGAGAGCAGGGAAAATTTATGAATTTAGACTCATGATGGAATTTAGTGGTGAAAACAGGGGTTATGCATTTGTTATGTATACTACAAGAGAAGAAGCCCAGAATGCAATCAAAATGCTCAACAATTATGAAATTCGACCTGGAAAATTTATTGGTGTCTGTGTTAGCTTGGACAACTGCAGATTGTTCATTGGAGCAATCCCAAAAGAGAAAAAAAAGGAAGAAATCTTGGAAGAGATGAAGAAGGTTACTGAAGGTGTTGTTGATGTCATTGTGTATCCTAGTGCCACTGACAAGACAAAGAACCGTGGATTTGCATTTGTAGAATATGAATCTCACAGAGCTGCTGCTATGGCCAGAAGAAAGCTTATTCCAGGTAGTAGAATTATAGGAATAATTTAATAGATCAGCACTGTTGAATTCATTGGCTTTGATAACTATAAGTTTATAATTTAAGTAGCTTAGGGGAGGAAGTAAATTTACACAAAAACTTTTACGACCAGGGATACTTTAACTTGCATATTGATGTTCTATTCCTGTTTTATAAGTGCAGGCATTATCCAATGGGAAAATCCAAGAGAAATTCTTGGTTTTCCTTGGGCTTTCGTGAAGTGTAACAAACAATAATGTTTCTTCATTTTAATGAGAATCTATAAACACAACTCCCTTATAACAAGAAATAGAATGGACGGCTACAAATATATCAGATTTTCTTTTGAGAATACACATCACCACACTCCGCCATGAGAATTTTGGTGGAAATTACCTCCTTCGTAAATTGTACAATTTTGCGAATGAATTGAGTGTGGATGCCTGTTAGCAGTTTTTAAGTATTCTTGCATTCTAGTTTTGTGTACACATATTCAAAAACAACTTAAAACAGGTAATCTTAAAAAGAATTGCATATATTTAGAGAAATGCTCTATCCATTCTTTCCCTCAATTTCTACATCTCCACCTTCTCTCTTTTCTTTTATGCTCCTTTTCCTGCTTATTCCTCTGTCCTACATACTCACTCTTCTAACTTGCACTCTCACGCATGCCTTCTCTATCCTCTACTTTTCACTTTCTCTTTTTCTTGAAGATATCCAATTATTTTTAAAATATCAGAGTATCTGTTGTCATGGTGGAGCAAATCATATTCCATGGAGACATTCGCGCATTAAAAGCCAGATGTTTTCTTATGGATGATTCAGGATACAGTAGAATTGCCATTATCCTGCACCTACAGGGATGGTGGGTGTTGGATATGTAAATTTTCCGGTTGACTGAGTCTCGAATCTTCCAATGCCTAACTAAGACACCTGCATTAAGAATTCATCATTCTAAAGACAGTGCAAAATGTAAAGTAATTTGAAAAAAAATCATTATTGTTGTCTTTAATTATGAAAAATTTAATCAACTAAATCCCATAACTTATAAAATTCGAACCATGGTCGCTGATTCTGAGGCAACATTACACTAGCTGCCATGCTAAACGTGCCATCATCATAATTAATCCTCTTCCATTGCGCTGACAACCTGACTCAATCCATGCCATTGGCCTGGTCAGGCCCTCAGCGCAACCCAAATCATCCCCACTCAAGTCCCAGTGAGACCCTCAGCACAATCTGACTCAGCTTCACACTCATGTCAGTTAGGCCCTTGTACCTTCCTTTAAATTCGAACCCCAGTTGCTGGTGCTGTCACAGCCTTGCACTAGCCACGAAACTAGCCGTGCCTCCATCATAATAAACCACCCCCAAGTTCACCCAAGTTTACCATATTTAATAATGTACTAAATAAAAATAAATACTCTTACTGGGCAGGGATAGGAAAACACTTCAGAAGAGTCTCCCCAGCAGAGAGCGACATCAACTGGCTCTTCATCCTGAGTGCTGCCATTTTATTCAAACACAACTTTATTGAAACTTTGTTCAAACAGCTGCTCCAGGCAGGGCACAAACGTGGTGTTCCTCTGTCAGAATGGTTGCTCCCATTTTCACCAAACAGTTGGGTGTTGCTTTGGAGAACATTTACTTTTACAATTTAAAATTTTTATTTAAAACTTGATTTATTTTTAAATGAATTTATTTATTTTCTTGACATTCTTGCTGGTTGTTTGAGTTTCCAGTTGATTGAGTGGCATATAATGGGGATTTTACCGTATTTCTGGAATTAAGGGATTAGCATATGAGGAACATTTCACTGCTTTTGGACTGTACTCCTTGAAATACAGAAGAATGAAAGAGGACCTCAGAGAAGTATTTCAAATATTGAAAGGCCTGGACAGAGTGGATTTGGCAAAGTTGTTTCTCATGGTGGGAGAGGATAGGACAAGAGAGCACAATTTCAGGATTGAACGGTGCCCATTTAAGACAGAGATGCAGAGGAATTTCTTTAACCAGAGAATGGTGAACCTTTGGAATTTTCCTCCATAAGTTATTGAGTGTATTTAAGGCAGTGATTGATAGCTATCTGAATATTCAGGTATTGAAGGTTATGGGGAGTGGGGTTGAGTGGAAAAATGGATCAGCTCATGATGGAATGGCAAAACTAACCTCCAATCCTTCAGCAACTCACCTGTGGCTAAAAATATTTTAAAGACCTCCTCAGCCCCCTGAAATTTCAGCTCTTGCTTCCCTTTAGGACTGAGGGAATGTATGGCAAGGCCCTGAGTATTTATATAACCTTATTTGCCTCCAGACAACAAGTACCTTCCCTCTGTTATGTGTATTGAATGCTTGACCTCACTGCTCTTTTGCCTCAGTTCTTGAGACTCAGTGTCCATCTCCTGAGTAAATTCAGATGCAAAAAAATCCATTTAAGATCGTCCCCTTCACTCTTGACTCCATGCATTGATGGTCATTCATGAGGACAATTTTGTCTCTTGTAATCTATCCTTGTGCTCTTAATATATCTGTACGATTTTTCTTCACTTTGCCAGAGCAACCTCACAGTTTCTTTTAGCCTCCTGATTTCCTTCTTGTGTGTCTTCTTGCATTTATTCTACACCTCAAGTACTTCATTTGTTCCTTGCTGCCCATACTTGATGTGCACCTTCATTTTCTTCTCAACAATGGTCTCAATATCTCTTGAAAAATCAAAGTTTCTCAGACCAGTTGGTCGTGCCTTTAACTCTGACAGGAACATACAAACTTTGTACTCTCAAAATTTCACATTTGAAGGCCTCCCACTCAGCATGCACCCCTTTGCTGTAAAACAATTTGTCCAAATACACACTTGCCAGATCTTTTCTGATACTATTAAAATTGACCTTTCTCCCCTTGAGAATCTCAACCTGAGGACCAGACCTGTCCTTTTTTCATAATTATCTTGAAGCTAATAGCATTTACTCATAGATCCAAAGTGTTTCCTTTTGCACACATCTGAGATCTGCTCTGTCTCACTACCCAATAGAGGATCCAGTGTTGAGACCTTGATTAAGGAAACTTACCTGAACACAGATGGCACATTCTAATGCATCCAATCATTTTACAGTACTGGACTCTCATTCACTATGGGTAAAGTTACAAATGTCCTGTGGTCTTTCCAGAGATGTTTCTTGCATCTATCTGCTATCTCCCTGAAAATTTGCTCCTCCAATTCCCACTGACTATTGTGGTCTTTAATCCCACTAATGTGGTTATGCCTTTCTCATTCCTCAGTTCCACACATACAGTATCATCCAGAATGTGTCGATGAGCTCTCCTATCTGGCCTACCAGAGCACTGCTGCAAAATTTTCTCTGTCTAGCATCACCACCCTTTCCCCTTTTGTTCCCCTACCTTTTTTTTTAAAATCACATCTAAAACAACAGTACCCCAGCACACTGAGCTGCCAATCTTTCCAATCCTGCAACCGTCTCATTAATGGTCAGTGTCATAATTTCATGTACTGATCAATCATGCTCTGAACTCATCTTCCTTACCATGACATTATCTTTGCAAACCTGAGCATCCCAGCATGCTCACGTTTTCTACTTGTCTTTGTCTGAAGGCTTAATGCCATCTTTTTCCACAACTATTCAACTATCTGCCCTGACGCTCTGTTTTCTATCATCCTGCATCACTCGTTTAAAACCCCTGGGGCAACACTTGCAAACATTCCCACAATAATATTGGGTCCCTCTAATTCAACTGCATACCATCCCATTGAAATAGATCCCATCCTCTCTGCACATGATCCATAAATTTGAAGCCATCCCTCCTTAGTCGAGTATTAGGCTGCATTATCCTTAAATTTTTGGCCTTAATAGGATGTGACACAGATTACAATCTTGAGATCACAACCCTGGATGTCTTTTCCTTTCACTCTGGACTTAACTCCCTGAACTCACTGTGCATGACATCATCACTCTTCCTATCTACATCATTGGACCTGATGGGGATCACATCATCTGTCTGCTTATCCCACCAAGAAAGCTACATACCACCTGGAAGACTTGGTTGCGCCACTGAACCACTAATCCCCTTTCCATTGACTCCCATCAGTGCAGCTCACTTCCTCTACCCCCTACCTGTCACTTACCTGTGCCATCTAACTGAAGCCTTTTTTTTCCCCTTTTGGGCTGTTTTCACTGCTAATACCTGCACCATTTTCTCAGCTTGTCAAAGCCTCTTGAGTAAAAGCCTCTCTTTCAATGGGCCAGTCCAACATTAGTTGCTGCATTTAGAGCTTCTTTTTATTAGCTGCTGGGTCAACCTCTCCAGAAATCTCCTGCCACTCACTGAGTCCTGGCTCCTATGCTCAGTTTCAAATTGTAGCAACCTCAGACACTCAGACATTGATCTCAACACTCAAGACTTCAGAAATCTTCCATCACTCGCTGAGTCCTGACTCATCCACTCTGTTTAAATTTGATGGTGTAGCTGTCTGCTAAGAAGAAACACACACATTCGCAGGGTGGGAGGTTAAGTTCTGCTTTATTGAGGCTGGATATGCTCCTTTTATACAGTTGGAGTTCCCACTGTTTGGTTGATTGGCTGACATCAGCTGCATGAATAACAAAAACGGGATTTCTGCCCTTGGGAACTTTCTTGCAGGTGTTTTGGCCAGAGGGATTGCTCTGGCCACTGGGTGAAGTGGTTGACCACCATGAAGAGGTAGTGGAAACCCTGTGAGACTGGTAAGGGCCCCACTATGTCCACGTGAATGTGGTCAAACCTTCATTCTGTTGGCTTGAAACCCTGTGGAGGGACCTTGGTGTGCTGCTGTACCTTGGCTGTTTAGCACTGCATGCACATTTTGGCCCACCCGCTGACTTGTTTCTGCAATCCATGCCACATGTACTTGCTGGCCACCAACCGGATCGTAGTCCTGATCGATGGATGTGCCAGCCTGTGGATGGAGTTGAAAACTCATCACCTCCATGCCGTTGGGATGATAGATCAAACCTGTCCAATGGCCACATCGCCCAGGTGGATAGTGTTACTTGTGCCAACTGGGATGTCCTGAAGCTGCAGCTCCATAATGGCGGTCCCGTATTGCCATCATCCTGCTGCTGTTCCTCCACCAGTGCCACGAAGTCCAGTCCATTGGCCAGAGAGAGGATGCTCTATCTTGACAAGGTGTCTGAGACCACGTTATCTTTTCCCAAGATGTGGTGTACTCTGAGATGTAAGTGTCTCTGCTGGCGGGCCAACCAGGGATCAGAGATCTAGCCAGGGGACTGTGAAAGCCCTTCCCTCGAGGAAGATCCGGAAGTGATGGATGGCTAAGTACAGCGCCAGTAGCTCTCTGTTGAAAGCACTGTACTTTATGCTTGCTGAAGAAAGCTAGCATACGCCAACTTCCTTCTATCTGCTGTTCCTGAGGCATCCACCATGAGGGCTATGGGTGCATCTGGCCTGGGATGGGCCAGGAGCACAGCGTTAGCCAGGGCTTCCTTTACTTCTATGAATGTTCATGCAGAGTTGTTGTCCCAGGTAAAGTCCTTCCCCTTTGGTGAAAAGTGGGCACAATCATTCGAGCAGCTGCGGGGATGAACCCGTGCTAAAGGTTGGTCATCCCCACGATCTCCTGTAGTCCTTTGGTCATACTGGACCTCGGGAAGTTGCGGATGGCCTCCACTTTGCTGGGTAGTTGCGTGGCCCCGTCTTTGGTTATCCTGTGGCCCAGGAAGTCAAATGTGCTTAGTCTGAACTGGCATTTGGCCAGATTGATAGTCAGGCTGAACTCGCATAGGCAATTGTAGAGGTTTCAGAGGTGTTGTAGATGTTCCTGCTAGGTTCTGCTCACCATCAGAATGTCATCTAAGTTGACATAAGTGCCATCCAGGTCTTGGCCCACCATGTCCATCAGTCGCTGGAAAGTCTGTGCCATGTTATTGAACCCAAATAACATCCTCAGAAACTCAAATAGCCTGAATAGAGTGATGATGGCCATCTTAGGGATATCATCAGGGTGCTCCACGATCAGGGTGCATCAGGGTGCACCACTTTTGAGAAGAATGTCGCTCCATGCAGGTTTGCCGCAAAGTCCTGGATATGCGGCATGGGTTAATGATCCGGAGTGGTGGCCTCATTGAGTCGGCGATAGTCACCACACGATCTCCAACCCTCCAGATGCTTTAGGCACCATGTGCAGGGGAGAAGCCCATGGACTGTCCAACTACTGAACGATGCCTAACTCCTTGAGCTTGTGGAACTCCTCCTTGGCCAGTTGGAACTTCTCCGGGGGAAGTCATCTCACCCTTGAGTGGAGCGGTGGACCCTTGGTAAGGATGTGATGCCTGACACCATGATGGGGCATCTCCACCGTGAACTGAGGGGAAAGGATTGCTGGGAACTCAGCGAGTACCTTGGAGAACTCACTGAGCTGTGGATGGAGTCCAGGTGCAGTGCTGAGAGCTCGGAAACCCTCAGTGCAAATGTTTAGAAGATCTCCGTGTATGAGTCTCTTGCCCTTAAGGTAAACTAGGAGGTTGTGGGCCCACAGGCAGTTCGCTCTGAGGAGTAGTTATTCCACTGCAGCCAGCGTGAACTCCCACGAGGAGTGACTGCCTCTGAATTGCAGCTCGGCCCTATGAGTGCCATAGGTCCATATGCTGCTGTTGTTGGCAGCCCTCAACTTGGGTCCCGCTTGCCTGTATCTAGTGTCCAACCCTGTCGGGGGCATCACACTGATCTCCACTCCAGTCTCCACCAAGAAATGTATTCCGGACAGGCGGTCTCATATGTACAGGAGGCTCCCTTGATGGCCAGCTGCCGTGGCCATCAGCGACAGCTGGCCTTGTCGTTTCCCTGAAACTCACAAGGCGACAGGCATCGGCGGGCCTCAGTGCCCCATATTTGGTGGTAGAAACACCATCTCTCCTTGGACTCATCCCTGCATCTTGTCTGCCGCTCCTTTCCCAGGCCTGCCTTGGTCTAGTTGCGAGACTTCTTGACGAGCCCCACAGGAGCCGAGCACTTCTGTTTCTGCCTCCACAGAATGTCTGCCCATGCTGTGTCTTTCCAGGGTCACTGAAATCCGCATCAGCCAGGAGCAGTTGGATGTCCTCAGGCAGCTGCACCAAGAATGTCTGCTTGAATATGATGCTGGGTTGGTGGTCTCCCAGGAGGGCCAGCATCTCGTTCATGAGCACTGACGGGGATCTGTCCCCTTGCCTATCCAGGTGGAACAGCTGTGCTCCTCTCTCTCTCGCATCGAGAGTCCAAAGGTCTCAGTCAATATCTCTTTGAAGGCAGTAAGTGCCTTCTGATGGTGGCTTGTGGATGAAGTTGGCCATTCTCTCTGCAGTCTCTGGATCCACGGTGCTGACCATGTGGTGGTACCGTGTGGTCTCAGATGTGATGCCCGGAATCTGGAACTGACCCTTAGCCTGGTTGAACCACACGCTGGGTGCTTGAGGTTAACTGCGCTAATTGTTACTTCGTTATCTATCACTGGGTTTAGATTCCTTCTAAACCATTGGGGTAACCAATTGTAGCCATCTGCTATGAAGAAACACACACACTCACAGTGTGGGAGGTTAAGCTCTGCATTATTGAGGCTGGAAATGGTCCTTTTATACATTTGGAGTTGGTTGATTGGCTGACATCAGCTGTGTGAATAACAAAAACGAGATTCCCACCCGTGGGAACATTCTTGCATATGAATACCCTTCTTCCCCAGCCTGGTGTTGCTCTGTTAGCTGGGCAGCCTGGCGAGCACCACATTAGGGCTGCTTGTTTTGTACTGCCCCAGCTTCCAACTGTGGTGGTTCGTTATGCTAGGGGTCGTGTGAGTGAGTTATGCGCTGTTCATTACCGCGTGTTATGCCGGCCCGATCTCCACAGTTGCGGGCCACCACATGGACACTTTGTCACTCAGATGATCGTGGGCATATGGAAAAAAACTGACAAAGTAGTGGGAGCAGGTACAATAGCTTCATTTAAGAAACACTTGGATAACTACATAGATGGGAGGAAATTGAAGGGTTATGAGGCTAATGCTGTTAAGTGAGACTAATGCAGGAGGGCACATTATTTGACATGGAGGGGTTTCATCTGTGCCTTTTTCCTTGTTGAAATACTCTGTTTCAAGAATCAGGTTCTGCATTAAATTAAATGTGCAATTAAATTTGAATACAGGAGGATAATTACTTTGTGTGTCCAGTCCTATTTTGCAGTCACTTCAAAGAAGCAGACAGGCTACTACGGTTGATCTAACAATGTTAACTTCCATTGCAAAATGTGCAATTCCAGCAAATGCTAAAGAATATTTCTTGTTAATAATATGTCACAAAGCTCATAAAGTAGCATAAACACAATCCAGTTTTATAAATGATGCAGGTAACATCATACAGTCCAGAAAGATGCCCTTTTGCCCTACCTTGTACACACTAAACATTATGCCCATCTTTGATCCCATTTCCCTGAATAGGCCTGTATAAACTGTCTGCTATCTCTTTGCTGATTTGCTCCTTCAATTCCCACTGACTATTGGGTGGTCTATTATACAATCTCATTGAGGTGAACATCCTGTTCCCATACCTCAGTTCCACCCAATTTGCCGCAGAAGACAAGCCCTCCTGTCTGATCATTGATGTGACATTTTTCCCGATTAGCAACACCACCCCTTCCTCTTGCATCCCTCCCTTTCTATCGTGTCTGAAACAACGGAACCCCCAGAACATTGAGCTTCCAGTTCTGCAACCAAGTCTCACTAATGGCCATAGTGTCATAATTCCACATGCCAATCCATGCTCTTAGCTCGTCCGCCTTTGCTACCATGCTCCTTGAAATAGATGCAACTCAGAACATTATTCCCACCACGCACAATTTTATAATCACTGTCTTCAAATGCAGACTTAACATAATCTTTTTCCACAACCACACATTAGGGTGAGGGTTAGAGGTAAGGCTAACTCTGGTTTCCATTGGCCTGCAAATCTAATTTAAGCCAACCCCCACCCCCAACCTTTACCCTTAGAGCAGCATGAGCAAACCTTCCCTTAAGAATATTAATCCCCTCCAGTGCAGAAGCAAACCATCCTGCCGATACAAGTCCCACATTCTCTGGAAGAGAACCCAATGATCCAGAAATCTGGAGCCCTCCCTCCTGCACCAACTCTTTAGCTGCATGTTAAGCTGCATTATCCTCCTCTTTATTTATAACCTCACTAGCATGTGGCAATCCTGAGATCACAACCCCTGAGGTCCTGTCCTATAACAGCCCATGATTCACTGAACTCACTTTGCAGGCCTTCATCACCCTTCCTACCCATGTCATTGGTCCCTACATGGCTGTGATCCCTCCTCTTGAGAATGTTGAGAATTCAATCTGAGTCATCTCGGACCCTGTCACCTGGGAGACCATATATCATCTGGGAATCTCATTCATGGAACCTCTTATCTGTTCCCCTAATTATCAGATCCCCTATCGTTACAGCTCTCTTTCCTTCTCTTCTGAGCCACAGAACTGACTTGGTGCCAGATACCTGACTGCCACGGTCCCTGGTAGAGATGGTCCACTCAACATATACATATTATTGAAGGGAACAACACCCCCTCAGTTTTCCAAATGATTCGGAGTTTATCCAGCTCCATTCTCCAACATGGTCTATAAGGAGTTACAGCTGGATACACATTTTGCAGGTGAAGTCATCAGGGTCATTGGTGGCTTACTGATTATCCATATTCTGCAAGAATATTGTGCTGCAGGAATATTGGATCTTCTGTTGTTTATTTTTTGTTGAACGAAGTACAAAATAGTTCATGTTGATGAAATTTACTTTTGGTTGTTTTGTATGTGTGTCTTGCTTAGAATTGTATCTTTCAGAAATTAACAATCAAATTTCCTTCTTATTTGCAGACCTGATATTCCTGAAGAACACATTTTGTTGCATTTCACCAATTACAACAGATTTATTTTCCTCCCGCTTTGTAACATTTTTTTTCAGGTACTTTTCAGTTGTGGGGCCATACCATCCAGGTCGATTGGGCAGATCCTGAAAAAGAAGTCGATGAAGAAACTATGCAAAAAGTTAAGGTTCTTTATGTGCGAAACCTGATGATATCTACCACAGAGGAAACTATTAAGATGGAGTTTAACAAAATTAAATCTGGAGCAGTTGAACGTGTTAAAAAACTGAGAGATTATGCATTTGTCCACTTCTTTGACAGAGATGATGCAGTTGCTACAATGAATATTATGAATGGGAAGTGTATAGATGGTGCTAGCATTGAAGTCACCCTTGCAAAGCCAGTTAATAAAGATGGATCCTGGAAATACACTCAAGGTAATCAAGTTGGTATTAACTGTGAAAGTCAACGTCTGACATTTATAAATAAAGAAGATGGAGGACCTAAAACGCCAGGAAGATCTCCAAGCTTACCAACACGTTTGAATGGTCATCACAGTCCATGCTCACCTGAACTGGAGAGGTGCACATATCCGCTTTTCCCAGGAATAAAGCTGACACCTTTGAGCATTTATTCCTTAAAGCCTAGTCATTTTCAATCCTCAGTTACACACTTGGAGTATTACTGCAACAAAAATAATTGGGCACCACCTGAATACTACCTATATTCGACTACAAGTCAGGATGGGAAACAACTGCTTGTTTACAAGGTGGTTATTCCATCCCTTGCAAACAGTTCACAAGGTGCACTGAGCTATTTCATGCCTGATAAACTCTGCACAATGTTGGAAGATGCCAAGGAGCTAGCAGCACAATATGCATTGACACATTTAGGTAATTTATGTTTGCATTTTACAATTAAGACATTTTTTAACAGAAATACATGAGCTCTGCTTGTAGGAGCAAAAGGAATTATTTTTTCTGCAGACGACAGCTGACATTGGAATGGGCCTACACTGAATTATAGAATCACTATCAATCTGAATCTGTACAGATTAAAGAGCAATTGCTTTACTTTAGCCGTGAAAATTAATTTCCCTCCAATGCTTATCCAGTTCCCTTTTTAAAGCCATGATTGATTTCATTTTAGTAGATCGCTACTGAACTGTCGATTAAGCCATTACAAGGACCCAGAACTACACACATCCACTTGTTGCTCAACCATTATTTTATAAATCTTGCTTCCTTGCTCATGAACTCTTTGTCTCTATTCTGTGGTTTATTTTCAATGAAAATAGATGTCAAAATTTGGCCAAAAATTGCCAAGAAAATCTGAAAAACATTATAATTTAGAACTCTACCCTAGGGTTGGTGGAAATAGAATTCATGGGTTTGCATTTAGTGAAGAATTACTTGCAGTTCTGTGAGGAGAGAGCCAGGGAATAGCTCTGCAAGGAACTGCTGGGAACTGACATGAACTAATTGCCCAAGTGGCTTTTTTCTCTGCTGTAATTTGGTTCCATGATTGTGTGACTTGCAGGAGAATGTGGGTGTGGTGTTGTTCCCATTTACCTTGTGCAGCTTGCCTCTCCAGATGGGAAAAGGAGAAGCTATCAAAGCTTCTGTGTTTCCTGATTTTTGAAGCATTTCGAAAGAGGACGAGGCATTAGAAAGGATGACTAACCTGGGTAAAGAGGACAACAGTTCCTTAAGATATAAATTATGTGCAAAGACATGCCAAAAGAGATTTTAAATAGGTTTCTTTGAGGTAGAGTTTTTTTTAAATAGTTTAACTTATCAAAACTGGGCAGGGCAGAGACTGATACTCTGAACAATATATGTGAAGCTGCAATTGTCAGATAGGGGAACGTTATAGAAAGGGAAGTTTCTTGATGAGGCTTTATAATGATGATAATATGGATTTTGGCAGGTATGAAACATTTTTGGTTGGTTGTGCTAAAGACTTTGTGGCTGCACATGGTATGACACATCAGAAATTCAATTCCAATGAAATAAAATAAATTTCAGAAGAAACCACACAGACCCACAACTGATTATACATTTTTCGTACATGCAATGAAAGATAAAGTTCACCTCTTAAAAATTATGAGAGAAAGTAGAAAGAAACTATAAAGATTGATCTTACTTTGAAAATGTCAGGTCAGGAGTTAGAAATACATTCTCAAGAAGTTTCTAACAAAGCAAAAAAGTATATGAATAGCTTTCATTTATGATGCACCTCATTCTTGGTGACAATAATCTGCCATTTTCAAACCCTGATTCACTGTAATCCCCATAAATATTAGGTTTCAGCACAAAATGAATAAAGATGAAATTTATATTTTCTTGAAACTGGAAATATGTCTTGCTGCAAAATGCCTTGCTGTGTTGGAGAATTTTAACATATTTTAGGGATCCTTTTTTTTTTAAAAAAAATTGTCATTATTGAAAAGGTTATGATGTAATAATTAAAGTCCTTGTGAACAAAATAGGTGCTAAAATGAATTGATTGTTGCGAAAAGCTATAACTCAGATTTTGACACACTGCAGTTTATTCATTTAAAGAAACTTCTATAATTATACACTTTGAGTAAAATAATGTGCATATTTATGTATTTTCAGAGTACAGTTTGCGTCGGACTAACTCATTCAATAGTCTATCTCAAGTTGCTGCACCTCTCCAGACCTCTGCATCTAGTTTGCTTCAGTATACATCTAGACCCTACTCTTATCCAAGCTATCCATTGTCGACAACACTACCACTTGGTAATAATAATCATATTGGACAACGCCTGTATGTTTCTAGTCATGGTTCTTTCTTCTAAAGCATTGCAAGCCAAATATTTTGAAATTGTAAAGGATATTTGGGAAATTGCAAGTTATCTTTCTAAAATATTTGTGTTCAGTTGTTACACTATGAAATTTATTGCAATATAAAGGTGTATTTTTTGTGTATAAAAGCTTTATCAAGTTGTTTATATGTTCTTGTTAAAGACTTTTGAACACAGTTGGTGAATTTGGCAAGATATTCATCACATTTGGGATCCAAGTATGTTGTCTTTGCGTTGTCTTGCTCCAGAATACTTAGAGTTATTAATGCAGCAAAATTAAGATCGCTGTGATTTATAGCTACAGCAAAGCTTATTTTTCCTTTCATGTTGCAGTGTTTCATATCTCACTGGGGTTACTTTATACCTAACCCATCCACAAGGAATCTTACAGGGTTGGACACAGCACTGCTGCAACACTCCATCAGATTTAACTCACCATTGCATCAATGGAAATCAGAGGATATATAAAACCAGTGCGATACCACAAATGTTGTGGGTTGCCCACACAAAGTTAGGTTAAATTATTCCCACTGTTTCAAATTGTTAAACTGTAATTTTTCTAGTTTTTGCCATGCCTGCATGTTTCAGTTCAGAGATTGTTTTTGTTGTATGAGTTGAATTGTTGCAATCATGTGTTAATTAAACATCAGCAAAATGTTTCCAGTTTTGATTCATTTTTCAAGTAAAATATGAATTGATTATTGAAGACCAGAGCAACCAATGATGGAAACATGAAATTCATGCAGTGACACAATAAAGCCTATTTGTAAATGAAAATATTAATCTTAAAATCTGCAGTATTTTTCTTCTACCTGCCTAACTTGTCAGACAACTAGAAGAGACAAAATTCTGTGTACATTGTGTATTTTTGGATAAATAACAAATTAATATTATCAAGCACCTAAGTAAAAATACACACATGCACCAGAATTATTACTTGCTACAGTCAAATAGGTATTTTCGTAAAACCAAGCAAAATCCCAGCAGTACAGGAAAAAGATAATATAAAAGGTAGACAGCTAAATAAATATTGACTGTTTGCGTTAGAGCAAGAAAATATGGCAGGCAAGTCTTTTTGTGGTCCCAGGATAGTTTATGGGTAGTGAGGAATAGCTGTTGGACAAAACATGCTCTTAAACCTGTAGGTGCTGGACTTTAAGCTTCTGAACTTTCTTACCAAAGGTTGCAGTGAGAAGAGATTGTGTCCAGGGTAATGGGAGTCTGTTATGAAATCAGCTGCCTTCTTGAAGCAGTGCCTCACATAGATGTCTTCAATGGGTTGGGAGTTGAAGCCTGTGATGGTCCTGGCTACATTTATATTTTCTGCAGCCTTCTGTGTTCCTGGGCACTTGAATTACCAAACCAGGCCATGAAACCAAGGAGACCCAACACTTCATAAATAAAGACACAGAGTGCAAAATGCAGAGAAGTATTATTGAACTGTAAAAGCACTCGATAGACACAATTACTCCGTTGATAGAAATAATCTTGGAAAGGTTGCAATGACCCGAGAAAGGGTGTGAACAGGAAGAGGGCTGTAAAGATGCATGGTGGGTGTGTGACCTGAAACCAAAAATGTTTCACAAAAGTGGCATAATGATTTGCTCAGGTATAAGCTGTTCTTGAGTTATGAATGCATGACATATGGACACGTACATACAGATAAATTCCCAGAGTATTTATAAATTCAAAAGACTGATGTAAATATACACTGTATTCATTTCTATGAACAACAAACTACTTTCTCTCACATGCTGTACAATTCTTTCTGATTTGTCTTTTGTCCTTTTGATGCCATGTTAAAATATTGTGGAGGCATTTGAGAGATTTTTGTGTATTTTCCAACTTATAAATAGAAGCAGTTAATTACCCAGCCTGTTCTTAAGTTTGACTGAAGAAGATGCTGCTGAGGTGTCATCAAAGAAAGCTGTAGTTTAGATGATGGATGTACCAGACATTGATAAAGGACAGTTGTGAGAAAAGCCAGTCATTGATTGAATACATCTTTGCTTACTGCAAGAAGTGGAGGAAACAGCCACTATTCTGTAGCCATCTGAATGTAGGAAACTATCAATGTGCAAGGTGGATGTTGAAGAAAAGTACCTAAACGATCAATGGCTAACTTTTAAAGAAGTATTAAATGGTTATGGTGAAATAATGGCCATCAAAAGATGATCACTATACTGAGTGCATGTCTATACATATATATATATATATATAAAGAGAGAAAAAAAAATGCAGAAACTCGAGTTAATTAGCTTGTTGACACCATAATGCTGAATAGTGAAGAAGATTGTACAGAGTGGCAAAGATCAGGTAAGACAAGTGTGAGGTAATGCATTTCAGGATGTCATATATTGGCAAGACATGCAAGATCATAGATTCCTGAAAACGGTAACACAGGGATAGGATAGTGAAGAAGATATTTGCTATCTTATTGCATTTAAAGACTGAAACATCGAGAATGGTGCAGTTGAACAAAACATTGTTATGCCACTGTGAACAATTCTGTACAGTTCTGGTCGCTACACTGCAGGAAGTATGCAATAGTATCAGAGAGTGCAGAAGGGATTCACAAAGATGTTGCCTGGGCTGGGGGCATTATTTACAAGGAGAGATTGGATAGAGTGGAGTTGTTCTTACAGGAGGTTGAGGAATGATCTAATAACAATTCAGAAGATTCTGAAGGGCACAAATAAGGTGATTTCCCCCGCTAGGTGTAGATGAGTTTAAAACTAGAGGACATCATGTAGATTTATTTTTTAACTTTATATTTTTTAATTTGGACGTACAGCCCTGTAACAGGCCAATTCAGCCCAATGGGTCCATGCTGCCCAATTTACATCCCATTAACCTACACTCCAGTACGTTTTTGAATGGTGGGAGGAAACTGGAGTCCCCAGAGAAAACCCACACAGATATGAGGAAAACGTACAAACACTTTACAGACCCCGTGAGATTTGAACCCAGGTCTGGTCCCAATCGGTGGCGCTGTAAAGGCTTTGTGCTAACCACTACACCAACCACCAAAGTTATGGTGAAATCATAGAAATTTAAAGGCAATCTGAGGAGCAAGAATAAGATTTTCCACACAGTGTTGTGGTTTATATATGAAATAAACTGCCAGAAGAGGTAGAGATGGAAACAATGAGAACATTTGGCCAGGTACTTCAATACGATGGGGGCACACCTAATGCAAGCAAAATGGCTGAGCTCGGGCATCATGCCTGGCACAGATAAATTGGGCCAAATGGCTTGTTTCTGTGCTGTAAACCCTGTGACTCTAATGTTTGATCCAAGGAAAAGAATGTTGCTAAAGAGGTAGTCTAAGGGGAGCATGGCCATGCAGAGAATCTGACCAGATGTGTTCTAAAAGAGCTCTCCACGAAAAGAATTTAAAAGACGGTATGAAAGCTTAAAAGTCAGAATTTCATCGTCAAAAATGGATAAAAATAGTACTAAATAACCAAAGCAAAGAAAAATGAAAACTGAAGAAGCAGCAGCTGAGCCAGGAATATCGAGTGAAAGCCTGATTAGGAGTAGCACAGAAGGGGCTGTGGGACTGAGTGCAGTGGGGGGGGTTTGGCCCAAGATGTAACCAATATCTTGAACAAGATGGAAGCTTTGTGCGCTCACTTTACTGGTGTCCAATCAGTGATGAGACATTGGACATTGGAAATGATATTGGAAATTTTTTAAAACGTGGAAGACTTAATGGAACAAATGATGCAAGTGGAGGCTGAGCTGGACAAAACAAAAAAAAAAACAAGCTAAAGACTAGAAGAAAATGCGAAAACATGGCACACAGACAGAAAAGGATTAATGGATAAGATCAATCGTTGGAAAATTTCAGCAGACGTAATACTAAAATAGGTGGAATTGTGGATAATGGAGGTTTTCAAAGATTGCCAAGGGATTTGAACTGCTTAGAAAAATGGGCTGAAAGATGGAGTTTAATGCTGATAAGTGCGAAGTGTTTCATTTTGGAAGGAATAATCAAAACAGGACATACATAGTAAATGGGAGGGCATTGAGGAGCAGAAAGTTCTAGGAATAATGGTGCATCGTTCCTTGAAGGTAGAATCTCATGTGGATAGGGTTGTGAAGAAGGTTTTTAGAATACTGGCCTTTATAAATCAAAGCATAGAATACAAGAGCTGGGAAATTATGTTGAGACTGTTTTAGGCATTGGTGAGGCCAAATTTGGAATACCATGTGCAGTTCTGGCCACCAAATTATAGGAAGAATATCTCAAGGTAGAGAGAGCCCAGAGAAGATTTACGAAAATGTTATCTGTGTTTCAGCATCTAGATTACAAAGAAAGATTGAGCAGATTATGTCTTTATTCCTTGGAGCGTAAAAGGTTGAGGGGGGATTTGATAAAGGTATTCAAGATTATGAGGGGGATAGATAGAGTTGATGTGGATATGCTTTTTCCATTGAGAGTAGGAGAGATCAAAATAAGAGGTCATGAGTAAAGAGGAAAAAGTTGAAAAGTAACATGAAGGGGATCTTCTTTACTCAGAGTGGCTGAGTGGAATGAGCTTCCAGGAGAAGTAGTGGCGGTAGGGTCCATTTTGTCATTTAAGGAAAAATTGGATAGGTGTATGGATGGGAGGGGAATGGAGGGTTATGGGCATGGTGCAGGTAGGTAGGACTAGAGGAGAGCACTTAGATCAGTGCAGACTAGAAGGGCTAAAATGGGCTGTTTCTGTGTTTTAATTGTATATGATTATATGCCAATAACGTAAGAATCTTTGCAGTGAGAGAAGGAATTGAGGGAAGAGACCCATTGAGGTTCTTTGAAACATGGATCCCACAAATTCTGGGGCAAAACAAGCTAAATGTAAGGCTGCAAATTGAAAGGGCTCACCAGATCCTCGGACCCAGAAGAACTGGTGATCAACAACCAGACCAGTCCTGGTAAAACTTAAGTTACTGGGAGCATGATGCAGTCTTGGGAGCAGCATATGAATATACAAAAAATAATAATGGCCCATTAATGCTGGACAACAAAAAAGTCATGTTTTTCCAGGACTTTAGCTCTGCCTTGGACAAAAAATAATTTAATGAGGAAAAGAGACAACTTTGATCCAAAAACTTAAAATACTCAATGACTTATCCAGCATCACTGAGGTTCAATGTCTCAGAAGGCAATAGAAGATTTTTCAAGAATAAGGAAGTGAAAGAATTTTACAAAAGTTGTGAAAAAAATCAATTGAAAGATAAGATTGAAAAGCCCATTTTAAAATGGGACTAACTGAAGGATGTATCTTTTATCAATCTTCTCGCATGGAACCGTCCTAAAAGAAAAAAAAAATCACTGTAACAGACACGGAGAGCTCTGGAAAGAAAGGAAAGTGGAGAGGAAGTGGCAAGGTGGGGACTCCAATCTAAGGGGGATAGTGGCACTGGAGAGGAGCAGTTTCAAAAAAATGGCACTAAAGGGAGGGTTCTTCTTCAGAGGATTCCGCAGCCTTTCTCACAGGCTTCTGGGTTTTACTGCTTATGTCACTGTCAGAGCTCGGGATGTGTGTGTTTTTAAAGGGGAGATATGTATGTTTCTTAAAAGGGAATTGCTGCTCAAAAGGGGAAATGTTACATAAAAGGGAAATGCTGCAGTATTATTTAAAAAGTTGGAAAGGTCTTATTGTTATACAATATTTGTTTGAAAAGTACTATGGCTAAAACACTAAAGTTTATTAGTCTTAATATTAACAGGTTAAATGGGAGGGTGAAGAGGAAAAGGGTCTTGGAATACTGAAAGAAATTAAAAGTAAACATAATCTTTCTACAGGAAACACATCTTACTAAATTGGAACATGATAAATTGAAAAGAGGATGGGTAGGACAAATAATATTGTCTTTTGGTTTAAAGGCAAGAGGAGAAGCATTCTAATTTAAAAAAAAACAGTATTAATAGAAGGCACATTGATTGACCGGGATGGAAGATAATATGGCACATTGTAAAATTTATGGAGAAGCAAGGACATTTATGAATATCTATGCCCCAAATTATGACAAGGAAGCCTTTATGAAGGATATCTTCTTAACAGAGGGAAGACAATCCCACAGAGAGATAGACTATTCTTTTTACTCAAGGATACACGATTCATATACAACAATTAATTTATTTTTAATGTAATGCCCAGTTAAAAAGCAGAGTGATAAAAACAGAATACCTAGTGAAGCTCTTATCAGATCACTCACCATTAACATTGATTATTGGAGTAATGGAAAAACAAGAAAATGTATACAGATGGTGTCTCAACACCATATTACTTAAAATAACATATAGGAGCTTATTAAGAGACAAATAGAAATATTTTGTGAACAAATCAGCCATCTACTAATAACAGATTTTTGATATGGGACATGCTCAAAGCATATCTGAGGGGACAAATTACATCCTATACAAAAAAATCTTAAGAGAGAATATATGGCAGAAGTTAACAGTTTGGAGAAAGATATTACAGAATTAGAAAAAAAGTATCAAAGAGCAGGAGGACAAGAATATAGACAACTGGAGAATAAAAAAGCAAAGATACATTAAAAATGTATAGAACAGAAAAAGCTACACTAAAAACTAAACAAAATTTTTCTGAATTGATTCCAGATTTTGAATCTATGTGTCATTATTCAGTCAATTTTTGAATAGAGATAGATAAAGATGACCCCAATACTGCCCTGGGTATGTACTTGAGGGACTTCAACTCCATCTCAATCCAATTAGGATATTCATCTGTCTTTTCACAATGCAACAAAAGTTGCATATTTCTTAGAATTATAGCCCAGTAGTAAAAACAGAAGTTAGGTAGGGCTAATCCCCATGATTTCTAGTGTTCTGAAGATAGTTTTTATTCAATCTAGATTTCTTGTTTTGCCATATACATGACATAATAATTGATTAAAAATCCACTTTCAAACGGTAGCCACCGCCATCAGAAGCCGCACTCCTCCAGCAAGACCATGGCGACTCCTCCAAAAAGGATTTTTTAAAAATTGATTAAAACTTGTCAAAAAAGGACTTAGGAATAAATATCAGCTGTGATTGAAAGAGGTATAAAAATTTTGGTAGAATATTCATTTTAACTGAATTAATATGAGCAATCATTGAAAATGAGAGTCGTGACCATCCTGTAAGAATTAATTTGGTTTGGTTAACCAAAAGTGGAAAGTTTTCTTTAAAAAGATTTTTGAACTTCTTAGTTATAAGAATGCCAAGGTATTTAAATTGTTAATTCACTATTTTGAATGGATATTTAGAATAAAGTTCCGGTGCACCCTTCAGCGATAGTAATTTGGTCTTATGAAGATTGATCTTATAACTAGAAAATCTGCTAAAACGAGAAAATAATGATAGGATATTCAGTATGGATAGAATGAACATCTGGAGTCAATACAGAAAATTTCTGGACTTGTGGAATTTTGAGTTACAAGTCCTACAATATTTAATTATTTATTTCAACTAGCTATTTTAGATGCCGGTTTTTAACAATGAATTTTTTTAGGTATTAATAGTTTTAAAGATCTTTTTATAGAAAACATTTTATATCTCTTCGACAATCGGGGATTATAGTTAACCTATCAAATCGACATTATTTCAGATACTATCAAATTCGACATTTTGTTCACTCTTTTAACATTTCCTACTCTCCCTGTCCCAAATGTTATTAATAAACCCTTTGAGTTACAAGTTAGTCATAAAGGCATGATATCTACTTTATATTATAAACTATTGAATATGAAAGCAATTTTTTAAGTGGAATTAAAACTGAATGGGAGAATGATCTGAATATCTCTTTCTCAGAGGAAGACTGGACTTCAATTTGGGGTCTGATTTACGATTCAGCACTGTGCTCTGGGCATAGTCTTATTCAATTCAAAGTGCTACATCATGTACATTCCTCCAAAGTCAAACTTGCTCAAATTTATCTGAAATTAGTTCACTTTGTGACACATGTAAAATATTCGATGCTTCTTTGTTACATGTATTTTGGACTTTCCCTTATTTGCAAAAATATTGGACTGACATTTTTTAGAACTTTTTCAACCCAATTTAGAATCACTTTAGATCCATATCCAGTCATTGCACGATTTGGTTTTTCCAAAGATATAAATTATTATTTTATCTTCAAATCAAAGACAGGGTATAGCATTCTCCACTTGATTAGCAAGAAGAACAATTCTGTTAAAATGGAAAGATGAGTTCCCACCTACACATAATCAATGTTTTTTTAGATATTATGTCCTCTGGAGAAAATCAGACATAATGTCACGAAAATCAAGATTTCTTGATAAGACTTGGGGCCCACTTTCAGCTCATTTCCATCATTTAACTAATTAGGTGCAATGATGAATGTCACTGGGCATCCTTGTTTGGATCCCCTGAGGCCACTTCTTTGGATTTAACACTACATACAATATGAATTTTAATCTTGCTTTCTGTGGGTTTGATTTTTTTTCTTTTAATTTTTTTCTTATTTATCTCTTGCAATATTGTATGTATTACCATTTATTGGATTTAGAATTTAGATGTATTTCTACTGTCCCATATGTTATTATTTGTAAATCTGCAGTAGTTTCATTGCAATTGATTTCCTGATTTTTTGTTTGTTTTTCTGATAAAACTCAAAGTAATTTCAACAGAAAAACTAATCAAAAAATATGGGCGAGGAGAACGGGCACATAAAGTCTTATCTTGGCAAGTTAAAGCAGAGGAGTCATCAAGAACAATAAAAGCTATTAAAACAGAAACAAAATTCTAACATGTAAACAAAAGGAAATTAATGGTTTTTAGACAATATTACATATCAGAATTAAAATATACATATCAGAATTACTAGGAGACGAGAATGAAATGGAAGAATTTCTGTCAAATGTTGAAATTCCAAAACTCGAAGAGAGAGAAAAGATAGAACTTGATACCTACCCCCTTTGCAAGAGAAGAAATTGAAAAAGCCCTGGGTATCTAACAGGCTAATAAATCACTGGGGGAGGATGGATTACCACCCAAGCTTTACAGACTATTAATGGATGTTCTGAACCAAGCAATAAACACACAGACCCTCCCAGCATGCAATTATTACAGTGCTACCAAAAATATAAGGATGCATTAAAAACGTTATAAAGACCAAATTTCATTGTTAAATGCTGATTATAAGATCCGAGCAAAAGTGTTAGAGACTAGGACAATACCAAAATGGATACACACAGGCCAGGTAGGATTTGTTAAAGGAAGACATTCCTCAATTAGTCTAGGAAGGTTATTTAATATAATCCATTGGCAAAATTCAAACCGAATCCAAGTATAACATTTGCTTTGGACACGGAAAAACCATTGAACATTTGGAATGGTCCTTTCTATTTAAAACACTGAAACAATTTGGCATAGGCAGAACATTTATAAACTGGATAAAAACATATCCTAAACCACAAACTAAAATCATCACCAACAGCCAGATGTCAGCAGAGTTTACCTTGACTGGATTGAGTACACAGGGATTCCCCCATCCCCAGTGCTTTTTGTACTAGTGATTGGCAGAGATGATAAGAAGGGATCTAGATATAAAGGGCTTCAAAGGTGGACAAGAAAAACACAAAATTAGTCTATTTTCCAGTGACGTTCTATTATACCTATCAGACCCAGTTAAATATTTGGAAAAATTACAAGAAACACCAGAAAAATATGGAAGAGTAAAATTTAAATGAAAGACAAATGGAATAAAATATCTTGGAATTTTTTTTTTTCGAAACTTTATTTATTAATTTTAACATATGAAGAAAGTAAGTAATTCATGTACAGAAAAAATACAAAATAAAATAATACAAGTACAAAGTAACATAGTTAATACAATACCAATCTCGGCATCTCCCCTAACAACTAAAAACTAAGACTAAAAAAAAACTATTTTTAACCCCTAAACCCCCCCCCCTCCCCACCGCCACGATAAAGAGTGAAGAACTAATACTATTAGTATAATAAAAAAAATAAAAAATATATATCTTAAAAAAAGATCGATATATATAAAAAAACAAAAAAAATATTAATTAAGTATTAATTATTAATTCAAAAAAATTTCATTATATAAGAATATATATGAAAAAACAAAAACAAAAAGAACTTAAATGAAAAAAAAACCCAACAAATAATAAAAAAAACTTAAAAAAAAGAAAAAAAGAAAACATATATATAGAAAAAATATATAAAAAAATTTTTTTTTCTTAAAAAAATGATTAATTCAAACTTATTTAAATTGTATATAATCAATAACTGTGGTCGACTTTAACTCATAAAAAGACATCTTATCTTGTAGAGAAAAAGATATTCTTTCCATAACCAAACAAAACCATCTCTGAATACCACCTATCTTCTATTCTTCCAAGTAATCGCTATACATTTCTTGGCCACTGCCAGCGCTAAGTAAATAAAAGAGATCTGGTAATTATCTAATTCTAAATCAATCAACGGTTGCATATTCCCTAATAAAAATATATCAGGGTCTAATACAATATGAAGATTATATAGATTATTAAATACAGATTGAATACCTTTCCAAAATTGTTGTAACCGATCACACAACCAAACAGCATGTAAAAAAGTACCAGAAACCTGATCACAACGAAAACAAAGATCTGACTTACTAAAACCAATTTTTTTTAATTTTTCGGGTGTTAAATATAATTGATGTATAAAACTATAATTAATCATCGCCAATCTAGCATTAATCAATTTTCGAACACTATTACGGCAGATTTCAGACCAATCTTCTTCAGTTATTGTTAAACTTAAATCTTTTTCCCATTTCATTTTATCTTTATCCCAATCTATTTTACTTTCATTTTCCAACAAAATACAATACAAACCTGATATATAACCCTTCTTTGGAAATGAGAGCACATATTTCTCAAAATCAGTTTCAGACAGTAAATTCATTTGACGACCGCATACCTGTTTTACAAAAGATCTTAACTGATAATACACAAATATAGAATAACCACTTATATCAAATCTCTTTTGCAATTCTACCAAAGAACAAAAATGACCTTCTAAAAAAGTCAGATAAATTATGTATTCCTTTCTCCTCCCATTGTTTCAAAATAGTATTAGATACCGTGAAAGGAACAAGTTGATTATTATATAATGGTAATCTTCTTGACCACTTATTTTTCAATCCCATTTTATGTAATTTACTTGTCCATAAGAGCCAGCTCTTCAGCGCTTGACATCCTGCTTTGCGGAAACTGCCAAAGTGTTTGGCCTGAAGTCAGCCTGAAGAAAACTGAGGTCCTCCATCAGCCAGCTCCCCACCATGACTACCAGCCCCCCCCACATCTCCACCGGGCACACAAAACTCAAAACGGTCAACCAGTTTACCTATCTCGGCTGCACCATATCATCAGATGCAAGGAATTACAATGAGATAGGCAACAGACTCGCCAAGGCAAATAGCGCCTTTGGAAGACTACACAAAAGAGTCTGGAAAAACAACCAACTGAAAAACCTCACAAAGATAAGCGTATACAGAGCCGTTGTCATACCCACACTCCTGTTCGGCTCCGAATCATGGGTCCTCTACCGGCACCACCTATGGCTCCTAGAACGCTTCCACCAGCATTGTCTCCGCCCCATCCTCAACATCCATTGGAGCGCTTTCATCCCTAACGTCGAAGTACTCGAGATGGCAGAGATCGACAGCATCGAGTCCACGCTGCTGAAGATCCAGCTGCGCTGGGTGGGTCACGTCTCCAGAATGGAGGACCATCGCCTTCCCAAGATCGTGTTATATGGCGAGCTCTCCACTGGCCACCGTGACAGAGGTGCACCAAAGAAAAGGTACAAGGACTGCCTAAAGAAATCTCTTGCTGCCTGCCACATTGACCACCACCAGTGGGCTGATATCGCCTCAAACCGTGCATCTTGGCACCTCACAGTTTGGCGGGCAGCAACCTCCTTTGAAGAAGACCGCAGAGCCCACCTCACTGACAAAAGGCAAAGGAGGAAAAACCCAACACCCAACCCCAACCAACCATTTTTCCCCTGCAGCCGCTGCAACCGTGTCTGCCTGTCCCGTATCGGACTTGTCAGCCACAAACGAGCCTGCAGCTGACGTGGACTTTTACCCCCTCCATAAATCTTCGTCCGCGAAGCCAAGCCAAAGAAATTCATTAAATGTTTCAATATTGGTACATCATAAGTTCGTAATAAATTTTTATTCCATCGAAATAAAAATTCATTCGAAAATTTTTCAGAAATAACTGCCAATTCTATCTGTGCCCAACTAGGCGTATCTTGTGTGGCCATTAATGCACGAAGAAATCTAAATTGAGCTGCTTCATAATAAAATTGAAAGTTAGGTAGCCATAACCCTCCAAATTGAAAATCCCACATCAATTTTTTCAACGCCACCCTAGGAAATTTTCCTTTCCACAAAAAATCCCTAATTACTTTATATAAATCCTTAAAAAATCTTTTTTGTAAACAACAAGGAATTGATTGAAATAAATATTGTATACGAGGAAAAATATTCATTTTTATAGTATTAATTCTTCCTAATAAACCCAAAGGTAAATCTTTCCATTTAACTAAATCTGCCTTAATCTTCTTCATTAAAGGAAGATAATTAAGTGAATATAAATTTTGGTAGTCAGTATTAAATATCTTGGAATTGTGACTGACAATAATCTACAGACTTTGTATAAATTAAATTATGTTCCTCTTTTGGGGAAGGTAGAAAAAAACACCTGCAGAAAAGGAGAGATTTACCACTTACTTTAGTGGGAAGGTTAACTTCATCAAAATGAAAGTAATGCCAAGACCACAATATATTTTTCAATCACTGCTCATTCCGTTACCTAAAAATTTCTTTAAACTATTAAACAATGATATTAGACAGTGCCTATGGAATAACAAGGCAGCAACAATTGCATTGGAAAAACTGACATGGGACTATGGGCAGGGCTTCCGGATTAAAAAAAAGACTACCTAGCTGCACAGGCTAAATTTCTCGCAGCCTTCTTTGTGCAAGACAGCTCCCCCCACCCCCACACCTCTTGGATTCAGATGGGAATGTACTCAATGAGCGAGGGAAAGCAAAGGATTTTATCTATAAATGGAGTGTCAAATCGCAAACAAAACAAATAATCCTATACTTATAACATATGATCAGAATGTGACAGGCAATTAACAAGCGAATCGGAAAAAAAGTAGGGATATCAATAAAAGATGCACTGTGTTATTACCTATGAACATGGGCAATAGAATATTAAATTTGTGGTATGAAAATATATTAAAAACTGTAGCACGGAAGGAACTCTTATGTCCAAACAACTAAAACATAAATATGGAGTGGCCAATGGGACCTTTTATTTTTTTTCTCCAGCTAAGATCATTCTTAAGAGAAAGATGGGGATAAAACAAGTGAAATTGAATGAATGGACTGGAGGGGGAATACACCCAAATTTACAACAAAAATGTATAATGCTCTCCAAAGTGAAAGTGAAAACCAGGGTTGCAAAGGTCAAAGGGAAGATGGGAGTCACACTTGGGTGCAGTAATCACAGAAAGAAACTGGTCAAGTTGGTGTATGGACAGTATGACATCAATTCTAAATACAAGATATGGACTAGTTCAATATAATTTTCTACACCAGTTATATCTTATTCCATAAAAGTTACATAGATCAAAAGCAGAAATTTCAGATATATGTTTCAAATGTGGGATTGAGGCAGGAACTTTTGTGCATACCACGTGGTCATGTGTGAAAGCGAGGCCATTTTGGCAAGAAATTGCAGAAACACTAACCCAGATAACAGGAGTGGCCTTTGCGGGCGACCCAGAGTTATATCTATTAGGCGAAATAAGCAACAAATTGACTAAATATCAAATCTCATTTATAAAATAGCACAGGCAGTTGCAAAACGGAATGTATCGCAATCACTTGGAAATCTGACTCCCCTCTACCCATAGCAAAACGGACTGCAGAAATGAATGAGTACAGGTAAGTCAATCGGAAAAGATTAACAAATATAATGTGAGCCTGTAGTGGCCCATGCACAGAGATGAGGACCAGCCTATAAAATAGTCAACAAACGCGGCAACCGAGTGGACCTGGGCGTGACACTGACCACTGTCCCAGGTAACCTCCCACATGGCGGGAAGACAGGGATCTGCAGTGGGTATGATGCGTGGGCCCTGATGTCACTGCCTGGGCCCCATATTAATTCAATAACTAGTGCAAAAAATCAGTCTCGACTTCAAGTCTTTGGAGTACGTGTCATTCTTCTCCATGCCCACGTAGTGTGAATGCTACATTGGTGACCCTGACTGGTCTAACCAACAGTTGGACCCAAAGATGATGGACCAGGTCAAGCCAGTGACCATCCACTCATTGTCAATCAGGTTCTCAACATGGACACACATGTGCTTTGAGCAGGCTGAGGCTCAGTTCCAGCTTCGACACATCACCATCGACAACACCTGCCACTTCTACATCATGAGTGCTCTCGATCAGGACACATGGCAAAGGCCATGAACTCCTACTTACAGACGATGACTTCAGCGATCCTTGGAGGGTTGCGGCCCAGGTGGACATGCTCTGGAGAGTGAAGATCACCAGCACCATCATAGACCATATCAGCAAGCCCCACAAGCAGCCGTCTGAGAGACAAAGACCAGTGAAGAGGCAACTTAATACCCTGGGATAATTCTGCTAAAATCATCAGCGACAGGGTGCGGAGGTCTGTCGATGCCGCCCACCCTGCAGGTTTCTGGGAAATGCCTTGGCCCACTGTCGGTGATGGCTGTGGCAGTTGGCCCATGTGATAGCCTCCTCTACGTTTGGGACTCCTTGTTGGCCAGGCATCTCCTGGTTGACACTGGCATTGAGATAAGCGTCCTACCCGCATGCCTCGACACCCGCAAAAGCAAGCAGGGCCCAGCAATGAGAGAAGGCAACAGCTCTTCCATCCAGACTTTTGGTACCAGCACCATCCCCCTTCGGTTTGGCAACAGCCACTTTACATGGACCTTCACCCTCGCGGCAGTTGAGCTCCTGGAAGCCAACTTCCTTCGTGCCCTGCCTGCTTGTTGACCTTAAGGGACAGCGCTAAGTGGATGCCAGAACTTTTCAGACTCTAACTCTGGGGGAAGCCAAGCTACCCGCCACCCACCTTGACTCTATAACGCTTTCAGATAATGAATTCCCCCCACGTCCTAGTGGGGTTCCCTTCAATAGTAGCACCACAGCTTTCCATGGCTGAGCCACATTCTGACCGAGGGCCCCTCACTCCACGGCAGGGCACTCTGACTCCCTCCTGAAAAGCTCAGCTAGCAAAGGAGGAGTTTAAGAAAATGGAGGAGCTTGGGTCGTGGGGTGCTCCAACAATCCCTGGGCCTCCTCCTTCCACATGGTGCCGAAAACAGCTGGGGTGGGGGGTGTGGAGGCCATGTAGCCACTACCACCACCTCAATGAGGCCACCATGCCACAGATATCACATGCCCCACATCCAAGACTTTGCCACCAACCCACACAGGGCACGGGTGTTTTCGAAGGGTGTCCTCATCCGTGGGAACCATCAAATCCTAGTTCCCCCCCAGGGCGTCCTCAAGACTGCGATCATAACCCCCCTTTGGCTTGTTCTAATTCCTCCGCATGCCCTTCGGTCTGAAAAATGAAGCACAAACTTCCCAGTAGCTGATGAACATAGTGGGCCAGGTCATCCCATTTGCATTTATCTATTTGGACGATATCCTCATCGCCAACCACAGCCACAAAGACCACGCTGCCTACCTGAGACAACTATGCACCTGGTTTAGTGATGTTAGTTAACAATTAACCCCACAAAGCACCAATTTGTCCTGGACACTATTGACTTCCCGGGGCACAGAATAAACAAGCACAGGGCAACACCCCTCCCTGAAAAGGTCGAGGGGGTCCAGCACTTTGCTAAACCATGTACAGTAAAAGGGCTACAGGAATTCGCCAGTATGATGAACTTTTACCACAGATTCATACCGGCAGTGGCCCACATCAGGCGCCCCTCTTTGCACTGATGGCAAGCAAGTCAAAGGACATTACCTGGGTCGATGAATCTTCAAGGGCATTCCAGAATACCAAAGACACACTGGCCAATGCTATCCTCCTAGTACACCCCAGACCAGAGCCACCTACCGCTCTGACAGTTGACGCCTTCAGCACAGCAGTAGGAGGTGTACTGGAACAGCTCATTAAAGGCCAGTGGCAATCCTTGGCCTTTTTCATCAAGTACCTCTGCCCCCCAGAGCTCAAAAACAGTGCTTTTAACTGAGAGCTATTGGTGCTGTACCTGGTGGTAAGACATTTCCATTACTTTTTGGCCGATGAATACTGCAACCATGCCAACCTGAGGGTGACACTGGCCATCATCCCAGGTGACCTCCCACACCATGGGAAGACAGGAGCTGCAGCGGGAATGCTGGCTAATCACAGGTCAGTTCTCCAGTAATGCGTGGCCCTGACTTCAACACCTGGGGCCCATATAAATCCGATGGCCAGTGCAATAAACTAGTCTCGACTTCAAGGCTTTGGTGTGCGTGTCATTCGTCTCTACGTCTGCGTAGTGCAAATGCTACAAGCCTCTTGCAGACACTGTATTGAGGCATATGGAAATTTTGTGTGCTTTTACATGCATTTTGTATCTATATTCAAGAAAGAAAGTACAAAAAAATCACTCAGGAATGGTAGGTTTAGATTTAGGGAAATTAGCATTATTAAAAATATAGTATTGGAGAAATTAAGAGGATTACAATTCTTGATCTGATGTCCTTCACCTCAGAATGTTGAAAGACTTATCCATGGAGATACTGGATGACTGGTTGTCATCTTGTCAAATCTCATAGACACTGCAACATTTTGAGCTTAAAACCCTGCAGAAGATCAGAAGATAATGGATACAGCCCAGGCAAAACCCTCCCCACCATTAAGAACATCTACAGGGAACGTTGCCAATGGAGAGCCACAGCAATCATCAAAGTCCCCCACCACCCAGCACACACTCTGTCCTTGCTGCTACCATCAAGAAAGAGGTAGAGGTGCCATAAGACTTACACCACCAGGTTTAGGAACAGTTGCTACCCCTCCACCGTCAGACTCCTCAGCAACAAGCTCAATCAGGGACTCACTTAAGGACACTAACTCGTGCACTTTGTTTTTTCCCCCTCTCTGCGTTGCAGTTTGTTCACAAATCTTTATTTGGTCACATGTACGTTGTGTACATTTTTGTTTGCACTACCAATTAGTGGTAATTCTGCTGCACCCACAGCTACAAAGGAAGCTCAGGGTTGTATGTGATGTCATGTATGTTCTCTGACAATAAATCTGAAATAATTTCCTATGGAGGTACAAAAACTAATGCCACTATTGAGATCGAAAGAAAATAAACAGCTGTAGCGAAAATGCTGAAATTGATCCTTCTTAAAAAGGGTAATGGAATTGATTTAAAAAAGATAATAGCAAATAACATGAATGCTTGTGGATTTATGAAAGGAAATTGTTGTAAAGTTCATTAGAGTCCATGCAACAATCAATGACCCATGCATAGTCCTCCGACTTACTAGTAATTGGTCTTTTATGCCTGGCAATTCAAATGCTTGCATCATCCAGTCAGACAGTATGATCCAAATTTCAGCTAGCTCTGGATGAAAAATTCCTCCTTACATCCCATCTAAACTTCTAACCTGGACCTCAAACCTATGGTATTGTTAATTTTTAACAGTAGTGGGTGGGGGGGTGAGGGGGGGGAGAGTTTACCATCTACTCTGTCTCTTCCCTTCACAATGTATTCCCCGATAGATCTCTCTCCTCTGCTTGTCGCCACAGGTATCTGTGGAAGCGAGATCACTGGGTGCATTTAAGGCAGAGATCGACAGGTATTTGATTAGTCAGGGCATCAAGGGTTAAGGGGGGGAAAAAATGGGGTGTGGATGGATCCGCTCATGATTAGAATAGCAAAGCAGACTTGATGGGCCAATGGGCCTACTTCTGCTCCTATGTCCTGTGATCTTTTCAATAATAATCTAGCTTACTTTTTTTTAGAATGTGAATGACTCACATTTACCCACATTGCAGCTATTTTTTAATGTTTTCCAAATCTCCTCGTTTCCCTCTCATCTTGGTAATTTTGTTCGCTTTTGATTTGATGCTTTTCTATATCCATTTCATGATCTAAGGCTGCCAAACCTATCGTTAGTGTCCCTAACTGGAATGTACAGTACATTAAGTGCGCACTGTGAAAAATCTCTTGGAGTGTCCTCCACTGTCCCACCATTTAATTGATGTTCCAGGACCATGCCAGCCAACTTCACTATGTTCAGGCAAAATACATGGGTCTGAGATCTTACTCTTTTCACCCTCCATCTGTATGAAAAATTCAACCATATTGTGATCTCTTTTTCCACTCTATGAGATTATAATTCTTTCTTAATCATAACATAGTACCATACCATATTTAAAACAGCATGTTCCCTTCCAGGATTCATAACATATTGTTCAAATTGTGGATGCATTCTATGAACTCCTTCACTTCAAGCCAAAGTCCAGGAACAGTAAAGCCCCCAGAAAGAGGTTCAATGTTGGAAACTTGCAGTCAGACGAAGTGAGAGGAAACTTCCAGGCAAACCTCAAAGCAAAGCTCGAGGATGCAATCCGCCTCACGGACTCGTCCCCTGAAACCCTCTGGGATCAGCTGAAGACTACCATACTGCAATCCACTGAAGAGGTACTGGGCTTCTCCTCCAGGAAAAACAAGGACTGGTTCGACGAAAACAACCAGGAAATCCAGGAGCTGCTGGCAAAGAAGCAAGCTGCCCACCAGGCTCACCTTGCAAAGTCTTCCTGGCCAGAGAAGAAATGAGCCTTCCGTCGTGCATGCAGCCATCTTCAGCGCAAACTCTGGGAGATCAAAAATGAGTGGTGGACTAGCCTCGCCAAACGAACCCAGCTCAGCGCGGACATTGGCGACTTCAGGGGTTTTTATGAGGCTCTCAAGGCTGTGTACAGCCCCTCACCCCAAGTCCAAAGCCCGCTGCGCAGCTCAGACAGCAAAGTCCTCCTCAGTGACAAGATCTTCATCCTCAACTGATGGTCAGAACACTTCCAATCTCTTTTCAGTGCCAACGGTCAGTCCAAGAATCCGCCCTGCTCCAGCTCCCTCAACAGCCCTTAAGGCTAGAGCTGGATGAGGTCCTCACCCGGGAAGAGACATATAAGGCAATTGAACAATTGAAAAGTGGCAAAGCAGCTGGTATGGATGGAATCCCCCAGAGGTCTGGAAGGCTGGCGGCAAAACTCTGCATGCCAAACTGCATGAGTTTTTCAAGCTCTGTTGGGACCAAGGAAAGCTGCCTCAGGACCTTCGTGATGCCATCATCATCACCCTGTACAAAAACAAAGGCGAGAAATCTGACTGCTCAAACTACAGGGGAATCACGCTGCTCTCCATTGCAGGCAAAATCTTCGCTAGGATTCTCCTAAATAGAATAATACCTAGTGTCGCCGAGAATGTTCTCCCAGAATCACAGTGCGGCTTTCGCGCAAACAGAGGAACTACTGACATGGTCTTTGCCCTCAGACAGCTCCAAGTAAAGTTCAGAGAACAAAACAAAGGATTCTACATCACCTTTGTTGACCTCACCAAAGCCTTCGACACCGTGAGCAGGAAAGGGCTTTGGCAAATACTAGAGCGCATCGGATGCCCCCCAAAGTTCCTCAACATGGTTATCCAACTGCACGAAAACCAACAAGGTCGGGTCAGATACAGCAATGAGCTCTCTGAACCCTTCTCCATTAACAATGGCGTAAAGCAAGGCTGTGTTCTCGCACCAACCCTCTTTTCAATCTTCTTCAGCATGATGCTGAAACAAGCCATGAAAGACCTCAACAATGAAGACGCTGTTTACATCCGGTACCGCACGGATGGCTGTCTCTTCAATCTGAGGCACCTGCAAGCTCACACCATGACACAGGAGCAACTTGTCCGTGAACTACTCTTTGCAGACGATGCCGCTTTAGTTGCCCATTCAGAGCCAGCTCTCCAGCGCATGACGTCCTGTTTTGTGGAAGCTGCCAAAATGTTCCATCAGCCAGCTCCCCACCATGACTACCAGCCCCCCCACATCTCCATCAGGCACACAAAACTCAAAACGGTCAGCCAGTTTACCTATCTCGGCTGCACCATTTCATCGGATGCAAGGATCGACAATGAGATAGACAACAGACTCGCCAAGTGTAATGGAGGATTAAAACCATGTACCCAGATGCTTTTTGCTTATGTGGAACTGACGACACTGGGTCCACACGCAGGTCACCTTACTTTCAGATCTAGCAGATGTAATTAAACTCAGCCATGGGAATTTATCTGAAGATACACTTTGAAATGGAATTCCACTGTGAGGCCCAGGGAAAGCAGTTGTCAAATGCAACACTCTGAAATTGACGAATTAGTCACAGCCTGTCTTGCTCGAGAAGTTTTAATAAGTCTTTGTATCTACGAGATAAACCAGGAAATCATAACATCCTGGTTCCATAATAATTAATCTTCTAAATTGTAGAATATAATGTTCAGTTTTGATTTTGACTGACAAATATTAGAAGGAGTAGGTGCATGATTAATTGTTTTTGGGGTATATAAGCCTGTGGTCCTGCTGCTGAAGTTTAGACTCTCCGAGGGGTGGGAACACCCCTTGTCAAGAAGGAAGATCAGCCAGAGTCCGAGCAACTTCTCTGTCGGGGGAGGTGGAGAAGCTGCTACCAGCGCCCTGAAAACCTACTACAAGTGTGCAGTCGTTGCTTCGCTTCAGCAATTGGGACCAGTCCAAGCGTTGATAAGTATAGTTGGGAAGGGCTTGCATATTGTAGTGTGAAATCAGCTTTTGAATTAGTAATAAACATTTGTATAAACTGAACTTCTCTCGGTGTGTGTGTCTATTTTCTTTCGGTAGCTCAAACACTGCGACCAATCTAAAATGAACAAAATGAGAGGTATAAGTTTACCCAAGACACCAAGGCAAATAGCGCCTTTGGAAGACTACACAAAAGAGTCTGGAAAAACAACCAACTGAAAAACCTCACAAAGATTAGCGTATACAGAGCCGTTGTCATACCCACATTCCTGTTCGGCTCCGAATCATGGGTCCTCTACCAGCATCACCTACGGCTCCTAGAACGCTTCCACCAGGTTTGTCTCCGCTCCATCCTCAACATTCATTGGAGCGACTTCATCCCTAACATTGAAGTACTCGAGATGGCAGAGGCCGATAGCATCGAATCCACGCTGCTAAAGATCCAACTGCGCTGGGTAGGTCACGTCTCCAGAATGGAGGACCATCGCCTTCCCAAGATCGTGTTATATGTCGAGCTCTCCACTGGCCACCGTGACAGAGGTGCACCAAAGAAGAGGTACAAGGACTGCCTACAGAAATCTCTTGCTGCCTGCCACATTGACCACCACCAGTGGGCTGATATCGCCTCAAACCGTGCATCTTGGCGCCTCACAGTTCGGCGGGCAGCAACCTCCTTTGAAGAAGACTGCAGAGCCCACCTCACTGACAAAAGACAAAGGAGGAAAAACCCAACACCCAACCCCAACCAACCAATTTTCCCTTGCAACCACTTCAACCGCGTCTGCCTGTCCCGCATCGGACTTGTCAGCCACAAACGAGCCTGCAGCTGTCGTGGACATTACCCCTCCATAAATCTTCGTCCACGAAGCCAAGCCAAAGAAGAAAAGAAGAAGGGTGTGGCACTGGTAGCAATCTTGAGAGTATTACCTTCGAGATCCTGCCCTAAATTTGGCTTATAGGACTTTATACCATTTTTTCCTGTATATCATTGGTACCTATAAGCACTCTGACAATGGACTGCTCACCCATTTCCTTCAGAATACCCTGCAGCTACTCTAAAAGGTCATTGACCCTTGCACCTAGGAAGCAACACCATCTGGGAGTCCTGTTTGTGGCCATAGATGAGCCGGTTCCCCTTACCATGGAATCTCTAGCTCTGCTGTTCTTTTTTCCTGCCCTCCTGCCTCTGACACTAAGGATGTGCAAGTCAATACTGGGGGAAATTGAAAACCCCCCACTACAACAACCCTGTGCATTTACAACTTTTCATCACCTGTCTACATTTTTTCCACCACCACCACCCAGTAGCTACTGGGAGGTCTAATGTATGAATCTATCAGAATATCAAACCTATAGGTATAAACCAGGGATAGGCAACCTTTTAATTTAGACATACAGCATGGTAACAGGCCATTTCAGCCCATGAGTACATATCGGGGGTACAGATTAATTAAGCGGCATGAACTCCTGGATCAAAATGGCCTGTAACCGTGCTGTATGTATAAATTAAAAAATAAAAGGTTTTCCACTCCGGTATAGACTATTAAACCTACAACAAAGAACCAATCTTTCTTATTTCTGATCTCTCGCCGCACTGCTTTAGTGGATAAGCCTTTTAGGATTATCCAGCACAGCTGTGACATTGTCCCTGATTAGCAATGCAACACCTCCCTCATTTTATCTCAGTGGAGCTCAGTCGAAGCCCTTTAAACCATGATGCTGTGCCGATTAATATAAACCAACTCTACATTCCTTCCTTCCTACTGCCTTCTGCTTTCTTAAACCATGTGCCTATCTATGAGTCATTTGAATGACCCGATTGCAGTTCCAGCCTCCACAACCATTCCAGGAACCCACCACTCTCCATTAAAATAAATTTACCTCTGGCATCCCCCCCCCCCCCAAAACTTTCTTCCACTCACCTTAAACAGATGTCCTGAGGTATTGGCCATTGCCATCCTGGGAAAAATGTGATATCTGTCCATCCTATTCGACATCTCTCATAACCTTTTACACCTTTTATTTCCCATTACTCCATAGAGAAAAGCCCCAAATCACTCAACCTTTCCTCATGAGGCATGTTCTCCAATCCAGGCACCACCCTGCTAAATCTCCTTTGAACTGTCTCCATAGCTTCTTTAATGAGGCAATCAGAACTAAACACAATATTCAAAGTGTGGTCTAAACCATAGTTTTATAGAGTTGCTGTGGTGGGCTGGGTCAACCCCTCACATGACGGGTTGAATGACTGTAGCGAACAGCCAGCGCGGCAGGGCACAGGGGCTTTCCCCCCACCACACAGACGTTCCAGGTTGCAGGAGCCCATTGCCAGGGGAATGACCAGGTCTCACAGCAGAATTATGACATCACTCCCATGAGGCTTCGCCTCCCCTAAAAAGGAACGAGCGTGGTTTGAATAAATGGCAGTTACTGGTTTACTTGCTCAGTGTGGACAGCATTTATTTCAGCAGCTCTGCCTTCAATAGTGCTCCACTGCAACATTACCTTGCGGCTTTTGAACTTAATTCCCGACTAATGAAGCCAACACTAGCACCTTCTTAAGCATCCTACCGGTTCCTCCACATTGCTGAATTCTGCCATTGACTTTGTATTCTGACTTCTGGTTCACCCTTCCAAAGTGCATTTCCCGATTAAACTCCGTCTGCCACCTCTCCACCCAACTCCGGATCCTCTCTAACTGATCTAAAGCAACAAATTCCAGGAAGATTGAGCTGCAAATCCTATCCCACTCTGTAATCGCCATTTATTGATTCAGGCTCACAGTTCATCTGCTTTACCCATAGAATCATGGATCCATAGAATACTACAGCACGTAAAAAGATCCTTTAGCCCATCTCGTCTGTGCTGAACTATTATTGTACCTAGTTCCATTGACCTGTACTTGGACCATAGCCATCCATACCCCTCCCATCCTATCCAAATTTTTCTTATATGTCAAAATCGAGCCCGTATTCAGCAGATAGCTCATTCCACCGTCTCACTACTCTGCATGAAGAAGTTCCCCCAAATGTTCCCTTTATGCATTTCATCTTTCACCCTTAACCCATGTCCTCCCTTTCTCATCTCACCCAACCTCAGTGGAAAAAACCTGCTTGCATTTTTACTCTACCTCTCATAATTTTGTACATCTTTATCAAATCTCCCTTATTCTTCTCAGCCCCAGGAAATAAATTTAATATTTTTGTTTGTATTTAGACATACTGGCTCTTCCGCCCCACAAGCCCATGCTGCCCAAACACACCAATTAACCGACAACCCCTGTATGTTTTTGAAGAGCGGGAGGAAAACAAAGCATCTGGAGGAAACCAATGCCAATACAGGGAGAATGTACAAACTCCCTCCTTGCTGCCCACTACACCTACAATTCTTCTGCATACTTGCTAATTCAATTTACCACATTATCATCCAGATCATAGATGACAAACAACAATGGACCCAACACTTATCCCTGAGGCCTCCAATCAGAGAGAAAATCATCTATGACCACTCTCTGGCTTTTTACACAGAGCCAATGTCTAATCCAATTTACTACAGGTAGTCCCTGACT
This sequence comes from Narcine bancroftii, assembly GCF_036971445.1. NCBI lineage: Eukaryota > Metazoa > Chordata > Chondrichthyes > Torpediniformes > Narcinidae > Narcine > Narcine bancroftii. The sequence continues at coordinate 221,416,799 of NC_091471.1, forward strand.
TACAACCATAATGGGGATGGAGGATTGGTTGTTACTTGGGCTTGGTCATGTCGGGAAACAAGGACTTTGGGTTGTTGTGGGGAATGGAGAGTGGGGACCACTGTATATAGTACTTTTAATACATAATATAAACTTTTACTGTAGTTTTAATAAAGATTTTTTTAAAAATTTTGGTCGTATGTGAAGGCGGATGTAACTCACGTAGGTTGAAAGTTGAGGATTACTCTTGAATGCTGAGTGAATGAACCTTCCTGACTAACTTCCCATGCTAGACCTTGTCAAAGGCCTTACTAAAGTCCATGTTGTCAACATTCATGCGCCTTCCTTATAATTACCTCAAGAAACTCTATAAATTGGTTGAACATGACCTACAACGCACAAAGCCATGTTGATTTTCCCTAATCTGTCTCTATCTATCCAAATATTTGCACATCTGATTTCTTGGCATTCGTTTCAATAACTTACTACTGACGTCAGGCTTGCCAGCCTACAATTTCCTGGATTATTCATAGACCCTTCATATTCTTGCATTAAAATACAGACACTCAGCCCACATACCTCACTGTGAACTTTCACTTGTCCCTTGACAAGGTCTTGAATGGTAGGCTGGTCTGGAAGGTTAGATACAGGGTAACCTAGCATGGAATACAAGATTGATTTAGTGCTCAGAGTCACAGGGTGGGAGCGGAGGGTTGTTTAATAGTTTTGAGGTCTGTGACTGCAGATTGATGCTTGGTTCACTGTTGTTCATCCTCTATATTAATGATTTGAAACAGAAGGTAATTGGCTTTATTAGTATGTTTGCGGATAAAATTGGTCATGCAGTGGACAATGAAGGATATCTTAGATCACAACAGTATTGAGATCAATTGAGGAAGTGGGCCAAAGAATGGAAAATGGAATTTAATTTGGACAAAGACATTTTGTTAATTTAAACCAGGGTTAAGACTTGCATAGTAAATGGTAGGACCCTGGTGCAGCACACAGAGACCCAAAAAAAATCAAAGTATATAGATCCTTGAAAGGGTTAGGGTCTGACACAGGTGGACAGATCTGTCAAATTTGTAATGAGTACAAGAATTTGGATTTTATGCTGGAAATTTGCAAGGTGTTGGCGAGACCACATTTGGAGTATGGTGTGCAGTTCTGGTTGCAAGTCACAGGAAAGATATGAGTAACCTATAGAAGATGCAGAAAATATGTGTAAGAATATTGTCGGGACTGGAGGAATTATGTAAATAATGATGATGAGATTTATTATCATAAATGTAAGTTCAATGTACAAATGCAATGATTTTTTTGCTCGTAGTAGGTATACAGGGACATAAAATACACTAACAAGCCATGTATAAATGAAACTAACAAAATGCACTATGAAAGAATGACAATAATATAGAATTACAGATTAATGTTCACAGTTGCAGCAACGCAAAAATGTGTTGTTTCAATAGTACAGACAGACTTTTGATAATCTAGGAGTAGCTTTATAGTTCGGGTTGAATGGGGACATCAAGAGATTGATTGATAGCAGTTGGAAATGTTCCTGAACCTAGAGGTTCTGGACTTCATGCTTCTGTTCTTTCCACCTGAAAATACCTGTGAGAAGGATTGTGAAAAGGATGATGTAGATCCTTTATAATGTTGGCTGCCTTCTTGAGGCAGTCTTCTATGGACAGGAGACTTAGTTGGCCTGACACTTTCTGCAGCCTTCCGTGTTCCTGGGCATTCAATGTTCCAAACCAGGCCATGATGCATCCAGTCAATATACTTTCCACTGACCTGCAGACCTTTGATAATGTCACTGATGACATGCTGACTCTCCCCAAACTCCTGAGAAAGTTGAGCATTGGTGTGGCTTCTTCACAGCTGCTTCAAGAAGAGACTGGATAGACTGGGACTGTTTTCTCTGGAGTGAAGGAAACTGCGGGATGATCTAATAGAGGCTGATGAAATGGATTGTCACAGTCTTTTTCCCAGAGCAGGGGAAAGTAAAACTTGAAGACACAGCTTAAAGATGAGAAGGTAAAGGCTTAAAGGGAACTGAGGGGAATGGGTGTGTGGAACAAGTTGCCAGAGAAAGCGGTAGAGGTACAATTGCAATGTTTCAAAGTCTTGAGGCAGGTACATAGATATGAATGGTTTGAAAGATATGGGAACCAACCAAGGAAGGCACCTTTGTCAGCAGGGACAAGTTGTGCCGATGACCGGTTTTCAGAATGTATAACTCCATGGCTCAATAAGCTTCCACAGAATGATTGTTTTGTGGAACAATCAATTCCACAAAATTGGAATTTTTTTTTCCTACTGAGATGAGAGGTTCCATTCTTACTGGGAGCTCAGAGGACAGTGATAAATAAAATCTGTCCCTTAAATGTCCGTCACCAACAGACCACTCATGAACTTTGCTTAGTTGTGCTCATGAAGCCCTCTTTTAAATTCACGGTCAGATTCATTAGCACCAAGAACTATAATTGGTTAAATATATTGGCTGAAAAGATCATCAGGGAAGATGCATGAAAAGTGATCAGAAGGCCCTTATAACATTAGCTTAACAAATTATCCCAACACATAATATGTTAAGCTCATGTTACTTGCATTAATTCTGTACACCCAACTCTGAAACCACGTTTATAGAAATTTGAACATTTATCTAACACTTGATATCATATTTTTCATTATGACCATCGTCCCCAATGATGGCAACTCATAGCAAAATGTTTAATTTGTTTATTCCAGCCTACTTGTGATTACATTCTTCCCAGCAATCCAATGGCAGAGCAAAGAAATTTGGGAAATTGATTCCTGACAGCTAAATATTGTAAACCTGACGCAATTCTGTATTGAGCAGTCCTCAGTGGTGCAGCATTTCATCTGGAATTTCTGACGACACTATCTTCAATTGCTCCTGGTTTGAAGTGTCATCTGCCATGTCTTGGATTCGTTAATGTGGTTGAATGGTGGCATGGCCTTCAACAACAGAGAACAGAGCCCATCTCCAAAGAATGCCTGAAAGATTTGATTTGCTTTGCTGGAACTCAGTACTGTAAGGTTATTTTTAAAACTAACATTCAGAAGCAATTAAAAACTATTAAATATAAAATGTTTAAGACCTTTTAAAATGACTTATTTTGCAACATAATAAGCTGAGAAATATAATGACAAATATTGAAATATAATTGCTGAGAAATCCCCAAAATTTAAAAAAGCATTACTTACCTTCCCCTCTGCATTATTATCCATACAGTAGAACACTGGTGCAGCTCGTACAACTGTTACCTCACAGCGTCAGCGATATGGGTTCAATCTTGATCTCTGGTGTAGAGCGTGAATGCTTTACCTCCGATATTGTGGGTTTCCTTGGAGGGTTCTGGTTTCCTCCCACATCCCAAATTAATTCTCCAGGGAAATTGTCTCAAGTGTGAGGGTGATTGATGAAATTGGAGAAGGTTTGGGGGTGGTGGGTGGGGAGATAAGAGAAGCTTGCGGAAAATAAAATGATTGCTTGATGGTCTGTATTACTCATGTGCATTGAAATCACTCAGATCAGAGATCATGTGCTTGGTCTAAGCTGACCCAAAATCCAGAGAGAAATTCCTCAGAATGGGGAAATTACAACACTTACCAGCAAAATCCAAGTCAGCCTTAAAGATGATAGTTTTGTTTCATCCGACAATTTATTTACAATCTTAGAACATAAATCAGTTTTTCTTGGAGTCGAGGAAGAGGGGACACAGTTGAGGTATTTATATTGATGAGAGGTACAGACATTGGGCTACAGGAAACTTTACCCCCATGTTAAACTGAAGGACAGATTTATGTTAAGTAGCAAGAAATTTAGAGGGAATCTGAGGGGAACCTTTGTTGATCAGAGGGTGGTAAATCACTGGAATACACTCCCTGAGAAAGCATGAAACCAATCACTGACAGCATCATCTACGATATGTCTGCACAAGCACTTGGGTTGCCAGGGCATTGAGCCAAATGCTGGAAGAATAATACAGGCAAATGCTCTCTGGTCAGTATGGATGTGGTGCACTGAATGGCCTGTTTCCAGGCTGTATGAGACTACAACAATATTTTTGTTCAAGGGATCAGAGATTAAATTTGTTCTGTTTTTCTTTAAAATCATGCATTGTTACTTTGTAATAACTGAGATTCAGAGGTAATTAAAAATGTAGTTCAAAATTTACTCACTTTGAAATAATTTAAGAAGCATTACAATGTTTGTTTACCACTGTTATACAATGATCATTTTCCAAATGGAATTGTTTTATTAGGGGGACTCCAGGGAGGTGGTGGATCCCTGTATAATGTGCACTTGATTTTCTTTTGCCTTTTTTCCTTTTTTTCTTTCTGTGCCTGTTAAAAAAACAGCAGTGCAATAATGAGAAATTATTATTTGTTTCATTTCATCCAAATTAAGAGATTAAATCAAGCCAGTTTGAAGCCAATAATTTCCATGGGTTCATGGAATATAGAAAATAAAGTTCAGGTAAAAATTGACACAAGTGCAAAATAAGATTTCATTTGATCTAAAACTGAAACATAGCCGGAATTGTGGAAGTGCGGAAATTGCATCTAAACATTAAAAATGCAAAATAAATCTTGCACTGGATTTAAGAAGGCCAAGTTAAAGCTTAATTTCTGTACATAGAATGCCAAAACGAACACGACAGCCACTAGTGCCAATTGGCATACTGCAGGCATGCTGTTCTACCACTGTCTGCGGCTCTTACTCTTCGTACTTACTCAAAAATTACCCTTTAATCGGTAATCATAGTTTTGGTATTGACTTTGAGGAATGTAAGAATGTAGGAAAGAGGCTCATCAGCAAACACTCAGTTAATACCTTCCATCTCAGAACTATTTCTGCAGTTTGGTAAGAAATTAAAATTACTTATCTACCCTGATAGGTAAGAGTACACAATATGTATCCTAAAATGTATGGAGTTAATACGATTTGATCTTTTGCCAGGGAATTTAGAGTGGCAGGCCCCACTATGAGTGTGCAGTCTTCCCAGAGTAGATATTCTGTATGTGCCATATTCAGGAAAGTATTCAATAAACAGCATCTTCCCAAATGTTCGGGACAAAGACATATTTTTCCGTTATTTGCACTTGTGCTCCATAGTTTTAAATTTGTAATCAAAAAATTCACGTGATTAAAGTGCACATTCCAGATTTTATTCAAGGTTATTTGTATACATTTTGGTTTGACCATGTCGAAATTACAGGACTTTTTATACATAGTCCCCACATTTCAGGGCATCATATTTGGGACATATGTGCAGTATATTAAAGTAGTCAAGATTAGTACTTTGTTGCATATTCCTTGCATACAGTGACTGTTTGAAGTCTGTGATTCATAGACATCACCAGGTGCTGAGTATCTCCTCTGGTGATGCTCTGCCAGGCCTCTACTGCAGCCATCTTCAGCTCCTGCTTGCTTTGGGGTCTTGTCCCTTTAAGTTTTCTCTTCAGCATATATGGAAGGCATGCTCAATTGGATTAACATCTGGTGACTGACTTGGCCATTCAAGAATTTTCCAGTTTTTAGCTTTTAAAAACTCTTTTGTTGCTTCAGCAGTATGTTTGGGATTGTTGCCCTCCAATAGGATGAAGCACTGTCCAATAAGTTAGGAGGAATTTGCTTGAACTTGAGCACATAAGATATATGCACCTCAGAATTCATTTTGCTACTGCCATCAGCAGTTATCATCAATGAATAGAAGTCCACCATTACCTGTGGCAGCCATACATGCCAGGCCATAACACCTCCAACACTATGTTTCACAAATGAGGTGCCATGCTTTGGATCTTGGGCAGTTCTTTTATGTCTCGACACTTTGCTCTTGGAATTACTCTGATAGAGGTTGATCTTGGTCTCATCCATCCACAAGACCATTTTCCAGAATTCTGCAGGCTCTTTTAAATACTTCTTGGCAAACTGTAATCTGGTCATCCTGTTTCTGTTTCAAACTAGTGTTTTATATCTTGCAGTATAGCCTCTGTATTTCTGTTCATTAAGTCATCTGCGGACAGTGATCCATTGACATATCCACACCTGCCTCCTGAAGAGTGTCTGATCTGTCGGACAAGAGTTTGGGCATTTTCATTAATATGATGAGAATTCTTCTGTCATTGCAATGGAGGTTTTCCTTGGAATACCAGTCCCTTTGCAATTACTGAGCTTACCATCTTCTTAATGATGTTGCAAACTGTTGAATTTGGTAATCCTAAGGTTTGGGTGATGTCTCTTACTGTTTTATTCTTGTTTTTCAGCCTCCTAATGGCTTCTTTGACTTTCATTGGTACAACTCTGATCCTCATGTTGAAATATGGCAATTGCAGACTTCAAAGTTGATCAAAAGCTTAGAAGCAAGCCCAGCTCTCTCATACCTGCACCAATGAAGCAAGTAAACATACCTGAGTACTCACAAACACCTCTGAAGCCAAATGTCCCAAACATCATGGTGTCCTGAAATGAGGGAACTATGTATAAAAGCGCTGTAATTTCAACAAGATCACACCTGCAAGCTCACACCAAGACACAAGAGAAACTTGTCCGTGAACTACTCTTTGCAGATGATGCCGCTTTAGTTGCCCATTCAGAGCCAGCTCTTCAGCGCTTGACGTCCTGCTTTGCGGAAACTGCCAAAATGTTTGGCCTGGAAGTCAGCCTGAAGAAAACTGAGGTCCTCCATCAGCCAGCTCCCCACCATGACTACCAGCCCCCCCACATCTCCATCGGGCACACAAAACTCAAAACGGTCAACCAGTTTACCTATCTCGGCTGCACCATTTCATCAGATGCAAGGATCGACAATGAGATAGACAACAGACTCGCCAAGGCAAATAGCGCCTTTGGAAGACTACACAAAAGAGTCTGGAAAAACAACCAACTGAAAAACCTCACAAAGATAAGCGTATACAGAGCCGTTGTCATACCCACACTCCTGTTCGGCTCCGAATCATGGGTCCTCTACCGGCACCACCTACGGCTCCTAGAACGCTTCCACCAGCGTTGTCTCCGCTCCATCCTCAACATCCATTGGAGCGCTCACACCCCTAACGTCGAGGTACTCGAGATGGCAGAGGTCGACAGCATCGAGTCCACGCTGCTGAAGATCCAGCTGCGCTGGATGGGTCACGTCTCCAGAATGGAGGACCATCGCCTTCCCAAGATCGTATTATATGGCGAGCTCTCCACTGGCCACCGTGACAGAGGTGCACCAAAGAAAAGGTACAAGGACTGCCTAAAGAAATCTCTTGGTGCCTGCCACATTGACCACCGCCAGTGGGCTGATAACGCCTCAAACCGTGCATCTTGGCGCCTCACAGTTTGGCGGGCAGCAGCCTCCTTTGAAGAAGACCGCAGAGCCCACCTCACTGACAAAAGGCAAAGGAGGAAAAACCCAACACCCAACCCCAACCAACCAACTTTCCCTTGCAACCGCTGCAATCGTGTCTGCCTGTCCCGCATCGGACTGGTCAGCCACAAACGAGCCTGCAGCTGACGTGGACTTTTTACCCCCTCCATAAATCTTCGTCCGCGAAGCCAAGCCAAAGAAAGAAGAAACAAATAACTTTGAATAAAATCTGGAAAGTGCACTTCAATTACAACTTTAAAACTGTGGAGCACAGGGGCAAATAAAGGAAAAAAAAACATAATATCCCAAACATTATGGCGGGCACTGTAGTACAGACATAAAAATATTTGGCATTTATTTATCAGAACATTCAATTTGACAGTGACCAAATATTAAGAACCATTTGAGCATGGTCTGAAATAATCAGTATTGCTTTGCAACTCTGCTTTGCAGAATCACAGTTGAACATTGAGTATAAGTTGTTCAATTAGAAAATGGCATGGAAGTGGGTATTTAGAGAACAGAAATTCAAGAAAAACTGGTCAGACGTTTTGCCTAAAATGATAGCCACAGATGGACTTCAAAATCATTGAAAGGTGGAGTTGATTGTTGATTTTAGGAAGGGAAATTCAGATCTTTGGGAGATCAGAGGTGGAGAGGGTGAGAAAATTTAAGGTGTTGGGAGTCACTATCTCGGAGGATTTTTCCTGACACTAATGGCATCCTGAAGAAAGTGTGTCAGCATCTTTACTTCCTCAGGAGTTTGCAGAAATTTAACATGACATCGGAAACCCTGGCAAATTTCAACAGATGTTTGGCGGATAATGTGCTAACCAACTGCATCATGGTCTGGTAATGGGACACCAATACCCCTGAACGGAAAGCCTTGCAAAAGGTAGTGGATACAGCCCAGTACGTCACAGGAAAAACACTGCTCACCATCGAAAACATCAAATGAGTATGCTGCCATCAGAGAGCAGCACCAATCATCAAGGATCCACACCACCCAGCACACGCTTTTTCTCATTGCTACCATCAGGAAAGAGGTATCCACACCACCAGGTTTAGGAACAGATGCTATCCCTCCACCATCAGACGCCCCAACAGCCAACTCAATCTGAGAGTCATTAAAAGGACTCTTTTGCATTTTATGGATTTTTTTCTCAGTATTTGCACAGTCACTTTGTTTACATTTCTTTATTTATTCACATGTATATGTATGTCCTTGACTTCAGTTTTTTTGCCCTACCAATAAGTGGTAACTCTGCCTCACCAACTGGAAGAAGAATCTCAGGGTCATATGGGATGTCATGTATGTACTCTAACAATAAATTTGAACTTCGAACTTTAAAAAAAAACATTTAATTGTTTGCATCATTAGAGAAAAAAATGAATAAAACATTAATTAAAATATCCATCGCCAATGATACAAAAATACTTTTATATTTTTCTTCCCATCCCCCCTCCCACCCAAAAGAAAAGGAAAGAAACACCTACCATTTAATGTACAACAATATTAGCACATACAATCATTAATTGTTATTAAAAATGACTAATTAAGAGGAGTCGATAAGATAGAAGAGGTGGACGGAAAATAATCCATAAAATCTATATATGGTTTCCAAATACTATAAGAATTTTCAACCCACTTCCTTAAACTATACGTAATTTTTTCCAAAGGTATACAATTTTGCATCTCATTATACCATCTACTTATTAACACTTCTCATCATATTTCCATGATATCGTTATACATTTCTTTGCAGTTGCTATTGCAATACTTCAAAAATGTTTCTTGTTATTTGTCCAATTTCAATTTTATATCCTTTTCATAACTATCTCCAAGTAAAAATAGTCTTGGATCCTTTGGTATCTTTATCTTCATAATTTGCCTAATAATAAACTCAGTTCATTCCAAAACCTTTCCACTTTTTCACAAGACTACAGTGAATGCAAAAAAGTCCCTCTTCCTTTCACACATCAAAATCCTAATTATTCAAATAAGTGTTTAAGTCCATTTAACTTATGTGGAGTGTAATACAATTGATGAAGAAAATTATATTGAACCATTTGATATATAACATTTACTGTATCCATAACACGTTCATAACATAATTTTGACTAAATCTCCACCTGAAATTGTATATTTAAATCTTTCTCCCATCACATTTTTGATTTATATAAATCATTTTTCTTTGCAGTCTCTTGTCATTTTATATACATACTAGTAATACATTTCTTAACAACAAATGTATCTGTTATTATATCTTAAAACTGACTTTGTTTAGGGAGTCTAAAATCTGCACCCAGTTTCTTTTACAAATACATTTTTAATTGATAATATGCAAAAAATGTATTATTATGTATATTGTATTTATCTTTTAATTGATCAAAAGTTCAGAAAAAAGATCTTAAGAAACAATCTTTTATTTTCTGTATACCTTTACCAATTATCAAATAAAGAATTATTCAAAATAAAAGGTTTGATTTTGTTTTAACAACATTTTTAGTAATTAATAATTTTTAATTCCTCTCTCAATATGAATTCTATTCTATGTGTTTCAAATATGTTTCAATATGGAAAAATCTTTAGTTCCTTTAAATGATTCACTATTTCATTTATACAAAATTAACTCTGGAAAAGTTTCACCAATTTTATTCATTTCTATTTGAATCCAAGCTGGTTTTTCACCCCGTTGATAACAGGAGGACAAAAACCTCAATTGAACTGCTTTAAAATAATTCTTAAAATTTGGTTGTCTTAGTCAACCCTACCAACTTTGCTATCGTTTTCGCCGCCTAGGACCGCTCCATATTAACCCTTGGGTGTTGCTCCATTGATCTGACTGTGCGGGGTGGGGGGGAGACATACAAGTGGGTTCAGGCTCCTGGTCATGCCCACACTCTGTGCCCCGGTCCTCCTCGGCTTAGATTTCCAGTGCCACCTACAGAGCATCACCCTTGCTTTTGGTGGACCCCTACCCACGCTCACGCTCCACAGCGCGCCATCCAACCAGCCCCAGCCCACCTGCAGCCTCTCCACACTGCGCATCACCCCTCCCGCCCTCTTCTCTTACCTCACACCAGACTGCAAACTGATAGCAGCCAGAAGCAGGTCCTAATGCAGTCGATAGAGAATTCATTAAAGCGGAGGTAAAGCGGCTCCTGGTGGAGGGCGTCATAGAACGCAGCATCCGCCCATGGAGAACCGAAGTCCTGGTGGTCAAAGGGGGCAGCAAACCGAGAATAGTCATAGACTACAGTCAGACCATTAACCGATACACCCAGCTGGATGGCTACCCCTTACCCAGGATAGCCGACATGGACAACGAGATAGCCCGCTACAGAGCCGTCTCCACAATCGACCTGAAGTCAGCCTATCATCAGCTCCCGATCCATGTGCGGGACAAGTTCTACACCGACTTCGAAGCAGACAGCAGTCTCTACCAGTTCCGCCGAGTTCCGTTCAGGTCACTAACGGGGTCTCTGTCTTCCAGAGCAAAATGGACCGCATGGTAGACCGTCAAGAAATGAGTGACCTTCCCAAATCTGGACAATTTCACCATTTGTGGCCATGACCAGCAGGACCACGATGCCAACCTGGAGAAATTTCTCCAGATGGCCGAGGAGCTCAACCTCACTTATAACAAAGAGAAGTGTGCGTTCAGCACCACTCGCCTCGCCATCCTGGGGTACATCGTGGCACATGGTGTCATCAGCCCTGTCCAAATCCATGCACCCATTAATGGAACTACCCCCTCCCACACACACACTCAAGGCCCTCCACAGGTGCTGTGGCCTCTTTTCCTACATCTCCCAGTGTGTTCCCTGCTTCTCAGACAAGGCCTACCCACTGGCCCAGGCCACCACCTTTCCCTTCCCACCCAAGGCGCAGGCAGCCTTTACCCGCAACAGGCAGGACATCAAGATGCCACGATGCATGCAGTGGATGAGGACTCCCTATTCCAGGTGGAGTGCTATGCCTCCAATGTGGCCCTTGCCTTCTTCTCAAGAACCTTCCATGATTCCGAGCTTGGGCAGTCTGCCATTGAAAAGGAGGCCCAAGCGATCGTGGAAGCGGTCTGCCACTGGCATCACTACCTGGCAGGCAGGAGGTTCAACCTCCTCACTGACCAGCGTGGACTGGCATTAATGTTCAGCATCACCCACAAAAGCAAGATCAAAAACGACAAGATTCTGCACTGGAGAGTCGGGCTAGCAACGTTCAGCTATGACATCCAGTACCGACCGGATAAGTTCAACAACTCCCCCGACGCCGTTCCCAGACCTGCGTGTCGGCCCAGGTCCACCAGCTGCAGACATCCCACGAATCCCTCTGCCACCCAGGCGTTACACACCTCTACCATTTCATTAAGTCCTGGAACCTCCCAGACACCGTCCAGGAAGTCCAGACAATGTCTAAGGCATCCCAGGTCTGCACGGAATGCAAGCCTCGTTTCTTCCGCCCACCACAGGCCCACGTCGTGAAGGCCACCCAGCCCTTCGAACACCTCAGTATTGACTTTAAGGGCCCCCTGCCTTCCACGAACTGGAACGTTTACTTCCTCGCAGTGATAGATGAGTACTCCTGTTTTCCTTTCACCATCCCGTGCTCAGACACCTACACAACCATCATCAGGGCACTGACACAGATCTTCACTCTATTTGGCTACCCTATGTTCATCCACAGTGACTGGGGGTCCAGCTTCATGAGTGAGGAGCTGTAAGGAGCAATGGACAGGTGGAGCACGAAAATGAGGTGATCTGGAAGGCAGTCCTCCTGGCCCTTAAGTCAAAAGGCTGGTCCGTGGACTACAAGCAGGACGGCCTCCCCAAGGCGCTCCATGCAATCAGATCGCTCCTGTGCATGGCTACCAATGAGACCCCTCAGACACGCCTATTTTCATTCCCCAGGAAATCGGCGAATGGAATCTCCCTCCCAGCATGGCTCACGTCTCTGAGACTGCTGCTCCTGCGTAAACGCACACGGGCCCACAAGGCCGAACCCCTGGTCAAGCAGGTGTTCCTCCTATATGCCAACCACAACTACCCCAATGGCCGAGAGGACAACGAGGGATCTGGCCCCAGAGGGAGCATCCACCCCAACACAGCAGCCTCCACCACCCAAGGACCACGTCTGCCCGATGAGTCTTCCCCACCTCGAAAACTCATTGCACACTAACGCCGCAGGGGACGACCCTTCTCCCCTGCCCCTCCAACGCTTCACACGCTTGCCGATCCAGGCCGCCCCGGCCACCCCACTGCACTGCGCTACGCCAACCACCCCAGCTGTCCAGTATAGCCCTCAGACACCCAGCATTCCCTCACCGACTTATGACCAGGAGCCAACCCTGCGACGGTCACAGAGATTCCAACAGCCAGCGGACCATCTAAACCTGTAAATACACATATACCACCTAAGATTGTTACTAAACCCCTCCCCCAGGACAATTTTAAAGAAGGGGGTGAATGTGGTGATACACCATTAGCTTACTGCAGTGGGCGATCTCTGTACCTGCAGGAAGATCACCAGAGGACAGACCACAACTGGTCGGCTGTCAATCAACCGCCCAGGATCTAACCCTCGGGAGCCACCAGTACAGCTACTGTCAACTGAATAAAGCCTGTTGTATAGTAATTTCTCGAGTTTTGTGTCTGCTTACGGATGCAGCAGTGCATCACATCGTGTAAGGAATATATTTTTGATCTTGAATAGATAAGTGAGAGTTGCAAGCGACAGGAGCATGTGAACTGAGCTGGATTGACTTCTCAGTATGTTGGTGAGACTTTCAGGTGTGACGTGAAATTCAATCTGCCTTCTCAAATTCATGCAGAATATTTCTTGACATTATTTGTAGAATGAGCCAATATTAAATCTTCAATTAACCTGGCAGCATTATTGTTAGGCAGAAATTAACTGCTGCAAAATATTGGCTGCTAAGTGTTCAGAGATGTTGAAAAAACACAAAAACAAATGTTTCTTAATACTAATTTTTTCCCACAAATAAAAATCAATTATTTTTATATGAGCATCAGATAAATCATACTCTGATAGTTAGTAATACCACATGATTCTGATTATCTGAAACACTCAGGATCGGATGTGTGTGGGCAAACTGCATTTTTCAGATAATTCAGAAATGGCTTTAAACAACCCAGTAGCATCAGCAGAATACAAGCACTCCCTGACTTGCCACCTACATCCATCCGCACATACAACCAATTTTTTTAATTAAAAAATATAAAATTTACGCAGTTTACATTGTATTTGAAAATTATAGCAGGGATACAGAACATGGAAGAGCCAAAATGTGCGTACTGTTAGGTCTGCTTTGTTCATGAATGAGTGAGACAAACACCAGACTGAGTCGAAATCAGGGTTTTTTGTTCTTTATTACCGGATTGTAACACTTGCAACTAACAATGTTAGTCGGAGAATGCATTCTGCCGTTATCAGCAAAATGGTGATTTTTTATACCCTTGGATACGTGCTTAGAACATCATCATATCATTACTTGTCCAATGACTAAAACTGTTGCTATCCTTTCCCTGCTAGCTTCCTGCCTCTCAATCCATCAATGTCTCTCTTATCTTGTAAGTACAAGGATGCATTCACATCTTGTTACAGCCCTGCACAGGGTAACTCCTTACACATTCCCATCTCATGATGTTTTACCTTACAGTACTTACTTTGTCAGTCAGTGTCTTAGGGCCCATAGATTGGGCACGACCATCTTGATTCATGCGCAAGTCTTCGGTTGGCACATGCATGGTGGGTTTGCGTATTGGAGTTTGGTTGACGCATGCGCCAGAGTTAAGGGCGCAAATTCGATATTGTCAGGGCAATTAACTCTCGCACATGTGCCATCCGAATTCCAATATGCAAACCCACTGTGCATGTGCCAACCGAAGACTTGCGCATGTACACAAGAATCAAGATGGCTGCGCCCAGCCTATGGACCCCAGACACTGACTAACGAAGTAAGTAGGCACATTTTGGCTCTTAAATGGTTTAAATAGTTTGTTAAATACAACATTTGTTTAAAAAGTTTGCTTAAAAACTTCAGTCCTCCACCTGTGCAGCCAAAATTCTGATTATGTCCATTTCGAGATAACACCGATCCTTCGGACCCAATTATGGTCATAAGTCAGGGAGTACCTGTACTTGTATCAGCAGTCACTGATCCCCAACACCTCCCCACTGCCGTTGCTGATCCTGCCCGGGAGATTCTGCCCAAGCCCCTCCTTCAGTAAAAATCCTGGAATCGGGCCAGCAACAAGAGCATGTGTCCAGTCTTATGGTAATAAAAGCCCGTCATCTCGTAACTTCAGTTCTTCTAACTCCTAACTATTGATAGGAGTTATTGATAGCATTAAAAAAAAACTTATGGTAATAAAATTGATAACCACAATGGACAAATTGCTGAGGTCAGACAAATTAGAAATTGACCCACAATTACCTAAAGCCCTGATTGATTTAAGCTCTGACTACTCTGTTTTAACAACTTTCTGCACGTCTCCACTTAAGTTCTGGTTTCTGGGGGGGGGGGGGGCGTGGCAAGATAGCGTAGGTCGAAGATGTGGGAAATCACCTTTCCCTGAATGGACTATTTAATGCCCCAATTATATGGACTTTAAAAATCTTTTTAAAGGTTTGAGGAAGTAATTTAACTTTTGAAGATATAAGAAATGAAGAAAGCAAAAGGTCAACAATCAAAAGAACTGTTTTTTAAGTTGGTGGAAAAAAGTGAAGAAACTGGGCCTACCTCACAGAAGAAGCCTCAGGAGCAGTTCATGATGGAGTTGAAGCCCCATTGATCATCCGCAGGTATGTTGGAGGAAGTGCCGGCATCGCCTGTGTGCATAGTGACGCAAGATGGCGCTGACGGTCCTTTCTGGCATT
Organism: Narcine bancroftii; assembly: GCF_036971445.1. Taxonomy (NCBI): domain Eukaryota; kingdom Metazoa; phylum Chordata; class Chondrichthyes; order Torpediniformes; family Narcinidae; genus Narcine; species Narcine bancroftii. Next base: position 221,432,072 of record NC_091471.1, read on the forward strand.
GGGCCAGGACATCCACGGGCACGTTATGTTGTGCGTGGAAGGGTGCCTGTGTTGGAACGCAAGCACAAGAGCACAGCCAGCGGCATGCTGGTGCACAGCGATGTGTCAGTGGACATTCGGACCTGCACTGCGGGCGCGTTGAGCATGCGCGCAAGTTTGCGCATGCGTGATATTCTGGAATGGGTCCGGGCTGCAGGGAGACCCGGTCTACACTGCACCACCGGTCGGCCCAGCATGGAAAGGGGTCCAGACCCACAGTCAGGCCACCAGAGAGGAGACTGAATGATCAGAAGAGGAAAAGGAGGAAAATATAGAGTTCTTGGATGAAGAGGATCAAGAACTTTTGAAAGCTGCAGCAAATATTATTGAAGGTAGGCCCAGGGCTTCAAAATCAATTTCACCTTCTAAGTCAATTTCTTCTCCAGTCTTAATGAGTCCCTCACCTGGACCTGATGTTGTGACTATGTTTGAAGAGCTTACAAAGCAAAATGAGAGTATGATGTTTTATATGACTAATAGTTTTCGGAATATAAATGAGCAATTTGCTGAAATGAAGGTGAAAATGGCTGACATGTGTGGAGAAATTGCATCTATTAAAACAGATGTTAATAAATGTTTGACAGCAGTTGACATTGTACAAAATAAATTTAAGATTGAAGAAGTCTTTTTTGATTGTAAGGACTGTGTTGATTGTTATACAGACAGAATGGATCAAATTGAGGATTCATTTACAGGGTGGAACATTCAGAAGAGAGATTTGTTGCAGAAAATTGATTCATTGGAGAACCAGAGTCGCCACAATAATATTAAAATAGTGGGTCTTCTGGAGGATACTGAAGGATCGGATCCTACAAAATTTTTTTGGAAATGGATTCCGAACATGTTGAGAGTTGAATCATTTCCACATGGTTTGGAATTGGATAGAGCACATTGAACATTAAGAAAGAAATCTCTTCCGGGTCAACCTCTGAGAGCAGTCTTACTTAGGTGTTTGAGGTACCAGGACCATGAGTCAATTTTGCGCCTTGTGGTTCAAAAAGCCCAACTTGCTCAGAGCCCTATGATGGTTCAGGGTGATGAGGTTTTTTTTATGCTGTCAAGAGGTTATTCAGAGTCAGGAAAAATTTAATCCGGCTAAGGCAGTTTTGTGGAGGAAGGGATATAAATTTGCTTTTCGATATCCGGCGGTATTGAAGGTCTTCTATGGGCAATACTAATTCTTTGCCAGATGACAAGCTGGGTACAGATCTGTCAAGGAAACCATTGGTGAATGTAACTAAGATCAAGAATGGGAATGGGAAGAAAATGCTGGAATCTGCACAATTGATTGAACTGGACGATGATACTCAAGTTCAGCCTGGACTATAAGATGAATATATGTATTTTTTTGTGAAGTTCGGTTGGGAGGAGGTGGATGACCCGGCTGTTTCTGAAGTCATCAGCCACTTGTATTGACCACACCCAGTCAATTAAGGGGGGGGGGGGTACTATTGCTGTAGTTTTTTTTTAAGGGTTTTTTTTAAACTGGGTGTGTTTTTTTGTATTTTTTTTTTAAAGAGCAGTTTTTAAAAAATAATTTTTAGGAGCCTTTATTTTGTATTTATATTTGGTGTGTGAGGTGTCATTTTTAAAAATTGTAACACTGTCTAATTTGAGCGGAGACAATATGCATTAGGAGGACTTCAATTACCAAATTTTCAGAATTATTATGAGGCAGCTCAATTAAAATTTATTAATCAAATCTTTGATGTTGATCAACCTCCTGTGTGGGCTAAAGTTGAATTTGCACAGATTTCAGAACTTAATGTTTATCATTTTATTTATAAATGGAATCCTTATCTTTTAAAAACATAAAATTTACTAATAATAAGACATTTACTGGAAATTTGGTACAGGTATAGTAGAGCTCAAATTATTGGAACTAAAGGTAAAGTTACTGCTAGAACTCCACTATTATCGGAATAAGATTATTCCTTTTTCTGTGAATAATCATCGTCTAAAAATTTGGGATTCAAAGGGTATTTGAACTGTAGAAGATTGTTTTGAGAGGGGATCTTTTCTTTCTTTTGTTAGATTTCAAGAAACATTTGGAATACTGTTAAATTCGCTATTTGCTTATTATCAGGTATGGGCTTTATTAAGGGACAATTTTGGACACGAGTTAAAATTGGCCTACCAGACTAAATTTGAGAAGTTGATTATTGAAGGTGCAAAAAAGGGTTTATATCAGAAATGCATGCATTGTTGCAAGAGAAGATGAGCAAACCTGGCATATTTAAGAGTAAATGGGAGAAGGACTTAGACTTTTCTATATCTCAGGAGGAATGGATGATGTTGTGTGGAAACAGTGTAACCAAGTTAACCAATGTGAAATATAGTTTCGTTAATTATAATTTTCTGCATCAGTTGTATTTAACTCCAGAGAAATTGAAAAGATATGGTTTTAGTTCATCAGATTTGTGTTTTCGTTGTGGAGAACAGACTGATACGTTTTTACATTCAGTTTGGACTTGTAATAAAGTGAAACCTTTTTGGAAGAAAATTATGGAGTTTTTGCAGCATTTATTTAAAATCAAATTAACATTTGATCCATTACCTTTTTTTCTTGGGATACATTACAAATTTAATAGTGGGTCTAAAACTGGATAAGTTTCAAATAGCATTTATTCGTCTGGTCCTGGCAGTAGCTAGAAGATGTATTGCAGTTACATGAAAAATGATGGCATAATGAGTTGAAATCATGTATTTATTTAGAAAAGATCATATATAATTTACATAATAATTATTCTTTTTTTTACTAAAATGTGGACTCCATATTTAAAATGTATGGATTTGAATATAGTTTAAGTAGTTTATGGATATGGCGCACTCCAAGGCACATAAGTAATTGATTTATGTACTAGGCTCCACATTTAGGGGCAGTAAGGGGTGGAATTTAGTTGGGGTGGAAGGGGTAGGATGTATTTTAATGATGGTCTATTGTAAGAATGTTGTTTTATTTTATATCTGTATTTTATAATATATAAATAAAGTTTTTTTTTAAAGTTCTGGTTTCTGATGACAACAAGCTATGCCTGCTGTGATCATGGGTCAACCACCACGCCGGCACGATCATGAGAGGCTGCACGACAGACGAAGAGGCAATGAACAAGCTCCAAAGCCAGTACAGGTCGAAGATGAATACGGTTTACGCCAGACATCCCAAACAACAACCTGGAGAACCACTCAAGGAATATTTTCAGGTCCTGTGTGAACTTGGACGAGCCTGCGGCTGCAGACACGTTACTGTTGAGGTTTATCCAGATGACTTCATTCAAGATGCCTGTGTTGTAGAGGTCAGATCAGACTATGTCCACCAGCGGCTGTTGGAACTGGATGAATTGACCTTGCAGAGGGTTTTTGGAGTGTCCAAAACGTTGGTTGCAGCCCTCTGGAACATGGACTCATTCTCCTCTGACAATGCAGCCACCTCCACGCAGGGGTGCCCTGACTTCATTTCTGCTGCCCCCAAGCCCCAAAAGTGCTACTTCAGTGGCCAACAGAAGCACCCTTGGAAGCGCTGTCCAGCCAAGGAAGTGGTGTGCTCAGGATGTCGGAAGAAGGGACGCAATACCAAAGTTTGTAAGTCCAGACCTTCTCTCCCTTGCAGCGCCACGTGCAGTTAGTTGCCATCTTCGCCAGCATCATTTCTGGCGCCACTTCCGCCCTCGAGCAACAGCACTGCTTGTGTATCATAGAGGCTGCCATCTTACCAGCCCGGACTGCAGGCGCCATCTTACCAGGCCAAATCGGACAGCGTTTCCGACCACGACCAGGTACTGGGATCGATTGTACTTGACCAGGACAGCCCCAACAGCTTTCCCATTTGAGGTTGAGGTAAATGGTCATCTAACTAACTGTCTATTTGATAGCAGGAGCACGGAGATCTTTGAATATCTTGATACCTTGCAGGACTATTCTCTCATTGTGAGACCGGCAAGTTGCAAAATCTCCATTGCCTCCAGGTCCTAGTCAGCAGAGATTTGTGGCTACTGCATGGTGATGCTGACCATATGTGGCACTAACTATAAAAACTTTAAACTGTTAGTCGTGCCACAGCTCTGTGCTCCTGTGATACTGGGGTTGGACTTCCAGTGCCACCTCAAGAACGTCACTATGGAGTTTGATGGGCCCCTTCCCCCAGCTCATGGTCCAAAACTACCAGTTTTTAAACCAACTGCCCGCTCCTCTGCACGTGACAAAGTGGCAAGCTACAATCCCCCTCACCACGTCCTACCTGCAGGCTGTTCACCTTTCAGATACCACCCCCCTCCCCTTCCCTGTTCACCAATATGTAAGCTGGTCACTACCAAGAGCATGTGGGTCAGCATTCGGGACAGGACATTCATTAAGTCAGAGGTGCAACAGCTAAGGGCATCATTGAACTGAGCACTAGCCCCTGGAGAGTCCAGGTCGTGGTGATCTAAAATTAGGAAAAATTCTGCATGGTGATTGACTACAGTCAAACTATCAATCTTTTCACACAGCTGGACGTGCACCCCCTTCCCCGCATTGTTGGCATGGTGAACCAGATCACCCGATACTGAGTATTCTACACCATATATTTAAAATCGGCATACCACCAGCTCCCTATCCGCTTGGAGGACCACCAGTACATCGCATTTGAGGCAGACAACCACCTCTACCACTTCCTATGGATTCCCCTTTTTGGACAATGTCACCATCTGCGGCCATGAACTGCAGAATCACAACACAAACTTAGAAAAATTCCTCCAAATGGCGAAGGCACTCAACATCACCTATAATAAAAACAAATATGTGTTCCACACATCACATCTGGCCATCCTCGGTTGTGTCATGGAACATGGCGTCATTGGTGCCGACCCCAATTGCATGCTCCCCCTAATGGAGCTCCCACTCCCCCACTGCCAAAAGGCCCTGCAGAGGTACCTGGGCTTCTTCTCATACTACCCAATGGATCCCCAATTACACAGACAAGGCCCAGCCCCAGGTGAAAGCCATCTCCTTCCCCGTGTCAGCGGAAGCTCGGACGGCCTTCACCCGCATCAAAGGAGACATCACCGAGGCCATGATGCATGCCATGGACAAATTCATCCCATTCCAGGTGGAGAGTGATGCCTCCGACTTTGTCCTAGTTACCACCCTTAACCAAGCGGGCAGACCCGTGGTGTTTTTCTCCTGCACCCTCCATGGCCCTGAAGTCCTGCACTTCTCTATTGAGAAGGAAGCCCAAGCAATCATTGAACCAGTGCAACACTGGAGGCACTACCTGACTGGCAAACGATTTACCCTGCTGACTGACCAACGTTCAGTCACTTTTATGTTTAACAATAAGCAGCAGGATAAAATCAAAAACAATAAGATTTGAGGTGGAGAATGAAACTCTCCACCTAAAACTATGACGTCTTGTACCACCTGGGAAGCTCAACGAACCTTCAGTTGCCTTGTCCCGGGGACGTGCACCAGTGTGCAACCAACTGACTCCAAGCACTCCATGATGGCCTCTGTCACCCCAGGGTTACCAGGCTTTTTCACTTTGTTAAAGCCAGAAACCTTCCCTATTCCATTGACAATATCAGGATGCTGACCAGAAACTGCTGGGTCTATGCTGAGTGCAAGCCACACTTATGTAAGCCACACTTCTACAAGCCTGACAAGTCACACCTGATCAAGGCTACCTGTTTCTTTGAACACCTGAGCATGGATTTCAAAGGGCCCCTACCCTCCTTGAACCAAAACCTGTACTTCCTCAACATTGGTGATGAGTACTCCCGATTCCCTTTTTCCATTTCCTGCCCGAACATAACCACGGCCACAGTCATAAAGGCAAAACCTTTATTCTATTCGAGTATCCGAACTACGTCCACAATGATCAGGGGCCCTCCTTCACGAGTGACGAGTTGCAACGGTACTTATTGGCTGGGGGCATCGCCACTAGTAGAACCACCAGCTATAACCCCTGGAGGAATGGCCAAGTGGAATGGGAGAACACCATCATTTGGAAGGCAGTCCTCCTAGCCTTGAAATCAAAAGGCCTACCACATTTCCTATTGGCAGGAGGTTCTTCCCGAGGTGTTCCACATGATTAGATCCCTCCAGTGTACAGCGACAAACACCACGTCACATGAATTATTTTTTTCCTTATCCAGTAAGTCCATATCAGGGTTAAAGCTACCATCCTGGTTGATGTCCCCAGGACTAGTACTGCTTTGGAGGCATGTACAAGGCCAAAAAACAAACACACTGATCAAGAGGGTCCACCTCTTCCATGCCAACCCCCAATGTGCCTATGTGGTGTACCCAGATGGGCACGAAGACACAGTCTCTGTCCAGGACCTGGCATACGCAGGAGATGCTAAGATCGCCACCGACCCAGGAGGATCTACCACCACTATTAACTACTACATACCCGGGCACCCTATCCTGACCCATGCACCAGCTGCTCTGACCACCACAGCCAATCCCCAGCACCCTGCTATGACCCCCACCTCACCTGCCCCTCCCCAGTCACCGAATATGCCAACTGACGACATGCTCCAAGTCAACAAGGAACCTGCAGCTGCACCATGGTAGACCCTGAGACACAGAAGACCACCGGACCAGATGAATTTGTGATGGACACTGAATCCATTCCACCCCGCTGGATTTTCTCTTAAAAGAGGGGGGTGGATCTGGTGATACCACAGGGATGCTGTTATTCCATTTGTACTGTATCTCTGTGTATGGCTGGTCTGCCTCCTCTCTGTAACTCCTCCTGGAATTTCCCAATAAAGACTATTACACCCAAGTCCCCTCCCCCAGAACGAATCCTGGAAGCAGGCCAGCAACTGGAGCATGTGTCCAGTCTTATGGTAATAAAAACCTGCCATCTAATATCTTCAGTCTTTTGGAGTTATTGATGGCGTATCATATACATAAATGCAATGACTTTTACCCAAATGTTTAATCTTCGTTTTCAATTAATTCTTAAACTAATTAGCTGAATGGAAGCCTTAAACATATTCCTCAAAATTCTTCATTGATATGCTCCAAAACCTTACCAGCCAGTTCTTATACTCCAGTGCTGCCATCTCTTCTCTCCCAGATTTTATGTATTCCTCTTCAGTTTTCTTTTTCTGCTCATCTTTTACAATTTTTTTCTTCTTTTTCTTCAATACTATTTCTTTTTTTTCATTCCTTACATTGCAAATAATCAATATAGTTGTGTGAAAATAACAGGTTATGTTAAATAAATAAATATGAAAACCCCCTTCAAGAGACTGAAAAAAGACATAATTTAAGACCATATAACCACATCTAACAATTATAGCATAGAAACAGGTCAACTTGGCCCTTCTCATCTATGCCACATACTTTCTCCCACCTAACCCCACTGACCTACACTCAACCTATAACCCTCCATTCTTTTCCCATCCAGATACATATCCAACTTTTCCTTAACAGCAAATATTGAGCAAGCCTCCACCACTTTGTCCAGAAGCTTGTTCCACACACCCACCACTTTCTGAGTAAAGAAGTCCCCCCACTGTGTTTCCTCTAAACTTTTGGACCCTAACTCTCAACTCATGTCCTCTTATTTGTATCTCCCCCTCTCTTAAATCAAATCCCCTCTCAACCTTCTACACTCCAAAGAATAAAGACCTAACTTTTTTAAACTTTCCCTAAAACTTAGACCCTGTAACCCTGGCAACATTCAAGTAAATCTGTACTCTCTCCAATTTGTTGATAGCTTTCCAAAACTTTGGTGACCAAAACTGTACATAATACTCCAATTTGGCCTCACCAATGTCTTGTACAATTTTAACAAATATCCCAGCTCCTATACACAATGCTCTGATTTATAAAGGCTAACATTCCTTAAGTTTCTTCACCACCCTATCCACACATGACTACACCTTCAGGGAACTATTATTCCGAGATCCCTCTGTTCTATGGCACTCTTCAATGTCCAACCATTCACCACGTATGTCCTATTTTGATTAGCTCTACCAAAATGCAACAACTCACATTTATCGACATTAAACTCTGTCTGCCAACTTTCTGCCCAGTCTTCTAACTGGTCTAAATCTCTCTTCAAACTTTGAAACCCTTCTTCACTATCCACAGCTCCACCTACCTTAGTATCATCTGCATTCTTACTAATCCAATTTACTACCCCATCATCCAGATCATTATGTATATGACAAATAGTAATGGACCCAATAATGAACCCTGAGGCACACCACTAGTCACTGGCTTCCAATCTGACAAACAGTTATCTACCACTACTCTCTGGCATCTCCCATTCAACCATTGCTGAATCCATTTTACAACATCAATGTAAATACCTAATGAATGAAGCTTCCTAACAAACCTTCCCTGAGGAACTTTATCAAAGGCCTTACTAACGTCCATATATACCACATCCATTGCCTTACCTTCATCAACCTTCCTAGTAACCTCCTCAAAAAATTCAATAAAGTTTGTCAAACATGATCTTCCCCTCACAAATCCATGTTGACTGTTTCTAATCATACCCTGCCTATACAAATATTATATACCATATAAGAATACTTTCCATTAACTTACCCACCACTGACATCAAACTTACAGACCTATAATTACTAGATTGCTTCTTAGTACCTTTTTTAAACAATGGAACTACATGAGCTGCCCTCCAGTTCTCCAGCACCATTCCCATTACTAATAACATTTTTAAATATCTCCGTTAAAGCCCCTACTATTTCTCCACTAACCTCCCTCAAGGTCCTGGGGAATATCTTGTCAGAACCTGGAGACTGATCCACCTTTATTTTCTGTAAAAGTGCTAGTATTTCATCTTCTTTAATCATCATTGTTTCATAACTTCCCTACTTATTTCCCTTATTTTACAGAGATCTATATCCTCGTTAGTAAATGCAGAAGACATAGAACAAATCATTGCAATATTAGAACCAGTGAAATGATTGCACACAAAACCAAGTTTCTCACGATTTCATGATACATGTGACAATAAACTTGAAGGGTAAAAGAAACCTTCAGAATAATCAACTCCATCTATACCTCCCACTGTCTTGGGAAAGCTGCTACCATCTTAAAAAGATCCATCTCATCCCTCTCTTCTCCTCCTTTCCATCAGGCACAAGATTCATGTCTTGTGAACAAGAACATTCGGATTTAGGGACAAGCTTCTCTTTTTGCTGCTGTCAGGCTTTAAAATGGATTTCTCACTGGCAAAAAGATAATGCCCTTGCTCTGTTTTTAATGTGCCTTTCTCTCTACCCTGCACTATGGATTCTCACTTCTCTTTCCACCCTGTGCTATCTGACTTACTGTAACATCACTATCTACACTGTTGTTTATTTATTTGTTTGTTTCTGTTGCACTGCCTGCCATAGGAGTTGACTTGTTTGGATAGCATGCAAAACAAAGTTTTTATTGTATATTGGCACATGTAACAATAAACAATTCAATTCAATGCTGGTCTTGCATCTGAAGTAGAAAATTACAGCATGAATAAGCAAATTGGTCATCCAACCCTTTGAGCCTTCAAAGCATAATCTGTCCTCAGCAAAAAATTTGTAGAATGAGGGATGTTTTGATAGAGGTATACAAAATTATGAGTTAGGTAAATGGAAATATGCTTTTTCTTTAACGTGGATTAAAGTGAAAATTTTAAGAGGATCATTGAAGGAACTTCTCCACTAAGAAGGTGGTGAGAGTGTGGAAGAAGCTGCCAGCAGAGATGTGTTCGATTTTGACATTCAAGAGAAGATTGGATGGATGGGAGCGGCATGGAGGGCAGGTCGATAGAACCAGGTATGGAAAATATACCTATGTTCTGTTTATTATGTATTCATTAATCCATCACTATGTAACAATTTACTATGTACTTCAACTACAATGTTTATGGGAAATATTAATGCAATTAAGTAAAAGCCACAGTATGTAAAAAAGTTGGCAGATTATAGTATGTGTAGAATTTGCTGACTCCAAAGCCTGCTAACTTTAAAACACAAAGAGGGAAAATACTTTCATCCCCAAGGTTACACAAAACTCCTAACTTTAAAACACAAGTCCAGAGATAAAACATCAAGGTCATACATTCAAATAATAGTCATTGCAGGTAACAGATGAACAAGCATTCAAACAGGATGAGATCAAGGGAATGACAGGAGATCTGATAGGAGAAATTAGACAGGATGAGGTAGGGGAAACCATAGTGGCGAATGATTTATTCTGAAACAGGCCAGTTTCAAGAAGATAAGTACAGCGCAAGGAGAAGTGATGAGCACCATAACAGAGAAATGAACCCAGGATGAGCAAATTTGTACAAAACATCAAAGTTGAACATTGGAAAGTAACTGAAAATCTGTATAAAATAAGGGCAGTGTCTATAGCAACAGGCACTTCAGTGCTGGTGAACTAATAGTGAGATGCACCAATTTTAAACATTTTTTACCAATTTATTTTCCTTGAATTTTGTGCCAGTTGTTTGAGGCTGCTGGTTGCTTGAATTCTGGATTACAGGAGTTTTAGTGTATAATTATTTTGCCATTGCAAATTTCTCCACTGAACTGCCACTTCTCACTTTCTTGGATGCACTTGATAGGGATTTTTCCACCTGAATGTGTTCCAAGACTGCCAACATTTTTACATGATAGAGTAATTAGGGGATATGGGGAGAAGGCAGGTAGGTGGAGTTAGGACATAAATTAGATCAGCCATGATCTTATTGAATGGTGGAGCAGGCTCGATGGGCCATTTTTGGCTTACTCCTGTTCCTATTTCCTATGTTCCTATGTAACACGTCCTCCCTTGCACTTACTATATGATCCAGGTCATCTCATTTGCTTCAATTACTTCATCATCTCCTCAGTAAAGAGTCACCCATCTCTTTTGGGTCCACACAAAGATAGTCACATTAATCTTTAATGGGATCAATTCACTCTCCAGCCACACTTTTACTTTCAAGTTGAATTGAGAGAAGGAGCGCAATGAACAGGTTGCTTGGTGATGATTCATGCATGGCGAGAGATCAAGAGAATAGATGGGATGACATGTCTGAGTAGTGACGTGGATCTGTTTCAATTTGAGTATTGTAGCAACAGGACAATGGCAGATGCCATTTCTGGCTCCAGACAAGGGCCTGGAACACCTGAAATGCAAAGATGCATACATCAGGATGCTCTTCATCGATTACAGTTTGGCATTTAACATCATCATCCCCTCAAAATTGATCAGCAAACTCCAAGACCTAGGACTCAATACTCCACTATATAATTAGATTGTGAATTTCCTCACCTCCAGACTACAATCATACATAGCCAACCACTCTGATTGCCAACAGGTCCAATTTTGGTCTTATCTGTTGAAGTCTTCAGGATTTTCCTTCACGTCTGCCAAAGCATATTCATGTCTTCTTTTAACATTCCTGGATTGGTAAGAACATCTCTTCCACAATCTCCATCAGTACTGGAGCACCACAGGGCTGTGTTCGTAGCCCCCTGCTCTTCTCACTTTACACCTACGACTGCGTGGCTCGGTATGAAACCATACCATCTACAAATTCATTGACGACACCATGGTAGTAGGTTGTATAAAAAGGGCGATGAATCAGCATACAGGAGGGAGATTGAAAACCTGACTGAATGGTGCACCAACAACAACCTCACACTCAATGTCACCAAAACCAAGGAGCTGATTGTTGATTTAGGAAGGGAAAATTGGAGGTGCATGATAAATTTAAGTTATTTGGAGTCACTATCTCAGAGGATTTTTCCCGACACTAATGGCATGGTGAGGAAAGCACTTCAATGCCACTACCTCCTCAGGAGTTTGCGGAGGTTTGGTATGACATTGGAAACCCTGGCAAATTTCTAAGATGTGTAGTGGAAAATGTGTTGACCGGCTGCATCACGGTATGGTATGGGATTACCAATACCCCTGAGTGTAAAGCCCTGAAAAAGGTAGTGGACACAGCCAGGACATCAAAGGCAAACCCCTCCCCACCATCACAAACATCAACAGGGTACGCTGTATGTGCATGTATGTCTGTTTATTTGTCTATTCTCTATGAAAATCAAAATCAAAATGTCCAATGTGGTTCAGTAGGGTTAAAATTTCATGCTGAATGTCATGGCCACATTGAATTTAACTTTTAAAGTCATATGAAGTTCAAAATTGCTTTTTGACCAGCTTGTTCTGCAAGTGTTTATTATACAAGTATTTACCAGCACTAACTTGTATTACTGTTAACTATAATGTGGTAACATTTGATGTTGAATGTCACAACCACATTGAATTTAACCTTGACGGTCAAATGAAGTTCAAAAGTTTTTTTTTTAAAAATCAAACTTGCACCAGGGACACCTCAATTATTTCCATGTGCATCAATGTACATTCAGAATAAAAACAAGTGGCCAAAGCAACACCAGGCCCACCTCAGTTCTCAGGCCTCCAAACAAGGAGCAGGCAGCAGGAAACTGATGAACAATGCCAAGCCCGCCTCAGTGCTGATGCCATCAGGCATTCCATGAGCAGACAGCAAGAGACTGATGAGGACAACCAAGCAACTCTCCAAGCAAAGAGAACAAAAGCCACCAGCCGAAGGGCAGGCACTCTGCTAAATGCTGCATTCAATTACTCAGTTGACATTAAGTGTTCTTCCATTAATGCAGTTGTAATTGACTCCATGTCAAAGGTTTGCCAACATTGGGAGCATAGAAATGGAAAGGTGAAACACCATCGATATGTTGCTCCAATGTAAAACTGGCCGAGTCTCCACAGCCATTGAAAATGCTGCTGCTCGTCACCACAGCAGAGTCCAAAGATGATCAGAGCCTACAAGTCAGCATTTCAGATGACATCTTTTGGAGCCAACAACAACTGAGTGTTTTATTTTATATATACAACACACACAGACACACACATTATATAATAGATTAGTGGAGAGATAATAGAGTGGACAAGGAGAGGGTGTTTCTCATGGTGGGGGAGTCTGGGACTAGAGGCAGGCTCAGAATACAGAACATCTCTTCAGAACAGAGACGAGAAGGAATTTCTTACTCAGAGGTTGGTGAATTTGTGGAATTTGTTACTGAGGATGACTGAGGAGGCCAAATCTTTGGGTATATTTCAGAGAGAGATGGATAAGTTCTAGGAAGGGAATCAAAGGTTATGGGGAGAAAGCAGGAGAATGGAGTGAAAAGGATGGTAAATCAGCCATGATGGAATAGTGGGGCAGATTCAATAGGGGTAATAGTTAATTCTGCTCCAATGGCTCATGGTCTGATGACAGTTGCTGAAAAATGTAACACTTCTTGTGAATGACTTATGAACAGTTTGTCTCTAGCAATATAACAATAACATTGACAAGCATAACACCAAAATAAAGTTTGCTTACCATTGCATAAATGCTGAAACATTTTCTTTCTTTCTTTCATTGACTTGATCTTCTTCTCTCTCCTTCTTCTCTTTTTTAATTTGTTTTTGCTTCTCCAATGTTTCTTTTTGAGATCTATCTTTTTTTTCTTTCCATTTTTCAAATACCTATCAAAAGAGAAAATATTAAGCTTGCAGATGACACTACATTGACTGGAACAGCAAATTGAGGAAGGGATAGAAAGTCTACAATGAGATAGAGATAATTTAAGAAAGTAAGCAAAGATCTTACAAATAAAACTAGTACATTGGACCATTACTGAAATGGTGAAAGATTTCAACACACTGTTGTGCAGGTAAAGATGAATGTTTTTCCAAGAATACAGTACCTTTTTTCAATTGATTCCTATTCCAATTCTTCACATTTTTTTTTAAAGAATAATGCTTGTATTAGAAATTTTTTATGGAAAGGAAAGACAGTAAGAGTTTCTTTGGACAAATTAAATTGGAATTACAATTTAGGAGGTGTATATAGAACTTAGTAAAACAGGGGAACCAAACCCACAAGATTTTATTTATAAATGCAATTTAAGGTTGTTTGAATACAGAAACTCCAATATTGAGGCATTTAATTGAGCTTTGGAATAAGTTGATAAAGAGATTGGGGGAGGAGGTTTATTGCCTGGACAACACCATTATTTCAGAATAGATTGATTCAATTTTCATTTGGAAATAAATTTTTAAAGATTTGGCAGTGTCAGGGAATTAAGAAGATTGAAGATGTTTTTGAAGCAGGGAAATGTATTTATTTTAATAGAATGAAGGAGAAATTCAAAATATCTGAAAATACTAAATTTTGTTATTATCGAGTTATGAAATTTTATGTGAAAATTATGGTCAAGAGCCGTAATTACCAGTAGAAACAGAATTAGAATTATTGTTATGTAATGGAAATATAAAGAAATATATCTCAATTATGTATTGGTTAATACAAAAGAAAGCCCAAAAAATAGGGCTTCATAAATCTAGACAAAGATGCGAAGTAGATTTGAATAATTAAATAGATGAACGAGATTGGATTGGGATATGTCAAGAAAATATGAAAAGTACAATAAATGTGAGATATAGAATGGTGCGATATAATTTTATTCATCAGTTATACTTAACACCATATAAATTACAAAATCGAATCAGACTCTTTCGGATTTATGTTTAAGATGTGGACAGGAAATTGGTACATTTTTGCATTCTACTTGGCAGTGTCCGAGAGTTAAACCCTTTTGGTTAGAAATGGGTAATTTATTGGAACAAATAATGGGGATCAATTTCCCATTGATCCAATGTTGTTTTGGGGGGCAATATTAAGAATATTGAACCCAAGTTGAAATTGACTATGAATCAAAAGAGGTTTGTTCAAATTTCTTTAGCAAAAGCAAAAAAGTTGTATTGCCATAACTTGAAAGTCTGATACAGATTTGGGTAGAGAAAGATGGCATGCTGAAGTTCAGAGTTATATACCATAAGAAAATTACTTATAATTTAAAAGATAAATAATTGGAAGATGTGGAGCCCATATTTACAAAATATGGGTGTTAATATTTAAATGAAGCTCTGACATTCCCTTTTCATTAAGGTCTCACTCTCAGTGCAGCCGAGATAGGTAAACTGGTTGACCGTTTTGAGTTTTGTGTGCCCGATGGAGATGTGGGGGGGCTGGTAGTCATGGTGGGGAGCTGGCTGATGGAGGACCTCAGTTTTCTTCAGGCTGACTTCCAGGCCAAACACTTTGGCAGTTTCCGCAAAGCAGGACGTCAAGCGCTGAAGAGCTGGCTCTGAATGGGCAACTAAAGCGGCAAATAGCGCCTTTGGAAGACTACACAAAAGAGTCTGGAAAAACAACCAACTGAAAAACCTCACAAAGATAAGCATATACAGAGCCGTTGTCATACCCACACTCCTGTTCTGCTCCGAATCATGGGTCCTCTACCGGCATCACCTACGGCTCCTAGAACGCTTCCACCAGCGTTGTCTCTGCTCCATCCTCAACATCCATTGGAGCGTTTTCATCCCTAACGTCGAAGTACTCGAGATGGCAGAGGTCGACAGCATCGAGTCCACGCTGCTGAAGATCCAGCTGCACTGGGTGGGTCACGTCTCCAGAATGGAGGACCATCGCCTTCTCAAGATCGTGTTATATGGCGAGCTCTCCACTGGCCACCGTGACAGAGGTGCACCAAAGAAAAGGTACAAGGACTGCCTAAAGAAATCTCTTGGTGCCTGCCACATTGACCACCGCCAGTGGGCTGATATCGCCTCAAACCGTGCATCTTGGCGCCTCACAGTTTGGCGGGCAGCAACCTCCTTTGAAGAAGAGCACAGAGCCCACCTCACTGACAAAAGGCAAAGGAGGAAAAACCTAACACCCAACCCCAACCAACTAATTTTCCCCTGCAGCCGCTGCAACCGTGTCTGCCTGTCCCGCATCAGACTTGTCAGCCACAAACGAGCCTGCAGCTGACGTGGACTTTTACCCCCTCCATAAATCTTCGTCCGCGAAGCCAAGCCAAAGAAGACTCTCAGTATATTATAAGAAATTTGTAAGTAATAGTCACCCCTGTCTTCAGTATAAGGGTATTAAAGGTTACGGAGAGAAGGCGGGGACGGGGTACTGAACTTTAAGATCAGCCATGATCTCGTTGAATGGCGGAGCAGGCTCGAAGGGTCGAATGACCTACTCCTGCTCCTATCTTGTCCTGTTCTTTCATTTTTTATTTTTTTTATTCTTTGTAGGGGGATAGGTGGGGTCATATTTTTCTTTCTTTTTTTATATGCCACATTGTTTGAATTATCTATAATTATATATTTTATTGTGAGATTTTAAACTAATGAATAAAATTTTAGAACACACTGTTATACAGAAAGATCTGCGAGTGCCTGTGCATGAAACACAGAAAGCTGGCTTACAGGTTCAGCAGGATATCAAGAAAGCAAATAGGTTGAAGTAAGAAATACATTTTTGAGATAAATTTCTTTGTGATCCCCTTTTGAACCAGTCTCTATTTCTGTACATTGCAGAAAAGTCAGTGCTGGACCAAATTTATCCCTTAAATAAGATCTTAACTAAAGATAGCAGAAAAAGATGTATTTAAAACTCCAAAGTTATTCCTGATTTGTTCAAATGTCATAAATTGTCCCTGCTCAAAACAATCTTCGATATATTTGATCCCACTCTCAGACTAAGTTTCTAGAATTTTATTATCAATTGTTAATGGAATTCATCTATTTTGAGCTCAGGGTGTTTTGGGTGAGAGGCCTTCCCAAACACCAATTTGACCATTGAGTTTAATCCAAATTGTAATAATGTTTTAGTAAGGGGGCTTCCTTTGAACCAAATAGTAATTTAGAATTACATTTATATATAACATTTCAGCTATCTTCTCACCAACCTTATGCAGTTCCAATTTTACCCAAGATGTCTTGTTTCCTCCGACAAAGAGGGAGGTGATGAACTTCATTTGGGTTGCCCAATAATATTTTTTAAAGTCTGGGAGTTCATAATTCCAGGTTAATTTATCGATAGAGACTCTGAGATACTTACCCTTCCACAGAAACTTCCTAATATATTTATTTAAATTCTGAAAGAATCCTTGAAGTCTTAAAACAGTTAGGTTTTGGAGAAGATATTGTAATTTAAGCAATATATTCATTTTTATATAATTGACCCTTTCAACCAAAGTAATTGGAAGAGTGATCCATTTGTTTAAATCATCCTCAATTCCTACTTTAGGCGATAGCCCCAAAACAAGGGCTAGATAAGTCAAGAGAGAGATGGAAATCAGATCTGGGTAAAGAAATTGCTCCATTTTGATGGTTTGACTTATGTTGGGACAGCATGAGCAATACAATTAATGCAAGGTATAGGCTGGTGATTTATAATTTTTTGCATCAGCTGTACCTTATTCCACAAAAATTAAATAAATTAAAACCTGAATTATCCAATATACGTTTTTAATGTAGTCAAGATATAGGGACCATTCTGCATTTGACCTGGTCATGCCCTAAGGTGAGATCCTTCTGGGCAGAGTTGGGGAATCTCCTTGAACAAATTACTGGAATTTGATCCCCTCAGGTGCCAGAATTGCTTTTATTGGGGAAATGAGCAAATTTAACACTTAAAATGAGGCTGTTGAAATAGCAATTGAAATTTGTTACACTTATTTTAGCGGTGGCCAGCAAATGCATAACCATTACTTGGAACTCTGATTCCCAACTGAGTCTGACCCACTAGAAGTCACAAATGCATAGCTGTGTTCCTCTGGATAAGTTTACTTTCAATCTCAGAAATTGTCACAACAGGTTTTTAAGAATATGGAACTTATATTTAAGATAAACGGGGGTTACCCTTTGATGATTCACCTCCAATACCACTATCTCCAATATCCCTAGCAACATCTATGTCAAGAAGTAAGCTCTGGAGGTTTCATCTGTATGTAATTAATGTTTTTAGAAAACAGATGATTTTGTCACATCATTTGGGAGAATTATCACATTTTTCTTTTTTCCTTTTCCTTTGGGGGTGGGGAGTCTTTCGCCTTATCCTCTTTTTTTCTGTTACCTACTTTCCTTTTAAGGATTGGCACAGTGTGTAATTTTGTATTTATAAACAATAATGCAGAATTAGAGAATTATGATAATGTGTTGATTCCCAGGAAATGATAGACCAATGAATCTTATTTCAGTGGTGGGCAAGGATCCTGAGAGACAGGATTTACCAGCATTTAGAAAGGCATAATCTGATAAAGGATGGTCAGCATGGCCTCGTCATGGGAAGATAGTCTCACAAGCTGGATTGAATTCATTGATGAAGGGAAAGCAGTGGATGTAGTGCAAATGGATTTCAGGAAGGGATATAAGGCTGACCATACAAGCCTCATTCAGAATGTAAAGAGGCATAGAATCCAAGGTGGTCTTGCCTTGTGAATACAGAATTGGATTGCCCTGAGAAGGCAGAGGATGGTTGTAGATGGTTCATATTCTTTATGGAGGTCAGTAACCAGTGGTGCTCCGCAGGGATTGTGTCTTGGATCCCTCCTCTTGTGATTTTTATAAATGACCTGGATGAGGAAGTGGAAGTGTGTGTTAGTAAGTTTGCAGATGACACATATGTGGGTTGGGTTGTGGATAGTCTGGAGGGTTGCAAGAGCTGACTAAAGGACATTGATATGATGCAGAGCTGGGCTGAGACATGGCAGGTGGAGTTTAGCCCAGAAAAGTGCAAAATGGTTCATTTCGGTCAAAGTTGAAATCAGAACACAATGTTAATGGGAGGACCACTGAGCAATGTGGATGAACTGAGAGATCTTGGGGTCCGTGTCCAAAGACACTCAAAGCTGTTGGACAGGTTGTTGTTGTTAAGAAGGCATATGGTATGTGCCCTTCATTAACCACGGGATCAAGTTCAAGAGCAATAAGGTAATGCTGCAGCCATATAAGACCTTAATTAGACCCCATTTGGAAAATTGTGTTCAGTTCTGGTCATTTCACCACAGGAAAGATGTGAATGCTACATACAGGGTGCAGAAGAGATTTACAAGGATGTCTCCTGGATTAGAGAATATACTTCTGAGGATAGGTTACGTGAACCTGGTCTTTTCTCCTTGAGCGATGGAGGATGATGTGTAGGTTTTTCACACAGAGTGGTGGGTGCATTGAGTGCACTGACAGCAATGACGGAGGCAGGTACAATAGGATATTTGAAGAGACTATAGGACAGGTAAATGGAGTAAAATGGAGGGTTATGCAGTTGTTAGAGGTTATTAGGTTGGCACAACATTGTGGGCCGAAGGGTCTACATTGTGCTGTAGATTTCTATGTTCTACATTAAGAGCAGGAAGCTACTGTTGCAACTGAACAGGGTACCAGAGAGGGTGCATCTGGAATACTATGTCCAATTCTGATCGCCTTACTTGAGAAGGGATAAGATCATATTTTCACTTCACCTTTGTTCATAAGGGATGTGCCTTTATTCTGAGGCCATGTTCAGTAGTCCTGGACTCACCCACTAGTGTAAGTATACTTTCCATGTCCACTCTATCCAGCTCTTTGAATTTTGGTTGGTTTCAATGACATCCTCTTTCATCTTTCTAAACTCCAGTGAATACAGGCCCAAGACAATCAAACCCACTTCAAACATTAACACTTTCATCCTGGGGATCATTCATGTCAAGTCCCCCATTACTATCTCCCCAGCATGGTTTTCCAGCAGTCAAATGTCCACCCTCACCTCTCTTTTGCTCTTGAGATACATTTATATGCAGAGCAGATTTAAAACAGAGATAAGAAGGATCTGCTTCTCCCAGAGGGTAGTAAATCTGTGGAATTCTCTGCCTAAGAAAGCAGTAGAGGTTGCCTCATTAAATATATTTAAAGCACAGATAGACAAACAGATAGATTTTCGAAGAACTGGGTTATGAGGATTAGGTCAGTAAGTGGAGCGGTGTCCATGGCCAGATTACCCATGAGCAGATGGCCGACTCCTGCTCTTATTTCATATGTTCTGATTGCTATTTTTGGAACCAGTTATCTAGAACGCAAGTAAAATATAGTTTAGAAAAAATGCATTGCCCCATCACGTTGCATAATTCTAATTAGAAAAGTACAGATGGGTTTTGAAGAACCATGTACCATGATGACTCATCTTACTTTAGGACTCATCTCCACTTTCCACTGTAGAATCAATAATTGAAAGAATTTAAGAAGCTTGAATGCCACTATTTGTATCATTACACCTGACGGCAAAGGTATAATGACCTTGTCAAACTTCCAATCGCATTCAGTTGTCACTTGCATTGACAGCTGATGGCATTAATTGCATGGAAAATCAGGTGTCCTGCACTTCTGCATGTTGATCCAAATCATGAATGTGTTTCTCAACTTGGCAAACAATGCAATCATTCAAATTTCTCTTATTATTAATGAAAGCATTTTTCTGATTAGATGCCCAACCAACTCATTGATTCCTGTTTTGAACCTCCTGCTTATATGTAACTCACTCTGTATGCAGTGATTTGCTTCCCACAGCTTCTCTCCATCCCCCCCAAAAATTTTTAAAATCCTCTTGAAATTGATTCACCTATTGAGATAGCAGGATATGAACAGCAACTGACAGGGACCTTAGACATTTTCATAGAGAGAGGAACTTTGGAATTCAAGTTCATAGCTCCCTGAATATGATGACACAGGTCTGGAGGCGAGCAATAAAGCCAGTTAGTTTGCTTACTTTTATTGGTTGAGTCACTGAGTATAAGAGTTGGGATATCATGTTGAAGCTGCAGAAGACATCAATTAGGCCACACTTGAAAAAGAATCTCAGGGTTGTATGTGATATCATGCATGTACTGTGACAATAAATCTGAAATCCGGTTATGCTTGAAAGAGTTCAGAAGAAATTCACCAAGATTTTGATTGGAATGGAAGGATTTAGGTACAAGGATATTGGATAGTCTGGAATCATTCTCACTGGTGAACAGAGATTGAGGAGTGACTTTAGAGAGATTTATAAAATTATGAAGGCCATTGATAAGGGATAGAATAATATTTTGTTCCAAGTGGAGTGGAGGAAGGACCATAAGATATATATATATATATATATTCCATGATTCAATATGGCATTATGTGGAGATTAAACATTTAATTATTGTGCTTATAATCTGAAACTTGAGTAATTAGGTAAATGATTAAAAAAAGGATGTAGGGGTCAGCCATGTCATTGGAATGGAGGAGGTAATGATCAGCCAGATAATGGCATAGTAAAGGTAGCCCAATAAAGTTCAATAATGTGAAGATATCGAATTTGAATACTGGTTGAAAGATGTGCTTGCCCTCTGACCGGCATCCTCACTAAGTTGGTTTTTCTTTTGTGGTAAAGGTGCACCCCCAAGTGCTCATCTTGCTACCACTCGACATCAGACTCCTCAACAACAAATTCAATCAGGGACTCATTTAACGACTCTTGAATTTTATCATTTTTTTTCTCCCTGTATTGCAGTCAGTTTGTAGAAATTTCTTTATTTATTTACCTGTGAACACTGAGTCTGTTATTTTGCATGAACAATAAGTGCTCATTCTGTCTCACCTGCAGGAAAAAGAATCTCAGAGTTGTATGTGACGTCATGTGTGTACTCTGACAGTAAATCTGAAACCTGATAATTGTGCAGCAATACTGTATGGGTATTTAATATCTGCAAATCTAGTTGAAACATACACAGAAATACATATTTGGCACTTGAGGTATGAGAGTATGGTCAAATTACATTGTTGGATTTAAGTGGCATTCAAGTACATTCATGACATATATAACAACTCCTTTGCTATGTTCATCAAATGTGTAGGAGAAATTTTCTGAGTATTATTTCAGAAATTCTTTCTTCCCACATTTCTTAATAATAAAGAAATTCAAGTGTTAGCACTGTCTGCCAAGTTGAGAACTAAGGTTTTTGGCTTACGTTATCAGAATGCATGAGACCCAGACACATATGGACGAGATTGGCATGTAGTGGCTCTTTAATTATATTCAACATTAAGATTGGAACTCAGCTCTAATTTTACCTTCAACAAAAACAGAGAGAAATTTGGGTTTACCTTCATGACACGAGATTCAACCTCTTCGCTTTGCCTTTATTTGCTGCACTTACGGTGACAGCAAATAATTTACTACCAATGTGAGAGCTGTGTTTTAAAGGGCTGTACCATCATTTTACAACACAGCCTAACTTTTTCTCACCTGTGCATCTTCACTTGTTGGGGGCAATTGCTTTCATTCAAGGAAATCTTCAAATGGAACAAGCATGACGGTCATCCTTTTGGAGATCATTATGGAAGTCAGACATGAACAGAAATAAGGAGACATCTCTTCACCTGGTGGGCAGTAAACTTCCATATTCTCTGCCCAAGAGGGTATGAGCAGTTGAGTATATTCAAGAGAGAGTTCAACATATATATTTGATTGTAAGAAAATGAATGGTTAAGGTGCAGGAAAGTGATAAATCAGCCATAATGAACAAATATTTACAATGGGATGAAACACTAAATGCTTGCTCTGCTTTTATCTGTCTATTTATTTATTTATCTATCTTTCCTTCTGGATTCTTTGGGTTTTGAGAATGTGAAATTTATTGTGGGATTTCCTGTTTTACTTGGCTTGTGATGTGGTTCTCCATAACTCATCCATCCACTGCCATGCAAAATAGAATATAGGCCATTGATAAAATATGGCAGGAATTATTATTAGTTGATGGTCATAAGATGATAAATAAAATTATGGTGCAATGATTCAGTAACATAATGTCTACAGGTCAGGTGAAGTGTACATTGAAATAGGAGTTCTCAGTTTCACAGAATCTACCGTTCAAAGTCCCTTCAGTACTTAAGAGATTCAGTACAATTTAGAGATGCGGACCACAAGCCCACTCCACTCAAACACACCTATGTGACCAATTAACTGACTAACCCATACATCTTTGGAAAGTGAGAGGAAACAGGAGCACCCACAAGAAACTAACAGAGCAAACATACCAACTCCTTAAAGACAGCAGCAGATTTGAACCCAGGAAGTTGATGCAATAATAATGTCACCTTAACTGCTACCCTAACCGTGCCACCCTTAAATTTCATATGATTTAATGAAATTCCAATTATTATTCTCAGTTGAACAGTATTAGGCTGATTTGTTCAATCTACCCTCGTCACTTCATGCCTTCTTTTAGGGATTCAATGTAATGAAATGTTGTTCCACTATCTATATCAGAAGTAATTTTTTTTCAGTGAACCCTAAACTGTCAACAATCATTAATCCAATAATATAGAGGGTAACATGGTTTGCACATCGATTGGCACAATGCCAGTGACACAGGTTTGAATCCTGCATTATCTGTAAGGAGTTTGTATGCTTTTCCCATGAGCTGTGTGTATTTTCTCCACAGGCTATGGTGTCCTCTCACCCTCCAAAAACATAGGGAGTTGGTAGGCTATTTGGGTGTGATTTGGTGGCACAGGCTTCAAAGGCTGGAATCTGCTTCTATCACGTTGTAAACAAATGTAATTTAAAAAAAAATCTAATTGCCTTTTTTGCTTCTTCCTTCCTTTCTCTTTTCTCCACTTCCGCTTGTTGCTTTATTTTTTCCTCTTCTTTCTTCCTGTGACTGGTTTCCTTAAATGCACTTTTCTTTTTCATATTCCAGGCCTCAAATGATACCTTTGCTTCCATTTTGGTTTCAATAATTTTCTTTAAAAGAAATAGAGCAATTAGTTAAAATATTCTTAATTCGTTGTTCCAGGAATTTCTTGAATAAATTATCACTCTTCCAAATAATTTCATATATTTTGAATTTATTCTACAAATCTGAATACTGTTTTCTTTCTATGGTGCCTCTTCACTAAAGAACCACATTCATATTCTGATGAAGGCCCAAGCATGCCAGCACCCTTCCAGGCCTTGCTTGTTTTGTGAGGGCAACAATAAGGTCTAAAGGAGACAGATCAATCTTTGGATCTCCAGGACAGATTCTTTGAAGACTATTTTATTTGATGAATAAAGTTCAAATAGTTAATATTTGAACATGAGGGATATTAAGTTATGAGAGGCAAAGAGATGAAATATAATTGGAGGTCTCTTGGATGCCCCTTAAATATCACTATTGCATCGGCTCCCATTCACTTCCCCTGAGAGAACATATTCTGGATACCTGTTACTCTCAGTGCAAAAACAGGCATCTCACCTTAAAGCTATGGACTTTAGTAAGTAACATTTCCATTTTTGGAAAAGGCCTCAAACTATCTATCCTTTCTACGCCTCTCAGAATTTTATAAATTCTATCAGGTCTTCGCTGAGACTCTGACACTCCAGAAAACAAGTTTATCCATAGAGCTAATGCTCTCTAATCTAGGAACCATCCTGGTGAACATCTGCACCCTCTCCAAAGCCTCTGCATCTTCCCTGTGATGCAGCCACGAGAACTACTCAAAATACTCCAAATGTGAGCTACCCAAGTTTTGATATACGAGTGTTAGTCACAGTCTTACAGCACAGTAACAGGCCCATAGGCCTAGTTTGTCCATACTGAATAATGTATCCTCCTAAAAGGTCTATAGTTTCCTTTCTGCTGCCTCCTTCCCTTCTTAAACAGCAATTTAAATAATGACGTTCACAATCTTTCAGTCCACCAGAACCATGCCAGAATCCACTGATTCCCGGAGATCATTCCCAATGCCTTCACAATCTCTGCAGCAACCTACTTCAGAACTCGAGGATACATTTCAACGGTCCAGAAGACTTATTTACCATTTAGCTTCCCAAGTACCTCCTCTCTCATGATCTTGACTTCATTTCCAGAGACCCTTGAGAGTCAGGTAAGCTAGAATGTTTTTGATCATGAAGACTGATCCAAAATATTCATTCAATTCCTCTATCATCACCTTGTCTCCCATTACAATTTCTCCAGTGTGATTTTCTAATAGCCCTATGTCTACTCTTGTCTTTCTTTTGGTCTTTATATATTTAAAAAAAGCTTTTAGGGACCTCTGAAATGATTTGCTAACCTCCTTTCATAATTTCTCCTCTTCTTCCAAATCACTGTCTCAGTTGTCTTCTCAACGTTTTTAAAAGTTTCCCAGTCCTCTATCTTCCCACTAATTTTTGCTTCCTTGTCTGCCCTCTCTTTTGCTTTGACTTTGGTGTTAACTTCCCTCATCAGCCACAATTGTTTCATTTTCCCATTCACAACTTTCTTCCCTATTGGTCTGTGACTGTCCTGCATTTTCCTCATTTTTTGTAGAAACCCCAGCCATTGCTGATCTGCTGACTTCCCCATTCGTGTGTTTTTCCAATCGACCTTGGCCAGATCCACTCTCATGCGACAGTAATTTCCTTTACGCCACTGAAATATCAACACATCGTATTTTAGCTCCTCCTTTTCAAATTTCACAGTGAACTCAATCATTTTGTGATCACTGCTTCCTCAGGGTCCCTTTACCTTAAGATCTCTAATCACCTCTCGTTCATTTGATGGCACCCAATCCAAAACAACTGATTCACTGGTGGGCTCATCAACAAGCTGCTCCTGTAGGCATTCCACAAATTCTCCCTTCTGGGATCCCGCAATGACTTGACTTTCCCAATCAACTTCCATGTTAAACTCCCCCATGATTATTGTAATGTTGTCCTTCTGACATATCTTTTTAATTTCCTGTGGTATTTTGTAGCCCACATTCTGGCTGCTGTTTGGAGACCTGTATATAACTGCCATGAAGGTCCTTTTACCTTTACCATTCCTTAACTCTACCCATAAGGAGTCTACCTCTTCTGATCCTATGTCACTTCTTTCCGATGATTAATATTGTTGTTTACCAGCAGAGCCACGTCACCCCGTCTGCCTACCTGCTTATCCTTCAGCTCTGAATGACACCAATCCTTTAGCCATGACTCTGTAATGGCCACATCGTACCCTCCAACCTGTAGCTATACAGCAAGGTCATCCACCTTGTTTCTAATGCTGCAGGCATTTAAGTGTAACATCTTTCGACCAGTTTTTGTAGGCTCTGTGTCTCTGTCATCCCTGTTTTCAATTTCATCACCAGCTTGTCATCCTTGCTGCACACAATCCTTAGTTTATTTCTATTTCACCCTTCATCAGCTCTGGCACTATGGATCCCATCCCCCTGCAAAATTAGTTTAAATCTTCCTTAACACCCAGCTTAAACCTGCCTGCCAGGATTTTGGACCCCTTTGGGTTCAATTGTAGTCCATCCTTTTTGTATAGGTTGTACCTTCACCAAAACAGATCCCAATGATCTAAGAATTGAAAGCCCTGCTCCCTGCACCAGTTTGTTTACCACACATTTCATCTTCCTGATCTCACTATTTTTGCCCTTGCTAACATGAGGCATAGGCAGTAATCCTGAGATTACCATGCTGGGGGTCCTGCTTTTTAGCTTCCTTCCTTGTGGCTCTTGAACTCAATCTCCAAACCGATAAAGGCCAGCACCCTAAGCACCTTCTTAACTCCCTGATCAATGTGCATGACAACCTTGAGAGATCTATGGATCTCTGTTCCTCCACATTAAATAATTATATACTATGCCTTCAAGTTCAACCTTCCAAAGTGTATCATTTCACATGTTTCCGGATTAATCTCCATCTGCCATTCAGTCTATATTCCTTTGTAACCTACAAGCTTACTCAGCCACCTTTTCTTTGTCCAAATTATGTACAAAAATGACAAAAAGCAGGGGTCCCAGAACATATCCCTGTAGAATACCACTTGTCATTGCCATTGTGCTCTGCCAACTAATATCATTGGCTTTCTGTGAACAAGCCCACTCCAAATCAACACAGCCAAGTTTCCATGGATCACATGCCTCATGACTTTCTCGATGAACCTACCATGGGGGATGATGTCACACACTGATTCTCCTAAATTTGTCCAAGTCGCCCTGCTGCCTCTTGGAATCTTCCTCTCAGTTTGCACTGCCAGCCACATGGGTAGTAAATTTAGAGTTAATACATACAATTCCTGTCTCATGGTCATCAGTATATATTGTAAATAGTTTGGAGTCCCAGTATTAAACCTTTTGGCACCCTACTAGTAAATGCCTGCCAATATTAAAAGGAACCATTTATTACCTCAGTCTGCTTCCTGCCAGCCAACCATCTTTCGTTCCACGTCAATACATTACCTCCAATACTATAATCACCAGTTTTGAAAACCAATCTCTAGTGGAAGATCTTATCAAAAACCTCTTGAGAGCCAAAATACACTGCATTAACTGGCTCACTATTGTCCACTCCACTGATTACATCCTTAAACTTCTTTAAGGTTTGTCAAGCGTAATTTTTGTTTCGTGAATCCGTACTGACTTGACTGTTGACTCCTCCAAATGCACAGCGATGACATCTTTAAAAATTGACTGTGGCATTTTCCCCACCACTGAAGTCAGACAAACTGGTCCATAATTCCCTCAATTCTCGCTCCTTACTTTCTTAAAGTGGAGCCACATTAGCAGCACTCCAATCCAAAAGAACTAATCCAGAGCATTGAGAATGTTGGAAAATAATTACTATGTATTCACTATCTCTTCAATATAATAGCATTGGAGTGGGTGCAATGGAGATTCACAATGATGTGGAATTTCGGATATGAGGGGAGAATGGGTCTGTTTTCCCCAGAAGAGGTCTATAAAATTATGGCAAAGATAGGTAGACTGGAGGAATTTTATCAACTGAATAAGATTTAAAAAATATGAGAACATACATTTAGGATAAGTGGTAAGAGATTTCAAGATCTCAGGAGACCTTTTTCACCCAGAGTGGCAAATACCTGCAACATATTGCCAGGGTGATGGAAGCAAGTATCTGGATGAGCACTTAAATCACCTGGGCATAGACGGCAATGGGCCATATGTTGAACAATGAGTGTCCAGTGGTTGGGAAGGTTGTTGTCAGCTGAATGACTGTATTAATCTATATTTGAACAATTTTTAAAACATTTGCAAAACAACACAATGGTTTTTTTTCTAGATTTCTTTAAATCAAAAAACTTTTACTTGTCAAATAAGATGATGCTTTAATGATGAAAGTAACAATTTACATGAGTAGAACATTGAAACATGGAAGATAATTCAGGAAACCTGCTCTTTCTTCTCATTTTCTTGCTGTGCTTTCAGCTTTTGATGATTTTTATCTTGATGAATAATTTGTCTTTTCCTTTCTAACCACACCTGTGAGACATTAATAAATATAGACAAATTATTGATATTTAATTACTCATCCCACCTTGATAAAAGTCTTATTATGAATAAAAGGAACAAGAAGAAAGTTGCAAAGGAGAATGTGACTTTGCAGGCACATGAACAAGGGAACATGGTAATTGGAAATTATCATTTCTCTCTGAGCCTGTTCCACCGTTCAATAAAATTATGGCTGACCATTGATATATCCAAGATCCCTTAATGCTTGGAGTTTGCAATAAAATACTCATAACTGAAAACAACTGGATATTTATGAAAGAGACCAAGATTCTGCCATTCCTCATGCATAGAAGTGTTTCAAAGCTTCATTCTTGGCACTAATGTTTTCGGCCGCGAATCCTGGTTTTGGCCTTCCCAACCAAATGAAATAGTCTCCAAAATTTACCTTGTTAATTCCCTTTATCTTGAAGAGATGAATAAAATCATGATCTAAATAATTAATTTGAGAGGACAGAATTCTTATAGGTGTACCATTCACTCCGACAGCTTGGGATCAAAGGGCCTGGGCCTGTTGTCGCGGTGCCTGGAATTGTTCACAGAGCTCTGGATGCTGTTTACAATTAGTGCTATCTTTAACCAATGCAACACATGCAAAATAAATTGTATTCCAGTCCTCTTAATATAACAAACAGCATTCCAAAAGATTTCAAAAATTATTTTCTGTCCATACACACATTTTAATAACTTCATTGGACCTCCAATTTGAACCAGGCCCATCCAGTCTGTGCCAAAATATTTATTCTACCAAGTCCCATAGACCTGTACCCAGATCATGGTCCTCCACACTCCTACCATCCATGTACTTAACCAATCTTCTCTTAAATGTGGAAATTCAGACCCCATTCACCACCTATACTGGGAGCTTGTTCCACTTTATCACCACTCATTGCATCAGGGTGAACAAACTTGCTTAACGTAAGAGCCACATATAGTAAACTTCAGATATTTGAGAGCCGCAACACATGAAAAAATATATATACATTTTTCTCTTACATGCATATCTTGTTTCAATTTTTTGATATAAATATTAATACATGCATGTAATAATATTTATGTATGTATGTAGTTTTTAAACTGCTAATTTGCATTAGTTTCAATAAAAAAGTACACATATTCAAATCAAATATTTTCAAAATCCTGACTGATTTTCTGTGGAATTATCTGCCCAAGGAAGCAGTAGACGCTGCCTCATTAAATGTATTTAAGATACAGTAAGATAGATTTTTGCATCATAGAGGAATTAAGGTTTCTGGGAAAAGACAGAGCTGGTACCATGGCTAGATAAGCTGTGAACTCACTGAATGTTGGAGCAGGCTTGAAGGGCCAGATGGACAACTCTTCCTCCTGTTTCTGATGTATACTCTTTGGGAAAACTGCTGTCATTGGTCTCTGCAGATATCTACACCACAGTTGAGCGCACAATGCAGGAAGCAACCCGATGCAAAGCTGCCTCCTGCAGCAGGGTGAGGCCAAGGAGCCCACAGCTCTCGTCCTCCCCGTCGCATCCTCTGCTCCCCTCTTCCAAGTCATTGGTGGAATGGGGGGGAGTGGCTACTGGCACTGGAGGCTGGATATGGAGCGGTCTAACTTCTGTACTGCCTGGTACTGACTCTCCACGCAGTGGGACCAGGACACTAACAGGACTTTCTCTGCTGCTGTCAGCTCCAGCTCTGATGTTGTTTGGCGCCTGGATAAGATCCTCTTTGGGGACCCCTCTCCATCCTCTCTTCCCAGTCTCCAGCATCTTGCTTCCCCCCTGCCAGGGTGCCCAGACAGACACCCCATCTCTGGGGCAGGTCATTCCTCAATGGAGTTCTCCTGGCCCAGCAGCTTTCTTCAGAGGACCCTCAGTTTTGCCTGACTTTCCTACCATACACCCCATGTTGGCGGCACTCTGTTGTGCTGTGGCCCAGGCCAAGCGAGGAGAACCAGACTCCAGCATGCACTGCTCACTCCACCCCTCTGCAGGAGACGTTCCTCCAGTCCTCACTCCCTCTTCCCTCTCCTTGACAGTTCCTGGACATCCTGGTCTGGCTGTAAGGATTTAGAGTGTCTCAGGATGGCTTCGGGAGCACTGGTATCTCCTCCAGCCAACATATTTCCCAATGACAAACAGCCGCATGTGGCTCGTGATCCGCAGTTTGGCCACCCCTGCTCTCTGTGAATAACTTCCCTAGGTTCCCCTTAACATTTTGCCTTTAATCCTCAACCCATGTCCTCTATTTCTTGTCTCAACTAACCTTAGTGGAATAAAAGCCTTATTTACCTTATCTATATGCCTCATACTTTGTGTTTCTCTATCTAATCTCCCCTCATTACAAAAACTTGGCTGTCTCAGGGGCAGGAATGGCTACTGAATGTGCTGGGCTTTCTTTTCTTTTTTTTTTCTTTGGCTTGGCTTCGCGGACGAAGATTTATGGAGGGGTAATGTCCACGTCAGCTGCAGGCTCGTTTGTGGCTGACAAGTCCGATGCGGGACAGGCAGACACGGTTGCAGCGGCTGCAGGGGAAAATTGGTTGGTTGGGGTTGGGTGTTGGGTTTTTCCTCCTTTGTCTTTTGTCAGTGAGGTGGGCTCTGCGGTCTTCTTCAAAGGAAGTTGCTGCCCGCCGAACTGTGAGGCGCCAAGATGCACGGTTTGAGGCGATATCAGCCCACTGGTGGTGGTCAATGTGGCAGGCACCAAGAGATTTCTTTAGGCAGTCCTTGTACCTCTTCTTTGGTGCACCTCTGTCATGGTGGCCAGTGGGGAGCTCGCCATATAACACGATCTTGGAAAGGCAATGGTCCTCCATTCTGGAGACGTGACCTATCCAGCGCAGTTGGATCTTCAGTAGCGTGGATTCGATGCTGTCGGCCTCTGCCATCTCGAGTACTTCGATGTTAGGGATGAAGTCGCTCCAATGAATGTTGAGGATGGAGCGGAGACAATGCTGGTGGAAGCGTTCTAGGAGCCGTAGGTGATGCCGGTAGAGGACCCATGATTCGGAGCCGAACAGGAGTGTGGGTATGACAATGGCTCTGTATACGCTAATCTTTGTGAGGTTTTTCAGTTGGTTGTTTTTCCAGACTCTTTTGTGTAGTCTTCCAAAGGCGCTATTTGCCTTGGCAAGTCTGTTATCTATCTCGTTGTCGATCCTTGCATCCGATGAAATGGTGCAGCCGAGATAGGTAAACTGGTTGACCGTTTTGAGTTTTGTGTGCCCGATGGAGATGTGGGGGGGCTGGTAGTCATGGTGGGGAGCTGGCTGATGGAGGACCTCAGTTTTCTTCAGGCTGACTTCCAGGCCAAACATTTTGGCAGTTTCCGCAAAACAGGATGTCAAGCGCTGAAGAGCTGGCTCTGAATGGGCAACTAAAGCGGCATCGTCTGCAAAGAGTAGTTCATGGACAAGTTGCTCTTGTGTCTTGGTGTGAGCTTGCAGGCGCCTCAGATTGAAGAGACTGCAATCCGTGCGGTACTGGATGTAAACAGCATCTACATTTTTAAGGTCTTTCATGGCTTGTTTCAGCATCATGCTGAAGAAGACTGAAAAGAGGGTTGGTGCGTGAATGCAGCCTTGCTTCACGCCATTGTTAATGGAGAAGGGTTCAGAGAGCTCATTGCTGTATCTTGTTGGTTTTTGTGCAGTTGGATAACCGTGTTGAGGAACTTTGGGGTGCATCCGAGGCGCTCTCGTATTTGCCAAAGCCCTTTCCTGCTCACGGTGTCGAAGGCTTTGGTGAGGTCAACAAAGGTGATGTAGAGTCATTTGTTTTGTTCTCTGCTCTTTTCTTGGAGTTGTCTGAGGGCAAAGATCATGTCAGTAGTTCCTCTGTTTGCGCGAAAGCTGCACTGTGATGCTGGGCTTTAGATGTTTCAAAAAGGACATGCAGGGAGGTAAAAAGAATTGGGGGAATGGCAGTGCTGATCAGGGATACTCTCGTGGCTGCAGAAAGAGGGAAATCGTGGAGGGGTCGTCTACTGAGTCAGTGTGGGTAGCAGGTTGGAAGAGCAAAGGGGCAATAGTCTTCTTGAGCGTGTATTATAGATACCCCATAGCCACAAAGACATGGAGGAGCAGATAGGGAAACATTCTTAGAAGGTGCAGAATAATAAAGTTGTAGTGATGGGTGATTTTAACTTTCCTAATACTGATAGGCACCATTTTTGAGTGAAGGGTTTGGAATTTGTTAGGTGTGTTCAGGAAGGTTTCCTGACGTAATATTAATGGAGACTAAAATGAGAAGAGACTATATTTAACCTTGAGTAGCAGATGGGTGGAGTGCTATCTGTCTGATGTTTCTCTTGGAATAAGCAGAACAGAAAGGAACTCTGTGATAGCCTGAAAGAGGTTATCACCTGGAGAACCCTGATGGGGCAAATTTCTTCAGCAAGACATTGAGGGGACTAATGGTGGTACCTCAGCTGTAGAAATCCTGGAATTAAACAGCTCCCTCTGCAAACCTACAAGAACCTTCCTGAGCGGTAATCAATTACCTTTCGAGCACCAAAGCCTGGTGAACTTTATACTTGTTAAATTCTGTGCACAGTATATGAATTGCCTGCAACCAGTGAATTTGAAGGAATGAGAAGTGAGATTGGACTGTGAACCAAAGAACTTTCTTAAATTTACACATACATTACATACACGAGTGCTTAGAATTAGAATGGGGTTAAGTTAGGTGAGTTAAGTTAATAGTGATAAGTTAAAGTTTCATTCTGTTTACATGTTTAAAGATAATTAAAAACAACTTTTGTTTAAGTAACTATTTGTCAGGGTGAATATCTACTGCTGCTGAGTTTTGGGGTCCTTTGGGCTCATAATATTTTATGGGGGTGGGGGGGAATCGTCTTTTTCAGATTTGAAAATGAGTTTTGTGGGTTATTAGTCAATTGTTGTTTTTCCAAGCTAAACAGCAGCAATAGATGTTGATAAATTTTTGTCACAACCATCACCTGCAGAGCTGAAGAGCAAGAGAAACATCAGACAGATAGCACTTCCAGCCATCCACCACCCTGGAGCTTCTGTTTCCAACAAACTTCTCCTGGCTTGTTACAGCTTTCTGTGTCACACTAGGAACATAGGAAGTAGGAACAGGAGTAGGCCAAAAATGGCCCATTGAGTCTGCTCTGCCATTCAATAAGGTCATGGCTGATCTAACTTATGACCTAACTCCACCTACCTGCCTTCTCCCCATATCCCCTAATTCCTCTATCATGTAAAAATTTATCTAACCGAATTTTAAATATGTTTAATGAAGCAGCCTCAACCAGTTCCCTAGTTAGAGAATTCCAAACATTCAAGACTCCCTTCTGTCTCCCTCTCCCTCTCTGACTGCCAGGAAGCATGTGTCCTCTTTCTCACCTGCAAAACCCCTCAATGACCTCTGAGCAATCTTGTTAAAAAGCCTTGCAAAAAGGTATCAGTAGACAGCCTGTCTGCTTTCTGTGGCTTCAAAGACAATAGTCCATTCATTCATGATGTCAATTCAATGAACACCCACTTGTGAAATCCATAGGTATTCTGCACAGTTTCTGCAAAGTACCTTGGATATGAAATCTCCAGTATTTCAAATTTAAAGAGTGTGCATGTTTGTATGTTTTCCCAATTTATCTCCCAAAAAAATACTCAAATATTCCATCACACTCCCACCATTCAAAACGTACTGGGGTGTAATTTGGGCAGCACGGACTCGTAGGCTGAAATGGCCTATTACCATGCTATATCTCTAAATTTTTTTTAAATTAGCAGTGATGGTGTAGCCATGCTCTGTCATGGCTGTAGTATCCCTGTCCTGTTCCCCAAGCCAATCATTGCCCTGAATTGATTTGTCTTACCTCTTGGATTTAAATAAATGTTGTTTAAACCAGGCTCCTTGCTTTCCTATCTACTAAGTGTTCTCTCTTTGACTACAGTATTAGCCTCCAGCTTCTCATTTACCTCATCTCTGTTATGGGCCCATACCCCTGCCAATCTAGTTTAAACCTTCCTGAGTAGCATGAGCAAATCTCCATGCCAGGACATTGGTCCCCATCCAATTTAGGTCATCTTTGCACAAGAAGGGATCCAAGAACTAAAATTCCTGCCCCAACTTAGCCAACAAATTCATCTGGTAGATGTTCCTTTTCCTAACTTTACCAGCACATGTTACTGGGACTAATCCAGAGGTTACTTGTGATCCTGCTTTTCAATCTCTTTTTTTAAATTTTAGAAATACAATCAATTGATTTACATACATTTCATTCACAATTTGTCATGCATGGCTTTTACAAGTTGAGAAAGAAAATAGAAAGGAAAAGGAGCCCCCCAACCCACCCAATCCCCCCCAAAGACCCAAAGGAAAAAAAAAGACAATCCCCTCTCCCTAAAAAAAAGAAAAAAAAACTTGAAAAGAAAAAAGGAATGGATATTTAAAGAATTATAAAGATTGCATAAGCCAACATGTTATGACAGATCCAAATATTATATTTCAAATAATTCTCAATGTTAAATTTCAATATATCTAATATTAACCTTAATTAATCATAGATCTATTAAGAATCTCACATCTCTTCCATCGTCCAATTTAAATTCCGTGTTAAATCAATTCTCTAAAGTAAAATAAAACATCAATGTAATCAATATACTCCATTCATAAACATATTTAATAATAGAACTCCCTCTATGGCACTAAAAAATATAGCACTTTTTTTAAACTCTAAATTTGTTTTGAAGGACCTCATCCCTTTTCCTAGCAATATTATTAATGCCAATGCGCACAACAATCTGAGGATATTTTGCAACCAATCAAGAACATTCTTGACCCTGGTACTTGAGAGGCCTGGTGTGTTGCAAGTGGTCACAGAACTTCCTGTCTTCCCCCAAACTATGGAGACACCTGTCACTCCTGCTTTACCTGACTCGACCCATTCCGGCTCAGTCTCAGAGCCTGTCGTGGTGTCACTGACCTGACTGCAGCAACCCTTAAATGTATCCAGCAGTAAACCCAAACAAGGCATTAAAGCCACCTCCTCGGCTCCTGGTTAAGAATTCCTGAAGCCATGAGGAAGCTGTCAGCATTGGAGGACCTTCAGGAGCCCATCTTGCCATCAGCACCCTCACAGTGCAAATCACTGGTTATCAGAAGCCAGTCTCCAGCAGCCTGCAAGTTGGTGTGAGGACTGTGGCTACTGAGTCCCACGCTGGAATCTGCTCCAATGCTGTAGTTTCCAACCCTGATGGTCATCTCCAAAGCTTGTCCCTCTCACTAGGGGTGAGCACTTGCTCTCCCGCAGGTGCCCAATGCCAATCCGCTGCTTCTTTCTCTGGTGCTCTATTTTAATTTGCTACTTCCTCACACCCTGCAACCTTTTGGACTGCTATGTGCACATGGTCCCTAATGGGTCCTAATCTCTCACAGATCACCTCGTTGCCCTTAATATGTTTATCAAATGCTTTGGGGTTTTCTTTAAACTTGGCTGCTGGTTATCTTTTGTGCTCCACTCTAACCTTTGCTATCCAATTTCCTTTTCAAGTAACCTCTATACTTTCTATTGTTCTTGCCAAATACTGCCTTTTTTCCCCTTTTCCAGCTCTCTATATCAGTTGATAGTCTC
This sequence comes from Narcine bancroftii, assembly GCF_036971445.1. Taxonomy (NCBI): domain Eukaryota; kingdom Metazoa; phylum Chordata; class Chondrichthyes; order Torpediniformes; family Narcinidae; genus Narcine; species Narcine bancroftii. The sequence goes on from NC_091471.1 coordinate 221,467,834, forward strand.
CTTCTTTACTTCTCAGAATCCAGTATGGGTTGTCTTTGTCTCTACTACAGACTCACCTTCCTCTGCCTATCCCCTTACTTCTCTCTTGCCTCTCTCTCCCTTTGACTGGCATCTGCCAATCAACCACCCCTTGTCTCCCAACTCCATCTGTCACCCTCTCCATCTGTGTATCATCCTTCACCCCTCCCTGGTTCACCAATGACCCTGTGGCTCTTACCAGACCCCTCCCACCCTTCCCTCATTATAGCTGGCTCTCTCCCCTCTGCATTCTGTCTGGATGAAAGATTCTGACATGAAACATTGATGTTTTCTCCCACTGATGCTACTTGACCTCCTGAATTCCTCAAGTACATTGTGTTTGGCTTTTCTAAAATTGCACCAAGAGATAGATACATGACAATAACATCCAAGAGCATTTTGCTTCAGAAATTTGACCTAATTTTGCACCCGAACACCCAAAATTGCAAATCATAGAGTGGAACCATTGTAATAAATGATATAATTTAGTAAAATTTAAAAAGAAAAATTTGTTATTCTTACTTAATTTTGTGCTGTAGCATCTCTGCATCAATAGAATAAATCAAAGATAGTCATACAATATTTTTAAAAAATCAATATTTTGTCACATCGATCACCTGATAAATAGATGCCCTGATGGTGTCTGCATCTTCGAGGTGGGAAGATTCATTTGTACATGTCTTTACGTCCAAAACTTTTAATGCTCCCAAATATCGAGGTTCGGCTGATTTGGATTGAGGGCTTTTAGTGACAGTTGATCTTTCTAGATTCTGAACTGGTGAGTTCAGGAGCCTGTGAAAATTGCAAATAGTTGCATTTACTTTCTGTGAATCTAATGTTAAACAATTGAAGGTACAATGTGAAAATGATGGGGGGGGGGGGGGGAGTTGAAGTCAGCGGGAGAGATTTTGATAACTTGAGGACACATAGGAGATTCAGTGGCCATGAGATTCTAGAGTAGTATGTTACCTCTCGGGTGCCAAGGTCAAAATATTTCTGAGTGTTTTCAAAACAACGTCAGGAGGGAGAGTAGCAAGAGCTTGTTGTACATATTGTTGCCAACAACATAAGTAGAATGAGTAAGTAGGGGGAATATGTAAATAGGGGGAGTTAAGTTCCCTATATTCTTGACACTACCTCCCTTGGGAAATGAGGTTGGACAAGTAGCTAAATTGTCAGCAGGGGGAGCACTTTGGACAAGAGGACATAGCTCTTTTAGTTTTAATATATTTGTGGAAAAAGAGAAAAAGAGTCCTAAATGGCACAGGATGGAAACATGCTGTTAGTAGCCAAAGGAATTTCAAGCAAGCGAGAGAGTTTAAAAATGTGAGAAAGGAAGTTAACGGGATTCTTGTTAGTGAAGGACAAGGTTGGAAAGATGAGGGAACCTTGGCTAACAAAAAAACACTGAGACTTGAGGAGGTCATAAAATAAATCAATAGAGCAATGAATGCAATGTGTATTCTGCAGGCTCTTTTAAATATTTCTTGGCAAACTGTCATCTAACCGTCCTGTATCCATGGCTAACTCGTGGTTTGCATCATGCAGTGTAGCCTCTGTAATTCTGTACATGAAGTCTTCTGCAGGCACCAGTCATTAACACATGCATACTTGCCTCCTGAAGAGTTTTTCTGAATTTTGGCAGGCATTTGGGGATTTTATTTCATTATGGTGAGAATTCTTGTGTCATCAGCAGTGGAGATCTTCCTTGCGATTACTGAGCTCACCTGTATGCTCTTTCTTCTTAATGATTTTGGTAATCCTAAGGTTTGGGCGATGTCCCTTACTATTTTGTTCCTGTTTTTCAGCCTCATAATGGCTTTTTTGACTTTCATTGGTACAACTCTTGTTCTCATGTTGAAAAATGGCAACTACAGACTGCAAAGGCTATCAAAAGATTAGAAGCAAGCCCAGCTCTCTTACGCATGCACCAATGATCTAATTAAATGTACCTGAGTGCTCATAAACATCTGTGAAGCCAAATGTCCCAAGCATTATGGTGCCCAGAAATGGGGGAACTTTGGATAAAAAGTGCTGCAATTTCTAAAGGGTCAAATCAAAATGTAAACAAATAATCTTGAATAAAATCTGGAATGTGCACTTTAATCACATGTGAATAGTTTGATTATAAATTTAAAATGTGCAGCACAGAGGGGAATGAATGAAAAATGTGTATTTGTCCTAAACATCATGGAGGGCACTGTATATAAGATTGAGAAGCATAGACTGGGTGGACAGCCAGCATGTTTTCCCCAGGGCAGTAATGGCAAACTCAAGAGGACATCTCTTTAAGGTGAGTTTAAGAAAATTTTGGGGAGATTTCAGAGGTAAGTTTTTTTTTTGCACGGAGCGTGATGGGAGCCTGGAATACAATGCTAGGCATGGGGCATTTGCTCTATGTTCTAATCACAATGTTGGTTCTCCTGGTCATGAAAAAGGCATACGTCATGTATAGGCAGTGGGGAAAAAGTGAATCCCTTGAAGAATACACTTACAAAGGAAATCAAGTCAGTCAAAAAGGGGACATGAAATATTGTTGCCAGATTATGTAAATTAGAATCCTAAAACTCTATTAAGATTAATATTAAGACCAAACTTCTTAACTAAGGACAGAAAAATTCCTTTAAAAGATCAACGTCATCATCTGTGTGTGGAGCCACACAAGACGGGCAAGGTCTTAAATTAATACTTTTTGGTCGAGATTTTTGCACCTTTGTTAGCCATGGGTGAGGTACTAACAGATTGGTGAAGAGCTAATGATGTGCCTTCATTTAAGAAGAACAGCTGAGATAAACAGTTACTGGAGAGGATTCTCAGTAGAGTATCCCAGCATTTGGAGAGCCAAAAGCGAATGAGGGTGGTCCAACTGGTCTTGTAATAGAAAATAATCTCAGAAATTTAAATGAGACTTTTAAAGAGGCAAATAAGATGTCTGATGAGGACAGTGCAGTGAACATGATCTACATCATAGATTCTCAAGGTGGGGCGTGGGAATATTTTGGTGGGGTGTAGGGCTTAAGAATATTTTAGTGGGGCGTAGGAATATTTTGGGAATTAAACTGTTGGTTTAAAAAATAAACTCGTTATGTTGGTGTAAAAGATGTGACTTGGCAACAGTCAGTAGAACACAATTGTGGTAACTTCCAAGTAAAATCACTTTGTTCTTTTTATTTTCATAACATGCTCTTCTGATGTTTCTCTGTTGTTTCTCTTATTTTAACTGTTGTTATCCTTGCTTAACATTTTTTCTGACTGGTTTTATTATCATCTATTCCAAATGATCTCATTGGCAACTAGGATTCCAAATTATCTTCACAATCAAGTCTCCATCCATACCCCTTTACTTTTTCAGTTCAGTAGTGAGTGAAACCTGTATCTGTATGTTTCTTTGTACACTAGCATAGTGATGGGGGGTGGGGTGGGGGGGTCTGCCTGAGGGGGGACACCAAAATCAGAAAAAATAGGGACCCAGAAAGTTAAGCACAAGGCAAGTGCAGTTTTGATGCATTCTGCGAGAAAAAATGTCAGAAACTGTACTAGTGTTTTTTCATGTGTGTTTAGGGTCATTCTTCCTTTGATTCGATCATTTATTTTATTACATTTTTTAATTTGAAGACATAACAAAAAATTGATTAATCTATTTTAGGGAGCTTCCGCTGTTGTATTAATCTGTTTCAGGGAGCTCGTGCTGTTGTATTAAATGAGCAGACCAAGCAAGCAAAAGGTTTGTCAATACTTAGTGGAGTTCTTGAAGTTTGGGTTTATACCTGCTGTACACGATGAACGTGCACCATTTTGCCTCTTATGCCAACAGACATTGACAAATGAAACAATAAAAGCAGGCTGTCTTGAAGATCATTTGAGGGTAAAACATCCTAACCATATCAATTTGAAATTGGAATATCTTAAAATCACTGAAAGAGAAGTTTGAAAATAGATTATTAATCACTTCATTATTTGCTGTGCAAATTACAGCCCTGAATTGCACCCTTGAATCTCGTTATGAAATTTCTCTGCTGATAGCAAAACATGGGAAGAATCATACAATTGGGGAGAACTGATTAAACCTATTTCTCAAAACAGTTCTGCAAAAGGATGACAAGGATGTTCAGGCAATGCCATATAACCATATAACCATTTACGGAGCGGAAACAGGCCATGTTGGCCTTTCGAGTCCACACCGGTTCACTGATTTTGCGCGCCCTCTTCAGGCATTGGTCCCGGTAGATCTTCATTGGTCCCGGAAAGATCTTCATTCAATACAACTGCATGTGGCAACAAATTCCTCAAATTCCACATTCTCTGGTGAAAGAAATTCCTCCAAATCTCTGTTCTAAGTGAAAGCCCTTCAATCAATCACTTAAACTACATTACAGCTGCTTCATGCACCCATGATGAGCTTGTCAACTTCATCCACTTCACGGCCAACTTGCACCTCACTCAAATTCATCTGGTCCACCTCTGACAACACTCTCCCCTTCCTGGATCTCTCTGTCTCCATCTTGGAAGTGATCTGATATAGTTCCAGGGTGATGGGAGCTTTTAGAATATTGGCTGCCTTCTTGAGGCAGTGCCTCACTTAGATGGATGGGAGATCAGAGCCTCTGATAGACCTAGCTGGGTTTGATACTTTCTGCAGCCCAAACCAGGCCATGGTGTAACTAGTCAGTAAACTTTATACAATGTACCTGGACGTTTGAGAGTGAAAATTCTCCTTAGACATTGGTGAGCCTTCTTTACAGTTGCTTCAATATGCTGGCTCCTGGAGAGTATGCAAGTTCCCAGAAACGTGAAGGTATTAACCCTCTCCATCACTGACCCATCAATGGCACTGGGATTGCGATCCCTCAGCCTCCCCTTTCTGAGATAAAAGCTGAGATTGTTGTTCTGGCACGACTCGACCAGATTCCAATCTCCATCCTGTGTTCTGACTCAGCATTTACCATTATTCGGCAAACAACAGGGGTGTTGTCAATGAATTTGTAGATTGTGTTGGAGCCAAACTTGGCTAAACGATCATGAACATACAGGGAATAGAACAGGGGACAAAGCACACTGCCTGGAGAGCCCATGTTGATAGGTGAGCCCAGAGGAGGTGATGTTGCCAATCCCCATTGATTGGAGTCTAATGATGGAGAAGTCGAGGATCCAATTGCAAAGGGATGGACAGAGTCCTCGGGCCTTCAGTTTACTCAGAGGTCTTGCTGCTACAACAGTGTTGAACACAGACTTGGTCAATGAATAACTGCCTGACGGGGGTGGGGGGGGGGTGGGGGGAGGAAGGTTTCCTTTGGAACAGGTGATCAAACGCAGCATAGAGGGAAAGTGAAATGGTATCTGCTGTATCTTATGGACAAGTGGAGTGTGACAGACAGAGGGAGCACTTTGGGGGAGGGGTGGAGTTGGGAGATAAAGGTACAAGGTTCAGCTTTGTTGTGACATGCACCATAAGAGTTTGCTTCGCAAGTAGTCCAGCTAAACATCCTTAAACATGGTACAACAAATGAATGATGATACAGACAAGGAGAATTACAGAGATCAGCTGGTGCCAAGCAAAGGGAACAGTATTTTGCTAGTGTCAGGTTCCTTCCAGAGCCTGATCCCAGTGGGAAGGAAACTGTCCTTGAATCTGGTGGTACATGGTCTCATGCTGGTGAATCTTCTCCCTAACAGAAGGAGAACATGGCCGGGGAGGGGGGGTGGTGGGGGGGAAATGGGTCTTTCACTACAGCATCTGAGTGACAGATGGAAGCAAAATAGAACAAAGGGCAGGTGGAGTCAGGTGGGGAAGGGGAGGGTGATCAGCAAGGTCACCAAGGGTAACCAGTGTCACAATCCAATAAACACGGAAGGTGAGAAGAGGAGAAGGGCAGGTGGAACCAAACAGAGTAAAGTGAGTCGGTATTTGAAAATGGATGGGGGGTGGGATATGGCAGAGGGGACCAAACTGGGAGAACCCGAGGTGGATTGGAGAGAGGGAGGGAGGGAGAGGAAGGAAGGAGAGGGAGGGAGAGTGAGGGATGGAGTGGGAGAAGGGAGGGAGGAAGAAGAGGGGAGGGTGAGGGAGAGCTTGGGAGTGGGAGGAAGTGGGAGGGAGAGAGAGAGGGAGGGGCACAGGTGTATTCATCTATTAGTTTTCCTCTGTTCTTCACCTTGTCCAGGTTTTACTTTTCTCTCAAACCCCAACTAGCCCTGAAATTGGAGAATCACCTTTGGGCTATCGGCTACTCAGGTAGAATATGACCATTGAGCAATAGTCTTGTTTGCAACAGAATAGATGACGTGGGCCAAGATGTTGTAAAACAGCTCATTGAGAAATTGAAATCGCAGAAGTTCTCAATACAACTGGATGAATCTACCATACAGGACAGTGAGGCTCAATTATTGGCATACATGAGATATATCGAACAGAAAGAGTTTCAAGAAGAGATGTTGTTTTGTGAATCATTAGAAACAGCCATTACTGCAGTTGGTATCTACAGGAAGCTCAAAAATTATTTTGATGAAAATGAAATACCAAAAGGAAGCATTGTATCTTGTGCTGCAGATGGTGCACTTGCTACGATGGTTAAAAAAAACAAGATGCTTAAAATTAATGAAGGATGCATTGTGTTATCTACTGAAAAAACTTAATTGCCAAGTTTCCCCTGTTCTACAAAAGATACTGCATTATGTGATCAAGTGTATCAATGCGATCAAAGCTAATGCCAAATGTGAAAGTCTGTTTATGCAGTTTTGTCGATAAAAATGCAGAAAATGTGAGATTATTGCTTCACACTGAAGTAAGGTGGTTGTCAAAGGGAAACTGCTTCAAAAGGTTTATGGAACTGTTTGATCTCCTCAACGAGTTTTTGAAGGACAAACCTGAAATGAAGCTCTTGCTAACAACAGATGGCAAAGCTCATGTGAGTTACTTGACGGACATTTTTGAGAAACTAAGTACATTGAACAAGCAACTCCAAGTAGCAAATATGATGCTTGTTGATGCAAAAACAAAGATATTTGATTCATGACACTTCTAGAATTATACCAAAGGAATATTTCTGCAAGAAATTTCAGTCAATTCTATTGGTTGAATAAGTGCAAGGTAACTAATGGTGCTACAAACATCATTGTTGACCATTTGAAAATGTTGATTACTGACTTCAGTGATAGATTTTGTGATTTAAAGGCAATGGATTTTCCCTCTTGGTTAACTCAGCCATTGCTAGTGGATTTATCTGAAGTTCCAGTTCCATATCTGAGTTGCAACATGATGAATCTATGAAAACTCTGTTCAAAGTGAAAGTAACCATGGTGTTCCTGTCTAACGAGATTGAAAAGAAATATCCAAACTCGACTATTTTAGCAAGGGAACTATCAATATATTTTCCATGGTCTTATTTAGTAGATGTGGCTTCAGTGCCATTAGTGATTTGCTACAAGCTAAGATAAACTGACTGGAAATTACAAAACGTGGAGATTTAAGGTTGAAACTAAAAAAATCAGTCACTCGAATCAAAAAAAATGCATAGCCAGCGTCAGGGGCAAGGTTCCCACTTAAGTGATAACAATTGCTGAATCTGTGTTTGAGATGGTTGACATATTGAGGTAGTAATTGAATATGAAATATGTGTTTCAGTATTTTCCCGACCATAATTGCTTTGAAATACATTTGCAGTAAATTATTTAATTAAAAGTTCTTTTCAATATATAACTTTTTTCTGCTAGGGCATACATTTTTTTGAAAATTTAAATTTGGGCCTTGGGCAAAAAGGGTTGAGAACTACTGATCTGCACTAACTTTAGCAAGTCTTTTGTTAAGTACCCATGTGGTAGGATATCCCTAAAAGTTTAGATCATACCAAATCCAAGGTGAGCTAGTCAAATGAATACAAAATTAGCTTGGTAGAAAGTGTAGAATGTAGGATTATGGAGGATTAATTTTCAGATTTAAGGCAGGAATTGATGCTGGGTCCCAAATATTTGTCATACAGTATATTCATAATGTGAATGAGAATGGAAATGACGATTAGCAAGTTTGTAGACGACACCAAAATTGGTAGTGTGGTGGATAGTGAAAAAAAGTTTACAGATTGCAACAGGATGTAGGTCAACTCAGAAAGTAGACAAAAGATTATAGTTAATGTAGCAATGCTATAAAAGTGCCAGTGACCCAGGTTCAAATCTGGCGCTGTCTGTGAGGAGTTTGTATTTTCTCCCCATAACCTACATGCTACTTGTGGAGGTCTCAGTCCCTTGTGCTTCAATCTTGTTTGGATCCCGGCCCTCATGCCATATTTCCAGCCTCAGCCTTGTTGGTGGCCTGGCCCTTTAAGGCCTCTGTCTTTCAGCCATTACCTGGGAGATTGTAGATCATTAACTGTTCAGTAGCAGTTGAGGAGAAAACAGCATACTGCCGATTGGAGTGAGAAGAGCTCGGAAGGTGAGTATTTAACAAGAAAGGTAGTAGGGGATTCTACAGCATGCAGAAAGTCACCATGGAGTTGCTGGTGTCATTTCTTAAAATACCACAAACTGATACAGGCTTCATAATTCATACAATTTGGCCTTTTGAGCCAATATCAGTCCCATGTAAGAGTAACTTATCTTGTCTCACTATCCTGTGATTCGTTAAGGTCATGCAATTTATTTCTATTTATATATTTACCCACACCATTTTGAATGCTCCAATTGAATTTTCCTCCACTATTCTTTCACACAGTACATTCTTGACTTTCACCATCAGGAATGACCTCTTGTCATTTTGGCCGTGATTGTTTCCCTTTTATTGACCAAGTTATTCAATGCATGTATCATAGCTTTTGCCCCTTTCACCAATGGAAACTGTTTATTTCTTTCGAGCTAACATATGCTCTTCATGATTTTAAATCTTTGACTAGATCCTTTTGCAACCTCCTCTTGCCTAAAAGGAATAACTTCAGCTTCTTCAGTCTGTCCACTTTTGCAAAGGTATATTTTCCAGTGCAATCCAATATACCCTCAATCCCTATTTCATTTTGAAATCAGACACCTGAAAATACAATTCAGCAACATTCCAAAGATAAAACAATGATTCCAAGAGGAGGGCTTCACATAAAATCAGGAAATTGAAGCTTAGGTGAAACAACAAACTTTGTTCTAAAATATCAATAAAAAGTAAAAAGTGTTGCTGAACTATGAGTATGCTGTTTGTACTACCTGCTACTCTTTGATTTTCCAACTGTTTCTGTGATATTACTTTTGGTCCCAATCCATTTAATCTTAGGTTGGTATTTTTCCTGTGAAGTAGAACAGAAAATATTTTTATTTGTACATATTTATAGAAAAAACATAAATCACAGATGTAAAGAATCAGGTTTATTGTCATGGACATGTTCATGAAATTCGATGTTTTGCAGCTTCATTATCATGCATTAATTGCCATAAATTACATTTCTGCATATACATTTTTTTTAATTATTCCAGAAGAAAAGTAAAAAGTGAAGGAGTGTCTGTGGTTCTTTGTCCATTCAGAAATATGATGGCAGAAGGGGAGAAGCTGTTTTTGTGACGATGAGTTAGTCTGAACGAGATAAGGGTCTCCAAGCCCCAGATAGAATTAGCAAGGCTTGCATAAATAATTAGAAAACCTTAGACAGTATTAGTAAGTTCTACATATATAATTAGTAAGCCATACACAGATTTATCAAGTTATGCATATTTAATTAGTAAACCCTAGACAGGATTAGCGAACTCTGCATATGAAGGGACTGTAGCTCTGAGAGTAGGAAGGGCAAGGTTGTGAATAAGGACAATGGGGATAATGACATGAGAAGACACCGACAGGATACCCCCTAGTCCTCCAAGTGCACAGAAACAGCACGTAGGCAGGATTCCCTAATGCCAAACCTCTCCAGCAGGAGGCAGAAGAATGTTAGGGGGGGGGGTTATTCCTATACTGAGATAAACTGTATAAAGTGTATGTGTGTATTCCCAGGGTAAGGGGAAGCACCCAACTTTGCATTGTTGTATAATAAATGTTCTTTGTTCTCAATTTTTGTCTCGAGCAATTTCTTTAAAGGTAATTCTGTTTCTAACACCTGCCTAAAACTAAGTCTGGAATCAGTACTTTTTAACAATTATGTGTGCAGTGTCGAGATTTCCAGAGGCTATACCACTGAGAAATATTAAAGCCAAAATGGTGGTAAAGGCTTGAGAAAGATTTTTCACAGTGTTTGGACTACCGAAAGAGATCCAGAGTGATCAAGGATCTAACTTTATGTCTGGGTTGTTTCAACAGTTAGTTTATGAGTTGGGAATAAAACAAATCACTTCATCTGCGAACCATCCTGAAACTCAGGGAGCTTTGGAAAGATTTCATTCTACTCTTAAAAATATGATGAGAGTTTAATGTACGGAGAATGGAAAAGATTGGGATGTGTCGGACTCTGGCTTTACCTTACTCTTAATTTAGTCTATGTGTGGTCTGAGTCCAGCGTGTTCTTTGAATGAAGTGATAGGAGAAGGTACTCGGTTCAACAGTCAGTTTATTACACAGCACAAGAATAAAACTTAACAGAGCTCTGGGTCGGTCATTAGTTCATAGGTCACCTGCACAGTGAGCTATTCCCCATGACTGACCCCTATTGTCCAGTTGGCTCAGTTATCATACAGAACAAAAGTTGGCTTCCTTTGCTAGATCTTTTTGCATAAGGGTTATCACAAGTCATCTCCTGTTTTGCAGATATCTGGGGTGTAGCACTCCCATCTTAATCCTCCAAGTCAGACTATCCTGTTGATTGGATCAGAAATTAATTCATCCCCAGATATTTCTAATCACCATTCTGTCCCTGTCTAGCCAATTTCTGTTCTCTTTAACACCTCCTCCTGCCTTAATCTTCCTCCTAGACTGGTTTTCCATTCCCTTTGTTTCTTGCAGGCCATTCTTTGTTCTGGTCTGACCTGTGTCTCCTGTGCTACTCACCACCTCCTTCAGTTTGAGCATTCCTCCTAAATCGTTTTATTCATTTCCTCTCCCTGTAGTTTGGGAGCAGACAATTGTACCCCTACTGTACTCAGCCAACTTTGCTCCATGCTGTGATTGCCACTTAATCACATTCCTCTTTTCTCCTGAACCATGCAGTAAATATAAACTTATTAATTAATAATTTCTTTCATAATGTTTTAACCCCTAGATTCCAACAGATGAAGGTATTCATTTTTTGTTGTTTGCAGCAAGGGAAGCTGTGCAGGAGTCATTAGGTTTCAGCCCTTTTAAAATTGTGTTTGGACATCAAGTTAGAGGACCTTTAATGTTAACAGTGGGTTAATAAGGATGTACAGTTGAATTTGTTTGATTATGTTTTTAATATTAAAGGATAGGCTATATGAAGTGTGGACTTTGGTTCAAGAAAATTTGGAAATGGCTCAGGGTAAAATGAAGCATTTATATGACAGGAGCGGTCAGGTGAGGAATTTTAAGAAAGGAAGTAAAGTTTTGATTTTGTTTCTGGACTGTACATAATTAAATCAAAACTGAATGATGTTAACTATGTTGTTAACACTCCAGATAGAAGGAATAAATCTCAGGTTTGTCATAAAAGTATGTTGAAAACTTATTACGATAATAAGAGTAATGGAGAACAATTTGTATCAGAGGTGTTGGCTGTTGACAGGGTTGAGGAAGTGATTATGGAAACAGAATCTTGTGAGGGTAACCTTAAAGAAACCATGGTTCCTGTGTGCCTGTCGAACTCAGCAATTTTGGAAAATCTGGAGGAAAAGTTAAGCCATCTTAAGTTACAAGAGCAGATGCAGTTGAAAGAATTACTTTTGAAATACACAAATTTGTTCCCTGATGTTCCAAAAAAGACATCAGTGATTTACCCTGATGGAGATGTTGGAGAAGCAAATCCCATAAAACAGCACGCATTTAGAATAAACATTCAGAAGAATAAAATCATGGATCAGGAGGTGGAATATATGTTGAGGAATGACATTATTAGACCTTCAAACTCAGATTGGAGTTCTCCTTGTATTCTGGTAGCAAAACCAGATGAAACTGTTTGATTCTGTACAGATATAGGAAGGTTAATTCAGTAACTAAAACAAATGCTTATCCTATTCCAACAATAGATGACTATATTGATAAAAATGGCAAAGCTAAATTTCTTACTAAGTTGGATTTGTTGAAGGATTACTGGTGTGTGGCTTTAACTGAGAGAGGAAAGAATATTTCAGCTTTTGTAACTCATCCGGTTTATGTGAGCATAATGTGTTACCTTTTGGCATGAAAAATGACCCTGCAACATTCCAGAGGATGGTTAATTTGGTTATCCAAGGGTAAACTCATACAGATGCTTATATTGACGACTTGGTCACAAAAAGTGACACATGGGAAGAACATCTAAGGCAATTGGACAAATTGTTTGCAAGATTATCTAAAGCAGACTTAACTGTTATTTTAGCAAAGAGTCAATTTGCAAATGCCACAGTAACATACTTGGATTATGCAATTGGCCATGGCAAAGTTGCACCTATTCAAGCTAAGGTGAATGCAATTTCTGAGTTTCCTATTCCCAATGGCAAGAAAGCAGTGAGAAGGTTTTAGGAATGGCAGGATATTATAGGAAATTTTGCAGAAATTTTTGCTGAGGTTGCTCTTCCTTTAACCAACCTTTTGAAGAAAGGGGATAAATTTGTATGGACTAAAGATTGTCAGGCAGCATTAGAAATTTAAAGGAGATGCTATGCCAATGCCCTTTGTTAAAATCTCCTGATTTTGACAGACCATTTTCAGTAGCAGTGGACACCAGAGAGGGAGCAGCAGGTGCAGTTTTATTGCAAAAATATAATGAAATTGACCATCCAGTTACTTAATTTTCAAAAAAATTCTATGTTCATCAAAGGAACTATTCCACTATTGAAAGAGAACTGTTGGCTATCATATTTGCTCTGCAGAATTTTGATGTACATCCTTGTACCTCTCATGAACCAATTGTTAAATTCACTGACCATAATTCTCTGGTGTTTTGATATAAATGAAGAATAAAAACAGAAGATTGTTAAACTGGAGTTTGATATTACAAGAATATAATATGCAAATTAACCATATCAGAGGTGTAAATAATGTTATTGCTGATTGTCAAGATTTTAAAATTGATCGTGTATAAAAATACTTTCAAAATTGAATTACTGTATAATAACATATTAAATATTGTGTATTGTTATCTCTTTAGTGATTTTTCAGACAGTGTAGCTATAACTGAATTTTAACTCAAGAGTTAATAAAGGGGGAAGGTGGTTTGGGAGGAATTGTTACAGCAAGTTGCACACAAACATTTTAAAACACAGAATATTTGCAAGACTTTTGTAGAATGCTTTTTGCAAAAAGAGCAACAAAATTGCAGCATACAGTTTGCCTGGGAGAACATGTGATTTTTGCAGGGAGAGAGAACAGTTTTGCTCTCAGAGAGGGAGGGTGTGAAACAGAGAGAAAGGAGACAGAAATCAGTTCCACAAGGACAAAGCTGGCAAACTTTTGGAAGACTGCCTGGTCAAAGGAGAAGACTGGCTGTCCTTCCGAAAGGTGACCTGAAAGAAGGAGGATCATCTGGAGAACTCTGAAGGGGGCAAGTTTTGTCAGCAAGACTGATTGGAAAGGAATCAGGTGCAGATGTCCTGGACCAAAAGGAATCTGTCTCTGAAGACCAACAAGAACCCTCCTGAGTGGTAACCATTTGCCTGTTAAGCACCAAAGCCTGGTGAACTTTGTTAATGCTAACTTCTGTGCACAGTACAAGAATTGCCAACAATCAGTGAGATTGAACTGTGATCCAAAGAACTTTTCTAAACTTCTATACACATTACACACATCTGTATCTAGTATTAGAGGGGGAATTAAGTAGGTTATGTAGGGTAAGTAAGTAGGTTAAGTAATAAGTTAAAGTTTAATTCTGTTTTCTTGTTCAAATATAATTAAAAACTACTTTTGTTTAAGTAACCCTGTGTTGTGGTGCATATCTATTGGTGCTGGCCTTTGGGGTCCTCTGGACTCTGTAATACTTTCATATGAATCTGACATGATGTTGAATTATTCTGGCAGTCTTGCTTCTGCCTCTAGACCTATTTCTTTGGCCTGGAGTCCTCAGCATAGACTGAGGACCCTTTCCCACTACTCCAGAATTTAAATCTATTTTGATCCTTCCCTCTGGGTTTCTTTTGATCGATCATGTTATCTACTGATAGGACATTGACCACCTTAATTTTTTCTATTCTCCTTGCTCAGCCTAACCTACACCTCTATAAATTGCAGCACTCTACTCACTATGAATCACCATTGATATCCTCATTTAATCAGCTGACAAGAGTGTGCTAATGTGGTCTGCAAACTGACATCTATCATGCAGGCACCACATCCTCACACCTCCCTCCAGATTGTGACCACAGGTCAAACAAGACTATGTCTTTAGACCTCTTTTTCACTCTAACTCATAGCTTCCAAATGTTATAGTATTCCAGGCTTGCACATTTACCCTGCGCCAAGATTCATAAGCAGGACTTCCTGACAGACTCATTGTTCCATTCTGCTCATACCCCACAAACCAAATTTCCTCCTCTCCTGACAATTTTCTTTCATCCTTGCATAACATAGCATTCCCTCTGCCATATCAAACAGTTGCCAACGTTCTGGTCTCAACCAAGAACATAAAATTCTTCTATATTTCCATCCTATATCAAGGGTGTCTGCAGGATATCTACTTTTTCTTTGAACAGAAGCTTAACCAGTTATCAACCAGCAACATATTTATTTGTCTGGCTCTGTGGTTTTCACACTGCCCCCTCAACTCACATTGCACCTGAAGTAATCCCTGTGCCATAAACACTCTGTGATTAGTAGGGGATTGCTTCAAGTGGTATGTGAGTGGGGAGAAAAGGTTGAGAAGCACTGCTCGAAATCCAATTATTACTGAAATATTTTGCTTGACAAAAATTGACATTGGCCCATTTCCATTGGAGTTATGAAACCATGCACATAACGAGTCAATGAGGTACAATTAAAACAGTGGTTTTCAAACCCTTTTCCTTCCGTTCACATACCACCTTAAGCAATCCCTTACTAATCACAGAGCACTTAGAGCACTTAAGGTGGAATGTGAGTTTAGGGGGACAGTTTGGAAACCACTGGTCTGGCTGAACTTGACCTAACATAGAACAACTACTCCAACTCCATTCACATTTTCCAGATTGAAGGTATTGCAACAGGCCCAAGTTACACTTTTCTATTCATTGGATGCATGGAACAGTCTTTATTTTGGTGCGACTTGTGCCCACATACTTGACACTTTTTAATTGTACTGTAGTGGGCTGAGCGACCATGCGGTGAGACAGGCCGAATCGTCGCTTCAGGTGTCCAACACAAGATGGCGCGAGTACCCCTTCCCTTCCAAGGCGAAACCTATGTTTGGTGACAGTGCCGCTTCCATGTTGCGTACCGCTGGACAGGGAGTGACGGCTTGATGCACTGACATCACTTTCTAAGGCCAGCATGCCATTCACAGAAAGCGGCCATTCTCCTCGAGCAGCGCAAGTAATTCATAATAAAGTTCAGTTACTGGTTCATCTCATGTTGTGTGGACATCTCTCATTTCGGTAGTGTTGCTGTGAGCAGACGCTACAATGGTGACCCCAACAGTTCCCATGTCTTTGGAACCCACCTTGAATGTGAAAAAATGCACTACAGTCACAACAGCTGTGACCATTTGCTACCCTTCCGGGAAAATCAGCCCAGGAATTGGTTACAACTGGTCGAGTCACAGTTCCACATTAGAAGGATTGATTCAGAGGATACCAAGTTCTGGCATGTCGTCAGGACCCTGGACACCACTACCACAGCAAAAGTAAGCTCCTTTGTAGAAAATCCTCCAATGGAGTGCAAGTACAAACAATTCCGGCATTTCCTCCTCGATTCCCTAGAACTCAACCTGCACGAGCGCGCCATCCACATCATGAATATGCAAGGCCTGGACGATATGAACTCCTCTGAGCTCATGCATGAAATGGTGGCCTTAGCAAACAAGACACACAAACTTTCTTATTCAAAGCCCTGTTCCTCTCAGCACCATATACCTGGTAGCCAAGGAAGCAGTCAGACTTTTCTGCACAGACTTCCATACATATGCAACCGATTTACGCCATTACTGTCACTGGTTCAGCCGCTGCGTCCCCCGCTGGGCCGCCTAACAGTTGCTGCAGCCCAGCTGCAATGTAACGGATGCTCAGACAAACAAAGTGATTACTGTTTCTACCACCACAGATGGGGCCATAATGCCTGGCAGTGCATCTCTCCATGCTCGTACCCCAATGCCAAGTCAAGTGCAGTGGCGGAAAATGGACAGGCTAGCCGCCGATAGTGGCCTCGGCGGTTGGCACACATAAAAGCCAACTCAAAACAGGCACAGAGATAAGCCTCATTCTGCCGACACATTTCGAACTCAAACACAATCCCAAGGTCCTTCCCCTACAGGCAGTCAATGGTTCCTCCATTCCAAGTTTCAGCACCTACCTGGTCACAATCCATGCCATGGACACGGTTTTCCATTGGAAGTGTATGATTGCATCCATGAGACTTGAAGCAGATTTCCTCCTGGCACACGAGCTCCTGGTGAACATGAATTGTTGCATTTGGTTAATACTACCACATTCCAGTCATACCCCCTCACTCGATGGCAAAGTTCCTTTCTGCTGTTATGAATCCATCCTCTGGTCCATAACGAAAATGCCCTCCTACGGGCCAAGGACCTGTTGCTGCTGGCATCAAACTTCCATGATGCTAAACCAGCACATGGCATGGAGCACCACAATGAGCCCACCAGTCTCCCAGTGTGCACACGGGCACGGCACCTTCTGCAGGACAAACTCCTTCAAGCCAAGATGCCATCCCATATGTCCAGGATTTCGCCATGAGGCTCCAGGGCTGCCAGATCTTTTGCAAGGTGGACCTCGTTAAGGGTACATCAGATTCCGGTGCATCCTAACAACATCTTGAAAACAGTCATTATTACACCTTTTGTCCTTTTTGAGTTCCTTCAGATGCCTTTCGAACTAAAGAATGCAGTCCAGAAGTTTCAGCGTCTCACGGACGTGGTTGGCAGGAACCTCGATTTCATCTTCGTCTACCTGGATGACATTCTCATCGCCAGCCCTGCCGCCAGCACACACAGGATGCACCTGATTTGCCTTTCAACAGGTTGTAGGAGTTCGGACTCACAGTAAACCTGGCAAAATGCCAGTTCAGCCTGGAAACTACTAGTTTCCTGGGACATATATTACCCAAGAGGAGGCCACACCACTGCCAGGTTAGGTGGAAGCCATCCAACGTTATCCCAGGCCGAGCACAATCAAGGGCCCACAAGAATTCCTAGGGATGGTGAACTATTATCACCGTTTCCTCCCAGGAGTGGTTACCCTCATGCAGCCCCTATTTGACTTCATCAAACTCGGTGGCAAGGCGCTCCAGTGTACACACAAAACCATGGAAGCATTCCAGGCAACCAAAGCGGCACTGGCGGAGGCCACATCTTTGGCCCATCAAGACTCTTCACCCCTCCTGGCCCTTACAACAGATGCATTGGACAGAGTAGCTGATGCAGTGCTGCAGCAGTGCGTCAATGAACAGTGGTGCTCCTTGGCTTTCTTCAGCAAACATCTCCGGACACCAGAACTCAAGTACAGTGTGTTCGACTGCAAACTTTTGACCCTATACCTGGCAATACGACATTTCCAGTAGAGTTAGAAGGAAGGGTTTTTGTTGCCTAAACTGACACAAACCACTCACCCATGCAAGGTTTCGGACCCATGGTCAGCAAGGCAACAACGACACCTCTCCTACATTTCCAAGTATAGAATGGACATTCGCCATGTTGCATGCAAATCCAACATGGTGGCCAATGCGCTGTCCAGACTGGCCATCACCGCTACCTCAGAAGGGATCGATGTTGCTCAGCAAGCCAAAGACTAAGCAGAGGATGCAGACGTCCAGGCCTACCGGACCACCATCACCAGCCAGAAGGTTAGCGGTTTCTGTCCTTCACCGGGGAGCCCGGCTTTACTGTGCGACATGACCACAGGTTTTCCCAGACACATCCTACCTGCGACCTAGCAACGGCGGATGTTCAACAAAATAAACAGTCTGTCACACCCTTCCATAAGGTCCACAGTCCGCCTGCTGTCTGACAAGTTTGCGTGGCACAGCCTCCGCTGCAATGTAACACTGTGGACTGCCAATGTGCCGAAGTGTGCGCAGACGCACCAAGGCCCTGCTCCTGATTTTCGACCCGGCGCAGCACCATTTTGACCATGTGCACGTGGACATCGTCGGCCCGCTCCCCGTGAGTTAAGGTGTGCGGTATTTATTCACAGTAATTGACTGTTTTACCCGTCAGCCGGAAGCAATACCCCTGCCCACATGTGACACGGAGTCGTGCCAGAGCTTTCTTGTCCATTTTGCTTGTACCCTTTGAAGTCCCAACCCACATTACCTCGGATTGAGGGGCCCAGTTCACGTCTTCGCTCTGGGCCAACCTAACCAAGTTCTATGGCAGCTGGTTACACCACACCATGGCCTACCATCCTCAGGCAAACAACCTCGTTGAACATTTCCACTGCCACCTGAAAGCAGCCCTGGAAGCTTGACTACAAGGCCCTAATTGGATGGATGAACTACCATGGGTGCTGTCAGGAATTCACACAGCACCAAAAGAAGACCTGCCTGCGTCGTCAGCTGAGGTGGTGTACAGCTGCCCTCTTACCATCCTGGGGGACATTCATTTAAACTTTCCCGGCCCACATCACAGTGCTCTAGACGTCCTCCAGCAATTGAGGGAACAAACAGTTAGACAGAAACCTCCCCCACCTTCCCAACGCAGCTCTCCACCCTGCCACGTCCCAACGAACCTGCAGTCCACCAAATTTGTTTTTGTTCAGAGAGTACAGCAAGGGTCATTTCCTTAGGCCAGAGCGCCCCTCTCAGGAAGTGGGCTGTCTCCTCAAGCAGCACGAGGAATTCAAAATAAAGTTCTGTCACTGGTTCACCTCATGCTGAATGGATGTCTCTCATTTCGGCAGTGCTGCCGTTAGCAGACCCTACAATACATTGTTAACTGCATTGGCATCACTTCCTGCACTCATACAGAACTCAAAACCTTTTACTGTGCTGTCACCGTCATCCAGTCTGAGCCAAGACTCCCACAGCTATCATGAATATACCTGCCTTCCTCCTGTAAAAACTCTGCTCTATTCTCCTCATCCCTCCTCTCTCTCTCTGTTGCATTTGCTGCAATGATGAGATTTGCTCTACAGAAGCCTTTGAAATGCCGCCTTCTTCCTGAATTGTGGCTTGCCATCAGCCTTTGTGAACAATGCCTTTCACCACAATTCATTGATTTCTGCTACCTCTATTCTGCACCATCACTTCACCACACATTCATCTATGCTTTCTATTTTAGAATACTTCCTGCACTTGAACCTCTTTCCCAGCACCCTGCTTACCGAAATACATTCCTCCTCTGCAGGCACCTTTCTCATCTCTAAGGAATGTATTGCTGCTCACGGTCCACTCTCAGAAGGTTCAAAAAACCATACTGAAAAGTCCTTGATCCTGATAGCAAAGTCATAGACGTTTAACACAGAACAGGTCCTTCAGCTCAACTCATCCTTGCTGACCATGTAGCTATTCTGAGCATGCATTGGTCCATATCCTTTGAAAAGTTTACTATCCATATATCTGTTCAAATGTATTTTGAAAGTCATAATTGTTTCTGCTTCAATTGCAGCTCATTCCAGAAATGGATTAACCTCAGTGAAAAAGTTGTCCCTCAGGTTCCTCTTAAATTTCTCCCCTCTCATTTTAATCTATGCCCTCTCATTCTCAAGTTATCTATTCTGCATGAGAATTCACTTTATCCATGTTCATCATAATTTTACACACCTCGGCCTCCAAAGGTCCAAGGAATAAAGGTCAGACCTATCCCAGCTCCCCTCAAACTCAAGCCCACCACTGAATCTCTTCTGCACCTTTCCAACTTATTGATATACTTCCTATAGCTGGGAAATCAGAACTATACACAGTACTCAGTGTTTTCTCTTGTATCCCGTACAGCTGCATCATGGAGTCTCAACTTTTGAACTTCATGCTGAAATTCAAAACTGTATCCAATTAGAAAAAAATACATATAATTTGAGGGATAAATATTATTTATTTGTGAAAATAAATATGCTAAAATAATGAAATTAAAATTATGATTTTATCTTTTTTTTTCTTGATCAGTGAAATTTTCCCTAAAAATTTAACAATTTTTTGATGTTTTTGAGTGTCAACTGACGCAATCCAAATTAATTATTTGTAATTGTTTTATAATGAAACATCTCATATTTTAGTTTTGGAATAAGATTAGTTTGGGGGAAGGGTGGGTTAATAGGGTTTTTTTGTAGTTTTTTAGTTTTTAGATTTTAAAATTATAGTTTTTATAAATAGAATTTCAGCATATATTTGTTAGTAATTTATTATGTACTTAAGCTATTGTGACAGATATGTTGCATTTTATTTTGTATATAGATATGATTTGGGGAGGTAAATTGGGGCAGATTTTTTAGTGTAGGTCATATACAAACACTTCAAAACAGATCTCATTTAAAATACTGGAGCTCTGTTCATGCTAGACATACCTTTGCAAAAGTTTTGAAGTCTTCACTAATGGATTGTTATTTTGAAAAGTAACAGATGAAAGAACTCGGAGGAGTAGTTCAGAGCCACAGACCGTCTGGGAGCACTGTTTGCTGTTCTAAGAGGGTCATGTGGTTTTTCAAGCAGAGAGAGTAAAACAGGCTTTTCTCTGAGAGAGAGGAGAGAGGGAGATCGGTTCTGCAATTTTACAATCAGCAGCAATAGCAGGGACTGGAACAGGACAAGCTTGTGGAAAGACCCCATTTGGAAGACCGGTTAGTTCAGCCTTGTCAAAGCCTTTGTGGTCCATACAAGAGGGAAGGACTGGCTGCTTAATGTTTCACTTGAAATAAGTTAAACAAAAAGGAACTCTGTGGTGACCTGAAAGAAAGGTCATCATCTGGAAAACACTGATGGGGCAAGTTTCTTCGGCAAGACACTGAAGTGGCTGATTAAAAGGAATCAGTCATGGGTGTCCAGCGAACAACAAATCTCTCTCTGAAAACCAGCAAGAACCTTCCTGAGCAGTAATCATTTACCTTTCAAGCACCAAAGCCTGGTGAACTTTATAAATGTTAAATTCTGTGCACAGTATAAGAATTGCCTGCAACCAGTAAACTTGGAGGAATGAGAAGTGAGATTGGACTGTAAATCAAAGAACTTTTCTGAACTTATACACACATTACATACACGTGCGCTTAGAATTAGAAGGGGGTTAAGTTAGGTTAGTTAAGTTAATAGTGATAAGTTAAAGCGTGATTCTATTTTCATATTTGAAGATAACTAAAGCAACTTTTGTTTATGTAACCATTTGTCTTGGTGAATATCTATTGCTGCTGGGTTTTGGGGTCCTCTGGGCTCGTAACACTATAACATTCTTAATTTTTGACATTTTTCTATGTTGAATAAATGAAATATTCAAAAACAAACTTTTGTACTGTACCCCATTCAATGAAGGCAAGCATGCCAAATTTCTTCACCACATTGTCAATCTGAATTATCTTTGTATTCCAAGTTCTCTTTCGTCTTCAATACTCTCTTGCATTCTACCATTTACTGTGCAAGTCGTGGCCTATTATGACTTACCAAAACACCACATTTTTTCGTTTACCACTCCTTGACTCACCTTCCCAACTGATCTAGTTCCTGTTGTAAAATTAAAAAACTTTTCTCACTGTCCTTTATACCATCAATTTTGGTGATATCTGCAAATTTACGAATCACATTAGTTGTATTGCCAACCAAATTGTGAATACAGACAACAAACATCAGTGGGCCCAGCACTGACCCCAGTGGAAACCACCATCCTCCAATCAGAAAAACAACCCTCAGTTAAGGCATTTTGACTCTCTCCACCAAGCCAGATCCAATTAACAAGAGACTGTAGGTGCTGAAAAACTAGAGATTCACTGGTGAAATTTAGGTGTCAATTGCTACATCAGCACAGAATTGCACCATTCAGCCCTGCCACTCAAATCACATCTGAGGTATTTTTACTTTCAACCCTCTTCTCCTGCTTTCTACCTCCAACCAATGATGCCCTTAACTTTAAATATACCCAATGACTTGGCCTCCATAGCAGTTGTGGCCACAAATTCTACAGATTTGCCACCCTCTGGCTGAAGAAATTTAAGCAATCTCCTTTGACAAGGGACATCCTTTTATTGAGGCTGTCCACTCTGGTCCTAAACTCTTCCATTACTCTGAGTCAGCTCTTCAAAAAAGATCCATCGAGCTCATCAGACACAATCTCCCTCTCGTAAAGTTATGCTGACTACCTCTAATCAGTCCCTAACAATGCAAATGCGACTCGATTTGAAAGTACCTGTGAAGAATTTTCTCTCAAAAGCTTCTACATTAAATACAATAGCGAAAACCTACCGGGGACAAACATTACCTAAGTTGATGGAAGGAGAAGGAAAGAAAAGAATGGACTCAGTAGAATTTCTGGTGTATTTTTGTTGAATGACAACATTGTCTGACTGGCTTAATGCAACCTAGATTGTATACCTAAAATGGATGAGAGGGGGGGGTGGCTTGGGAGGAGGGGGGGGGGGGAGAAAAAGTCACTGTATATGTGTGAAAAAGAAATAGTGTATATCATGGCTTAGCTTCCGAGATCAGACGAGATCGGGCGTTTTCAGGCTAGTATGGCCGTAGGCTGTGTATATCATGGCTAATGTGATTTATGGTGTGAAAAATAAAAAATGTAAATTAAAAAAAAAAAAAAATTTAAAAAAATTTAAAAAAAAGCTTCTACAGGTGTACCGTAGAGATCATTCTGTCTGGTTGCATCACTGTCTGGTACGTAGGTGATAACACTCGGGAGAGGAAAAAGCTCTAGATGGTTGTTAACTCAGCCTGCGGCATCATGGGCACCAGACTTTACTCCAGCGAGGACATCTACATGTGGCGGTGTCAAGAAAGCAGCCTCTATCCTCAAGGACCCCCATCACCTAGGCCATACTCTCTTCACTCAGCTACCATTGGGGAAAAGGTACAATAGCCTGAAGATGAGCACTCAGAGAGACAAGAACAGCTTCTACCCCACTGCCATCAATGGCAGAATAATCAATGAACCACAGACATTACCTCACCTTGTCTTTTTCTTATTCTTACATTTTTTTTATTTTGAAATGTAGTTTATGTAAATGTTTCCTCTCTGATCCTTCCACAAAACAATGTATTTTGTGAAGTGTACATGATAATAAATTCTGATTCTGGGAATCAATGCTGTGCAAGGACAAAAGTCAAAACCATTACCTTCATTTTCAAAGAATTCTCTGTTAAAGTTTCTGTGATGCCACAGCTGGAGACACATTGGTCCAAGTTGGATTTAAACACAGAAGGTTGCCAAAGATCCACATTGGCTTCTTCCTGCAAGTGCTCCAATTTATTAATGTCTGGTTCATCAGTTGCATTGTCATTATCTTGAATTTGCTCCCATGAAATGGGCGATTTCTTTCCAGTGATTCCACCAGTGACAAAGCTGCCTGTGCGATCACCACCTATAACAAACATAATGTTAATAAAATTACATTAAACCTTCTACAAATACACTATCAATAGTGGAATGTTATTTAATATTTAATTGTTTCTCATGGAAAAACATCTAGTTTATAGTAGGATATATTATTTTAAAATTATATGAGACTTAGTGCAATTGTTAATTTTTTTTAAGTAACAGAATCAAATGATCATATGCTTGTAAGCTCAGGCTGAGGGTTAGAATTTTGGTTAAGACTTTAATTCGATGAAGCATGCAATTCACAAATTAAATATCCAGCTAATAAAACCTGTCATGTTTTAATGCCCCCATTGGCACTTTACATTTGACACCTTTGAGTCCATTAGATATAGATATTCTTAGAACACTGGTAAAACAAAACGTATCTTTAAAAGTTTGAATTAGTCTATTCATAATCTCCAGTGAACATCAACAATGAAATTGTTGGGAGATAGGTATAATTTTTACAAGGTCTCATATTTGGTAGGAATCCCATCAAGTTGCAGCAGGTTCACAGAGTTTGTTGACCTTCTGGCAGAGGAAACTTCCTGATGAAGCGCATTCTTTAAAACCATTTCAGGATTGTTATGAACTTAGCTCAGAAACACAACATAAAATCTATTTGTCTGCAGTTCATCAAAGCAGATGTTGCACTTAAGAAATAACAAACTCAATATTTAACCATTACAGCCACATAAGGAATATGATACATTAACGTTCAGAGGAAATGACAATGACATCAGATATCTTAGCAAACAAATCTCAAAATACCTTCTTAGATGTAAAAATAAATCCAAAACTAAATTCTGTTAGCATATTCAAAAGATTAACCACTACGTGGCACCTGTGAAGTTTAAAAAGTTATGAGAGGCATTGATAGGGTCAGAATCTTTTTTTTAGGGTCATGAGTGATAATTTTATTGTCATATGCACAAGTATAATGTACAGATGCACTGAAATTCTGACTTGTAGCAGCCAAACAGGTGTGCAAGGTACACCACCTACAAAAGTACACATTAATTTTCCACAATATCCCAAGACAGGAAAAGTGATACTCAATGTCAACTGATAGAAAAAGAAATATTGACAGTTGCAGTTTGTTTTTAAAAACTGAAAATGATATTTTTTTAAATAATTTTGAGTTTAACAAAAAAAACCTTCACATAAGATATACTAATGATAACATAAATCAAATCATATCATATATCAATTGTAAATTAGAAGTAGAACCATAATTATTACATTAACTCATTTTGTTCAGGACATCAAATTCTATAATTATAATAATTCAACAAATAAATCATAATATTGATTATAAAATATTGAATAAAAATTGTACAAAATACACATAAAATTCCCTTGTATAAGATATTTTAGACTTTTCTGATGTGATCATGTTGTTCTGTGATATGATCCGTGATCTGTAGTGAACCCCACCCCACCCCCCACCTTTACTTATTTGTCTTACTAACAAAAAGGAAAACAAGAAGTTTTTTTTATTCTCTCCTAATCGACCTCGGAAAATTATATTTAAATAGTGCAAGCTAATCTTTTGGTGGTCCAAGTTGAGTTTATAGTCAGGGTTAAGGAAGGTTCAGGTTGTTGGATAAAAACGGTTCTTGAATATAGAGGTGCTGAACTTCAGGTTTCTGTACTTTCTGCCTTTAAAGTAGCAGGGAGAAGCGGTTGCGACCAGGGTGATGGGGTCGTTTATGATATTGGCTGTCTTCACGAGGCAGCACCTCACAGAAATGTCTTCAATAGATGGGTGTTCAGTGTCCATGATGGGCTTGGCAAGGTTTGCCACTTTCTGCATTTTTATGTATTTCTGGCCATTCGAATGCTATGTTTTGAGCCATTGACAAGCAGCCCCAAAGGCCAGAGCAGCCAATGGGGCTGTCACAGCCCACACCAGCTACCCCGGACTGATGACTCCAGCTGACCAACACTGAACTGACTGTTCCTGCTGGCCCCACCCTGACAGCCCATGACATGACGACTCCTGGTGGCTCTGGCTACCCCTGCCCTGAGGTGGTCATGGAGGGAGAGGGGTGAGTGGTGGGAGAGAGATGGGTCGCTGGATGATGGCAGCACCGCAACATCATCAGCCCGCCCCAAGGTAGCCTATTGTAGTGGCATTAAATTCATGTGAGTGCTCCTCCGATGATTATTCCTCGAGAGGGATTGCAGTCAGCACCTTGGAGCTGGGTAGAGAATCTCAGCCTTTACAGTAGGGCCTTTTCACTGCATGAAAGGGCCTTTTGTTCATATTTCTCTCTTTTATGTACGCATCTTTTTCTTGAGAACAGTCTACACTGCTGACAAGTAGAAATTCTGCCTGGCCAGCAGGAAAAAGAATCTCAGGGTTGTATGTGATGTCATGTATGTGGATGAATAAAGCAACTACATTTGAATCTGAAAAATGGGAGAAAAGAACAAAAAAGCTGTCAACCCAGTGGCCAAGGGAAGGCACTTTTGACAAATATATAATGAAATGGAATTTCTCATCAAAAATTATGTCTAAAGATAAATCTGAAATATGAGAATGAAAGAGAGAGCAGGAGATGGAAATACTGAAGCTTTTCAGGACTGGAGAGAGACTGGGGAAAGAGTGTCAGGCAGTGAGGATAACTAAAGAAGTAAAAATCCAGAGAAACAGCCTGAACTGGAGGAGAATCAAAAGACTGTCATTATGTGGAGTAAATGTAACTCAGTGTTCTTATTATTCACCCTTGATACAGGGATATAGGGGAGGGGGCTACAAGGGGTGTGATTTACCTTGTATGCCGAATAATAACGTAATCTTTTAGTTCAACTTGTTTTCTCGAGTGTATAAAAGTTGATGCATCCCTTTGTTGAATAGAGACCTCCAGAGACTGCTTTTAAGGCTGAAAGCAGTAAGGGTTCTCTCAGGTTAACTTGGTGTCCAATAAAGAGTTAACTGGACCAGTTCTGTGTGCTGTGTTCTTTGCATTTGGAAGTGGCAGTTTTAATACATTTGGCAAACCAACCAGGTGTTCAAGATTGAGGAATTCTTACTGGATGGTGTCAGTGAGAGGCTGGACTAGCATCTAAAGACTAAAGAATGGGCCCACAGGACACTTTCCTGGTTCTTCTCCTAAGGTGTTAGATCAATTGATTCCTCCCTTTCTATAGCATAGCTCTGATGGACTCCAGTCACATCCCGAGGACACAGAGGATAAGGGCTTGAAGATTTGGCCGGTGAGGGGATAAAACTACTGTCCAATATAACATGTTGTCCCACTTCTGATGCCCTGCCTTAGACTGGTTGTTAAGAGGGGAAATCCCCCACGCAAAGGTCAGGATCCTAAAGTGGGCACAGAGGGACAAAAGGACAACATGCGACAAGTGTGTGATAAATCAGGAGTAAACATTCCTATGGGTAAAATGTCAGAAATGAGTGATGTGGGGACCCTGAACAGCCAATGTGTTATTTATATATGAAGTATGGTAAAAATTTAAATTGGACAGTGAGTTGTGCAACTTAGAAAAAGGTCGGAATTGAGCAGGAGGCCAGCAAAGGTCTGGTCAGGTAAATTTATGATAGAGTTAAAAAGGTAATGATATATCAGAAAAGGGACCAGTCCCATCCATGTTCCAATTACACAGAGCAGGAAGAAGAATTTATAACGGTAGTAATACGGCTGTGGCAAAACAACTAATGCGGGAAAAAAGAATAAGAATTGGAGATAACGGGAGCCACAGGGGAGGAAACTTTGGGGATCTCCATGACATGTCTGGAATATTGCTTGGTAACCAAAGTAAAGTTTATAATGATTGGCATCTCCCGCCCTCTCTGTGCAGTATTTTGTTTTAAGGCTGAAATTAAACTTTTCTCCATGCAAGGTGTGTAATAAAAATTAAATTGAAATGAGGAACAGACCAGCATAAATTACAGAATGTGAAACTGATTTAGCATTTCAAATTAAAGATATGATAATTACGATTAAAATGGTAACACATTCTCTCAGGCACCAAATGGTTAACACACAGGTGAAAGAATAAAACCCCGTGGACCTGATGCCAGGCAGGGCAACCCTATTCTTACAGAATGATGAGAATGAGGAGTCAAAAGATTCCTTGTGGGTAAGGCCACCCCCCTATGTACCCCAGCAGCCACAGTGACTAGACCTGTGTCTTACTAGATACAAAAAAGATTTCTGACTTAGATTTGATGTAAAATTGTTGCTCATTTTGGAAAAAAACAAACTTGAAAGTTTGCCTCGCACTTTCATTGACAGTAGAAAGACTATGCATAAGTGAGGAAGAATGGGTTAAAGAGCTTGAACTGAGTTACCTGAAGTAATTTGAAACCTGCCTTGCAGAGTGCTTCACTCGTGCAGCAATTTCACAAGTTGTTGGACTTTAAAAGTAATGATGAAGAAATGGTTTTCCACTTCTGCAGTGGTTCTTGGTTCTTACTTGTACAGAAGGAGTAAAAACGAATCACAAAGAAGAATTTTTTTTTTTTTGAAAACTGCAACGTTGTTTAAGACTAAATGAAACTGGTCTCATACCAATAACAACCAAGGAGAGTGGTAATGACCTTCGGGCCAAGTATTAGAGAGCTGAGGGACCTTTGAAACCCATAGTAAAATGCATCCAACATTTAGGGGCAGCTCTCTTGATGTATAATCCAATAGACGACTCAAGCACTTTTGAGCCACTATGAACCTTTCCCTTATTGAATTCATCTGACCTTCTATGAGTCTATTACTGTTAACTCGATGACCTTTTTCAAACTGCCTTGTGAAAAATACAGAAATTAAGTAATGAAGACGGCTGCCTTCTATCATCCTGTTTTCCCATGGATTTGAATTGTTAGAGCCTACATGATAGGGAAAGGAATATTGATGCCCACAACAGAACTTTTTACCCCTTGGGAGAGCTCACGCTACTGCAAAAGTTGCTGTTACGAATGGTCCCTTCACAGTTTATTCAGAAAGCGATAAACTGCTTGAATAGAATGGCCTTGCCTGATGTGGGGATGAAGCACATACTCCTACCATTTCATTAAGCTCTGTAAACAGTAGGGAGTGTGCCTAAAATCGAATATGAGCCACCCCTGCTGAACAATTTCTGTACCAAATGTAGCTTCTTTTACTCATAGTACTTAATTATACATATGCAATAATGTAGATTGACTAAGGCGGAGGGACATATGAGTGGCACATCACTAATCTAAGACAGTAGGACCTTCCAAAGGAAGGAAGGTATTATCTGCCTACAAAATAATCCTGGTAAAGAAATTGAATGCCTACCATTTGAGTGTATATGGATTGATTTTATAGAATTAAGTACGTAACTATAATTATTGTCTTGTTATTATTGATTTGTCTGGATCCTTAAATAATAAATTGACTAAGTTGTCAACAGAAACTGGGTTGAATTAGATAAAGCAATTGGGGATTACAGTGGTTCCACTGCTCTCATTAACCCCAAGCAGCAGGAATAGTGGAATGTGCAAAAAAAAACTAAACTGGCCAAATTGATGGAGGAAACAAGGCTAAAATTGGCTAAAAAGTGCTTCCCCGAGCATTGTTTTAAATGTGGATGACACTGCAGGCTAAGTCAGGGCTATCTGCTGCAGAGGTGGTTCACGGACAGCCAATGCAGATATCTTGGGCAGCAAAGCCCGCACAGCCAGTAGGATGGACTTAAGTGATGACATAAGCAAATATCTAAGTAATCTAACTAAAACTTTTTTGAGAGATGCCTTCACAGGTACAACAAGCAAACCTAAAGGAGGCTGATCCAACAGATCAAAGTAGTGAATATCCTGATGTCAAACCTGAGAATTACATTCTGGTAAAGAATTGGGATCGGAAGAAATTGGGAACTCGCTGGAAAGGGCCATTCCAGGTCCCATTAATAACACTGAGTGCAGTAAAGCTTGAAGGACAACCTCACTAGATACACCAAACAGACTTAAGGAAAAAGGTCCAGCTCAGACATTAAGACTTTTATTATAACAGAATGAAAAAGAGAGGCCCACCTACAACATGAGAACTTCATTATTACGCCTCTTGTCACCCTGGCATTTGAACTGAAGACCGGAGTCATGACCAAAAAGAGGAATTTTTGGTGACAGCATAATACCTTTTTAAATATGTCTTACTTGTATGTTGATTAAGATGAATGTTTATAGCTGTTGAATCTGTTCACATATTCTAACCAACTCAATGGGAGGAATCCCCTCAAAACCCAGCCCGACCCCATACAGAAAGTGATAGAATGGATTTTGAGACAGAATGGACTACAGGCAAGGAGATAAACATGTGGAGGACAGCAGGATAGAACAAGACATCTTATATTAAATGGTATAGCTATACTACACCTGGGAGAAAGTTGATGCAAGTCTCTTAGTGTATACAATGAGACATTTATTTATTTATCTGTAGCTGAGGGAAGGTAGGGGGGATAAAAAGGGAGAAAATGCCACTGTGTCTATTTAATGAGAAACGTTTGTATATATTTTGGTTGATAGGGTTCACAGTATGAAAAATAAAAAATTATATTAAAAAACATATCTGCAGCTCACTACTAATTGGATGGGGTCCTGTTAATTGAAATATGTGATTCCCTCTACACATCGTGTACAAGCTACACCAGTCAGAAGTTTGAGCTATTGGCTAATGAATCACTTAAGTGGTTCCAAGCAGCTAAAGGAAGGTGTATAGAAGCCAGCCACACTTATTTGATCAGGTAGATAGTATGACGGGAGGAGGTTGCCAGCATACTCACTTTTACAATGCAATCACTTCTGAATTAGCTTATTCAGCATATGTCTTAAATATGTTTTGATGGTACGGAATGGGAATGTGGGATGGTAAAATTGAAAAATGATTTGCCTTGTATAGAAGAACACTGCTGGGAACACAATTGTCAGATTAAGGAAGGACACTTTTCATGCACTTGTTTAAGGAAGGAATGTTTGAATTTAACTCGAGGAACTCAGGTGGTTTGTGGGGATGCTGCTAGGAAAAACAACGGGAAAAATATACAGTAAGGATAGGAAAAATCACCCTTGATTTTGCTTATATATATATATGTATTATATATTATATATATATATCTATATATCTATATAGATAGAGAGAGAGAGAAAGAAAGAGAGAGAGAGAGAGAGAGAGAGAGAGATCCCAGACATTAGTACAACTAATGTACCGAGACCTCACCGCATGTTATCAGTTAAAGAAAGCCGATGTATTACAGGAAAAAACCTCCCTGCCTTGTTTGCGATTGGGACGAGGACCTCTTGTCAGAAGACGGATCATCACCAAGGAGTGTCAAAGGAATTTATGCAGACTATAACAATCCTGTTACCCTAGGATCTGACATCAGAGGGGGAATCCTCAGCCCTATATCCCTTAGAAGATCAGCTGGGATGGTGGTTGCCGAGAATCACAATCATCTCATTTGTAGCATAACAGCATTGGTCAATGAGACAGTGGCAGGGTTGGAAGCTGTTAATTGAGAATTAGTAGAATTGAGGTTTTTCTCATAACAAACCAGATATGCGGTGGATTATCAGTTTGCTACCCAGGGTGGGGTATGTAATAAGTGCATTACAAAGGTTACAGATTAATCCTTCAATATCTCTAAGACAAGTTACGCATAATCTGTTAGGCAGTTTGAGACAGGGACTGAGGGGACAGAATTAATGGTTTGCTTGGCTATCCTAAATATTTGGAGGGTCATAGGGAATCACATATCTTGCATGCAATTATGATATTAGCTAATTAAAAATTACAAACTAAAAGACAAATCCCAGAAAAGAAATGTACTATTAAAGTGAATTAAAACACAAAATGGAAGTCTGAATAAGGTTACAGATTGGTTTGACCTTCATGAGGCACCAACAGATGGCTTTGGAATGCAGGCAGAGAAATACATTTTGGGGATAACTACTGCGATTTAATCTGACCTTTTGTGTGTGGCTCTTTGTCCTCTCTCTCTCACTATGTGCGACCTTTTAGGTCTCAAAGGGGAGAATATATGGAAAATAAACCACATGAACTACCATCCATTACTGTGCAACAATTTACACACACTGTTACAAAAGTTAAAATCCATTATGAATTTACTGCACAAGGCCACAGGAATGAACAGAAGGCAGCAGGTGGCTGGATATGATGAAACACGTGGTTCTGAACATTATTAGATTAATGGGTGTAGAAAAATAAAAATAATTGTGGCGAGCCAAGGGAGGATGTCCTGTTAAGATACGAGGTTATGAATGATTGGGTGCAGAAATGTGATTAAGTCAGGACAATAATATTTAAATAAAGGACAGTGTCTCATAGCAACAGGCATTTCAGAGTCCAGGCTTTGATTTCTCTCAGCTTTTGTTTGCAAATAAAGGCTTAAGCTTTTCTGAAGAATTCTCCGCGTTTCCTGACATCAAAAAACCAGAACAATGTAAATTTGAACTTTGATGGCTCTGGGCCTGCAGTGGCTGGAGTTTGGAAGGATGCGTGGGGATTTTATTGAAATAATGAGAATATTGAAAGTGCTGGATACAGTGGGTATAGAGAGGCTTCCAGTTATGGGAGAGTCGAGGACCATAGGGCAGTGGATCAGAATAACATGACATCTCTTTTGAACAGAGATGAGGAGAAATTTCTTCAGTCAGGAGGTTGTGAGCCTAGATGGCTGTGCAGGAAGAGTCATTGGATATATTTGAAGCAAGTTTTTGATTAGTAAGTGTCAAAGATTCTGGAGAAAAGACAGGAGAGTGGGGTTGAAAGGAAAAAAACATCATCTATGATTTGAATGGCAGAGTAAACTCTATGGGATGAATGGCATAAATCTGCTACTAAGTGTTGTGGTCTTAAATGAGACTAGTTTAAGGAAACAACGGGGTTGATATGGGCACTGGGTTTAAGGGCCTGCATCCATGCAGACAACTTTATGACTGTTAATGTACATACTGTAAAACCTCGTTAGAACATGGTAGTTGGGGTCCAAGATTTCATACCGCGTTACAGCCGAGTTGCGGAAACAGATGCATATATGTCAGAGAGCAGGGATATCGGCACGGGACGTCGGGGCAGGGGTAGCCGGCGTGGGATGTCGGGGCAGGGGCAGCCGCTGCAGGACATTGTGGCAGGGGCATATCCCGCACCAGCTGCCCCTGCCCCGACGTCCCACGCCGGGTGGCAGGGGCAGCGGGGTTGTCAAGCAGCGGGGAGGGGGGCTGTCAGGCAGCGGGGAGGGGGGGGGTCGCCAGCTGATTGTCGTCAGCCTGCCCCTTAGTAGTTTGGGGTCCACAGACACCCGTGCTATAAGCGATTCCACAGATAAACGAATCGCGTTATAATGAGCTTTCACTGTACAAGGAAAAGATCTCTCTCCATATTCCTTGGCAGCAGGTTGCCTGTGATATAAACAGCCCAAAAAGTAGCTGAAAAATTATTTTACTATTTTTATAACTTTCAAAAGCAATGAAAAGCTGTTCAACAACTAATGCACCCTAAAACCTAAAACAATTCAATAAATGTAAAACTAAAACAAAGTAATAATTTTTTTAATTTTTTTTTTAAATCAAAGAATTTAGATAAGTGAACATTTTAAGATCTTGAAATTACTGTCCAACTTCAATTATCCAAAATTGGATTCTCCGAAATACACATTTATCTTAAAATATTTTAAAATTTCAGATATACGAGGATATCCTCACATTTATCCAAAATTTTTTTCTGAACTGACCTCACAGGTTGGAAAAAAATTCAGCCATTTAGAACGACAATTGTCCTCGTTCCAGGTAACTCCCTCCCCTCTTTTTTCCCATTTCTTCTTTACCTTCCCCTATTGACTTTTCACTCCAACTCCCCTCTCAAACTGCGTGCCACTGTCTCCCAGCTGCAAGCGGTCCAAAGAATCCCTTGTCCTGGCATCATCAAGGAGAGTGGCCTCCCAGCAGGAGTGAAGACATCAGGCTCCCAGTAGAAGTGCGGATGTCAGGCTCCGGGCAGGAATGGGTCCTTGCTGGGGATGTGTCAGTGATCAGTGGTGACCAGAAATTTTTGATTAGAATTAAACATTATTTTATCGCTTAAAATGCCTTCCCTTGTTTGTTGTTGTTTAAACACTGTTACAAGTGATTTTCTGTTGCTACTGGTCTGTTTTTTAAAAATGACCAATTATGCAAAAATATCATTTATCTGACGTAGGCCTGGTCCTGACCATTTCAGATAATCGGAGTTGTACTGTATTAACACTTTGTCTTTCATAGCTGTTTTCTTCTTTGAATTAAAGGGGGTGATGGTCTCTGCAACATTGTGTGCTTTTCCTTGGTTCCAGCAATCTAATATTAGCATGCAGTCACCAAATGATCATGAATTTCTGGCTTCACACATGTTTTTAATGCAAAATGTTACAACCTGGATCCATTAGTTCAAATTCTGCAATGGCACTTTGAAAATATGATTTTTTTTTTTTTAAAAGCAAGAAAATAAAAAGGTAAAATCCATCAGGTTTACCAATTAGGGGAAAAGAAATTTGCCTCCCTAATACATTAATTTAAAATATCCACTAATCTACCCAAAACTCCACCTCCACCCTCCGACCTCTTCAACCCTCCACCTCCCCCACGACATCCCTCACCTTCCATCTACACTCTTGGACTTCCCAAACCCTTCACCTCACCCCAACACCCTCCACCTCTTCAACTCACACTCTCATCTCTGCTTGGTCTTCACCATCAGCTCTGACCTTCCCCTCTCTCAGATAGAGTGCTCGTCCTTAGTAGAGGCCTTATATTCACTCCTCCCCATCGGCACGTACGGGGGTATCACTGTCCTCACCTTGCCCGCCCAATATCGAACCCCCCTGTGGTGGTGTTATTACACCACTAGGTCACCAGGTGGCTCACTCTTGCACTCTGCTTGGTGTGATTTGATGCTAGTCGCCATCACCCCCAAGCCCAGCAAAGAATCTCCATCTGATAAAAGTATGGTTTTTAATGACACATTTTGCTTTCTGTTGGAAATCGAGCCACTGTCAGACAAGTTAAACTGATTTGTAAACAGGTAATTCAGAGATCCATGGAGCTTATGGACTCATCTCATTGTAAAGCTAATTCTATCCTGAATAGATCAATAAGCACTAGATAAAACAAAGATCTGGGTGGTAGGGATCCTCTGTGATTGTGCAGCTCTTTGTATGGTTTGTGAATCACATTTATTTGTAAATATAATTGTCATCAAGTTCATCTATTTTATAAAATAAAATGTTTCTTCAGTTTGGCAAGAGAGTGACTGAATATGCGAGTATTCTGAAAAGGCTATTGGATTAATGGCAAACTGTCTCAAAAAGGCAGTGCCTGGAGTTAAACTGCAAAGCAACTGCTTGCTAGATTTGATTTATTAGTGCTACTCAAAAGCAAAATATTAAAGAAAAGGGCAGGTCAGACCTGTTGTGAACAGAGTTTTCCTGACTTTAGTTAATTGAAGTTGTAAGTTAATGGTGTTGTGGCAAAGTTCAATTCATGTTAACTTAATCGATATTATTGCATGATTTAAATTTTTTTTTGAGAAGTATAGTGTTTTCCCAAATACTCTGGTCAGGTTGGCTATGAAATTAATCAGTCAACACTCCCAGTAACTCAGAGCAGGGTTCATCATGACCGACTGCAGGTTCTGCCATTTGGTGGTGAGGAATAACCTCAAAAAAAGTCTGTTAGTGCCAACGTTGACCCCACTTGAAATTAGTGAAACTGATTGAACGGTCTGGATGGGCAATACATCCAAATTTATAACAAAAATGTATTATGCTCTCCAGAGCGAAAGTGCAAAACCAGGGTTACAGAGGTCAAGGGAAAGATGGGAGTCGGACTTGGGTGTGGTGACTTCAGAAAGAAGCTGGTCATATTGGTGAAAGGACAGCACAACATCAATTATACATTCATGATATGGACTGGTTCAGTATAATGTTTTTATACCAATTATACCTTACCCCACTAAAGTTACACAGATAGAAAGCCGAAATTTCAGAGATGTGTTTCGTATGTGGGACTGAGACAGGAACATTTCGACATGCCATGTGGTTGTGCGTGAAGGTGAGGCCACTTTGGCAAGAAATCACAGAAAAATTAACCAGGATAACAGGCCATTAACCCAGAGCTATATCTATGAGGTAATTTCATGCAAATAAGCAACAAATTGACCAAATATCAAATCTCATTTATAAAAATAGCACTGGTGGTAGCCAAATAAGTATCACAATCACTTAGAAGTCCTACTCCCCTCTACTCATAGCACAATGGACTGTGGAAATGAATAGCTGTATACCTATAGAAAAAAAATTACATACAACTTAAAGAATAAATACAACACTTTTGTAAAGGTCTGGCAGCCATACCTGGACCACATAGGGGCCCAGATACAGTATTAAAAAGTAACAAAAAAGGGTATAAAAGTAACTATTATATTGTAGTGGCCTGTGCCTCAGGCCAACACAGGGAATAGCCATCAAACGCAGCGACTGGCAAAGCATCGTGCGGGCTGAAATGCCTGTTTCCATAAGCTGCCAGCAGAGTAGTGAAACTGCAATCACCACCTGTGGATTGCAGGAGGGCCAATTGGGGCCCAGGCATCTGAGGTAATCAATCGGCAGCCGGCCCGCTCAAGCCACGCCCTGGTCGGTAGTGGCATGGCCGAGCTAACTATAAAAGGCAGAGCTGCCACGGAATAAACTCAGTGTGGCATACACTCTACTGGTGTGTGTCATTCTTCTGCAGATTTGAGCTCCAGCCTTAGGGCTATAACCGAGAGCTATAACTTAGCTGTAGCCGTAGTGACCTCGCGACAATACATACAAAAACGTAGTTTCGCCAACTGAACTCTATATACTTAATATATGCAAGCTCTGACGGTGAACAGATCTGTATATGTGGAGTGGGGGGGGTGGAAGGAGGGTGGGGGGAGGGACAGTTTACTGTGTGAGAAAAAGTTTAATATATTGTATATTTAAAATGTTATTTGTATAATCTCTGAAAAAAAACAAAAATTAAATATTAAAAAAGTCGGTCAGTTCATTCGGCTGCAAAACTGAAGCATAAACCTAATTGTAAGCCTGTCTTCCCTGAGAATGACAATTCCTGAAAATATAAATAGCTTGAAATAATGTACTATAAACACAATGCTGGAGAAACTTAGCAGATCAAACAGTGTACTTTACATAGCAAAGATAAAGATATATAAGCAACCTTTCGGGCTTAAGGTGTTCATCAAGGTGACCGAATAACGTAGTTAGTGTGTGTACATGCTTTTACCCAATGTTTTAGTACAATTCTTAAATGCCTGATGCACTGAGGCTTCAGATGGATTTTGGGACGAACTGGTTGGTGTTGGCTGTTCATATAGATGAATAGATGCGGTAATGCTCTGAGCAAAGAGTGAGAAGAACTTGGGCAGGTGTATGAATAATGACAAATATCTACCAAAATTTAAATTAAATTAAATGTAAACATACAGCATGGTAACATGTCCTTCCAGCCCACGAGCCTGTGCCCCCAAATACCCCAATTAACCAACAACCCCCGTACATTTTGAAAGGTGGGAGTGAAATGAGTAAGTTCTAACAGGAGGGTGCAATTTCAGTGTTTGCCAAAGGCACCATTTTCCCTCCATACACCACTGCCACTCCCTCCACCGACACTGAAATGAATTCTGCACGTGCCACTCTTCTTCTGTCCCCTTCCACGACAGTGACTCTCCATCCCCCACCCAAAACCATTTCTCCCACTTTAAGCCTCTTCCTCATCTTGGACACCTCGTCCTGACCAGCTGCTTTTCCTGCATTTTTTTTTAATTTCCAATTACCGTCGAGACATCAACTGTCTCATCTTCACTTCTCTCTTCTCTTATTCTAATCTCACCTCCTCCGAATACTCTGCTCTCCTCTCTTTTTGCAACAATCCCAACCTCACAATCAAACCTGCAGAAAAGGGTGGTGCTGTTGTGGTCTGGCACACTGTCATCTACCTTGCCAAGGCCAGACGACAGCTCTCAGACCCCTCCTCCTACTTACCCCTTCCACAGGATCCCGCCACATCAAGCCACAGTCTCCAAACTTCATCAGCTCTGGTCACCTCCATTCCCCAGCCTCTTACCTCATTGGTTCCCATCCCTACTATGCCCGGTCCTATCTCTTAGCCAACAAACCCAATAATCCTGGTTGACCCATTGCTTCCACATCCTCTTGTCCCCCTGAATTAGTATAGTCTCATCTTGACTCCATATTTTATCCCCGGTCCAAACCCTCCCCAACTACATCTGCAAAACCTTACATGCCCTCCATTTCTTCATTGACTTCCAATTTCCTGAACTTGACCACCTCATTTTCACTATAGACATCCAATCCTTTCCACCTCAATCCCTGTCAAGAATGTATCAAAGTCCTTCTGTTTTTTTCTTGACAAGAAACCTAAACAGTCCACCGACACCCTCCTTCACCTGGCAAAACTTATTGTACTCTTAATAACTCTTTGCTTCATCTCACTTTCTTCAAAGGAGTAGCCATGGGTACCCGCGTGGGTCCCAGCTATACCTGTCTGTTTGTGGGTTTTGTGGAACAATGTATGCTGCAAGCCTACATAGGCAGGACCCCTCAACTCTTCTTCCCCTATATTGATGATTATATTGGGGATGCCTCATGTACTCATAATAAGCTGCCAACTTCTACCCTCATCTCAAATTTACCTGGTCCATCTCCAGTGACACTCTCCCTTTTCTTGATCTCTCTGTCTCCATCTCGGGAGACAAGCTTTCGACATATTTTAACTCCCACAACTACCTTGACTCCACTTCTTCACACCTAGTCTCCTGCAAGGATTCTATTCCCTTCCCACAATTTCTCCATCTCTGCTGCATCTGTTCCCAAGATGAGGTCTTCCAGTCCAGATCATCTGAAATGTCCTCCTTCTTCTGCAAATGTGGCTTCCCCTGCACCACCATCAACTCAGCCCTTATCCACATCTCCTCCATTTCCCACTCATCTGCTCTAACCTCCTCTGTCCCCAGACATAACAAACACAGGGTTCTCCTTACCTACCACCCCACCAGCCTCTGCACCCAACACGTCTACCCACCAGCCCCTCCCCCCTTCTGGGGCACCTCCTCCACAAATTATGCCACCTACAACATGATCCAACTACTAATCTTCCCCTCTCCACTTTCCATAGAGACTGCTCCCTCTGTGTCTCCCTCATCTTGTCATCCCTCTCCACCAATCACCCCACTGGCACCTCATCATGCAGTTGCAGGAAGTGAATTGTGCCACACCTTCACCATCATTCAGGGCCCCAAACAGTCCTTTCAAGTGAAGAAACACTTCATTTATGTGTATGCAGGAGTTATATACTGCACCCAGTGCTCCCTTTTTGGCCTCTCAACATTAGAGAGTCTGGGCGCAGATTGGGAAATCACTTCGCTGAGCACCTTCGTTCTATCCACCTCAGTGACAGAGATCTCTTAGTGGTCATCCTGAAATGTCTGTCCATGGCCTCATGCACTGTCCCACCAAGACCACCAGTAAATTGGAGGAACAACACTTCATTTTCCATCTGGCCAGTCTCCAACCAGATGGCATTAATATCGACTTCTCCAGTTTCTGCTAGCCTACTCTCTGTTCTCCCTCCCTTCCCAATCCCTTTGTCTTCTTTCCTTCAGCTTGCCACCTCTTTCCCTCTCCATTCACAGAGCCAACCCTCCTACCCTTGTTTGCTAGTGTGCCCTCCCTCCCTTATCCACTTATTGCCTCTTCCTGTGGGACTGTGCTCCTCCCTCTCACCATTTTTTTGGGGAACCTGCCACATTTTTCCATAAGTTGATGAAATCAGGGGAGCACAACCCAGTCCTCATCGAAGGCTCAGTAGTGGAGAGGGTCAAGAACTTCAAATTCCTGAGTGTCAACATCTCCGAGGATCTGATTTAGAGCCTGCATGTTGATGTAATTACAAAGTAGGCTCACCGGTGGCTATACTTTGTGAGGTGTCTGAAGAGATAGAGATTCCGTTTGTCACCGAAGACTCTTGTAAACTCTTATAGGTGTGTCGTGGAGAGCATTTTGGGTGGCTGCATCACTGCCTGGTATGGAGGCACCAACTTTTAGGACAAGAATAAAGTCCAGAGGGTTGTTAACTCGGCCTGCCACATCACAGGCATCAGACTTTGCTCCATCAAGGACATCTTTACGAGGTGGTGTCTTAAAAAAGCAGCCTCTATCCTCAAAGGCCCCTACCAACCAGGCCATGCCCCCTTCACTCTGCTACCATTGGGAAAAAGGTACAGGAGCCTAAAGATGAGCACTCAACAGCACAAGGACAGCTTCTTCCCCGCTGCCATCAGATTCCTAAATAATCAATGAACCAAAGATACTGTCTTACCTTTCATGCACTAATAGTGTTGTTATTATTGTAATTTTATTTTTTATTGTTATGGTTGTAAGATGGTTATAATGAGTATTTTTGCTCTATGATGCTGTTGCAAAACACTGAATTTCGTGACTTGCTCATGTCAATAAATTCTGATTCTGAAGCCTGAAATGTTGGTTATGTGTCATTTTCTTTGCTATTTAAAATACCATGTTTGACCTGCTGAGTTTCTCCAGAAATTGTGATTTTACTTTTTGCATTAATTTATTTATGATTCATCTTTCACAATGTGTTTTTTTCCCCATATTTCCAATTCTGGACAAAAATTATTTCCCTTGTGTTTATGTGAATCCGATAAAGTAATAAAATATCAGAAATTCTACTGGAGATATTGTACCATTGAATAAAATACTTTAAGTACATGAGCCAACCTGTTGGAGATTTCACTTTTGCTTCAATACATTCTGCACAACAGGCATCAGGAACTGATGATGCAGTTTTGCTTACATTTAATGGTACTGCTTTTGATCGATAACCGGTACTTCTTGGACACTTAAATAAGAAGAAATAATTTATCAATTAACAAGGTGAAAACAAAAATATTTTTAAAAACAATCACATGCAAAATCTCATCAGAATGTAATAGAAGGTCTTAAGGTTCTTGTTTCACCATTTAGTCAGACTTTGGCTGATGTGATTTCACCAACAGCTGCAATTTCCCAATTGTTCTTAATTTTAACCAATCTTGTTAGAGAAGACGGTCCTTTATGTTAAATATATGATCCTTTTATATGAAACTAAGCTTCCTCGTTCGAAATTTGCCTTTCAAGGAAAACATTCTCCCATATCTACCCAAGTCAGACCTCCTCTGAATCTTGCATGTTTCAATAGATCTTCACTCATTCTCCAAACTTCAATGAGAATGTTTTATTTTCCTCAAATTACAAACTTTTCAATCCAGGAATCAACTGAGTGAACGATCTCCAATGTTCACATATATTTACTCCTAAATAAGGAGTGTAAAACAATGTTATGTCTAACCAAATTTCTACATCAGACACCCATACTTCTATCTTTCATCTCCTTCATAATAAGGGTAGCATTTCACTTGTCATCGAATTGCACGCGTGGCACAACAGGATGACCACATCCAGTGAGCCAAATAACAGCTAAACAAGTGCTTTGAGGAGATGAATTGTGATTTGCTCTTTGGGAGCACAGCAATCAATAAAAGAAGAGTGATTATAATGCTAGGAATGGCAGTGTTCAAGAGTGCTGGAATTGAGTTAAGTGCAGAAGCTTTGGCACAAGGTCGAAGCAGAAGCTCAGGTAAGGACAGGTAACGTCTTTCAGATTTTCAGACTCAATGCACTTTGTTCAGTGCAGTGGGGTGTCAGATTTGCTCCTCCTGTGAGACTTTTTTTTTAATTCAAATTTTAACAACACAGCAGGGTAGAAGCCCATTCCAGTGATTGTAACCCGTGCTGCCCAATTAACCTAC
This sequence comes from Narcine bancroftii, assembly GCF_036971445.1. Taxonomy (NCBI): domain Eukaryota; kingdom Metazoa; phylum Chordata; class Chondrichthyes; order Torpediniformes; family Narcinidae; genus Narcine; species Narcine bancroftii. The sequence goes on from NC_091471.1 coordinate 221,509,442, forward strand.
CAACCCTGTACGTTATGGAGGGTGAGAGAAAACAGGAGAACCTGGAGTAAACTCATGTAGGTCATGGGAAGAACTCCTTAAAAGACAGTGCCAGATTCAAACCTGGGCCACTGGCACTGTTATAGTGTTGTGCTGACCATGCCACCCAGATGTGGGGGAGCAAGGAGACTTTGTGTCCCTGGGGGCTGCATCTGTGAGAAGTACATCAAGTTACAGCTCCTCAACGAATGCATTAAAAGAACTGGAGCCAGATTTGGATAAAGTTGGGAACATCTGAGAAACGAAAAGCTTGTAGATTGCAGCTATAGTGATGGGGCCACACCTTAGGAGCAGGCAGCTGGGTGACCACTCAGAAGTGTAAAGAGAGAAGCAAGACAGAACAGAGCTGCCCTGTGGCAATTCCCCAGTAACAAGTATCCCACTTTGGATGCTGCTGGGGGATAACCTGTTAAAGTGTTGCAGAAGTAACCAAGTCAGTGGCACGAGGGCTCAGCAAGAAAGGGTGAAATCAGGCAGAGTGTTAGTCTTTGGAGACTTCATAGTTAGGTGCACAGAGACATTCTTGTTTAATGCAATAAGATTGAGAGAGTGCAGAGAAAATTTACAAGGATGTTATCATGACTTGAAGAGCTGAGTGACAGGAAACTGTTGAATAAGACTTTATTCATTGGAGAATGAAGGGAGATTTAATGAAAGTATTCAAAATTGAGGAGTACAGATAGAGTAAATGCAAAAAAGCTTTTCTTCCCCCACTGAAGTTGAGTGAGACAAGAACTGGAGGACATGGGCTCAGGGTGAAATATTCAAGGGGAACATTGGCGGGGAAGAGGATCTTCTTCACTCAAGAGTCAGTGTCGAATGAGATGCAAGCAGAAATGGTGGATGTGGGTTTAATTTCAGCATTTAAGAGAAGATTGGATAGTTAAATTGATAGTATGGAGGGGTATTGTCCAAGTTTAGATCGATGGCACAAAGTGGAATAAGTAGTTTGGAATGGGCTCGATGGGGCGAAGTGCCTGTTTCAGTTCTGCAGTGTTCCATGGCTCCATGGATGTTGCCAGAATGGAAGGGTTGACTGGATAGGCTGAGGCTATTTTCCTTGGAGCAAAAGAGGTGAAGGGTGCCCTGAAGGATGTTTGTAAAATTGTGAGGAGCAAAGATGGGGAAGATATTTTTTTCCCCAAGGCAGGGGAGCCTAAATCTAGAGTGATTTCACCTTTCCTGTTTCTGACTTCCACCCATACTAACTCAGCGGACGATCCTTGCAGTGTCCTCCCTTTCTCCCTTTCTGCAACTGTGATACTATCCCTGATTAGCAATACTACACACCTTAATTTTCCTCCCTCCCTATTTGCACTATCTAAACCTGGGAACATCAAGCAGCTAACCTTGCCCTTACAATAGTTAAATCTCTGTAATAGCCAGAACACCACAATACTATTGTTGATCCATGTTCCAAGTTCATCTTACATTAAACATATTTCAATCTATCCAACTGCCTATTGATTGTCCTCCTAGTGGCATCCGCTCATTAAATCTACCTTTGCATTAATTCCCCTGTCCTTCTGTTTCCCGTCCTCCTGTCAATCTAGCTTCAACTCTCCCCAAAAGCTTGAGCCAACCTGCCAGCAAGGAGGTGTAATCTGTCCCTTTCACCAGAAGAGATCCCAATGATCCACTCATCTGAAACTCTGCAACTTACACCAACTCCTCAGCCATGCACTTATCAGCCATAACTTCCTATTCTTGCCCTCACTGGCAGATGACACAGGTAGCAATCAAAAGATTACTAGCCTTGAGGTTCTGCTTTCTAGCTCTCTTCCTAATTTCCTAAATTCACTCTTCAGAGCGAAAAGTTTAGAACTCTTCATTTGTCTTGGGCAAAATCATACCAACTACTTGCTGGATGACTGTGTGAGCTAAAATTAATTGACAGTCTACTGTCCATGATTTCACTTTCCTACCTGAGACATTTTAGTTGGATGCGTTACACAAGACTTTACCAAGTAACACTTACTCCTTTTGTTTTATATTCATAATTTATATTGGATATGTCAAATTAACTTTTCATCAAAATACCCATTAAGTTTAACATTGTAAATGAAGTGTTTTTCACGTTGTGCACACCCTCTTCAACTAGTTGGTAAAATCATGATAAACAATGCAATTTGTTGCAATTTGACAGTATATTAATAATAACTTGAACGATCAGAATTATCCACCATAATTTACTTTGTCCTCTCCTCAGCATCAATGTTAAAAATATACTTAGCATTATTCAGAAAAAAACCAGCTATTGCTTGTATTACCTCAGAACAAGGGGTTCTGGAGCATGCCTTCTGAGGAACTACTGAGGAATGTTTTGAACACGAAGTTGAATGGGATGAATTAAAAAGATTATTATTCTGATTCTCCAATTCATTGTCGCATGGAGGGTCACTTTCCTTTTTTCGAAGATTGTAGCGTGGTTTTGGTTTTGGAGATTCATCTGGAAAAGAACTCCTCATTTCTTTTTCTTCACAATAGCAGAAACAAAAAGAGAATGGAACAATTAGAGTCCATTCCGATTGTGATACTGACACGATAGCAATATATGGATATGAAGGACTGAGTGAAGATGAGGTTATGCAGCCAAATGGAGAGAGCAGGATTGCAAAATTTAAAATATTTCGAGAAATAAAGCATGTTGACAGGCCCTTCCTGCCCACCAGTCCATACCGAATAATTGTACCCATGTCCCATCTTTGGAAAATGGGAGAAAACTGGAGCACCCAGAGGAAAGCCACGTGGTCATGAAGAGACTGTACAAGCTCCTTACAGACAGCAGTGGATTTGAACCAGGGTTGTCGAGACTATAATAATGTTATGCTAATCATGGCACATTCTATGGCCAGTTTTGGTTGGAAAATCCAGCTTCCTTCCTTATATTAAACCCAGAAGAGGGTAGATTGAGGGTAGGTTAGATTGTGCTTGGATTGAGGTTTTTAAAGTTTTAATCTCTCTCCAAGATGTGATTCCACGTTGATTTCAACCAATTTTTTTTTAATTTGAAATTAATTCTGCTCCTCCACAATGATATTCCTGATAAATTGGAGGAAACCCAATTTCAGACCAAAATGTGTCATGTTATGCAATGCACCAAACATGAAATAAGATCTTTGCCAATGCTATAACAATACATAATATTATCATAATTAGGCAGTTCTATTTTAAGTGTAACTTCAAACTTTTATGATTTTGGGTAATGGTTGTAGAAGACGTCAGTAGTAAGGGAAAAACCTAACACCCAACCCTAACCAACCAACCAATTTTCCCTTGCAACCGCGCCTGCCTGTCCCACATTGGACTTGTCAGTCACCAACGAGCCTGCAGCAGACGTGGACATACCCCTCCATAAATCTTTGTCCGCGAAGCCAAGCCAAAGAACATCGTATGTACAGCCAAATATCCTTGATAGTATTAATATTTCACTTGAGCTTCTACCATTAATTCTTTTCATATTAGCTTGCTAAGTCTTCCCTGAAATCTATTTGCATAATTTTCAACTCCTCTCTGGAGGAGTGAGTTCCATATTCTGATGACTCTTTGAACGAACAAATGTCTTCTTAATTTCCCATTGATCATCTTGTATCACCTAACTACAGGAAAGATATTTATGAGGCAGAAAGAGTGCAGAGAAGATTTACTAGGATGTTGCCTGGACTTCAGGAACAGAGTGACAGGGAAAGGTTAAACAGGAGCGTAGAAGAACAAGGGGAGATTTGGAGGTATTTAAAATTATGAGAGGGATAGACAGAGTAAATGTAGATAGGGTTTTTCCACTGAGGGTAAGTGAGTTACAAACTAGAGAACGTGGGTTAAGGGGGAAAGAGGAAAAGTTTAGGGGGAAACTTCTTCACACAGAGAATAATGTAAATATGGAATAAGCTTCCAGCTGAAGTGATGAATGCAGGCTCAATTTTAATATTTAAGAAACATTTGGACAGGTACATGGATGGGGTGCCAATCAGTGGGACTAGGCATAAAAATGGCTCGGCACAGACTAGAAGAGCCAAAGGGGCCTGCTTCTGCGCTGTAATGTTCTATGGTGCTATATTGTTATATAATTAACTATAGTTATATTTTTCCTCAAATTGGAAAGAAATCTCTTCACATCTACATCCAGGAAACTTTTCATAATTTTAAAGGCACATAATAAGAGGACTTTAAATCTGTGAAATCACCGCTTTCTCTTGAAAGACAAAAGCGGTAAAGCCTGCTTATAGTGTATTCATGTCATACTTCTGGTATAATTTTTGCAAATTTTATCTCCTTGCTGCACCTGGTTTTCAATTCTAGCCTCAAGAAACAAACCAGAGTTTCTACACTTTTAAAGTGCAACTTAAATTTTAAATTTAGACATGCAGCGCAGTAACAGGACCCTGTCAGCCCATGGCACCCATTTGGTACGTTTTGAACAACAGGGGGAAACCCACGCAGATCATGGGGAAATCATACAAACACTGTACAGATAGAGCAAGTTCAAACCCTGGTCGCTGCCACCGTAAATGCATTGCGCTAACTTCTACATTAACTGTGCCGCCCCTTATGTTTGTGTTTGAAATTTTAATTTTCACGGACTATTTCACAAAATATATTTCATCCTTGCATAAATAGTCCTGCACATTCCTAACGGATTCATTTTTTGATAACTGCATTTGCAACAAGGAAAAGGTAAAATCCTAATATATTTCCAGATTTTTTTTTCCATTATGTACAGAAACATTTAAGCCTTCAATGGTATGTTTTATGAACTCATGATCACATATTCTCACATAGGCCATACAATAATATCATGAGTAATGGAGTGTAGTAGCACAGAAATGGGCCCATCTCAACAATGTTGACCAAAATTCCTTCCTGAGCGAGACCCATTTGCCTACATTTGGTCAATATTGCTTTTAACATTTCCTATCCATGAACCATCCAGACCCGGCAAAATAAATAGGCAAAATTTTTAAATTGACACCCCTCGCCTTAGTTCGCCAATTACGCACCACACAATCACAAGCAATTGGAAAATACCAGCATCTATTATTTACTTTGCAATTATTTGCAGAACAATGTTCAATTCCAGTCAGTCTTGAACATTGCACCTTCTTCAATTTTGAATTTTCTGTCTAATCTTTATGCCATAACTTTCATTCTTAATACTTCTCTGAATTTATCTCTCCACAAATATACTCCAGTCCCTTCATATATTACATTTCCTTAGTCTAATATTTTATACAGTAGAAACACCCTAGACTGTTGCAGCTGGCTCCTACAAGCTATGGCTCTTTAGAGACAAGAGTGCAGGAGAGGTTATAGCTGTCTGCAAGTTAGCTCAGAAAGAACACACTGTTCCCAGAAAAACCACACAAACACCAGTTGAGTGCAGTTAACACTGAGCTTTATTGGGCTCACAGCCCTGCTTTTATTCTCAAGATGAGGGGTGTGGTCAAAGCCCCCTCAGCACTGATTGGTGTATTTGCAATCCGCTTTCCTTGATTGGCCAGTTAGGGTCCCTTAATTGTGGCCAATTGGAGGGCAGCGCTGCGGGCCTTGTGCCACCTGCTGGATCATCGTGTTCATCCTTCATTTTGTTTGTGAGGCACCCCAAAGGGGCTGTGAGGGGCTGCCACACTGTACTGTTTCTGCATTGTTATTTTAAATGACATACATTTGAAAAAAGCGTCAATTAAGAGTGTAAAATGATCATCATATTTAATTACATCAATTAGGTGTAAAAAATTGCACCATTCTGAAAATTCTTCTCAGTGCTTTCTGTCAAAGGTCAAGCTTGTAGAGATGATGTATACAATTGCAAGAAAAATGATACAAAACTGATTTCCTGTATGGCAATGCCTAATTCAATCAAATAATTTCAAAGAATAACTGTTGTTAGGGGCTCAGAGACCAACTAGCTTTATGTCACAACAGTTTACTTTAGGAATGCAAGGGTCAAGATCATTCCAAAGTGGCAATAGGGCAATCAGAAGGGGGAGAGAGAGTAATCACCCAGTTGTCACATGACCAATGAACCACGTAAAGAACAGGTTGAGGTCCACAAGTTGAATTTGGGGAGCTGGGAGAAAAATTAAAATATTGGACCTCAAAGGTTGTGATCTAAGGATTACTACCTGTGCTGTATGATAATCAAAGTTGAAATAACAGGATCTTTAGGATGAATATATGATTGGAGCAGTGGTGTCGGAGTGAGTGATTCAGATTCCAAAGTCATTAGAGGTGGAACCAATACAAATCAGATGGTCTACAGCTGGGTAGCACTGCAATGAATATCCTAGTGGTGTTATTTTCTGGTGTTGATGGGGAAGTTTTAAACTTATATGGCAGGGATATGGCATAGTAATCTATGTACAAAGACCAAGGGAAGCAAAGCAAAAGTTAGAAAGGAGTAAAAGTGGACTGAAAAATCAAATGTAAAGGATAAGATTACGAGATTCTAAAAGGACAAAGAGTAGAAGAGCACCTCACCTCATCTGAATGCCCGTGGCATTTGAAACAATGCCAATAAACTTGTGGCACAAATCAGCACAAAGGGGTACGATTAAAGGCAATTACAGAAACATGGTTACAGGGTGGAGATGATTTAAAATTAAATATCCAGAAGTATCAAGTGGGAGAGTCTTGGACAAGATGGCACAACTTCAGGATTGAAGACCTTTCGGTTAGAATTTCTTCAGCAAGAGGAAATCTGTTGCCACAGGCAATTGTGGACGCCGTCATTGGGTATATTTAAGGCAGAGATTGATAGGTTCTTGATTAGCCAGCACATCAAAGGTTATGGGGAGAAGGCCAGGCAGTGGGGCTAGTAAAGGTTAAAATCTTGTGTTTTTGATTTGTAGTTAATTTTATGACTATCCCTTTAAGAAAAAAAAATGTTTGTAGTGTTACCATAGTTACTATGATGTTATAATATCTGGGCGTATAGGGAGCTTGCTTTCATTCTTTGAATAACCATGGAGAAGGCATAAGTATCGAAATACTTTCCTTTGAATTCATCTTATTTCATCTTAATCATCTATTAATTGTCTTATATCGTTATGCCTTTAAATATAGCCAAATGCTTTATCTATTATAAAATCTTGATGTGAAGTTATGCAAAATATTTATCCATTCTTATCAATGAATTAAAGCTATTTACAGCTGCATCTACAGAGTTTGATTTATTGGATTAATATAGTAATTAGTCAGGAGATTGAATTCAAGGGTAGCAAGATAATAATACAGCTCTATAAAATTCTGATTAGATCATATTTGGAGTGTTGTTTTCCTTTCTGGTCACCTCTTTGCAGGAATGCCATAGATGCTTTGGAGAGGGTGCAGAGGAGTTTTACCAGAAGATGCTTGGATTTGAGAGTATGTCAAATGAACAAAGGTTGAGAGAGCTAGGGTTTTTCTCTTTGCAGTGACAAAGGATGAGAGATTATTTTAATCGAGATAAGTAAGATTATGAGGGGCTGAGATCAGGTAGATAACCAGCACCCTTTACCTGGGGCAACAATAGCAAATACCAAAGGACATCGGTTTCAGGTGAGTGGAGGAAAATTTAGGGGAGATGTCAGAGGCAAATGTTTTGTTCAGAGAATGCCTGGAATGCATTGCTGTGGATGGTGGTGGAAACTGGTACAACAGGGACATTCAAAAGATAGGTACATGGATGTAGGAAAAAGAGGGATATGGGTGTGAGGCAGGCTAAAAAATAGATTGTCGTGAAGTAGTTGTAGATTGGTCGGCACGTCATTGTGGTTTGAAGGGCCTGTACTGTACCGTCACGTTTGAAAAAATGTATTGACATTGGGAGAGGGTCCTGAGAAGGTTAATGAAAGAGCAGATTTAACCCATGTATGATAAAGCCTTCATAAATAACTTGGATTTGAAACACTGACCATTCATTTTTCTCCTGTTGATGCTCTTTGACCTGCCGAGTTCCTCCAGCAGCATTTATTGGAGTACATTAGATCTTCCACTGATCATTTGCATCCAACTACAAAAGCAACTCTCTGCCATTTCAATTTTGGATCCATTTGGTAACTTGGGAGGATGCAATGGGGCTTCATCAAGTGGCACCTTTGGATAGCCAGGGACTGACTTGGGATAGTCAACATGGATTTGTGCATGATAGATCCTGTTTAATCAATCTTAATAGAATTTTTCGAGAAGGTAACCAGGAAGAAGGATGAAGGAAAGGCAGTGGATGTTGTCTATGTAGGCCTTTGACAAGCCTACATAGGAGGTTAGTCAGGAAGGCTCAGATGCTGTATATTCATGATGAGGTAGTAAACTGGACTCGACATTGGCTGGACGGGAGAAGCAAGAGAGTGGTGAGACTGGAGACCTGTGGCTCATGGCCTGCCCCAGGGATTGGTGCAGGGACCATTGTTGTTTGTCATCTATATTAACAATCTGGATGATAAAGTGGTAAATTGGATCAGTAGACACAAAGATTGGAGGTGTAGTAGACAGTGAGGAAGGTTTTCAAAGCTTGCAAAGGGATCTAGACCCGCTGGAAAAAGGGGCTGAAAAGTGGCAGATGGAATTTAATGCAGACAAATGTGAGGTGTTGCATTTTGGAAGGTCAAACCAAGAAAGGATATACATGGTAGATGCTAGGGCATTGAGGAGTGCGGAAGAACAGACAGATCAAGAAATACAGATATATAATTCCTTGAAATTGTTGTCACAGGTAGATTGGGTGTTCAAGAGAGCTTTGGCATATAGCATTCAAAAATCAAAGTATTGAGTATGGGAGTTGGGATGTTATGGTAAGTTGTGTAAGGCATTGTTGAGGCCAAATTTAGAATATTGTATGCTGTTTTGGATACCTAACTACAGGAAAGATAGCAATAAGATTGAAAGAGTGCAGAGAAGATTTACTGGGATATTTCCTGAACTTCAAGAACTGAGTTACAGGGAAAGATTAAACACATTAGGACTTTAATCCTTGGAGCATAATCAGATAGACACAGTAAATGTCGAGGAGCTTTTTTCTATTGAGGGTCGCTGAGATATAAATAAAAGAACATGGGTTAAGGGTGAAAAGGGAAAAGTTTAGGGGTAACATGATGGGGGAACTTCACAGAGAGAATGGTGGGAGTGTGGAATGAACAGCCAGCAGAAATAGTGAATGTGAGCTCAATTTTAACATTTAATAATCATTTAGACAGGTATATGGATAGTGGCATGGAGAGCTATGGACTGAGTGCAGGTCAGTAGGACAAGGCAGAAAAAGTTAGGTACAGATTAGAAGGGCAGAAGGCCTATTTCTGTGCTGTAACGTTCTATGGTTCTATCAAAGGTTCGCATGGTGGGAGGTCACTCAAGAATGTTCAGATGTGTGCTCGCTTCGGCAGCACATATACTAAAATTGGAACGATACAGAGAAGATTAGCATGGCCCCTGCGCAAGGATGGCCCACAAATTCGTGAAGCGTTCCATTTTTTAAAAAAAAAGTATGTTTAGATGCTCAGTATTCAAAATTGGATTAAATCTTCACTTTGCAGGAGAAGCCAGAGAGTGTTGATAGATGATTGCCTCTCTGTCTGGAGGCCTGTGACAATGCAAGTCATAGCCCAGCAATAATTCAATACATTGGAAGAACTGAGGAAAGGTTTGTCACAGTCTGCTCCAGAATTTGATACATTTGCAAAGACATTGGGATTTTACAAGGGAGAATCATTCTGACTGCTGGAGAGAAAACAGATCTTTGAAGCAGCTCTTGTGGCCAGCTATTCTGTGGAATTCAGAGCAAAGCATACTCTGTGAATGACTGGGTCTTTTCAGTGAATTGACCTGTGCCAGGAGGGTCTTTTTGGGAAGCAAAGTATTTCATTTTGGTTGTGACTAACAGCGAAGGTCACTTGGAGAGATTGTTTCATTTTAAGTGTGATGAGTAGTGAAGTTACTTGGAGAGATCGATGCCAGGGTCTTGGAAGCTTCATGTAAGCCCCCCACTTCAAGCCCTGTCAACAAAAGGACCAGAAGTGTTATGACCACAGCTCGTGTGGATGGACATTACTTTAAAGGCAACACAAGGAGAATTCGTGAGTCTGTAGCAGAAACAACTCCAGTCGCCCCATCAGTTCATCATTAATTCTGGGCATCAAATTTCAAAGGCCTACACTTCAACACTAAATTTAAAAGACTGAACTTTGAAGTCACCTTCTAGGTTTTGGCCTGGACTGTAATGGTTTGGGTATATTTCACACACAGAGTTGAGGATAGACTTAGTGTTAAGAATAGCTTAAGAGCCATGAGTATAGTTTAAGAGTAAGAAATAAAATTAGTGTTTTAAAATTAAACACTGTTAGTTCATTGCCATTGCTGCTCATTACGTGCGGTTCGTAACAAGTATATGAATCGTGATATGGTGAAGTTGTACAAGATAATACTCCAAATTTGGCCTCACCAACTTGTGCAGTTTTGGTCAAATTTAACTACAGGAAAGATATCAATAAAATAGAAAGAGTGCAGAGAAGATTTTTAAGGATGTTGCTTGTCCTTAAGGAACTGAGTTACAGAGAAAGGTTACAATCCACGTGGGGGTAGAACGGTTGGTCTAGCAGTTAACACAATGCTGTTACAGCACCAGCGATTGGGTCAGGGGCTCGAATCTTGTGCTCTCTCTAAGGAGCTTGTACATTCTCTTAGTGTCTTCGTGGTTTTCCTGGGGACTCCAGTTTCCTCCCACTTTTTGAAATGTATCTGGGGTTGTAGGCCAATTGGGTGGCACGGATGCATGGGCCAAAAAGGTTTGTTACCATAAAAATATATTTATTATCATTTGTTCATATTCCTATTAAAGATCCCACCAACAATCCATTAAATGTAACCATCCACCACTCATCTCTCATCACCAAGCCAAGAAACATCACCGCGATCTCATGCACCATTACCGGTCTCGTCCCTTGCAGTCATCTCCCTTCTGCAGCCTCTCACCTCATTGTTTCCCAACCTTGCGTTGCTGGTTCTATCTTCTACTCAAGGTCCACAAACCCAATTGTCCTGATAGACCCACTGTTTCCACATCCTCTGGCCCCACTGGACTGGTATCATCTTACTTTGAATCCATCTTGTCCAATCTACCTATATTCACGATACCCTCACATGCCCTTCATCACTTCAACATCTTCCAGTTCCCTGGACTCGACCGTCTCATTTTCACTCTGGATGTGCAACCTCATTCACCTCCTTTCTTTCTTTCTCCACAAAGAACTCAACCAGTCCCCCTTCACCACCCTCCTCCTCCACCTGCCTTGATACCACCCTTAATAACTTTTCCTTTGGCTCATCTCAAAGGAGTAGCTATAGATACAAACATGGGTCCCAGTTCTGTCTGCCTTTTTGATGGCCATATGGAGCAATCCATGATCCAAGCCTACACAAATAAGGCTCCTCAACTCTTCCTCTGCCACCTGAACCCATGGCGAGCTCGTCAACTTTTTCCACTTTCCTGCTAACTTTCGCCCTGAACTCAATTCACTTGATCCATCTCTGGAAACACTCTCCCCTTTCTTGTTTGCTCAGTCTCCATTTCAGGAGACCAACACTCTACAGATATTTTCTACAAACCTATCAACAGTCCTGTGAAGATTCTATTCCTTTCTCTCATTTCCTCTAAATCCTTTGGATCTGTTCCCAGGATGAGGTCTTCCATTCCAGATATCGAAGATGTCTTCCTTCTTCAAAAAATATAGCTTCTACTCTGTTTCAATCAACTCAATCCTTGCCCACAATACCTCTACTTCCCGCATATCTACCCTGGCCCCCTCCAACCCTAGATACAACAAGGACAGGATTCGCAAGTTATCCTCCACAATTTCTGCCAACTAAAATGTGATCCCACCACCAGATTTGTCTTCTCTGCATTCCAGTGTCCAATCCTCCTCCTTCATTCACACATCCCATCTCACTAATCACCCCCTTGGTATCATCCCCTGTGACTGCAAGAAATGTGACATTTGCAACCACATATCTTCCTTCACCACTATTCGTGGTCCCAAACAGTCCTTCACTTCAATTGTGAATCTGTAGGAGTCATCTACTGCATCTGGTGCTGCTGTTGTGGCCTCCTCTATATTGGAGATACTGAACACAGACTGGGAGATTGTTTCATTGAGTCCCTTCACTCTATTTGCTGCAATAACAGGGACCTCCCAGTGGCCAACCATTTTAATTCCACACTCCGTTCCAACAACGACGTGCCTCTCCGTGGTCTCATGAACTGCAAAACAGAGGCACTCTGCAAATTGAAGGAACAACACCTAATATTCTGTCTGGGCACTCTCCCACCAGTTGGTATTAACATTGATTTCTCTAGTTTCCATCAATTTCCTCTCCATCTCTTTCCCTATTCCTCTGTCCCCTTTCTTTCAGCTATCTACCCCTTCCTCTCTGCATTCAGAGCTACCCCCTTCTATCACTTTTCAATCTTTTTCTCCTCCACCCTCCCATCCATATCCACGTATGATCTCTTACCCGTTAACCTGTGCTCCTCCTCCTGCCCCTTCCTCCCTCCTGTCCTCACCTTTTTATTCAGGCGCTTGCCTGCTTTTTACCTACATCATAAATGGCTGAGGCCTTTACTTCCTATGGATTCTGCATGACCTGCTGAGTTTCTGCAGCCCGTTGTGTATTGCAATTTTGGATCCAGTTTGCCAACTCACCTCAGATCTCTTGTGCCTAAAGGTCCATTAAGGCTGAATGAAGACTTCTGTCAGCTGGTTGAGTCAATGACATCCATTTGCACTGTTGTTTAACACTGCTACATCAAGTTAATCAAATAAAACACAAGGTTTCTATTTCTGAAGGAGTATCATCAAATGAATAGACACATTCCAAACCATTGTAACATTTCAATCAGATCGATATTCCATACAAGAAGTTCAGAAACTTCTGTTTATTTTCAAATCATAACTCAAAAGAAGAGCGAGTCCACTGTCCCACAAAAACTTTTCAGAAGTTTCAGTGTATGTTGCATTAGATTTATGTCACGTTAATAAAATTCAGATACCTGTTGTTGGTAATCCTCTCATTCTGCGTTCTCTTGGTTTAGGGATGGGTAATTTTTCCTCATCATCTCCTACGTTGCTCTTTGCAAATTTCAGAAAAGATTGTGGGCTACTTTGGTCATTATAGGGGTGGTGGTCCATGTGTTTTTCTGTCATAGTTAAAGTATCAACTTCAGCATCATAACTTCTATTCTTCATAAAGATTCTTCTTGACTTCTCATTTTCTGTGAACATAAAAATGATTCACTGGTTTCCTTCTGCTCCCTGTTCTCAGTAAACTGCTGAAAAATTGCATCAGTTCTATATCAGCAATATGTCTGATATAGAACAGATCAGCCATTCTCAACCTTCTTTGGCTCTGGCCCCCTAAGGACTGTGCTCAAAGTTCATGGGCCCCCTTCTCAGTGAAGCAGTCAAGTTAGTTGGTTTCTTCCATACTTCTCTCCTACTGACTACATAAAAAAACTATGATTCCAGTCTGTGTGCCCCCTCCCCCCTCCCCTCCCCACCTTTAAATGTGCTGAGGTCCCTGTTGAGAATGGCTGGAATAGATTACATTTCAGATTTTCTTTTCACTTCAATATTCATCCACTTTAATGAGAATCAAAATGTTTCTAAACCCAATGATTTTATCCAGAATCATCACATAGGACAGGAAAGCATTGACAAGATCATTTTTTGCCGAACCAGAGGAAGGATCCAATGAGAATAGCTGCTTCAGTTTTATAGGTCTATTGTCAGCTAACAACTGCATCTGCTCCATCTCCAAATCATTGTGGAATTTCTGGAGTTATCCTTCCTTTGGCTTGGCTTCGCGGTCGAAGATTTATGGAGGGGTACATCCACGTCTGCTGCAGGCTCGTTGGTGACCGACAAAGTCCGATGCGGGACAGGCAGGCACGGTTGCAGCGGTTGCGAGGGAAAATTGGTGGGTTGGGGTTGGGTTTTTCCTCCTCTGTCTTTTGTCAGTGAGGTGATATCGCCTCCAACCGTGCATCTTGGCGCCTCACAGTTCAGCGGGCAGCAACCTCCTTTGAAGAGGACCGCAGAGCCCACGGAGTTATACAGCCTTGAAAAATAACATTATTGTTCACGTCAACAAAAACCTTCCACTTTACTGCTTTCTACAGGAGTAAAGGGCATCATCATACATGGTGACAAGAGAGTGAGACTCTTTAATGTTAAAACACAGAATACTGGAGAAGCTCAGCAGGTCCATACTTCTCCAGCATTCTGTGTTTTTACTTCAACCACGATCTCCACAGATTTTAGTGATTTACTTTTTTTTTTAATCATTACAATTTATTTTGTTTGTAAAATGGTGGTGAGATTTGCTCCTAAAATGGTGTGTGTTGTTGTTCTGGTTTTCATGCTAGAGACTGAATGTGATTAAGCTCGAGAGAGCGTAGAAAAGATTTGCAAAGTGGTTGATGGAACTTGATTAAGTACAGGATGTTGTGGTCTCTGCCTTGGAAATACTCACCCATTGATTCGTTACCCAGTACTAAATCTAGTATGGCCTCTCCACCAGTTGGCTTGTCCACACACTGTCAGAAATAATTTTTAGACACATCCCACAAAATCTGCCCCTTCTAAATCTATTGAACTGAGGAGGTCCCAGTGAGTATTCGGGAAATTAAAGCCTCCCATAACAATATCCTTGTAATTTTTGTATCATTCCAAAATCTGCCTACTTATTTGCTCCACTGGCATTGGTGAACAAATAGAATTATCCAAATGATCTAGGATCCAAATTATCCGATCCTATTCTGACTTTTACCCATATCTGTCGACAATCTCTCCACCATATCCTTCCTTTCTGCAAATATTATACTAGGCTTGATTAGCATTGCCACTCTTCTACCCATCCCTTTTACTCCCCTACCCATCCTTTTTCAAACATCTAAACCCCATATTATGAAGCCATTCTGTCATGACCTGATCCATCTTCCCACTCAGCCCCACTCTCCGGCTTTCTCCCCATATCCCTGGATGCCCTGACTCATCAACAAGTTTCACAGTCTCACAACTTGAGGAATTTTTTTTTAATCTCTATTTTAAATTGACACCCTTTTATCCTGAAGTTGTGCCCTCTTGACTTAGACTCCTCTACCATGGGAAAACAACCTTTGCATCTCCAAGTCTTGAATTTTCTCCCCATTTAAATAATAGACTGCCCATCTATTTCTTCTACCAAAGTGCTTGACCATACACTTTACAACAGTGATTCTCAACCTTAATCTTTCCACTCACATACCACTTTAAATATTTCCTATTCCATCGGTGTACTGTGATTAGTAAAGGATTGTTTAAAGTGGGATGTGGGTGGAAAGTTTGAAAACCACTATTTTAATCGTACCTAATTGACTCCAAAGGAAATGGGCCAATGACAATTTTTCTCAAGCCAAATATTTCAGTAACAATTGGGTCTGGAGCAGTGATTCTCAACCTTCCCTTCCCTTGGTCTGTTAGTGGAAAGAATAAGGTCGAGAACCACTGCTTTCCAACATTGTACTTCATCTGCCCCCTCTTTCCCCATTCTCCAAATCTATCCAATTCTCTCTGCAGCCTTTCTGCATCCTCAGAACCACCTGCCCTATCACCTATTTCGGTATCATCTGCAAATTTAACTACAAAGCCATCTATTCCATAATCTATATCATCAATATACAACATAAAAAGAAGTGACCCCATCACTGACCTCTGCAGAACGCCACTGGTAACCGATAGCCAACCAGAATAGGATCCCTTTATTCTATCTCGGTTTCCTGCCAACCAGCCAATGTTCTAATCATCCTGCAATTCCATGGGCTTTCATCTTGTTCAGCGGCCTCATGTGTGGCACCTTGTTGAAGCCCCTTGGAAAGTCTAAATGCTTAACATTCTCTGCATCTCTCCTCCCTCTCCTACTCGTGATCTCTTCAAAAATTGCAATAATTTTTTTTAAATTTATCGTTCATAATATGTACTTTTTTTTTACTGTATGTAATAACCTTGTTGAACGAATAAAAAAAATTATTTTTTTTATTGCAAAAGTTTTTCAGGTATGATTTTCCTTCAAGCAAACCATGCCAACTTGGGGCTACGTTTTAATGCAACTCCAGGTACCCCAAACTTCATTGTTAGCAATCAACTCCCACAGCTTCCCAAACACCATTGTCAAGTTCATAGGTCTATAATTTCCTTTCTGCTGCCTCCCTCACTTCTTAAACAGCAGAGTGACATCTATGATATTCCAGTCCACCAGAACCATGCCAGGATCCATTGATTCCTGAAAGATCATTACCAATGCCTCCACAATCTCTACCTCCTTCAGAACTCGAAGGTGCATTTCAACCGGTCCGGGAGACTTACCGACCCTCAGAAAATTAAACTTCACAAGTACCTTCTCTCTCCTGATCTCTCCAGAGATCCTTGAAAGTCTGGTATACTATTAATGTCTTCCACAGTGAAGCTTGATCCAAAATATTTTTAATGAAGTTTCTCCATCACCTCCTTGCCTCCCATTACAATTTCTCCAACATTGTTTTCTCTTGTGCCTATGTCTTCTTTTATTTATTTTATTTAATAAAGCTCTTTGATATTATTTCCTTCCCAATCACCATCTTAGTTGTCTTCTCCAAGTTTTTAAAAGCTTCCCAGTTCTCTATCTGACTTCTAATTTTCACTTCCTTGTTTTGGCTTCAACTTCCCTCATCAACTACAATCATCTCACTTTTCCATTCACAATTCCTTTCCTTTTGCTATGTGCCTGTCCTGCACTTACCTTATTTCTCACACAAACTCCAGCTATTGCTGCCATTTTCCCTATTTGTGTGCATTTCCAATCGACTTTGGCCAGTTCCTCTCTCATGCGACTGTAATTTCCTTTACTCCACTTTAGCCTCTCCTTTTCAAATTTCATATTGTGATCATTGCTTCTGAAGGGTTCCTTCACCTTAAGGACTCTAATAACCTCAGGTTCATTACACAGCACCCAATCCAAAACAGTTTATCCCCTGGTGAGCTCATCAACAAGCTGCTCCAAAAAGCTATCCCGTAGGTATTCCACAAACTTTCTCTTCTGGGATCCCATATCACCCTGACTTTTCCAATCTACTTTCCTCCATGATTATTGTAACATGGTCCTTCTGATAAATCTTTTCTATTTCCAGTTGTATTTTGTAATCCACATCCCAGCAGCTTTTTGAAGGCCAGTATATAACTGCCTTTAGGGTCCTTTCACCCTTACCACTCTTTAATCCAACCCATAAGGATTCTATTTTAAATTTAGACCCACTACACAGAAACAGGCCCCTTTGGCCCACAGTGTTGACCTATTTTTTAACTTACTCCATGCCTCCCTCATGGTCCACAAACCCCACTTTTCTTACATCTATTTGCCTATTTAATAGTCTTTTAAATGTCCATATTGTATCAGCCACCACCATCTATGACAATGCATTCTAGGCACCCACCATTCCCTGTGCATAAAAAAAATCAACATCTGACATCTCCCTTAAACGTACTTCTACTTACCTTAAACAGATGTCCTCTGGTATTGCCCATATATGCCCTTGGAGAAAAGTGCTGGCTGTCCACTCTATCTGTGCCTCTTGTAACCTTTAAAAACTCTATTAAGTCACCTCTCATCCTCTGTTGCTCCAGAAAAAAGCCCAAGTTTGGTCAACCTTGTTTCAAAAGACATGTTCTCCAATCCAGGCAACATCCTGGTAATCTCCTCTGCACAGCTTCCACATCCTTCCTAATAATGAAGCAACCAGAACTGATTGCAACATTCTAAGGGTCGTCTAACCAAAAATAGTTAAATGTTGTTCACTGATTCAAAAGGGGTAGTTGGGATAAGGGTGGGAACTACAGGCCATTGAGTCTTAGATAAATAGTCAGGAAATTAATGAAAAAAATTCCAAGGGACAGGACTGAGAAAAGGCAGGGTTCAATTAGGAGGAGTCAGATTATTTTAGAACATAGAACAATACGGAACATTACAGGCTCTTCAGCCCTCGATGTTGTGCTGACCCATATATTCCTTCCTTAATAAAATACTAAACCCTCCTTACCCCTTTTTCTTTCATCCATGTGTTTGTCTAAGAGTCTCTTAAATGCCCCCAATGTTCAGTCCCCAAGGTTTAGGGGGAAAACAGGGGAAAATTCTGTTTCACAAATTAAAGTGATCTTTTTCAGTAACTAAAAAAAAATTGATCAAGACAATTTAGTTTACAGGAACTTCTGGAGGGCTTTTGACAAAAATCTGGTAGATCGGCTGGCCCAAATTGCAAGGGCACATGGATTCTCTGGTATGTTGGCAAACTGTATCTAAAATCAGTTTGGTGAAAGGAGACAGTGCTTGAGGGACATTTTTCTGACTGGAAACAATGGTGTCTCTCAGGGATTAGTGCTGGATCTGCTGTTGTTCGTCACTTATTTAAATAATTTGGATAAGAATGCAAATATTGATTTGTAAGTTTGCAGACAACTCAAAAAATGGAAGAGAAAGAAATTATGATAGGAAATTGTGGTGGATGGATATATCACAGGGATTGGTGCTGGGACCTTTGTTTTTTTGCAAATGACAAATTAGAATTTTGGTGGTCTGTGGTGGTACACCACCGGCCTACTGCAGGGGGCAACCTCTGAACCTCTAGGAGTGTAAGGGGACAGGATAACACCTGGCTGGCTGCCAATCAGTCGGCCTGAATGGATCAAGCCCCACCCGGTCAGGTGTCAATCACCCTCCGGGATTATAAGCCTGCACCGGCCTCCCAAGGCCTCACACTGAGTTGCTGCAGCCACAGCCAGCCTGGCTCTGTGGAGGTTTTTGTGGATTAAAACCTGTTGTTCAGTCTTTACCTTGTGTGTGTCTGATTCTGTCTATGTAGCATCACCACATGGTCTGAAACACAAATTTGCGGATGACATGAAAACTGGAAGAGTTGTGATACTGAAGAAGGTGGTCAAAGGATTCAACAGGACTTTGGTTATCTGAAAAGTTGGGTGGAGTGGAGTGGTTGATCGAATTTAATCTGAAAAGTGTGAGGTGATGTATTCTGAAACGTCAAATTCTGGCAGGATGCAGATTTGGTGCATTGATGCACTAATGGACCTTCAGGTGAAAGCTCATAGCTCCCTGAAAATGATGACACAGGTTGATAAATTAGTAAAGAAGGCATTTAGCATCCTTGCATTGAGCAAAAAGAGTTGAATATCATTCTCGCTGTACAAAAAATTGATTATTTGTAATATTTTGCACATTCCTGGTCATCATGCTTCAGGAACAATGTGGTTGCAACAGAGAATGCAGAAGATATTCACCAGTATGTTTCCTGGAATGGAGAGTAGATTTAAGAAGAGATTGGATAAACTGGGTTTAATTCTGCTATAATGTCAGCTGAGCAGCATCCTTATGGCAGTTTACAAAATTATGAGGGGCTTGGATAGATAATTTTATTTCAGAGTAGGAGTCTAACTGTGGGTGGCGTGGTGAGTGCAGCAGTTAGCGCAATGCTATTGCAGTGCCAGTAACCTAGGATTAAATCGGGCCCTGTCTGTAAGGAGTTTTTACGTTCTTCCCATGTGGGTTTCCTCCCACATTCTAAAGATGTATGGGGCTGGTAGGTTCATTGGACATGTTAGTGTATTTGAGCGATGGAAGCTGATGAATGAAAAGGCCCGTTACCATGAAACATTTAGAGTTATATGGGTTGATTTACATGCTATTGATACCAGCCTGAGTAGACAGTTTGGTCAGTATGGACACATTCGGCTGAAAGGCCTGTTTCCATGCTCTACAACTCTAACTCTATAATCCTAACCTGTCTCCACAGCATTGAGGGGCAATTATTAAATGCTCTCTGAATATACAAATATGCTGTTTCTACTGGCTCTCTTTTTATCCAACCATCTTTCATCCTCAAAGCTTGGCTGTCTGATGATTACCTTCTTAATAATGATGCCAAGATTTTTTTCCAATAACAGATGGCAGGTTAACTAGCCTTTAGTTTTCTGTCAGCTTCAGTTGGTGAATAGTGACTTTGTATTTGAAATTCTTTAATCCCATAGTGAATCCAATAAGAACATAGAAAATAGGAGAAGGCCGTTCAGCCCTTCAAACCTACTCCACCATTCAATCATGATTGATCATATGTCTTCAGAACCCTATTCATTCTTTCTCTCCATAACCAACAGGGCCACATCCAACACTAGTTTTGAATAAATTTAGTGAACTGACCTCAACAGCTCTATGTGATGGCGAGTTCCACGAATGCACAACTCTGAAAATGTTTGTCTTTGTTTCAGTCCAAAATGGCCTTACTCCATATCCTGAGATAATGAATTTTGGTGCATATGTACATTGTGCAATGTGTATGAAATTAATTCATTGTCATCAGACTGTGATTCCTTGTATTGGACTTCACCAATATTGGGATCATTCTTCCTGCATCTAACTTGTCCAGTTCTACAAAATTACAATGAGTAATTAGGGGGAACTTCTTTACTCAGAGAGTGGTAGCCATGTGGAATGAGCTTCCGGGAGAAATAGTGGCGGCGGAGTCAATTGTATTATTTAAGAAAAGGTTGGACAGGTATATGGATGAGAAGAAGATGGAGGGTTATGGGCATTGTGCAGGGAGGTGGGACTAGAGAGGAGTGTTTGGTTTGGTGCGGACTAGAAGGGCCTAATGGCCTGTTTCCGTGCTGTAATTGTTATGTTATGAGTATAACCCTCATCTATCCTGCCTTCCTCCTTATGTTAGACCTGCCATCTCACAAATCTACATGATTGTCCTTCCTCAGATTAGGAAACTAAAACTGCACACAATATATCAAGGTCTTGCCTCACCAAGACATTATACAACTTCAGTAAGACCTTCCTGCTTTGATATTCAAAACCTCTTGCAATAAACACCATTATGCAGTTTGCTTTCCGCATTACGCAGCGTTCAATGATTGAAACATCATGACATTCAGGTTTCGTTGCACCTCCCCATATCCTAAATTCAGATAATAACCTGCCTTTCCATTATAACCGCATATTGACCGACATCTGGCATACATTTGTCCATTTTCATCTTGTGCAGGACTTTATCAAAACGCTTTTGAAAGTCCAAATACTCCACATGAACTAATTCATCCTTGTCAACTCTGCTGGTTGCGTTATCAAATAATAAAGACCAATCCAGAATAATGATATACAATTTCTACCAGTTCTCCTTTTCCCATTGTTATTTCCCAGGTATATTTTCCCCATTTTACTCAATCTTCCTCTTTCTTATTTTTGCCTAAATACTCAAAGAATGCTGATTTTCTGCCTCACTAATTAATCTTCATTTGTGTTCAATTTGATACTATTGTTAAATTTATTAATTAGCAATCTATTGAGTTACTCTTCAGTAAAAGTAAAACACGAAAATCAGTAGACACTGCGGTTGAAGTTAAAAACACAATGCTGGAGAAACTCAGCAGGTCAAACAGTGTCATTTATGTAGCAATCGTCGCTCAGGCAAGGCAAGGGCAGTGGACAAGATGGGAGTGAGTGGAGACAGTGCTGTGAGAGATGGAGACATTCATAGTGAGCTTCACCAACAGGGCTTCCTACGATGTCTTGCAAACTGCCACGAATCACAGCCAGTGTATGGAGAGAACCCTACATGCTCCTTTGGCCTAACATCAGCAACACAAAAACATATTTTGGTGAGCTGCAAGACCAGCCTCATTCAAGGAAGATACGCCTGGCATCACAACCAGGTGCTACAGTGTCTTGCAGCAGTGCTGGGGGGAAAAAAAACGGTGGACTAGTGTCAACGCTCAACCTCCCCCTTTGTCTCAGTGGCCATTAACATTATTTGTCTGGGAAGGCGAGGGTCAAGCCGGAATTTCCACCTCAAGATCAAACTCCAGGCGGTAAGGCAGGTCACGTGATTTGAAAATGGCAGCAGATGAAAGCCAGAGGCTCTGCTTCCCAAATGCACATGATTGGAAATAGATACAATTAGTTTCATGGAATGTATTGCAAGTTCTCACCATCACCAATATCACTGAAGAAATGTTCTTCGACTGTGGACTGCTTCATCACTTTAGAGGCAAGTTTTCTATGTAGTTTCTCCTGAATTGAAAATAATAAACAGGTATCAATGGCTTTGGAGAGAATATATGGGGTAATTAAATTATCATACAGAAATAATTGTTTTGAAGTGTGGGTGCTCTTGACTGCCTTCAATAAAAGTCCATGCCAATGCTTGGGGTCTGAAATGTGGCGCCGCCAGAGTTGCTATAATGACATTGCTACCACTGATGTGGACCCGCAGAGAGCAGAACACAGCACTCCCGCGGGGCCCAATTGCCCATCCAACTGCAGTCAGCTCTGTAAAGGCTTTAAACAGCCTGTAAATGGAGCCAATAGTAGTTTTATTTAAAAACACTGTGACCACGGGATCTGCACCCAAGATGGCGGCACCTCTGATCAGCAGCAGCCACGAGGGGTTACAGACTCTGGGAAAGCAGAGGACTGGTGCAGGGCACCATAAAATGGGTACACCACCTCCCATTTGAGAAACAGAGATGACCCATGGAATGGTGACTATGGCGGCAGACCAGGAAGGGGTTAAAAATTTGAAGAAACACACAAGCGGCAGGAGTGTGAGGAACCTACACAGGCTGTGGGCTGCTGGCAACTGCAGTCGAGGGATTCACACAAGGCTACTGATTGCTGAAGACTGGCTGATGGGGTTCTAGGGAACTGGGATGCAAGAGGATGCTGAGGGTGCCAAAGGGTTCCTGATTGTGTCGGAGATTAAGGTCTGGAGTTTAGGAGGTGAATCTATGGACACCCAATGACTCTAGGGGCTCTCTCTTTTGCTTCTATTTCTCTGACTGCAAGAGGTGCTTCAAGCAATTTCTGCTGATGGTGAATTTGCTGCCTTATGGCAGATTAAAACAAATTCTGTCTAATATTGCTGTCTTTATTACATGACAACAAATTGAATCTTGAATTTTGAAATCTCTATTCTTCAGTAATGGTACAGAATGCTATTTATCAGTTAAACTGATAGCTTTCTCTCAAGCCACAGAGAAAATGGTAGAACAGCTGTAACTCAAGGTGATTTAGAAAGTAATTGCATATACTTTTGGTGAGTTTCCAAAATGATTTTTCTTTTGGGGAATGATCACAAATAAAAGAAAATGACTTAACAACTTTCTGGACTAAATACAAAAGTAGGATGAAGCTCCTACAGAATTCTGTATACATTTATAATTAAGCTTCAAAGTATAGAGTCAAGGAGATCTTGATCTAAGTATTTTCCTGCCTCACAAAAAGTGAGTGCAATTTTTTTCATTTGAATTTTTATACATTTTTAATAAGTTTGAGAAGATTATGAGAGGCAAAGATAAGGCAGACGGGCAGCACCTTTTTCCCAGGATGGCAATGTCCAATACCTTGGGAATTTGTTTAAGGTGAGTGGAGGAAAATTTAGGACATATAGAGGCAAGTTTTTTTTTAAATTGCTTCATTTATTTATTTAAAATTGCCAGGGGCGCTGTGGAGGCTGATACAATGGGAACGTTTTAGAAAATCGTCAATAAATGAACAGATGCAAGAAAATATAGAGATTATGAGCTGTGAGGCTGGGAAAGGCAAGATGAAACTTGGAGAAGGTTTATATTAGTTGGCATAACTTCTACTTTAAATATTCCCAATAGTTAAGCCTCCACAGCCATCTGTGGCAATGAATTTTCCACATATCCACTGGCTGAAGAAATGTCTCCTCATCTGTTCACAGGGACATCCTTTTATTCTGAGGCTTTGCTTCTGGTCCGAGACCTTCTCACTGCTTAAGCCACTTTCCCCACGTCCATTCTATCCCATCCTTTAAATATTCAGTAGGTTCCAATGAGATTCCCCCCTCATCCTTCTAAACTTCAGCAGGAACAGGCCTAAGAGCCATCAAACACTCCTCCTGTGATAATCCTTATCCCTGGGATCATTCTCATAAACCTCCTCTGGACTGTTCCTTTTATTTATTTATTTAGACATACAGCACAGTAATAAGCTATTTCGGCCCTCGAGTCTGTGCCACTCAATTAACGAACACCCTGGTGGGAGGAAACCAGAGCCTCTGGAGAGAATCCACGCAGACACGGGGAGAATGTACAAACTCCTTACAGACAGCTCGGGATTTGGACTCAACTCCGATCCCGATTGCTGGCGCTGTAAAGGTGTTGCGCTAACCATTACACCAACTGTGCTGCCCCTGTCCAATGAAGGCACATCCTTCCTTAGATATATGGTCCAAAATTTTTCACAATATTCTAAATATGGTCAGACCAACACCCTATAAATTCAGCATGACATACTTGCAATTACATTCTAGTCCTCTCCAAATGAAAGCAAACATTGCATTTGTTAACCTGCAAGTTAACCTTTTGGAAACCCTGTACTCATAAGCCCCTTCTGAATTCTCTCCCCATTTAGAAAAAAGTCTCTGCTTTTATTCCTTCAACAAAAGTTCATGACCATACATCTTGCTAAGCTGTATTCCATCTGCCACTTCTTACCTCATTCTATCAACTTGTCTGAGTCACCCTGCAAACTCCCCGCTTCCTCGACACTATCTGCCCTGACACCTATTTGGAAAGAAAAAGAGAACCAGTGGATTGAGGGAAACCATTACAGATTTGTGTATTTATTATACTCAAAAAAAACATTTTAAAACACCACCCTAAATTTCCAATAAAAGATAATCAAACAAGGTGGCACTCATGATATTGAGGTAATAGGTCATGAATGCAGGATTAAGTAATAAAAAACAGAATTGGGATTAATGGGTCATTTTCAGGTGGCTTGAACTAATGGATCAGGACTGGGGCATTGACAAATACAAGTGCGAAAACAAATACATTAGAAAGAATATATAGAGAATGAAAATGGTTATAGTGGATAGGTTAAGCCAACAGGCAAAAATATGGGAGGCAGATTATAATAGGGGGAATGCACTTTTTAGACTTTGGTTGGTAAAATAGAAATGAACAATAATGTTAAAATCAGGAAAGATGACTGAAAACAATTATAGAGGGATTTGATCTGGGTGTCCTTGGACATGAAACACAAAGTTAGTGTGAGATTTTGCCAAGTTGTTGAGAGAAATGGAATATTAATTTTTACTACAAATAGCATAAAGAATAAAAACACAATAGTCTTGCTGTAGTAACACAGGGTGCAACTAGAGAACTGAATATAGTTTTGGTCTCCAAGATTAAGAAGGAATGTACTTGTATTAGAGATCATTCAAGTAAGATTCATTCATTTGGTTCCTAGGATAAAGGATCGCATTATGAGGACAGGCTGAGTTTGTTAGGCTTATACTCACGATCATTTGAGAGGAAATCTTATAGAAACAAAATATTTAGAGGGATTAACAAAGGCCAAATGCTGAGAAAATAGTTGGGAGTCTAGAAGCTAGAGGCAAGGCATTACATTAAAAAGTTAAAATAGA
The DNA here is from genome assembly GCF_036971445.1 of Narcine bancroftii. NCBI lineage: Eukaryota > Metazoa > Chordata > Chondrichthyes > Torpediniformes > Narcinidae > Narcine > Narcine bancroftii. Next base: position 221,534,985 of record NC_091471.1, read on the forward strand.
AATGATGAAAAATTTAGTGGCTTAATTGTTGAACTTCATCAAGGACAAGACAGAAATCTGGCCTTCTGAGAAGTCAAAGGATGTGGAGAACAGGCAGGAAATGGCAGCCAAATTTATGATTAGATCAAGCATGAACTCAGTGAATGCCAGAGCTGACTCAAGGGACCATAGAGCTTATTTCTAATCATATTTCTTCTTTTGGATTTATTTGCCCTTCATAATGTCAAGGTAATAAACTCAAGATAGATATTCAGATAAGGGAAAACACATCTCTTCAGGAGAGGAAATTAAGGGAAGATTTAATGAAGGTTCATAAAATGCATCTATTTAAGATTTATGCAGGATCTTACCAGGTGGCACAGTTAGCAAAGCGGCTAGCACAATGTTTTTACAGCACCAGCGATCAGGACTTGGGTTCGAATCCCACGCTGGCTGTAAGGAGTGTGTACGTTCTCTCAGTGTCTGTGTGGGTTTCCTCCCACCATTCAAAATTAACAAGGGGTGTAGGCTAATTGGGTGTTAATTGGGTTGGTCGAAATGGCTGTATGTCTAAATTTACAGAAAATACCTGTAACATTGTTTGTTCAGAAAGTTTTGGACTTTTTGCATCAGCTGAAATGGCTCTGAAATCCTCTTCCTCTGACATTTCTGTTTGTATTTCAAAAATCTCCAGGAAATAATGGACACATTTGATGCATTCAATACCAAAGCATTGAATCTGTTGATATTTTATTCGAATCATATTAAATATTCACAAACACGACTTACATTCTCAGTAATCATGTACTTCCACTGGCTTTGCAATTTGGAAATTTTTCTCCAACCCTAACTCAGAATTGTTGAGTTAACTTTCGCTCCCATGAAATGACCAGAAATGAACTTTTTTAATATATATATATATCTATCTATCACCCCATATCGTTATTATGTATTAATCTGTACTCATTCAACTTGAATTCAAAAACTCGAAAGGAAAGCATAAAACATAAGCAGATGCTCAAATGAAGCTGTAATTAAGTACTACTCCTGCTCTACCCTTTGACTTCATCAGTTGGGAGGGATAATGGAGCAGCTCCTTAAATTTGTCTCCACCTTATATTTTCATCATATGGCTCCACAGCAAAACCACTCTCTATGAAAACCAATGTCAAATAAGACTGTGCCATTGCCCTAACGCTCTTTATTGCTGAACTTCACTTCCAACAAACTTTCCCAGTAAAGCAGCTACTATTTCGAACGATTGGGAAACTATTTCAAACTATGGCAAAGCTACTTCGGATGCAAAGCCATCTAAACCTTAGTGGCTTTGTTGATGCATAAACACATTTGGAGATCAAACTCCAAGCTCTCTAGGCTTTCATTGCAAGAGGATTTGAGAACAAGAGCAAAAATGTCTTGCTGTTGTCATATGTGGCCTCTGGAGACTATGTGTATCATTTTGGTCCCTTTATCTGAGGAAGCATGCTCTTGCAATGAAGACAGTACAATATAGGTTTATTGAAACGATTTGTGGAATAGTATAACTGGGTGCCCAGCTTGTTTACCAGAATTTTGAAGAATGGGAAGGGATCTCATAGAAACCCACAAAATTCAAAGAGAACTTGACAAGAGGAGATGCAGGTTGGATGTTCCCGGTAGCTGCAGAAGTCAGAACCATGAGTCACTGACTCAAGTTATGGAATATGTCAAGTAGAACTGAAATCAGACGAAACCTCTTCCATTGGTCAACCTGTGGAACTCTACTGCAGTAAACAGTTGAGGCCAAGTTACTAAACATATTCAAGGTAGTAGGTATAATTCTTAATGCAAATAGGATCAAAGGCAGACAGGGAGAAGGCAGGAACAGTAGACTCAAAGATCTGCATCACCTGAAAAGACACTCACATTGTTATCTTTTGTTATTCTAACAACTTTCACATTGAATCAACTATACTCAATGTCAGCTTGGGGGACAGCGCTTCATCTGGGTTTAGTACATACATGTTCATTTTAGCTAACATCCCCTACTGCCCTTCCCATTTTGTTCTCTCCCCACTCATGAGCCTGTTCCTTTCTGTTTGAATGGGTTTTTCTTTACTATCTCTAGCCACAAGTGACTTTGGTTCTTATATCGACAAGTTCCCTCTTCTCTCCACTCCTTCCCATAACTAAAACATGGCCTTATAAGTGACTTTGGTTCTTGTATCGACAAGTTCCCTCTTTTCTCCACTCCTTCCCATAACTAAAACATGGCCTTACAAGTGACTTTGGTTCTTATATCGACAAGTTCCCTCTTCTCTCCACTCCTTCCCATAACTAAAACATGGCCTTATAAGTGACTTTGGTTCTTGTATCGACAAGTTCCCTCTTCTCTCCACTCCTTCCCATAACTAAAACATGGCCTTACCTTTCCAATCCAGATGAACACCCTTCCGATAATTTACACAAAACAACTGTTTTTCTTTCCAATGAAGCTGATGAGTGCTTCTAGCATTTGCTGATAACATAAAAGTAGTTCTTTCATGGAATTTTTAATCACTGCATGGAAGGTTATAAAGGGAAGGTGTTAAGATCATAAGAATATTTAGCATGCGATAAGAATAGTCCACATAAATCAAATGGTAACATTTGCCCAGTCTGTTGTGAATGGAATCTCAGATTCCAGCTTCATTACAAGGAGGCCATAGTGATTGAAGTTAGACTGAGGGCAATTGAACAATCAATGAGGTGTGGATGTCAGAGAGCTACAGAGTTATAAAGCATAGAAACAGTCCCTTTGGCCCAACTTGTCCACGGCGACCCGGGTGCCTTCCTGAGCAAACTCATTTGCGTGCATTTGGCACATATCCCTATGAATCTTTCCTATCCATTCACCTATCCATGTGTCTTCTGTTGTAATTGTAACCAATTCTATCACTTCTTTTGGCAGTTTGTTCCATCTACCTACCACCCACTATGTGAAATGCTAAGCTGTCAGGTAAAATTTGTCTTTCCTCTAATGTCGCTGATGTACTCTTTCTTTAAGATTGTGGCCATAGATCATTAGAACACAAAGACACTTTCAGCCCTTCTTGTCTGTGCCAGTCCATTTTTTTTGCTTTGGTCCACTCATCTGCACCTAGTCCACAGCCCTTCATACCTCTCCCATCCATGTACCTGTCCAAATACTTCTTAAATGTGAAAATTGAGTCCACCTTCACCACTTCAACTGGCAGCTCATTCCACACTCCCACCACTACCTGTGTGAAGTTCCCCCAAACCTTTCCCCTTTCACCCATGTTTTCTGGTTTATACCTCCCCTCCTCTCAATGGAAAGAGCCGACCAACATTTGCTCCAGCATCTGCAAAATTTTAAACAACTCCATCAAATCACCCCTCACTCTCCAGGGAATAATCCAATCACCCCTCGCTCCATCCAATCACCCCTCGCTCCATCCAATCACCCCTCGCTCCATCCAATCACCCCTCGCTCCATCCAATCACCCCTCGCTCCATCCAATCACCCCTCGCTCCATCCAATCACCCCTCGCTCCATCCAATCACCCCTCGCTCCATCCAATCACCCCTCGCTCCATCCAATCACCCCTCGCTCCATCCAATCACCCCTCGCTCCATCCAATCACCCCTCGCTCCATCCAATCACCCCTCGCTCCATCCAATCACCCCTCGCTCCATCCAATCACCCCTCGCTCCATCCAATCACCCCTCGCTCCATCCAATCACCCCTCGCTCCATCCAATCACCCCTCGCTCCATCCAATCACCCCTCGCTCCATCCAATCACCCCTCGCTCCATCCAATCACCCCTCGCTCCATCCAATCACCCCTCGCTCCATCCAATCACCCCTCGCTCCATCCAATCACCCCTCGCTCCATCCAATCACCCCTCGCTCCATCCAATCACCCCTCGCTCCATCCAATCACCCCTCGCTCCATCCAATCACCCCTCGCTCCATCCAATCACCCCTCGCTCCATCCAATCACCCCTCGCTCCATCCAATCACCCCTCGCTCCATCCAATCACCCCTCGCTCCATCCAATCACCCCTCGCTCCATCCAATCACCCCTCGCTCCATCCAATCACCCCTCGCTCCATCCAATCACCCCTCGCTCCATCCAATCACCCCTCGCTCCATCCAATCACCCCTCGCTCAATCCAATCACCCCTCGCTCAATCCAATCACCCCTCGCTCAATCCAATCACCCCTCGCTCAATCCAATCACCCCTCGCTCAATCCAATCACCCCTCGCTCTCCAGAGAATAATCCTATCACCCCTCCGCCAAATCCCCCCCACCAAATCTATCAACTCACCCCTCTATCAAATTACTCCTCATTCTCCTACTCTCCAGGGAATAATTCTATCACCCTTCATTCAATCCTTCCTATCACCCCTCTATCAAATCACCTCTTGCAAATCTATCAAATCACCCCTCATTCTCCAGGGAATAATCCTATCCTGTTTAAACACACAAAACTTGAGAAAATCAGCAAGTCAAGCAGTGAACTTTGTAAACAAAGACATAACCTACGTTTTGGGCTTGACCCCTTCATCAAGGTATGGGGAAATGTTAGCTGGTGTCTGAACATATGTGTTGGGGGGAAGGGTTGGTCACAAGCCAGGAGGTGATAGGTGAAGAAGGGGGGTGGGTGGGACAACAGAGATGAAGGGAGGAGGGGTGGCTTGGTAAAGGGAAGAGGGAGGGAGGAGAACTGGAAATGGGAAGGGAAGGTGGGGGGGAGGAGAAGGAGGAGAGTAGGTTAGCAAAGTCAATGTTAATGCCATCTGGCTGGAGACTACACAGATGGAAAATCAGGTGTTGTTCCTCCAAATTGCAGATGGTCTTGGTGGGACTGTACATAAGACCATGGACAGACACGTGAGTGTCGGAGTGTGACACAAAACTGTTACTGTAGCAGCAGCGCCAAGGTACTCAGGTGAGGGAGAAGGTGTGGGTGTTGGTGGTGGGATCTTGCTGTAAGTGAATTTCCAGCACTTACAACAGGATCCCACGACCAGACACATCTTCCCCTCTCCTTCCTTCTCTTGCCTTCTGTCGGGACCATTCCCTCCATGACTCACTCGTGCACTCATCCCTCCCCACCAATTGCCCCCCCTCCAACACCTTTCTCTGTGGCCGCAGGAGGTGCAAAACTTGCACCCACACCTCCTCCCTCTCCACAGTCTGGGACCCCAAACGGGCCTTTGTATCCACAGGAATGATTTACTGCATCTGCTGTTCCCTTGTGACCTCCTCTACATCGGAGAGACTGGGCAAAAATTGCGAGCATCTTTGCTCGATCTGTTAATTTAATAGAGACCACCCCCCCCCCCCCCAATAGCCAACCATTTCAGTTCTGTGTTGCACTCCCACCCTCACATGTCTTTCCTTGGCCTTATGCACTGTCCCACCAAGACCACCCACAAATTGGAGGAACAAATCCTTATTTTTCAACTGGGCACTCTTCAGCCAGATGCCATTAACAGACTTCTCTGGTTTCTGCTAAACTGCTCTCCTCTACCCACTCCCCCCTTCCCAGTTTTCCTCCCTCCCTTCACGGAGCCATTCCCTCCTCCCCTTGATCTCTGCTGTCCCCTCCCTCCCTTCACCACACCTTTCCCCTACTCTTTCGTTCAGATGCTTACCGACATTTTTCCATACCTTGATGAAGGGCTCAAGCCCAAAACCAGTTTTTTTTTAAACCTTATATCCTTATAAAGCATACTACTTGACCTGCTGAGTTTCTCCAGCTTTGTGAAGTTTTATTTCAACATGGTGTCTGCAAATGTTCATGTTTTAAATCTAATCTGCTTATCCTTTCCCTGTAACTCAGTTCCTGAAGTCCTTGCACCATCCTAGTCAATCTCTGCACTCTTTCTATCTTATTGATAAATTTTCTGTAGTTAGGTGTCCAAAACTCTATACAATACACCAAATTTGACCTTAGCAATAACTTAGACAACTTTACCAAAACATTCCCAACTCCTGTACTCAATACTTTGATTTATGAAGGTCAATATGCCAAAGGCTCTCTTTACAACCCTATTTACTGTGATGCCACTTTCAGGAAATTATGTATCTGTATTCCCAGATTCCTCTGTGCTACCACACTTCTCAGAGCTCTACCATTTACTGTGTATGTCCTTTCTTGGTTTATCCTTCCAAAATACAACACCTCACACTTGTCTGCATTAAATTCCATCTGCCATTTTTCAACCCATTTTTCCTTTAGTCCACTGAAAAAAGATACAGCCAATCCAACCTCTCTCTCTGTAACTCAACCCCTCCAGTCTCAGCAGCATCCTGGTAAATAAATCTCTTCAACACCCCTTCCAATTTATTGACATCCTCGAAGCTGGGTGACCAGAACCACAGGCAGTACTCCAAGTACTCTCACAAACGCATTGTCCAGCTGACTCGAGGTTCCAATTTTTTTGCACTCTACCCTGCCCAATGAAGGCAAGCATACCAAATACTTTGTTTCCAATTTTCCACTAGAGTTACCACTTTCAAGGAACTATACACCTGACCCCCCTTGGTTTCTGTTCTACAACACCCTCCAGGGGCCCTACCATTCACTCTGTGTCCTACCCTGGTTTGATTCACTGAAATGCAACACCTCGCACTGTCACAGTTAAATTCCATTTTCCACTCACTAACCAACTTAGCCAACTGATCTAGATCCTGTTGTAAACTTGGATATCCTTCCCTACTGTTCACAACTCCACAAATTTTGGGGTCATCACCAAATGTATTAATAAAGGCATTTTTAATATAGATAACAAACAACAGAAGCCTCAGAATAGACTCCTACAACACACTACTGGACAGAGACCTACAATCAAAAGAATATCTTCACATTACAACCCCTTGCTTCCATTCACTAAACCAGTTTTGAATCCAATGGGCCATTTTAGATTTAAATTTAAACATTCAGCATGGTAACAGGCCACTTTGGCCCACGAGTTCATACTCACTAATTTACACCCAAATAACCTACATCCCCAAGTATATTTCAAACAGTGGGAGGAAACAGAAGCCCTTGGAGAACATGCACGCAGACACGGGGAGAATGTCCAAACTCCTTACAGACAGAGTGGGATTTGAACCCTGGATTCAATTGCTGGCACTATAAAGGCATTGCGTTAACCGCTACGCCAACCACGCCGCCCCTAGCAAAAGGTTTGATGAGGTTTCACATTGCAGGCTCATACAGAAATTCAAAAGACTGGTAATCCATCAAAATTTGGCTGCTTGGATTTAAAAGACGATGCAGAAGGCAGAGAGAATTCTGTCTGGAGGTCAGCAACTGTTCTGCAGCAATCTGTTCTGGGACATCTGCTTTTCGTGATCTTTATAAATGACAGATTAGGAAGTGGAGTGGTGAGTTAGTAAGTTTGCAGATGACACCAAGGTTTGAGGTGATGTAGATAGTGCAGAGGTTTGTCAAAGGTTACAAAGGGATAGGATGAAGAGAAGTGGCAGATGATTGTTAATCTGGAAAAGTGTGAAGTGATGCACTTTGGAATTTTGAACTTGAAGATGGAGTACAAGATGAATGGTAGGATTCTTAGTAGCGTTATGGAACATGGATCTTGGGGACTAAGTCCATAGATACCTCAGGGTGGCTGCATAAATTGATAGGGGGCTTAGGAAGGCATTTGGTGTGCTGGCCTTCATTCATTGGATGATTGAGTTCACAAGCCATGAGGTAATTTTGCAGCTCTATAAAATTATTGTGTTCAATTCTGGTTGCCTCATTAGAGGAAGGATGTGGATGCTTTGGCGAATGTTCATAGAAAATGCTGCCTGAATTAGAGAACATCTTCTGAAGAAAGTTTAGTGGGCAACTTCTTTTCTCCTTGTCGTGACAGAGGCTGATAGAGAAGTTAAAAATGATGAGCAAGATTATGAGAGGCATTGTTAGACAGCCCATTCTTAAGGCAGCAATGGTCAATAATAGAGGACATCTGTTTAAGGAGAGCAGAGGAAAATTTGAGGGAGATCCTAGAGGTAGGACAAGAATGCACTGGAGGGTTGGTGGTAGAGGCTGGATCAACAGACATTTTACAAATTTTTGGACAGGCACATGGATGCAAGAAAAATGGAGAGTTACAGGCTATGAGGGAGGGTTTAAGTTTATTATTCCTCTGCTTGTAACAGTATAACCTGACAAAACAACATTCTCCACAATGCAAAAACAGTGCAATCACACACAAACAATATGTATACACAGAACCAATATTCATGTCTTATACACATATTTTAAAAAAATATTATTATTAATAAATAGTTAAATCCTGGGTAGTTGTTTCAGCAGTTATTCAGCATTCTCACTGCCTGTGGGAAGAAGCTGTTCCTCAGCCTGGTAATCTGGCTCCAATACTTCCATATCTTTTTACTGATGGGAGTAGTTGGAAGATGCAATATGCTGGGTGGTAGGGAAGGGTTAAATTGATCATGAATTAGGTTTATATAGATTGGCACAACATTGTGTGCCCGACTGTTTAGGATGATCTTTATCTGGAATAAGTTACTGAGGAAACAGTAGGTGTAGGCACAACTCTTTAGGGATTTGGACAGATTTGTGGATAAGTGGGGCTTGGAAGGCTGCAATAGCCCAGAATATCATCGTGGTCAGCATGGACCAGTTGGGCTGAAAGGTCTGTTCTATGTTGTATGACTCTATAAGCCTGTACTTGTGTTCAGTTTTCATACTTCTGCTCTCACCCAACCTCCCCTCAGCAGAACAAGGACCGTGCGACCTTGTTCCTCACCTTCCACCCCACCAGCCTCATTATCTGACACGTTATCCTCCATACTTCCATCAATTTCAGCACAATCCACTGCTAGTCACATCTTCCCCAATCTACTTTACACAGAGATAAGTCTTTTTCTGCTTGGCTCATCACCCAGCCTTCCACCCCCTCAGACACTTCCCATTGTAATAGCAACATAACTTGTCTCTTATCCCTACATCTTCCCCTCACCTCCATCCACCACCACAAACTGCTCTTCCAGGTGAAGCAGAACTTGACATGTACATTGCCCGACCTAATCTACAGCATTCGGCAAACTCTGTCTGGACTCCTCTCGATTTTACATAACTCCTAAGCCCATCCAGTTCCACGGTTTCCATCATTTTTTTTTGCTTAATTCTCTTTTATTTTCTCTCCAACTTTCCTTCACCCTCTCCCCACAATCTCATCTGCCTTTGTGTCTCCACATCTCACACCTTCTGTCCTATACCCTAGGCGTCAGCCCCATCTTGTTTCACCTTTTATGCAAGTAACAGAATGAGGGGAGATTTGATAGAGGTATTGAAAATTATGAGGGACCAAGAGTAGGTAGGCTTTTCCCACTGAGGGTAGGTGAGATACAAACCAGAGGGCACGAGTTAAGGGCAAAAGGGGGAACAGAGGAGGAACTTTCTCACACAGAGTGGTGGCAGTGTGGAATGAGCTGCCAGCTGAGGTGGTGAATTTGACATTTAAGAAGAACGTGGACAGGCAAATGGCTGGGAGAGGTATAGAGGGCGACGGATTGGGTGCAGGACAGTGGCACGAGGCGGAAAAAAATTGTTCAGGGCTGAAGGGGTCTGTTCCTGGGCTGTAGGTTCTATGTTTCGAATATCATCTTCCTTTTGACATGATAAAGCAGAAATGCAGCCTAAACATTTGAGTGACTGCAATGAATTGGTGTCTGACCCAACGAATTCCTTCAGCAGCCTCAATGAATGCACAAGATTCCAGAATTTGCTGTCTTTGTGACTTCAAGCCCTTCATGCATCCACCCTTGCGGCGTTTACACTGATATTTTACATCATCATTTCTCACCACACCTGCAGTTTGTCAGCCTCTGCTTCCATCCCTTTAAATAATATCCTGATGTCACCTTGTCGGCACTGACCTCTAGGTTGCCTGAATCCAAGTTATTGCCTTTTCTTGCTGAGTTCCTCCGAAGTCTCCGAAGCCGCCGCCATTACATCGGGCCGACCACCGTCGGTTCGCGTCCTTTCGTCACCAAGGAACAAGGAACCAATCAAGGCTCGTGACGCGGGGGGGCGGGGTTTGGTGGCTCGCGCGGGACTACTCCGCCGACAGCGCCCCCTCCCGCTGGTCGCCATGCGCGATTCCGCCGTCAGCGCCCCCTCCCGCTGGTCGCCATGCGCGATTCCGCCGGCAGCGCCCCCTCCCGCTGGTCGCCATGCCCGATTCCGCCGGCAGCGCCCCCTCCCGCTGGTCGCCATGCGCGACTCCGCCGGCAGCGCCCCCTCCCGCTGGTCGCCATGCGCGACTCCGCCGGCAGCGCCCCCTCCCGCGGCCTTTCCCCTTCAGCGACGCATGGTCACCAATGCCTTGCTCAGGGTATTTTGTTGGTGGGCAGGGTAGAGCTTCTTGAACTTACCCCTGAACCAAGACCGAACTCAAAACAAAACACAAAAGTCTGCAGATACTGTGGCTGAAGAAAAAACTCAACGTCCTTTACAGTCAAGATAAAGATTCATGACCAAGGAGCATGCTTTTTGCTCATGTCTAGCTGAAGGGGTCAAGCCTGAAGCACTGGTTCTGTATCTTCATGTTTGCTCTATAAAGCACACTGTTCGACCTGCTGAGTTTCTCCGACGCAACTGACTGCACTCAGAGACAAGTGAGGCGGACAAACACGCTTTTAAGAGCTTACAATCAATGGCCGGTAGACACAATGGTCCTCAGGTGAATCTGAGGTAAGGCAGAAAAACCAAGGTTTATATTGGGGTAGGTGAGGGTGGAGCCAGCCATCTGAACAACTCACAGACAGGGAATTCCAGTTCACTGCAGTATATTTACCTATCTGAAAATGAAATGCTGTTCTTTAAGTTTTTGTTTGACTCCCCCAACCCGGGCAAGGCCACAAATGCAAACTTGAGGAGGTTGAAACACACAAGTCTGCAGATGCTGTGATTGCAGCAAAAATCCACAGAAATGCTGGAAGAACTGCTTTGGGTCCCCGAATTGTGGTCAGTGAGGAGGAATGGGGACAAGTGGATCAACTCCTGCGATCACAAACTTGATCATTGTATTCTGCCTTGATAGTATACAGCACAACAGTATGATCAATGACCTTTTGATTTCATCTGTCCTTCAACAGTTCCCGTTCTAGCCCATTCCAGTAGTTGCTTTTTACACCTCTCCTTCTCCCACCCAACCTTTCCAGGTCTCCACCCCTGTTCTTCTGCCTGTCTTACCTCTCCCATCTTCATCTGTCCAGTGTTCTGACACCTCCCTTTGCTAACCTATCCTTTTTATGCTTGTTATCTCTCCTTTCTACATAAGGATTAAATAAAGGGTTCTTATCTGAAATGTTTTCTGTCTGTAAGTGCTGGCTGATCCACTGAGACCTTCCAGCTTCTAATTCTACAGCTAATGCACCATCAATCATTCAGGAGATTATTGTGGAGAAACCAATAGACTTTAATTCACTTGAGAACACAGCATATCCCTATGTTTGGCTGTCCTGAGTTGCAAGGGGCTGTGGAACAGTCACCTTTATACAGGAGCCTGTGGGACAGGGCCACAGGTACAACTGGCCAATGGGAATGCTTGGCCAGATAATTATACATTACAGTGGTTTACCACATTCACCTCTTGTTTTTAAAAAAGAATCCCATGGGGTTAAGTAAAGGTTACACCTTTACTAGTAGAGTGTGTAGCCCGCGCCGCGTTCTTGGAGGCTGCCTACATCTGCCAGGCGGACTTCACTGAGAGCGGCTATGTCGATGTCAAGTCTGAGGAGTTCATGTGCAATGAGGGCAGACCGACGTTCAGGTCAGTGGCTGTCAGCCTTGTCTAGCATGGTTCTGATGTTCCAGCATGCTAGTTTGAGTTTGTGAGCATCTTTTGAGGGGGAGGACGTGGAGGGGGAGGACGTGGAGGGGGAGGACGTGGACCTGTCCTCGGGCCTGCGCAAAGGAGCTTTTAGGTGGAGTGCAGTGCGCGCAGTACTGGCCCCACCCTTTACACCCATGGTTCGTGTGCCGTGGCCAAGCAAGCTGGGACGTGGCAGCGAGGTCCTTGGGTCGTAGGTTTTATATCGGAGTGGCCTTCTCCTATGCAGGTTTCTTACCCGGGCTGGAGGGGCCTGCCTCCCCTCCTAGGTCGGTCCATACTGCCCGGACCGGGGCCGAGGCCGCCGCAGTTCACCCTGTGCCTGGATTGGGGCCGCCGCCTCCCACTCTCTGCCCGGATCGGGCCTTCGGATGAACGACGCCTATCTGGTGTAGGCTTCATGGTCAAGAGCTTCATTGCCTCCAAACTCGAAAACCTTCCAACAGGCCTCTCGGACCGAATCATGTCCATGCGACTCCCACTTCAAAACAAGCGTCACATCACCCTCATCAGTGTCTATGCTCCAACCCTCCAGGCGGAACCAGCAGAAAAGAACAAGTTCTACACCGACCTGCGCAACCTCATCCAACGTACCCCTACAGCCGACAAGGTTGTCATCCTGGGCGACTTCAACGCTCGTGTCGGCAAAGACTCAGAAACCTGGCCAGGAATCCTGGGCAAGCATGGCGTCGGCAAGTGCAACGACAATGGGCGCCTCCTGTTGGAGCTCTGCGCAGAACAGCGACTTGTCATTACAAACACCCTTTTTCAGCAGAGGGACAGCCTTAAGACCACCTGGATGCATCCCCGATCCAAACACTGGCACCTCCTGGACTACATCCTGGTGCGAGAAAGTGACAAACAAGATGTGCTCCACACCAGGGTCATGCCTAGCGCGGAATGCCACACTGACCACCGGCTGGTTCGCTGCTAGCTCAACCTTCACTTCAAGCCAAAGCCCAGGAACAATAAAGCCCCCAGAAAGAGGTTCAATGTTGGAAACCTGCAGTCAGACGAAGCGAGAGGAAACTTCCAGGCAAACCTCAAAGCAAAGCTCGACGTTGCAACCCGCCTCACGGACCCGTCCCCTGAAACCCTCTGGGATCAGTTGAAGACTACCATACTGCAATCCACTGAAGAGGTACTGGGCTTCTCCTCCAGGAAAAACAAGGACTGGTTTGACGAAAACAGCCAGGAAATCCAGGAGCTGCTGGCAAAGAAGCGAGCTGCCCACCAGGCTCACCTTACAAAGCCGTCCTGTCCAGAGAAGAAACAAGCCTTCCGTCGCGCATGCAGCCATCTTCAGCGCAAACTCCGGGAGATCCAAAATGAGTGGTGGACTAGCCTCGCCAAACGAACCCAGCTCAGCGCGGACATTGGCGACTTCAGGGGTTTCTACGAGGCTCTAAAGGCTGTGTACGGCCCCTCACCCCAAGTCCAAAGCCCGCTGCGCAGCTCAGACGGCAAAGTCCTCCTCAGCGACAAGATCTCCATCCTCAACCGATGGTCAGAACACTTCCAATCTCTTTTCAGTGCCAACTGCTCAGTCCAAGATTCCGCCCTGCTCCAGCTCCCTCAACAGCCCCTAAGGCTAGAGCTGGATGAGGTTCCCACCCTGGATGAGACATATAAGGCAATCGAACAACTGAAAAGTGGCAAAGCAGCAGGTATGGATGGAATCCCCCCAGAAGTCTGGAAGGCTGGTGGCAAAACTCTGCATGCCAAACTGCATGAGTTTTTCAAGCTTTGTTGGGACCAAGGTAAACTGCCTCAGGATCTTCGTGATGCCACCATCATCACCCTGTACAAAAACAAAGGCGAGAAATCAGACTGCTCAAACTACAGGGGAATCACGTTGCTCTCCATTGCAGGCAAAATCTTCGCTAGGATTCTACTAAATAGAATAATACCTAGTGTCGCCGAGAATATTCTCCCAGAATCACAGTGCGGCTTTCGCGCAAACAGAGGAACCACTGACATGGTCTTTGCCCTCAGACAGCTCCAAGAAAAGTGCAGAGAACAAAACAAAGGACTCTACATCACCTTTGTTGACCTCACCAAAGCCTTCGACACCGTGAGCAGGAAAGGGTTTTGGCAAATACTAGAGCGCATCGGATGTCCCCCAAAGTTCCTCAACATGATTATCCAACTGCACGAAAACCAACAAGGTCGGGTCAGATACAGCAATGAGCTCTCTGAACCCTTCTCCATTAACAATGGCGTGAAGCAAGGCTGTGTTCTCGCACCAACCCTCTTTTCAATCTTCTTCAGCATGATGCTGAATCAAGCCATGAAAGACCCCAACAATGAAGACGCTGTTTACATCCGGTACCGCACGGATGGCAGTCTCTTCAATCTGAGGCGCCTGCAAGCTCACACCAAGACACAAGAGAAACTTGTCCGTGAACTACTCTTTGCAGATGATGCCGCTTTAGTTGCCCATTCAGAGCCAGCTCATCAGCGCTTGACGTCCTGCTTTGCGGAAACTGCCAAAATGTTTGGCCTGGAAGTCAGCCTGAAGAAAACTGAGGTCCTCCATCAGCCAGCTCCCCACATCTCCATCGGGCACACAAAACTCAAAATGGTCAACCAGTTTACCTATCTCGGCTGCACCATTTCATCAGATGCAAGGATCGACAAAGAGATAGACTACAGACTCGCCAAAGCAAATAGCGCCTTTGGAAGACTACACAAAAGAGTCTGGAAAAACAACCAACTGAAAAACCTCACAAAGATAAGCGTATACAGAGCCGTTGTCATACCCACACTCCTGTTCGGCTCCGAGTCATGGGTCCTCTACCGGCATCACCTACGGCTCCTAGAACGCTTCCACCAGCGTTGTCTCCGCTCCATCCTCAACATCCATTGGAGCGCTTACACCCCTAACGTCGAAGTACTCGAGATGGCAGAGGTCGACAGCATCGAGTCCACGTTGCTGAAGATCCAGCTGCGCTGGATGGGTCACGTCTCCAGAATGGAGGACCATCGCCTTCCCAAGATCGTGTTATATGGCGAGCTCTCCACTGGCCACCGTGACAGAGGTGCACCAAAGAAAAGGTACAAGGACTGCCTAAAGAAATCTCTTGGTGCCTGCCACATTGACCACCGCCAGTGGGCTGATAACGCCTCAAACCGTGCATCTTGGCGCCTCACAGTTTGGCGGGCAGCAACCTCCTTTGAAGAAGACCGCAGAGCCCACCTCACTGACAAAAGGCAAAGGAGGAAAAACCCAACACCCAACCCCAACCAACCAATTTTCCCTTGCAACCGCTGCAATCGTGTCTGCCTGTCCCGCATCGGACTTGTCAGCCACAAACGAGCCTGCAGCTGACGTGGACTTTTTACCCCCTCCATAAATCTTCGTCCGCGAAGCCAAGCCAAAGAACACCTTTACTATTTGAAGTCATAAGTTCAGCCTATCAGGCAGTCTGGTTGTTCACTGGGACCATCGTAGAACCGGTTGTGGCTGCGGTGCAGCAGCGGAGTCCTGGACGGTTTCGGGCTCCCGTTCATATCCATCAGTGTTGTGCTGGTGGTTGGGCGCTGTGCCTGGTATACCCTCCCAGAAGCAGGATACCAGAGGTCAAGTGCATCATGTGCGATGAAGGTGAGGGGTGATTAGCAGCGGACTACAGGGCCCCTGAAGGAGCCAAGTCCCTGATGGAAACTGTGCCCTTGTGTCTGTCCAGATGGAGGCATATTGGGGGTTGGCATGGAGGAGGTGGATCCTCTCAACCACTGGGTCAGACTTATGGTTCCTGTAGAGCTCGTCGAAAGAACCAAAGACTTGTTGATCCAAACCAAGGCTTTTATTAGCAAAAGACAGGAGCTCTTCACAGGTGGCCGACCAGTCCGGAATGATCCGACCTGGCTAGGGACACAACCCTTTAAGGCCCAGACAGTAGGCGTGGCTTAGCTCTCAGCCAATCGCTGTAAGCACAGTCTAGATACAGTAACTATATACACTATGTACATTGGTGACACCAGTTAGCATCAACCCTCGTGAGGCCATTGACTCCAAGACATCTATGTCCCGAGTCCAATGGAGGCAGCAGACCATCCTGGAGTCTCTCTCTCAGTCACAAAATCACCAAGGTGTGTCCTTTGTGGAAAAGTCCCTTTAAAAGGACCTGACTGAATGTGAAATGAATGTGGAACAGGTGCAAGTGCAAGAGCATGTTAAAATTAACACAGGGGAAGTGCTGGATCTTCTTAAATGTATTAGGATAGATAAGTCCCCAGCACTAGACAGTACATTTTAGTTTTATTGTCAGAGACAATACACAACATCACATGCAACCCCGAAATTCTTTTTCCTATGGGCCCGGCAGAATTACCACTAGTTGGTAATGCAAACAAATCTGTATGCAACATACACAAGTAAACAAATAAAGAAATGTAATCTGATAAAGGAATGTAACCAAACTGACTGTGCAATACAGAGAGAATTTAAAAATCAATAAAGTACAAAAGTAAAACTCCTTAAATTAGTCCCTGATTGAGTTGGTTGTTGAGGAGTCTGATGGTGGATGTGTAGCAGCTGTTCCTGAACCTGGTGGTGCTAGCCTTGTGGCACCTCTTCCTCTTTCCTCATGGTAGCAGTGAGAATAGAGCATGTGCTGAGCAATGTGGATCCTTGATGATTGGTGCTGCTCTCCGATGGCAACATCTTCGATGGTGGGGAGGGTTTTGCCTGTGATGTTCTGGGCTGGGTCCACTATCTTTTGCAGGGCTTTACACTCAGGGGTATTAGTGTCCCCATACCAGACTGTGATGCACCTCTGTAGGAATTTGCCAGGGTTTCTGATGTCAGAAATATCCTCCAAAATGGTGACTCCCAAGAACTTAAATTTGTTCATCATCTACCCAGTTTATCACAAAAGTAAAGAGTAAAGGAAGGGATTGCTGGAGTGTTATGGATGATCTTTGCATCCTCCCTGGCCACAGGAGAGGTACTGGAGGATTGGAGAATGGCAAATGAAGTCTCCTTGCTCAAGAAAGGTAAGAGGGAGAATCTTGATAATTGTAGACCAGTGAGTATTTTGTCAGTGCTGAGCAAACAATTGGAGATTCTTAGGGACAGGACACGTGAGCATTTAGAGAAGCATAGTCTTCTCAGGCAGTCAAGATGGCTTCATGAGAGGCACTACACATGCCTCACAAGCCTAAATGAGTTTTCTGAGGAGGTGACAAAAGGAAATTGATGAAGATAAATTGGAAGATGTGGTATAAATGGATTTTAGTAAGGCATTTGACAAGGTTCCTCAGGTAGGCTCATTAAATGATAAGGCAAGGGACCAAAGGAACCCTGGCTGTTTGGATTTGGAATAGGCTTGCAGAAAGCAGAGAGGAGTAATAGATGGAATGTATACTGTGTGAAGGTCAGTGACTAGTGGTGTACCACAGGGATCTGCTCTGGGATCTCTGTCCTTTGTGAGTTTTATAAATGACTTCGATGAAGAAGTGGAAGAATGGGTCATTAAATTTGCAGATGAAATAAAGGTTGAAGGTGTTGTGGATGTAGCGCCTCGAATGACTCAAACCAAGGCTTTTATTAGCAAAAGACTGGAGGGTATTACATTGAGGTCGACCAGTCCAGACTGACCTGGGTCTGGTTAGGAGCAGCCCTTTATGACCTGCCAGTAGGCGTGCCTATGGCTCTCAGCCTATGGCTCTCAGCCAATCACTACTACTATATGTAAATATATGCAAATATATACATTGGTGATAGTATTCTGTACTATCACAGTGGATAGTGGAGGTTGTTGAAGAATACAACAACATACAGGATGTAGAGTTAGGAAGAGAAGGGTCAGATGGAGTTCAATCTGGGTAAGTATGAAGGTTGAACTTGAAGTCAGAGTTTGTGGTTAATGGCAGGACTTTTAATTGTAGTCAGAAAGGGACAGCAAGATCTTGGGAGTCTATATCCATAGATCACTCAAAGAAGGGGTAGAGTGTGTTGGCCTTCATTAGCCAGGGACCTGTGAAGTAATGTTGCATCTCTCAAAACTCTGGTTAGATCACACTTGGAGGATTGTGTTCTGTTCTGGTCACCTCATTACAGGAAGGATGTAGATGCTTTGGGGAAGGTGCAAGGAAAATTTAGCAGGATGTTGCCTGGATTGGATAATATGTCATAAGAAACAAGGTTGACAAAGTGAGGGCTTTCTCTTTGAAATGACGAAGGATGAGAGGTGACTTAATGGGTGTATTAAAGATTAGTAGGGGTGAAGACAATGAGTACAGGCAGCACTTTTATCCTGGGGCGACCATAGCAAATACTGGAGGACATCAGTTGTTGAGTGGAAGAAAGAAAGTTCAGGGAAGATGTCATGGGTACATTTTTTTGCTCGGAGGGTGGTGGGCACCTAGATGCATTGCTGGAAGTGGTGGTGGAGTCAGGTACAATAGGGACATTCAAAGGATTCTGAGATAGGCACATGAATGTAAGAAAAATAGTAAGTTTTGGGTGTGGGTGGGAAAAAATTAGATTGTTATGGAATAGTATTCCATAGGTTAACAAATCATGGGCTGAAGGGCCTGTACTGTGTAGTCATGCTCTCTGTAACTATTAGAACCATAACACATGATAGCACAGAAACAGGCCCTTCAGCCTTTTAGTCAATGCCAAACTATTATTCTGCCAAACCCCACTGACCTTCACTTAGTCCATAGCTCTGCACATCCCTCCCATCCATATACCTATCCAAATTCTTCTTAAATGTTAAAATTGAGCCCATATTCACCACCTCAGCTGGCAGCTCGTTCCACACTCTGTGCGAAGACGTTTCCCCCTAAACCTTTCCCCTTCCAACGTTAACCCATGTCCTCTGGTTTCTATCTCACCTACCCTCCATGGTAAAAGCCTCCCTACATTTACTTGGATTGTACCCCTGATAATTTTAAATACTCTCCCCTCATTCTTCTATACTTCAGGGAATAAAGTCCTAACTGTTTAATCTTTCCCTGTAACTCAGTTCTTGAAGTCCAGAAAACATCCCAGTAAACCTTCTCTGCACTCGTTCTACTTTATTGATGTCTTTCCCATAGTTAGGTGACGAAAAATGTCACAATACTCCAAATTTGGCCTCACCAATATCTTATACAACTTTACCATGACATCTCAACTCCTACACTCAATACTTTTATTTATTAAGTCCAATATTCCTAAATCTCTCTTTACAACTTTATCAACCTTTGATGTTGCTTTCAGGGAATTATGTGTCTGTATTCCCAGATCCCTCTGTTCTATTGCACTCCTCCGTGTCCGACCATTTACTGTGTGTGTTCTTTCTTGGTTTGTCCTTCCAAATGCAACACCTCATATATGTCTGCATTAAATTCTATCTGTCATTTTTAAGCTCATTTTGCCAGCTGGTCCAGATCCCTCTGCAAGATTTGAAAACATTCTTTGCTGTCCACAACACCTCCAACCTTAGTGTCATCTGCAAACTTGCTGATCCAATTTATCACATTATCATCCAGATCATTGATATAGATGACAACATCAATGGTCCCAGCACCTATCCCTGAGGCACACACATGTTACAGGCCTCCAGTCTGAGAAGCCATCATCTACCACCACTTTCTGGCTTCTCCTGGCCAGCCATTGTTTTTTTTTAATAATTTTTTATTTTTCACACCATAAACCACATTGACCATGATACATACATTTTCCTTTTCAAATATATACAGTGTCATTTTCTCCCCCCCTCATCCCATCCCACCCTCCCTACCTCCCCCCCCCATCCATTTAAAGTACAAAATCTAAGATACATTAAACCAGTCAAACAATGTTGTCATTCAATAAAAATAAACAAGAAATTCCACTGAGTCAATTCTTTTCATTTCTTTCTCCTTTCGTTAATTTAGGTAGTGAATGTCCCCGGAAGGTTTTCTCTATTGTGTTTCATGTAAGGCTCCCATATTTGTTCAAATATTTCAATATTATTTCTTAAACTATATGTTATTTTTTCTAATGGAATATATTTATTCATTTCTATTTGTTGTATTTTCAAATTATCTTCCAATTTCCAGGTTAACATAATACATTTTTTTGCTACGGCTAGAGCTATCTTAACAAATCTATTTTGTGCACCATCCAAATCAATTCCAAATTCTTTGTTTTTTATGTTATTTAGGAGGAAGATCTCTGGATTTTTTGGTATATTGTTTTCTGTAATTTTATTTAATATTTGGTTTAGATCTTCCCAAAATTTTTCTACTTTCTCACATGTCCAGATTGCATAAATTGTTGTTCCCATTTCTTTTTTACATCGAAAACATCTATCAGATACTGTTGGGTCCCATTTATTTAACTTTTGAGGTGTAATGTATAGTCTGTGTAATCAGTTATATTGTATCATACGTAACCTCATATTTATTGATTAATATGTTCCCTTGCGTATCTGCTATCTTCAAAAAAATATCTTGCATAAACTTTTGATCTTCTTTGTTAGGTGAATATACATTGAGTAGATTCCAAAACTCCGAATATATCTGACATTTTATCATTACATATCTCCCTGCTGGATCTATTATTTCCTCTTCTATTTTAATTGGCACATTTTTACTAATTAATATAGCTACTCCTCTTGCTTTTGAATTATACGACGCTGCTGTTACATGTCCTACCCAATCTCTCTTTAATTTCTTGTGCTCCAATTCAGTTAAATGTGTTTCTTGCACAAATGCTATATCAATCTTTTCTTTTTTCAGTAAATTTAGCAGTTTCTTCCTTTTAATTTGGTTATGTATTCCATTAATATTTAAAGTCATATAGTTCAGCGTAGCCATTTCATACTTTGTTTATCTTCTCTTTCCGTTTCTCCATCATCACCTTTCCTTCTTATCCATTTCTGCTTTCTTGTTTTGAACACTTTATAAGACAACATTTCTAAAACATCAAACATTTTCCTTATTCTCCTATTTAAAACTTCTTTAACCCCATTCTCCCCTCCCCCTCCTGAGTTGCCCTTTATCCCTTGTCGGGCAACCACATCTCCCCTCTTCATTTGGATTTGCGAATTCACTCGCAAACGTCAACTGATTTTGTAGTGACCGTAACTCCTCCCCACCCATCCCCCCGCAGAAAAGATTTCAATTTTCATATGTAACAAAGGTCACTCTTTTAATTCCCTCCTTATTCCCTCTATTCCCTTTCCCTCCCTTATTAATTCTTGTCTATACTCTATATATTTTCCTCTAAATACGGATACATTCATGTATACACACTATATATATATATATATATATATATATATACACACATATACCTCTTTACACACATACATATAGTTCGTGGTCATTTTTACTCTCATTACATGTCTTCATCTCTTTGCTTGTTTTGTAGTTGTTCTGGAAATTTCCTTGCTTCCTCTGGATCCGAGAATAGTCTGTTTTGTTGCCCTGGAATAACTATTTTAAGTACCGCTGGGTACTTTAACATAAATTTATATCCTTTTTTCCATAAGATCGTTTTTGGTGTATTGAACTCCTTCCTCTTCTTCAGGAGTTCAAAACTTATGTCTGGATAGAAAAAATTTTTTTGACCTTTGTATTCCAGTGGCTTTTTGTCTTCTCTTACTTTCTTCATTGCTTTCTCCAATATATTTTCTCTTGTTGTATATCTTAAAAATTTTACTAAAATGGATCTTGGTTTTTGCTGCGGTTGTGGTTTCGGGGCTAATATTCTATGTGCCCTCTCTATTTCCATTTCTTCCTGTAATTCTGGTATTCCTAGGACCCTGGGGATCCAATCTTTTATAAATTCTCTCATATTCTTGCCTTCTTCATCTTCCTTAAGGCCCACTATCTTTATATTATTTCTTCTATTATAGTTTTCTATTATATCTATCTTCTGAGCTAACAGCTCCTGTGCCTCTTTAACTTTTTTATTAGATTCTTCTAATTTCTCTTTTAAGTCCTCTACTTCCATTTCTACAATTATTTCTTGTTCTTCCATATTTTCCACTCTTTTTCCTATCTCTGATATGGTCGTTTCCATTTTATTCATTTTTTCTTCTGCATTCTTAATTCTTCTTTTTATCTCATTAAATTCTTGTAATTGCCATTCTTTCACTGATTCCATATATTCTTTAAAAAAAGATACATCCATTGTCTTGCCTTTCTCTTTTTCTTCCACTTCTTTCTGTTCTTCTTCTTCTTCTTCTTCTTCCTCTGGATTGACCATCTGTTGTTTCCTTGTTTTCTTTTTATTCTCTTCTTTCTTGTTGTCGTTATTGTCTGTGTTCTGCACCTGCTGCTGTGTTGCAGGTGTCTCTCTCAGCTGTGGAGATCGACTCCGCAGCTGTTCCCCCCTCCCGTCAGTGTGTTTTTTTTCATGCGTGGTTGCGCACTTTTACTCGGCTCTGCGAGCCATTTTTGTAGTCCCGAGCCCGGGACTTCCACTGACCTGCGGGAGCGGGCTTCTCTCTCCGTGGCGGGCCTCTTCGGACAGGTAAGGCCTTCACCTTCTTCTTCCGACATTCTTTCTTCCTCTTTTCTTCCCGTTGTTTTCGACTTTTCTCTCTTCGCTGCCATTTTCTTCTCATCTTTATTTTTACTTTATTATAAATTTTAATCTTGTACCTTTGTGCTTTGTGTGTTTTTTTTTAAACTTTTCGGGAGAGGGCTGGAATTCCCTGACCGGCCACTACTCCATCACGTGACTCCTCCCCCGGCCAGTCATTGTTGAATCCAATTCACTACTTCCCCATGAATTCTGAGTATCTGAACCTTCCTAGACTAACCTCCCATGTAGGATCTTGTCAAATGCCTTACAAAGGTCATGTAGACAACATCCACATCCTTTCCTTAATAAATTTCCATGGTAACCTCCTCAAAAAATGTTATCAGATTGGTTAATCAAGACCTACCATGTACAAAGCCATGTTGACTATCTGTAATCAGTCCCTGGTTATCCAAATACTTGTATATCCGATCTCTTATAACACCTTCCAGTAATTTACCTACAACTGACATCAGACTCACCGACCTATAATTTCCAGGGTTACTTTAGAGGCCTTCTTAAAAACAATGGAACAACATGAGCAACCTCCAATCCTCTGGTACCTCGTCCGTGGCTAAGGACATTTTAAAAATATTTCAGCCAGAGCCCCTGCAATTTGTACACTAGCCTCCCTCAAGGTCCGAGGGAATATCTTGTCAGGCCCAGGGGATTTATCCACCTTTATTTGCTTTAAGGCAGCAAGCACTTCCTCCTCTTTATGCCTCCCATTCACGCCTTCTTGATCCTTTCTCAATCCCTCAGAATTGTTTTTCCTCCAATTTAAAATTTCAACCCGAGGACCAGACCTATCCTCTTCCATATTTAACTTGAAACTAATAGTATTTTGATCAATGGAAAAAACAAAATTACCCTGACATATAAATCTAGTTTGGATCACATGGGATTCTGGCTAAGCTAGCCAACTGCAAACAAAATTGGCATTGATGACCATATTATTAATGTGGTTCGTAATTTTGCAGGGAATACAAAAGTTGGTGGCATAGTGGACAGTGAAGGTTATCCAAGATTGCAAAGGGATTTAAATCAAATTGGGGAGTAATCCATAGAATGGCAGATGGAATTTAACATGGATATTTTAATGTTAAACCAGGGAAGAACTTGCATCGTAATTGGTAGGGCCCTGTGCAAGAGAGGGATCTGTGGTTGATGTGAACTAGAGTGAGTTACAGATAGGAGAAGCATGAAAAAAGTATGAAGAACAGAGGAATGCTAGAATGAACCATCTTGGAGGGCAGATGAATGCTCATATGAAATAGGGTGAGGAGTCGAGATTCAACACACTCTTTAACCAATCTTAACCAATATCTGCCAAATTTTATTTGCTTTACACTGAAGTTAAATATCTGAAAGTGTTGATACAGCTTGATCAGGTGGTGAAGAAGGCATGAACACACTTGCCATCATTGATCAGGGCATTAAGTACAGGAATTGGAATGTTACTGTTGGATAAGACACTGGTAAGATGATATTTGGAATATTGTGTGCAGTTTTGGTTCCCCTGCTGGAGGAAGGATGCCATTACATTGGAAATGGTGCAAAAAAAGATTCAGACTGAAGAGGAAAGCCTTAAAAGGTATCCGAGTGGCCATTTTTACCATGCAGGAGCAAATGGATCAAACTGCCAGAAGAAGTGGTCGCGACAAGGATGATTGCGACATTTAAAACCAATTTGGGACAGGTACGTGGACAGGACAGGGTGAGAAGGATTATGGACCAAACACCAGAAAATAGAACTAGCTCAGACAGGCTAGGTACATGGGTGAGTTAGGTTGATGGGCCTGTTTTCCCATTGGATAGCTCTGTAACATTTAGCAATGTGAAAAGCATCAAGTATATGTTGTTCAAATTTATTTTTATTGGTTTTTTTTTCTTCAACGTTTAGTTGGGGAATCAAGTCACAAGGTTTTTGGACATAATTTTCTTATATAGCATGCATTTTTTTTCTTCATTGAACTATTTGGTTGTTTGAATTAAATTTCACCTACCATATTAAAACATAGAACATTACAGCACAGGACAGGCCCTTCGGCCCTTGATGTTGTGCCAACCCATATATTCTTTTAACAATTACTAAACCCTCCCTACCTCATAACCCTTTATTTTTCTTCCATCCTTGTGCCTGTATAAGAGTCTCTTAAATGTCCCTAATGTTTCAGCCTCCACCACCATCCCTGGCAAGGCATTTCAGGCACCCACAACTCTCTGTGTAAAAAAACTTACCCCTGATGTCTCCCTTGAATCAATAATGTTTATTGTCATGCACATAAGAACAATGTACATAGGCACCAACATTCTCATTTGTTGCAACTACTTTCCAAATTAGAACTACCTTTGTGTAATTTCAAGTTCAAATTTATTGTGCAATGAGTTAGTTTTGTTAGCAGACCTGCTAAACACCTCACAGTATACAGCAACACAGAGTGCAGAAGTATATACCTGTAATTACAGAGAGATCAATAGCTAGAGAGCAAAGGCTGTTGTGTGGTTCATTCAAGAATCTGGTAATGGCAGAAAAGTCCTTGAATCTAGTGATGCTCGATCTCACACTTGTGAATCTTCTTCATGATGGCAAAGGGGTGAAGAGCATATGGCTGGGGTTGGATGGGTTTTTTAAAAATTGTTAGCTGGTTTTCCAAAGCAGCCTAAATCAGCACCGTTCCTCACAGCTGGGTTCATTGTAACAGGGTTAGAAGTGGAACGGGTGAAAGGTTTTTCATGGAGAGAAGCAGTCTCTCTCGCTCTCTCCCTCCCTCCCCCTTCTCTGTTTAAAGCCTTTACGCCTATGATGCAATTGGACTCATTTGCTATGTTTGAGAAACCAGCATGTTGAATATACAGTATATTGACTTGCAGCCTCTCCAGAACTGGGCACAGGAGTGTGCTGTCCGGAGAACACATTGCTGTTAACTGCTGTCACAACGGCAGTGACTGAATGTCACCCCTCCCACACCCAAGGCCAGGCCAAATTGGCCTGACTGCGGAGTTGAGAAGGGCAGCCTGCAGCCCTTCTCATCCTGGAATGATTCTGCCTGGCTTCAGTGGGGAACAGAACATGCACATGGCAGGTTGAGGTGAATTTGAATTCTCACTGCTGCATTTCCCGCATACTTCAATGAAAACTCTGACTTTCCCTTTGTTTTGCAAGAGTCCACTGCACAAGGAGTCTCCCAGTGAAGATAAACATTAGGCAAGTCATGTACAGGTTTTTTTCCCCGCTCCATGCACATAATCTCTCCCCTTGCACTTTGCGGGATTCAAACGTAAACATTGCTGCCACTTCAGGGTGAAATAAAGTCTTACCTGCGATTGTTCAGAGGGTCACCAGTGCCCCCTCTGAGGTCTGGTTGGCCTAATGTAGCGCCAGCCCTGGGTGCAGTGCTGCTAGAGCTCACTGGACCACCGGTCCAGCACCTCACCGGGCCGGCATTTCATCAGGCCACTTTGGCACCTTGCTCAATGTGGGATCAAAGAGCAAAATAGCCATCTTCCTTACCCATTACCCACACTCTGTGTTTCCCTGGTGCTGGCACTGGCAGAACAGTCTCAGCCATGTGGGGGATTATGGGTAAGGAAGACGGTCATTTTGCCCATTGATCCTGCATTGAGCGGGTGCTGTAGCGGCCCCGAAGTGACCTGATGAGATGCCGGCCAGCGAAGTGCTGGAGTGGCCCTCCAGGGTGTTTGTGCACCCCAGCAGCACTGCACCCCTGGGATGGAGATTCATTGTTGAGCTAGGGATTCAGATATTGGGCAGGCAAGGTGAAGACAATGGCACCCCCTGCAAGTGGCACCCATGACAGGTGGCCTAGCTGCCGTACCCTAGACATGCCTATGTCACCATTCTTCCAGAAATCCATCACCAGCTTCTTGGTCTTGCTTATTTTGCATGCAGTGAAGTTTGTTATTTTCCTTTATAAATCTTCAAAATCCAAGTTGCAATTATAAATTTGAAAGTTTTGGTTTCAAGGTCACAAGTAACCACCTCCAAACATTACTTGTTCAACAAATGATAGCTCTTTTCAGTTCCTGAATTTTCACTGTTTTGCTTTGTACACAGTTTAGTTTTTATTTTAGAAATGTCCATATATTGTAGAGGTTACACTCCACAGGGATGTTGCTTCCCATGAAGGAAATGGTTATGATCAGTCATGTTCTTTCCCCTTCTAAATTAATTATGCAGGGTTACATTTGGAGAACTTGGCAGCTCTGAAAAGTCTTTTATATACTTACATTTTTTTTCAGGGAACCATAGAATACATAATACATAATAAGCCCATCTAGTTTCTGCTGAACTATTTTTTTCCACCTAATGCTATTGACCTGAAACCGGACAACTCCCCTCCAATACATGTACTTATCCAAATGTTAAAATCAAACCTGCATCCACCACTTCTGCTGGCAAGTTGTTCCACACTCTTATCACCTTTTACCCTGAATGTATATCCACTAGTTTGTCTCATTCAATTTCAGTGGAAAAAGCCTACTTGCATTTACCCTATCCATACCCCTTATAATTTTGTATACCTCCATCAAATCTACCCTTATTCTCCATTGCTCCAAGGAATAAAGTCCATAACCTTTCTCTATAGCTCAGTTTAAGTCCTGGAAGCATCCTTGTAAATTTTGAAGACTCTGTTTTTAATTTGATAGCACAACACTTTCTTCCAACAATAGATGTTGCAATTTGGTAGCATCAAACCAGGGCAAGACTTACACGGTGAATAGTCGGATGCAGGTGACTGCTGCAGAACAAAGAAGGGGAGACATGTACATATTTCCATGAAACTGGCGACACAGCAGATAGGATGATAATGAGGATATTTGGTATACTTGCCTTCTTCATTTCGGGCATTAAGCACAGGAACAGGGACATTTTGTTCAACAGCAGAAGGAGTTGGTAAGATTGTGCACAGTTCTGGTCACCCAGCTATCAGAGATATTTAATTAAACTAGCAAAGCTGTCGAACAAATTCCAGATAATGTTACTAGAAATGGAAGGCTTGAGTTTAAGGAGAGGCCTGAGACTTTTGTCCCTGGTCCAGAGGCACCTAAAGGAAGGACTTTAGATGTTTATAAAATCATAAGGGTTATAGTCATATGACCTTTTTTCCAAGAGCAGGGGAATCCAAAACCAGATTTAAGATGCGAGGGAAAACATTCAAGAGGAACCTGAGGGGAAGCTTCCAATACCTGATCTTAGCCAAAAGGCCGAGAAGCACTGAGAGGCAGTTTCCTGACACAGAGGTGATGGGTAGATGGAATGAGCTGCCAGAGGACATGGTAGGTAGGGGACAATTGTAACATTTAAAGACATTTAGACAGGTACATGCATAGGAATGATTTATAGGCTGAATGCAAGCAATAAGACTAGTTTGGTTGGGATGGACAAGTTGGGCCAAAGAGTCTGTTTACATGCTGTAAAACTCTATGACTCCAAATAAGAACATTTATATTGCGGATTTTAAAGAGCAGTAACAGGCTCTTCCGGTCCACAAGCCTGTGCCACCCAATTGACCAACAATGTCCAGTATATTTTTTGAATGGTGGGAGGAAACTAGAGCATTCGGAGGAAGTCCACACTGACACGGGGAGAATGTACAAACTCCTTACAGGCAACACTCGATTTGAACCCCAGTCCCGATCGCTGGTGCTGTAACAGTGATGCGCTAACTGCTATGCTAACTATATTTGTTCTCAATTCATCACTCTATAGAGAGGAACGGTTCAGAGATTCTGTGGATAAATCGACACTCCTAAATGGCATGTTGCCCTCTGGGTCAGGGACCTCTGGGTTGAGTCCATAGCATTCTTAAATGGAAGGGTGAGGGGAGGGTGTGAAACGAGAGATGCTTGAGGGATGGGAAGCAGAGCAACAGAGCATATCATAGAGTGGTTGTGGAAAAAGATACTGTTAGGCCTGGAGAAAGAGAATTTGAATGCAGAGTATTATAGGAAGGGCAAATGAGGCTGGAGCATGGATTGGGGTGATCATATGAGGAGTGTTTGATGGCTCTGGGACTGCACTCGCTGGAGTTTGGATGAGTGAGGAGGAATTTCATTGGAACCTATCACATGGTCATGAAGAGGATGTATCCTATGGTGGGACTAGAGAAACCAGTCTCAGAATGCAAAAAGTCTTTTTAAAACAGAGGTGAAAAGGTATTTCTTTGACCAGAGGGTAGTGAACCTCTGGAATTCATTGCTGCAGATGGCCGTGGAGGTCAAGATTTTGGGTACATTCAAAACAGAGGTAGATCAGTTCTTGATTAGGAAGGAAACCAAGGGTAATGGCATAAGAATGGGATTAAAAAGGAAAGTAAATCAGCCTTGATGAAATGGTGGGGCAGGCTCAATGGCCAAATGACAAATCCCATTCCTAAATTTAAGGATTTTAACACAAAATTACTTTGATTATTGTAGGTTCAAAAGACACTTCCAAATCACTCAAAAGTTATTCCAGATGATTTTCAGATTTATTGTCAGAGTAAATACAACCCTGAAATTCTTTTTCCTGCGGGAGCGGCAGAATTATCACTTACTGGCAAAGCAAATAAACTGTACCCAATGTAAACATTTAAACAAATAAATGCAAACAAACTGACTGTGCAAAGAGAAAAAAATTAATAACATACAAAAATAAGAGTCCTTAAATGAGTTACTGATTGAGTTTCTCATTGAGGAGTCTGATAGAGGAGGAGTAGCAGCTGTTCCTGAACCTGGTGGTGCGAGTCTTGTGGCACCAATACCTCTTTCCTAATGGCAGCAGTGAGAACAGAATGTGTGCTGGGTGGCATGGATCCTTGGTGCTGATCTCCAATGGCAGCCTTCTCTGTAGATGTTCTCGATGGTGGGGAGGGTTTTGGTTGTGATGTCCTGGGCTGTGTCCACTACCTTTTGCAGAGCTTTCCACTCAGGAGTATTGGTGTCCCCACAATGCAGCCGGTCAGCACACTTTCCACCACACCTCTGAAGAAATTTGCCAGGATTTCTAACATCATACCAAACCTCATAAATTCCAGTGACTACTCCTTGGCACATAGGAAAGTTGATGAACACAAAGCTCTTGATCAAAAGGAAAGAGAGGAGAAAATGTGAGATTTCACAGAATTCTCTTGAAATTAATTGTAAATCAAAAGCACCAATTATGTACTCATCTCAGTACTCTTCTGAAGGTTACATCAATGTTGATATAAGAAAATAAATCTTAAAATCTACCAATGGTCAAGTTCAGATATATGCTCTCTGTGGTAAATCTGTGCAGTGAGAAAATAAACAATTTGTGCTCAGAGTTGATAATGACAGAGAGAGCAAATGTGGTGCTATTTCTGGCTTGAGGAATGGAAAAATCAGATGGACCTATCATTCCTGGCCACTGTCCAGAAATCTGGGAAATTGAGACCAGGATGACTTCTCTCTCTCTCTCTTTCAGTGGTTTCAAGAAATTGAGTACAGAGCAGTATTCTCAACCTTTTTTTTTCCTATTCACATACCACCTAAAATAATCCCTTACTAACCACAGACCACCCATGGCAATAGGCTGAGTGAGTGGAAAGATAAAGGCTGATAATCACTGCCCCTTTCCATCTCATGGTCACTCAGCCACCTGTCTCCTGCCTCTTGGGTGTGACTACCTGCTGTCAATCACCGTATCTGTCTCCCAAATGATCTAGATTTAATGGAACTCCAGCTTATTAACATGATTTGTAAAGCTGGATACACTTCTTGGCAGGTATAGTTATCAGGGATTTTCATGACTTCCTTAATTTCCCACATTCTATAAGTGGAGCAGACTGTTGCCCTGGCTCTCATTCCCATTACTCACTCTGCCCACATTAAAAATCCCTTAAGATCTCACCTGCACTTTCTTAATGAAGCCTTTTTATTTAAATTTCTCTATAAGCACAGAAACAGCCTTCTTTGGCATTCTAGTCTGTGCCAAACTTTTTTTTTTGCCTAGTTGCATTGACCTGCACCGAGTCCATAGCCCTCCATACTTCTCCTATCCACATATGTCCAAATTCCTCTTAAATGTTAAAACTGAGCTTGCATTCATCACTTCCACACTCTCTGTATGAAAAAGTTCCCCCTAAACTTTTCCCCTTTCACTCTTAACCCATGTCTTCTGATTTGTATTTCACCTTCCTTCTGCGAATAAACCTACCTACATTTCCTCTGTCTATCCCCTCATAATTTAAAAATATATTTATCATATCTCCCCTCATTCTTCAATGCTTCAGAGAATAAAGTCCTATCTTGTTTAACCTTTCCTTGTAACTCAGTTCCTGAAATCTGGGCAACACCCTAGCAAATCTTTGCACTCTTTCTACCGTATTGATATTTTTCCTGTAGGAAGGTGACCAAAACTGCACACAACCCTCTAAATTTGACCTCACCAATGTCTTATACAATTTTACCATGATATCCCAACTCCTATATTCAATACTTTAAAGCTCTCTTTAAAACCCTATCCACCTGTGACACCACTTTCAGGGAATTATGCATCTGTATTCCCAGATCCCTCTGCTCTATGGCACTCCTCAGTGCCCGACCATTTACCATGCGTGTCCCTTCTTGGTCTGTCCTTCCCCTCACACTTGTCTGCATTAAATTCCATCTGCCAATGTTCACCCCATTTTCCCAGCTGGACCAGATCCTTCTGCATGCTTTGAAAACCTTTTCCGCCCACAACTCCTCCAAACTTGGTTGCTTTCCTTTGATTATGATACCCTGCTAATTTTATTTCATTAGCTTGATCAATAATGCTCTTCATTCTCCTCACAAAGTAAGAGAAAGGACACCACGCAACTTTTGCAGGGGGACACAGGTGATGCTGCAATCTGGAGGAAAGCATAACTTGCTGGTTATAATAGGTTAGTAATTGCTATTAGAATAAACTGCTCTGTACAATTTAGGATCATTTTAATGTTTAAAAACTCGAGGTTACAGTCACAATAATTCCTGCTTTGCTTTGTATTGCAAATGAAGAGGGAACTAATCGTTGGCAGCTCGCATCTTCGGACGCGATGTCGTGTGCCCCTCCGCATTGTCGAGGGGCTGATGTTGGATGAGACGGTTCTCCGACCAGCATTCTGCACTGCGTGTGATCGCATCAACGTGTGCTTGTCGGACCCTGACGCCCGCTCACACCCCATCGTCTTGAGGCAGAGTCGCCAGCGAGTGCCGCAGTCACCCGGGCGCACGGACCTACCCGTCTTGGCAGCCAAGTCTACCCCCCTCCCCCACCCAATCCTCCATCTGCCTCATCCTTTCCCCTCCCCGAGCGTCCGTCACCCGAGTCCGACAGGAAGGATCCGCAGCACCGATGCCAAAGGAGAGCAGCGCCTGCAGTGAGAGGGAGGCGGAGAGCGGGCCAGCGCCACCCGAACGCCTCTCCCCACAGACTGGGGGAGTGGAGAAGATGGCCTCTTCTCCCTCCTCCTCTCCTTCCCCCTCCTCTCCTCAGGGAGGCAGGATCTCTCCAACCCCGCCACACCGCATTCGCCAGGTGGGTTCTAATGATCGCAAACACATTTTAGGGCCGGAGAGGGGGTGAAACAGTTCTCTCGCATTATTTATCCTGCTCAAAGGGGAGGGGAAAAGAGCGAAGAAACCTTTCGAAGCGCTTCATCCCCGAGGTGGAGTTGTTTGCCTTGAATGGTTGCGTTCGCCTCCCCTGGTCTCGGGGGCCGGGGGCAGCCCCGTGAGCGTGGTCTCGGCGGCCGGGGGCAGCCCCGTGAGCGTGGTCTCGGCGGCCGGGGGCAGCCCCGTGAGCGTGGTCTCGGCGGCCGGGGGCAGCCCCGTGAGCGTGGTCTCGGCGGCCGGGGGCAGCCCCGTGAGCGTGGTCTCGGCGGCCGGGGGCAGCCCCGTGAGCGTGGTCTCGGCGGCCGGGGGCAGCCCCGTGAGCGTGGTCTCGGCGGCCGGGGGCAGCCCCGTGAGCGTGGTCTCGGCGGCCGGGGGCAGCCCCGTGAGCGTGGTCTCGGCGGCCGGGGGCAGCCCCGTGAGCGTGGTCTCGGCGGCCGGGGGCAGCCCCGTGAGCGTGGTCTCGGCGGCCGGGGGCAGCCCCGTGAGCGTGGTCTCGGCGGCCGGGGGCAGCCCCGTGAGCGTGGTCTCGGCCGCCGGGGGCAGCCCCGTGAGCGTGGTCTCGGCCGCCGGGGTGGGGGCAGGTCAACCCTCACGACACGAAACTGGGTGGACTCGTCGCTTCAAATAGAGTATTCGCGCTGTCGTATCCGTGGCTGAAAATCCAGATCACAAGAAATCTCTCCGATTTGATAGTGAAACATGTTTATTTTGGGAATTAATCACTCTGTAAGAATCGTTGTCCGCTGTCTTTCTCATTTGTGAATGGGGCGCGGAAAAGAGAGGTATCCTGCCACTCGCACAGTTGAAATGGGCACGATTTGCCCAACACGCGGGATACTATTGCATGTGCGTCAGGTAATTTGGGGTGGCGAGCATTTGATCATTGCTGACAAATAAACGAACAAACCCGAAGGAGACCTGCAATTTTGATCCTGGAATAGGAGTCGAGAAGCCGCTCAGTTGTGTGCAAATTGCAGTTTCGTTTGCATTCGTCTAATGAACTCCTGCGAAAAGCGCGATTGCCCAGAAGTCGTGGCTGACACCGACAGCGCGAGTGATCGGAGGGGTTGACAAGGGGCGCATCTGCTGCCCTGTGCATGTTTTCATGGACGCGAGCAGCACATTGAGGGACGGGAACTTCAATATTTTGTGCCCAATCCCACTGAAAGTCTGAATTCTCTGAGCTACACAGTTTTAATGGCGTGGTGTGTCATCGTGACGAGCTGAACAATCTCTGCAAAAAAATGTTTGAAGTGTTCTAACATTTACGACTTTTAGAATAATTGTTTAAGTATTTGCATTTCAACATATTTTAATTAGATTGTAAGATTGATTTAAAAGCATTTCATTGACAAACTTTTAGCTTTTTAAGACCATTTATGCTGAATATACAAACTATAACCCCTTTTCCACTGGCCCTGGAATTAACCTGGAATAGACTGGGACAGGCTCCTGTGGAAAAGGAGCACTGTCCAAACACAGTGGAAAAGAGAGCTGAAAGTCACCCATTTCCAGTTGAAGGTCGAACACTCTGATCCTAGAGACAGTCATGATCAGTGGAAAAACAATTAGTTTCCCAGTTAAGGGTGGCCCAGTGGAAACCCCACAAAGGGCTTCCAATTCTGGGACACTGCGCGGCCAGTAAGTGGGATGCCAGTGGCTTTAAAGTAATAGCGTTGCCCACCTCAGTCATGAAACAAACCCATTGAACTTTATGCCCGACCTTTTTGATTTATGACATTTTGTCTTAGTATTTAGAGGTCCATAATTCTTTGATAAACAGAAGAATAACTGCATGTCTGTTTAGATTTCTCTAAAATGTTTGACATATATTAAAAAAAACATGCTTTTTTGTTTCCTGCCTTTGAGAAATCTTCTTCATGAATAGTCTATTTGATAACTGTGTTGCCCAGCTCACAGAACATCTAAGAAAGAGTATTGTCTGCAGCTCACATCAGAAGAGGGCAAATATTTGCCAAGGAGCTTAATGTAAGTGGAGGGATGGGTCAGTAAGTTTGCAAAGGACACAAAGGTTGGAGGTGTAATGGTTTGTGTCGAAAGTTGTCATAGGTTACAACAGGATGCAGAGTTGGGCAGAAAAGTGGCAGATGGAGTTCAATCCAGATAACTATAAGGTGATGCATTTTGGAAGGTCAAACTTGAAGACTGAGTACAGGGTTAATGGCATGGGGTTGGAGGATAATTAGGATTCTTAAAAATGTGAAAGAGCAGTGGGATCTTGGAGGTCCAAATCTATAGATCTTTCAAGTTTGCTGTGCAGGTTGCTAGGGTAGTTGAGAAGGCCTATGGTATGCTGGCATTCATTCATTGGGGGATTGCGCTCAAGAGTCATAAGATAATGTTGCAGCTCTGTAAAACTTAGGTGAGACCACACTTAGAGTATTGAGCTGTGTTCCATTCTCTTTTCAGAAAGGGTATGGAAGCTATGGAATGGGTGCAGACAAGGTTTATCAGGATGTTGTCTGGATTGGAGAGTGTATCTTATGAGCCAAGGTTAGCAGAATTAGGCCCTTTCTCTTTGGAGTGAAGAAGGATGAGGGGTGACTTATCAGAGGTTAAAAGAGGCATAGATAAAGTTGTCAGCCAGCACCTTTTTCCTGGAGTGAGAGTTGCAAACACCAAAGGACATCTGTACCAGGTGAAGGAGGAAAGTTTAGGGAGATTTCAGGGATGATTTTTTTTTAACAGTGTCGTGGGTAGCTGGAACACATTGCCAGGGGTGGTGGTTGAGGCTAGTACAGTAGGAACATTTAAAACACTTTTGGTCAGACATACAGATGCGTTTATATAAAAAAAAAAGGGTCATGAGTATGAGCTTGGGAAGGTTTAATTTAGCTGAGTAGGTTTAAATAGGTAGACGCATTGAAGGCTGAAGGGTCTGTATTGTGCTGTAATGTTCAATTGCATCTCCCTTTCCACCAACTCCTCCATCATCTGATCCAACACTCTGGTTTCCATCCCCTAAAGACCTTGTTTATATCCTCCCCAACAGCTCGAGAAAACTTGCCCACAAGGATGTTGGTCCTGATCAAGTACAACCTGTCCGTTTTGTACAAGTTGTATTTTCCCAAGTAGAGGTACCAAAGATTCACAACTCTGAACCCCTGCCCTCTACACCAATTCTTCAGCCATGCATTCCTCTTCCATATCTTCCCCTTCTTGCTCTCACTGGTGTGTGGCACAGACAGCAATCTAGAGATTACCACCCTTGAGTTCTGCTTTTTGGCTTCCATCCTAACTCGCTATATTCACTCTTAAGGACGTCATCCCTTTCCTATTAATGTCATTGGTACTAATGTTTCTCTTTTAATTTAGACCTACAGCATAGTAACAGGCCCTTTGCCACCCAAATTCCCAAATTAGTCTACAACACTGTTTGCTTTGAAAGGTGGGATAAAACCTGAGCACCCAGAGGAAACCCATGCAGACGTGAAGAGAATGTATAAACTTCTTACAGACAGTGGGTTGCTAGCTCTGTTATAGCATTGTGCTAACTGCTATGCAAACTGTACCATGACCTCTGGCTGGTCTCTCTCTCTCTCTCTCTCTCTCTCTCTCAAGTATGCCATGGACTCCACCCAATATGTCCTTGGCACCTGGGAGGCAACTAATGATCTGGGATGCTTCATCACCTTCATTTGACCAATGATTCCTCTATCATTGTTCTTCCCGAACTCCACCCCTTCCCTTCTGTGCCCCAGATCCAGACTTTGCGTGAGTGACCTGGCTACTGTGGCTTTCTCCTGGCTCATGTGCTTCAATTTGCATACTGTTGGAGAGGAAACAATGTTATTGAGGAGAATGGCCACAGGAGTATCTGCACTGACTGCCCATTCCCTTTTTTCCTTCTTGGTTCAATGTTGTCTTGCAAGCCAGCCTTGCACAAGCACTCCCAAGTCCCTCTGCACAATAGCATACTGCATGCTTTCACCATTTAAATAATAACCTGATTTCCTCTTTTACCTTCCAAAGTAGATGACCTCCCATTTACCAACATTGTGCTTCATCAGCCAGACACTTGCCCACTCAGTTAACCGATAATTTGTATCTCTCTGCAAACTGTCCAGATCCTCTGTACAATTTGCTTTTCCACTTAATTTAACATCATCAGTAAACTTGGATACACCACCCCTCTGCCTTATCACTAATGTATATTGTGAACAGTGATCGGTCTCACACCAATCCCTTTGGCACTCTGCTCAATACTGCCAATCATAGAAGCACCAATTTGTCCTGAACTCTCTGCCTTCTGTTGGTTAACTCTGTGCTGATACATTACCCCCAACTCCATGCATATTTATGAATTTCTTTTATGAGGCATCTTGTAAAAGCCTTCTCGAAATTGAAATATACAAATTCCAGCTATTCTCTCTGCTCTGTGCTTGTTCTTTCATCAAAAAACTCCAGTTAATTTGTCCTTCCTAAATCTATGCTGTTTTTGCCTGATGGAACAATTTCCATCCAAATGTCTTGCATAATATTTCTTAATGATTGATTCAAGCATTTTTCTAATTGTAAACATGACTTGCAATTACTTGCTACTTGCCCTAAAAGTTACCTGCTTAGAAAATGGTGTGAAATTTTGATATTTTCCATTTTGGTTGGGACCTGCCCAGGGTGCAAAGAATTTTGGTGTATTATCACAAACCGTTCTTTTGCCATTCTTTCAGTATTGTCGGATGCTTTCCATCACAAAATTCCTTGTTTTGCAGCAGCATAATTTTTGTAAACCACATTTCAAAATAAATAAAAATAGTGCAAGAAAAGGAAAGACAAGGCGAGGTAGTGCCTGTGGATCATTGATCATTCAGGAATCTTATGGCAGTGGGGAAGAAGGTGTCCCTGTGCTGCTGAGTGCTTGTCTTTGGGCTTCTGCACCTTTTCCTCGATGGTAGCAGAGTGAAGAGGGCCTGGCCTGGGTGGTGGGGCTCCTTGAGGCTAGAAGCTGCTTTCTTAAGGCATCACCTCTTGTAGAAATCCTTGATGGATTGAAGTCTGGTGCCCATGATGTTGCAAGCTGAGTTAACAACCCTCTGGAGTTTGTCCTGTCCTGATTCTAATTCTGTTCAAGGACTCAGCCTTTACCAACTCCTCCTCCCCCTCATAATCCAAGTGAGCCAAGTTATCTTGAGCCTCCCTTTTCCACTATATATATAAAAAAAATTAAAAAAAACTTCTCCTATCTTCTTTTGTTTTGTGCTAATTTGTTTCAGAATCTTTCATTCCTTCCTTTATTGTTGCTTGTGGTTCTTTATTTGCTTTTTAAAGTTTTCCCAATCTTCCAGTTTCCCACGACTCTTGGTAAATTTATATGTGTGAGATTTTAATTTGATGCCTTTCCTTGTTATCCACGGCTCTTGACTATTCTTTCCTTGTTTTAAACTGGAATATACTTTTGTTGATCACTGTGAAACATCTCTGAAGGCCTTCCACAGTTCCACCATATTGCTTGTGTTCCCTGTTTATGCTAACTAACTCCTCCCCATCCCATTGTAGATTCTTGTTTAGGCATAATACTGATTTTAGATCAAACAATTGCCCCCCTCATTTGGATGCGAAATCCAGTCGTACTGTGATCACTTTTTTCCGCGAGGATCTCTGGCAACAATATCATTAATTTTATCTGTCTCATTGCACAGGATTTTTTATTTCAGATAGGATGTTCCCTTGTAGATTTTGTGACATGCTGTTCAAAACAAAAAGCCATCACATGACTTCTACGAACTCCTCCTCAGGACTTCCTCAACTACTTTGAATTGCAAATTCTATGTGGAGCTTCAAGTCTCCCATGACAACTGTCATCCCATGTTAGTATTTGGTGGCCTGTTGATTACTTCTACCAGTGATTTTTTTTCCCTCCCAATTTACTATTCTTGATTTCTACTCAGATGGATTTAACATTTTGTTCTTAGAGCTTGTATCATTTTACACCATCACCCTGATCTCACCCTACCCCACCTCTCTTACCTTCCTAAGTATCATTCTGAATTACCTAATTCCCTTGGATATTTAATGCCCAGTGATCTCCATACTGCAATTACATTGATCCTGGTCCTACTGAGGGGCAGACCATCTGGTTTGCCCTGGTTATATATTCCCCAAAACAAGTTCCAGTTCCCCAAGGATCTGAAACCACCTCTGCTAAAGCCATGTTTACCTTCAAACTATTTTGCCATTTCTTTTCTGACCAGCGTGCCACGCAGAAACTGAGATTACAAACTTTGAGGTCACTGAAAGAAGAGGTTGTAACCAGGGTGATGGGAATCCCTCAGGATGATGGCTGCCTTTGGAAAACAGTGTCTCACATTGCATGTTTACAGTGGATGGAGGTCAGTGTCTGTGATGGATTTGGCTATGTTTGGCACTTCCTTCAGCCTTCTGCATTCCTGGACACTTGAGGTTCCAGATCAGGCTATGATATAACCGGTCAGTATACTTTCCATAGTACATCTGTAGATGTTCAATAGAAAATTCGATGACATGCCGGATCTGCTCAGACTTGTGCACAATTGCTTCAATGTGCTGGCTCCAGAAGAGTTCCTCTGATATGTGGACTCTCAAGAACTTGAAGATCAATGAAGATTCCTGGGCTTTCCCTTCAAGTCCACATCTTATCTTGCTGATGTTGAGAGCAAGGTTGTTATTCTGACACCAGATTCTCAATATCCATCCAATATTCTGATTCATCATTAACCAATATTCTGTCAGTAATGATGTTAGCGAATTTATGGATTGCTTTGGAGCTGAACTTGGTGACCCAGTTGTGAGTGCAGAGGGAATAGAGCAGGGGATTAAACACACAACCTCAAGAGTGGTGAAGAGGTGTTTGTTATGCTTATCTTCGTAGGTCAGGGAGTTGTATTCAAATAAGGTGGAAGTACATGCAATGCCCTGTCAAAGGAAGTAGTAGAGGTGGGGATGTCTAACTAACATGTGAAAGGCATTTAGATAGTTACATGGATGGGGAAGTTCAGAGGGAGATGTGTGAATGCAGGCAAATGAGACTGGTTTGGTTAGCATGTGCAAGTTGGGCCAAAGGACCTGTTTCCATGGTGTAGAACTTTGTGTAAAGTGGTGATTTAAGTAATCATGACTTCATGGAAATGATGCATGAATGCAAGACCTTCCATTTACTTGCTTGTGGACAAATATTTTGAAGAATGATAAAAGCTATTCTCAGGAACACTTTTTGAATGAATCTGTAAGCATCGAGAGATGAGGCTTCATCATATTCTACATCATTCTTGTCTTTGAAAAACGCTTGTTATTTTCAATGAGAACTTTGCAAATTCTGTTTATCCTGAAACTAAAGGAAAATCACCTGAAGTATATACAAGTGTTGTATTTCTGTCATAGTTGTCCCAGTTATTGCCAAGGAGAGTAAAAATCTCCTTGGCATGTGCAACATTCTGAGATATATCCTTGAAGTGTTTTGTGCTTTGTCTCTAATATACCTCTAATATTGGGGCATTTGACACTCCATCACTGTACCCAGGGAGCGGCTAGTTCATTGAAGTGTATGATTTGTACCTTTTCAGACTTCGTAGTAATGCGATGCCATTACTATTCCTTGTTAGCACAGGAAACATCAAGATTTTTCCTTTTTCACAAAGTATAGGAGGAGAAGGCCCATCGACTGCTCTGTCACTTCAATCATCAGCTGATCCATCCACTCCCATCCCAGATTTTTTTGCCCATAACCCGTGGTGCCCTGACTAATTAAATACCTGTCAATCTCTTCCTTAATTAAATACACCCAGTGACCTTGTTTCCACAGCCGCCTGTGGCAATAAGTTCCATAGACACATGACCCACGGACTAAAGACATTTTTCCTCATTTCTGTTTAAATTTGATGCCCTTTTATTCTGAAGTTATGCTACCTTGTCCTAGAATTCCCCTACCCTGGGAAACATCCTTGCCACATCTTCTCTGTCCAGGGCTTCTAGAATTTGCAATGCCTCTATGAAGTCCTAAAGTGTCTTTTGAAAGTCCAAGTACTCAACATCCACTGCATCTCCGTGTCTCCTACTTGTAATTTTTTTGAAAAGATCACAATAGGTTTGCCAAGCATGATTTTCCTTTAAGGAAATCTTACTGACTTAGGCCTATCTTTTCATGAACCTCCAGGTATTCCACAACCTTGTCCTTGATAATCAACTCCAATAGCTTCCAACCCACCGATTCCATGTTAATAGTTCTATAATTTCCTTGGCCCCTTCTTAAACTGCAGAGTGACATTCGCGATCCTCGGGTTCAACCGAACCATGCCAGACTACATTGATTCCTTGAAGAATATTACCAATGCCTCCATAATCTCTGCAGCAACCTCCTTCAGGACCCAAGGTGCATTCCATCCAGTCGGGAGACTTCTCTATCCTTAGACTATTCAGTTTCCCAGTACACTCTCTCTTGTGATCTTGACCACATTCTCTCCTTTTCTGAGAAAGCCAGGAGAGACAAGAATGCTACTTATGTCTTCACAGTGAGGACTGATCCAAAATATTAATTCATTTCCTTTGCCATCTCCTTGTCTCCCATTACAATTTCTCCAGTGTCATTTTCTATTGGTCCTATGTCTACTTTGCTCTCTTACTCTTTATAAATTTAAAAAGCTTATCGATTCCTCTTTGATATTACTTGCATTTCATAATTCATCTTTTCCTTCCAAATCGCTGCCTATGTTGTCTTCTCCAAGTTTTTAAAAGGTTTCCAGTCCTCGATCTTTTTACATCAGTGTTCACTCAGAAAACTAGCACAGAGTCATGGAAAGCAAGAAAAACAAGCAGTGAGGTCATGGAAGCCATACAGATTAAAGAGGAGGAGATGCTTGCTGTCTTAAAGCAAATAAGGGTGGATAAATTTCCAGAGCCTGACGAGATATTCCCTTGGACGTTGAGGGAGGCAAGTGTAGAAATTGCATGGGCTCTGGCCATGGGTGTGGTGCTGGAGAATTGGAGGGGAGCTTGTGTTGTTCAGTAACTCCAAAAGTAACCCCTTAGGCCGATGAGCCTGATGTCAGTACAAGTCCATATCACTTTATCTGTGATTTCGAAAATTGAAGATTTTTTTTTAACTGCGTATACAGTATATTTTCAGGTGTTCTAGAGAGAGTGAGAACGTGGCTCGGGGAGAGAGCCGCAGCATAGCCTGGGCAGGTGAGCAGGGAAAGATCCACAGCGCAACTCAGGCAGATGAGCAGGGAGACAGCACGGCTCAGGCGGGGAAGGCTAACCAGGTTAGGACTTTATTCCCTGGAGCATCGAAGAATGAGGGGAGACGTGATAGAGGTATTTAAAATTATGAGGGGGATAGATGGAGTAAATGTAGATTTACTTTTTCAACCGAGAGGAGATGAGATACAAACCAGAGGATGTGGGTTAAGATTGAAAGGGGAAAAAGTTTAGGAGGAACATGAGAGTGAACTTCTTCAGAGAGTGGTGGGAGTGTGGAATGAGCTGCCACCTGAAGTGGTGAATGTGAGCTCAATGTTAACATTTTAGAGAATTTGGACAGGTACATGGATTTTTAAGAGTTGGAGGGCTATGGACTGGCAGAAAAATGGGACATGGCAGAAAAATGGTTTGGCACAGTCTAGAATGGCCGAAGGGACTTGTTTCTGTGCTGTAATGTTCTATAATTCTATGTTTTTTGTGTTTTTTTGGGGAAGTTGAACTAGACAAGGACTGAGACATAAAATGATGGGGCCTTGAGATATGTTGAAGAGTAGAAAGACCTTTAGGTACATACATCATTCCCTGAAAGTGATGGACATGGTAGTGATGAAGGTGTGTGGCATACTTCCCTTTTTTTGGATGGGGATGTCTTGTTAAAGATGTGTGGAATGTTGGTGAGACGTAACTGTAATATTGTGCCGTTCTGGTCGCCAAACTAGGTTGACCCTGGGTAACGAACAGTTTCTGTTTTTATTGATGTCCAAAAATTGAATTTGCCTGGGAGTTAGAAAACACAAAAATTCAGTCGGCATGGTAACAATATCTCCACTGTATTGTAACAAGACAGATTGGTATGAGTGAGTATAACATTATGGGAGCTTAGGGGTGTCCATAAGTCAGGCATTCAAAACTGAGGAATTCAGAATCAGGAAAAATAATAGTGCATGAAAAGTAAGGCACTATGGAAAGGATGTGGTTAAGCTAGATGCGGAAAAGATTCACAAGGGTGTATCTAACATCTCCACCTTCTTGAAATTGACATGGTCCATACTTCATATATACCTCCACATTCTTCTCCTTGGTGAATATCCATATCCCTTGGCTCCACACCTAGATTATTCCTTTGGTCCTTCGATGGCTTGCTCTTTGCCCAAATATTCTTTTGCTCCTAATATAATGGCATAGATAAGGTAAATAGTCGTAGTCATTTTTTCCCCAAAAGGGAGGGACAATCTAAAATTTGAGGGCATGGATTTAGAAGCACAGAACGCAGCTGGACAGAAAACAGCCCATTTGGCCCCTGTGCCAAC
Organism: Narcine bancroftii; assembly: GCF_036971445.1. Lineage (NCBI taxonomy): Eukaryota > Metazoa > Chordata > Chondrichthyes > Torpediniformes > Narcinidae > Narcine > Narcine bancroftii. The sequence continues at coordinate 221,577,452 of NC_091471.1, forward strand.
CATCTCCTTCGTCCCACTGACCTGCTCTCATTCTATAGCCCTCCAGTCCTCGTACGTCCACCTATCTATCCAATTTACTCATAAAACACAATCAAGCCACATTCACCACATCAGATGGCAGCTTATTCCACCCTCCCACCCCTCTCTGAGTGAAAAACTTACCCCTAATGTTCCTCCTAAATCGTTCCCCTTTCAACTTAAAACTATGACCTCTCATTTTTATCTCCCCCAATCTCAGTGGAAAAAGCCTATTTGCATCCACTCTGTCTATATCTTTCATAATCTTGAAAACCTTGATCAAATCACCCCTAATTTTTCTACACTCCAAGGAATTAAGTCCTAATCTATTTAATCTTTCCCTGTAACTCAACTCCTGAAGACCCAGCAGCATCCTAGTAAATCTTCTCTGCACTCTTTCAATCTTATTGATATCCTTCCTGTAGTTTGGCGACCAGAACTGCACACACGATTCCAAATTTGGCAGTACCAATGTCTAACAACAACTTCAACAGAACAACCCAACTCCTACTATACTTAATACTTTGATATTTATAAATGCCAAGATATCAAAAGCTTTCTTTACAACCCTGTCCACGAGTGTCACCACCTTCAGGGAACAATGTATCTGCACTCCTAGATCCCTCTGCTCCTCCACATTCCTCAGTGGCTTATTATTTATTGGATATCTCCTACCTTGGTTTTCCCTTTCAAAATGCATCATCTCACACTTGTCTGCATTAAACTCCATCTGCCACTTTCTGGCACATTTTCCTAGCTGGTCCTGATCCAGTTGCAAGCTTTGATAACCCTCCTCGCTGTCCACAATGCCTCCTATCTTTGAATCATCAGGAAACGCGCTGATCCAAATCACAACATATCCCATCCCAACACAGATCCCTGAAGCACGCTGCTGGCCACAGGCCTCCAATCTAAGAGGCAACCATCCACTACCACTCCCACACAGCCAATTTCAAAACAAGGGGAAAGATTTAAAAGGACCTGAGGAGCCCTTTCTTCACGCGGAGGGTGGTGGGTATATGGAATATGCTACTGAAGGAGATGGTAAAGGCTGGAGAATTGTAATATTTCAAAGATATTTAGAAAAGCATATGGACAATACAGTGGCAATATTGTTAAAATTTTGACTGATTATTTTTGCCAGCTTGAGGGCAAAATTGAGGTATGGACAGCTGTAAAAACGGAACCTTTTTGTTACTCAAGGACACTCTATATTCCTCAATGAACTTGTTTATTTGTAGTGCCTATTTCATTAATACATCTTGGCATACAAGATTAGCTGATCTTGCAATATTTACTTTTTGCTATTACAGGAATTTGCCAGCCTTGAAGCCTTGCTAATTATCTTTTAAAAGACTTCCACTTGTCAGATGTAATTTTATCCACAGTATATGCTCTTGGTCTCCTTGCCAAGTCTTCTCTTTTTTTGAATATTTTATTTCTAGTTTTTCCACAAAACTCCAACAATTATCAGTATCATCCACATCATTATCAATGATATCCACATGAATTACATTTCGTATTTGTTGATTCCTTCCAGTAGTCTTCTCATGGAATTTGAGTGTTTATTTTTTTTAAATCTCCCCTTTTTCTCCCCCCCCCCCGCCCCAATGTTTAACACCCAACTAATTACACTTGCACACAATGACTAAGATACTCACAACGAAGGTATGAAACTTGTATTTGAGGTTTTGTGGGCTTGTCGATTCACAGCAGCCTTCCTTTTTCTGCAGCTTTTCCTGGTTGGAATGGGATGGACCCCTTCCACTCCATCACCGATGGAGGGGTGAATTTGGAGGGTAAGGGTGGTGAGGCACAGTGGTCCACGCGACAACTGAGTCCCCATGTAGGGCTGTGAGACCTTCATAAAAGTACTATATTGTTTCCTTAAATTGTAGGAAATTTTTTCCCGGGGAACACAGCTCTGCATTTCTGTGTTCCAACATTCAATGCTCAAGCAGGAGTCGGACTTCCAGGCAACCGCTATACACTTCCTGGCCACTGCCATTGTTATCGTGATAAATTGGGTTTGAAATTTGGGCAGCTTCATTGTAAGTCTTGCATCCGTTATGTTTCCCAACAGGAAGAGATCTGCGTCCTGTGGGAACTCTTTGCTTATAATTTTTTTTCCCCAGGGGTTTGCCCATTTCCACCCAAAAGGGTCTCACCTTGGCACATGTCCAAGTTATCTGTGCCAGGTCCCCTCTGTACCATCAAAATCAGTCTTCCCCTGATCTTTTTCCATATCAACTTTGAATCTTATAAGATTCTAGTCATGTTTTTTCCAAAAGTGTTCCCCAATTGATACTTCCATCAGTTGCCCAATTGAATTTCCTCAGTAAGGTCAAGTACAGTGCCTTTCAGTTGGGATAGTTTGCATATTGTCCAATGAAAGCTTGCGATTTGCTTAAAAATGGTACATATTTAAAGCAAATAGAAAATTGTGAGATCACAGAGAATTTACATTATTACTATTTTGGACAACTCACACCAACTCAGGAGATGATCCCTCCACAACATCCTTCCTTTCTGCAGCTGTGATAGTCAACATGCCTTTGCCTCACAAGCCTAATTGAGTATTTCAAGGGGATTATAAAGTAAATTAATCAAGGTAAGGTGATGAATGCAGTGTGTATGGGCTTTTGTTTATCATTTGCCAAGTCCCCCATGGTAGGCTCATTCAAAAAGTCTTGAGGCATAGAATCTAGGGAACCTTAGCTGCTTGGATTCAAATTTGGCTTCCCTACACAAAACAGAGGGCAGTAGAAGATGGATATATTCTGCCTGGAGGTTGGTGACTAGTGGTGTTCTGGGTTCCCTGTTCTTCGTGATTTTTTTTAGTGTCTGTGTAATTGAGAGAGAGAGAGGCGCGCGCGCGCGCACACACACACACACACACACACACACACACACACACACACACACACACACACACACACACACACACACACACACACACACACACACACACACACAAATGTGTATAATAAATACCTGTATGTGTGTGATACAGGTACACAATCCTTTATCTGGACATCTAAAATCCGGCAAGTGGGGAGAAAGGTGGCAGCGCGAGTTCGGCGGATGAGAGACCGGCAGCACGAGTTGGGTGTGCAAGGAGGGAGACTGGCAGCGCAAGTCGGGCGGGTGAGGGGGGGGGCGGATGGAGACAGCAGGGTGACTGGAAGGGGATGGGGTGGATATGGCAGCTCAATTTGGGTGGGCTTAAATCTGGCTTTCCGAAATCCATAAAAATCTGAAATTCAGAACACACTGTCCCCCCAATGGTTCCGGATAAAGGATTGTGTGTGTGTGTGAGAGTTTATCTTTCTTTGGCTTGGCTTCGCGGACGAAGATTTATGGAGGGGGTAAAAGTCCACGTCAGCTGCAGGCTCGTTTGTGGCTGACAAGTCCGATGCGGGACAGGCAGACACGGTTGCAGCGGCTGCAGGGGAAAATTGGTTGGTTGGGGTTGGGTGTTAGGTTTTTCCTCCTTTGCCTTTTGTCAGTGAGGTGGGCTCTGCGGTCTTCTTCAAAGGAGGTTGCTGCCCGCCAAACTGTGAGGCGCCAAGATGCACGGTTTGAGGCGATATCAGTCCACTGGCAGTGGTCAATGTGGCAGGCACCAAGAGATTTCTTTAGGCAGTCCTTGTACCTTTTCTTTGGTGCACCTCTGTCACGGTGGCCAGTGGAGAGCTCGCCATATAACACGATCTTGGGAAGGCGATGGTCCTCCATTCTGGAGATGTGACCCACCCAGCGCAGCTGGATCTTCAGCAGCGTGGACTCGATGCTGTCGACCTCTGCCATCTCGAGTACTTCGACGTTAGGGATGAAAGCGCTCCAATGGATGTTGAGGATGGAGCAGAGACAACGCTGGTGGAAGCGTTCTAGGAGCCGTAGGTGATGCCGGTAGAGGACCCATGATTCGGAGCCGAACAGGAGTGTGGGTATGACAACGGCTCTGTATACGCTTATCTTTGTGAGGTTTTTCAGTTGGTTGTTTTTCCAGACTCTTTTGTGTAGTCTTCCAAAGGCGCTATTTGCCTTGGCGAGTCTGTTGTCTATCTCATTGTCGATCCTTGCATCTGATGAAATGGTGCAGCCGAGATAGGTAAACTGGTTGACCGTTTTGAGTTTTGTGTGCCCGATGGAGATGTGGGGGGGGCTGATAGTCATGGTGGGGAGCTGGCTGGTGGAGGACCTCAGTTTTCTTCAGGCTGACTTCCAGGCCAAACACTTTGGCAGTTTCCGCAAAGCAGGACGTCAAGCGCTGAAGAGCTGGCTCTGAATGTGCAACTAAAGCGGCATCGTCTGCAAAGAGTAGTTCACGGACAAGTTTCTCTTGTGTCTTGGTGTGAGCTTGCAGGCGCCTCAGATTGAAGAGACTGCCATCCGTGCGGTACCGGATGTAAACAGCGTCTTCATTGTTGGGGTCTTTCATGGCTTGGTTCAGCATCATGCTGAAGAAGATTGAAAAGAGGGTTGGTGCGAGAACACAGCCTTGCTTCACGTTATTGTTAATGGAGAAGGGTTCAGAGAGCTCATTGCTGTATCTGACCCGACCTTGTTGGTTTTCGTGCAGTTAGATATTATATATGACTTGAATGAAGAAGTGGAAAGGTGGGACAGTAAATTTGCAGATTATCAAAGGCTGGAGAAGTTGTGGATTGTGTTGAACCTTGCTTTAGGTAATGGGATAGGGACAGGATGCAGAGTTTGCGAAGAAATCACAAATGGAGTTTAATGTAGATAAATGTTCAGTGAAGCTCTTTGGAAGGTTGAGGTTGTAGGCAGAGGATGTGGTGAAAGGCAGGATTATTAACAATGAACAGAGTACAGGTCCATAGTAAGAGACAAAATTCTAAAACAGACAATGGATGTTTTTTTTTAATAAAATGAGCCTGAAAGTTCTTTGTGTTAATGCAAGGAACATTTGTAGAAAGGTGGATGAATTAATTGGTACCTTTTAACAGTTATATGCATCTTCCCCAGTCTCTCTCTTTTCTGATCCATCTGTCTCCTTTCCTTCAGCTGCCCTGCCTTCCTTTCCTTCTATCAGCGATACCTTTCCTAAGTCTTCTGCCCTCTTTTTGCTCTCCCTTTTCATACTCTTCTTCTACCCTCCCACCTGTATCCTCTACCTCTTGCATGTTAGCCTGTGCCTTCCCCTTGATCCTCCAAAATATTCCATATGGAATTTAAACTGAAGTTGGGGGAAGGATGTGGTTAAGAAGGAGATTTTAGAAGAAGAGCAGTCTGAAATTTAACTGGGTCTGGTTGTGTGAATATGGTAGGGTGAAGATTATTCCATGCTTTAATTGTGTGGGGGAAGAATGAATTGCTGTACACAACTGCCTTGAAAGATGGCACTACAAATTGGGTTGCATGTACTCGTCTGTTTCCAGCAGGCTTGGTGTACAACTGGTAATCTATATTGAGCTGGTATTTAGCATTTTGTAAAAGCAGGTCAGGCTTCACATCTGTCTTGGAGAGATCCCCACTTTAATGAATCCAAGAGCTTTGTATCACTCACTTCTCCTCCATATGTATTAGTGAAGAATTGGCCTGCCTGTCTCTGGACTCATTTGATGGTAGTAGTGTTTTTGTTTGTGTCTGGGTCCCATGCAGCAACTGCGTATTCCAAATGAGAGAAGTTGAACGATGATGGAAGTTGTGTCTCAGAAAATTTAGGACTCCTGTTTCCTTCACTGTTGAATGATGCGTCTGATCAGTTGAATGCAGATTGTTCTGGATTTTGATGCCAAGGTATTTGGTCTGTTTGGTTTTGTCAAGGGTGACACCCAGGATTTTGTATGATGTTATTTTTTCTTTCCGGTGACATGCATGGCTTCACATTTGGAAGGATTGAACTGCAATCCCCATTTCTATGACCATTCTATCATGCTATCGAGATCTTTTTGGAGAGCATCCTCATCATCAGCTGACTTATATTGGACTGTATACCAGTTGTGCGTGAATAGACTAGTGGTGGTTGTGAATTTTCCGTGACTGTCATTGGTGGGCCGAACACTGTGCCCTGGGGCGTACCACTTAACACTGACACCATTCAAAGATTTTTCTATTCGTGCACGCCCGCTGGAGACGTTTCATGAAGAAACTGGAAATCCATCTTTTCATGTCAGAGCAAATACTGTAGTTGTTAAACTTCTTAAGTAATCTTAGGTGGGGAATGACATTGAATGCTTTGGAGAAGTTGAGCATCACTAAATCAGTGGTAACCTTATTATCCTCCCTTCTCTCCTCCTCCTCCAACATTTTTATTTGGGTGCATGCTGGTGTGTCCACATTCCCAGTGAAGGGCTCAGGCTTGAACCGTTGACTGCCTTTTACTTACTGTGACCTGTTGACTTTCTCCAGCGCTTTTGTACTAGACCCAAGCACCTGCCAACTTTCTTGTTTAACTCCAGAGGAAGACAAAGGGTCTAATTAGAAGGGGGAAAACAAAAATATAGAAGGAAACTTACAAGTAACATGGCAACTGATCACAGAAGCTGCATGGTATGTGAAGAGAAAGAGACTAATTAAAGCAAATTAAGGACCCTTGCAGTCAGAATCTGGAGAATTTATCACAAAATGGCAGAGAAATTGAATAAATTCTTTGAAGGAAGATACACATGACATTCCAGGAGTACGAGGGATCCACATTACAACCATAAATTTTAAGTTTATTTGTCTCAAAATACTGAGACATTGTCTTCTGGCAACAGACTAACAGGTTATCTCTAACACTACATATAGCCATGTATAGAGCACAATTTACAGAGCAAGGGATTGCAATAAGGAAAAAATAAATTGGCATCAAAAAAGGGCAGCGAGAGTGCTCAGTAATGGGGTTCATTCAAGACCTACTGACTGCAGGAAAGAAACTGTCTTTATGGATGTTGGTGCATGGTTTCACACTCTTAAGCCTTCTCCCCAGTGGGAGGTGAGAAAAAGAGTGTGTCAAGGATCTTTCAGTATGTTGGTTATCTTTCCTTGGCAGTGGGAGACATGGATGGAGTCCATGAAGAGGAGGGATGTTATCCTATGTTCTGAGCTGCATTCACTAGTTTCTGTTGTTTCTTTTGATCTTGAGCAGAGACACTCCCATACCACACTGTGATGCATTAATTCAGCATGGTTTTGTTGGTGCACTTGTAGAAATTGTTTAGGGACATGGGTGCACATGTTGAACTTGGTTTTTCAAGGAAGTTGGTGTTCTTTCCTGATAGTCATGTCATTTGATTTATCCAAGATCAGATCATTGGTGATGTGCGTTTCCAAGAACTGGAAGCTATCTACCCTTTCAACTTCACCTCCCTTAATATAGCCAGGGTTTTGGACTCTTCCCCTTCTTCTGAAGTCCGTGATCATAATAGTGATGTTGAGAGTGGATATGCTGGCCCCATGCCATTAGACTTTCACTGTCTCTCCTGTATTCCATCTCATTGTTATTTGATAGCGGCACTCTATGTGGTGCCATTGGCAAATTTGATGATTGAATTGGAATGGTATTTAGCTGGGCAGTCATTGGTGTATAGAGGGAGCATAGTAGGGGCATTCTTGGGAAGTTCCGGTGTTGAGAGTGATTATTTCAGATTTATTCATGGAGAAGATGTTGTTACCCATCTTCGATGCAGTCTGTTAGACAGAAAGTCACCAATCCAGTTGTGGAGGGGGGCATAGTGGTGTAGATCAGCCATTCTCAATCCTTTTTGGGTGATTACCCACCCCTCCCCCCAGCCACCCAGGACTGTGAAAAAATCAAGTTTTAGTTTCTTTTGTACTTCTCTCCTACCAACTACATAGAAAACAGTTTTAAAAAATTGATATGAGGTGAAAAGAAAACAAGGCTGTGGCCAGTAGGGCCATAGGTCCCCATTGAGAATGGTTGTATCATCGCTTGGAGTGATTGATGTGGATGTCCCCTCCCTGTTCAAAACTAGCATAGAACATGTTCACTTGCCAAGTAGTTGATTTCTCTGTAGCTAGGCTTTGTATTCCATGAAAGCATGCAGTTTCTGCCATCATTGCTGCATATCCATGATGTTCTCTTGGGACTCCTGTTTAATTTGGGGCCATCTATTGGCTTATCTAATGGTCTTGTGGAGCTCTTGTATTACTTGTGGAGAAATTGATGGAAATTGCTACCAGTTGTGAAATTGTGAAATTGGATGGTGTAAAGGTTAAAATCTTGTGTTTTTTGTTCCTTTGTTAATATTGTGCCTGTCTCTTTAAGAAAAAGTATTGTTTGACATGTGACCATAGTGACGATGACTAATTATGTCATGATATCCAAGCAGACTAAGCTTGCATCTCATTCTTCGAACGATGAAGGGAACACAAGCTTGAGATAATTTTCTTTGAATTCGTCTTATTTCATCTTGCTTTGTCTTGTATATCTCTTTAAAGTTGAATATCGTTATATCTTTAAATATCGCCGAATGCTCTGTTTATTCATCATTATGAAAATCTTCACGCGAAGTTATGCAAAATGTTTATCTGTTTTATCAAAGAATTAAAGCTTCATGAAGCTGCATCTATAAAGTTTGGTTTATTGGATTAATAAGATAGTAATTCAGAATATTGTCCTTGTGTTTCCTTGACGATGACATGTCCTGAAATTAGGATATATTAGAACCTGGAAAGTGTCATCTACGGATGGTGTTGAAAGTTTCAATCCCAGGATCTGGTGGTCTGTATCTCCAGGAGCTGAAGGAGATGGACATTGAAATAATGGATGCATTAGTAATTATTTTCCAACATCTTCTGCACTCTGGATCAGTTCCTTTGGATTGTAAGGTTCCTGACGTGACACCACTTTTTAAGAAAGGAGGGAGAGAGAAATCGGAGAATCATAAATCATTTAGTCTGATTTCAGTTGTGGGCAAATTGCAGGAGTTGATAATTTAAGATATCACTGTTGTGCATTTAGAGAGAGATGACAGGATCAGTGGAAGAGAAATCAAGCTTGACAAATCTTGAATTTTTGGTAATGTAACCAGTGGAATAACAATGAGGAAACAGTAGATCTGGTGCATTTGGACTTTGATATTTCAGATTTATTGCCAGAGTACATTCATGGCATTGAGATTTTTTCTGCTGGCACAGCAGAATTACCACTTATTGGTAATGCAAAAAGAAAACTGTACATAGCGTATACATGTAAACAAACTGTAAACAGATAATGAATGTAAACAAACTGCAATACAGAGGTAATACAAGTAAGAGTCCTTAAATGAGTTCCCTGATTGAGGAGTCTGATGGTGGAGGGGTAACAGCTGTTCCTGAACCTGGTGGTTCAAGTCTTGTCGCACCTTTGACTCTTCCCTGATGGCAGCAGTGAGAACAGAGCGTTGTCAGCACACTTTCCACCGCACCTGTTTAGAAATTTGCCAGGATTTCTAGTGTCCTACCAACTTCCACAAACTCCTGAGGAAGTCGAGGCGCTGACATGCTTTCTTCACGATGCCATTGGTATGTTGGGTCCAGGAAAGATCCTCCATAATTGTGACTCCCTAGAACTAAAATTTGCCCAACCTCTCCACCTCTGAACCTCCAGTGATCACTGGATTGAACACCTCTGGCTTTCCTTTCCTGAAGTCAACAATCAGCTCTTTAGTTTTGGTGACCTGTGTGCAAAAGTTGCTGTTGGTGCACCACTCAGCCAAGTTTTCAATCCCCCTCCTGTATGTTGACTCATCCCATTTCTGAGATTGGTGAGTGAAATAAGAGAACATGGTATTGGAGGTAATGTACTAATTAGTTGTGGGCCACATACAGATAAATATAAGAAGTCACTTGCTGAACGATATTAAGCCTGGCAATTTTCAACCAGTTCCACTGCAAACAAAAAAAGCAAAAAAAGTTGATTTTAGATCAGAAAACTCCTGAGCCATCGAAAATTAATTTTCTTTCAAAATAACTGTGTGACACTTGTGAACATAGTTCACTGTTGACATTATAGTAGTTTATTGATGTGCTCACATATTACAGTAGGCATTTCTGTATCTGCTGCTCTTAAATCTAATTTAAATGAATGTAATAAAACTCTAAAATTCTCATTCAAAAATAAATGCAAAATGAAAAGCTGGAGGCAAAATAAGAACAGGAGAAAAGATCAAGAAAGGGACAAGGCCATCTCCAACATTCCTCCTCAGCTCTCAGGGAATGCAGTTCATGGCCCAAGTGTCCACCTTAATGATTATAATGCAATGTGTAAATCTGTAGATCAGGTTTTAAAGTTAACAGATTCCTTGCAAATCAAACAAACACACTTCTGCTTGACTTCTGTGAAAAAAATACTCATTTTTCCACTGTGTCTGACATTTTCGGCATTCCCTCGCTGTTTTCCTTCTTTTCAATTCTGCCATGTTAAATCAACTGAGGGAAACAATTTTTTGAACTGAGGTAATAATTTTCATCGATGAATAACATTGTAATGGTCGTCCTGCTCCTATTTCTTGTGTTCTTATGTTCTTCTTCCTCAAGTTTCAAGATTGTTATATATCAGGATTAGTTTGGACCTTGTGTGAAAATACTGAACTGGGGGAGTGCAAATTGTGACATTATTAAACCGAATGAGAACAGCTGTTATTGGGCAAATCCACATCTGAGAGATGGGAGTTTTTTTTAAGGACCAGCTGATCAGATTTTTCAAGACCAACATGTTTGAGGAAGGACAGGAATGGCAAGGGAAGAGAACATTAGATGATGCAAGAGGTTGCGAATTTTGACAAAGAAGAAAAAGGAAGCACATGTAAAGGTTAGGACACTAAAATCAGATCGGGCCCTTGAAGAATATAAAGGTGGCAGAAAAGCGCTCAAGCAGGGTATTAGGAAGGGATGATGAAGTGTCCTTGGCGAACAGGATTTGTAAATTTGCATTAAGGGGACAAATTTACGATTGGAGTCAAGAGTACATGGATGAGATACAAAATGAGCACTTTAATCAGTATTCACCAAGGAGATGGAGGACAATTAGAGCAGTGAGGGGAATGCAAATGTGCTAGGGCCTTTTGAGATGAAGGTGAAGGTGTAGCAGGGTTTTTTGAAGAGCATAAAGATGGATAAGACATCAGGGCCTGATGAGATATGGTCATGGAGTTATACTGAATGGAAACATGTCCACAGGCTCATCTTGACAAAGCCAAACAATGTGCCCTCCTGCTTTAGTCCCACATGCCTTCATTAGCCTCATCAAGTCCAAGGTCCTCCCATTCATATTTACTGGGTTATTGAAAGAGGCAAGATGATTTTTTAAATTCCTCACAAGCAACAGATGAAGACCCAGAGAACTGGAGAGTAGCTAATGTAGTTTTTTTTGTTCCAGAAGGCCATCTGGGTAATCCAGGAAATAATAGGCTATTAAAGAAGATACCCAAGGATAGGATTTATGGAATGATAAGGATAAAAACAGTCAAATTGAGAAAGTGCTTAAATGAGGAAGGGATGAGGCAGGAACTTGCAAGAATAAATTGGAAACAGAGGTTTAAGGTTGAAAGCACAAAAGTAACGTGGAGGAAGTTTAGGGACCACTTGTGCATGGTTCAAGATGGGTTTGTGCTACTGGGACAAGGGAAAGAGAACTGTGGCTGATGAAACAAGTCAGGTAACTGGCCAAGAGGAAGCAGGAAGCAAACATTAGATATAGGAAGGGCTCATGAGAAGTAAATGGTAACAAGAACCTTAAGAAAGGGCTTTGGAGAACTCAAAGGGGGCATGAGAAGGCCTTGGCCTGTAGGATTAAGGAGAACCCCAAGGCAATCTATGTATATGTGTAGAAGGATGATGAGAATGAAGGTGGGGCAGAGGATGTTGGGGAGGTCCTAAATTAATTCTTTGTGCCAGTATTTACAAGAGAAAAGGACCAGGATTATAAGGTTGAAACTAAACAGGCCTGTGTGCTGGACAATGTGAAGAAGAAGGAAGTGGAAGTGTTGGATCTTCTGGAAAGAAAAAAGATTGATAAGCCCTTGGGGCCGGACAAGATGTACCCTAGGCTGCTGTGGGAAGTGAGAGAAGAGATAGCTGGGGCAGTTGCTATGATCCTTGAGTCCTCTTTGGCTGCAGGGGAGGTGCTGAAGGATGGGAGAAGGGCAAATGTTGTCCCCTTGTTTAAGAAAAGGTCATGGGAAGAAGCCTGGGAATTATAGACCAGTGAATCTTGTGTCAGTGGTGTGCAAGATAATGGAGAGGATTCTTAGGATAGGATCTATGAGTATTTGGAAAAGTACAGTCTACTCAGATAGTTAGCATGGCTTTGTGAAGAAAAGTCATGCCTCAGGAGTCTAATTGATTATTTTAAGGAGGTAACAAAAAGAATTGATGATGGTAGAAAGGTAGATGTGGACAACATGGATTTTAGCAAGGCATTTGACAAGGACCCCCACAAGAGACTCATCCAGAAAGTCATGAGGCATGGGATCAGGACAAACCAGAAGGCTGAGTACAGGGTTACTGGTCAGCTACTTAAGAGTGAAGATGAACAGAGGGACCTTGGGGTACAAATCCATACAATCCTCAAGGTCGCCACACAGGTTGATAGGTTAGTAAAGAAGGCCTATGGGATGCTGGGATTCATTAATGGGGTGGGGGGGGGGGAAATTGAATTCAGGAGCAGAGAGGTCACATTGTTATTGACACATCTCTGGGAAGACCACACTTAGAGGATTGTGTTCAGTTCTGATGACTTCATTATAGGAAGGACGTGGAAGCTATGGAGAGGGTGCAGAGGAGATTTACCAGGATGTTGTCCAGATTGGAAAATAAGCTTTGAGTTAAGGTGAGCAGAACTGGGACTTGTCTTTGGAGCTTAGAAGGATGAAAAGAGACTTTATAGAGGTCTATAAGATTATGAGAAGTGTAGATAGGTTGTCAGCCAGCATCTGTTTCCTAGGGCAGGATCAGCAAACACCAGGGGACATATGTACAAAGTTAAGGGAGGGAAGTTTAGGGGAGATGTCAGGGCAATTTTTTTTTTTTTTACACAGTGTTGTGGGTGTCTGGAAAGCCTTGCTGGAAAGGGTTGTGGAGGTTGAAGCATTTGGGGCATTTAAGAGACTCTTGGACAGACACATGGATGAAGGAAAAAGAAAGTTTTTTTTTTAGGAGGAATATATGGGTCAGCACAACATCGAGGGCTGAAGAGCCTATACTTTTCTATAAATGACACTCAGCATGGCATTTTGTGGGCAGGCCAGGTCTTCTAAATTTGTTTGAGGGTTTTGAGGAAGTGGTTGACAGGTATCAGGATGCATATCCATCTGGATTTGAGTGAGGTACTGTAAAGTAAAACCCCGGTATTCGGCACCTATGGGGATTAGTAGATACTGGACAAGTGAATTTTCCAGTTGCTTGAGATTTGCTCTTAGAATGCCAAACTAATACACATACATTAAGAACAAACAGTTTAAAAGACAAATGGCAAAAATACTAGACTTATACTTGCACTGAACAAACTTCATTTGCTTGAATATATAAACCTTAAAACATTTAAGTCACATTCTTTGAAAACCTTTAACCATCACTACATCCGCAGGCTCCTCCCCCTCCATGGAGCCGCCCGAAAGAAGGACAATAATATAGATAATTTGAGGCTACCTTAGTAAATCTATTTAAGACAGGGTTGGATAGATTTTTTTTTGTCAGATCAGCCATGATCTTATTGAAAAGTGGAGCAGGCTGGATGGCTGACTCCTGTTCCTATTTCTGAGATCTTCTATTCTTGAACTACACTTGGGTTCATCAGAGTCTATCAAGTTGAATCAGGCAAAATTTGGTCAATATTGGTAGAAACTGGAAAGGATACACCTTTCCTAAATTATTTCATTTTTATGAATTGGTTTTCCAGCAGCGATAAAAGCCTTTGGAGCACAGCTACTGCCTGTAGATGACCAAGTACCTTAACAAACCTAGCCAACTTCACTCTGCAAATTGTGCATCTGAAGTACATATAAATTTTTTGAAAATTATTTATAAATTTAAAACCTCAAAAAAATCACATTTTACAATATTGCAAATCCATTTCAAATAAATATTGTACATATGAAAAATGGAAGAAAGAATGGAAAGAATCCCACACCATCCCCCCTCTAACCCCTTACAAAGCAAAAAAGGTGTAGGACAAGAGACCTTCAACAGGAGCCCTCCACTATAAGGCTTCTTCTGATTTACAGAGACCATTAGGAGAAAAGGAATATGATTTTCATTTAAATATTCAAATATTTTCCAAAATATATAATATTTGTCTCTTAAATTATAAGTACCTTTCTCAAATGGTATACAATCCGAACTTCCGCATGCCATCTCTCCATTCCCAAGTCTGTTTCAGATTTCCAGTACATTTTCTAGCTTTTGCTAAAGCATTTTGGACAAACTTCACTTGATAGATATTCAATTTTAATTTAGGTTTGACCCCTCTAATATCACCCAACAAAAATAACATTGAATCCTGTGGGAATTTCACCCCCATTATTTGTTCTTATTTCCAACCAAAAGGGTTTAATCACTGCCAAGTGGAATGCAAAAATGTACCAACTTTCTGTGCACATCTAAAACATAAATCCAAAAAGGTCTGGTTCAATTTATTTAACTTTTGTGGTGTCATATATAACTTGTGAATAAAATTATGCCAACCTATACCTCACATTTATTGTGATTTTCATGCTCTCTCCACATAACTCCATCCAATTGCACTCGTCTGTTTGCTTTAATCAAATCAACTTCTCATCTTTGTCTTGAATTATGAACCCTTACTTTCTGAACTTTCTTTTGTGACAAGCGATACATTACTGAAAAAAATATCATGACACGACAATGATTCCACCTCTTTCCTTGCTGGCAAAACCAGATCTTGACCAAAATTTTCAAGTAAGAATGTCATAACCTGACAATAACAAAGTCTGGTGTTCTCAGATACCTTGAACTTCTCCTTTCTTCTAAAAGTAATGAATTTCCCAGCTGCAAAACATCCTCAATTTTCTTAATACCTTGACATTCCCAAATCTTTAAAAATTGGAATGTCAATTTTGAAATAAAGATGTTGTTCTTGACATTAAACTTTCTCGACCAATCTCTTTATCAACCTTATTCCAAAGCTCAATTAAATGTTACAATATTAAAGTTTCTCTTTGCTATTAACAATCTTGAATTCCATTTATAAATAAAGTCTCGTGGGTTTGTTCCCCTAATTTACTGAGTTCTATATTCACCCAAGCTGGAATTTTGTCTAAGTCATACATTACATTAATAAATTTCAACTGGGCTGCTTTACAATAGTTCATAAGATTGGGGAGCTGCAAACCTCCTAAATCATACTTACACATTAACTTTTTAAAAGAAACCCTTGACGTTTTCCCTTTCCAAAAACACAAGCATTTAATTCATTAAAAAATATTTTGAGGATTTACAATTGAAATTGATTGAAAAAGATACTGCATTCTAGGAAAAACACAATTTACCTATTAAAGTAATAGGTAATGTTTTTTATCTTTGCAAATCTCTTATTTTCTTTAATAATAATAATGAGTAATTTAAATAAGTTTTTAAAATTCTGGTTCCACCCAAATACCTAAATATTTTATTCCAACCTCTGGCCATGTAAAAGCTCTCTCAATTTACTAAGGGCATAATTTCACTATTATCCCAATTGATTTTATAACCAGATACCTCCCTGAATTCTTTTAATCTAACTTTAGGATGGCACAAGGAATTTAAAGGATCTGTTAAATAAATCAAAACATCATCCGCAAATGAATTTATTTTATATTCTTCCTGATTCACCTTAATACCAATTATCTTTGGATCCTGCCTTATTAATTCTGCGAAAGGATCAATTGCTAAAATAAATAAAGCTGGTGACAATGGTCAACCTTGTCGACTTGATCTCGTCAACTGAAAAGTTGCTGAGACTTGATCATTAGTCCCTACCTTTGCACTAGGGTTATTGTATAACTTTTTAACCCAATCTATAAATATTGATCTTAACCCACATTTTAATCTATGAAAGCTTTTTCTGCATCTAGAGCCAGTGCGACACTTAAATCTCCCTTCTTTTGAGCTAAATGTATTGAACTAATCAACCTTTGCAGATTTCTGATCTTTAACAAATCTAGTTTGATCCGTCTGTGTTAACTGTGGTAAGTACTTTCCCAATCTATTTGCTAATAATTTGGCTACTATCTTATAATCAACATTTAATAATGAAATTAGTCTATATAATGGTTTTAATGGATCCCTATCCTCCTTTGGTATCTCAGTAATAATTGTGGTTGAAAATTGACAGAGAATGGAGGTATCAAAAGATCTTTAAATTTCTTGAAAACCCATCTTCCCCTGACGACTTACTATTTTGTAATGAATTCATTAACTTCCCTTGCTGTAAAAGGAAAATTCAAATCTCTTAGTTTCTCCTGGCCATTTAAACTAGGTAGATTTATTTGAGGTAAATACTTATTAATCTTGTTCTCATCATGAGCTGATTCTGATTGATATAATTCAGAATAAATTTCCTTAAATTAATCATTTATTTCATTCAGTTTATATGTAATAAATCCCTGATTTTTAAAGAAAACTTCATTAATTGTTCAAGGTGCCTGTTCTACTTTCAATTGCCATGCCAGAACTTTGTGCTCTTTCTCCTAATTCATAAATCTGTTCTCTGAATTAATTTTTAAGTTCTATATGTCTGAATAGTATTGCATTGGAGTATTTTATTAATTGTCTTCAGAAGGTTTATTTTGCAAATCATTTTCCAACTTTCCCATGTCTCGTTCCAACTGGGTTGTCTCTTTCATATAATCTCTTAATTTTAGCTGTATAACTTATTGTCACCTTAAATATGCTTTCAGTGCATTTATTATCTACTGAATTAGAATACATTTCTAAAAACAATTGAATTTGTTTTCTTATAAAATCACAAAAATACACCTTTTCAGCAATACAGTATTGAACCTCCACCTATAAGATGAGCCTTTTTTCTCAGAAATTGAACATTCCAATAAGAGTGGAGAATAATCAGATAATATTCTAGCTTTATATTCCGAGAGATGTCATAAGTAGATGTTTTGTGTGGTTTCTTTTTAACACGCTGCTTGCCTGCAATGCATTGCTGCGGATGGTGGTGGGGGCTGATCAATGGAGACCTTTAAAACACTCTTTAATTGGTATATACTGTAAATGAAAAAAAAACTAGAGGATTATGGGCTGTAGGTGAGGGACGAGATAGGATAACGTAGGTTGGCAGAACATTGTGAGCCGAAGGGCCTGTACTGTAATTTTTCATGTTCTATATCTGTTGATGCAGCAGGTTTCTGCAAGTTAATGTTAGGTTGGTTTGTTCGTCAGTAGCCTCTTTACCATGGGCACTACTGTTTGCAGTTCTGCAGGTTGTGTTGCATGGGTTGGTATTGTTGGACAGGCTTCAGAAGCAGGGAAAATGTAGCTTAGAGACCATTAGAAAGAGGAAGGATGTCTGAGAATGACAGAACTGCTGACAGCATTTAAAAATTCAACAGATGAGCTCTTAAATTGTCAAGATAAAGAAGTCTATGTGCCAAGTACTGGAAGATGGGATTAATACAGATGGTCATGATGCACTAAATGGCCTATTTCCATGCTGTATGACTCTAATCACAGAGAGCTTGCAGCGCAGAAAGAGGCTGTTGAGTTCATGTCAGTACAATGTAATCCCACGTTCCTGTCTCTGGTGGCCTGCAATTTATTTCCCTTTCATATACTTAACCATTCCTTTTTATGGGCCATAATTGAGTCTCTCTCCACCAATTGACGAGAGGCATAACAATGTAGTTGCTGTAATATGAGCAAACAATGACTTGGCAAATCATGGAGGAAACTGTTCAGTCAGCAGTTCAGGTCAGGACCTTTTCTCAAGACACAAAGAAGATCGAGACCCTGTTTCTTGAAGTAGAATCCTGACCCAAAATATTGGTTGCTGTTCTTTCCATGATACTGCTTTACCCACTGAATTCCTCCATAGCTCAGTGGTTAGAGCACTGGACTTGTAAACCAGGGGTCGTGAGTTTGTTCCTCACTGGGGACAAATTGGTGACTCTCTGTCTCCCTTATGGTAGCCAAAGTTAAAGAATTTTGTGTATGTTACATTCTAAATGTAGTATTACGTGACAATAATGGAACCTTTACCTTTACCCCTTCAGCTTCTCATTATTGGCTGACCTACTAATTTTCTGGCAGAGTTTTCCAGATCATAACCATTTATATTAAATGTTTTTATTATAAAAGATCCAACTATATTTTTTGCCAATCACTTTCATTCTCTCATGTATTAGATCCCCATCCAACCTCTTCCATTGGAAGACCAACCACAGCTTCTATAGTCTATCCATCCAGCTTGAGATGCTCATCCCTGAGATCATTCTTGAGTTTCTTCTGTGCCGTCTCTGACTTTTGCATATTTTCTGGTCCAATCTCCATACTTGCCAAATTTCCCAATTCTAACCAAATCATTGTATCAAAAATGTTTATCATGTCTTCCTTGCTTTTGTACTCATGCATGTATCTCCAGATAATTGGGAGCAAAGTGATGACTTCACTTACTGTTAGAGTTAATTTAATTAGCCTACCATTCTCTTGAGGAGCCACTGGAGACTGTAGATCCTGGAGCAAAGGTTTTGGAGCAAATCCGTCGTGGTCACCAACCCACGGGACGGCGACCACGACAGCGGACCAGTGAGGGGGCACTGCGGCTGAAGGACTGACACAGGCAGAGAGCGGGCTGCTGGTGACTCGAGATGACGAACCCACGGAGACTGCAGGGAAGGGACTCGCACCAGATTGCAGACTGCTGGAGACTGGCTCGAAACTAGCGAACCAGATATCAGAGCCAGGATGCAAGAGGGGGCCAAGGGTGCTGAAGGGTTTCTAATTGTATCAGAGGTTTAGATTTGGAGTTCGGATTGCTAATGGTTTGTCCGGACTCTGTCCGGCTGTGGAAGTGCTGGAGGCGAATCCACTGACACTCGGTGACTCTGGGGGGACGACTCTCTTTTGCTTCTCTTTCTCTGACTGTAAGAGACGCTTCAGGCGATTTCTGCTGGCGGTGAATCTGTCTGCCTTATAGCAGACAAAAGCAATTTCATGTAATATGACTCTTTTTATTACTTGACAAGAAATTGAATCTTGAAACTGCTGAAGGAAATCAGCAGCTCAAACAACAGCGTTTGGGAAAAATAAATTGTTGATATTTTGGGTTAAGACAATATAGCAAGAGAGAATATGGCTAGTATATAAATTGAAAAAAGAGTTGGGGGGGTTGGGTGGTGAGTGGGAGAGGGAACCAGGAAGTTATTGGTGGATCATTGATGGTGAAGGTTGATGGGAATGTTCCATTGAGGACTCTATTCATTGTGCTTCAGGGAAGTACAAAATGGTGAGCCACCAGGATTTGGTTTTCAATTGGCAAGGAACAATGCCAACGGTTCTCTGAAATTGAGTTGCAGTGGAGATGATCACTATTACTTCAGAAAGCCTTCAGTCTTATTTCTGGTGAAATAATTGCAGTCATTGTTTAATTAAATCTCCTCACTTGGAATCCTCATATCGAACTGGGAGGTGGTGGGAGTTTAGACGTACCTCCTGAGAGATTGCAGCAAGTTCCCTTGTCACAATGCCAGTCGAATTCTTAGCAAATGTTGGGATATGGTAGGCTGTAAATCTCCTGTGACTCAGACTGGATATACGTCCAGCTGCTGTCAAAAACCCCTAAAGCTGCATGTTTGTTGAAATCTGTTCCAGTGTCAAAGCAATCTGCCTCTTGATAGCAGTGTGATCCCAATTGTCACTTCTTTCAGAGCAGCTCCCAGATGGTAACAAACTATTGTGAGGTGACATTTCACTGCTCTTCACAAGAATAGGGTGCTCCTCGATGGTAGCAATCTGCTCCCAAATGGAATCTGCTCCTCCAGTCCATTCTTGGGTAACTGGAGAGCTGTGAATTGCACGACTGGGGCTTCCACAGTGGCTTAAAGCCATTGGAGAGTCACTGCATGTAACTAAACGGTAGCTCTGTCATCTGACTTGTGTTGAAATTTCCACGAATCTTCTCACTAATGTGTCCAGCACGTTGTTCTGGAAATGATGCACTCCTGCTTCAGTATAAAACCTTGTAAGTGGCTAAAGGTGGTCTCCTTTGTGCTCTTTGCATCACTCTAGCATTCTGTCAGACAGACAAATAATGTGGCGAACATTTCTGTTTGAATTCTCAGTGGATTTCTTCCATATCCATATTGTAGATCACATTTGGATCTTTCAGATTCAATAATGGTGTGTGACTTTCTCCCCCTCTTTCGGGAACTTGCACACCAATTTGCTGATCTATGTCATCAAATTTGCAGCTGGGTATTTCTCCACCTGAAATATGTTTCAAATGGAGGCTGTTCAACATTTTCAGTACCTTCATCTGAATTTCTTTGTGTCAAATGATGTGATGTGTTCCTGCACTGACGTCACAGTGGCAGTGGGGGGGGGGGGGGGGGGGGGATGGTGTGGACTGTATTGGTGACACCATCAGAAGGTGTGACACCAAAATGACTGTCTATAAAATTTTTGTGCAGTGTTTCAGCAGAAATATATTAATTTTTATAAAAATATCCCTGTCGTTAGTTATAACAACAAAAACATTTTTCAAGAGCCCGTCTTATATGTATCAATATATCTACAAGGCTAAAACTCGACGTTGATTTACTTTTTGAACCTTCTAATGCGCTCCGGTCAGAGCCGTCATTATTACCCAATTACAATGATGCTTTGAATCACATGGTTTTGTCTGCACGAGCAACAAGCAAGCACTGTTGTTTTCGTAATTTAAAGGTGTAATTTTAATTTTGCTAGTTTTTCTCGCTACGACTGTCATTACATTCAGTGATTACGGGAATTATGATTTGCGAGTAACATTAGTACAAAAAACATTACTAAAGATTCTGTGTGGTCTGGTATGGGTGGAGGACATTAGTGGGTGGGCGTGGGGGGGAATGCGTGACACCATGAGTTACCGCACTGGGTGATACCAACCCTAGTAACGCCACTGCATTCCTGTGGTATTGGCAGACTCTGATAGAGTGGTAGATGATGGAAGTTGCATTCTTCTGAGATCCTGGATTGATAAGGACATGAAGAAATAATGGTAATAATAATTCAAATGACAACAGAAATATCGAGGGACCACTTCCTTGATAGGTTTGTCTCATGGAGACTGGGAAAAGATGGGAGGGTCTAGGAGCCATGCTTGTCAAGATAGGTAGGACAACTAGTCAAGAGGAAGAAGGAAGCAAAAGTCTGGAAGGGGTCATGAGAAGTTGCATGGTAGCCAGGAAGGAACTTGAGGACAAGAGAGCTAGAAGGGAACATGGTAGACTTGGCAAGTTAGATTAGGGAAAATCCCAAGGTATTCTACATGTACGTGAAGAGCAGAAGGATGACCAGCATGCTGGTTGGACTATTTAGGAACAAAGGGTGAGAATGTGCCTGGAAGCAAAGGAGGTAAGGGAGATCTTAATGAATACTTTGCATTAGTGTTTACTGAGGAGAGGGTCCTTGGTGAATGTGAGGCCAATACAGTACAGGCTAATGAGCTGGAGCACATCAGGGTTATGAAAAATGGTGGTAAATCACTTTAATATTCTGATGTCCCCAGGATAGGATATACCCCAGGTCATTATAGGAGGCAAGAGGAGATATTACTGAGATCTCTGTGATTGTTAGGGATGATCTTTGCATCGTCCCTGGCCACAGGAGAGGTTTGGAGGAATGACAAATGTAGTCCCCTTGTTTAAGAAAAGTAAGAGAATCTTGGGGATTCTAGAGCAGTGAGTCTTTTAAAAGTGGTAGGCAAACTATTGGCGAGGATTCTTGGGGACAGGACACATGAGCATTTAAAGAAGCATTATCTTTTCCAGAATAGACCAGATGGCTTTGTGAGAGGCAGGCTGTGCCTCACAAGCCTAAATGAGTTTTTCAAAGGAAATTGATGGTAAGGCAGTGGATGAAGAGGCATTTGATAAGGTCACTCATGGTCATCTCATTCAGAAAGTCACAAGGCATGGGTTCCACGGAACCATGGCTGCTTGGATTCTGAATTGGTTTGCCTGCAGAAATCAGAGAGAGTTAGTAGATGGAACATGGAGGTCCATGACTGTGATGGAAGGGTAGATGATGGTAGTTTTATTCTTCTGAGATCCTGGATTGATAAGATCATGAAGAAATGTCAACAGAAATGTAGAGGATGGTGAGGTGCCACTTCCTGGATAGATTTGACTCACAGAGACAAGGAAAAGATGGGAGGGGAAAAGAAGGAGCTGTCTTAAATCAAATTGGGAGGATGTGACCATTACTTTGGGGATCTACCTGGGCCTTGGTATTTTACATTCACAAAAATGAATGCAAACTGGCAGAGTGGTTGTGTGAAATTGGAATCCACAGGAATTCATTTCAACTCCATTTTGTTTTTGAGATTCAATTTTTCCATGCACAAAGCCATGCCAAATATTCCTGATCTGTTCTTGCATTTCAAGTAGATCCTGTCTTTCCAATTCCTCACCTACCCCCACCCCACAGTAACTTGCCTTTGATGGACATGAAGCTCACCAGGCTGGGATCATCCTTGCAGCCTTTTATAGATGACAGCACATTAGCCACACTGTGGTCTTGCAGCACCTCACCCACGCTTAATGATGATTCAGCTATTTCTGCCAGGACTACTTCAATTTCTTCCCTCGCTTTCCATGAAGTCCAAGGATACATTTGATCAGGCCCATTAACCTTTATGCATTTTAAGGCCTCCATCACATTCCCTTCTGTAATGTGGACACTCTTCGAGATCTTGCTTGTTATATACGAGTTCCCTTGCTTCATGTAGGCTGTCTCAGATGACAGAAGAATACAGTGCAGGAATAGGTCCTTTGATCCACGAGTTTATGCCAAACATGATGTTCAAATCAAACTAAATATTTGATGGGTATTCTTCCGTTTCCTTTGTTCGTATGTCAACCTAAATCGGTGGTTTTCAACCTTTTTCTTTCCACTCAAATTCCACCTGAAGTAATCCCTATGCCATTGGTGCTCTGAGATTTGTAAGGGATTGCTTCAGGTGGTATGTGAGTGGGAAGGGAAGGTTGAGAATCACTGCTCTAGACCCAATTGTTACTGAAAAATTTTGCTTGAGAAAAATTGTCATTGGCTTATTTCCTTTGGAGTTATGAAACTGCACACAGCAAGTCAATTAAGTGCAATTAAAATTGGGTTTCAACCTTCCCCTCCCCCCCACCCCCCCAACCACTCACATACCACCTTAAGTAATCCCTGACTAATCATAGAGCACCTCTGGCATAGGGATTACTTAGGGTGGTATGTGAGTGGAAAGCAAATGGTTGAAAACCTCTGAACTAAATGCTACTATTGTATCTGGTTCCACCTCTGCTCCAAGAAGCCCATTCCAGACAACTGCCACTTTGCGTAAAATATTTGTCTGGCACAGTCTCCTTCAACTTCCTCCCCTTACCTTAAAAGTATATCCTCAGGCGTGAGATCCCCCCCCCCTCCTTCCCCTCCCCCGGGCAAAGGAGTTTGATGGCCCACCCTGTCACCTCCTGTGATTTTGTACATATCTATCAGGTTGTTTCTCAGAGAAAACAATTCCAAGTGCAGCTGAACCAAAGTTTTACATAGCTACAACATGGCCTCCTTACTTTTATACTTGGTGCCCAGCCCAATGTAGTCAAACATACCATTTGGCATTCTCACCATTATTTTTGTGGCTATTTTCAGTGAGGCATGGATTTGAACTCCAATATCCCTCTGCTCATCAATACTTTTAAGAGCCCTACTTATCCATTCCACTAATATTTCACTTCCTAAATTGCACCTCTCACACTTAACTGGATTAAATTCCATCTGCCATTTCTCTGCTGATATGTGTAATTGATCCATATTCTGTTGTAGTCTTTGATCATGCCTGATACTGACCACAACTCTACCATTCTTAGTATTACCTGCAAACTTATTAACCCTTTTCATCCAAGTTATTTATTTAAAATCACAAATAACAGGGATCCTAACACAGATCCTTCTAGAACACATTAGTCAGAGGCCTCCAGCCTGGAATACCATTTATACTCATGAAAATGTTGAGTTTTTTTGGACCAATTTTTCACGTCAATTTTGCGGGGCCCAATTTTTATACATGGGTAATCCTTTTGACCGCAGTAAGTACTTGCATCATTCAAGGTTTAGCGAGCTCAGAGGCTGTGTCTGGATAGAAAGTCTGTATTCAGAGTGTCGGGAGCTCTGGTGGATGGTAAGGGTGTCAGGAGCTCAGATAGGTGGGCGGTCAGGGTGTCAGGAGCTCAGAGAGGTGGGTGGTCAGGGTGTCAGGAGCTTGGGAAGGCAGTTGGAACCAAAAATAGGGGGTTGACTTTTACACGGAATCATGGAAGACATACAACTTTTACACAACTGTTACACAGGATTGACAATTATACTAGTACCCTGTATATACAAATTAGATCAGACAGTATACAGTACACCATCTGTCTTCTTGGATCCCATGCACCTGCACCTTCTGAATTGGCCTACTATGAAGGACCTTGTCAAACACCTTATAGAAGGCCATGTAGACAACATCCACTGCCCTACCCTCATCAACCATCTTCTCACAAAATTTGATTAAGTTGATAAGACATGACCTCACAAAGCCATGTTGACTATCCCTAATCTGGCCATGACTTTCAAACTGTGCACAATTCCCATCCCCAAGTGTCCTTTTGAATAGTTTCCTTATCACTGATATAATTTTTTTGCGTACTGTAGTGGCTGCTACTGATGGAGGGGTTAATGCTCAAAAAATTCAACACTGGTTTATTGTGCTGGCAGCTCTGCATATAAAGGGCTCAGAAGCCCATCTCTGATGTCATCATGCCACCCAACTGGTGGCATTCCGATCCACTTCGTGGGTTTGGTCGTTTAGTGCTACCTGGGGGGTGGCCAATTAGTGAGCTCCTCTCATCCCCGGTTATGGCTGCTTCCCTAGCTCCACCCGATAGGCTGCTGCTGGCCAGCCCATCAGAGTGGGGCCTTGTAGCCGTGTACTGCTGAGTCGGGCGCCAACTTCGAAGAGCGTAGTCCATCTTGGGAGGCTGGGTAGGCCACGGGCTCCTGGTGTCGGGTTACTGCTTCATGTGTGGCACGTTCAGCGGCCTGCTACAATACCTATAATTTCCTGGAAGATTCTTTTATTCCCCCCCCCCCTTCTTGAACATCAGCCATTCTTGTGACAAATTATGTTGTGTTTTATATTGTACATAGATATATGTTTTGGGAGATAAATTGTGGCAGGTTTTTTTTTTACTGTAGGTCACATACAAACACTTGAGAACAGATCTTACTTCAAATACTGGAACTCTGATCAAGCCAGACAGATCAGGCTCCGAGTGCCTTTGCAAAAACTTTGAAGAATGCCCAAGGGACTTCACTAATAGATTGTGGTCTTGAAAAGCAACAGATGAAAGAGATTGGAAGATGAGGTTCGGAGCCACAGGCTGTCTGAGTGCAGTTTGCTGTTCTAAGAGGGTTATGTGGTTTTGCAAGCAGAAAGAGTCAAACAGGGTTTTTCTCTGGGAGTGAGAGAGAGAATTCAGTTCTACAGTTCAGCAGCAGCAGCTGGGACTGGAACAGGACAAGCTGGCAAGCTTGTGGAAAAACCCTATTTTGAAGACTGGTTGTGAGTGCTTAGTTCAGCCTAGTCAAAGCCCTTAGTGGTCCATACAAGAGGAGAGGATTGGCTGCCTAACATTTCACTTGAAATAAGAGAAACAAAAAGGAACTCTGGTGACCTGAAAGAGGCTATCATCTGGAAAACCCTGATGGGGCAAGTTTCTTCAGTAAGTCACTGACGTGACTTATTAGAAGAAATCTGTTTGTGTCCAGCGACCAACAAATCTCTCTAAAAAACGACAAGAACCTTCCTGAGCGGTAACCATTTACCTTTCAAGCACCAAAGCCTGATGAATTTTATAAATGTTAAATTCTGTGCATAGTATAAGAATTGCCTTCAACCAGTGAACCTGGAGGAATGAGAAGTGAGATTGGACTGTGATCAAAGAACTTTTCTAAACTTACACACACATTACATACATATGCACGAAGAATTAGAAAGGGGTTAATAGTAATAAGTTTGAGTTTGATCCTGTTTTCATGTTTAAACATAATTAAAAGCAACTTTTGTTTACGTAACCATTTGTCTTGGTGAATTTCTGTTGCTGCTGGGTTTTGAGGTTCTCTGGGCTCGTAACACTCTCCACTCCTCTGAGCTCTTGCCTCACACTTACTTCCTTCACCAACAATAGATTTTTCCAAGGCATGTCCACTGAAATGCTCCTCAAAAGACCCACAGCACCTTTCTAGATCTCAAAATGCTTTAAAGTTCATCAGCATTCTTCACATTATCCTCTTTATCACTATCCATGTCCTCCTCTTTGGTAAACACTGATGCAAAGAAGTTAATACCTTAATTTTTCTGACTCCAAACATAAATTCTATCCGTTGTCCATGAGTGGTCCTATCTTCTTCAGTCATCCTCGAATTTTTAATGCAAGTATAAAATGCCTTTTTAAATTCTGCACACCAAGGACATCGCTTGGCTCTATTCAGCCTTCCTCGTATCGTGTTTGAGCTGCTTCCTGCAGTCTTTCTTTTGCCAGGCCTCTATCTGTTGTTTCCATAACTTTGTATTGGCTTCCATTTTCTTCTTCTCTATGTTCATGACCTCTCTCATTACCCAATGTTCTCTAACTTGCCATTTCTTTATATTGGAACATAGTGGTCTTAAACTCTAATTAGTTTTTATTTGAGTATTTCATTTAAGATCTGCACATATATAACAAATAAAAAAACATATTGCATTGTTACAGTTATTGGTTAAATACATGTTGATTTATATAAAGAAAAAGAAAAAAATACTCCAAAAGATCCCCATCTAATCCTGAACTAAACCCTCCCTCCCAATCCCTTCTACCCCCACTAAAAATACTAACTACAAAAAAAAAACATCTAAATTACTAAAATACCCACCCATAATGAATATGATTATAAATTGAATTGGATTGCTTTAGGAAATGCTCAAAGATTCCAAAAACAATTCACAAGAAAACTTTATTTTTAAGGGAAGCCTTCTCTGGTCCGGAGGATTCAAAGGAATTATTTATAATTTCAGACCCAATGTTCAAGCATACAGGTTCCAAAAAAAGGAAGATTTACTTCTCAAATTGTATGTGGTTTTTTTCTAATGGAATACAACTTTGAATCTCCGTTTGCCATCTTCCTATTGTTAAAGAAACATCTGATTTCTAATTGACAGCAATACATTTCCTTGCTATCACCAGAGCTAATTTAAGAAATTTCAACTGAAAATCTGATAAACATAATTTAGGAGTTAAGTTTTCAAAATTTCCCATGAAAAATAATTCAGGATTCAACTGAGAAACAACACCTGTAACCTGTTGCAAAAAGAGGTCTAAAAAGGTTTAACTTTTGAACAAAGACCATGTAAAATGAAGAAAAGTTCCGATATCACCACATCTAAAACATTGATCCAATATGCTCAATTCCATTGAGGTGTAATATATAACTGGTGTAAAAAAATTATAATGAAGTAATCTATATCTTACATTAATTGTATTACACATAACCTCTGTACACAAGTTTTTTGCCAAATATGTTGACCTACTGATATATTTAAATCTTGTTCCCATCTCTCTCTTCACTTAAATAAACCTAATTTAGGTGCTTTCTCTCATAATTTCATGTATGCTATTGAGCTAAACTTGTTAACAATTCCATCAACAATCAACTGTTCTAAATCTGTATAATCTTTTAATACCATATCTGGTCCTATTTTCTCTCTCAAATAAATTCTCAATTAAAAATAACAAAAGAGTGTTGTGTTATGAGTATATCATATTTAATTCTTAACTGATCACCTTGACATCAATCTACCACTCATACCCTATTTTAGAAATTCTTTTATTAGACCAAATATTTAAAAAAGGATTATCTTTTGACAAAATTAGAAGGATTAATTAATGGTATTTTTGAAGACAAAAGACTTCTATAATTTTCCAACTTAACTTTATTCCAAATATTAATCAAATGTTTCAATAATGGAGCATCTCTGTCAGTAATCATCAATCTTGGTTCCCATTTATAAATAAATTCCTCAGGTATACTTTCTCCGATGTTATTTAACTTAATTTTCACCCATGATGGTTTAATATTTCCAAATAAAGAAACAAGAAACTTTAATTGTGCTGCCTTATAATAATTTTTAAAATTAGGAAATTGTAATCCACAATTCATATTTCCATTTTAATTTTTATAACTATATTCTTCCCATCTTACCTTTCCAATGAAATTTCCTAACCTGTTTATTTAATTCCTGAAAAATGTTTGAGGTATGGAAATTGGTAAAGTCTGAATCAAATATTGAATTCTTGGAAAAATATTCATTTTAATTCAATTAACCTTTCCAATTAAAGATATAGGTAAATTTATCCATTTTTTTCAAATCTTCATTTATTTTCTTAAGTAATGGAATATAATTTAATTTATATAAAATTTTCAAGTTATTATCTGTACGTATTCCTAAATATTTAATCCCAATATCAGTCCACTTAGATGGAATATCTTTTTGACATTGTGAATCTTTACCTTGTACTAATTCCATTACCTCACTTTTATCCCAATTTATTTTGTAACCAGATACTCTTCCATAATCTATCAATTGTTTATTAAGTCTAGGTAATGATAATTGTGGTTGAGTTAACTATACCATCACATCATCTGCGAATAGGCTAATATTATGCTCAGTTTGATTTACCATAAAACCTTTTAACTGCTTGTCCTTTTAACTGCTTGTCGAAATGGATAATTTGTGCAAGAGGTTCTATAGCCAAAGTAAACAAACAAAGCTGGAGATAAAAGGCATCTCTAATTAGTTAGGCCTTAAACATCTGCCACCTTTTAGTTGTTGAGTTTCCTGCAAACATTTTCTTCCAGTTAAGTTCACTGGCTTCTGTCTGATCCTGTCATAATTAATCCCACCTCCTCCCAATTTAGTACTTTCTAACAAGGCCCAAGCCTTTCCTCATAAATAACCATCTTGAAAGTTAAGGAAGAGTGATCACTATTCATAAAATGCTCCCTCATTGAAATGCAGATCACCTGGCCAGGCCCATTTCTCAGAACAAGGTTTTGTATGGCCCCCTTCCTGGTTGGGCCATTGATGCTGCTTCAAGAAATTCTCCTGAACATCATAAATTATTCCCCTTTTAAGCTTCTGGCACTCAGGACATCCAGTTAAAATTGGGGAAATTAAATTCTCCCATCACAACAGTCCTGTTGCTTTTGCAACTTTCCGTAATCTGTCTACATACCTGTTCTTCCACTTCCCATTGGCTTTTGAGAGGCCTGTAGTATAACCCTATCAGAGTGACTGCACCTTTCTTATTTCTGATCTCTACCCACACTACCTTGGGAACTGAGCTCACAATCGTGACCTATCTGAGTGCAGCTCTGACACTACGATTAGCAATGCTACAATTACACCTTTTACCACCCAATGAAACTCAGGAACATTGAACTGCCAACCCTGTTCCCCTTGCAACCACGTCTCTATAACAACCACAACATCGTAATTCCAAGCACTGATCCAGGCTTTGAGTTCATCTGCCTAACCCTGATGTTCTTTGCATTAACATAAACACACTTCATCCCTTCATTCTTGCCGTGATCATTCACCTGTCTTTTCCTGACCTTTTGAGGCTTGCTGGCCCTGGCATTTGCCATCTCTTCAACTCCCCTTGCTGCTCAGGTTCCCACCCTCCTGTCACACGAGTCTAAATCTTCCCCATTGGCACTATTAAACCTCCCACGAGGATATTTGTCTCATTCCAGTTCAGTGTAACATTTTTCTCCACGGTAAAAAAACAGTTGAGAAATATTCATCAAAGACCTCCCCCATCTCTTGAGGCGCATATAGTACAACTTGATGATTTTTGCTGGGCCTGATTTTTTTCTCCATTTATTTTGTCTTTATATACTTGTAGAATATTTTGGAATTCTTAATTTTACCTGCCAGAGCCATAACATGCCCCTTCTTTAATCATCTTATTTCCCCGTTCTGTGAACTGCAACATCCTCCATAGAGTCGAAAAAAGTCACTTGATATCAACTCTCTGTAACTGACATCTGTTTCCTTTTTCTTGGCCAGATCCTCAATATTTCTGGTCATCTAACATTATCCAATCTTGCCACCCTTGCCCTTCATTCCAACAAGAACATGTTTTCTCTAAATATCCTTGTCCTTTTTAAAAGCCTTCCACTTGATAAATGTTCCTTTACCTATAAACAACCTTTCCCAATTAATTTTTTCAATATCCCGGCTAATCCCATCAACATTTACCTTGCCCCAATTGAGGACCTTAACTTGTGGACTAGTTCTATTATTTTCCCCCCAACTATTTGGTCATGTTCTCTAAAATGCTCTCATGCTGACACCTCAGTCACTTAACCTGCCATTTCATCCCATGGGAACTCTTTGACAATCCAGTCAATATGTGAGAAGTCAAAATCAACCTTCAACTTTCAAATTTGTACAAATATGTGCTGTCTCCCTTCACACTTACTCCCTTAATTCTGGCTGACTCTTGGAGAGCCTTGACTCCATCTCCTTGTGATTAATAAACTCAACACATCTAGTCTCACTAGACGATCTTCCAAGAATATCCTTTCTCTCAGTACTGTTGTGTGGTCCTCTCTAAACAAAAACACAACACCCCACCTCTCTTATCTCCATCTCTACCTTGTCTATCCCATTTGTACCCTGGAAGATTGAGCTGCCAGTCTTGCTTCTCTCTCAGCCACTTTTCTGTTCTTGTTATAATATCCTGGCCCCATGTTCCAAACCATGACCTCTTTAAAGTAAGTGCAGTTAAGTCTGCCAGACTTTCCATACCCTTTGACTTTTGCCTGACCGGTATACCAAACTTGCTCACTTTACCATCCAAGTTATTAGTGCCTCTTCTGTTTGGGTGCAACCTTCCCTCTTGTACAGTTCCCCCTTCCCTGAAGGAGATATCAATGGTCCAAGAATCTTCACCAGTCTCTTTGCCACACATTTAATGTGTTATCTTTCCATTCTTTGTTTTGCTTGGGGATAATCATGTGAGGTCCCATCTTTCAACTTTACCAAGATCCTTAAATGCTCTTTGCAGGATCTCCTCTCTCTTTCTAGCTCTGTTGCTGATATTAATAAGCGCTACGACATTAAGCCCCTCGCATATCCCCTTCAGAATGTCTTGAACCTTTTCCAGAACATCCTTGACAATCACAATCCACGATTTCTGAATCTTACTATGGCCCTTTAAGCACTCCAGACATTCATTTTTCTCCCACTCTTTGTCGTCTTTAGCTGCCAAAGGCCTAATTATATTTATAAATCAATCCACTTCTCTTCCTGAGTTTGATCTGAGAGCAAACTTTTGGTTATGTGTTCTGTCATCTCTAATGCTCGTGAGAAAAGAAAATGTGATATTTTCCTATTTTATAGGTGTTGGATAAATAAAAATGTTGCTGAATATTCAACCAATATATAATTTGCAGTGGCATGGTTTGCATAGTGGTTAGTGCAACTCTATTACAGTGCCAGTGAGGGGAGTTTGAATCCAGGGCTGTATGTAAGGAGTTTGTATGCTTTCCTCTGGGTGCTCTGGTTTTCTCCCACCCTTCAAAAATGTACAGGGTTTGTAGGTTGTAGTAAAAATACCATGCTGGAGAAACTTCGCATGTCCTTTATGTAGCAAAGGTAAAAATACATAACCAACGTTTCGTGCTTAAGCCCTTCAACAAGATCTGAAAAAATGTCGGCTGGCGTCATAACGAAAGAGTGAGGGGGAAGACATCATCACAAGGGCTGGAGGTGATAGGTGGAGAAGGGACGGGACAGCAGTCATCAAGGGGAGGAGGGATGGCTGGGTGATCAGAGAGGGAAGGGGAGGAGATCTGAAAAGGGGAAAGGAAGGGGGAGGAGTGGAGAGCAGGTTAGCAGAAACGGTAAAAGTCAATGTTAATGCCATCTGGCTGGAGAGGGCCCAGATGGAAAATCGGGTGTTGTTCCTTCAAATTGCAGGTGGTCTCTGTGGGATAGTACATAAGGCCTTGGACAGACATGTGAGTGGGGAAGCATGACTCTGAGCTGAAATTGTTTCCTGCTGAGAGGTCTCTGTCACTGACACGGATGGACTGAAGATGGTCAGTGAAGTGATTTCCCAATCTGCACCCAGTCTCTCTAATGTAGAGGAGGTCACAAAGGGAGCTCCAGATGCAGTAAATCAGTCCTGCGGATACACAAGTGAAGTGTTGCTTCACTTGAAAAGCCTGTTTGGGGACCCAGACTGTGGTGAGAGAGGAAGTGTGTGAGTGCAAGTGTGGCACCTTCTGTGATCACAGGGGAAGGTGGTAGGGGGAGTGGGAATTGGTAGGGAGGTTGAGTGCACAAAAGAGGGAGCAGTCTCTACAGAAGGCGGAGAGGGGAAGAGGTGTCTGGTAGTGGGATCCTGTTGTAAGTGCCAGAAATTCCAGAGGATAATTGTTGAATGCAGAGGCTGGTGGGGTGGTAGGTGAGGATAAGGGGGATTCTATGTTTGTTGCAACTGGGATCAGAGGGGGTCAGGGCAGATAAGTGGGAAATGCAGGTTAGGGGAATGCAGGTTAGGGCTGAGGTGGTTGAAGGGAAGTCACATCTGTGGAAGAAGGCAGTCATTTTGGAAAATCTGGACTGGAAGACCTCATCTTGGGAACAAATGACGGAGAAATTCAGAGCAGGGGATGGCATCCTTGCAGGGGACAGGGTGTAGTTGTGGGAGTTAGTGGATTTGTAATATATGTCAGTGGAAAGCTTGTCTCCCAATATGGAGGCGCAGAGATCCAGAAAGGGGAGAGTGTTGCTGGAGATGGGCTAGATGAGGTTGAGATTGGGGGTGGAAGTTGGCTGTGAAGTTGACAAGCTCATCGCGGCCCCTCCGTGTTTGTAGGTTAATTGGTGTATTGGGCAGCACAGACTCAATGGCCAGCAGGGTCTGTTACCATGCTGTAACTCTAAATTAAAAAAAAACGTAATTCAATAGGGAAAAAAAATGGTCTTTTGCCAATTGATACTTAAATGCCAGACTGTCATAGCCCTATTATGTTTCTTAATATTTATGGCTTGCAAAATGCAATGAAAATATTTCTGCAAAATGATGGTCAGGAAACCTTTTATTTATTGTCCTTAAAATTCTGGACTGTTCGATCTATCCTCACCACAAAAACTTGGGTTCAGAAAGAATTCCTTCAGTCCTGACAACAATACTGAAAATTAATCAAAATTAATTGTTAACCAGAAAGGAGTAGATAGAAAATGGCATTCCAAATAGATTTTAATTTTTAATCAGGGTATTTGTGTGGGTTTGTCATTGTGTCTTCTTGTCTGATACAAAGAAGGACTTTTTAAAAAAAAAAAATGGTGTGGAATATTGCAGTAAGTGTTGCCTGAAGAATCAGTGCAAGTGGTCCAGATCATTTACATTGTTCAGTGTAGCTTCATCTTTTTGAGGTTTTATTGCCGAAGTGAACACAATAAAGTACAATTTTTTGATATAGAATTGGGGGGTAAATCTTCAGTTAGGATACTCGGGTATCATTTGGTCCAATGTTTCACAAGATCAGAAGATATAGGAGCAGAAGTTGGCCCACTGGGTCATTGAGTCTGCTCTGCCATTCATGAGCTGATCTATCCATGTACTAAGCCCCGGCTTTCTCCCCGTAACCCTTGATGGCCTGACTAATGAAATATCTGCAAATCTCTGCCTTAAATACACTCGATGACCTTACTTCCACAGCGTTCCCTGTAGATGTTCTCAATAGTGGGGAGGGTTTTGGCTGTGATGTCCTGGGCTGTGTCCACTACTTTTTGGAGGGCTTTATGCTCAGGGGTATTGGTGTCCCCATACCAGACCGTGATGCAGCCGGTCACCACACTTTCCACCTCAAATCTGTAGAAATTTTCCAGGGTTTCAGATGTCATACCAAGCCTCTGCAAACTCCTGAGGAAGTAGAGGTGCTGACGTGCTTTCTTCACTATGCCATTGGTGTGATGGATGCAGGAAAGATCCTCTAAGATAATGTCTCCAAACAACTTAAATTTGTTCACTCTCGCCACCTCTGATCCCCTAATAACCACTGGATTGTATATCTCTGACTTTCCTGGAGTCAACAATCAACTCCGAATGATCTCATTCTCTCCATATTTGAGGATGATGTGCATGCTGCCTTCAGGACAGTGAATCTGAGGAAAGCATCTGGCCCAGATGGAATACCTGGTTGATATTAAAAATCTGTGGTGACCAGCTTACCAAGGTATTCACAGATATCTTCAATATCTCACTCCAGCAGGGTGTGGTACCCACCTGTTTCAAAGAGGCATGAAAAATACCTGTTACCAAGAAGAGTGCAGTAACCTGTCTTAATGACTATCAACCAGGAGCACTTAGATCAACAGTGATGGTGTTTTAAAAGGCTGGTGATGAAGCAGATCAGCTCCTGTCTGAGTAGTGACATGGATACGTTCCAATTTGCCTATTGTGGCAAATGGTGGATCCCATCTCACTGGCCCTACACAAAGCCCTGGAACATCCGGACAGCAAAGATGTCCATTTAACACCGGCATTTAACACCATCATCCGAAGAAAACTGATCAGCAAACTCATGTCTATTTTAAATTTACATCCTTTTATCCTGAAATTATGCCCTCCTGTCTGAAAATACCTTCGATGTCCTCTCTCATCCTTTTGTACTCCAGTGAGGACAGTCAAAGAGTTAGTCAAATACTAACCCTTTCATTCCTGTTATCATTAATAAAATAAATCTCTGAGAAAAATAAATAAAAAAATAAATAAAAATCTCTCCCATGCCAGCATGTCTTTTCTCCAATATGGCACCCAAAACTATGTGCTGTACTCCAATTGAGGTCTTATCAGTCCTTTATAGAATCTCAGCATTGCATCCCTGCTCTTGATGCTATCCATCTAAAATAAATGCAAACACTGCATTCACCTTCTTTACCACCAGCTCAACCTAGAGGTCAACCATTAGGGTATCCTGCACAAGGTCTTGCAAGATCCTATCCATCTCAGAATGTTGAATTTTCTCCCCATCTAAATAATAGTCTTCCCATCTGTTTTTTCCACCAAAGTTCATGACCGTACACTTTCCAGCTTTGTTTATCGTCAGCCACCCCTTTGCCCGTTCTCCAAATCTATCCAATTCTCTCTGCAGCCTTTCTGTATCTTCAGCACCACCTGGTTTGGTATCATCTGCAAATTTAGCCAAAAAGCTGTCTATTCCATAATCCAAACCATTTCTATACAATGTAAAAATCAGCAGCCCTAACACCGACCCCTGTGGAACATCACAGGTAACTGGTCACCAATCAGAATGGGTTCCCTTTGTTCCTACTCTGTTTCAGCCATGCTAGTATCCTTCCTGTAATTACCTGGGCTCTCATCTTGTTGGGCAGACTTACGTGTGGCACCACGTTGAAGGCCCTTTAAACATCCCAATACACAATATCCATGGCATCTCCCCTGTCTGTCCTAATTGTGACCTCTTCAAAAAGTTGCAATAGGTTGGTCAGATATGATTTTCCTTCAAGGAAACCATGCTGACTTGGGCCTATCTTTTTATGAACCTGCAGGTGTTCCATAATCTAATCCATGACTACTGACTCCAACAGCTTCCCAGTCACCAATGTTAGGCTAATAGGTCTGTAATTTACTTTTTGCTGCCTTGCTTCTTCTTAAACAGCAGAGTGATATTCATGATTCTCCAGTCCACCAGACCCCATTCATCCCTGCAAAATCATTACCAATGTCTCCACAATCTCTGCAGCCACATCTTTCAGAACCCAAGGATGTATTCCATCTTCTCCAGGAACCATTAACCATTTAGCTTCCCAGTACCTTCTCCCTCATGATCATGACCACACTCACTTCTCTTCTGAGCGGGCCATGAGAGACCAGTAAGCTACTAATGACTTCCACAGTGAAGATTCATCCTAAATACTCATTCAGTTCCTCTGCCATCTCCTTGTCTCTCATTACAATTTCTCCACATAGTTTTCTATCGGTCCTATGTCTACTTTGGTCACTCTTTTACTCTTTAAAAAGCTTCTTGATTCCTCTTTGATATTACTTGCCTCTCATATTTCATCTTTTCCTTCCAAATCGCTGCCTTAGTTGCCTTCTCTTAAGTTTTTAAGTTTCCCAGTCCTCTATCTTCCAACTTATTTTTGCTTCCTTGTCTGCCCTCTCTTTTGCTTTGACTTTGGTTTTAACTTCTCTCGTTGGCCACAATTGTCTGATTTCCCCATTCACAACTTTCTTCCCTTTTGGTATGTGCCTGTCCTGCATTTTTTTGCAGAAACCCCAGGTATTAGGTATTTGTATGTTTTTCCATTCAACCTTGGCCATATCCTCTCGTGTGACTGTAATTTCCTTCACTCCACTGAAATACTGACACCTCTAACTTTAGCCTCCTTTTCAAATTTCAGATTGGACTCGATCATATTGTGATCACTGCCTCCAAATGTTCCCTTTATCTCCAATCACTTCTCGTTCATTTGACAGCACCCAATCCAAAACAGCTGATCCCCCTGGAGAGCTCATCAACAAGCTGCTGTAAAAATCCATCCCGTAGGCATTCCACAATGACACACATAGGTCTACTTCACAAACTCAGTCAAAAGGAAGCAACCTAAATTTAAAATAAAATGTTCACTTCACAAGGAATTGATGAGGAAATGACCTCTTCTTGGTGCACACCAGTTCTGGTCCATCCTACCCACTGATGAAAGTCAGGATATGTAATTTCTTCTCAAAGAATTCACACAAATTAATCAGAGTGAGATTTGTTAGAAAATCTATGCTGACTGTACTTTATTAATCTTCCTTTCTAAAGGCACTTTCAGGTGGCCAAAATACCCCAATGTAAAGCCGCGTATGACACCCATAATGCGGCTGTCGGGAGGCCACCTGAAAGCACACGAGGCACACTTTGTAACCCTCCTCTGGAGGGGATAATCGCCAGAGCACTCGGGTTCCCCCGGCACCTGAATGCAGCCGCCTGAAAGGGGCTGCTAAGGGGATGACAAACAGCTGGCGAGTGCCTGACGGCCTCCCTCCCCGCTGCCCCTGCCCCCCGGCACGGGCAGAGCAGTGGGATCAGTGTGGGGACCGACACGGGACTATGGGGAGAGAGCAGTGGTATCAGTGTGGGGATCGACACGGTGCTGTGGGGAGAACAGGGAGTGGGATCAGTGTGGGGAGAACAGGGAGTGGGATCAGTGTGGGGATTGACACGGGGCCGTGGGGAGAGAATAGGCCAGTGGGAACAGTGTGGGGAATAATACAGGGCTGTGGGAGAGCACAGAGCAGTGGGATCAGTGTGGGACAGCCCGCGCTGGGTGCCCCAACACTGACATCCCCAACACTGACATCCCCAACACTGACATCCCCAACACTGACATCCCCAACACTGACATCCCCAACACTGACATCCCCAACACTGACATCCCCAACACTGACATCCCCAACACTGACATCCCCAACACTGACATCCCCAACACTGACATCCCCAACACTGACATCCCCAACACTGACATCCCCAACACTGACATCCCCAACACTGACATCCCCAACACTGACATCCCCAACACTGACATCCCCAACACTGACATCCCCAACACTGACATCCCCAACACTGACATCCCCAACACTGACATCCCCAACACTGACATCCCCAACACTGACATCCCCAACACTGACATCCCCAAAGGGACAGGAGCCAGAGTGTGCTCTGAGGTGCCTCCCATGCAGCTATCCCTTTCAGGTCGCCAGCACTGCGCTTTCAGCGCTGCCACCTGAACAACCATTCAACATGTCTGAATCCGCTTCTGCAGGCGCATTCTTGGTGGAGAATGCACCTGAAAGCGGCTTAAATGAATACTGCGGCTTGGAACGGATTCCACTAATTTGTCCATGATCAGAGTTTACCTATCAGGCCTATTATTACTTGATTTATCCCTCTCTTTTAAGCCATGGAACAACTTTGACAGTTCTCTAAATCTCAGAGCTTCTACACCATCCTTTGGTTTTTTTAATATTTCATCTTGGATTGGCAATTTAGCTACTTCCAAAGATACTAAATCCTAATACCTGCACTTTTATTATGTTTATCCCATCTAATATTTCTTGCTCTGTATGAAGTCACCATCCTTTTGTGAAGACAGGTCCAAGTAAGCATGCTATCCATATTCTCTGCCTCTCTACAAGGCAACCATTTTTGGTTACTTAGCAGGACGGTACAGTTAATGTCACAGTTAGCGCAACATCATTACAGCGTCAGTGATGGGGCTTCAGATTGGGCGCTGTCTGGAAGGAGTTTTTATGTCCTCCCTGTGACTGTGCGGGTTTCCTACGGTTACTCCAGTTTTCTCCCATTATCAAAAAATGTATTTGGGTAGAGTGTGCTCATGGGCTAGAAGTACCTGTTACAATGCTGTATCTCTAAAAAAATTAAAATCTCTCAGTTATTTTAATCTCAGTTTACCCATAAAATATCTTTACATTTTCTGTGATTTTACTTGAATATTTTATACTGTGTAGCGTGCGCGCTACCGCGCAGTGTGGAATGAATGACACGCACCCAAGTAGCTGAAGACTG
Source organism: Narcine bancroftii (assembly GCF_036971445.1). Classification (NCBI taxonomy): domain Eukaryota; kingdom Metazoa; phylum Chordata; class Chondrichthyes; order Torpediniformes; family Narcinidae; genus Narcine; species Narcine bancroftii. Next base: position 221,616,314 of record NC_091471.1, read on the forward strand.
GTTTATTGCACTGGCAGCTCTGCTTATATTCTCTCCCCACCACTGACGACAGGAGTGACATCGGAGCAGCGCTGGCCTCTGGTCGGTGTTCCTGTCATGGCTCATTGTTTCCCACTGTGCAGATGGGACCAAGGTTGTTGGCCCCCGCGGGGTCTGTGCAGTCGCTGAGTTCGTTGTCTTTGTAGTGTACTGGGCTCCGGGTTAGTGGGCCGCTACAGCTGTTTCTTTGTTTCCCCTGATGACCCTTTTAATTTAGTGTCCACATTGCAGCGCTTCCTTGGGTATTCGGCTTTTTGTTGCACTTCCACTTTTTTGCTTGGTCTTGCATTTTTTCATCTGTGTCTCTGGATTTAGTCAAGATTTTTTTTCATAGAAACGGTTTATCCAGACTCTTTAAATCTCATATTTCAATGGCTTTATTTACCTTAAAGTAACTGTTTCCAGTGCCTATTTACTAAATAATTGCTCAGTCAAGGAAGCTTGCCCTTTGCCCAATGTAGGAACTCTTCATTCCTATTTAACCTTTGATTATTTCTGTAACCGAGCTGAGCATCATTGAATTCTGATGACTGTTGCACTCTGCCAGTGATGCTCCTTCCACCTTTTCCCAGTTTTATGTAATACAGCACCCATTCTCAACAGAGGCCTTTTTAAGTCAACCCCTTGTTATCTCTTCACATCACGCAACAAGTAATTTTAAATGTTTTTTTTAATGTAGTCAGGAGAGAAGTACAGAAGAAACAAAAACCTGACTGCTTCTCAGGGAAGGGCACCCATAAACTTTGAGCAGAGTCCGGGGTGGGGGGAGGGGGGTGGAATAGCTGCAAAACAATGAAAAACATTTTAATAGAGGCATTAGATATCATGCAGTCTGGAAAATCATATTTAAGTCCTGTGACTCCATGCCAATCATCAAGCAATAATCCTATTGTGATGGAAATGTGTTCTTAATCTTTAGTTTAAAAATATATAGTTCTTAGTAAAGTTAGTTTTTGGGTGGACAGATGGAAACCCATTTTCGGAGTCGAAACATCTGGAAAATAAAAATTAGAATTGAATGCTTCATTCAGTTGCTGAAACAAGAGTGTGCTGAGAGATGGCATCTGTTCAAATAAGCAAGTTCTTGCTTCAGTGACCTGCGCAGACAGGCTGGAGTCCTGGAATCGTGATTCATACTTTTGAAGAAGGCATATAATGTCAAAGATAGAAATCACATGATAAAAGACACATCTAGAAGCTGTATTTGAATATTGCACCAGGCGACATCTGGGCAGAATTACAGAGATCTTCTCAATAGAAGGACCTGTTATGGTTTTTTCCTTAGCATGAGAGATCCACAAAATCAGTGGCAATGAAGAAAACCACTTCATTGTCTCTTTGAAAAGAGGGCATTTCAACTGTGCGCTTTTCTACATGGACACTTCATTTACTTGTGTTTGTGAAATTGTCATGTGAAATACAGATTCCAAAATCTCCATGCAAAAGAGGGGATTTGTGGAAGATCATTCATATGAAAAAACAATTCTCTGAAAACCATTCTACAGAAAATTTGAGTTTTGAGAAGTCTGATGTCTTACATTTACTCTATATTTGCTTTAGAACAGCAGAAAAGACTGAGTTTCAACACTAAACGATTCTGTGACTGAAGTTTAGTCATCTCTTCAGAATTATACCTGAACTACAATGGTTTGGGTTTTTACACACAATATTATTAATAGTTATTAATAAAAATTATTGTTTTGAAAATACCATTGTCTGTGGTGAATTCACATTGCTGCTGGTTTAGTACGTAACACCTACATTGGTTCCATTTTATCCTTCCCATGTTCACATCCGTTCCCCTCAAAAATCTACACTCGTCTAAATGCTTGGAATGACTTTCAATAGCTAAGTAACTGACCAACCTGAGCATTTTTGTATGTAGAAAGAAACTGAAGCACTCAGAGGAAAGCCATGTGTTTACAAGGAGAACACAAAGATACCCCATAGAAGTGCAAAAAGGGATTGAACCTGGTGTTGTGAAGCTGTGAAGAAGATGCTGGGCCAATTGACTGCTCCAAAAATTAAATCCAGAGTTTGCTATGCAATGTGTTAGGTCTGCTTTGTTCATGAATGAGTGAGACAAACACCAGGCTGAGTCGAAATCAGGGTTCTTTGTTCTTTATTACCGGATTGTAACACTTGCGACTAAACATGTTAGTCGGAGAATGCATTCTGCCGTTATCAGCAAAATGGTGATTTTTTATACCCTTGGATATGTGCTTAGAACATCATCATATCATTACTTGTCCAATGACTAAAACTGTTGCTATCCTTTCCCTGCTAGCTTCCTGCCTCTCAATCCATCAATGTCTCTCTTATCTTGTAAGTACAAGGATGCATTCATATCTTGTTACAGCCCTGTACATTCCCATCTCATGATGTTTTACCTAACAGGAGTACAAGGACACCTCCCCTTCTTGTTACTGCCCTGTACAGGGTAACTCCCTACACATTCCCATCTCATGATGTTTTACCTTACAAATGGCAATTTTATGCAATACTTTATTATGTAATGACCAGGATTTCTGAGCATTTGGAGAATTACAGTCTGCTCAGGGACAGTCAGAATGGCTTTGTGAGGGGAAGGTCGTGCCTCACCAGCCTAATTTAGTTTTTTGAGGAGGTAACAAGCGAAATTGATGAAAGTAGGGCAGTAAATGTGACAAATATGGCTTTTAGTAAGGCATTTGACAAGGTCCCCCATGAGAAACTCATTCAGAAAGTCATGAGGTATGGGATCCATGTGTGGATTCTGAATTGGCTTGCCTGTAGAAAGCAGGGAGTAATAGTGGACAGAATGTATTCTGCTTGGAAGTTGGTAACGAGTGGAGTGCCACTGGGATCTGTTTTGGAATTTTTGCTCTGTGACTTTTATGAATGACCGAGATGAAGAAGCAGAAGGGTGGGTCAGTAATTTGCAGATGATACGAAGGTTAGGAGAATTATGGATTGTGTTGAAGGTTGTCATAGCTTACAAAAGGATATAATCAGGAGGCTGAGTTGGGAGGAGAAGTGGCAGATGGAGTTCAATCTGAATAAATGTGAGGTGATGCATTTTGGAATGTCAAATCTGAATGATAAATATAGGGTTAATGGAAAGATACTTAGTCTGGTAGAACAGAAGGATCTTGGGGTCCAAATCCATACATCTCCCTAAGTTGGGTGGAGGCCCGCAATTGCAGAGATCAGGCCAGCACATCACGAGACTGCTAAAACGACTTCCAGGACCATGAACCGGCGGGGTAGAAGCTGGGGCAGCATCAGACCAACAACCCTAAAATGGAGTTGGTCAAGCTGCCCAGCTAATTCAGCAGAAACAGGCTGGGGAAGAAGGACATTCATATGCATGGTCATTCCCGCCCATTATTGTTATTCATATGGATGACTCAGTCAATCAGAAAAAACGGCGGGAACTTGAACAGTATAAACGCAGCCTTTCCAGCCCTAATAAAGGAGTGAGCTTAACCTGCCACACTGTGTGTGTGTGTGTGTGTGTGTGTGTGTGTGTGTGTGTGTGTGTGTGTGTGTGTGTGTGTGTGTGTGTGTGTGTGTGTGTGTGTGTGTGTGTGTGTGTGTGTGCTTTTCTTTGTAGCAGTTGGCTACAATTAGTGACCCTGACAGTTTAGAAGAAATCTAAGCCTAGCGATGGAGAACGAAGCAGTAGTCAGCACAGTTGGTCTGAAGCTCCTGAACTTCTGGACAGTTCAACCAGGCAGAGGCTTAGTTCCAGATCCATGGCATCACAGCAGAGACCATCCAGTACTATCATGTGGTCAGCGCCCTGGATCCGCAGACTGGAGACAGAGTGGCCAACTTTATCCAAAAGGCCATCATCGGAAGGCACTTACACTGTCTTCAAAAAATCTATTAACCGAGACGTTCGGAATCACGCGGCGAGTGCAAGGAGCATGTTTGCTCCACCTGGATGGGCTTGGAGACAGATCCCCGTCAGCACTCACCAACGAGAAGTTGGCCCCCTGGGAGATGAGCAGCCCGGCATCATGTTCGAGCAAGCGTTCCTGGATCAGATGCCTGAAGATATCCAGTTGCTCCTGGCGGATGCCGTTTTCTCCAATAGCCCAGGCAGACATTCTGTTGAAACAGAAACAGAAGTGTTCGGCTACCGTGGGGCTCGCAAAGAAGTCCCGCAATCAGACCAGAGCAGTCCCAAGGAAGGAACAGCAGATGCGAGGCAGGAGCAAGTCCAGTGACAGATGGTGCTTCTACCACTGGAGATGGGGCACTGAGGCCCTCCGATGCTGGTTCCCCTGCGAGTTCCAGGGAAACAACAAAGTCAGCCATCGCTGATGGCCATGACGACTGGCCACCAAGAGAGCCTCCTGTATGTCTTGGACTGCCTGGCCGGCAGACACTTTCTGGTGGATACAGGAACAGAGGTCAGCGTGATACCTCCAACAGGATTGGATACTAGGCGCAGGCTAGCGGGGCCCACATTGAGGGGTGTCAACAACTGCAGTATTAAGACCTATGGCACTCGTAGGGCCGAGCTGCAGTTTCGGGGCAGTCACTTCTTGTGGGAGTTCACGCTGGCTGCAGTTGAACAACCACTACTTGGAGCGGGTTTCCTGCGAGCCCACAGCCTCTTAGTGGACCTTAAGGATAAGCGACTCGTCCACACCGAGACCTACCAGACCAGCACTGAGGGGCGCGAGGTTTCCGGCAATGCACCTGGACTCCGTCCACAGCTCGGAGGATGAGTTCTCCAAGGTGCTAGCAGGATTCCCAGCAATCCTTTCCCTTCAGTTCACAGCAGAGATGCCTTGACACGGTGTCAGACATCGCATCCTGACCAAAGGCCCACCTCTCCATGCAAGGGCAAGATGACTTCCCCTGGAGAAGCTCTGACTGGCCAAGGAGAAGTTCCACAAGCTTGATAAATTGGGTGTTGTTTGATGGTCAGACAGCCCATGGCTTTGACTCTACACGTAGTGCCTAAAGCAACTCAGAGCTGGAGACCATATGGCGACTATCGCTGGCTCAATGAAGCCACCACCCTGGACCGTTACCCCAGGCCACACACCTAGGATTTTGCAGCAAACCTGCACAGGGCAACAACATTCTCAAAAGTGGACCTCGTGCGAGGATATTACCAGATCGCGGTGCACCCTGATGACATCCCTAAGACGGCCATCATCACTCCATTTGAGCTGCTCGAGTTCCTGCCATTCAGGCTCAAAAATGCAGCACAGACATTCCAGAGACTGATGGACGCAATTGACCAAGACCTGGACGGCACTTTCGTCCACCTTGATGATATCCTCATGACAAGTAGAACCTGACAGGAACACCTTCAGCACCTCTGAAATCTCTGGAGTTGTTTGCAGGAGTTGAGCCTCACCAATAACCTGACCAAATGCCAGTTTGGCCTGAACACCATCGACTTCCTGGGCCACAGGATTACAAAGGACGGGGCCACACCACTGACTGACAAGGGAGAGGCCATCCGCAGCTTCCCAAAGCCCAGTACAACCAAAGGTCTGCAGGAGTTTGTGGGGATGATAAACTTTTATCGCAGGTTTATCCCAGCAGCTCCCCGAGTGATGCGCCCTCTGTTCATCCTGATGTCCGCCAAGGAGAAGGACCTGACCTGGGACGATGAATCCGCACGTGCGTTTGTGGAAACCAAAGAAGCCCTGGCCAAAGCTGCACTCCTGACCCACCCCAGACCAGATGCACCCACGGCCATCATAGTCGATGCCTCAGGAACAACGATTTATGGAGCCTTGGAGCAGCAGATAGAAGGAAGTTGATACCCACTACCTTTCTTCACCAAACACCTGCGGCCCCCTGAACTAAAGTACAGTGGTTTCGATAGAGAGCTGCTGGTGCTATACTTAGCCATCCACCACTTCCAGTACTTTCTTGAGGGAAGGGCTTTCACGGACCACAAACCACTAGATTTCACCCTGGCTAAAATCTCCGATCCCTGGTCAGCTCGCCAACAGAGACACTTGTCTTGCATCTCGGAGTACACCAATGATGTCAAATACATCTCGGGCAAAGTCAATGTGGTCGCAGACACCTTGTCAAGACACAGCATCCACTCCCTGGTCAACAGTCTGGACCACAGCACTGGCAGAGGCACAGCAGCAGGACGTCGAGATCCCGCAGTACAGGACCACTGTCACAGGCCTTCGGCTTCAGGACGTTCCAGTCAGCACAGTTACTACCACCCTCCTATGCGACGTGGCCACCGGGCAGGTTCGACCTATTGTCCCAATGGCATGGAGGCCACAAGTTTTTGACTCCATCCATGGGCTGGCACACCCATCCATCAGGACTACGGTCCGGCTGGTTGTCAGCAATTACGTGTGGCATGGATTGCAGAAACAAGTCCGGGGGTGGGCCACGGCGTGTACGGAGTGCTAAACAGCCAAAGTGCAGCGACACACCAAGGTCCCCCCACAGCTTTTCGAGCCAACGGAACGCAGGTTTTACCACATTCACGTGGACATAGTGGGACCCTTGCCAGTTTCTTAGGGTTTCTGCTACCTGTTCACAGTGGTCAACCACTTCACCTGGTGGCCAGAAGCAATTCCCCTGGCCGACACATCCACTAGGTCCTGTGTCAAAGCACTCCTCTTGCCCTGGATTGCAAGATTAAGACTGCCCCAGCACATCACTTCTGACCAAGGCGCACAGTTCACCTCCAGTTTATGGACCGATATTGTCATCCTGTGGGGTTCTCAGCTATGCTATACGATGGCATACCATCCGTAAGCCAATGGCATGGTGGAGCGTTTCCACAGGCATCTCAAGACCGGACTCAAGAGCCCTAACTGGGTGGACGAGCTACCATGGGCACTACTGGGCATTCAAACAGCGCTAAAAGAAGTCCTCCACGCATCCTCTGCTGAACTCGTCTAAGGCAACCCACTCAAGGTTTTCGGGGATTTTGTTCCACAGGCCAGAACTCAGCAGGAGGAGACGACCACCTTCCTGGACAGGCTGCGTGAAAAGATTGGTAACCTGGCTCCAATCCTACCCTCCAGACATGGACAAGCCAAGTCCAACATCCCAAAAGAACTCAAGGACTGTGAGTTCATGTTTGTATGCAGAGGACCCCACCGTTCACCACTGCAGAAGCCATACGAAGGTCCCTTTCAAGTAATCTGGAACAACGGAGCCACCTTTGATATGGACATCAGTGGTAAACCAAAGGTCTTCATTACAGATAGACTCAAGCCTGCCCACACAGATGCAGCAGAACTCGTGGAGACACCAACACCCTGACGCAGAGGCAGACCACAAAAGACTTTGGGGACTATACCTACAGACACTATAGACTGTAACGTCAGTTTGGTGGGGGGAGTGGGGTCATGTGGCGGCTCGCAATTGTGGAGATCAGGCCGGCACATTGAGCAGCAGCAGATGCGGACAGAGATCGCTAAAGCGACTCCTGGGACAACGAACCGGCGGGGGTTAGAAGCTGGGGCAGCATCAGACCAACAGCCTTAAAATGGCATTGGTCAAGCTGCCCAGCTAACTCAGCAGAAACTGGCTGGGGAAGAAGGGCATTCATATGCATGAATGTTCCCGCCCGCTATTGTTATTAAAACAGCGGGAACTTGAACAGTATAAAAGCAGCCTTACCAACCCTAATAAAAGAGTGAGTTTAACCTGCAACACTGTGTGTGTGTGTGTGTGTGTGTGTGTGTGTGTGTGTGTGTGTGTGTGTGTGTGTGTGTGTGTGTGTGTGTGTGTGTGTGTGTGTGTTTCTTTGTAGCAGTCGGGTACAGTTGCCACGCAGGTTGCTAGGATCAAAGGCCTATGGGATGCTGGGCTAGGCTTCATTCCTTGGGGGATTGAGTTCAAGTGTCCAGAGATCAGGTTGCAACTCTACAAACCTGATGAGACCACACTTAGAATATTGCGTTCAGTTCTCATTATAGGAAGGATGTGGAAGTTAAGGAGAGAGTGAATCAGAATGTATTGACATGAACAAATCATGAAATTCATTGTTTTGCACCAGCATCACAGTGCAAACATTTTACAAAAATAAATAAAAATAGTGCATGGAATGTCAAAGTGAGGCGGCGTCTTTGGCTGAGTCAGCATCAGAAGAGATCTAATCGCGGGGGTTGGGGGGGGGGGTTCAGATATTAGGGTAACCACAGTGGGGCACACACTGCTGTTCGAGAATTTACTCAGTAGGGGTGGGAGCAGGCCATGGACCTCCTCCGTCCGCCATGCCATAAAACTTCCCCCTTCCTATGGTGTTTCAGACAAATGCGCACGATTATAGTGTGTGGAGACAAAACTACGTGATTCATTTTGATTCATATGTCTTATGAATCAAGGTTAGTCAATCTCTGGCTTTTCTCTTTGGAGCATGGAAAGTTAAGAGGTGACTTAATAGAGGTCGACAAGATTCTGAAGGCAGACAGGTAGAGAGCCAGCACCTTTTTCCCAGGGTGGGAGTAGCAAACACTGGAGGACGTCTGTACAAAGTGAAGGGAGGAAAGCTTAGGGGAGTCATCAAGAGTAACATTTTTGTACACAAGGAGTTGTGGGTGCCTGGAATGCCTTGAAGGGAGGGGGGGAGTGGTGGTGAGGGCTGAAACATTTTGAATATTTAAGAGACTATAGGACAGGCACATGGATGGAAGCAAAATGGAGGCTGACAAGGTTGGAAGGCTTTAGTTTTTTTAAAAATTTGGTAGGAATATTTAGGTCAGCATATCATCGAGGGCCGAAGGGCCTGTAGTGTGCTGTATTGTTCTACACTTTATGCTCTCTTACTGTCCTGGTTATTTTGTAATTGTCAGAAGCTTGCTCAGAAATCAGCTCTTCAATTTTACAGAACTTTTCCAACAATGCAGTAGTATCTTTTTGTTTGGCAAGTGTTATCACCTAATTTGATGATCATTTTAACATATCTCACATCTGCGATTTTTAACTAATAATGCCACTCCCACTTCTTTTTCCTCCTCTATCTTATCTGAAAAACATGGTATTCCTGCTCCTTCGTAACAGCTTAGTTAGCTGGCCTTCACATGTCTAACTGTATTTTCAATTGATTTCACCAGTGGTTCTCAACCTTTTTCTTTCCACTAACATACCACTTTAAGTATTCTCTATGGTATATGTGCTCTGTGATTGCTTAAGGTGGTATGTGGCTGGAAAGAAAAAGTTTGAAAAACAGTTTTAATCGTACCTAATTGACTTGTTATGTGCACAGTTTCACAACTCCAAAGGAAGTGGGCCAATGACAATTTTTCTCAAGCAAAATATTTCAGCAACAATTGGGTCTGGAGCAGTGATTCTCAACCTTTCCTTCCCACCCACATCCCACCTTAAGGAATTCCTTACTAATTACAGTGCACCGATGACATAGGGATGACTTAAAGTGGTATGTGAGTGGAAAGAAAAAGGTTGAGAACCACTGGACTAAAGGTATGATGTTTTTGGCACAGATTAGAAAGGCCAAATGGCCTGTTTTCTTCAGCTTTAGTGTCCTATGGTTCGAAATATGTGCTCACCTTCCCATCCTTCTACCAAGTTAGTTTCAGTCATCCCTGCAACCCTTGCCATACTGCCTTCAAGAATGTTCTTCCTTGCCCACGTAAAGTGCAACCTCCCAAAAGGTAGAGGTTCTACCTTCTGCAGAATTAGTCCCAATATCCCTAAATTGATATCGCGTCCTGCTGTGACATACTGTAGCTGTAAACTCAGCTGCACGTAGATGACGACACACACGATACTGTTTGTCGTCCAAGTTTAAAGGTTACCTTGATATTTGAAAAATGCAAATTCTAACATTATAACATCTTGTCATTTAGTTTGATATTGAATACATTTTGAAAACTAGAATGTGAGAGGAAATCCATATCCTTTTTGTGCCATTGTTTTAAAAAATAGTAATTGAGTTAAATATAGAAATGAAACATAAAGCAACAGGCCCTTTAGCCCATGATGTCCCAATCAAACCAAAACTTTGCTGCTTGCACTTTATAGATGTTCCTGCATTCCCTTTAGTCATCTAAGCTTTTTGAATCCACTAAGATTCCCAGCAGCCTGTTCCAGGCACTCGCCAGTGTCTGTGAAAGAAGTCTCACATATCTCGCTTAAGCTTCCTTCCCCCCACATGCCCTCTTGTACAGGCATTCTCATTGTCTTTTGACTCTGGCCCCCTTAGTATTCTTCTCAAAGTTTATTGGCTCCCTTCCCTTTAAACCAATTTCGTCTGTACTTCTCTCCTACCGACGACATAAAAAGTACATGTATTTTTTATGCTTTCAGTCAGTGGCCCTCCTTAAATGTGCTGTAGCCCCCAGGGGGGGCCCTGCAGCCTCTGTTGAGAATGGCTGCTCTAGTGTGCGAAGCCTTCATCCTGGGAATATACTTTCTGACTGTCCACCATGATTTTATGATTTGCTGTCAGGTTCAAGATAACATTTTGTGTCAAAAAAATTTTAAAAAGCAAAATTTAAACTTCATAAACGGCATTTGTTTCATGTGTATAGCTTCTTCGCAATCTCTGAATGTAACCTGTGAGTCCACGTTTGTGTAACTTCTGACATGAATGTGTTGTGACTAAATGTCGTTAAATTGAAGACTGCTATTTGTATAATTGTTAAAATAAAATAAAATCACCTCTTCTCATCTTTTTAAAAAATTTTACGGCGCTGATTATTCGTAACCTCACCATGGAAAGAATGAAGTGACAAGGTCACTGAAAAATCTCAATGTTAATATTTCATGGGCAATTGAGAATGGGAAATAATGCTCTACTTGCCAAAGGCATTTATAGGTCTAAAATGAAAAATCATTCAGCTGTTTTGTTACATGCATTGTCATTTTTTTCTTAGCTATTCAGTTAAGTTTTTTCCAATCATGTTTTCATTTTTACTCAATGATTTAAATTGTAGTATTGTTTGCAAACTTGAATGTGCAATGCTTGTTAATTAATCACTGGGGACCAAATTAATGGACATGTAGTGCATGGAGCAACATTAATTTGTGACGTACTGCTTCCTGGAGACAGGCTTATATGTTTGTGCATGTCAGAAAAGAACCCAATTTTTTTATGATTTAAAAAAAAATTCAATTTAGTTGTGAGGAATGCAAAATTAATTTTGCAGCTTAAAGTTGATTCCAAATGCACAGTACATGGGCAGACGTGTCTTGTTAATGTTGAAGTTCAGAAATTCCACCCCCCCACCCAAAAGTATGATGAGATCATTTGCATCGACCAGGAATAGCCCAGAGCTTAAATGGTGTCATCTAACATACTGGGAAGTGCAATGCAGTGCAGTCACTCTCAATGCAACAGGGTAATTAAAAATTAGATCATTTCAGATTCTTGTAACTAGTCCCCTAGAAATGCAGAAATGCTGAATTAAAGACGAGGTGGATTTCTCTGCTTACCAGCAATTCTCGACATGGAATTGGAAGAACAAGAGATTGGTAGAATGCCTGACAGAATGATAATGGAGTAGGTGGTGAACAGATTTTCCAGGTAGCAAAATTCAATTCACTAAGGCAGAGCATGAGATCATTGCTCAGATAAAATAAGATCCAAATAGTAAGACAGAAAGGATATGAAATCAAATAACATATAATTAGTTTGGGGAACATGACAACTTTTACGATCTGACTATTTGCGAAAAAACATTCTCTTGCTTTGCGGCTAATTGAGATTATTATAAATATATTTAATTTGGCCTTCATTTTTAAATGAAGATAAATCCATTCTTCCAGCCCTTACCATCCACCAACTGAATATGCTTAATATTCACATGAGAAATGCATTATGTTTACCTGAAAATGTGAACAACTCTTTCACTGATCACTCTGTGTTGACATCTTTAGACCTCTTCCTCAATGTGTATTAATTTCTCGAGACAATCTGTATTCAGAGATAATGCCTGCCCCTTCTGTATTTACAGAATGAACCCAAGCACAAATTGTACCTTATCAGGTACAACATGCATGGTGCAAGCAAGTGATAATGCAGAGCCCTGCAAGAAACAATGCTACATTGTAACTCTCCCTGATAATCACCTCATCTTGTTTCATATATTATACTGGCCACCAATTTCTATCTAATAAATTGATAAAAATATCACTCTGTGCTCTGATATTTGATTAAAGAGGCAATAGGTGATAGACTCTAGTGATCAGTGCTGTTATCTGTCCCCATAAAGCTTTAAATTCAAGCCTTGTTCCAAAATGTCAAATGTGTACTTTATAATTATTCCAGTTTAGTTTTAAAAGATTTGACGTGATGTTAACCAGGTTGTTGCCTGGTTTAGAGGTTGAGTTATGGGGAGAGATTGAACAATTATGGGGAGAGATGGGACAGTGCAGTTGGTGTAGTGGTTAGTGCAATGCTTTTACAGCGCCAGCGATCGGAACTGGGGTTTGAATCCCACAGTGTCTGTAAGGAGTTTGTATGTTCTCCCTGTGTCTGCATGAGTTTTCCCCGGGGGTTCCGGTTTTCTCTCACCATTTGAAACATACCAGGAGTGTACGTTAATTGGGTGTAAATTGGGCAGCATGGACTCGTGGGCTAAAATGGCCTGTTACCGTGCTATATGTCCATATTTAAATTCTGGCACCTCATTCCGCATACAGACTGCCCTCAGATTGAGGTCACTCAATTCTTTCCCCCTTCACCTTAAACATACACTTTATAATTCTAGAATCTTCAACCCTGGGAAATAGACTGGGAGCATTCACTTTATACAAGGTCATCCCTCTGTATCCTACACTCCAAGCAATAAAGACCCAGTCTGTCTAATTTCACTCTGCAACTCAAGCCCTCCAGTCTCACCGCCATTCTGCTATATCTCCTCTGCTCCCCTTCTAATTCATTGATATCATCCTTCTGTGTGGTCTCAACGCTTTGTACGGCTGTATATTACAAATGAAGCGTGCACCACAGTTGGCGTAGAGGTTAGCACAACGCCTTTACAGTGCTAGCGATTGGGACCAAAGTTCAATTCCTGTGCTGTCTGTAAGAAGTTTGTACGTTCTCCCCGTCTCTGCATGGGTTTTCTCCAGGGGCTCCAGTTTTCTCCCACCGTTCGAAATGTACCTGGGGTGTAGGTTAATTGGGTGTAGATTGGGTAGCATGGATTCATGGGCTGAAATGGCCTGTTACCATCCTATCTGTCTAAATTTTTTTTAAATTAAAAAATTGTTAAAATGGATTGTTTTCTCTGGAGCATTGGAGGCTGAGAGGTGACATGTTGGAGTTGTATAAATTCATTCGATGCATTAATAGGGTGGACAGTCAGAATCTTCTCAGGGCATGTTTAAGGTTTAAGGGAGGTGTGCGGGGCAAATAGTTTTATTTGGTGGAAGCAGATATGACATTTGTGTTTTAAAGGCTTCTAGGTTGACTAAGAATATAAAACGGTTGGAACAGTCAAGAGTAAGCAGCAGTTTTATTTGATTTTGACATGTCAGACACAGACACGTGGGTAGAAAGGCCTGTTCTGTACTTATCCGTGTGCTACTACAGAGGAATATGTTTAAATATTTTTTTAAAAGACTTTTTTTAAATAATGGAAAGCGTACAAAGCAAGATCACAATCACTGATATCTATTACTTTTTAACCTTGGAATGAAGTGCAAAATAATTTGCACAAGCCTTTCAGCGTTTCCAGAATTATAAATTATAAAAAATACTCAGTTGTTCTTAGGCTAGTTATTGCAGTATATTGTAAGGTTTTCTAAACTGTAATTGAGAGAAGAGTTTCATTCTCATTCATTCATCCAATTAGACACTGCATGGAGTAAATTCAGCCTGAATGCATCCTGCTAATTCAGGAAGGGCTCAGGCCTGAAACTGCGACTGCCTTCCGCTTTCCATGGATGCTGCGTGACCTGGCTGAGTTTCTCCAGTCCTTTTGTCTACCAAATTCGATCTCTGTTTGCAGTAGCAAATCTTCAGGTGAACTGCATGGCACAAAGGATGTTCATCAGAATAAGTGACAAAATATGAATAAACATGACATAATTTCTTCCTGTTGCAATGATCGATCAACCAGTGAATGTGTATCGTAATCACCATTCAATTAATGCTGGTATTCCAGGTTCTGAATGCTCATACTGGAATCACAATTGTCAGGGTGTGGAAGGAGGACAGATCCTGACAACATCAATACCCCCCCCCCCCCCATTCCAGAAAAACAGGTGTGTGCTGGTTGACAGAAGACATGGGGAAGTTAAAAAGTTCTTTTCAAAGCTTGGTTTTTAAGAGTTTCATTGAAAAACATACAATAGCACAGGACTGTTAGCTGATGTGTCTATGCTAAACATGATGTCCATATCAAACTAAAACACAGTTGTTTGCACTTGATTGATATTCCTCCATTCTCTATTTCATGTGCCTATCTAGAACCCTCTGAGATCCTACTATTATATCTGCTTCCATCATTAGTCCTGCCAGCCTACTAAAGCCACCTATCACATTCTATGCAAAATAAAGTTTGACACATTTCCTTTCCACTCACCACCCCAGCCCCCACCCTCTTTGCCGTAAAACACCGAATTTCTTGACAATAAGGATTGGAGGGTGGCGCATGTGGTTCCTCTGTTTAAGAAAGGGTCCAAATGCAAACCTGGGAATTATAGGCCTGTAAGTCTGACGTCTGTGGTGGGCAAGTTGATGAAAAGTGTTCTGAGGGATGCTATTTACAAATTTTTGGAGGTAGAGGGATTGATAGGGAGTAATCAGCATGGTTTTGTCAGGGGTAGATCATGCTTGACAAACCTGATTGAGTTCTTCGAGGGGGTTACAAAAAAGGTTGATGAAGGGAAAGCTGTGGATGTTGTCTATTTGGACTTTAGTAAAGCTTTTGACAAAGTTCCCCACAGGAGGTTAGGAAAAAATGTGGAGGCATTAGGTATAAATAAAGAGGTAGTGAAATGGATTCAGCAGTGGTTGGATGGGAGGTGTCAGAGAGTAGTGGTAGAAAATTGTTTGTCCAATTGGAGGCCGGTGACTAGTGGAGTTCCTCAGGGTTCGGTCCTGGGTCCACTATTATTTGTTATATATATTTATGATCTGGATGTAGGGGTGGAGAATTGGATAAGCAAGTTTGCGGATGATACAAAGATTGGTGGTGTTGTGGACAGTGAGGTAGATTACCGTAGATTAAAAGGTGATTTAGGAAGGCTGGAGGTGTGGGTTGAGAAATGGCTGATGGAATTTAATACAGATAAATGTGAGGTGCTACATTTTGGAAAGGCAAATTTAAATAGGTCATATACATTGAATGGTAGACAACTGAGGAGTGCAGAGCAACAAAGGGATTTAGGAGTTATGGTAAATAGTACCCTCAAGGCTGATACTCA
Organism: Narcine bancroftii; assembly: GCF_036971445.1. Lineage (NCBI taxonomy): Eukaryota > Metazoa > Chordata > Chondrichthyes > Torpediniformes > Narcinidae > Narcine > Narcine bancroftii. Next base: position 221,631,686 of record NC_091471.1, read on the forward strand.
GGTAGATGGTGTGGTGAAGAAGGCATTTGGAATGTTGGCCTTCATAAATTGGAGTATTGAATTCAAGAGTAGGGAGGTTATGATGAAATTGTACAAGGCATTGGTGAGGCCAAATTTGGAGTACTGTGTACAGTTTTGGTCACTAAATTATAGGAAAGATATAAACAAAATAGAGAGAGTGCAGAGAAGGTTCACGAGAATGTTGACAGGATTTCAGGGTCTGAGTTACAGGGAAAGGTTGTGCAAACTGGGGCTTTTTTCTCTGGAGCGTAGAAGATTGAGAGGGGACTTGATAGAGGTGTTTAAGATTTTAAAAGGGACAGAGAGTAAATATGGATAGGCTTTTTCAATTAAGAAAGGGAGAGATTCAAACTAGAGGACATGGTTTAAGATTGAAGGGGGAAAATTATAAGGGGAACATGAGGGGAAATTTCTTTAAGCAGAGGGTGGTGGGGATGTGGAATGAGCTTCCGGCAGATGTGGTCGAGGCGGGATCATTGGTTACATTTAAGGAAAGACTGGATCGTTACATGGATAGGAGGGGACTAGAGGGGTATGGACCGGGTGCTGGTCAGTGGGACTATGAGGGTGGGGATTTGCTACGGCATGGACTAGTAGGGCCGAACTGGCCTGTTCTGTGCTGTAAGTGGTTATATGATTAAATTCTGATATCTTACCCTATCAATCCCTCTCGTGATTTTATAAACTTCTTTTAGGTCTTCCCTTAGCCTCTTAATCCATATCCTCTAAATCAGTGTGGTTCCCAAACTTTTTGAGGCTGCCACCCCTTGGCTCCTACCCTCCACCCCAGCACATGCGCCAAACCCCCAACCTTTCAACCCAGGTCTTTCCCTCCCGAGCCCCCTGTACTCAGTTCCTCCCTCACTCTGTCCATTCTTCCTCCTCCTCGTGTCCACTCTCAACTTATTAAAAGGCCGAAGCCAAATACAACAAGGCGGCCACTGAGTCCAGCTCTTGCGATACCTCCTTGTCGCCGTTTATTTTGCTCACTACTGCCACCCTGAATCTGGTGGTGGCACTGACATCCTTTCCAGAGACTGAGAACCCAGAAAATTACTGCACTGGCTTTCTTCATTAAACTTTGCAAAAAATATTCCTGACTGCATGTCACAAGGCAAGTGATCGTGGAGCAGCTAATGAGAGTTGCATCATTGCTGGTATCCCTGTTGACTTTTGCTTGAGTGTCTCACTTCAAGTTCAATTTTAATATCATACAACTGGACATTTATAATCAGATGAAACAGCATTTCTCCTGACCACCCTGCACACAGCACAAAATAATTACATAAATACATAAAGATAGAATTTAAAATAAATATACTGTGAGACCTCCATGCTCCAGAATTCAAGCAACCAGCAAAATAAATTGCGGAAAATATATAGGTAAAATATATGGAAGTTTAAAATTGATGCACCTTGCCTTCAATTCACCAATCTATGCCACACGCAATTTCAGGCAACTGGAAAATTCACTTAAATGGCATCTACCAATCCCCATAAGTGCCAGATACCAGGGGTTTTACTGTCTACAAATACATTGGAATGATTTACTTGGTTACAGGCTACCGTTTGCATCCTGCGAGAAGAAGCTTTTTCCCAGCTGTACCTCTTCCTTGATGAAAGTAAGTCAGAGATACTGTGTGCTAAGTGGAAAGGATCCTCAATAATTCTTCAAGCCATATTTAAAGCAATCCCAGTAAATGTCAAAAGAGGAAAGTCAGATCCCAGTGATCTTCTCATCTGTTTGCATGATCCACTGGTTCAAAGTTCTGACATTTCCAACACAAGAACTGCTGGTATCTGAAGGCCCAGCATTGTCTTGAGTGGCTGATTAGAAATGGATAGTGTCAGTTGTTGAGATTTATAATTAGTTGAACTGGTTCATCAGGAGATAAACAAGAAAACCTGCAGAATTTGGAGTCTAGTGTGGTACGCAAAAAGCTGGAGAAACTCAGCAGGTCACGCAGCATCAATCGGAAGTCAAAGGCAACTGATGGTTCAGGCCTGAGGCCTTCTTCAAGAGTGAATAAGGGATTCAAATATCAGGTTTACCAACATTTTGCCTGTTTTAAAGGAAATGAGTTGATTGGAGAGATTTGTCATATTTGGGTGGATTTCTCAGGACTTCGAGGGAGACCGAATAGAAGTTTATAAAGCCATCAGAGGCATGGATAGGGGAGACATTTCGAACTTTATCTGCGAGAAGTGCTTCCAACTGCAGCTCTGCACAAACCATGTTAGGGAATTGGTGCTGGAGATGGATAAACTTATTCGGGAGGCTGAGGGGGTGATGGACACGAGTTAGAGGGATGCAATAACACACAGGCAACAAGTTACCCTTTTGGATACTGCTTGGAGTATCTATCTGAGCCAGGCAGCAGCAGTCAGACCAATAGCATTGTGGTCAGCACTGAGCCTATGAAGGGAAGAGTGAAGTCAGGTAGAGCGATAGTCATAGGGGACTCGATGGTCGGAGGAACAGATACACAGCTACAAAAGAGACTCCAGGATAGTGTGTTGCCTCCCAGTAACTCGTATCCAGGATGTCTCTAAGCGAGTGCAGAGTAATCAGTCAGAGACAGGAGTGGGGTAGAGGTCCTTCAAAGTAAGCTTTGGGAGTTAGGAAAGAGGCTGAAGCAGGACCCCCAAGGTCGTAATCTCTGAATTACTCCTGGGGCCATGAGTTAGGGAAGGTCAGAACAGGAAGATAGTGCAGACAAATATGTGGCTGAGGAGATGGTGCAGGGGATGGGTTCACATTCTTGGATCATTAGAACCTTTTCTGATGAGTGGGTGACCTTTACAAATGGGTGCGGTTGTACCTGAGCTAGAGAGGAACCAATATCCTGGCAGGGAGATTTGCTAATGGTGTGGGTGCGGGGGGTGGGTGAAGGTGGGTTGCTGGGAACCAAAGTGAAGAAGCAGAGGAAGAGGTGCTTGGAGCACGTTAGGTCAGATGGTAGGGAGCTTGTGTGGAAGGATAGACAGATAGGGCAAACATTGCAGCTGTGGGGATGAGTTGTATTGTGAACCACTGTGTAACTGTTAGTGCTGTATAATACAAATATATTGTGTAGGCTGGCCAACCCCAAACCTATGATTCCTCCTCTCAGAATTCCCATAAAGGTAGTTATGCCCAAGCCCCTCCCTCAGTACCTGCCTTGGAACCAGGCCAGCAACATGGGAGACGTGCTTGCAGTTTATAGTGATTAAAGCTTATTTAATCACGACTTCTAGTCTGACGAGAGTTATTGAGAGCGTATCAGCCTCCCCAGGTCCCACTGCCAGCATAGTAGGCAGAGAGTGGTAGTGTAATGGTGATAGAGAGTGAGATGGATAGAATGAGTGGGTTAGAGAGAGTGGGGTTAAATAAGGAGAGAATGGAGACCAGGGCAAGGGAATGGCTCCTCTTGTAGGATGTGGATTGTTAAAGGAAGTCGGAAGTTGCCCTGATGATGACAAATGAAAGAAGTGGATCCAGCTGATGCTTCTGACAAGTCGTGTTAAGGCTTTGGAGGAGGAGTTAGATAAACTTTGGAGCATTCGGAAGGCAGAAGGTGTGATAGATAGGAGTTACAGGGACACGATTACACCAAGCAGACAGGAAGATGGTAGATGGGTTACAGTTAGGAGAAGGAACAGGCAGGCAGAGCAGGGGATCCCCTGAAAAACAAGTATACCCTTTTGGATACTGTTGAGGGTACAAGCCATGGGCATCAGGTTTCCAGCACAGAGTCTGGTGCTGTGGCTAAGAAGTGGTGGGGGGGGGGTGGGGGGAGGAAGAGGCGAGCTGTAGTTATAGCGGATTTCATAGTTAGGATGGCAAATGAGAGGTTCTGTCGAGGGGATCATGAATCCCAGATAGTATGTTGCCTCCCTGGTGCCAGGGTCTGGGATATCTCAGATTGAGTTCATGACATTCTTAGGTAGGAGGGTGATCAGCCAGATGTCGTGGTCCATGTATGGACAAATGACATGGGTAGAAAGGGCAAGGAGCTCTTGCCATTCAGGGCTCAGGGAGTTAGGCACGAGGTTGAAGAAGAGGACTTCCAGGGTGGTGATCTTGGGATTGCTTCCTGTGCCATGTGCTGGAGAAGTTAAAAATAGGATAAGGCAGCTTAACATGGGGCTGGAGACATGGTGTAGGAGGGAGGACTTCAGGTTTCTAGATCACTGGACTTTGTTTTAGGGAAGATGGGATTTGTACCAATAGGAAGAATTGGATCTGAACTGGAAGGGGATTAATATCCTTGCAGGTAGGTTGTTAGTCTTGTCCCAATGGGTTTAAACTAGGTTTGCAGTGGGAGGGGAACCAGAATATTAGAGCATGTGACAAGGTCCCACATGGGATGCGAGTTCAGACATGAAGTATCCATGGAAAAGTTGTAAACTGGATTAAAAATTGGCTATGTGGGAGAAAACAGAGAGTGGTAGTGGATGGTTGCTTCTCAGACTGGAGGCCTGTGACCAGGGATGTGCCTCAGAGATCTGTGTTGGGACCATTGTTGTTTGTCATCTATATCAATGATCTGGATGATAATGTGGTAAATTGGATGAGCATGTTTGCTGATGACACTAAGATTGTTGGCATTGTGAACAGCGAGGAAGGTTTTTAAAGCTTGCAGAGGGATCTGGACCAACTGGAAAAATGGGCCAGAAAATGGCAGATGGAATTGAATGCAGACAAGTGTGAGGTGTTGCATTTTGGAAGGACAAACTAAGATAGGACATTCACAGTAAATGGTAGGGCACTGAGGAGTGCAGAGGAACAAAGGGATCTGGGAATTCAGATACAAAATTCCCTGAAAGTGGCATCACAGGTAGATAGGTTTGTAAGAAAGCTTTTGCCATCTTGGACTTCATAAATCAAATTCTTGAGTGCAGGAGTTGGGATGTTATGGTGAGATTGTATAAGACATCGGTGAGGTCAAATTTGGAGTATTGTGTGCAGTTCTGGTTGCCAAACTCCAGGAAGGATATCAATTAGATTGAAAGAGTGCAGAGAAGATTTACTTGGATGTTGTTGGGTCTTCAGGAGTTGATTTACAGGGAAAGATTAAACATGGCAGGACTTTATTCCTTGGAACGTAGAAGAATGAGGGGAGATTTGATAGAGGTTTACAAAATTATGAGGGGTATATACAGAGTAAATGCGAGTGGTGCGACAGAGTATTTAGACGTGGTTTGGGAGGAATTGTTAGAGTAGCTTGCACACATACATTTTAAAACACAGAATATTTGCAAGACTTTTGCAGAATGCTTTTTGCAGGAGGCAACAAAATATCGACAGCAGCTTGTCTGGGAGAGCATGTGATCTTTGCTCTCAGAGATGGAGGGTGTGAAGCAGAGAAGAGAGACACAGAAATCAGTTCCTGAAGGACAAGCTGGCAAACTTTGGAAGGCTGCCTGGTCAAAGGAGGAGATTGGTGGTCTGAAAAGTGACCTGAAAGAAAGAGGATCATCTGGAGAACCCTGAAGGGGGCAAGTTTCATCAGCAAGACTGATTGAGAAGGAATCAGTTGCAGATGTCCTGGAAAAGGAATCTCTCTGAAAACCAGCAAGAACCCTCCTGAGTGGTAACCATTTGTCTGTTAAGCACCAAAGACTGGTGAACTTTGTTAATGTTAACTTCTGTGCACAGCACAAGAATTGCCTGCAACTAGTGAGATTGGACTGTGAACCAAAGGACTTTTCTAATCTTAAATATACATTACACACACCCGTGCTTAGTATTAGAGGGGGGATTAAGTAGTTAGGTAGGTTAAGTAATGTTAGAGTTTAATTCTGTTTCTTGTTCAATTATAATTAAAAACTCCTTTTGTTTAAGTGACCCTGTGTTGTGGTGCATCTCTTATTGCTGCTGGTTTTGGGGGTCCTCTGGAGTCCACTTCCTTCAGGAGAGATAAATGTAAGAGGACATGGCTTTAGGGTGAATGGGGAAAGGTTTAGTGGAACATGAGGGGGAACTTTCTCACTCAGTGGAGGGGATGTGGAACGAGCTGCCATCTGACGTGAATGTGGGCTCACTCTTAAATTTTAAAAATAAATTAAATACATGGATGGGAGAGGTCTGGAGGGTTATGACTGGGTGCAGGTCAGTGGGATGAGCAGTGATGTTTGTGGCACATACTAGAAGGGCTGAATGGCCTTTCTTTTGACCTGTAGTGTTCTAAGATTTAGGGGAGCATTAGGGGAAAGTTCTTCACTCAGAGGTTGGAGGGACTGTGGAATGAGCTGCCATCTGATGTGGTGAATGTGAGCTCGAAATTAATTTGAAAGAATAAATTGGATAACTACATGGATGGGGAAAGTATGGAGGGTTATGGAATGGGGGAAGGTCAGTGGGACTAGTAGAATGATGGTCGGCACAGACTAGAAGAGCCGAATGGCCAGTTTTCTGTGCTGCAGCATCCTATCGTTCTATGGATTGGGTGTTGTGTAATGCGCCAGGGGTGATTAGAGAGCTGAGAGTAAAGGAACCATTAGGGGGCAGTGATCACAATATAATTGAGTTGAATTTGAGATTGAACATGGAGTCACATGTTTCACTATTTCATTGGAATTAAAGAAAGGAACCGGTCAAAGTAGATGGAAAGGGGACTCTAGTAGGGAAGACGACAGAGCAGTAATGGATGGAGTTTCAGCAAGAAATGGGGAAGGGGCAAGATAAATACTGACCAAAAAAGAGGAAATATTCAAAGGGGAAAATGCACTTGTGGCTGACGAGGGAAGTTAAAGCCAGCGTGAAAGCAAGAGAGAGGGAATACTGGGAAGCAACATTTAGTGGGAAGATCGAGGATTGGGAAGTTTTTGAAAGCTTACAGAAGGTAACTAAAAAATTCCTAAGGACGGAAAAGATTAAGTTTGAAAGGAGGCCAGCAAATAATTCAAAAAGGATACAAAAAAAGCTTCTTCAAGTATATGAAGAATAAGAGAGGTGAAAGTAGATATTGGACCACGAGAAATAATACAGGTATGTAATCTTTTATCCAAAATTCTGAAAACCGAACATTTTCTCCATGGATGTGTCTGCACACCAGGGCTCGCGTTTGGTGCTAAACATGAGCCGATGTGACCCGTGTTCAACTCACGCTTGAATATCCATGTCAGTAATTAGTGGAACCCGAGGGAATCCTTACTTTATAGGTGCCAGTGGAAAAAAGTGTCCAGTGTCTTCGATTTACCGTATACGAACGCCTGATTCATCGTAGACAGCCCGACGCACAGACTCCACCCCCAGCCACCGCAAACACCCCACATCCAGCCGCTCTGCAACCCCCCCCCCCCCCACCATCCTGTTCAACACCACCGCAAACAACCCCCCCCCCTCCCCCCGTCCAGTGTCCGAAGCGGGAGCTTGGCTGGGCAGTAGGTTAGGGCGAGGATCTGTAGTTGGGAGTTTGGATCGGCGGGCAGCCAGTTGTTCAGATAGGTAGGCAGCCGGGTCATCGGGAGCACAGATGGGCAGGCGACCGGGTCGAGGATATGCAGCCGGTAGCTCGGATGGGCGGGGGTACGGAGCGTTGGGAGCTCTGGTGGGCGGATGGCTGGGACAAGAGTCCTCGAAAGGGGTGCCTGGAGCTCCAGGAGGTAGACGGCCAGAGTGTCGGGGTGAGGGTCCACTGTCGGGGTGTCGGGAGCTCACTTGGCCACTGCAAAAACACCCCATCCAGCGCCACTGCAACCCCTCCCCTGTTCAGGGACCCTAATAGTTGGAGTATGTCTTTGTTTTGCACTAATCTGAAAACAGTGTAATTATTTAACGTGATGCTGTTACTATACTATTATCCAAAAAATTCTGAATTCCAAAAATGTATGGTCCCAGGGGTTTCGGACAAAAGATTCTGTCCCTGTAATGGGAGGCAAGGAGATGGCAGAGGAACTTCACTGTGGAAGGCACCAGCAGTGTACTAAATGTCGAAGTGAGTGCAGTTACTCTTTCAAGGGAGAAGATGCTCAGAAAGCTGAATGGGCTAAGTGTGGATAAGTCTCCCGGACCAGATGGATTGTACGTCATATTCTGAAAGAAGTCATGGTTGAGATTGTGGAGGCATTGCTAAAGATCTTTCAGGAATAATTGGATTCTGGCATGCTCCTGGAGCAATGGAAAATCACAAATTACACCTCACTATTTAAGAAGGGAGGGAAGCAGCAGAAAGGAAACTGTAGGCCAGTTAACCTAACGTCAGTAGTTGGGAAGATGTTGGAGTAAATGATAAGGTTACTTGGAGGAGTACTTGGAGGCACATGACAGGATGGGTAAAAGCTGGCATAGTTTCCCTAAGGGAAACTTTTGCTTGACAAACCTTCTTGGAAGAAATGACAAGCAGGCTGGATGAAGGAGGATGCAGTGGATGTGGCGCATTTGGATGCTACACATGGGGTTACTTAATTCAGTACAATATCCACTGGACTTTTACTGTATACATCTCAATATTTTAATATCTTAATGGGTTGAACTTACTTTTATTTATGAAAATAGGCTACGTGGTCCTGGAGAAACGGTATCTTGTCTTTACAGTGCGAGCATGGTATGAACGATAAATAAAGGTGACTTGCCTTAACAAAAGCCCATGGTATAACATGAAACATACTAGCATGGATGGAGCATTGGCTGATTGGCAGGAAGCAGAGGAGTTGGAATATAAGGATCATATTCTGATTGGCTGCCAGTTGCTTGTGGTGTTCCACAGGGGTTGGTGTTGGGCTGCTTCTGATTTGGATTATGGAATGAAAGGCTTGGTGGCCAAATTTGTAGGCGTTAAGGTAGATGGAGGAGGAATTGTCGAGGAAACAGGGAGGCTGCAGAAGGAGAATGGGCAGATGAAACATCATGCTAGAAAGTATATGGCCATGCATTTTGATAGTAAAAGTAAATGGGTAGACTTTTTAAAATGGGCTAGAAAATTAGAAGTACCTAGATCAGTGGCTCTCAACCTTTTTCTTTTTACTCACATACCACTTGAAGTAATCCCTATAATATCAGTGCTCTGTGATTAGTCAGGGATTACTTCAGGTGGGATGTGAGTGGGAGGGGAAGGTTTGAGAATCACTGCTGTAGGCCCGATTGTTACTGAAATAATTTGCTTGAGAAAAATTGCCATTGGCCCATTTCCTTTGGAGTTCTGAAACCTTGCACATCACAAATCAATGAGATATGATTGAAACAGTGGTTTTCAAACTTTTTATTTCCGCCTACATACCACCTTAAGTAATCCCTTACGAACCACAGAGCTCCGATGGCATGGAGAATACTTCAAGTGGTATGTGAGTGGAAGGAAAAAGCTTGAGAACCACTGGCCCGGATGCAAAGGGACTTGGGAGTCTTCATGCAGGATAGTCTGAATGTAAACTTTCATTTTGTGACAGTGGTGAAGAAGGCTGGCATTCATTTCAAGGGTGGCATATGAGAGCAGGGGTGTGATGTTTAGGCTTTATCAGACACTGGTGTGACCTTACCTGGAGTATAGTGAGTAGTTTTGGGGTCCTCATTTAAGAAATTATGTCCTGATGTTGGAGAGGGTTCAAAGGAGATTCATTCGGATAATTCTTGGAGTGAAACGCTTATCACCAGGTGAGATTCTCCGCCAAGTGCACACCAAGAAACTTGGTACTCTTGACTACCTCAATGGTGGAGCCATCAATGGTCAGCGGAGCGTGACCCCCTTGGGCCCTCATGAAGTCAACAACCATCTCTTTTTTTAATGTTTAGATGAAAGTTGTTGGCTCTGTGCCTGTCCATTAGTGACTGCACCTTATCTCTGTATGCTGACTCATCGTTCTTGCTGATAAGGCCCACTATGGTCTTCTTTGTCAGAGAACTTGATGTGGTTCGAGCTGTATTTTGCTGCGGTTGACAGCTCTTGGGCTGTATTTGTTGGAATTTAGGAGAATGGGGGCAGGGGGATCTCATTAAAACATTTTGAATGTTGAAAGATGTGGACAGAGTAGATGTGGAAAGTTTGTTCCTCAACATGGTTATCCAACTGCACGAAAACCAACAAGGTCGGGTCAGATACAGCAACGAGCTCTCTGAACCCTTCTCCATTAACAATGGCGTGAAGCAAGGCTGCGTTCTCGCACCAACCCTCTTTTCAATCTTCTTCAGCATGATGCTGAAACAAGCCATGAAAGACCTCAACAAAGAAGACGCTGTTTACATCCGGTACCGCACGGATGGCAGTCTCTTCAATCTGAGGCGCCTGCAAGCTCACACCAAGACACAAGAGCAACTTGTCCATGAACTACTCTTTGCAGAGGATGCCGCTTTAGTTGCCTATTCAGAGCCAGCTCTTCAGCGTTTGACGTCTTGTTTTGCGGAAACTGCCAAAATGTTTGGCCTGGAAGTCAGCCTGAAGAAAACTGAGGTCCTCCATCAGCCAGCTCCCCACCATGACTACCAGCCCCCCCCACATCTCCATCGGGCATACAAAACTCAAAACGGTCAACCAGTTTACCTATCTCGGCTGCACCATTTCATCGGATGCAAGGATCGACAACGAGATAGACAACAGACTCGCCAAGGCAAATAGCGCCTTTGGAAGACTACACAAAAGAGGCTGGAAAAACAACCAACTGAAAAACCTCACAAAGATAAGCATATACAGAGCCGTTGTCATACCCACACTCCTGTTCGGCTCTGAATCATGGGTCCTCTACCGGCATCACCTACGGCTCCTAGAACGCTTCCACCAGCGTTGTCTCCGCTCCATCCTTAACATTCATTGGAGCGACTTCATCCCTAACATTGAAGTACTCGAGATGGCAGAGGCCGACAGCATCGAATCCACGCTGCTGAAGATCCCACTGCGCTGGGTGGGTCACGTCTCCAGAATGGAGGACCATTGCCTTCCCAAGATCGTGTTATATGGCGAGCTCTCCACTGGCCACCGTGACAGAGGTGCACCAAAGAAGAGGTACAGGGACTGCCTAAAGAAATCTCTTGGTGCCTGCTACATATCAGTGGGCTGATATCGCCTCAAACCGTGCATCTTGGCGCCTCACAGTTCGGCGGGCAGCAACCTCCTTTGAAGAAGACCGCAGAGCCCACCTCACTGACAAAAGACAAAGGAGGAAAAACCCAACATCCAACCCCAACCCCAACCCCAACCAACCAATTTTCCCCTGCAACCGTGTCTGCCTGTTCCGCATCGGACTTGTCAGCCACAAACGAGCCTGCAGCTGACGTGGACATTACCCCTCCATAAATCTTCGTCCGCGAAGCCAAGCCAAAGAAGAAAGAAAATGGTGGGAGAGTCTCGGATAAGAGGGCACAACTTTAGGATTGACGGGTATCTGCTTGGAACAGAGATGCATCACGTCAAGTCACCTTTATTTGTCATTCATTCCATAACTATTAATGCAATACACCATAAGGTTTAGATTGCGTTTCTCCATGACCATGGAGCAAATTTACATAAAGAAGAGTTAAATATTAAAACACAATACAATAAAAATCCATGATATATTAGTGCACACATGTTCCAGGAATTGAAGAGCTTGGGGGGGGGGTGGGGTGGGGATGGAACCTGTTGCACAATCTGGACGTGTGGGCCTGAATGGTACGGTACCTCCTACTAGATGGCAGAAGGGAGAAAAGTTTACAAGAGTGGTGTGAAAGATCCTTCACCATGTTATTTGCCCTCCGCATGCATTGCATTGTAGATGTCCATCATGGTAGGAAGAGAGACCCCAATGATCTTCTCCGATGACTCCACTATCCTCTGCAGGGTCTTGTGGTCCAAGGTGGTACAGTTTCCAAACCAGGCGGTGATGCAGTTGCCCAGGATGCTCTCAATATCAATACATCCTCTGTAGAATGTAGTGAGGATGGGGGATGGAAGATGAACTTTCCTCAGCCTTTGTAGGAAGTTGAGGTACTGCTGGGAAGCTGGTATTGAGGGACCTGGTGAGATTCTCCGCCAAATGCACACCAAGAAATTTGGTACTCTTGACTTCCTCAATGGTGGAGTCATCGATTGTCAGTGGAGTGTGGTCTCCCTGGGCCCTGCTGAAGTCGACAACCATTTCTTTTGTTTTTTTGTTAAACGTTCAGATGAAGGCTGTTGGCTCTGCGCCAGTCCATTAGCGACTGCACCTTATCTCTGTGTGCTGAATCATAATTCTTGTTGATAAGGCCCACCATGTTCTTGTCATCAGCGAACTTGATGATGTGGTTCAAGCTGTGTTTTGCTGTACAGTCATGAGTCAGCAGAGTGAACAGCAGTGGACTGAGCAAATAGCCCTGGATGGGCTGGGGTGAGGTGGCCATGCTCACTGTGATTGTCTTGTAGGTGCTGGTTCCGATCCAGACTGCCTGAGGTCTCCCCAACAGGAAGTCAAAAATCCAATTGCAGAGGGAGGTGTTTAGACCCAGCAGGCCCAACTTCCTCATCAGGTGTTGAGGTTTGATCGTGTTGAATGCCGAAGTGAAGTCCGTAAACAGCATTCAAACATACGAGTCCTTATTTTCCAGGAAGGTGAGGGTTAGATGGAGAGTGGTGGCGATGGCATCATCTATAGAGCAGTTGGATCTATATGACGGGGGCAGCAGGAGCTTGATGTGCCCCATGACGAGACTCTCGAAGCACTTCATGACGGTAAACAGGAGTGCGACAGGGCGGTAGTCATTGAGGCTACTAGACGACTTCTTCACTGTCGACTTCTTCGGCACAGGGACAATGGTGGTGGCTTTGAAGCCCGCTGGAACCATGGTGCTGCTCAGGGAGATGTTAATGTTGGTGAGAACATCTGCTAGCTTAGCTGCACATCCCTTGAGCACTCTGTCGGGAATGTTATCTATTATTTGGACCAGCAGCTTTCTGTGGGTTGACTTGCCTAACACTCTCCTCACATCAGCCGCTGTAAGACACAGCACCTGATGATTTGGAAGAGAGGTGGTCTTCCTCCCCATCACATCACTTTTCACATCAAAGCACACGTAGAAGTGCATTCGGGAGGATGGCTTCACCAACACAGGCAGATGCTATAGTCTATGATGAGTGATAACTTGAATGTCCTTCTGCATGCATCACGTGTCCTTGCTGCCCTGAAAGTGACTATGAATTTGCTGGTCATGCGCATGCTTTGCCTCCCTGATGGCCTCAGACAACTTGGCTCTAGCAATAGCTTGGGCTATCTTGTCGCTCGGTCTGAAGACAGAGTCTCGGCTCCTTAGCAGCACGCACACCTATACAGTCATCCATGGCTCTGATTAGAGCGAGTAAAAATAGTCTTGGGCACAGTGATGTCGTCAGTACTCTTACTAATGTAGCTGATCACTGATGCAGTCACCACCAGTTACTGCTTCCTTGAACATTTGCCAGTCAGTACGCTCAAAGCAGTCTTGAAGTGCATGAATGGCTCTTGGTGGCCAGGTTTTAACCTGCTTCAGAACTGTTCTGGAGCATCTGATGAGCAGACTGTATGCTCCTTTAGAACAAAGAACAATACTGCACAGTATGGGTCCTTTAGCCCTCAATGTTGTGCCAATCCATATCTTTAAAAAAATGCACTAAACTCTCCCTACCCCATAACCTTCTATTTTCTTTCAACCCAATGTTTCAGCCTCCACCATCACCCCTGGGAAGGCATTCCAGACACCCACACTCTCCATGTAAGAAAGGTTTACCCCTGATGTCTCCCCTAAACTTCCCTCCCTTAACTTTGTACATATGTCCTCTGGTGTTTGCTGATCCTGCCCTGGGAAACAGGTGTTGGCTGATCGCCCTATCTATGCCTCTCAGAATCTTGTAGTCCTCTATCAAGTCTCCCTCTCACCCTTCTACACTCCAAAGAGAAAAGTTCTTGCCCTGCTAACCTTGCCTCATAAGACTTGTTTCCCAATCCAGGCAACATTCTGGTAAATTTCCTCTGCACTCTCTCCATATCTTCCTTCCTATAATGAAGTGACCAAAACTGAACACAATGAGTTCAACTTCTCATGAATTACTGCTGCTGTCATCCCTTTTTCATGATGGCCCCAGGATAGGTCTTCAGAGATGTTGACACCCAGGAATCTACTTACCCTCCACTGCTGACCCCTCGATGAGGACTGGTTTGTGTTTACTTCGCTTCCCCTTGCTGAAGTCCACAATCAATTCCTTCGTTTTACTGAGGATGAGTGCAAGACTGTTGTTGTGACATCACTCAACTAGCTGATTGATTTCATTCCTGCACGCTTTGTCATTATTGTCTGTGATTCTGCTAATAGCATTGATGTCCTCGGCATCAGGAAATGAGCCTGGCCAGGTAATCAGAGTTTCAGTAGGAGAGCATTTATGGAATACCAATCACAATCCCTTAAATTTTAGCATAGTTATGAATAAGGATTAGCTTGGACCTTGTGGGAAAATACTGAATTTGGTGAGGGCAAATATGACATCAGACATGAACTAGAGGGAGTTAACTGGGAGAGCACCGGAGTGGGCTGTGTCATGTGCCTGGCTGGGAAGATCTGAAGATCTGTGTGTTCTGCCGTGGAAGTGTCGGGGAGCCCACAGCGGTCGTGTCGAGCGCCTGGCCTGGATGTTCTGGAGGCTGTGCCGTCTTGGAGAGCGAGACCCTGCGGTGGATTGTGGGGTTGGCGAAGCAGTTGTTGGGTCTCTCTATTGCTATTGTGCCAAAGCTTGTGGGCCTTTGTAGACTGTGTGGCAGTTCTTCACTTCAAGTTACTCGACTTTTAAAATCTAAGTCTACAAAAATATAACTTGTCTTTGCTGTGACTCCTTTTTCATCTTTTACTGTATTGTTTGCACTGTTTTTTTAATTCACGATGGAGCTCTGTGTAGGTGTGTTTCAGGCTCGTGTAGTTTTTCTTTGTTTTGTCTGGTGAAGGAATGGTATAGTCTTGTGTTGTCTACGTTGTTTTTGTGTAATCTCGTGATGTGTAGGTAGAATTATAGTTTGGATGAATGTTATCTCAATTTTTACTGTGTGTGGTTTTACAGACTGGTCTTAAATGACAATAAAGGTTTTGTATCGTATCATAGTAGCTTTTCCAGTAAGGACAAAGGATGGGGATGGAAAGGCAAGAAAACCTTGGAGAGAGGTCAAAAAGGAAAAGGAAGCATATGAAAGGTTAATGAAGTTAAAATTAGACTGCCCTAGAGGAATATAAAGATTGCAGTAAAGAGCTTAAGCAGGGCATTAGGAAGGCCTTGAAATATATTTGACAAACAGGATTAAAGAGCATCCCAAGGCATTTTTTCATACATTAACAAGACAATAACTAGGGAGAGGAGTGACATTGCTGTCTGCACTATGGAAACATCATTTTTGTTTTCCTTGCAATACGCCAAAGAGCTGGAGGAACTCAGCAAGTCACACATCATCCAGAGGATGATGATGTAGAATCACAGCGAGACACCTGAATGTGGAGTGGGAGAGGAGAGCAAGGAGGGAAGACGAGAGTAGAGGAGGGAGGAAGGGGGAGGAACACAGGCTAACAGCTAAGAGGTAATAGGGGATACAGGTGGGAGGGTAGAAGGGAAAGAAGCTGTAGGGTAGGTAGGGTAGCTGCTTGATGGTTGAAGGGAAGGGGGTGGAGAACTGGAGATGGAGGAATAGGGAAAGAAAGAGACTGGGGGAGGAGGTTAACAGAAATTGAAGATGTCGATATTGAGTGTGCCAAGACAGAATATAAGGTGCTGTTCCTCCAATTTGCAGGTAGCCTCAATGTGGCAGCACATGAGGCTACGGACAAATATGTCAATGTGCAAATGGGGTGTGGATTTGAACTAGTTGGCTACTAGGAAGTCTGTGCTGATGGGATATGAAGGGACATGCAGAAGCCCTCAAATTAACACATTTTCATGGAGTTAACCGAATAGATAAAATTTACATTTTCATTTCTTAATTTATTTCTAACCTCCCAATGGTTCACAACAACTGAGCAGGTTGCCTTATAAAATAAATCTTTAAGGTGGATTTAAACAGAAGTTACTTACCCTCCACTGTTGACCCCTCAATGAGGACTGCTTTGTGTTTACCTCACTTCCCCTTGATTTGTGCTGTAGGCATTAAAAAAAAATCAATAATCTCCTGAGACGAGGGAAAAAGATCATTGTATAATCTGAAAATATACATATTCAAGGATAAACAAAGATTTATAAATCAATAGTTGGTGAGTCAGAGGTAGGGAAATTAGTGGAGAAATCAGAAGAGACAGGATTTCTGGAAGGAGTTTGAGGGACAGTCAGCATGGTTTTGTGTGGGAGAAATCTCGCCTCACAAATTTGATTGTTTTTTGAGGAGGAGATTGATGAAAACATACGGAGTTTAATCTGATATTTGACAAGACAGGGTATCCAGAAGGTTACGTCACATGGAATCCAAGGCAAGCTCGCTTAAATGGACCAGAAATTGGCTGGGTGAGAGGAGGGAGAAGGTAGTAGGGGAAGGATATGTTTTTTTTTATTCGAAGAGTTATATCACAGGTGTTAGTGCTGGGGCCTTTGCTGTTTGTCATGTACGTTAGCCCTACATTCCCATCCATGTTGTTAATGATCAGTAAATTTGTGAATGACATGAAAATTAGTGGTGTTATGGACAGAGAGGAGGTTGTTTTAAGCTCCTTTCACACTGCCAACCCTCCAAAGAAGTGGGTAAACTTACCGGGCATGCTGCACTTTTCCACAACATCATGATTTATCTGGTTCATCAGCAACTTGGCATTTCAAAAGGATGGGCGGGGGGGGGGGGGGGGGTCCAGCCATCCAGCGGTGACAATGCGCGAGCAGGTTGTGCTTTCACACTGCCAGAAGGCGATTAGTGAGTTAACTCGGCCGGGCTCTGACACTCGCCCCCACCAAGGGTCAGAGCCCGGTGAAATTTAATTCACCCTGCTAGGTTGGAATGTTTCACACTGTATGATTACTGGGAACGGACCCACTAAATTACCCGGATCAACCCGCATGTAATCAGTGGTGTAAAAGAGGCTTCGGCAGGTTATAAAACAGGCGGAAAGTTGGGTCGAGCATTCACAGGTGGAATTTAATCCTGACAGGTGTAAAGTAATGAATTTTGGAAAGTCAAGTAGAGGCAGTACATACAGTATACAGTAAATTGTAGGGTGATAATGAACAGAGATCCATGTGTCCTTGACCATAGTTCCCTGAATGCTGGAACACTGGGGGATAGAGTGGTGAAGAAGATGTATAGAATGCTTGTTTTTATCATTTGGGCCATAGACTATAAGAGTTGGGGTATAATGTTGAAACTTTACAAAACACTGGTAAGACCACACTTGGAGTATAATTGGGCTAGAAAGCGTGCAGAGAAAATTCACCAGGGTGGTGCCTGCACAGGAGGATTTTAATGATTGGGGAGAGATTGTATAAACTGGGTTTGATTCCTCTGAATTGAAGGAGGCTGAGGGGTGACCTGATCGATGCCCTCCATTATGCTTTGAACAAAGACAACTTTTTCCTTTATTTGTCCCAGTGCACCACAGTTTTAAATTTGCAATCAAACAATTCACATGTAATTAATTCCACATTCTAGATTTTATTCAAGGATATTTGTCTACATTTTGGTTTGACCATGTAGAAATTAGAGCACTTTTTATATATCATCCCCTCATTTCAGGGCATCATAATGTTTGGGACATTTGGCTTCACTGGTATTTGTGATTGCTCAAGTATGTTTAATTGCTTCATTGGTTCAGCAGGTATAAGAAAACTAGACTTTTTTTGTAATTCTTTATTTATCGCACTATGAACCATATCAACCAATATATTTACAGATGCATCGCTTTAAATATTCACAGTGACATTTTCTCTTTTTTTTCCTCCATCCCTCCCTTCCCACCCCCTCCAAAAACAGTAAATATTGAACATATAAAATACAATAAAACAATATCTTTATACAAAAGGAATACAAACAAAAAAGACGTATCATCTACTTATACACATTAAATCTGATCGTGTTTATCTTCTTATCATTTTTGGTGGTGGTGGTCTGAAGCCTGCTCTTTCTGATATGTTCCATATATGGTTCCCAGGTTTTTTCAAACATTGTAACTTTGTCTTTTAAATTATATGTCATTTTTTTTTCCAATGGGATACACTTAAACTTGGTTATATATTTCGTTAATGTTTATAGTCATATATTCCAATGTGCCCATCTTCTAACTTTATTTGCACTTCTTTTCCGCCTCTTTACCACCTCCATCCCCTTTTTTCCATTAATGTTTTTAAAGTTTTTCCTTTTTATTCTCAAAATATGACAACACACTTAAGACATGAAATACCCCAACAATCCCCACAAGCAATAACCCTTTAACCCCAAATGAACCTCCCCTCCTTGGATTGCCCCTTGTCCCTTGACGGCCACCACAACTCCCCTTTCCATTCGGTTTGCGAGCTTACTCGCAAGCGTCAACCGATTTCGCAGTGACCATTATTCTCCCACCCCCAGCACCCCTCCCCAGAGAACAATATTTTCCTATTCATATAACAAAGCTCTCTTTTTTCTCTTCTTCCCCTTCTCTTATCCATCTTTAAATCTTTATATATACATTATCTTTACTTTAAATTTTTACATATTTTTGTATATTTTCTTGCCGATCTTCCTTCTTGTCACTCCTCCTCCTCTCTTCTCCTGTCCTGCAAATGTTCATCAAATTCTTGTGCTTTCTTTGGGTCCGAGAACAGTCTATTCCATTTCCCAGGAATAAATACTTTGAGTACTGCTGGATGTCATAATATAAAGTTATACCCTTTCTTCCATAAGATTGTTTTCGCCGTGTTGAATTCCTTCCTCTTCTTTAAAAGTTCGAAGCTTATGTTCGGGTAAAAATATATTTTTTGTCCCTTATATTCCAACGGCTTATTGTCTTCTTTAACCTGCTCCAGTATGTTTTCTCTTGTTGTATATCTTAGAAGTTTTATCAATATGGATCTCGGTTTTTGATGTGGTGGCGGTTTTGGTGCTAGTGCTCTATGCGCCCTTTCGATTTCTATTTCTTTATGTAAATCTGTCATTCCCAGCACCTTCGGGATCCATCCTTTTATAAATTCCTTCATATCTGACCTTTCTTTGCCTTCTTTCAGGCCCACTATTTTTATGTTGTTTCATCTACTGTAATTTTCCAATACGTCAATTTTTTGTGACAATAAATCTTGTGTCTCTTTAATTTTTTTTCGCTCTCTTCCAATTTCCCTCTTAAATCATTTATCTCCATTTCTACAGCAGCTTCTCGTTCCTCCACATTTTCTACTCTTTTCCCTATTTCAGTCATTACCAACTCTAAGCTTTGCATTCTGCCTTCAGCTCTTTTCATTTTTCTTTTGATTGAACTAAATTCTCACGATAGCCATTCTTTTAATGACCTCATTTGTTCTTCAAAAAAGGCTTTATCTAAATTTTGTCCTTCTATTTTACCTTCTTTCCTTTGAAATTCTTGGTCTTCCTCCTCTTCTTCTGTGTCTGTATCTATGCCTGTGTCATCTTCGTCTCTTCTCTGTATCTGTTTATCTTCATCTTTCTCTGGTGAGCTGCTTCTGAATCCTTGCTGGGCCTCCAGATGCTGTGTCCTTGCTGATGGGCTTCCAGCTGCTATGTCTCCTGCTGATGGGCCTCCAGCTGCTGTGTCTCCTGCTGTCGGGCCTCCAGCTGCTGTGTCTCCTGCTGTCGGGCCTCCTGCTGCAGGTCGACCTGTTGTTGGGCCTCCTGCCGCAGGTCATCCCCCTGCTGGTCACCCCGTTACCGCTCACCCTCTTCTAGCCCTTCATTCTCTTTCTTACCACTCTTCTTCTTTCTTGTTTACTTCCCCCAGCCGAACGTCCCAATACTGGGCGTCTCTCAGCTGGCTGCTCCTCAGCTGAGTCATTCCCCCCCCACCGGCGTTAACCTTTTCTTTTACTTGCGCACCTCTTCTTGGCTCTGAGAGCCATTTTTAAAGTCCGCTGATCAGGAGAACACCGCTCCTCTGGGGACTCACCAACATCGGAGATCGGCCGCTCCTCTCCACGGTGGCTCTCTGCTTCGATGTGTAGGTAAGGCCTTCTTCTTTCTTCTCCAGTGATTTTCCTTCTTCCCTTTTCACTGTTATTCTTGCTTTTTCTCTTTTAGGTGCCACCTTCTGTCTCTTCTGTGTAACTTTATCTTTCTCTTCCTGTATTTTATGTTTATTGAGCTCTGTTTTTTCAAACCTTTTTTTTGGTTCCACTCGACCAGCCACAACTCCATCAGGTGACTTCCCCCCAAGAGAACTAGACTTGCTTCTATGCTTTTGATATACCTTTGAAGCTTGAGGTTGCCATTTTTCAACATGAGGTCCAGATTGTGCCAATGAAAGTAAAAGAAGCCGTTATGAGGCTGAAAAACAAGAATAAAACAGTAAGAAACATCATCCAATCCTTAGGATGACCAAAATCAACTGTTTGGAACATCATTAAGAAGAAAGAGCATACTGGTAATCACAAAGGCACTGGGAGGCCAAGGAAGATCTTCACTGCTGATAACAGAAGAGTTCTCATCACAATAAAAAAGAATTCCCAAACCTATGTCTGACGGATTAGAAACACTCTTCAGGAGGCAGGTGTGGATCTGCCTATGACTACAGGAAAAGAAATGCAGAGGCTACAGTGCAAGATATAAACCATTAGTTTGCCACAGAAAGGGGGGTCAGTTTATCGTTTCCCAAGAAGTATTTAAAAGAGCCTGGAGAATTCTGGAAAAGGTCTTGTGGACAGATGAGATCAACATTAACCTGTATCAGAGTGATTGGAAGAGGAAAGTGTGGAGGTGTGAAGGAACTGCCCAAGATCCAAAGTATACCACCTTTGCCACGTTTGCATCTTGGAGTGTAGTCTCTGTATTTCTGTTCGTGAAGTCTTCTGTGGAGAGTAGTAATGGACACATCCACACCTGCCTCCTGAAGAGTGTTTCTGATCTGTCGGACAGGCGTTTGGGATTTTTCTTCATTGTGATGAGAACTCTTCGGTCATCAGCAGTGGAGATCTTCCTTGGAATACCAGTCCCTTTGTGATTACTGAGCTCACCAGTACACTCCTTCTTCTTAATGATGTTCCAAACAGTTGATTTTGGACATCCTAAGGTTTGGGCGACCTAGCTTACTGCTTTATTCTTGTTTTTCAGCCTCGTAATGACTTCTTTGACTTTCATTGGTACAACTCTGGTCCTCATGTTGAAAAATGGCAATTCCAGTTTCAAAGGTGATCAAAAGCTTAGAAGCAAGCCCAGCTCTCTCATACCTGCACCAATGAAGCAATTACACATACCTGAATAACCACAAACTCCGGTAAAGCCAAATATCCCAAACATTATGGTGCCTTGAAATGGGGGGTGGGGGGGGGGGGAAACTATGTCCAAAAAGTGCAATTTCTACATGGTCAAACCAAAATGAAGGCAAATAACCTTGAAAAAAAATCTAGAATGTGGACTTTAATCCCATGTGAATTGTTTGATGAAAAATTTAAAACTGTCAAGCACAGGGGCAAATAAAGAAAAAAAAGTCCTTTTGTTCCAAACATCATGGAGGGCACTGTATTAAAGGCACCGATAGTCAAAAAATTGTCTGCAAAGGTAGTGGTTTCCGACAAGAAGGCATAAGTTTAAGATGAGAGTAAGGAGCTTTGAATGGGACGCAAGGGGGAAGTTTTATGCAAAGAGAGTGGTGTTGGTGTCTGGAATGTGCTGTTCAGAGAAAGTGGTGGAGGCACTGAGACAGATGCTGAAGTGGGTATGGGATTAAACATACAGAAATGAACCTAATCTGCTGCATTTGGTAGATGGTGAGGGCCCCTCTACATTGGTGAGACCAAATACAGATTAAATGATCAGCGCTGAAATTCTGCTCGAAACTTGAACTCCCATTTGCCAGCCATGTGAATCTTTCACAGAATCAGTGAACCGGTGCGGACTTGAAAGGCCAACATGGCCTGTTTCCGCTCCGTAAATGGTTATATGTGTTGGTCCTTGGCCTCATCGTTTGTTAAAGTGGGGCCAAATGTAAGCTTTTTTTCCCAGCTCCTCCCCATCACTTTTTCCCCCTCCCATGACACACTTGCTATCACTCCTCTTTACTTTGGAATCAATAACTGGTCGCATGCTGAAATGTTGACTGAGTATTTCTACCCATGGATGCTGCCTGACGTGCTGAGTTGCTTTAGTTTCTCATTGTTTCCTTATTTAAAAAAAATACAATGTGAGCAAATAGGTTTATAGATGGGCAAAAGGGTTAGCATGGACTAGGAGGGCCAAAGAACCTGTTTTTTCTTGCTCTGTGACCATGATTTCTTAGAGGATATGGTTCTCAGATACAATTGAAATGAATTGTCTTATCTGCACCTTTCAAATTTATTGCCGTGTTTCAAGAAATGAAGTTAACAATTTTTATCCTTTTCATTTTGCAAACCTCTTCTGACAAAGTCCTTTGTGACTTGAGAGAGAAAGTGACAATAAACAACAAATGGAACAGATGTGATAGAACCCTTTGTGATGAAATTACTGAAGGGCTGTGAACTCTATTTCCATAAAACCTGTATTTTGAACAGACTGAGCTTGAATTTCTCTTGACAAAAAAAAAGCTGTCAGTTTCACATTGTGCACAATGCCTTGGTTTTAATGCTGGAAATGTTAACTGGACAGTGTACTTCTGTCTATTTGGGAGAAAATCCAGAGTACTTTTCATGGATTCTATTTCTTCATTGTGCATGCAGGAGAGCCACTCCTTCAGACCAAGCAATTAGATGATTTGCAATCCTGAAAGAACAGATTGAGTTGGAGAGACAGTAGTAGAGCCATATGTTGCCTGTGGATTATTAATAACAGTCATTGAGGAAATTAATCAGAAAGAGAAATCCAGCTAGTCTGCTGTAATATTGCGGAATCTGAAAATTATCACTTTAGCTTTGGCAAAATAAATTCACAATAATTAGTTGTGTTATGTTGTTGATGTCGTAAAATAGTATGATGTACATTCTCACTGCATTCACAATCTCACGTTCAGGGCATAAATCTCCTTGACATAAGGAAAAATTTTGTAAATTTTAATTTCAGACCCTCTTCCACACACCCATCTGGTGTTGCCACATTCTTGTAAATGTAGGGAAAATGTGTTAATACAAACAATTTTGGTTTTTTTTTCCTCTCTGACACAGTATGTAGCTCATTTAATTCACAAGGAGAAACAATGCAGACAAAAGGGTCAATACAGACAAACAAATCTGATTACTGAATGACGACATTGATAAGTGATTTGTGAGTTAGGTTGTTATTACCATTCATAATTCATGACTAAATCTATTGTGGATTTTACATAAAAGAGATGATACAAAGTCCAAAAGTAAACCTCCCCCCCAGCCCCAGTTCAGAGATTTGATGAATATTAGAAGGGGCAGGAAGAAGGGCACAAGGAGACTAGTGATTGGTGCAGCTGCTTATGATGTAATCTGATAATCATGTGATGTTTAGAGGTGAGCTGTGACTGGTGGAATGGAAGCACATGCCTTAATGTTGAAATATCAAGAGCAGATTGTCTGCTAGACACCTTTCAGCTGGCAGTTGTAAGGACTAACAAGCTCACGACATCCTTGGTGTCTGATAATTCGGATCACATACAGTTTGGCAGAATAACCAGCCAGATAAGTGAGTGTGTAATTGGATGTATTGAATAAGATTGTTGTCATTTCTTTATTTTGTATGAGGTTTCATTTAACATCTTGGTCATGGATAATACTTGCTCTGCTTGATTGAGTGATTATGTTTGGATGACATTTAAAAAAAAACTGCTCTATTTAATGTGCTATTTAATTTGATTAATTTTGATTTTTTTTTGTTTTTTTAAAAGAAGTGTCCCTCTTTGTCCTTTGGCTATTGTGAATTGAACGGGTCAAGATAATTTTTAAAAAAACTGCTGTGACCCTTTTGTTTATTGTTTTCGGGTGTGAACGGTCCAGCTCGTGCAAGTGCAGACAATGGTGACAAGTGCATGACAGGGAAAGTGAAGCTTCACGTTCAGTAGTTAATACGTGGCTCCTTTTTTTTTGCTGACGATAAAATCTGTATTACTTTCTCCTTATCAATCAGGAATTGCTAAATGCAGTGGGCACTGCCTTAACTCCCTGATGTTTGGAAGATTGGGCTGTGCGGGAAATTGCCCCACCCTTGCCTTTGTATTCCCACTTTCTCAGAAACATCAAATTACTTTCGCCTATTTTTCTTCTCTCGTGTGTCTTTTTATTAATGGTCTCTCTATGTTTTAAAGCAGAATTGATACGAGCAGTCTTTAAGCATTCTCAGAAATAAAACAAGTTATTTTGGAGCAGCAATCGCGAACTAGCATTGCTTTATTATGACCATTTTGACTAAAAGGTCATGATACGGAGTTTGACCAGCTCTGAATCTCTGCAGATTCATAAGATTCATGACTTAACACTATGGACTAAAATGACCTTCAGATTTTAATTCCATGTTTGTTTAATAAGTTACATTTTGTGTGTAATCCTCCAGACATCTTTGTTTGGGGGAAAAAGGATGCCATCCTATTAAGTGATTAAATTAGGAAAAAAATGGCTTTTCCTCTTTGGCAAGTTGGAGTGGCTTTGATGTGAGACAGCCAGTCCATATTGTTAATGGTATCGTTGGCATATTACATTAGTTGGCATGGGCAGTGGGCTCATTATGGTGCATTATGGGTAATAATGCAGGTGGCTCACTGTTTGTATGGCTTGGTAATTGTAGTTTTAAAACTACACATACGGATCGCAAATTAAATACACGAGTTAACTCCTTTTATCAACCATCACTGCATTGGTTCATAGGAAATGCTAGCTGATTGAGAAGCATAGAGATAGGATAGTTTAACTTTTTATTTGACATTGCGATAATGATTACGTTGTATTATAAGGTGAGAAATGTTGAATTGTAATATTTCGCAAGAGACCGAGGGGGAAAATAATAATCTATTCATTTAAATTTAAAAAAAAAATCTAGGTTGAAACTATCCCTTGCTTAGCTTTAGGACTAAAATTAAAGGTCTGACAATCTAAATTTTATTTTGACCCATTGTCTTCATTTTGTGAGTGTGTGAAGTTTGGCTTATTGGCTCCATCATTGGAGCCATACTTTTTAAAAAAAAAAACTTTATAATCCTAATGATTTGTCCAACCAGAAAATATTTCCATGTCTCGTTCTGGAACATTCCTTTTATGAATGATGGCTTGATGACAGTTGTGAAGCTCTGCCAAAAAGAAACATGAGTTGTAGGGCAAAAGGACAAATCAAATGCCAACAAGTGTCATAGGACTGAGTGAGGTGAATACTAACACAGTGTTAATTCCATAAAAGGCCTCTACTGTCTATAGTTGTATTCAGAATGCAGATGAATGCAGCACAAGATTAAAGTGTGGTACAAAGTGGGGATTTCTACAGCGGTAGCTGGCTGTTATTGTGTTGGTGTTTTCTCTGGTTATTAGAATAGTAAACAAGCCGATCAGCTGAAGAGCAAGAGGAATGAAGTTCCTTCTAGTCATGTGATGATGTAGGCATCTAGATAACATTAAGAATCCAGCAGTGATTTCAGTCCAGCCATTGGCAGTGGTGATTGATATTTTTGGTTGACAGGATAGTTGTTCAAGCCATTAGTTTCCTCAGTGTTTGCAATATTACAAAATGGAGTTTTAAAATAAAAGCTAAAAGAGGAAGAAATGTATCACATTAGAAGCAGTTAGTATGGATAATCCTCCCTTATCAGACATTTTTAAAAGATGCTAGCTGTGAGATTTTCCTGTTCATGTCCAGATATAGTTCCCTTATTGGAGGAAAGTACCACTACATCCAGTTTGATGTATACACTGTGCTGTAACACCCCTCCTTCTGAGTAAGTGGAATTTTATGATTACAAATATTGCGTAACACATTCCAGATGAGAACAATTGAAAGATTTAAGCCTATTTAATTTCAAACAGTATTTTAATGAAGTACTGTTCGAACTTGAAGGCATTGGTTTAAGAAATAAATCCTCCTCTCATTGACTGATTTTTCACATTTGATTATTCAGGCCAAATAGTGACCAAGTCAAAATTCTTGATGGAAATGGAAAATGAGGGTTGCTGGAATTGTGAATGACTTTACTTCCAAGGATGCACGACTTGTGGCTCTGCTTCACTTTACATTTGGTTCAAAACCTTTTTCTCAACTATAAACTAGAACATAACTGCTCCCCACTGTTATTTGGCAGTTTCACCTCCCTGATAAACTGGGATTATTTTCTACTTGCTTCTAAACTTTCTTTTGCTCCCTCCATTCTTAATCTGACCAACAAAGTTGTTCTCGAAACTAAAGGTGTCAAAGAAAGGAAAAGAACCGATTTCCAGAGTTGGTTAATGAGGATGGGGATTGGTTGAAAACACTGGAGCTCTTGACATGAAAAAGAATTAAGTACGATATTCAGTAGTTAATTGAGACACAGATGAAAATGGAGAAGGTAACCTAGAATATTTTCAGATCCACATGTGAAGGGCAAGTTTAGGACAGAAATATTATCTTACAGAGGATGGTCGATATCTGGAAGCGGTTACTAGAAAAGGCGGCAGAGGGCAAAATGGTAGAACTATTTAAATAGCAGCTGGATATTTAGTGTAAGAAATTGGGCCTGTTGATGTAATGAAAGGCAAATTCAAATGGAATGAAGGACATATTTATTCTAAATCTATCTTGGGAATTGGTCATGATAGTGTATTCATTAAAAAAAATTGGGAAATACTTTCTTGGACCAATTTTTTTTTAATGTACTCCAGAACACATTGAGGAAAAAAAAATAGATGTTTTGATGTTAAAATTCCAACTGGAAAAGACTCTTTTTAGAACAACAGAACTTCACAAGGATCATTTCTTCTCACATTTATGACAACACAGTCATTTATTTCCATCTTGTCACACATGTTGAGATTGATTGCTAAATCACTGTCAAGGAGGTCAGGCAGCATCCATGGACAGTCGACCTTTTTAGATCGGACTGATTTTTGGGACATAGATGGGAAGGGGATGTACAATGAAATCCCAGTCATTCGAAATTGAAGCAGCCGGCAGCCTCAAGCAACCAGCAAAAGAAATTGTGGGAAATAAATGGGTAAAAAAAAAATGAAAGTTTAAAATTGGCTCCCCCCCACCCCCCACCTCCAGTGGTTAATTTGCCAATCATGCAACATGCAATCGGAAGCAACCGGAAAATTGACTAATCCGGCATCTATCAATCCCCATAGGTGCCGGATACCTGGGGTTTTACTTTGTTGTGTTTTAAAATGGGGTGGAGGAAGGGCTGGGGAGGGGCCAGTAATTAATAGCATCCCAAAGGTGGCGGATTTAAGCAATCCTGATCAAGCTCATCCATCATTTTACGGGAGTACACTTCAGAGAGAAATTAGGACAGAAAGAGGATGTGAGATGGATTTGGTAGTCAGGATAAAGGAAATCCCAAGAAATTCTAGAGGTACATTATGACAGAGAGAGGGAAACCAAGGACTCGTGCAACACAATCTGCTGGAGGCAGAACTCAGCAGGTCGAGTGGCATCAGTGGGAGAGAATGTGAGGTGTCGTTCCTCTAGTTTAGTTTGGACCTCACATTGGCAGTGGAAAGGCCAAGGATGGACAGGTCGGTGTTGAAATGGCTTGCAACCAAGTGCTCAAGGTGGCTATTGCATGAAGAGCATAGATGCTCTGCAAAACTGTCCCTAAGTTTGCACTTGGTCTTATCAATGTAGAGAAGCCACATATGGAGTGTGCAATACAATAGGTGAAGTCGGAAGAGGGGCATGTGTATCTTCGGCTCACCTGGAAGGACTGTTTTGGTCCCTGGATGGTGGTGAGCGAGGAAGTGCAAGAGCAAGTGTTGCATGCCCTGCATTTGCAGGGGAAAGTACCAGGCATTCACATGTTACAGCTGTACATTCACAGGTGGGGAGGGATGAGCGTGCAAGGTAGTCACTGAGGGTGAGATCCCTCAGAGAGGGGTGGGAGGGAATAGATGTGTCCGTGGTGGGGTTCGGTTTCAGCTCATGGAAATGACTAAGGATGATGTTCCGAAAGGTGAAAGATGAGGAGAAAAGGAACCTTATCCCTGTTCTGCTTGGACACAGGGGAGCTGGGAGTGAAACTCCGAAAAATAGTATGGTAAGAAGGGTCTATTGACCACAGTGGAAGGGAAGCTGTGTTCCCAGAAAAAAAGAGAGCATTTCAGATGTCCTGTAATTGAAGGCCTCGTCTTGAGAGCAGATGTGGTCGAGGTGAAGAAAGTGGGAGAAAGGATTGCCATCCTTGCAGGAGACAGGGTGGGAGGAGGGGTAGTTGAGACATTTCTAGAAGTCATTTGATATATGGAAAATGTCATTTATATAGCTTGTCTTGAGATGCAGACCGAGAGATCTAGAAAGGGCGAGGCTTGTCAGAAATGGTCCAAATTAATTTTGGAGGGGTGGAGGTGAGTGGCAAAGTTGATGAAATTGCCAAGTTTTGTATGGACCAGGAAGCAGCCCCAATACCATCATCAGTGTTACGGAGGAGGAGTTGGGTGTGGTACTGAGGTAGGTTTCATGTAGCCAACAACATAACAGGCATAGCTGGGACTTGCGAGAGTGCCCGTGGCTGCACTTTTGATTTGAAGGAAGTAAGAGGTGTCTAAAGAGAAACAGGTGAATGGTTCCCTGAAAGTTTGAACTCTGGTGGACAGGGAGGTGATGAAGGCATCTGGAATGATTGACTTAATTGGGCAGGATACTTCATTCGGACTTCATGTTACAGCTGTACAAGGCATTGATGAGACCACATGAAGTACTGTGTTTGCCCAGCTAGAGGGATGATATCAATGAATTAGAAGGGGTTCAGAGGAGGTATAGCAGAATGGTGGTGGGACTGGAGGGCTTGAGTTGCAGAATGAAGTTGGACAGACTGGGTCTTTATTCCTTGGAATGTAGGATACAAAGGGATGATTGTATAAAGTTGATGCCCCCAGACTTGAAGATTCGGGAATGAGCAAGTGTATGTTTAAGGTGAAGGGGGAAAGAATTGAGTGACCTCAATCTGAGGGCAGTCTGTATGTGGAACGAGGTGCCAGAATTTAAATTTGGACATACAGCACAGTAACAGGCCATTTTGGCCCACGAGTCCATGCTGCCCAATTTACACCCACCCTGGTGGGAGGAAACCGGAGCCCCCAGGCAAATCCCACGCAGACACGGGGAGAATGTACAAACACCTTACAGACAGCATGGGATTCGAACCCCAATCCCAATTGCTGGTGCTGTAACAGCGTTGCACTATCCACTATGACAACCATGCCGCTCTAAGACTGGAAGAAGCTATAGAAGCTGATACAGTAAACCCCCTGTTTACTGGAATTCAAGCAACCAGAAAATACACTTATCCAGCATCTACCAATCCCCATCGGTGCCTGATACCAGTGGTTTTACTGTACAATTAAGATGTTTAACACATATTTGGACAGGTATATGCATAGGCATTCATATATATTCTTAATGACCATGAACAGTGATGAAGTGTTTTGAAAGGCTAGTGTTAAAGCATATCTCCTCCTGTCTGAGTGGCGACACAAATCCACTCCAATTTGCCTATCGTAGTAACAGGTCAATTTGCTGATGGTACCCAGGTAGTGGGTTGCATAAGAAATGGCAGTGAGTCAGATTACAGGAGGGGCATTGAAAACTTGGCTGAACGGTGCACCAACAACAACCTTGCACATCATATCACCAAAATCAAGGAGCTGATTGTTGACTTCAGGGAGGGAAAGCCAGAGAGGTACAATCCAGTGATCACTGGGGGGGATCAGAGGTGGAAAGGGTGAAAAATAAATTTCTGTGAGTTACTGTCTCGCAGGATCTTTCCTGAACCCAGCACATAAATGGCATTGTGAAGTCAGCGCCTCTATTTCCTCAGGAGTTTGCAGAGGTTTGGTATGACATCAGAAACCTTGGCAAATTTCAACGGAGGTGCAGTGGAAAGTGCGCTGACTGGCTGCATCACGGTCTGGTGTAGGGGCACCAATACCTCTGAGCGTAAAGCCCTCCAAAAGGTAGTGGTCACAGCCCAGGATATCACAGGCAAAACCCTCCCCACCGTTGAGAATATTTGCAGGGACGCTGTTGTCCGAGAGCAGCAGCAATTATCAAGGATCCACACCACCCAGCACATGCTTTGTTCTCACTGCTGCCATCAGGAAAGAGGTGTAGGTGCCACAAGACTTGCACCACCAGGTTCAGGAGCAATTGCTACCCCGCAACCATCAGATTCCTCAACGACAAACTCAATCAGGGACTCATTTAAAGACTCTTACTTTCGCACTCTTACTGATTTTTTAAATTCTCTCTGTTTTGTACAGTCAATTTGTTTACATTTCTTTACCTGTTTACATGTGTATGTTGTGCAGTTTTGTTTTGCATTACTAATGAGTGGTAATTCTGCCTCACCCACAGTAAAAAGGAATCTCGGATGTATGTGATGTCATGTAAGTACTCTGACAATCAGTCTAAAATCTTGGGTGGAAGGGAATGGTCCAATGTAGGGAAATGGGACTAGCCCAGAAACTTACTTGGTTGGCAAAGATGAGCTGGGAAGAAAGTTCTTTTCTGTTCTGTGTGATTCCATGATTCTAGGAAGATATAAAAAAAACCCAACACCCAACCCCAACCCACCAATTTTCCCCTGCAACCGCTGCAATCGTGTCTGCCTGTCCCGCATCGGACTTGTCAGCCACAAACGAGCCTGCAGCTGACGTGGACTTTTTACCCCCTCCATAAATCTTCGTCCGCGAAGCCAAGCCAAAGAAGAAAGGTAATAGAGGTGGAGGCAGATAGTGAAAGAGACCATGGGGAAAGGAGGGGGACGTTGAGGGAAAAGTAAGAACAGGAGCAGGTAAAGGACAGGTGAGATGGAAAGCAAAACCATTTGGATTGGGGGTGGGGGGGTGGTGGGGAGGGTTTACCTGAATTTAAATTTCACTGTGCTTGCTGTTGGGTTTTAAGTCCACCAGGAGGAATATATGATGTCGCTAAATTTTATGTCTAGCCTGGCGCTGGGTGTGGATGAAGCTGAGAAATGATGGGACTGTGTGGGAATGGGGAAAGGAATTGAAGTAGCTGTCATCCAGAGTTCTAGCTGGCCCTTGTGGAGAGAGCACAGATTCTTAGCCAAGCAGTTGTCCCCCCAACCTGTGTTTTGTCTCACCAATGTGGAGGAGGCCACAGCAAGTGCACAGATGAGGGGCAGGTGAACGCTGCCTCACCTGCTCCCTGTCCACAGAGGCTGGCTAGAATTCTGTTTGTCAGTCATTTTAATTCCTTTCACTATCTCCATTTTGTGTGTCCTCTGGCTCATCAATATAATTGTGTCTTCTTCCTGGGTAGCCTTGTTGGGTGCTACCAGTTGCCCCAATAATTACAGAGACAAAGACTGAGGGGAACGATAGGCTTTATTATACAAGAGACTACTGGCTAGATCCAGGATAGATAAAATGAGGAGAGGAAGAGGGGACTCGACCTTTATGGCCTGGGTCACATAGGAGAGACCAGGGAGGAGTCAAGAACAGGAAGTCACCAGGAGGGCGGACCAGTCAGTACACAGAACCATATCACCACATTCACCCCCTCTTTTTAAAATGGAACCCACCAGGAACAAACAGAGAACTGGGGGTCGTGAACAACAATAACATTAACAATCGCAATAACAATAACAAAAGGCAGATGGAAAAGCCGACGCTCCCTTCAACTAGAGGTTTAGTCACATGGGCGACCTCCTCCATCTGCCGGACCGCCGAGGGGCCGGTGTGTCCATGCGACACTCCACCGGAGAGTGGGCTGTCGGGGGAGAGTCCGCTGCAGGAACTGTCAGGTGGGGTACTGGCGGGGGACTCCCGGGGTGATAGGGACTCCCGGAGCCTCGCGGGGAGTAGATTCCTGGACGTCCGGTGATGAGGCAGGTGGCTTGGACTCCAGAGTCTTGCTCTGGTGCAGTACAATCGGATCTGTGGCATGGTCATTGGCTGGCAAGGCAGTTGTTGGGTCTCCGGCCCTTGCCAGGTCTCGTATTGGCACAGTGTCCTCATGGCAATCCAGGTACCTCATAAATGCGTATTGGGGGTTAGCATGTATGAGGTGCACCGCTTCAACCAATGGGTCCATCCTGATGTGCTTCCGAAGTAGAACCGGCCCTGGGGTTGCCAACCAGGAAGGGATAGATGAACTATTCACTGATCTCCTTGGGAAAGCAAAGAGGCGTTTATGCGGGGTGGTGTTAGTAGTGGTGCATAGCAATTACTGGATGGCGTGGAGAGCTCGGGCAGAACGTCCTGCTCGCAGGACACTGGCATATTTTTGGACCTGAGGGTCAGGAGCACTGTCTTCCAGATGGTGCTGTTCTCCCTTTCCACCTGGCCATTACCCCTGGGGTTATAGCTGGTGGTCCTGCTGGTGGCTATGCCTTTCTGGCCAAGAAGTACTGTCACAGCTCCTCACTCATGAACAAGGTCACCCGGTCAATATGAATATAGACGGGGTATCTGAACAGGGTGAAGATGCTGTACCTCTCGAGGTCATATCCAGGCAGGGAATAGCAAAGGGGAACCTGGAGAATTCATCCACCACCATCAGGAAGTAGGCGTTCCTATTGGAGGTTGGGAGGGGGCCCTTGAAATCCACACTGTATCGTTCAAAGGGGCGTGTGGCCTTAATGAGGTGTGCCTTTTCTGGCCGGTAGAACTGTGGCTTACACTCCGCACAGATCTGGCATCGTCTGGTCATGGACCGGATATCCTCAATGGAACGTGGGAGGTTCTTAGTCTTAAAGAAGTGGTACAGCCTCATGACTCCGGGATGGCACAGATTATCATGCAGGGTCTGGAGATGGTCGAGATGAACGCTGGCACACGTCCCTCAGGATAGGGTGCCCAGGGGGGGTCATTGTGTTTACCTGGCCAATAAAAGATATCATAATTGTAGATGGATAACTTAATCCTCCACCTCAGAATCTTGTCATTCTTGATCTTACCCTACTGTTTAGTATTGAACATGAAGGCCCTGCCCTCTGGTCACTCAGCAAGGTAAACCTCTTACTGGCCAGGTAGTGCCGCCAGTGGCGCACTGCCTCAACGATTGCTTGTGCCTCCTTCTCAACAGAGGAGTGCCGGAGTTCGGGACTGTGAAGGGTGCAGGAGAAAAATGCTACCGGCCTGCCTGCCTGCCTGGTTCAGTGTGGCGGCCACTGCGAAGTTGGAGGCATCGATCTCCACCTGGAAGGGGATGGATCCATCCACGGCATGCATCGTGGCCTTTGCGATGTCTCCTCGGATCTGTTGAAACGCAGCCTGGGCTTCCGCTGATAATGGGAAAGTAGTGGATTTAATTAGGGGCTGGGCCTTATCGGGGTAGTTGAGCATCCATTGTGCATAATAGAAAAACAGCCCCAGGCACCTCTTTAGTACCTTCAGGGTGTTTGGGACAGGGAGCTTCATGAGTGGTCGCATGCGGTCAGGGTCCGGGGCAATGACGCCATGACGCATCCAAGAAGGGCCAGGTGATCCGCACATCCTTATTGTACGTCAAGTTGAGGGATTTGGCTGTACACAAGAACTTGACAAGATTAGCATAGTGGTTCTGCTGGTCGTGGCCGCAGATGGTGACATTGTCAAGATATGGGAATGTGGCCATCAGCTTGTGCTCCTCCATCATCCGGTCCATTACCCTCTGAAAAGCAGAGACACCATTAGTCACACCAAAAGGCACCCACGGGAAATGGAATAGTTTGCCATCAGCCTCAAATCCCGTGTAGATTTGATCACTCAGACGGAAGGAGGAGTTGATGGTAAGCCGACTTGAGGTCAATCGTCAAAAAATCTCTGTATTGCACGACCTTATTGACCAAGTCAGCTATCCGGGTTAGCGGGTATGCATCCGACTAGGTGAAGCGGTTGATGGTTTGATTGTAGTCGATTACCATCCGGGGCTTGCCCGCCCCTCTGACCATGAGTACCTGTGCCCTCCAGGGACTGGTGCAAGGTGCGATGATCCCCTCCGCCAGAAGTTGTTGAACCTCAGCCTGGATGAACTGCATATCCTCCATTCTATAGCACCTACTCTTGGTGGTGATCGGTTTGCAGTCTGGGGTGAGGTTCGCTAATAATGATGGAGGGGCCATCCATAAGGTGCTGAGACCACAGGACGGTGCTGGAGACCAGGTACATGACTGGGCGTGGGAGTCCGAGAGCTTGGGGCTATGGACGGTCAGCGGCGGTTGGAGGGTCTGCGAAAGCCGTCGTCACACTCCTGAACTGACTCTGAAAGTCAAGGCCCAGGAGGATCGGCGTACAGAGCTGGGGCATAATCAACAATACAAAGTCATTGTAACATTTCCCCCACCCCCCCCCACCCCAATCTCCACCGTCAGAGACGCTACACAATACCACCCCCGGATACAAGTCTGTTGGTCCCTCTCTGCCATCGATACTGACTTGGTCATCGGCCTGACAGGAAGGGAAAGTCTGTTGACCACATTGGGGTGAATAAAACTTTCCGTACTGCTGCTATCAAAAAGGCAGCATCTTATGCCCATTCACCTTGATCTGCATAATGAAAAGAAAGAAAGAAAATAATCTGCAATGGAAAATGAGCTTAATGTAGAGTAGATAAATATTGTGATTGTTTCTAGATGTCATGCTGTCAGTGGGAAATTTGATGACAGAATATGTGTTTGTTCTGGAACCTCCAGAAAACTCTACAATCTGGTGCAACATCCTGAATTTTCTCCAAATGAGGTTTATTTAATCTCAATTATTTAAAAACAAGATGCTTACTTCCAGAACCACAAAAGCTGTGTTAACTAAAGGACCAATGCACCCGCTGCATTATTTTATTTCTCCTTGTTGAAATCTGTGAGCTCAAATAAAACTTAAGCTATGATTGGTTATCATCACCTATTCAAGTCAAATTCGAGTTTATTATCATCTGACTGTACATCTACCAACAGGAGAAACAGTGATTCTCCTGACCACAATACATGGACACAATACACAGCACATAATTATCACAGTAACAGATAAAAATATATAAGTACAGTAAAACTCCTGGTATCCGGCACCTATGAGGATTGGTAGATGCAGATAAGTAAATTTTCCGCCTGCTTGAGATTGCGTGTTGTGCGATTGGCAAACTAATTTTATTTTCTGCAATTTTATTTGCCGGTTGCTTGAGGCTGCTGGATGCTTGACTGCCCGATAACTGGGGTTTCACTGTATCTCAAAATAATTGACTTGTTTCATTTATAAGAGATCTAAGGTTCATCAATCTCATGGCCTGTGGGACAATAAACGATAGACAATAGGTGCTGGAGTAGGCCAATTGGCCCTTCAAGCCAACACTGCCATTTATCGGATCATAGTTGATCTTTCTCTTTCAATAATCAATCCCAGCCTTATCCCCATAACCCTTAACCCCTCTGCCACAAGAGCCTTATCCAACTCTCTCTTAAATCTATCCAACGAATCTGCCCCCACTACCCTCTGTAGTGGGTCCATTCCATAGACCCACAACTTTCTGGTAAAAAAAATTCTCCTCATTTCTGTCTTAAATGGCCTTCCCTGTATTCTTAAACTATGCCCTCTAGTCCTAGTCACACCCATCATTGGGAACATGTGCTCTGATTTCACCCTGTCAAGCCCTTTGATAATCCTAAATACCTCAATCATGTCTCCCCTCATCCTATTTCCCAGCCTGGCAGTTCTGATTTTGCTGCTCCTTCCTGTACCTGTTTGCCGATGGTAGTCAGTCAAAGATGGTAGGGGACCTCGATAATTCTTTGAGCCCTACTTAAACAATGCTCCTGGGGAATGTTGTCGAGAGGAAAGGGAGACCCAGTGATCTTTGCTGATTTACTGATCACTGTTGCTCCCAGATTCTGAGCCTTGGGGATCATTTGCACCTCTGCTGCAACTCCCTGATGCAAGAGTGGGATTATTTAATTCCATTGTTAAGAAGAGTTCACTTCTATTTCTTCAGTTCACTGCATTAGAGACAGGAATTTCCCTGCAGTGCCACATCCCCCAAAATACAGAGGTTCGTACCCCACATTCATGTCCTATTTCTCCTATTAGAGCTCTTCCTTGGAAACCCCTGTACAAGAGGTTACTGTGCTGTTGCCCTGCACAAAGATTTCCTCCCGTAGGGACTTTTTAAAATCAGTCCAGGTCTTCCTGACAGACATGATGTCACATACAATCCTGAGATACTTCTTCTGCAGATGAGGTGGAATTATCATTTACTGTTGGTGCAAAAGAAACTGTACTCAAGATACACATGTAAACAAATAATGTAAACAAAGTTTGCCACACAGAGATAAAAAAAAATGCAAAACTAAGTCTCCTTAAATGATTCCCTGATTGAGTTTGTTGTTGAGTCTGATGGTGGAGGGGTAACAGCTGTTCCTGAACCTGGTTTGGCTCAGGGAGGTTTCATGGAACAGACTCGTTGGGCCAAATGGCCTGCTTCTGTTCCTTTTTCTTATGATCTGGTGAATTATCAGGTGCCTTTAATTTTAAACACCATAATAAATATCCTTTCAAACTTCCCAACAGATC
The DNA here is from genome assembly GCF_036971445.1 of Narcine bancroftii. Taxonomy (NCBI): domain Eukaryota; kingdom Metazoa; phylum Chordata; class Chondrichthyes; order Torpediniformes; family Narcinidae; genus Narcine; species Narcine bancroftii. Next base: position 221,668,309 of record NC_091471.1, read on the forward strand.
ACTGATCACTTAATTTATTTTGCGCCTCACTTTGAGTTCGCCAATCATGCAACATGCAGTCTTAAGCAACTGAAAAATTCACTTATCCGACATCTACCAATCCCCATTGAATCCCAATTCCAGGGGTTTTACAATATATTTTTTTTTCTCACTGCACAGTTTACCCCTTTGAATGATCTCTGATCAGCTGTTATTTCAACAACTCACCAGAAGCTGTGGGTCATGGAAATTGAAGTCATTTAGTGGGGAAACTAATGTTCTCATTACATGTTGAGGTCATAATTTTTAATGTTCAGCTCAAACCTATTTGCTGCCGTTGAAAGATATACTGATTACATTTATTAGGAACAACTAAGCGTTCATGATGTTTTATATTGCATTTGTTATGAACTGCACGTAACGAGCAACAGTAGACAATGAACCAGACAGTGTTTAATTTTAAAACACTAATTTTATTTCTTATTCTTAAACTATAGTCTTAACTTTTATGGCTATCCTTAAATCTAAATCTATCCCCAACTCTGTGTGTGCGTGTGCGTGAGAGAGATATACCCATACTATTACAGTCCAGGCCAAAATCTAGAAAGTTACTTCGAAGTTCAGTCTTTCAAATTCAGTGTTGAAGAGTAGGCCTTTGAAACTTGATGCCCAGAATTAATGATGAACTGATGGGGAAGACTAGAGTTGTGGCTGCTACAGATTTCATGAATTCTCCTTGTGTTCCTTTGAAGAAATGCCCAAGAAGTGGTCATAACACTCCTGGTCCTTTTGAAGGCAAGACTTGAACTGGGCAGCCTCCATGAAGCTTCCAAGATCCTGGCACTGGTCTCTCCAAGTAACTTCACTGCAAGTCACACTTAAAATGATACATTCTGCTTCCCAAAAGACCCTCCTGGCACAGGTCAATCCACTGAAAAAGCCCAGTCATTCACAGAGTATGCTTTGCTCTGAATTCCACAGAATAGCTGGCCACAAGAGCTGCTTCAAAGAGCTGTTTTCTCTTCAGCAGCCAGAATGGTTCTCCCTTGCAAAATCCTCATGTCTTTGCAAATATATCAAATTCTGGAGCAGACTGTGACAAACCTTTCCTCAGTTCTTCCAATGTATCGAATTGTCACTGGACTGTGACTTGTATTGGTGCTTGTGTGAAATGTTAAATGCTAACTATGACCATTGTCCCTCCTTACAGTGATAATCCCATTTTACTCAAAATTTTAGCCCTGAATGCTCATTTGCCTCTCAGAAAAGCTGCCGACTTGTTTGTTGACTTTAACAACTCTCTTAAAATCTATTTTGTCTATCTCCATTGTCTATTTTCCTGCACTCATTTATTTTCTGAACTCTATTTTGCTGTTCCTGCATTATTCTAAATACGACTGTTACAGTGAAATTCTACTTGCTTTTCTTCGCACACAGACCCTTTTTGTGCTGACATTTATTTTCTTGATCTAAGGCGTATTTCATTAATAATGTCTTAAGACTTTTCCCCATCATTGAGAGCTCACTCCTTTATATTATCACCTCTGTGATAATTTGTATCCAGTGACTTTGCTTGATTTTGATATTTATAGAATTGTAATCCACAGGAGGGAATTATCAAAGTCACTCAGATGCTAAAAGCTTTAAACTTAATTATCTTGCTCAGTCTTTTTTCCATAGGCTCTTATCGTTTAAGTATTTATTTGCTTTCCTTTTAAAATTGAATTGTGAATTTTAGCTCTGTTGTTACTGGAAGGGAATTTAATACATCGATAACACTTCACACTCTTTTTAAAAAAAAAAAAATCCTTTCATTTCTTTCAGTGACCTAATTTCAGTTACTAACTCACTCACCAATTAAAATGGTTTTTTGCCCTGAAGTTTAAAACCAGACAAGGCTCACTTTCATATTGAGCCCACCTATTGGTCTCCAATTTAAACTTTAATATTGTGAGATGTTTGAGTCTGCTTTCATACCTCGATTCCAATAACTAAAATCTGTTACCATGGATAGAGACTTTTGTGGAATTGCATGTGCTTTTTCTATAAAGCATGAATCACCTTTCTAATATTAGATTTTAAAATGGCATATAATTTGAATGGTAGCCATGTTATTTTTAAAAAAAACACACTATTTCCTTTGTTAGATTTTTTGAAATTTTTATTTAATATTTGCACCAATACAAACATGAACTGAATAAAAATAATATAACAACAGAATACAACATGATACAATTTTTTTTTTCTATTTTCTCCCCCTCCCTCCAACCCCCAAGAAAAGAAGGAAAGGAAAAAAAAACCTAAATCTATACATTTTAATTATTTTAGTTCCTAATTATTAACTGAGAGAAGCAGGTAACGTGGAGGATGTGGATGGACTTTTATTCACAAAATCCATATACAGTTCCCAAATCTTATAAAAAAAACTCCGGATCTGATTCCTCAGACTAAAAGTATTTTTTTTCCAATGGGACTCAGTTTTGCATTTCAATGTTTCATCTCTCTTTTGTTGCAGAATTCTCAATTTTTCACGTTGTTGCTACACATTTCTTCGCTGCCGCTATTGCTAGACTCAAAATTTTATTTGATATTTGTCCAACTTCAATTTCGTATCTGTCTCATATACATTCCCATGCACAAATATTTTCAGATCTTTTTATATTTTTATCTTTATAATTTGGCCTATTTCCTTTGTTAAATGAATTAAAATGTACATTAATATAATTCAAAAGAAGCCCATTGCTAATTAATTCTTTCAAACAACTGGACAGCTCGAGCAGAGAGAGGAGCCACCCCATTTCAACTTGGTTGACAAGCTGTCTGTTTTGCTTAAGCACGAGCAGATGGTGACGAAATAAAACACAGCTTGTTACTGTTCAGAACTCCTGCCACTCCCATTGGGCAGATGCTCCATTTGCTCAAACGTCATCTACCGATCTGTACAAACACCTTCAGCATTTGTACCATAATATTTGTGGTAATTATTATTGCCGTTTCCACATCCACCATCGCCTTGATGAATGTTGTGTTAATTTGGACTCTTGTTTTAAGGATGGCTCCTTTTTTTAAAGTGTGCTGGAGATATTTAATTGTATGCAGAAAAAAGCATTGGGAACAGATAAATTGATACTTTAACTCTGCAAAAAAAACTATTTCCAAAACACAAGTGCACAAATATGATCTTTGCTTCTGTTACGAATTAACCACCCTTTTAATTTTTGTTTGGGACTAAAGGACTTTGTTAGCATTAATACAGGAACAGGAATGGAAAATTCACCAGAACATGGTAAATTGAAAGTAATAGCTTTTATTAAACTAACATTTCTTACTTAACCCCACTATGCGCAAATGTAAAGTGTGTGTGTGTGTGTGTGTGTGTGTGTGTGTGTGTGTGTGTATAAAATTCATTAAAGTCCCACTCCGAAATGTGAGTTTTTAAACCTTTAGCATCATTTTAGTCTTGCTTGAAGGTCTTAAATTCTCAGTTCAGAAATAATTATAAAGCACTTTTAAACATTAGGCCTCTTTAGTCAAAATTCTTTTGATGAGATGTCTTTAGGGATATTCTTAAATAAAAGTGACCATATTTTTAGCCACCAATGAACCTCCTGTGAAAAGAAGAATACAATTTCTGTCTTCCCAGGATCAAATCTCTTTGCAGATGAAGAATTTTACCTCTTTTCAAAGACCCAATAAACAGGTTATTTTCTCCCATGATCAATTTGGAAACCCAGACAAGGATTAAACGAAGTGGCCATGCAAAAAATTGACCCAGTAGAATTCTGTCCTCTTTTCCAAAGAGACAGCAAAGTGGTCTTCCTCATTTCAATAGCCACTTATTCTGTGTTCCCCTTTTCCCAGAAGTAACACATAATGGGACCTACTCTGGTTACTGTAATTCAACCCTACCTTTCACAAGGTTCCAATCCCTTTGTGTCACCGGGTTTCGACTTATGTACTCTCCAAAATGAACAGATCCAAAAAATGTCTGAATTCAATAATATATTTTTTCCAAATCATGTGACATTTACATAATCAACAAGGTGAATCTGAATTCTTGGAAACCACATGACCATCACTTTTATTTCAACCAAAATTCTGTTCTTTTTTCAAAACCACTCCATAACAACCTCTAACCTCCTCTCTGTTCAAGAGGCTTAAGTGGTTTTGTTAGAAAACAGATGGCTTCTTCAGCAGTTCTTAGCAAACACTCCATTGTTCTTGACTAATTAAGAACCACTTCAAATCCATTAGCTCTTTCTTTCCAAGATGCCATTTCTGAAAATGAACACTCTGAGTTCAATGATATATCAGTGCTGACTCTGTACCAACCTACAACTAACTTACTAAGAATGCATATCTAGATAAAATATAGTTTTAACATTAAATTAAGGATTCATATTAACAATCACAATTCATTGTAAATAATTATTTCCATTGGTGTAAATGAAATTATCTGTCAACCCAAAATAATGATTTCCACAGGATACAAAGCTTTGTAATTCAGTATTCTATTGTCCAGCAAGGCCCTTTATTCATAGTAGTTCTTTATATGAATCACTCTCATTCACTTCTCCCATACATACGCAACGTTCTCTTGATAAGAATGTGAAAACAGAACCTTGTGGTGTTTTGCTACTCAAAGTTGATCTCTTCAGCCACAGGTTATTAATTCTGAGCCCCATTAAACGTGGTTAGTTTGGCAACAATTTCTGGACCAGGAAGCTCAAAAAGGAATTAACACTCATAAAACCTGGAAGAGTAAATCCTTCGCTGTACCCAATTCTGGATGGTTTGATTTGCAGTCAGTTTGCAATTCCTAACCATCCAATTTTTTAAAATTTTGCTTTGCTGATTTCTTCGCAGTGAAGGCCACACAAATGATGTATATAATTTTTTTCAGTTTTAACTGAGCACAAATTAACTCTCTGTGAGCAATGACCAATTGAGATGAGTTGAGGCTTGGAATTTGCACATATGTCATTCAAATCACATTTACAGTCTTGTTAATAAAATATTGCTGAGCTTGTGGGGTGAAGGAGTCCCCCCCTCCTCCTCTCCCCCCATCAGATCCTTCATGCATATTACCCTGCACGCTGCACTTGATGCAGTGCACATGCGACAATCCCCAAACTCCTTCCAGAATTTGTTTGATAAGAAGGCTTGGGGAAAAGTCTTTGTCCACTTCATCTCAAGCAGCCATGTATCACAGAATTCCTTGTTCAACTGGGGCTGAAAAGATCATCAATGTGGTAGAAGATGGACATTATTCTGCCTGAAACTTGCTGGTCCACTCATTCAAGGAGCTATCAGCAGCAGAATATTGCGTGCTAGCTCTGTCCGGGATGTAGGGCCAAGTGCTGAGGAACATGCTACACCCTGGCACAACTACTGTAAAGGCTGTGTGGTGAGTGGCTGCAATTTGGGGTCCTTTCCCCACTTGACATGGAGACTTGATGCCATGTTGGTACAATAGAAATATTTGTAAGTGAATGCAATAATACTGTTGGTACACTAAATAAATGAAGGATGAATAGTATTTAAATTTGGACATAGAGCATGGCAACAAGCCCTTCCGGCTCACGAGCCTGTGCCACCCAATTACACCTAATTAACCTGCAACCCCCATACAGTTTGAAGGGTGGGAGGGAACTGCAGACACAGGGGGAAGGTACAAACTCCTTACAAGACAACGCGGGATTTTAGCCAGGACACGGTGCTGTCGTGTTGTGCTATCCATGCCGCCCAAATTGTATAATACCTAATTTCACATGTTATTTTGTAAAAATGACAAATGTAATTTGATCCCCATTTAAATTAAGGTTCATAATTCTATAAAGGAAAGATGCACGGTCTGCAATCTTTGGTGTTATTACCGTGCAAATTCTTATCAACACTGCCAAAGATGTAGTGCATTACATTCCACTGGACTCGAGACAATTTGGCACAATTTGATTTGAGCTGCAGAGAAAAAGCTTTTAGTATCAATGCAAAGTTGTGAACTAAATGTTTGAGCTCAACTGCAGACACTGGCCAACATTCCTTTGTGGGGTCCATCTGCCAATATTTACGAATTCCAGTGCTTTTTTTTAAAACAAACATTACAGAAGTCCCCTCTGACCAAACTTTTGAATGGCCTTGTTGGCCAAGACCAGGCTGAGGGAATGATAGGCTTTAATAAACAGAATAACCTTGCTGGCCCAGATCCAGGTATAGGAATGAAGAGAAAGGAGAGGTGGGTCGACCTTTATGGCCCAAGACCACAGGGGAAGAGTCATAGGGTATGAGTCATCAGTGGATGGGCCAGCTCCATATATACAGTAGCCAACAATAACTATATAAAATGGAGGAAACATATCACCACAGGTACATATTTTAGCGGCCCGCGGCCCATTTCACAGGCCAACACAGCAAACAGTCGTCAAACACGACGATCGGGCAGACATCATGCGGGATGAGACGCCCGCTCCCAAAGGCTGCAGGAATTGCAGTCGAATTGGCCAATCACAGGAGGTCTAATCCGGGCTCGTGCACCCGGGACAACCAATCAGCAGCTGGCCTTGCTCAAGCCACGCTCCAGTGGAGAGACAGCCGGTTGCTTATAAATGGCAGAGCTGCAGCCCAATAAAGTCAGTGTCGATTACATTCCCTTGTTGTGCGAATCTTCTTCCTACTTTGAGCTATAACCGTAGCGACCCCGCTACAATATTCCTTTTTTTATTATGCATAATTTTAATAATGGTCATATAAAATATCAGCAGGAGTCAGCCGTCGATCCTTCTCCGCCATACAATATGATCATGGCTGATCTGATGATAGGTCATTTCATAAGATAAGATTAAAAAAAAGAGGATATGCAATACCTCAATCTGCAGGGCACAGTGGATATCCATGGGTCTCAACATGGAAAGTTGATCTGAAATGCAACAGTTCAGTTCATTGAGCTTTTCAGTCCCAATTCATTGTCGCATGTTGTAACATCCCTGAGATTCTTTTCCCTGCGGGCTAGGCAAAAGTTCTAATCGGTAGTTTTAAAAAAGAACTGTACTGAAGACCAGAAATGCAAACAAGAGGTACATACAAACTATGCATTCAGAAAATAAAAATTCAGTCATAAATAAGATGCAAAGTCAGAGTCTTTAAATGAGTTTCTGAATTTGTTGTTGACAAGTTTGATGGTGGAAGTGTAACTATTTCTGAACCTGGTGGTGCGAGTCTTGTAGCACTTATACCTCTTTCCTTATGGTAGTAGGGAGAACAGAGCATGTGCTGGGTGCTGCGGATCCTTGATGATTGCTGCTGCTCTCCGATAGCAGATTTTCCTGTAGATTTTCTCGATGGTGGGAGAGTTTTTGCCTGGTGATGTATTACAAAAGTAGAGTCACGGGTTACTTTGTGACGCCTTAGTGGTCAAGGGCACCATTAACCTGAGAATTGTGGAAAGTGTTGTTTTAGCATTTGAAAAGATTCAAAATTGAAGGGATGTAACCTTGGTTCTCCATGGAATGACTGACATCAGAATCCAAGATGTCTGCATAGATGCATTGTAACTGGTTTAAATGCGTTTCTTGGCACGCACAAATGCTGGGTTGTGAAAGAGTTGTGCGGATAGCTTCTTGGAATTGTGCAGTCAGATGTCATAATACTTCCTGCAAATGAAGATAGCTCCAACATTATGAGAAGATTGGATCCTGGAAACACTCAATCACATTAATATTGCCTTTGTTAATATGATGTTTTGATTTAATTCAATTTGGAAGGAATGATTTTGTTCTATTATTTGATTTGAGTTAATTACCAGACTGTAAGGCATTGAGGTGGAAATTCTGTCAGGCTTCTAAAGTGCATTGTCAGTGTTGCCTCGTGGAGATTTGCTTTTGCTTTCTGTTTTGCATGTGCCCATCCAGGAGTATTTTTTGAGTGGTCTGAAGTTTTTAATGTGACACGTGGGTCTTGAGTGCAAGAATTTCCTTCTACTGATGGAAATTATCATCCACGATGCAGGATGTAAGGGAAGATTTGTAGGTGGTTTGGCACCCATGGGAGGAAAGGAATGTTGTTTGGAGTAGTTACTTTGGTCAGGAGTTAGAGGCGAGGGGAAGTGGTAGAGACAGGGAAAATAGAATATTTGGGGCTGGTTGAGAGTTTGGGTGGGGGATGTGAGTGGGGGTCTGTGATCCGCTCTGGTCTTGAAGGGCCAGCATTAGTTACCTCAGTACATATAAGATTCTTGATGGGGACAGGATCGAATTTGGAGCTTGGGAAAACTATGGTGATCAGGAATGAAATCTGACTCTGGTTGATCAGTGCTTGCAGGCCATGTGATCCGGGCAATGGTGAGACAGTTTGAGAGAAAGCAGGTAACAAGAAAGATGTGGTGGCACAGCTTACATAGCAGCCAGTGAAGTGCTTTTACAGTGCAGGTGACCTGGGTTCAAATCTGTCGCTATCTGTAAGGAATTTGTACGTTCACCCTGTGACCAGATTGGTGAGCAGAATGATGGTTGGCACAGACAAGAAAGGCTGAATGGCTGTTTTCTGCACTGTAGCATTCCGTGGTTTCTAACATAATTTAAAAAAATTTAGACATGCAGCATGGTAACAGACCATTTCAGCCCACATGCCCATGCCACTCAAATACCGCAATTAACCCTACACTCCCAGTACTTTTCAAACAGTGGAAGGAAACCAGAGCCCCCGGGGGAAAATCCATGTAGACACAGAGTTTTTAAGTTCTCCCTTTACAGACAGCGTGGGATTCAAGCCCTGGTCCCGATCGCTGACGTTTAAAGGTGTTGCGCTGACCGTTGCGTCAGCCGTGCCCCCTCCTAGAATTCTGGTTTCCTCATGTTCCAACGTCGTAGGGTTTGTAGATGAATTGGACACATGGGTGTAATTGGGCGGCTTGGATTTGTGGGCTGCTGCATCTCCTAATCTCACATTTAAATTGGAGAACTCAACTACCTGAGGCCGTATTTTTAAAAAAAAAGTAGAGTCAGGAGTGTTTAGACCTGATTTTTTTTTTAGACCATACAACTGCACCTTGGGTCCACAAATGAGTTTTGTGCAAGTGATGTCTGTGGTGGAACACTGTTGTACAGGTTGGCCTGCCCTTGATACTGCAACTCCTCCCCCTCAGGATCCTTCATAAAGATGGTACTGCCCAATAACCTCCCTCAGTATTGCCTTGGAATCGGGCTAACGATTAAGAAGAGAAGACTGTGAGTTTAGAGTGATTAAAGCCTATTAATCTCAACTTCTGGCCTGTCAGGTCTAGTTGATAGTGCTACAGTGTCCAAATACGAAATGCTCACAATTTGATGGCATTTCACAGGTGGAGAATGTTGAACTGAAACATTCTTTGCTTGGTGCACAGAAATACCGCACGATGTAATATAATTTCTTGACCATGTTCTTCTAACCAATGGAAAATAAGCAGTGTCCAAAAGAAATTGAGTTTTAGATGTCATTAAAAAAATTTTTTAAATTGAATCTGATTCCAGGTCAGTAGCAGAACATCGAGCACTGTCACACTGGGCACCAGTGCACCTCAGGACTGTGTGCTCGGCCCGCTCCTGTTCACGACTGCTGGAGAAACTCAGCAGGTCAAACAGTGCACTTTATAGAGCAGAGATCAAGATGCATAACCAACATTTCAGGCTTGAGCCCTTCATCAAGGTATGAGCAAAATGTCGGCAGGCGTCTGCACATAATGGGGGTGCGGTAGGAGGAGGAGCACAGTCCCACAGCCAGGAAGTAATAGGTGGATAAAGGAAGCAGGGCACACCAGCAAGTAGGGGGGGAGGGTGATGGCTCTGTGAAGGGGGAAGGAAGGGGTGGAGAGCTGGAGGAAAGAAGACAGGAATGAGGAAGAGCAGGAGAAAGGGGAGTGGGTGAGCAAAAGTTGGATAAGTTGATGTTAATGCTATCTGGTTGGAAAGTGCCCAGATGCTGCCTTGGGGCCCCGAATTGTGGTGAGGGAAGTGATATGGGCTCAAGTGGTCATAAGGGAAGGTGCCAAGGGGTGATTGGTGGGAAGGGATAAGTGGACGAGGGAGTCGCAAAGGAGTGGTCCCTATGCAAAGTGGAGAGGGGAAAATATGTCTGATGGTGGGATCATGTTGTATGTGATAGAAATTGTGGAGTATAATGTGTTGGTTGTGGAGCCTGGTGAGGTGGTAGGTGAGGGCAAGGGGAATCCTGTTTTTGTTGCGTATTGGGGCAGAGGGTCCTAGGGCAGGTGAGCAGGAAATTGAGGAGATGTGGGTAAGGGCTGCATTGATGGTGGTAGGTGGGGGGGGGGGGGGAGTCCACGTTATTGGAGGAAGGAGGACATCTTGCATGATCTGGACTGGAAGGTCTCATCTTGGGAGCAGATACGACGGAGACGGAGGAATTGAGAGAAAGGAATAGAATCCTTACAGGGGACTGGGTGTGAAGAACTGCAGTTGAGGTAGTTGTGGGAGTGGTAGGTTTGTAAAAAAATGTCTGCAGAAAGCTTGTCTCCCAAGATGGAGATAGAGAGATCAAGAAAGCATTTGGAGATGACTATTTTGTTCTGCATGAATCTCCCTGGCAACTCCCTGCTGTTTTCTGGTAGCTCTGGAGAGTTTCTGTGAATCCCCATGTACAAAGTGCATGCAACTTTCAGGCCATTTAATAAAGCTTGTCAAAACAGCACTTGGAGTGCAACCCTTCCCCGTCATTTCAGCTGGTGTGCACCGATCTAATACTGATGGTTCCATACAGGCTTAAATGCCCTGTTAAAGGAGCTGGTGGTATTTTAATTTAAAATGCTGCAACTGTGGGGTCTGTGCCCAAGATGGTGGCACCTGTGCTGGCAGTGGCCTCGAGGGGCTACAGACTCCAGGGGAGTAGGAGACGGGTGCATGTCACCAGAAACAGGGAGAACTCCCATTGAAAAGGAGATGCACAAGAAGTGACCCCACAGGACGGTGCCCACAGTAGCAGACCAGTGAGGGGCTCAGTGGTCAAAGGACCCACACAGGTATCGGAACTGGGATTTGAGAGGGCAATTAGGGCTCCCAAAGGGCCCTGGGTGCTGAAGGCCTGCTCATCGGGCAGAGGTTTGGATCTGGAGCTTGGGTTGCCAACAAATAGAACTGGAGACTGTGTAGCTGCTGAGTCTGTGGAAGGACTGGAGGGGCTTCCACGGGCAGGGTTGGTGCCAGAACAAGGGGCTTTATGGTAACTGGGGGTGGGGGAGGGCAGTCAAACACTCAAACTCACTCAGTGGGAGAGGTGGGAGGGGGGTGCTGGTGGTAGTGCCGAACAGGAATGTCCCTACGACGTAGCAGACAGACGCGCTGTTTATATTATGTGGAGAGTCTTTAGCGCGTGTCAAGCATCACTAGTGGGTAGTGATGCTTGACGCACGCTAGTGACGGGGGCGGGTCTTATTGCAGTCATGGGGCGCGAGTGGGTCTGGGGGTCTCGGGGAGAGTTGCAATACTTCATTTTGGGGGGTGGGGCCACAATACCTTGTTTTGGGGGGGCAATGCCTTTGAATGCCCCCCCTTGACGCCGACCCTGTCCACAGGTACTCAATGACTCATTCTCTTCCTGTAAGGGATGCCACTCCTTACACCAGACTAAGGGAAAACAAAAGAATTTTGAATCCGTTCAATCTTCCAGTGAAGCAGCAGTTGAAGTTACTTGGATTGTGGCGTGCTCTTTGCAGAGGAGCCTGCAGAAATCACACTTGCTTGGCCAAATGGTAAAAAAGTGTGAGGCATGAAAGAGCCCAGCAAAGAGGGCCGTCCTGCAGCTCTGTTGCAGTGTGGCGTTCCACAGGAAAACCCAGCTGCTCCGATCTGTCAATTCTGCAGATGAAGATTTGGTTCTTCTACGCACCTGATACAAATGACATGAGCATGGTTCTCCATGCCATTTAAAAAAAAAAATAAAAGTAGCGTCATTTATCGCACATTGAAGATTTAAATTTGTTGCTGAAGTACATTCATGCAGCTACCAACAGGGGTGGGGCAGTGCTTAGAAAACTGGTTAGAAATAGAAAGCTGTGGTGATCACTAAACAATGGTGTCTTGATAATGAGCTGAATGGCCTCTTTATATTTCTACACCAAAAAGGAAGAGGAAAATATCTTCACTTTTTTAAAAGAAAGAAAGGACAATGAAGTAAGTGTGAAATAATTGTGCTGTGTTAAACATGTTGAATAGAGCTTTTCTTTAAGGGCACTCTGAGTACGTATTGTTCGTGGCCAAATTGCCATTGGATTAGTGCAGCTACTGTAGCATGTGCACAAGAGCTCTCATGTGATGTGCATCATAGTCCACTACATTGCACTTCAATTAGTATTGGTTGATATTGTTTGCTTAAACCTTTGGTTTTCAAATCGAATTGTTTGATGCATTTTTCTGCGGTGTTAATTAGTATTTAAGGTCTATTGAGAGAGAAAACTGGACGAACAATTTGAATCTGTGAAAGTAAATGCTCTACTGCCAACTAATAGATATTGTCAGCAAACACAGAATCAGCGTTTACACCATTGAACCTAGAACACGACAGCAGTGAAACAAGCTCTTTGGCCTTTCTAGTCTGTGCCAAACTACCGCTATTTATTCTGGCCGGTCCCATCAACCTGCACTGGTTAAATATATTTCCTCACAGACTCATTCCACACAACCTTTTCTCCAACTGCTCCATCATAAGACCCCACACTCCAGTTACCCTACCCCACCCCCCACGCCTGACTTGTTTAAACTCTCCCCAATGGCTCAGCAAACCCTGCCTGTTAGGATGTTGGTCCTCTCCAGTTTAGTGCAGCCCGTCCCTTTTTTACAGGTCATACCTTCTCCAGAGGAGATTCTAATAATCCACCAACCTGAACCCTTGCCCACTGAACCCATTTTTCAGGCTTCACTGCCACAAAACACAGGGAGCAATCCTGAGATTACCAGCCTTGAGGTCCTTCTCTTTAATTTTCTTCCTCTATTCATCTTTCAGGATCTCATCCCTATTCCTATCATTGGTAGCCACGTGTTCCATGACATCTGGCTGCTCACCCTCCCTCTCAAGAATGCTGTGGACACGATCAGAGATATCTCTGTCCCTGGCACCTGGGAGGCAACTTACCATCCTGCAAGATGAGATTACTACTGCCCCGGCTGCCATTCCCACTACTCAGACTGCACAATAACTAAAGAACTTGCCTCAACATGATTGAGGTATTTAGGATTATCAAAAGGTGAAATCAGAGCACATGTTCCCAATAATGGTGAGACCAAGACTAGAGGGCATAGTTTAAGAATACAGGGAAGGCCATTTAAGACAGAAATGGGGAGAAATTTTTTTACCCAGAGGGTTGTGGGTCTGTGGAATGCATTGCCACAGAGGGTAGAAGGGGCAGATTCGCTGGATAGACTTAATAGAGAGGTGGATAAGGCTCTTATGGGCAGGGGTGTTGAGGGTTATGGGGATAAGGCTGAGATTGGTTATTGAAAGAGAAAGATCAGCCATGATCCGATAAATGGCGGTGCTGGCTCGAAGGGCCAATTGACCTACTCCAGCACTTATTGTCTATTGTCTAACTCAACTGCTCTGGCCTGTGCATTCTGATGGAACCTTTTTTTCCTATCAGGCTGCTGTCACCTGAACCACTTCCTCAGCTTCTGCTTGTCAAACTTTCTTGAGCCAAAGTCTCTCAGACCCATTCACATTCTTGCTTCTCGAGCCAAAGCGACTAATCCCCATTCACACACTGGTCACTCCTACATTGGCTGTTCCATAATGGTTGCCCCACTTGAACAAAGAACATAGTACATTACAGCATAGTGCAGGCCCTTCAGCACATGATGTCATACTGCCCTTTGTAATCCTGCTCCATAACGATCTAATCCTTCCCTTCCTCATAACCATAACACTATTTTCCTCACATTCATGAGCCAATCTGTCTTGAGCATGTCCCGATTGTTCCAGCCTCCACCACTACCCCTGGCGATGCATTCCAGGCACCCCGCACTCTTGTGTTTATATTTAAAAATTTTTACCTCTGGCATCTCCCCCACTCCCCTTAACCAGATGTTCTTGGGATTTGCTCTCATCTCCCCTTCCTTTTTTTTGAAGGGGAGATTGTTAATTTGCCAATCTCTCACAAGCACCTCCCTTTACTAATTATTTTAAATGCTCCTGTGCTCTCTGTCGCTATAAATAAATTTTACAGACCACTGGGGGGCACGGTTAGCGTAGCAGTTAGCGTGATATTGTTACAGTGCCAGCGACTGGGGACAGAATCCGGCAGGGTCGGTAAGGAGTTTGTACGTTGTCCCCGTGTCTGCGTGGGTTTCCTCCGGGTGCTCCAGTTTCCTCCCACCCTTCAAAATGTAAGGGGGTTGTTGGCCAATTGGGTCTAATTGGGCAGCATGGGTTTCTGGGCCAGAAGGGCCTATTACCGTGCTGTATGTCAAAACAAAAAATGAAATTTTTCCAGGTGGTCCAGACCTTGCTGCAACCTTTGAGTGTCATAGAATATGGAGCAGTACAGTACAGGTCCTTCATCCTATGATGTGCCAATCAATTCAGCAACAATCTAATCCTTTCTGACTTCACATCTGTAACCCTTTATTTTTCTTACATCTATGTGCTTACTTAATCATCTTTTGAACATCCAGCCTCTATCAGCACCCTGGCAATGCATTCCAGACACTCACTACTCTCTTTTTGAAAAAAATAATGAACCTCTGGCATATATCCTAAACTTCCCTCCACTCACCTTTAAATAGGTGTCCTCTGGTGTTTGTTATTGTCGCCCTGGGAAAAAGGAGGTGGCTTCCTTTACAGGGCTGTTGGCATCATGACTGGGCAGTAGGACCTCGTGGTGGACCGCTGTGCTTGAGTGTCTCTCTCTTAGGGATAGTTTCTAGCATTTTTCTGACAGCAGATGTTAAACTAGGTGGCCTTAAGTTGTCTGCATTTTATCTGCATTCATTTTTAAACAGTGGTATGACCATTGCTGTCTTCCAATCAGTCAGGATCTACCCAAAGTCAGAGAAGTTTGGCGATTTATCTCAAATGCACTGCTATCACCTCTATCATTTTTTTCAATATCATGGGATACATTCCATCAGGACCTGGGGACGTCTCCCTTTAGACCCTCTGGTTTGCTCAACATTACATCTTTACTGACAGCAATTGACCTCATTTCCCATCATGTCCTGAACATCACTCTTCGGCAATTGAGACATTTCTTCTGCTGCGAAGACTGACATAAGATAATCGTTTGAGGTCCCGGGCATTTCCACATTACACTTCTCGTCATGAAGGAGACCTGCATTTACTTTAGCCACCCTTCCCTGCTTTAGACAATTCTAAATAACTTTTACTGCCTGTTATTATATTGTCCTATTTTACTTTCTTAATCTATCTTTCCTCTCTTTATTGCTTAGTGGTTCTCATTTCCTTTTGAAGTTCTCATAATCTTCCAGTTTGCCATTTTGTGCACATGAGCTTTCAATTTGATGCCTTCCTTTATTTTCTCAGTTATCCAAGGCTGGCCCTCCCTCCCCTTACTTGTCTTGGTTTTTAACTGGAGTGTTGAGTACTGCAGACAACCCCTTTCACAGTCTTCACTCGTTCCTCAATGTAATCCCAGTTGACAACTCTTTCCTCATCCTGATGTGTTCTCCTTTGGTATGCCCAATACAGTGGTTTTAGAATGCATGCTACATTTGTATGCAAAAATCACTCATACTGTGCTTGCTCTTTCCAAGACAATTCCCAACTAAAGGGTGAACTTTAAAAAGCAATGGAACCACCTAGCAAGCAATATAGAAAGAAAGGAAAAAAACTGACTAATTTTACCTGCTCCAATGCACAGGACCCTTGACCCATATATCCTTGTCTGTCTGGTGATCTGCTGTCAACAATGCATTCTAGGAACTCCTCAAGAATGCCTGGATTGACTTTATTTGGCCCAGTCTGTGCAAATTATTGTCTCCCATGACAACTGTCATTCCATTCTTACACACAGCTCGTCCTCAGTTTATTGCCTATTCCAACTCCTTGCCCCTTATTATTGCTAATCTCCACAGATGGGTTTCAACATTCTACTCCTGAAATCTTGTTTGTATCTCACTGTCATCCAGATCTCATCCTTAATTAAGAGCATCTCTCACTTTCCTTAATTTCCAACTTATTCTTTTTTCTTGAATACTTTATTTTCTTAAATACAGGTACTTAATTTTTGTGGTCAAACAAGTATCAGGAATGAACCACTGCAAATACTTAAAATGAAATGAAAAAAATTCAATGATGCAAGTTGTCCAAATTTCTGAAACGGCCCCATCCCTCCTCCCCACCAAACAAAACCTCAAGATAGAAAATAGAATGGAAGGAAAGAGAAAATGAATAAAAGAAATAGAAACAGGAAAAAAGAAAGAGGAGCTGTCGGGATCCAGGATCCATATCAAAAGATCTAATTCTTTTTCTTGCCTGGATCTCAAATAAGGAAAAGAACAAGGGCATAAAACTCAGGAACAGAATAATATCTTAAAATATTTCACCCTGTGTTGTGCAAATATGGCTGCCATACTTGCAAGAACCTATTACATTTCTTCCTTAAGTTGTTTTCTCCAGGGGAACACCACTATGCATTTCAGCACTGCATCAGCTATATCCAGAGGGGAATCAGACCTTCAAGAAACCGCAATACATTTCCTGGCCACTGCCAAGACAATTTTAAGAAACACTAATTGGTACTTAGACAGCCTCATTTTAGGTCTTATGTCCACAATATTTCATAGGGAAAAAATCTACTTATTTTTCTGAATTACGTGATACCCTTGGTTATTTAATTCCCAATCATCTCCATCCTGCAACCATGTTTCTGCCACAAGTTCATTGACCTTGTTTTGAATATGACAGACATTCAGATAAAGTGGGTACGCTCATGTGGTGATATGTATATACTGTTTTGTTTATAAGAGGCTCGCCCACACACTGATGACTCAATCCCCTGTAACACCTCCCCTTGTGACCTGGCCACAAAGGTCGGCCTCCCTACCCCTTTCTATTCATTCAAGCACTTGGAGTTGGGCCAGCTGAACTCTAAAGTGTATTAAAGCCTATCGTTCCTCACTTAGCCTTTAGTCATTGATAGTGTGTATCAGCTCATTATCCTTTTTAAAATCCAATCATCTTTTTCTCTTTCCATTTGATTGTTCTCTCCTCCACTTTCACTTTTCTCTTTTCAAAATTTGCAATTTATTAACTCGTAAATTCTGGACCAGCCCACCTTGCCAAGAGAGTTCCGAAAGATTCTCTTCCCCCAGCCAACACTGTCTCTATTCTGCGATCTCCTGTTTATTTTGCTTATTCCTCAAAGAAGGGGCCGAGGCCCAAAATGTAGGCAATAAATCTTTATCTCCTCTGGATGCTGCAAGATCAGCTGAGTCCCTCCAGCATTTCAGTGTGTTTTTACTACAATCACAGCATCTGCAGACTTCCATGTTTACTCAAGAATATTCTAAAGACCATGTAGAAGGATACTTTACCCTCTCAATCCTCTTGGTCACCTCTTTTAAAAAAAAAATACAAATTCCTGAGGCATGTTTGTAAGGCACACGGTCATGCTGACGATCCCTGATCAGTCCTTGCCTTTCTAAATGCAAATAAATCCAGATCCTCAGAATCGCTTCTAATAGCTCTTCCACCTCTGAAGTGAGGCTCCCTGTCCTTCAGTTCTGTGCCTTATCCTTGCTCCCGTCGAAAAGAACCATAACATTAGGTATCCTCCAGTCTTCCGGTTGCTTACCTGTGTCAAATAAAGATACAAAAATATCAGTCGAGGCTCTAGCACTCATCTCTCTTGCTCTGCTTAATATCACAGGATTTTTCTGGGACTTGGAAATTTTATTGCTCTTTATGCTTGGTATTTGTTTCTTAAAATAATTTATGAATAACTTTTCAGTGATTGCCATTTTGGAAGACTTTGAAACCACCCATTTTCAAGATTGTCAACAGAGTTGGTGGTGGCTGAGTGTCTCCATTGAACGGATGTTACTTTTGACCTAACGGTGTCTTGGATTCCACCAGCATTCCCAGCAGGTAGATGAGCTAAGGAGATCAGGATTAATGAGCTAGATTAGTTTATGCTATTGCTTGTGGGCCGAGAAAAGTTCAGTGTTTCCATTCGACTTACCAACTTCCATGCTCCCAAAATTCTTCTGCCACAGTTTCTCCATTTACCAATGCCTGGCTTCTTCCCTGTTGTTATCCCTCCTATCTTCCTTGCAAACTGTTTCATAATTGCTTAGCTACTTTAGGAAGAAGACAGGCCAGAAAATGTTAATATGCCAAATACAGAAACAGCCAGGAATATGCACTAACCCCTCCATTTCTCTAGAAGCCTGAAGAAATTTGGCATGTCACTGGTATCCATCAACAACTTTTACATGAGGACTATTGAAAGTACTCTGGCAGACTGCATCACCATGTGATATGGGAACTGCTCTGCCCAAGACTGCAAGAAACTGCAGAGCTGTGAATGCAGCTCAGATCATCATCCAATCCCTCTGCACTCCATCGACTGCAAATACACTCCCCGCTGCCTCTGAGAAGCAGCCAATATATTAAAGGACTATCCACACCACCACAATATTGTCGTTCTCCTCCTTCCTTTGGGAAGAAGATTCAGTGTGAGAATATCCATCACCTGATCAGAAGGCAATTTTTTTTTCCTGCTGTGATCAGACTCCTGAAGGAACCTCACAAGAAAAATAATATTAACTTGGCTTTGTTCCAACTGATCTCTCTGTAACTCCACACTTGGTGCTGTGTTTTTATTGCCATGCTATGGATGGGTTGAATTACTGGATTGCTTGAGCAATGAACATTCTCACTGGACATGTGTGATACACTGCAGCTGCAGTAAGCAGACACAAACTCGAAGACTGCACAACAGGCTTTATTTGGCTAAAAGTCTCTGCTACAGTAGTGGCTGTGATGGTGGCTCCCGAATGACTGGCTCAGGAGGAGCCAGCACAGGACTATATCCCTGTTGGGTGATTGACAGCTGGCCGGGTGGAGTTAGCCCCCTAGGGGTCTATTCAGGTCGGCTGATTGACAATTGGCCAGGTGTCGTCTGTCCTCCGGTAGTCTTCCTGCAGGTACAGAGATCTCCCCCTGAAGTAGCCTAGTGGTGTATCACCACGACATGTGACAAATATTCTTGAACTGAATGCCCTTCATCCTTTTAAGTTTAGTGGTACACAGATATTTTGGAGCTGTTGTTTTCTGCCATTTGTACTTTACTGAAAATTGAGATACAAATCAGCTCTGACTATTGTGTGCAAGCTTGTTTCTGGAACAAAGCAGTTAAGAAAACTCCAGCACAAAATCACAAGGTATTTGCCTCTAAGGGCTAGTATTTTTGTCTGTTGATTAGAAATGGGCAAAGATTCCAGATCCCAATTGGTAATCTCATTTGTCATTAATTGATGATGACTTGGAATCTGTAACGTTTTTTGCCTGTCAGTCAATTTCCTTTGTGAACAATCAAAATTTCACTTCCTTTGCATTCGAGCTGAAATTTCCAGCAAAATATTAAATTCAATGCTCTACCTGGAACCCAACTTGCCCACTCCAATCAAAATGTCACACCTGCCAGTGTGTGGCCCATATCCCTTTAAATGTTTCCTATACATGTATCTGTTCAAATGTTGAAAGGTACCCGCTCAATGACCTCCTCTAGCATACAGCAACCATATTTTTAGGAAAAAGGCCGGGCCTATTAAAACTTCCCTTTCCTCTGCACCCCCCCCCCCCCCAATCTCCGTCACACCTTAAATCTACTGTTTTTTTAAAAAAAATTTATTTTTCACACCATAAACCACATTGACCATGATGCATACATTTTCCTTTTCAAATAAATAGTCATTTTCTCCCCCCCCTCCTCCCATCCCACCCTCCCTACTCCCCCCCCATCCATTTAAAGTACAAAATCTAAGATACATTAAACCAGTCAAACAATGTTGTCATTCAATAAAAATAAACAAGAAATTCCACTGAGTCAATTTTTTTCATTTCCTTCTCCTTTCGTTAATTTAGGTAGTGAATGTCCCTGGGGTAGGTTTTCTCTATTGTGTTTCATGTATGGCTCCCATATTTGTTCAAATATTTCACTACTGGTTACTGATTTCCTAACTCTGGGCAAAACGCTTTGCATTTACCTGATCTATTTTCCTCATGATTTTGTACACGTCCATGTGATCACCCTTCAACTTCCTGAGCTCTAAGGAATAAAGGCCTAGCCTGCGAAAACTCCCACTGAGGCTCCACCTGTCTCTCTACCTCTCCCACCTTTTGCCCTATTCCATCATCTTCTATCTCAATAAAGGGTCCTGACCTGGAATGTTGTCTGACCGTGAGTAGCTGTGGATTTTTTCTGACGCCCGAGTTCCTCCAGCCACTGATTATTTGTTGCGTATCCAGGTGACCTGCCAAATCCAGATTGATTCAACCTTTAAGTGTAAATGTAGCCTTGGTCTATGTTTTGTAAAGCTCATGAATCAAGTTTAATGGGAATAGGCCATTTAGCCTTTTGAGCTTGCACCACCATCCAGTATGATCATGGCTGATCATGTGACTTCAGTACCCTAATCCTTCTTTATCTCCGCACCCTTACGAACTGCATGCAACAAGCAGCGGTAGGCAATGAACCATTGTTTAATTTTAAAACACTAATTTCATTTCTTAATCTTAAAATATAGTCTTAACTTTTAAACTACCCTTGACACTAAATCCATCCCCAGCTCTGTGTGTGTGTGTGTGTGTGTGTGTGTGTGTGTGTGTGTGTGTGTGTTACATACACACGCACACACAGATTGTGACCTCCACTGTAAGTCACAATCAAAATGAAGCACTTTGCTTTGCAAAAAGACCCTCCTGTCACAGGTCAATTCAAAAGTTCCAATCATTCACAGAACATGCTTTGCTCTGAATTCCACAGAATGGCTGTTTTCTCTCCAGCAGCCAGCATGTTTCTCCCCAGCACAATCACAATGTCTTTGCAAATGTATTGAATTCTGTAACAGATTATGACCAGCCTTTCCTCAGTTCTTTTATAACAACTTATCACTGGGCTGTGACTTGTGCTTGTGTGAAGTGTTAAATGTTAATTGTGACCATTCAATCCCTATACTGTCCCTTAGAGTGATAATCCCATTTTACTATGACAGAAGCTCGTAGTAATACTGCATCCAATGCATCCAACTCCTTTTTGAATAAACGTAATAAACTGGCTTCAGGAAGTCTCTGTGGGAGAAGTTTATTTTCATCTCTGCCAAAAGACTCACACCACCAGGTCCAGGAACAGCTGCTCCCCCTCCACCATCAGATTCCTCAACAATAAACTCAATCAGGAACTAATTTAAGGACGCTTATCTGCACTTCATTGATTTGTTTTAATTCTCTCTGTATTGCACAGTCAATTTGTTTACATTTCTTTATTTGTATACATATATAGGCTGCATACAGGTTTTGTTTTTGGATGACCAAAATTCAGTTTCATTCGAAGAAAAAAGAATCTCAGGGTTGCATGTGATGTCATGTATGTTATCTGACAGTGAATCTGAAATCGAAATCTATATCTAAATGTCACGCTCAAGCATGAGCTCCCTTTTGTTAATCTACGGTGACTTGGACAATTCTTGTCACTCATCTCCAAATCATTACATCTTTGAATATTGACTCTAGCATTTTTCCCTCTCCTGAAGTCAGGCTGACTTGTCTATAATTCCCTGATTTCTCCCTTCCCCTTTCTCAAAATCTGCTGTTACATTAGCTATCTACTAATCCAAAGGAACTGATACACAGCGTGGCGATTATTTTTCAACATTCTTTAATGTATCTCCGGGGTCATCTCTTTAAGTACTTTTGGATGCAAACCATCAGGCTCTGTAAATTTATCAGCTTTTAATGCCATTAATTGACCAAATACAATTTAACGATTGATACAATTTCTGAGAGTTCCTCCTTTATGCTAGTCCCTTGGACCCTGAGTGTTCCTGGAATTTTATGTATATCTTCCTTAGTGAAGACAGAAATAAATAATTTATTCAAATAGTTTGGCATTTCCATCCCCCCAACTTCCTCCCCTTATCATGAATTCCCCGATTCCGATTGCAAGGAACCTGCGTTTGGTTTAACGAGGCTTTTAGGCTTTTTCTTTGCATACCCACAAAACTTTGGCGGTTAGTTTTTATGTTCTCTGCAAGTTCCTCCTCTCTTCCCCACTCGACCCCCCCTTTTATTTTAAAAGGACTCAGCACAGTTACAGGCCCACCCGGCCCATGAGCCTATGCCATCCAAATGCATCCATGTGATCACTTAAGCTATTAACCTTGTACATCTTTGGAACATGGGAGGAAACTTGCGTGTTCATGAGGACGTACAAACTCCTTGCAGACAGTAGCGGATTAGAAGCTGGGTCCCAAGTGCTGTAAGAGCATTGCTCCAACCGTGCCAGTTTAATTAGAGCCTTTTCATTCCTCTGATGTCAAAATTTCTTCCGGTCCTTGGGATTTCTGCTTTCCCAGCCAATTTATATGTCTATTCTTCGCTTTCCCTGAGCCACCTTCCTTGTCTTAATTTTCTGGCAATCAGGCATGTACAGTTTTTGAAGTTCCTCTACGTGATCTTAAAATTCCTGCCATTGTCTATCTACTGTCAAGCCATTAATTGTTCTCTGCCAGTGTCTCCAAGCCAATTCCTCTACGTGATCTTAAAATTCCTGCCATTGTCTATCCACTGTCAAGCCATTAATTGTTCTCTGCCAGTGTCTCCAAGCCAATTCCTCTACGTGATCTTAAAATTCCTGCCATTGTCTATCTACTGTCAAGCCATTAATTGTTCTCTGCCAGTGTCTCAAAGCCAATTCCTCTACGTGATCTTAAAATTCCTGCCATTGTCTATCCACTGTCAAGCCATTAATTGTTCTCTGCTAGTGTCTCCAAGCCAATTCCTCTACGTGATCTTAAAATTCCTGCCATTGTCTATCCACTGTCAAGCCATTAATTGTTCTCAGCCAGTGTCTCCAAGCCAATTCCTCTACGTGATCTTAAAATTCCTGCCATTGTCTATCTACTGTCAAGCCATTAATTGTTCTCTGCCAGTGTCTCCAAACCAATTCCTCTACGTGATCTTAAAATTCCTGCCATTGTCTATCCATTGTCAAGCCATTAATTGTTCTCTGCCAGTGTCTCAAAGCCAATTCCCTACGTGATCTTAAAATTCCTGCCATTGTCTATCCACTGTCAAGCCATTAATTGTTCTATGCCAGTGTTTCCAAGCCAATTCCTCTATGTGATCTTAAAATTCCTGCCATTGTCTATCCACTGTCAAGCCATTAATTGTTCTCTGCCAGTGTCTCCAAGCCAATTCCTCTACGTGATCTTAAAATTCCTGCCATTGTCTATCCACTGTCAAGCCATTAATTGTTCTCTGCCAGTGTCTCCAAGCCAATTTCTCTACGTGATCTTAAAATTCCTGCCATTGCCTATCTACTGTCAAGCCATTAATTGTTCTCTGCCAGTGTCTCCAAGCCAATTCCTCTACGTGATCTTAAAATTCCTGCCATTGTCTATCTACTGTCAAGCCATTATTTGTTCTCTGCCAGTGTCTCCAAGCCAATTCCTCTACGTGATCTTAAAATTCCTGCCATTGTCTATCCACTGTCAAGCCATTAATTGTTCTCTGCCAGTGTTTCCAAGCCAATTCCTCTACGTGATCTTAAAATTCCTGCCATTGTCTATCCACTGTCAAACCATTAATTGTTCTCTGCCAGTGTCTCCAAGCCAATTCCTCTACGTGATCTTAAAATTCCTGCCATTGTCTATCCACTGTCAAGCCATTAATTGTTCTCTGCCAGTGTCTCAAAGCCAATTCCTCTACGTGATCTTAAAATTCCTGCCATTGTCTATCTACTGTCAAGCCATTATTTGTTCTCTGCCAGTGTCTCCAAGCCAATTCCTCTACGTGATCTTAAAATTCCTGCCATTGTCTATCCATTGTCAAGCCATTAATTGTTCTCTGCCAGTGTCTCAAAGCCAATTCCCTACGTGATCTTAAAATTCCTGCCATTGTCTATCCACTGTCAAGCCATTAATTGTTCTATGCCAGTGTTTCCAAGCCAATTCCTCTATGTGATCTTAAAATTCCTGCCATTGTCTATCCACTGTCAAGCCATTATTTGTTCTCTGCCAGTGTCTCCAAGCCAATTCCTCTACGTGATCTTAAAATTCCTGCCATTGTCTATCCACTGTCAAGCCATTAATTGTTCTCTGCCAGTGTCTCCAAGCCAATTTCTCTACGTGATCTTAAAATTCCTGCCATTGCCTATCTACTGTCAAGCCATTAATTGTTCTCTGCCAGTGTCTCCAAGCCAATTCCTCTACGTGATCTTAAAATTCCTGCCATTGTCTATCTACTGTCAAGCCATTATTTGTTCTCTGCCAGTGTCTCCAAGCCAATTCCTCTACGTGATCTTAAAATTCCTGCCATTGTCTATCCACTGTCAAGCCATTAATTGTTCTCTGCCAGTGTTTCCAAGCCAATTCCTCTACGTGATCTTAAAATTCCTGCCATTGTCTATCCACTGTCAAACCATTAATTGTTCTCTGCCAGTGTCTCCAAGCCAATTCCTCTACGTGATCTTAAAATTCCTGCCATTGTCTATCCACTGTCAAGCCATTAATTGTTCTCTGCCAGTGTCTCAAAGCCATTTCCTCTACGTGATCTTAAAATTCCCGCCATTGTCTATCCACTGTCAAGCCATTAATTGTTCTCTGCTAGTGTCTCCAAGCCATTTCCTCTACGTGATCTTAAAATTCCTGCCATTGTCTATCCACTGTCAAGCCATTAATTGTTCTCAGCCAGTGTCTCCAAGCCAATTCCTCTACGTGATCTTAAAATTCCTGCCATTGTCTATCTACTGTCAAGCCATTAATTGTTCTCTGCCAGTGTTTCCAAGCCAATTCCTCTACGTGATCTTAAAATTCCTGCCATTGTCTATCCACTGTCAAGCCATTAATTGTTCTCTGCCAGTGTCTCCAAGCCAATTCCTCTACGTGATCTTAAAATTCCTGCCATTGTCTATCCACTGTCAAGCCATTAATTGTTCTCTGCCAGTGTCTCCAAGCCATTTCCTCTACGTGATCTTAAAATTCCTGCCATTGTCTATCTACTGTCAAGCCATTAATTGTTCTCTGCCAGTGTTTCCAAGCCAATTCCTCTACGTGATCTTAAAATTCCTGCCATTGTCTATCTACTGTCAAGCCATTAATTGTTCTCTGCCAGTGTCTCCAAGCCAATTCCTCTACGTGATCTTAAAATTCCTGCCATTGTCTATCCACTGTCAAGCCATTAATTGTTCTCTGCCAGTGTCTCAAAGCCAATTCCTCTACGTGATCTTAAAATTCCTGCCATTGTCTATCCACTGTCAAGCCATTAATTGTTCTCTGCTAGTGTCTCCAAGCCAATTCCTCTACGTGATCTTAAAATTCCTGCCATTGTCTATCCACTGTCAAGCCATTAATTGTTCTCAGCCAGTGTCTCCAAGCCAATTCCTCTACGTGATCTTAAAATTCCTGCCATTGTCTATCTACTGTCAAGCCATTAATTGTTCTCTGCCAGTGTCTCCAAGCCAATTCCTCTACGTGATCTTAAAATTCCTGCCATTGTCTATCCATTGTCAAGCCATTAATTGTTCTCTGCCGGTGTCTCAAAGCCAATTCCCTACGTGATCTTAAAATTCCTGCCATTGTCTATCCACTGTCAAGCCATTAATTGTTCTCTGCCAGTGTTTCCAAGCCAATTCCTCTATGTGATCTTAAAATTCCTGCCATTGTCTATCCACTGTCAAGCCATTAATTGTTCTCTGCCAGTGTCTCCAAGCCAATTCCTCTACGTGATCTTAAAATTCCTGCCATTGTCTATCCACTGTCAAGCCATTAATTGTTCTCTGCCAGTGTTTCCAAGCCAATTCCTCTACGTGATCTTAAAATTCCTGCCATTGTCTATCCACTGTCAAACCATTAATTGTTCTCTGCCAGTGTCTCCAAGCCAATTCCTCTACGTGATCTTAAAATTCCTGCCATTGTCTATCCACTGTCAAGCCATTAATTGTTCTCTGCCAGTGTCTCAAAGCCATTTCCTCTACGTGATCTTAAAATTCCCGCCATTGTCTATCCACTGTCAAGCCATTAATTGTTCTCTGCTAGTGTCTCCAAGCCATTTCCTCTACGTGATCTTAAAATTCCTGCCATTGTCTATCCACTGTCAAGCCATTAATTGTTCTCAGCCAGTGTCTCCAAGCCAATTCCTCTACGTGATCTTAAAATTCCTGCCATTGTCTATCTACTGTCAAGCCATTAATTGTTCTCTGCCAGTGTTTCCAAGCCAATTCCTCTACGTGATCTTAAAATTCCTGCCATTGTCTATCCACTGTCAAGCCATTAATTGTTCTCTGCCAGTGTCTCCAAGCCAATTCCTCTACGTGATCTTAAAATTCCTGCCATTGTCTATCCACTGTCAAGCCATTAATTGTTCTCTGCCAGTGTCTCCAAGCCATTTCCTCTACGTGATCTTAAAATTCCTGCCATTGTCTATCTACTGTCAAGCCATTAATTGTTCTCTGCCAGTGTTTCCAAGCCAATTCCTCTACGTGATCTTAAAATTCCTGCCATTGTCTATCTACTGTCAAGCCATTAATTGTTCTCTGCCAGTGTCTCCAAGCCAATTCCTCTACGTGATCTTAAAATTCCTGCCATTGTCTATCCACTGTCAAGCCATTAATTGTTCTCTGCCAGTGTCTCAAAGCCAATTCCTCTACGTGATCTTAAAATTCCTGCCATTGTCTATCCACTGTCAAGCCATTAATTGTTCTCTGCTAGTGTCTCCAAGCCAATTCCTCTACGTGATCTTAAAATTCCTGCCATTGTCTATCCACTGTCAAGCCATTAATTGTTCTCAGCCAGTGTCTCCAAGCCAATTCCTCTACGTGATCTTAAAATTCCTGCCATTGTCTATCTACTGTCAAGCCATTAATTGTTCTCTGCCAGTGTCTCCAAGCCAATTCCTCTACGTGATCTTAAAATTCCTGCCATTGTCTATCCATTGTCAAGCCATTAATTGTTCTCTGCCGGTGTCTCAAAGCCAATTCCCTACGTGATCTTAAAATTCATGCCATTGTCTATCCACTGTCAAGCCATTAATTGTTCTCTGCCAGTGTTTCCAAGCCAATTCCTCTATGTGATCTTAAAATTCCTGCCATTGTCTATCCACTGTCAAGCCATTAATTGTTCTCTGCCAGTGTCTCCAAGCCAATTCCTCTACGTGATCTTAAAATTCCTGCCATTGTCTATCCACTGTCAAGCCATTAATTGTTCTCTGCCAGTGTCTCCAAGCCAATTTCTCTACGTGATCTTAAAATTCCTGCCATTGCCTATCTACTGTCAAGCCATTAATTGTTCTCTGCCAGTGTCTCCAAGCCAATACCTCTACGTGATCTTAAAATTCCTGCCATTGTCTATCTACTGTCAAGCCATTATTTGTTCTCTGCCAGTGTCTCCAAGCCAATTCCTCTACGTGATCTTAAAATTCCTGCCATTGTCTATCCACTGTCAAGCCATTAATTGTTCTCTGCCAGTGTTTCCAAGCCAATTCCTCTACGTGATCTTAAAATTCCTGCCATTGTCTATCCACTGTCAAACCATTAATTGTTCTCTGCCAGTGTCTCCAAGCCAATTCCTCTACGTGATCTTAAAATTCCTGCCATTGTCTATCCACTGTCAAGCCATTAATTGTTCTCTGCCAGTGTCTCAAAGCCATTTCCTCTACGTGATCTTAAAATTCCCGCCATTGTCTATCCACTGTCAAGCCATTAATTGTTCTCTGCTAGTGTCTCCAAGCCAATTCCTCTACGTGATCTTAAAATTCCTGCCATTGTCTATCCACTGTCAAGCCATTAATTGTTCTCAGCCAGTGTCTCCAAGCCAATTCCTCTACGTGATCTTAAAATTCCTGCCATTGTCTATCTACTGTCAAGCCATTAATTGTTCTCTGCTAGTGTTTCCAAGCCAATTCCTCTACGTGATCTTAAAATTCCTGCCATTGTCTATCCACTGTCAAGCCATTAATTGTTCTCTGCCAGTGTCTCCAAGCCAATTCCTCTACGTGATCTTAAAATTCCTGCCATTGTCTATCCACTGTCAAGCCATTAATTGTTCTCTGCCAGTGTCTCAAAGCCATTTCCTCTACGTGATCTTAAAATTCCTGCCATTGTCTATCCACTGTCAAGCCATTAATTGTTCTCTGCTAGTGTCTCCAAGCCAATTCCTCTACGTGATCTTAAAATTCCTGCCATTGTCTATCCACTGTCAAGCCATTAATTGTTCTCAGCCAGTGTCTCCAAGCCAATTCCTCTACGTGATCTTAAAATTCCTGCCATTGTCTATCTACTGTCAAGCCATTAATTGTTCTCTGCCAGTGTCTCCAAGCCAATTCCTCTACGTGATCTTAAAATTCCTGCCATTGTCTATCCACTGTCAAGCCATTAATTGTTCTCTGCCAGTGTCTCAAAGCCAATTCCCTACGTGATCTTAAAATTCCTGCCATTGTCTATCCACTGTCAAGCCATTAATTGTTCTATGCCAGTGTTTCCAAGCCAATTCCTCTATGTGATCTTAAAATTCCTGCCATTGTCTATCCACTGTCAAGCCATTATTTGTTCTCTGCCAGTGTCTCCAAGCCAATTCCTCTATGTGATCTTAAAATTCCTGCCATTGTCTATCCACTGTCAAGCCATTAATTGTTCTCTGCCAGTGTCTCCAAGCCAATTTCTCTACGTGATCTTAAAATTCCTGCCATTGCCTATCTACTGTCAAGCCATTAATTGTTCTCTGCCAGTGTCTCCAAGCCAATTCCTCTACGTGATCTTAAAATTCCTGCCATTGTCTATCTACTGTCAAGCCATTATTTGTTCTCTGCCAGTGTCTCCAAGCCAATTCCTCTACGTGATCTTAAAATTCCTGCCATTGTCTATCCACTGTCAAGCCATTAATTGTTCTCTGCCAGTGTTTCCAAGCCAATTCCTCTACGTGATCTTAAAATTCCTGCCATTGTCTATCCACTGTCAAACCATTAATTGTTCTCTGCCAGTGTCTCCAAGCCAATTCCTCTACGTGATCTTAAAATTCCTGCCATTGTCTATCCACTGTCAAGCCATTAATTGTTCTCTGCCAGTGTCTCAAAGCCATTTCCTCTACGTGATCTTAAAATTCCCGCCATTGTCTATCCACTGTCAAGCCATTAATTGTTCTCTGCTAGTGTCTCCAAGCCATTTCCTCTACGTGATCTTAAAATTCCTGCCATTGTCTATCCACTGTCAAGCCATTAATTGTTCTCAGCCAGTGTCTCCAAGCCAATTCCTCTACGTGATCTTAAAATTCCTGCCATTGTCTATCTACTGTCAAGCCATTAATTGTTCTCTGCCAGTGTTTCCAAGCCAATTCCTCTACGTGATCTTAAAATTCCTGCCATTGTCTATCCACTGTCAAGCCATTAATTGTTCTCTGCCAGTGTCTCCAAGCCAATTCCTCTACGTGATCTTAAAATTCCTGCCATTGTCTATCCACTGTCAAGCCATTAATTGTTCTCTGCCAGTGTCTCCAAGCCATTTCCTCTACGTGATCTTAAAATTCCTGCCATTGTCTATCTACTGTCAAGCCATTAATTGTTCTCTGCCAGTGTTTCCAAGCCAATTCCTCTACGTGATCTTAAAATTCCTGCCATTGTCTATCTACTGTCAAGCCATTAATTGTTCTCTGCCAGTGTCTCCAAGCCAATTCCTCTACGTGATCTTAAAATTCCTGCCATTGTCTATCCACTGTCAAGCCATTAATTGTTCTCTGCCAGTGTCTCAAAGCCAATTCCTCTACGTGATCTTAAAATTCCTGCCATTGTCTATCCACTGTCAAGCCATTAATTGTTCTCTGCTAGTGTCTCCAAGCCAATTCCTCTACGTGATCTTAAAATTCCTGCCATTGTCTATCCACTGTCAAGCCATTAATTGTTCTCAGCCAGTGTCTCCAAGCCAATTCCTCTACGTGATCTTAAAATTCCTGCCATTGTCTATCTACTGTCAAGCCATTAATTGTTCTCTGCCAGTGTCTCCAAGCCAATTCCTCTACGTGATCTTAAAATTCCTGCCATTGTCTATCCATTGTCAAGCCATTAATTGTTCTCTGCCGGTGTCTCAAAGCCAATTCCCTACGTGATCTTAAAATTCCTGCCATTGTCTATCCACTGTCAAGCCATTAATTGTTCTCTGCCAGTGTTTCCAAGCCAATTCCTCTATGTGATCTTAAAATTCCTGCCATTGTCTCTCCACTGTCAAGCCATTAATTGTTCTCTGCCAGTGTCTCCAAGCCAATTCCTCTACGTGATCTTAAAATTCCTGCCATTGTCTATCCACTGTCAAGCCATTAATTGTTCTCTGCCAGTGTCTCCAAGCCAATTTCTCTACGTGATCTTAAAATTCCTGCCATTGCCTATCTACTGTCAAGCCATTAATTGTTCTCTGCCAGTGTCTCCAAGCCAATACCTCTACGTGATCTTAAAATTCCTGCCATTGTCTATCTACTGTCAAGCCATTATTTGTTCTCTGCCAGTGTCTCCAAGCCAATTCCTCTACGTGATCTTAAAATTCCTGCCATTGTCTATCCACTGTCAAGCCATTAATTGTTCTCTGCCAGTGTTTCCAAGCCAATTCCTCTACGTGATCTTAAAATTCCTGCCATTGTCTATCCACTGTCAAACCATTAATTGTTCTCTGCCAGTGTCTCCAAGCCAATTCCTCTACGTGATCTTAAAATTCCTGCCATTGTCTATCCACTGTCAAGCCATTAATTGTTCTCTGCCAGTGTCTCAAAGCCATTTCCTCTACGTGATCTTAAAATTCCCGCCATTGTCTATCCACTGTCAAGCCATTAATTGTTCTCTGCTAGTGTCTCCAAGCCAATTCCTCTACGTGATCTTAAAATTCCTGCCATTGTCTATCCACTGTCAAGCCATTAATTGTTCTCAGCCAGTGTCTCCAAGCCAATTCCTCTACGTGATCTTAAAATTCCTGCCATTGTCTATCTACTGTCAAGCCATTAATTGTTCTCTGCTAGTGTTTCCAAGCCAATTCCTCTACGTGATCTTAAAATTCCTGCCATTGTCTATCCACTGTCAAGCCATTAATTGTTCTCTGCCAGTGTCTCCAAGCCAATTCCTCTACGTGATCTTAAAATTCCTGCCATTGTCTATCCACTGTCAAGCCATTAATTGTTCTCTGCCAGTGTCTCAAAGCCATTTCCTCTACGTGATCTTAAAATTCCTGCCATTGTCTATCCACTGTCAAGCCATTAATTGTTCTCTGCTAGTGTCTCCAAGCCAATTCCTCTACGTGATCTTAAAATTCCTGCCATTGTCTATCCACTGTCAAGCCATTAATTGTTCTCAGCCAGTGTCTCCAAGCCAATTCCTCTACGTGATCTTAAAATTCCTGCCATTGTCTATCTACTGTCAAGCCATTAATTGTTCTCTGCCAGTGTCTCCAAGCCAATTCCTCTACGTGATCTTAAAATTCCTGCCATTGTCTATCCACTGTCAAGCCATTAATTGTTCTCTGCCAGTGTCTCCAAGCCAATTCCCTACGTGATCTTAAAATTCCTGCCATTGTCTATCCACTGTCAAGCCATTAATTGTTCTCTGCCAGTGTTTCCAAGCCAATTCCTCTACGTGATCTTAAAATTCCTGCCATTGTCTATCTATTGTCAAGCCATTAATTGTTCTCTGCCAGTGTCTCCAAGCCAATTCCTCTACGTGATCTTAAAATTCCTGCCATTGTCTATCTATTGTCAAGCCATTAATTGTTCTCTGCCAGTGTCTCCAAGCCAATTCCTCTACGTGATCTTAAAATTCCTGCCATTGTCTATCTACTGTCAAGCCATTAATTGTTCTCTGCCAGTGTCTACAAACCAATTCCTCTACGTGAACTTAAAATTCCTGCCATTGTCTATCCACTGTCAAGCCATTAATTGTTCTCTGCCAGTGTCTCCAAGCCAATTCTTCTACGTGATCTTAAAATTCCTGCCATTGTCTATCTACTGTCAAGCCATTAATTGTTCTCTGCCAGTATCTCCAAGCCAATTCCTCTACGTGATCTTAAAATTCCTGCCATTGTCTATCTACTGTCAAGCCATTATTTGTTCTCTGCCAGTGTCTCCAAGCCAATTCCTCTACGTGATCTTAAAATTCCTGCCATTGTCTATCCACTGTCAAGCCATTAATTGTTCTCTGCCAGTGTTTCCAAGCCAATTCCTCTACGTGATCTTAAAATTCCTGCCATTGTCTATCTACTGTCAAGCCATTAATTGTTCTCTGCCAGTGTCTCCAAGCCAATTCCTCTACGTGATCTTAAAATTCCTGCCATTGTCTATCCACTGTCAAGCCATTAATTGTTCTCTGCCAGTGTCTCCTAGCCACTTCACGCCTTGTGTCAGCACAGTTACTCTTTTAATAAGTTCTGAACCCAGAGTTACTCTCTCTCCTAATGAAAAATTTCACCATATTGTGGTCCCTGTTCCCCAAGGGGCCTCACACAATTGAATTAGTAATTTGTGTTGCCCGGCTGTCACTGCATAATATCCAGTCTACTCTCCAGTTGGTTTCCAGACATAATGGTCAAGGAAACTGTTCCTTGCACCTTGAAATCTTCCTCCACTGTCTTGCTACCAATTTAGTTCTCCACATCCAAAGTTGCCCATGATAGCTTTAATGTACATTTTATAGATCCCTTATATCTTCCTTGATGCCATCCCCAAACTCATTAGTACTATTTGGTTGCCTGCACACCATCCCACTGACATGTTCTACCCTCTGGTGTTCAACAACTCAACCCATTTAGATTCCACGTTATCTAAGCTTGGCTTATCTTCCTTACAATGACCTTTACCCCTCCAGTGAGCAGAACTATCCCATGTCCTTTACCTTTCAGTCGACCCTTCCTCATTGTTGAGTACCCTTGGAGAGTACTCTTCCAACTCTGGCCATTTTGGAGTCGTGACTCAGGAATCCCAGTCAGGTCATGACTGTTAACAGCTGATTCTTCTATTAGTTCATCCATGTTATTGTGAAATTTTCTCGCATTGAGAGACAATTCTGGCCTTTTTAACACTTATTTTATTTGTGGAGTTGGACTGAAAGGTGGCCTTTCCCATCCCTTGCTTTGGAATTTTCTTTCTTTTGCTGCATTGCTTCCATTTTGCATCCCTCTGTCTCCCTATATTCCCATTCATATCTGTTTAAACCCTCTGGAACAGTACAGGCAAGCCCATCTTTTCTTCCACAGGAAAAGACGGTCTGGTTTGTTCTGGTCTTGCCAACCCCCCCCCCCCCCCCCCCACCGAGTCATCCAGGATTCTGAATCATTTCCTTTTACACCACACCTCATGCATCCTAACGACCATTCTTTTACACTTTGGCACGTGGCACTGGTAGTTATCCTGAGATTACTATCTTTGAGGTCCCACTTTTTTCAATTTGCCTCCTAAGTCCTGAATTCTGCTTGTCATACCTGATCTGATTTTTTTTATAACCTATTGCAAGAGCCAAAATGTGCAGTTTGTTTGCTTACCCTGTTTGGTTGGCGTCCCGGGGTCAGTTGGCTCGGTGTGACCATTTTTGTTCCCATGTGCATGCGTGGCACGTTCGTGTATTGGAGTGCCGGCTGGAGCATGTGAAGTAATGCAGAGCATGAATTGGGATCTAAAACATTGTACAACATTGAGGCAGCGTGGAAGACCGGTGAGTGAGGCTCTTGTACTTTTCATTGACCGTTTTCACGGAGAGTAGGCACAGATGTTATTTCACGCTTATCTGGAGTGTTAACTGAATGTTATTTATAGACATTTCAAGGAGCGTTAAAGATGATTACAAGGTTTTTAAAAATAAAGGATTTAAATGCGTCTGGACTTGTAATGGAAATAATTGAAAAGCGTCATGAACAAGAGTCTCACCTTGCCTCCAAGTGACTATATATTGATCGAAGTCGTGACAATGGGCTGTTCGCCCTGCAACTCGGCTAAGACATTTGTGACCTCTGCCTTTGGGAAGCAACATAACGTCCTGGAGTCCCAATTTCAGCCACAGAATTCCTGACCTTTTGAGTCTGCTCCCACTATCACTCGCCCTCCCCTACTGAGCCTCTGCTCACGTCATAGTGCCACTGACCTGGCCTCTGATATGCCATCCACCAAGAACGTTACCCAGGTCAGTATACCTACTGTATTGATGAGGGGAATGGCCACAGAAACCCTGCACTGTCGACTTCCTTTACCTCTTCTATTGGTTACCAGCAGTCAAGCATATTACTGTTTAATATTTGCAGCTTTTTCCGCCATCCCAATTACAGTGTGTTTAACGTAATGTAGAATGCTGATAATTTCACCCAATTTGATGTTCTGGGGCTGCTTGATTTCTCAGTGAGCTGCTGTCAGCACATCTGATTCCACAAAGGGCTCTGGCACCTTACCCATCCTGTCTTGGAATTGGAGCAAATGCTTTGTCTGCATACATAGCTAGGTAGGCGAGGACCAGGGCAAATGCCATCTGGGTGATGGGATGGCGCCTTTAAATAAATATTGGTCTTGTGCCATTCATATGCTGCCACCATATTTACTCTGGCCTCACTCATGGCAAATTTTGCAAATGGGACACTGGAATGCCAACTGGCTGGTTACAAGCAGCCTGGTTTGGCAATTCAAATGCTTAGGAGTGCAGAAGATAGCAAACATAGCTAGGCCCATCACAAGCTCTGATCTGTCATCATAGCAAATGTCCATGTGAGGCATTGCCTCAAGAAGGCAGTCTACATCATAAAGGACCCCCATCACCCCCTCTTCTCACTGCTGTTCCCTTTGTGCCGAAGACCAGCACCTCTGGGTTCAAGAACAGTTTATTTTTGGCAGTTATCAGTCTCTTGAACCTTGTTCTTTCAGCTGTCTTATCATGATGTAACTTTATTGTACTATTTCAACCCTGAACAAATCTAGTTATACATCAGCTTGCAAACTTGCACAGGAATTTTCCATCACTGAAAAGCATTATTGCAATGACCTTTGTTTTTGCTGTGGAATTATATATGTGGACTTTAAAAGTGCATGCAATATTTATCATTTAATTGCAATATTTTCCACACAATCAAGGCCATTCCTCAAATCAAGTTTTTTATTGAATATTTATTACCGAATGCTTTATCTTGTTCTGACCTTCAGTTTCTGGAAGCTGCATGAGATCCTTTTCCCATTCCATTATCTCCAGAGTGAATTCAGTATTGTATCATGGCCTAGATGTATGCCATTGAAATCTTGACAATGGGCTGTGGCCTAATACGTTCATGACCCGTGCTTGCCGTTGTGAAGTTCTGGAAGGTTGGAACATCCGGTACAAAATGGTTAATTTGCAACTGTTTATTCAGATACAGATCAAAGCATGTCAGACGGGCTCCAGGTCCAGTGGGGAGAAAGTAAAAACACCAAAATGCTGGATGAACTCAGTGGGTCTTTTCCACTTCCAGAGGAGACAAAAGTATCTTGCTGACATTTTGGACCTGAGCCCTTCTTCAAGGAATGAGCCCTTCTTTGAAGAGGGGATCAGGCCTGGGACATCAGTAATATATCTTTTCCTCCCGTGGGTGCTTAGAAGACTGGCTGAGTTCCTCCAGCATTTCGGTGTGTTTTTTTTTACTTCATTCACAGTGTCCATAGACTCCCAGTGGGGAGAAAGGGCTGGTGAGCTGGTTCATGACCAGCGTCTGAGTGAGATGGGAGGAATGGTAGGAAAAGGCTGGAGAACGGAGACTGATGGGTGAATTTCTGGTAGCCTGAGATCTAAGGAGCTGAAAGGGATATCCAGAGATTGAATCCATTAAGCGAAATAAAGTTAGATCAGGTACCAGGTTCAGCAATTCTCATGTTGATTTAAGAATAAATTACTGATGTCATAGAAGAAGATGATGATGATGAAGAGTTTATTGTGATACACATTTTACAATGTACATGTGCATTAAAATTCTTTCTTACTGCAGCAGAACAGGCACGTTTAAAAAAAAAAAGATAATAAGAGACAATAAATGTATAAAATAACTATTCACATCTCAAAGCAAGTCAGACAAGCTCCAGGTCCAGTGGGGCAAAGGTAAAAATACACCGAAATGCTCGTACAAAATAAAAGTGACTTGAAATATTACAAATCATGCTTTTGTACTTTCGGAGCAGACTCTGATTAGCATACCAAGGTGAGGTTCAAGAGTCTGACAGCTGTTGGAAAGAAACTGTTCTTGAACCTAGAGGAGTGGGTTTTCAGGCTTCAATACCTCCTGCACAACAGCAGCAGTGAGAAGAGGTTGTGATCAGGGTGGTGGAGGTCCTTCAAGATGTTGGCTGCATTCTTGAGGTCAGGCCCTGTGATAGACCTGACTATATTTACTACCTTCTGCAGCCAAACCAGGCTGTGATGTAACCAGCCAGAATATTTACCACAGTAAATACTGTCTTGCTTGATGGAGTATCTGACCACATGCCACTATGCATTCATTATGGTTACCTTGATGTGTTGGCTCCAGGAAAGGTCTTCAGAGATTATGGGCTCCCAGGAACCTGCAGGTTCGGTCTTTCTCCATCTCCTTTCTGTCAATGCGGGCAGGTATGTTGTCTATTGACCTCTTATACCTAAAATCAACCTTCAGCTCCTTGGACTTGGTGATGTTGAGAGCAGGATTGGCATCACCTAATCAGATTATTGATCTCTATCCTGTATTCTGATTCATCATTGTCGACTGAGTTGGAACTGAACTTGCCTGCGTAGTCATGGGTGTAAGAAGGAGTTGAATGGGGGACAAAGCATGCAGTTTTGGCCATGTCTCTGTGTTGATCAGGGAGAAGGAGGTGATGTTGATCCAAAGTGATTGAGGTCTGCTGAAGTGAAAGTTGACATCCAGTTGCAGAAGGACTGACAGAGTCCCAGGTCCTTTTGCTTGGAGTAGGTGTACCTATGGTCTAAATCATGGGTGACCAACCCTTTTAATTTTTAATTTAGACATACACCATGGTAACAGGCCATTTCGGCACACCAGTCTGTTCCGGGGGTGTAGGTTAATTGGGCAGCACGGACTCATGGGCCAAAATGGCCTGTTATGGCATTGTATGTCGAAATTGAAAATTAGAAGATTGGTCCCCCCTGGAAAATAATCTAACACAGAGTGGAAAGCCAGTGAGATGGCATCTGCCATTGAGATGATGGGTGAAGTAAAATGGGTCCAGGACCTTCCTGTGACGTGTGTTTGATTCACACCAAAACCAACCTCTTCATCACAGAGGTCCTCAGTGTCACTGGTCGCTAGTCGTTGAGGCAGGTTGCCTTGTTCTTGGCACTGGACTGATGGATACCGCTTTGAAGCAGGTGGCTACCTTTCACTGTTGTGGTGAGAGGTTAAAAAATGTCTGCAAAATCTTCAGCTAGTTGGTTCACACAGGTGCTAAAGTCCCGGCCCAGTGCACAGACCGGGCAGAACTCTCCAAGGATTTTCCCTCCTAAAGATTCTATTCCCATCAACCATTGAGACTGGGAGTACAGAGTCACTGGGGACTGTGGAGACTGGTGAGGGTTCATGATTTGTTTCCTCTTTTGAAGTGAGCTAGGAAGGCATTAAGCTCTTTCTAAAGAGCTCCATTGCAACTGCTGATACTACCTTAGGAGATGTGATGGCATACAAGCCCTGTCCCAGCTGTTGAATGTCTGTTTGTATTGTGTTGAAGGATTCATGGGGTGCAGCAGAAAGCAAGCTCCAAGACTAGTCACAATCACCAATGATCTTTATTAGATAACCAGTTGACCAATAAAACAGTTCGACAGCTCTCCCGTTCATGCACTCGCGCTGACTCGCACCCAACTGTGGGACCCATTGGGGAAGGAAGGGGCTTGGGGAAGGAGGCAAGAGGAGAGAATTCCTTGAGTGTTAGACCCCGAGGGAAAAATGTGCCCTTGAATCAGGGATTACACAGCCCCCCACCCCAAGGTATATTTAGGACTGTGGCTCTGCTCTGGTATTTCCGTGCACCAGGATACCCTGAACATCCTTAGGAAGCCTTAGTGCCCTGTTACCTGTGGTCCTCATGGACACCATCCACAGTAGTGACCACGATCTGGGGAGGGAGCAGGAAAATTGCCACATGGAGAAAAAAAGGAGAGAAAGTGCCCGCTCAGACTTGAATATGTCCCACTCTGTAGAGCGGGGCATATTTAAGTGGGGCCAGCCAATGGCAGTGCTCACTCATACTTGTGGGTGGGCACAAACCTGATTGGCTGGTTGGCCGTTGCTGAACAGCAGTGGTGGCTTTCGATAAAAGGAGATCGCTGATTGGCCAGCGGTACTCTGACTAAGACTCCAGCTTGGTTAGACTCCTTGGGATAAAAATGGTAACACTGTCAATGGTTGATGCTGCATGGTTGATGGCAGTCTGGAGGTTTTACCTGAATCTTATTGATGGAATTCATGGCTACTTCAGGAGAGACCAGTGATACTAACATCTGAGAGTGTTGCTTGAGCACAGAAATGACAATGAGTGAAAGTGCCCATTAGAATTTTGAGATGATCTGAACGTTGCAATCACATTCCACTCAGTAAATGAGCATCTTTCCCCAACAGCAGAATCCAAATTTCTGGGCCCTTTGCATTTCTTCTCATCTTCTTGACTTGAATGGAAGCAAAGCTTGTGGTAATTTGCCCATATTTAAAGCCGGTGATTTTTTAAAATGCTTGAATAAAAGGTGAATATTTTATTTCCAGCATTTTCATAAGCATTTTGCTGACAGTCAAGTTTGGATCGTGCCTTGATATATTTGTCCGCTTAATATCAGAGCATTTTAACATTTTGGCAGTGGTGTTTCATCCAGCTCTATTAAAATATGCCAGGTCAATTCTTATCTCAACTACTTCTCAGGCAGTCCCTTGGGTCTGAGGATGACTAATTTCCATGAGATCAGTGTGGGACTCTCAGACTCTTCCATTGAAGGACAAGAGATACAT
Source organism: Narcine bancroftii (assembly GCF_036971445.1). Classification (NCBI taxonomy): domain Eukaryota; kingdom Metazoa; phylum Chordata; class Chondrichthyes; order Torpediniformes; family Narcinidae; genus Narcine; species Narcine bancroftii. The sequence continues at coordinate 221,707,454 of NC_091471.1, forward strand.
GACAAATTAGAGTTTGGAGCTTCTGCACTCCTTCCATTTCTGCTTGACCTCTATTGAAGTGACCAGAGATGTTCGGTGCTTTCCCAGGTCGTCCTCCTTCACTTTGAGCAGTGATTGGCCAAAGATACACATGAACTGATGAGGATGTTGCATCTCCGCCCCCCCCCCCCCAAAGGAATTCTTGAGAATGACCTTGAGACACTTCCTGTCTTTTTGGAAATCTCTTGCCCAGGAGGATTTAGTAGTGCTGCCTCATGGCGCCAGGGACTTGGCTTTAATCCTGACTTTGCTGTCTACGCAGAGTTGACATGGTGTTCCTGTGACTGCAGGCGTTTTCTTCGGGTGCACTAGTTTCCTCCCACGTCCCAAAGGTGTGCAGGTTGGTCGGTTAATTTGTAAATTGCCCCGAGTGTGGAAGTGAGTGGTCGAATCTGTGGGGAGCTGAATCTGATAGCCTAAGAGCATGGGGCCGTAAATTAATGTAGAATTTATGTTAAATAGGAGGTGGTTGATTAGTATGAGCTCTGAGGACCTGTTTCCCCCTCCCCCCACCATCATTCAATGGAATGCTTGTTTTGGGAGTCAAGTTTTGAAAATGCCAGAACCCAACCATCAGAGCTGGATGATTATAACTCTGATGCCAGGAGCATTGGGCCTGAGTGAAAATGTCAGTTCATTAATCCTGCCGGTGGATTTGGGGACACAGTATATGAGCGTATTCTCTGTTGCTTTGAGGTCCTTGCTATGGTTGGTCATTGTCTCCAAAATGTTCATAATGCCAGGGATCTTTGCTGTGAAGTAGACCAGGTTTGAGGCTCTGAGCTTCTTCTCCGATAACGAATAGCTGCTCTAGAGCACTGAGACCATAATGCATTTGTCGTTGATGTCTGTCTTTGCTCAGAGGTAGCTCCAGATATGTTGAAAGTTCTTGGCCATCAGTGTTTGGAGTACAGATTGATAGAATTGCACCGAAGATTTGATGCCAGTCATGGCAATAATCTATCTTTTTAAATTTATTATCTTTTTTACTTTTGTGGTGCATTGTTAACTTAATTTATATTTAATGTATATTTGTGTCTTGCATACCTGGTATAGCTGCAGCAAGCAAGAATTTTATTGCCTGTACATTGTACATATATATATATATATATATATATATATATATATTATATATATATATATATATATATATATACACATGATCATCTTTCTCTTGCTCTCAATTGATATGTTCCTTGATCTCCTGCTGTCACGCCACTCTCCATCTATTATTTAGCTCTCAGGTTCTTGTTGGAGTTGACCTTCAAGTATTGGCAGGACTTTCATTTTACTGCTCGAGATAGTATGGCATTCTTGATGCAAGTACACCCTGTCTTTGTGATAAATCAGTTCCTGGGTCTTATCAACCATTCTGTTGCTTTCTGCTGAAGAAGGCTCCTTGCATTGGCTATATTATGTGGACTGGTGAAACCCAGGCACCGTAGGAATTCTGAAGTTCCAGTGAGTCCGCACATTGCCAGTGAGGTGCTGTTCTTTGCTGTGTTTTTCATTCTTTCAATATTGATTTCCTTGTGTAACAATTCTGGTTGGAGAGATGGCATTAACATTTATTTTTACAGTTTCTGTTAGGCTTCTCTCTCTCTCTCCCCCCCCTTCTTTCTCACTCTCTCTCTCTCCCCCTTTCTCCCTCTTCTCCCTCTTTCTCCTCTCTCTCTATGCATCCTTTCCTCCAGCTCTCCACCCCTTCCCTCTCCATTCAAAGCGCTATCCCTCCCCCATTACTTCCAAGCTTGTTTTTCCTTCCCACCATTATCCACCTATGATCTGCTTGATGGCTTGTACTTTCCCTCTGTCCCTCCCCCTCCCCCCACCCTTGTCTTTTTATTCAGGTTACTGCCTGCTTTCTATTCATACCTTGGTGAAGTGCTCAGATCCGAATCGGTGGTTATATCCCTTTGTTTCCTACAGATGCTGCATGACCTGCTGACGTTCTCCAGCACTTTTGTGTATTGATTTTAAGATAGCAAGTTATAGGTTCAAAGCTACTTTGCATATTGCATCTGTTCTTTCATTAATTTCGCTGAGGTGAATGGTTGTACGAAGACATGGGTCTGCTCTCCGTATTTTTTCCACTATGGCCCTGAGCAAAGATTAGTCTTTCATTCATCACCCCCCCATCGTTTTCTTCAATAACTTTGTTCCATTGCAGTGGGTCTGCAGTATGCAATGCGAATGGTTTTGATATTGCGTGCTGGCTTGTGTCCGATGCTTTAATTCCCCATTTATTTCATTTGGAGATGAGCATCCTGCATTAGATTTAAGCAAACAATGTTTAACCAGTCAATAATAGATTAAACCTAGAGCCCAATATCATGGTGATGTCCTTCTAATTCAATAATTGGGAAGCAGGAGGATGTAATTTTTGAGAAGAGATTTATTTACTTCTTTCCAGATGTTGCTGTGCTTGTTGTGCAATTCCATGGTCTAAGAACTACTACAATTTGTCCCACCACTCGACACTATGGTATATTTTTTGCTTAGTAAGTTGCTGATGGATTACAGTCCAAAGAGTGGACCAAGGCCTCTGGAGATGAGGTGAACAGTCCCAATGGTGCTCCTTAACCAATCAGAAATAAACACAGGAAGAACGAAAGGTCAGGTTCAAATGAGAGTGAAGATAGGATTAAGGAAAGGAAATATTGTTTTGAGTGGTGCTGGTTGCAGCATTGATTCTTAGGGAACACTAGATACAATAGTTATCTTAATTTATGTAGGTGGACTTAAACATGACTACCACAGGAAGTGGGGGAAGAGACTGCTAGGACTTTAGCGATGATCTTGGTGTCCTCGCTGGTTATGGGATAGGTACTGGTGGATTGGAGAAGGGCATACATAGTCCCCTTGTTTATGAAAGGTAAGAGAGAGAATCCTGTGAATGATAATATGACATCAATGGTGGACAACCTGTCAGAAAAGAGCTTTGGGGTCAAGGTTTATGAGCGCATAGTTTTAAAATGAAAGGCGAATGATTTAAAATTGTCCTGAGGGCATTTTATGCACATAGATTAGATGTGGGGAAAATTGTAAAGGTCAAAAGGCATTTAGGCAAGTAAGTTTAAGCTTATTTGTCACAAAACTCCAGGTACAGTGAGAAGGGTTCTTTTGTGCACAGAGTAACAGTCTATGTTCCACATATGTAGAGCTGTGTAAAGTGCACAGGTGACAGAGCATTGGAATACATTGAAAAGGAGGTTCATTCGGGAGCCTGATGGCTGCAGGGAAGAACATTTATTTCAGCCCACTAATGCATACTTTCATATTCTTAAGCCTTCTCCCTGATAGGTGGAGGGAGTAGAGAGTGTGCACAGGGTGTGAAAGGCCTTTCAGGCCACCGTGAAGAACACACCAAAGCTTCTTCCTTCCTAGAAATCTGAGGAGATTTGGCATGTCCTTCAATAGTCTATCACCAAACCTCTGCGGGAGCACTGTGGATAGTATACAGTGCTAGCCTAAATATGCCTGAGATTGTCTTTGAAGCAAAGCAAGCTCAGCCCTGGTCAGTTCTTGGAGGGGAGACTGCCCAGGGACACCAAGGGCTGTGGGTTTCTGAGGGGCGCTTGACAAAATACCTTACGGTTGACAAAAGTTAAAGAATTTCATGTATGTTACATTTTAAATGTAGCATTACGTTCCAATAATGGAACCATTACCTTCACAGCCTAAATTTTACAATTTGAGTGCCCAGGTTAACAATGGCTATCAGGCTCCTGAACCTCTCCTTACCACAAGGATGATAAGCTACCTTCTCACCACAATAATGCTTGTAATACCAGTATTTTCTTCCACTATGATTACTGTGAACATTTGTAATCTGTCCACCTTTTGTATTTTATTTTTATCTTTTTAATTTAATGAATACTATTGTCATTTACTTCTTTCTGAAGTCCCTGTACAGCTGCAGCAAGTAAGAATTTTGGTGTACTTGTACACTGTATGATGGATATGACAACAATCTCATGATCACTAGAATTTTTGCTGACTTTCCTAGGCAGCAGGAGTTGAAGATGGAGTTCATGAAGGGTAGGGAAGTTTGGGTTATATTCATCGGGAACAACCTTCCTGCATCTAGCCTGTCCATTCCCTTAAGAATTTTATACGTTTTTATCCCCCCTCAATCGATCCAGCCTTTCTTCATATGTAAATCCTCCCATTCCTGGTATCGATCTAGTGAACCTTCTTTGCACTCCCTCTATGGCAAGGATGTCTTTCCTCAGATAAGGAGACCAAAACTGTACACAATACTCCAGGTGTGGTCTCACCAAGGTCCTGTATGGCTGCAGTAGAACCTCTCTGCTCCTGTATTCAAATCGTCTTGCTATGAATGCCAATGTACCATTCACTTTCCTCACTGCCTGCTATATCTCCATGCCCACTTTCAATGACTGGTGCACAGCGTCACCCAGGTCTCGTTGCATCTCTCCTTTTCCTAATCAGACACCATTTAGGTAATGATCTTCTCTCCTGTTCTTGCCTCCAAAGTGGATAACTTCACATTTATCCACATTTTATTGCATTTGCCATACTTTCACTCACTCACATAACTTGTCCAAGTCACCCTGCATCCTCTTTGCATCCTCCACACAGCTAACCCTGCCACCCAGCTTTGTGTCATCTGCAAACGTGGAGATGCTGCTTTCTATTCCCTCATATTGTAAATAACTGTGGGCCCAGCACTGAGCCTTGCGGTACCCCACGAGTCACTGCCTGCCATTCTGAAAAGAACCCGTTTATTCCTACTCTTTGCTTCCTGTCTGTCAACCAATTCTCTATCCACCTCAATACCATACTTCCTATACTGTGTGTTTTAAGGACCATTCATGTGGATAGGGTAAAAAGGTGAAGGTTCCATTATTGTCACATAATACCACATTTAGAATGTAACATACATGAAATACTTTAACTTTTGTTTGCCATAAGGCAGACAGAGAGTCGCCACTTTGTCCAGCGCCCCTCACAGAAACCTACAGCACCTGGCAGTCTCCCCTCTAAACACTGACCAGGTCGGAGCCTGCTTGGCTTCCGAGATCAGACATTCCCAAGCATATTCAGGCTATTAGTCTTTGGATGTGGACTCTCTCCCTCTCTTGAATTTGATGATCATCTCCTTCATATTATTGATGTTGGGTGAGTGTTTGATGTATTTGCATGGAATCACTGAACTTTCAACCTCTTTCCTGTATTCCATCTCATTTTTAATTGATACCGGACCCACGACTGAAGTGGTATTGGCAAATTTGAAGATGGAGCGCAGCCTCTCTTCCCAAGGATCCCCACCACCCATGTCAGGCCCCCTTCACTGTGCTACCATTGGGGAAACGTTGCAGGAGCCTGAAGACGAGCACTCAGCGGTACAAGGACAGCTACTTCCCCTCTGCCATCAGATTCCTGAATGAACAGTGAACTATGGGCACTACCTTCCTTTGTCGTCGTCTTTTCCTTGGATTTTTTTAAAATTTATTTAGTAAGGTGGTTCAACTAAATGTTTGGACTGTGATGCTGCTGGAAAACAACACATTCTGATTCTCATTGGTTATTGATGTGGAGGGAGTGTAGTAAGAGATGGATTACACATCCTGGAGGAGCACTGGTGTTGAGTGTGATAGTGGAGAAGATGTCCTCATTGTCATCAATTGGGGTCTGCTAGATAAGAAGTCAAGGATCAGGATGTAGAGGGGAGCATGGATGTCCTAAAGTTTGGAAATGAATTTGCTGGGGACTCTGGTATTGGAAGCAGAGCTGTGGTCTCTGAACAATAGTCTAACAAAGGTGTGGGGATGTTCTAGGGAGTGGACCGCTTGGGGAAATAGAGTCTGCTGTGGATCTGTGTGACCAGAAGGTGAATGGAAGGGCGCCAAAGCTGGCTGTTAGGCTCAAGTTGAAGTGTGCCATGACCAGCCTCTCAAAGCACTTCATGATGTCTGATAAGAGTATATGGATGGAAAGATTTGGAGGGAAAAGGGGAAAAAGTAGGCAAGTAAGGCATGCTTGATGGGAATAGGCAAGTTGAGCCAAAGGACATTCCTATGTGTTGCATGAAGTATTGTTAAAATTATACTGGTATAAAGAGCATCTGAATGCACTATACAATTTGGATTTTTTCCACAAAACATTAATTCATTTTTTATTTTTACAACTGAAACCACTTCTTTTTCTGAATTGACTTTGTTTTCTGGTACTTTGGATCATTCTTTTATCAGGACGTAGAACCGGCCCAAGTAGAAAAAGGCTTTTAGCCCACAATGTCTGTGCCTACCACAATGCCAAACCAAATGAATCCCATGTTCCTGCACATAGTCCATATTTCTCTATTCCCTGCCTGTTCATGTGTTCATATGTTTAAATGCCTCTTAAATTTCATTATCACATGAGCTTCTACCCTTTTCCATTGATGGCAGATACCTACCAATCTGAAACTTGCCCAGACTTTCTCCTCTCAAAGCTAAGTTTTTTGTATTTGATATTTCCACCATGGGAAAGTCACTCTACCCTATCTTTAACTTGTCTAATTTTATGTACTTCCATTAGATTGCACTGCATTCCAGATGGATTGCCCCTCTGACAATCCAGAGAAAATAATCCAAGTTCATCCAACCTCTCCTTGTCGCTAAAACACTCAAATTCAGGTCACATCCTGGTAAACTCATCCCACGGGACAGTGACCAAGGTAGTGGACCAGTGAAGGGCTCTGAGGCTGAAGAACCTACAGCTGTTAGTGACTCGAGGCGAGGGACCACGCAGGCTGTGGGCCGCTGGCTATGCTATCAGAGGGCTCACACTGGGATGTGGGCTGCTTGAGACTGGCTGAAGGGGTACTAAGTATCGGAGCCGAGATACGGGAAGGACTCCCGAGGAGCCTCTGGATCTGAAGGCTTCCTGATGCTGTTGGAGGTTTGGATCTAGAGCTCGGGTTGCCAATGGTTTGGAATAGAACCTGTGTGGCTGTGGGAGCGCTGGAGGTGAATCCATAGACTTGGGGGTGGGGGCTCTCTGCTTTTCTTCCTCTGACTGTAAGAGGTGCTGGGGAATTTCTGCTAATGGCAAACCTTTGTTTTCCTTGAGGGAGATGAAATGCAAATTTGTGTATCATTACATCCATTCTATGACATAACAATAAAAGAATCTTGAAACTACCCATCTCCTTCCTTATCAGCTGTCTCCCCCTCCCCCTTCCTGGTTCCATCTTCATTCTCTCCTTTTTATTCCACCTCCCCTTTTGTCTGTCTCCTGCCTTTGTCTCCTAACTTCAACCTCCCCCTTCCACCCCCACTCTCGCACCTTGCTCCATCTGTCCATCATCCTTTATCCATTCCTGGTCCAGCTATCACCCTCCAACCACTCCCTCTCTCCTCATTAATACAGCCTGTCTTCCCTCACTTCTCTCAGTCCTGAAGCAGGGTTTTGATCTGAAACATTGACTGTCTTTTTTCTCCATGGATGCAGCAATTTGTCTTGGTTTGCTCTTGATTCCACATCTGCCATCTCTTTTCTCTCCATGAAATGCTTTGAGTAACTTTATGAAGAGCATTCAGTAAACATTTTGTGCCTCGTGATCTATCGTGCCTTTTGCCTGGAAATTGTTAAATAAAATTTGGAAATATTATCAATAATTGATCTTTGCAAGTTCAATTTGATAGCAAAGGAGAAGTAGAAAACTGCAAGTGGCTCTATTGATTGATAATAATTAGTCAAAAATACTTTTTATTCATAATATGTTCTGAGGACAAAGTATTGATGATTTATATTGTGAAGATGAATCCAATCTCTCAAATGATCAATTTGTTCCAATCTCCCTGTGGTCTTGTTTTCCCTGCCTTGCATAACCCTCCAATTCTGTTCTCTTGGAGAATTCTGATTTAAAAAAAAATTCTCCAAGAACATCTGTCTTCTTCATTTGTCTTCCTAATTCTTTTTTTTACCTTGAACTTTTTAAAGGCCATGGGAATCACATCTATAATTTATTCCAATTTTATACTTGTGCAGGTTGAAAAAAATAGCTCCTGCTTGGCATCTTGGAATGCTTCCGACATTAAATATGTGATTTACATGTAGGTTGCCCTTCTCTGATAATTCTTACTATGATAAATTGCCTGAGACATGATATTTATTGCAGCAATTGTGATGTTGATTGAACACTCGGGAATTCATATAAATATTTATTTTTATGCTGGGCACGGTGAGGACATATGTCTGATTAAACATCCCTACAGAGAATTTCAAGACTTGTATATTAAAAGAAAATCCTGGTATGTAAGTCTACATTTAAAAATTTATATAAATTTATATTTTCTGCCAAGGCCCACAGCAAAATTGCATCAATAAGTTCACTGCAAAATATGCTCTTTATCGATGACAGTTCGGCATTTAACACCATTGTGTCCTCAAAACTCATCAGCAAACTCCAAGACCTGGGCCTCAACACCCCACTGTGTAATTGGATCCTGGATTTCCTCACCTCCAGATCACAGTCAGTGAGGATTGGTAAGAACTTCTCCACCACAATCTCCATCAGTACCAGATTGCTTCAGGGCTGTGTTCTTAGCCCCCTGCTCTACTCGCTGTACACTAAGACTGTGTGATTTAATATGTCTACTACAGCATTTACAAATTCGCTGACGATACCACAGTAGTGGGTTTTATAAAGGAAGATGATGAGTCAGCATACTGGAGGGAGATTGAAAACATGGCTGAATGGTGCACCAACAACTACCTCACATTCAATGTCACCAAAACGAAGGAGCTGATTGTTGACTGATTGGGGATCAAAGGTGGAAAGGTTGAGCAAATGTGTTTTTTGGAGTCACTTTCTTGGAGGATCTTTCCTGGACGTAGCACACTAATGGCATTGTGAAGAAAGCACATCAGTGCCTCTACTTCCTCAGGAGTTTGGTATGACATCAGAAACCCTGGCAAATTTCTGCAGATGTGTGATGGAAAATGTGCTGGCTGGCTGCATCGTGGTCTGGTATGGGGACACCAATAACCATGAGTGGAAAGCCCAGCAAAAGGCAGTGGACAGAGACTTGGACATCACAGGCAAAACCCTCCCCATTATTGAGAACATCTACAGAGAACACTGTCATCAAAGAGCAGCAGCAATCATCAAGGATCCACACCACCCAGCACATGCTTTTTCTCACTGCTACCATCAGGAAAGAGGTGTTGGTGCCACAAGACTCACCATCAGGTTTAGGGATAGCTGCTACCCCTCCACCATCAGACTCCTCAATGACAAACTCAATCATGGGCTCATTTAAGAACACTTACTTGTGCACATTATTATTTTTCTCTCAATGTTGCACAGTTTGTTTGCATTATTTGTTTACATGAGCATGTTGAGTCCATTTCTTTTGTGTATGGCCAATAAGTGGTAATTCTGCCTCGTCTACAGGAAACGGAATCTCAGGGTTATATATAATGTCATGTCTGTACTCTAACAATAAATCTGAACTTTGAAACAATGAGAAATACAGGAAATTTTTTCATTAATGTGTTTGTACAGTTGTATGGAGTATTTAATATTATTTTAACACTGCTGAAGATCCAGCTGCGCTGGGTGGGTCATGTCTCCAGAATGGAGGACCATCGCCTTCCCAAGATCGTGTTATATGGCGAGCTCTCCACTGGCCACCGTGACAGAGGTGCACCAAAGAAGAGGTACAAGGACTGCCTAAAGAAATCTCTTGGTGCCTGCCACATTGACCACCGCCAGTGGGCTGATCTCGCCTCAAACCGTGCATCTTGACGCCTCACAGTTTGGCGGGCAGCAACCTCCTTTGAAGAAGACCGCAGAGCCCACCTCACTGACAAAAGGCAAAGGAGGAAAAACCCAACACCCAACCCCAACCCACCAATTTTCCCTTGCAACCGCTGCAACCGTGTCTGCCTGTCCCGCATCGGACTTGTCAGCCACCAACGAGCCTGCAGCTGACGTGGACATTTACCCCCTCTATAAATCTTCGTCCGCGAAGCCAAGCCAAAGAAGGGGATGAGCACAACTTCTTGGAGTCTCTGCCAGCAACAAAATGCTGCAGAACACAGTTCATATTAGATACCAACGCCTTGCAACCTACAATTTGCGGTGGTGGTCTCTTGGACGCCTACAAGTAAATTGCTCTCAATTGATCTATTCTCTAATGATACTGTACATTCCTACCAGTATTTATTGTGCCAGCAAATACCACAGTTGTGACGAACTACACTGTTTTATTTGTCTGCTGAATGCTTTAAATGCTGGATTCATGAAAGCAAAATTAAGGACCATATTCAACTACAAGTGATTTACATTGCTCATAAAATATTACCACATCCATGTTTGCATGTTCAAATTTATTGACCAAAGATACAAAATTATGTTAAATTTAGAAAAAAAGCTTTGTCTTTTAGGATGGATTTTGTCAGAAGATATTTTTGACATTTGCAAAGCTTCAAGGGATCAGAGGAATTTACCCCATTGATAGGAAAAGTTTTCTTTTGATTAGTTTTTAGCCAAGTTGAATATTTTCACTTCCACAAAGTTCACTCAGAATGTGTACCCAACATTGGCCTCCAAATAAATTTAAATTGATGATGCTGTAAAATCCTCATTATCTGGAATTCAAGCAACCTCAACCAACCAGCAAAAAAAATAGGAAAATAAATAGGTAAAAAAATACGAATGTTTAAAATTGGTGCCCCCTAGCGTTTAGTTCACCAATCACGCAACTTGCAATCTCAAGCAACTGGAAATGTACTTATAGGTGCCAGATAGGTCGCACTGCTCATCAGAATATTCTACATATAATTAGTTTATATGAGAATTTTACAAGTTTTTACTGTCACCCTGAAGAAAATTGTAAAATCTATCTGTTTAACATTTACTGTCAATGGACTTGCATCAGTTGAGTGAAGGAAAATCTTTGGAATTTTTTTAAGGCTGTTTTCTGTAGTTTTCTTTCTTTGGCTTGGCTTCGCGGACGAAGATTTATGGAGGGGGTAAAAGTCTACGTCAGCTGCAGGCTCGTTTGTGGCTGACAAGTCCGATGCGGGACAGGCAGACACGGTTGCAGCGGCTGCAGGGGAAAATTGGTTGGTTGTGGTTGGGTGTTGGGTTTTTCCTCCTTTGCCTTTTGTCAGTGAGGTGGGCTCTGTAGTTAATACTGAAAAAAACATATTTTAAATTGAGTTTGAAATTTGACTTTAAGAAACAGACAGAGTGATGGTAGCTAATGACAGAATTTATGATCAGAGAGGGCTGTCTTTGTCCTGAATCACAATGGCTCTTCAACAGAATAACATCCATAATTAATTATTTTAATTGATTCCATTTCCAGCGGGGTGTCATGAAGGCATTTTTCAGTTGACAGCATCATATTGCAGGTCATGATTTGTCCAGATGTGCTGGTATTACACCATTATTTAGAGATTTTGTTATGAATGAAACTATTTTGTTTCACAAAACCAGACATTGGTGATTATATTTTGAGGTGATGAACATTGAGAATTGAAAAGGAACATCAACGCATCTTTTCCCCCACTGAGTTCCTCCAGTAGATCGTTGTGCAAGATTTATCTTATCTCTTATTCCAAATTTATTAATTCCCAATCAGAATTGAAGTTCTGTCATCAGAATTTTGAATATGGCAGATGAGGCTGATGTTACAGACGTTCGGTCGAGAATGATAATGTAATATTTTAAAATAAGAAACCTAAATTGGTACTGCATTATCTGCAGGAGATTTGGGAACTGCTGTTTGACCCATTCAAAGAGGGCATTTCCCCAACCAGTGAGGTAAACCATCGAAGTCAGAAAGGGAACATGAGAATATTTAATGCAATGTAAGATCATGTATAGTCAGTGAAATAGTGAATGGGACACATGAATGTATTGAATGGAGAGATAAATGGTGGTGCGAGAGGTTTAAACATAATCTATTAAAATCTTAAAATGAAAATTATTACTTGAATGAGACTACAATTATTATATAGTAGAGAAATGGTCTATTTGGCCCAAAACATCAGTGTGCTTCTTTTGATCCATCTATAATAACCCCATTCGCCCACATATCCTTTTGCTGACTTAAGTGCTCGTCGTAAAGGTAGTATTTATATCTGATTCCATTGCCTCCTCTGGTTGTAAAACTTACTTTTCAATACCACTTGGAGCTTGACAACAAGAAAGATACGGCATGTTTTTTTTTGTAATATTTTAGTTATCATTTTAAATATAAGAGTACCACGCCGATTATCCAAGATCAGATTCTCCGAAATCGTCACTTATCCGAAATTTTTTTGGAGCCAAATTGCCCAGGGATGTCAGGACCCCGGTGCTGGCAGCAGCGGACCTCGGGCTTCTTGGCAGGAGTGGGTCCTTGGGGCTCCCAGCACGAGTGGGGCCTTCATGGGGAGGTGTTGGTGCTTGGTGATGGCCAGCATTTTTGTTTGGTGAGAATTAAACATTATTTTAATGCTTTCAAAGCCTTCCCTTGTTTGTTGTTTAAACACTGTCACATGTGATTTGCTGATGCAATTGGGCTGTTTTCAAAAAAATGACCGGTTCTCCGAAATAAAACGTTTATCTGAAATGGGCCTGGTCCCAACCATTTTGGATAATTGGAGTTGTACTGTATTTGACAATCAACAATCCCCTCCTCCTCTATATGTCCTATTAAACAGAGAAAGAATGAAGAAAAATAAACATTAAAAAATCATCCCATTGTCAGTGCGTACAGTAAAATCTTTGGAGATATGATAATATCACGGTGTTAAAATCTTTACAGAGGTCTACAGGCTAACCAGTAGTGATTGTAACCCTATATTGGTGCCAGTGAGGTACCTATATGCTCAACATAATGCTGCTAGATTTTAAGGAAAGTGTTATACCCCCCTCCTGAGATTGTATGTGACCTTTCCAAGTGGGATGCAGTTATTCATCTCTGAAGACCACCTATCCATGAGTGGATGGAAATCAAACTTCCATGTTACTGCTATGCATTTCCTGGCCACACATAAGGCAATTTCTGTGAATTTATTGTGAGAATTAGTTAGCGATCTACCAACTATGGTAAAGTTCCCCAGAAGTCAAAGCTGTGGGTCTACTGGGAAGGTGACTCCCATGATCTTGGTTAGGGTGTCACAGAGGTCATACCAGAAAGGCCTCACCCTTGTGCAGAGCCATGTAGAGTGTAAGAAGGAACCAACTTCTACACCACACCTAAAATATGTCTCTGATAATGAGGTGCAGTTGATGGGGAAGATACAGCATGCTATTAAAAATTCCCTTTCTCTTGAATGGATGTGGTCTGACGCTGCATTTGGAAGAGAAGTACAAAAATTAATCTTTTGCATTTTGTGATTGTGAATTCTCTTGGGAATATATAGTTACTGATAGTTCAGGAGGAGCAGGGCATTTCTGATAATGACTTCCAAATTTCTGTAAGGACAGGTGTTGGATTGACTAAACAAAGGGTAACGTGGCAGAAGGTTTGCCTGATTATTAGGCTAGGTGAGGTAACTCAAATTCGAAAATTGCTTTAGTTATTGTGTTAATTGAATATGATTCTCTTTATTTGTACACAAGAAAATTTAGTATTTCAGTTTAAAATATCACATTCTAAACATTTAACTGAAACATGCTGTATTGAGAATTGAGTTTATACAATTACATCGTTGTAAGTTTTAGATGCAGTTTCTTCAAGACATTGAGTGTGTTAATAATTTTGAGCAGAAACTATAAATACAGCTCTACGTTATGTATCTAGAACAGTGGTTCTCAGCTTTTTGTAATGAGAGCAGATTTGGTGACAGTATGCTTCCAAATATCTGTTGATATCAGTTCAAAGTACTTTGGGCATTTCCGTTGTCATGTATCCCAAGTTCAGAGCCATTCATTGAGGCAAATTGTGTCTAATACAAATCAACTGTTTTGATTTCAAATAAGAAGTCATAAAAGACGGCAAATACTGAAATCTGGGAAAAGATTAAACTGGTGGAAAAAGTTCGAAATTCAGATTTATTGTCAGAGCACATGCAGGGCATCACATATATTCCTGAGATTCTTTTTCCTGTGGGCCAGGCAGAATTTCTACTTGTCGATTATGTAGAAAATTGTACTCAAGAAAAGATACGTAAATTTGAGCAACTTTGACTTTGGAGAAATGGACACGATGTAGCACTTTGAATTGAATTAGCCTATGCCCAGCGCACAATCGTAAATCAGGTCCAAAATTGAAGTCCGTTCTCCCTCTGAGAGTTAGATATTTGGATCATTCTCCCATTCAGTTTTAATTCCACTGAAAGAAATTGCTTTCATATTCAATAGTTTATAATATAAAACAGATATCATGCCTTTCTGAGTAAATTGTAACTCGAATTGTTCATTGATAAAATTTTGGTCAGGGAAAGTAGGAAATGTTAAAAGCTTAGCACAAACAAAATGTTGAATTTGATAGTATCTGAAATAATGTTGATTTCAGTGGTTCTCAATCTTTTTCTTTCCACTCACATTCCACTTTAAGTAATCCCTATGCCATTGGTGTTCTGCGATTAGTAAGGAATTGCTTAAGATGGCATGTGGGTGAACCACAGATCAATTACATCACAGAAACAGGCCACCTTGGCCTCCCTTGTCTGTGCCAAAACATTTCTTTCCTAGTCCCATTGACCTGCACCCTGATCTGTCCAAATTCATCTTCAATGTTAAAAGTGAGCCCATATTTACCACTTCAATCCCACTCTCTCACAAGACATTCTCCCTCATGTTCCCCCTAAGCTTTTCTCCTTTCACCCTTAATCCATATACTCTGGTTTGTATCTCACCTACCCTCAGTTAAAAATCCTATCAACATTTACTCAGACTATCCCCCTTGTATTTTTAAATATCTATCAAATCTCCCCTCATTCTTCTTTGCTCTTGTTTATCCTTTCCCTGTAACTCAATTCCTGAAGTCTGGGCAGCATCCAAGTTAATCTTCTCTGTACTCTTTCCATCCTATAGATATCTTTCCCGTAGTTAGGTGACCAAAAGTGCGCACAATACTCCAAATTTGGCCTCACCAATACCTTATACAACATTAACATAGCTTTCCAACTTCTGAACTCATTACTTTAATTTTTGAAGACCAATATGCCAAAAGCTCTCTTTACAAACCTATCCACCTGTGATGCCATTTTCAGGGAATTATATATTTGTATTCCTAGATCTCACTGTTCTACCATATTTTTCAGTGCCTTATCATGCATGTCCTTTTTTGGTTTGACCTTCCAAAATGTAACACCTCACACTTGGAAAGAAAAAGTTTGAAAACCACTGTTTTAATCGTCTCTAATTGACTCGTAATGTGCTCGGTTTCAGGAAAAGAGCCAATGACAATTTTTCTCAAGCAAAATCTTTCAGTGACCATTGGGTCCAGAGCAGTAGTTCTCAACCTTCCCTTCCCACCCATTTACCACCTTAAGCAATCCCTTACTAATCACAGAGCACCGATGGCATAGGGATTACTTAAAGTGGTATGTGAGTGAAAAGAAAAAGGTTGAGAACCACTGGTCTATTTGAAAGGTTAAATATCAAACGTGCTTGAATTTTATTCTAATATTAGTTCACTTTGTGTCAGGTGTAAAATATTCGATGCCTCTTTTGTTACATATGTTTTGGACTTGCCTTTATTTGCAAAAATATTGGACCGACATTTTTAGAACTTTTTCAACCCTATTTAGATCCATGACCGGTCATTGCACCATTTGGTTTTTCTAAAGATATAAATATTATTTTATCTTCAAATCAAAGATAGGTTATAGCATTCTCCATTCTATTAGCAAGAAGAACAATTCTGTTAAAGTGGAAAGGTGAGTTCCCACCTACACATAATCAACATTTTATGTCCTTTTTACATCTGGAGAAAATCAAGCATAATGTTACGAAAATCAAGATTTCTTTTGATAAGACTTGGGGCCCACTTACAGCTCACTTCCATCATTTGACTAATTAGGTGCAATGATGAGTGCCACTAGGCATCCTTGTTTGGATCCCCTGAGGACGCTTGTTCAGATTTTACACAACACACAATATGAATTTTAACCTTGCTTGCTGTGGGTTTGATTTTTTTTTCCTTTATCTTTTCATTTTTTTCTTACTTACCTCTTACAATATTGTATGCTTTACCATTTATTGGATTTGGAATTAAGATGTATTGCTAATATTTTATTATTTGTAAATGTGCAATGGTTTCATTGCAATTGATTTACTGTTTTTTTTTGTTTTATTGATAGAATCAATAAAAATTTTAAAAGAAATGATATGTAGATAAAGGAGAGAAATATAAACAAGGAAAGAAGTGCGAATGAACTGTGGAACACAGAAAATAAATATTTAATAACAACTAATGTACAAAGTAAGAATCCTTAAATGTGCCTCTGACTGAGTTTAGTGAAACACAGAAGTCTGCAGACGCTGTGATTGCAGTAAAAGCGCATCAAAACACTGGAGGAGGAAAAACAAAGGATTCTCTTGACACCGTGGTTAAGTGAAAAAAAAAACATATAAATGCTGGAGAAACTCAGCAGGTCAAACAGTGCCTTAATGTAGCAAAGGAAAAGATACATCACCAATGTTTCAGGCTGAGGCCTTCATCAAGGAATAAGCTATTCCCTGAAGAAGGGCTCAGGCACAAAGCGTCAGCAATATATCTTTGTCTCCTGTGGACGCTGAAAAGACCAGGGTGTGTTTTTGCTCTGAATTTATTATGTGATGAACTAAATCAGCAGCAATACACGATAGACAATGGTGTTTGGTAAAACAATAATTTTTATTATTAATTATGAAGAACATAACACTCCTTACTTAACTCGAAACTTAACTGTAACTTCACCCCACTATGGACAAAATGTAAATGTGTATAAAACCCAAACCATTACAGGTTGAGCTTGATTCTGAAGAGATGATTCTAAATTTCAGTCTCAGAAAGTGTTGAAACTCAAAGTCTTTACTCCTGTTCAAAAGCAAATATGGAGTAAGTGTGAGGCATCAGAATTCTTTAAATTGTTCCTCAAAAGCGATAATGAAGTATGCTGAAACATCAAGTCATCAGACCTCTTTCAAACTCGCAAATCTCTTGAGATTTCAGAGCAAAGTTTCTTCAGACAAACAATTTTCTCTCTCTTCCATTGAGATGTTGGAATCTGTGCTCCACCCGATGAATCTGTCCTCTTTCCAAAGAGACAGCGAAGTGGCAATTTTCTTCCATGATGATTTCACAAACCCCAGACAAGGGTTAAATAAAGTGCCCACATTGGAAAGGACATAGTTGAGCTGCCCTCTCTATTTCAAAGAGACATTCAGAAGTGGTCTTTTGCCTTCAAAGGTCACTTATTCTGTTCTCTCCTTTGACCAGGAGTAACGTACAACAGCACCTTCTCTGGTTACTGTAACTTCAATCCTGTCTTCCACACGATGGTCAACTTTCTTCTACCCAAAATACCTCTGGCTTGAGAAATATCTTTCTCTCTGAAAGTCTCAGCATATGACACATGACATCATTTCTCTTTCAGTTTCATTTCTCCAAAAGCATGAATCATGGCAGATGGCCCTTTTGAAGTCACTTCACACACTATAAATATTTTCTTCTTCTTTTCTTCTTTGGCTTGGCTTCGCGGACGAAGATTTATGGAGGGGTATGTCCACGTCTGCTGCAGGCTCGTTGGTGACTGACAAGTCCGATGCAGGACAGGCAGGCACGGTGGCCACCGAGCAATTACAGCAGTATTAATTATGAGCCTGCGGACTCTGACCTGTCTGTGGACCATTGAACAAAAAGTCCTGCCAGCAGAATGCTGCATGTACATACAAATGTTTTTAAGCCAACACCCATCGTTCTTGAGTTTCATTTAAGAAACCACTTCAGCTTTATGGCTCTGTTTTCCCCAGATGTTTCAACTCTGAAAATTGCCTCTCTTCTGAGTGCACCTGTGTCTCTATGTGACCCAGAATCCAGCCCACAATTCCCTCACTAAATATATGTATAATTTTATAACTTTACTAACAAATATGTATTTTATAATTGAAGATTTTAATTTTAAAGATTAACATTCGCACAAATCCATTACAGCTGGCTTGGAGTCAGAAAGGTCGGCCAGGTTACAGCTTGCCAAGAAGTGTTTAAAGGAGCCTGCAGAATTCTGGAAAATGGTCTTGTGAGACCACGATCAACCTGTATCAGAGCGATGGCAAGAGCAAAGTGCCGCAGCGTTAAGGAACTGCCCTAGATCCAGACCATATCACTTTTGCCGTGGTTGCATCTTGCAGTGCAGCCTCTGTATTTCTGTTAACTGAAATGTAACATATCATACTTGTCTCGGCTAAATTCCATTTGCTATTATTTGATCCATATTTTCTAGTTGATCGCGACCCTTTTGTTACCTGAGATAACATCTTTGCTCTCGTCTATGCCACCAATTGTCGTGTCATCACAAAAAAATTGACCATGCCAACTACAGATGACAAAAAAGTTGATCACTGCAGCAACCTTCTACTACCATACTCTACCTCTTTCCACCCAACCAATTTTGTGTCCAATTCGCTCACTCACTCTGGACTAATATACTATGCCAGGGTCTAAAAGATTTTGCCGAAGTCCATGTAAACAATGTCTGCTGCGGTGCCATCATCAATCCCCATGGTCCTGTCTTTAAAAAAAAAGATCAAATTCCTGAGACACAATTTCCCATGAACAGAACCCACACTGATTATCCCTCTTCAAATGGAGGTTCTGTCTCTCAGAATTCCCTCCAGTAACTTTGCCACCGTAGTTCAACTCACTGGCCTGTATTTCCCTGGCTTATCTTTGAAGCTCTTCTTGAATAAAGACACAACATGGCTTCTCACCCCTGTCTAATGTTCTTTACATTAGTATTTGGCTACACCAAGGCTTGGAGAAGGATGAGGAGGTTCTGTCTCTCAGAATTCCCTCCAGTAACTTTGCCACCGTAGTTCAACTCACTGGCCTGTATTTCCCTGGTTTATCTTTGAAGCTCTTCTTGAATAAAGACACAACGTGGTTTCTCACCCCTGTCTAATGTTCTTTACATTAGTATTTGGCTACATCAAGGCTTGGAGAAGGATGAGGGCTTCGTGGTTGATGTGAGAACGATTGTTCAAATACCCTCGGTATCCAGCATGTACCATTCCCCATTGGTGCTGGATGCCGGCACCTATGGGGAATGTTAGATGGTAGTTAAGTGAATTTGATGATTGTTTGTTGCGTGATTAGCGAACGAGAGGGGGCACCAATTTTAAATGTTCGTATTTATTTTCCGCAATTTCTTTGCTGGTTGCTTGAATTTCGGATAACGGATTTTACTGTAGTTGCTTCAGTTTAAGCAAACACTTGATGGAGGATTTTGGACATATTCTGTGTTCAGAAGAAACTCTTCAGAATCTTTTCACTTCATCCATAATGAACCTATTGCATTTGAAAATGTTATTATCACATTGATTCATTTTGTTTTATTTCGAAAGGCACATTATTTATGTGGAAGCACTGTAATTTTGCAGAGAACATCAGGTTCAAATTCTATAAATATCTTCTATGAAATCTTATCCACTGAAATCACTCAATCTATATTATCAACATTATCACAAACTGTACTAGATGATTTTAATTAGTCTGTGGCAGCAGGTTAAGAGAATTTTTGCATTTCATTGCCTCAAGAGCTGAACGCTCCTCAAATTAATTGGTGTGTGGGTCAGGCCATCCTTGAAAGTACTATTTTAATTTTAGTTGCATTAAATAAATTGAAAGAAATTTGCATTGGAGGTTAAAATGGATGATAGTTTTTTTTTCCCAGAGAGATTAGAGTAAAAATTGTTTTTACTTTAGAAAGGAAGGATTTGAAAGAACAAAATTCTGCTGTTGGGTTAGAAAAACATTCCAAAACTACTTTTGTAATAAACTGCAGAATGAGGAAATTAGATTTAAAAAAAATAAAATAAAAGAGCAAATATGAGGTCGAGAAAAATTCAAGTCAAGTTTATTGTCATCTGATTGTACAAGTACAACCTGACGAAACAGCGTTCTCTGGTCCTCAGTGCTAAACACACAGACACCAGACATAACACACATGCAAACATATGCAGGACAAGTCTTCATACATACAAATGACTATAAATATGAGAGTCTCAGATGGTCAGTGTGAGCGGTTCCTTTGGTCGTTCAGCATTCTCACTGCCCGTGGGAAGAAGCTGTTCCTCAGCCTGGTGGTGCTGGCTCTGATCCTCCTGTTTCTCTTCCCTGACCGGAGCAGCTGAAAGATGCTGTGTCGAGGGTGGAAGGGGTTCTCAATGATTTTTCGGGCCCTCTTCAGATAGCGATCATGGTAGATCACGACAATGGCGGGGAGGTAGACTCTGTGGATCGACCCCCGATCCATTTCACTGCAGCAACTGTACCACACTGTGATGCAGCCGGCCAGGATGCTCTCGATTAAGCTGCTGTACAAGGTTGACATATTGGTGGCCGGTAGCCTTGCCCACTTCAGTCTTCTCAGGAAGTGTAGTTGCTGTTGCACTTTCCTGACAAGTGAGGAGATGTTGAGTGTCCACGATAGGTCACTAGTTAAGTGAACTCCAAGGAACTAGGTGCTCTCCACTCTCTACTACAGAGTTGATGTTTAGTGGAGGGTGGGTGCTCCTGGTCCTCCTGAAGTCCACATTAATTTCCTTCGTTTGGTCCACACTGGGACTCAGGTTATTACTCTCGCACCATTTCATGAGATTTTTCACCTCTTCTCTGTATTGCAACACATCGTTGTTGCTGAGGAGGCCAACGGCTGATGACTCTGTTGGAGCTAGATCTGGCATAGCAGCCATGGGTCAGTAACGTGAACAGGAGCAGGCTGAGCACATAGCCTGAGGTGTGTCAGTGCTCAGCATTCACGATGCTCGATGTTCTGTTACCTATCCAGACAGATTGTGGTCTTTCTGTTGGGAAGTCTAGGATCAAGTTACAGAGAGGGGCGTTGTGTTCCAGTGATGACTGCTTCTCCACCAACCTCTGGGGAATGATCATATTAAACACCAAACTGAAGTCAATGAACAGCAGCCAGGCATTCTGCAGGTGGGCTTGGACGACAAGGCTATAAGCATCATCTGTGGAATGATTTCTTCTTTAGGCAAATTGAAATCTCTGGGAGATCTGCTTTGATACGTTCCATCACCGGACACTCATTTCATAATCATGATGGTCAGTGCCATAAAGCGGTGGTCATTGAGACTTGTTATTACTTGGATACCAAGATGATAGAGGCTGTCTTGAACCCTGTGGGAACAATAGACTGCGGCAGTGAGGTGTTGAAGATGTCCGTGAAGATCTTTGTGAATTGATTTGTGCAGACCCTCTGCCAGTTGGTCTGATGCTGCCCAAGCTTCTACCCCCGCAGGTTCGTGGTCCTGGGAGTCGCTTTAGCGATCTCGGTGCGCGTCTGCTGCCGCGTGATGTACCGACCCGATCTCCGCAATTGTGGGCCGCCACAATATTACAATGGTCCAGTGGTTTGATTGTGGCTTTCCTCATGCAGCTTGCCATCTTAAAATGTGGTAAAATAATCCTATTTTTTACATTCTGTTTGGAGAAATGGGTTGCTGTGAATGGGGGAGAAAAGCACTGTTTCTGAAGGAGTAATTTAATCCTAGTATTTGTGTATTCATGAATTGAAAATGACTCTGCTTATGTTTGCGAGTAATGAAAAACTGATGAATTCATTTATAATGAGTCAATATGAGTTAATTTCTGGATCTGTCGCATCCTATGGAAACAATCTTACATTTTTAAATAGTGGGATTAAATTTATAATTCAAATATTTTGTTTAATTGTGAGGCTGGAGGACACATTTTGATTGTGCAATGCACACAAGTGCCAGAGAAACTCAAGTTAAGTCACGTTTATTTGTCATTCATACCATAAACCTTGCAGTGCACAGTGAAAAACAAGATGGCGTTTCTCCGGACCGTGGACCTGGTTACTTGCATGGATAAATTACCTCAAACTTTTTATAAATAACAACATAAATGACATATAACTTATAAATATCATGTTACATGTGCTATCCCTGTGTACCCCCGCAGTTTAGAAGCCTCATGCCTTGGGAGAGAAAGCTGTTTCACAATCTGATCATGAGTGTCCAAACGCTTCGCTACCTCTTCCCGGATGGCAGGAGGGAGAACAGATTGCGGGAGGGGTGTGTGGAGTCCAACACGATGTTTATGGCTTTCCGCAAACAATGGCCATTATAAGTGTCAATCATGGCAGAGAGAGAGACCCCAATGATCCCCTCAGCAGTCTTTACGATCCGCTGCTGGGACTTGTG
Source organism: Narcine bancroftii (assembly GCF_036971445.1). Classification (NCBI taxonomy): domain Eukaryota; kingdom Metazoa; phylum Chordata; class Chondrichthyes; order Torpediniformes; family Narcinidae; genus Narcine; species Narcine bancroftii. The sequence goes on from NC_091471.1 coordinate 221,729,847, forward strand.
TTCTGGGATGGTGCAGTTCCTGAACCAGGCAGTGCTCTCACTGCATCCCCTGTAGAATGTCGTGAGGGTGGAAGCTGAACTTTCCTCAACCTCTGCAGGAAGTAAAGGCATTGTTGGGCCTTCTTGGCAATGGATCTGGTGTTGGGGGACCAGGAAAGATTCTCCACCAGGTGCATGCCAAGAATTTGGTACTCTTGACCAGCTCAATGGTGGAGCCATCGATGGTCAGCCACGTCATGATGTCACCCTTCCATATACACCCCTGTGTGTAAGTAGCCTTGTTAGTCTCATAGAAGGAAAGGATGAGGAAACATCACGTCTCCGAGTCTTAATTCAGTGGTGACAAGGAATGAAACGAACCCTACACATACTCTATGCACCAACCGTGAGAAGGAAAACAACAGAAGAAAGGTAGAAAACGACAATCCCAACAAATTTCCGCCAATAGATCAAGGTGAAAGCACGCTGAGATGGCAGAGGGAAAGTTTGGGGAATTCAACAAAGTAGAAGAAAGTTGGGATAACTACGTAGAATGGTTTAACCACTACTGCATAGCCCACAATATTGTGGAAGGTACAGTAAACAGCAAACGTGCCCTCTTCCTCAGCATAACGAGCAGCAAGACATTCGACTTCTTTAAGACTTTGCTGGCCCCGGAGGGTCCAGGGATGAAGTCATTCAATGAATTATGCACAGATCTAAGAAACCATTGAAGCCCCAAACAACCAGTTATGGCAGAAAGGCAATGATTCTATGAAAGGAGACAAGGACCAGGAGAAACAGTAAGTGAATACCTGGCATCATTGTATAAACTGGCGGAGCACTGTCATTTCGAGCAGTTTCTAAATCGGGCATTATGAGACAGATTAGTGATAGGGCTGGCAAGTCACCAAGCAAAGCAAAAATTATTAGCTATGGATGAAGATGTTACATTACAGATTGTATAGAGAGCTGCCTGCAGCTCTGAAATGGCAGATAAAAACTTGGATGTAGGTCAACCAGACCTACTGGTCGGGATATATTCCCACCAACAATGCTTCCGTTGTGGGAAATTGTTAGGTAAAACATCATGAGATGGGAATGTGCAGGGCTGTAACAAGATGTGAATGCATCCTTGTACTTACAAGATAAGAGAGACATTGATGGATTGAGAGGCAGGAAGCTAGCAGGGAAAGGATAGCAACAGTTTTAGTCATTGGACAAGTAATGATATGATGATGTTCTAAGCACATATCCAAGGGTATAAAAAATCACCATTTTGCTGATAACGGCAGAATGCATTCTCCGACTAACATGGTTAGTCGCAAGTGTTACAATCCGGTAATAAAGAACAAAGAACCCTGATTTCGACTCAGCCTGGTGTTTGTCTCACTCATTCATGAACAAAGCAGACCTAACAGAAATACAACCACTGACCAGAAAACTGTTTCTTCAAAAATTCTAAATGCAACCATTGCAAAACAGAAGGACGTATCAAAGCTAAATGTCTGCTTGTAAAGTGCAGGTGGCCTGCAAATAAGCAGGCAGCTAAAGTCAAAACAATTGCAGAGAGAGAGAGAGGGGGGGAGGGCAACCTAGCAATGATGATAATTACAGCCCAACGGTGACTTTCAAGCTCCTGAAATTTCAGCTCCTGAGATATTACACATCCGAGGAATAAATGGAGGAAAAGCAGCAATCTTTATACAGTTAAAAATAAACGAACACCCCCTAAAGATGGAGTTAGACACAGGCAGAGGTATCCCTAATGCCGTTACATGTAAAGGAGCGCTTGCTACCACTCCTCCTGGTAAAATAACTGAAATAACTCTAAGATCTGTTACAGGAGACAGAATCAAAGTGTTTGGAAAATGTACAGTCCAAGTACAATACAAACAACAGGAACCAAAATCACTCTCTACGTTGTAGATACCAAGGGACTAGCACTTTTCGGAAGAAACTGGCTACGACACATTCCCCTAGACTGGCTGGAAATCGGTTCAATACTAAATGTAAACCACACGGACACTCCACAGCCAGAACTCAACCAAATCAGAAACAATTACACAGTGGTTTTCCCACAAGAATTGGGGAAAATCAAAGGTGTTCAAGCCAAACGGCAATTAAAAGATAATGCAGAACTAAAATTCTTTAAAGCTAGAACAGTCCCATTTGCTATGAAAGGGAAAATTGAGGCAATTACAAAAACACCATCAATCCATCACTCAAAATATCCGAACACGCCATGCCCAAGGCAGAAGAATTGTTCCAAGCACTAAACGGAGGGCAAAAAAAATCAAATCTAGATTTGTCACAACCATATCAGCAGATAGAATAGGACAAAAACAAATCAAGGGAATATGTGACAATCAGTACCCATCTGGGACTATTCACCGATACACACGGGCCTCACGGAATTTCAGCAACACCTGAGATTTTTCAAGCAACAATGAACAAATTATTACATGGAGTCTCAGTTGGGTGTTACCTAGATGATATTATTATCATGGGCCGAAACAAAAGTGAACACTTACCAAACCTTAAAAAGGTTTTTATCAGACTACAACAGGATAATATGATTACAAAAGGACAAATGTGTCTTCATGCGCCCCTCAGTAACATTCCTTGTGTTTACAATCAACAACAACAAATAAATCCAACAGGAACAGAAGCTGTTCGCAAAGCCCCATACCCAACCAACAAATCGGAATTACAGTCCTTCCAAGGACTTGTTAATCACGACCGAAAACATATCCCTAATATGTCTACACTGTGTAGCCCGCTGAACCAATCAAGAAAGATCAAACATGGTATTGGAACACAGAAACTAAGAACAGTCAATCAACTAAAGGAAACACTAGCATCAACAAATAAGGTGCTGATCCACTATGACCCGAGTAAAGAAGTCACACTAGCCATGGATGCTTCAACAGTGGGACGAGGAGCGGTACTATCCCAAATCACAGAAAAAGGTGAGCAACCAGTCGCGTATGCTTCGTGAACATTAACCACAAGCAAACACAATTACACCCAACTAGAAAAAGAAGGATTTTTGGTGTAAAGAAATTCCACCAATATCTTTATGGAAGAAAATTCACCCTGATCACAGACAACAAGCCTCTTAGTTTAATCCTGGGGCCACACAAAGGTCGACCAGTATTATCTGTGGCTAGATTTCAAAGATGGGCCATGCTACTAGTGGCTTATAACTATGATATAAAACATAAACCAGGAACACTCAACAGCCATGCAGATGCCTTATCACACATGCCGCTACTCTAGACAGAACCACGAGAAGAGATTATTAAATGGACAGCAGAGGGAGCAGGCCATCAACCAAGAACAACTTCAACAACTGCCCATTACAGCCCAGATGATCAGAAAGGAAACCCGAAAAGAGGCAACATTGAGCAAGATCCTATACTTCACCCTTAATGGGTGGCCTGAATCTGAAGTTATCCCAAAAATCTAAAACCTTACCACACACGCTGTCATAGAAACATAGAAGATAGAAGCAGGAGTAGGTCATTCGACCCTTCGAGCCTGCCCCACCATTCAACAAGATCATGGCTGATCTTAAAATTCAGTACCCCGTCCCCGCCTTCTCTCCGTAACCTTTAATACCCTTATACTGAAGAAATAGATCTAATTCCCTCTTAAATATATTTAATGAACCTGCCTCTACTGCCCTCTGTGGCAATGAATTCCACAGATTCACCACCCTCTGGGTAAAGAAATTCCTCCTCATCTCGGTCCTAAATGGTTTGCCTATTATCCTCAAACCATGGCCCCGGGTTCTGGATTTTCCCATCCTTGGAAACATCCCATCTGCATCCATTTGGTCCAGTCCTGCCAGAATTTTATAGGTCTCTATGAGATCCCCTCTCAATCTTCTAAACTCCAGCGAGTACAATCCCAATTTGTGCAATCTTTCCTCATAAGTCATTCCTGCCATTCCAGGTATCAGCCTGGTGAATCGCCTCTGCACTCCCTCCATTGCAAGAACATCCTTCCTTAGATAAGGTGACCAAAACTGCACACAATACTCCAGGTGGGGTCTCACCAAGGCCCTGTACAGCTGCAGTAAGGTATCCTTGTTCCTATACTCAAACCCTCTTGATATGAAGGCCAACGTACCATTTGCCTTTTTAACCGCCTGCTGTACCTGCATGCTCGCCTTCAGAGACTGGTGTACAAGTACCCCTAGGTCTCTCTGCACTGCCCCATGTCTTAATCTATTGCCATTCAAATAGTAATCTGCCCTCCGGTTTGTATTACCAAAGTGGATAACCTCACATTTATCCACATTGTAGTGCATTTGCCATGTATCTGCCCAGTCCCCCAATTTATCCAAATCACACTGGAGCTTCCTGACCCCCCTCTTCCGTGCACACAACCCCTCCTAGCTTAGTGTCATCTGCAAATTTGGAGATATTACATCCAATCCCCTCATCCAGATCATTAATGTAAATTGTGAACAGCTGGGGTCCCAGTACAGATCCCTGTGGCACCCCACTGGTCACCGCATGCCACTCAGAAAATGAGCCATTTATCCCAAATCTCTGACTTCTACCTGCCAGTCAGTTCTCAATCCACATTAATACTTTTCCCCCAATCCCATGAGCCTTGATTTTGTAAGCCAGTTGTTTATGCGGGCCTTTTGGAAGTCCAGGTACACCACATCCACTGGCTCTTCCCCATCTATTTTACCTGTCACCATCTCAAAGAATTCCAATAGATTTGTCAAGCATGATTTACCTTTTGTAAATCCATGTTGACTCTGTCCGATCCCTTCTCTGCTAGTCATATGCTCCGCTATTACATCCTTAATAATGGATTCCATCATTTTGCCCACTACTGATGTAAGGCTCACCGGCCTATAATTCCCTGCTTTTTCTCTACACCCCTTTTTAAATAGTGGGGTAACATTAGCTACCCTCCAATCCATGGGTACTGATCCTGAGTCTATCGAGTTCTGGAAAATAATTCTTAAAGCATCTGCTATCTGAATGGTCACTTCCTTAAGTACCCTAGGATGTAGATTATCAGGCCCTTGGGATTTATCTGCCTTCAATCCCATCAATTTCCCCAAGACCATGTCCTTAGAGATACTGATTTCTTTCAGTTCCTCCCTTGCATTAGTCTCTATGTTTCCCAACATCCTTGGGAGGTTATTTGTATCCTCTCTTGTAAAAACAACTAAAGTAAGAATTAATTGGTCTGCCATTTCCTTATTCCCCATTATATATTCCCCTGATTCCGACTGCAAAGGACCTACTCTGGATTTCACCAATCTTTTCCTCTTGACATATTTATAAAAGCTTTTGCAGTCGGTATTTATATTTGCCGCAAGCTTACTTTCGTAATTTATTTTTGCTCTCTTGATTAATCCCTTTGTCCTCCTTTGGTGCATCTTGAACTGCTCCCAGTCTTCGGTTGTGGTATTTTTTTTGGCCAATTGATATGCTCTCTCTTTGGACCTAATGCTATCTCTAATTTCCCTTGTTATCCACGGTTGAGTCACCTTTTTTGGTTTATTTTTATGCCAAACCGGTATAAATGATTTTTGCAATTTCTCCATTAGATCTGTGAATGCTTTCCATTGTCTATCCACAGTTAACTCCTCCATAAACACCAACCAATCAATCTTACTCAACTCCCGTCTCATACCATCATAATTCCCTTTATTTAAATTCAGGACCTTTGTCTCGGTTTTAATTTCATCACACTCCATGTCAAGTAAGAATTCGATCATATTGTGATCGCTCATACCCAAAGGGCCTCGTACAACAAGATTGTTCATTAGCCCCTTATCATTGCATAATACCCAATCTAAAATGGCCTGCTCCTGAGTTGGTTCCTCGACATATTGGTCTAGATAACCGTCCTGTAAACATTCAAGGAATTCCTCCTCCTCAGTATTTTTACTAATTTGGCTCGTCCAATCTATATGTAAATTAAAGTCTCCCATGATGGCAGCTGTTCCCTTATTGCACGCTTTTCTAATTTCTCTTTTAATGCCTTCCCTCACCTCTACACTACTATTTGGAGGCCTATATACCACCCCCACTAACGTTTTCCGCCCCTTGCTATTCCTCAGTTCTACCCATATAGATTCCGCATCTTCCGAGTTGATATCCTTTCTGTCAATCGTGTCGGTCCCTTCTCTCACCATCAATACTACCCCACCCCCTTTTCTTTCTTGCCGATCCCTCCTCAATATCGTATACCCCGGGATGTTAAGTTCCCAGGCTTGCCCACCTTGCAGCCATGTTTCTGTAATCCCAATCAAATCATATTTGTTTATCTCAATTTCCACAGCTAATTCATCTACCTTGTTCCGAATGCTTCTTGCATTAAGATATAAAGCCTTCAGATTTGCTTTTTTCACCCTCCTTGCTCTTTCTGATTTTTTACTTTCGCTGCCTAACCTAACTTTTCCTGTTTTATCTTTTCTGTCCTTTGCCCTATCATACAGGTTCCCAACCCCCTGCCAAATTAGTTTAAACCGCACCCGACGGCTGTACCAAACCTAGCTGCCAATATATTGACCCCTTTTGGGTTTAGGTGTAACCCATCCTTCTTGTGGAGGTCATGCCTTCCCCAAAAGAGATCCCAATGATCCAAGAAGCCAAAACCCTGTCCTTTACACCAGCCCCTCAGCCACACATTTATTTTTCTTAGCCTTCCATTTTTGTCCTTAGTTGCACTTGGCACAAGTAGCAAACCAGAGGTCACCACCCTGGCTGTCCTATTTCTTAGTTTCTGTCCTAGCTCTCTGTAATCCTTTTTCAGTACTTCCTCCTTTTTATCTATGTCATTGGTACCCACATGTACCAAGACATCAGGCTGTTCGCCTTCCCCTTTTAGAATACCCTGGACCCGATTTGAGATATCCTGCACCCTTGCACCAGGGAGGCAGCACACCATGTGGGCATACCTATCTGGCTCACAGAATCTCCTGTCTGTATTTCTGACAATGGAGTCCCCAATGACCACTGCATTCCTCTTTACCTTTTGGTCCACCATGCCAGGCTCAGTGCCAGCGACCTGGTCACTGCTGCCAGCTTCTGTCAGGTCATCTCCCTCAACAGCATCAGTAACAGATGTGTTACTGAGAGGGATATTCTCAGGTGTGCTATCCATTTTCCTGGTATTTTTTTTTCCCTCCCCTGACAATTACCTACTTACCTGACACATCTGGTCTTGGGGTAACTATGTCCCTGAAAGTTGAATCTATCAACTCCTCACTCTCCCTTACCAGCCATAGGTCCTCAAGTTGCAGCTCCAGTTCCCCAACTCGGTCCTTCAGGAACTTCATCTCGGTGCACCTGACGCAGATGAACTATCATTCGAAGAAAATGTTTACTATGGGGTACCCGTACAATTATTCCAGCTAAATGGCAAACTAGCATGTTATTAGAACTATACCACAACTATCTGGGAATGGTACGAATGAAGGCACTGGCCCAGATATATGTCTGGTGACCCTCTGTAGAAAGAGACATTGAAATAACAGTAAGAGAATACAAAGTATGTCAGTCAATGCATCCAAAAATGCTCCAAGCCGAAGCTAACCCATGGAAATGGCCACCCAAACCCTGACATCAAATTCATGTAGACTTCGCTGGACCATTCATGGTTGAGACTTTCCTAATAGTTGTGGACTGACACTCCAAATGGGCAGTAGTTTCACAGCTCAAAAACACCAAAGCAGATCCCACGATTGACTGTCTATAAGCTATCTTTTCCACTTATGGATTGCCTCATGAATTAGTTACAGACAATGGACCACAATTTCCATCAGAACATTTTTTAAAAATTATGCACGACAACAATATCAGGCATATTTTGTCTGCACCCTTTCACCAAAGTACTAATTGGGAGGCAGAACGTTTTGTCCAAACATTAAAAAAAGCAATGAAAACCATGAAACTTCTAAATGCCTGGCCACAACCTGCGGACCAGGCTGTCTACAGTTCATCCAGATCTGAGTCTCTGATTGCAAAAAACAGCATTGCCACAAGCCTCATCTAAAACATTGGAAGTGGGCGAAAGAGTTCTGGTACAAGATTCTTTCTTTGGCTTGGCTTCGTGGACGAAGATTTATGGAGGGGATAAATGTCCACGTCAGCTGCAGGCTCGATTGTGGCTGACAAGTCCGATGCAGGACAGGCAGACACGGTTGCAGGGGAAAATTGGTTGGTTGGGGTTGGGTGTTGGGTTTTTCCTCCTTTGTCTTTTGTCAGTGAGGTGGGCTCTGCAGTCTTCTTCAAAGGAGGTTGCTGCCCGCCAAACTGTGAGGCGCCAAGATGCACGGTTTGAGGCGATATCAGCCCACTGGCGGTGGTCAATGTGGCAGGCACCAAGAGATTTCTTTAGGCAGTCCTTGTACCTCTTCTTTGGTGCACCTCTGTCACGGTGGCCAGTGGAGAGCTCGCCATATAACACGATCTTGGGAAGGCGATGGTTCTTCATTCTGGAGACGTGACCCACCCAGCGCAGCTGGATCTTCAGCAGCGTGGACTCGATGCTGTTGGCCTCTGCCATCTCGAGTACTTTGATGTTAGGGATGAAGTCGCTCCAATGAATGTTGAGGATGGAGCAGAGACAACGCTGGTGGAAGCGTTCTAGGAGCCGTCGGTGATGCCGGTAGAGGACCCATGATTCAGAGCCGAACAGGAGTGTGGGTATGACAACGGCTCTGTATACGCTTATCTTTGTGAGGTTTTTCAGTTGGTTGTTTTTCCAGACTCTTTTGTGTAGTCTTCCAAAGGCGCTATTTGCCTTGGCGAGTCTGTTGTCTATCTCGTTGTCGATCCTTGCATCTGATGAAATGGTGCAGCTGAGATAGGTAAACTGGTTGACAGTTTTGAGTTTTGTGTGCCCGATGGAGATGTGGGGGGGGGCTGGTAGTCATGGTGGGGAGCTGGCTGATGGAAGACCTCCATTTTCTTCAGGCTGACTTCCAGGCCAAACATTTTGGCAGTTTCCGCAAAACAGGACATCAAGCGCTGAAGAGCTGGCTCTGAATGGGCAACTAAAGCGACATCGTCTGCAAAGAGTAGTTCACGGACAAGTTTCTCTTGTGTCTTGGTGTGAGCTTGCAGGCGCCTCAGATTGAAGAGACTGCCATCCGTATATAATATAAAAACCCATGGGGGGTAGGAGTAATCTTACAAAAATTGAGCCCCTGCTCATACTCTTTTCTAGTGGGGGACAGATTGTGGAAGCGACACATTGATCAATTATGAATATTGACTGACCCTAAGGTCCATGAACTGCTTCGTGAACTCACTAAGGTCCATAAACTGCCTCGTGAACTGGAGGATGTGGAACCAGACCTACTGTGGCCTGCCCCGACCATCCCACCCCTCACGCCGAGTGGTGGGGGTGAGGGCAGAGATGGTCACGGAACCAAGGAGTCCAGTAACTGAGACACGCAGCCAGGAGGGCAGCGAAGGTGGGCAGTTGTCACCGACTCGATGGCTGACCTGATTGCGGGTCCTGAGCAAAGACCAGCACAGCAAACCATGCCAAGGAGGTCCAAAAGAGAAAGAAGACTATCTGATCGCTTTAAGGACTATGTGTCCTGATTATTATTAAATAGTTTCCCTTTTATAATTATAATCACTCATGAAGTGTATTCTAATTCTCACTTTCAGGAAGAGTGTTGGGTATACGCCCACGACATGATGTCACCCTTCCATATATATAATCCTGTGTGTCCGTTGCCATGTTAGTCTAATAGAAGTAAAGGATGAGGAAGCATCACATCTCCGAGTCTTAATTGAGTGAGTGCATACACAACACCCTGGGCTCTCCTGAAGTCGACCACCATCTTTGCTTCGTTCAGATTCAGGTGTAGGTTGTCTCTGGACCAGTCCGTTAGTGATTGCACCTCCTCTCTGTAAGCTGACTCATTGTTCTTGCTGATGATCCTCACCATGGTCGTGTCGTCAGCGAACTTGATGATGTGATTAGAACTGTATCTTGCTGCACAGTCGTGGGTCAGCACGGTAAACAGCAGTGGGCTGAGCACGCAGCCCTGGGGGAGTCCCTGTGCTCAGTGTGATGATGTTGTACATGCTGTTTCTGATCAGGATTGACTGAGGTCTTCCAGTCAGGATCCAGTTATAGAGATGGGTGTTTTGGGGCCAACAGGTTCAGCTTCCTAATCAGGTGCTGTGGTACGATTGTGATGAATGCTGAGCTGGGTGAGGGCTCGGTGGAGCACAGTGGCAACTCAGCAGGTCACACAGGGTCTATAAGGAAATAAAGGGTAACCAATATCTCAGGCCTGAGCCCTTTATCAAGGTATGGTGTGGAGCTGGAGGACAGGAGACAGAGGGGGAGGGCAAGTGTGAGATGGGAGAATTTTATCAGAGACTGGAAAAGTCGATGTTGATACCATCTGGTTGCACAAGCAGGCAGTTACCTTTACTTTCCAAAGATACTGCGTGACCTGCTGAAGTTCTCCTGCACTTCATTGCTCTGCAGTCCCTGCGTCTGCAGAATTTCCAGACACATTTTGATTAATTTTCTTCACCAGTTCCCTCATTGAAGTCACACTTGAAATATTTAATTTAGATGCCTGAAAAGAACATGATTAGTTTTCAAAATCCTCCATTGTTTAAATGTTTGAGTCCAATTCCCTGGCTTATAGATTGGCACAGATGCCAATATTTATCATGAAATTAGTCAGACTATAAAATTTTTGATATAAACTGTTCATTTTTATGACAAATATTGGGGCAAATAATTGAAATGCGTTGTGCTGCTTGTATTCTATTTAAAGAAATATGTGCCATCTTCACTTCTTTTGCTGCTCTGCTAGAATTAATTACCACTAGGCAAAAAAACCTTAATAATTAAGATGATTTCTGTAATAAATTGATTTTAATTATTAGATTAATTTAGACGAGAGGCATTGTTCAAAGAGTAGGTGTGATAGTACAGGATACTATCACCAATGTATATTTGTATATATTTGCTAATAGCTGTTGTGATTGGCTGAGAGCTGTAGTCACGCCTACTGGCAGGTCATAAAGGGCTGCTCCGAACCAGACCCAGGTCAGTCTGGACTGGTCGACCGTACTGTAATATGGTCCAGTCTTTTGCTGATTAAAGCCTTGGTTTGAGTTAACAAGTCTGAGTCATTTGACGTGCTGCAGTAGGACCATTGATTGTCCCTTCAAGCCAGCTTGATCATTCACTCAGGTGATGGCCCTGATACCTTTGTCCTGACATCATTTTTTTTTGTGGTCAGAAATTGTTGTATAATCTGTCTGAGATCAATTGCCTTTAAAAATTCTCCATTTGTTTGATTGAGAACCGCAAAAATACGGAGGCTGCTGAGGGAAGAAACTTCAACGTATTCCAATGACTTCAGGCTGGTTATTTTATCTTGAGACAGTTTTCTGAAGATCTAGTTACTCTCTAGGTGGGGAAAAACAGGCTCACAGCATTTATTTTGCCAAACTCAAACATTATCTCATTGAGCTTGCACTTTCACTTTAAAAAAAAAATTCAGAAAATGTAAGTTGCTTCTGTACGGTCTCTTTTCATTAAACTGCTAGGATTCAATTTATTCTTTCTTGGATGAGGAAACTTAAGCCACTGGGCCAGAGTTCTTTCTCACAGAGACATACGCGTGTGCGCGTGCATGTGTACGTCTGTAGTTGGAAAAATGCTTAAAGCCGTCATTAAAGATGAAATAGTGAAACTTTTGGAACGTAAGGGTTCAATCAGGCAGACGCAGCATGGTTTTAGAAAGGGAAGATCTTGTTTGACAAACTTGTTAGGATTCTTTTTTTTAAATTTTTTATTTTTCACACCATAAACCACATTGACCAAGATACATACATTTTCCTTTTCAAATAAATAGTGTCATTTTCTCCCCCCCTCCCATCCCACCCTCCCTACCTCCCCCCCATTCATTTAAAGTACAAAATCTAAGATACATTAAACCAGTCAAACAATGTTGTCATTCAATAAAAATAAACACGAAATTCCACTGAGTCAATTCTTTTCATTTCCTTCTCCTTTCGTTAATTTAGGTGGTAAATGTCCCCAGTAGGTTTTCTCTATTGTGTTTCATGTATGGCTCCCATATTTGTTCAAATATTTCAATATTATTTCTTAAACTATATGTTATTTTTTCGAATGGAATACATTTATTCATTTCTGTATACCATTGTTGTATTTTCAAATTATCTTCCAATTTCCAGGTTGACATAATACATTTTTCTGCTATGGCTAGAGCTATCTTAACAAATCTTTTTTGTGCACCATCCAAATCAAGTCCAAATTCTTTGTTTTTTATGTTACTTAGGAGGAAGATCTCTGGGTTTTTTGGTATATTGTTTTCTGTAATTTTATTTAATATCTGGTTTAGATCTTCCCAAAATTTTTTCACTTTCTCACATGTCCAGATTGCATGAATTGTTGTTCCCATTTCTTTTTTACAACGAAAACATCTGTCAGATATTGTTGGGTCCCATTTATTTAACTTTTGAGGTATAATGTATAGCCTGTGTATCCAGTTATATTGTATCATACATAACCTCGTATTTATTGTATTTCTCATCGTTCCAGAACATAACTTCTCCCATGTTTCCTTTTTTATCTTTATATTTAAATCTTGTTCCCATTTTTGTTTAGTTTTACCATTTGTTTCCTCATTCTCCTTTTCTTGCAGTTTAATATTCATATTTGTTATAATTCTTTTGATTATCATTGTATCTGTAATCACATATTCAAAGTTACTTCCCTCTGGTAACCTCAGACTGCTTCCTAATTTGTCCTTCAAGTAGGATCTCAATTGGTAATATGCCAACACTGTATCTTGAGTTATATTATATTTATCTTTCATTTGTTCAAAGGATAATAATCTATTTCCTGAAAAACAATTTTCTATTCTTTTGATCCCTTTTTTCTCCCATTCTCTAAAGGAAAGGTTATCTATTGTAAAAGGGAGTAACTGATTTTGCGTCATTATTAGTTTTGGTAATTGGTAATTTGTTTTATTCCTTTCTACATGAATCTTCCAAATATTGAGCAGATGATGTAATACTGGAGAACTCCTATGTTGTACCAATTTTTCATCCCATTTATATAATATGTGTTCAGGTATCTTTTCCCCTATTTTATCTAGTTCTAATCTAGTCCAATCTGGCTTTTCCCTTGTTTGATAAAAATCTGATAGGTATCTTAATTGTGCGGCTCTATAATAATTGTTAAAGTTTGGCAATTGTAAGCCTCCTTGTTTATACCATTCTGTTAATTTATCTAGTGCTATCCTCGGTTTCCCCCCTTTCCATAAAAATTTCCTTATTATTTTCTTTAATTCCTTAAAGAATTTCTTTGTCAAGTGTATTGGCAATGCCTGAAATAGGTATAATATCCTTGGGAAAATGTTCATTTTAATACAGTTTATCCTTCCTATTAGTGTTAATGGTAAATCTTTCCAATGCTCTAAATCGCCCTGTAATTTTTTAATTAGTGGATAATAATTGAGTTTATATAGATGGCCGAGACTTTTATTTATTTGTATACCTAGGTATCTTATTGCTTGCATTTGACATCTAAATGGTGATTCCTTCTTAAATTTTGAGAAATCCGCATTATTCATTGGCATTGCTTCACTTTTATTTATGTTAATCTTGTAACCCGACACTTCTCCATATTCCTTCAATTTCTTATTTAATTCTTTTATTGATAATTCTGGTTCTGTTAAGTATACAATAACATCATCCGCAAATAAACTGATTTTATATAACTTGTCTTTTATTTTTATCCCTTTTATATTATTTTCTGTTCTTATCAATTCTGCTAGTGGTTCTATAGCTAACGCGAACAATAAGGGTGATAGTGGGCATCCCTGCCTTGTTGATCTGCTTAAGTTAAATTGCTTTGATATATATCCATTTACTGTCACTTTCGCCAATGTCCCCTTATATAATGCTTTAATCCAATTAATATACTTCTCTGGTAAACTGAATTTTTGCAATACTTTGAATAAATAATTCCATTCTACTCTGTCAAAGGCCTTCTCTGCGTCTAAAGCAACTGCTACTGTTGGCGTTTTACTCCCTTCTACTGCATGAATTAAGTTAATAAATTTACAAATATTGTCTGTTGTGCGTCTTTTTTTAATAAATCCAGTTTGGTCTAGATTTACCATTTTAGGTACATAATCTGCTAATCTGTTTGCTAATAGTTTAGCTATTATCTTATAATCTGTGTTAAGTAATGATATTGGTCTATATGACGCTGGTGTGAGTGGATCTTTCCCTTGCTTTAGTATTACTGTAATTATTGCTGTTTTACATGAATCTGGTAAGCTTTGTGTTTTATCAATCTGGTTGATTACTTCCAGGAGGGGAGGAATTAATAAATCTTTAAATGTTTTATAGAATTCTATTGGGAATCCATCCTCTCCTGGTGTTTTATTATTTGGTAATTTTTTTATTATGTCTTGTATTTCTACTATTTCAAATGGTTCTGTTAATTTATTTTGTTCCTCTATTTGTAATGTTGGTAGTTCAATTTTAGTTAAAAATTCATCTATTTTCCCTTCTTTCCCTTCGTTTTCAGTTTGGTATAATTGTTTATAGAATTCTCTAAAGTTTTCCTTGATCTCCGTTGGATTATATGTGATTTGTTTGTCTTTTTTCCTTGATGCCAATACCATTTTCTTAGCTTGTTCTGTCTTAAGCTGCCATGCTAGAATTTTGTGCGTTTTTTCCCCTAATTCATAATATTTCTGTTTTGTCTTCATTATGTTCTTCTCCACCTTATATGTTTGTAGTGTTTCCTATTTTATTTTTTCATCTGCCAATTCTCTTCTTTTAGTTGTATCTTCCTTCATTGCTAATTCTTTTTCTATATTTACTATTTCCCTTTCCAACTGCTCTGTTTCCTGATTATAGTTCTTCTTCGTCTTGGTTACATAACTTATTATTTGCCCTCTAATGAACGCTTTCATTGCATCCCATAGTATAAACTTATCTTTCACTGATTCTGTATTTATTTCAAAGTACATTTTAATTTGTCTTTCAATGAATTCTCTAAAATTCTGCCTTTTAAGTAGCATGGAGTTTAATCTCCATCTATACATTCTTGGAGGGATGTCCTCTAATTCTATTGTCAATATCAAGGGTGAATGGTCCGATAATATTCTAGCTTTATATTCTGTTTTTCTTACTCTGTCTTGCATACGAGCTGATAACAAAAATAGGTCTATTCTTGAGTATGTTTTATGTCTACCCGAGTAATATGAATATTCCTTTTCATTTGGGTGTTGTTTCCTCCATATATCCAAAAGTTGCATTTCTTTCATCGATTTAATTATAAATTTAGTTACTTTGTTCTTTCTGTTAATTTTTTTCCCAGTTTTGTCCATATTTGAATCCAAATTCAGGTTGAAATCCCCTCCTATTAATATGTTCCCTTGCGTATCTGCTATCTTCAAAAAAATATCTTGCATAAACTTTTGATCTTCTTCGTTAGGTGAATATACATTGAGTAGATTCCAAAACTCCGAATATATCTGACATTTTATCATTACATATCTCCCTGCTGGATCTATTATTTCCTCTTCTATTTTAATTGGCACATTTTTACTAATTAATATAGCTACTCCTCTTGCTTTTGAATTATACGACGATGCTGTTACGTGTCCTACCCAATCTCTCTTTAATTTCTTGTGCTCCAATTCAGTTAAATGTATTTCTTGCACAAATGCTATATTAATTTTTTCTTTTTTCAGTAAATTTAGCAGTTTCTTCCTTTTAATTTGGTTATGTATTCCGTTAATATTTAAAGTCATATAGTTTAGCATAGCCATTTCATACTTTGTTTATCTTCCCTTTCCGTTTCTCCATCATCACCTTTCCTTCTTATCCATTTCTGCTTTCTTGTTTTGAACACTTTATAAGACAACATTTCTAAAACATCAAACATTTTCCTTATTCTCTTATTTAAAACTTCTTTAACCCCATTCTCCCCTCCCCCTCCTGAGTTGCCCTTTATCCCTTGTCGGGCAACCACATCTCCCCTCTCCATTTGGATTTGCGAATTCACCCGCAAACGTCAACTGATTTTGCAGTGACCGTAAGTCCTCCCCACCCAGCCCTCCCCGGAAAAGATTTCAATTTTCATATATAACAAAGATCACTCTTTTAATTCCTTCCTTATTCCCTCTATTCCCTTTCATTCCCTTATTAATTCTTATCTATACTCTATATATTTTCCTCTAAATACAGATACATTCATGTATACACATATATACATACACATCTATATATATACCCATATACACACATACATATAGTTCGTGGTCATTTTTACTCTCATTACGTCTTCATCTCTCTGCTTGTTTTGTAGTTGTTCTGCAAATTTTCGTGCTTCCTCTGGATCCGAGAATAGTCTGTTTTGTTGCCCTGGAATAACTATTTTAAGTACTGCTGGGTACTTTAACATAAATTTATATCCTTTTTTCCATAAGATCGTTTTTGGTGTATTGAACTCCTTCCTCTTCTTCAGGAGTTCAAAACTTATGTCTGGATAGAAAAAAATTTTTTGACCTTTGGATTCCAGTGGCTTTTTGTCTTCTCTTATTTTCTTCATTGCTTTCTTCAATATATTTTCTCTTGTTGTATATCTTAAGAATTTTACTAAAATGGATCTTGGTTTTTGCTGCGGTTGTGGTTTCGGGGCTAATGTTCTATGTGCCCTCTCTATTTCCATTTCTTCCTGTAATTCTGTTCTTCCTAGGACCCTGGGGATCCAATCTTTTATAAATTCTCTCATATTCTTGCCTTCTTCATCTTCCTTAAGGCCCACTATCTTTATATTATTTCTTCTATTATAGTTTTCCATTATATCTATCTTCTGAGCTAACAGCTCATGTGCCTCTTTAACTTTTTTTATTAGATTCTTCTAATTTCTCTTTTAAGTCTACTTCCATTTCTACGATTATTTCTCATTCTTCCACATTTTCCACTCTTTTTCTTATCTCTGATATGACCATTTCTATTTTATTCATTTTTTCTTCTGCACTCTTAATTCTTCTTTTTATCTCATTAAATTCTTGTAATTGTCATTCTTTCACTGATTCCATATATTCTTTAAAAAAAGATATATCCATTGTCTTGCCTTTCTCTACTTCTTCCATTTCTTTCAGTTCTTCTTCTTCTTCTTCCTCTGGGTTGACCATCTGTTGTTTCCTTGTTTTCTTTTTACTCTCTTCTTTCTTGTTGTCGTTATTTTCTCTGTTCTGCACCTGTTGCTGTGTTGCAGGTGCCTCTCTCAGCTGTGGAGGTCGACTCCGCAGCTGTTCCCCCCCTCCCGTCAGTGTGTTTGTTTTCATGCGCATCGTGCATGCGCGAGGAGTCGCACACTTTTACTCGGCTCCTCAAGCCATTTTTGTAGTCCCGAGCTCGGGACTTCCATTGACCAGAGGGAGCGGGCTTCTCTCTCCGCGGCGGGCCTCCTCGGACAGGTAAGGCCTTCACCTTCTTCCGTCGTTCTTTCTTCTCTTCTTCCTGTTGTTTTCGACTTTTCTCTCTTCGCTGCCATTTTCTTCTCACCTTTATTTTTACTTTGTTTTAATTTTTACTCTTGTACCTTTGTGTTTTGTGCATTTTTTTTAACTTTTCCGGAGAGGGCTGGAATTCCCTGACCGGCCACTACTCCATCACGTGACTCCCACCTTGTTAGGATTCTTTGAGGATATAATGGGTGCAGTGGATAGAGGGGAACAGGTTGATGTTGTATATTTGGATTTCCAGAAAGCGTTTGATAAGGTGCCGCACAAGAGACTTATCAGTAAGTTACAGGAAAGTGGAGTCTGGGGAAGTCTATTGGCCTAGATCGAAAATTGGTTGTCTGACAGGAGGCAGAGAGTCAGGATAAATGGGAGTTTATCAGGTTGGCAGAGAGTGGTAAGTGGGGTGAAGCAGGGGTCAATGTTAGGCCCACAACTGTTCATCATTTACATTGATGACTTGGAGGAGGGGACAAAATGTGGTGTAGCCAAGTTTGCGGATGACACCAAATTGAGTGGAAGAGCAAATTGTAATGAGGATGTGGAGAGTCTGCAGAGGGATATAGTTAAGCTGGATGAGTGGGCAAAGGTCTGGCAGATGGAGTACAATGTTAGTAAGTATCCACTTTGGCAAGAAAAATAAAAGAGCTGAATATTATTTAAATGATGAAAAACTACAGCATGCTGTTGTGCAGATGGACTTGGGAGTGCTTGTGCATGACCCGCAAAAAGTTAGGTTGCAGGTTATTAAGAAGGCAAATGGAATTTTGGCCTTCGTCGCTAGAGGAATTGAATTCAGGAGTTGGGAGGTAATGTTGCAACTGTATAAGGTACTGGTGAGACTGCACCTGGAATACTGTGTCCAGTTCTGGTCTCCATATTTGAGGAAGGATATACTGGCTTTGGAGACGGTCCAGAGGAGGTTTACTAGGTTGATCCCTGGGATGAAGGGGTTGATTTATGATGAAAGATTAAATCGTCTAGGATTGTATTCGCTCGAGTTCAGAAGAATGAGAGGAGATCTTGTAGAAACATATAGGATTATGAAGGTTATGGATAGGATAGATGTAGGAAGGTTTTTTGAGCTGGCCGGGGAAACTAAAATGAGAGGACACAGTCTCAAGATTCGGGGGAGTAGATTTAGGACAGAGATGAGGAAAAATAGTTTTTCCCAGAGAGTAGTGAAAATTTGGAATTCTCTATCCAGGGAAATGGTTGAGGCTGCTTCATTAAACATATTTAAAATTTGGTTAGATAAATTTTTACATGAAAGAGGAATTAGGGGATATGGGGAGAAGGCAGGTAGGAGGTCATAAATTAGATCAGCCATGATCGTATTGAATGGCGGAGCAGGCTCAATGGGCCATTTTTGGCCTACTCCTGTTCCTACTTACTATGTTCCTATGTACATATAAGAATGTAAGATATCGGAGCAGGGGTTAGCATCTGGTCCGCCGAGCATGCACCTCCTTAGATCTGCCCATGGACTCAGCTCCACCCTCCTGCCTTTTCCCCATGACCCTGCTAATGAGGCAGCCTTTATTGATTCCTTGGGCAGAGAATTCCACAGATTCACTGTATGCTGGGAAATGCAGTTCCTCCTCATCTCCATCCTAAATCGACTCCCTCGAATCTTGAGGGCATGTCCCATGGTTCTAGTCTCAACTACCGTCAAGTTTATTGTCATTTGATTGCACAAGTACAACTCGATGAAAGAACTTTCACTGGTCATCAGTGCAAAACATACAGACACATAACCAGACGTAACACACATGTAGGCAAACAGTACAAATGCAAGACAAGTATTCATATCTACAAATAAATAAATATTGTTTTGTAAATATTAGTCCTGGAGGGTCAGTGTGAGCAGTTCCTTTGGTCGTTCAGCATTCTCACTGCCTGTGGGAAGAACCTGTTCCTCAGCCTGGAGGTGCTGACTCTGATGCACCTGTATCTCTTTCCTGAAGGGAGTAGCTGGAAGATGCTATGTGCAGGGTGGAATGATTTTACATGCCCTCTTCAGACAAAGATCCCGGTAAATCATTTCAATTGAGGGGGAGGTGGGGCAAGGGAGACTCCAGTAATATTCTCTGCCCCCTCTTGTCATTCTATGGATTGACTTTCGATCCATTTCTCTCCAGCAACCCTACCACGTGGGATGCTCTCGATAGAGCTTCTCTCGAAGTTTGACATAATGGTGACTGGTAGCCTTGCCCGCTTCAGTCTTCTCAGGAAGTGCAGTCGCTGTTGCACCTTCCTGATAAGTGAGGAGATGTGTGTCCTCAATAGATCACCAAGAACTATCAGTGTAAACAACTCTCCTGTCTTCATCATATCTATCCATTTCATAATTTTAGTTTTCTGTAAGGTGTTCTCTCATTCTTCTGAATTCCAGTCAGTCATGTCCAAGGTGACTCAATCTCTTCTCATAGGCTAACCCCCTCTTCTCCAGGTAGTGTTGAAGAAGCACTTCTGCAGAAGGATTTAGAGAGCTTAGAGGAATGGGTGAGGAAATGGTAGATGGACTACAGTGTTCTTTTCTTTGGCTTGGCTTCGCGGACGAAGATTTATGGAGGGGGTAAAAGTCCACGTCAGCTGCAGGCTCGATTGTGGCTGACAAGTCCGATGCGGGACAGGCAGACACGGTTGCAGCGGTTGCAGGGGAAAATTGGTTGGTTGGTGTTGGGTTTTTCCTCCTTTGTCTTTTGTCAGTGAGGTGGGCTCTGCGGTCTTCTTCAAAGGAGGTTTCTGCCCGCCAAACTGTGAGGCGCCAAGATGCATGGTTTGAGGCGATATCAGCCCACTGGCGGTGGTCAATGTGGCAGGCACCAAGAGATTTCTTTAGGCAGTCCTTGTACCTCTTCTTTGGTGCACCTCTGTCACGGTGGCCAGTGGAGAGCTCGCCATATAACACGATCTTGGGAAGGCGATGGTCCTTCATTCTGGAGACGTGACCCACCCAGCGCAGCTGGATCTTCAGCAGCGTGGACTCGATGCTGTCGACCTCTGCCATCTCGAGTACTTCAATGTTAGGGATGAAGTCGCTCCAATGAATGTTAAGGATGGAGCGGAGACAACGCTGGTGGAAGCGTTCTAGGAGCCGTAGGTGATGCCGGTAGAGGACCCATGATTCGGAGCCGAACAGGAGTGTGGATATGACAACGGCTCTGTATACGCTAATCTTTGTGAGGTTTTTCAGTTGGTTGTTTTTCCAGACTCTTTTGTGTAGTCTTCCAAAGGTGCTATTTGCCTTGGAGAGTCTGTTGTCTATCTCGTTGTCGATCCTTGCATCTGATGAAATGGTGCAGCCGAGATAGGTAAACTGGTTGACCGTTTTGAGTTTTGTGTACCCGATGGAGATGTGGGGGGGCTGGTAGTCATGGTGGGTAGCTGGCTGATGGAGGACCTCCGTTTTCTTCAGGCTGACTTCCAGGCCAAACATTTTGGCAGTTTCCGCAAAACAGGACGTCAAGTGCTGAAGAGCTGGCTCTGAATGGTCAACTAAAGCGGCATCGTCTGCAAAGAGTAGTTCACAGACAAGTTTCTCTTGTGTCTTGGTGTGAGCTTGGAGGCGCCTCAGATTGAAGAGACTGCCATCCGTGCGGTACCGGATGTAAACAGCGTCTTCATTGTTGAGGTCTTTCATGGCTTGGTTCAGCATCATGCTGAAGAAGATTGAAAAGAGTGGTGAATTAGGAAAATGCCTTTTCCTGGATAACCACCACTTTCCGTATTAATTAGGTGTCTGGGCAATCAAGATAGAGAACTGATTTTACAGGTTGCAGTTCAAAATGCAAGAAAAAAATCAGGTGGTCAAGAATAATAGGGTATTTTTCAGTGCAGATTTGAGCAAACTTATTAAATGTTGTAAAGTGTTTAATTCTGCCAAAGCTGTTTGGAAGAAAGGTTATAAATTTGCTCTTTGATATTCTACTATTCTTAAAGTATTTTATGGAGATTTTCAATCCCAGTTTATGAGCGATGATGCTGAAATCTTACATTTGCAAATTCTTTGCCTTGTAATAAACAGAAGGTTTTTCTCAACAATTGAAACCAGCTCAAAAGGAGATGAATGATGAGCAGGTGAGGGAAAGTTGGTTGAAATTGGCAATGATGATGACCTCGTTAACAGAGATTTGGAGGAAGCTTATCACACTTGAAATGATTTATTTACTGTTTTTATTGAAGTCACTACGGCATTAGTCACTTTCTGTATAATTGAGGGAGTAGTACTGTGGTAGAGTACTTTTTTTTGTTGTTGCGTTTTTTTCTGGCTGTTATGGGGTTTCTTTTTCTTTCATTCTTTTTCTATTGAAGAGATGTATCATTTTTTTATATATTGACCATGGATTGGAGTCCCACTCCATGGGGCATGGAGGTTTTTAAGATAAATTAAGATGATGACCAATTTAAATGTTGCTACTTTTAATGTTAATGGGCTCAATGATACAATTAAGAGAAAGAGAGTCTTGGCTTACATTAAAAAGTTGAAAATTGATATTGCTTTATTGTAAGAAACACATTTAACTGAGAACGAACATCAGAAACTAAAAAGAGACTGGGTTATAGGTTCTTCATTTAAATCTAAAGCAAGAGGTGTCACTATTTTGATTAATAAGAAATTATCGGTAAAGTTGGAGTCAGCAATTGAATCAGTTGGTAGACTTTAGTTGTAAATTGTAAAATTTATTTGGAATCATGGACTTTGATGAATATTTATGCTTCTAATGTAGAAGATAAGAAATTTATGTTAGATTTGTTTCTTAATTTGAATCAGGAATATGAAAAAGTTGTGATTGGGGGTGACTTTAATTGGTGTTTCTTTCCATTGTTGGATAAATCTCCAAAAACCATAACGAGGACTAAAATGGCAAAACAGTTAATAATGTTAATGAAAGTTATGAATTTAGTCAATATATGGAGGAGATTAAATCCTAATGAGGAAGGTTTTTTGTTTTATACATCTTAACATGATTCTTATTTTAGAATAGATTTATTTTTGATATCAGCGCAATTACAAGGTCGTGTTGTATCAGCTGAGTATAAGAGTAGAATCATTCTCTTGTCAGATCATTCTCTTATTAATAACATGTACAGCTTTATAAAAGATTGATACTACATATCAATGGAGATTTAATTTTTTGTTGTTAAGTATTTTGTCATTTTTTAAGGGGAAAAAATACAACAATTTTTGAAAATAAATATGGATCCAGTTAATAGTAAATTTGTTTTGTGGGATGCTTTGAAGGGATATTTAAGAGGAAAATTTATTAGTTTTACATCTAAAATTAAGAAACAATATTCATCTGAAGTTAATAAATTGGAGAAGGTGATAGAAATTTTATAAAAAGATTTACAGCATAATTCAACGGAGATTTAAAAAAAAATATTGAAACAGGCAACGTAGGTTCATTCTTTTCCAGATTCTTTTTCTCAGGCAATTATTACGGTTATTCTTAAAAAAAGATCATGTTCCTTTGAAAACTGGATCTTATAGACCTATTTCATTGTTAAATGTTGATTTAAAAAATTGTAATGAAGGTTCTAGCAAATAAATTGGCAAAATGTTTACCAGGTTTGATGAACTTGGATTAGGCTGTATTTATTAAAAATCATTATTTGGCAGACAATATTGTGAAATTGATTTCTTTAATATTTCTCGTGTGGAATCCAACCTACCAATGGTTATATCATTGGATGCAGAAAAGGCATTTGACAGAGTAGAATGGAGTTTTTTTTAATTTGGACCAATATTTATTGGTTGGATTAAGGCTTTATTTAAAAATCAGACTGCTAGAGTTGTGACAGTTATCTTTGCCTTTTACCTTGAATAGACCTACTAGACATGGCTGCCCTTTGGGTCAGATGATAAGGCAAGATAATAATATTAAGTGTATTAAAGTGAAGTCTGATGAATTTAAAATTAACTTATTTGCAGATGATGTTTTGATATATTTAACAGAAACTCAGAATTCTTTAAAATGGTTACATGATAGGTTGGAACAGTATGGTGAAATATTGGGTGATAAAATTAATTGGGGAATTAAGTGAGATCATGCCATTGCTTGAAACAGATTATATTTTTTGTAAACATATTGCTAAATTTAAATGGTCAGATCAAATTAACTATTTAGGTATTAAAGTAGATAGTAATTTTAGTCATTTATATGAATTAATTTATTTACCATTGTTTTATAAAATTAAAAACAATTAGAATTGATGGAAAGATTTACATACTACATTAATAGGTAGAGTTAATTATATTAAGATGAATATTTTTCCTTGGATTCATTATCTTTACCAATCTATTCCTTATAAGATTCCTCAAAAAAAATTTTAAGATTTGAATTCTATTGTAATAAAATTTTTATGGAAGATAAAATGGTAAGGGTATCTTAACAAAATTTAACTTGGAAATATGAATTAGGAGGTTTACAGCTTCTGAATTTTCAAAATTATTACAAAGCAGCACAATTTAAGTTTATTAATAGAATGTTTGATTTGGAAAGTCATTGGTATGAGCAAACATTGAATTATGTCAAATTGGTGAGAAAATGATGGATCATTTTATTTATAAATGGAATTGTAAATTATTACATAATTATAGTTCACCTATTTTGAAACATTTAATAGAATTATGGAATAAAATACATGATGTAATATGTACTCAAGCGAAATTTTCAAGTAAGACACCTTTATATCAGAATAAGCTTTTTCCTTTTATGCTTAATAATCAGTTTTTGAAATTATGGGACCAAAAAGGAATTAAATTTGTACAATATTGTTATGAAGCATGTTATTTTATTTCCTTTCAAAGATTGAAAGAAAAACAAGAATATCATCAAATACTCTTTTTTGTTATTATTGTATAATTTTGGACATGCTTTACAGTTGCCAAGACAATTGAAATTTGAAATTTTGCTTACAGATAGTGGGAAGAAGGGATTTATATCTGAAATGTATTCATTATTAAAGAATAAAATTCCTTAGTTAGATTTGCATAAATCTAGGTTAGAATGGGAAAAAGATTTAGGAATAATAATTTATCAAGATAATTGGAGAAATTTATGTAAAGGCAGTATGACTGTTACGAGCCCAAAGGACTCCAAAACCCAGCAGCAATAGATATTCACCATGACAAATGGTTACTTAAACAAAAGTTGTTTTTAATTATCTTTAAACATGAAAACAGAATCAAACTTTAACTTATCACTATTAATTTAACTAACCCAACTTAACCCTCTTCTAATTCTAAGCGCACATGTATGTAATGTGTGTGTGAAATTTAAGAAAAGTTCTTTGGTTCACAGTTCAATCTCACTTCTCATTCTTCCAAATTCACTGGTTTGTATGAAGTTTACCAGGCTTTGGTGCTTGTAAAGTAAATGGTTACCGCTCAGGAAGGTTCTTGTAGGTTTGCAGAGAGAG
This sequence comes from Narcine bancroftii, assembly GCF_036971445.1. Lineage (NCBI taxonomy): Eukaryota > Metazoa > Chordata > Chondrichthyes > Torpediniformes > Narcinidae > Narcine > Narcine bancroftii. Next base: position 221,754,805 of record NC_091471.1, read on the forward strand.
ATGTGTGGTTCCAGGATTTCCACAACTGAGGTACCACCAATAGTCACCTCATTGTCTTGCTGATGAAACTTGCTCCATCAGGGTTCTCCAGATGATAGCCTCTTTCTTTCAGGCTATCACATAGTTCCTTTCTGTTCCACTTATTCTAAGAGAAACATAAGACAGATGGCACTTCCAGCCAATCGCCTCTCTGGAGCTTCTGTTTCAATTCCAACAAACTTCTCCTGGCTTGTTACAGGTTTTTTTGTGTCACAACCAGTCCAAAACTCCCTTCTGTCTCTCTCTGAGACTCAAACTGCCAGACCTTTCTGTGAAGAGGTATTAGGAGACGCCCTGTCTCTTGCGGTGGCTTTTAAAGACAATAATCCACTAATTCACTTCAATTAACAGCCACTTGTGAAATCTCCATAGCATTCTTCATAATTTATGTAGTCACTATGAATATAAAATCTCCACTATTTCAAATAAGATCTGTTTTAAAGTGTGTATATATGTAACCTTCTCTAATTTTCCCAATTTATCTCCTAAAAACATTGCCAAATATTCCATCACATAACTAAAATTGTTTATGTGAGATATTTGTTAGTTTATTATAATTTTATACATCAATTATATTTAACTCCAGAAAAATTAAAGGGATATAATCTAATTTATGTTTCAGATGTCAGAAAGAAGTAGGTACTTTTTTACATTCTACTTGGTCATGTGAAATGGTAAAAAAACCTTTTTGGAAGCGACAAAGAGTTTTTAGAAGTTAATTTTAAGTTAAATTTTCATTAGATCTATCAGTTTTTTTGTTATGTAATATTAAGAAGTTGAGTTTGGAATTAAGATTAACTAGATTTCAAACTGCATTTGTGAGATTATCTTTGGCTGTAGCCAGAAAATATCTTGCGATTACTTGGGAAAATGAGACTGATTTGAGGATATATAGATGGCAGATGGAACTGACATCTTGTATTCAATTGGGAAAAATAACATATAATTTACATGATAATTATTTTTTTCATAAAACTTAGGGGCCCTTATTTGGATTATATGGGTTTAAAATTTTGAATTCTCCAGCCACATAGTGGTGGTAATTAATTAATGGTAATTAATTAATCAATCATGTTATTGTGGTTTACATCTTTTTTCTTTCTTTTCTTTTGGGGATTAGGTTAGTTGGTATTGGGGGAGGGGTTGGATGGGAGGAGGGTGGGTAGTAGGGGGAGTAGTTTGTTATATAAATGACATGTTTTTTTTTGGATTATATGTATTAATTGTTATTTTGAATGTATCATGGTTTTTAATTAATAAATAAAGTATTTATAAAAAAAAAAGGAATTTGTGTCTGGTGGGTTTTGTGATGTTCTAGGTCCTATCGATAGAAGTGAGGTGGAGATGTTTGGTGTCAGCTGGATAAGTCAAACAAGAAAAACTGTAGATGATGGAAAAGTGAAACAACACACAAAATGCTGGAGGAACTCAGCAGGTCAGGCAACACCCAGAGAAGCTAATAGGCAGTCAACATTCTGTGGGAAAAATGTTGACCCCTCATTGCCTTCCATAGTTGTTGCCTGACCTGCTAAGTTCCTCCAGCTTTTTGTGTGTGGTGCAAGCTGATAAGTTTCCAGCACCTGATAGAATCTATCCCAGGATCCCATTGGAGGCAAAGGGTGAGATTGCTGGGGCCTTGACAGAGACCTTTAGTATGCTTTTGAGCCAGAGTTGAGGACACAGACGATTGGAAAATAACTAATATCACTCCTATGCTCAAGGATAAACTAGGAAAGTATGTGCATTAAGCCTGACATCAAAGATAAATACATTATAGGAGAAAATTATTTCGGGTAACGCTTGGGAAAACATGGAGTTTGAAGAAAAGGTCAGCATGACTTTGGGCTTGATTTGATTGAGTTCATGTGGACATGATGAAAGGAAATGGCAAATGTCGGGCAGTGGATGTTGCTTAAATGGATTTTAGTGAAGCATTTGATAGGTCGCATGATTGGCTGATCCAGTATATTAATTCAGGTGGGATTCTCAATGAGTTTGGAAGTTGGATGCAAGGTTGGTTTGGTCATAAAAATCAGGGGAGTGGGGGGTGTTTTTCTGGCAAGGGGCACTGTTGGAACTGTTTATGATGTATAAAAATGATCTGGATGAAAATGTAGGTTGGCTGATGGCTAAGTTTTCAAATGATATGAACGTTGGTGGAGTTGTGGATAGCAAGAAAGGTTGTCAAAGGGCATAGCAGAATACAGGTGAAGGAATGGCAGATGGAGTTTAATCCTGGTAAGTTTTAGGTTTTGAGTAGAGAACATGGTCAACTTGCTTTCATTGGTCAGGGCATTGAGTATAAAAGTCATGTTTTAACATAGCATAACATAATTACAGCACGGAAACAGGCCATTAGGCCCTTCTAGTCCGCACCGAACCAAACACTCCTCTCTAGTCCCACCTACCTGCACAATGACCATAACCCTCCACCTTCTTCTCATCCATATACCTGTCCAGCTTTTTCTTAAATAATAAAATTGACTCTGCCGCCACTATTTCTCCTAGAAGCTCATTCCACACAGCTACCACTCTCTGAGTGAAGAAGTCACCCTCATGTTACCTCTAAACCTCTGCCCATTAACTCTTAACTCATGTCCTCTTGTTTCAATCTCTCCTACTCTTAACAGAAATAGTCTATCCACATCCACTCTGTCTATCCCTTTCATAATCTTAAATACCTCTATCAAATCCCCTCTCAACCTTCTATGCTCCAAAGAATAAAGACCTAATCTGCCCAATCTCTCCTTGTACTCTAGATGCTTAAACCCAGGTAACATTCTGGTAAATCTTCTCTGCACTCTCTCCACTCTGTTTATATCCTTCCTATAATTAGGCGACCAGAACTGCACACAGAACTCTAAATGAGGCCGCACCAACACCTTATACAATCTCAACATCACTTCCCAACTCCTATATTCCATGCAATGATTAATAAAGGCCAGCATACTAAAAGCCTTCTTCACCACCTTATTCACATGAGTTTCTACCTTCAGGGAACAATGTACCATTACTCCTAAATCCTTCTGCTCTTCTGTATTCATCAATGCTCTCCCATTTACCACGTATGTCCTGTTCTGATTCTTCTTACCAAAATGAAGCACCTCACACTTATCAGCATTAAATTCCATCTGCCATTTTTCAGCCCACTTTTCTAAGCAGCCCAAATCCCTCTGCAATCCTTGAAAATCTTCTTCATTATCCACTATTCCACCTATCTTAGTATCGTCTGCATATTTACTAATCCAATTCACCACCCCATCATCTAGATCATTAATGTATATAACGTACAACAATGGGCCCAATACAGATCCCTGAGGCACACCTGTAGAAGATTTTAAATGGCGACATGTGGAATGTTGTGTGTAGTTCTCTTTTACAAGCAGATTCGCCAAATTGGAATTTATGTTTAAAAAAAACTAAAATCTGATGAATCTGATGGCCAGAGTTACCCGTCCACTATGACCACTTCAGTATTTTTCCTTTGTATAATCACGAACTCAACATCAACTACAGTCTCAGCTTCAAGATGAAGCCTTCAGTGAAGGAGAACAGGGGAGGCAACAACTACAATTCGGAGGGTCAAAGATCGTTACAGTTGGAGAGACATGATTGCCCATGCCAAACAGCAAGGCAACTGAACTAATGAATGTGTAGTTTTGGACACCATACTATATGAAAGATGCGAGACTTTGGAGACACAACGTTGCCTGGATTGGAAATTGTTAGCGATACTTGGGCAAACTTGGACTATTTTCTCTAGTGCCTGAAGGTTGAAGGGCAACTGGATAGAAGTAAATAGAATTATAAGAGGTGTAGATTGGGTAGATCTTATATTTACCAGAGCATGGATTTGAAATGAGAGAGGGAAGTTTGAAAGAGATTTGTGAGGCATGCTTCAGAAGGACTTGGATTACTTCTGCCATGGTGAAAACAAAATAGAGCATAATCGAATTGCTAATTTTCACCACTTCACTCTCTACTTAGCTTTTGAAATGAGTTATTTTTTTTGTTGAAAGGACGACTTTGTAAGTAGCTAAAGAATATGAGGTGGGTTCGAGCTGTGACTATCAACTTGTTGAGTACACATACCCAGGGGTGCAGTGCTCCTGGAGCTCAATGGGAACGCATCTTCTACACCTCAGTGGGTACCTCATGGGGTGGCTCTGGCACCTCCTTGTTGCTGTTTTTGGTGAGCTCCGGCAGCTAGAAAATTAGCACTGCACACACCTGTGAGGAAGGTGCAGTAATCAAGGTTGAATTTGACAAGATTTGGGGCCCATTCATAGACTATGAGCATCATTTGATGACTTCGGCAGGGGTGCTCTGGAGGTTTTCTGTCCGAGTGCCGATACTTGATTCTTGACAAATCATTTGCTGCTGCCATGTTTAGTGGAATGGGTTAGATTAATATGTGGGGGGGGGGGGTCTTTTTTTCCTTTTGTTCTTATTCTTGTTTTTTTTTCTATAACTAGAAGAGATTTGTTATTTAGATAATCACAATGTATATCTCAATATTAGAATATGAGGTGCAATTCTTTATGATATTTAACTTTTTTTGAGAATTAATAAGACACTGTATAATTGATATGTGGCTCATATCCTGTATTGCATTATATAAAAGCTATGTCATTAAATAATATCTAAACAATAGATGTAATATTTCTATCAAATTAATAAAAATGTTTTAAAAGGAAAGAATGGTTCAGTAAACATATCAACCTGATTCCTGCCAACGATTGCTGTCCTTTGACCATTGTTGAAAAGTGTAACTGTTTTGAAATTGTGTGCGTCTGTGAGGACTTGCATAATTTGATTCGCTCCTAAGACTTGTTCATGAAATACACACACTTTGAGGTCTTAAGAACTGGTATTTACAGAAAATAGCGGTTAACTAACTGGCAAGGATTATATATTAAAGGATACAATTGTATATTTAATGAATGATAACTGCACTATTCATCCCTCTTTTAAAATGTGTATTGTTGGAGTAATATGGACCAATTTTGTATGTGTCTTTATAAATCACTCAATATGGTGAAGTATTCAAAACTTACTAAGCTGGGGATTGTTATTTCCATGTCAAGCCAGCTTGATAATGTTATTTGATTTTTTTTCCCCCTCTTTGTCTTAGCATGTCTAATTATTTCTGTTTGTGTTTTGCAGGTAAGTACTGAACATTATTATGAGGAACTGACATGGAAAGATGAGCACCATGTTACAGAAGGTACCTGTTCTATTTTTCTGGTGTACTGAAATGTCAGAGTTATTTTCACCCTTAGATTTCGACATAAACCTAGCTTCCATTCCTTGACCTGTCTTTTCTCAATCAGGTTTGTGGATCAATAAATGAGGTTCAACATACATATATTGCCATTTAAAGTTCAAACATAAAATGTATGCTCATCTTGCATCTTTTGCTGCCCACATTCCCTCTCAGTTGAAGCAAGAGGATGTATATTAAATGCTTAAAATGGGTTCAATCAAATATTTGCATTGTTCCCTAAAATACATGAGCTCCCTACTTTTTTTAGCTTTTTAAATCTCAGAATGCAGGAACATTGTGACCTATAACATTAATGAGCACACTGATTTATGATAATTCAGTGCCATGGTACTGGGTGATCACATGTCATCTCATTGCAGCATATGTTTGCCTTCTGGCTTTGGATAGGTACAGTATGGTTGAACTAGAACAAGTCCAAGCCTGTACAACTTGAATCCAGCTCCAAACTATATGGATATAAACCTGCTTTAGCCTCCTGGTTTTCCTAATTGTATTGAATATTGATGAACTGAGAGATCATAGGATTCCATAATGAACCAAGCCTTTTGAGTTGAATCAACTTGGATAACTTACAGATTTTGGTTCATATTGACATTTCAATATCTTTGAATTCAATACCACAGACAAAAACAAATTTTTAAATTAATTTCTGTAATTTAAGTTCTTTTTGGGTTGACGTTCAGTGCTATTACAGCCATGCCCACATTCCCTCTCAGTTGACGCAAGAGGAAATATATTAAATGCTTAAAATGGGTTCAATCAAATATTTTAATAAACAATTCAACTAAATATCATTTGAAAGCATATGAGCCACATGATTGACCGAGGAAATCTGGACATGCTTGTTCAAGGATGGTCACGACCTTGTGACTGTTTTTCTACATTCAATTTCTTGAAAAAGGGATTTGTAGAACTTGGATGGTATTGGATTAATTATTAAATGCATGTTTTGGCAGACCTTGCTTTGATCTTGGTCTTGAGTTCATTAGATCGATTAGAAATTATTGGTCCTGAAAAGCTGCAGCATCTCACAGCATGAACTCACTACTTGGCATTCACCTGCTGAAGTTAATCAAATGTCCCCATTGTAAATTAAGTGAGGTGAAAGAAGAAAGGAATGGGAAAAACACCACTCAACATATACAGGTCTCCTTTGGTCTCTTGTATTAAGGAAAAATCAAGATACATTTGAAAAGAGCAATGGGTCAGTGCTAATTGCTGCTGCTTTCCAATCAATTGACAAGGTTTTGCTAAAATTGAAGGGACCTTTGCTTTGCTTTCCATCTGGAGATTTTATTGTCCATGCTCATCTTTTTAAAATGACATTTCTGATGAGGAAGTTTATTTTCAGCTGATACTTGCACAAGACACCATTTCCTTCCTTTAATATTGTAATTTGATTACAAGAAAAGCTCAGTGTGACCATGTATGGCTTGGATTTGTCTGATTTAAAGTGCAACACTAGCTTTCTGTTATTAATAACTCACACTTTTAAGTTTGTCAGGCAGTGATGTACCAGAAAAAAAACCATTCAGCCTTAGCTCAGCTATATCTTCGATTGGCCTCCAGGCCCATTCTCCAAATAGTGATAGTTGCATTCAATGACCTCCTGATGGTGCGATAATGCTTGAGAATACTATTCGTATCAGTAGGTGTAATATATTTATATTACTGGACAAACAATCCAGAAGCTTGATAATAATTTAAAGAGTGAGCTCAAATTCACAGCAATAGTGGAGTTACTTACTTTATTAACTAAATAATCCAAATTAGTGTTTAAATATCTAATGTATAATGGAAATCATAAAGCTTCTTGATTGGTTTTAAAGATCCTTCTGATCCACTTCTGTCCTCTGAAGATTATCTGAACTCTTGAAATAAATTTGTAAGATCAGGTTAGTATATTTGACTTTATCTTTAAACTGTGAAATGCCACCCTATTCAAGCTTAGTTGACAATGAACTGGAAGTGCTTTGCCATCTGGCAGAAATTAATGTTCAACAATTGTGCCACAGACTGTAACATACACAACAGGAACTTTGCAGGTATTCTGTGAGCTGAATGACAGAAGGAATCTTATTGGGCTGCCAATGTGATGTTGCCTTTCTCGCCAAAAATTAATGCCTACTTCCAGCCTGTTTGCATGGATAAGGTAGATGGAAAGCAGCAGTGGTGAGATTTTAGGTCCTTAGAATGTGGCAATACTGACAATAAATAAAAGGGTAAATTGGCACACGTTGCTGAAGTTAATTCAACATTCAATTCATTCCGGCTGAGTTTCTCCAGCATTTCGGTGTGTTTTTACTACAATCACAGCGTTTTTAACAAAGTTAATTCAACCTTCCTTCACCATCTCCCATGCCACATAGTTTATCTTCCTCCCGTAATTTTTGTATCCCCCATTTCCCCAACCACCATTATGTGACTAAGCAGTCAACCAGGCTGCACTGAGTTCACCAGTGTCATTTCATGGTTGGCAGCCAGGACATGTGCACAGCTTATTCTGTTGGCCTGCTGTTCATGATTCTTTCATTTTTTTTTTGGTAAGCACCCTGCCACCCAGAACTCTTGCCCAGCTATTCAGAGTGTTCTTCAGTTACGATTCAAAGAAAACTTTGAACGAGGAAGAGAGCTTTGAAAACTCCCAAAAAGTCTCACCAATATCCCCTTCAGAACAAACCATTTATGGTCATTAGAGTTTCTCTATGCAGCATGGTAGACACCTATTCACGTGATTGACAGCGAGTAAGGATGTTAGCTGCTTCACCTATTCCACAACGAGGACGGTGACCAAGACTTCAAAGCGTAGGAATCCTAACAGCTCATAGAAAATAAAATCAAAATCTCTTTTCTGAAGTCGTCTTGAGTTAGCGATGGCCTTGAGACCAAATGTAGCCGTAATATCATTCACTGTGGTGCTTTAAAGAATTTTTGCTTTATTGAGAATGTAAAGCTTTTGATGACTATTATGGATTTGCATTTATATGATGTAGCTTCTCCTTTCCCATAGTAAGGTGCAAACTTTCATTTTTAGCTGTTATGCTTTAACATGGAGACCAGGGCATAAAGTTCTTCTTTGATGTCTGAAGTGTTACTTGTGACTTCATTGTTCGAACAATTCATATATCTCAAACCCTCTGTTGGTCTGAAATATATTCCATAGTCGTTGCGCTTGTGTGTAATCTGTAACTGATGGATGAAAGAATTCTGTTTGTGCACCTGCGATCAAGCAGTAGAAATTGGGATTATTTCACTGGGAATTTCATGGAACTATAGCATCATGGATGAAAAATACACAGGGACATGAAATGCTAAAATATTCCTCCATGAAACTTGGTAGGAATGGTCAATCAGCCCCTTAAGCTTGTTCTGCTTTTTGATTTAGATCTTGACAGAAATGTATTTTACCTTCACATTACCTGTTCTTGTATTCCTTTTGTGGATCTTGATTAAATCGATACAATCTCAGTTTGGAAATGTTCAAATGGCCAAACGTTACTAACATTTTTTGAAAGAAGTATGCGCTACTTTTGAACAATCTGAGCAATTTGGATAGAGCTTCTAACAACAATATGCCAATAATTGAGAGTGTCTTTGAAGTTTATGTCTTTGTTTGGCAGGACAGCAGATATTTTTTACTTTCTCCCTTTCCTGAAGACCAATGCCAAGAAATTGTAGCCGGTGGTAAGCAGGCAATACTTGCTATTGTGCTAAAATATGTCACCTCTCGAGTTGGTCTGATATTCATTAATTATGGCTATTGGGGAAGTATGTGGGAAGGAAAGTGGAGGGGCCAGGACAAGCTAGCCTTACAAAGCCGCAAAAAAACCTGGTTAAACTGGCTGTAAAAGCTGCGGGGTGGGGGGTCTGGAATAAAAGAGTATTTTTGAGTTATTTGCTCATTCATAAACATTGCAAATAGTTTGAAATAATATAATAATTTTAGTGCTTTTCGATTTTTTTTTTTTAAACAACTGATGTAAGTCCTGGAAAATTGCCACAACCCTGTTTCATTATTGGAACTGCTGAAAAATGCCACGTAAAACTTGGGAGTATGGTGCAGAGTTTCCAAAGTTGTAGTCAGTTGCATAGCAAAGAGTTGGTAGCTTCCAGGCTGACTGAAGACATTTTCTGACAGAATTTGGACAATTTAGATCAACATGCCACATGCACTGGGCAAAGCAACATGAATTTTGGGAGGCTGATTAATGCAAATCCCAATTCAGCCACATGCATGGTCACTTCCAAAGAGGATGGTTTGCAAATAGAAGTCACAAATCACCGATGAATGAAACATCTCGGCATTTGTGAATGGTGGGTAGGTTGAAAAGTTACCCACCATTCACAATGCAAACAAGACTAGAATCTGGGATGGTTGTGGAGAAGGCAGCCATGAGGTGTCATGATCCTCTGCAGCTCCTCTGTTGAGTGGACTCCCACAGTGCTGTTAGAAAGGACATTTCAGGACCATCAGAAACAGAGTTCCAGGTCAGACCGTGTATTTGGAGGGATAGAATGCGCCCTGCCTCTGTTGGTGTTCCTGTGCACCTTCTGTCTGATTACTTCTTGATGTAGATGTTGTGTTTGGAAGGTGCCTGTGGCTGAATAGGAAATGAATGTTCAGGGCGATTTGAAAGGATGCCAGCTGAGCAATCTGCTTTGTCCTGAATAGCTTCTTATTTCCTGAATTGGATTCTAACTGCCAATCGAAGTATCTTAACAAATGCCTTTCTTGGAGACAATCCCTGCTGAAAAGAGAGTAATTTAGATCTTCAATTGTTTAATGCTTTTTTTCTAATTTCATTGCTACACATTTGAAAATGGATTTTGTGAGTGAAATATCGTAATGGCCATTTCGGGATTATTTCAATTTTTTTCAATTTAGACCAGGCATTTCCTGGCATGAGTTGTGTATTTGTGAAAAGCTCTGCACCTACTAATTACTCCTTCGCCCTGAATCTACCTTTTGATCATCAACTTCTGTGATGGAACCCCCCTACCCCCCACCCAACCCCAACCTTGCTCTCAGTAGGGCTCTGAACTCCTGGTTAGATGCAGCATTCCCTGGCTCCTGAATGTGCCTCTCACCATCAGCCTCTTGAATTGCTCCACGTCCTGATCCTAAATAACTTGGACTTGGTCGTTAGAGGAGGATAGGTTGTAGGAATAACTAATGGAGGAATGGAATTGCTTCATGAGCTGCCATAGATTCGATGTGATGGAATGTCCTCTTGTTGTCTCAAAGAAATATGGTGACCCGAGATTTTCTTAAAAGCCGAGGAGGCCTTTCAACCACTGAGAATGTAGAAATTCAAATCAGTCCCAGTCCCTCACTCTTTCCCCAGTAACTTTCTATCTTACACTTCTTTCACCTCCCTCCCTGATGTTCTTGCCATTGCTATGGGCTCAAAGGACCCATAAACCCAGCAGCAATAGATATTGACCAAGACAAATGGTTACTGCTCAGGTTGGTTCTTGTCGGTTTTCAGAGAGAGATTTGTTGATCCAGGGCATCTGCAACTGATGTACTTTCATCAGTCACCTCAGTGTCTTGCTGATGAAACTTGCCCCGCCAGAGTTCTCCAGATGATAACCTCTTTCTTTCAGGTCACCACAGAGTTCCTTTTTGTTTACCTTATTCCATGTGAAACATTAGACAGCCAGTCCTCTCTTATTGCATGAACCACAAGGGCTTTGACCAGGCCATCTTCCAAATGGTATTTCCATAAGCTTCCAGTCCTGTTCCAGTCTCTCTCTCTCTCTCTCTCTCTCTCTCTGAGAGAAAGCCTGTTTGACTCTCTACTTGCAAAACCACATGACTCTCTCTTAGAACATCTCTGGACAGAAGCAACTCTGACAAGTTCTTTCATCTGTTGCCTTTTTGTAAACAACAATCAATTAGTGAAATCTCTTGAGCATTCTTCAAAGCTCTGAGGCCCGGATATATCTAGTATTAGCAGAGCTCCGGTATTTTAAATAAGATCTGTTTTAAAGTGTTTGTATGTAACCTACCCTAACAAATCTTTCCCAATTTATCTCCCAAAAACATATCTATATACTCTGTCACACTGTATTTATTTCTTTACCTTTGACAATAGGCAAGCTTTGCAATAACTTGAAGGAACCATCATTTAGTTTATAAATTCAGGAACCAGTTTGATTTGAATCCAAAAGTTAGTATTCTTTATGACATCTGGTTCATCTGCCTTGGTTGCCAAAGTATTAATAAAGTTATCGGGTGACACAGTTAGTGTCGCAGTTAGTGCAAAGCTGTTACAGCACCAGCGACCCAAATAAATCCACTCTCTGTAAGACGTTTGTAAATTCTCCCCGTGACCAAGTGGAATTCCTCTGGGTGATCTGGTTTCCTCCCACATGCCAAAGACATGCAAGTTGAGGAGGTTAATTGGTAACATGGGTATATTTGGTTGGCGCAGGCTTGTGAGACACTTAAGTCTATTACCAGTGCTGCAACTCCAAATTAAGATCAAATTAAAGAACACTGAACTATTTTGTTCCTTTTTGTGCTCCATTGTCAAGCACCTATCGTCACTTGTGTCTCAATTCTTTGACTTTATCGTCACAAACATATTTCTCCAGATTAAACCCCAACAAAACTCTCAAGGACACATTCCCGCCGCTGGCACCAAATAATGCTCTTGAAAGGTGTTCAAGATTCAAGATTCTTTTATTGTCACATAATAAAGCAGAATATTTCCTTAAGTCAACCGTAAGGCAGATAAAGATTTGGCATCAGGAGAACTTGCCTGGCGCCCCTTACAGCCAGAGAAAGAGAACTAAGAGAGAGTCGTTTCCCCATCCCCTCCCCAGAGCCACTGAGTATCCATGGATTCACCTCTAACGGTCCCACAGCCTTCAGTCCAAACCATCAGCATCCTGGGCTCCAGATCCAAACCTGACACAAACAGGAAGCCTTCAGTGCTGTTGGCACCCTCTTGCATCTCTATTCTAACACCTGGTTCCTCTTCAGCCAGTCTCCACCAGTGCACAGCCTGGCATCCTTCTAATTCCCAGCTTTCAAAGTGCTCAGCGGGATGCTGACCACTTTCTGGTTTGCAGCCAGGTCAAGAAGACAATCCTATCTGTCAGGGCTATATCCACAACACAGATCTGTTAGTTTTTAGCGAATACCAATGACAACTCCAATGACTGGTTGAAGCTTCACTTAAGTGGTGTGATCTCAGTGACTACATGAGCTCCAAGCCCAAAGGCACTATTAACATCAAGATAAATCAGGAATGGAATTAAATAGGCACCAGGAGCTATTCCAGTGATGAGAGGTTGCAACTATGCGGACATACCCAGACATCAGCTGACATAGGCAAATGCTAGTAGCATGGTGACCATTCAAAACAGGACAATCACAGAGAAACTGCAAACAACGAGAGCATTTCTGAGAACATTAATCAGAGGTGGACTTCAGGTAACATTCTCTAATGCACCCATCATGGGCATAAAACAGCAACTGGTCTTATGGTAAATTATCGGCAAGCAAAGTTCAGAAAAATCGGGGAGAACCCAGCAAATGAAAAGTGCTGGGAAGGATAGGATTCCAGTAAAAGTTTCTTCATCCTCCCCTGTCTCTGCTGAAAGGAGGTTGCAGCTTCACGGGATGTGGGGCTTGGTTATAGTCAAAGTATGTGATGCACCCGCAAGCTTCCACAAATCCCGGTGACGCTGCCCACCCGATCACTGAGGCTGATGTGGAGGGAAACTTCAGGAGGTTAAATCCTTGGCAAGTGTCCAGCTCAGACAGTGTACCTGGATGCATCCCTATAACCTGCATGGACCAACCTGCTGGAGTTTTTGCAGACATTTTCAACCTCTTGATGCTATGGTCTGATGTCCCCATCTCAGATGCTGAAGAAGAACAAGGTGATCTGGAGGCATTAATCTCCTCTGTAATAAAGTGTTAGAGGGATTGGCTATAGAACAAATTAATTACTGCCTCAGAAAAGGCTTGGACCCATTTCAATTCCACTACCATCACAACAAATCTACAGTAGATGCTATCTTGCTGGACCTCCACTCTGCATTAGGTCACAAGAAAGTCCAAGGCAGGCTGATCAATGACCACAGCTTGCTGTTTAACACCACCATTACCTGCAAAACTTATAGTCAAACTTGAGATCTGGAACTCTCTCCTTCTGCAACTGGATTCTTGATTTCTTCATAAGCAAACCCCAATCTGTGCAGATTTGTAAATGTCCATATTGACCATTAACATGGGCAACTTGTACTTTGACCCCTGCTCTATCCCCTCTTGACCACAAGTTTGACTCTAATGCAATCTGTAAAGTTTCTTACACCACCACCATCGTTTGTCGAATAACAGGTAATGTTTGTTCAGAATATAGAATGAAGATTGAGAATCTGGTTTTGTGGTGCCCAAATAACAAGAACAAGGAGCTTATTATGGACTTTAGGAAGGGAGGCTAAAGGACCAGGCACCTGTCCTCATTGACGGAACAGCTATGGAAAGGATTAGTACCGTCCAGTTTCTGGGAGTCCATATATCAAAGGACCTCTCCTGGAACTATCATCTCCAAGGAACTGTGAAGCACATCAAAAAGTCTAAAGAGACTTAGCATGTCGGTGAACACTCTTTAAAATCTTCTGCAGGTGTGCTGCGCAAGGTATATAGACTTAGGTAGACTACGAACTGATTTTGAAACTTGAGGGCCCAGGAACACAGAAGGCGACAGAAAGTGGCCAACCCAGCCAAGTCCATCACAGGCACTGACCTCCCATCCACTGCCTCAAGAAGGCAACCAACATCAAAAAGGACCGCCATCACCCTGTCACAATTTCTTCTTTCTGCTCCCTTTAGGCCGAAAGTTCAGAAGCCAGAAGTCCATCACCTCGAGGTTCAGTAGCAGTTTCTATGAAAACAGACATCAGGTTCTCAAACCTCCCCCGTGAAAACTGTCACAACACTAATCAGGGTCACAAAAAGCGTGTGATTGGATAACTAACTGAGCACACGGCAGTCAGTGTTGTTAATGATACGATTTGAGCATAAAGTTGGAAGGAGAGAATCACAAGTTCTGACACTCCTGGGTCACAACCTGCTTCCTACACGTTCACACTCGCCAGGCAATAGCTTGGCAAGTTCACTCTGAGGAAAGTAAGAACGAGCCTCTGGGGAAAATACAAATTTCGATGCCCATACCTTTGCTCTGAAACCACAGAGGAAACTTAGCATGCTGCTTGTCATTGTGGTCAACTGGGAAGGCAGCTGCTCTGGACAATAGTCAGTTGAACCAAAAACAATGGTTCAAGGGTAAAACAAATAGTGAAGAGAAGCAAAGGCCATGTGCATGGGAGAACCAAGCCTGTAGGAAGCACTAACACCAAATGAGCATAGCTGAGTCCCCCTTCAAGTGCAGCAGATACATCAGGGACTGCCAGACCCTTGCAAACATCTTACAAATGCTCAGCTCTGATGCTCAGCACTATCTTTGGCACCCCAGGACTCCATTCAACGTTTATGGGCCCCCTTCCAAGACAATTTCATATTCAAACTATCAACTCACGTTCATCCGCTCCTGTCAAATCGGCCGGTCGTGAGGGTCCTTGTCAAACAACTTCCATTGCTCCATGTAGACAACATGCCCTACCCTCCTCAAATCAAATGGGTAAGATGTGGGTAAAATGCCATGTTGACTCTCCCTAATCTGTGCATGACTTGAACAAATCTTATCCCTTAGCATCCTTTCCAATAGTTTCCTGAACACTGGCATGAATCTTAACTGGTCCATAATTTCCTGGATTATCATTTTTTCTCCCTCTTCTTGAATAAAGGCACATCATTAGCCACTTTGCAGTCCTCAGGGCCCACTTCCATCGATCATGTGGATACAAAGGCCGTAACTTCTCTCAATGACTGGAGATATATCCCATCTCGTCCAGGAGACGTGTCTTCTTTCATGTTACTCAAAAGTCCAAATCCCACCTCTTTCTGAATCTCACAATGCCCTAACACTGAGCCTTCTCCCAGTTTTGCTCTCTTGTCACTGTCCATGTCCTCTCCTTGGTAAACACCAATGCAAAGTACTCATTTAATACCTCGCCAGCATCTTCTGACTTCAAGCACAAATTCCCTCCCTTGCTCTTGTGTGGTTCTATTCTATCCCTAGTCATCCATTTTTTCAATGTCAGTATAAAATGTCTTGGTATTTTCCTTAATCCTGCACACCAAAGAGAGTTTATAAAACCCTTTTGGCATATTCCAAATTCTCAGTTTGAGCTCTATTCTGCAATCTTTATATTTGTCCAGAACCTTGCCTGATTGTTGTTTTCCTGAACTTTGCATCTGCCTCGTTTTTCTTCTTGACTAAGTTTATGACCTGTCCCATCTTCCAAGGTCCTCTTGCTGTCCTCACCCTTCCTTCATTTTGGAACACACCGGACTGGACTCAAATCGGTTGGTCCCAAAACAACTGCCATCTGTCAGTTATGGGCTTGCCTGATAATGGCGGCCCCTAAGTCCTGTCTAATCATGCCATAATTTGCATCCCTGAATTTAGTGCTTTACAAGGCCCAAGCTTATTCTTGTCCATAACCTTATTGAAAGTTAAGGAAGAGAGATCACTATTCTCAAAATTTAAAATTTAAATCGAGAGATACAGCACGGTAACAGGCTCTTCCGGCCTGTGTGTCTGTGCCACCCAAATACAACAATTAACCCAAAACCACCGTATGTTTTTGGAGGGTGGGAGGAAACTGGAGTACCCAGAAGAAATCCAAATAGATATGTGGAGAATGTACAAACTCATTGCAGATGGCACTAGATCTGAAACCACTGGAACTGTTGTAGCATTCCCTCAATGAAACTCTGATCACCTGGCCAGGGCTCATTTACCAATACATGGTCTAATATGGCTCCCTTCCTGATTGGGCTATCTATATGCTGCTTCAGAAACTCTTGGATGAAATTCTGCACATCTAAGCCTGTGATACAAAAGACAACCCAGTCAATGTTTGAGAAATCAAAGTTTCCCACCAAGTTAGTGCAATGCTGTTACGGCACCAGCAATCAGAGACTGGGGTTCAAATCTCACATTATCTATAAGGAGTTTGCACATTCTTCCTGTGAAACCAGCTGCTCCACTTTCCTCCCACCATTCAAAATATACAGTGGGGGGGGGGGGTTGTAGGTCAATTGGGTGTAATCGGGCGGCACGGGCTCGTGGGCTGAAAGGGCCTGTTGCAGTGTATGTCTAAATTTAAAATTTTCAACTTTTCATAATTTATCGATACATAGGTACCTCCACCTCCTGGTCGCTATTGGAAGGCTCATAGAATGTAGCTTTATCAGAAGATAGAACAGAAAGCACAGTGCTGTCCTTTCAGCCCACAGTGTTGCGTTGCCCCATGCAAATCATCTCCACAACAATCTAACCCTTCCCTACCTCACACACATAATCCTTAATGTTTCTTACATCAATGTACCTATCTAAGATTCTTTTGAATGTCCCTATTGTTCCAGTCTCTAGCACTACCCCCCAGTAATGCATTCCAGGCACCCACCACTTTGTAACAAAAAAACGTACCTCTGACATTTCCCAGAAATGTTCCTCCACTCGCCTAAATCAGATACCTCTGGTACCATTAAAAACATGCTGGCCATCCACCCTATCTCTTACCCCTTGTAATTTTATATACCATATATGCTGTTGTAAAAAAACTTTAAAATTTCACCTTAAAATGGGGTCACCCTGTACAAATGAACTAAAATTCATATCTTGATGATGAAGTCGTAACATCACCGCCATCTTCCTGCCAGCTGAAGCAATCTCATGCATGCCCCACTAGTTATTTGGGAAGTCTCAGCACTCCCCCACGTGATCCATCTGCCAGGTACGACTGTTGTCAGCTCTGTACAGACTTTAAACGGCCTGTTACAGGAGCTGACAGTGGTTTATTTTAAAATATCAAAATAAAATGTAAACCTTTAGATCAGTGGTGAAGACCAGAAAACGTTTGAAAACCACTGTTTGAATCGTACCTAATTGACTTGTTATGTGCAGGGTTTCATAACTCCAAAGGAAATGAGCTAAAGATAATTTTTCTCACTCAAAATATTTCAGTAACAATTATGTCTAGAGCAGTGGTTTTCAACTTTTTGTTCCCTCTCACATACCACCTTTAATAATCCTAAAATGATAAGAAGACAAAATGACGATCCAGTATGTAAAAGTAGATAACACATTTTTTTTGTTTATTTTCATTGTGTGATGATGTTGTTTAATGGTTTTATTGTATTGTATATGTTGAATGTTTATTGGTTTTGGAGGGGGGAGGGAAGGTAGGGGGGAGAAAAGGGGAGAAAATGCCACTGTGTATATTTAAGAGGGAAATGTTTGTATGTATTTTGGTTGATATGGTTCACAGTGTGAAAAATAAAAAAAATTATTAAAAAAAAATAATCCCTTACTAATCACAGAGCACTGATGGCATAGGGATAAATCAAAGTGGATGTGAGTGGGAAAGAATAATTTTGAAAACCACTGCTTTAGATGATAATTTGTTATTAAAATATTGTGATTTGCTTTTAACAGCAGTCACTGGTCAGTGGCAAGTACCAGATTTGGGGTAGCCTTATACAAAGGGTAACACTCAAAGCTAACAATTTAGGTGGAAATTCCAGGGTCATCCTACACACAAGTTTTCCTGTGCAACATCATATATGATACCTCTGTTAAGCCAACTCTCATTCTTTGTTGATTGAAATAGAAAAGCCCTGGATCTGTCATCTTTGTTTCATAAGACATCTTCTACAAACAGGCGACATCCTAGTAAATCTCCTCTGAATCCTCTCTAAAACATTTACATCCTTCCTGTAATGGGGCAACCAGAACTGATCGCAATACTCCAAATGTTTTATAGAGCTGCAACATTACCTCATGGCAATCCCCTGACTCGTGAAGGTCAGCCCT
Organism: Narcine bancroftii; assembly: GCF_036971445.1. NCBI lineage: Eukaryota > Metazoa > Chordata > Chondrichthyes > Torpediniformes > Narcinidae > Narcine > Narcine bancroftii. The sequence continues at coordinate 221,773,093 of NC_091471.1, forward strand.
CCCCAGCCCTTCTTAACTACCTGATCAACTTGTGCAGAAAACTATGGACTTGGAACTGAAGATTCTCTGCTCTTCCACTTGGTTAAGAATCCTGATATTATCTACATATTCTTCCTTCAAGTTCAACCTTCCAAAATGCATCACTTCACACTTAACTGGATTGAACTCCATCTGCCACTTCTCTGCCCAACTCTGCACCCTGTCTACATCCTGTTGTAACATATGACAATCTTCTTCACTATCGCAACAGCTATCCCTGAGAAGACTCTGCTTGCTTGTACTTTCTTGCTGCCCTTGCATGGTCTCTTCTATTTTCTTGAATACAGTCAACTAGATCCCTAAGTGTATGAACATTTGTAGCAAGTTCTCTGACTTGTCATTTCAGTCTTTTGGAAACAAAGGCTCTGCATAAACCATCCTCCAGTTTTCTGGCTCCTCACCCATGCTTAAGGATTATGCAAATATCTACACCAGGGCTCCTGAAATTTCTTCTGCATGACATCCTCGGATACACTTGATCAGGCCCTAGGGATTTCTCTGCTTTTATGTGTTTTAAAACTTGCAGCACTTCCTCTTCAAGACATCACTATTCTCTGAACTTCCCAGCATTCACACTTTCCCCTTTGTAAAGGCAGATGAGAAATGCACATTTCTATCTCGCCTGTCTCATGTGGTTTCACACAGTTGATCGCTTTGATCTTTAAGTGGCCCTCTTCTCTCTGAGTTTGGAGCTTGCAACCTGCTTTTGTGGCTCTCTGAATGCCATGACCTTTAGGAAGTTCACAAGGTTTTCCTTTGCTGGCTGAACCTTTATCCTACCGACATCACCGATTGTAGCTTTCTTCCCACATTGTGATTCCAGTGCATTAATAACTTGCCTCCCTTTGCTTCATTATCAGAAAGGGTTTAAATAGAAAATAGCATCTTATCAGTTATGACAGAATGGTGACATATCTGGTGTCCTCACTGTTCAGGAGGTGAGCAAACTAATAATCTGGAAAGAACATTAATAAATCAAACCATTTTTGCACTGGTAAATCCTCTCTTGTGTCTTTCATATGCCATCTGCTGAAGATCTCTGGCATTACGAGAAGAGGACATAGATAAGGACTATTCAGAAATAGTTTTATTACTCCGTCATTTAATATAGGTTCCAATGATCTGTAATTCATTAAATATTAATTTTCAAATGATATTGTTACATTTTAATATTTTGTGGGAAATTAGAATTTCAAGGAAAATTTGCAGCTAATATCTGGAGAGAAAGAGAGATTCATAAGTGGGCCTGTTATTAGGCCTTACTGCCTCAACATTCAGGTTTTTCTGACAGTGTTAATATTAATTTTAAGATGTTTGGTTATTGAGGGTTCATTGTATGTTACCTATTATGCAGCCAAGAGTCCTTTAACACTTCTATTAGCTTTTGGGGCAACCTGATCAAGTAAAACATTATGGAATAGTAAACAGGCCCTTCAGCCCTTCTAGTCTCCACCAACTATTACTCTGCCTTGTCCCATTGCCCTCCACGAACCTGTCCTTTTTTTTAAATGTTAAGATTGATACACAAAAATGGAGCAAATATCTATGTTTTCTGCAGGGTGGGGGGGGGGGGGGGGAACTAGTGGTGGTAAATCATATTGTAGCGTGAATAAAAGCTCTCACTGCTGAGAGTAGGATCTCACAGTAGTCTTCAGAAGGGTTCTGGGGTTAGGCGGGAAACCAGGGTTATATGTGAACAGATTTACCTTTCGAACCCTATCTCTAGTACTCTTTTCCCAGCTCTGTTATTTCTTTCTCCAGACCATTAACATTTGCCATGTGTTCCTTCTGTATTTTTTTTAGTTTATGAAATTATCTGTCCACTTAAAAAAGCCTTGAGTGTGTCCCATATTTAAAAAAAACAATTAATTTCACTAAACAATTCTATTTGTTCCCTTATATGTCCTTCTCAACAGTGTAGAATTAAGACGTTATCTGTAAACACTCATTTTTCTGGCGTCATTATTACTAGAGTCAGCTGTGCATGATCAGAGAGCAATCTAGTCAGATACTCCGTTTTGACCACTGTTTTCCATATGTGCAGGCATAAAAAATATAACTTTTCTTGTATAAGAGTTGTGAACCTTTGCGTAGAATGAATATTCTCTCGCCCTGGGGTGTGACTGTCTACTTATATCTATCAGATTTAAATCCTTCATAAAAGGAAGTAGTAACTTTTGCAGTTTTTGCATTGGTTACTGTCTTCACTGATTTATCATGGATGGTGTCCAAGCAAAAATTAAAATCTGCCCCAACCAGGACATTTTGTCTTCCTTCCACTGTTTTAAGAAGACATTCTGCAAAAGCATATTTAAGAGGTCAAATAATAAGTTGTTTGGCTAAAATGAAAAAGGCATATATAAAAGAGACAAATCAGTTAGAACAAGGTGTAGGTAAATTAGAAAAGGATTTACAAAATAATCCTTCTGAAGTAAAAATAAAACAATTAATTAATAAAAAATCTCCAATGTTCAGATATATAGAACTGAAAAATTAATTCAAAGAACAAAACAGATATTATGAATTAGGTGAAAAGGATCATTAGGTGTTAGCATGGTATTTTGAAAGCAGAACAGACATCTAGAGTGATTAATGCAATTTTAAAAAAAGTTTGGGGTTTTTTACGTATAAACCAAAAGAAATATTTAAGGGATTTTATTCTGAATTATCAATCGGAATTATTGCATGATGAAAATAAGATTAATGTTTTTATCTCAAATAACTTTACCTAGTTTAAATGATCAGGAACAAAAAAAAAATTAAATTTAGTATTTACTGCAAGGGAAATTAGTGAGGTGATGAGTCCACGACAAAACAATAAATCACCATAAGAAGATGGATTTCATGTAGAATTTTATAAGAAGGATATTTTAATATATCCATTTATGGAGGTGTTAATTCAAGCTATGGAGATACATACCAGAATCCTTTTCACTGCAATTATTACAGTAATACCAAAGAAAGATAGAGATTTAATGAGACCAGTATCTTATAGACCAGAGGCTCTCAACCTTTTTCTTTCCACTTCCATACCACTTTAAGTAATACCTATGCCATCAGTGATCTGTGATTAGTAAGAGATTACTTAAAGTGGGATGTGAGTGGAAAGAAAAACGTTGAGAACCACTGAGCTAGAACATGTATTGCTATAACTTGGAAGTTGGGTATTGATTTGGAAATAGATGGATTGCTTGCAGAATTTTGGAGTTGTATTCCACTTAAGAAAATTACTTATAATTTAAGAGATAAATATCAAACATCTTGGAAAATATGGTGTCCATATTTACAAAATTTGGGTATTAATATTTAAATGAATCTTGAACATTCCCTTTCTCTTATAGGAGATATAAGATATCAAAAAGTTGTGTTTCTCTTCTGTATTTTTTTTCTTGCATTTGCAGGGGATTGAGGAAGGAGGGTGGAGGAGTAGTGGGGGTTTCTTCTATTTTACTTTATTTTCTTACTTTTTATATATAAAAATACACATATCTCATATGTATTGCAATTGAATTTGAAATATTGTAAACATTTATTTTGAGGTTTTAAATTAAAAAAAAGAAGACATTCTGCATAAAGGATTCATCATCAAAATAGTCCAGGATTTCGCGTATATCCGACAATGTGCCATTATACATCTTTATGCTGAATCAATTCATGTGTCCTCAACCAACACCAGTATATTTTTGTTAATTCCATTTGCCACTCTCATCCTTGCTTTGAAGTTGAAAGAAGACAAAGTGACTTGTCCCACCAGTCCCTTTTTAAATTGTTATGTTCCAATTTTATAAGGTGCGTTTCCTGTAGGAAAACTATGTACACCTTTAATTTTTTAAAGTCAAGACCATTTTTTTCTTTATTCCTTTCAAGCCATCAACATTATAACTTATACATTTTAACATTTTACTCATGTTAGTACTTATGCATATCAAGCTCTACCATATAATGCTTTTTAAAAAATTTATTTATAAATTTTAAAACCACAATTACAATTATTAATAATAAATTGAAAAAAATGATACATGTGTGGTGAATGTATATGTGTATGTATGTATATATATGTATGTATATATATATATGTATGTATATATATATGTATGTGTATATATATATGTATGTATATATATATGTATGTATATATATGAATATGTATATATATATGTATGTATATATATGAATATATATATATATATGTATGTATATATATGAATATATATATATATATGTATGTATATATATGAATATATATATATATATGTATATATATATGAATATATATATGTATATATATTTTCTTTTTCTTTCTTTGGCTTGGCTTCGCGGACGAAGATTTATGGAGGGGGTAAAAAGTCCACGTCAGCTGCAGGCTCGTTTGTGGCTGACCAGTCCGATGCGGGACAGGCAGACACGATTGCAGCGGTTGCAAGGGAAAATTGGTTGGTTGGGGTTGGGTGTTGGGTTTTTCCTCCTTTGCCTTTTGTCAGTGAGGTGGGCTCTGCGGTCTTCTTCAAAGGAGTATATATGAATATATATATGTATATATGAATATATATATATATATGTATATATATATGAATATATATATGTATATATATATGAATATATATATGTATATATATATGAATATATATATGTATATATATATATATATATATATATATGTATGTGTGTATATATATATATAGACAACAGACTCGCCAAGGCAAATAGCGCCTTTGAAAGACTACACAAAAGAGTCTGGAAAAACAACCAACTGAAAAACCTCACAAAGATAAGCGTATACAGAGCCGTTGTCATACCCACACTCCTGTTCGGCTCCGAATCATGGGTCCTCTACCGGCACCACCTACGGCTCCTAGAACGCTTCCACCAGCGTTGTCTCCGCTCCATCCTCAACATCCATTGGAGCGCTTACATCCCTAACGTCGAAGTACTCGAGATGGCAGAGGTCGACAGCATCGAGTCCACGCTGCTGAAGATCCAGCTGCGATGGATGGGTCACATCTCCAGAATGGAGGACCATCGCCTTCCCAAGATCGTGTTATATGGCGAGCTCTCCACTGGCCACCGTGACAGAGGTGCACCAAAGAAAAGGTACAAGGACTGCCTAAAGAAATCTCTTGGTGCCTGCCACATTGACCACCGCCAGTGGGCTGATAACGCCTCAAACCGTGCATCTTGGCGCCTCACAGTTTGGCGGGCAGCAACCTCCTTTGAAGAAGACCCCAGAGCCCACCTCACTGACAAAAGGCAAAGGAGGAAAAACCCAACACCCAACCCCAACCAACCAATTTTCCCCTGCAACCGCTGCAATCGTGTCTGCCTGTCCCGCATCGGACTTGTCAGCCACAAACGAGCCTGCAGCTGACGTGGACTTTTTACCCCCTCCATAAATCTTCGTCCGCGAAGCCAAGCCAAAGATATATATATATACATACATATACACACATATACACCCATATACATACATCTATATATATATATATATATATATATATGTGTGTGTGTGTGTGTGTGTGTCTGTGTGTGTATATATATATAAATATATACATCCCTTATCCCTCCTTCCCCCCACCCCCAACCACCCCTAAACCCCTAATAAAGAAAAAAAGAAAGGAGAAAAAAAGAAAAGAGAAAGGAGAAAAAAATAAAAAGAAGGGAGAGAGAAAAAAAAGAATGTCAAAAATTCAAATATAACTTCAATTCAATAACTGTGAAGCTGAAAATTACCATCGGAACGATTATTGAGAGCTCTAAATTTTCATTCCAACATATAATTTACAATATGGGCTGCATATTTTCAAAAAGATTTGTTATCTATTGTGTAAATTATGTTTTTTTTCCCAGTGGAATACAAGATTGTAATTCAACATGCCATCTCTGCAGTCCTAAATCTACATCTGATTTCCAAGTAATGGCTGCACTAAAATTTCCTGAACAATAGCTAGAGCTAATCATAAAAAAAACAATTTGATTGTTAATCTTAATTTAAGACTAATCACTCTAATATTACCCAACAAAAATAAAATCGGATCAAGTGGGAGTTTTACCTTTAATATTTTTTCCAAGAATACTTCCACCTCTATCCAGAGAGGTTTTATCTTGGAACACTGCCAAGTAGAATATGAAAAAATGAGCCTACTTCTTGGCCACATCTAAAACATAAATCTGATAATGTTGGATTAAATCTTTTTATAATTTTTGAGGGGTTAAATATAATTGTTGTAAAAAAAATTAGATTGAACCAATCTATTATCTTACATTAATATTTTTTGTCATGCTATCTTGACATTATTGCTTCCCATCATTCTCATCTATCTTTCTCTCTAAATCAATTTCCCCTCTTAATCTTGATTTATGAATACCTAACTTAGGAGCTTTACTTTGAAGTAATTTGTTAATTTCTGAAATAAATTTATTATATATTGTAATGGATTATAAATATTTGGGAGAATTTTGGTAAGATTAGTGGGTTACACACATTTTAAAGCAGATCTTGTTTGAAAGACTGAAGAATTCATATTCAATAACATTGCAGGACCTCTGGAGAATGTGAGGCACATTTCACAAGTAGGTGCTATTTGAACTGACTGGACTGGAGACACTTTGGCTGTTGGAAGCTCTTTTCAAGGGTTTTGACACTGCACAGAAAGGTCACTCCTGGGTTTTGTTTACTTAAGACAACATCTTGACCAAGTAGAAGAACTCCTGTTGTTTGGTGAAGAAGGTGGGGGTTTTGCAAGTGAGAGAGTCACATGGGCTTTCTGGTAGTGGCAGTTGGAGAGAGAAAGAGAAAGAGAGAAGAGAAGCCCTCTCAGCTAGTGTGGGTGACACTGAGAGCAGCTGAACAGTGCAAGCGGGAAGAACTGGTTGAAATTGATAAAAAGCTCCAAAGCAGTGGATGGCTGGAAGTGCTATCTGTCTGGTTTCTCTTAGAATAAGAGGAACGGAACAGAACTCTGTGGTGGCCTGAAAGAAAGAGGTTACCATCTGGAAAACCCTGATGGAGCAAGTTTCATCAACGAGACATTGAGGTGACTAATGATGGTACCTCAGTTGTGGAAATCCTGGAACAACAAATAGCTCTGCAAACCCTACAAGAACCTTCCTGAGCGGTAAACATTTACCTTTCGAGCACCAAAGCCTGGTGAACTTTATACATGTTACATTCTGTGCACAGTATAAGAATTGCCTGCATCCAGAGAACTTGGAAGAAGGAGAAGTGAGATTGAACTGTGAACCAAAGAACTTTTCTTAAATTTACACACACATTACATACATGTGTGTTTAGAATTAGAAGTGGGTTAATTTGGGTTAGTTAAGTGTAGAGATAGGTCGCAGTTTGATTCTGTTTTCATGTTTAAAGTTGATTAAAAATAACTTTTGTTCTTAAACTACTTGTCTTGGTTGCTGCTGGGTTTTGGGGTCCTTTGGGCTCGTAACAATATATTAAATAAATTATATGACACTTCTACTTATTCACACAGAACAGTGATTTTTTTCCATTTTAAATAAACACATGTGATGCCCCTCCACTGATGGTGATGTAAACAAGAAACCCAGAAGCCCACGATAAAAGCCCGCAGTACTATATAAGAAATAACTCTTCACTTTAACTTCAGTGCCATTTTGCAAAACCTCTCCTTCTCCAGTGGCATTACCCCCCCCCCCCCCCAACTGTCTTAAATCAGGGTATCAAAACCTGTACCTTTTTTTGTAATTGGTGTAATCTTCAGGCATTTGATCAAGCCTCTCCTCAGCCTCTTTTGTCTAGACTGTACAGTTTAATGCTGTCTCAACTCCAACTTCAAATTCACCGACGACACCACAACAGTATCTCTGCATTCCTAAATCTGCATCTGATTTCCAAGTAATAGTTACACATTTCTTAAAAATAGCAAAAGCTAATCATAAAATTCAATTTGATACATAGTTAATCTTAATTTGACTAATCCTTTTAATATTACCCAACAAAAATAAAATTGGATCAAGTGGGAGTTGGCAGTCTAGTGGCATGATGCCAAGAGAACAACCTCTCTCTCAATTTCAATAAGACAAAGGGGTCAATCATTGACTTTTAGGAGAATGGGAAGACTTCACTACTGGGCAGCATGGTTGGCGTAGCAGTAAGCACAATGCCTTTACAGCCCCAGCAAGTGGGATTGGACCTGGGTTCAAATCCTGCACTGTTTGGAAGGAGTTTATACGTTCTCTCTATGTCTGCATGGGTTTTCTCCGGGGGCTCTGGGTTCCTCCCGCCCTTCATAAATGGGGTGCAAAATGGGCAGCATGGACTCGGGCTGAAATGGCCTGTATGTCTAATTATAAAAAAAATATTTAAATTTAAAAACCTCTGTCCATATTAATGGTGCTGACGCCAGAGTGGATAGCTTCAAGATAATAGGAATAAATATCTCCAATGACCTGATGTAGGACTTTTAAGAAAATGCACCAATGCCTCTACTTTCTTAACAGACTAAGGAATCTGGCAGTTCTCTCTTGTCCCTCAACAACCTCTACAGATGCACCATCAAAAGCATACTTGCAGGATGCACCCCAGAGTGCCCCTTCATAGATGCCATATCGTCTCCCATTGCCTACGAAAGACAGGCCACAGGATGAAAGACCCATCACACCCTAATACTCTCTCTTTCTTTCCCCCTTCAGGGAGAAGGCTCAGGTGTATGAAAGCATGCACCAACCGGCTTAAAGATGGTTTCTTCCCCACAGCCATTGGGCTCCTGAATGAACCCCACAAAAGCTCTTGTTTGGTGTTAATTGATATCCCTTTTCATGATAATCTGAAAATTTATATTCCTCACATGGCTGTGTGAATCCATTTTTTCGCAGAGCAACCATTCTCATGGTGTGAGGCAACTTGTGTAAACTTAAATACTGAACCAAGAAAACAAATGCAGCTGATATTTAATTGTTATTAAGCGACAGGTATTTATATTGAAGCTTTCTATCAAATTGTTTTACATTTTTAAATTAAATTTAAACTTAGACCCATTTCGACATATGAGTCCATGCTCCTCAATTTACACCCAATTAACTTACACCCCCAATACATTTCGAAAGGTGGGAGGAAACTGAAGCCCCTGAGGGAAAACCCATGCAGACAAGGGGGAGAATGTACTTCTTACAGACAGGGTATGTATTGTGTAGAAAGGGTTCGTTTTTGAGTACAGCAGGCAAGTGAGTCTGGATACAGTGTGACAATACACGTGCTTTATTAAAACAGTACACAGAAAAAAAGGGTCTCTGGGCTGTCCCAGAGCAAAGACAATTAATCAGCTACAACGCCTACACACAGGTTAAGCTAAACAAGTTCAAATACAAGCAGTTTCTCTCTCACACACACACACACACACACACGTCAAGGTTACTGGCTAACACCGGATGGTGTCCATCGTGGCGACAACAACCCTGAATGAGTGCAGGAGTGGCAAAGAGAGTAAACAATGGTGTGCTCAGATTTATATATCCTGCTCTGCTGAGCAGGGGCTGTAATGTATGGGGCCAGCCAGTGACAGTGCATGCTCGGGCTGGTGGGTGGGCATGCACCTGATTGGGAGGCGAGAGAGACTGGGCAGTGCCTAAGGGATGATGGACAGTTTTGTGTGGGTTCCGATATCAGAGGTACGGTTACCTTGCTAACGTAACAGCGTGGGATTCAAACCCCGGTCCTGATCACTGGCACTGTAAAGATGTTGCGCTAACCGCTATGCCAACCCCACCGCCTCAATTAAAATTGACCACATAGTTGTTGGGCTCAGAAGAGTTATACCCATCATTTTGAATGTAATATACCCAAAAATATTTGATGTTCTGATGGGCGACGAGATCATGTAGTAAAAAAAAATACCTAAAGCACTTCAATTTTATTGCTTGACCAATAAAAGCATAATTACAGCACCAGTGATCTGGGTTCAAATCCAGCTCTTCTGTAAGGAGTTTGTATGTTCTTCCCATGTCTGTGTGGGTCTTCCCCGCTAGTCCTGTTTCCTTCCACCCTTCAAAATATATGGGGATTGTAGGTTAATTTGAGTGTAATTGGGCAACACGGCTTTAAATGGCTGGAATCTGCTTCGACTGGGTTGTGAATAGAATTTAAAAAAAAATAACCCCAGCTATTATTGAAGGAAATTATCAGATATTTTCTTGGATCTCAACACCATTCATATCTAATGATTTGTCCATCACCAATGTGCTTCCTGATTTTCTTGATCACATTCTTAGCAGCCGAGCTTTCAATCGTCCAGTCAACTTTGGAATCCTCTCGTCAAAAACGTATTTCTTTCTCGAGATCCATCTGAGAAAAACCTCTTTGACTATGCAATTTTTCACCTATTCCAGCACCACTTTCCTTCTTTCCATTATTCATTTTTACATACAGTAAAATCCCCATTATCTGGAATTTAAACAACCGGCACAAATATTACAGAAAAAGTTGAGGTTAAAAAAAAATGAAGGTTTAAAACTGGTGCCCCCTAGTGGTCAGTTTGCACAACCCACAATCTCAGTCAACAAGAAAATTCACTTATCCCCATATCTACCAATCCCCATAGGTGCTGGATTCTAGGGGTTTCACTGTAATTATATTTCTGTAAGTTGCCTTTGGGACAACACCATAAATTCAAGAATATTATTGCAATTTGTTGTCAGGAATCCACATTAGTGGGGACTGGAGCGCTATTAATATAATGCACCTTGCATCATTCAATTGTCAGAGACAGAATTTATTGTCATGAACAAGTCATGAAATCCAGTGTTTTGCTGTAGCATCATCGTGCATATTATAACCAACTTAAGACATTACTATATAAAATAAAATTAAAAAAATAATAAAAAGTAAGGCAGTGTCTTTGGTTCATTGATCATTCAGGAATCTGATGGCAGCGGGGAAGAAGCTGTCCTTGTGCCGCTGAGTGCTCGTCTTTAGGCTCCTTTACCTTTTCCCCGACGGTAGCAGAGTGAAGAGGGCGTGGCCTGGGTGGTGGGGGTCTTTGAGGAGAGAGGCTGCTTTTAAGACACTGCTTCATGTAGATGTCCTTGATGGAGTGAAGTCTGGTGCCTGTGATGTCGCAGGCCGAGTTAACAGCCCTCTGGAATTTATTCTTTTACTGAGAGTTGGTGCTTCTGTGCCAGGCAGTGATGCAACCAGCCAGAATGCTCTCCATGGAACACTGTAGAAGTTTACAAGAGACTTTGGAGACATACCAAATCTCCTCAGACACCTCACAATCGTCTCCTTGGTTTTGTTGCTGTTGAGTGAAGGTTGTTGTCGTGACACCATTCAACGAGGTGATCCATCTCCTTCCTGTCCACTTCCTCTTTGCCATTTGTGATTCTGCCGACAACCGTAGTGCCATCAGCAAACTTGTGGATGGCATTGGAATTGTGCATGACCACACTGTCGTGGGTGTAGAACAAGTAGAGCGCACATCCTTGAGGTGCACTTGTGTCACTGATCAGTGAAGAGGAGATGTTGTTTCCAATTTGTACTGACTGGTTTTTCAATGAGAAAGTCAAGGATCCAGTTGCAGAGTGGGGTACAGGTGGCTAGAGTTTGTACCTTCTTGACCAGCACTGAAGGAATATGGTATTGAAGGCTGAGTGCGAGCTGCAGTTTTTGAGTTGATCCAGAGCTGAGTGGAGAGCCAGATATTGCATTTGCTGTGGAGTGATTGTGGCAATTGGTGAATTGCAGTGTGTCTAGATCATTACCAGGTGCGTGTTAATTCTGGCCATGCTCAGCCTTTCGAAGCATTTCATCAAAAGTTGTTTTGATCTTGAAACTTTGTTCCATTTGCAAAAATGTAATATGTGGTGCACTTTTTCTAGTGACGTGCATTATGATGGTTCATACCATGAAGACATTGGTTTAATTATTAGTTAAAAATTTTAATAAATTTAATGCATTTCACGCATTGGAAAACATTTTTCATTTAAAGTAAATCCTGTGGTTGATAATTCCCCTCAATGATAGATATACCATTTGGATACCATTGGGATGGAACAGGGAAAAGCCACAGCGAAACAGAGTTTCGCTCTATGCCTCAGAAGAGAAGGGAACAGAGGAGGAGAGCAAAAGTGATAGAGGATTTATTGGTTAGGGCAACGGGCAGGAGATTCTGTCGAAAGCATCAAGACTCTCGAATGGCATATTATCTCCCGAGTACCAGGGTCAGAGATGTTTCTGATTGAGTCCATTGAGAGAGAGGATGAGCAGCCAAATATCGTGGTACATGTTAGAAACAATGCCATAGATTTAAAAGAAGGCATGAGGTTCTGAAGAGTGAATATGGAGTTAGAAAGGCATCTCATGAGCAGAACCTCAGGGTTAGTAATCTCAGGATTGCTGTCTGTAGGCACTTTCAGGTGGCCAAAATATCTTGGTAAAGTCGCATATTTGACCTCTGTGCAGCTACAGGGAGGCCACCTGAAAGCGCAGGAGGTGCCTGCGAGGTACACTTGGTAACCGTCCTCTGGGAGGGATTATCGCCGGAGCACTGAGGTCCAACCAGCACCTGAAAGCAGCCACATATAAGTGGGTGCTAAGGGGATGACAGCCCCCCCTCCCGCTGCCCCTGTCCCCCAGCACGGGACGTCAGGGCAGGGGCAGGGGGAGCTGTTGCTGGCTGTCCCCACACTGATCCCACTTCCCTGCTCTCTCCCCATAGCCCCATGTCAGTCCCCACACTGATCCAACTGCCCCTCTCTCTCTCCACAGCCCCATGTCAGTCCCCTCACTGATCCCACTCTCTGCTCTCTCCCCATAGCCCCATGTCAGTCCCCACACTGATCCAACTGCTCCCCTCTCTCCCCACAGCCCTGTGTCGGTTCCCCCCCCCACCCCACTGATCCCTCTGCCGCATGCTCTCACCCCAGCCCTGTATCGGTCCCCACACCGTGAGGTGGCCGTCACGGGCTGAAATCCCGCCGCCTCAACTGTGACAGCCCGAAGGGACAGGAGCCACAGTGCATTCCTGGCGCTGCCACCAAAATGACCATTCCACAGGTCTGATTCTGCTTCTGCAGGTGCCTTTTTGGTGGAGAATGCACCTGAAAGTGGCTTGTGTTATGCGCCAGGAAGGCCAAGAATAAGTTGTGGCAGATGACTGCATGGCTGAGGTGTTGGTACAGGGGCAGTGGTTCAGGTTTGTAGATCATTGGGATCCCATCTGGGAAAAGTATGACCTGTACAAAAGGTACAGGTTGTACCTGAACTGGAGAGGAACCAATATCTTTGCTGGGAGATTGCCAGAGCTTTTGGGATGAGTTTAAACTAGCTGGACAGGGGGATGGAAATCAGAGTATTAGGGTCAGATGATGGAGCAACTGGTAAAAGGGTAAATGCTATGGGTGATGAAGCAGTGAGGAAGGACAGGCAGTAGGTGGAGAATTAATGTGGTCATTTGGATGGGCGGAAAATTGTATACTTTAATGGAAGAAGAATTAAGAATAACTTTGTGCAAGGTCAGCACGAGGAATTACGATGTTCTGGCTGTTCCAGAGACCTGGCTGACAAATGAACAGGATTGGCTAATGCACGTTTCGGGGTTCAGATGTTTCAGAAATAAGAGAGAGGGATATTAAAGAGGAGTGAGTGGCATTGCGAATCAGGGATAGTATCACAGCTACAGAAAGGGAGGATGTTGTGTAGGGATTGTCGACTGAGTCTGCATTGTTCTACAACAATGAGCGGAGCACCAAAAATTGCAAAGGATTTGTGTTTTGGAACAAGTCATCTGTTTCCCATTCCATGCATTCTGCTTGATCTCCAGCATTTCCTGTTTTTAAACAGATTCTGATTCCACTCGACAATGATTTTTAAAAAAATGTTTGCTTCCTCAAAAGAAATTGGGGATTATGATAGACAACTTTAAGCTTAACACAAACATAATTTCAAAATTTCCGTATCACGTAGGAAGCTGGAGAAACATTAATTTAACTTTTATTGAATTGAGCATGTTTAATTGCATAATGATGATGACACATTGCATTAGTTCAACTGATCTAAAAATGTTTTGCCGCTGATTTTCATTTGTACTCAGCATCTGATGCCCCTGAAAGTGCAAAAGTCTCTTTTAGGGAAGGATAGCTTGAAGTTGGCTGAAACCATAGACACAGCCAAAGCCTTTGAAGTCACGAGGATGCAAATGAAATCCATAATCAATGCAGACTCACCCAGAGCAAAGAGAAGCAAGGGTTAATGCTTTAAAGAACACTTTTTTTCTTTATCTTGAGAAGGAGGGATGTTATATAGTCAGGATAATGTGAACTATTTTGTAACTGTGTAAGAATACACCCTTCTCACTGTAGTAACTATAGTCCACCACGTGGGGTGTATGTATATGTATGGAGTGTGTATGAGCAGTTTCCTGAGATGGTGGAAGGCATCAGTAAGTAAAGTCTCTTTTGTTCTTTGAATCTTGCATCTCTAAGTTATTTAAGAAGCCTCCCAAGTAACACAGAGATATAACACCCTCTGTTCTCTTTGTGAATAAGATGCTACTCAGGTCCCTTTTCAATCCTCTCACTTCAAATCTGTGCCCTGCATTTTTAGATTTAGCGACTCTGGGAAAAATGTCTATGACTAATTACCTTATCTATAAAAGGGCATGACAGGATAGGTCCAAGTCAGCATTGTTTTTTGAAGGGTAGATCTGCCTGACCAATCTATTAGAGTTTTTTGAAGAAATTTCAAGTAGGATAGACAAAGGAGAGGCTGTTGATGTTATCTATTTAGATTTTCAAAAGGCTTTCAATAATGTGCCGCATATTAGGCTGCTAAATAAGATGAGGGCCCATGGAATTACAGGGAAGTTATTAAACTGGATAGAGAAGTGGCTGCTAGGCAGGAAGCAAAGGGTTGAAATGAAGGGTTCTTGTTCTGGATGGCTGCCTGTAACTCGTAGTGTTCTTGGGCCCTCTGCTGTTTACAATTAATATTAATGATTTGGATTGTGGTTTTATGGCCAAATTTGCGGATGACACCAAGACAGATGGCGCAGTAGAAAGTATAGTAGAAACCGTAAAGTTGCAGAAGGATATGGTCTGCCTGTCCCGCATCGGACTTGTCAGCCACAAACAAGCCTGCAGCTGACGTGGACATTACCCCTCCATAAATCTTCGTCCGCGAAGCCAAGCCAAAGAAAGATAGACAGATTTGGAGACTGGGCAAAATTATGGCAGAAGAGATTTAACATAGAGAAGTGTACAGTTGTACAGTTTGGCAGTGGAAATAAACAGGCAGAATACTATTTGGATGGGATGAAAATTAAGACCTCGGATGTGCAAAGGGACCTGGGTGTCCTCGTGCAGAGAAACCTAAAAGTGAATGACCAGGTGAAATTGGTAGTGAAGAAAGCGAATGCTATGTTGGCCTTCATTTCAAGAGGAATAGTGTACAAGAGTAAAGATGTGTTGATGAGGCTCTATGGGGCACTGGTGAGACCTCATTTGGAGAACTGTGTGCAGTTTTGGGCCCCTTATCTTAGAAAGGATGTGATGTTGTTGGAGAGAGTGCAGAGGAGATTTACCAGAATGATTCCTGGAAATCAAGGGCTAACATACAAAGAGCGTTTGGCAGCTCCTGGGTTGTATTCATTGGAATATAGGACGAGATCTCATTGAGGCATTTTCTATTTTGAAAGGTATGGATAGGGTGGGTACGGGTAAGATGTTTCCCTTCATGGATGAATCCAGGACAAGGGGTCATAGTCTGAAAATTAGAAGTTATCCATATAAAACAGATATTAAGAAGAACATCTTTTAGCCAGAGGGTCATGGATCTGTGGAACTCTGCCGCATACAGCAATGGAAGCCAGATCACTGGGAGTATTTAAACAAGATATAGACAAGTAGTGAGGGCATCAAGAGATATGGGGAAAAGGCCGGAAATTGGAACTAGTGTAGAGTAACATAGTGTAGTTTTACGGAACAAACTCGATGGGCCTAGTGGCCTGCTTCTGTTCCTTTGTTTTGTGATCTTGTGAACATTGTTAAGTTGCGAAGTAAAAATGTCAATCAGAATGAACATGAAGCATTTTTTTTCAAAACTAACTCAAATTCTATTTCATTGTGAAATTCAAGATAAAATTAATTTAACTCTAAGCATTGACACTGAGTTTGACTTCAAACTTTTTGAGATTTTTTTAAGATGAGGCTGTACTTTTGTTCAACGTATATCACTCCCCCTTCTCTTAAACTGTTATTTTCTCTCATTCCCAGTTCTGACGAGGGTCCCAGTCCTGAAATATTAACCCCTTATCTTTCCACAGATGCTGCCTGACCTGCTAAGACAAAATTGCAATTTTTATCATTTAAAATTTTCACATCTTCAATTTTTCTGATTTTCCGAATCAGAATTTATTGTCATGAACTAGTCATAAACATGGTTGTTTTGTGTTCTGGATTTGTATAGGTCATTCTGGCCAAAATTATTTTGGAACACGGAAAGCTGTTGGCTGATTTGTGCTCAATGTGTTTGCAAGGTTCCAAGTTGTCATGCATAGTGAGACAATCCTCTTGTACATGGCATATTCCAAAACCTTTTCTCCATGATTGGCGAGCAATCTCAGGAAAGTGGGTAGTTCCTGAGTTCATGATTTTTGATTCACATGGCTAGGTCAACTTAATGGCTGGAATAATAGTTGCTTTCCTGCCTTGAATTCATTCCTTGCTCTCTGTGTTAAAAATCAATATGCATTGTACCTGTGCTTTCAGATGTTAACATGGATATCAAGCATTTTAATTTTACAGTGGGATGGCTGCCTTTTAATTTGCATGTTCTGAGTGCATTCGTCCCTTCATATATAAATTAGGGCTCTAATGCCCACTGATGGTCACCTCTGTGAAAATAGTTGGTGTTACGTGGGGCAGGATTAGGTTTGCTTGGAGTTTCTTCAAAACCCCCAACATCTTCCATGTCATCTAACCTCTTCCATTTCCTCCCTGCCTATTCAAATGCAGGTCGATCTCATAATTCCATCCAAGAGTTCTCCAACTACTGACATCGAGCTCAATGGCCAGCAGTTGCCTGGCTTGTCCTTGTTTCTCCTTTTAAATAATGGCACAGCATTTGCCACTTCCATTCTTTTGACACTTCATCTGAGGCTAAAAATGTCAGTCAAGTCCAGTCAAAGTTTATTGTCATCTCATTGCACAAGTATAACTCAACGAAACAGTTTTCTCCAGTCCTCGGCGCAAAACATGCAGACCCACAACCAGACATAACACACATACTGACAAACAATGCATATTCAGGACAAGTATTTCACCTATACAAATAAATATTGTTTTGTTAATATGAGAATCTGGGATGGTCAGTGTGAGCAGTTCCTTTGGTCAGTCAGCTTTCTCACTACCCCTGGGAAGAAATGATAAAATCTCCCAGTTATACTATGCTGTTACAGCTATCTGTAGTTTCTCTACACACCTGCTCCTCCAAATTCTGTTAGCTATTTTGGAGCTTATGATATAGTCCCATCAAAATGTTCTGTGACAGATTATGTTATATTTTGTATTGTATATAGATATGTTTTAAAAGGATATAAATTGTAGCAGGCTTTATAGTATATAAACACTTCACAACAGATCTCATTTGAAGTGCTGGAGCTCTGCTTTAAGCCAGACAGTCCAGGCTTCGAGTGCCTTTGCAAAAACTTTGAAGAATGCCTATAAGGACTTCACAAGTAGGTGTTAATTGGACGTGCTGTGGGGAAATGGATTATTGTTTCGGAAAGCAAAATTTAGAAGATTAGATCCGGAGCTGTCGTCTGTCTGATTGCAGTTTGCTGTTTTAAGAGGGTCGTGTGGTTTTCTCTGAGAGAAAGAATTCAGTTCTATAGTTCAGCAGCAGCAGCTAGGACTGGAACAGGACAAGCTGGCAAGCTTGTGGAAAAACCCCATTTTGAAGATGGATTGTGAGTTTTTAGTTCAGCCTGGTCAAAGCCCTTGTGGTCCATCAAAGAGGAGAAGACTGGTGGTATAATGTTTCACTTGAAATAATGGAAACAAAAAGGAACTCTGTGGTGACCTGAAAGAAAGAGGTTATCATCTGGAAAACCCTGAGGGGACAAGTTTCTCCGGCAAGACGCTGAAGTGGCTGATC
Organism: Narcine bancroftii; assembly: GCF_036971445.1. Classification (NCBI taxonomy): domain Eukaryota; kingdom Metazoa; phylum Chordata; class Chondrichthyes; order Torpediniformes; family Narcinidae; genus Narcine; species Narcine bancroftii. The sequence continues at coordinate 221,791,250 of NC_091471.1, forward strand.
AGATGGAATCAATTGTGGGTGTCCAATGAGCAACAAATCTCTCTCTCTGAAAACCAACACGAACCTTCCTGTGCGGTAACCATTTACCTTTCAAGCACCAAAGCCTGATGAACTTTATAAATGTAAAATTCTGTGCATAGTATAAGAATTGCCTGATACCAGTGAACTCAGAGGAGTGAGAAGTGAGATTGGATGTGAATCAAAGAACTTTTCTGAATTTATACACACATTACATATAAGTGTGCTTAGAAGTTGAAGGGGATTAAGTTAAGTTAATAGTAATAAGTTAAAGTTTGATACTGTTTTCACATTTAAAGATAATGAAAAGCAACTTTTGTTCAAGAAACCATTTGTCTTGGTGAATTTCTATTGCTGCTAGGTTTTGGGGCCCCCTGGGCTCATAGCAGTTCATTGACTTGTTTCTAAGATTGATCCATTTTGCTTCACAAGAACATCATCTCTAAACATGGTTGTTAAGTCTTCTCATCAAAAATCCAACCCCCACCCTCATTTGCCCCTCTATTGTCCCGCAGCATATGTATCCTGGAACAACGAGCTGCCCTCCTCTCAGGCCCATTTCTACTATAGCTGTACTATCCTAGTTTCGCAAGCCCATCCAAGCCTACAATGGGTCTTTCCTCTCACTTCGTCATACTCCTGCTTATCCTATCCATTACACTTGCTCTCTTTGAGTACAGGAGTCCCCTACTTCTCATCTGCCTAATCTCTGCACTGAACCCCACCCCCCTGCCTTGCTAGTTTAAACTTTCATGAGAAGCATTAGCATGTAGGTGGTTAATGATTGGTCATGGTCAATGGTTGAAGCTGCTTCCTGCATTTCTCTTGAACGTAATTGTTATGAGGGCCGTGTGCAAAAGGGAAGAATCTGCATTGAGGTCTGGAGCAGCTTGTCAAAAACATTCTGCGAGCTTGGTTGAGAAGAACCCTGGCGATGACGTACCCTGTTGCAGATGGGGCAGAGAGACCAATCTATTATTATCATAATTTGATCAGTCACCTTCTTTGAAGTTCGACAAGACTGTTGTTTTTCTGAGGCCATGTCCAGATATAGATGAAGTTGAATTTGTGACTGAAGTTCCCCTCTTTCAAATTTTGGAACCTCAGAATCACAATCAGAATTATTTTCATGAACGTGGTGTGAAATGTGCCGTTGTTTTTGCGGCTGTGGTATTGTGCAGAATTACGATTCATTACAATTCCATAAATGCAAGATTTTAAAAATAAATAATTTGTGCAACGAAGCGGACAAATGAGATAGTGTTTGTGATTCATTGTCCATTCAGAAATCTGATGGCGGAGGGGAAGAAGCTGTTTTTGTCACATTAAGTGTGTGTCTTCAGGTTCCTGTACCTCCTTTCTGATGGTAGCAGTGAGAAAATGGCATGGCCCTTGATCATAGAAGCTGGTTTCTTGAGGCACCACCTCTTGTAGATGCCCTTGATGGAGTGAAGACTGATGCCCATGATGGCGCTGGCTGAGTTTACAACCCCCTGTAGTCTTTTCCTGAGCTGTGCATACCATACCAGTGTTGCAACCAGTTAGAATGCTCTCCAGAGTACACCTGTAGAAGTTTGCAAGAGCTTTTGGTGACATCAACAGGGATGATATTGGCCATGTTATTTTCCACTTGTTAAATAATCATGAGAGTTTATTATCAGATACAGAAGTGAAAAGAGGTGATGCAAGGAACCAAACACTATCAATTAAATTTATGCAATGCACCACCTGATTAGACCACTTTGCTTTATGTGGGATGGAGTCAATAGTTCAGAAATTTTTCAACCGGTGGCCCTGACTATCACAGTTCTGGTTCTCATTAGCGTGGACATTTGGTTGTTAGGGCAGTATTCAAGAGTCCACATACCTGTATGTATGTGGTGGTCATCATTCAGTTACTGCATCTTCTGTACTCTTTCATCTTAGTCTGGGCTTCAGCCTTCAGGTGCCTGTGAATTTCTTTACACCCTCTCAAGAAACTTTATACCTTTCTTAAATTGTAACATTTCAGTTGTGACCTACACAGAGTTTTATACGTTCAACGTTAACTTCCGTAGCTTTGAATTCTGTACCTATTATGGTGGCCAGGTTTCCATGTTTGCCTCATAACAATTTATACACGTTAAATCCCAGATCCCACTAAAATATTTTTAAAAGTTTGGTATAATTGCTAAACTGTTCTCAATTCCTGTTTATTAACATTCCTATTATAATGATAACTTGCCATAGTATTAAAGATCTTAGATTTGTTTCACAGGGACATGCCTATAATTGGTCAAGACACAATGCCAGCAAATTGTTCATTCTTTTATGGACCATGGACTGACCTTTTGGATTGTGGACTGCATCATAAAGGATGGAATTTTCTGCGGGGAACTCTGGGTGACTGGTGGTGCTGCTGGAGAGAGAATGGCACGTTCAGAAGGGCAATTGGAGTGGCAGGTCTGTAGCACTTGGAGCTGCGGAGATCGGCTGGAGAGCTGTGTGAAAGGCACATGCCTCATAAGTTAATGAAGGGTTAAAAACCACAATTATAGGAGGCCTTGAAAAAGGATTCGTAAGCTTACGGCAATGCAGTATCAATCATTTCTCTCTCCAACGTTCAATACAACGTCCTTTTGTTATTCAATTAAAGAACAGAATTTGGACATTGAGCTTTGAGATTGAATTCTGTGGAGTGTGTTTTCAGACTGACTGATTGACTTGGGGTTTTTAGGTTTTTTTTCTCATTTTGAGTATTGGGCACAGTCTGGGTTTTTTTTTACATACACTGTTTATAAATATATGATATCTGTATATTTGTTATAGATAATTATAAAGGGGTTAATAGGGTTAAGACGCTATATAGTTAATAGTCATTAATAAATATAGGGTTAAAATTTAACCCTTTTGAATTGCATCTTCTGTTGTTGCTGGTTTGAGGTGTAACAAAGTGGGGGACTCATCTGGGGTCCAACAGATTGAGACGTAACAAAATGGGGGACTCGTCTGGGATCCAACAGATTGAGATGTAACAAAGTGGGGGACTCGGCTGGGATCCAACAGATTGAGATGTAACAAAGTGGGGGATTCGACCAGGATCCAACAGATTGAAGCATAACAAAGTGGGGAACTCGGCTGGGATCCAACATTTTGAGACGTAACAAAGTGGGGGACTCGGCTGGGATCCAACAGATTGAAGCATAACAAAGTAGGGGACTCGGCTGGGATCAGACAGATTGAAGCGTAACAAAGTGTGGGACTTGTCCGGGATCCAACAGATTGAGACGTAACAAAATGGAGGACTCGTCTGGGATCCAACAGATTGAGACGTAACAAAATGGAGGACTCGTCTGCGATCCAACAGATTGAGACGTCGCAACTTCAACCAAACTTGTCCCATTTGCAAGCCTTCAGTCCATATCCCTCTAAACTTTTCCTCTCCATGTATCTGTCTCAATGTTTTTTAATTTATGATGCAAATATTTTGAATTTTGGGAAGGGAAAAAGATTTTATTAGATTTTGCATCCTATACCATAATCCTGGACTTCTGAAATGCAGTCAAGTGCCTTTTGGAAGTTCTGAGGAAGACATCTCTTGGCAAGCTTAAAAAAAATCAAGTAAGTAGTTCAGAAATGACATGACCTTTACCAATCCCCAATGCTTTTCTTTGAATGCTGATTAATATTGGGGTCCTGCATCACAGTCTTTAGTGATCAAAGTGGTATCCTTCATTTTGATGTTATCTTCACAAGCCTGCTTATTTATATCTCTCTCACTCCCTTAAACAAAGAAGTGACATTTTAAGCTTTTGAACCCAAAGGCACAAATTCTCTGTGGAACTTTGAAAAATTATGACTAATTTTTATAGCCTGGGGTAGAAATAGTTTGTAAGGCCATTTATTTTCTCCATTATTCGTTATTCTGTGGTCACTATTTTCCTTCTTGCCTCTTTTTAGTTCCTCTTTAATTATTGCTATTTTGGACCTTTCATCTGTGCAACATAAAGCTGACAGGAACATTTAATTCCTGTCATTTTCCTATCATGGTCAAAACTATATTCCTACTGGGGTTCATGCCCTTTTGGTGCCCTGTTAATAATGATAATTTCCTTAAAAATTCTTTGCAGCCCACTGTTGCTTTTATTGCTCTGTTTGAATTTTATTTTTCTTGTTTTTGTCTTTAATTTTGGCCTGCATCACAATTAGAGACAAAGTATGGCCAATTGTAAAAGTGGCTTTTAAAATAAAAAGCACAAGGTCACAGGAGCAGAATTAGGCCATTCTACTCGTAGCTGATTAATTTTTCCTGTCAACCCCATTCTCCTGCCTACTCCCCATAATCTTTGAACACCCTTACTTATCGAGAACCAACCAATGATGTGGCCTCCGCAGCCGGCTGCGTCATTGAATTCTGCCTTCACCACCCTTTCGCTGGGAAGTGCTCTCCTAATCTTTGATCTCAGTAGACATCCTTTGATCCTGAAGCTGTGCCCTCTGGTCTGAACCCCTCCCACCACTGGAAACAGCTTCTCCACATCAACTTTATCCAGCCCTTTCAGAATTTGAGAGATTTCGATGAGATCCCCCCCCCCCCACCCCCCTTTCTTCTTCTGCACTCCAGCGAGTTCAGGCCCAGAGCCAGCTAACACTCATACATTTACCCTCTCATCCCCAGGGTCATTCTCATAAACCTTCTCTGGAACCTCTCCAATGCCAACACATCCTTTCTCAGATTTGGGATGTGAAACTGCTCACGATTTTGCCTTTTTGCTATATGTGCACACGTACTGTTTCTCTCCCAGTCTTTTCATACAGTTTTCCTGAACTAGTGATATTTTGTTAATCTGGCATAACTTGACTCCAGTGCCAAAGTAATATAATATTTTGTAATTAATGGAAGAGATTGCATTACCTTTTGTACTCTATTTGATTAAATCGTTGAACATTATAAACATCTTATTGTTCGTCTGTTTCTATTTTGCCCTGCTGCTTATTTGTCTTTACTTGTACTTCACACTGTTGGTTTCTACTTCATTGAATTGGTCAATTGGAACAAACATCAAAAGGGAATTATTTGAACTGGAAGAACATACTCATGGATTGTAATAATGTGAATGATTTTGTTTGTATTTAACATAGAACATTACAGCATGTTTTGAGTTACTTGGGAGGTTTTTTAAATAACTTAGAGATGCAAGATTCAATGAACAAAAGAGACTTTAATTACTGATGCCTTCCACCATCTCAGGAAACTGCTCACACACACTCTATACGTATACATACACCCCACAGTGGTGCACTACAGTTACTACAGAGAGAAGGGTGTATTCTTATGCAGTTACAAAATAGTTCACATTATCCTGACTATATAATACTGCACAGTACAGATCCTTAGCCCACGGTGTTGTGTCAACTCTTGAAACCTAACAAAAAACAACCTTCCCTACCTCATAACCCACTATTTTTCATTCATCCATGTGCCTATGTAAGAGTCTTTTAAATGTCCCTCTTGTACCAGCCTCCACCGCCACCCAGCAATGCATTCCAGGCACCCACTACTCTCGCTGTGAAACAAAGTTTGCCACTGACTTCTCCTCTAAACTTTCCATCCTCACATTATATAGATATGTTTGCTGCACTGCCCTGGGAATAAGGTACTGGCTGATCATCCTATCTATGCCTCTCAGAATTTTGTAGACCTCTATTAAGTCACCTCTCACTCTTTTTCACTCGAAAAGGAAAAGCCCCAGCTCTGCTAACCTTCCCTCTAAGACGTCTTCCAATCCAGGCAATATCCTGGTAAATCTCCGCTGCATCCTATCATAGCTATCATCCTATAATCACACCCTTCCTATAATGATGAGACCAGAATTGTTCAGAATCATCTCTTCGTAAATCGTATTACTTACGCTTCTTTTATTTTTTTTAAAACTTTGTGACTCATGACAAATATGATGATTAAGGCTCTTATTAGATTCCACACAAGTTAATTAGAGTCATAGAATCTTACAGGATGGAAATTGACCCATAGGCCTAGCTGTCCATGGCCAACCCAAATGCTCTCCTGCACATTAGGACCACTCCCCTCCCATCCATGTCGTTATCCAAGTGTTTCTTAAAGGAAACAAACATATCTGCCTCGATCACTTTATCTTCAGCTCATTCCATGTGCCCAGTCCCCTCATAGTAGAACTGTCCCCTCATAGCCCTTCTTTAAATAACAATGTACCTGCACCCTTGGTACCTCTGTTCCATAGCTCTGCCATTATCAGTTCTGTCTGTTCAATTTACCCATCTCTCACCTCTCAGATATACTATTCTGCTATTCCTTAGCTCAGTTCCCGATCTGAGTTAGATTTCATTACAAATACAGGTAACCTTCTTCACTGTCATTGATAAAGCCCCCACCCATATCTCCTCTGTTTCTCAAACTTCTGTTCTTACCCCAGGCAAGGGCAGTGATCCTCTAGTCCTTACTTTTCACCCACCAGCTTCTGCATCTGGCACATTATCTTCTGACACTTCCACTGACATCAGCCACAACTTGCCTTCTCCACCCAATCCACTTTTCACAGGGATAAGTCTCTCCGAGGCTTCCTGGTCCACTCTTCCCTCCCTACCCAACCTTCCACCCTCTTTGGCACTTACTGCTGTAACCAAGTAAGAAACAAAAACTTGTCCCTGCATCTTCTCTCTCACCCTCCGTTCGGGGCCTCAAACAGACCTTCCAGGTGGAGTGGACCTGTATTTGCACATTGTCCAACCTAATCCTACTGGTGAACTCGATGATGCCTCCTCTACGTTGGTGAGATCAAGAGGAGATTGGGAATGGTTTCATTGAACACGCTTGCTCTACTTGTGGATCTAAACTTGAACCAACCATCCTATTTCCCTAAAATGTGACTGTCCTCAGCCTCTTCTATTGTCAGAGCAATGTTAAATGTAAACTTGAGGAACAACACATCATGTTCTTCCTGGACAATCTAACAGCGTGAACATAGATTTTTCTAATTGTAGGTAACCCCCAATCCCATCTTATTCCCATCTCTTCTTTGTAACTCCTGTTCTTGATTTCCTCATCTCTCTAATCTTCCCTCCTTAATGTATTCTCCCTCCCTGTTTCACCATGATGAAAACCTTCTGCCCTGTCAACTCTGGACCCCTCCCCCCAGCTCCCCCCAAGAGTTTCAACTTGACCTGTTCTACCCAGGCACACCATCTGACCTATGAGTGCCCCCAGGAGATCTTTGTCAAGATTCCAGCATCTACAAACCTTCTTCACTGTCCACCATGGTACAAATGTTCATATCATTAGAAAACTTACTTTGCTACAAACATCCCTCTCCATATTATTTAAGTATTATCCAAAAAAGTAAGGGTTCCAGTACCAAACCCTGAGACACACAAATGAACATGACCCTCTTGTCTGAAAAAAAAATGCCCTGTGCAACTGATCTCTAACTCCAATCACTCAGTCAACTTTTTATCCAGGTAGTTAATAGGCCCCCTATCTCGTGTGGCTGGACATTTCATTCCAACTATCAGTTTATGAGAATCCATGCCCTGCTTGAATCCTTTCCTGCAGGGACCTGTCAGATCAGGATTTATTGTCGTGAACAAGTCATGAAATTTGGTGTTTTGCAGCTGCCTCATAGTGTAAACATTCATATTATGAACCATCTTACAACAATAATATAAAACTTTGATTCATTTGTAATTCAGGAATCTGATGGCAGCGGGGAAGAAGAAGCTGTCCTTGTGCCACTGAGTGCTCGTCTTTAGGCTCCTGCTCTTTTTTCCCTGATGGTAACTGAGTGAAGAGGGTGTGGCCTGGGTGGTGGGGGTCTTTGAGGAGAGAGGCTGCCTGATTGTTGCTTCTTGAACGTTCTACCCTTTTCTTCTTGACTAAGTTGTTGGATGTATCAATTTTTCAGTGGAATAAAGGAAATTACAGTGGAAGGAGAAAGGAACTGGCTCAGGTCAACTGGAAAAGCAAACATTGTCAGAGAAACAGAGCAGGATTGGAAGATGTTTTTGCAAATAATAAGAGGCCTGCAAGATAGATATATTCCAAAGAAAAGGAAATGAGTCAAAGGAAAGATGGTACCAATGTAGCTAACAAAAGAAGTGAATGCCAAGATAAAAGCAAAGGGGAGAGCATACAAGGAAGCTAAAACTAGTGGGAAATCAGAGGACTGAGATTCCTTTAGAAACTTACAGAAAGAAATAAAGAAAGTCATGAGGAAAGAAAAGATGAGTCATGAAAGGAGATTGGCAAACAATATAGAAAAAGATACGAAGAGTTTTTTAAAATATAAAAAGAATAAAAGAAAGACACATGTTGGCATAGGACTGATAGAAAATGATGTTGGGGAAATTATAATGGGTTATAAGGAAATGGAAGAAGAATTAAATCAATATTTTATGTCAGTATTCACTGTAGAAGACAGGAGTAATATCCTTGACAATCAGAGGCTTCAGGGAGTAGAGTTGGATACAGTTAAGATTACTAGAGAAATTGCGCTAGGTAAATTGAATGGATTAAAGATAGATAAATCTCCCGGTCTGGACAAGGTACACCCAGGAGTTTTGAAAGAGGTGGCTTTGGAGATTGTGGATCTATTTGTGACAATCTTCCAGAAATCAATAGTCTCTGGCATGGTTCCAGGGGATTGGAAGGTTGCAAATGTGGTACAAGAAAGGTGGGAAACAGAAAAAAGGAAACTTATAAGTCTGACATCAGTGGTTAAGTAGATATTAAAGTCAATCCTCAAGGATGAAGTTATGAAATATCTGGAAATGGATGGCAGGATTGGTCCTAGTCAGCATGGTTTTTTAAAGGGTAGATCCTGCCTGACAAACCTATTAGAATTTTTTTGAAGAAATCTCAAGTAGGATATATAAAGGGGGAGTCTGTGGATGTTATATATTTGGATTTTCAAAAGGCTTTCGATAAAGTGCCACATGTTAAGCTGCTAAATAAGATGAGGGCCCATGGAATTACAGGGACGATATTAGACTAGAATAAAAATTGACTGATTGGCAAAAAGCAAAGGGTTGAAATCAAGGGATCCTGTTCAGGATTGCTGCCTGTAACAAGCGGTGTTCCCCAGGGGTCGGTCTTGGGGCTGTTTACAATTTATATTAATGATTTGGATTGTAGAATGAATGGTTTTATGGCCAAATTTGCGGGTGACACTAGGGTAGGTGGTGGAGCAGGAACTGTGGAAGAAACCATAAAATTGCAGAGGGATAATAGATAGATTGGGAGACTGGGTAAAGATATGGGAGATGAAGCACAATGTTGAGAAGTGTTTGGTTCTACATTTTGGCAGTGGAAATAGCAGGCAGAGTACTATTTTGATGGGGAGAAATTCAATTCTGGGAGGTGCAAAGTGACCTGGGTGTCCTCGTGCAGAGAAATCTAAAAGCTAATGCCCAGGTAGTGAATTGGTAGTGAAGAAGGAGAATGCTACGCTAGTATTCATTTCAAGAGGAATAGTGTATAAGAGTAGAGAGGTGTTAATGAGTCTCAATGGGACATTGGTGCGGCCACACTTAGAGTACTGTGTATTATTTTGGGCCCCCTGTCTTAGAAAGGATGTGATGTTGTTGGAGAGGGTGGAGAGGAGATTTACTAGGATGATACCTGGAATGCAGGGGCTGGCGTATGAGGAGCGTTTGGCAGCTCTTGGGTTGTATTCGTTGGAGTACAGGAGAATGAAGGGGTGATCTCAAAGAGACATTTTGAATATTGACAGAGTGAATGCGGATATTTCCCTTGGTGGGTGAATTGAGGACAAGGGGTCATAGTCTTAAAATTAGAAGTTATCCACTTAAAAAAGAGAGGAGGAAGAACATCTTTAGTCAGAGGGTCGTGGATCTGTGGAACTCACTGCCACACAAAGCAGTGGAGGCCAGATCACTGGGAGTATTTAAACAGGAAATGGATAAGTATCTCATTAGTAAGGGATATGGGGAAATGGCTGGAAATTGAAACTAGGTGTGAGCATAGTTCAGCCTTGTGTGGAGTCACGGAACATACTCGATGGGCCTATTGGCCTGCTTCTGCTTCTTTATCTCAGGTGATCTTGTGAAGTTCATGACCTCTCTCATTATCCAACATTTTCTTAGCATGACATTCTTATCTATGGTGGAACCTGCCAGTCCTGGACACTAGTTGGTTGCTGAAAGAGGCCAGGGCCAACATATTAATTAGGAGTAGCTGTTTCACTCCCACCTGTCAGTTGTGGGCTTGCCCGATAACAGCTCTCAACTCACTCCCTCCAACTCTTGTCTAATCTCTCCCCAATTTAGTGCTCTTCTACAAGGCCCAACTTATCCTTGTCCATAACTATCTTGAAAATTAAGGACAACTGAGTTATGTTAACTGAGTAAAATCATGTGGCAGAATTATATGTACCAAACAAGCAACAAGTTACTTCTCTAATTAATCTTGCAGAAATATCCCATTTACCACACAAGCCTAAAGCAGTTCATAAAGTAAAAGAGTAAAAAAGACAAACCAAAAAAAATGAAAACACTTATTTAAAAATTGCATCTGTCTGCAAATCTCTAATACTCTTGACACATCAGTGAAACGTAGAGAGCAGTTAACCAGTTTGTAATTTACCAGCTGTTTCACTGATATGTGGTTTCTGCTACACTTCCCACCTGAGCAGTGCAGGGTGCCCTCTAAATCTTGCAATGTGTGATCTGGACTTTTGATGTCCCTCTTTCTTGGTTGCAGAGAAAGATCGACATGTGTGATTCCTGCAAGCTCTGATATTTTAAAAGTGACTTATTTTAGATAAATTTAGCAACAGGTTATTTGCAAGACTCAGGCAAGGAGGAGCTGATGTTGAATCACTTTTTTTTGGAACATTTTATTTATAGTTTTATAAACTTGTATTTGCCTGGTATTATAGGGGAGAAATACACCCCTTTTACAGGTCATTGTTTGCCGAGTCCTCTCTTTTTTTCCTTTTCCCCTCCCCTTCTTCACCCACCACCCCCCTCATCTTTCACCCTCCCTTCCACTTCAACACCAGTAAAAGCATAAAAATCAATGACCGAGAATAACAATTATGGAGAAAAAAAAGAGGTGGGGTGGAGCCGGCAGGATTTCCAAATTGTCCTCTTGTTCTCAGTGTTTCAGGGGTTGTGTAATCCTGTTATTCCTTTTGAGAAAGGTCCTGGGAAGGCTAATCACATCTGTGTTTTGACATGTCACAAATATGGCTGCCGCACCTCAATGAATGTGTCATGTCTCCCTCTTAATTTATAAGTAATTTTCTCCAGGGGAACGCAACTCTGCATCTTCATCTTCCATTGGGCTGTGCTTAGCTGAGAGTCGGATTTCCAGATAACCTCTATGCATTTCCTGGCCACCGCCAAGGCAAGCTTCACGAATTGAATTTGGTGTTTGGACAATTTCAGACTCACGTCCATAATGTCCCCCAGCAGGAACAAGGCTGGATCCTGCAGATACTCCACCCCTGTAATTTCTTTCAAAATGTCCTCTAATTCTACTCAGAAGCATCTCACCTTGGTGCACAGCCACATTGAATGCACAAAAGTTCCTGTATCTATGCCGCATCTAAAACACAATTCAGGGATCTCTGGTTTAACTTTATGTAATTTTTGATGTTGAATCACTTTTCATTGCTCGAAGAGTTTTGTTTCCTCATTTCAGAAGAAATACTGCAAAACTACATATTCCCTGCAAAGTTGCAGTTTTTTTAATCAGATGTACGTCCTATCATGCTTGTGTTGTTCCAGTGGTGACTGAAGGTTGGCTGGCTTTGTATGACTGGGCATGTTTGTGTTGGGCAATTGCTCAATTCCTCAAATCCTCAATTGCTCTCCATGTGTTGCACAGTAAGTTTGTTTACATTCGTTATCTGATTACAGTTCTTTTGATTGTTTATATGTCCATGCTTTGTGCAGTTAATTTTTGCACTACCAATTCGTGGTAATTCTGCCGTGCCCGCAGGAAAAAGGAGTCTCTGAGTTGGTATGTGATGACATGTATGTACTCTGACAATAAATCTGAAATAGTCATGTGTCTATCTTGAAGCTTCTTAAAGGCTTCTATCAAAAGTCCTTCCAGCATTCCATGTGGAATCTTGCAAGTAAGCTGTGTTTCCCCAAAATAATTAATGTCAAACGTTGGTTGCTTCATGTTGCCTGCTTCTGTTGCTTTGAATATTGAGAGATTATGATTGTCACATTTTCCATCTTCAGTGGTTGCAAGATAGGTTCTCTGTATCTTTCCCGATGGGAGTAGTTCAAAGATGCTATGTGCAGGGTGGTATGGGTCCTCAATGATTTTGTGAGCCCTCTCTGTCTTTTTCACCACTGCTACTCACCTATGATATGAAGTTCATATAACGGCAGACCATTATTATCGATGTGTCCTCTACTGATACTTGTTGAGTGGGCGCAGGTAAGTACAGATTGTTGAAACAGACTTCACTGGTAACTGCCTGGAGAACACTGCCTCGTACACCAGGTTGCTGTTCATTGACTTTAACTCGGCGTTTAATATGATCATTCCCCAGAAGCTAGTGGAGAAGCTGTCCTCACTGGGATTCAACATCCGTCCCTGTAACTGGATTCTGGATTTCCTGAAGGAAAGACCATAGTCTGTCTGGGTTGGCAGCGGAATGTTGAGCACCATCAAGCTGAGCACTGCCGCACTTCAGGGCTATATACTCATCCCGCTCTTGCTCTCTCTACAGACCTACAACTCCATCACCAGATCCAGCACCAACAGAGTCATCAAGTTTGCAGATGACACAGCAGTTGTTGGCCTCGTCAGCAACAACGATGAATCAATCGCACTGCAGAGAAGAGGTGGAAGATCTCGCAAAATGGTCCAAAAATAACAAGTTGAGTCTCAAATTGGACAAGACAAAGGAGATGATTGTGGACTTCAGGAGGACCAGAAATGACCGCACTCCACTACTGATTTATAGGTCAATAGTGGAGAGAGCACCAAGTCCTTGAGGTCCACTTATGTATTGACCCACAGCATCTCACTTGTCAGGAAGGTGCAGCAGAGATAGGCAAGGCGACCGGCCACGATCCTGTCAACTTTCCACAGGAGCTCTGTCGGGAGCATAGTGAAAACACAAAGCTGGAGAGTTTCTCCAGCATTGTGGATTACTTCAAACACTGCGTTTTACTCTTTAGAGAGGATCTTGGCTGGCTGCATCAATGTGGTGAGGTGCTGTAGAGCATTGGATTGGTGGTCAACAATAAGAGCGGCAGAGAGGATGATTGGAGTTTCCCTCCTATCATAGATGTGAACTACTGGGACTGTTGTCTGAAGAGGACCCATACCATCCTGCACATAGCATCTTTGAACTACTCCCATCAGGAAAGATACAGGAACATCATAGTCAGGCTGAGAAACAGCTTCTTCCCATGGATAGTGAAGATGCCTAATGATTGATTAACTGCTCATACAAACCCTCCGAGACTCAACGACAGAGGTTTTCAAACTGCCCCTGAAACTCGTGTGAATGGGAAGGGAAGGTTGAGAACCCCTGTTTTAATCATCCCTCATCGACTCGTCATGTGCACGGTTTCAGAACTCCAAAGGAAATGGGCCAATGACAATTTTTCTCAAGCAAAATATTTCAGAAACAATTAGCTCACATACCAGCTGAAGTAATCCCTTACCAATCACAGAGCACTTTTGGCATAGGGAATACTGAGGTGGAATGTGAGTATGGGGGCAGTTTGAAAACTACTACTCTATTATTTATTTAACAATATTTATTTATTTTCACTGCATGTGAATCGTTGGTCTGTATGTGTGTTAGGTCTGTATGTATGCTTGCATGTTTTTTGACCAAGGACTGAAGAACACTGTTTCATCCGGTTGTACTGAAACAATCAAATTATAATAGACTTGAACTTAAAGAGGAGGGGCAGGTCTTTCACACAGAATGTGCGAATCCATAGAATAACTAGCTGGACGAAATATTAGAGGAGGGTACAACTGCAATTTTTGATGGATATTTGGACAGGCACGTGGTGGGTCAAATGCAGGTAAATGGGGCCAGCTGAGGAAAGCACTTTGGTCACCATGGAAGTGTTAAGTCTCAGGGCCTGGTTCCATACTGTATCCCACTCTGACTTGCTCATTGCAGCATTGTAGAGATCGAAAGGAAGCTTCAGTGGCAAAGTGAGCCACTTTTGTAGTGTGTGGAAGGGGCATTTTTGACTGGGCTGGAGGGCTTGCAAAACTGCAGGTATGCCTAACTTATAGCCTTACAGACTGTATGCAGACATTTCATAAATGTTGTGTTTTGCATGCACTCTTTTTGACGAGCATATGCAGGTTCTTCTTTAACCATTACTGGGAAGTCAAGTTACAGAAACCTCCCATTACACTGGACAACAATTTTTTTCAAAAATAAATCGGGCATTAAAGTAGACAAAAATAATTTTAGATTTGCTGTAGCACGGAGAAAAATTAAATGAACTCTTATTGAATTTGGCATGCTTAATCGCATAATAATGCTGGCACATTGCATTAGTCCCACTGATCTAAAAATGTTTTGCCGCTGATTTTTGTTTGTACTCAGCGTCTGATGCCTCTCGTGTCAGTGTCCAGCAATAGTCGGCCGGCATTGATGGATTCCAGTTGCCTTGATACTGCTTTGCAACGGTCACAATGCCCTGGTGAAACCTTTCACCATGTTCGTCACTGACTGCACCAAGATCAGCAGGGAAGACGTCCTAGTGCGAATGCACATTGCACTTCCTGGTTTCATATGCATGAAGAAGTCTTAAAATATGACAGGAAATCACAGCTGAGGATATGTGATACACAAATTTGAAGGTGATTTTTTGTGATCAGCGGTCCAAACTCCATATAATGCACCCAAAAGTGTTCAGGAAGCAAAATCTTCTTTGTCCATTGTTATTGTTGCTTGTACCTGTATACCTTTCTTGATAACAGTCAACTGCAGATAAAACTGGGTATTTCCTGAGGTTGGAACTGCAAAGAGTAAAGGAAAGTAACAAAAATAGAAGCATGTATTCTAATTTTTCACGTCTTATCTGCAATTCCATAGGATAAAGGCATATTGTCCAAATTCTGTCCAAATAGTATCCCAAAAATCTCTGGAACCTGGACAGGCCCCGGAAGTTTGAAAGACAACAAATGTCATGCCACTATTTAAATAAGGGTGTAGGTAAAAGCAGGTAATTGTAAACCAGTTACCTCAATGTTTCATAGGAAAATGTTCAAAGCTATCAAGAAGGAAGAAATAGTAAGTCATCAGAGAGAAATCAGGTGAAGCAGCGTTGATTCTGTAACGGTTGGTGATGTTTGACAAATTTACTGGACTTCTTTCAAGGTTCATTTTATTGTTACGTAATAATGCATCAAAATGCAATAGACATGATATGCTTCAACTTTTGTCTGCTGTAAGTTATTGCCTGGCATCCCGAACAATGGACGAAAGAGAAGCAAAAGAGAGTCTCTTCAGAAACACTGTGTCCGTGGATTTTCCTCCAGCACCCCAACAGCCTCTGCAGCCACATAGACTCGAGTTGAAACTATTGGCCAAGATCATTCGGGAGCCCTTGTTGGCCTCACAAATCCTGGCTGCGATATCTGGTTGTGATACCTGGTTTCCATGAGTCAATTTCCAGCAGCCTGCGTGGGTCTTTCGACTATATCGCTCGCAGCCTGCGACCTGTGCAAGACCTTTGTCTGCAAGTTACTAACAGCCCACAGCCTGTGTGGGTCTTTCAGCCACTGAGCCCCTCATTGTTCCGCTGCTGTGGTCACTGTCCTGTAGGGTCGTCTCCTCCGCTTCTCCATCTCAACGGGGAGTGTCCTCCCCATTTATGATGCCCTGTGGCATTCCGCTCCTCCCCCAGAGTCTGCAACCCTTCACGGTACGCTAACCAGCACATCTTGGGCACAAATGACCATGGTTGCAAGATTTTAAAAAGAAACATTGTCAGCCCCTTTAACATACTGTTTATGGCCTGAACAGAACTGTCAACATCAGGACTGTGCATCATGAGGAGTGGTGCTGTGTCTCCACTTCCCATTCTCCTGGGTCTGCACCAGTGGCAGGGCTGCCATTACAGCAGCTCTCACAGTGTTACCATTTTGTTCTGGGGTATTCTTTAAGGATGTGGATAAATGGGAACAGGTGGATGTTGTATTCTTGAATTTCCAAGGGGTTAATAAAAGACACCCATGCGGATGAATAGAGTTGGGGTAAAGTATTAGCATGGACAGCGATTGGTTAACCAATCGAAGGCAAAGAGTGGCAACTGGTTTCTCTGGTTGGTGTCAGTGCTAGTCTTGGAACTGTTCACGACATACGTGAACATTTTGGAAGAGAGGACTGAGTGTCGATCTGAGTTTGCTGATGACAGTAAAATGAATTGAAAACCAAATTATTCAGAGGATACAAAGAGTCTGCAGGGAGAAATAGGTTAAGTGAGAGCACGTGTCTGGTGATGGAGAACAATGTTGGCATACGCGAGGATGAAAAATTAATGAAATGGTGAAAGTGCAGAGGCAGTTGTGCATGAGGTTGGTTTGCAGGGGCAACAGGTTATCAAGAAGTCAAGTGGAATGTTGGCCTTCCTTACTAGAGGGATTGACTTGAAGAGCAGGGAGGTTCTGCTGCCACTCTATAGGCAACCAGTGAGGCCGCACCTGGAGTGCTGCATGCAGTTCTGGTCTCCTTCTTTGAGAAAATATATATCATGGTTTTGGAAGCAGTGCAGATGAGGTTCACCAAGTTGATTCCAGAGATGAGAAGGTTAGCCTATAAGAAGAGATATGTGTCTCCTTGGACCATACTCACTGGAATTCAGAAGCAGGAGGGAATATGACAGAAACATACACAATTATAAAAGGAAGAGGTCAGATAGGGGCAGAAATATTGTTGAATATAGTAAATATAGTACAGCCTATGATACTGATGACAACTTTGACCCCAGCTTAAACTAATCTCATCAGCCTGCACATAGTGTCCACCTCTCTCTCCCCCATCTGTTCACGTCTGTCCAAGTGCCTCATAACTGCTTCATCCTCCTTCTCTGGCCACCTATTTCAAGCCCACACTCACAGACAGAATGCAAATGTTTGGTGAAGCAATCTGTGTTTGGTCTCACCCATGCTGAGTATGCCGAATGCAGAAGATAAGCTTGGGCAATGTGCATGTAAAGCTCTGGGGAGATACAAGGAAAAATGTTGCACTTTTTGTGATTGCACCAGAAAGTGTCCAAGGGAGTGCATGGTTGGGTGGGGATAGGACCAAGGCATCCCAGAGCAGTTGATCCCTGCAAAATGCAAAGGGTGTTGGGATGGGGAGGTTGACATTGGTGAGGGGAAGTTGAGGCTTGTAGTGGAATAGCATTGAAAATGGGGGAAGTTGGAGGGTAATGTGTTGGATGCAGAGGCTGGTAGGGTATAAAGTGAGGACCAGAGGGAATCTGTCTGCCTGGGGGGAGGAGAGGTAAGGATGGGAGTCTGGAAATGGAAGAGATAATGATTATGAAGGTTGGGCTGCGGCATGCTTCTCCTATAGGGTGTTGAGATCAAAGAAATTCCCAGTGTGTCCAGCTCAGTTCCTGGCAGACAGCTTGGAGCAGTAGGAGGTGTGGAAGGGTTCATATGGAGTATCTAAGATGCAGAGAAAGTAATATACAGTACATTCAGTGAGCTGATCACTTTGCAAGTACAGAACAAAGAAGGCAGGGAATCACTAGTCAGGACAGTTGGGAGAGGCAGGCATTACAAAAGTACCCTATGGTCCGTTACCTCTCTGACAAATAAACTTTCAGATATTATTGTGGAGGAGACAGGTGGGTATACCCACCTAGGGGACAAAAGCAGCATCGGCCTTGTTTGTGGCACCACTGTGGGCATTGAAGAGTGAAAACCAGATTGGGGAGAGAGGTAGTGATGGGGAATTCTATCGTAAAGGGGCAGATCAACATTTCTGTGGCCGCAAAAGGGATTCAGGATTGGTCATTGTCTCAGAGGGGCTGCCAAATATTCTGAAAGGGGAAAATGAGAAATCAAGGCTGTGGTACATATGAGTACTGCTGACAGAGTTAAGAGAAGGGATGAGGCCATGCTACATGAGGTGAAGGGTGCATTTCAAAGCGAAGGATCTCAAAGCATGGACTTTATGAAGGAATGTTTCCACGGCTTCGTGTCGGGGAAGTCCAGCCTCATCATTTTGAGCTTAATGAGAAAGTAATGAAGATGATTGACGAATGTGGACTTGCTTGAACTTTAGGAAAGCATTTGACTAGGTCACGGTAGCCCGATACAAAAAATGTCAAATCAACGGAGGCTTGATAAGTTCAACACAAACAGGTTTGTGGTGGAGGGTGTTTCTTTGACTGCAGGACTGTAACTAGTGGCACTCTGCAGGGGTCTCTTGTTTGTGAATGAAACAAATTATTTGTTTTTTGTCACATTTAAAAAACTACAGAGATAGAGTTTATAATTATTCCAGTTCGCCACTTCATACATTGTAAAAGTAGGACAACATCGAAGTGCAGATTTACAGACAGATATCAGTTGATTTGGAGAAAAGACAACGTAGTTTAACTGTTGTGAAGTTCATTTAGGAGTCCGATAATGGCAGGAAAGAAACTGTGCTTAAATCTGGTGGTGTATGATCGCACACATGTGGCATTTGCTATTGGCAGCCCAGGAAAATGGTGCTGACTGTTGTTAGGTCTGCTTTGTTCATGAATGAGTGAGACAAACACCAGACTGAGTCGAAATCAGGGTTCTTTGTTCTTTATTACCGGATTGTAACACTTGCGACTAACAATGTTAGTCGGAGAATGCATTCTGCCGTTATCAGCAAAATAGTGATTTTTTATACCCTTGGATACATGCTTAGAACATCATCATATCATTACTTGTCCAATGACTAAAACTGTTGCTATCCTTTCCCTGCTAGCTTCCTGCCTCTCAATCCATCAATGTCTCTCTTATCTTGTAAGTACAAGGATGCATTCACATCTTGTTACAGCCCTGTACAGGGTAACTCCTTACACATTCCCATCTCATGATGTTTTACCTTACACTGTCCACCCTTTCTATTGCCTCTCATAAACTTATGTATCTCTATTGAGTCAACGCTCTGTCAAATTTGCTTCATTAGGCATGTTCTCCAATCCAGGCGACATGCTGGTAAATCTCCTCTGCACCCTCTCTAAAGTTTTTTTATGCTTCCTGCAATGAACTGAGCACATCTGAACACATTACTCTCAGTGTGGTCTAATCAGAGTTTTATAGAGCTACCACATTACTTCCTGGCTCTTCAACTCATTCCTATGACTAATCAAGGCAGCACACCATCAGCCTTCTAACGACCCGATCACCTTATGCGGCAACCTTAAGGGTTATCTGGCGCTGTCTGCAAGGAGTTTAAACATTCTCCCCGTGTCTGCGTGGGTTTCCTCCAGGTGCCCCAGTTTCCTTCCCCCTTTTAAAACATACCAGGGTTGTAGGTCAACTGTGTGTAATTGGGCGGCATGAGCTCTTGGTTCAAAAAGGCCTGTTACCATGCTGAATGTTTACATTTTAAAAATTAAAAAATTAAGTTGAATGTTTGTAAATCCAGTCCTTAAGAACCCTCCCTAATAGTTTGCCCACCACTGAAGTAAGATTTACTAGTCTATAATAACAAAGACTCATCCTGCTACCTTTCTCGGACAAGGGTAATACATTTGCCATTCTCCAACCCACCAGTATCTCTCCTGTCGCTAGGGAGGATGCAAAAAAACATTGCCAATGCCCCAGTAATCTCTTCCCTCACCTCCTGCCTTAACCTAGGGTATTTTGCATCTGGTCATGGAAACTTACCTATTAAGAAGATCCAGGACTTCTTTCTTAATCTCATCATGTTCCAGCACATTATCCTGTTCTACACTGACCTCCACTCACCAAGGTCCCTCTCCCATGATAAACACTAAAACAAAGTACTAATTTTGGACCTTTCCTAGCACCTCTACCATCAGTAACATGTTCTCCCCTTTAGCTCTAATTAGCCCTACCCCCAGACTAGAAATCCTTTGTTCTTCAGATAAGTTTAGAATCCATTAGAGATTTCCTTAATTCGACTTATCAAGCCTTTCTAGATCCTTTTTTTTAACTTCCTTCCTGGTTATCGAACACATTTTCATCAGCCCTTCTTGATTTTTGTTTCTGAAACTTTATTTATTTGTCCTTCTTCCTCTTGACTTGCTGACGGTGTCCCACCTCTCGTGAACCTTGGCTCCTTTATCCTGCCATTTTTTTCCCTGTCTCAGTGGGACAAACCGATTGTAGACCCTGAACGTGTGGGGCCTAAACATCTGACACGTTACTGCTCTGTATTTCCTTGAGAACATCTGTTCCCAATGTACTTCCCCAAGTGTCTGCCTAATTCCATTGTAATTGGTCCTTTCCAAATTAAAAACTATCCCATTTTGTTTACTCCTTCCCTTGTCTACAGGTCTGCTAAATCTCAGGGAGTTGTGGTCACTGTCTCCAAGATAATCACCCACCAAGAGGTCTTTCAGCTGAATAGGTTCTTCACCCAGTGCTAGGTCCAGAAAGGCCCCTCCTCTAGTTGTCTTGCCTGTTTTCTGTATCAGGAATCCTTCTCAGACACATCCTGCCCCACTTCAACCTACCAAAGGTCAGCAACAGGTGTGTTAAAGAACTGGAGCTGGGGCTGGTTGATCTCTGATCATTTGAGAGGAGAGGGAATGATAGACTGTCAGAAGGCAGTCACACCGAGGAGGCTCGAGACTGGCAGCTGTGTGACTGTCAGGAGTTGGAAAGGGAATAGGCAGTCAGTGAAGCCTTACCATGTGGCCATTTCCTTCAGTAACAACTATACATAGTTGGCCTCTGGAGAGTGGTCTTGAACTGAGTGACAAGTACTTGGCTCCAGGCAAGTGGCATCACAAATAGACAGGTTGGTGAAGAAGGAATTTGACACACTTGCTTTTATCAGTCAGCCATTGAGTATCGGAGCTGGGACATGATGATCCAGTTGTGATACAATATTTACGTATTATTATTTGGTCAGCTTGCTATTGGAAACATGTCAAAGGGTGGTGGGTTTGGGTTACACGGATAGGCTGGGCCTTTTCTCTCTGGAGTTAAGAGACTGATGTTAAGGGTCAGACTCCAATCTCCCAGGGTAAGGGAGAATAAAATGAAAGGACGTAGATTTAAAGGAACCAGAGAGACACTGTTTTTCACAGAATGCAGTAGGTATATGAAAGGAGCTGCTGAGGAAGTGGGTACAATAGTAATGTTGAGGCAGGTTTCATGGATAAGAAGAGTTCAGAGAGATATGGATAAGTGGAGCCAAATCCATGGCCAGATCAGCCATAATTACGATAACCAGATTCGGGTGATTAGGATAAATCAAAGTTGAATGTTTTAAACAAGGATCAAATATTTCTGAAGCCCTGCTGGGGTATAGCATAATTCACATCCGTCACCCCTGATTCCTACTGCAAAGCATCATAGTAGTTTACATGTCACCCGAAGACACGATTAAACCTTTGGGCTTCATTGATGAAAATAGTTCAACAGTTAATAATTTCTACTTATCAATTCTCATCATTATCTGTGTTATCTAATATCTGCAGAGAAGGGGAAATTTAATCTCAATAACTATTCGATTGACAACAACTTCTCAAAGTGTTGTAAAACAGATCGTCAAATCCATCCCATTATTTTCATATGAGAGTAACTTACAAGTAACTCAGTGTATCATTTAAACAGATACAAAAATGTATGTTACTGTGTCAGACCATAACCTGAGGGTATTGTTATGGACCCTGAAGACCCCAAAACCCAGCAGCAATGAAAATTCACCAAGACAAATGGTTACTTAAACAAAAGTGGCTTTTCATTATCTTTAAACAAAGATAAGCGTATACAGAGCCGTTGTCATACCCACACTCCTGTTCGGCTCCGAATCATGGGTCCTCTACCGGCACCACCTACGGCTCCTAGAACGCTTCCACCAGCGTTGTCTCCGCTCCATCCTCAACATCCATTGGAGCGCTCACACCCCTAACGTCGAGGTACTCGAGATGGCAGAGGTCGACAGCATCGAGTCCACGCTGCTGAAGATCCAGCTGCGCTGGATGGGTCACGTCTCCAGAATGGAGGACCATCGCCTTCCCAAGATCGTATTATATGGCGAGCTCTCCACTGGCCACCGTGACAGAGGTGCACCAAAGAAAAGGTACAAGGACTGCCTAAAGAAATCTCTTGGTGCCTGCCACATTGACCACCGCCAGTGGGCTGATAACGCCTCAAACCGTGCATCTTGGCGCCTCACAGTTTGGCGGGCAGCAGCCTCCTTTGAAGAAGACCGCAGAGCCCACCTCACTGACAAAAGGCAAAGGAGGAAAAACCCAACACCCAACCCCAACCAACCAATTTTCCCTTGCAACCGCTGCAATCGTGTCTGCCTGTCCCGCATCGGACTGGTCAGCCACAAACGAGCCTGCAGCTGACGTGGACTTTTTACCCCCTCCATAAATCTTCGTCCGCGAAGCCAAGCCAAAGAAAGAAGAAGAAACATGAAAACAGGATCAAACTTTAACATTACTATTAACTTAACCCCCTTTTAATTCTAAGGGCATGTGTATATAATGTGTGTGCAAATTCAGAAAAGTTCTTTGATTCACAGTCCAATCTCACTTCTAACTCATCCAAGTTCACTGGTATCAGGCAATTCTTATACTGTACACAGAATTTAACATTTATGAATTTCACCAGGCTTTAGTGTTTGAAAGATAAATGGTTACTGCTCAGGAAGCTTCCTGTCAGTTTTCAGAGAAGATTTGTTGCTCATTGGACACCACAACTGATTCCTTCTGATCAGCCATTTCAGTATCTTGCTGAAGAAACTTGCCCCATCAGGGTATTCCAGATGATAACCTCTTTCTTTCAGGTCACCACAGAATTCCTTTTCTGTTTCCCTTATTTCAAGATAACATTATACAGCCAGCCCTCTCCTCTTGTATGGACCACAAGGGCTTTGACCAGGTTGAACTAAAAACTCACAACCCATCTTCAAAATGGGGTTTTTCCACAAGCTTGCCAGCTTGTCCTGTTCCAGTCCCAGCTGCTGCTGCTGAACTGTAGAACTGAATTCTCTCTCTCTCTCTCTCTCTCATTCAGAGAAAACCATAAGACCCTCTTACAGCCGCAAACTTCACTCAGATAGACTGTGGCACCGGACCCAATCTTCTGAGACCGTTCATCTATTGCTTTCCAAACAATTATCCATTCTTCCACAGCATGTTCAATCAACACTTACTTGTGAACTTCTTCAAAGTTTGCGCAAAGGTGCTCGAAGCTTGGACTGTCTGGCTTGAGCAGAACTCTGGTATTTTAAATGAGATCTGTTTGTATTTGTGTGTGATCTACACCAAAAAAAACCCCACACAATTTATCTCCTTTAAAACATTTCTATATACAATATAAAATATAACATAATCCGTCATAGTATGTCCAATACAAACAAATCACAAACAAAACGTAAAATAAGGATTTTTTTTTAGTTACTTTCCAATCAAACTATGCTGTCACAAGTTTGAAGTTAATGGTGGATATTGGGAGTTCTACAAATCTGAAATATAGTACTGATAATGTCTGGTTAGTTTCATGAGCTCATAACAAGAAAGAAATTGCATCTTGCCCTTATTGTTGACAGCCATCTTCCTTTCAAAAGATCCTGCTAATGATATCTGCAATTTATAACTGATGCGTTACATCTGGTCGTTATGGATATCTGATACTGTTCTTGTGTTACTGCTGCTTGAACTTTCATCGAAAGGCAAATAAATAGGGAGATGTGATCAAGCTCTAAACAATGCTGGAGTGTAAAGGCTCAATACAATTTGCTAGGGTCCCTGCAATGTCTGTGCTCTCCACCCTCGAGGTCTGAGGCCTTGGGGATTTATCCACCCTTGTATGCTAAGCAGGCTAAAGTCACGTGGGTGTATTTGGGCCGCATGGCCTCATGGGCCAAAGGACCTGTAACTCAAATTTTAAAAAAATAGATTAAAAGTAAATTGACTCCTCCAATTTCCACTGAATATTGGGAGGTTTATAATATAATCCGATTAATATGGTCATTCCTTTCCCATTCATCACTTCCACCCATATACCCTCAAGTAGACGAGTTCACCAATTGTCATGCCTGAGCACTGCAGTGAGATTTTTCATGACTGATAACATCATCCCTCCCACTCCCACCCCTCCTGCTCATATCACTCCCGTCCCTCCCTCTGCCATCCCTCCCTCTCATGCCCCTCCCACTCCCATCCCTCCCACTCCTGTCCCTCCAGCTCCCGCCCCTCCATCTCCCTCCCACACCCACCCTTCCCACTCTGACCCTCTCCTGATGGTTGCCCGGCTAACTGCAAGTGACTGTCTCCCTGTAACTCCTGCCGATCACCCCCTCTGCATACCGAATGATCCAGAGTTCATCCACCTCCAGTTCCCTAACACATTGTGTAAGAAGCAGCAGTTGGATGCACCTTGCAGGCGAAGTCATCAGGGACTCTTCCTATATTCTACAAGAGGAGCAGACCTCTGTCCTGGCTTCCACTCCCACTACTCTCATTCAACTGTGAGGATAAGGCCTTGACTTGCCTCACCTCACCTGCTCTACCTGTGGCTTCTGACTGAAGCTTATCACTCCTAACACTTTACACCCCACTGTTGCACTGGGCCACTTGCACAGTGAATGCTCCACTTAAGGTTCCCTTTTACAGCATTTTTTAAAGTGCCCCTCTCTTTCATTCGCGTTCACACCAACTCCCATCGCTGGGAAAGAATCTTAGCAGTTCAGCACCCACCTTTATTAAATGGCCCTCTTCCCTTGCTCTTGCTGGTAAAAGGATTGATGTATGGATCATTAATTACCAGGAACATCTTCCATATTTAGCCTTGAAATTGGCCTTTGAAATATTTAGGAGTGTGCCTCTTGCTTGGTTTGCCAAATTGATGACAAAGGACAATGAAGATTTTTCTTCCTGAATACTTTTGGGTCTATTTTATGGACTTTGGGCTGCTGATCACAAAAATCACCGAAAATTTTCCTATCGAGTACCGCTTTTTCAGATATAACTTATTTTTGAGATTTCCTGTCATTTTAAGTCTACTTCAAGCAGACAAAACCATGAAGTGCCGCGTGTCATGGAAAATCCACTTTCTGCATTCGCTGTCTTCCCTGCTGATCTTGTTGTTGACCATGGTGAAAGGTTTCACTAGGACACTGCACCATGGGAAACCCATATTAGGGCAACTGGAATCGATGAAGACTGGCCGACTATTGTTGGACACTGACACAAGAGGCATCAGATGCTGAGTATAAAGAAAAATCAGCGGCAAAACATTTTTTGGCCAGTTGAACGAATGCAATTTGTCAGGATCATTATGCAATTAAATATCCCACAAAAGTTAATTTAATGTTTCTCCAACTTCCTGTGTGATACAGAAAATCTGAAATTATCTTCATGTTCATCTTAAAGTTGTCTATCATATTTCCCATTTTATTTTAAAGAACTAAACCTTTCGAAAAAAAAATTGTTGTCCAGTGCTATCTGGGAAACAAACAGAATGAATCCCTGAAGCCTGACCCTTTGTTGGAAAGGGGGTGGTTTGTGTACACAACCCGTGCAATCGGGTATCTGTAAACTTTGGAGCTAATTCATTTTAGGAGACTTTGTGTCAAACAGATATACATTATGTAAAAACAAATATTTGAGCAGAAGAGACAAGGACTTGAGATTAACAGAGTCAAAAGAGAGAAAGGAAGAAAGAAAGAAGACAGAATGAGGCATTCTTCAGACATAATCAAAGAAGATCATGTTGGAATCCGCTCTGACTTTGTTAGGACTTTGCCAAAAAGAGTCAGCTTGCCTTTGATTCAAGCGAGTTTTATTGTTAAACAAAATGGCATTGTCAGTTAAATTCTAAACAATGAATATCTTATAAGATGTATTTGATTGGCTTGGTGAAGCAACAAGAGCACATTACCTTCATCTACGATTATGCTCAGCTACTCTGTTTATCATGCATTTTTTTTTAGAAGAATTGAGGTCATTTTAAAAGCAGTCTCATTAAAAACATCGTTTACAAAGTAAACATTCATCTCTCAAATAGCCTTTCATTAGAAAAGAGCCAAATGATTGCAGCTTTATCACATGGACTGGCGTAACATTAGCTTTGAATGTTATCCTCACATTCTGATGGCAAAATATATCAAATTATTGATCATATATGGTGCATTTCCTTTTATTGGTTAAGTATTGTCATAAAAAAAACATTGGGTGTCAACTAAAACCTCGATCAAGTATAACACAAAACTGTGTAAGAGTTGAATTTTCTATTGAATTAATAGATTTCACAACGTATTAATTTGGGCCACGGTTGTCACAATCTTTGAAACAAATTTTGGATGTTCTTTCAGTTCACTCATGAAATCATGCAGCCAATGAAGAAGAGGAGCGGTGTATTATATAACTAGACGGTTATCATCACTGGTAATTAAGGATGGAAACCAATCTTACTCCACTGTAAAGCCAAGTCATGTGATCAATTTGGATCAAATGAGTTTCAACACAGCAACTAATCACCCACATGAAAAGCAGATGTTCTTTACATGATTTTTTAAACTGAAGATGTGGAATTATTTTGAGAATTAAATTTGGGTGTCATGATCAATCTATACTTATTAAGATGAGAGAGACATGATGAAAATGGATTGTCCCAATTGCAAACAGGTGTATTTCTGAGTACACTAATTCATCATTGCAAAGTAAAGTCTGTACCTCTTATTTTGTATTTATCTTGGTAAATTGCTGCACTGCTCATGTCTCATAGTTCATTTAACACATTGCTTTATTTTTTTTTCTTTTCATTTGGACAACACTGATTGATGCAAGTCGACAAGGTTCATAGGAATTGTACAACATTAAGCTTATTTACATTCACCCCTCGAAGGAAGAGCTTCTGCACTCCATTCTGATGAGCAAGTCATTGTGCTGAGAAAGTTCCCATCGAGCATTGTTAGAAAATCCTGTTTGGAGTAAATTATAACTAGATGAACTCTTATTAAAAGACCCTGGTGTTGTAACCATTAAAAAAAAATGTTTGTTTTAGCGTTCATTTTTTTAGCAGATCAATATTGGAAAGGATCTGAAATTTTGGGGAAAAAGGGAATTTTCACTTACTGCAGGTGCAGAACAACATTGAACTCCTTGCGATAAAAGGACTCAAGGCGCCTTTCCATTTAACTGAAGGAAGGTTTTGCTATTATTTCATCTGCCTGGTACAGTTCATCCAAATCAGAAAGTTAATCCTTTTCGGAAAATACATATTTGAATGAGAATACAATGGTCTGTCAGTTGTGCATTTGTGTCCCTACTGATGCAGTGGAAAAGGAAGGTTGGTGTGTCAATGGATATAGCAGAATGGTTGCCTTTCCTTGCTTTGATTATTTTTGTTCTCACTCTACTTCCGCTTCCAATGTCATATTCATAGTAAATGTTAGGTGATCTGTTTCAAATGCACATCAGTTTAGTAAAAGTCCAATGAAATGTAATTCCATCCCGATGAAATCTATCAAATTAATTGCTGATAATTCTATCATGAGGATGAACCCCCCCCCCCCACCCAACCTCCATCTTACAGTAATTAATATGGATGGACTTGCCTGATTTTCCCTCTCTGAGATTTATTTTTGACAAACTATTTCACTAAACATACCACAGCTATTTAAGTGACCAAAGGAAAATTTGTAATGTAAGAATATTTGAAAAGAAGCAAAGGCTGAAAGGGATCTTGTGCTGGGCATTGCGATGTATGCAGGTTGCTCTGATCATTAAGGAAAATTTAGCATCAACTTTTTTCACCATGCCTGTATGTTGAATAAGGCCAGGTTCTAACTTTCACCATCGAGTAACCAACTACCTGTGGGACTAAGCATCTACATGAGTATCTGCGTCGTGGATTAACAGGTAAAGGGAAAATTTGGAGGAGAAACATGGAATTCAAATAAAACGATCTCATACTTTAAATGCTGTTGAATTCTAAGGCAACAAACCTATGCCTTGAAGAGTCTCAGATGGCATAAATTTATTAACACTGGAGGACAAATATCAATATGTTAACAAGTAGATAACATTGACCTTTATGAATTTGCTTTAATACCTCTTGGCCCGACAGCTCCAGTTTGCTTTTAGAAACGTCACTTCTTTCTTACTCCTTGCACAGTACCCATGCCTCACTTCTCATTTTGCTTATGCACTATAAAACTGTAAAACAAAAAAGCTCTACCTCCTTCCAAACTCGGGGAAGGGGTCAGAATGGCTTTACATATGCTGCATTGCATGTGCTCATGAATCTGTCTAGAAATTTGTTTAACTGGAAGGAGCTTGACTGTCTTCAAAGCTGAATTGCTTTTCTTTTTAGTAATTTATTTCTTGTTCAATTTCTGCTGTGTTTCATATTCACTTAATCTGTTATTCATTTAACGGATTGGTGAATTGCATACTTAAGAAATATTTTAAGTAGACACTGCTTGCAAAATTTTGTGAATGTGCAGGATACTTACGAACTGTTTATTGTGGAAGTGATATCCAGTTACTTAGATTAAGCTGAAAAACAATGTTAAATACTGAATTTTGTTGGGAACCTCCACATAATACAATTATGTTCCTGTATTATTCACTAGGGATGAGCATTTGAAATTTGTCTTTGCAAGAAAAAAAATGTTTATTCATAAAGGCAAAGTTGCTGGGTAATATAACAGAGATCAGTATTTAAATAGTTTCTTTCATTACCTTGGGACATCCCAAAAAGTGCTTAACAGCCATTGTAATGCAATGATGTCCAAAGGAACAGAAACGCAGATGCTTGTTAACATCACTGATTGTCAGGAAATGAGACCCTCGAGTTACCACCAGAATACCACCACGATAGCTTACTTCATTCCTGTCACTCACAATGGTTAACGTAGCAGTTAGCACACCAGCGACGGGGGTTTGAATCCCGCACTGTCTGTAAGGAGTTTGTACGTTCTCCCCGTATCTGCGTGGGTTTCTTCCAGGTGCTCTGGTTTCGTCCCACCCATCAAAAATATATAGGGGTATAGGTCAATTGGGTGTAATTGGGCGGCACAGGCCAGAAGGTCCTGTTTACTGTGCTGTATGTCTAAAATAAAAGCTGATATCAAATGTGGATTCATCTCACCATGCAGCCATTCAAAGATTGTACGTATGTTTAGATTGATATCCCTCTCATAAAACCTGGGATAACCCTTAACATTGGTCTACAAGTGATAAGCCACTTGGTGTGATTTTAAAAAAAATTGATTTCAGGAACTAGAAGAAATGGATTATAACTAACATTATTTCCATTCTTGATCAGTCTATCAGGATTGGGTCTTAAATTTAAAGTACAATTATTGCTAGGTTAAAGCCACAGTTTTCAAACTTAAAAAAGAATATGACCTGCAAACTTCATGGCTTTATGAATAAATTACGATTTTTCTGACTACTACGTTGAAATTATGCTCATCTCTCTCACTGCTTTTTGTTCAGTGTTTCTTTGCGGCAAAATTACAATTACGGGAATGGAAGGTTCTTGTTATTTCCTTGCAAGCAGTATAATTACCACATTGCCATTGTTTTCATTTCTTGCACTATGACTTTTCTTTTCTTAATTCCCACATGACAGCAAGGTGGGAGTGAAATACACCCCACTCACCGGGAGAGGTTGTTACGTCACAGGGTAACTTTCCAGGATCAGATGGTCTCAAGGCGTAAGGAGGTAAAGCTTAATAAGCAAATACTTGTGCTGGACTTCTGTCATAAGTTCTAAAGGAATCTTGAGACCCACGTTACAAGAGGTTGTGCTTTGCCTGTCTTTGTAAAAAAAAAATCACACAAGCATTATTAACCAGCTTTTCACCAGCTTTTTCCCAACAATAACAAACCAGTGATCTCTTTCCTCCCTGTTTCAAGTGCAATTTGTGGTTTGAAAGCCTGGCAGTACCATCATTTGCATGTATTAACCATGTCCCCTGAATGCTTTGTTTCAGCAAAATGGATTGTAATGTAAAATACCTTGTGATTGCAGAAAGGTCGAAAGAATATTAGATTCTGGTAAATTTGCACTGAAAAAAGTAACGATCTGATTCTGAAAACTCGTGTGACAACAAATGTGATTCTGTGTTATGAAGCTGTATGTCTTGCATTGAAGATTTTCTTTTTGGAAGCCCATTGTTTTGTTAAAAGATGAAATTGTGGCAAGTTCCAGGTAATCAGGTCAAAAGATCAACTTGTGTTTAATTTTAATGGAAAATTATGAAAGCACAGGTTAGAGTTCATTAATGTGCTTGTCAATTTGTTTATCTACAATGTCATTCATTAAGAACTGTCTGGGTTTCAATTTGCACATGTAACCGTCATGACAGTTTTGAGATTTTTCACAGATATCCGAGCCCAGAATGAAAAAAAAGAAATGCAATTGCTGGAATTCGGAAATGAAAACAGAAATTACTGAGGCCCTCAGCAGGACAGGCAGCAAGCACTGACGGAGAGGCAGAGTTACTGTTTCTAATTTTGACAAAAGGTCTTCAACTTGGAACATAAGCCCTGAATACTTTTCCACAGATACTGTCTGAAGTATTGCATGTTTCCTGAATGGCCTGCTTTTATTTAAGCCTGTGACTCAACATTATTCAATGTTGACAAAACAGTTCTATAGTTATTTCTATGGGAAGGACTTCAAGGGATAGGCTGCATTTTTGTCTGCATGTTTGCTCCTTATGTAACTTTTCACGGCAGTCTGAGGACATCTCCCCAGTTCAGTGCATTGGCAGGTGAAGCTTGTATCCAGGGACACCCTTGGAATTGCTTTCCAGCTGCTCCAGTGTTCGTTGAAAGAAGATAAATGTTGCATTTTGGGCATGGCGCGGTTAGCCGAGTGGTTAACACGCCACTATCAACCTGGGTTGGAATCCAACGCTGCTTGTAAGTTTATACATTCTCCTTGTGTCTGCTTTCTTTGGGTAGTCCAGTTTCCTCCAATATTACAGGACGTACAGGGTTGGTAGGTTAATTGGGTGTATCTGGGTGCTGCAGGCTTCTGGACTGGAAGGACTGTTAACACACTGCATCCCTGAATTAAAAGTAAAAGTCCCAAAAATATGGGGGATCTTTTCAAACGCTTTACTAAAATCCATATACACCACATCCTCTGCCAGATCTTCATCAAGTTCTTCTCTCCCCTCCTCGAAAAATTTTTACTTGGGCTCATGAGGCATGATCTGCCACTCATAGATCCACGCTGACTCTCCCTGAGAAGACTCTGCTTCGCCAAATGCTCATAAATTCTGTACCTAAGAATCTTCTCCAATCATGTGCACATCACTGGCTTAACACTCTGTAGTGAACTGGGATTCACTTGTGGTGTGTTGCGCTGATGGCTGGCTCGGCCTCCAGGCTCTGCCCCTATCTGCTCATATATAACCTTAGTTTCCTGCCTAAACCCGGAACCGTTCTGAAGACTACTGTGAGACCCTACCCTCAGTTATAAGCTAATAAAAGTTTACGTTCTCCCTCCAGTCGTGAGAGCTTTTATTTATGCTACTCACTCATTACAAAATCCTAGGATGCTCCCAATTTCATTTCTTGAACAAGGGGATTAAGTTTGGCATTCTCCAACCCTTCGGTACTTCTCCTGTGGCCAGGGAGGACGCTACCACGCCAACAATCTCTTCTCTCATTTCTTTTCGTACTGGGGGTATATCATGTCCAGGCCCAGGGACCTTTCTGTCTGAATGTTTTTAAGAAGATCCTGAGCTTCCTCTTCCTTAACCTCAACATTATCTCGTTCTACACTGACCTCACATTCACTAAGATCCCTCTCTCCGGTGAACACTGATGCACCGTATTCATTTAAGTCCTCCTCTTCCTCCAGGCACACGTTTCTTCCTCCAGGCCCCCTTTTAGTGCTCCTGTTTCTTCCTGACAGTTCTCAGCTATGGAAAAGGTCAGGATAGGCTGGATTTCTTTTCCTTGGAGCGGGGCAGACTGAGAAAGGAATTATGAGGGAGATAGATTTGATTGGAAGTGAGAAACATTTCCCCATAAGTCTAAAGCCAGTGGTAAAAATGTGAGGGTTGAAAGGAGAGAAGAAGGAAAATATTTCACCCAGTGGATGGTTGGAATCTGGAACACTGTTTGAGAAGGTGGTGGTGGCATGTATTCTCACAATATTTAAAAGCTATCAACGTTTGAATTGCCAAGGCATGGTGGTCTCAGAATCAATTGCTGGTAAATAGGATTAGTGCAATAGCTGTTTGATATTGGCATGTTCAAAAATGCGCTGAGGTTGTGTTAGTTTGTGGTTTTTTTGTGGGGGGGGCATGAGCTTGTGGGTCAGAAGGACCTGTTACCGTGCCATATATCTAAATTTTACATTTATACATGATGGGTTATAAAGCCTCCCTCTCTGTGCTGTACAACTATGTAACTGTTAATCCGAGGAAATATTGAGAAAGCACTCTTGGAAGATTTCTGTGTCAGAAATTGAAAAGCAATATTTTTATCCAAGGTAAGTGCCTGCTATTGAATTTTTTTTCTTTGTGAAATATGCTGTGTCCATTCTGTTGCCAGTGTGGCTTGGATATAATTTTGTGAATCTTCCTTTAGTCTTGGGTCTCTTTACATAAGGCCATAAAGAGATAGGAGCAGAATTAGATCATTTGGCCCATCGAGTTCCTGCCCTGTGATTCCATCATCCCTGAATTACTATCCTTTCATACTCCATTCCTTTCTACAGAAACCCTTGATTATCTTCCTAATCAAGATCCTATCTATCCCTGTCTTAAACGCTCCCAGACTTTGCATCCTTAGCCGTTCACTGCAATAAATTCTGCAGATTCAGCACCCTGTAGGTCAGGAAATTCCTCATGCCATGTGTATAGCCTCACAAAGCTGTGTTCCAAATGGCAAATATAATGCTCCCCCTCCACAGAATGGACATTAGTTAAAGTCCATAGTTAATGCTTGAACGTGTGTTTCCGTTCTCCATTTTCCCCACATAATTTTCTTCCCTTTATCTTTACATCAGTGGATGTCTTTTTGCCCTAAGAACAGTGTTGATATTGATCTCCCACTTTCTCCAGTTGTCTCTGATGTTTAGCACCATACTTGTTACTTCTTTAGAATCCTGGCAAAAAGTCATTGTTATGTATCGGGGAGAAGGGGAAGTAAGGAGTCCATTGATTTTCACAATTTCAGGTCATGAGTTACCTTAGTTATGGGGATTGTTTTGTCTCCTAAAGAAGACTTATGAAGATCAAAGACCACAAATCTAATTAACCAAAAAGATCTTCATATTTTCAACAACCTGAGGATTTCTACGTAAAACTGAATTTAGATTTTAAAAATGTTGAAGAATTAATTTCAGAAACTTCAGATTGGTGCTCCAGAGAATATACTGAAAGGGTTCATCATGTATACCAGTTCCAAAAGATGCAAATGTTTAGACATAAAAACCCCTGTTATCTGGAATTCAAGCAACCAGCAACCTCAAACAACTGGCAAAAACTGCAGAAAATGAACAGGTAATAAATACAAAAGTTTACAATTGCTGCACCTCACCCATCATGCAACGCACAATCTGAAGCAACCGGAAAATTCACTTATCCAGAATCTACCAGTCTCCATAGATGCCATTAGTGGGTTTATTTTTACTGTTTCTGCAAAAACCTAGACACAGGAGATTTCATTATTGGGGAAACAAATACTCTGATAATTGCTCAAGTTTCAGTCTGCTGGCCTTTAGCTGATTTAGGGACCAACTGTTGCCATTTTAAAAAAATACCAAGTATTCATCAAGGTTAATTCCAGAAATCCCAAATAAAATATTATTGTCATAGGCTCTGCTGTCATGACAATCACATATATGTGATTCTATCCCAGTGGTTCTCAACCTTTTTCTTTCCAATCACAGACCACTTTAAAATCCCTATGCCATAGGTACTCTGAGATGAATAAGGGATTGCTTAAGGTGGGATGTGGGTGGAAAGAACAAGTTTGAAAACCACTATTTTAATCATATCTAATTGACTTGTTATGTGCACAGTTTCATATCTCCAAAGGAAATGGGCCAATGACAATTTTTCTCAAGCAAAATATTTCAGTAACAATTGGGTTGAGAGCAGTGATTCTCATCCTTCCCTTCCTATTCACACCCCACCTTAAGCCATCCCTCACTAATCACAGAGCACTCAAAGTGGGACGTGAGTGGAAAGAAAAAGGTTGAGAACCACTGATCTATCTCATTTCTTCTCTTGCTCCTGCCAAGTTTTACTAAATTATTTTGCTGGCTATCAGAAAGGATGAAGGATTCTTCAGCCTCTTTCATGAATTTTCTTAATTTTGGTTTTTGAAAGTATTGAGAGTAGATCATGTTTGGTGCTGACAACACCTTTTATGGGAGAGTAACACAGGGAGGTCTGCAGATCCTGTGAGTGAAGTACGAACGCAGTGCTGGAGAAACCCAGCCGGCCTGCCTACATTATGCTCGTACCTTGATGAAAGGCTCAAGCCCACAAGGTTGGTTATGGATCTTTACCTTTGCAAATAAAGGACACTGTTTGACCAGCTAAGATTCTCCAGCATTGTGTTTTAACACTTTTTGAGGTGGTATTTGAAGTTCAATTTGCTCTGAAGAATTCAGTCTGCTGTTTTCTCCTGAATTAATTACTTCAATGCAAGTATGACTTTTGAAAGTAATTTGTGTAACATTTGTTTTCCTTGATATTTAACCAAAAGTCTTTTTTTACCCCTTTACTGGATGAAAGCTCAATTATGACACTGCCTTGATATTTTGTGTCATTGAAAAATTTTACCAGATATTTTTAGTTGTGGGTCACCCTTACTCAATGAAACATCAGTCTAAGATGCCTCCCAGGTTGTGAATGGCTTTTCTTTGAACTGCTGCAATGCTTTATTTCACTTCCCACAAAGCAATCTAACCTCCGACCAATTCCAATTAAGTTGCTGGTCTCCAAAAATGCACACACCCCCCATTCCAATGTCAGTCTCCAATTCAGCCTCCGACTCTCAATCATGGAATCATTGAATTCTACAGCATGGAAATAGCCCCTTCGGCCCAACTTGCCAATGCTGACCAAGCTAGTCCCCTTTGTCGATATCCCTCTGAATCTTTCCTGTTCATGTACTAAATGTCTTTTGAATGCAACAATAGCCTGCATCTACCACTTTCTCTGGCAGCTCATTCTGTGTGAAGGGGGTGCCCCTCAGGACGTATAAATCTCCTCCCTCTCACGTTAAATCAATGCCTTCTAGTATTCCATCTGGTTTGGGGAAAAAGGCTGTCTGTTTAATTGATCAATGTTCCTTGTGATTTTATAAACCTCTACTTGGTAATCCTCTTCTGGGAGAAATGCCTCTGTGTACCCAGCCTCACCTCATAATTGAAGCCTCCCAGGCCTGGCATCATTCTCGTAAATCTTTTCTGCACCTTTCCCAACTTTCCTTAAGCTGGATGACCAAAACTGTGCACAATACTCTGTGCAATCTCACCAGTGGTCCTAAACTCTGCGCCCTGACTGTTGAAAGCCAGATCGCCAAACACTGTCCTCACCACCCTGTCCACCTGCGACACAATCGGTTTTCTCCACCACCCTTCCAGTATCACCAAGTCATAGTTTAATAGGTTCTTCAGCCGAAAAATCATCCATGCTGACTGAGGGCTCATCTTATTTGCCTTCACTTGGTACATACCCCTCTAGTCCATCTAGTCCAAATATCTTTCTAATGTTGTAATTGTTCCCATTTCTATAACTTCTTTTAGCAGGTCGCTTCTTAGATGCACCACCTTGTGTTTGAAAAAAATTCCCCTCAAGTCTCTTTTAAATCTTCCCACCTCCCCTTAAACCTATGGCCTCTCCTTTTAGGCCCTCTTACCCAGGTAAAAAAGCTGTAAACATTCACCTTATCTATGCCCTTCTTGATTTTATAAACCTCCAAAAGGTCACCCCTCAGCCTCATATGCGAGGTTGAAAAAGAAAGTCCTAACCTCTCCAGCCCCTTATTATAACTTCAGCTCCCCAACTTGGATGTACCCTTTCCACTTGAATTTCATCCTTCTGATCGAAAAACAACTGAAATGCATTCAATATTCCTTATGTATTCATACTCACATCTTGTAGAACTGTGACATGATGTCCTTTACTCAATGCCCTGACTCATGAAGGTAAGAATGCCAAATGCCTTCTCCACCTGTCTCCCTGTGAATGAGGTACCTTCAGGAATTATGATTTGAGGCCTCCCTGATGTGCAGCACACCCCAGGACCCACTGGAGAAATACAGAGGGTCGAGCAGCATCCACAGAAGGAAAAATATTGTCTGCATTTTTGGGACGGAACTCTTCATTAGGACTGGAAAGGTAGAGAAGAAATACCTGGTATAATGTGGATGGAGACAAGGGTGGTGGTAGCTGGGGGGGGGGGGGGGTGCGAGAATTAGAAAAGGGCCAATGGGGGATTGGTTGAGCAGAGAGGGATGAAGGATGATAAACAGAGTCAATTGATTGGCAGGTGCCTGTTAAAAGGAGAAGCAAGAGGGGGAAAAAAAAAGCTTGTCAGGTGAAGGGCAGATGGGGAAGAAGACAAAACTGGGGAAGAATGGCTGGGAAGAAAGGTAAGGGTACTCATTATCTGAAATTGTAAAATTCTCCCCTGCCACCCATTCTCATCTACCTATCCCTCTGGTTCCATCCTTGTACCCACATTTCCCTTGGATTTTCCCAACTCCCACCCTCCCCCCCTTGGGTCCCATCCATTCTTCCCAACAGCTCTCATTATACCACTATTGTCACCTTATCAGTTTGCAGCAGTGGGGGCCTTTGTCTCCGTATCACTCCACCCTCTATGGCTAATCTTTCACCAGACTCCTTAGTTTTTTTCTCTCTCTCTCTCTCTCTCTCTCTCTCTCTCCCTCTCTCTCTCTCTCTCTCTCTCTCTCTCACACACACAGCTATCAATCAACTGCCTCTGTCCATCATTCTTCACCACTCCCTGGTTAATCAATCCCCACTGTTCCCTGTCCAACCTGGTCCACATAATGCCAGCGATCTCTCCTTAACACTCAGTCCTGGTGAAGGATTCCAGCCCAGAATGTCAACAGTTCTTTTTGTCCCACTGATGCAGCGCGACCTGCTGAATTCATCCAGCCGATTCTTTTGTGACTCTCCAAGGTCCTACCATTTACTGTGCAAGCCCTGTCCTGGTTTGACTTATCTGGATTAAACTACATCTGCCATTCCTGGTCACACTGACTGAGTTGATCAAGATCCCATTGTAATCTTGGATAACCTTCCTTATTGTCCACTATACTAGTAATTTTATTATCATCTGCATGCATAATGCCATGCTACCTATGTTATCATCTGAATTGTTAGTACAAATAATGAACATCAAGGGACCCAACACCAATTCCATGCAACAGACCACTTGTCACAGGCATCCAGTCTGAAAAAAACAACCCTCCACCTCCATCCTCTGCCATCAAGCCAACCTTGTATCCAATTGGGTTGCTCATCCTCAATCTCATTGATCGAACTTTCTGGACGACCTACCATCCAGAACAATGTCAAAGACCTTGTTGGACGTCTACAGTCCTTCCTTCATCACTCTTACTTTTCAATCTTTTTATTGGTTTTTATAGGAAATACAATACAATGAAGATAAGGGAACAGAACTGAAAATACAGTACCACAAATATATAACTTCAAACAGTATACACCTGATTCCCCCCTCCACTGAAATGGTTGAAAATGAAAAAAAAAAATCATATATAAAAAAAAGCCACCTATAACCTATTCCAATTAAAAAAACTAACAAAAAACAGCTGAGCAACTTATCCTGAGGGGTCCATATATTTTGTAGTTTTTGGTTCCTACTGGAAATCAAAATACAAAGGTAAAACTACATCTCATTTGGAAGAGTAAATACTTCTAATCACATTAGAAACATTACATCATATGAAAATAAGACATAAAAGGTTGCCACTTATCTTCAAATTTCACCGATGAATCAAATACATGATATCTAATTTTTTTCTAGGCTTAAACAAGACATAATAAGAGAAAACCATTGAAATACTGTTGGAGGCTAGTCTTTCCATTTGAATAAGATAGCTCTTCTAGCCAACAGTGTAGAGAAGGCTGCAACCTGTTGAACTGCTACAGAAAAACTTCCTATGTCTGGGTCAATAACCCCAAAAAGAACACTCAATGGATTGGGTCATAGCTCCACCTGGAGTATAGTTGAAAAGATATTAAAAATTTCTTTCCAATAGTTTTCTCAGGATGAACAAGTCCAAAACTTATGTGTCAATGTTGCAATTTCAGATTTGCATCTATCACAAACAGGGTTAATATGAGAAAAAAATAATAGCCAATTTATTTTTGGATATGTGAATGTGATGCACCACTTTGAATTGGATTAATGAATGTTGGGCGCATATAGAAGAGGTA
This sequence comes from Narcine bancroftii, assembly GCF_036971445.1. NCBI lineage: Eukaryota > Metazoa > Chordata > Chondrichthyes > Torpediniformes > Narcinidae > Narcine > Narcine bancroftii. Next base: position 221,829,877 of record NC_091471.1, read on the forward strand.
TCTACCAGATTAAAAATCTTTTCCCTAAATCTTCAGTTAAGGGTTTCTCAAGTTCCAGTACCCAAGCCTTTTTAATCTTATCATGGACTTAATTTCAATTAATCCTTTCTAAGAGGGATTCAATTGAAAAATATTATCAACTAAATCTGGTGGATATACAAATGAAAAATTCAGTAATATGGTATTTAAAAAATTTCTAATCTGTATATAGCTAAAAAAAAAAGAGAATTTACTAAATCACATTTACTTGCAAACTGTTCAGGACATTAAACAACCTTTCTTAAACAAATTTGAGAAAGAAACAACACCTTTGATGGTCAAAAAAAATGATTATGAGAGATAGCACTAGAAAAGACAAAGTTTTTTAAATGAAAAAATCCTAAATTGGAGCCAGATTCACAATATATGAGTATTGGATTAGATATATCCCTATTGATCTTGGAAAAGCTCAATGGAAGAGAGGTTCCCAATAAAAAGGTTACTAAATACTGCTGTTTAGATTTCAATTCTAAATCTGATTTATCCAATTTATCGGAATAAAAAATCCAAAAAGTTAGATAACGAATATTAGCAGCCCAATAATAAAATCTAAAATTAGGTAGGACCATACCTCCAGTGTTTTTTTCAATTTTTGTAAATGAAATATACTTATTCTATGGTTTTTGTTCTTTCAAATGAATAAATAAAGTTATGACAATATTATTTTTAAAAGTTTTCAGAATGAAAACCGGAATTGCTTGAAATAAATATAAAAACTTAGGTAATATTATCATTTTAATTGCATTAATATAATCTATTAGAGATAATGATAAGGGAGACCATCTAGAAAAAGCCAATCGCACATACTCGAATGGAGGAAGAAAATTGAGTTTATATAAATCTTTTTAAGTAATTTTAACTGCCAAGTAATCCAATCTTTTAATTTTGAGATGCAACATGGTAGCAGAGCCTTCTGGCTGACGAGCACACACTATCCAAATCTTTGGCTAGCTCATCAAAAGTCTCAATCAAATTCATTTCTCAAACACAAAGCTGCGCTGATCATCCCTAGTCAGACCTTGCTAGATTTTTGGTTCTGGCAATTCCTGATCAGTTGCAAGATTTGGAGCACCTGCCGTTCTCATCAGAGGGGCATTGACTAAAATTATTTTTCGCAGCCCACATCTGCTCTCATCTGGCATTCCAACTTGGGCGCCCCCAAATTTCTCTGTAAATGCATTGAAGGATCAATCAGTACTATAACTCAGTGCTCCCATCCAAATGTTATTTCCAGGGATAGTAATACAATTGCTTATTTTACCATGAGCTGTTCCCACATCCAGAATAAGCACATTGGTTATTTGAGGAAAAATTACAACATTTCCCCCCCAAGAAAAAGTGTAGGAATGTGCTTCTTTATCACGTTAAATTTGTTATATTTTCAGAAAGTCAGAAATCCGATTTTGGCGGCATTGACTGTTAAAGCAATCATCTGCCGACCACACAATTTTTGGTTGCGTGATTTCTCATGTAATCTAGATACATTTAATTGCAGATATGTTTTCCTTCAACTAATTTAATATGTTACTCTTAAAAATTAATGCTTTATTTGAACAAATTGACATGAATTCACAGAGAATCGATGCCTGCCCTGATTCTGTAGCCTTTTAGCTTAAAACCTCCTTATCCAGCACCCATGGGAATTGTTGGATGTTGTATTGGTGAATTTTACAGTTGCTTGAGACTGCTTGTTGCATGGATTGGTGAACCAACGACGAGGCATGCCAGTTTTACCGTATTTTTAATCTATTTTTTCCGCGATTTATTTGCCGGTTGATTGAGGCCGCCGATTGCTTGAATTCCAGATGACAGGGGTTTTCTTGTATTTGAAAGGCATATAAAATGCACAACAGTTGAGGATAGAGTTGTGGATAAGGTGAAAATTAACAAGTTGTGATTTTCAAATTGATCCCAGTGGAAGGAAGTCTATCATCTTTTTATTATAGGTATTCTCCTGCTTTGCAGATCAAAGGGATGAGAATGCTTGGAAGATAAAATCAACAGCTTTTGCCTCTTTATGTCAGATTTGTACTTTATTGCATGAATTTTAGTTGATTGAGGTATGTCTATAAAGATCAACATTACATGGCAGCTGGCATATGGACCCAATGATGGAAAGAAAACCAAGTATTTTAAGAGTGAATTCAAAAATGTTTCTTTGAAATAGTCAGGTAAGCATATTCTAGAGCACTGGCTTTATGTCTGAATCCACGACAGATGAGACTTTTATTTGAAGAACAAAGATTATTCCTTACAAATACCTTTTTAACACCTTAAAACTGTGCATTATTATCTGTGATATCACAAAATATGTATTATTTAAACTTAAACCAGGGCTAAATTTGTGGTATGAATTGAAATGCAACTCTGGATATGAATCCTGAGCTTTTTCTCCAGGGTCTGACAAAGCAATCCCTCCATGCTGACACATTAATTTTAAAAACATTTTGTCTCTCTACATTGATTCATCTCATGTGTTTATTTAAAGTCACTTGAATGGATATATTTTCTCCAGATTCTGTACTTTAACTGTGTTTATGCATGTCATGTAATGGCGCTGGAATTTGTTATTAATGTGGAGAAGCTCTAAATTTCACAGATTCTAAAGCAATTCATTCATGTAAATCAATGATATTACAGTAGCAGCAACCAAGTATGAATCCTCCGCTGTCTGCAAGGAGATTTATACATTCTTGCCATGACCTGCGTGGGTTTTTCCCAGGTGCTCTGGTTTTCTCCTATTCTCCAAAATGTACGGGCTTTGTAGTTTTTGGTGGTCAGAATCTGCTTCAAACATATTGTATTGATAAGTTAAATTAAATTTTTTATATAGTTAGTAAGTCTTTGTTATTTCCTCTGGCTTGTGTGGGTGTGGTCTGTCATATGTGTGTGTGCGCGCATAAATATTACACACACACACACACACACACACACACACACACACACACACACACACACACACACACACACACACACACGATCGAGCCTGTATTCATCACATCAGATGGCAACTCATTCCACATCCCACTGCTCTCTGAAGAACTTTCCTCCAATATTCCCCTGAAACCTTTAATCTTTCAGCTTAAAACTATGACCTCTTGTATTTATATCCCCCATCTAAGTGGAAAAAGCCTACTTGCATCCATTCTGTCCATACCTCTCATAATCTTGTAAACCTTAATCAAATCCCCTCTCATTCTTCTACGCTTCAAGGAATAAAGTCTTAACCTGTTTAATCTTTCCCTGAAACTCAACTCCTAAAACCTGGCAACATCCCAGTAAATCTTCTCTGCACTCTTTCAATCTTATTGATATCCTTCCTGTAGTTCGGCGACCAGACCTGCACACAATATTCCAAATTTGGCCTCACCAATGTCTTTAACAACTTCAAAATAACATTCCAACTCCTATCTTCAATACTTTGATTTATAAAGGCTAAGATGCCAAAAACTTTATTACAACCCTGTCCACCTGCGAAGCCACCTTCAGGGAAAAATTTATCTATATTCCCAGATACTTTTCTCTTCTGTACTCCTCAGTGCCCTACTATTTACTGTGTATATCCGACCTTGCTTTGCCCTTCCTAAATGGAACACCTCACCCTTGTCTGCATTAAACTCCATCTGCCATTTTTTGATCCATTTTCCCAGATGCTCCAGATCCCCCTGAAAGCTTTGAAAATCTTCCTCATTATCCACAACACTTCCTATCTTTGTGTCATCAGCAAACTTGCTGATCCAATTTACCACATTATTATCCAGATCATTGATATAGACAACAAACAACAATGGTCCCAGCACCGATCCTTGAGGCACACCACTAGTCACAGGTCTCCAGTCTGAGAAGCAACCATCCACTACCACTCTCTGTTTTCTCCCAATTTCGAATCCAGTTGACAACCTCTCCATGGATACCTAATGTTTCAACCTTCTGAACTAACCGCTCAAGTGGGACCTTCTCAAAGGCCATACAACAATCCACGTAAACAACATCCTCAATCTTCTTGGTAACCTCCTCGAAAAACTCTACAAGATTCATTAAACATTAATAAATCATGCATAAAGCCACGCCGACTGACCTTAATCAGCCTATGACTGTCCAAATACCTATATATCCTGTCTCTCAGAACTCTTTCCAAGAATCTACCTACTCTGACATCAGGCTCACTGGCCTATAATTACCTGGTTTATTTTTAGAGCCTTTTTTAAACATATACAGTACATATATATCTCGGTCAAGAGCTGTCGAACATTCTTTGTATGGTAACACTTTCTTTCCCAAATTCATCCTTGTGAACCTCTTCTGAGCCCTCTCCAACGTCACCACATCCATTCTTAAATGAGAAGCTTAAAACTGCTCATAATACTCCAAGAGAGGTTCATCAATACTTTATAAAGACACAACATCATATCGCTGCTGGTATATTTTATTCCTCTTTAAATGAATGCCAGCATTGCATTTGCCTTCTTCACCATCTACTCAACTTGGAAGTTTACCTTCAGGCTATCCTGCACAAGGACTCCCAAGGTTCCTTTGCATTTGGATATTTTGAACTTCCTCCACATTTAAAAAAAAATTAGTCTGCCCATTTATTTAATTTATCAAATTTCATGATCGTACACTTTCTGACATTATATTTCATTTCTCTGCTCGTTATTCTAATCTGTCTAAGTCCTTCTGCATCTTCCCAATTTCCTTACCCCTACCTGCTCCTCCATCTACCTCTGTATCATCAGAAAACTTGGCCACAAAACCATTTATTCCATAACCCAAATCATTAATATACAACATAAAAAGAAGTGGCCCAAACTCCACCAGCAAACTGACAGCCAATCAGAATATGATCCTTGTACTCCGACTCTCCTCTTCCTGCCAATCAGCCATGCACTGCCCATGTGAGTATGTTTCCTGTTGTACCATGGGTTCGTGTCTTGTTAAGTAGCCTCAAGTGTGGCACCTTGTCAAAGGCTTTCTGAAAATCTAAATTCACAACATCCAGCCTGCTTGTCACTTCTTCAAAGAACTCCAGTAGGTTTGTTGAGCAAAATTTTCCATTAAGGAAATCATGCTAGCTTTGGCCTATCTTGTCATGTGCCTCCAAGTACTCAGTAACCTTATCCATGACAATCGACTCCAACCACTGATGTCAGGCTAACTGGTCTGTAATTTCCTTTTTGCTGCCTTCCTCCCTTCTTGAATAATGAGGTAACATTTGTGATTTTCCAGTCCTCTGGAAAATCAGTCTATTGATTCCTGAAAGATCTCTACCAATGCCTCCACAATCTCAACCGTGACTTCTTTCAGAATCTGAGGGTGCAATCCACCTGGTCCTGGAGACTTATCCATCCCTAGACCATTCAGCTTTCTGAGTGCTTTCTCCCTTGAAATAGTAACTGCACTCTCTTCCCTTCTCTGATACTCTACAAGATCGGCACACTATTAATGTCTTCCACAGTGAAGAGAGATACAAAATACTCATTTAGTTTCTCTGCCATCTTCTTGTATCTTATTATTTCTCCACCATCATTTTCTAATGATGGTCCTATATCTATTCTCACCTCTCATTTTATAGATGTGAAGAGGCTTTTTATATTCTCTTTGATATTATATGCTAGTCTACTTTCAGACTTCATCTTTTCCCTCCTTATGAGATATGAGTTCCATTCTGCAAGTTTTTAAAAACTTCCCAATCCTTTATCTTCCCATTATTTTTTGCTTCCTCGTATGTCGTGTGTGTTACACTTGTCACATTTTTCCTCTTGAATATTTATTTTTTGTTAAGTATTTATCCTACACCTTCCTCATTTCTTGCAGAAACTCTGCCCTCTTCCCTGCCAGTCTCCCTTTCCAATCTACTTTGGCCATTCCCTCTCTCAGGCCTATAAATGTAATTCCCTTAATTCCACTGAAACATCAAGAGTTTTTCCTTGTCACACCTCAAATTGAACTCAGTTATATCGCGATCACTGCCCCCTAATGGTTCCTTTTCGTCTAAGATCTCTAGTCACTTCTGGTGCACTTCAGAAAACCTAATCCAGTACAGATGATCCCCTTGTGGGCTCATTTACAAGCTGTTATAAAAAGCCATCTACAAATTCTCTCTCTTGAGATCCAGTCCCAAGTTGGTTTTCCCGTATACTTGCATGTTAAAATACCCCACGATGACCATAACATTGCCCTCTTATTTGCTGCTGTAATTTGTAGTCCAGATCCCACTACTCTTTTGAGGTCTGTATATAACTGCCAACAATGTCCTTTTACCCTTCCTATTTCTTAACTCAACCCACAATGATTCTATGTCTTCTGATCTGATGTTACCTCTTTCCAATAATTTAATGTTGTTCCTTACCAACGGAGCCTTGCAACTCCATGTTTATATCCTTGGACATTAAGCTCCCAATGGCATCCATCCTTTTGTTATGATTCTGTGATGGCCACAACATCATACCTGCAATGTATAGCTGAACTACAAGATCATCTTCTTTATTTCTTATGCTGCTTACATTTAAATACAAACTTTTTAGCCCTTTATTTGTTACTTTTGACTCTGTGTCCATGTTGCTTTGTAACTCATCCCACTGGCTGCAGTTTTGCCCCAACTGTCCTTCCACACAAATTCTCTACCAGCTGTCCCTTGTGCACCAACCACCACTTCCTCTCCCTCTGCCCTCCCCCCACCGCAAATCTATTTTGTGTGTGTGTGTGTCTCCTCTCTATCTTTCTCTCTCTCTCTCACACACACAATATATATGTGTGTGTGTGTGTCTCTCTCTCTCACTCTCTCACACAGTATTTATATATGTGCGTGTGTATCTGCACCTCAATATAAACATGCCTTGAAAAGTTTACCAAGGTAAACTGCCTCAGGATCTTCGTGATGCCACCATCATCACCCTGTACAAAAACAAAGGCGAGAAATCAGACTGCTCAAACTACAGGGGAATCACGTTGCTCTCCATTGCAGGCAAAATCTTCGCTAGGATTCTACTAAATAGAATAATACCTAGTGTCGCTGAGAATATTCTCCCAGAATCACAGTGCGGCTTTCGCGCTAACAGAGGAACCACTGACATGGTCTTTGCCCTCAGACAGCTCCAAGAAAAGTGTAGAGAACAAAACAAAGGACTCTACATCACCTTTGTTGACCTCACCAAAGCCTTCGACACCGTGAGCAGGAAAGGGCTTTGGCAAATACTAGAGCGCATCGGATGTCCCCCAAAGTTCCTCAACATGATTATCCAACTGCACGAAAACCAACAAGGTCGGGTCAGATACAGCAATGAGCTCTCTGAACCCTTCTCCATTAACAATGGCGTGAAGCAAGGCTGTGTTCTCGCACCAACCCTCTTTTCAATCTTCTTCAGCATGATGCTGAACCAAGCCATGAAAGACCCCAACAATGAAGACGCTGTTTACATCCGGTACCGCACGGATGGCAGTCTCTTCAATCTGAGGCGCCTGCAAGCTCACACCAAGACACAAGAGAAACTTGTCCGTGAACTACTCTTTGCAGATGATGCCGCTTTAGTTGCCCATTCAGAGCCAGCTCTTCAGCGCTTGACGTCCTGCTTTGCGGAAACTGCCAAAATGTTTGGCCTGGAAGTCAGCCTGAAGAAAACTGAGGTCCTCCATCAGCCAGCTCCCCACCATGACTACCAGCCCCCCCACATCTCCATCGGGCACACAAAACTCAAAACGGTCAACCAGTTTACCTATCTCGGCTGCACCATTTCATCAGATGCAAGGATCGACAATGAGATAGACAACAGACTCGCCAAGGCAAATAGCGCCTTTGGAAGACTACACAAAAGAGTCTGGAAAAACAACCAACTGAAAAACCTCACAAAGATAAGCGTATACAGAGCCGTTGTCATACCCACACTCCTGTTCGGCTCCGAATCATGGGTCCTCTACCGGCACCACCTACGGCTCCTAGAACGCTTCCACCAGCGTTGTCTCCGCTCCATCCTCAACATCCATTGGAGCGCTCACACCCCTAACGTCGAGGTACTCGAGATGGCAGAGGTCGACAGCATCGAGTCCACGCTGCTGAAGATCCAGCTGCGCTGGATGGGTCACGTCTCCAGAATGGAGGACCATCGCCTTCCCAAGATCGTATTATATGGCGAGCTCTCCACTGGCCACCGTGACAGAGGTGCACCAAAGAAAAGGTACAAGGACTGCCTAAAGAAATCTCTTGGTGCCTGCCACATTGACCACCGCCAGTGGGCTGATAACGCCTCAAACCGTGCATCTTGGCGCCTCACAGTTTGGCGGGCAGCAGCCTCCTTTGAAGAAGACCGCAGAGCCCACCTCACTGACAAAAGGCAAAGGAGGAAAAACCCAACACCCAACCCCAACCAACCAATTTTCCCTTGCAACCGCTGCAATCGTGTCTGCCTGTCCCGCATCGGACTGGTCAGCCACAAACGAGCCTGCAGCTGACGTGGACTTTTTACCCCCTCCATAAATCTTCGTCCGCGAAGCCAAGCCAAAGAAAGATAAACATGCCTGCACAAATATATATACATAAACAAACATATCAATATATATTTATATTTATACATTAATATATATCTATATCTATGTATATATACATACATACAGTGCCCTCCATAATGTTTGGGACAGACACTTTTTTTCCTTTATTTGCCCCTGTGCTCCACAGTTTCAAATTTGTAAATAAACAATTCACATGTAAATAAAGGGCCCATTCCAGATTTTATTCAAGGTTATTTGTATACATTTTGGTTTGACTATGCAGAAGTTACAACAATTTTTATACCTCGTCCCGCCATTTCAGGGCACCATAGTGTTTGGAACATTTGGCTTGTTTCTGATTATTCAGGTGGGTTTAATTGCTTCATTGGTGCAGGTATAAGAGAGCTAGGCTTGCTTCTAAGCTTTAGATCACCTTTGGAGTCTGTAGGTTTCATTTTTCAACATGAGAACCAGATTGTGCCAATGAGAATCAAAAAAGCCATCATGAGGCTTCAGTCTGTCAGGTGCTTTAATAAAACGCATGGATCTTAACACAGGTTCTCGTGTCAGCTCTGCTGGTCCACTGCTGTCTAGCACTGGTGGTGTTTCTTCTTTTTCTGTGCAGGCTCGATTTTCTGCATCTGTCTGTTCCTGCAGTGTCTCTTGCGTTTTCAGCACATTCCTTCTCAGTATTTGAGCATCCTCTGTTCTGACAGGATCTTGGATTTACTTTCTCCAGAATAGTACACCTTTTGTCCCAAGTGTTGGAATCTCCGAGTCTCACTGTGTCATGTTGAACCCAAGGCTTCTTGCTGACTTGTCATAATTTGCTTTTTTGTCTCCATTCAAGTCACCATTGTTTCCCTTCGGCATCTTCAACATCTCTGTTCTTGTTTGTGTCTGCAGAGTAGAGAAGTATAGTGTGTAGTCCTCGTCCTATCAGAAGCTCAGTGGGTGGCATGCTGTGTTCAAGTGGCGAAGCTCTGTAACTCAATAAAGCTAAATAAAGATCTGAACCACTGCCTGGTGCTTTCTTGAGCACCTGCTTAACTATGTGAACACCTTTCTCTGCTTTACTGTTTGACTGTGGATGCAGAGGACTTGAAGTCACATGTCAAAGTTCTGGAATTCTCTACAACTGCCACTGTAGAGGTGATGCTCTTTAACTTTCACCTTGAGTTTATGTGTACCTTTTGTGTCGATGCTCTGTCCATTTTCGTATTTGAGCTGTATGGGATTTTCGTGTATTTATGGCTTTATCTTCATGGCCCTGATTTTGCCATACACAACATCAGAGCTGAGCTGAGTGTTGTCAGCGGGCTTCTACTCAGACAGAGCAGAATTATCATTCTTCAATCACTGCAACGTGAGATGCTGAAAAGGGTGCACGAGGGACATTTCCAGTCCCTCAGCATAGTGCATAGTGCTCTGTATCTCAGCTGATAATGACTGATACACACTCTGCCCACTCATAGTAGGATGTGATGTTTCTTTTATTGTAATAAGGAAACTTGGGTTCTTTTAAAATAGCAACATTATACCTTATTAGCTAAAGAACTCACATCATGTTGGGGCATTCATCGTGAATCTAACCCAAGCTGCAACTATCTAGTTTCTGATTCCCTCTAGTGGTCATAAGGATCATTAGCACTCTATCATTACATGCACTTACATGCCCACAAAAAGTGTGTCACTCAGAGCAGTTTCTTCTATTGTATGCGCACTTTCACTTCTGTTTTGTTTCCTTTTGGAATGGCGCATATTTAGTGCCACATCGTTTGCACGTGAATGGTTCTCCATCTTTTTGTTGTTTCCTATATCTTATTTTTTTTGTTTCTTCTTTGGCTTGGCTTCGCGGACGAAGATTTATGGAGGGGGTAAAAAAGTCCACGTCAGCTGCAGGCTCGTTTGTGGCTGACAAGTCCGATGCGGGACAGGCAGACACGGTTGCAGCGGTTGCAGGGGAAAATTGGTTGGTTGGGGTTGGGTGTTGGGTTTTTCCTCCTTTGCCTTTTGTCAGTGAGGTGGGCTCTGCGGTCTTCTTCAAAGGAGGTTGCTGCCCGCCAAACTGTGAGGCGCCAAGATGCACGGTTTGAGGCGTTATCAGCCCACTGGCGGTGGTCAATGTGGCAGGCACCAAGAGATTTCTTTAGGCAGTCCTTGTACCTTTTCTTTGGTGCACCTCTGTCACGGTGGCCAGTGGAGAGCTCGCTTCATTTTCTCTGGCTTTTGCAATCTCACCAAACATTTTTGCGTGCTGCAGAGCTAATGCACTGGTGGCATATCCTCACAGCTCTTGTACCAACCTCTCTCTCACTTTCTTATCAATAATCCTGAACACTGATCTGTTCTACGTGAATGGAAATAATTACTTGTTTGTTATTGACTATTTAACAACCCCAAGATATGCCTGCTGCTTGTGTGATCAAATATATGAAATCGACCTTTGCAAGACATTGAATTCCTCAAATTGTAACAAATGTATTGTAAACCTCTTGTGCTTTAGGTCCTGCCATGGTAAGTAGCAGTGCAACCTTCTGTGCATCAGGTTTGCTATTGAGTCTAATGGCTTGCAGTTACAGACTGCAAGATACAGGCTACAGAAATGGAATGGCGAGATTACAGTTGGCTAAGAAGTATTTTAAGGAGCCTGCAGAAATCTGGAAAAAGGATCTCGTGGACAGATGACACCAAGATTATCCTATATCAGAGTGATGCCAAGACCAAAGTGTGGAGGCATAAAGGAACTGCCCAAGATCCAAAGCAGATCACCTCATCAGTGAAACGGCGGTGGGAGGTGTTATTGGCTTAAGTCGTGTTTGGCTGCCACAGGTACTGGAGCACTTTTCTTCATTGATGATATAACTGCTGATGGCAGTAGCAAAATGAATTCTGAGGTGTGTAGAAACATCTGCTCAAGTTCAAGCAAATGCCTCCAAACTCATTGCACAGTGCTTCATCCTACAGCAAGACAGTGATCCCAAGCTTACTGCTAAATCAACAAAAGGTGTTTCAAAGCTTAAAAACTGGAAAATTCTTGATTGGCCAAGTCAGTCACCCAAACTAAATCCAAGTGAGCATTCCTTCCATATGCTGAACAGAAAACTTAAGGGAGAAGCCCCTGAAACAAGCAAAAGCAGAAGACGGTTGCAGTAGAACATCACTAGAAAAGATATTCAGCACTTGGTGATGTCTATGAATCTCAGACTTCAATCAGTCTTTGCATGCAACAAAGTACTAAATTTGACTACTTTAATATACTGTACATACCATTACTATGTCCCAAATATTATGGTGCCCTGAAATGAGGGGACTATGTGTAAAAAGTGCTGTAATTTCTACATGGTCAAAGGAAAGGAAAAAAAAATGTATTTTTCCCAAAAATTATGGAGGGCACTGTGTGTGTATATATAATACATACACACATACACAAAATGCAGAACTAAATCTTTGGGTTTATAATAATTAGGATAGGTGATGAAAAATATCAGTTTTCAAAAGATTGCATCATCATTTTGGATGTAACATTAGGTGTATTATTAATATATTTAATTTTATTTAAAATTGTTTTCTTTTTAAACTGTATATTATCATACAGGATGGATCAGGCCCTTTCACCTAACTTGTCCATGCTGTCCAAGATGACATTCTGGGCGAGACCCACTTGCTCATATTTGATCAACACCCTTTGTACCCTTCCTATCCATAAATCTATCCAAATATATTTTCAATATCAGAATTTTTTCACCTTCTTTGGTTTCCTCCAGCATTTCATTTCAAATATGCATCACCCTCTCGGTGAATATGTTCACTGGGTCACTCTAAAATCTCTCCCCTCTCATCTTAAACTTAATCTCTTCAGCTCTAGAATCAACTACCTTGGGAAAAGGACTGTGAACATGCACTTCATCCATACTCCTCATGATTTTATAGGATCACCCATTGGCTTCCTATGCTTGAGGGATTCAAGACCCATCCTTTCTTTCCTCCCCTTAACTATTCCAGCAACATCCTTGTGAATCTTCTCTGCAGCTCTTCTAATTTATTTATGTCCCAGAACTGTACATTGTGCTTAGCTGTCTCATACAACTAAATCATGAGGTTCCAACTTTTGTACTCAATATCCCACCCAAGAAGGCAAGCCTTCTTCATCACTGTGTCCATTTGCATCTGTAGCCTTTGGTCTCTCTGTTCTTCAACACTCACCTGGGCCTCTCATTCACCATGCATGTCCTACCCTGATTTTAAATAACTACGGTGCAATGCCTCGCACTTGTCAGAGTGAACTTTCATTTGCTGCTCCTTAGCCTACATTTCTCATGTATTTATATCCTGATGTAAACTTAGATATCCTTTCTCAATTGCACCTCCAATTTTGGAGTCATCTGCAAATTTACTTGGCCTAGCGGTTAGCGCAACATCTTTACAACACCAGCAGTCGGAACCGGGGTTCAAATCTGGTGCTGTCTGTAAAGAGTTTGTGCGTTCTCCCCATGTCTGCGTGGGTTTTCCCTGGGGCCTCTGGTTTCCCCTCACCTTTCAAAATATACTGGGGGTGTAGGTTAATTGGGTGTAAATTGGATGGCATAGACCTGTGGGCTGAAATGTTCTGTTACCGTGCTGTATATCTATTTTTTTTAAATTAAAAATTTAACTACATTAATTTGAAATGGTGAATATAGATAGCAAGCAAGAGTGGACCCAGTACCAACCCCTACTGGACAACACAGCCCTTCAATAGTAAATAATTCATCCACAACTACCCTCTGTCTCCAATCGTGAAGCCAATTTTTAAATCCAGTGAGCCTCTTGGATCCCCAATGATCTAACCTTGCAGTCTAGCCTGTCATGCGGGACCTTGTCAAAGCCCTTGCAAGTCCAGATATGCAATCTCCACTTCTCTGTCCTCATCAATCCTCTTCATCAGAAAACCTCTCAGATCTGAGAGATACAGTCTGTCACCTCCATTCACTTGTGCTAATCTAAATGCTGATTGATACTGGCTCTCAGAATCCCGTCCTTTGAACTCTCTTGACTGCAGTTGCCTGGCTTGTCTTTGTTGCTCTTTTTTAAACAATGGCACAACATAAGCCTCCCTCCAGTCTTTTGGCACTTCACCCGACGTTAAATATCAGTATAGAAACGTAGAAAATAGGAGCTTATAGTTGGACAGGCACTTGGATCAGAAATATTCAAGTAATACATACAAATTTCAAATGGAGCTTGCCCATTTAACCCCACTCAAAATCCTCTAGAACAGCCATTGTTGTCCATTTTTGGCGACACTTTTCAAGTTCTCGTATTTCAAAATTTTAAAACGTCATCTTCACAGAAACATAAGCATTGATATTCTGAAGTACTACCTTAATATTCCAATAAATCAAACTTCATAATTGCAGCTTTATGTAGCCTTTAAATTGGTTGATATAAACAGATAAACATTTTTCATAACTTTACATTGAGATTTTCATAACAACTAAATAAAGCAGACTGCACAATGATGACAAAATTCTTCTTTAAACAGTTAAACCAAAATTAAGATGATTAAAATGAAATAAGATAAAATAAGATGAATTAAAAGAAAAGTATCTCGACCTTACATTTCTGTCATGAATCTTCGAGGAATGAGAAAGCAAGCTCCCAGTCTGCTCAGATATTGCGAGATGACATCATAGCAACTATGGTAACACTACAAAAAACAATTTTCCTCAAAGGGATAGTCACAAAATAAACAAAAATCAAGAAACACAAGGTTTTTACCTTTGCATGGCCCCCTTCAGACTCTGCTCAAAGTTTATGGCCCCCTTCCCTGTGAAGCCGTCAAGTTTAATTGGTTTATTTTGTACTTCTCTCCCACCAACTGCATAAAAAACATATAAAAATGTAACATAAATGTGAAAAGAAAGCAAGGCTTTTTCTCTAAACATAATAAATGTGGCTTGTGATTCCAAAACCAACAGACAAACTGGAAATATGTAGGAAAGGCAAAAACATGAGCACACATATTGCAAAAAAAATTCTTCGAGGGCAATGGTTTGTACACAATAAGTAATCCTTAAGCATAAATTTGAGGATGTGCAAACTTAAAAAGAAAAATATAATTCTTATAAAATTAAAATTTCAGTGAGCTTTCTTGAACTTCTTGTTGTTTTTATGTCAGGCTTCAAATTGGATTAAGTGAAAGCTGAAGGTCACCTCTTGTTGTGACATCAAGTCTGTTCCTGGATTTTGTACAACCTTACTGAGTCTTCATTCACCTGAGTGAGTTGAGGAAAAGGCAATGAAAAATATTTTGGCCTTTTCCCATAGTTTTGGAAATGCATGTGCTAAATGGCTCTTAATCCCAAAATCTTTTTTTCTTTTAAATGGATTGAACTCTGAAGATCAATCAACCTCTCTTGAATTTCTGCATCAACATCGGTGGCTTATTCCTTCCTCAACTGGATCTAATATCCAATTCAGGATATTGAATTGAACAGGTTATTGAATCTTGTCAAAGATATCTGCCAGATAAAATATTGTCCGCCTTTGCATCATTGAGTTTTTATCCATGCTCATTATGAGAAGAAAAGAAGCATTCGTGGTCCAGAGTGCAGCAAAGCAACAAAGACCATTTCTTTTGGGCATCCTCCTCCCCTTGGTATCCAACAGCAGTGTCTGGAAATGTTCATTTTCTTCACACTGCTGCAGTAGGACGGTCTTGAAAGGGATGTGATTTTATGAAATTTGAAAGTGAAGCATTTAAAAATCCTCCTAAGTTTTTAGCCAGTAAGTGCTCCCGATGAATGATGTCATGAACGGTAAAGACAGAAGGTTTAACCTTTTTTCAGGGGGTGTGATGAACCCCACTGTGTCATCCAACCATTGAAGTGGCGCCAACAGTTTCACAAGCAACTATGGTCTCGAATGGGATACTGCTCCATTTCTGCAATTCTTCAAAAATAGTCAGTCCCTTCATATCTGTTTTAATCCTTCTCGCAAGCAGCATCTCTTCCATCAGCTCCTTTCCATTCCAGAATCTGGCATAAGCCATGAGAAGAGTGTCATTCTCGTGCAATGTGGATTCATTTAATTGTAAAGAGATTTCCTGGATTATAATGAAATAACAAATTGCCATTTCATAAGTTTTTCTGGAAGCAGTGGAATTATTTCAAAGGAATTGCCTGAATAGTTTCTTTGGCATTTAGGTTCATGACATCAGATATTATTATGGACACAGAAGGCAAAGTAAGTGACGTTATGAACATTTCTACTTTTAGCAATCAATTCACTTAATTTGTAAGATGCAAGAAGACCCTTTTCTAATTTTTGTGACATTCAGTCATGATGGTTTGAGTGTTGGCCTTCTCTTGAAGTAATCCAAGGGTTTACCTTTCTTCTCTTCCTCTAAATGTTGTTTCAGCTTGCGTGGCCTCATGGTTTTGTATGAAAATGTATTCAAACAAATCAAATACTTGGGCGTAGATGGGTTTTGCATAGATGAAATGAAATCATATGATAAGTATTCCACTGAATACTGCCAACATTTTGTTTTTGCTGAGGAACTCGAGGGCCAAATTATTTCAGAAACTAACGAGAAATAACTGACTAAACGAGAGCTCAAGTGTGAGTTCAAAACTCGGCTGAAATTTTATGGAAAATAATGAGCAATCAATACCTCCTTCAATAAAAGCTAGCAAAAGGAAATCAAAATTAATTCGCCACCCGTCACGCGAACTCGAAGCAAAATGAGTGTGCTTGCGGATGCAAGAAATGCGGAGCCAAACTGTTCGTCATGCACGCTTATTTCCTGGAATTGAAGGGAAGGGAACGAAAGAGGAAAACTCCGTGGAAGGCAATTCATCGGCAATTCCACTTCAGTCAAACACAATCATGTCAAAGCAAGGAAGACTGAGAGCAGTGCTGATTTTCTGCATTTACCGAGGCCTTTCTAGGCTGTCTCCAACCTCAAAACTCTTGCGTTGATTGGCACTCTATAGCAAAGCCAAGCAGTAAAATCCTTTCCTTCCCCAAAATATGTTTAATCCATTCAGTTTCCATGTCCCCTGTACACTGAGGAGTTCCCTCCCCCCCATTAAGGATATCAGTCCATGCCCCCTTAAATGTTCTATGCCCTGCACCCCCCTGTACAGCCCTGGTTGAGACTGGCTGCTCCAGAAAAACGAAGTAGACTTAAAAACTTTTAATATTTCAATTTGACTTGTGCTATTATAGTGAGAAAGGAATTAAATAATAAGTAAGAGCTGCTGTTGGGGGAGTAAAATTAATTTGACAGGGGGATTGGAAGCAGAATGTGAAGGCAGGAACAGATGGTGGAAAGGTTGATGCAATGTGTTGCAAATTTGTGAGGAAGGGACAGACAGTGGAGGGAGCATAAATGTGATCAGCTGGAGGGTTTGAAATGTGTTTCAGTTCAAGGACTATTAGGAATAAAGGAGATGAACTTGGAGCGTAGGTCAATACCTGGAGTTACAATGCTGTGGGAGTTACAGAGACTTGGCTGTTGCAAGAACAGGATTGGCTGGCGCAGGTTCTGGGGCTTATATGCTTTAGAAAAGGGATTGGATGTGAGGGATTATAAATGCTCCCCCACTGAGAGTTCTGCCATCTGACCTGGTTCATTATCCACTACAAGATCCAGTATGGCCTCTCAACCAGTGAACTGGTCCACATACTGTGTCAGGAATCCTTCTTGGACACACCTGACAAATTCCGTCCCATCTATCCCTCTTGTAATCAGGAGGTGCCGGTCAATATTTGGCAAGTTGAAGTCTCCCATAGCAACAACCCTGTTTTTTCTGGATTCCTTTGCTTCTCAGTGTCCCGAGGGCTAATTTAGGGCCAAGAAATAATAATTAGTAGTATTACTAATTGGGGATAACATCACAGCTGTAGAAAGGGAGAACATTATGGGGGATTTATGTACTGAGTCAGTGTTGGTGGAAGTCAAAACAGGATGGGAGTGATCACTGTATTGGGAGTAGTCTATTGGCCCTGAAATAGCCCTCGCCACACTAAGGAGCAGGGGTGAAGAAATAACAGGGTTGTTTTCAGGGAGACTTCAACTTCCCCAATACTTACTGGCATCTCTTTATTGCTAGAGGGATAGAGTGGGGCAGAATTTGTCAGGTGTTTCCAAGAAGGATTCCTGACACAGTACGAGGAGAGAACACACAGGATCTAGTTCTGGGGAATGAATTGGGTCAAGTGACAGACCTCTTGGTGGGGGAGCATTTCAGTGATAGTGACCACAACTCCCTGAGCTATAATAAGAGCAGACAAAATGCTAAAGTGTTTAATTACGGAAGGGCCAATGGGATTAGCCAGGAATTGAGAAGAGTAAATGGGGAACAAATGTTCTCAAGGAAATGAGGATATTTAGGGACCACTTGCACAGGGATCTGGATAGGTTTGTTCCACTGAAACCGGGAAAGATGGCATGATAAGTCAACCGTGGTTGATGAAACTGGTGAGACAACTGGTTAAGAGGAAGAGGGAAGCATCATAAGATTTAGGATGCAAAAGATGGGAAGGGCTCATGAGAATTTATGGTAGCTAGGAAAGAGCTTAAGAAAGGATGTAGGAGAGGTAGATGGGGGCATGAGTAGGCCTTGGCAAGTAGGATTAAGGGAAAAACCTATGTGTACATGAAGAACAGAAGGATGACGAGAGTGAAAGTTGAGCCACTTAAGGATAAAGGAGGCAACGTGTGTCCGGAGGCAGAGGAGATTGGGGAGGTCCTTAATTAATATCTTGCTTCAGTGTTGACCAGAGAGGGATTTTGGTCAACGTGCAGTCAGAATAGAGCAACCATATGTGCTAGAGCATGTTGAGGTTAAGAAAGAGGATGTGCTGGATCTTCTTAAAAACATTGAAATTGGTAAGTCCCCGAGGCCGGACGAGATATACCCCAGGTAACTGCAGGAAGTGAGGGAAGAGATTGCTGGAGCACTGGCAATGGTCTTTGCGCCGTCCCTGACCAAAGGGAAAGTATCAGTGAATTGGAGAATGGCACTTGTGGTCTCCTAGTTTAAAAAAGATAATACAGAGAATCCTGGGAATTATACACCAGTGAGTCTTACATCCATGGTGGGCAAACTATGGGAGAAGATTCTCAGAGACAGGATTTATGATCATTTTGAGAAGTACAGTCTTCTCAAGGATAATCAACATGGTTTGTGAGGAGTAGCTCAAATCGCAGGAGCCAAATTGAGTTTTTTGAGGAGGTAACAGAAGAAACTGATGAAGGTATGATGGTAGGTGTGATGTATGTGGATTTTTATATGCAGGACTTTTAACAAGGTATCCCATGGGAGACTCGTTCAGAAAGACATGAGGCTTGGGATCCATTGAACCTTGGCTGTGTGGATTCAGAATTGGCCATGGGAGACTCGTTCAGAAAGACATGAGGCTTGGGATCCATTGAACCTTGGCTGTGTGGATTCAGAATTGGCTTGCCTGCAGAAAGCAGAGGGTAGCAGTGAATGGAATGTATTCTACCTAGAGGTCAGTGGCCAGTGAAGTTCTGCAGGGACCTGGTCTGGGGTCCCTGCACTTTCTAATTTTTATAAATGTCTTAGAAAAAGAAGTCGGGATGGGCTAGTAAGTTTGGAGATAACCTGAAGATTGGAGGTGTTCTGGACAGTGACGTAGATTACAACAGGTAAAGACAAGATCCAGAGCTATGCGGAATAGTGGCAGATGGAGTTCAATCCAGATAAGTGTGAAGTGATGCATTTTGGAAGGTTGATCTTGAAGGTGCAGTATGTGATTAATGGCAGGATTATTACTTTTAATTAGGAGAAGGCCACTCCGTTATAAAACCTACGACCCAAGGACCTCGCTGCCACGTCCCAGCTTGCTTGGCCACGGCACACGAACCATGGGTGTAAAGGGTGGGGCCAGTACTGTGCACACTGCACTCCACCTAAAAGCTCCTTTGCGCAGGCCCGAGGACATGTCCACGTCCTCCCCCTCCACATCCTCCCCCTCAAAAGATGCTCACAAACTCAAGCTAGCATGCTGGAACATCAGAACCATGCTAGACAAGGCTGACAGCCACCGACCTGAACGTCAGTCTGCCCTCATCGCACATGAACTCCTCAGACTTGACATCGACATAGCCGCTCTCAGTGAAGTCCGCCTTGCAGATGTAGGCAGCCTCCAAGAACGCAGCGCGGGCTACACACTCTACTGGTCTGGCAAGCCTATGGATGAATGACGCCTATCTGGTGTAGGCTTCATGGTCAAGAACACCATTGCCTCCAAACTCGAAAACCTCCCGACAGGCCACTCGGACAGGATCATGTCCATGCGACTCTCCCTTCAAAACAAGCGTCGCATCACCCTCATCAGTGTCTATGTTCCAACCCTCCAGGCGGAACCAGCAGAAAAGGACAAGTTCTACACTGATCTGCACAACCTCATTCAACGCACCCCTACAGCCGACAAGGTTGTCATCCTTAGCGACTTCAAAGCTCGCGTCGGCAAAGACTCAGAAACCTGGCCAGGAATCCTAGGCAAGCATGGTGTCGGCAAGTGCAACGACAACGGGCACCTCCTGTTGGAGCTCTGCACAGAACAGCAGCTTGTCATTACAAACACCCTTTTTCAGCAGAGGGACAGCCTGAAGACTACCTGGATGCATCGCTGATCCAAACACTGGCACCTCCTGGACTACGTCCTGGTGCGAGAAAGAGACAAACGAGATGTGCTCCACACCAGGGTCATGCCCAGCGCGGAATGCCACACTGACCACCGGCTGGTTCGCTGCAAGCTCAACCTTCACTTCAAGCCAAAGTCCAGGAACAGTAAAGCCCCCAGAAAGAGGTTCAATGTTGGAAACTTGCAGTCAGATGAAGTGAGAGGAAACTTCCAGGCAAACCTCAAAGCAAAGCTCGAGGATGCAATCCGCCTCACGGACTCGTCCCTTGAAACCCTCTGGGATCAGCTGAAGGCTGCCATACTGAAGAGGTACTGGGCTTCTCCTCCAGGGAAAACAAGGACTGGTTCGACGAAAACAACCAGGAAATCCTGGAGCTGCTGGCAAAGAAGCGAGCTGCCCAGCAGGCTCACCTTGCAAACCCGTCCTGGCCAGAGAAGAAACGAGCCTTCCGTCGTGCATGCAGCCATCTTCAGCGCAAACTCTGGGAGATCCAAAATGAGTGGTGGACTAGCCTCGCCAAACGAATCCAGCTCAGCGCAGACATTGGCGACTTCAGGGGTTTTTACAAGGCTCTAAAGGCTGTGTATGGCCCCTCACCCCAAGTCCAAAGCCCGCTGCGCAGCTCAGACGGAAAAGTCCTCCTCAGCGACAAGATCTCCATCCTCAACCGATGGTCAGAACACTTCCAATCTCTTTTCAGTGCCAACCGCTCAGTCCAAGAATCCGCCCTGCTCCAGCTCCCTCAACAGCCCTTAAGGCTAGAGCTGGATAAGGTCCTCACCCGGAAAGAGACATATAAGGCAATTGAACAACTGAAAAGTGGCAAAGCAGCAGGTATGGATGGAATCCCCCCAGAGGTCTGGAAGGCTGGCAGCAAAACTCTGCATGCCAAACTGCATGAGCTTTTCATGTTCTGCTGGGACCAAGGAAAGCTGCCTCAGGACCTTCGTGATGCCATCATCATCACCCTGTACAAAAACAAAGGTGAGAAATCAGACTGCTCAAACTACAGGGGAATCACGCTGCTCTCCATTGCAGGCAAAATCTTCGCTAGGATTCTCCTAAATAGAATAATACCTTGTGTCACCGAAAATGTTCTCCCAGAATCTCAGTGCGGCTTTCGCGCCAACAGAGGAACTACTGACATGGTCTTTGCCCTCAGACAGCTCCAAGAAAAGTGCAGAGAACAAAACAAAGAACTCTACATCACCTTTGTTGACCTCACCAAAGCCTTCGACACCGTGAGTAGGAAAGGGCTTTGGCAATTACTAGAGCACCTCGGATGCCCCCCAAAGTTCCTCAACATGGTTATCCAACTGCACGAAAACCAACAAGGTCGGGTCAGATACAGCAATGAGCTCTCTGAACCCTTCTCCATTAACAATGGCATGAAACAAGGCTGCGTTCTCGTATCAACCCTCTTTTCAATCTTCTTCAGCATGATGCTGAAACAAGCCATGAAAGACCTCAACAATGAAGATGCTGTTTACATCCGGTACTGCACGGATGGCAGTCTCTTCAATCTGAGGCACCTGCAAGCTCACACCAAGACACAAGAGCAACTTGTCCGTGAACTACTCTTTGCAGACGATGCCGCTTTAGTTGCCCATTCAGAGCCAGCTCTTCAGCGCTTGACGTCCTGTTTTGCGGAAACTGCCAAAATGTTTGGCCTGGAAGTCAGCCTGAAGAAAACTGAGGTCCTCCATCAGCCAGCTCCCCACCATGACTACCAGCCCCCCACATCTCCATCGGGCACACAAAACTCAAAATGGTCAACCAGTTTACTTATCTCAGCTGCACCATTTCATCGGATGCAAGGATCGACAACGAGATAGACAACAGACTCGCCAAGGCAAATAGCGCCTTTGGAAGACTACACAAAAGAGTCTGGAAAAACAACCAGCTGAAAAACCTCACAAAGATTAGCGTGTACAGAGCCATTGTCATACCCACACTCCTGTTCTGCTCCAAATCATGGGTCCTCTACCGGCATCACCTATGGCTCCTAGAACGCTTCCACCAGCGTTGTCTCTGCTCCATCCTCAACATTCATTGGAGCAACTTCATCTCCAATATCGAAGTACTCGAGATGGCAGAGGCCGACATCATCGAATCCACGCTGCTGAAGATCCAACTGCGCTGGGTAGGTCACGTCTCCAGAATGGAGGACCATCGCCTTTCCAAGATCATGTTATATGGCGAGCTCACCACTGGCCACCGTGACAGAGGTGCACCAAAGAAGAGGTACAAGGACTGCCTAAAGAAATCTCTTGGAGCCTCCCACATTGACTACCGCCAGTGGGCTGATATCGCCTCAAACCGTGCATCTTGGCGCCTCACATTTCGGCGGGCAGCAACCTCCTTTGATGAAGACCGCAGAGCCCACCTCACTGACAAAAGACAAAGGAGGAAAAACCCAACACCCAACCCCAACCAACCAATTTTCCCTTGCAACCGCTGCAACTGTGTCTGCCTGTCCCGCATCGGACTTGTCAGCCACAAACGAGCCTGCAGCTGACGTGGACATTTACCCCTCCATAAATCTTCATCCGCGAAGCCAAGCCAAAAGAAAAATTACTTTTAATATTTAAAATTTTCTCCATACTTGCAATAATCCAAATTAATATAGTAATATAAATTCCAAGAAACCCAAATCAAAAGTTACGTACATGGTGATATTCAACCCCTCGCTCTCTAACCCCCTCCCTCAAAATAATCTTAGTCAATATAAAAGATATAATATAACTAGATGAATGTAGAAAAAGAAAGACATTTTTTTTTCAGATTGCACTGAAAGATGTTTATCAGACGTAAATAAAAATATTCATGACATCGCAGAGGAGAACCTTGTAGGTCTTGAGGGACAGAAAGGATATTATTACAAATTTAGGCCTAACATTTGGGTATTCAGTGTCAAATTTGCACAAATAATATTTACTTCCCAAGCTCTATGCAATTTTTTTTCCAAAGGTATACAACTTTGTATTTCTGCATGACATCTTGGCATACCTAAAAATATGTCTGATTTCCAAGAGATTGCAATACATTTCCTCGCCACTGCTAACAAATTTCAATAGACATATTGAAACCTTTAATTTAGTCTTTGTTCCTTCAATATTCCCTAATAAAAATAAGTCTGTATTTTGCAGAAAAACCCCTATAACTTGTTCCAAAAAAATTCATAAATCTAGCCAAAAAGATCTTTTATTGGGACAAAGTGAAGTTGAATGCAAAAAAGTTCCTACATCCTCACCACACCTAAAACATTGATCTGAAAGATCTGATTTTATTCTATTCAGTTTCTGTGGTGTATGATATTACTGATGTAAAAAACTATACTGAACTAATCTATATCTTACAATGGTAGTTTTAGTCATACAATCCCCACATAGATCTGCCCATATTTGCTTATTAATTGCAATATTCAGGTCTAGTTTTCACCTTTGTCTATACTTTGGGAGTTCCTACTTGTAATAAGGGATATATCATAGAAGTAATGTTATGGACCCAGAGGACCCCAAAACCCAGCAGCAGTAGAAATTCACCAAGACAAATGGTTATATAAACAAAAGTTACTTTTAATGTTCTTTAAACATAAAAACAGGATCAAACTTTAACTTGTTACTATTAACTTAGCCTAACTTAACCCCTTTCTAATTCTAAGCACACGTGTATGTAATGTGTGTAAGTTCAGAAAAGTTCTTTGATTCACAGTCCAATCTCACTCTCACTCCTCCAAGTTCACTGGTTGCAGGCAATTCTTATACTTTGCACATAATTTAACATTTATGAATCTTCACCGGGGTTTGGTGCTTGAAAGGTAAATGGTTATTGCTCAGGAAGGTTCTTGTAGGTTTTCAGAGAGAGATTTATTGTTCATTGGCCTCAAACTGATTCCTTCAGATCAGCCACTTCAGTGTCTTGCTGAAGAAACTTGCTCCATCAGTGTTTTCAAGATGATAACCTCTCTCTTTCAGGTCACCACAGAGTTCCTTTTCTGTTTCCCTTATCTCAGGCGAAACGTTATATTGTCAGTCCTCTCCTCTTGTATGAACAGGCTAAGAACTCACAACCCATTTTCAAAATGGGGTTTCAAACGAGCTTCCAAAAGCAACTGCAGAAAACCAGCAGCCTCTCTCTCTCTGTCACAGTAAACTTTTAAACAATTCCTCTTCTAATAAAGAGTTCTATTTTGGTACAGCTGCACAACAACATGGATGGGTTCAATGGCAGGTTTGTTAGCAGTGTGGAGGAACAGAGAGATTTTGGAGTCCAGGTCCAGAGATCCGTCAAGATTACCACGCAGGCTCATCGGATAGTTCAGAAGACTTATGGTCTTCTTTAGTCAGGGGACTGAGTTCAAGAGTCGAGAGGTAATGTTGCAGTGCTATAAAATTTTGGTTCGATTAGACTTGGAATATTGTGTTCAGTTCTGGTCACCTCATTACAGGAAGGATGTGTGACGTGAGAGGGTGCAGATGAGATTTGCCGGGATGTTGCCTGGATTGGAGAATGCATCTTAATGAGTCAAGGTTAGCAGAGCTGGGGCTTTTCTCTTTGAAGGAGGAGAGGTGATTTAATAGTGGTCTACAAGATTATGAGAGGCGTAGATAGAGTGGACAGCCAACATCCTTTTCCTGGGGTGAGAGCAGCAACTCCAGATGACTGTTCTACAATGTGACAGGAAGAAAGTTTAGGGGAAATGTCAGCTGTATGTATTTTACACGGAGAAGAGTGGATGCCAAGAAAGTATTGCCGGGGGTTGTGATGGAGGCAGGTACAACAGGGGCATTTAAGAGACTCTTAGACAGGTGCATGGATGAAAGAATACTAGAGGGTTTTGCAGTAGGGAATGTTTAATTTTTTTGAGATGGTTTATAAAGGGCAGCACAAAGGGCCTGTAATGTTCTTTGTAGTGGTAGGTGTTGGCTGAGAAAAGGCAGCAAATGTATAATCACAGCTAATTTGTTTGGAAGAGATGTAAATGGAAGAACTCTGAGAACAAGGGAGAGGAAAAAGTACCATGAGACTGGGATGCAAATTAATGCAATTGCTGGAAATACGAAATAAAAAGGAGCAATGGAAATTGTCAGTGGGCCAGCCACTATTTGTGCAGAGAGACAAATGAGATTCAATCTAAAATAGATAGGCCATTTGGCTTTTTTGGGTTCCTTCATTCATTTTGGCTGATCTTCTGTCCCTGTCCATATTCCTGTTTCCTTCCAATATTCCTTGATGCCATTTATGTCCGGAACATCTGTTCAACCTATGAAACATATTCAGTCTCTTGGTCTCCATGGTGAATACCATTGGTTCAGCATGCTTTGAATGAAGGCATTTTTTTTCTTTTCAGTCCGAAAAAATGTCAAAAATCTGAAATTGCTAGTTCTAAACCCCCAGCTTTGTGAAATATCTGCTCCACATCCAATCTATTTAACCTTATTCGAATTGTGTGCATTTCATTGGACTAGAGCACAGAATTAAACCCTTTGGCTCATTTTGTCTCTACTGACTCCCAGAGTTAAATCTACTTGTTCATATTTGGCCCATCTCTTTCTTAGCCTTTGCAAATCTTTGATAAGGGTTTTGGCTTGAAACATCAACCATTCATTTTCTCCCACTGGTGCTGCTTGACCAGTTAAATACATCCAGCAGATTTATTTATGAGATACAACATGGTACAGATCTTTCCGGCCCATGAGCTCACAGCACCTAATTACACCCATGTGACCAGCCAAATCTACCAGTCATCTTTGGAATGCGAGTTGAAACCGGAGCACCCAGGGAAAACCGACTCAGACATGGGGAGAACTTACAAGCTCCTTGCAGACAATGCCAGGTCTGAACCCGGGTTGCTGGCGCTGTAATAGCATTGTGCTAACCTCTACTCCAACTTCATAGAGGTCTGCAAGATTCTGACAGGTATAGTTAAGGTCGGCAGTCAACGCCTTTTTGTCAGGGCAGGAGAGGCAAACACCAGAGGACATCTGATAAAGTGAAGAGAAGAGAGTTTAGGGGAGACATCGGGGCAAGTTTGGGTGCTATGAATGTCTTGCCGGGGTTGATGGTGAAGGCTGAAACATAGGGCCATTAAAGAGATTCTTAGGCAGGCAAATGAATAAAGTAATATAAAGGGTACAAGGTAGGAAGGGATACTTCCTTTTTGGTTGGAATATCCAACAGCGAGGGCCAAAGGGCCTGGACTGTGCTGTAATGTTCTATGTTCTAACTTTGCTGCCCTGATTGTGCTAAAAAAACACCATTTATTTGGTTTGCTTTCATCAAATCTGATTTTCTTACTCATTATGGCCAAGTCATCTAAAAAAATATTATGCCCACTGGATTACCTTCACCACCTGCACTGCGTTATTTCATCATTGCATCCTTTAGAGAAAATAGTGATAGACGATTAATGCTGGTCTTGACAGTGATACCAACAGCCCCTGAATTAATAAATTCGATTGTAGAATAAATAGCAAAATACAGTGGCTCAAATTTTTTTTAATGTAATCTTTTATTCCTGTAATGACACTCAGATCTCTGCCCGGAAAGTATTGCATTGTCCATAGAGTGCGCATTAAAGTGGAGGTTAATTTGGAGAAGTGTTGTCAAATGAGCAACACCCCAATACAAATCACCTTCATGGTCAGAATGAGGGAAGTGGACTTTTCATTGATGTAAAAGCTAATATTCATGTTTTAGTCTTGTTAATTTGTTTCCATCTGCCTCGTAGAATTTTGTTATTTTTCTGCACATAAATTTCTAAATGCTTATACAGAGAATGCTCCAATCAATATTTTGTGAAAAATTATGTCACACTTTCCAACAATGAAGTTAATTAGTGGTAATACTCTGAATCTATCCATTATTTTGAACTCTCTCATTCAATCTGTTGAGAACAGAGACAGATGTGTTGTTCCATGAAAGTGGCAACTGAGGTGGACAGAAGGGGAAGAAGGCCTTTGTCATATTTGCCTTCAATGCGTATGGTACTGAGTGCCAAAGTTACCACCTCATAATTCTACAACTGTACAAGACATTGTTGAGGTCACGCTCAGAGTGCTGCAGGAAAGAGATCAATAGCTGGAAGGAGGTCAAGGGAGGTTCACTAGGATGTTGATGGGAGTAGAGAGCTTGAGTTATGGGAATAGGCCAGGTCTTTATTCCCTGGAGCACAGGAGGGTGAAAAGTAACATGGAGGATTGTAAAATTATAATAAAGTGAATACTCATCTATTTTTGCCAGGATAGATAATTCTAGAACCAGAGGGCACACGTTTAAGGTGAGAGGGCAAAATCTAAATTTAGTTACAGCACGGTAGAAGGCAATTTTGGCCATTGAAACACATGCTGCCAATATGCCCTACCATCCTTAAGTATTTGGAGGGTGGGAGGAAACAGGAGCAGCTGGGGAAAACCCATACAGCTCATGGGGAGAACATACAAACTCCTTCCAGACAGCACCAGATTTGAAACTGGCGTGCTGACACTGTAACTGTGTTGAAAATTGCTTGAAATACTTTTCATTAGATAAACAATCATTGCTGATCTCTTAAATGCCTTTTTTCATTGTACATCATTCAGACATTATAGGTCTAATTTTTATTTTGGTAGGTGTTGGTGAAGCTATCTGCTGGAAAAGATTTTCTATCCACTTCCCGTTTTCAGTCGCTTAGGCTTCTCGGCAAACCTCAATGATTGTTTCATTGCGTTGGGTTAATCCTTGACCAAGTGTCGATATTTTCCATTTACGTCAAATATCTATCATCAGAAATTTGGGATATGGAGCCAATCATTCTACTCTTGGTAAACTGTCAGACACTTCCGTTATGTGGTAGGATGACTTTTCTCCACTACAATCATGGATTATTTTCGAGCTTTGAGATGTGAGTGATGTTAGGGCTCCTCAGTCTTTGAGTCAAGTGCGAAGTGGTGCAATTTGGAAGGCCGAGTACATGGTCAACGGCAAGATTCTTAACAATGTTGAGGAACAGAAAGATCATGGGGTCCACGTCCTTGGATCCCTCAAGTTGCTACGCAAGTTGATTGGGTGGTTGAGAAAGTGTGCAGTTGTGTTGGCCTTCATTAGTCTGATGGATTAAGTTCAAGAGCCATGAAGTAATGTTTCAGCTGTGTAAAACTCTGGTTAGACCACACCAAATTGTGTTCAGTTCTGGTTGCCTCATTACAGGAAGGATGCAGATGTTTTAGAGAGGGTGCACAGGAGATTTACCAGGATGTGGCCTGTATTGGAGAACAAGTCTTACGAAGATGTAAGATCGACAAAGCTAGTACTTTTTGTTTCTCTTTGGAGTGTTGAGAGATGAAAGATGGCTTAAATAGGATGGACAGCCAAGGTGACAATAGCAAATACCAGAGGTTATTTATTCAAGGAAGAATGTTTAGGGGAGATGTTAGAGGTACAGAGAGTGGTGGGTGCCTGGAATGCATTGCAGAGTAGTGGTAGAGTTTTATGAATAAAAATATTCATAAGACTCCGAAACATGGATGCAAAGAAAATAGAGGGCTATGGGTGTGAGATAGGGAAGGATTACATTTGATGTGGAAAAACATTGAAATGCTGGAGGAACTCAGTCAGTCCTGTCGTGTCTGTCGGAGACATGGATGTATTGCTGACATTTCAGGCCTGAGCCCTTCTTCAAAGAATAAGCAAAGAAATTCTTGGTGTGTTTTTGCTACAATCACTGCATCTGTAGACTTTTGTCTTTCACTTACATTGTTGTGGAGCATGTTTACGTAGGTTGGTATATCATGAGCTGAAGGGCGCTGTAATATTCAAGATTCTATGTTCTCTTATCCTTGAGGAAAAATACAACTGTGGACTGTGGCCAATACCATGTGAAATACATTATACAATCTAAAGGTTGATCATTTCACTTGGATTAAATGGTCAATTACTCTGTGCTTGATCACACAGGCTGACAATTCATCAATTCTGTTAGTTTTTGCATTTCTTAGAAACAACTCTGGATGCCAATCATGTACCAGGGCATGTGAGAAAATGTTGCCCTATCATTTGATCTGCAACCTTGTGTAGAATGCAGCTTCTACTATGTAAACATGGTTGATCTCAAAATTATGTTGTTTGTCTCGACGGATCTATATCATCTCAACCATATTCAGTTTGCAGCTGACAAAACAATTAATTTTTCTTACCTTTATTTCATATTGTTCGTACAAAGTTCTATTTTTCTGAGTAAACATGAAAGCTGGTTGTGGTACTGTCAGCACTGACTAGAGGGAGTCTGTTCTGTAGCACTCTGTGGTTCTACATGTGGTAAGTTTCCCCAGGGTTCAATCCTGAGCGTTACCTGTACAAAGTTCCTCCTGTGACGGCTGGTTTCCGGTGGGTGCCCCAGGCTCCTTCTGTGTCCCAAAGCTGTGGCTAGGAAGTTAATTTGCTGTTGGAAAATGCCCCTTGATGTTGGTAGGGGTTAGCAAAAGAATCAAAGGGAGCTCAGTGAATAAGCTACAAGGTGACAAATAAATAAGGAAAGTGGGAATGGGGCAGATAGAATTCAGCCTGAGAGGTCTCTGCTGTTATAATATGGAATTCTACTTCCTGCTTTTATTTTTTTTAAACTTATGGTATCTGCTTCCAAGGGAAAATACTGATCTGCAGCTAATCAAAAGAAAAGTTGCATACAGTTGCCATCTTGTACTGTGACAGTCCAAATTCAATGTTTTATGATCGTGTGTGAAAATAGGCCTTAAATACACACATCCGGATAACTTCAGTGCCATACTTTTCAGATGCTTTTGTATTCAGTGCTTATTGATTCAGTGTTTATACTTTAATAATGTGGACAACTTACTATGATTTTTACACTGCCGCTGCAATAATTTCCCGTCAACATTTTTCACATTTACCTTCCGGAGTGGCCGTTCACACAGGAATAATATTTATACTAAATACCTGAGTTGTGGTGATTTTGTCGGCTGAACGTGGGTCGACGTTGACCACATAGACCCTGCGTGCGACGTGCAGTGTCACTGCGTCGACCTCGCCCTATTCACTATCCCATTGTTGCGGACCACCTGCAGTTAGTTCGGGCTGCCGGCAGTCTGCAATAATGTCCAGGGCAGCCGCAGGAACAATTTTGGAATGGGAACAGGTCACTCGTTTCCGTTCCAAACCTTTTACACAGCCTGCATTGCATGAGTTTTGTGAAAATATCCCATTGAGCCACAGCTGTGTTTGATTCCTTTCCAGCTGTCAGCAAAAACCAAGGAGCAGCCACTTCCAGAGGCTGGTAACTTTCCTGGAAAAGGAAGACATATGGGTTACTAACCTTACTCTGCCAGAGAATTTTGTGTGCATGGATGACCTAAATGTCCAATATTGACCTCAGAATTCTTCTCACTATTATTTTGTGACAAATACACTTAATTAATTAGGGCTGAGAGTTTATTGACATACATGCAACAACAACATTCAAATGCATTGAAATTCTTTATTGCTAGCTCCATACAGATATGGAAGAGACACCAAATATAACAATTAAATTATCTCAATGTGTCAAGACAGAAAAATAAATAATGAATATAAAAGAATCTTTGGCTTGGCTTCGCGGACGAAGATTTATGGAGGGGGTAAATGTCCACGTCAGCTGCAGGCTCGTTTGTGGCTGACAAGTCCGATGCGGGACAGGCAGACACGGTTGCAGGGGAAAATTGGTTGGTTGGGGTTGGGTTTTTCCTCCTTTGCCTTTTGTCAGTGAGGTGGGCTCTGCGGTCTTCTTCAAAGGAGGTTGCTGCCCGCCAAACTGTGAGGCGCCAAGATGCACGGTTTGAGGCGATATCAGCCCACTGGCGGTGGTCAATGTGGCAGGCACCAAGAGATTTCTTTAGGCAGTCCTTGTACCTTTTCTTTGGTGCACCTCTGTCACGGTGGCCAGTGGAGAGCTCGCCATATAACACGATCTTGGGAAGGCGATGGTCGTCCATTCTGGAGACATGACCCACCCAGCGCAGCTGGATCTTCAGCAGCGTGGACTCGATGCTGTCAACCTCTGCCATCTCGAGTACTTCAACGTTAGGGATGAAAGCGCTCCAATGAATGTTGAGGATGGAGCGGAGACAACGCTGGTGGAAGCATTCTAGGAGCCGTAGGTGATGCCGATAGAGGACCCATGATTCGGAGCCGAACAGGAGTGTGGGTATGACAACGACTCTGTATACGCTTATCTTTGTGAGGTTTTTCAGTTGGTTGTTTTTCCAGACTCTTTTGTGTAGTCTTCCAAAGGCGCTATTTGTCTTGGCGAGTCTGTTGTCTATCTCGTTGTCGATCCTTGCATCTGATGAAATGGTGCAGCCGAGATAGGTAAACTGGTTGACCGTTTTGAGTTTTGTATGCCCGATGGAGATGTGGGGGGGCTGGTAGTCATGGTGGGGATCTGGCTGATGGAGGACCTCAGTTTTCTTCAGGCTTACTTCCAGGCCAAACATTTTGGCAGTTTCCGCAAAACAGGACGTCAAGCGCTGAAGAGCTGGCTCTGAATGGGCAACTAAAGCGGCATCTTCTGCAAAGAGTAGTTCACGGACAAACCAACAGGGTCGGGTCAGATACAGCGGTGGGCTCTCTGAACCCTTCTCCGTTACTCTATTAACAATGGCGTGAAGCAAGGCTGTGTTCTCGCACCAACCCTCTTTTCAATCTTCTTCAGCATGATGCTGAACCAAGCCATGAAAGACCTCAACAATGAAGACGCTGTTTACATCCGGTACCGCACGGATGGCAGTCTCTTCAATCTGAGGCGCCTGCAAGCTCACACCAAGACACAAGAGAAACTTGTCTGTGAACTACTCTTTGCAGATATAAAAGAATATATTTATATATACACACACATACATTTAAAACCCTGGTACTCAGCACCTATGGGGATTGGTAGATCTGGATAAGTGAATTTGCCAATTGCTTGAAATGTCGTGTTGAGCGATTGGCAAACTAACCACTAGCGGGCACCAATTTTAAACGCTCATATTTTTTACTTATTTATTTTCTGCAATTTGTTTTTGCCTGTTGCTTGAATTCCAAATAACAGGGATTTTACTGCATTTACAGTTGCAGTTAGTGCAAGAAAAAAAGAGGTGTTTGCATTATGCAAACAGATTTGTGTTCAAGAGACTGGCAGCTGTTGGAATCTGTTCTTGAATCTGGAGATGAGGGACTTTGGACTTCTGTACTTTCTACCTGAAGGTAGCAGCAAAAAGTGATTGTGACCAGGGTGACCATGGAGAGCATTCTGGCTGGTTGCATCACTGTTTGGTTCGCAGGTGCCAACGTTCAGGACAAGAATAAGCTCCAGAGGGTTATAAACTCAGCCTGCGACATCACGGGCACCAGACTTCACTCCATCGAGGACATCTGCATGAGGCTGTGTCTTAAAAAAGCAGCCTCTATCCTCAAAGACCCCCCCTCCCCCACCCTGGCCACACCTTCTTCACTCTGCTAACATCAGGAAAATGGTACAGGAGCCTGAAGATGAGCTCTCAGCAGCACAACTTCTTCAGATTTCTGAATGAACAATGAGCCAAAGCCTGACTTTTGCACTGTTTTTATTTATTTTGTAAGGTGGTTTATATAAATGTTTGCTTTGTGATGCTGCCACAGTACAACAGATTTTTAGCATGTTTGTGACAATAAATTCCGATTCTGAAATTCTAAATCTGATTCCGATGGGGATCCTTTATTAGGGTCTACTTCCTTTATTAGTGGCCTTCTTGAGGCATAATCTCACATAAGTGTCGTAATGGATGTGAGCTTGCTGCCCACGATGGATTTGGCTACGTTGGCCACCTCTCGTATTCTCTGGGTCTCTGGCAGGCTGGATACAATCAGTCGGTATCTTTTCCATAGTACACCGGTACAAGTATTGAACAATTTGTCAAATCACATCAGACTTCTTAGAAAGTTGTAGCGGATCTTGTATTCTTTCCTGGAGTTGTTGAGATGCAACACTCCTTCAAGAGCAGGTCTCCTTTGACCCAGTTCAAGTTTTTAGCAGATCGCATTACTGATTTGATGCTGTATTTGTTTATTGGTATGTTATTAAGATCCATTAAACTATAAACAGACTTTAAGGTTGTGAGTCCAGGCACTGAGCACAGAAATGCAAGCTGACACTGTGCAGTGCTAAAGGTGAGCTGCACCGTCAGAGGTTCCCTCTTAACCTGAGGCAATAAATTGAAGCCCATCTGGTCTCTGATGGAGATGTCGTAGTATTTGGGTGAAGAACTGGAATATCCTTTGTGCCCTGGCCAATATTTATTGCTCATTTAACATTACGACATAAATAGATGATCTTGCTATTTGTGGGAATTTGCAGACGAATCAACTGCCACATGTCTTTTGTAACAAACTGACCAAACCACAAAGAATTCAGGGGCCATAAAGTGGTTTCAGAGTTATGGAGACATCATCATATAGCCTGGATACAGGGCTCTGACCAAATCAAGTATCCATTGGCACTCATGCCCTTTTATTCTCCCCTCATTCTATCCCAATTTCTTTGCACATTAGGGAGAATGAATCAGCTAACTTGCACACCTCCAGGCTGTGGAAGGAAACCAGAGTTTGTGGATGGAGACACAATGAGTGTGTAACATGCTACAGAGAAAACTTTCGAGTTGCTGGAGATGCAGCCTTTCAATCCGCTGCCCCACTGTGTCGATTGTAAATCTCCTTGAGCTTTTATTCCAGATAGAGAATGGGTGAAAAGAGGAAGATGGATGAGGATTAGAGTCAGGAAAGGTTCAAGGACCAGATACCATCATCATCTACAGTTATAATCAATGATTACATTCAATAAACATACTACAGAAACCTACTGTTTTGTTAATTTTTTTGTAGTAATGCCGTCAGATGCTTAGAATATGAATGTTTGATCAAATGCTGCTGCAAACATCGAATCTCATGGCTTGGGTTCATGACCATAAATCCTGAGTCTGTTTGAAATAATTATTTTCCTTTCTTAAGCAAAAACATGCAAAGTTTAAAATAAGTAAGCGAGAGTGCTTCAACTACTTAATTATATACTTTGATGAACATTGCTTTGAAAACATTGCATTTAGGATGTTAAATCTCAGCTAGGATCACTCTTTCTTCATTATTCTAGTTGTTCAATGTTATGATATTCTCCTGTTGGAAAGTAGCAATCTGAAGATTAGATGTTCATGCATAACCTTTGTTCGTTTTGCATTCCCAGCCATGATCAGTGACACATTATTTCAAAGCAGGTTTAGTTCTTGTGTTGGCCAATTATCTACGTGGCTTTGGCCTGCAAGAACTGTCACAAAAGAAATGTGGCAGCTGATTTGTATTCAGTTCATCCCTTGTCATGGCTATTATCTCGAACTTGCTCCCCAGATTTCTTTCCATTAATTCTATCAATAGCAAAGCTGCCTGTGAGATTGCCATCTTTAGAACATGCATAATTTTATTAGAATTACAGATTTTTTTAAACAAATTTGTACTTAATTATTGGAATATTTTCAGCACTTACTGGTCATGACTTGTAGCAGAATGTGCTGTAAGTGCAGTAATACTGAATAAATACTTTTAAAATTATCTGAAAGTTGGTGTAATTATTAATTTTAAGAGAGTCCATGATCGGAAGAATCAGCTCAGGTTGAGGATTAGAATTTTGGTCCAGAGTTTTCTTTGTTGGAATTCACAGCATGAAAATTAACAATTAAATATTCAGTTAAGGCAATCTACATTGATTAAAAGTACACCCTTCGCATCACTTTGCAATGATGTTTTCAAGACTATTAGATGTATGTTCTAAGATATCCAGCAAAACACCATATATCTTTTAAAAAATTGGATTTGTCAATTCATCACCTGTACTTTCTTTAAGTGACTCAGCAGGTCCCGTAGTGTCCATAGGAGGCAAGGATATATCACCAATGTTTCAGGCCTGAGCCCTTCATCAAGGGAACGAGCACAAAGCAGGCAAGCACCTGAGTAATAAGGTAGGAGGAGGGAAGAAGGGGCAACGGGAGGAGCACAGCCAAGAGGCCAAAGGTGGTCATAGAGAGGAGGGCAGGAGAGAAAAGCTGAGGGGAAAGGTGCTCACTCAGAGAGGGGTGGGAGTGTAGAACGAGCTGCCATCTGATGTGGTGAATGCGGGCTCGATTTTGAGTTTTAAAAATAGGTTGGACAGATGCACGGATGGTCTCGAGGGTTATGGAATGGGAGCAGGTCAGTGAGGCTGGTTGGCACAGACTAGAGGGACTGAATGGCCCTGTTTTCTGTGCTGCAGAAAGTTCTGAGAGTTTATTGGGGGAAAGGCTGGCTCTGTAAATGCAGAGATGATGGAAAGGAGCAGGGAAGGAGAGAGAGAAGCTGAACAGGTGGGAAGGATGAGGAGGGGGAGTAGGAAGCTGGAGGAAAGGACACAAAGGGATATGGGAAAGGCAGGCAAGGGAGGGGAGGGGGTGTGGTTTGCTAACAGAGACTGGCTACTGGTAAATAAACATCTGGAGGATTTTTTTCAAATGTTTCATTTTAAAATGGATCTCTCAAGGTTTCTGTGTGCTTGCATTTGTAGGGCAGACACTCATTTTTTTAAAAAAAATCTATTTACTTGCAATATCAAGTAGTGAATTTTCAGCTTACTGTTCCTGAACTCCCAAATGATTTTGTTCGGTCAGATTGTCTCCAGTAAGAAACACCGTTGCCATAGCAATAGCCGGCAGCATCCGAGACAGCTCTGTAATTGGAAGATCCCTGGGCCATGTACGTGTGCATCAGTGCCTTGTAGTATTATCTCTGTCAAGTCACGGTTTACACAGGTTCCTTCATGTTGTTTTCATCTGATTGAAGCAGCCAGCCGCAGAAGCAGAGTGGAGCCTGAGGCAGCCAATGGAGACCCTTCATTGTGAAAAGTATGGGAAATCTCAGCAGACCCTTGCTACAGTCTCTTTGGTGACTTGTATACCAATTAATAAACCATCCATATGGAAGGAAAGCAATTAAAGTGACAGTGTGCCATCTGTGTCTCAGTTGTTGAATCTAAATAATAATTTTAACAACAAAAAAGTCAGTACTTTCCTCATGCTCATGTTTGAAAGAGGTTTTCAACATAAAGTTTTTGTGAAACAAACAATAGCTGCATGATTGACAAAACGGACAAGAGTTATTTCCCAGTCACCATAACGTATCCAGAAAAAAACCCCACAATGGGCTGGTTCTGATCGGAACTGCCAGCAAATGAAATCGTTTAACCTGGAACGAGTCTCGAGTGATTGGGCACACAATGTGAAATGCAAAGATTTGGAACTTACTGACAAGTTCAGAAGCCTGAATGTGTCGGTTAGCTTTGTCACTGGGATCCGTGTTAAAAATCCCACCGCAAAGATTTGCTAGGATTCCCCAGGGTTGTGTTTGGGAAATTGCCTGTTGCCCCCTGGTCCAGGATGTGAGACCCCACTATTATATAGTGATTGTGGGTCACTGTTTAAATTATTTTGCTTCTATCCAATGTTTTCAATTATTTATGTTCTTGATTTTTTGTCAACAATTTTTTACGAACACATTTTAAGTGGCATATAATTATTTAGTTCAGTTTTAATAACCCAAACCAGCTGTGTTACCAGGCTTGTTCCCCAGAGACCCGCCGGGAAACCAGCCGAGATCCAGACTTGGCGGATTGTTGGGGGCAAATCCTCTGCATCCAGCACAGGTAAGCTGCGGGCATGTGACTGTGGGCTGTGATTTTGGGCAAAGACGAGACCTGCAAAACCAGACCAGAAAATTTCTGCCTCTGATTGATACAATAGAAATATTTTACTTTAATTTAAAGCATCCAAGTTTAATGGTTTGACTTCATGCACCAATCATGAAATGTGGCTTCCTCAGACTGCTGCCTGGGGCTGTTGATTGTTCTTCCGCTGGCTGTTTGTTTTGAATGATACCTTCTGAAATTGGTAATCTTTTATGGGAACTGATCCACAGATACCAGAAGACCTAGCCAAGAGGGCTTTATTTATACCATAATAAAATAAGACAGAATGTTGGGTGAATGCAATGGGTCAAGCAGCATCAATCGAGGCAGAATTATTTTAAACCTCTGTTCAAGGAGCCACCACTTTGATCCATGAGACACAGCATCTTATTTGAGTGGACCGAATTCTCTCAGTATCCCTGGGTCAGGAATGTGAAAGTTGATAGGGAAGTCCATTAATGATCACCATATGACTTTGCCAGGAAGTATAGTGAAGCAACGCAAGGTGGTTTTGATGCTATCTCAGATTCAGTATTCCATCAATGCTGTCTAAGTTTGCACGTTCTGCCGTGGGTCCTCACACCCCCCCCCCCCCTAAAGATGTGCAGGTTGGTGGGTTAGTTAGACACTGTAAATTATCCCTATTTGTTGGTGAGTGACAAAACCAGTGGAGGGAATGGGAGGTGGGTGCAAATGGGAATAAAGCAAGTATTAAATGAGATAATCATTTATGGTTGTTTGATCAGTGTGGACTCTGTGGGATAAAGGACCAGTTTCCATGCTGCAGGACTCTAACTTTCTTTGTGAGACAAATAGACTTGTTGATATTTGAGAGCTGATGGAAGCCAGAATGCAAAACCCTCGTGGCCAGCCCCTTCAAATTCCCTTCATCATTCCCACGCAGATGTGCCTGAAATTGGGTCCATCCCTTGGCAGGTGTGAGGCCAAAGATAAATTTAAGGAACCACATGTTATTTTACACCTGGCTCGCCATGGTTTTCCAAATTTTGGTTATCTCTCCGCCTCCCTCCCCCCCCCCCCCCACTGTTTTCATCTATCATTCCTTTACTTGGTTTTTACTGGAACGATGAAAAAGTTCTAATTATTTAATTATTTCAGGTGCATTTGATAGAGGAGTAAAGTCAGATACAGTGTTGAAGTCCAAATGTTCCCCATTCTCTTTCTGTTACCATTAAATGTTCTGACTTATAATTGGTAAGTCAAGTTCAGCATCACACTCAGATAACTGATGTGATTACAGCTACCATGGGAACGTCGTTTTCTGTGCTCACCCAACTCCTCCTCCCTCCCCTCCTCGCAGTAACTAACAGCACAATCTGTTGTGTGCAGTCGGGAAATTTGTACGGAAGAACATGGTGATTTCAAAACAAATTACATGTAGAAAATAATGGGTGATGAA
Source organism: Narcine bancroftii (assembly GCF_036971445.1). Lineage (NCBI taxonomy): Eukaryota > Metazoa > Chordata > Chondrichthyes > Torpediniformes > Narcinidae > Narcine > Narcine bancroftii. The sequence continues at coordinate 221,868,232 of NC_091471.1, forward strand.
GCTGATAAAAGTGACGGTGGAGAGAAAAGCAATGGCAATAGAGAGAAACGAAAACGGCCTAAAAAGGTATGAGTGGAATTTGCTGCTTGGAGCCAGGCTAATAGAGGATTTGCTGGGAGCTGCTCCCTCACAGAACAAGCATTTTAACAGGACCATGATGAATCTCTGTGTTAATGCCTTTCACTTAGCCGGAAAACTGCTAGGAATCATTGTTGAGAAGATCATTCAGCTGATAATGTTGCTTTTAAATGACTGCACAGGATCAAATAGCTCATAGTAGAGACCATACGACCATATTGACAGGATTGAGGTGCTGATTGAAGATCGTGATTTCTGTTTATATGTCGATGTTGATTACAGTGAATCAAACTGTTCTTTAGGTACTTTACACATTTACTACACCAATGCTCCCAATTTAGCGCCTGAATCTATATTTTGTCAAAATAACTGCAAGAAATTAAAATGATGTTCGTATAAAGGAGAGAAAGGAAAGTTTATTTTTAGCTATTGTCAAGAAATTGACTGGCATTAATCTTGTTTCCTTAAGGGAAAATTAAATTTAAAAATGTAGTTTTTGATGCAACTCAAGGTTGGGTAGTGGGGATGGATCTTCCATATAAAACTTACTTTGAAGAAGGATTCTGAAGCCCAGCCCAGTTGATTGATATTTTCTACCAATGGCAGCAACCTAATGCGATAAATCATTAAACTGAAGCCAATTTATCTTGCATACACTCTAATATCTGATGTGTGTACTCCATTAAATAATTTGCAGGGAGCTCCTTTCGGAAGAAACGCTTTGATTTTCTCTTTTCCTAATTTGTATTATCACCATGGCAGCCAACAATTTTTTAAAAATTGACAGAATTTAAGAACTTATCTTTCATTATAGCTTGAGTCGAATTTATTCTTGAAATATGTCTATGGTCTACATCTTTCCTGAATCCGTTTATGAGAAGGAGGTGATTTTTATCTCAACAGTAATCAGTCTCTGTAGGAACCAGAATTTAATCTGTGGTACAGGCACAATGAACGATTCAGAGTTGCTTTGTTCATGCCAAACCAGATGATCATTCCCTGTTTAGTCTGATAAGTAATGACAGTCAAAGAAATAAAGTCTGCTTGTTGGTTGATTATCATATTCATTTCTTTCATGATTGGATCAAACAGGATTTTTTAGAACCTTAGAATGCTACAGCACAGAAAACAGGCCAGTCGGCCCTTCTAGTCTGTGATGACCATTATTCTGCTCATCCCACTCTCCTGCTCCCACTCCATAACCCTCCAGACCTTTCTCATCCATGTGTCTATCCAAATTATTCTTAAAACACAAGATTAAGCGCGCATTTACCACATCAGATGGCAGCCCATACCACAATCCCACCACTTGCCAAGTGAAGAACATTCCCCTGATGTTCCCCCTAAACCTTTCCCCCTTCAGCTTAAAACTATGACCTCAGTCTAAGTGGAAAACTCCTACTCTCATCCACTCTATCTATACCTCTCATTATCAAATCTCCCCTCATTCTTCCATCCAAGGAATAAAGTCCTAACCTGTTTAATCTTTCCCTGTATTACAATTCCTGAGGTCCCGGCCACATCCTAATAAATCTCTGCATTCTTTCAATCTTACTGATATCCCTCTTGTAGTTAGGTGACCAGAATTGCACATAATACTCCAAATTTGACCTCACTAACATAACATCCCAACTCCTATACTGAATACTTTGATTTATAAAGGCTAAGATGCCAAAACTTTCCTTACAATCCTGTACACTTGCGACACTACCTTCAGGGAATTATGTATCTGTATTCCCAGATCCCTTTGATCCTCTGCACTCTTCAGTGCTCTACCATTTACTGTGTATGCCCTACCTTGGTCTGTCCTTCTAAAAAGCAATACCTCACACTTGTCTGTATTAAACTCCATCTGCTATTTTTTGGCCCATTCTTCCAGTTGGTCCAGATCCCTCTGCAAAAGCTTTGTAAACCTTCCTCGTTGTCCACAACACCTCCAATCTTTGTGTCATCAGCAAACTTGCTGATCCAGTTTATCAAATTATCATCCATATCTTTGATATAGACAACAAACAACAATGATCCCAGCCCTGATCCCTGAGGCCCACCACTAGTCACATGCCTCCAGTTTGAGAAGTAATCATGCATTACTACTCTCTGTTTGCTCCCATACAGACAATTTCAAACTCAGTTTACAAACTCTCCATGGATACCTAGTGTCTTAATCTTCTGAACTAACCTCCCATGTGGGACCTTGTCAAAGGCTTTACTAAAATCCATGGAGACAACATCCACAGACTTTTCTTCATCTACCTTCTTGGTATCCTTCTCGAAAAACTATAGAAGATTCATTAAACAGGACCTACAATGCACAAAGCCATGCCGACTGTCCTGAATCAGCCCATGATTGTCCAAACACCTATATATCCTGTCTCTCAGAAATCCTGCCAATAATATACCTACTACTGACATCAGGTTCACCACCCTATAATTATCTATTTATTTTTGGAGCCTTTGTTAAACAACAGGACAACATGAGCTACTCTCCAATCCTCTAGCACCTCACCCATGGCTAAAGACATTTGAGTATATCAGCCAGGGCCCCTATAATTTCTACACTAGTCTCCTTCAAGGTCCAAGAGAATATCATATCTGGCCCAGGGGATGTATCTATCTTCATTCACTGTTAGGCAGCAAACACCTCCTCCTCTTTAATCTCTGTACGTTTTATGACACTTCTATTTGTTTCCCTTCCTTCCTTATACACTCTGCCAGTTTCCTGAGTAAATACTGATGCAAAAAATCTGTTTAAGATTTCCCCCATTACGTGAGGCTCCACACATAATTGACCACTCTTATCCTCTAGGGAACCAATTTTGTCCCTTACTATCCATCGGGACAAGACTTCCAAACCTTCCTGCAAAGATATTAATCCCCTTCCAGTTCAGATGCAATCTGTCCTGTCGGTATAGATCCCACCTTCCCTAGAACAGAGCCCAGTGATCTAGAAACCTGAAGCCCTCCCTCCTGCACCATGTCTCCAGCCCCATGTTAAGTTGCCTTATCCTCCTATTTCTAACCTCTCCAGCACATGGCACGGGAAGCAATCCCGAGATTGCCACCCTGGAGGTCCTCTTCTTCAACCTCGTACCTAACTCCCTGAACTCTCCTTGCAGGACCTTATCGCCCTTCCTACCTATGTCATTGGTTCCTTATGGGACCCTTATGGCTGTCATGAACCCAATCTGAGATATCCCAGGCCTTGGCACCAGGGAGGTAACATACCATCTGGGATTCACGATCTCCTCCACAGAACCTCCCATTTGCCATCCTAACTATGAAATATCACTACAACTCATCTCATCTACCCCCTTCCCTGCTGAGCTTCAGCAGCAGACTCCGTGCCAGAGACCTGATTGCCATGGTTTGTACCCGGTAGATTATCCCCCTCAACAATATCCAAAACGATATACTTGTTTTTCAGGGGACGCCCTGCTCTGCCTGCCTGTTCCTTCTCCCTCTCCTAACTGTAACCCATCTACCCTCTTCCTGTCTCCTCGGTGTAATGGTGTCCCTGTAACTCCTATCTATCACACCTTCTGCCTCCCGAATGCTCCGGATTTTATCTAACTCCTCCTAAAAGCCTTAACGCGGCTTGTCAGAAGCATCAGCTGGATCCACTTCTCACATTTGTTGTCATCAGGGAAACTACCGACTTCCCTAACAATCCACATCCTCCAAGAGGAGCATTCCATTGCTCTGGTCTCCATACCCACACTCTCCCTATTTCCCCCACTCTCTCTCTATCCCACTCTCTCTATCTCTACCCCACTCTCTCTATCTCTACTCTCACCATGGTCTGGGGCCCCAAACAGGCCTGTCAAGTGAAGCAACACTTGTGTATCTGCAGGACTGATTTACTGCATCCGGTGCTCCCTTTGTGGCCTTCTCTACATTGGAGAGACTGGGCGCTGGTAAGTAGATTGCTTCACTGAGCACCTTTGCTCCATCTGCACCAGTGACAGAGACCTCCCAGTTCAGTTCTGTCACACTCCCATTCTCACATGCCTGTCCATGGTCTCATGCACTGCCCCACCAAGATCACCCACAAATTGGAGGAACAAATCCTTATTTTCCATCTGGACCCTAACCAGTCAGATGGAATTAACTTCAACTTTTCTGGTTTCTGCTAACCCACTCCCCTCTTCTCCCCCCCCTTCCAATTCTCCTCCCTCCCTTCACCTAGCCACCCCTCTCCCCCTTGATTGCTGCTGTCTATTCCCTCCCTTCTCCACCTATCACATGCCTTTGCAACTACACCTTCCCCCCCCCCAACTCTTTTGCTTGGACGCCTGCCGACATTTTTCTATACCTCGATGAAGGGCTCAAGCTCGAAATGTCATTTATGTATTTTTACCTTTGCTATACAAAGGACACTGTTTGGCCTGCTGAGTTTCTCCAGCATTGGTTTTTCTTCAATCATTGGGAGTGAAGATCCTCTTTAATCCCTACTCTCTAACACTAATGAGGACTGTCCTGTCTCTTAGAGAGGTTCTGGCTCATCCACCTAACTGTGGGGCATGTAGATGAAATTATTTGTAAAGCGAGACTTTTTTGCAAATAATAAAATGAATGTCTGGGTTCAGAACTGAATAAATTAACGTTGTTTTGCAGATACTTTATCTGCAAGAAATAGAGGTTAAGAAGAGTTGCTTTAAATTTCAGAAAATAGTTCTGACAAATATAAGAGAAAAATTCATCAGATCACGATTCAAAACAGTATGTAATATTATTTGGGTGACTTTAATGTAGTGAAAAATGGCTTCTTAACCTAGACATTAGACAAAGATAAGGATAATGTACCTGTATGCAAGATACTAATATAATCTAAATTTTGTTTTATGAAACAATATATTTAGTTTGCACATTTGGAAGAAGAATTAAAAATCTGAATTTATAAGGTTAAAACAACGAAGAGCTCGAGCTCTCCAGATTAGGATATTCCAAATTAGGGCAACTATACCAGTGCAAAATGTTATGTCAAATTTTATGCCTCAAGGTTCATCATGTGTTGTTTATTTTTCTATAATGTGATGGTTTTCCTCTTTATTGAACATCATACAGATCAAAGAGAATCTCCCAGAGGTGCATTTTGTTGGGTTCTATAAATTCTCTGAAGAAGGGCATTGAGGAGGCCCTCACAGGTGTCGTAGGTTCATGTTTAATATACAATTTATATATTTTTAGATTTAAAAAAAATTAAAGGACCTCATTTCATTTCAAAGCAGTGGTTTTATAACTGCTTCCCTGCCCCTAAACTGACATTCCACATGAAGTAATCCCTATGCCATAAATGCTCTGTGATGAGTAAGGGATTGCTTCAGGTGGGATGTAAGTGGGAAGGGAAGGTTGAGAATCACTGCTCTAGACCCAATTGTTACTGAAATATTCTGCTTGAGAAAAATTGGCATTGGCCCATTATCTTTGGAGTTGTGAAACCGTGCACAGAACAAGTCAATGAGGGATGATTAAATCAGTGGTTTTCAAACTTATTCTTTCCACTCACAGACCACCTTAAGCAATCCCTTACTCATCCAGAGCATCTATGACATAGGGATTACCATAAATATTCGAGTATAATGCAAAAACAATTCCCACTTTTTCCCTTCAAAAATAGGGAGGGTCGCTGTGATAGTACAGACCTATTACCAATGTATATAGTTACAGTATCTAGAGTATGTAATGACTGTGCTTACAGCGATTGGCTGAGTGCTTAGCCACGCCTAGTTTCTGGGCCTTAAAGGGTTGTGTCCCTAGCCAGGTCGGATCATTCCGGACTGGTCGGCCACCTGTGAAGAGCTCCTGTCTTTTGCAAATAAAAGCCTTGGTTTGGATCAACAAGTCTTTGGTTCTTTCGACGAGCTCTACAGTCGCATTATACTCGAGAGTAAAATTTTAATTTTTTTTCTGCAGGCGAGCGGGTGCGGTAGACGGCAGCGCGACTTGGGCCATTGGGTGGGCGAGCGGCAGTGTGACTTGGGCAGCCGGGTGGGTGAGCGAGCGGGCAAGTGGCAGCGCGACTTGAGTGGCTGGGCGGGCGAGCGAGCAAGCGGCAGCGCGACTCGGGTGGGCGGGCAAGCAGCAGCGCGACTCAGGCAGCCGAGGGTAGGGGGGGTCATGAGAGACAACATCGCAAATCGGGCGGTTGAGGGGAGGGGGGTCATGAGAGATGCGAGTGTGACTCAGGTGGGTGAGGGGAGGGGTGGTTGTGAGAGACGGCAGCATGACTAGGGTGGGCAGGCAAGTGGCCGGAGAGACAACAGCACGACTCAGGCGGGTGAGGGTGGGGGGGGGGGGTTCGTATTATACACGGTGGTAAAATTTTTCCCCCTTTTTCCCCTCAAAAATGGGGGGGGGGGGTCGCATTATACACAAATATTTACGGTACCTAAAGTGGTATGTGAGTGGAAAAAAAAAGGTTGAGAACCACTGGGATACAATGGTTCCAATACAATGACATATCTGTGATAGCCTTGACATCAGAGCCTATGACAATAATATTTTATTTGGGATTTCTGGAATCAACCTTGATGGATACTTGGTATTTTTTTTAAATGGCAACAGTTGGTCCCTAAATCAGCTAAAGGCCAGCAGACTGAAACTTGAGCAATTATCAGAGTATTTGTTTCCCCAATAATGAAATCTCCTGTGTCTAGGTTTTTGCAGAAACAGTAAAAATAAACCCACTAACGGCATCTATGGAGACTGGTAGATTCTGCATAAGTGAATTTTCCGGTTGCTTCAGATTGTGCGTTGCGTGATGGTGAGGTGCAGCAATTGTAAACTTTTGTATTTATTACCTGTTTATTTTCTGCAGTTTTTGCCAGATGTTTGAGGTTGCTGGTTGCTTGAATTCCGGATAACAGGGGTTTTACTGTCTAAACATTTGTATCTTTTGGAACTGGTATACATGATGAACCCTTTCAGTATATTCTCTGAAGGCTTATGTACAGTCGGAGTAATCTGGAGTTTCTTTTCTGAAGTTAATTCTTCAGCATTCTTAAAATCTAAATTCAGTTTTTGGTAGGAATCTTCAGGCTGATGAAAATATCAGGGTAGTCCACCAGCAACACAATTATGTGTCTGGCTCAGTGGTTTTTCACACACCTCCCCTCCCCCCCACCCCCCCAAACTCACATTCCCCCTATAGTATTCCCTATGCCATAAATGCTTTGTGATTAGTTAGGGATTGCTTCAGGTGGAATGTAAGTGGGAATAAAAGGTTGAGAACAACTGCTCAAGACCCAATTGTTACTGAAATATTTTGCTTGAGAAAAATTGTCATTGTCCCATTTCCTTTGGAGTTATGAAACCGTGCACATAACAAGTCAATGAGGGGCAATTAACACACGATTTTCAAACTTTTTCTTCCCACGCACATACTACCTTAAGCAATCCCTTAATCACAGAGCTCTTACGGCATAGGGAATACTTAAAGTGGAATGTGAGTTTAGGCAGTGGGGGGGGGGGGGGGTGGGGGAGGTGTGCAGTTTGAAAACCACTGTTTCAAAGAATATAGAAATGTGTATATATAAATAGTAACATACACATTGATTTTAAATTGATCCCAATTGAACTTCAAAAGGTGACATTTGTTCATTTTCAAATATTATTTCTTTTAAAGTGCAAGTGGCAGGATTTGGGTCCAGTAATTGCTGTATAGAACATAGAACGTTATAGCGCAGCCCTTTGACTCACAATGTTGTGCAGACCTATATATACCGACCAAAAACAAAACTAAACCCTCAGAACCCTCCCTACAACTCTCTGTGTAAAATAAAACTTACCTCTGACGTCTTCCCTAAACTTCCCTCCCTTCACTTTGTATAGATACACTTTACTTGTACCCTCTATGAAATTATAATCTTCTGGAATGATTTACAGGGTTTGGACATTAGCTTTCAGTGATGTTTCTGCTATTGGGACACCTGGGTTATTTTGGAAAAGGAATTGTTGCCTTGAATGAGTGTTATCGTAGCTATAGCAACATGAGCTTTATTGTTTTCTTTCTGCAGTGGACAGGAGAAGGATTTGTGTGTCTGTGCAAACAATCTGTTAAAAAAGCTTTTCCCATTACCAAAACCCTTCCTGCGAAAGACTGACAAATGTACGTGCTCTCCAAATCTGGCATTGGATCAGCAAAAGTTAACAAACATGAGGATTAAACATTATATAATTAAATCAGGGAAACGCAGTCCAAATCAATAAAATATAATCAAATATTTATGCTGCATTTTGCAATTCATGTCAAATGGCAGATGAAGTTTAATTCAGTTACGTGTGTGTCAAGACCACAAGAGGGAGGAGCAGAATTAGGCCATTCTGCCCATGGAGTCTGCCCCACTATTCAAATCTTGCCTAATGTTTTCTTCCTTTCAACCCCATTTTCAATTTTTAAAATTTAATTTGGAGACACAGCATGATACAGTGCATGAGCCTGTGCTGCCCCAATTACCCTCATGAGACCAATTAACCTACCCATTTTAGAAACTGGGAGGAAGCCCCACACAGACACGGGGAGAATGTACAAATTCTCTGCAGACAATGCTGGATGCGAGCCCAGGTCACTGTAATAGCATTTTGCCAGCCAGTACACTAACCATGCCTCCCATTTTTCTGGCTTTCCCCCATAATCTTTGCTCTTACTGATAAGAACCTATCAATTTCTGCTTTAAATATCCCCGATCATTAGGCTCCACAGCTGTCTGTGGAATCAATTCCACAGATTCAACCATCCTCTGGCTGAAGAAATTTCTCCTTCTCTTTTCTAAAGGGGCGTCATTTTATTTCTGAGGCTGAGCCCTCCGGTCCGAGACTCTTCCTCTACTGCTTGAATTTTGGACAGGCTGGGAGAATGGTCCCGTTGATGAGAGGATTCATGTATGAAGAGCATTTGATGGCTCTGGGACTGTACTCACTGGAGATTAAAAGGATGGGGGTGGGAGGGGAATCTCACTGAAACCTGAATATTTTTGAAAGGGCTGGATGTGGAGACAATGCTTGCAGGAGTGGGAGAGTCTAGGAGCAGAAGGCTTCAAAATGGGGATTGTAGATTAATTGGGTGTAAATGGGGGTCATGGGCTCATGGGCAGGGTGGGCCTGTTACTGTATTGTATGTCTAAATTAAAATGTAATATTTGATCTTAAAAGCATTGTGTTAGTGTTTCAAATCAAGGTAAACAGTAGAAATGGGTAGAGTTGTCTGTGGGGTTGAACAGGCCAATTTAGGAATAATTTAAGAATAAAACAGAAATGCATCAATTGAAGGCAATATCCAGGAGAGATAGGTCTCTCAAAATGAATATTCAATGTCTTGTAGTGGTTGCACCTTAAATTTGCCTCTGATCTGACAACAGATTTTTAGAGGCAATTAGATCAGTGTGCATATCGTTAATGATTTTTAGATGGCAATGTTGGGAAAATTGCTGAAAAAAATAACATAATTACTGCCCATGTGGGCGTTCACACTAGGTGCCTTTTTAGACTGCACGTACCTGAGTGCAGCAGTCCTGGGGGTTGGGTGTGTAGCAGAGTGGATGACCGTCAACGAATATTTCCGGTACGATTTTCCCTGCAGGCTTCTTCCAAAAAGTTGTAGGGGTCCCGCAGGATAAATCGTGGGGCAGGAATTGACTCCAAATTCCTGCACGTCCCTTTTTAGACTGCCCGCGTAGGGGCCAAATTCCTTGATTGTGCCATTACATGCCTTCAGTCTAAAAACCATAATTGACTTGCCCTCAAAAGAATTGAGTTAGTTTTACTCAACAGTAAAGCAAATTAAGTCTATTAATTTAACCCAAGATTAAAACAAAAAGATTATGTTAATTAAAACATCTTTTTTTTTAATCATTTAAAAGCAGGGTATTGTTTCTAATTGAAATTAGTGGAGGAATGTTATGTAATGCAAATTATATCTTCTTTGGCTTGGCTTCGCGGACGAAGATTTATGGAGGGGGTAAATGTCCACGTCAGCTGCAGGCTCGTTTGTGGCTGACAAGTCCGATGCGGGACAGGCAGACACGGTTGCAAGGGAAAATTGGTATGTTGGGGTTGGGTGTTGGGCTTTTCCTCCTTTGTCTTTTGTCAGAGAGGTGGGCTCTGCGGTCTTCTTCAAAGGAGTTTGCTGCCCGGCGAACTGTGAGGCGCCAAGATGCATGGTTTGAGACGATATCAGCCCACTGGCGGTGGTCAATGTGGCAGGCACCAAGAGATTTCTTTAGGCAGTCCTTGTACCTCTTCTTTGGTGCACCTCTGTCACTTGTATAAAATGAGTAGGTTAAGTGGCATAAATTAGAATAGGCAACAACGTTGGGAAAACAATTCTGTGGTGACAATCAATCAATATGTTTTAAATGCCCATGTTAAATTTTAAATAACTTGGAAACATCATCATCCAGATGATGTTGATAAAATAGAATTCTATACTAACAGAGCACTGATGTACAACCGAATGTTCAACATTCCAGGCTAACTAGATGATCCCTAACAAATGATTGATTGTTGCTACCAATTCTTCTTCTTTGACTTGGCTTCGCGGACGAAGATTTATGGAGGGGGTAAAAAGTCCACGTCAGCTGCAGGCTCGTTTGTGGCTGACAAGTCCGATGCGGGACAGGCAGACACGATTGCAGCGGTTGCAAGGGAAAATTGGTTGGTTGGGGTTGGGTGTTGGGTTTTTCCTCCTTTGCCTTTTGTCAGTGAGGTGGGCTCTGCGGTCTTCTTCAAAGGAGGTTGCTGCCCGCCAAACTGTGAGGCGCCAAGATGCACGGTTTGAGGCGTTATCAGCCCACTGGCGGTGGTCAATGTGGCAGGCACCAAGAGATTTCTTTAGGCAGTCCTTGTACCTTTTCTTTGGTGCACCTCTGTCACGGTGGCCAGTGGAGAGCTCGCCATATAATACGATCTTGGGAAGGCGATGGTCCTCCATTCTGGAGACGTGACCCATCCAGCGCAGCTGGATCTTCAGCAGCGTGGACTCGATGCTGTCGACCTCTGCCATCTCGAGTACTTCGACGTTAGGGGTGTAAGCGCTCCAATGGATGTTGAGGATGGAGCGGAGACAACGCTGGTGGTTCTAGGAGCCGTAGGTGGTGCCGGTAGAGGACCCATGATTCGGAGCCGAACAGGAGTGTGGGTATGACAACGGCTCTGTATACGCTTATCTTTGTGAGGTTTTTCAGTTGGTTGTTTTTCCAGACTCTTTTGTGTAGTCTTCCAAAAGCGCTATTTGCCTTGGCGAGTCTGTTGTCTATCTCATTGTCGATCCTTGCATCTGATGAAATGGTGCAGCCGAGATAGGTAAACTGGTTGACCGTTTTGAGTTTTGTGTGCCGATGGATATGCATTACAGATAAAAGATGTGGGAGATGGTGATCTATTAAGCATTGATATAAGATTATTTTGTTCCACAAAAATACTGAGAAAGTGGAGTGATTTGCTGTATATTCACTTGTCTATCTAGAATCCTCTTAAATACTTCACATTTTTACACAGAAGCCTGAATTATTCTGAAAAAAAATTAGCAGACTTACCTCCGGTGTGTCCCGATGTGGTCGTTTACACAGGGGCGCTTTCAAGGGAATTTTACACAGCCTTCTTGTGTTGCAGAGTTTGACGGAATGGGAACATCGTATTCATTAGGGCTGTTTCTTACACTGCGGCCACTCGTTAAAGATGTGTCAGGGGATGAGTGGAAAAATTACAGGATGGAACTTGCATAAAAATTTCCATCCCTACATTTTTACACTGCCACTGGAGCAGAAATTTTCTGCTGTTCAGTGCCTAAGAGATAGTATGGTATCTACTTTAACCAATACCCCTGGCAGACCATCCGAGGCACCCACCACTCTCTTTGTTACATAAAGTATTCCAGCATGTCCTTTTTATTAATTTTTTTATTTTTCACACTATGAACCATATTGACCAAAATACACATAAACATTTCCCTCTTGAATATACACAGTGTAATTTTCTTCCCTTTTCCCCCTCCCTTCCCTCCCTCCTTCACACCCCCCTCCCCACCCACTAAACATTCAACATATACAATACATTAAACCCATTAAACAATGTCATCACACAATGAAAATAAACAAGAAAATTGTGTCATCTACTTTTACACACTGAGTCAGTTCATTTCGTCTTCTTCTCATTCTGTCATTTTAGGTGGTGGAGGTCCGCGGTAGGACTTCTCTGTTGTGTTCCCACATGTCCTTTTAAACTCTTCCCTTCCCCCAACTTTAAATGCATGTCCTCCAGTATGTTATATCCTTACCCTGGAAAAATGATTCTGTCTACTCTCAATTATGAGAACATAATTGTATTTAATCTTTTCAGGTCTACCGTCAGTCTCTGACGCTTCAGAGAAAATAACCAAAGTTTTGTGACCTCTTCCATACCCTCTAATCCAATAGCATCCTGGTAACTCTCTTCTGTACTCTTTCCAAAGACTCCACATCCTTTTTATAATGGGGTCAGCAGAACTACACACAGGTGTAGCCCCCCCCCATCCCCCGCGGTCAGCCGGCCTAGGGTGCAAAATAATCTGGCAACAGCTCGTCAGAGCTGCAGGCAAAGAGTCGCCACTCTAAGGTGCCATCTTCTGGATAGCGAGAGAGTAGAAGTGATCGAGAGAAGTTGCTGTGGATGTGAACAAATACTGTCAAGTGGAAGAGAGTGTTAGCAGCGGGGAACTGAGCAGATCATTGTTCAGGAAAGAAGGATTGCCCCGAGGACTCCCTAATGGAGAATTGATGTTTGTAGGGATTGTACGTGCATGGTAAAGATAAGGTGGCAGGAACATGGGAGTTGGAGAGAATGAGAGGTGCCACAGATATTGGTAAAATGTGACTGGAGAGGTGGGGACAAGAGAAAGTCAAGTTTTGAGGCGATTAATTTGGTGAGGCAGAACAAGTAGAGACAATGGATCTGTTTGTGAACCTTGAGTTGAAGGTAGAAGTAGACTGAACAAAGCTGGGGAAGTACCAAGTTGTAGAAAGTGGTGCGACGATCTTCTGAAGCTATGAGATCTGGAGTGGCATAGGAGAAAAGAGCCTGATGGTAGTTAGTGAGGTCCTGGTCAAGGGAAGATATGAGGAGGTGCCTGAGAAACATGAGGAGGTGGCTTACCTTTGCAAAGCGCGGATAAGCTTGCCAGGCCACAACAGCTTTTCTCTTGACTGCAGGTTTAATGATGATGTTGGGTTTGGTGCAGAGTGAAACAAGAGCTGCAAGTTCAGGGAGGGTGAGGTCAGAGTTGATGAAGAGGGTGGAGGTCAAGGTGGCTAATGTCGCCAATTAGAGATGGAAAGTTGAGAACAGGAAACTGGAAAGAGACAGGTTTCCAAGAGGAGGCGGAATGTTGGAGAAAGGAAAAGGGCTGACGGTGGTGGGTAGGGAGTCCTTAGTATTGAGGAAGATGCAGTAGAAGAAGAATTCCATATCTTGGCAGGCTTGATGTATAAAGGTAAGACCTTTTCTGAGAATAATCTCTTCAGTATCAGAGAAGTGGCAGTCAATAGTGAAGATACAGCAGAAGTCTGGAGCTGGGGTTAGGCATAAAGTCAGAGGAGGGGGGAAAGGCTTAGGTTGTAAAGTGATGGGAAGGGAAGAAGAAGTGTTGGTGGAGTGAAGGTAGGTGGTGGGATACAAGATTGCGGGGGGGGGCGGGTGATGGTTGGAGATTTGGTGGGGAGGAGCTTGGGATGTGAGGGAAAGCCGAGGTGCAGTTGGTGTCCAGAATGACCAGCAGAGCAGTCAGGACAGCAGGAGGTGTTTGGAAAGTTGGTAAGTAGGTGGGCTAGGGGAAACCTGAGTCTGGTTTAGTGTTGATAGTCCTGACTACTTGAGCTCCTGGCTGCCAGCCGCTTAAAGGTAAAGGTTCCATTATTGGAAGGTAATACTACATTTAGAATGAAACATACATGAAATTCTTTATCTTTTGACTACTGTAAAACAGACAGAGCTGCCACTTTGTCCAGCAACCCCCACAGAAACCTACAGCACCTGGTGTTCCTTGGCGGTCTCCCTTCCAAGTACTGACCATGCCTGAGCCTGCTTAGCTTCTGAGATCAGACAATCTCAGGCGTATTCATGCTATTGGGTGCTGTTTAAATCCCCATCCCATTTCCACACACACCTCTCTGTCTTTGGCCTCATTTGTTGCCAGTGTCAAGCCAAATGCTAGCTTGAAGAACAGCATGTTTCATCTGGGCATGAACATTGACTTTTCCAATTTCAGATATCCCCCTACCTTGTTCCGGTTCCACTATTTCCAATTGTCCTTCAGCTGTTTGCACTTTCTAGGCCCATTGCAGCACTTGCTTTACCTTTCTAAGTGCTTCAAGACATTTTTTATACCCCTGACTGGTTGTGTTTGTCTTGTTTTTCTGCTACAGATTTTCTTTTTTTCTCCCGATCCAAACCCAGTGATCTTTGACATTAAGGATTCAGTGAACATGGCTTACGATCTAATTGGCTTGGCGGTAGGACTTAAAGCTCAATGTTTTTGGATGCCAATATTTTTGAGGACTGAGAGAGAGGAAAAACTGGCATGTTCTACTGCAAGGGGAGGACTGAGATTGCAAGATGAGAGAAGCTTGGATGTTGAGAGATGTTGTGAATTGAGTCAAAAAGAAAAAGGAGATAAATGTAATGATTAGGAAGCTGCAGGACACCTAAGGAAAATGATGATTGCAGGAAAAAACTCAAGCAGGACATGAGGAAGGCAAAAAAGGGGCCATGAAATGTGTTTGATATGCAGGAATAAAGAGAATCCAAAGGCATTATAAACAAGAGGATCACAATGGAATGGAAAGGACCTTGAAGTAGGAGAGGTATTCTGAGTATTTTGCATCGGTATTAACAAAGGAGAAGAACTGGGAGGAGAGTGACAGGGTATATAATGTGGAGAATCCAAGTGTGCTTGGGAGATTTGGAGATCAAAATGGGGAGTGGCGCTGGGTCTTTTGAAAAGCATTAAAGGAGGTAAGACTCAGGCCCTGATGGCATCTAACCCAGGTTTAGGAAGGGGCAAGTGAAGATTTTGTTGGAGACTTGGATCCTCAGTAGCAACAGGGAGGACCGGAGAATGGCTGCTTTTTTCACCTTTGTTCCAGAAGGAAAGGAAGGATAATCCAGGAAATTATGGGGAGGAAAGCCATCAATCTTCAGCAGATAGTTGAAAAAGATACTTAAGGATAGGATTTACGGACACTTCCATGATGTCACTGAATAATAAAACCCTGACAACTGGCATTTGTCCCCAATCACCCTTTGTTTTACTTGTGCACAAGGAAAGCAGCCCAGCTTGTTTTCTTTGAAGACGGGAGAAAAAAGAAAATCTGTGGCAGAAAAACAAGACAAACACAACCAGTCAGGGGAATAAAAAATGTCTTGAAGCACTTAGAAAGGTAAAGCAAGTGTTGCAATGGGCCTAGAAAGTGCAAACAGCTGAAGGACAATTGGAAATAGTGGAACCGGAACAAGGTAGGGGGATATCTGAAATTGGAAAAGTCAATGTTCATGCCCAGATGAAACATGCTGTTCTTCAAGCTAGCATTTGGCTTGACACTGGCAACAAATGAGGCCAAAGACAGAGAGGTGTGTGTGGAGATGGGATGGGGATTTAAACAGCACCCAATAGCATGAATACGCCTGAGACTGTCTGATCTCGGAAGCTAAGCAGCCCAGCTTGTTTTCTTTGAAGACTGTTACCTTCTCCAATTGGAATTATTTCTGTTATTAAATAAAATTTGGCACAAAGGCACCAATCAAAATATAACTTGAAAGCATGAATAACCAACAATAATTGCAAGTTAGGTAAATCTTCTAATGCATGCAATCTACGTCAGGTGACCAATGGCACTCTATTTCTATTCAATTTATTGGTTACTATGATGTTAATTGCAAGCTATTACAAAACTCTTTTTCATATTTTCTGTTCATGGTAAGTCCTTACTGAGGGTAGCACCCTCAAGGCCAATTTCTCCAAAACCCAGCAGCAATAAACTTCATCAAGACAATGGTTACTTAAACAAAAGTTGCTTTCAATTTTCTTTAAACATAATAACAGGATCAATCTTAAACTTATTACTATTAACTTAACCCTCATCTAAGTACATGTGTGTATAATGTGTATATGTTCAGGAAAGTTCTCTGTTTTACTGGCCATTCATTCACTTTTCACTTCTCCAAGTTTTCCCGTATCAGGCAATTCTCATACTGTGCACAGAATTTAACATTTATGAATCTTCACCACCAGGCTCTGGTGTTTAAAGTTAAATGGTTACTGCTCAGGAAGGTTCTTGCTGGTTTCAGAGAGGTATTTGTTGCTCATTGGACACAAACAAACTGATTTCCTCCAATCAGTCACTTCAGTGTCTTGCCAAAGAAACTTGCCCCATCATGGGTTTTCCAAATGATGACCTCTTCTTCCAGGTCACCACAGAGTTCCTTTTGTTTCCCTTATTTCAGGAGAAACACTCTAGCCAGCCATTTCCTCTTATAAGAACTACAAGGGTTTTCAACAGACTGAACTCAGAACTCACAATCCGTCTTCAAAATGGGGTTTCAACAAGCTGCCAGCTTGCCATTTTGAAGCCTCAATTGCCTCTGTAGAACTGATTTCTCTTTCTCTCTCTCTCTCCCAAAAGATAAATCATCTGTTTATTTTTCCTCTCTCTGCTTATAAAAAAACAATATGACTTCTTACAGGGCTCCAAACCCAATCTTTGAAAGATCTTATCAGCCTTTGACCCTGGACTTGATCAACATTGTTCCATTTGCACTTCCTTGTGAAATTCTTTCCAAAGCAGTTCCATTGTCTCTGCAAAGTCACTGGTGGCACAATGTCTCACTTCAGCAAGGCTCTTGCATTTTAAATGAGATGTCCTTTGTGATGTGTTACTCTTGTTTGTGGTGTAACCTAAACGAAACCCCCACAAACTATCTCTTTTAAAGACATAGTTTCTAACATGTCCCGTAACACTACAGTCTGCTTGTATATTTTCTCACAGGATTCTAGGATATAGATTAGTAGCAGATTCAGGCTGAAAAATGGCAGATGGAGTTTATCCAAACATTTGCTGCACTTTGGGAGGTCAAATGTCATCGCAATATATGGTAAATGGCAGGACTCTTAAAAATCATTGATGTGCAGTAGGATCTGCGCCGACTTGCCTCATTGGTCAGGGCATTGAGTGGAGAATAAGCTATGTGTTGGCTGTACAAGACTTTAGACAGGCTGCTCTGGGAATATTTGTGTGCGATTCTGGTTCTCCCATTGCAAGAAGGATATGGAGACTTTGGAAACAGTACAGAAGAATTTGCCAGGATGCTACCTGGATTAGAAGGAATGAGCGATGGGAGAGGTTGAAGAAACTTATGTTGCTTTCTCCAGAGCATCAGAGGTTAAGGGGAGACCCAATAGTAGCTTATAAAGCTTTAAGAGCAATTGACAAACTAGGGGACAAGCATTTACGGTGTGGGAGCATTTAAAGGAGATGTGAGGGACCAGTTTTTTTTTTAAAAAAGCACAGAGAGTGGTAGATGCCTGGAATGGGCTGCCAGGGATTGTGGTGGAATTACAAACAAAAGTGGGATTTAATAAGATTAGAGATTAACACCTGAATATACGCAAGAACAGAGGAATATGTATCTTGTGCAAACCACAGAACTGTAGTTTAATTTGGGCAGAATGCTTGGTGCAAAAACTTTGGGATAAACAGCCTGTCGCTATGCTGTATCTCTAAATTTAAAATAAGATGAGAAAAATGAAGAGTTTATTTTTTGGATAAAAATAAGGAAGAACTGAAGGAGAAAGATTTTTTTAGTTCTATTTGTCTCTTTTTATTTCACAATCGATTGGTCAATTTGAAGAGCAAGGTTGGTGTTTGCGTGATTACGTGCTGCTCATTGACAATACCCACTTCACCTGGTTTGGGTGGAAACCTCAGGTCAGATGCCTGGAAGAGGATTTGACTCTTTCAGTAGTCTGTTGGCCCTTGAGCTTTCACATGAAATACACCATTTTCAATCATGATTTGCTCACCCAGAATGATTGTGAACTTTTAAATTGAGGTGAAAGAGAGGTAAAAGAGCATGTGTGTTTATGGATTTCTAGTGTAGTCAGAGCAAAAATTAGAAAATTGGATGAATCAGAAATTGTAACTATTGATAAAACAAAGGGGGACAAAAAGTTTGAAATCAAAATGATCAAAGCAAGAACTATTGATACTGTACAGAAGGAATATGATTCAGGCATGACACCAGATCTATTAGCATATGATATTGATGCAAACTTGTTCAGAAATGAGTCCAGATGTATAGGTTGTTACAGGAGAAAATGGAGAAAGTGGATATAAATAAAATCAAGGAGAAATGAGAAAAAGATTTAGATATTGATTTGACATGGGAAGAATGGACGAATATGTGTGTTGATAGTTTGCAAAGTTAATTATTGAGTGGTATAATATGGTTAATTATAATTTTTTTACATCAATTACATTTAACTCATGAAAAATTGAAGAAATATGGATTTAGTTTATCAGATTTGTGTTGTAGAAGTGGGGAGCAAAGAGGCACTTTTACACATTCAGTTTGGTTATTTAAGAAAGTTAAACTTTTTTGGGAGGAAATTGTAAAGTTTTTGAGAGATTTGTTCAAAATAGACTTGCAATCGGATCCAATGATGTGTTTATTAGGTTATATGAATGTATTATATGTAGAATCACGAATGATTAAACTGTATTTAAC
Source organism: Narcine bancroftii (assembly GCF_036971445.1). Lineage (NCBI taxonomy): Eukaryota > Metazoa > Chordata > Chondrichthyes > Torpediniformes > Narcinidae > Narcine > Narcine bancroftii. Next base: position 221,887,060 of record NC_091471.1, read on the forward strand.
TTTTGTACAATTAGGGCTAGCAGTAGCGAGAAAATGTATAGCTGATACATGGAAGAATGTTATAGAATTGAGTGTACAAAGATGGCATAATAAATTACAGTCATGTTTGTATTTAGAAAAAAAATAACATAATTTATGAAATAATTACTCTTTTTGTTGATATGTGGGGTTAATATTTAGAACGTATGGCTATAGAACTTAAATAAATGTTGTAGAGTTGGCACACCAAACAGTTAATATTTAATACCCAAATAATTTTTTTAAGGCTCCAGGGGGAGGGTTTTTTTTTAGTTTAGTAATGGGGGTCTTTGTAGTTTGTTTTTGTTTTTCTTATTTGTTGTACAGTGTATTTGATTTGTATTTTATAAAACCGTTAAATAAAATTTAAAAAAAAAAAGAAATTGTGGATGACTCCGGTCTATTCAAGGGTAATGTACCTTCAGAACATAATATTGGAATGAAAATGCTGAAAGTCTTGCCACAAGTAACGATTTCAGACACAACGTTTCACCGAACATAGGAGCAGGCCAATCAGCTCAATGCCACATTAAAGCAGATCTCTTCTCTCTGTACATAATCCATACCCTCCATATCCTGCATATTCATATGTCCACTTGGAAGCCTGATAAATGTCACCCTTGCATCTGCTTCCACCACTATCCCTTGCAGCCCATTCCAGGCACCCACTGTATTCTGCCGACCAAACTTAACTCGCAAATCTTCTTTAAACTTTGAGTGGTAAACAAGAAGTCTGCAGATGGTAGAAAACTGAACCAATATACAGAGTGCTGAGGAATGCAATAGGTCAGGGAATGACACGGAAAGAATAGTCAGCGTTTTGCGCAGAACCCTTCATCAGAATGCTCTTGTATTTGACATTTTCACCGTGGGAAAGATTCTGACTGTCCCCTCTATTGATGTCCCTCAGAATTTTATAAACCACTTGAGTCTTCCCTCCAGGGAAAACAGCCGAGGTTTGTCCAAACTCTCCCAAAACTCATACTCTCTCATCCAGGCAACATCCTGATAAATTTCAAATGTATCCTTTCCAAATCCTCCACAACCTTCCTGCAATGGGGGCAACCAGAATTGAACACAGTTCTCCAAGTATGGCTTAACCAAAGTTGATTATGGCAGAAAAATGACTTTCTTACTTTGATACCCAGTGCCTTCTATACCACCTCTTTGTGTGGCCACTTTCAGGGAGCTGAGAACTTGGACCGCTTGGTCCCTCTGTGCATCAATGCGGTTCCGTGCCATTCCATAAACAATGCACTTTCACCTTGCATTTAACCTCCTAAAATTCATCACCTCTCTCCTGCTTGGATTAAACCCCATTTGCCATGTCTAGGTCCAAATTTCCAATGCTCCATTTTGTGCTGCATCTTTTGATAGCCCTTTGAACTCTCCACAACTCTACCAATCTTGTCTCATTTCCAAACGCACTTACTCACCCATTTACTTTTGCTTCCACTGATCCCTGGGGAAAACCATTGATCACGGACCTCCAGCCAGAATAACACACTACCGTCTACAATTCTGAATCAAAACTATTGTTTTTTTTTTCCCCAATTTGGGCTCATTGTTTCTCCACTGGTTTACCTTCTGGATCAGCCTACCATGAAGAACCTTGCCAAATACCTTTCAAACTTCCACAACATTCACTGCCCTACCCTCATCAATCGCCCACATTACCTTTTTAAAATACTCAGTCAAGTTTATGAGATATAACCTGCCCAGCACAAAGTCAATCTGATTCTCCCTAATCTGGCCATGCCTTTTTTATTTATGAGGTGCATATTTTTTATGTTGCAAATAGAAATTAGTATGAGTTAATGATTTAATTGACGCAAAGTAATTATCCAGCTACGTCCACTATGTCCCATTCTCTGATCATTTATTTCATTCCTACACATGGCTCCCTAATCACTGGCATAAGATTCACCAGCCTATAGTTTCCTGGGTTGTCCCAGTTTTTGGATTAAGGAACTATATTGGCTAATCTCCAATCCTCTGGGACCTTGCCTATTAGTAGTGAAGACCTAAAGATCCCCATAAGGACCATGGCAATTTCCATTCTTGCCTCTTCCAACAACTTGGGATATATCCCATCAGGCCCTGGGAAATTATTGGCCTTTATGCTCTTCAAAAGATTAAGCAACATTCTCCTTCTTTTATTCAAATTGCCCAAGCATATTAACATTCTTCAAACTTCTCTCACTCTTCTCAATATCCTTCTCCTTGGTGAACACCAATGCAAAATAGTCACTTTGTGTTGGATATCTTGTTAACGATAAGATTTCAGATTTATTGTCCGAGTACATACATGACGTCACATACAACCCTGAGATTCTTTTTCCTTTGAGCGAGGCAGAATGACCACTTAGTGGTTGTGCAAAAAAAAACTGTACATAATGTACACATGCAAACAGACTGCAATACAGAGAGAATTTTAAAAAAATCAATAAAGTGCAAAAGTAAGAGTATTTCAATGTTTCTGATGTAGTTTGTTGTTGAAGAGACTGATGGTGGAGGGGGAGCAGCTGTTCCTGAACCTGGTGGTGCGAGTCTTGTGGCACCTACACCTCTTTCCTGATGGCGACAGTGAAAACAGAGTGTGTGCTGGGTGGTGTGGATCCTCGTGATTGCTCCTGCTCTCTGACAGCAGTGTTCCCTGTACATGTTCTCGATGGTGGGAAGAGTATTACCAGTGATGCCCACTACCTTTTGGAGGGCTTTACGCTCAGGGGTAATGGTGGCCCCATACCAGACTGTGATGCGGACAGTCAGCACACTTTCCACCACACCTCTGTGGAAATTTACCAGGGTTTCTGGTATCATATCAAATCTCCGCAAACTCCTGAGGAAACTGAGGTACTGATGTGTTTTTTTTTTGTGATGCCATTAGTGTGTTGGGTCCAGGAAAGATCCTCTGAGATGGTGACCCCAAGAATTTAAATTTCATCACTCTCTCCACCTCTGATATCCCAATATTCATTAGATAGTTTACCCCTGATTTTCCCACCCTAATCAACCTAACCTAATCACCCTAACAATCAGCTCTTTGGTTTTGGTGTCATTGAGAGTGAGGTTGTTGTTGGTGCACAATTCAACTAAGTTTTCAATCTCCCTCCTGTCTGCTGACTCACTGCCTTTTTTTATACAACCCTCGACTGTAGTAGTGTTGGCAGGCGTATAAACGGTGCTATTGTCATATTGAACAACACAGTTGTTGATGTGAAGTGAGTAGAGCAGGGGGGCTAAGAACGCAGCCCTGTGGTGCTCCAGTACTGATGGAGATGGTGGAGGAGAAGTTCTTGCCAATCTTCACTGATTGCAATCTTCAGGTGAGAGGATTGTTGAGTCACAGATCTTGGAGTTTGTTGATCAGTTTTGAGGGGATGATGGTGTTAAATGTTGATCTGCAGTTGATAAAGAACATCCTGATCTATGCATCTTTGCTGTCCAACTGTTTCAGGGCTTTGTGTCGAACCAGTGAGATGACATCTGCTGTAGACCTTTTACTATGATAGTGAACTGGAATGGATCCATGTCACTGCTCAGACAGGAGCTGATCAGCTTCACCACCAGCCTTTCAAAACACTTTATTACTATTGATGTAAGTGCTAATGGTCTATAGTCATTAAGGCAGGTTATTACGCACTTCTTGGGCAACGGTATGATTGACGCCTGTTTGAGGCAGGTGGTTACCATACCCTGCCAGAATGAGATGTTGAAGATACCCATGATTACATTGGTAAGCAGATCAGCACAGATTTTTAATCCTTGGCTGGGTACTCCGTCTGGACAAGATGCTTTCCTCAGATTCACTCTCCTGAAGGCAGCCCACACATCATCCTTGGATACGGACAGGAGACAATCGTCAGGGGACATGAATGTTTGGAAGGGTAGTTTTTCCGTTATTTGGTCAAATATGGTGTAGAAGGCATTGAGTTCCTCTGGGAGTGAAGCTTTGCCATCTGCTGCTGCACCAGATTTGGTTTTGTAGCAGGTGATGTCATTTAGTCCCTGCCACAGCTGTCAGGTATCCTTCGTTGTTTCCATTTTCATCCAGAGCCACCACTTCACTTGGCAAATAGGTTTTCATCTTCTTCTGTATTGATCTGGATCTTTGGACTTAATTGCCTGTGATCCGGCTCTCAGCAGGTTCTGGATTTCATTGTTCATCCAAGGCTGCTGGTTGGGGAAAACCCCAAATGACTTGGTGAGGACACACTCATCCGCAGCTGTTTTAATGAAGTCTCTGACAGCCTAGTGTAAACGTTCAGATCCTCAGCTGCGTCTTTGAACACCACCCAATCTGCTGACTCAAGGAAGTCCTGTAAAGTTAGAGTAATTGTTTGCACAATGCTATTACAATACCAGCGATCCAGGATTAAATCTGTTTATGGAGTTTGCACATTCACAAACTCCATAAACAGCACCAGATTTAATCCTGGATCGCTGGCATTGTAATAGCATTGTACAAACCATTACATACATGTCTGTGGTCTCATAAAGTTATGAGATTATCCATTTCCTATTCTTTTATTTATGGGGTGCATATTTTTTACATTGCAAATTGAAATCAGTCTGAGTTAATAATTTAATTGACACAAAGTAATTATCCAGATATGTCCACTATGTCCCGTTCTCTGATCAGAGAATGGGACGTAACTGGATAATATGGTGTTCCCACAACTTTAAAATCACATACCGTCCTATTTCACAGAACGTATCATGGATATTAGGCAACACGTGACTGTATTGGGGTGCAGTAGGTCATGGGCTGGCACGGCCTATTACTGTGCTATAGTTCTACATTAAATTAATATCTTCCATATTTTTAGGAAGTCATATAAATAAGGCAGGTTCTTTATTGGTGATACAACATTTCAGGCTGACCAGAGGTATATTGAGATAATACTTTGTCAGTGGGTTCCAACTTTCAATGTCCTCTGTCTGCCGTGAGGAAGATGTAAAAGATTATATGGGACCAATTCAAAGAGGGGGACATATTTATCCTTTAATCACTTGGAATCTTAGAGCACGACAGCACAGAAGAAGGCCCTTTCGCCAAACTATTATTCTGCCTTGTCCCAATGAGCTGCACCTGGACAATAACCCTCCCATCCGTGTACTTTTCCAAAATTTTCTTGTTCAAGCAGAGCCCACACTCACCACTTCAGCTGGCACTTTGTTCCATGTTCTCACCACTGTCTGCATGAAGAAGTTCCCCCTAATATTCCATTTAAGCATTTCCCCTAAAATTAATCTGGCTTTTTAAAAATAATTTCAGTACTTCTTGTTCTCAAATTACCAGCAGGATTTCAAACAATATATGATTAAAGTTGTGGTTATTTGGGATTTCAGAAGTTTGTAAGGGATACTATAAAAATTTCTTTCATTTACACATAATGTAATTATAATATCTAGTGCTGATTTTCGTTCCATTATACATTGAGATACAGAAATTTAATCCAAAGGGATTTAATTTAGTAATTCCAAGATGGTGGAATTAGATCAAACAGGACAAAATCTGCAATATGAACATTTTCCCTCTTAACAAAGGCTGTTAAAACAGTGGTCGAGCCAGACGGGATCTTGGATGGTGTTACAGACTCTTAACCCTACAGCCCAATTTGTTTGGTTCATATACATAGAAACCTTTCCTATCCATATACCAATTTAAATATTGTTTTGAAATGCTATGGTTGTGCTTTACTGTCTCCTTTAGCAGCTTGTTCACCATCCTTAAATTGCCCCTCTGTTCCCATTTAATCCTTACAATTTAAAGATTCTCTCCATCCCATCTCTGTGCCTTACAGTTTTACAAACCTTTGTCATAGTTGGTTCTTTCCACTCATGTACCACTTTAAGTATTCCCTGTGACATAGGTGGTCTGTGATTAGTAAGGGATTGCTTAAGGTGGTATGTGGGTGAAAAGAAAATGTTTGAAAATCACTGTTTAATCGTACCTAATTGACTTGTTATGTGCATGGTTTCATAACTCCAAAGGAAATGGGCCAATGACAATTTTTCTCAAACAAAATATTTCAGTAGCAATTGGGTCTAGAGCAGTGGTTCTCAACCTTCCCTTCCCACTCATATTCCACCTTAAGCAATCCCTTATTAATCACAGAGCACCGATGGCATAGGAATTAATTAAAGTGGTATGTGGGTGGAAAGAAAAAGATTGGGAACCACTGCTCAGGTCAGCACTCAGTTTCTACATTCCAGTGAGAATAATTCCAGCCTATCTAATATCTCGTTGTGACCATAGTGCCCCATTCTAGGGAACATCTGCAAACAATGAAAAGTTGTAGGTCAGTAATGGACAGTTAATATTTTGGGTCTATCTTTTAGCTTTGGCAGATTTATTCATGAGCTATCTACAGCACTCTCAAGACCATGTTTAAAGCTAATTTCTGATTAAACCCCACATCAAATCCCTTGGTGTGATATTCGATTCCACCTTCAAGTTCAACAAATAAGTCAATGCAGTAGTGAAAGATAGCTTTTTCCATTTTTGCACTATTGGCAAAATCAAATTAATCCTTTCATTTAAAGATCTTGAGAAAATTATCCATGCTCTTATATTCTCCTGTTTAGACTGTTAGAAATTAAAGTACCTTTAAAGAAATTGCTCGAGACAAAAATTGAGAACAAAGAACATTTATTACTACAACAATGCAAAGTTGGGTGCTTCCCCTTACCCTGGGAATACACACACACACTGGGGCTCACCCAACTTTTATACAGTTGATTTCAGTGTAGGAATACCCTCCCCCTTACATTCTTCTGCCTCCTGCTGGAGAGGTTTGGCATTAGGCAATCCTGCCTGCGTACGTGCAATTTCAGTATACTTGGAGAACCAGGGGGGGGTATCCTGTCGGTGTCCCTTCATGTCATTGTCCTTATTCACACCTTCCTGATTCTCGGGGCTACAGTCTCTTGATATGCAGAGTTGACTCATTCTATCTAGGGTTGGCTAATTTCATATGTATAAATCTGTGTATGGTTAGCTAATTAGAAATGTATGACTTGGTACTTCTGTCCAGGGCTAGGAGACCCTTATCTGATCCAGACTACCTCAACTTCCTACATTCTATTGTACCTTACCATTCCTTATCTTAGTCCTATGGTCTTGTCACAAAGACTAGAAGATTCTTATGTTAATCGTGCTGACTCTGCTTTCCTGCATCCTAAGCCCCAAGCTTATCCTGTTTGAACTGGTTACAGCCATTTTACTGATGAACTTTAGTTTCTTCCATGTTCATAATTTTAGATCAATTTTCCCATCTCTCACAATCCTCACTTTTCTTTTAGATCAGTAATACTGATCTTTCACCATGATCAGTGTTACTGATCTTTGGTTACTAGTGTCAGTGTGACTGATCCCCCCCCCCCCCTCCTCACTTTTCTTTTAGATCAGTAATACTGATCTTTCAAGTGTAAGGTGTAGTTTTACCCAGCTGGTCAATAACCGAATTGTAATCTCTGTGTAAAGTCTTTAGGTAGGGGAGCACCATGAAGGTCAGAGTAGCGAGTCCAGCTGCTTATTAGGGTTGTGAGTATCAGGCTCCAGTTCTCAGTAAAGAGTCTAGTCCATCCCACATCAGTCCGAAGTTGCCACGTCTGGACATGGGCATGGGCAGATTCACGTTGAAACATTGAAGCAGTGTCTTTTAACCACCCGACTTTTGTAAGCATTGTCCTGACGAAGTCTGTGAGAAACGCTGCCTTCAGCAGCGAACGAGTAGCAGTAGTCAGGCGGTTCCGTTGAATTGTGGCTAGTATCTGATGTCCTCTTCAGACCCGAACCCTAGGGCCAGCGATCTCTGAAGGTTGTCTGGAGCCTGATATTAAAGTGTCAAGCAGCTCACATTGTTGGTAACTGGTGCTCCCCTTCACGGGGTGATGAAAAGTGACCAAGCTGGGGGGGGGATTGTTTCTTGTGATTTAACTGTGTGTTGCAGCTTGTCTGCTAACATTAGCATATGTATCATTGAACTTGTGAGTTGCAGCCTGTCTGTGTACATTAGCATATGTATTAACTCTCTCTCTTTGCTACATGTACAATCCTGACTGCCATTCTGTCTGTCTTTGTCCCACCATGTCCTTTGTGCTATCGCCTCAAAACTCTTGACTTTAATACCTGTGTAGGCTAAGATACAAATTAAATGTACTCCACTAAAGCTGTTCAGTTCCCCTGGTCCGTATTGGAATCCCTTGTTAACCCATATCCCACTATGACTATACATTAAATCTATGCCCTGTCTACATTCTAAAGGAGCACAATTGTAACCTCTGCTGCCCCTATTCCAGGGGGACTTAAAACATTAACGAACAATATTCCAAAAAATGAGTAAAACAACAATGAAAGTAAAACCCATTGAAAGCAGCAATAAAATATAACAATAACTGAATAAACAACAATAAATGTAAAGCTCATTGAAAACAGCAATAAAATACAACAATAACTGAATAAACCACAAAAAATGTAAAGCTCATTGAAAACAGCAATAAAATACAACAATAACTGAATAAACCACAATAAATGTAAAGCTCATTGAAAACAGCAATAAAATACAACAATAACTGAATAAACCACAATAAATGTAAAGCTCATTGAAAACAGCAATAAAATACAACAATAACTGAATAAACCACAATAAATGTAAAGCTCATTGAAAACAGCAATAAAATACAACAATAACTGAATAAACCATTAAAGAAACGAAAAAAATGTTAAATTACGGCACTTTGTAACAATCTGACTTTCCTTTGTGTTAGTGTAAAAATTGTAAAATGAAACACAAACCATATTTGCATGGGTTTTGAATATGTTAGACCTTATTCAAATGCAGTTGGAGCTGCTTGTCTGTATGGGGCACAACCCTCCAATTTGTTAGAGTGAGTACATAACAGACATTGCAGCACAAGAGCCCCTGCAAGAGAACTTGAAACATATTCAACCTTTAGTTCTGCCTTAAGTAAAATGCCTTGTGCCACAGCTCACAGGAGCTGGCCTTATTTAAAACAGTCTGTAAAACAGGCACCAAAAAAAAGTTAAAAGATGTTCTTATGAAGATTGCACACACAATAATTTAAGTACAGGCTAGTTTCTATTATATTCCACTTAAAAGTTCTGCTGCATGAATCCTGGAGCTTGTGGAGTCATTATTGAATCAAGAAATATTGGTGCCATGCCAATCTCATTCTAACATGCCAATTTCTCCAGTCCTTAAGTCAAGATGTACTGAATAGCATCCGGTACAAGATCTGTGAGTTCTTAATGATATTATTATTCTTATGCACCCAATTGTTCTGAACTATGCCACCAATTTAAATCATATTCCACCTATTGCAATACTCACACAGCACCATAGACCAGTTCGCAGGTTTATTTCTCCATTAAGCTGAATCCAGTCGCGCAGGGTTTACCTCCGTGATTATTTACAATGTAACTTCTGCACTACCGGATTTAAATATAAACCTGATGAATGGGGAAAGTTATCATGAATTAAATAACAGCGGCAATACAGAGAAATTGTGCTGAGGCATTAATTTCACTCCAGAGGAAAATGCACCAGAGAAATGAATGATTAAACTTATAGGAATCCCCATAGGAATCCCCAGAGGTATCTTTATTCTCCAGAGGTGGGTGATCTTTAAACTCACGGACCTTGACTGCTGAATGTGTAGAAGAAATGTATTAAATGTGTTGATAGGGCTCCATACCTCTAACTGCAAGACAAGAGCCTGAAGCCTCAATTTCAAGTGCCACAGTGCACTTAAAGGGACATGCACACTCCCCCTTCAACTGGCTGATCCAGCCACTTTACACATCAGATCCTTTCTTTATCTCACATACACTTAAAGTTAAGATGTATAGAACTCACCCTATTTGCGCAAACATTTCTCCCTGCAAATGTTATAACATCACTCAACTCTCAGGTACTCCCTGTGCAAAATCACATTTAAATACAATTTATTTCATAAATTGGAATTAACTGGTAGTTAAATTCGCTAATTCTACAGTATTGAAAAACGATCATTTATGACATTTAATTTTTAGCATGAATTTTAATCAATATTGGTCAGTGACTGAAGTGGGAAGTCGTGATTTATGAAATTATCTCTGGTCTCTACTCTCCCACTCCCTGCACTTCTCCCAACATTCAGGAGTTGGCACACAGTCCCTGCCTTTTTTTCATGTTACTCATCTACTATTCCTTTAACTGCTTGCATCAAAATGTTAGCCTTTGCTTTCTGCTTATCCTCAGATGTCTGGACAAATGCTTTTTGTGTGATCTGTAGAAGCTGGGTTATTCCCTGCTCATGCCAATTTTCTGTCTTTTGTAATTTTCTCTTAATGTCTGGGGCTGAGTTGGTAACAAAACCTGTTAGTACCAATTGTTCCCCTGCTGGGGATTCTATGTCGAGACCCCCATATTGTATATATATATGGTCCCAAAAATTGGTCTAACTGTTCAGCACATCCCTGGGGATCTTCTATCAGGGAGGTCAGTTCTTTCTTAAAGTTACACACTTCAGTACTGGTCAGGGGCACATTTACGAAACCGAGACCCTCTCCCATGGGAACTTCCCACAGTGGTCTCATCCAATTGGTTTCTGGCTTATTAGGTCTGGGTTCCTGCTCCCTGGGAAATGAATCAAAGGGTTCTGCCCTTTCTTCCTGAAGAGTCTCACGCTGTTCTGAATTAAAGTTACCTCTCTCTCCTGCCAACAGAGGTGGTAATCGAGTGCTTTGTGAGCAAGTTATCATACCACTCCTGCTCTCTTCTCTCTTCTCTAGTGGTGGGGGAGGTGGGGAAGGTGCAGAAGGGTAGGTCATAGGAGGGGAAGGAAAGATAGGAGCTGGCATAGGAGGAACATAGGGTGGAGGGAGGGAATGTAACACATCCCAACCCTGTGATTCAGGGACAAGAGGTTCCTCCTCTCTCTTATCCCTGGATTCTTTCTCATTCAAAACCAGCTGTTCAATGGATCCCTTGAGCCAGCAGGCTGCATATTCCCTGCTCTCAACATTGTCTTTCTGGTTTTGATAGAGCCATAGGTTCAAAGCTTTACATATCCATTCATCCTCGGATCCGAATTTTGGCCAGTACACGGAGCTCCCTTTAACCGGGTATTTAACCCATTCATTACAACAATACCTGACCATCGTCAGTTTGTCTTTACCGCGGGTCTTTCCTGTGCCCCACTCAGATAACATCAACCCAAGCGGGCTGTATGTAGCTATCTGGTGGTCACGTCCTGTGTCAGGACTCTCATCTTTACTGCCCGCTATTCCCATGCTTAGGAACAAGTAAAATACTCTTACCGAGTTCTAGCAGTACTGCTCTAGCGCGCGTCCTTCCGCCGTTTGTTCTCAATGCCTCTTCTCGGATATCACTCGCTTCTTCCACTGACCAGCCACCCGTCGCCCGTGAGTCCAGCTGAATCAGCCGGGGTGCACCTACTCTCGTCGTCGGGGTACTCTGTCAGTGGAGGGAGTGTGATCCCGGACGAGCCCCCATTTGTTAGAAATTAAAGTACCTTTAAAGAAATTGCTCGAGACAAAAATTGAGAACAAAGAACATTTATTACTACAACAATGCAAAGTTGGGTGCTTCCCCTTACCCTGGGAATACACACACACACTGGGGCTCACCCAACTTTTATACAGTTGATTTCAGTGTAGGAATACCCTCCCCCTTACATTCTTCTGCCTCCTGCTGGAGAGGTTTGGCATTAGGCAATCCTGCCTGCCTACGTGCAATTTCAGTATACTTGGAGAACCAGGGGGGGGTATCCTGTCGGTGTCCCTTCATGTCATTGTCCTTATTCACACCTTCCTGATTCTCGGGGCTACAGTCTCTTGATATGCAGAGTTGACTCATTCTATCTAGGGTTGGCTAATTTCATATGTATAAATCTGTGTATGGTTAGCTAATTAGAAATGTATGACTTGGTACTTCTGTCCAGGGCTAGGAGACCCTTATCTGATCCAGACTACCTCAACTTCCTACATTCTATTGTACCTTACCATTCCTTATCTTAGTCCTATGGTCTTGTCACAAAGACTAGAAGATTCTTATGTTAATCGTGCTGACTCTGCTTTCCTGCATCCTAAGCCCCAAGCTTATCCTGTTTGAACTGGTTACAGCCATTTTACTGATGAACTTTAGTTTCTTCCATGTTCATAATTTTAGATCAATTTTCCCATCTCTCACAAGACTATTCTAACTCTCTATACACTGAGATTGGTCAGTCTTCATTATCCTTTCTGCAACTGGTTCGGAGTGCTGCAGCCATGTTCCTGACAGATGCCAACAAGAATTCTGGCCTCCCTCCATTGGCTGCCAGTACAGCTCAGAATTAATTTTAAAGTTCTCCTGTTTTTCTGTGAAGCCCTGAATGGGCCAGCCCCCTCTTATATCACGGATCTCCTAACTCTTTCTTCCACTTCAAGACCCCTCAGGCTGGCTAACTTGGAGTCTTTGTCAAGTTCTTTAGACCAGCCATTCCCAATGGAGGGGCCAGAGCACATTTAAATTAAAGCCTTGTTTTCCATTCACCTCACATAACATAATTATTTTTATGTAGTCTGGGGAAGTACAGAAGAAACCAGCCTTGGGAGGGGGGAGGACGTAAACTTTGAGCAGAGTCCTGGGGAGGAGGGGGGGAACGTGGCCAAAAATAAGGTTGAGAATGGCTAATATAGATTACTATTTACGTGAACCAAAATGCCAAGAACTAAATTTGGATTTCTATAGAGTGGAAGAGCAGCATTGGAGCGATAATTATAAAAATATGTATTATATCTAAGAATAAAGAAGACGTCAACCGAAAGAACAGACAAAATAAATTCTAGTTCAAGTTAATGGAAAGCATATTTGAGACAAGGGCAGCAGTAATCGAGCACGGGGTGGGGGGAGGGGGGGTGCTTGCTTGGGCATGGGGTGCAGGCTCCTTGCTGGATCTGAACCCGGGTCGCTGGTGCTATAATAGCATTATGCTAACCTCCACTCCAACTTCATAGAGGTCTGCAAGATTCTGACAGGCATAGTTAAGGTCGGCAGCCAACGCCTTTTTGTCAGGGCAGGAAAGGCAAGCACAGGAGGACATCTGATAAAGTGAAGAGAGGAGAGTTTATGGGAGACATTGGGGCAAGTTTTTTTTTACACAGAGTTGTGGGTGCCAAGAATGTCTTGCCGGGGTTGATGGTGGAGATTCTTAGGCAGGCAAATCAATAAAGTAATTTAAAGGGTTATGAGATAGGAAGGGATACTTCCTTTTTGGTTGAAATATATGGGTCAGCACAACAGCAAGGGCCGAAGGGCCTGTACTGTGATGTAATGTTCTATGTTTAATCAAAGAGTAGTCATGGATAAGACTTAAGAGGGGAAGAAATTAAGGTACAAATGTGTGATATGGTGGCTATTTTCAAATAGATGAATTGAAGCAAAGTTTCCCCGCTTTCGTTTACTTCTAGATGTCTAAAAAGGTGTGAAGATCAACTCCATCATTTTGCCACTAGCCTGGGCAGGTTCATCGGGGGTGGGGCAAGACTATTACAGCATCAGTGAACAAGATTCAATTTAGTGTCATGTAATAAAAACAGTGTCACATTACAGCCTTTTGTCTGCTGTAAAGCAGACAGATTCGCCATCGGCAGGAATTGCCTGAAGCATCTCCTATAGTCAGAGACAGATAATCAAAAGAGGGTCCCGCCCAGCGCCACTGAGTGTTGGTAGATTTTCTTCCAGCTCTCCCACAGCCACACACTGTCCAGTCCAAACCATCGGCAATCCGAGCTTCAGATCCAACCTCCAGCACGGTGGGGACCCTTTGGCACCCTCTCGCATCTCGGTTCCGATACTTGGTACCCCCTTCAGCCAATTTCGAGCCAGTCTCCAACGGTCCGCAGCCTGGTGCGAGTCCCCTTTGACCGCGATCTCCAGCAGCCCACAGCCTCCTGGGTTCCTCGCCTCGAATCACCAGCGGCCCACTGTCTGAGTGGTTCCTTAAGCTGCAGAACCCCCTCACTGGTCGGTTGCTGTGGTCACCATCTCACATGCCATCTCTTCTGCTTCTCCTTATCAGATGGGGTTGTGATGACCCTGTTTTCTGGAGCCCTGCGCCAGTCCTCCACTCTGGAGTCTGCAACCCCTTGTGGCTGCTACCGATGACAGGCACCGCCATTTTGGGCTCTGATCATGGGATTTTAAATCAAATTGCCGTTGGCTGCTTTAATGGACTATTTGAAACCTGTACAGAGCTGACGGCAGTTGGACTGGGTGGTTGAACCCCGCAGGAGCGCCGTGTCTCCGTTCGCTGCTCTCTGTGGGTCTACACCAGCAGCAGCCATTACAGCGGCTCTAGCAGTGCCATCATTTTAATTTTCAAATCCAATGCCATCTGAAAGGAGTTTGTACGTTCTCCCTGTGACCAGCAGGGCTTTCAAGGGTCTTCTCTCACCTTCCACAATCATAAAGGATTAATAGGGAGTAATTGGGTGGCATGGATTTCATGTGTATCATTGAAATAGTTCAATCCTTTCACCCATTCTGGTCATCGCTATTTTCACTTGTTGCTGAACATCTCCACTTTTACTTGTTGGTGAAAACTGGAGACATTTTTGGACAAGCTGCAAAGAATCTTCTTCACTCATGTTCAAGTCACCATTGACAATCTGATCATATAGCTGTTAACAAGCCTGCATCAATGTAAAGAAGTGGTTCTTTCCACTCACATCCCACTTAAGTAATCCCTATGCCATCGGTGCTCTGTGATTAGTCAGGGATTGCTAAAGGTGGGGTGTGGCTAGGAAGGGAAGGTTAAGAACCACTGCTCTGGACCCAATTGTTACTGAAATAATTTGCTAGAGAAAAATTGTCATCGGCCTTTGGCATTCTGAAGCCATCCACATAACAAGTCAATGAGGGACGATTAAAACAGTGGCTTTCAACCTTTTTCTTTCCATTGACATACCACCTTGAGCAATCCTTGACTAATCACAGAGCACTGATGGCATAGGGATTACTTCAAAGGGTATGTGAGTGGAAAGAAAAAGGTTGAGAACCACTGATGTAAAAGCAAAAGAGAAATCCTTCCAATATAAATGCCTCTGTTACATTTCCTCAATTTAAAAGATTAATTGGTTCACTAAAATTAAAGCATGGGAGTCAAAATTGGCCAACTTAATGGGATAATCCTCATGATTGGTACAGAATTCTTCAGTGATACATTTTGGTGCAAATACATTTAAATTCATGATTTCCAAGTATAGTTTTTAAATCTCAATCCTTTCTTGTTTACTTTTTAAAATTTTAGCTGCATCTCTGTTGATTTTATGATTGTCAATATAATTATCCTAATTAATTTCATTTGGCTAACTGGTGAACTGTTGGACGTGACAACACAATGACCTGATTTCAACATTGATCACATCTGCCATTCTAGCTTATTTATAAATGAAACTTGGAAGCTTAAGCACGGAATAAGGCACCACTGGTTAATAGAGGTTGACGCTGCAGCAAAGACATGGTCCATGCTATGCTGGATGTTCTCCTCTGCTGAGAATTGTGGCAATATCTCCGTGGAGGCAGATTTGTTTTTTTAAAGAGCCCGTTGGGGCTGCTTAATCAGCTGGCCGATGGCACAAACATTTTAGAACTTAAAACCCTGCAGCACTGTACAGGCCCTTCGGCCCTTGATGTTGTGCCAACCTATAAATTCCTACAATATTAAAACTAAACCTTTCCTATCTCATAACCCTTTACCTTTCTTTCATCCATGTGCCTGTCCAAGAGTCTCTTAAATGTGCCTAATGTTTCAGCCTCCACCACCAAACCTGGCAAGGCGTTACAGGCACCCACAACTCTTTGTGTAATAAATGTACCCCTGATGTCTCCCCTAAACTTTCCTCCCTTCACTTTGTACAAATGTCTTCTGGTGTTTGTTATTCCCGCCTGAGAAAAAGGTGCTGGCTGCCCACCTTATCTATAATTCTCAGAATTTTGTAGACCTCTATTAATCACCTCTCATCCTTCTACGCCCCTCTCAACTGTCTATGCTCCAAATGGAAAAATTCTGGCTCTGCTATTAAATAAGACTTACTTTCCAATCCAGGCAACATCCTGGTAAATTTCCTCTGCACCCTCTCCATAGCTTCCACATCCTTCCTATAATGAGATGACCAGAACTGAACACAATATTCTAAGTGTGGTCTCACCTGATATTTGAGGAGTTGCATCATAACCTCTAGAATATAGTTGTAGATAGCAAAGATGATTGTCCAAGGATACAGCAGGACACAGTTCAGCTGAAAATTTGGGCGAAATGGTAGCAGAGGGAATTTAATCCAAACATGTGAGGTAATGCTTTTTGGAAGGTTAAATTCTGGTAGGAAGTAGCCCCATGGATTTGACAAACCTTGCGAGCATGTTTATAGCATACTGAAAGGGGCAACATGAAAAATAAGTTCTTGAAGAAGGTAAGGCTGCGTTCATATTCTGAGGTATGGAGTGGGCATGTCAGTTTGCAGCTAAACAAGATGTTGGACTCTTGGATCTGATCTTCACCCAACAGGAAATGGGTGGTAGCAATAGCAAGAATGTAAAATAGATTCACCAGGATGTTCACTCGGATAGAGGGTTTGAATTTGAAGGAGAGATTGCCAGAGTTTATTCCCACTGGAACATAGGAGACG
The DNA here is from genome assembly GCF_036971445.1 of Narcine bancroftii. NCBI lineage: Eukaryota > Metazoa > Chordata > Chondrichthyes > Torpediniformes > Narcinidae > Narcine > Narcine bancroftii. Next base: position 221,903,783 of record NC_091471.1, read on the forward strand.
GTGGGGTGTCCTTAGAGTGGCTTAAAAATTATGAATGGATGATTGAATATTTTTCCCCCAGGGGATGGGAATCTAGAATTAGTGGTTTAATTTAAAAGGGAGAAATTTGAAAAAAATCTGAATTGTAGTTTCTTTTCGTCACAGAACAAATGGTGGGTTAACTGGAATGAGCTGCCACAAGTAGTCATAGAGGCAGATGCAATGAAAATGTGTGAGGGCATTTGGACAGTTCCTTGAAGAGGGCTATGGATGTGACACAGGCCAATGAGATGAGCATGGAGAAGGTGGGGCCAACAAGGCCTTATTCTGTGTCGAACAAATCAACACTTTGAAGAGCATTCCTTATCTCCAAATAAGCGAGTGGATGGTCAACATGGAGTTGGTGTGAGCCATCGGGCCTGTTTCCTGTGCTGTATTGCTATGAATCTATCCTGCTTTTCTTGTGTTTGTACTGAACCTGCAGCTGTTTGTGATTAATGAACGTATTGAACTTGAATAGTTTAAACATCAAATGATTATGAATGACTGACACATCCCGAGGCAGTGAAAGGTAAGATATGTTGTTTCTGTTCTAGCGCTGTGGTCACCCCCGCTGCCCGCTCCCACTGGGTAATGGGCAATCCACTTCAATAATTTTTGAACCAAACATTTAAAGAGAAGTATATATTGGTTCAGGTGTTACTCGTTTTTATTTCTCATGTTCTTGACAAGAATGGTGACTGTTCAGAAGTTTCACTTTAAGCAGCTTTGCCCAGATGATAACAACAGATAGAATACTGATCAGTCACGATGATTTTAATGTTATTCTTGGTGCATAAACTGAAATGTAACCTCAATAAGTGACAATATAGAGGTTCCATTCAGAGAAATTTTAGTAAAAATGTTTAATGGTCTGGATTATTGTAATAATGTTGGACAGTGAAATCACTGACAATTGGTTCCTCAATTGGACTGACCCTTCAACATCCTGATCATTTATTGGCCTCCTGTTTGCTATCTCATCTCAGCTGCAAACAATGAGCCTCAGACAGGTTAGAAAACAATGTGAAATCTTCAGAGCGGTCTGGCTTAGTGCTGTTTACATCACTGTCGATATTGATACAAGGGCATAGCAGTTAGTGCAACGCCTTTACAGCGCCAGCCCCAGAGACTGGGGTTTGACTCTGTAAGGAGTTTGTACATTCTCCCCGTGTCTGCGTGAGTTTTCCCCAGGGGCTCCGGATTCCTCCCACCATTCGATACATAGTGGGGGGCTGTAGGTTCATTGAATGTAAATTGGGTGGCATGGGGTTATGGGCCGAAATAACCTGTTACCGTACTGTATGTCTAAATTTAAATTTTTTAAAATTAAATTAAAAAAATTAGGATGGCAGTCTTTCCTCTGACAGTGTTTAGTAAATTGAAGACCATTTCTGTAGCTTCAACAGATGCATCGTTTCCAGTTGCACTGCTTAGTTTCCTGCTTTGTTCTGCCAGAAAACAACTACTGTTAAGCTGCTCAACACGGCAAAGCAGAAAAGACAGCAGAACATGACTCTTTGTGGATGCATATTGAAATAATTTGTACTTCAAGCCACTTCCATGATGATCTGTGGGATATATTGTAAGAAGCGGAATGAATGTTTTCTGCAAGATACAAGTGTTGGAAACCAGCACATAGTCCCAGACTTTTGAATGTGATGGACCGAGTTGAATTTCAACATTATGGCAGTGTTTGTATGATGTCCTGAAGCAAGAAGCAAATCTGGCTGTTCTGAAAAGATTCTTCTGAAAGATTTCAGTTTCCATTGAAATTATGTGAAAGGGTGAAATAAACTATTATCTTAATTTTACTAGTTTTTCACTTGGGCTGTTTTAGGCAAGTTATTTTCACTCATGTTAGATGCTATTTTCCATTCTCGAGGGAATGAATGAGATAATCAACCTATTCTAAAGCATTTCCCAATGTTGCCCTATAGAAACATTTTGAAGCATTTTAATGAACCAAGTACATTTTAGGAAATACCACAGGAGTCACCTTATGATTTTGTATATGCTTTTGACCTGTAAAAAGAGGGGGAATATGTTAAAAAAAACTTGGCCAAGCTGATAATTGCTCGCAGCAAGACAACAATAGTCCTACACTGTCTGCAAATGTGCATATTACTAGACTCCACTGTGATATCCTGAGGAAAATGTTGTTAGTGGGTGTCTGGAGGCAGCTGTTGAGACCTTCAGATTTATGCGCATTTCCCAGGGATACTAGATAAGCCCAGGTTGTTGCTTTGATTCCAATACACCACTTAAGTTGATCCCATATCTTCCAAATGTTTGCCAAATGCGCTGAGATTCTTCGTACTTGGTACTAGTTTAAAAGGTAAAAGGTTCCATTTGGAATGCTACAGACATAAGGAAGGCAGGGAGTTACCACTTTGTCCAGCACCCCTCACAAAAATGAGGTCCCAACAAGGAACAAAATCACAACCCCTTGATTACAAGACCAGTGCTCTAACCACTGAGCTATCAGCCTCTATTTACAGAGATGTTTGGATGATAATCTTACTTGAGTTAACGAGGCTGCTTCACGTCCTTGTCTTGAGGACATCTTTTGAATCACTTTCTAATCTTTTGAATTAGCTTTTGGAGAAAGAAGTACTGGTATGACACGAGGTCAGGTACTTTGATGTTTGAGGGAGAATGCTGAGGTTGATTTGTCCGTCTTCAGTTGGCATAAAGACTTTCCCAGTTCCTTAAGGTGCCTCCTGCACATTATACATGCTAATAATGACTGACAAATTTCAAGCTCATTTTTGAGTCTAATGTAGATATTAGCAGGGAAAAAAAACCATTTACTTAGGCAAACAAATGCTGCTCCTGCATCTATGCTGTGAAATTGGATTTCACATGTGCAGTCAACCATTTGTGGAGATAGGTTTTAAAATGTGATAGGAGCACAGCACTCTCCAGCATCTCCTGAATTTGAATTGCTGGGATGTGATGGGGTGGGGAAGGGGGAGGGGGTTGCAAATTGGTTCTGGGTGTTATCTGTAGTATATTTTGACACTGAGCAAAATCTATTGTAGTAAAGCATTTTCCTTCAACCATCTGCTGCCACAAATCTCGGTGAAACATGGAAGCCTGCAGACACACACACACCAAAACGCTGGAGGGACTCAGCCGCCCTTCCTTCAGAAGAAGGTCTCAGGCCTGAAACGTTGGCAAAGTGTCTTTGTCTCATATGGACGCTGAGCAAACTGGCTGAGTTCCTCCAGCATTTTGGTGTGTTTTTATCACAAATCTAGAGTTCAGCTCAAAGAAAGTAGAGAGCTAAGAAATGGTTGGAACAACGGTTGAGTAAAGCAGGCTTTATCTCCCTTTGGAAACATGCATGGAAAATCACTGGATACTCATTCATTTGAAACTCTTTAGAAGTTGGGAGGGGAATGGGAACCAGAATGAAAGGCAGTGAATTGGGCAGAAGATACGCAAGTAGATGCACTGTGCAGTGAGATTGCGAGTTAGCTGATGGGACAAAATTATGTAAGATATAGGATTTAGCTTGTGGCACTGTAGAAACAAAATTGAAAAGGGTAATGAAGGCTGTACTGCACGTCTCATATTTAAATGCCTGCATTTTAATAAAGTTGATGATCTTGTAGCGCAGCAGGTATGATGCTGTGGGTATCACTGAGCTGCGGCTGAAGGAAGATCACAGCTGGGAACTAGCTATCCAAGGATTCATGGTGAATCAGAAGGTTAGGCAGGAGAGAGGGATGATTCTATTGGTAAAAAATGAAATTCAGTCTTTGGAAAGAGGAAACATTGGATAGAATCAAAAAACTGTAAGGGTAAAAAGACCCTGATGGGAGTTGTATACAGTCCTTTAAACAGTAGCCAGGATGTGGCATACAAATTACAGTGGGAGATAGAAAAGGCGTGCAAAAAGGGCAGCATTATTATAGTCGTGGGAGATTTCAATATGCAAAACCAGGTTTGTGCTGGATCCCAGGAGAAGGAATTTATAGAATGCATTTGGGATGGCTTCTTCGAACAGCTTGTGGCTGAGGCGATCAGAGAAATGGCATTTCTGGATTGGGTGTTGTGTAATGAACCAGAGTTGATTAGGGAGCTGTAGGTAAAGCAATCAATGCAATTTGAGAAGGAGAAACTAAAATAAGAAGTATCAGTATACCAGTGTTTGAGAGAGGAACAGACCAAAGTTGATCGGGTATGGACACTAGGAGGGATGACGGTAAAGTAGCAGCGAGTGGAGTTTCTGCGATTAACTCAGGGGGCACAGGACAAATTCATCGCAAGGATGATGAAGTGTCCAAAGGGCGGATGAGCCAACCATGGCTGATAAGGGAGGTCAAAGACAAAATACAATGTGGGAAAAATTAGTGGGAAACAAGAGGACTGGGAAGCTTTGAAAAGCCAGCAGAAGGCAAATTAAAAAAAAAAATAAGGAGAAGATAGATGAAATGGGAAGTTAAGCTAACGACAATGTAAAAGAGGATGTGAAAAGTTTCTTCAGGTACATGAAGAGCAAAGGAGAGATGAGGATACCCATTAAACCACTGGAAAATGACACTGGTGAGATAGCAATGGAGGACAAAGAAATGGCGGAAAAACTTAATAAGTATTTTCTGTCTCTCTTCACTGTGGGAGAATGCCATCAGTGTGGCAGAAGTTTGAGAGTGTCAAGGGGCAGAAGGGTGGGGAATTGGTATTACCAAGGACAAGGGGCTGGGAAAGTTGAAAGATCTGGATAAATCACCTGGACCATGTGAGTTACCCCCAACCCCCCACCCAGGGTTTTGATAGAAGTAGCTGAAGAGACTAATGTAGAAATTGCAGGGGCCCTGGCAGAAATATTTAAAATGTCCTCAGGAGCAGGTGAGGCATTGGAGGATAGATAATGTTGTTTCGTTGTTTAAAAAAGGCTCCAAAAGTAAACCAGGAAATTACAGGCTGGTGAGCCTGACATCAGTAGTGGTTAAGTCACTGGAGGGTTTTCTGAGAGATGGGGTGTACAAATATTTGGACAGCCAAGGGATGATTAAGGTTAGTCATCATGGCTCTGTATGTGGTAGGTCATATTTAATGAATCTTATAGAGTTTTTTGAGAAGGTTACTAAGAAAATAGATATAGGAAAAGCTATGAACGTTGTCTACAGAAGACCTTTGGTAAGATCCCACATGGGAGGTTGGTTAGTTCAGAAGGTTCAGACACTAAGTATCCATGGTGTGGTTGTAAAAATGGATTTGAAATTGGCTGAATAGGAGAAGACAAAGAGTGGTAGAGGATGATTGCTTCTCAGACATGAGGCCTGTGATTAGTGGTGTCCCTCAGGGATCGGTGCTGGGACCACTGTTGTTTGTTGTCTATATCAATTGCCCCTTTCACACTTGCATCCCACTAAAGTGGCCATTCAGTGTTCTGGGATAGGAATGGGAGTTTGGCTTTTCACATTTGACCACTCCTAACTGGGACACTGAACACTTTCACACAGGAGCCATCCCTGGGGTTAGGACTGTTCTACCTTCTACTGGTGATGCATCGATCAGTGGTGGACCTGCCCTAAATCTTGATCAATGTATTATGGTCTTATATTTGAACAAAATTAATCATGCCTAATTATAACATAATTAAGCTTTATGTATAGCCATTCAGCCCCTATTATATAAACTTTTATGATGGATGGTGGGAAAGTGCAAGCAATAAATAGCAATAACAGACAATATTTAAACAGGGTGGGAAAGGTGGTAGCGCTTTAGTGGACAATTTATAATCATGGGAAAATTTATAGCGCTATAGTGCATGATTTATATAGCGTGGGAAAGCATGTAGCACTATTACATAGAATTCATAAATACTATGGGAAAAAATGATGGTGGATCTTCCCTCCCAGAATTCCATGTGGCAGAGAAAGGACTGTACGCCCAGCTTCATGTATAGAGCATTCATAGAGGGGTTTCTCTGCCGCCATTTTTTTCCCCACGATCTTTATATATTGTGCGCTATAACGCTACCAATTTTTCCAATCTTTTTAAAAATTGTCCACTATTGCTATTTATTGCTGTTACTATTTATTCCCTCTCTCTCTCCCACTGAGACTTTCCCACAGCAAGCTTTTTACCTTCATTTTAATCTTTTCTTCCTGCACTCGCGCAGGAATTATGAACAGCGTATTTTTAAAACAACGTTTAGGTATGCAGCAGGGTTGCAGGTCCTTTCAGACCAGAGAGCCCATGCTGCCCAATGACACCCAATAGAATTATAACCCATGGTACATTGTGAAGGGAAGGAGAAAACCATGCACCCAGAGGAAACCCACGGGGAGAATGTGCAAACTCCTGACAGAAAGCGCCGAACACGAACCCACTGGCGCTGTGACAGCATTGCACTAACCGCTACGCAAACCATGCTGCCCATTTACCAGATGGGATTTTTGATCATGATAATTAACTCACATTTATGAACGTATGGATGTGACCTAAGGGGAGGATATATCTCGACTCTGCCACCATTGTCAGGGTCATGGATGACACATTGCAGGCTTTCCCAAAGAAGGGACATTTGGGAGTTCCTGACCTTCACCTCTGCCATTTGACGACACTTGAATGATGTTCTTTAGCTGAAGATTTGTGGCAGTTTTTACAAATAGATATGAAATTATCAGAATGGGAGTTCTGAATTGTAATGGATCATTTATCACCTGAAGAAGCAATTTTTCTGACTTAATCTCTTTTCAAGAATTTCATTTTGAATGAATATTAAGGATGCACATGTGCTTTTGTAATAGAATGCCCAGGAGAGCATTGGGGTTAGTACCTTTGCATTTAGAGAATGTTGCAGCCATTGGGGTCTGCTGTTGCTTCTGAAGTTTCTAACTAAAACTGGTGAGTTTTTAAAGAAACATAACTCCAATTTGCCTATTCTCCCCATCACCTGTGTGGCTTTTCTTTTGGGTGCTCTGGTTTCCACCCACCTTCCAAGTACCTAATGATTTGGTAGGTTAACTGGGTGGAATTGAGTTTCATGGGCCGGAAGGGCCCTTATTGAATGTTCTATGTGTTTTGCTTTTTTTTGGTGATGGGGATCACACTGAGTCGATTAGTTTTTCTGTGAAAATGTTCATTAGAGGTTGTTTATTTTGGGTTTTAACATCTCTGCTGATAAAAGTGGAAGAAAACAAGCATTGAATTCAGCTTCACAGCTGTGAGCCAAAAGGACCTGTTACTGTGCTATGGGTGTAAATTTAAAAAAAACACACTCTTTAGAATTCCTTTCCCTATTATGTTTGGATAGAGTCTGTAATCCTCGTACATCGGCTTGGATCTTGAAAGAATTTACAGGGAAATTGCTGCTTTGTCTGTCTGGATTCTTGCAACATTTAGTAAATTAGATGACACGGTATTTTTCGCTTATTCCATTGACACAACTGAGATTCAGAGGGTGCGATGAGATTCACCTGGTGGCTGTTGAAAAATGCTGAGGAGAAAAGAGAGAGCATAAGGACCAAGTGGATGGTGTGAATATGTAATCAACAGGATGTGGTTTAATAGAGAAGGAACAGCACGCCAATTTTACTCAGCCAGCCTTTTCATATGAAATATAGCATCTGCTCTGAAATCTGTTCATTAAGGATGGAAGGAAGATGTGTGTTTTTAATTTTCTCTTTTCCTCTCCTAAAGACACAAGATCACTAGCCCGTGCTCAATTTTGGTTCAGTGTAACTCCGTCTTAAACTTATTCTTGTAATGCAAGCTTGATAGGCTGTTTGAACATGCAAAGCATGATACCTGAACCAAATCTTGCCTGCAAAGTATGAAGGAGCAGAATTCTGTCAGTTGATTGAAGTGTCTTGCCATCCTTTAATAGTTAAAATCTGGGTGGATAAAACAAAGAAAGAGAAAATTGTCATCTTTTACACTAAAGTTGCAGCATAGGAATGAATAATGTGGACAATGTGACCCAACTGATGTACGGTTATGGCCTGCTGAGTTTGTCCAGCCCATTTGTGTATTACGACAGATAGACTTGATGTTTTCCTGTGCACGAGCCTTTTCCCACTCGGCTTCATTGTGCACAATAATTTGAAAGAAGTTATCACTTGAAAATGCACCAGCTCCCTATCATGTTTTTGCAAGTATTTTGATGGATAATCAGAAAATCAGTTAAATTCCTTCATAGCACTGACCCCATCTCACTTAAAGGCACAATTACCAGAGGTGAGCAAGGAATAACTTGGTTGTTTTATTGAGGAAGAAGATCAGTGAGTGCTGAGTGGAACAGGTAAGACGAAGACTGCGAGAGAACAAAGACCATTGTCCTCCTTTTCAGCCTGAGAGTCTTCGACCTGAAACATTTTGTTGCAAACATTGCGTCTGACTTGCTGATCTTGGCAAATCCCTGAAGTAGAAATTCTCAGTGCCCATCCCCCACTGCCCTCCCCCCCACCGCCCCCCCCCCCCCCCCCCCGCCGGCCTTGTGTGGAGAAATATGATTGAATAATTGAAGAAATCATTGTTTTTGCTTTTGGAGTTGATGACAATTTTGGGCCTGGACCTCAGGTGGCTGACTGCACTGTTGCTAATTAAATCCAGGATCCTACTGAGAGCTGGCATCACAGAAGCCTCAGCATACACGATGGGAGGAGCAGTGCATTCTTTTTAATTGGGGTTATTGAATTCTAATTACCATAAATATTCGTGTATAATGCATTTCATGTATAATGTGACACCCTCCCCCCCATTTTTGAGGGGAAAAGTTTTACCCCATGTATAATACGACCCCCTCCCTTCGCCCGCCCAATTTGCACTGGCGTCTCTCTTCCCCCTTGCCTGCCTGATTTGCGCTGCTGTCTCCCCCCACCCAACCGAGTCGCGCTACCGTCTACTCCCCTTGCCCACCCAAGTCATACTGCCGTCTCTCCCCCCCCCCTTGCCCGCCCGATTCGGGCTGGCGCCTCTCTCCCACCTCGCTTGCCCAATTCGCACTGCCATATCTCCCCCCTGTCCCCCCCAGTCATGCTCCCATCAATGTAAGGTGTCTGCTGATAATCTTACTTATCATTAAACCTGGCAGAAAAAAATTGTTAAAATAATAACCTTGTGTATAATGCAACCACCCCACTTTGAGCTCAAATTTTGGAACAAAATTTCTCGCATTATACACGAATATTTACAGAAGTTGCAATGAGTCAACCTGAATTTCTTGTCTTCATCACAGCACCAACACCATGATTCAAGCACTCCTTTCATTTGCAAATTTTATGTGTTGCCTCCTGTTTTTTTCTTCTGCTGAAGCTCATGAGATCACCTCAAGCAAAGCATTTTAATGAAATATTTGTGCACTGTAAAACAACTCCCTTAATCATATTTGTACAATTGCTTCATGTGATTCAACCAAATACTATCCATTTCACTTTTCCCATTATTAATCTAAAAATTTGCCGCTCAATGTGGAACTGAGGCATTTACCAACTGAGAATACACAATTTAATCAAATCTCGTAAATTAGGAGACAGCAAAGCTTCTCTCCCAGAGGAATTCAATGCCTTCCATGCCATTTTTGACCACAATATCAGCGAAGAATAACCCCTCCACCCTCCCACGTCCCCTGATGATCCCATCCTGTCCGCATCCGGGGATGATGTGCGTGCTGTCTTCGGGAGAGTGAATCTGTGGAAAACAACCGGCCCGGATAGAGTACCTGGCCCAGTATTAAAAATCTGTGCTGATCAACTTACCAAGGTATTCATGGATATCTTCAATATCTCACTCCAGCAGGGGGTAGTACCCACCTGTTTCAAATTGGCATCAATCATACCCAAGAAGAATGTACTAACCTGCCTTAATGACTATCGACCAGTAGCACTGACATCCACTGTGATGAAGTGTCTTGAAAGGCTGGTGATGAGGGATATCAAGTCCTCTCTGATCAGTGACATGAATCCATTCCAGTTCGTCTTTCGTAGAAACAGGTCTACAGCAGATGCTGTCTCATTAGCTCTACACAAAGCCCAGGAACACTTGGACAGCAAAGATGCACTCATCAGGAGGCTCTTTATCGATTACAGTTCATTTAACACCATCATCCTTTCAAAACTGATCAGTAAACTCCAAGACATTGGAGTTAACACCCGCTGTGTAATTGGCTCATGGATTTCCTCACCCCCAGACCACAATCAGTGAAGATCGGTAAGAACTCCACAATCTCTATCAGTACCAGAGCACCACAGGGCTGCGTTCTTAGCCCCTGCTCCACTCTCTTTACACCTACGACTGTGTAATTCAATATGACAATAACCCCATCCACAAATGGTGGTGGAGAGGGTGAGCAAATTTAGGTTCTTGGGAGTCACTATCTCGGAGGATCTTTCCTGGCCCCAATACACCAATGACATCATGAAGAAAGCACTCAGCGCCTCTACTTGCTCAGGAGTTTGCGGAGGTTTGGTATGACACCAGACACCCTGGCAAATTTCTACAGAGGCATGGAAAGTGTGCTAACCGGCTGCATCATGGTCTGATATGGGAATACCCAATACCTCTGAGCAGAAACCCCTCAAAAAGATAGTGGACGCAGCCCAGGACATCACAGGGATAACCTTCCCCACTATCGAATACATCGACAGGGAACGCTGCCATCGGAGAGCAGCAGCGATAATCAAAGGACCACAGCACTCAGCGCACCTTCTTTTCTTGCTGTTGCCGGCAGGAAAGAGGTCTAGGTGCCCCAAAACTCACACCACCAAGTTCTGGAACAACTGCTACCCCTCCATTGTCAGACTCCTCAGAGACAAACTTAGTCAGAGATTCATTTAGGGACTCTTACTTGTGCACTTTATTGATTTTCTTTCTTCTCTCTATACTGCACAGTCAGTTTGTTTACATTCATTATCTGTTTACAGTTCTTTTATTTGTTTACATGTATACATTGGGTACAGTTTAATTTTTGCACTACCATTTAGTGGTAATTCTGCTGTGCCCACAGGAACAAAGGAATCTCAGGGTTGTATGTGATGTCATGTATGTACATTGACAATAAATTTTAATCTGAAATCTAATCCTGAATACAAACACAAAAAGCATTTTATCCCTTCGAAGTTGATCGACACAGAAAAGAAATTCAATGAGATGAGATTTGTGAATTAATCTTGGGCAGTGTGGAAGCATTGAATTTGACTTCAGTAACCGTTGGAAAGATGGGGGAATCAATCGGTCGCATCTTGCAAAATTTACACTATTGGAGTGGATCTTAATGAGGCTGCTGATGTGGACCAGGCGCCACCCCAATGGAGGAGCAGAACTTTTCAAATGTTAAATTTAGACATACAAGGTAAAGGTTACATTATTGTCAGGTAATACTACATTTAGAATGTAACATACATGAAATTCTTTAGCTTTTGTCTACCATGAGGTACTTTGTCCAGCGTCCCTCACAGAAGCCTACAGCGCCTCGTGTTCCTAGCTGGTCTCCCCTCCAAGTACTGATCAGGCCTGAACCTGCTTAGCTTCCGAGATCAGACATTCTCAGGCGTATTCAGGCTATGATGTGCTGCTCAGCACTGTAACAGGCCAATTTGGCCTTACAAGTCTGTGCCGCCCAACTTATACCCCGTTAACCTACACCCCGATATGTTTTTGAAGGATGTGAGGAAACTGGACATCCCGAAGAAAACCCACGCAGACATGGGGTGAACATTCAAACTCCTTACAGACAGCAGGCCTGGTCTCGATTGCTGGCGTGGTAAAGGCATTGCGCTAATTGCTACGCCAACCATGCACAACTTTAAAGCCCATATTTATTTTTTTGGCAGCCGAGGATTGTTTTCCAAAATCTCATCAATTGTCCATATTGGACATAGAACATTGCACCACTTTGGTCCACTATATAAACCTACTCCACAGCAGTCTAAGCCTTCCTACCTTACACCCACAAACCTCCAATTTTCTTAAATCCTTATGCTTATGTATTAAATCTCTCCAGCCTCAATCACAACCCCCAGAAATGCATTCCAAGCACCCACCACTCTCTATGGAAAATACTTAACTGTGAAATCTCCCATAAACTTTCTTCCACTCACTTTAAACACATGTCCTCTAGTATTTGTTCATATTGACCCAGGAAAATGGTGTTGGCTGCCTACTCTATCTCTACCTCTCATTATCTTATTAAGTCACCTCTCATCTTTCATTGCTCCAAAGAGAAAATCCCAAGCTCTATCATCCTTGCTTCATAGACATGTTCTCCAATGCATGTCTTCTTTCTTCTTTGGCTTGGCTTTGCGGACGAAGATTTATGGAGGGGTAATGTCCAGGTCTGCTGCAGGCTCGTTGGTGACTGACAAGTTTGATGCATATAACGTGCTGGCATATCTCCTCTCCACTCTCTCCAAAGCTTCTACATCCTTCAGTAATAAGGTGACCAGAATTAATGTCGAAACTGAGTTTTATAGAGGAGCAACATTACCTCACAACACTTGAACTCAGTCTCCGACTAATCAATGTCAGCACCTCTACACCTGCTTAACCGCCCGATCACCTGGCGCTACAAATTTGACTGGACTTTTTAGCCTTTTTTGAGAAGATCCAGCACTTTCTCTTTCTTTACCTCAGCAGACTGTAGCATATTAGTCTGTTCTACACTCTCCTCACATTCACCAAGGTCACTGTCCCTGATGAACACTGAAGCAAAGGATTAACTTAGAATCTCTCGTACTTCTTCTGCCTCCTTTATCCCTAATTAGTCCTACTCTCATCTTTCTGTTCCTCATGTTCATGTATTACGCCTTAAGGTTTCTTTAATCCTACTTGCCAAGGTCTTAAACCCTCTTCTAGCTCTCCTTCAACTGCTTTTAAGTTTCTAATTCCCGGAACCTGACTGCCTCATTTATACCATGGTTGTCCAATCCCTATATACTTCCAACCTCCATACCAAAGGTCACAAAGCCCTTCATTTCTTTCTCAACAAATCCAACTAGTCCACCTCCACCCTCCTCCATCTGGCAGAACCTGTCCTCAACATCAATTACTTCTCCCTTGGCTCATCCCACTTTCTCCAACTCAAATGGATACCCACAGGGGTTCAGCTATGCCTGCCTTTTTGTTGGTGATGGAGCAACCCATGATCTTGCAGGAGCAAGATCCCTCAACTCTTCCTCCGTTACATTGACAGCTATATCGGTGCTACCTCATGCACCCATGATGAGCTTGTCAGGTTTATCCTCTTGGCTGCCAACTTCCACCATGACCTCAAATACACATTGTCCATCTCCAGCAACCCTTTCTCAATCTCTTTCTCCATCTTGGGAGACAAACTGTTCCAGACATTTTCTACAACCCACCAACTCCCACAGGAGGTTTGTAAGGATTCTATTCCTTTCTCTCAATTCCTCTATCTCCGCTGAATCTACTCCCAGGATGAAGTATTCCATTCCAGATAATCTGAGATATTCTCCTTCTTCAAAAAATGTGGTTTCCCCTCTACCACCATCAATTCAGCCCTTATCTGCATCTCCTACATTTCCTGCATGTGCCCTGGCCCACTGCACAGCCGGATGCAACAAGGGCAGGATTCCCCTTGTCCTCAACTACCACCCACCAGCCTCCACATCCAACAGGTTATCTTCTTGTAATTTCTGCCGCCTACAATGTGACCCCACCAGATGCATCTTCTCCTCTCTGCCTTCTGCAGGGACCACTCCCTCCATGACTCCCTCATCCACTCATCCTTTCCTGCTCATTGCCCCCTTGAGAGGTACTGTGGCCACAGGAAATGCTATCCTTGCATCAACATCTCCTCCCACACCAACATTCCAGGTCTTAAACAGTCCTTCCAAGTGACGCAACACTTGTGAATTTGCAGGGGCCATCTGCTGCATCTGGTGCTCCCATTGTGGACTCCTGCATATCAGGGAGACTGAATGTAAACTGGGAGACCATTGAATTGAACTCTATCTGCTACAATAGGTAAGATCTCCCAGTGGCCAACTATTACAACTTGGCATCCCATTCCCAAGCTGCCAAGCCAGTCCATGTCTTCTTGCACTCTAAACCAAGGCCATCTGCAAATTGGAGGAGCAACACCTAATATTTTATCTGGGCATCTTCCAAACAGATGGCATGAACATCGACCTCCAATGTCTGCTAGCCCTCTCCCCATTATCCCTCACTTCCCCTCCCTCTAACTCCTCACCCCTTTCCCTCTCCATACAGAGAGATATCCCCTGCCCCACTACTTCCCAGCTTTATTCTCTTCCTCCTTCCCACCCCATATCCACATGACATCTTGACTGAGCTCCTCCTCTTTCCCCTCCCCCCCACCACTTTATTTCAGGCACGTGCCTTGATGAAGGGCTCAACCCTGAAATGCTGGTCACATACTCCTGTCTACTCCTGTCCTGTTCATAGCTACACTGAAGGCCAGGGTGCTGTGGTCATTGCCTCCAAAATGTTCACCCACCAAAAAGTCTGTTGCATGACCAGGTTCATTACCCAGTACGAGATCCTGTATGGCTTCTCGTCTGTTGTCTTGTGCACGTACTATGTCAGGAATCCTTCTTGGACACCCCTGTCAAATTCTGCACCATCTGAACCTTTAGGAGGTGCCAATCAATATTTGGGAAGTTGAAGTCTCTCACAACAACAACTCTGTTCTTTTTTGCATCTTTCCAAAATCTGCTGATTTATCTGCTCCTTAGTGTCCTGGTAGCTATCTGGGGGCCTATTGAAAACTCCCAATAGATTGGTTGCTCCATACCTGTTTTTGACTTCAACTCACAACCTTTGTCCAGGTGAAATTCCCGAGAATTCAGGACCTCCTAGGCCTTTATCCCCTAACCGATGACATGTCACACACACACAAGAATAAGAGTAAGTTCACCCTCCCTGTCCGTTGGTCACTTTCCCGCCTGCCCGCTCGCTCCCTCCCTCTCCCATTGGCTGCCTGCCCCCCACCCCTCCCTGAACTGTGGCACGTCACAACAGTGCACAATGCGGGATGAATAGGCAACTTTGTTTCCCATAATCCCTCAAGTAACTGCAACCGCTCCGGGAATTCCAGCTGCATGAGGGATTATGGTTAAGGAGGATGGCCATTCATCACGCATTGTGCCGCTGTAGTGACAGGCCTGCTGTTTCAGGAGGTAAATATTATTTAATTTTAATTTTAATCGCCTACATAACACAGCACACAAGCACTGATCTCACGAGGCTTCCCCTGCTTGGCCATTTGCCTTTTCACACCGCAGGGAGAGTGAGGTCTGGGAAAATTTCCCGGGAATCTTCATTTTACACTGTGGCATGAAGAGGCCTAATGACTCAGTCGAAAATCCCTCCACAGCATCCTCCCTGTCTACAGCTGTTGAACTAATGCTGAATAGCAATGACACTCCCTCCTCCCTCTTCTACCTCCTTCCCCATCACCTTTTAAACATCTTAATCATCTTTCAATCTGTCAGTCAAGTCTCTATTATGGTCACCACATTGTAATGTCATGCTCTGATCTATTCTCTAAGTTCAGCACCTTTATAGTGAAAACTTCTCACATTAAGGGTCACACATTTCAGTCCTTCCAACTGACTGCATTTATGCATTCACACCTGACCCAGAGCCTGGACTGTTTTAAAGAAGGGCTGTGGCGCGAATAAAAGCTCTATGCATTCACATCTGACCCAGAGCCTGGACTGTTTTAAAGGGCTGTGGTGTGAATAAAAGCTCTATACATTCACATCTGACCCAGAGCCTGGACTGTTTTAAAGAAGGGCTGTGGCGCGAATAAAAGCTCTCACGACTGGAGGGAGAACAAACACTTTCATTAGCTTATAACTATGGGTAGGGTTTCACAGTCGTCTTCGGAAGGGTTCCAGCTTTAGGTGCAGAACCAGGGTTATAAGTGAGCAGATGGGGGTGGAGCCAGGAGCCAGGAGGCGGGGCCAGCCATCAGCACAACACATCACCCCTTCCTGTAGAATTTAGGGTCTGTGACAGAGAACATGGATTCAGAAAAAAGTTAAAAAAAAAATTATTTTCAAATTTACAGATTTAAGTGGTCTGGGGATCTGGAGATCCTGGTGGAGCGCCTTAGCACCGGGGGGGCCTTGGACTCCTAGTGAGAAGAGGCAGGCTGGGTGTCTGGCTCAGAGGTGGAGGGGGCTGCACTTTCCTCCTGAATCGGATCCCCTGGGGGTGGCGAGAATGAGCTCCGTGGCTCACAGGACCCTTGAGGCAATGGACCCACTATTCCGGCAGGTGCCAGGTCCCTGTTGGAGACGGTGCCCTCTTTGCCATCCGGGTACTCCACATAAAAGATTACAGATACACCGCCAAAACAGAATGCCCACATCTAATCATAAATGGTATAAATTTTGCTGAAAAATCCGCATTTAAATAATTTTTAAGTTTGTACATTGTGGGTCGACATGTCTAATTCCAGAATCAGGGCAAGGCTTAGGAATGCCTAATTGATTTGTGATCACTACCACTGGATAGTGTCAAAAATATGCTGGTGGTTAGTCATTTTTATTGGTAGGTCCTTTGATTACGTTTGTTATTGCTGTCACTAAATGCATTAACTTTTGCAGAAACGATAGCCGTAATAGATGATCAACATGATCTGAGTTTATTGTCAAACACATTGTGAGATGTATCTATCTAGCAAAATTCTTGTGAATTGAGCTGGAGCCACACCTGTCTGTGCCTACCAGTGCCAATGGACAAGTTTGCCCCCTAGCAGTCATGATGCAGATTGACACTGGAGAAATAAACATGCTGTGCACAATGTGAATCTAAATACATCATTGCCTCCTCACTTTTAAACATTTTAGGGCATTAAAATGCAACAGAGTTTTATCATGACAGAAGATGGCAAAACAATGAAACAAAGACACTGATTTGCACTTCCAGATACTTTCTGCTGCTTTTTATTGATAGAATTTCCCTATAGTTGCAGATTATTTTTTCTTCATCAATGCAGTGAAAATTGGAAGCTTTTTATAAGGCAAACACACAATTTTGAGAAGCTACCTGTACAAAGTATTGCAGCAGATTCTTTATTCCTTTGTTTTGTACTTTATTTGATGTAATATTGGCACACATCACGGGTCAGAATTTCTTCTCTTGGATGTGAATGAGTGACCTCAGCTGGAGAATATGTGAAGGTGCAGGAAAACTGTTCCTGCAACTGCAGTTGCTCAAATTTATTTGCATCATTGATACGAAAAGATCACGAGTGGAGATATTTACAGATGGGCAATGAATCTGAAGAAGTAGTTTTGAAGAGGATGTGTGAAGGAAGTGAAAGATGTAGAGTGTGAGGAGCAGGGGTGCTAGTGGTGTGGTAATTCAGATGAAGGCAGAGGAGGGGAAACATCCTCCACTAGTGGGATTAAAGAAGGTGTCAGTGTTGAGGGAGAATACAGAGCTGGAGGGAGTTGCAAGTTGAGGGAAAACGAGAATGAATTGGATGAATAATTTAAATTTGAGTTTATGAGGGGACTGGGTACCAATGCAGCATGACAAGTTGATGTGTGATTGTCACGTGTGACTTGCCGCAGGAACAGTGCGCTGGCTTTGGAGACTGCAGGCTGGTGTTCTGTCCAGCAGTGACTTGGACAAATTCAGTCTAAACTCAAGATGAAATCAGTCAAAGGTTGTTTTTGGTAAAATGAATATTGACAATGATATAATGCTCCTTTTTGGTTGTGGTGACGCTGAAGGAAAGCTTAAAGCACCTTTCCTGGAAAAATACTCAATAGCAAAGAGAAATCTTAACATAACACAACTAAATTTACATTTAGTAATCTTGTTTTAAATTTATACAAGAGGTTACTCGTAAGTGGTTTTTGGTAATTGTAGTGAACTATGGAAGTTCCATTAATCATTTTTGTATTTAATATGTTCTTGAAACATTTCCATCATTAAAACCACCTTTCTCCCCTGCTGAGAGATAAATAAGTTTACAGTGTTGTATTTTTAAAGGAACTATTAGTTGCATTGATAATTGAAGCGTAGAACAAACTGAAAATAAGTCTCAGGGAAAGTTGATTGGTTTTCTTGCCCAAGAGCCAATGTAGGTGTCACCTTACTTGTCCAAGGAGCAAATATGACTCTCTTGGCTGAACAGTGATGGCATTTTATTTACTGCAGCCTTCAATATCTATAGAAGTGCTAAATTCATTTTGTGTTCTTTTATTCTTCCTTTAACTTAGATCAGTGGTTTTCAAATTTTTTCTTTCCCCTCACATACCACCTGAAGTAATCCCTATGCCATAGGTGTTCTGTGATTAGTAAGGGATTGCTTCAGGTGTGATGTGGGTGGGAAGAAAAAGGTTGAAAACCACTGCTCTAGACCCAATTGTTACTGAAACATTTTGCTGGTGAAAAAATTGTCATTGGCCCATTTCCTTTGGAGTTATGAAGCCGTGCACATAATGAGTCAATTCGGTATGATTAAAACAGTGGTTTTCAAACTTTCTTTCCACCCACATCCCACCTTAAACAATCGCTTGCTAATCACAAAGCACCAATGGCAGGTTCCCAACCTGGGGTACATGTACCCCCAGTGGTACATTTGCACTTTTCAGGGGGTATATTGGATCTGAGAGAATACCCACTACTGTACAATACATGGTGTTGTAATCTGCAGTCAGATTGTACAATGTCGTGTTTTTTTTTATCCTTAATTTTTAGGGGTACACAGGAACCTATAAAAATGCCCAAGGGGTACAGAGGAACAAAAGATTGGGAACCCCTGACCTATGGCATAGGGATTGTTTATGGTGGTGTGTGAGTGAAAAGAAAAAGGCCCATGAGCCCATGCTCCCAAATACACCAATCAATCTACAGCCCCTGTATGTCTTGAAAGGTGGGTGGAAACCAGAGCATCCGGAAGAAACCCAAGTAACTACAGGAGGCAATGGAAAAGATTGCTGGGGGTGGTGGCGATAATCTTTGCATCCTCCCTGGCTGCAAGGGTGGCACTGGAGAATTGGAGAATGGAAAATGTAGTTCCCTTGTTAAAGAAAGGCCATGGGAAGAATCCTGGGAATTATAGCCCAGTGAATCTCACATCAGTGAAAGGCATACTATTGAATCAGGATTTAAAAGCATTTAGAGAAGCATAGTCGTATTAGGACAGTCAGCTTGGCTGTGTGAGCATAGATTGTGCCTCAAGAGCCTTTCAAGGAGGTGATGAAAGAAATTGAGAAAGGTAGGGCATCAGAAGTTGTGTATATGGATCCGAGTAAGGCGTTTGACAGGGTCTTCCATTATAGGGTCATCCAGAAATTCAAGAGGTATGAGATCCATGGAGATGTGCTGTTTAGATTTGCGACTAGCTTGCACACTGAAGGAGTGTATTAGGTGGAATGTATTTGGCCTGAAGTTCAGTGTCTAGTGGCATTCCACTGAGAGCATCCCTGCTCTTCGTGATTTTAAAAATGACTTGGACAAAGAAATGGAGGGGAGGGCCAGTCAGTTAGCAGATGACACAAAGGTTGGAGGTGTTGTGGATAGTGTCGAGGATTGTAGGTTGCAGTGGGATATGGACAAGATGCAGAGTGGGGTGGAAAAGTGGCTGATGCAGTTCAATCCAGGTAAGTGTGAAGTTATGCACTTTGCAAGATCAAACTTGAAGGCAGGGTACATGGTTAGTGGCAGGATTCTTAACAGTGTGGGGGATCAGAGGGATTTTGGCATCCAAGTCCATAGATTCCCCATAGTTGATGGCATCCTAGCCTTCATTAGTCAGGGGATTGAGCTCAAGAGCCTCAGTAATGTTTCGGATCTTTAACACACTGAATAGACCACACTTGGCGTATTGCGTTCAGTTCTGGTTACCTCATGATTGGAAGAATGTTGAAGCTTTCGAGAGATTGTGGAGGCTGCCATCTGGATTACAGAGGAAAGGTTGAGCAAGCTATGGGGCTTTTACTTTCGAGCCCTGGAGGATGAGATTTAATTGAGGTGTATAAAATTATGAGAGCCAGAGTTAGGGTGCACAGTGGGCACCCTTTTTTCCCAGGGTGGTGATGGTTCTTACCTGAGGATATCTGTTTAAGGTTAGTGGAGGAAGGTTTAGGGGAGATGTCAGAGGTAAGGCTTTTTTAAACACAGAGTAATGGGTACCTGGAACGCATTGACATGGGTGGAGGTGGAGGCTGCTGCAATCGGGCCTTTCAAAAGACTCTTCGATAGGCACATGGATGACAGAAAAAATAGTGGGTTTTTGGGTGTGTGGAAGGAATAGGTTTATATCGGGTGAAGCAGCATTGTGGGTCGCAGGGGATGTACGAGGGACCTGAACTAAGCTGTAATGTTCAATGTAAACTTGGGCCCATATTTATGTGGAGTTGAACACCACGTGAAATTGCAATTAGCTGAAACTAATTGTATCTATAATTCACAAAATACAACTGATCTATATTTGCATCTGTCCCTCTTCCACCCAGTGAAATTGCATAGAAATTGGCAGGACAGTCAAAGAGTTTAATTTGTTTTAATTCTTTTAAATAATCTTTTATTGTTAGAAACCACATCATGAACGAAGACAAGAGGAAAACATTGAAATAAGGCTTGGTGATAAAATTTTCATAGTTTCTCCTTTTAGATGTTAATCAGTTTGCTGCAGAGGAGGTTTTCGAGAATGTTGCCGGGGTTTCAGGGTTTGAATTATAGGGAAAGGGTGAACAGGCTGGGACTTTATTCCCTGGAGCATAGAAGGATGAGGGGTGATTTGATAGAGGTATTCAAAATTATAAGGGGGAAAGATAGTCAATGTGAATAGGCTTTTTCCTCTGAGAGTGGGGGAGATTCAGACAAGAGGGCATGGATTGAGAGTAAAAGGGGAAAAGTTTAAGGGAAACATGAGGGGGAATTTCTTCACACAGAGGGTGGTGGGGATAGAAGTGAGTTCGATGTTAATATTCAAGGAAAGGTTGGATAGGTATATGGATGGAAGAGGTGTGGAAGGTTGTGGGCCAAATGCAGGCCAGTGGGACTAGATGGGAGAAGATATCAGCATGGACTAGTAGGGTCAAACTGGCCTGTTTC
Source organism: Narcine bancroftii (assembly GCF_036971445.1). Taxonomy (NCBI): domain Eukaryota; kingdom Metazoa; phylum Chordata; class Chondrichthyes; order Torpediniformes; family Narcinidae; genus Narcine; species Narcine bancroftii. The sequence continues at coordinate 221,924,822 of NC_091471.1, forward strand.
TGTGCTTTAAATGGTTATATGGTTATATTTCCAAGCCTGCAATTGGAAGAGTGTTGACTATAAAAATGAATGAATGTGAACTGGCTTTGTGTTTCATTTCTCCAATGTTAATGACAGGGTTGACTCTCTTTTATTGTTAATAATGTCTTTGATGAGATTATATGGCTTGAGTGAATGCAGATAAGATGTTTCCCTTGATGGGTGAATCGAGGATAAGGGTCATAGTCTTAAAATTAGTTATCCAATTAAAGCAGAGAGGAGGAAGAACTTCTTTAGTCAGAGGGTCATGGATCTGTGGAAGTTACTGCCGCACAAAGCAGTGGAGGCCAGATCACTGGGAGTATTTAAACAGGAAATGGATAAATATCTAATTATTAAGGATATGGGGAAAAGGCTGGAAATTGGAACTAGGTGTGAGCATAGTTCAGCTTAGTGTAGAGTCACAGAACAGACTCGATGGGCCTAGTGGCCTGCTTCTGTTCCTTTATCTTGTGATCTTGTGAGTCCTAACATCATCTTTACCCCATATATTTCAATATATTTGGTTCACAGAAATATATTTAAATAAATTAATGATCCAGCATCAATTTGCATTTATGGAAGGACATTGGACAGCAGGTCACACTCCTGCTTCTTAGTTCCAGCAACTGTGGTTTGATCTTGAACCTCTAATACTCAGTGTGTCGAGTTTGTATGTGTGACAGATTTGTGTTAATATTAATATTTAAAGTTTTTTTTGTTGTAAAATATATATTTCTTGGTAAAGTTAGTTTTTATGGGTTTGGACACAGGGGCACACAGATATACATAGAAACCATTTTGAAAGTCAAAATGTCTGTTGAGCCATTGTTCTGCTTGAAGCCTATTTGCTTAAAAAGACTGCTAATTCAGAATGCAAACAGTCATAGAAGGCTTATGACTGTTCTCCAATGAGAACTATAAACAACAGGTGTTTGCTCAAAGAGCAGCTACGTTCGCACACTGCCATTCTGCTGGTCATGCTCACAGACAGGCTGGAGTCCATTGGCTCATGATTCATACTTTTGAAGAAGGCATCATGAACTTCAAAGACAGAAATGATGTGAAGTGTCATATGATGAAGCATTTAGGAGAAACATATTTCTGAACAAGAGGCATTTTGAGATGAGAAAATGCCTGGCCATCCTGAGGTGACCAGGATAGAAGCATTTGCTTGGACTTCCTGTGAGTATCACAGCTTTGAAATACAGTAACCATAAAAGGTGCTGTTACATATTCCTCCTGGTCAAAGGAGAACACAGAATAAGTGGCTTTTGAAGGAGGAAGACCACTTCTGACTGTTCAACCATGTCCTTTTCTATGTGGGCACTTCGTTTAACCCTTGTCTGGGTTTGTGAAATCATTGTGGTTTGCTGTCTCTTTGAAAAGAGGGCAGATTCATCATGTGGAACATAGATTCCAAAATCTCCATGCAAGATATAATTCTACAGGAAATTTGTGAGTTTTAAAGAGGTCTGATGACTTGCTGTTTCAAAATACTTCGCAATTGCTTTTAAGCAACAATTTAAAGAAATCTGATGCCTCACACTTACTTCATAATTGCTTTGAGTTTCAACACAAAAGCTTTCTGAGACTGAACGTTAAAACCATCTCTCCAGAATTATGCCTGAACTGTAATGGCTTTGATTTTAACACTAACACAAACACACTTGTGCAATGTGGGGTTAAGTTAGAGTTAAGTAAGAAGTGTTATGCTATTAATAATTAGTAATAAAAATTATTATTTTTGAAAATACCATTGTCTAGTTTATTACAATTGCTGTTGATCGAGTTTATAACAGTATGTTCTTTCTGTGATCACATGGACCTCTAAGGTGATGTGGTTTACAGCCGCATCATTAAGATCGATTTTTTGATAGGTTAATTGCCCATTAAATTACCTGCAGTGATGCGAGAGTTCAAAGGCTACAGGGGAAATATGTGGAGAACCGTAATTGAAGGGATTGCACTGGAAGGTGTCAAAAACTTGATGGGCTTAACATCTTTGTTCTCTGCCTTAAGGGAATATGAAATATGTGAGTTTCCAGTCTTCCTCTGTCTATTTATATGTTGATCTTTTCCTTGCACATGTTTGGAAAACATTTCTTGACATCCATGATAATTGGCAGAGATACATATAATACAAAAAGCCTGATAAAGGTGCAGTTCAATGGTTGTATTATTCTCAATGGGGCTGAATAAATAAATATGTAACTGAGGCTCTTAGAATTTATCAGTTTGCGTTGAAACATTTCTGCTTCAACAAAGGTAGGAAAGTAACATGCAATTATTTTTTTGAAACTTCCAGCGAATTTGGTTGCTTGACATAGATATTTGAGATGAATTAGTCAGGAAGTCCAAATGAGTTGAGGACATAGATTTCAAACCAAAATTTAATGTGGTAATAGAAATACATATCGAGAAAGTTGACTGAGAAACTGAAGATTTCTTAGCGATTAATTGATGAGTTAAACAGGGAAACATCTGGTTCACTGCAACATATGGGATATTTGCAAATTAATGTGGGCGGCAGAGAAATGATTGTATGTGCAATACATCCTAATCGTCATGAAGGTATGCATCAAAATTCTTACAGAAATTTTTGAATGGAGTAACGTGCTAAATTTAAATTTACTGGCATGATATCAGAGCTCATCAGTGACGATTGTCAGTGGGATCAACCTAATGGCAGATGCATGGGGGGCTAACATCAGAGCAGGCAACCCTCTTCTGCACTGTTAAAACATTATCGGGGAGATTCAAGGTCCAGGTCCATCAGAAGAAAACTTTGCCACAGCGGACTGCTCAGTTCCTGTGGAATGATCCATTAGGACCCCAATTCCTCTCAAGAGAGCCCATTAGGCAGGCCAGGCCATTTGTGGAGTTGCAAATGGGACTTGATCCAAGTGGGATAGAAGAAACAATTCAAGGGTTGGTCTCAACACTTGCTGGAAATATTGAAAATTGATTACTGAAATCCTGCACTAAAAACCTTCAGTCTAGATATCAGCGGAAAAAAAGAAAGCCAGAAAAACAAGTGGCAGAAATAGTGCACTGCCTCCTAAAATATCTTCCCACCAACTACCTGCCTCACAAACCCTTTTTGATTCCAGAAACTAGAGTGAGAACAGATGATTCTCCACTCCTAAGGACTGCCATCGAGCAGAAGATCCTTTTGAGGTCCATTCTTTCTCTTTCACAAAATCCAGACTGAACAGTTACTGATGCCATTGCTTTGTGTCCAATAGCTTAGAGGGAAGTGTCATGTGCACTAAAATAAAGACTTTGCATTTCCAGTCTTTGTGCTTACTAAGAAGCACAGGAAATGTGAAGTGATGGATTTCAGACCTTGCTCCAGTAGTGTAAGGTATAATTGCAATGGTCATTTTCTAGACCAGTGCTATTTTATGGGGATCAACATTGAGACACCTGGGCAAAGAAATTGGACCCCTTTTGCTTTTTGTGTTATACATTAAAAGCAAAATTTACCCACTATGAAATGTTTACATCCATTTCTGGTGGAAGGTCCACCCATCAAAAAGTCACACTGAATTAAATTTAAATGTTAAATTAAATTTAAATTCTTCCAGGGCACTAACAGGATTTATTTGCCCTGCATCTTTCCCACATGCGATCATTTAAATTTTTTTTTAACAGAAATTGGATCTACAGTTTGCAACCCATGACCTTCATAATTCACTTACAATAAAACAAAGAAATTTATCACCCCAAAAATAATGAACCATGTGTGACTTCGCGTGTCTATCCCACCAAGCATTCCTCTGGAATCTTTTATAATAACATAACATAACAATTACAGCACGGAAACAGGCCATTAGGCCCTTCTAGTCCGCACCGAACCAAACACCCCTTTCTAATCCCACCTCCCTGCACAATGCCCATAACCCTCCATCTTCCTCTCATCCATATACCTGTCCAACCTTATAATAAACATAACATAACAATTACAGCACGGAAACAGGCCATTAGGCCCTTCTAGTATGTACAAAAAATTTATCTCATGAATTCTTTATTAGGAAGCCATCAGTGCTGACAAGATCCAGATGATTGTGAATTGCTAAATGTACACCACATACCATGTAATCTCCAGGCCTGATGGCTGAAGCAGTGGCAAGATCTCAGTAAAAGCATTGGCCCATTTCTGATAGGTCAGTGCATAAATGGTGAATATGTTGTTCACTGAGAAAATAGCTGTTGCCTGTGTAATTGTGGTTCCAAATTGAAGTGGTGGACCACGACGATAACTTCTTCAAAGAGGTCCCATCATGTTTTTTTTAATCTCATGTCATCATAATAATTTAATTTTGTTTCTCTATATAAATGTATTAGAAAATGCCATCTTTACTCAGATTCTAAGTACTATTTTAGGATGGTAAGAGAGGATTTTGAGCGATTCAGAGTTTTGAGGGATTTGATGAGTTTAGTAAACTGAGAGAATTATTTCTATTGGTCAACAAATTGAATTGTTTACTGTCATGTGTACCGAAATACAGTGAGAAATGTTGCTCTATGTGCTATCCAGGCAAGTCAACTTATTGAGTAAACAGTCCAAAATAAATAAAGCTGTCACGGGTGTGACCTGGTGTTTTGCAGGGATTGGTGTTGGGACCCATGAATATTCATAATGTATTGAAATGAGTTGGATGAAATAGTGGGTGGGTGGGTTAGTAAGTTTGCAGATGACACGAATATTGGCAGAGCTGTGGACAGAGTAGAGGGCTATCAAAGAATAAGGCAGTGACAGTCTTGGACAGAAATGGCAGATGGAGTTTAATTGTAATGTCCTCTATAAACCTTCTCAATGAGCAATCAAACCCTTTTCTCCTTCACAATCCATAACCCTATTTTTTTTAACATGCATTTGATGATGTTAGAGTCTTTTAAATGTCCCAACTGTATCAACCTTTACACCCATCCCTGTCTGTGTAACAAACCTACTTCTAGTATCTCCCTTAAACTTCCCTCCACTCATCTTAAATCCATGTCTTATTGTTAATGCCCAAGATGTGCTGGCGACATGGTTAGCCTAGCAGTTGGCATGATGCTATTACAAAGCCAGCGTCCCAGGTTCGAATGTAACACTCTGTAAGGAGTTTATACGTTCTCCCCATGAATTTCTTCCTGCAGCTCTGGTTTTCTCCCATCCTCCAAACCATATGGGGTTGAAGGTTAATTGTGTGGAAGGAGTTTCAATGGTCAGAATCAGCTTCTATGTGTGGTAAATAATATTTTAAAAAATGTGCTGGCTGTCCATGCATTTATCTATCCAGACAAATGTTGCTTTTTGGGAGGTGAATTTTAAGGGAAATATTATGGGCAGGGCTCTTGAAAGAATTGATATGCAAAGAGATATGTGGTTCCAGCTCGCTAACTTGTGGAAATCAGCCAAACAAGTAGATAGGTCATAAAGAAGATGTATGACATGCTGGGCTTCATTAAGTTGGGCAATGTGTATAAATGTAAGGAGGTCACATTCTATCTTATTTTAAATTTTGACTCTTCTAATGCCACAACACAGTAGAAACCCATTCTGGCTATTTAATCCCATACCACCCACTAACCTAAGAACCCCATACATTTTGGAAACCAGAGCATCTTGAGGAAACCCACGCAAGTTACGGGAAGAATGTACAAACTCCTTACAGAAAGCGCCGGATTTGTATCTGGATTGTGGGTGCCGAAACCTGTTGCTCAGTACACTTTACAGCCATGCAAAGGTTGGTGAGGCTTCTCTAGTGTGTGCAATTCTAGATATTTCTTTACAGGAAGGATATGGAGGTTTGGGAAAGGGTAGAGGAGAGACTTACCAGAATGGTACCTGTACCTGGTTTAGAGGGTAGGAGTTCTGGTGAAAGATTGGACAAACTCGGGTTGTGATCTCTGCAATGAAGGAGGCTGTGAGGGGAGCTGAAGGAGGTTTCTAAAATTTGTGAAAAGTATTGATAGGGTGGCCAGTCAGAATCTTCCCAGGGCAAAAGGACACACTCTAGAGGACATGTGTTTAAGGTGAGAGGGGGAGGTTGAAGGGGAATGTGTGAGACAACTATTTTAGACAGAGTCTGGTGGCTGCCTGGAAGAAGCAGCCAGGAGTAGTGGTGGAAGTGGATACAGTGGCGTTAAAGAGACTTATTGGAAGACACATGAATAAGAAAGGGATCCTCATCTATCAGGAGTAAGTAGTAGATTTATTGTTTGATTTGATCATCCTGTTCAGCACAGACACATGGGCCAAATGGTCTATTCCTATACTGTACTGTTCTATGGTGTATGAATAGTCTTACAGAGAAAATGCTCAGTTAAAATAGAGCAAGGGCAGCATATTTTATGAATGATAGGTACATTCAATAATCCAATACAGCAATGAAGAAACTGCCCTTGGAATCTGATGATATATGATTTCAAACTTCTGCCTGATGGGAAGAGGAAGGAGAGTGTGACTGGGACAGGATGCAACTTTTAGCACGTGGGCTGTTTTTCGGAGGCAGCAGGAAAAGTAGACAGAGTTGATGGATGGTCTGAGCTGCTGCATTTGCAAATGTGATTTCTTGCGATCTGGAGCAGTTTGTGTAACCATGCTCTGATGTATCTGGTCAGGAGACCTTGTATGGTCCATCTATAAAAATTTGTGAGAGACAATGGGGACATATTCTCTTGGGATATTGTTGCACCTTCTTGACCGTAGCATCAATGTAGTTGGGCCAGGTCAGATAGCTGGTGATATTTACACCTGAAATCTTGAACCTCTCTCCCTTCGCCACTGAAGCACCAGTGATACAAACAGGGCATGTGCCACTTCCTAAAATCAATGACCAGCTCTTTCATTTCACTGATATTAAAAGAAAGGTGGTTGTCCTGACACCGTACCACAAGACTCTCCATCTCCTTCCTGTTACGGAATCTTAAAATTGTTTGAGATCTGGCCAACAAACTTGTGGACGGAATTAGAGACGTATTGGACCATGCAGTCAAGATTGTGCAAGGAATGCAGTTACAGGTAGTATGGATCCTTGCAGGGTCCTTCTGATCAAGATAATCATGGAGGATGCCTTGTGGCCAATCCTCATTGATTGCAGTCTGCAGGTCAGGAAACTGAGAATCCAGTTGCAAAATACTTCAATTTACAGACAACACCAGAATGTAATGAAGAGGTTAACCTTTTTATTTTTAAAGTGAAAAAGTTACGTCCTTCGTAACTTCTCGATGGATCAGAATCCAAAATAGACTTTAATTAGCGAAAAGCAGATAAGTTTTAAATTTAAAAATTGAAATTGAAATTTAGACATACACCATGGTTACAGGCTAATTTGGCCCACAAAACTCTGCCACCCCATTAAACATAATTAGCCTACACCCTTGATATGTTTTGAACGGTGGGAGGAAGCCAGAGACCCCAGGGAAAACCCACACAGACACACGGAGAATGTACAAACTCCTTACAGACAGCGCAGGATTCAAACCCTGGTCCCGATCGCTGGCGCTGTGACAGTGTTGTGCTAACCGCTATGCCAACCGTGCTGCCCAATTTCATTTTTGAGCTGTAGAATTTTGATTGCACCCTGACCACTTCATCAAATAAAAAGTCTTGTAAAATGCTCAAAAATTCATGTATGATCTGAAACAAGGTTTGTAGTTTGCAGTGTCAATAGTTGGAATGTGCACAGTGGAAATTTAGAATTAATATTTTCAATCGTATCAAAGTGATGTTCTCAACTTCCCTTCTGATACATCTCTCCAACCCCCCTCCCTTCACCTAGTACCAGCCACCTCTTCACTCACTGGATCCCGTCCTCTCGTCTCATCTATTCTTCATCTTCCTTCCTGATGTTTCTCATTGCCACTATTGCCACCTTCTTTACTTATTGGATTCCAGCACTGGTCACCTTTTTTCCGGCTTATCACCCTCCAGCAGGTGCCTTCACCTTCGCTGTCCCTGGCCCACCCATTTGTTTGGCACCCATCAACCACCTGCCTGTTTTCCAACTCTGTCCTTAATCTTCACGACCCTTTGCCCCTCCAGGTTTGCCTCTCTCTTAGTGGTTCCTGAATCACTTCACCTGCCCGCTTATACTGGCTATTTCTCCTCTCCATTATCAATCTTGACGAAGGATGTAATCTCAAAATGTTGGCGTCTGCTTTTTCCCACTGATCCAGCGTTCTTTGCTCCATATCCCAGCACCTGCAGTCTCTTGTGTGTCTATTGGAAGAATGTGTTTTTCTAGAGTGGGTGGGTGGAAGATTCATCAGGATATTACCTGAGTTGGAGCATTACAGTTGTTGGGAGAGATTGGAAAGCCTATCTTTTTTTACCCTGCAGATGACCAGGTTCAGAGGGGACATGATTGAGATGTATGGAATTCTGAAGTGCATTGAAAGGGCTTTCCCCACACAGAAACATATCAGAAATAAATAAAACTGAAGGTAAGGGGTAGTAGATTTAGAAGGGATCTGACAGTGACCGTTATCACTTAGAGAATGGTGAGCACCTGGAATACTGCCTGAGAGAGTGGTGAAAGCAGAGAACAGCTTTTAAGAAGTGTCCAGCCAAGCATGGCATAGAAAGATGTGGGTCAAGTATTGACAGATGAGATTAATATACAATAAAGATGGGTGTCCATTGGTCAATGTGGATCTCGTGGATTAAGTAGCCCGTTTCCATGCTGCATAACTCTATGGCTCCATCTATTTAACAAGAAAGACAAACTGTCAATGAAGGAGCAAGTGATTTGTCCATTGGTGGACATCAGGTGAAAGATCTGGAGGAAGAAATGTTTCTTGGTGCAATGAGCAACTTTCTCAAATGCTCTTATTTGTGGCCCATTTTCTTAGGCCACACCCTTACGATCAAGAAATTCCTGCTTCCACTCCAGTTTTGTGGATTCAGGTGAGAACGTAGAATCACATCCTCTTCCGTTGGTAGGCTGGGAGATGCCTGAAGGGAGAGTTGGATGGGTACTTTGTCATGTGGTGTACTCCAATTGCTACTTATTGTGGGGATTGTTTGTATGCTGATATATGGGCTCAAAGTTCACAGTGGTACCCTTTTTATAATAATAATTTTTGCACAGTAACAGGTCCTTTTGGTCCATGAGCCTGTGCCACCCAATTACACCATTGATCTACAATCCCTGGTTCACTTTTTAAACAATGGGAGGAAACTGGAGTAATCAGAGGTGTGACAAAGTATATAGATATGTTTTTGGGAGATAAATTGGGAAAGGTTTGTTAGAATAGTTTATATACAAACACTTTAAAACAGATCTTATTTGTAATACTGGCGCTCTGTCCAATGCTAGACATATCGGGGCCTCAGAGCTTTTGCAAGAGCTTTGAAGAGTGCTCAAGAGACTTCACTAATGGATTGTTGTTTACGAAGGGCAACAGATGCAAAAGCACGTCGGAGCTGCTGGTGTCTGGAAAAGAGCTTGCTGTTATAAGAGGGTAATGTGGTTTTGCAAGCATAGAGAGTCAAACAGGTTTTCTCTCAGAGAGAGAGAGATCAGTTCTCCAGTGTGTTAGGTCTGCTTTGTTCATGAATGAGTGAGACAAACACCAGACTGAGTCGAAATCAGGGTTCTTTGTTCTTTATTACCGGATTGTAACACTTGCGACTAACAATGTTAGTCGGAGAATGCATTCTGCCGTTATCACCAAAATGATGATTTTTTATACCCTTGGATACGTGCTTAGAACATCATCATATCATTACTTGTCCAATGACTAAAACTGTTGCTATCCTTTCCCTGCTAGCTTCCTGCCTCTCAATCCATCAATGTCTCTCTTATCTTGTAAGTACAAGGATGCATTCACATCTTGTTACAGCCCTGCACAGGGTAACTCCTTACACATTCCCATCTCATGATGTTTTACCTAACAGGAGTACAAGGACACCTCCCCTTCTTGTTACAGCCCTGCACAGGGTAACTCCTTACACATTCCCATCTCATGATGTTTTACCTTACAAGTGTCACAGCCAGCAGAAGTAGCTGGGACTGGAACAGGACAAGTTGGCAAGCTTATGGAAAGCCCATTTGAAAGACGACCTGGTCAAAGCCCTTGCAGTTCATGCAGGAGAACAGGACTGGCTGTCTAATGTTTCACTTGGAATAAGAGAAACGAAAAGGAACTTGGGGGTGTCCTGAAAGAAAGAGGTTATCATCTGGAGAACCCTGAAGTGGAAAGTTTCATCAGCAAGACACTGCAGTGGCTGATTAAAAGGGAACAACAAATCTCTTTCTGAAAACCGTCAAGTGCCTTCCTGAGCAGTAAACATTTACCTTTCAAGCACCAAAGCCTGGTGAACTTTATTAATGTTAAATTCTGTGCACAGTATAAGAATTTCCTGCAACCAGTGAACTTTGAGGAAGGAGAAGTGAGATTGGACTGCGAACCAAATAACTTTTCTGAACTTACACACACATCATATCCCTGTGCACTTAGAATTTGAAGGGGGTTGTTAGGTTAGTTAAGTCAATAGATATAAGTTAAAGTGTGATTCTGTTTTCATGTTTAAAGATAATTAAAAACAGCTTTTGTTTAAGCATCCATTGGTCTTGGTGAATATTTATTGCTGCTAGGTTTATGCGTCCTCTGGGCTCGTAACAGAGAAAACCCATGCAAACACAGGAGAGAGTACAAATTCCTTACAGACAGCTCCGGACTCTGGCTCTGTGACAGTGTTGTGTTAACCATTCTGCCATATTGTTCCTTGTTCCTTTGAGTAGTCAAGGGGCAGGAATTGTCAGGAGTCAGCAGGGAATGTCCCATTTTTCCAAGAAAGCTTTGAGAAAGCATCCTGACTGAGCGGTAATCTCGTGCTGTGACAGACTCAAGAGTATTGTGTTTGTCTCTGGAGTCTGAGCCACAGAGCCTGCCCAAGCAGCCAATTCAGCTTAATTAAGGCCTCAATGCTCAGGATGTTGAGCTGGAAGATGATGCTGAGATGGTTCGCTGAGCCGTTCAGTGAATGTAGAGGATTTTGGAGAGTCTTTGTTGATGATGTCTTTCCAGTACTTTGAGGTGCCTGTTATATGAAGAAATGATGAGCAGGACTAATTTGTGAGCTTACCCTGCATCAGGTAGACGCTGGCTTATTTTTCAGACTGCCAGCAAGTCATCCATACCTGGCATAAATGATGTACAGATCTCAATATCTTCGAAAGCATGTGCAATATTACTTCCCGAGCTGGTGGTTATGAATGTTGACTTTCGCTGATACTTTCTTGTCAGCATCACTCTCCTAGACTCTTCACTGCCTCACCAGGCTGCAGATCTAACAAATTAAAAGGCAGAAAGAAAATGTGTTGGGAGCATGAAGATGGCATTATGGGCATGAAGGTGGTGTGAGCAGGGACTGATTTATCTGATTAAACAGATGCAAGTGTTGGTTAAAGGGTGGAGAGAAGGGTGCTGGTTATGTGTGAAGAATATGATTGGACAAGAGTCTGCAATCATCCTAGCTGTTAACATAGGGGTAGAGGAAAACCGTCAAAGTAACAGGCTGCCTGGAATCAGTTTTACAAGCACACCTGAGAGCAAAATTGATGAGAAGAATTGATAAGATTTAGGAGTCGTTAATCCAAAATTTCATCTTTAGTGAAAGCAACAAAAGAACTTCATTTCTGGTTAAAGAAAAAAGAATCCTGGTAACTGTGGCACCCTGATCCAAAGCTGCGCACTTTGAGTGAAGTATTATGGACAGGGATGTACTTGGTGCATAATTTGCCAGTAAATCTTGTGTGCATCTCAGGTTATTGGTCTCAGCCATTTTCAATGAGGGCACTACAACCTTCCCTCCACCCCCCCTTCCCTATGGAGGCCACAGCACATTTAAGTAAAAGTCTTGTTTTCACCTCATGTGACGCAAATATTTTAAATGTTTTTTTTAATGTCATCAAGAAAAGAGAAGTACGGAAGAAACCAAAACTTGACTGCCTCACAAGCAAAGGGGAGCCATAAACTTTGACCAGAGTCCAAGGGGGGGCGGGCATAGCCCCAATAAAGGTTAAGAATGGCTGTTCTAAACAGTGCATATTTCTTCTTTTAAAACATCTTCTTCAAACCTTTAATTGCTGCATGATTAATCATAACAGGAATTAAAACATCACAAAGGAAGGAAATAGCTTGTACATTCTTGTGGATTTGCAAGGTGAACTAATTCAGAATGTTGCTCTTTGGGAGGTTGAAAATAGGGAAATGCTCACAAGTTAGAAAATGATCATTTAGGTTAAGTACAGAATTTGTGAGTGGGGCTGAGTAAAGCCAGTTGAGAAAATCCATGTGTCTACGCTGGTTTCCTCTGGGCGCTATGGTTTCCATCCACGTTCTTAAGAATTACGGTGTCAGTAGGTGGATTTCTATGCACTGATAAATTCATTGGCCGGGAAGGCCTGTTACATAGAAAAAACATAGAAAACATAGAAGATAGGAGCAGGAGTAGGTCATTCGACCCTACGAGCCTGCTCCGCCATTCAATGAGATCATGGTTGATCTTAAAGTTCAGTACCCCGTCCCTGCCTTCTCTCCGTAACCTTTATTACCCTTATACTGAAGAAATATATCCAATTCCCTCTTAAATATATTTAATGAACCTGCCTCTACTGCCCTCTGTGGCAATGAATTCCACAGATTCACCACCCTCTGGGTTAAGAAATTCCTCCTCATCTCGGTCCTAAATGGTTTGCCTATTATCCTCAAACCATGGCCCCGGGTTCTGGATTTTCCCGCCATTAGAAACATCCCATCTGCATCCATTCGTCCAGTCCTGCCAGAATTTTATTTGTCTATGAGATCCCCTCTCAATCTTCTAAACTCCAGCGAGTACAATCCCAATTTGCGCAATCTTTCCTCATAAGTCATTCCTGCCATTCCAGGTATCAGCCTGGTGAATCGCCTCTGCACTCCCTCCATTGCAAGAACATCCTTCCTTAGAAAGAGAGATAATGTGCTGTATCTCTCGTTTTCTTTAAATCCCCGTTGTCACAGCTCTCCCTACTGTTCCCATCTCCCCACCCCCTTCCCTTATCTGCTTCCACTCCTCACCTTATTTCCTCATCAGATTCCATAACACTGGACAACAAAGATTTTGCTTGCTTAACACTTTTGGGTGTAGTTTATGGATTTTGAGCTGCTGATCACAAAATCGCCTTAACATTTATCTTTTTATTTTTTGATGCAAGCTATTTTAGTGATTTCCTCTCATATTTTAAGTCTACTTCAAGCATAAAAAACAATGAAGTGCAACATGCTATTGAAAATTAATTTTCTGCATTCGCACTTGGACTTCTTGGTGCAGTCAGTGACAAACATGTTGTAAGGCAGTGGTTTTCCAACTTTTGCATACCACCTGAAGTAATCCCTCTGCCATAAGTGCTGTGTGATTAGTAAGGGATTGCCTCAGGTGATATGTGAGTGGAAAGCAAAAGTTTGAAAACCACTGTTTTAATAGTCCCTCATTGACTCATTATGTGCATGGTTTCATAACTCCAAAAGAAATGGGCCAATGACACATTTTATCAAGCAAAATATTTCAGTAATATTTGGGTCTAGAGCAGTGATTCTAAACCTTCCCTTCCCACTCACATACCACCTTAAGTAATCCCTTATTAATCATAGAGCACTGATGGCATGGGGATTACTTAAAGTGGTATGTGAGTGGAAAGAAAAAGGTTGAGAACCATTGGTTTGAGGTTTCACGAGGACATTGCGACCATGGAAAAGTGGTATCTGGGCAACTGGAATCCACCAATGCTGGCCGACTGTTGTTGGACACTAACATGACAGGCATCAGATGCTGAGTACAAACATAAATCAGCGGCAAAACATTTTTGGGTCAGTTGAACTAAAGCTAAGCATCAGCATCATTATGCGATTAAACATGCTACTTTCAAGAAGAATTATTTTAATTTTCTCCAACTTCCGACATGATACAGCAAAACTGAAATGATCTTTGTGTTCAGCTTGAAGTTGTTTATCATAATCCCCAATTTATTTTCAGGGGGAAAACATTTTGAAAAAATATTTTGTTGTCCAGTGTAGTCTGTAGCCCTTTGTTGTGTCCACGACACATGCCAGCCTCTGTGACCTGCTGGTTCCTCATCAAACATCTGTAATAGCTCTGAGAAAGTTAAATTGAAGATTCTCACAGACATATGTGTGATAGTACAGATCTATCACCAATGTACATAGACTGTATCTAGACTGTGCTTACAGCGATTGGCTGAGAGCTAAGCCACGCCTATTGTATGGGCCTTAAAGGGTTGTGTCCCTAGCCAGGTCGGATCATTCTGGACCACCTGTGAAGAGCTCCTGTCTTTTGCTAAGAAAAGCCTTGGTTTGGATCAACAAGTCTTTGGTTCTTTCAACGAGCTCTACAATTTTATTAGCAAAAAGAATTTTTTTGAAAGGGATGGAGCGTTTAACTCGGCCAGAAAAACTTGATATCGACCCACAGTCAGCTACAGCCTTCAAAGCCTTTAAGTTCTGGCTGCTGAACTTTGAAAACTTCCTGAGATTCGTTGAAGTGGTGGAGGATAACCAGCGTCTAACAGCATTGCTGTCGATGGTGTCCTTGAGAGTCTTTGAGAACATCCAGGATGAGACCACTTACACCGTAGCCATAAAGGTACTGAAAGAACTGTATAATCAACCAGTGAACAGAGTTCATGCCCGGCTCGTGCATGCGTCGAGGAAGCAACAGCCCTGCGAGTCCAGCAGGGCATATTTACAAGTATTAAAGGCGTTGGGCAAGAACTGTAACTGTGTGGACAAAACTGCTGCCGAGATCACAAACGATCTCGTCCGGGATGCCTATGTGGCTGGGCTCCGATCGAACGAAGTGAGGCTGCGCTTGCTCGAGAAAGGGGTAGAAAAACTAGAGGACGTGGCCCGGATTGCAATAACAATGGAGGATGCAGCCTTAAAGTCCACCGAGCTCTCTAGGGACTGGACCCCTCGTTCTGATGTGAGTAGAGTGCCCTTCTACCCTACCATCCCCCAAGATACTGATGGCCTGTCGGCTGCTGCTACCCTGCCCCGTGCCAACCCAAAATGTTATTTCTGCGGGAGGGACAAGCACAGCAGGTCCCAGTGCCCAGCAAGAAAGGCCAGGTGCCAGAAGTGCCTTAAAAAAGGCCACTTTGCTGCAGTCTGTAGGTCTAAAATGGCCGCCGGCAAACACAGTGCCTCGTGTGAAGCCCAACCGCCACTATCCCATTCAAACTCTTCTTCCCCAGAGTTCTCTCGTCCAATGAGAGTGAGAGCTCCCCTGCACGGCAACGCCTGACGTCACAGAAGGCCGAACCCGGAAGGAGCAGCCCACCCTCGCAACCATGGTGTTGGCCTGCCTCTCGCCCCCGTGCGGAACACTCGACCCGGCCTCAGTCCTGACTGTGGCAACCGCTGCTGCTGCCGCCACCACAGACACCCCCGGGGCCGACGCTACCGCTGCTTCTGCTGCCACAGACACCCCCGGGGCCAACCAGGTACTCATCCTAGCGTCCATCGCCGACGACCGCCGGGGCCCGACCGCCGCGACCGACGACCTACCCACCGCCAACCACGAGCAACTACAAACCCCACGACTTACTTTTCATCCGCCGACGCCGCCACAACAGCACTTCCGGGAGGTCCTCCAACCTGCTCCTCCAGCATTGACTACGTCTATTAAATCATCCCATTGCGTGACGTCATCGCGCAAAACTCCCCTGTCAACTGCTTCAATTACACTAAACCAGCAATGCTCTCATCCCCTCACTAAAGCAATGGAACTGATTAAAGTGCATGGACACTTCACCAATTGCTTATTTGACTCTGGGTCAACTGACAGTTTTATCCAGCCAGATCTGGCTCTCCGTTGGGGACTTGACATTATCCCCACTACCCAGAGGATCTCATTAGCGACAAGGTCGCATTCGACCGGGATAAAGGGGTATTGCATTGCCACGCTGGAAGTACAGGGCGTAACGGTCACCCACTTCAAATTATTCGTCCTTCCCCAATTGTGCGCCCCAGTGTTGCTGGGATTAGACTTTCAGTGTCAGTTCCGAACGGTGTCCCTACACTTTGGGGGACCCCACGCCCCCCTCTCGGTCTGCCATCGCCCCACCCCCGAAGCACCCAAGCAACCCGCCCCCGTGCCCCGGGGCCAATCCTGCGGCCTTTCCACACTCCGGATTGCCCCGCCAGCACTCTTCGCAAACCTCACCCCTGGCTGGAAGCCTGTGGCCACCAAAAGTCGGCAATGTAGTTACGAAAACAGGCAATTCATTAGGAGTGAGGTGTGTAAATTACTGGATGAGGGCATCATCGAACCCAGTTCAAGTCCCTGGAGAGCCCAGGTGGTGGTTGTCAAGAACGGGGAAAAGCTATGGATGGTGGTCGACTATAGCTAGACCATTAACCGCTTCACGCTCCTGGATGCGTACCCCCTGCCACACATCACGGATGTGGTGAACCAGATCGCCCAATACCGCATATTCTCCACCATTGACCTACGTTCGGCCTACCACCAGCTCCCGATCCGCTGTGAGGACTGACCATTCACGCCCTTCGAAGCGAATGGGCGGCTATATCAATTTCTCAGGGTACCATTCGGGATCACGAATGGTGTCGCGGTGTTCCAGCGGGAAATGGACCGGATAGTGGACCAGAACGGGCTAACCGCTACCTTCCCGTATCTGGACAATATCACCATCTGTGGCCACGACATGCAGGACCACGACGCCAACCTAGACAAATTTCTTCAAACTGCCCGTCGGCTGAACCTGACTTACAATTTGGACAATTGTGTCTTCCGGACCACACGACTCGCTATTCTAGGTTGCGTGGTGGAGAACGGGATAGTCATGCCAGATCCTGACCGCATGCGTCCCCTAATGGACTTCCCCCCCATACCCAGAAAGCTCTCAAACGCTGCCTGGGCCTTTTCTCGTATTATGCCCAATGAGTTCCACACTACGCCAACAAGGCGCGTCCTCTTATCAAGACCACCTCCTTTCTCCTCTCGACTGAAGCCAGAGCGGCTTTCGATTGAATCAAATCCGACATCGGTGCTGCGACGCTGCACGCGATCGATGAGTCTGTCCCATTTCAAGTCGAGAGCGATGCATCCGACTTCGCCCTGGCAGCCACCTTGAACCAGGCCGGTCGGCCTGTAGCCTTCTTCTCCAGAACCCTCCAGGGCCAGAGAGTAGACACTCTTCGATCGAGAAGGAGGCCCAGGCCATAGTTGAAGCGGTGCGTCGTTGGAGACATTACCTCACTGGGAGGCGCTTTACACTGTTGACTGATCAATGCGCGGTCTCCTTCATGTTCAGCCACACCCAGCGTGGTAAGATAAAAAAACGACAAAATCACCAGATGGAGAATCGAACTCTCCACCTTTAACTATGACATCCTGTACCGGCCTGGTAAGCTCAACGACCCGCCTGACCCGCTCTCCGGGGGGACGTGCACCAGCATACAGATGGACAGACTACAGAAACTCCATGAGGCTCTCTGTCATCCAGGGGTCACTAGGTTTGCCCACTTTGTGAAGGCGTGCAACCTACCCTACACAGTCGAGGAGATCCGCTCCATGACCCGAGCCTGTTCGGTGTGCGCTGAATGCAAGCCCCACTTCTTCCGTCCGGATAACTCACACGTTATCAAAGCTACCCGCCCCTTTGAGCGTCTTAGCATAGACTTTAAGGGGCCCCTACCGTCGACCAACCGTAATACCTACATCCTTACGGCCATCGACGAGTACTCCCGCTTCCCGTTCGCTGTGCCATGCCCAGACACCACTGCCACCTCAGTGATACAGGCCCTTCACAGTATTTTTGCCATCTTCGGATACCCCAATTCCATCCACAGTGATAGGGGGACCTCATTCATGAGCGCAGAGCTGCAACAGTACCCTCTGGAGTGTGGTATCGCTTCAAGCAGGACCACGAGCTATAACCCACGCGGTAATGGCCAGGTCGAGAGGGAGAATGCCACCATATGGAGAGTGGTTACACTGGCTCTCCGGTCTAAAGGTCTCCCCATCTCTCACTGGCAGAAGGTTCTCACTAGTGCCTTACACTCCATCTGTACCCTCCTATGTACTGCAACTAATGCCACCCCCCACGAAAGGATGTTCCTTTTCCTGAGGAAATCCAAATCAGGAACCACTGTACCGGCATGGCTCACCGTCCCTGGCCCCGTCCTTTTGCGACGCCACATCCGGCACCCAAAGAATGACCCCTTGGTCGACCGAGTGACTCTACTCCACGCGAACCCACATTACGCCTACGTTGAGTTCCCAGACGGGCGGGAGGACACTGTTTCGGTGCGGGACCTAGCTCAGGACGCGGTAGACCCAGAAAACCCCCCAACCCAACCTTCCCCAACTCTTTATTCCCCAGGCCCCGTGCAGCAACAGAAGGACCAACAGCACCCCAATGACCCGGGCCACCCTGCCGACAACACGACTGGGGAATTGAGCGATGGAGCAGTCGCACCCGATGAGCCCGCTGGCGACATCACCCCAGTGACCCCAATCCCGGCACCACGGCAGTCACGCCAGATGGTCAGACCCCCTGACCGCTACAGTCCTTGACATACCCCTTCCTTTCATTCTCTCCCTCTTTTTTTTCCAGGGTCAGTTCTCCAAGAAGGGGTGAATGTGATAGTACAGATTTATCACCAATGTACATAGTGTATATAGTTACTGTATCTAAACTGTGGTTACAGCGATTGGCTGAGAGCTAAGCCACGCCTATTGTCTGGGCCTTAAAGGGTTGTGTCCCTAGCCAGGTCCGATCATTCCGGACTGGTTGGCCATCTGTGAAGAGCTCCTGTTTTTTGCTAATAAAAGCCTTGGTTTGGATTAACAAGTCTTTGGTTCTTTCGACGAGCTCTACAATATGAAAATCCCACATTTGTTGTTCAGACTTCATTGGCAATTCCTTGTCTGCTTTCTGATGTTGGACTTCAAAGTTGAACTGTGAAGTATGAATTTGCTTCAGTTTGCCAAATGTTCACTGGAAAATGAACATTGGTACTATGCCAGGAAGTTGGTACTATGCCAAGTTAATCTTGAGAAACAATCATAGCCAATGTTATGCTTATTTATAGAGTATCCTTATTTGTTAGGAGTTGTTCTAAGTACAGGAAAACCCCCTACTAAGTGGAATTCAAGCTAACAGCAGCCTCAAACAACTGGCAAAAAAATTGCGGAAAATAAAGAAGTAAAAAAAAACCAAAAGTTTAAAATCCTCTCTGTATTGCACAGTTTGTTCACATTTCTTTATTTGTTTACATGTGTACGTTGAATACAGTTTTTGTTTTGCACAACCAATTAGTGGTAATTCTGCCTGTCCCGCCGGAAAAAGGAATCTCAGGGCTGTATATGATGTCACGTTTGTACTCTGACAATAAATCTGTACGTCTGAATCTAATACTCAAATTCAGGTTCAATCTGTTCATTTGCAGTAATGGGCATACAAAAGATAGCAAAGTTCTTACTGCAGTGTAACTTATCCACAATATTTCTGCAGTTATCTTGTTGATAAATATCTTCAAAAGATTATTCTGTATGTGTGATTTCAAACGTATCTGCAGCCAGCATGTCATAGCATCATGGAATGTCTCCAGTTTTTTTGTGAAGAACCAGTGTGAGTTCTGTGTCATCGTAACCTTGTAGCACAGAGAATCTCTTCAGGCCACCATGTCAATTATACTAATGACATTTGATCCATAACCTACTGTGCCTTGGCAATTCAGGTGCTCATCCAAGATTCAGGTGCCCATGGCTATACAAGAAATATTTTAGGAAGTCCAATCAGGGTGGGACATACACCATGAAATGTAGAATTCCAGAATGTATTGAGGTACTGAAGAATCTTGAAATAGTTTCAGTTATTCAATTGGTCTTGATGTGAATCAGTAAATAAACATTATATTGTATGAGCTCAATATCTTGCTAATTTTAACTATATATATTACTAACTATAATATATATTTAATTTTATATAATTTAAAATGGATCTGTGTGAACGTGCCTCTGTCTGTGTGTGTACGTGTGTGTGTCTGCCTGTCTGTGTGTGTTTGCATTTGTGTGCATGAATGCATATGTTTTCCTTGTAAGCAAAAAAGACATAAAATAGGAAAAAGACAGCTTCTTGTAGAAAACGTTGTAAAAATATGAGGATAAAGTAATTGAGTCTGGATCACCCGTGAGGAGCTTTCTTAATGGTATAAATGATTTGCGTGGTCAGGAAGATATTCTCTGGTAATGGAGACTTGGGGAATTGATACCATCCAGACTATTAATTTTTAATAGGCAAGTAATCCTACCCAGAGTGCAACAGAAACTCCGAATTGATCTGCATTTTGTCTGTACTTAAGAATGAATGTAAAGTCAATAGAGCAAAGGAGAAAAAAAATGGAGTATCACCTGGTGCCAGCATTTGCTATTCTCTCCAACTTGCTCCCTGTTACTATCCCTCCATATCATTCTCCTTGGTAAATAGCAATTCAAAGTATTAATTTCGTACATTGGCCTCTTCCTCTGACTCCAGGCATAAATTCCCTCCATCATCCTCAAGAGATCTTATCCCTTCCCTGGTCAACCTCTTATATAAGCATAAAATGCCTTGGGATTTTCTTTAATCCTGCTCATCCAGGACATTTCATGATCGTTCTCTCTTGGCCTTTCTAATGGCCTCCTTATGCTCTTTCCTTCTGGTCCTTAACTGATTCCTTGCATATACTTTTTTTTTTGACTAGATTTATGATCTCTTGTCATCCAATCATCTATTTTCTTGGTCCTTCCTCCAAACTAGAACATGATAGTCCTGGACTCTTATTAGCTGGTCCTTAAGGAACTCCCACAAAACAGATGGCTGTCTTGCTCTATAACAGCTACTCCCAATTAATTTCATCCATCTCCTGCTGAACAATGTCATAATTTGCCCTTCCCCCAATTTAGTATTTTTCCATGAGTTTCAGGCTCATTCAGAATGATCTGGAAACTTCAGGAATTATAATTATCATTCCAAAAATTCTCTCCCACTGAAGCCCCGATGACCTGGCCAGGCTGATTTCCAAGAACAAAGCTCCTTCCCTTGCTGGACTATCTAAATTCTGACTCAAGAAAACATTCTGAACTCACTCCTGCCCTCCAGCACTGAGGATATCCTGTTCAACATTGGGGAAATTAAAATCTCTCAGTACAAGAATCCTGTTTGTCTGTCTATATCTCTTGCTCAATCTCTCTTGGATCACACTCTGTTTGGACCATACTTTGAATATTGTGTTCAATTCTGAGAAAAATACATTAAAAATTAAATAAGAATAAAATAAGAAGTAAAAATATGGAAGTTTAAAATGGTAAAAATATATGTTCTCTATTGCTGCCTTGAGAAAAATATGGTGGCTGTCTACTACCAACTATGCCTCTCATAATCGTATAAAGCTCCATTAAGTGGCCTGTCATCTTCCGTTACTCGGTCATTGAACTAGCTCAGTGTTTCCTCATAAGCCATGATATCCAATCCAGGCAGCTTGCTGCATCCTTTGCAGCCTCTGTAAAGCTTCTACATCCTTCCTTGTAAGGAGGTGACCAGAATTGAACACAATATTCAAAATGTGGTCCAAACAGAGTCTTGAACTCAATCCCTCAACCAATGCAGTCCAACACTCACTTTATTAACCACCCAGCAACTTGCATGAAAAACTTTGAAAGATAGATGGACTTGGATCCCAAGATCTCTCTGTTCCTCCAAACTTCCAATAGTTCTGCCATTATCCTTGCATTGCTTTGATTTTCTAAAGTGCATCACTTCACACTTTAACAAATTGAACCCCATCTGCCACTACTCCACGCAAACCTGCATCCTGTCCATATTCTGTTGTAGCCTCCTCAAAACTTATGAATACGCCCTTCACTTCCTTATCCAAGTCATTTGTAATGATCACAAAGAGCCTGAGTCTCAGAACAAATTCCTCTGGAACACCATAAGTCAGCAACTTCCTGTCAAAATGCATTCCATCTCCTACAAATCTGTTCCATTTGTGGGCAATCCAATTATGAATCTATGCAGCTGCATTTCCAGGGATCCTATGCCCCATGACTTCATGGATGAACCTACCATAAGGGACGTTGTCAAGAACTTTGCTAAAATCTATATACAATAAAGCCCATGGTATCTGGCTCCAATGGGGATTGGTAGATGCCAGATGTGAATTTTCCTGTCCCTTGAGATTGCATGTTGTGTGATTGGAGAATTAACTGCTAGGGAGCCCCAATTTTAAACTTTTGTATTTTTTACCTATTTATTTTCTGTTTTTTTTTTGCCGTTTGCTTGAATCCCAGAAAATGGAGATTTTACTGTACACCATATCCACCGCTCTGTTTTGTCACCTCTACAAAAATCTTAATTAGGTTCACGAGGCATGACCTGCCCCTCGCAAAGCCAAGTTGACTATTCCAAAAAAGACTAAACTTCTCCAAATGTTTTTAAATCCTGTCTCAAAGAATGGCTACCACTGATGTAATACTCTCTGGTCTATAATTCCTAGGATTCTCCCTATTGCCTGTCTTGAAGAAGGGGACCACATTTGCCATCCACAAATTCTTTGGTACCGTTTCTGTTGCCATGGAGAATCCAAAGATCATCATCGAGGCCTCAGCAATCTCTTTCCTTGCTTCTTGCAAGGAACATCCTGTCCAGCCATGGGAATTCATCTATCAGAATATTTGTAATAAGTTCCAGCACTTGCTCTTTCTTCATCTCGATTATGCTCTTGCCTGTTCTACATGTCCTTGGTGAACACTGAAGCAAAGTATTCATCAAGGATCTCCACAATCTCCTCCAATTCCAAGGACGTTTCCCCCTTTGTTCCTGAGCAGTCCGACCTCAATCTAGTCATCCTCCTTTACTTCATTAATGTGGGGAACACCTTGGAGTTTTCTTTCATTCGATCTCTTCCAATGTTCATTCATGGCTACTTTATGAATTTTAAGAGTCTTGTGTATTCTTTTGCTTCCCAAACTATGTTTGCTTCCTTCTTCCTCCCAAACGAATGTTGCACCTCTCTTGTTCCTTTCCTCTAATATACTTTCACTGTCTCAGTGGAACCCTAAGCAATGTTCCCAAAACAATCTCCACAGTTCTGTTGTGCATTTCTCCAAGAACATATTTTCCCAATTATTGCTCCCCAATTTCTACCTTATACCATTGTAATTAGCCTTTTCCCAATTAAATACTTTTCCATGTCTTTTCCATGTCTTCTTTTCCTAACTTTGTCCATGGTTATACTAAAGGTAAGGGAGTTACCTGAAATGCTTACCCTGACCAAATGCATTGGCCCATATTGGATCCAGTTTTGCCTCCCCTCTTGTCAATCTGTCCACAAACTAGAACATCGATCATTACAATACAGTCCAGGCCCTTCAGCGCAGAATGCTGTGTTGACCTACATAAAGCAACTCTGCGACAATCTGAGCCTTCCCACCCTCACACCAATAATCCTCTATTTTTCTGCATCCATGTGCCTATCTAAGAATCTTTTAAATGCCTCTACCACCACTCCCAGAAATGCATGGCAAGCACCCACCATTTAGTGTGTAAAAATCTCCTCAAAACTTTCCTCCACTCCCTTAAGCAGATGTTGTCTGGTATTTGCCATTGTCACCCGAGTGAAAAAAAAGGTTATGCCTTGCATACCTCTCATCCTTTGTCACTCCAAAGAGAATAGCTTGTTAATCTCGCTTCATAAGGTATGTTCTCCAATCCAAGCAACCTCCTGGTAAACCTTTACGCCTTCTTGTAATGAGGTGACCATAACTGAACACAAAACTGCAGGTGCAGTTTAGCAGAATTTCATAGAGCTGCTCACTATTGAGTACATCTACAGGGAATGCTGGCGTCGGAGGGCAACAGTAATCATCAAAGACCCATACTATCCAGCACAAGCTGCTGCCATCAGGAACGAGTTATAGGTACCACAAGACTCACACCACCAGGTTCACGAACAGTTGCTACCCCTCAACAATCAGATTCCTCAACCACAAACTCAATCAGGGACTCACTTAAACCCTCTTACACTTGATTGATTTTTCCTTGCTCTCTCTGTATTGCACAGTCAGTTGTTTACATTTGTTACCTGTTAACAGTTCTTGTGCTTTTTACACTGAGTACAGTTTACTTTTTGTACTACCAATTAGTGGTAATTCTGCCGCGCCCACAGGACAAAGAAATCTCAGAGTTGCATGTGATGTCATGTATGTATTCTGACAATAAATCTGAAAAAAATATCTGAAATCTTATTAGTGTAGTGGTTAACCGAGACAGAGGTACACCAAAGAAGAGGTACAAGGACTGCTTAAAGAAATCTCTTGGTGCTTGCCACATTGACCACCGCCAGTGGGCTGATATCGCCTCCAACCGTGCATCTTGTTCGGCGGGCTGGAATCTCCTTTGAAGATGACCACAGAGCCCACCTCACTGACAAAAGACAAAGGAGGAAAAACCCAACACCCAGCCCCAACCAACCAATTTTCTTTGCAACCGCTGCAACCGTGCCTGCCTGTCCCGCATCGGACTTGTCAGTCACCAACGAGCCTGCAGCAGACGTGGACATACCCCTCCATAAATCTTCGTCCGCGAAGCCAAGCCAAAGAAAAATTCCAGCACCAGAAACCTGGATTTGAATGCAGCATTGCCTCTCAGGCGTTTATATGTTCTCCCTGTGACCTGTGTGGGTTTTCTTGCTGGCTCCGGTTCCTCCACCCTCCAAAAATGTATTGGGTTGGTAGGTTAATTGGGTATAATTGTGCAGAATGAGTTTCAATAGCTGGAATCGGCTGCTATTCTTTCTTTGGCTTGGCTTCGCAGACGAAGATTTATGGAGGGGTAATTTTGATGATATTTTGAGTAGAGTGAACCTGTTGATGGGGTGTATTTGGACTTTCACAAGAATTTTGATAAGTCCACAAAAGAGATGGTGTTCAAAATGATAGAACGTGGTGCAGAAGGTGAAATTCCGTCGTGGACAGAAAGGTGGCAGGAAGCAGAGGGTGGACAGAGCTAAAGGTGCTCACATGAAACAAACTCCTGGTCTGCATCCAGCCTCTTCTACCTATATCATCCTGTTAGCCTGCACTCCTTCCCCTGCCCCTTCCTCCCTCCTATTCTCTCCTTTGCTACATCCTCATACCTTAACGAAGGGCTCAGGGCCAAAACGTTGGTTACCCTTTACTTCCTGTAGATGCTGTGTGACCTGTTAGGTTTCTCCTGCACTTTTGAATATGCATACAATCACAGTGCCTGCAGTCTTTGCTGTTAACACATCATGGTTGTACCCTCTTGTCTTAGATTCCACCCCTTTCGGAAACACATTGTCACTGTTCACCTGATCTTTGTTCCTCATGATTTTATGGACCTCAATAAGACCTTCTCGCAACATCCTGTGCTCAAAGGAAAGCAGGGCTCAGTTTCCCAGTCTTTCAAGATAACTCAACTTTTCTAATTCTGACAACAACCTCATAAACCTCTTCTCTCCTCTTTCCAATTTTATAATATCCTTCCTTCAGCTAGATGACCAAAATGGCACACAATATTTCCAAAGATGCCCTCACCAACATCTTGTCAACATGATGTCCCAGCACAAATGCACTGACGGATGAAGCCCAAGCATCCCAAACATTCTCTTCATTGGTCTGTACCTCTGCTGCCCAGTCCCCCATCTGACCTTTATCCCATTGAAAACTCTGGTAACCTTATTCACTGTCCAACCTTGCACACATTTTCATGTCCACAGCAAACCTACTCACCTTGCCAGAAATATCCTTGTATTATAAAAAGCTACGGCCCTAAGGCACTCCACTGGCCACGATCCTCTAGTCTGAAAGACTGTCCTTGACTGCCACTCTCTGACTCCAATCAGTGAGGCCGTTTTTTTAATCCAATTGGCAATTGTTTTCCTTTGCATTGTATCCTAACCTTCCATACCCTTTCAGATTGGCAGACGGATATAGGTGGAGTAACTGCAGGGTTCGGTGCTGGGACACAACCTATTTACACATTATAGAATGATTAAGATGGAAGGAATTGGACATAATATCTCTGAATTTATAGATGACCCAAAGCTAGATGGTGATGCAAACTGTGAGGAAACTTCCAGGAGGCTGCAGGGTGACTTTCGAAGATCAGGCGAGTGGGCAAATGAATGCCAGACGCAGTATAATGTAGACAGATGTTAGCTTATCCACATTGTGGCTATACTAGGAAGGTTGTTATCTGAATGTTGAGAAATTAGGAAAAAAGGGAAGTGCAACAAGACCTTGATGTCATAGTGAGTCAGTCATTGAAGGTTGGCATGCAGGTTCAGCAGTTGGTGCACATTGTTATATAGTCAGGATAATGCAAACTATTTTATAACCGCGTAAGAATACACCCTTCTCACTGCAATGCCTCTCTATGTGGCATATGTATATGTATATGAGTGTGTGTGTGAACAGTTTCCTGAGATGGTGGAAGGCATCAGTAAGTAAAGTCTCTTTTGTTATTTGAATCTTGCGCTAAGTTATTTAAGAAGCCTCCCAAGTAGCATAACAAACAAACAGAACTTTGGCCTTTATTGCAAGAGGTTTTGAACTTTGAAGTAATTGAACATTGGGGTGTGCAGTTTTCAGGCACCTGAGAATGGGCATTCTTGCTATTAAGGAGGTGCAGCGAAGGTTCACTGGACTGTTTCCTGGGAAGGCAGGTCTGGATGGACTCGGATTGTGCTCACTGGAATTCAGAAGAGTGAGAGGGAATCGAATTGAGGCAGATAAAATTCTGACAAGATTGGACTGGTTGGATGTAGAAAGGACGTTGGGAAAGCCAAGAACAAAGGGTCCGAGGTTAATGCGTAAACCATGGAGATGCGGAGAAACCTTTTCACTCAAGGAGTTGTAAATTTGTGGAATGCCTTAGCACAGACAGTTTTTGAGGCCATTTCTGCTGGGATAGCATGATCTGCCCTGATCGTAGAGTATGCTGGAGCAAGCTTTAAGGACTGAATAGCCTTGTCCTGCACATGTTTTCGATATTTCTATGTTTCCATTTTGTTTCACATGCAGTGTTTGTACTCCACATTTGGAGGGTTTCAGATTCGTTCGCTATGCAGACTGACCCTGTCAGGTAAATTTTAATTGAGATACATTACCTTTGAATTTTACTTCCAGGCGAACACCTGCTTTAAGATTAATGTTCAATTGTCATAGTATTGGTATACTAGTGATGGAGCTTTCAGCAGCTAGCGAAAGAGCTATCATTAATTAAACACTGTTCACACAGTCCATGGATTGAGGCGTGCTGCATCTTTGGAAAACAAATTTCATACAAGCGAAAAAAAACCAAATCGTCAAAGCAAAATAATTGCAAAAAGCAGAACTTTTCTTTTCCCCATATGCTAAGAGATCATTGCATTGTCACAAGTTGCAGAAATCCATCTTCAGGAAGAAGTATGTTTTAAAACAAGCAGAGAATTAGCCAGTGTTCCGGCAGAGGCAGCACAGCCATTAAAACAGACTGCACCATTTTTCGGTACGAATGAGGTGAGCAGGCAGGTTTATCCTCCCCCTCATTTTCCAATAATATGAGTCCTGCTTCCTCTAGTTGGGGGACACAGCCAGTCCCAGGGCCCAGAAGGCCTTCTTCTGACGATGAAGGATGTGCTCTAAATCTGTTGCCTTAATATCCATTGCAGTTCTGCGGAGAGCTGCACTCAAACTGCTCTCTGTTCTCTGGAAGGATTCTGTCTGTGGAACCAAATAGTATTTTGAAGTAAGAGCGCTGCAAGTGTTTTACTTGGGAGGTGACCTTTCCAGTGGGATCGCAGACCTTGCCTCCTTTACTCTGTCCTTACCGACAATCCTTGGTTGGGGTGACTTGAATTTTTAAAGCCAGGGTCTCTTGGTATTTTCTTCCTGCAATGGCTCATGCTGCAGCTCACCTTAAAAAAGCCCGGGATCTTGATCATGAAGAAAAGGAGAAGGAGAAGGAAAAGGTCAGAGAGAGAGAGAGAAAGAGGCAATCGAGAAGGAGCAGTGAACAGTTAGGTCGTAAACGCAAGGTATGGCACCCTACCAAAAATATAGTGTTCCTCAATGTTTAAAAACACCTACTATACGTGACTTTACTCGGCAATGGATATAGATTCACTGCATTGTGGAGACTTGCCAAACATCTCAGAATAGCATTATATTGCTAAGATTGCTAGCAAATATTTATCAATGAATTATCTATGCAGGATAATGTGATTGAACTAGATTTTTTTTTGTCAGCTTTCTTCGATCCAGGTTGCAGCAATGACTTGCTTCTCAAAGCTTGTGCCAGATCTCTGAGCTATTTAAGTGTGTGCGTATGATTGCGGGCACATATGTGTCTGTGTTTGTGTGTGTGTGAATCTTCTGTCACCAGTGTGCATAGACATATCAGCTGGCAATGCCCTTTGCAGCAAAACAGCACCTGCAATAAACTGCCCAGCTGCTTCTGCTGTGCTGAGAGACAGTCTTCAAGCATGACTGTTTGCACATACTGATGAAAAATATAAATAACTATTGTCTTTATTGTTAAATCCAACAACAGTACTTATCTAAGAAATGTAGATATTGATTCCAATTGGTGTTTTTATTCAACAATGTTAAATTGATCACCCAAAATGCCGTTAGAAGTGATTGAGATGCCACAGTTTTGATAGGACAATTCAAATGCTTCCATGCGGGGGGAATCATTTGTTGTTCGGGAACACCCGGATTCATAATAAAGGACTGCTGCAATTGGAAATCTAGCACTCTCCATTTCTGAGAGAAAAGGATTTGAGATTTTGAGAGAGCTGCAGTGAAATCCATGGTTCAGCAACATTACGAACACATGCAATGATAGGCACTGTAAAATTTGCTTGGATAGTACGTAATACTTTCTCCAGTCAAAGTGTTTATTGATGGGCATGTTTAAATGAATGCAGAAATGTTTTGATCATGGATTAATTCAAGGTCTCTGATATTTTTCATGAATCTCACTTATTAATTCCAAAATAGTATTTAGTGTAATCAGTCCATTTTATTCATGTTTTAAATTGTCAAATGAAAGTAAAACAAAAAAAAACATTTTCAATGCTTAATGAAAATGTTTGATTGAACAAATTTTGACGAATGCAGCTAATCAACAAGTTTGTGCCTGGTTTATATTTTGGATGTTACAATAATCTATAAATCAATTTGGTGCATACAATGGTTCCTTCCAGTATTCGGGCTTATTCCTGAATAGCGCCACTGCAGATGAAGTGTTCGGTGGTAACTAATTTGAGAATTATTTCCAAAGGGACAATTGCTTAAGACTGTTGGAATATTGCAGGTGTTTCAGTGGACTAAACATTTTGAAGGAAGCTAGGGAAGTTTTGGAAGAATTTTGGAAGTTCTTAAGAATCAATTGCTTGTGGTAGCATTTATTCTGAAAATAATTCTAAACCATTTTTCCATTGAATTATGTATTTGTTGCTTTTTTAAAATGTTGGTGTGGACAGCCATTTGAAAAAAAAGGCCAATCTTAATTTGTTCTTACTGAATACCAAGGTGAATTTGGAATTGTCTCTCTTCAATACAAAAATGTCATGCTTCCTTCAGCTAATTATTGAGGCATTTGAGTTGTATTAATGAGCTAATGCAGTTGCTGACGTCCAGTATTATTGGCCATTCCTTACTGCTCCTGACCAAGTTGATGATGAGATACAACCATAAACCACTGCAACCCTTTTGATCAGGATGGTCCCAGAAGTACCAGCCGATAACAATTTCTTTGGCTTGGCTTCGCGGACGAAGATTTATGGAGGGGGTAAAAAGTCCACGTCAGCTGCAGGCTCGTTTGTGGCTGACAAGTCCGATGCGGGACAGGCAGACACGATTGCAGCGGTTGCAAGGGAAAATTGGTTGGTTGGGGTTGGGTGTTGGGTTAAGCGCTCCAATGGATGTTGAGGATGGAGCGGAGACAACGCTGGTGGAAGCGTTCTAGGAGCCGTAGGTGGTGCCGGTAGAGGACCCATGATTCGGAGCCGAACAGGAGTGTGGGTATGACAACGGCTCTGTATACGCTTATCTTTGTGAGGTTTTTCAGTTGGTTGTTTTTCCAGACTCTTTTGTGTAGTCTTCCAAAGGCGCTATTTGCCTTGGCGAGTCTGTTGTCTATCTCATTGTCGATCCTTGCATCTGATGAAATGGTGCAGCCGAGATAGGTAAACTGGTTGACCGTTTTGAGTTTTGTGTGCCCGATGGAGATGTGGGGGGGCTGGTAGTCATGGTGGGGAGCTGGCTGATGGAGGACCTCAGTTTTCTTCAGGCTGACTTCCAGGCCAAACATTTTGGCAGTTTCCGCAAAGCAGGACGTCAAGCGCTGAAGAGCTGGCTCTGAATGGGCAACTAAAGCGGCATCATCTGCAAAGAGTAGTTCACGGACAAGTTTCTCTTGTGTCTTGGTGTGAGCTTGCAGGCGCCTCAGATTGAAGAGACTGCCATCCGTGCGGTACCGGATGTAAACAACGTCTTCATTGTTGGGGTCTTTCATGGCTTGGTTCAGCATCATGCTGAAGAAGATTGAAAAGAGGGTTGGTGCGAGAACACAGCCTTGCTTCAACAATTAACCCCAAACTGGATTTAAAAAGTAACATTTGAATCTGTTCCTTAAGAACATGAGTGCATATAAAATGTTTGTTTATCTTTTGAGGGACCTGTGTCTATTGATATCTTATCAGTAGGGAAAGTGGACCAGACTCCCTCTGTCATGACATCATCAGTGTTTGTGACCTACCAGCATCTGGGCATGCAATGCACAGTTAAAGGGAGAGCAAACCACCTCGATGATTGTGTCCAAATCTACTTTGATATGCACAGGGATATTGATTTCACTTTTATTGAGCCCTGACATTCATTTCCATACACTGCCATTTAGCACAGAGGCCTTACAGTGACTCTGAACAGGCTCTCTTTAAGGAGCTCGTTCCGCGCGGCACTCATTGCAGCTTAACTTGCCTTAAGGCAGGCAAAAGGCAATTTTGTGTAATATTACATGTTCTGTTACATGACAGTCAAAGAATCTTGAATCTAAGAACAATAGCTGGATGTGTTGAGCAGACTGTCAAATTGACCTTGCAGAATGCCTCAACACCAGAACTCTCCAATAAGCTCTTGGTTAGCTTCCGATCCTTCAGCCCACTGTATGCAGCCCTCAGGGTGACCCCAGTGCGGATGAAAACATCATCCTTGTAGACTGTGCATTTGTCAAGAAAGTTAGGAAAGGAGTACAGTGGTCTTTGTCAGGGTTCATCCGGAGCATCCTTATAGCACAATGCAGCTTGGGCTGTCCCCAGGGACACACACTGAGACAACTATTGGCTACTACTGGAAGATCATCAACCTGGTAAAAAGGTGCACTTTGGTTTTTTTTGTTCTGAAACCTTGAACCCTATTAGTCTACCAGTGTAAGGATGCAGCTGCAAGGAAATGCTACAGACAAAGGCATTATGGGAAAAAGCCCATAGTCTAACACCATTTGGACATGGTGGCTATGTCTAATAACTTCTCCAACCTATCAGTGACAGATTATTGAGGACTGAAAGATTTCTGATGAATAGTCCTACTGTAAATATTGTAAGCAAATAAGAAAATGGTTTGGTACAGTGAATGAAGACTTTTTTTGGTTACAAAGATATAGATGAAAGAAAAACTTAGCCAAATGGGGCATTATGCATTTCAATTTTTGATGCTGAGATCCAGATACTTAAGCTCACAATAATAAGAATGATAAGTAGGAGTCGGCCATCCGGCCCATCAAGCCTGCTCTGGGAGTGCCTTTTTTTTCAGCATTTAACTGTTAACCTGCTTCATGGCAGATTTTGATATGATATTTAATTTTATGATATCAGTGGTGTCTTGAAATTAAATTCATTTTGTGCCCTTTTTATGTGCAAATAAAAGCAATTCATTCTTGGTCAGATTGTGGTTATCTATGTTTTGAGTGAATCTGAGCTCACTGGGAAATTGGAACAGACAGCAAAAACTCACTTTATCTGAAAATTTTCCAACGTCACACACGCGTCTACAAGTTGTACATCCCATGTTTCATTTCAGAATCAGAATCAGAATATATTGTCATGAACAAGTCACATCATTTTGCAGCTTCATAAGTCAATAAAAAACGTGTGCAAAAGAAAATCAAAGGGCAGTCATACTGAACTTGATTTAACAGTATTTTTTTGGTTGGGGGGGTTGTATTTTTTTTCTTTCTCTTTTTCTTTTCATTTTCTTGTTGGAAATGCCAGATAGAGTTAGTAATTTTGTGAGGTGGTAGGTCCGAGAGGAGAGGCAGAGGGGAGTTATGATTTTTTTGAATTTAGTTTTATGGCAGATAGTAAAACTTTGAATTTTTAAAGTTATAATGTTAATGGGCTTAATAATCCAATTAAAAAAAAGGTGTTAGCTTTGATGTTGCTTTTTTTTTACAGGAAACTCATCTATCTGAGAAGGAACATCAAAAATTGAAAAGAGATTGGTTTGGACAAATGGTAGCTTCAACTTTTAACTCTAAAGGAAGGGGGGTGGTAATTTTATTTAAGAAATCGTTACCTGTTAAAATTCATGAAGTGATAACTGATCCTGTCAGAAGGTCTGTGGTAGTAAATTGTCAAATTTATTCAGAGAATTAGACTTTGATGAATATTTATGAACTAAATAGAGACGATAAAGAATTTATCAGAGATACTTTTATGTATTTAGCTGAGACGTATGAAAAAAGGAAGGGGGTTTAAATTGCTGTTTGGATCCGATTTTGGATAAAATGACCAAATGAGTTACTTGAGCTAAAGCAGCAAAGGCAATTTTGAATGTTATGAAAGATTTGAATCTAATAGATATTTGGAGGAGATTAAATCTTAAAGAAAGGAACTGTTCTTTTAGTCTCATAGACATGATTCTTATTCTAGGATAGATTTATTTTTAATTTTGGTGCAATTGCAAGGAAACCTTATGAATGTGGACTACAAGGCTAGAATTCTATCTAATCATTTGCCACTTTTTGTGATGTATTTGTTTTTAGAAAAGGAACAAATGGTTTATAGATGAAGATTCAATTCAACATTGTTAAAAAGGACAGATTTTTGTGATTTTATAAGAAAGCATATACAGGAGTTTTTAGAATTGAACTCTAATTCTGTTCTCAATAAATTTGTTGTATGGGATGCATTTAAAGCATGTTTGAGAGGTCATATGCGTGGCAAAGCAGCAGGTATGGATGGAATCCCCCCAGAAGTCTGGAAGGCTGGCGGCAAAACTCTGCATGCCAAACTGCATGAGTTTTTCAAGCTTTGTTGGGACCAAGGTAAACTGCCTCAGGATCTTCGTGATGCCACCATCATCACCCTGTACAAAAACAAAGGCAAGAAATCAGACTGCTCAAACTACAGGGGAATCACGTTGCTCTCCATTGCAGGCAAATCTTCGCTAGGATTCTACTAAATAGAATAATACCTAGTGTCGCCGAGAATATTCTCCCAGAATCACAGTGTGGCTTTCGCGCAAACAGAGGAACCACTGACATGGTCTTTGCCCTCAGACAGCTCCAAGAAAAGTGCAGAGAACAAAACAAAGGACTCTACATCACCTTTGTTGACCTCACCAAAGCCTTCGACACCGTGAGCAGGAAAGGGCTTTGGCAAATACTAGAGCGCATCGGATGTCCCCCAAAGTTCCTCAACATGATTATCCAACTGCACGAAAACCAACAAGGTCGGGTCAGATACAGCAATGAGCTCTCTGAACCCTTCTCCATTAACAATGGCATGAAGCAAGGCTGTGTTCTCGCACCAACCCTCTTTTCAATCTTCTTCAGCATGATGCTGAACCAAGCCATGAAAGACCCCAACAATGAAGACGCTGTTTACATCCGGTACCGCACGGATGGCAGTCTCTTCAATCTGAGGCGCCTGCAAGCTCACACCAAGACACAAGAGAAACTTGTCCGTGAACTACTCTTTGCAGATGATGCCGCTTTAGTTGCCCATTCAGAGCCAGCTCTTCAGCGCTTGATGTCCTGCTTTGCGGAAACTGCCAAAATGTTTGGCCTGGAAGTCAGCCTGAAGAAAACTGAGGTCCTCCATCAGCCAGCTCCCCACCATGACTACCAGCCCCCCCACATCTCCATCGGGCACACAAAACTCAAAACGGTCAACCAGTTTACCTATCTCGGCTGCACCATTTCATCAGATGCAAGGATCGACAATGAGATAGACAACAGACTCGCCAAGGCAAATAGCGCCTTTGGAAGACTACACAAAAGAGTCTGGAAAAACAACCAACTGAAAAACCTCACAAAGATAAGCGTATACAGAGCTGTTGTCATACCCACACTCCTGTTCGGCTCCGAATCATGGGTCCTCTACCGGCACCACCTACGGCTCCTAGAACGCTTCCACCAGCGTTGTCTCCGCTCCATCCTCAACATCCATTGGAGCGCTTACACCCCTAACGTCGAAGTACTCGAGATGGCAGAGGTCGACAGCATCGAGTCCACGCTGCTGAAGATCCAGCTGCGCTGGATGGGTCACGTCTCCAGAATGGAGGACCATCGCCTTCCCAAGATCGTGTTATATGGCGAGCTCTCCACTGGCCACCGTGACAGAGGTGCACCAAAGAAAAGGTACAAGGACTGCCTAAAGAAATCTCTTGGTGCCTGTCACATTGACCACCGCCAGTGGGCTGATAACGTCTCAAACTGTGCATCTTGGCGCCTCACAGTTTGGCGGGCAGCAACCTCCTTTGAAGAAGACCGCAGAGCCCACCTCACTGACAAAAGGCAAAGGAGGAAAAACCCAACACCCAACCCCAACCAACCAATTTTCCATTGCAACCGCTGCAATCGTGTCTGCCTGTCCCGCATCGGACTTGTCAGCCACAAACGAGCCTGCAGCTGACGTGGACTTTTTACCCCCTCCATAAATCTTCGTCCGCGAAGCCAAGCCAAAGAGAGGTCATATAATGTTTTAAATCAAAAATTATGAAAGATTAGACAATTAAAATAATAAATATAGGATTTGGAAAATGTATTACAGAAAATAACATAGAAAAGAAAGGAATTAATAAAGAAAAAGTTTCATTTAAATACAATCCACACATAGAACTAAGCAAAGATAACTTAAGAGAAAGAGCTCATAAAATTTTAGCTTGGCACTTAAAAACTGAGCAATCATCTAGAAATGCTGTCAGGAAAAGTTCAAAGATGGTTACTTATAATCTGATAGAAATTAATGATGTATTTAAAGTTTTTTATGTTGATTTGTAGAGATCAGAATTTACTGGAGATGAAGTTAAGATTGATCAATTTTTATCTCAAATAAATCTGTGTGGCTTGATATTTTAAGATCAGGAGTAATATTAAGGATAAAAGGCCATAAATTTAGATGCTCCTTTTACATTAAGAGAAATTAATAAGTTCATTACCAAATGGTAAATCTCCAGGAGATGATGGTTTTCCCTCTGAATTTTATAATAAATTTAAGGATCTTTTAATACCTCTGTTTATGGGGGTGTTAAAGCAAGCAACAGAATCCCATTCTTAACCAGATTTTTTTTCAACAGTGATAATTACAGTTATACCAATGAAAGATAAAGACTTGTCAAATCTTGCATCTTATTATTCAATATCTTTATTAAATGTGGATTATAAAATTGTTGCAAAATTTTTAGCAAATAGATGATCTAAATGTTTACCTAATTTAATTCATATGGATCAAACAGAATTTATTTAAAAAAATGATATTCAGCTGATAATATTGCAAGATTAATTAGTTTAATTCATTTAATTCATAAAAGAGGCAATCGTAGTGTTGCAGTAACTCTGGATGTGGAAAAGCTTTCCTAGAATTGAATTTTTGTTTAAAGTATTGGAGAGGTTTGATATTGTTTCCACGTTTTATAAATTTGGTTAAAACTTTATATAAAAATACTTTCACAAAAGTCAATACTAATGACCAAATATCTGCTTCTTTTCCATTAACTAGATCATGTTGACAAGATTTCCTTTATCTCCAGATTTGTTTATTTTAGCAATTGAATCTTTCGTTGAATTTATTAGACAAGATTCTAAGATATTCTAACCAGGAAGAATATTAAATTAATTTGTTTGCTGATGATGTCTTGATTTATTTATCTCATCCTATAAATTCTTTGTCCCAATTACAGATTAGATTGAAAGAACATGGGGAAGGTTCTGGATATAAAGTTAATTGGGAAAAAGTGAGATTATGCCCTTAGCTGTGGGTGATTATTCAGATTTTAAAATGGTTACTAAATACAGGTGGACAGACATAGGTATTAGAATTGATAATGATTTGGAAAAAAATAAATTGAATTATCTATCTTTGCTTAATAGAATTGTTGCAGATTTAAAGAAGTGGAATAATTTACCTATTACTTTAGTTGGCAGAGTAAATTATGTTAAAATGAATGTTTTCCCTACAATTCAACATCTCTTTAAATCAATCCCTATTCCAAATCCTTCAAAATTTGTTAAGGATTTAAATACAACAGTTAGGAAATATTTATGGAAAGATAAAATGCCAAGGGTTTCTTTGTAAAAATTGACTTGGAAATATGAATGAGCAAGTTTATGTCTTCCTCATGTTAAGAATTATTATAAAGCAGCTCAACTGAGATTTATAAATATATTGTTTAGTTTAAATAATATTTCATCTTGGGTTTTTATTGAATTTAAAGTGATTGGAAGATATAAATCCCCTGGGTTTTATTTATAAATTGAATTATAAATTGTTACTTGGAAGTAAGGAAATCACCTATTTTGAAATATTTGATTGAGTTTTGGAATAATAGTGATAATGAAATTGGTATGAAGGTTTAAGATCTAGGAAAATGCCTCTATGTCAAAATAGGCTTATTCCTTTTTCAATGGATAACCAATTTTTGAAGGTTTGAAGACGGAAGGGGATTAAGAGGATTGAAGATTGTTTTGAGGATGGGAAATTTATAACATATGAAATAATGAGGGAAAAATTTAATGTATCTAATAACACTTTATTTTGTTATTACCAAGTTAAATCTTTTTTTATCTAGCAAAATAGGTTCTATTTTGACTTTGCCTAATCAAAGTGAATTAGAATTACTGATTTGTAATATCACTGTAAAAAAATTATTTCATTAATGTGTAACTTACTTCAAGCCAAGGCCCCCAAAATTGGGATGCAAAATCAAGATTGAGATGGGAATTAGATTTAAAAACTCAAATAAGTGAAAAGGATCGGATGGATTTGTGTAAGAAATATAAAGTTATAAATGTAAGATATAGGTTAATCCAATATAATTTTTTACATCTGTTATATTTGACTTTGCAAAAGCTAAATTGATTAAATCCTTCCATATCAGAATTATGTTTCAGGTGTAGATCTGAGATTGGAACTTTTTACATTCAACTTGGCAATGTCCTTAAGTTAGACAATTTTGCTTAGGGATAGGTAATTTTTTGGAACTAGTCAGGGGGGTCAAATTCCCACAGGATCCAATGTTATTTTTATTGAGTAATATTAAGGATAAAAGGCCAAAAATAAAAATGAAATATTTATTAAATTGAATTTGTGTTAATTGCTTTAGCAGTTTCTATGAAATGTAAAGCAATATTATGGAAGTCAGAAATAGATTTAGGTATGGAAAGATGGGCCGCAGAACTTCGCAGTTGTATACCATTAGAGAAAATTACTTATAATCTGCGAGATTAATATGATGTTCTTTGGAAAATATGGAGCCCATATTAAAAAAAATTGTTTGCATGTTTGATTGGCTCTCTGAAGAACTCACTTCTTGGAAACCTCCAATAGACTTTATCATACAAATATTTTATTTTCTTGGCATTCTCT
Source organism: Narcine bancroftii (assembly GCF_036971445.1). Taxonomy (NCBI): domain Eukaryota; kingdom Metazoa; phylum Chordata; class Chondrichthyes; order Torpediniformes; family Narcinidae; genus Narcine; species Narcine bancroftii. The sequence goes on from NC_091471.1 coordinate 221,962,784, forward strand.
GGGATAGTGGGTTGGTGGGGTGTGATGATATATACCATGTATAATTTTTCAAAATAATTTCTGGAATTGTAACTATTATTGTGGTTTAAAATTTATAAATAAAATATTTGGAAAAAGTCAAAGTTCACTGATAATTCAGGAATCTGATCTGATGGCAATGGGGAAGAAGCTGTCCCTGTGCCACTGAGGTACTCCTGTACCTTTTCCCTCATGGTGGGAGAGTGGCAGAGTGAGGAGGGAATGTCCTGGGTGTCGGGGATCTTTGAGAATTGATGCTGTTTTTTAAGACACCGTCTTATGTAGATGTCCTCAGTGGAGTGAAGTCTGGTGCCTGTGATGTTGCAGGCCAAGTTTACAACCCTCTGGAGTTTATTCTTGTCCTGACATACCAACATTAATCAGAACTTTTGATGCATTAAACAAATGAAGGTACAACCAGAGGGAGATATTTTATTTCATTGGTGGCAATTTAAAGGAGCATTCTGCTGATCTGAGAGGCTCTTACCCACTTTTGAACCTTTAGAAACAAAGTAATGGAAATACTCAGAAGTTGGGCTGCATCTGTCAGAACAGCAGCAGAGGTAATGTTTCAGGTCAAATAATCTTCATCAGTATGCTGGCTATTTCTAGTATTTTCTATTTTTAATCTCAGATTAACAGCAGTGTTTTTTTTTAAACCACTGTTCAGAGCTTTTTGCAAACTTTCAAAGTTGCAACATTCTGTTCGTCACTCATGAGTTGTAACACTCCTCCAGCAATAGTTCAATGTGAGATGAAGTAAAACTCTACAGCAAAGCTAGTGGCTGCTACACCTGCAGCTTCACCATTGAAATTGTTATTGACACTACATAAAACTGCTTTGCACCATTGCTATTGTTATAAGAACACTGTCTTCTTTGGCTTGGCTTCGCGGACGAAGATTTATGGAGGGGGTAAATGTCCACGTCAGCTGCAGGCTCGTTTGTGGCTGACAAGTCCGATGCGGGACAGGCAGACACGGTTGCAGCGGTTGCAGGGGAAAATTGGTTGGTTGGGGTTGGGTGTTGGGTTTTTCCTCCTTTGCCTTTTGTCAGTGAGGTGGGCTCTCTGCGGTCTGTAAAGCGATGGTAAATCAAAATATATAGTCAAGGAGGTAACATATGTCAGTAAACTAAAATGCCTCCTGACTTTCCTCTTCCTCAACCTTGAATGTGAGTCTTGAACTGCATTCTCTTTGTGGCTACAGTTTGCCTACTGACCCCTTTCATTTTAAATTGGCATAGCTGACTTTCATGACCCATGGCTTCTTCATGACTTATTCCAGATGAATCGACTGTTCTTGAGGGCCTTCAGACTAGTTCCATCTTTGATGAGATCATATGGCTTGAGACCTAACATCATCTTTACCCCATATATTTCACCGTGTGATGGCCTGCATGAATGAGCATGCTGAAAGGCTGTAGTGGAATTTGACCTTGTGCCTGAGTGAAGTAAGTCATCAACATCCTGAACTTGCCCATGAGATAGCCTGGGGCTGTGTAGACATTGGTCCCTCTGACACTCAAGGTCCATCCAAAGACTCATGGTTGAGCTCTTTGACAGACCCTGATTCATAAAAATCTGCTCTCATTATTCCTCTTCTCTGAGTCCACTCTCAGTTCACTGAAGAAGGGTGCGACTTTGGGATGGAGACCATGACAGTTCCGCTGCAGGTGAGTTCCCACAAGCCATATTTCTGGACCTTTATACATGCAATGTGGTCCTTTGTTCCTGCTGCAAGGTCGATATGCAGCAACTTTGTGTGTGGAGAGCATTTGGCTGTTCTTCCGCTTCTGTGATGCGCTTATGGGTTATCTTCCTCACAAACATGGCCCATAGCTTCATACCTGCACTTCTTGGCAAGCGTCCACAGATCCAGCAGGTAGTCATCGATGGTTTCTCCTGGCCACTGACCACATAGAGTGAGTCAGTGCCTCGCTAGAATCCCATTCTGTGACTTCAGGTACCAAGCCTTCAATGCCTCGACAGAAGCGTCATACGTAGAGCAGTCCCTGATGACAGCATACCCTTATGTTCCTACCCTGGAAACGTGTGCGGACCTCCTGAGTTCATCGGTGTGGAAGATGTCTCTGGTCACGTTCAGGTAGGCCTGGAAGCAGTCTAGCCGTGTCGGGGGATAGTAGGTCTATCAGTAGCATACCTGGCTTGAGTAGCGCTTCCATCCATAGGGAATAAGCTAATAAAATTGCAGTGTGAATAAAAGCTCTTATGACTGAAGGGAGCACATACGCTTATAATTAAGGGTAGGGCCTCGCAGTAGTTTTCAGAAGGGTTCTAAGTTCAGGCAGGAAACCGGGGTTATAAGTGAGCAGATGGAGGTGGAGGCGGGGCCAGCCTTCAACACAACACACTACCAGTGAATCCCAGTTCACTGCACCTTCTCAGTGTACATCTGCATTAAAATATCTATGGCCCACGTCTGAGTCACTCTGATGCAGTGGAGATTTATGGATCTACCTCTATCAAGGCCCTCAGCAGAGTTCCTTCTCCACAACTGCATTGAACATATATGGTAGAGATCCTGTAATGGAGATGATGGGAGGCCACGTGGTCTCCAAGTGATTTAGATGCTGAATTTGAAAGGATGAACAACCTTATGAATGATCTACTTCCTCTTCCTCACTGCCATTATTCAAATGGAGGAGATGAAAGGTGTTAGGTAATCTTAGCATTGTCGATTTGGAGTCTAGACCTCTGTGGTCAGATAAGCAACAATGTCAGATGGAATGAGGAATAGAGTGCAAGAGTATTGATGGAAGAACAGTTTCCAGAAGTAGCAGCTTGTGTCCTTCTGAATAAGTGAGAGTATGGTATTGGATGGGAATTGATTTAACAGTTAAGCATGTTTGTTTTTGTCCCATTTTTCCCCACATTGCTGGGATATGCTTCAATCATCTTAGCCACCTATACAACACGGAAACACCCCCTGAGGCTCAATGCATCTGTGACAGTCAGGCTCACCATTTGTGCTAGATCCACTTGGTTCTTCTCAGATTCTTCTGCTGATGGTTGGATCTCCCAACTGCCTGGGCACATGTTAACTCCTGCACTTTCAACGGGTTGATCAAGTGGAAAAACTCTCTTCCTTTCCTCTGCAATCTCGCTCTGTACAGAATATCAGCCATAATTATCTGTTATTGCAGGCTATCTATTGTAGAGAATGTGCCTGATGATGTTCTCTGATGGACATGCATGCTGTCACTGTGTCCTTGAGAATTACAGAAGTAATTTGCCAGTAAACAGGAGTGTTAGAGCAAGCTCAATTGGAGACAAAAAAAAATGGTGGAATTCAATTTCTCGGCTGATATTTTCAGCAGATTGTCTGTGCTAGTGCATTATTCTTTCCTTTGGTATTTCCCAGAGATCAAGGAAGATGTGCATCCACCATGAATTTGTGGAGATCTCGGGGGTCTGATGCAGAATCTGCAGATTTTGCCGACTGAGAGGCAGGAGGTCCTTGACAGAATTGGCAGATGCTTAATTCTGGATGAGAGGTCCTCCTCCTGTTGTTTTTGTTGGATTCCCAGGTGATGAATGGCTTGAGGTTCTCAGTATCATCGTTTATTCTCCTTCTCCGGTTCGAGAGCTCGTTGGCCGGCGGGGATGTTGTACCTCTTCAGGATGGCCTGAAGAGTAAGTTTGAATTGTTTTCTGGCCTGCCCACCTGGAAATGACTTCCTGTGATGGAGCTTGGAGCAGAGTGCCAGTTTTGGAAGGGTGATGTCAGACCTGCCCATCAACCATTTTAGTCTAAAAATATTAGAAGGAAGTTGTTTACTGGTGAAGAGTTTGAATTATCGAACTTTTGGTCACCTATTGCTTTGCAATCGCTGACGAGACAGTTTAATTTTTTTTCTATCATTCCAGTGTATCAATTTACTATCAGGAGGCAATTTCTTTAATCAAATTTCTAACTCTGATCTACTTTTTACATCTGTTGCAAAAAGAATTGAAAGCTATCGATTATCTCCTTGCAAGCAGTTTGGTCTGGATCAAATAACATTTTGGCCTTGTAGTTATGCATTGAGTTGTAATGCTCTGACAGCATTGGAGATTTTACTCATGTAACTGCAGCAATTTAAAAAAACACACTCTTTCGAGTGAAAAACAGTACAGCAAGGCATGAACCCTTCAGCTCAGAATGTTGTGCTGACCGATGTAAACATACCCACATCAATCAAAATCTTCCTTCCCTCACCGTCCTTTCAAAGTATATGGGGGTTGCAGGGGGTTGTCGATTGATTGATGTATTTTGGTGGGGGAGTTCCTGCTTAAGGAAAGGCCTGTGACTGTGCTGTATGTACAAATTTAAAATAGAGGAAGAAACCCTCCATCTTTTGTTACATATATGTGCCTGTCTCAGATTCTTTTAAATGTTCCTGTTATAGTAGCCTCATGATCCCCAGCAATGCATTCCAGGCACCCACCACTCTCCTTATTAAAAATCTATCCGTAACATCGTCATAAAACTTTCCTTCACTGATCTTAAACAGATGTTCTCTGGTATTGGCCATTGCTGCTCAGGGAGAAAGGTGCTGACTGTCATAATCTCATCTTTTCTTTGGCTTGGCTTCGCGGACGAAGATTTATGGAGGGGGTAAAAAGTCCACGTCAGCTGCAGGCTCGTTTGTGGCTGACCAGTCCGATGCGGGACAGGCAGACACGATTGCAGCGGTTGCAAGGGAAAATTGGTTGGTTGGGGTTGGGTGTTGGGTTTTTCCTCCTTTGCCTTTTGTCAGTGAGGTGGGCTCTGCGGTCTTCTTCAAAGGAGGCTGCTGCCCGCCAAACTGTGAGGCGCCAAGATGCACGGTTTGAGGCGTTATCAGCCCACTGGCGGTGGTCAATGTGGCAGGCACCAAGAGATTTCTTTAGGCAGTCCTTGTACCTTTTCTTTGGTGCACCTCTGTCACGGTGGCCAGTGGAGAGCTCGCCATATAATACGATCTTGGGAAGGCGATGGTCCTCCATTCTGGAGACGTGACCCATCCAGCGCAGCTGGATCTTCAGCAGCGTGGACTCGATGCTGTCGACCTCTGCCATCTCGAGTACCTCGACGTTAGGGGTGTGAGCGCTCCAATGGATGTTGAGGATGGAGCGGAGACAACGCTGGTGGAAGCGTTCTAGGAGCCGTAGGTGGTGCCGGTAGAGGACCCATGATTCGGAGCCGAACAGGAGTGTGGGTATGACAACGGCTCTGTATACGCTTATCTTTGTGAGGTTTTTCAGTTGGTTGTTTTTCCAGACTTTTTTGTGTAGTCTTCCAAAGGCGCTATTTGCCTTGGCGAGTCTGTTGTCTATCTCATTGTCGATCCTTGCATCTGATGAAATGGTGCAGCCGAGATAGGTAAACTGGTCTCATACACCTCTATTAAATCACCACTCGTCCTTAGTCGCACCAAAGCGAAAAGCCCAAGTTCAGTCAACCTCACTTCATCAACACGTTTCTCAATCCAGGCAACATTCTGGTAAATCTCCTCTGCATCACCTCTAAACCAGTGACATTGTTTCTGTCATGAAACAACCAGAACTAAATGCCGTACTCCAGGTGTGGTCTAACCAGTTTGGTAGAGCTGCCATAGCTCTTGAGCTCCGATCCCTGACAGATGAAAGCCTGCACACCATACCTCCTCACCACCCCATCAATCTGCATGGAAACCTTAAGGGATCTCAATGGACCTGGACCACAAGTTCCAGCTGTCCCTTCACACTGCTAGGAATCATGCCATAAACCACATAATCTGTTCAATCGTCCACTACCATCTCCATCTGCCACTTTACCCCCCCCCCCACCCAACTCTGCATCCTGTCCCCATCCTTCTATACTCTCCGCAAGCCTCCAACGTTTGTGTCATCCGCCAACTTCGTGACTCACCCGTTCACCCCTTGGAAATATGGCCTACGAGCCTGCGCCATCCAAATACACCCAAGTGTATAAATCTTTTTTTTACAAAGTCATTCATAAAATTCACAAAGATCAGGGGACCCAGCAAAGATCCCTGTAGACATGACTGGTCACTGACCTCCAGGCAAAATATGCTCCTTCTACTACCGCCCTCTGCCTTCTGCAGGCAAGGTGATTCTGAATCCACACAACAAAGTGAATTTCTGCATGAGCCTACAATGTGGATGCGAGGGTTATGTAAAACCCAGATCCAATACATCCACTACTCTACCTTCGTTAATTTATTTTGCCACTTCCTCAAAAACTCGATGAGGCTCATGAGGCATGACTTTCCCCTTGCAAAGCCATGGTGCCTATCCCTAGTAAGGTTATGCTTCTCCAAATGCCTGTAAATCCTGCCCCTTAGAATATTTTCCGATAGTTACCCCATTACTGATGAAAGGCTCTCTGGTCTACAATTTCCCAGGATTCTTCCCATTGCCTTTCTTGAAGAAGAGAACCATATTTCCCATCCTCCAATGGCCAGGGAAGATGCAAAGATCATCATCAATATTTTAGTAATATCTTCCCTCACATCCTGTTGCAATCAGGGGTATATCAGATCCAGTCCCAGGGACGTCTCTATCCTAATGATTTTGAGAAGCTCCAACACTTTCTTAACCACTTCAACACATTTGCCTGTTCAATGCAGGCCTCACATTTTTCAAGTTAAATACTATTCTCTGCTACCAGGCACATGCCCCCTTCCTTTTATTCCTGAGTGGTCCTACCCTCACTCAAGTGATCCTCCTCTTCTTCATGTACGTGTGGAACGGCTTGGGGTTTTCCTTAATCCTGCCTGCCAATGCCTTCTCATTCCCCCTTCTAGCTCTGCTAAGTCTCTTCTTAAATTCCTTCCTGGCTACATTTTAAATCTCATGGCCCCTGCCTAATTTTGCTTCCTAAACCTTAACTTTCCTGCAATGGTCAATATAACATAGGCATATCGTTCATTTAACACATAATTACCCCGTTGAAGGGATGTGCAATTTCCCATTCAGGCCATTGGCATGTGTTTTGAAAATTATCTGGAATATTTTTACTCACGCAAGAAAATACCTCTGCTAGTTGTTTCCAATTTTCCAAAAACTTGAGAATTCTATTGGTGAAGTCTGTCTGAAACAGTTAAGATTTGGAAGTGTTGTCATTTGTCTTCATTAGTTTGCTCCCTCAAGTACTGCACAGAGTCAGTACTGTTGGTCTTATCGAATGGACCTTGAAGTGAACTGTTGGAAGTGGTCTGCATATGTGACTGTCTGGGCACGCCCATTGGCTGATTGTATCTGCGGCCCTCTCCACTTCAGGACAGTCGACCAGCATGGACGTGACTCCATTCTATTGTGAATAAAAGCCTGTCAGTTTCGCATAACGTAAGTCTTTTGGAGTTATTGATAGCGCATCATTGGAAATATGAGTTTTACCATGATAGGAGAATTATTCAGAAGCAAAACTAATGTGGACAGTGCAAACACAAATCCTTCCCATTTGTGTTATCGTCAGACTGCATTTCATGCATATCCTGTGAAAATCCATTTTGCCAAAATTTTCGAATTTTCACTCATTCCTCTCAAATTATAGTACATAGATTATCTTTATTGACCAGAGGCGAAGTGCTCATTACATCACAATTTGCAGAAAAAATGAAAACCTGCTTATGCCCTGGAAATCTTATGGAGCCATCGACCGAATAATGTCATAAATCACAGAAACTGGTGCTTAAGGCAACTGTGCTGATGTTGTACCTATCAATACTGATCCTATTTCCAATACTTTTACACCTTGGTGCTTGTGAAATGCTGTGAGAACACTCATTTTCTCAGCCTGTGTGTTCCAGATTCACTTTTTCATCATTTTCCCTCCAGACCTCTCAGCCCTTAATGTAAACTTATGCTGTTTAATTTTAGATACAGTAAAACCTCCAGCATCCACCATGTCTGGGGATTGGTAGACTCTGGAAAAGTAAATTTGCCGGATGCTTGAGATTGAGTGTGACGTGATTGCCGATCTGACTGCAAGGGGGCGGCAACTTTAAATTTTCAGGATTTGTAACCTATTTATTTTCTATGATACTTCTGCCAGTTGCTTGAGGCTGCTGGTTGTTTGAATTCTGGATAGCGGGGAATTAACTGTCTTTCTATTGTGGGGATAAACCTCCTGCATCAATCCTATGTACGCCCTTGCAGTTTTGTACGCCTTAATCAGGTGTCTGCTCTGATGCAAGAAAATCAAACCCAGCCAGTTCAGCAGCCATTCTGTTTCAGAGACCTTTCGTCCAACCATGTCCATTTGTCTTTAGTTAACCATCTAAATGAAACAAGAAACAAACATTGTTATCCACAAGTAAATGCTATGTAGAAATGTTTCAAGAGGTGAGGTTGACAGTGGCCTGCATGTTTTCAGAAAATAAACTTAAAGAATAATAATTTCACTGAACCTAAGATAATTGACACTGCCCAGTATATCACAGACAAAATTCTCCCCACCATCAAGAACAACTACATACAAGGCATGCTGCTGTTGAAGAGCAGGATCAGAATCACAAGAACCTGAATCAGAATTTATGTCATGAACACATCACAAAATTCATTGTTTTGCAGCATCAGGAGTGAAAATATTCCTATAAACCACCTTACAAAATAATTTTTTAAAAGTGCAAGGGTAAGTTTAAGGCAGTGTCTGTGGTTCATTGCTCATTCAGGAATCTGATGGCAGATTGACCTTGTGCTGCTGAGTGCTTGTCTTCAGGCACCTGCACCTTTTCCCCTGATGGTAGCAGAGTAAAGAGGACACGGCCTGGGTGGTGGGGGTCCTTGAGGATTGAGGCTGCTTTTTTAAGACACCGCCTCATGTAGATGTAGTCTGGTGCCTGTGATGTCGTCGGCCGAGTTAACAACCCTCTGGAGTTTATTCTTGTTCAGAGCATTGGCACCTCCATACCAGGCAGTGGCCCAACCCACCAGAATGCTCTCCGTGGTACACATGAGTCTTCGGTGACGTACCAAATTTCCTCAAACACCTCACAAAGTACAGCCGCTGGGGAGCCTTCTTCATGATTGCATCGACGTGGAGGCACTAGGCCAGATCTTTGGAGATGTTGACACCCAGAAATTTGAAGCTCCTCTACTGAGCCCTCGATGAGGACTGGGTCATGTTCTCCTGATTTCCTCCTGAATTCCACAATCACCTTCTTGGGTTTTGCAAACGTTGAGTGCAAAGTTGTTGGTGTGACACCACTCAACGAGCTGTCCGATCTCCATCCTGTACACTTCCTCATTGCTGTTCGTGATTTTGCCGACAGCCGAGGTGTCATCAGCAAACTTGGAGATAGCATTGGAATTGTGCCTGGCCACACGGTCTTGGGTGTATAATGAGTAGAGCAGTGGGCTAAGCTCACATCACAGATCCACACCAACATGATCTATTCAGCGAAGAGGTAGAGATGCCACACCACTCACACCATCAGGTTCAGGAGCTGTTGCTAACCCTGCACCATCAGTCTTGATCAGGGACTCGTTTAAGGACACTTACTTTGTACATTATTTATGAATGAATTTTTCTTCTGTATTGGCACAGTCAGTTTGTTTACCTTTTTTCTTTTTTTATACTTCTCTCTTTTATATACATATCTTTTTCTTGAGTACAATTTACTCTATCAATAAGTAGAAATTCTGCCTGGCCTGCAGGAGAAAGAATCTCAGGGTTGTATGTGATGTCATGTACTGTACTCTGACAACAAATTTGAACTTGAACTTTCTACTTCCACAGTTCATTTGCTGTTTTTCGATAAAACAAGTTTCTCCTCAATAAAAATAAAATTACAAGAGATAAAAAAAAATCAAATGGACTTTTTCTAAAATGCACTATTCGATTTGTTTTTTTTTTAACATCATTGAGACCCTCCCCAAACCGGACTGGAGATTCAAGAGATTGCAGGTTCTGGAACGTGAAGCAAAGGCAATCTGCTGGAGGAATTCAGTGGATTGAGCTGCATCAGTGAGAGAAAAAGAATTAGAATCAAATGTACAGCCACAGCTCCCATGACTACAACTTTGTGTCTGCCCTTTTTGTTGGCGACATGGACCAGTCCCGATCCAAACCAACTTTGGTACCGCCTCCCAACTCTTCCTGCTTTGCATTGACGACGGTCGAGTGATATATATTTGGTCTTTCAAAAGGCATTTGAAGCAGTCCCACTTGAGGTTATTGAGAAAAATTAGAAGATGGGATATGGGAGGTGAAGTATTGATGTGGGTGGAAAATGGTTGGCAGACAGGAAGCAGAAGAAGGCGGAAATTAAGTGGTTCATTTTCAATTGGGTAACCAGGTTCTCGGGGAGTACCGCAAGGCTCAATGCTGGGACCCAGCTACTTACAATGCATATTACTTATCGAGATGAAGGAATTATATGTGATTGAGAATGAAACGAAGTATGAGTTACATTTCAACAGCAGTGGAACTCGGACCATGAGTCTGTTAAAGCACGGAGTGTTTTCGAGAACACAATGTAGGGGCTGGTATGAGATTGTCTAATTCAGTGGTTCTCAACCTTTTTTTTCCACTCACATCCCACTTTAAGTAATCTCTATGCCATCAGTGCTCTGTGATTAGTAAGAGATTGCTTAAGGCAGTATATGGGTGGGAAGCGAAGGTTGAGAATAACTGCTCTAGACCCAACTGTTACTGAAATATTGCACTTGAGAAAAATTGTCATTGGCCCATTTCCTTTAGAGTTATGAAACCGTGCACATAACAAGTCAATGAGGTACAATTAAAACAGTGGTTTTCAAACTTTTCCTTTCAACCTACATACCACCTTTAGCAATCCCTTACTAATCACAGAGCGCCTATGGCATTGGGATTGCTTAAGAAAAAGGTTGAGAACCACTGGGCAAATTTATTGTTGCCAATAAAAGGAAAGGAAGCTCAATTGGAGTGACCTCTGAAGAGTAGCTAGTGTGTGAGTGCAGCTCCGAAGCTGTGGCTCGAGTGATATATACATACACATACATATCACTCTGACAATCCCTTGTGTGTTTGTATACATAAATATGGGAAAAATTATATATATATATACATACACATATATTTTGAATGTTGAAAGGTGTAGACAGAGTAGATGTTGAACAGTTGTTTCCCATGGTGGGAGATCTATGACAAGAGGAATATCGCATGACATCGAAACCTTGGCAAATTTCAACAGAGGTGTGGTTGAAAGTGTGCTAACTGGCTGCATTGTGGTCAGGTATAGGGACACTAATACCTCCCAAATGTATAGCTCTCCAAAAGGTAGTGGACACAACCCAAGACATCACAGGCCAACACCTTCACACCCATAGAGAACAGCTGCAGGGAACGCTGCCATTGGGCCGTAGGAGCAATTATCAAGGATCCATACCATCCAGCACACACTCTGTTCTCACTGCTGCCATCAAGAAAGAGGTAAAGGTGCCATAAGATTCGCACCACCAGGTTCAGGAACATCTGCTACCGCTCCACCATCAGACTCCTCAACAACAAACTCAATCAGGGACTCATTTAAGGACTCTTAGTTTTGAACTTCGTTTTCTTCGCCTCTCTGAATTGCACAGCCAGTTGTTTACATGTGCACATTGTGTACAGTTTCGTTTTGCTCTATGAGTAAGTGGTGATTCTGCCTGTACCCCAGGAAAAAGAATCTCAGGATTGTATGTGACATCATGTATGAACTTTGACAATAAATCTGAAGAAGGTAGGGAGCTGGAGGAAGGGAGACCTAGGACAAATTGGATAAGTTAATATTGATGACATCTGGTTGTAGGCTGCTGAGATGGAATAGAAGGTGTTCTTCCTCCAATAGTGATAAGGGACTAGGTGGACAGATTAACTGATAGGAACATGATTTTGTTTTTAAAATTTTGGTATCAGATTGGACAACAAGGTAGCTTCCAATCATATACCCAACACCAGGAGTTTTCAAACTTTTTCCTTCTACTCACATCCCACCTTCAGTAATCCCTATACCATAGGCGCTCTGTGATTAGTAAAAGGGATAGCTGAAGGTGGGATGTGGGTGGGAAGGGAAGGTTGAGAACCACTGCTCTAGACCCAATTGTTGCTGAATTATTTTGCTTGGGAAAAATTGCCATTGGCCCATTTCCTTTAGAGTTATGAAACCGTGCACATCACGAGTCAATTAGGGATGGTTAAAACAGTGGTTTTCAAACTTCCTTTCCACCCACATCCCACCTTAAGCAATCCCTTACTAATCACAGAGCACCCTATGGCGTAGGGAATACTTAAAGTGGAATGTGAGTGGAAATGCCCTAAACCATGACTAAACAGCTCCTGTCTCTACTCACCTCGAGCTAAAACTCGCATCCACCCTCTCATCACCCCTCTGCCATTGCACATTCCGATGTCCAATAGTGGCCTCTTTGCATGACATTAGTGTTGAATGTAATCGAACTAGGAATGACAGCAGCTGCAGTTCAATGGCTTTTCCTCCATAAGAGTAAGCAAATGGAGGGAATTGTTTGTTGTGCTATTTCTAAACAGCACCAGTGATACTGATGAAAATTCCATTTAAATTTCTCAAATACTTTGTGACAAAGATAAACACAGATCCTTGTTAAAAGAAAACAATAGTTTATCTTCGAAATAGACTGTGGTGGCCAGCTGCATTGTTTACTTCTCCTTTGTGTTCTTTGTTCAGTTGTTTGCCAACCAAAGTTCTTGTACTGTTTAAAAGATTAAATTTACCTTGAGATAAAATTGCCTTGTGCAGATTTTTCATCCATTTTCCCTCATATATTACCTTTTGAAAACTGTGCTCAAAAAAAAAGCAAAACCCTTGAACTCACCTTCAGTTGAATTCCAATGTTCATCGTTAGCTCTGAGGCACCTGCTTGTCAACAAATAAATGATTAAATCCCATTATTTGTCCTGGTCGAAGGAACATAGAAATGATCAATGATCATGCAAGAGTGTATTTCTTTTAAATGCTCCTTAGTCCCATGTTTCAGTGTTGGCTTTGACGATGACAGTACTGGAAATAACACATTGACCACATTCATAATTTAAAACGCATCCTTTCCTGAAGAGCTGACTCGCAGACAGTAAATTAATGGACAAGCTAATAAAGGCAAGCTCCCTCACTGTTCTCAACTGAGATGAAATCATTCTCTGGGCCCCTTACATACACCAGCTGCGCCACACGTGTGGCTGAAACCATTTTGTTAGTGTGAATACATTCTGGTGCACAAATGTAAGACGGTCACAGTATAAAACACATTAAATAAGTGGTTTGACGATTGGATCCAGCCTCAGAGAACCAAAATCAAAATCTTTCCTTAGTAACTACAGTAATGAAAATTATTAGAAGATCTGGTCCAAAGCTCGACTAAATATTTTATTCCAAAAATAGGGACTTCAATCACATTCTTATGCTTTTATGTATCAGTTCATCGAGCTGAATTCAAGCATCTGAGTCTAATTTTGTCTCAGTTGTTTGAGTATTTGAGTGATAACTTAATTGGTATGGAATAACTATGATTGTCCAAAATCGGATTCCCCAAATTCCTCAGTTATCCAAACATTTTGTAAAATCTCGAATAAATGAGAATATCTGAAACAAATGAGAAATCCTCATTTATCCAAAATTTTTTTCGGAGCCAAACTGACCGTGGACATCGGGCTGCCTGGCGGCGGACCTTGGGCTCCCGGACAGGAGCGGGACCCTCAGGCTTCCAGCACGAGTGGGGCCTCGGTGGGGAGGTGTTGGTGATCAGCAGTGACCAAGATTTGTTTGGTAAGAATAAACATTATTTTAATGCTTAAAAAGCCTTTCCTTGTTGTTTGTTGCTGTTTAAACACAATTATAGGTGATTTTCATTTGATACTTGACTGTTTTAAATAATGACCTCTGACTTAGGTCCAGTCCTGACCATTTTGGATAATTGGAGTTGTACTGTATATTTTGTGCAGATCATTTTTTGCTTTTCAGCTGTACTGCAGTTTAAATATTCTGCTAACTATTTTCACTGAGGTTCCAAATTTATATAAAATATCAAATTTTTGTTGGCCATCTGTAACATTGGCTGGAGTTTGCAGCCCTACAAATTATATTGTGTAATTTCACCTTTGCATTGGAAGAGCTGAGGGAAGGTTTGTCACTGTCTGTTCCAGATTCGATACATCTGCAAAGACATGCAAAGGAGAACCATGCTGACAGCTGGAGAGAAAACAGCTTTTTGAAGCAGCTCTTGTGGCCAGCCATGTTGTGAATTTCAGAACAAAGCCTGCTCTGTGAATGACTGTACCATTTTAGTGGATTGACCTGTGCCAGGAGGGTCTATTGGGAAGCAAAGTGCTTCATTTTGAGTCTGACTGTTATGTCTCTGTTATTTGGGAAGGTTCTTAAATAACTTAGAGATGCAAGATTCGAATAAGAAAAGAGACTTTACTTACTGATGCCTTCCACTATCTCAGGAAACTGCACAAGCACACTCATATAATACAAATGCTATTATGTCTCTTTCTTACTTGGGTGGCTTCTTAAATAATTTAGAGATGCACATTTCAAATACAGAAGAGATTTTACTTATTGATGTCTTCCATCATCTCAGGAAGCTGTTCACACACTCATTATACATATTCATACGCCCCACAGTGATGGACTACAGTTACTACAGTGAGAAGGGTATGTTCTTCTTCTTTGGCTTGGCTTCGCGGACGAAGATTTATGGAGGGGGTAAAAAGTCCACGTCAGCTGCAGGCTCGTTTGTGGCTGACAAGTCCGATGCGGGACAGGCAGACACGATTGCAGCGGTTGCAAGGGAAAATTGGTTGGTTGGGGTTGGGTGTTGGGTTTTTCCTCCTTTGCCTTTTGTCAGTGAGGTGGGCTCTGCGGTCTTCTTCAAAGGAGGTTGCTGCCCGCCAAACTGTGAGGCGCCAAGATGCACGGTTTGAGGCGTTATCAGCCCACTGGCGGTGGTCAATGTGGCAGGCACCAAGAGATTTCTTTAGGCAGTCCTTGTACCTTTTCTTTGGTGCACCTCTGTCACGGTGGCCAGTGGAGAGCTCGCCATATAACACGATCTTGGGAAGGCGATGGTCCTCCATTCTGGAGACGTGACCCATCCAGCGCAGCTGGATCTTCAGCAGCGTGGACTCGATGCTGTCGACCTCTGCCATCTCGAGTACTTCGACGTTAGGGGTGTAAGCGCTCCAATGGATGTTGAGGATGGAGCGGAGACAACGCTGGTGGAAGCGTTCTAGGAGCCGTAGGTGGTGCCAGTAGAGGACCCATGATTCGGAGCCGAACAGGAGTGTGGGTATGACAACGGCTCTGTATACGCTTATCTTTGTGAGGTTTTTCAGTTGGTTGTTTTTCCAGACTCTTTTGTGTAGTCTTCCAAAGGCGCTATTTGCCTTGGCGAGTCTGTTGTCTATCTCATTGTCGATCCTTGCATCTGATGAAATGGTGCAGCCGAGATAGGTAAACTGGTTGACCGTTTTGGGTTTTGTGTGCCCGATGGAGATGTGGGGGGGCTGGTAGTCATGGTGGGGAGCTGGCTGATGGAGGACCTCAGTTTTCTTCAGGCTGACTTCCAGGCCAAACATTTTGGCAGTTTCCGCAAAGCAGGACGTCAAGCGCTGAAGAGCTGGCTCTGAATGGGCAACTAAAGCGGCATCATCTGCAAAGAGTAGTTCACGGACAAGTTTCTCTTGTGTCTTGGTGTGAGCTTGCAGGCGCCTCAGATTGAAGAGACTGCCATCCGTGCGGTACCGGATGTAAACAGCGTCTTCATTGTTGGGGTCTTTCATGGCTTGGTTCAGCATCATGCTGAAGAAGATTGAAAAGAGGGTTGGTGCGAGAACACAGCCTTGCTTCACGCCATTGTTAATGGAGAAGGGTTCAGAGAGCTCATTTCTGTATCTGACCCGACCTTGTTGGTTTTCGTGCAGTTGGATAATCATGTTGAGGAACTTTGGGGGACATCCGATGCGCTCTAGTATTTGCCAAAGCCCTTTCCTGCTCTGCATGCCAAACTGCATGAGTTTTTCAAGCTTTGTTGGGACCAAGGTAAACTGCCTCAGGATCTTCGTGATGCCACCATCATCACCCTGTACAAAAACAAAGGCGAGAAATCAGACTGCTCAAACTACAGGGGAATCACGTTGCTCTCCATTGCAGGCAAAATCTTCGCTAGGATTCTACTAAATAGAATAATACCTAGTGTCGCCGAGAATATTCTCCCAGAATCACAGTGCGGCTTTCGCGCAAACAGAGGAACCACTGACATGGTCTTTGCCCTCAGACAGCTCCAAGAAAAGTGCAGAGAACAAAACAAAGGACTCTACATCACCTTTGTTGACCTCACCAAAGCCTTCGACACCGTGGTATGTTCTTGCATGGTTACAAAATAGTTCACATTATCCTGACTATATAACATCCCTCCTTCTCAAGATAAAGAAAAATTTAGTTGTCTTTATCACTTTCTTTCCAGTGCAGCTTAAGTAACTGAACTTGTAAAGTAATTTATTTACAAAACTATTTTTTAAATAGTTCTTATCGATATCACACTGGTGGCAGTATGTTCCTTCGCTATCTTGTGGACTTGGATGTGACAGTTGGGCTCTGTGTTGCTGGTACACCTGTAGGTGATGTAGCTTGTTGTGCTTTACCTGACAACTGGTGTGTTGATGTTTCAGGATTAGTGGTTCTGGTCTCTTCAATCGATACCTCACGTGATCTTAGTGTTGCAGGCTTTGCTGGTATTAAAGCTTTCTGCTTTGTCCCACCTTGTGTCGGCTGGATGTGAATTCTATCCCTCCTCAGCTGATTGCCAGAGTCTGTGCCTCGACAATTTATGATCTTGGTGTCTCAGCTTCTCTGATGACCTTTCCTGGGGTCCATGTTTTCAACACCGGCTCTTGAATATGTAAATGCTGACCTCTGAAGAGTTCTGGCAATGTTTGTACATGTTTGTTATAATTCTGGCATCCTTTCTCTTGGGTGTCAGCCAGTCTTCTTCTGGCTTCCTCCTGGTCATTCTGGAGGGTGTATTTTGCTTGGCAGAGTGGTTTTATATCTCCTGCCATTTAGACATTCTGCCAGGGGTCTTCATGTCAGCCCTTAAAGGTGTTGCTGATAACGATAGAAGAGCTAGGTCTGGGTCTTCTTTTGTTTTGCGACACTTAACTGTGCGTTTCACAGTTTGTACTTGTATTTCAATGAATCCATGACCTTTGGGGTAGTATGGGAATGATATATTGATGACAAACCCATACTCTGCAGCCAGCTTTCCGAATTCTTGTGATGTGAACTGTGTTTCATTGTCACATATTACTTGCTCGGGTATTCCTTGTTCAGCAAGGAGCGCTCTCATTTCTGAGGTGATAGTTGACGCTCTCAGATCTTTCACCCTTTTGACGAATGGAAACTGGCAGCTATCCAGACCTGGAATTGCTGGTCTGTCTGCATCTACCATGTAGAACTCACAGAGGATGTTCTTTCCCTTCTGGTAGCCATTGATCTTAGCTCTCCCTAGCCATTAAATAAGTCAAGGCCTCACTCCCCTGTCCAGAGAAGTTTATAACTGACCTTCTCCTCTGTGGTTGCATTTTTAAAATATCTTTGGAATGCTAAAACTTCTGCTGAATCTTTAGCCTCCCAGTCCAGGTCTGGATAGCTGCCAGGAGTTGCAATTGATCTCTGTCAATTATGAGATCCAGACAAAGAAAACATCCAAAAGCATCAAAAGAGACACACCATTGGAGAACCGACCTCCAGTCACAAACAAGGCTGAGCTCATGAGCATGTACCTGGAATGCTTTGGAGACTTTGAATATCCCATCGCCCTAGATCCAAACTGCAAACCAGTCATCCCTGCTCCAAGGAAAGGTCCACTAGAGATTAAGAAGAAGCTGGAGCAAGAACTGAAGGACATGGAAAGGATACAGGTCATCGCCAAAGTGCTGTTGCTCCAGCCACTTTTTTCAGTAATGTTTTTTCTCTTCTTCTCCTTCATATTTCAGTGACTTACAATCAATTGTATGGCTTTCTTCTTGTTCTCTTATACCGCTGCCACATGTCTCTGTGTTACTTGGGAGACTTTATAAATAACTTACAGATGCAAGATTCAAATAACAAAAGAGACTTCACTGACTGATGCCTTCCACCATCTGAGGAAACTATTCACACACGTTCATTTACATATACATACGCCTCACAGTGGTGCACTACAGTTACTACAGTGAGAAGGGTGTATTCTTACATGGTTACAAAATACTTCACATTATCCTGACTCTATAACAGTGACTAACAGTGAAGGCCACTTGGAGAGACCAGTGTCAGGGACCTTGAAGCTTCGTGGAGGCCACCCAGTTTGAGTTTTGCATACAAAAGGACAAGGATTGTGATGACCAGAGCTCATGTGGATGGACATTTCTTCAAAGGCAACACAAGAAGAACTTGTGAGACTGTAGCAGCCACAACTCCAGTCGCCCCATCAGTTCATCATTAATTCTGGGCATCAAATTTCAAAGGCCTACACTTCAACACTGAATTGCAATGGTTTGGGTATCTCACACACACACACACACACACACACACACACACACACACACACACACACACACACACACACACACACGGACACTCGTGCATAGCTGGGGTTATATTTAGTGTTAAGGATAGTTTAAAAGTTAAAACTATATTTTAAAACTTAGAAATAAAATTAGTGTTTTTAAATTAAACACTGGTTCATTGTCTGTGGCTGTTCATTACACATGGTTTGTAACACCCTGCTTATTGTCTCTCATTGAACTTAGTAAAAACACACTAAAATACTCGAGGAACTTGGACAGTCTTGCAGCGTCCATAGGAGACAAAGATATATTGCTGATGTTTCAGGCCTGAACTTTTCTTCAAGGAATAAGCAAAGATTAAGCAAAAACAAAACCCATGAAATCTCAGAATAAAGGCAGTGCTGGGAGAGGAGTCCAACAAAAGGTGTTAATTGGATATGATGAGGGGAGAGGCAAGAATTGATTTTGTCTGTGTGAAAGGAGACAGCGAAAAGGGAGCGAGACAGAGCTGTGAGAAGGCAATGGGGGGAAGAAGTGGGGAGGGGAGGTGGTTAACAAACGCCAGAGAAGTCGATATTTATGTCATGCATCTGGAGGGTGCCCAGTAGGTAGATGAGGTGTTGTTCCTCCGACTGGGCACCCTCCAGCCGGATGGCATTAATATCGACTTCTCTGGCTTTCATTAAACACTCCCATAAACTTCTCAAATGCCTTGGGATTTTCCTTAATCTTTTTACCCAGTGATACTTCCTCTTTTCCTTGCTAATTTCGTTTTAGTTTCTCCCTGCACATTCTATCATCCTGAAGGGCTTCCTCTATTTTCAGTTATGGATTTCCTTTTTTTTTCAGTATTTCCTGCACTTGCCTCCTGACGTTTCACCTTTACAAGGACAAATTTGGCCTTGAACTCACACTATTTCACCAGTCACCCACAGACATTTCATAGCTTGACTGACTTTGTTCTTGGAACTTAGCTCCACTCCTGCGTCTTCTTGTCGGACTACATACTACCGTGAAACCTTGTCTCTGGAAATCCCAGTTTATGATGAGCAAGTTAAAATATATCCCTCTAATCCCATTTGATGAATCATCTATTACCACAAGACTGAGGTTGTGAAACCGATAGGCTTTTATCGGCTCTAGACTAGAGCAGCAGCCAGCTTCATCGAGTGATCCTGGCAGGAAGAGTAGGGAGCACGCAAAGGGGTAATGGGTAGGATCGGTCTCGGGAGGCATGTATAGTTGCCAATCACGGTATAACAGTGGTTTACCACACCATTGTCCTTGCACTCTCGGATTTCCCTACATCTCTGCTCCCTACTCCTGCCTGTTGGAAGGCTTGTGATGTATCTCCATCGAAGTAATGGCCCCTTCTTTATTTCTGAAATGTACCCATATGGCCTAATTTGAAGTGCTTTCCACAGCATGCAGTGAATCAATACTGTGATGCCTCCACCTCTTCCTCCCTCCCCTCCCCTATTGTTACGGGACCTTCTGTACCCTGGAACACTGTGCCGTCATTCTTTTAACCACATCTCAGTGATCACTGATCAAAGCTCTGATTTCTTTAGCATCGCCATGTGCTTTTTTAAAATTGTATTCTGTTTTGCTTTTTTATTGTATTTCATGTACCTTGCCTTCCAATGCCAATGTCTGCTCTCTCGATTGCACTGACAACTTTTATTCTATAGTTGACTGCACCTATTCTTTGCTTCAGACACCTGCCAGATTTGTTTACTTGCTCCCCAACAGCATGAGTAAACCTCCCTACAAGGATGTTTGTCCTGACCTGGTTTAGTGAAACTCTCCTACATACACCATTTCCACATTCCTAGAAATTGGTAAAATGATCCCAAATCTAAAACCCTCTGTCCTGCACCATGCATTCAGAATCAGAATTTATTGTCATGAACAAGTCATGAAACTCGGTGTCTCGAGACAGCATCACAGAGCAAACATTCATATTATAACCACCTTATGACATTATTATTTAAAAAAGTAACAATAATAAAAAGTAAGGCCGAGTCTTTGGTTCATTGATTATTCAGTGATCTGAAGGCAGCGGGGAAGAAGCTGTCCTTGTGCCGCTGAGTGTTCGTCTTTAGGTTCCTGTACCTTTTCCCCGATGGTAGCAGAATGAAGAGGGCACAGCCTGAAGATGCTTTTTTAAGACACCACCTCATGTAGATGTCCCCGCTGGAGTGAAGTCTGGTGCCTATGATGTTGCAGGCTGAGTTAACAACCCTCTGGACATTATTCTTGTCCTGAGAGTTGGCGCCTCCATACCAGGTAGTGATGCAACCGGCCAGAATGCTCTCCACAGTACACCTGTAGAGATTTTCGAGAGTCTTTGGTGACATACCGAACCACCTCAGACACCTCACAAAGTATAGCCGCTGGCGAGCCTTCTTTGTGATTGCATCGACATAGAGGCTCCAGGATGGATCCTCGGGACAGATGTTGTCATATGACCTAGTCTCCAATTTCTATATTCACTAACATGTGGCCCCAGAACTAATCCAGTGGCTACAACTTTGGAGTCCTGCAGCTTAAACTGAATGAATTCTCCAGTTTCTTCCTGCAGGATCTCATCCTTCTTTTCAGTGGTGTCATTAAAGTCATTGTGGACCTGAACTTCTGGCTGTTTTGCTGTCCACCTTTTCAAATATCTTAGACAACTTCCAAGTGCTTATCTGAAAAAAAATGCAAGTGCTGGATTAACTAAGTTAATGGCAGTGATTGGGATATTAAACCCACCAACAATTGACAATTGCAACAATTTTCTATCAAACCCCATTCCCTTTACCGTACATAAAGGTTGATCAGACTTATTCTCTGTTCCACTGTAAATAAAAACAGATTCTTCAGGACAGTAATTCCCTTCACATTGTCTCTGTTCACTACGTGTGTGCCAGAAGATATCGTGCAGCATGGAAACAGGCTTTTGGGGCCAACTTGTCCATGCCAGCCAACTTGCCAACCTCACCCAGTCCCATTTGTCTGTCTTTTTTTCTTTGGCTTGGCTTCGCGGACGAAGATTTATGGAGGGGGTAAAAAAGTCCACGTCAGCTGCAGGCTCGTTTGTGGCTGACCAGTCCGATGCGGGACAGGCAGACACGATTGCAGCGGTTGCAAGGGAAAATTGGTTGGTTGGGGTTGGGTGTTGGGTTTTTCCTCCTTTGCCTTTTGTCAGTGAGGTGGGCTCTGCGGTCTTCTTCAAAGGAGGCTGCTGCCCGCCAAACTGTGAGGCGCCAAGATGCACGGTTTGAGGCGTTATCAGCCCACTGGCGGTGGTCAATGTGGCAGGCACCAAGAGATTTCCTTGTACCTTTTCTTTGGTGCACCTCTGTCACGGTGGCCAGTGGAGAGCTCGCCATATAATACGATCTTGGGAAGGCGATGGTCCTCCATTCTGGAGACGTGACCCATCCAGCGCAGCTGGATCTTCAGCAGCGTGGACTCGATGCTGTCGACCTCTGCCATCTCGAGTACCTCGACGTTAGGGGTGTGAGCGCTCCAATGGATGTTGAGGATGGAGCGGAGACAACGCTGGTGGAAGCGTTCTAGGAGCCGTAGGTGGTGCCGGTAGAGGACCCATGATTCGGAGCCGAACAGGAGTGTGGGTATGACAACGGCTCTGTATACGCTTATCTTTGTGAGGTTTTTCAGTTGGTTGTTTTTCCAGACTCTTTTGTGTAGTCTTCCAAAGGCGCTATTTGCCTTGGCGAGTCTGTTGTCTATCTCATTGTCGATCCTTGCATCTGATGAAATGGTGCAGCCGAGATAGGTAAACTGGTTGACCGTTTTGAGTTTTGTGTGCCCGATGGAGATGTGGGGGGGCTGGTAGTCATGGTGGGGAGCTGGCTGATGGAGGACCTCAGTTTTCTTCAGGCTGACTTCCAGGCCAAACATTTTGGCAGTTTCCGCAAAGCAGGACGTCAAGCGCTGAAGAGCTGGCTCTGAATGGGCAACTAAAGCGGCATCATCTGCAAAGAGTAGTTCACGGACAAGTTTCTCTTGTGTCTTGGTGTGAGCTTGCAGGCGCCTCAGATTGAAGAGACTGCCATCCGTGCGGTACCGGATGTAAACAGCGTCTTCATTGTTGGGGTCTTTCATGGCTTGGTTCAGCATCATGCTGAAGAAGATTGAAAAGAGGGTTGGTGCGAGAACACAGCCTTGCTTCACGCCATTGTTAATGGAGAAGGGTTCAGAGAGCTCATTGCTGTATCTGACCCGACCTTGTTGGTTTTCGTGCAGTTGGATAATCATGTTGAGGAACTTTGGGGGACATCCGATGCGCTCTAGTATTTGCCAAAGCCCTTTCCTGCTCACGGTGTCGAAGGCTTTGGTGAGGTCAACAAAGGTGATGTAGAGTCCTTTGTTTTGTTCTCTACACTTTTCTACCCATTTGTCTGTAATTAACCTCTATCCCTCCAAACCTCTCCTATCCATATACCTGTCAAAAATTGTTCCTCAGGGGCCCTTTAACTCTTTCTTCTCTCATCTTGGATCTCATTCTGTACTCCCTGCCCTAGGAGAAAGACTGCCACATCTTATCACTCTGCCTGAGAAGGTTCAAGGGTGTGATATCACACAGCTGCAGGCTGAAAGATAGTTTCTTCCACACAGCCAAGAGGCTCCTGAATGCAACCCACAACATTGCTCTCTTGCTGCCCTTGCTATGTGCTCATCATTCTTTTTCATTGTCACCCGATACTCTGGAAATATGTTCTTTCCATTATCTAGCTGTATAATCGTTGGTGCTGACCAAGTAGACTGCTTGCAGAAGAAACCTCAGTGTACTTGGGATTGATACTGATGCACCTTCAATAACTTCAAAGACTAGAGGTTGTTGAGAAACTGATAGGCTTTTATTCACAACAGAATGGATGCCCGTCCATGCCGGTCAACTCCGCTGGACTGAGGAGGGGGCTGTGGCACAGTCGCCTTTATTCAGTAGACAGTGGGAGAGGCCTCAGGCACCATCAGAAAGGGGCATGCCCTAGTACATATAAACAGTGGTTTACTAAAGATTCATTGTATAGTAATGGATTTTGATATAAATCTGTTTCATGTTCCTGAGAAAAGAATTGCCAAACAGGTAATGATCCTTTTACTTTCAAGGCGAGATGTTTTCATTGAAAATGTTGTATGTATTCGCAATTGAGCACTAAGTTTCCGCAGTGGAACTACAAAATAATATTAAACAAATAAGTGATGCTAAATTTTGTAAAAAGGGATTAAGTCAAGAAACAATGTACTAATATGAGACGGTCATCTTTAAGAAGGATTAGAAAATGACCACAATGCCTTTACAGCGCCAGTGATCAGGATCGGACCAGAATTTGAATCCGGCACAGTCTGTAAGGAGTTTGTACGTTCTCCCTGTGTCTGCGTGGGTTTTCCTCCGGTTTCCTCTGGTTTCCTCCCACCCTTCAAAACTGGGGTGTGGATCAATTGGGTGTAAATTGGGCAGCACGGATACATGGACCAAAATGGCCTGTTGCTGTGCAGTATGTCCTCATTTTTTTTAAATTAAATTTTTACATTTTTAAATTAATTTTATTTTAATTTATTATTTTTTTTAATTGATTGTACACCACGATTACAGGACCTTTCAGCCCTTGAGCCCATGCTACCCAAATGACCTACAACCCAGCTTTGAAGGCTGGGAGGAAACCAGAACACCCAGAGGAAACCTTTGCAGACACAGGGAGAACATACAAACTCCATAAAGACAGCACCGGATTTGAACTGGCACCGCGACTTCATTCCGCTAACCATTATGCTAACCATGCCCGCCACTAAAAAGTAAACTCATGGCAAATATCACACCTTAACCACTGTTGCATTACATTTTGAATACACAGGTATCTCACTCTGCTTGCAAGGTCCATTTTCAGGAACAGACGAGCAATAAATTAATGCCACAGACAGTGTAGCTACTCAGTGCTGGGAAGTAGGCTCACTACTGCATCCTGGTTGGCAGTGTAAGAGTGGGAATTTTTGGACACTGACAGCACCTGCTCTCTACGCTGACAGACTTCCTGGATCCTTCTGCCTCTCTCATTGTCTCCTGTTACATGTGATGAAAGCTGCTGTCTTTTCTTGGCTTCAGCCCAGCAATTTCCATATGCTAAGCTCAATCGCCCATGACTTTCATTGGGGGAGAGAGCAGCTTTCATGACATTCAAAGGCATACAATAAGTATGAGCTGCACAGTCTGAACAGATTGTCAACACAATTCCCAGCAGCGGCACATTCTCTGTGACAGCTAGATTGCAGTATGGAGTGCCAATATCTCAGTGGAATATGGCTACACTGCTCGGGTGGCCCACCCAACATTGCCCTCTGAAAGGTGCCTCTCTACATTGAGCCTTGGGGTAATTCGTTGATGCGTTTCACCAGAATTTACACCAGTACAGCAAAATGCTGCACTGGATGAAAATAGACAATGGCGCATTCTTCTGAATATTCGAACTGGAGGACTGGGTGTGCTATAACAAGTCAGTGTTGAGCAGAGCACCAGTGTACATTGAAATGAAATTATAGGAATCTTTGAGTGTGAATATGAAGATACATCCATTGGATTGTTGGAACTATATTCAGAACTTTTGCCAGCACAAAAAGTTAATCTAATCTCATCATTTTAACTGCAGCAAGATGTGTATTGTCAATTATTATAAAATTGTTTGTATTCCATGTGGCACGGAGTAATTTCAATTCAGTCAGTTAATGGTGTTCAGAGCATATCAGTTAAAAAAGCTACTGCTTTAATATTTTCAAATAATCGCTTTACCTCAGAAGTTATCAAAACTGATTGTGTCTGAACACTTGAGAACGGAGCTGGATCAGTTTTTATGACCATTTGCAAATAAATCATTGCGCATTCCACTACTTTATGTAGACATAGGGCGGGGAGGGTTCAGGTGAATTTAAGAATATCAGAACATCAGAAAGTAGGAAACGCTTTTGCCATGACTTCTAGAGCTCATCCTGCCCTTCAACACCTGACATTCAACATGACCACGGCTGACCTGCCCCAGACAATCTCCTCTCCTGAGCCAGTTTCCCAGATCTCTCAATTTTATAGCCTTTCAAAAAATGTATTCACTTCAACATTTTCCTGATCTGGCCACATCTATCTCAGGTGGAGAATTTCAGTGCGGGGGGGGGGTGGGGGGTGGAATGGTGTGAAAATAAAATGTTGACCAGATGTCTAACGCATGCCAGCTGGCTTAGCACACTGGCCATTTTGGTCCATGTATCCGTGCTGCCCAATTTATACCCAATTGATCCACACCCCAGTTTTGAAGGGTGGGAGGAAACCAGAGGAAACCGGAGGAAAACCCACGCAGACACAGGGAGAACGTACAAACTCCTTACAGACTGTGCCGGAGTTTTGATGAAATCAAAAAGAATATTCAATTTTTGAAATTTTTTATTTTCGTTTCTCCATTTAATAATTGAACATTATTACATACATCATGTAAATATTCTATTGAAATTAGAGAGTCTCAAATGATTGCCCAAATCTCACCACCACACTCCCAACTGCAAACATAAAGGAATAAAAAAGGAAGGGGTGTTTGAGCAGCCTTTGTTAATTAGTCCATATCTTGATCTTCAGGAATTCAACAGTATTAACCTAACTATTTTATTTAAACCAGTGGTTCTCAACCTTTTTGTTTCCACTCACATACCACTTTAAGTAATTTCTATGCCATTGGTGCTCTGTGATTAGGAAGGGATTGCTTAAGGTGGGATTTGGGTGGGAATGGAAGGTTGAGAAACACTGTTTTAATTGTCCCTCATTGACGCATTATGCACACAGTTTCACAACTCCAAAGGAAATGGGCCAATTACAATTGTTCTCAAGTGAAATATTTCAGTAACAATTGGGTAGCAGTGATTATGAACCTTCGCTTCCCACCCATATACCGCCTTAAGGAATCCCTTGCTCATCACAGAGCATTGATCGCATAGGGATTACTTAAAGTGCAATGTGACTGGAAAGAAAAAGGCTGGGAACCACTGATTTAAAGCTTTTTGGGGAAATTCATTATATCCTTAAACCAGTGGAATTCAAATATTTTAACAAAGATGTCATATTTCTTTCTAAGATTATGTTCTCTTTTCTGCGGGTGGGGGCACAACTTTGCCTTTCCATATTCCAGTGAATAATTAGTGTGGGGGGGTCAGATCTTCATGTAACAGCGATACATTTCCTGGCTACCGCTGGTGCAATCCTCACGAATTATATTTGATAGTTGGATCGCTTTGTGCCAGTAACCATAAGATTGCTCAATAAATGTCTGGTTTCAATGGAAAATCCACTGCTAACATTTTTGTCAAAATTTCTGAATATTCCATTTTCATTGATACGCTGGACAACAATTTTTTTCCGAAAGGTTTGCTTCTTGAAAAAAAATTGGGGATTTTGATAGACAACTTCAAGCTGAACACAAAGATAATTTCAGATTTGCTGTATCACGCAGGAAGTTGGAGAAACATTAAATTAACTTTGATTGAATTTAGTATGTTTAATCGCATAATGATACTGACACATTGTGTTCGTTCAACTGACCTAAAAATGTTTTGCTGTTGATTTTCGTTTGTACTCAGCATCTGATGCCTCTTAGGTCAGTGTCCAAAAATAGTCAGCCAACATTGACAGATACCAGTTGCCCTGATACTGCTTTTTCATGGCTGCAATGTCCTGATGAAACCCTTCACCACGTTCATCACTGACTGCACCAAGATCAGCGGGGAAGAAGTCCAAGTGCAAATGCATAAAAATGAATTTTCAATAACATGTGGCACTTCATGGTTTTGTCTGCTTGAAGTCGACTTAAAATATGACAGGAAATCACAAAAATAGTTTATATCTAAAAATACAGTGCTGGTTTTCGTGATCAGCACCCAAAATCTACTCAAAAGTGTTCAGGAAGCAAAATCTTCATTGTCCAGTGATAACCTGCTTCAGGTGTTTTGATTAAGGTCTAATGTACTCTTCAGAGATCTTGAATTTAAAATTAAAACTTCATCTTCAGCATTGTAAAGAAATACCATAGATTTTCAGATTCTGCTTTTTATAATTGCAAGCATGAGAGTTTAGCAACCTAAATTTTCTAAATAGTGTTTTTCCAGACATGCAGTAACCTATTTAACTTAAATAGATTAAAACAAGTATTAAAATGTCTGATCAGTAAATCTAGGCCAATGAATCAAAACATAGAGATTGTTTCTGTTGTAAAAATTAATTCCTTTCAATATTTTATTTTCCTTCTTATTCTCATATAATTTAAGATTACTGGCTGATCAAAAATCATATTGATCTTTCATGCAATGTCCACAGAGGGAACAAGAAAGGTCCCTCTGGACTCAAAATACACTGATAGCCTGTGCATTCTCTTCCATACAAAGGGTCAGTCAATGTGTAGATTTGCTTTTAACATTCCAGTCGAGCAGGTCCCAATGAAACTGATGAAACAAGAATAGAATCTCCAGCAATACAAATCCTATCCTTTTCTAATTTTTCTGACATCCGAGCTAGGGAAACTGCTGGAGAGGATTCTAACCACATTTGGGAAGGCCCTAGATAATTTAGGAGAGCCAGCATGGATTTGTGTCTCAGAAATGTGATAGACTTTTTTGAAGAGATGACAAAGAGGGTAGATGAAGACAAGGTTGTTGATGGATTTTAGTTAAACATTTGATGAGGTTCCACCACATGATAGGTTGAATGGAAGCTAAGGGCACATGGGATAGAAGATCAACTGGATAAAAAAAATTGGCTCAGTCATCAGTGTTGCAATCTTGTGTGAAAGTTATACAAGACATTAGTGAGGCCACACTTAGAATACTGTGTGCAATTTTGATTCACTTGGTGCAGGAAGGATATAAAGTTGGAAATAGCACAGGTTTACGAGGTTGATGCCAGAAATAGGGAAGTTGGATTGTCACGAGAGAATGGAAAAACTGGGCCTGTTTTCCTTCAAGTGTGCATTTGCTCACATTTGCCTTCTTGAATAGTGTAAATGGGTAGATGCCAATCACCATGGACTTGGTGGGCTGAAGAGCAAGTTTTCAGGACGTGCCTCTCAGTAACTCTGTGACTTTAATTTGGGGATCAATTGGAGGTCAGTGAAAGGGAGAGTAGATGAGTTTCAAGCAGAGACCTGATGACAGGGATTGATTAGGATTGGAAAGGGTGGACAGATCATTATGAAAAGGGGAAGAGGTGAAGATCAAACAATAATTTGAGGCAAGGTGACCCCAAGTGAATGCTGTCTGAATGGATTATTGCAAGGTCATTTCCTAATGTCTGATGGGCCCAGGCTGAGGCAAACTGCATAAGTGCTGTGAAGCCTTGCTTCTTCTGTGTCAATGCAGGCTGAAAATTCCTGAAATAGTGTCCCAAATTGCATTTATTTCCACTGTATTTGTTTGTGCTCCTACCCATGGACATTAAGTAATTTGCAGTCACTCCTGATTTTCCATCGTGAATGATTTTTCATTACAATTGTATCAAATATTGCGCGCAAGTGTGGCACTGTGTAATTCATTTCTATGCACTATAGTTAATTCAGGAAAAAAAAACACACTTACTTATATTATAAGCTGTGTGTACAGTAAAATATATATATTTTTAAAATTTAGACATATAGCACAGTAACAGACCATTTCGGCCCATGAGTCTGTGCCGCCCAATTTACACCCCCATTAACCTCCAACCCCCAGTACTTTTAATGCTTCGGCTCTCAACTTACGTAGGACCTTCCATTCAACAATTATTTTTTCTCAGATATTTCCCAGAAACTGCATTTCCTGGGTTAAAACTTGGCTCCTTTATGAAGGTGCAGATTTAGCTGAAATTATTTTCATTGTTGGAAACCATGACAACACAGTCCTCAAGAATAATTTATGTACAGATACATATTTTACAATGCTTTCATTTGAAGGGAATTCAGTCTTAGGTGACTGAATTCTTGAGGGGAAAAAAAGACTGACACCAGCTAAAAAACTAAGCGCTTCTTACCTCATGACCCTCTATTTTTCTTTCATCCTTGTGCCTGTCTAAGAGTCTCTTAAATGCCCCTAATGTTCCCTCCTGAATCACCACCCCCTGGCAAAGCATTCCAGGCACCCACAGCTCTCTGAGTCAAAAAATTACCCCTGATGTCTCCACTAAACTTTCCTCACTTCTCTTTGTACGGATTTAATCTGACGTTTGCTATTCCTGCTCTGTGATAAAGGCTCTGGCTGTCAACCTTCTCTATACTTATATCAATTGAGCTTTATTAATATTTTGCACTACTTAAGCAAGCCTTTTATCAGCATGTTAAAATGGCTGGCAGTCTAATGCATAAAAACTTCAGTCAGGATAGCCTCCAAGGGCAATAAGAGAGCTCTTAGGTTTTAAGGAAAGGCTGTATTCCCACTGGAAATCCCTTGATTATGGCTTTTTTTCATTTTGGCATGTGACTGGATTCTCTTGAAAAAACTCCAGAAGGTCACTGGGGCATCAATTTTTAACCAGCATTCCCTTTTAGCTTTAATGGGTTTGATGTGCTTGCATAGCTTATAAGTCCACCACGGGTTCCACAAATAGGTACTTTTGAGTTTGATTTCCATTGATGTTTTTGTTTAAACGTCTCATTTTATTGCAATATATTGTGGAACAGTTTCTTGTACAAGTGCTGAACAGTGGGGATATATTGGTACTGTTGAAAAATATATGTATAAAATCACAGAAGAAAACAAGCAAATAAGCAACTCCTAAATATCTTCCAAACATGCTTAAATTGCATAAAGCAATGTGGGCAGAAACATCAGCTTTCTAATTTCACCTTACTCTTGCATTTTTTATTTAAAATTTTTCCAAACATGTATGATTAAATTCAATATATTAATAAAAAATACAAACAACCGAAAACCACCCCTCCCATCAAATTCCACCCCCCTCCTCAGAATAATCAGTACGAGAATAAAATATAGTTATATAGAAGGAGAAAAGAAGAGGCTTTCAGGATTGCTCAGAGAAATATCTTCCAACATACCTACTTTACAAAATCTTTTAATAGATTCTAGAGGAGATTTCTCGTGCTTTCAGAGGTACAGGAAGCCTAACAGTATAAATTCAAACCTAATGTTTGGGTATACAGGCACCCACTTTGTAGAAACACAGCATATTTATTTCTTAAATTATATGTAATTGTTTTCCTAATGGGATACAACTTTGAATTTCTACATCCCATCGTGCCTTACTCAAATCCATGTCTGATTTCCAAGTAACTGCAGTACATTTTCTTGCCACTGCTAATGCAATTTTAACAAACTCTAATTGGCATATTGATCATTTTAACTAAGGTCTTGTTCCTTCCATATTTCCTAGTAAATAAATCAAAACATCATCTGCAAATAAACTAATTTTATGCTCTTCTTGAGTGTGGTGATATGTAATTACACCACTAGGTCATCCCGGTGACCTGGTATATAAAGCAGTCCAAAGCTACAGTCTTCCAGGTTCGTCTTGCAGAGAGACAAGACCTCTTAATTTACATATTAGTTTATTAAAGCTGTCTTATACTCGGATTTCTAAATCCTTTAATTTCCACATAGTTGTGAATTGCTTCTGCAAGTGGTTCAATTGCTAAAATAAACAATGCTGGAGATAAAGGAACATCCTTCACTACTTGACCGCGCTTAAACGATGCAGATATTTGTCCATTAGTCACTACTTTCACTTTAGGATTATTATACAGAGCCTTAATCCAATTTAAAAAGGTCAATCCAAATCCACATTATCAACATCTCAAGCAAAATGTCCCATTCCAGTCTATCAAATGCTTTATCTGCATCTAGAGCCACTGCAACACTTAAATCTCCCCTTTTTTTTGCTAAGTAATCGAGCTACATTCTCTGCTGACAGTCTCTTTTTCACCTGCCTGATCCATATTTATTAATGTAGGTAACAATTTAGTCATTCTATTCACCAACATATTTGCAACAATTTTATGATCTACATTTAATAATGAAATGGGAATATAATGAAGGTTTTATCTTTTTTTTATCTTTTTATCTCCATTTTTTTTACATCACTACAATTATTGCCATTGAAAAAGTTTCTGGGACTGTATGTGTCTCCAAAGCCAGTTTTAATACTCTTGCTGAAGGCTCTTGACCAGGAGTGTTCCACAGGGATTGGTGTTGAAAATCATGTTATTTGTAATATATATAAATGAACTGGATGAAAAAGCAGATCGATTGGTTAATGAGTTTACTGATGACAGCCAGATTGGAGTGCTGTGGTCAGGGGGCTGTCAAAGAGGAGAAAAGGATATAAATCAGTTAGAGATAAGGGCAGGTGGAGTTTAATCTGGACTGAGTACTGAAAGGGTGAGATAGTGTGGACATGAAAATGTTTCCAGTAGTGAAAGAACCTGTGACTGGAGGACACAGCCTCAGAATAAGAGATGAGGTTAGAACAGAGATGAGGGTTTTTTTCAGCCAGAGGGTTGTGAAGCTCTGAAATTTGCTGCCGCAGATGGCTGTGGAGGCCATGTCATTGGGAATATTTAAAGCAGAGATTAATAGGTCCTTGATTAGTTGATTAGTAGGGGTGTCAAATGTTATGGGGAGAATACAGGAAAATGGGATTGACAGGAAAAATAACATTAACCATGATGTGAATGGTAAGTGTGTTGTGTTGCTCTTTGGGACATCAATTATCTTGGTGTTACGCCCAGTTAATGCCAGGACTCTAAGAGCATTGATGTGCAAAGGAATCTGGGTCCAGAGTTGAAAAGCAGCCATATAAGTAGATAGGGTGGTAGAGAAGGGGTAAGTCTGCTTGCCTTCCCTGGGTGGGGCATTGCATATAAAAGCAAGTTCACGTTGCAGCTATTATAAAACTTTAATGAGGCCGCATTTAGAGTATTGTGTGCAATTCTGGTTGCCCTATTCCAGGAAGGATGGGGGAGGCTTTGGGAAGTGGACAGAAGAGATTTACCAGGATGTTGTCTTGCCTAGAGGATATGGGTTACAGGGAGAGGTTGGACAAACTTGGACTTTTTTTTTCTGGAGCTTTGGAGGCTGAGGAAATTACGAGAGTCATTCATGGCATAAACAGAATCTTTTCCCCATGTTACATGTTAGAGGACATGTGTGAAAGGGTGGAGGGAGAGTTTAAATGAGTGGTGCAGGGCAAGTTTTTTTATATAGGTGACTGGAATGGGCTGCCAGGAGTGGTCATGGAAGCAGATGCAATGGTAACATTCAAGAGGCCTCTTGATAGATGAAAGGAATAGGATAACAGTCTATTAGATAACAGTCTATCAAATGCTTTACCTGCATCTAGAGCCACTGCAACACTTAAATCTCCCCTTTTTTTTGCTAAGTAATCGAGCTACATTCTCTGCTGACAGTCTCTTTTTCACAAAACCTGCCTGATCCATATTTATTAATGTAGGTAACAATTTAGTCATTCTATTCACCAACATATTTGCAACAATTTTATAATCTACATTTAATAATGCAAATTAGAAGCAGAGTCTTAGTTTCGCTTGAGCATCATGTCTTGTGTAAACATGTAGGCCAAAGGACCTGTTCCTCTATTGTACTGTTAAATGACCTGCACATGTCTACTTTGTGCTTAATAAGACACAAAAAATACATCCTATTTTCCTTTGCATGTGGATTCACTGACTTCACCTGAATCTTGATAAGGCTCACCGTGGTGGAGTCATTTGGCAAAGTTCCCCATAAAAGGCTCATCTAGAAAGTCACGAGGCTTGTGATTCATGGAACATTGGCTGCCTTGAATTGGAATTGGCTTGCCCACAGGGGCAGAGTGTCGGTGTAGGCTGCCTCGAGGTTAGTGATGAGCGGTGTAACATAGGGATCTGTTCTGGAACCCATGCTCATTGAGATCCTTATGACCGAATTGGATGAATAAATGGAGGGGTGGGTCAGCGAGTTTGTGGATAACATGAGGGTTGCAGGTGTTGTAGATTGTATTGCAGGTTGCGTGAGGATACAGAGAGGATGCACAATTGGGTGAAGATGTGGCAGATGGAGTTCAATCAGAAACGTGAGAAATTATGCACTTAGTAAGATTGAACTTGAGGGTGGAGTACCCGGTTAATAGCAGGATTCTTAACAGTATATGGTGGAACAGAGGGATCTTGGCATCCTGCTCCATAGATTCCTCAAAGTGACCATGCCAGTTAATAGGTTGGCTAAGAAGGTATATGGTGTGCTGGCCTTTATTAGTCAGGGGATTGAATTTGAGAATTGCAAATTAATGTTGCAGCTCAGTGAAACTCTGGTTCGACCACACTTAGAGTATTGTGTTCCATTTTGGTCGCCTCATTATAGGAAAGATGAGGAAGCTTTAGAGAGGGTGCAGATGAGATTTACCAAGATGCTCCATGGATTGGAGAGTGTATCTTTTGAATAAATGTTGAGTGAAAAGCTTTTTTCTCTTTGGCGCAACAGAGGATGAGAGTTGATTTTGTACTAGTATAAGAAAATGAGAGACATTGATAGGGTGGACAACCACCAGTTTTTCCAGGTCGACAATGGCCAATACCAGTGAATGTCCATTTAAGGTAAGAAGAGAAAAGGTGAGAGGTGAGCTTTTTCCATAGAGAGTGGTGGGTGCTTGGAATCCATTTCTGGGGGTGGTGGTGGTGGCTGGTACAATGAGACTTCTAGGCACATGGATGTAAATAAAATGGACAGCTCTGGGCTGTGAGGAAGGCAAGGGTTAGATTGATATAGGTAGGGTGATATTGGTGTCAAACTGTGTTGTATGATCATTTGTCTCGATTCCAGTCTCTTTTAGTGGATGCTCAGTTTGGGAACTGCAGACTCTCCCGCAGCTGGACCAGGGGCTGTTTGATGAGTTGAATGGGTGGATAGTTTGTGAGGTGGTTCATCCCTACTACTACTAATGCATGGCTTCTGAAAGCTTCAGAGTGGCAAATGATGCTCCTCATTCATGAATCCAGAGACCTGGCCTCAATTCTGACCTTGGGCCTGCCTGAGGGGAATTTGCACGTCTTCCCTTAGAACCAAACAACATGAGAAATAGGAGCAGGAGTAGGCCATCCTATTGAACCTGCTCGGCCATTCAACAAGATTGTGGGTGATCTGGCCACTCACTCTGCACCGCTTAACCCTCATATGATCTCCATAACCCTACTATGCAAAAATATATCCATTCCTATCTTAAATATATTTAATGTCGCAACTCTCGAGCAGAGAATACACAGATTCACCACTCTCTGGGAGAAGCAGTCGCTCCTCTTCTCAATTTTAAATCCACAACCTCCTCATTCTAGTCTCACCTGAGAAAAGAAACAGCTTTACTGCTTCTGCCTTATCTAGTACTTTTGTTATTTTAGATGTTTCCTTCAATCCCTCTCATCCTTCTAAACTCCAGTCCCTAGCAATGTAATCTCTCCTCATAGGCTACCCTCATGTCTGGAATCGACCTGGTCAACATTCCCTTCAACACCACCAAAGCCTGTATATCCTTTCTCAAGTAAGCAGACCGTAACTGTGTGCAGCACCTCAGGTGTGTCCTCATCAGAGCCCTGTTCATTTTCAGCCCAAACTCACTGTTTTTAGAGCAGGGATTCTCAACCTTGACAGGCACGTTTGCTCCGGCTGGATATTGAGGTGGGGCAAGAAGTCTGGGAGACATTGCCCTCAAGGACCCCCACCACCCAGGCTAAGCCCTCCTCACTCTGCTACCATCAGGAAGGAGGTACAGGAGCCTAAAGGTGAGCACTCAGAGGCACAAGGACAGCTTCTTCCCCGCTGCCATCAGATTCCTGAATGATTAATGAACCAAAGGCACCACCTTACTTTTCGCGCACTACTATTTTTGTCATATATATTAGTGTTGTAATATGAATATTTGCTTTGCGATACTACCGCAAAACACCAAATTTCATGACTTATTCATGACAATCAATTCTGATTCTTATATTGAGTGGAACATCTGGTCTCCTTGCAAAGATTTCCAGAAAAAGTTCAATCAGATTTCATTGGAGAGATGACTCAGAAAACAAAAAAAATGAAAATGTTTGATTTTAATGGGGAATCGGTGAAGTGATAGAGAGAAGTTTTCCAGTATGACCAGATGGGTTTTCCATTCCTCATCAGCAGTGCTGGTGTAATTCCAGATTTCCAGTGCTGAATGGGCTTTTAATATTTCTTGAATGCTGAATGGCCAAAGAAACTTCTCACACTGACCATCCGAGACTCTCATTTGTACAAAACAATATTTATTTATTTATTTGTATCAATATAATACTGGTCCGGAATATGTATTATTTGTCTGCACATGTGTTATGTCTGGTTTTGTGTCTGCATGTTTTGCACCGAGGACCGGAGAATGCTGTTTCACCAGATTGTTCGTGTACAATAAACTTGGCTTGTTTGTTGTCCCATGTACAAAAATACTGCAAAAATATCCCAGGATTACAAAAATGCCCCTTCTCTCCAACACCACTATATCGTCATTTACATTGGTAAATTGCTGTCATACTATGTGCCATTTTTGTTTTGAAGGCGTTGACAATCTTCATCAGTAAACAGTTGGCACATCTGGGGCCATGGCTTTGGCTGTTGAAGGCTTCCACCCGACTCTACCACCCAGTAGTATTTTAAGCACGCAGAAGCCGTACATAAATGCAGACTATCCACCCATTCATCTGGTCCAACAGCCCCAGCCCCCAGCTTTGGCAGAGTCTGCAGTTCCTGATCAGCCACTCAGGATGTCTATGCTTAATACTGACAGGCTTGGAGAGACAAGCCATCCCAGTTTGCTCAAGTTACCTTGACTGCGGGCAGCAAGTGAGGGCAGTCGGCTGCCACCTCCCTCGGAGAAGGTCCTGGACGCAAAATTTGGTCGCAAAATATGCAACTTCAAGTTTATGCATTGATTTCAAAAATATTTAAAACTTCTAAACATTATTTAAATTCTGGATTTTTCCATCGACTTCCATAAAAGTGTATTCCTCAAAGGCTTGGGAGAAATTGATAAATTCAGACCATATTTTTCCTGACAATAACAGATTCTTTTGCCGTTGATTATGCAGTATAACATTGAAAGCAGTCTGTCTTAGAGAACCAGGTCAGAACAGATGGAGACAACATGTAACAGGACACGCCACTTCAGAGTGCATTTGGCTTCAGAGTCACACTAAGCTGGAACCCTTTGCAGTCGAATGAGGCACATTCCTCATGAGCAGTTCTGTTCTGAGCTCTGCTATTAACATGTTCCATTGAGGCACGTTTCAGTGTCAGGCTTAATTCATTCCACATGTGGTTCAATCAAAAAAAACCAATAAGATGTCCATTTATATTTTCCTTGTACAAACTGACTGCTTCAGTGATATTCTCTGTCCTCGGTGTGGACTTCAGAAGCTGACAGGGTTGAGTTGCGATTGGGATGCGGCCACAGTAATAACATCCGAGGATCATGGCAGACCCCATTGTGTTCTTAATTTATGTGAACTGGTTTGAACCATAGCCTGAAGAATAGCGCACAAGTCCCGCTTGTTGATGTCTGGGCTGACTTATGGCTGCAGTACGCAGGACAATAATGCCTTTATTTTTCAAGAAAATGTTAATTACCGTGAGTACAGCCAGTCTTTCCTCCAGCTTCTCCTGTTTATGCTTATTTATTTTTAAGGCAGTTTAACAAGACTCAAGGAAGAAGACTTATCATCCGCCTGCATGTCTGAAACAAATCCTGTGGATGGAGAATTCAGTGATGAAAGTCTGGTCCAGGTCTTCGTAAATAAAGACGTGCTCGGGTGCCTCAGTTGGTGAATACTCAGGATCAGATGGGATTTTGGCAGGTTGCTTGGTGACGAGGGAAGATTCTGCAGGGGCTCGAGTGAGGCAGGTCAAATGTCAGATGACTGGATGTCAGCGAGTGTGAGCCTTTTCTAAAAAAGGCTGCAGGGGAAAGCTTGGGTGACTAAGGATGAACTCCCATGAAGTGAGGAAGATACTGGAAATAGTCTGAAAGCTAAAAATTAGTAAGATGTGGCTTTGTTTAGGCAAATATGAATGAATTCTGTGAAGAAAGTATATGAGGGACATGACAGAATATGTGATTTATAGAGACTTCAGTAAAGCCTTTGGAAAGACTGGTTCAAAAGTTTTGGGCCCATGAGATTGCAGGCATGTTGGCAAATAAAATCCAACATTGGCTTGGTAGGAAATGAAAGAGGGCGATGGCAGAATGTCCTTATTGCATTTGAATGACTGCAAGTTAAATTTTTTAATTTAAATTTTTATACATACGGTAACAGGCTATTTCAACCCATGAGTCCGTGAAGGTTGTGTATCTTACCAGGGGGAAGGCTTTATTGCCATAATTGGATACCCACTGGGCAGAGTAGGAAAAGAACCCCAAGCATCTTTTTAGTGCCTTGAGGTTGTGTGGGATTGGGAGCTCCATGAGGGGACGCATGTGGTCGGGATCGGGGGCAAAGACACCATGTGTCAGGACACATCTGAGGAGGGCCAGGTGAGTTGTGCTAAATACGCACTTGTCCTTATTATAAGTCAGATTGAGGGACTTTGCCGTGTGGAGGAATTTGGCAAGGTTTGTGTTATGGTCCTTCTGGTCGTGGCCACAGATGGTGTCATTGTCTAGGTAGGAGAATGTGGCTGTCAGTTTGTGCTTGTCTACCGTCTGATCCATCTCGCTCTGGAACACAGAGACGCCATTAGTGAATCAAAAGGGCACCCAGAGGAAGTGATATAGCCTTCCATCCGCTTTAAATGCCGTATACTTGTGGTCTCCTGGGCGAAGGGGGAGTTGGTGGTACACTAACTACAGGTCAGTTGTGGAGAACACCCTATTCCGCTGATCTTATTGATCTTGTCGACAATCCAGGGGAGGGGTTAGATGTCCAACTGGATGAATTATTTGATCATCTGGTTGTAGTCGATCACTACATGGGGTTTACTCCCGCCCCTGACCACCACCTCTTGGACTTTCCATGAGCTAAAACTGTGGGCTATGACCCCCTCTGCCAAGAATTGCTGCACCTCAGACTTTATAAATGCACTCACCTTAGCGCTATAGCCCCTGCTCTTTGTCACAATGGGCTTGCAGTCCAGAGTCAGCATCTCAAATAATGACAGAGGAGGTACATGGAGGGTGGAGAGGCTACAGATGGGGGCTGGCTGGTGTGGGGTGGGGGGCTGTGAGTCAGGGATTGTATACCATTAATGGCAATTATGCTCCTCCGAACACCGTTCTCACACTCCTGAACTGGCTCTGGAAGTCGAAGCCCAGGAGGATTGGCGCGCAGAGCTGTGGCATCGCAAGCAAATGAAACTTAACATAATGTTCACCCCCCAACGTTAACGATGCTGCACAGTACCTGCGGATCTCAGCAGATTGGTCCTTTGTGGCCATAGAGATTGAGCCGCCCGTGGGTCTAATCAGGAGAGAGAGTTTATGGGCAGTGTCTGGATGGATGAAGCTCTCTGTGCTCCCACTGTCAAACAGGCAGTTAGTTCTTTTCCCATTTACCTTGATATCCATCATCGAGTGGGCAATCAGGTGAGGGCTACCTTAATTCAGTATGACTGATGCCAGGACTGGATCATCGACGTTGTTGGAAGGGGGGCCCAATTGATAAGATGCCGGCCCCATGTTGACCACGTGGTTGTCCCAGACAAGAAGGAGGAAGAAGGCAGAAGTGCGTCATCCATGAGGGGGAAGAAGGCGGAAGTGACGTCCGGTCGGATGGCAACTCGTGGGTCGCGCACTCGTTTGAGCTGTTCAGGGCCGGAAGTGACTTTGGGATCGATGGCCCATCCCCCAGGGGTGCTCACCATGGGGGGTTTGGACTTACAGATGTGCTGGTCGTGTTCCTTCTTCCTGCATCCTGAGCAGGTGGTTTCCTTTGCTGGGCAGAGTCATCGGGGGTGCTTTAGCTGGCCGCAGTACTGGCACTTCAGGTGTCCGATCGTGGCAGTGGCGGTGGCGGAGTAGTAGTCAGCCTGCACGGAAGTAGTCTGTGACATGGAATCCCAAAATGACAGCGCCCGTGGCAAGCACGTGGGGGACCCGTTCTTATCGACGATTGCCTTGCCATTGCGCTGGGCTTTTTTCACGATCAGCTTGTCCTCCTTGAGCAGGCACTGATGGATGTAGGCTGACCTCACTCCGTACACGTAGGCATCCCGGACCAACTCTTCCATGCACTGAGCTGCAGGCATGGGGGTCAAATCAGCAGTCTCTCTCCAGGTTGCCTAGGACCTGAAAGAACTTATCCATGGATTCACCAGGCTGCTGTTTCCTCAAGGCCAGAAGGTATCGTGAGTGCACTTACTTCACCCGGGGTTGCGGAGTTCAGCCATGGCCTCTGGATAGGTTGAGCAGTTCTGGATCGCCAGGTAAGCTTGGTGGCCCACTCTCACTTGCAGGTTGAGTCTCTTCTCATCCGAGTCCACCAGGTCTGCAGCGACTTCGAGGAAGTTTGTGAAGCAGGCGATCCTCTGCTTGTACTGTTCATCAGCTCCTGATGCCTTTGGATCGATATCTCAACTGTGGGGTCACAGCAGCTTGCCCATCCCGGAGGGAGGTCGACTTTTATGGCCGGT
Organism: Narcine bancroftii; assembly: GCF_036971445.1. Classification (NCBI taxonomy): domain Eukaryota; kingdom Metazoa; phylum Chordata; class Chondrichthyes; order Torpediniformes; family Narcinidae; genus Narcine; species Narcine bancroftii. The sequence continues at coordinate 222,002,985 of NC_091471.1, forward strand.
CACAAGGGGAGGAGCGAGTCATCAGTGGGCTGGTCAGCCACTCGTACGCAGCAGTATATACATATCACCCCAGTTTGTTAACCTTGGATGATGAGAAATGTTGTAAAGTTAGGCAAAAAGAAAAAAAAAATTAAGAATATGTAAGCTTAAATCAGGTTGAGGTCTCAAAGTAAATAAAGATAGCAAATAAGAGCTCAAACAGAGATCCAGATGGGCAAAAATGGCCCAGGAAATGTTTTTTTGGCATGTCACATTAAGGAATCTCTCAATACAATTTCTTTCTTTTCTTTGGCTTGGCTTCGCGGACAAAGATTTATGGAGGAGTATATTCACGTCTGCTGCAGGCTCGTTGGTGACTGACAAGTCCGATGCGGGACAGGCAGGCACGGTTGCAGCGGTTGCAAGAGAAAATTGGTGGGTTGGGGTTGGGTGTTGGGTTTTTCCTCCTTTGTCTTTTGTCAGTGAGGTGGGCATTGCGATCTTCTTCAAAGGAGGTTGCTGCCCGCCAAACTGTGAGGCGCCAAGATGCACGGTTGGAGGCGAGATCAGCCCACTGGCGGGGGTCAATGTGGCAGGCACCAAGAGATTTCTTTAAGCAGTCCTTGTACCTCTTCTTTGGTGCACCTCTGTCTCGGTGGCCAGTGGAGAGCTCGGCATAGAACGCGATCTTGGGAAGGCGACGGTCCTCCATTCTGGAGACGTGACCCACCCAACGCAGTTGGGTCTTCAGCAGCATGGATTCGATGCTTGCGGAGTGCAGGACCACTCAAGGACAAATGAAATGTGATAGAAGAATACAGCAGAGTACAGGCTACTTGGCCCTCGATGTTGTGCCAACCCATATATCCCTTCCTAAAAAGAGTACTAAACTCTCCCTACCCCATAACCATCAATTTTTCTTTCATCCATCTGTTTGTCTAAGTCTCTTAAATCCTCCAGTGTTTCAGCCTCCATACCAAGGCATTCCAGGCACCCACAACACTCAGTGTAAAAAAAACCTCACCCCTGATGTCTCCCCTAAACTTCCCTCCCGTCACTTTGTGCATGTGCCCTCTGGTGTTTGCTGATCCTGCCCTGGGACACAGGTGCTGGGCTGTCCACCCTATCTATGCCTCATAATCTTGCAGACCTCTAACCAGACTCCTCTCATCCTTCTACGCTCAAATGACAAAAGTCCCAGCTCTGTTCACCTTGCCTGATAAGACATCTCCCAATCTAGGCAACATCCTCTGCACCCTCTCCAGAGCTTCCAGATCCTTCCTGTAATGAGGCGACCAGAACTGAATACAATACTCCAAGTGTGGTCTCAGCAGAGATTTGTAGAGTTGCAACATGACCTCTCTACTCCTGAACTCAGATCCCCAGGAGAGAAAGGGTAGGGTCACTCAAGGATAAAGCAGGGGAGTGAGATCGTGGAAGGGTGCACAGGTGTTTCTGTTCCATCTACACGGCATCAGCATCGACATAACCAACTTCCGATCCCCCCACCCAAAACCCCTGCTCTGTCACTTCCCCTAGTCCTTTCCTTCAGCTCCCCACCACCTTATTTCTCCTATCAGAGCTATCTTTCTTGGCCCTCTCTCCCCATCACCTCAGCTTGTTTCTATTTTCCACCTATGTCCACCTATTACTTCACTCCTTTTAGCCTGTGATCCTCTCCCTTCCTCCTACAACCCCCTCCCACATTTTTTATTCAGGTGTCTGCCTCATTTTCCAGATTCCCAACGAAGGGCTCCAGGCCAAAAAGCCAACTGCCTTTTACTTCCTATGGATGCTGCGTGACCTGCTGAGTTTCTCCAGCACATTTGTGCATTCCCCTAAGCACCATTGCAGATTTCCTTGTTTAACGGGTGGATACCTTCTGCACATAGAGGGTCATGGATATGGTGAGTGGGCTGTCGGTGGAAGTGGCAGGAGCATGGACATTTGCAACATTCAAATGGCATTCAGACAGATACAGTGATCCCAGGAATTGAACGCCAATTGGCCTTTAAAGTGGCAAGTGTGAAAGCAAAACCTGCTCAACACCGGTGTCAGATTATGTCATCTCGCGCCGGGGATTGCCAGCCTTGACCCCTAGTACAATCCCTGGCATCTGCAGACACAAGCGTGAAATGGGCAATTGCATTGCAGGCAATTCAAGGTAGAACAGATCAAATGTCGGGGATAAACCCTTGCAAGTGTGAAACCATTCGGTGTCCCAGTTAGGAGTGGTCTAGTGTGGAAGGCCTAACCCCCAGGACACTAAACAGCTGATTTACTGAGATGCAAGTGTGAATGTGGCTATAAATAGGAAAGCTTTTGGAGGGTTATTGGCTGAATTCAAGCCTACGGGATGCTGGGTTTCATTGGTCGGGGGATTGAGTTCAAGAGTCGTGAGGTAATGTTGCAAATCTATAAATCTCTGGTGAGACCACACTAGAGTCTTGTGTTCATTCTGGTAACCTTATTATCAGAAGGATGTGGAAGCTATGGAGAGGGTGCTGAGGAAATTTACAGGGATGTTGCCTGGAATGGAAAATAAGTCTTATGGGGTGAGGTTAGCAGAGCTGGGAGTTTTCTCTTTGGAGTGAAGAAGGATGAGAGGAGGCTTAATAGAGGTCAACAAGATTCTGAGAGGCGTAGATAAGGCCAACAGCCAGTGTCTTTTTCCCAGGGTGGGATTAGCAAACACCAGAGGACATCTGTACAAAGTGAAGGGAGGGAAGTTTAGGGGAAACATCAGGGGTAAGTTGTTTTACACAGAGTTGTGGGTGCCTGGAATGCTTTGCCAGGGGTGATGGTGGAGCGTGAAACATTAGGGGCTTTTAAGAGACTCTTGGACATGCTTGGATGAAAAAAAAATAGAGGGTTATGAGGTAGGAAGGGCTTCATTATTTTTGGTAAGAATATATAGGTTGGCAGAACCTTGAGGGCAGAAGGGCCTGTACTGAGCTGTAGTATTCCATGTTCGAGGAAGAACAAGTTGGTGGGCATGAGCAAGTTGGCCTGTTTCCATGTGGTGACTGTTGTGGCTTTTCAAAATGCTTAATCAAGTTGGTAAGACATATTTTTCCACACTCAAAGCAATAGCCGATTATCCCCCATTAATCCTTGCCTTTCTCTCAGAATCACCTCCAGTAATTTACCCCTGAATGGCTTGTAGTTCTCCAGATTATTCTTTCAACACATTTGCTACCTTCCAATCTTCTGTCTACTCATCCATGCGAAATTATGATGCATTCACTGGATGTTCCTGCTGAGATTTGACCAGCTGCACCATGTCATGTGGTGTGGATTGAGAGCTCCTGTTCCTCCCGATCGCAGCACCTGTGCAGGATCAAAAGGTCCTGTCCTTCATGGCCCCAGTACCTCTCTCTCCTCTGTGGTGCATCAAGAGGTCCTGTCCCTCTCGGCCCCAGTGGCTCTCTCTCCTCTGTGGTGCATCGAGAGGTCCTATCCCTCGTGGTCCCAGTACCTCTCTTCTCTATTATGGTTTTTACACATAAAGTACATAATTTATGCGTAGTCATTTTTCACACTTGCATTCAGGAGTGGCCATTCTGTGTACGGGTATCACCACATGTTTAGACAAAGTACCGAGGAATGGTACTTACGTAGGCTTGATGTGATGCACAATGTCACTGCGTCGACGTCGTCAGTGATGTCATTCACTGCGTCTGAAAAAACTCCAAGACTTAAGAGCAAAATGGCTCTAGATCCACAGGGACTGTTAATGCCAGCATCTCTCCAATAATTTGACCTGGTGTTTGACTGCTGCTGGTGAGCAAAAGTCGCCTTGCTTCACATTTAAATCTCCCGCGTTGCGGTGTTGCGAGCTGAACGCGTCATCGCGCGTTATCACTGCGCTGCATTCATTTGACCATTGTTGCAGGTTGCCTGCAGTTCAGTTCCGACTGTGGGCAGTCCACAAAAATGTCTAGGAATGCAGCAGGGAAAATTTCCGAATGAGAATGAGTCACTCACTTACGTTCAAAACTTTTTAAACAGCCTGGGTTGTGGGAATTATGCGGAAATTTTCCGTTATTCAGCAGCTGTGCAAAAACCCAGTGGGATAGTGACTGTTTCTCACTGTGCAGCTTGCTGCCAAGCGGAATGCACCTTTGATGGCAAATGCCCTGATCTTGTCAGTGAACACGATGAGAATTCCAGAACTGTAAGGATTGAGAACACCATCCGATTTGTTCGAGGGCACCTTCACAGTGTAAAGGAGCAGTTATAGCATTTGAAACACCTTTTCAGGGTAATGTCGTGACATTTTTTAATTTATGGTGGGCCTGAATTTTTGCTCGTGCCAAATGTAATCTGTGCTCTGTATGGAAGGAAGTTACTAATGGGGGATTGGTCCCAGTATGCGTTGAGTCATGATATTCCATGTTAAAGACAGTTTAAAAACAGTCAAGTGTGAATGGGACTGGGAAACTGCAAATGTTATCCCACTCTTTTGGAAGGCAGAGAAGCAAAACAAATGGAAGTTATAGGCCAATTAGCCTGACTTCAGATTTTAGAGTCCATTATTAAGGACTTGAAAACTGATGAAAGAAGAGGCCAAAGTCAGCATGGCTTCCTACTGGGAGATCTTGCTTGATAAATCTGCTCAAATTCTTTGAGGAAATAATAAGCAGGTATCAGGATGGCCCAGTGGTCTAAGGCACCATACTTGAGGAAAAAGTCCCTCCATGGAAAGGAAGGTGTTGTGGTTGCCAAATCGAGGTGAGAGTTCAAATCCCACTTCTGACAGAGATATTTAGGTGGCACAGTTTGTGTAACACTATCACAGCGCAGGTGATCTCCGATGCTGGCTGTAAGGAGTTTGTACATTCTTCCCATGTCAGTGTTGGTGTTCTCTGGGCGTTCCATTTTTCTACCACGTTCCAAAGATGTGCGGGCTCAGTAGGTTAATTAGTCACATGGTATAATTAGTCAGTGCAGTCTTGTGGGCCAGAGTGGCCTGTTACATTACTGCATCCATAAATTCAGAAGAGGGTTAGGTCAGCAATGGAGATTCAGTGGATGTTGTTTACTTGAATTTTCAGAAGGCCTTTGACAGGATGCTTCACATGATGCTACAACACATGGTATTAGAGAGAAGGTACAGGCACAGCTAGAGGAGTGGCTGACAAGTTTGCCACTGATGACTGGTGGTGTTCTGCCAAGTTTGGTTATGTGTTTGCGACTTTTCAAGTCATGTTAATGATCTGGTCGGTGGAATTGAAGGCTTTCTGGCAAAGTTTGTGGATGATGTAAAGATCGGTGGAGGTGGTACTGAGGAAGCAGGGAGTCTGCAGAAGGATTTGGACAGGTTGGGTGAATGTCCAAGGAAGTGACAGATGGAGGACACCATGGGAAATTGTACGGCCATGCTCTTTGTTTGAAGGAATAAAGGCATGGGCTATTTTCTGAATGGGGAAAAAATTCAGAAAGCGGAAGTTAAAAGGGACTTGAGAGTCCCAGTGCAGGATTCCCTTAAGATTAACTTGCAGGTTGAGTTGGTAGGAAGACAGGCAAATGCCACATCAGCAGTCATTTCCAGAAGGATGGGAATATAAAACCAATGCCAAGGCTTTGCAAGATGTTGGTCAGACCAACTCCAATTTGGAGTTTCTGAAGCAGCTTTGAGCTCTGTATCTAAGGAATGATGTGTGGGTGTCGGAGGGGGTCCAGAGGAAGTTTGAGAGAATGATCTCGGAGATGAGAGGATTAACATATGAGGAACATTTCATGGCTCTGATCCTGTACTGGTTGGAGTATGGAATAATGGTGGGGGGGTGTCATCAAAAATGTTGAAAGGGCTGGAGAGAGTGGATATGGAGAAGATGTTTCCATGAGTGGGAGAATCGAGGACCAGAGGGTACAACTTCAGAATAAAAGGTTGCCCCTTTAGAACAGAGAGCAATTTCTTTCAGCAATCCATGGCAAGAAATTCCACAGAATTACCACCCTCTGGGTAAAGCAATTCTTCCTCATCTCAGTTCTAAAGGGATGTTTTGTATCCTCTGGTCCCAGACTCCCCCACCATAGGAAACATCTCTCCGCTTCTACTCTATCCTTTTAGTGTTTGATAGATTTTAAGGAGATCTCCCTATCTTTCTAAACAGTGGAGCAGTGCTGCAAGAGCTCACCGGAGCGCTGATCTGACACCTCACGGGCAAAGGTGGCGGCGGCCCACCCCCTCCCCCACCTCCACTGCTGAGCACTATTATAGACATACAATGCACCTATTTCTTCCATGACCAGTCATTCTCCTATGTCGTCCTACCGTTTGCTCTCAGTTATACACCGCCAAATACAGCAAGGTGGCCACCAAGGCTAGGTCTCACACTTCTGCCTTGTTGCCATTTTTGGTGAGCTCCAGCACCTAAAAAATTACCACTGCATCCCTGCTTCTAAACTCCAGCAAGTGCAATCCCACTGCCATTAAACTCTCCTCATATGATAACGATCATTCCCATGATCCTCCTCTGCACCCTCTCCAATGCCAACAAATCCTTCCTCAAATAAAGAGGTCAAACTGCTCTCATTACTCCGAGCATTCCGGCCAGGGCCTTATAAAGCCTCAACATTTCATCCCTGCTTTTAGATATCATATCCCTCACTGTATGAAGGCTGGCATTGCATTTGGCTTCTTTAACACCCACTCTACCTTCAAGTTAACATTTAGGGAATCTTGCACGAGGCCTCCCAAGACCCTCTGACACTCCGATTTCTGAACTCGTCTCCTTCAAAAATCATCTACACCTTTATTCCATCCACCAAAGTGCAAGATCATGGACTTATCCACACTGTATTCCATCTGCTATTTCCCTGCCCCATCTCCTAACCCCCTGGAAGTCCTCCTGTTGACTCTGCATCCTCAGCACTTCTTTCCCCTTTTTGGATCTTTCTATCACCCGCAAACTTGGCTACAAAGCTGACAGTTTCTTTATCCACACCTTTGACACTTAATGTGAAAAGAAGTGATCCCAACAGTGAGCCCTGTGGAACATCGTTAGTCACTGGCAGTCAACCCGAAAAGGCCCCTTTAATTCCAAGTCTCTGTCTTCCCATCTGTCCTTTGAATACACCGTGTGACCTTGGATGTTTAACTCCCAGCTGTGATTATCTTTCAGCCAAGACTCAGTGATGCCCACAGTGTCATATTTATCATTTGCAGTTGCACTTCAAGATCATCTATCTTCTTCGTTCTACTGCATGCCTTAAAATATCTCTTCTTCTCTCTCTCTCTCTTTGGCTTGGCTTCGCGGACGAAGATTTATGGAGGGGGTAAAAAGTCCACGTCAGCTGCAGGCTCGTTTGTGGCTGACAAGTCCGATGCGGGACAGGCAGACACGATTGCAGCGGTTGCAAGGGAAAATTGGTTGGTTGGGGTTGGGTGTTGGGTTTTTCCTCCTTTGCCTTTTGTCAGTGAGGTGGGCTCTGCGGTCTTCTTCAAAGGAGGTTGCTGCCCGCCAAACTGTGAGGCGCCAAGATGCACGGTTTGAGGCGTTATCAGCCCACTGGCGGTGGTCAATGTGGCAGGCACCAAGAGATTTCTTTAGGCAGTCCTTGTACCTTTTCTTTGGTGCACCTCTGTCACGGTGGCCAGTGGAGAGCTCGCCATATAACACGATCTTGGGAAGGCGATGGTCCTCCATTCTGGAGACGTGACCCATCCAGCGCAGCTGGATCTTCAGCAGCGTGGACTCGATGCTGTCGACCTCTGCCATCTCGAGTACTTCGACGTTAGGGGTGTAAGCGCTCCAATGGATATTGAGGATGGAGCGGAGACAACGCTGGTGGAAGCGTTCTAGGAGCCGTAGGTGGTGCCGGTAGAGGACCCATGATTCGGAGCTGAACAGGAGTGTGGGTATGACGACGGCTCTGTATACGCTTATCTTTGTGAGGTTTTTCAGTTGGTTGTTTTTCCAGACTCTTTTGTGTAGTCTTCCAAAGGCGCTATTTGCCTTGGCGAGTCTGTTGTCTATCTCATTGTCGATCCTTGCATCTGATGAAATGGTGCAGCCGAGATAGGTAAACTGGTTGACCGTTTTGAGTTTTGTGTGCCCGATGGAGATGTGGGGGGGCTGGTAATCATGGTGGGGAGCTGGCTGATGGAGGACCTCAGTTTTCTTCAAGCTGACTTCCAGGCCAAACATTTTGGCAGTTTTAAACTGCATGCCTTAAAATATAAGACCCAATTAATTACGCCAAATTAACCTACATCCCCCAGTATGTTTTGAAGGGTAGGAGGAAACCAGAGCCCCTAGGGAAAACCTTCGCAGACACAGGGAGAATGTACTGTTACATACTAGATCAGGAGCAATGGAAATGCCCCACAGACAATGGAATCTTCAAAACAATATTTTTTTAATTATAAATAACATAACACTTCATACTTAACTCTAAACTTAACTATATCTTAACCCCACTGTATGCAAATGTATATATGTGTGTGAATTAAAACTAAATCATTATAGTTTAAGCTTGATTATGAAGAGATAGTTTTAAAGTTAAGTCTCAGAAAGCTTTTGTGTTAAAACTCAAAGTCTTTACTGCAGTACAAAAGCAATTATGGAGTAAGGGTGGTGCATCAGATTTCTTTAAATTGTTTCTCAAAAGCAATTGTTAAATATTTTGAAATATCAAGTCATCAGACCTCTTTAAAACTCTCAGATTTCTTGTAGAGTTGTTTTCAGAGCAATGTTTCTTTATACGAGTGATTTTTTTTCCTCTTTTGAATGCAGATTCAGTACTTGTTTTTCTTCCACGATGATTTCACAAACCCAGGCAAGGGTTGAATTAAATAGCCACTTAAAAATGGTTATGTTTCAGATGCAAGATTAATTTTTACTTTGTTAATCAAAAGTGATCCTTTTCAGTGGACACAATGAGACTGTCCTCTCTCTTAATGAGACAGTCGGAAGTGGTTATTTTCTTCAAGAATACTTTTTCGGTGTTCCCCCTTTTCATAATGAGAACACAAGCAACCTTTTGTTACTGCATTTCAATCCACTTTTACTTACAGGATGGCCAAGCAACTGGTTCAATCCTGTGTTAACTACTGGATTGCCAGGTGTATTCTGCCTTCAGTTTAAAATTAGTTCCTTAATATTCAAAAATGCTTTCTGTCTTGAAGTGTTTTTACCACATGACATGACATCATTCCTGTCTTTAGAAGTTTCTTTCTAAGTTACTTTACATCTATATGCTAAAATCATCTCTTCCAGAAGTTTGAGTGGATTAGACTCCGAATTGTCTGCTCACCAGCGGCAGCATGGCTGTGTTTGTAAACAGATGTTTCTGAGCAAACACGTATTGCTTCTGCAATTGAATGAAGCATTCAATTCTGTATTTCCAGACAGTTAGACCCCGAAAATGGCTTGACATCTGACATCTCAAAGAATTAAGAGTGTGTCTGTGTATGGCCCTGTAACCAACCCACAAAATAACTTTACTAAGAGATATATATATATATATATATTTATATTATAACTAAAGATGAATTATAACACAATTCTGTCACAATACAAACTCCTTACAGATAGCTATACAGGATGCAACTTCCCCAGAAGAGATCCCAATTATCCAGGAACCTGAAACCCTGCCCCCACTCCAATTTCTCAGCCACACAATCCTCTGCTTTATCATCCCGCTCTGATCTTCACTGGCACACGCCACAGGCAGAAATCCCAAGATTACCCCACCTATCTTTCAGCATCTTGCTTAACTCCCTATATTCCCTCTTCAGGACTCATCCCTTTTTTTGTCTTTGTAATTGGTACCAATATGTACTCCATTTTGTGGTTGCTCGCCCTCCCTTTTCAGGACGCTTTCAATCTGATCTGAGATGTCCCTGACCCTGGCACCTAAAAGGTTACAAACTATCCAAGTGTCTCTTTCATGTTCATGTGTTCTTTTGTCTATCGAATTCCTGAGCACTACTGCTCTCCATTTCTCCCTCCCATCCTGAGCCACAGGTCCATTCTTAGTGCCAGAGACCCAGTCTCTGTAGCTCTCTCCTGGTAGGCCATTTCCTTACCTCCCTAACCCCCAGCAATATTCAAAACAGTATATTTATTATTATGGGGAACAGCCACAGGGGTTAACCTGCATTCACTGTCTATTTGCATTTGGTTTCCCTCTCCTGACAATCTCGCTGCTCCTCGCAGCTTCGGCATGACTGCCTCTCTGCCGCTCCTGTCTCTGAACTCCTATTCTCCCGTGTGAGCTGAGGATTATCCAGGTGCAGCTCCAGTTCACAAAAATAATCTGCAAGGTGCATCTGCATCTGGATGCTCTTCATGCAAATGTAGTTCTGAGGGAGATGGCAAATCCCCCAAAATTCCCACATCTCACAAGTTGACCACTCCACCATTCCAGTTGCCATTTTGACTCTTCTACCTTGGGTGTTATGGAAATTGGCAGAATAAGGTATAGAACCTCACCAGAGACTTACCTCAGCCTCTTCTCGTCTCCACTCACACTCTTACTGCTTCTGCAAAGGCCACTCCACAGTGGCTGCTCCATTTAGAGCTAACCTTTATATTGTAGCCATGTCCACCTGCCTTTATATCTGCCAACGCTCACTGCCCCGGCTCCTGCACTCTGCTCGATGTAAAACAACTGAAACCAAAGCTCCTTCAATCCAATAGATATTACATGGATTAAACTACATTAATATTTCATGTTTCCCTTATAAAGTATTAATGTACAGTGTATCACCTATCACAGAATCTGCAGGTCCCACATTGGTCTCATCACTCAGGCACCTCAGAATGCACAAACTGGAGTGGATGCAATTGTCCGTGTTCTTGAGTGATCCACAGAAATAATGAATGCAGACAGATTTAATGCACTGTAAAATTATCTAACATTGAATGTGAAGATGTTTAGAAACGATACTTGTCCAAAATTGCAACATGTCTTGCTGTGCAAGCAGAAATGAGTTATAAGATGGTTAATGTTTTTCAGGTTTATGGTAGACATAAATTAACTGAAGAATTATGAAGATAAATTATATCTTCATCAGCTATGTGAGAATTGCTAAACTTACAAAACCTGTTACATTTTAATCTCACTGATGTCAATGAAATGATGAGTTCTTCATTGTCCTACCACATTACCATATTGGCAATGAACCTCACCATGTGATTTTATAATTTGAATTTTAAATTTTAAAATTTAATTTTTTTTTCAATTTAAATGTAGACATACAGCACTATAACAGGTCATTTTGGCCCACGAGTCCGTGCCGCCAAATTTACACCCAATTAACCTACACCCCCAGCACGTTTTAAATGGTGGGAGGAAACTGGAGCCCCTGGAGAAAACCCACTCAGACATAGGGAGAACGTACAAACTCTTTACAACAGTGTGGGATACAAATCCCGGTCCCGATCGATGGCGCTGTAACAGGATTGCACTAACTGCTATGCCAAGTGTCATGATAGTAAGAACCTGAGGAATTGGAGCAGGAGAAGGCCCTTTGAGTCTACTCCACAATTCCATAAAATCATGGGTGATCCCACTGCAGACTTGGGTCCACTTCCCCATTCATTCCCCGTAACCCTTAATTCCCCTCAGTCAAAAATCTATCTCTCTCTTACTCTTAGCAATTAGCACAACACCTTTCCAGTGCCAGCGATCGGGGCTGGGTTTCGAATCCCACGCTATCTCCAAGGAGTTTCCCTGCATCTGAGTGGGTTTTCCCCCGGGGGCTCCAGTTTCCTCCCAACGTTCAAATCGAACTGAGGGCGTAGGCTAATTGGGTGTAAATGGGGCAACATGAACTAGTGGGCCGGAATGGCCTGTTTCCATGCTTAAATTAAATACAGAAAATGAAGCTGTTTCAATGAGCAGAAAATTCCACAGATTCACTGCTCTCTAGGAGAAGAAGTCTTCAATTAACTCGACTGAATCTTGAGGTTCCATCCCTTTGTTGTTATATTATCTGATCATTGGCCAAAAATTTCATGGAAGCGTGAAGGTGAGCATAATCTACACGACGTTTATTGAAAGAAAGAGCTACATCAAGATGTGACTCACATTGATGTAAAATTTGATACATTTTCCCATAAAATAGCAAAGGGGCATCTGTCCGAGGAATGTGCTTTTGTGTAGTTTCAATGATCCTGGTGATCGTTTCTTTATTTTATTTATGCTGATCCAATGTTATTCGTCCTTTCCAGCTCTGAAAAGAAAGAAATTAAACTGTCTTGGCTTGGTGGTCGGAGTTGGAGAGTGTCCGTGCAGGGTTATTTTTCAGATTGGAGGCCTGTGACCAGCAGTTTGCCGAAGAGATCAGTGCTGCTTCCTCTTGCTTGACCAACTTGGATGAGAATGTAAATGCCGCGGTTAGTGAGTTGGAAGTTTGTCTAATGGTTGTCTAACTGTTCTACATGGAACATAGGACATAGAACAGTAGAGCACAGGGACAAGGCCCTGAGCTCAAATCAAACTAAAACCATGCTGCCCCTACATGATATGTACCTCTCTAATCCCTGCATATTTCATGGGTCAATCTGGAAGCCTCTAAAATGCCACAGTTGCATCTGCTTCCACCATTACTTGCAGCATTCCAGGCACCTAACATTCTCTGTAATTAAAAAACAACTTGCCCTGCACAACTCCTTCAAACACCCTTAACTTTAAAGGCATGTCCTCAACTATTTGATGAAGATTCGGACTATCTACCCTATCAATGCTTCTCACAGTTTAATAAACGTCTATCATCCTCTGAAAGTCCAGAGAAAGCAAGAAAGCCACCCAAGTGTATCCAATCTTTCCCCATGGCTCATGCTTTCTAATCCAAACAACATCCTGGTAAAGCTCTTCTGTACCCTTTCCAAAGCCTCCACATCATTCATGTTATGGGAAGAGCAGAAATGAACACTGAATTCCAAGTGCAGCCAAATCAAAGTTTTATATAGATGCAAAATGTCTTCCTTACTTTTATAATCAATGCTCCACCCAATGCTGCCAGACATTCTTTCAACATGTGGCCAATTGCAAGAAGCTGTAGACCTGGACCCTCTACCTATCTGACCATCAATACGTTTCAGGGTGAGGGTTAATCCATGCAATTTCCCTGGTTTTTTTTTCCATCAGCAGCAAGTTTTGACCCAATTTCCCATATTTCTTTCCCCATTATCTTCCTGTTTCTTTTGTTGACTTTCCTTGTTATTCACTGAAGAGAAGGCCATCATCACAGCGGACTGGTGATCGGCAAGTAATTCCAGAAAAAGTTCTGCAAAATCTTTCAAGCTCAGGTCGGAAGAGAAAAGTGGCAGCCAGACAGGATATACTGCAAGATATTCCTCTCCAGTAAACCACTGGATATTATTACATTATAACCAATGGGTGCAGAGTGACAAGGCACATTGCTGTTTCCTTGCAACTCCTGGCAACCTGGGTTCGATACTGACTTCTGGAGCAGGCTGTGGCATTTGTGGGTACTCTGGTTTTCCAATGAAGCCCAAATATCTGCTAGTAGCTGGAAAATGGGAGCTGTGGATGATTGAAAGGAGCAACAGAGGGAATTTATGAACACGTGAGCGAATAAGAATTAAATTGATGCATCCAGTATCACTGATATCGAACTGGCCACAGCAGGAGCATTGGATGCTGTACATCACACATGTCAAACTCTGGCCCGCGGGCCAAATTTGGCCCGCGATATAATTATATTTGGCCCGCAAGATCATATTAAATATATATTAGAGTTGGCCCGCTGGCCGCCGCGCCAGTATAGCACATGCACAGCAGCAAGCACTACCATCGTAGTTTATAGCACTTCCACAGCAGGGACAGCAGTCACCGATATAGTTAACGAGAAAGTTAATTAGATATTCACAGCGGCGCCGCTACAACGGACCTGCCGCCTAGCTACAACAGACCCGCCGCCTAGCTACAACGGATCCGCCGCCTAGCTACAACGGACCCGCCGCCTAGCTACAATGAACCCGCCCCCTAGCTACAACGGACCCGCCGCCTAGCTACAACGGACCTGCCGCCTAGCTACAACAGACCCGCCGCCTAGCTACAACGGATCCGCCACCTAGCTACAACGGACCCGCCGCCTAGCTCCATGTGGCTGGACGTGGTGGGTCACCTCTGCGTCTCCTTGAGCTTCATCTGTGGGTGGGTGCTGCTGGGCATCGGACTTTCCGCTGGGGTGGAGGTCGCGGACGAGTTCCACCGCTCTCACGGTATTCCCGGTGAGATGGCGAGACCAGCGGGGACTCCTTGGGTTGTTGGCGGCGGTTGCGGCAGGCGGAGGTGGGGGCGGAGGAGGGAGAGGGGCGGGGGGGGGGATGCCGCTCGGGTTTGCTGGCTGGGCTGGGGAGGGCTCCCTGCAGACCTCCGCTCCCTGGCATGCTTCTCGGCAACGTACAATCCTTGGTTTAAAGGCTAGAGAGAAATATTATTTATTGAATATTTTATTTCTTATTTGTTAATGCTTCTTATGGAAAGAGTTTAACCAAAACTATTATTAAACATTTATTTTAATAAGAAAAAGTTTAACATTACATATGTTGAGAGAAAACATGCAGATGTTGTTGAAAATTTTCAATAAATATTTAGTTCGGCCCTCGACTTAGTCCAAGTTTTTAATTTTGGCCCTCGGTGAATTTGAGTTTGACACCCCTGCTGTACATGATCCCATGCAGATTCTCAAGTGAATTGTTGCTTCACTTGGAAGGACTGTTTGGGCCCCCAGTAGTGATGAGGGAGGAGGTGTAGCTCTTCCCTGCGGTTGGTAGTGGGGGGGGTGGTGGGAGCAATTGGTGGGAAGGTATGAGTAGACGAGGGAGTCATGGAGGGAGCGCTCCTTGTGGAGAGGAGGGGAGGGGAAGATGTGTGTGGTGATGGGATCATGATGGAAATTATGGAGAATAATATGTTGGATGTGGAGGCTGGTGGGGTGTTAGGGAAGGACAAAGGAAACCTCTGACATTCATTTGCATGGTATTTTTAATGATAGATAAATATTCAGGCATTTATTTTCCACCAAATACAATTCATCATATAATGCTGACTGAACTAATTTTCTCAGAAGATTAAGTTGTATGGAAAGTGCCCACCGATGCTTTGCTGAATCTTCATGTAAGGGTGGGGAATTGTTAAACTACTGATTAGCAAGTGCATGAGCCTTTGTGAACAGCTGCAGCAATAACTGAAGCATCAAATTTCTGTTGGGTTCTTGTGATGCCTTCTGAGTGCGGGACATCATCGCACAAAACATGTTTTCCACAAAAGAAATAGAGCCCAGTAGCACACAAATTGTAACCAGGACCCATTGTGACCCAGATTTCCAATAATCTGACTTCAGCTACAGACTTTAGTCTCATACACCACATATTTCTCCTAAATATTTTCAAGATGGTGAGCAATGAACACAGTATATTTAACACCGTTGAACAGCTGTGAATGGCGCTGAATACTATCCATCCACACAAAGTATTTTTTGTCTTTGTCTAAAGCAGTGGTTTTCAACTCCCCCCCCCCCCCACTAAACTCACATTCCATCTGAAGCAATCCCTATGCCATCGGTGCTCTGTGATTAGTAAGGGATTGCTTCAGGTGGGATGTGAGTAGGAAGGGAAGGTTGACAATCACTGCTCCAGACCCAATTGTTGCTGAAATGATTTGCTTGGGAAAAATTGTCATTGGCCCATTTCATTTGGAGTTCTGAATCCGTGCACATAACAAGTCAATTAGGTACGATTAAAACAGTGGTGTTCAAACTTTTTCTTTCCACTCACATACCACCTTCAGTAATCCCTTACTAAGCACAGAGCACAGATGGCATAGGGATTTCTTAAAATGGAATGTGAGTTTAGTTTAGACCACCGGTCTGAAATCTGCATTTAGCTATCCCACATCTAGATGTAAATTTCAGAATCAGAATTTATTGTCATGAAGAGGTCATGAAATTTAGTGAATTTGTGGCAGCATCATAGAGCAAACATTCATAATTATAACCATCTTGCAAAATTACTATTAAAAATTAAAAATAATAGTGCACGAAAATTAAGGCAGTGCTTTTGGTTCATTGATTATTCAGGAATCTGATGGCAGCAGGGAAGAAGCTGTCCCTGTACTGTTGAGTGCTTGCCTTTAGGCTCCTATACCTTTTCCCCAATGGTAGCAGACTGAAGAGGGCATGGCCTGGGTGGTGGGAGACTTTGAGGATAGAGGCTGCTTTTTTAAGACACCGTCCTATGTCCTCGATGGAATGAGGTCTGGTGCCTGTGGTGCCACCGGCCGAATTAACTACTCCCTGAAGTTTATTCTTGTCTTGAGAGTTGGCATGTCCATACTAGGCAGTGATGCAACCAGCCAGAATGCTCTCCACGGTGCACTTGTAGAAGTTTATGAGCATCTTTGCTGACATACTCGACTTTGGTGACATGTCACTTTATGCTAGTGTAACTAATAGAAGATCACATGAAAAGTTACCTGAGGAAAGAAAACCATGCATGGGGTCATGGGGTTATTTGAAAGTCTGGAAAACTTCAAGCCAAGTGAAAATGAACAAAGCTACCAAGAGTATCTGGCATGTCAGCCAGAAATTCCTCTCCGTTAATAGTTATGATGTACCAAATGATGCAAATAAGTCGAAGTTCATTACAATATTTGCAATAGCAATGGCATTTCCATCATTTCTTTCTTTCCTTCTGTGGGCAAAAGATACATATCCTGTACCACTATCCCATTATACCTACCAGCATAACCCACCTTCTTTGGAAGATTTATGGATGGGTATGTCCACGTCTGCTGCAGGCTCATTGGTGACTGACAAGTCCGAAGCGGGACAGGCAGGCACGGTTGCAGCGGTTGCAAGGGAAAATTGGTGGGTTGGGGTTGGGTGTTGGGTTTTTCCTCCTTTGTCTTTTGTCAGTGAGGTGGGCTCTGCGGTCTTCTTCAAAGGAGGTTGCTGCCCACCGAACTGTGAGGCGCCAAGATGCACGGTTGGAGGCGATATCAGCCCACTGGTGGTGGTCAATGTGGCAGGCACCAAGAGATTTCTTTAAGCAGTCCTTGTACCTCTTCTTTGGTGCACCTCTGTCTCGATGGCCAGTGGAGAGCTTGCCATATAACACGATCTTGGGAAGGCAGTGGTCCTCCATTCTGGAGACGTGACCCACCCAGCGCAGTTGGGTCTTCAGCAGGATGGATTCGATGCTTGCGGACTCTGCCAGATCGAGTACTTCGATGTTGGTGATGAAGTCATTCCAATGAATGTTGAGGATGGAGAGGAGACAGTGCTGATGGAAGCGTTTTAGGAGCCGTAGGTGATGCCGGTAGAGGACCCATGATTTGGAGCCGAACAGGAGCGTGGGTATGACAACGGCTCTGTACACGCTGATCTTTGTGTGTTTCTTCAGGCGACCCACCAGGCGACAGATAAAAACCCAAAGTCAGCCGAGCCAGCTCACTCTCCATCTCAAGTAAGGGCAATTCGGTGGCTCCGACCTCCACTGAGAACCTTGCATGAGTGCTCTTTCTGGTAAATTGATATGTAAATTATCCTCAGAAAGATTAGACTAATATTTTTGGTTTTCCCCTTTACCATCCAATCAATGTCTATTATTTGGGATTATCCAGCAAGGGAGCATTCTCTTTAATTTTCTTTGAAATAATTTCATTTTTTTCATATTGGCATTTGATATGTAAATTGAAGGATTCTAATAACAGCAAACTCAATTTTGTAGAAAGTATTTCAGATTTCAGATTTATTACATACATGTAGTCACATACAACCATGACATTCTTTTTCCTGCAGGCCAGGTAGAATTTACTGGCAGTGCAAAAAAAAACCTATTCAATGAGCACAAATAAACAAACTGACAGTGCAATATGGAGAAAATTATAATTGCAAAAATAAGACTCTTTAAATGAGTCCCTGATTGAGTTTGTCATTGAGGAGTCTGATGGTGGAGGGGTAGCAGCTGTTCCTGAACCTGGTGGTGCTAGTCTTGTGGTGGCTATACCTCTTTCCTGATGGCAGCAGCAATAACTGAATGGGTGCTGGGTGGTGTGGATCCTTGATGATTGATGCTGCACTCCGATGGTGGTGTTCTCTTGCAGATGTTCTCGATAGTGGGGAGAGTTGTGGCCTGTGTCCACTACCTTTTGCAGGGCTTTACGCTCAGGGGTATTGGTGTCCCCATGCCAGACTGTGATGCAGCCAGTCAGCACACTTTCCACCACACATCTGTGGAAATTTGCCAGGGTTTCTGATATCATTCCAACCTTCTGCAAACTTCTGAGGAAGTAGAGGCGCTGACGTGCTTTCTTCATGATGCCATTAGTGTGTTGGGCCCAGGAAAGATCCTTCAAGATAGTGACACCCCAGAACTTAAATTTTCTCACCCTCTCCACCCATGATTCCTCAGCGATCACTGGATCATACACCTCTGTTTCCTGTCCTGAAGTCAACCATCAGCTCCTGGGTTTTGGTGACATTGAGTGTGAGGTTGTTGTTGGTGCACCATTCAGCCAAGTTTTCAATCTCCCTCCTGTATACTGACTTATAGCCCCTTTTTACACAACCCACTACCATTAGCAAATTATAATGGTGTTGCTGCTGTACTGAGCAACACAGTCATAGGGGTGAACTGAGTAGAGCAAGGGGCTAAGAACACAGCCCTGTGGTGCTCCAGTACTGAAGGAGATTGTGGAGTAGATGCTCTTACCAATCCTCACAGATTGTGGTCTGGAGGTGAGGAAATCCAGGATCCAATTACAAAGTGGGGTGTTGTGTTCCACGTCTTGAAGTTTGCTGATCAATTTTGAGGGGACGATGGTGTTAAATGCTGAACTGTAGTCGATAAAGAGCATCCTGACATTTCAACAGACACACAAGTTTGACATACAGTACATACAGCATGGTAACAGGCCATTTCAGCCCACCAGTTACACCCCATTATGTTTTGAACAGTGGGAGGAAACTGGAGCCCCCGGGGAAAACCCACACAGACATGGGGAGAACATACAAAGTCCTTACACACAGCGCAGGATTTGAACCCGCATTGTAACAGCGTTGTGGTAATTGCCATACTAACAGAGCCACCCACTGTTGATGTAGGCATCTTTGCTGTCCACACGTTCCAGGGCTATTTGTAGAGCCAGTGAGATGGCATCTGCCGTAGATCTGTTGCTACGATAGGCGAACTAGAAGCAGATATGCTTCCACATCAGCCTTTCAAAACATTTCATCGCTGTTGATGTCAGTGCCACTGATTGATAGTCATTTAGGCAGGTTATTTATCATTCAGTCATTTGCAGGAGAAAGTATCACTGGACAACAAAGATTTTGCTTCTTGGGACACTTTTGGATTTCACTTCACAATTTTTTTACCAATAGTTTGCTTCTTGAACAAAAATTAGGGATTAGGTTACAGGGTCTGAGTTATTGAGAAAGGTTAAATAAGTTTGTTCTTTATTCTTTGGAGCCTAGAAGGTTAAGAGGGGATTTGATTGAGGTGTTTAAGATTATTAGGGGTATACACAGAGTGGATGTGGAGAGGCTTTTTCCTTTAAGGAAGGAGGAGATACAAACAAGAGGACACGAGTTGAGAGTTGGGGAAAAAGTTTAAAGGAAGCATGAAGGGGGACTTCTTTATTCAGAGAGTGATGGGTGTGTTTAACGAGATTCCAGATGAAGTGGCAGAGGCAGGCTCGATATTAGCATTCAAGGAGAAGTTGGATACGTATACGGACAGGAAAGGAATGGAGGGTTAACGGGTTGAGTGTAGGTCAGTGGGGTTAGGTGGGAGAAAGTGTTCAGCATGGACTAGAAGGGCCAATTTGGCCTGTTTCTGTGCTGTAATTGTTATATGGTTATATGACAGACAACTTCAAGTTGAACACAAAGATCATTTCAGATTTGCTGTATCACATAGGATGCCGGAGAAACATAAATTTAACTTTTATTGAATTTAGCATGTTTAATCACATAATGATGCTTGCACATTACATTAGATCAACCAACCTAGAAATGTTTTGCTGATTTTCATTGTACTCAGCATCTGATGCCTCTAGTGTCAGTGTCAAACAATAGTCAAACAATATGCATGAGTCTTTGGTTAGCGCATGCATGATGGGTTTTGCGTATTGGAGTTCAGTTGTCCCATGCGTGAGAATTAAGGACGAGAATTCAATGCCATCATGGGGCTTACTCTCACGCATGGGCCAACTGAACTCCAATGTGCGAAACCACTGTGCATGCGCTAACTGAACTCTAGTACGCAAACCCACCGCACATGCACCAACCGAAGGCTCGTGCAGGCACAAAGGAATCAAGATGGCCGCGCCCAGCCTATGGACCCCGGGACGCCGACTAACAAAGTAAGGGTGCAAGTTTTGGCTTATACATGCCCTGTATCTCTGTTATAATTTGTCATATACAACATAAACCGTGTAAAAATTTATATTTTCTCATAAATATATTTTTTTAATTGGGTGATATGTGCGGATGGATGTCAGTAGCATAGGTCGCAAGTCGGGAAGTACCTGTAACCCTCTCCATGTCAATCCCATCCTGCACAGCCGAGTGCCATATATTTTTCCAACATCAATGTGCCGAAGAGGCTCATAAATCTCCATATTGTACCAGCCTCACCACCAACCCCGGCAATGCCATCCAGGCATCCATCACTCCTTGTGTAAATAAAAGCCTACCACTGAGCTCTCCCCTAAACTTTCGGATGTCCCGTGGTATTGGCCACAGTCACCTTGGGGGAGAAAGATGCTGGTTGTGCACCCGATTTCTGCCTCTTGTAACCTTTTACATAACCTTTACACCTCACGGCTCTTGAACTCAGAGCACTATATGCCTTCGTAACCATCCAACCAGCTTGCATGGCCACCTCGAGGGACCTGTGGACTTGAACCCCTAAAAATTAAAATGGAGATGCTTCCGGAGCTGCTCCAATGGCGATGCTGCCGTTGGTTTGGACCCATGGGGAGCGGAAACACAGTCAATGACTTCTTGTAGGCTGTAAGTGGCCTGTTAAAGGAGTTTTATTTTAAAATCCTGCGACCGCGGGGTCTGGGCCCAAGATTGTCAACGCCTGTGTTCAGCAGCGGCCCCGAGGGATTGCAGACTCCAGGGAAGCAGAGGACCGGTGCAAGGGCAAGAATACTCCCCTCCCTCTGGTCCCCTTTGAGAAGGAGAAGCAAAGGAGACAACCCCAAGGAAGGTGCCATCAACGAAGGGCTCTGCAGTTAAAATGGTGGGCAGCTGGTGACGAGGTCAAATGAGTCACACCAGCCTGTGGGCTGCTCGCGGCTGGCCCATGAGAACCAGGTGTTTGCACCAGAATTCTAGAGGATGCTGAGGACAAGGAGGGCTCCTGAAGGGCCCTGGATGCTGAAGGCTTCCTCTTGGTGTCAGAGGTTTAGATCTGGGCCACTGGTTTGACCTGAACTGGAGCCAAGTGCGGCTGCAGAAGCTGCGGGAGCGCTGAAGGGGAATTGATGGACACTCTCAGTGACTCTGGGGAACTCTCTTTTGGTTCTTTTTCTCTGACTATAAGGTGTACCAGGCAATGCTCATACTGATGGTGAATCTTTGCCTGTTTAATGGCAGACTAAAGGCAATGCTGTGTTATATTACAGTTCTGTTTTATTACATGACAATAAATAGCATTTGCATCTCTCTCTATTCCTCCATACTGCTAAGAATCCAAAGTGCTTCACTTCAGCCTTATCCAGATTGGACTCCATCTGCTACTTCTCCACTCAACGGTGTATCCTGTCTGCATCCCATTGTAACCTACGACGAGCTTCAACACTATCCACAAATGCTCTAAACTTCATGTCACCTGCAAATTTACTGACTCACCCCTCCACTTCCTTGTAAAAATCACAAAGAGCAGAGGACCAGAAGAGATCGCTGCAGAACACACTCCTCACCAACCTCGAGTCAGAATATTGTCCTTTGACTTCCACCCTCTCTGCCTTTTGTGTGCAAGCTGATTCCGAATTGCTTTGGTTCGCATTGAACTCAAGTACTTTGCATCCTGATATAAAATTCGACAAAATTATTATCATTCTTCATTAAAGGTGCATTAACTACTGGAATTAATCCTTGCTTGTCACATAAGGCCCTTGACAGAGATTCTCTGCCTTTAAATCGCTTCACTTACCTCCATAAAAGATCTGAAGGTGGATTGACTGGTCAATCTCGCTCCACCTTCCACCCGCCTAGGGGAGTTAGTGTCAGAGGGGAAGCAAAGTCGCTCCACCTCCTCCGTAAAAGGATCTCTGCTGAATGAAGCTCCAAAGGAGAGGGCTAATGGCGTCACAATGACCCCATGAGTGCAAATTTTAAAGAGCCCATATGGTCAAAAAAAGGCGATTACATTGCTCAGAAGATCTGCCTGAGTCCTGAGACTGCTTGCGCAGATCTCCACTTGCGCACGTACCTGCCCTTCAGTCACCATTTTGAGTAGGCCGCTTTCCCTTCCCGGCACATATATTTGGCATCATGGTGATGGGTAGCACTGCTGCACCTCTCGCTCTGCCTCCTTCAGCTTCGGAAGCCAGCTCGTGAACCACTCCTGGATGAAAGCACCGTGTGAACCACATTTTTGGTCATCAGCATAAAAGGTAAATTAGGCTTTTTAAAAAAGACTTGAGCAGGCGATTATGTGCCTTTTGTGTATAAAAACCCCTATAGTGATGGATGTAAGTTAGCTGGGCCCTTGTTGGTTCCTCAATATACGGATCTAAAACAGTCTAAAGTTATGTGAATGATCAATTTCCTCTTCCTCGATGACTGAGGCAGCATTTTTCAGGATGGTGAGGAATATGATATTGGATGTGGAGTGGAAACCATGTCACATTATCATGTATTCATCAAGTTGAAGAGCATCGACCAGGATGTGGAGAAAGGATATGATGAAAGAATTAGTAAATAAGATTAGGTTAGCTCGGTTCAATTGAAAAGATAAGTGCTTTTACAGACTGAAAATACATGGATCTATTCCAATGTGCTGGACCACTTTGACCCCTTGAAAGAAATTAACATGGTTTTACTTAATATTTTCCAGGGCATTGCCTGGATTGGAGAATATGTTTTGTGAAGCAAGGTTGAAAGAGCTGGGGCTTTTCTCTTTAGAACGATGAAGGATGAGAGGTGATTTAATAGAGGTGTATAAGATGATGAAGAGTGCAGATCGGATGAACAGCCAGCACCTTCCTCCGGGGTGACAACAGCAAATACTTGACATCTGTTTCAGGTGTGTGGAGAAACGTTGAGGGGAGACATCAGTGGTAAGTTTTTGACACAGAGAGTGGTGGATGCCTGGAATACATTGCTGGGAGAGGTGGTGGAGACATTCAAAAGACTGTTACATAGACCTGTGGATGTAAGAAAGACAGACATAGGGAAGGATTAGTTTGTTGTAGAGTAGGTTTACATCAATTGGCATATCATGATGTTCTCTGTTCAACTCTATATCCTGTCTATGCCTTTTTTTAAAAACTTCTGACAAGCTTATACAGTGTTCACAACACCTCCGAACTTTGTGCCATCTGTAAACTTACTGACCACCCCTCCACTTCTTCATCCAAATCATCAATAAAACTACAAAGAAGAGAGGTCCTAGAACAGATCCCCCCTTCCCCCATCACCATCCTCCAGTCAGAATACATTCCTTCTATGACCACCCTCTGCCTTTTGTGTGCAAGCCGATTCCATGGACAAGTTTCCATGGGATTAATTCTATTGGCTGGATCACGAGGAATAGTAATGGTCTCGGGGAACAAGTCCACAGCTCCCTGAAAGTGGCAAGACAAGGTGGGAAAGAAGGCCTTAATGAGTCAGGACATTGAGGATGAAAGTTGAAAAGTCTTCATTCAGCTGTATAATACTTGGAGCGTTGTGTGCAGTTCTGGTCATCATGGATGTGGAGGGTTTGGAAGGGGTGCAGAAGAGATCTGCCCTTGGATATTGTCTGGTTTATAGTTTGGAGAAACTTGGATAGTTTTCTCTGGAGACTTTGACACCTAGAAAAAAACTATAAAATCACGAGAGGCATATAGTCAGAGTCTTTTTCCCAGGATGGAAATGGCAAATACTGCATGACAGAAGAGGGTGCCAGTCTCAAAGCATATTAAGGTGGCTAACCAAATATATCCCATGACCTTGTGGGAAGTTAAGGAAGGCATTGCTTGGGCAAGTCAGATAGTTTAAATGTCTTTTTTTAATTTAATTTTTTAAATGTTATTTAATTTTAGCAATGCAGCACAGTACCAGTGCCATCTGGTCCATGATACTCTGGTGGCCCAAATACACCCATTAACCTACAAACCCCATACATTTTGGAGGGTGGAAAGAAACCAGAGAACTACGCAATCATGGGGAGAATGTGCAAACTCCTTACAGACAGCACTGGATTCGCACCTAAGTCACTGGTGCTGTAATAGTGTTTTTGCTGACCGCCACACTAACCCTGCCACTCCTATTCATCATTAGGCACAAGTGAGGTCCTGGAGACTGGAGGATGGCTAATTCGTGTTTTAATTTGAGAGGCTGGGAGGACAAGCCAAGGAATGACAGGCTGGTGAGACTAACATGAATGGTGCAAATGTTATTGGGGATTTGAAGAGAGATGATTTACCTGCATTTGGATAGGCAAAGGACGGATGAGAGGTTGCAAGGCTTTGTAAATGAGAATTCATATCTCCTGAATTTGCTTCATTCTTTTTTGAAGAGGATTAATGAGAGCAGGGTGGTGGATGTCGTCTGAGTATCCCAGAATGGGTGGCTTACACCCTAACATTCTGGGTTCAAATCTGGCGCTGTCTGTGAGGAGTTTATATGTTCTCCTCGTGTTGGCATGGGTTTCCTCCGGGTGCTCCAGTTTCCACCCACCCTTCGGAAACTTGCGGGAGTTGTAGGTTAATTGGGTATAGCTGGGTGACATGGGCTGGAAGGGCCTGTTAATGTTTCCTCACAGCTGCACGCGTGTGGCGCGCACACATGTTTTGCAACCAGCACACAAAAGAAATTAATATGCGTACAGGTTAGTTATCTAAAATAATGTTGTCATTAATAATTATTCTTATTGAAAATAATCTCTTCGTTAACTGTTTCTGTTAACTAGTTAGTCGGTTTTTCAGATACCACATTTACCACGTGACCTCACTTTTCCTGTTTTGGTTTGGACAGTTGCAAATCGGCGGACAGTGTTCACAGATGTTACTTCATAGAATGGAATCATACTTGTATTAAAGCATGCCAATACAGTTTTATTTGCCATGAGAGATAGGCTGTACCAAAATGATCTTGAAACCATTTCAAGTTTACATTTGCACAAGCATTCAGTGAGCACATACTTTTGTCACAGGAAAGAAAAAAAATTGCACAACATAAGATTTTTGCACACACTGACTACCAAAAATTAGAGAGAAATTGGCAGTGAGGGCTCATGGTTTTCTCTTTTCAAGTGAGCATTGAAGGCATTGAGCTCACCCAGGAGAGATGTATAGCAGTTGATGATGCTGACTTGTTTTGCCTTATAGGATGTAATCGTGTGCAAACCCTACCACAGCTGTCTGGCATCTGTCTGAGACTCCATCTTGGTCCAGAATTGTCTTTTGATGTTGGTGATGGCCTTCTGGAGGCTGTACCTGGACTTGCTGAATATTTCTTAATGCCACAGCCATTTGCCAATCTCTTGGTTTATTCACGGTTTCTGGTTGGGATGCGGACGGAATATCTCCATGTGTTTCTTGATAAAGTTGGTAACCACTGTGCCATATTCATTCAAATCTGCCTCCGAATCCTTGAATGTGGCCCAGTGCACCGACTCCAGTCATGAAGATGCTCTTTTGCCTCCCCAGACCAGCAGTCTTCACTGCTCTTCAGCATCTGTCTGTGTGCAGGACGGAGGACCACAGCCAGGTGGACCGACTTTCCAAAGTGTGGTGTTGAATGGAGCAGTCGGCATCCTTGATGGTGGGGCAGCTGTGGTCGAGGGTGTTTGATCCCCTGGTGCAGCAGGTGACTTGCTGGTGGTAATTTGGGAGGGCTTCTTTAAGCTGGCCTGGTTGAAATCCCCTGTGATGACTGAGAAGGCATTGGGATAAGCTGTATGATGATTGCCGATCACCGGAATCATCTGAATCCTAACCCTTCCTGCCCAAAAGCACTTCAGGAGTTTCTTCAGCTGAAGGACAGAAATCATTCAAGAAGGTGGCCCACCACCACCACCCATTGTGGGTGACACAGCTAGCGTAGCAGTTAATGTTAGGCTATCACAGTGCCATTGACCCGGAATCAAATTTGACGCTGTCTGTAAGAAGTTTGTATGTTATCCCCTTGTCCACGTGGGTTTCCACCCTCATTCCAAAGACGTATGTGGTTTGTCAGTTAATTGGTCACAATAGGTGTATTTGGGTGGCATGGGTTTGAGGTCCCAAAGGGCCTGTTGCTGTACTGCATCTCTAAATTAAATTAAATTCTGAAAAGGGGCAAATAAGCAAAGACAGTAAATGCTATCATTGCAAGCAAAGCAAAGCTAAGTAGGCAAAAAATAAAATAGTTTTGAATATGTGTCATCGCATTATCCGTAATGCAAGTTCAAATCCAATGACATAACTACAGCAGCAAGAATTGATTATTGAGGTCTTTAAATTCATCAGGACTTGCTGTTCCCAAAATCCATTAATACTTATTCTTTGCAAAAAAAGATCATAAACTTCAGATGAAAAATTTTGCAATAGAGTTTTCCCCAAAGTCATGCATTGAAAACAACAAAGAACAGCAGAGGAACAGGCCATTTGGCCCATGTGTCTGGGCCAAACAGGATGCCCAAAATTAAACTGAAACTCTTTGGCTTTCACATGATAGATGACCCTCCATCCACCACATACTCAGGTGTCTGTGCAGAAGCCCCGACAATATCGCAATTTTATTCACTTCCATCACATATCCTGGCAGCATGTTCCATCCATCTGTAGAAAACAAAATCCCCACTCATCTTCGTTAAAGCAAAGGATGTTGTCTACATGGATTTTGTCAAGGTCCCTCATGGTAGGTTGTTCAAGAAGGTTCAGTCGTTCAATATTAACGATGGGGCAGGATTAAATGAAATGAGCTTCCAGCTGTAGTGATGAATGCTGGTTCGATTTTGACATTTGAGAAAAATGTGGATTGGTAGATGGATGGGAGGGACATGGACGGCTGGGCTGTGGTCTAGGATCAATGGAACAAAGAAGAATAATAGTTCAGCACAGACTAGATGGACCAAATTATTTGTGTCTGTGCTGTAGTGCTCTATGGTTCTAATCTACCTACTCCCACCCTCTCCTTGATCATATATCTGCCAATGTGCCCTGAGAAATTTGGTCTGTTCATCTTATCAATGCACACCTTTAACAGGTTGTCCCTCTGCCTCCTGCATTCCAGAGAAAATAATCCAATTTTGTCCAATTTCTTGCCCTCCTAACCAGGCAACATCTTACCAAACCTCTTCTGTACCCTTTTCAAAGCCTTCACATCCTTCCTGTAAAAAGATAACCAGGATTTCAGACAGTATTCCAAGTGCACCCAAACCGAAGTGCTATATAACTGCCACATCACCTCCTTACTTTTATAGTCAATGCCCCACTCAGCACCCGGTGCTCCAACTGTGGTCTCCTCTACATCGGAGAGACTGGGCTCAGACTGGGAGATCGCATTGTTGAGCGTCTTGGCTCTGTCCACCGCAATAGTGTGGATCTCCCAGTGGCCACCCATTTCAAATCTCCATCCCATTCCCTTGCTGATATATATATATCCATGGTCTCATGCACTGCCAGATTGAGACCACCTGCAAATTGGAGGTACCTCACCTCATCTTCTGACTGGGCATCTGATTTCAGATGTCAGAGTGCAGACATGACACCACGTACAAGCTTGAAATTCTTTTTCCTGTGGGCCAGGCAGAATAACCACTTAATGGTCGTGAAAAAAGAAAAAAAACTGTACACAATGCACACATATAAACAAAGGTAAACAACTGGCTGTGCAAAACAGAGAGTAAAAAAACAATAAAGTGCAAAAGTACGAGTCCTTAAATGAGTCCCTGATTGAGTTTGTCGATGAGGAGTCTGACGGTGGAGGGGTAGCAGCTGTTCCTGAATCTGGTGGTGTGAGTCTTGTGTCACCTAGACCTCTTTCTTGATGGTAGCAGCAAGAACAGGGCATGTGCTAGGTGGTGTGGGTCTTTGATAATTGCTGCTGCTCTCCAATGGCAGCGTTTTCCATTGATGTTCTCAATGGTGGGAAAGGGTTTTGCCTGTAAAGCTCTGTCTGTGTCCACACCTGTTGCAGGGCTTTTCACTCAGGGGTATTGGTGTCCTCATACCAGAGCACCATGCAGCCGGTCAGCTCACTTTCCACCACACCTCTGCAGAAATTTGCCAGGCTTTCCGATGTCAGACCAAACCTCCACAAGCTCCTGAGGAAGTAACTGACATGCTTTCTTCGCGATACCATTAATGTGTTGGTTCCAGGAAAGATCCTCCGAGATAGTGCCCTCCAAGATAGTGCCCACCAACCAGATGACATTAAAAACAACTTCTCTTGCTTTCATTAACTCCCCCTCCCCCCACTCACTCTGTCTCTCTCCTTTTTCCCTCTGTCTCCATTCACAGAGCCAAAATTAATTCTCACCTCTCCCCTCATCATATCCAACCTTTAGTTGCTCTGGACTCCTCCCCCCGCCAGCCCCATCTCCTCTTTTCTGCTTATTCTTTGCTTGTTCCTTGAAGAAGGGCGCAGGCCTAAAATGTTGCAATATATCTTTGTCACCATAGATGCTGTAAGACCGGCTGAGTTCCTCCAGCATTTAGGTCTGTTTTTACTACAATCACAGCAACTGCGGACTTGTGTGTTTTACTCCCCCCACCTAATGAAGCCGAACCTTCTTTACCACCCTATCTACATACATGGTCACTTTCAATGGGATGTTGACCTGCACGCTCAGATCTTTATGCACATCAATACTTTTAAGAGCCTCACCGTTTACTGTACATTCCCGTTGTATTTGACCTGCTAAAGTTCAGCACATCACACTTGTTTGCATTAAATTCTCATCTGCCATTTCTCTACCTGCATCTGTAATTGATCCATATCCTGTTGTATATCTTTGATAACCCTATACACTGTCCACAACTCCTTCAATCTTTGCATCTGCAAACTTACTAACATACCCACCTACTTTTTCATTAAAGTCATTAATGTATGTCACAAACAGGAGGGATCCTAACTCAAATCCCTGCGGAATACCTCTGGTCACAAGCCTCCAGCCAAAATATTGGCTTTCCACCTCTCCTCTATTATCCAGCTAATTTTGATCCAAACTATCATTTCGCCATGGATTCCATGCACCTGCACTTTCTGTATCAGTCTCACAAGATGGACCTTGTCAAATCCCTTACTAAAGTCAATATAGATTTCAGAGAACATACATAACATCGCAAACAATCCTAATTTTTTTCTGTGGTGGTGAGGCAGAATTGACACTTATTGGTCATGCAAAAAAAACTGTAAACAGCGAATACATGTAAACAAATAAAGAAATGAAAACAGATAACGAATGTAACAAACCCACTGTGCAATATAGAGAGAATTTTTAAAAGATCAATCAAGTGCACAAGTCAGAGTCCTCATATGATTCCCTGATTAAGTTTGTTGTTGAGAGGTCTGAGGGTGAAGGGGCAGTAGCTGTTCCTGGACCAGGTGGTGCAACTCTTGTGGCACCTGTACTTCATTCCTGATGGCAGCAATGAGAACAGAACTTGTGCTGGGTGGTGTGGATCCTTGATGATTGCTGCTGCTCTCTGACATTAGCGTTCCCTGTAGACGCTCTCGATGGGGGGTGGGGGGGGGGAATTTTAGCCTGTGATATCCTCAGCTGTGTCCAGTACCTTTTCCAGGGTTTTACACTCAGGGGTACTGGTATTCCCAGGCAGCATCCAGTGCCCTACCCTCCTCAACCATTTTGTCACCTCAAAACCACTTAAATTGCAAAGACATAACTTGTCCCTCACAATGCCATGATGACTGACCTGACTTTCCAATTGTGCATGAATCCTATACCAAAAATATATTTTCCAATCATTTCCCTAGCACTGATGCGAGGTGTATTGGCCTATAATTTTCAGGATTATCCTTGCATTGCAAGGTTACACATTAGCAGTCCTCTGCGAGATCTCCTGTTGCCAGTGAGGCTCCAGGAATCTCTTCACTTTCTTTTTTTCAATAACCAGGGATAAATCCCATCAGGCCCAGGGGACTTGTCCGTTTCAATGCTCCTCAACAATTCTCCACTAAATTACAGATCGCGATCCATTATTGTTGTATCAGATGACACTGGAGACAGAATTCCAATGGTGGCAAGAAAGATGAGTTTCTTTGCATAGAATGTGTGCTTTCAAGGTCGTGTAATTATTTCTGCTCAAAAAGAATGGTGACACCCTAGGTGAAATGCACAAACATCCAGTTGCCAAGCAACTGCAAACATATGTCGAACAGAGATGGCTGCTAATTTGATTTAAACATAGCTTTGGAGGGGAATGTAATGTAATCATTGCAATGTGCAAAAATAAATGTCACTGAAGGTCTGTCATTCTAAGTGTTCATACTTCGAGAAATCAGCATAGAGTGACAAATTTCAATCAAATTATATTTGCTTTGAGTACCGGAGATGTTGGTAGTTTTACAGACGGCACAGTTATATTAAAATAAAACTTGGGTCCTGGATTCTTCCCAAATTTTTGGTGTCATTTTTTATTCACCCTGAATCTTCATGCAGTAGAAACTTAACAGTCCATTGTTGCAGTAGCAATTTGATTTTATATCCCCCCACCCCTCCAATATGATATTCTGAACTGACCATTTCTTTTTGTCACATACTGCATTTATTAATAGTTTCTGTGAGGACCAGTAGCTGAGTTACTAGTGTCTTGTTCTCACAGCATTCCTGCACAAGTAACTGTTCAGTTATAAGATGTGAATGACTCTTGCAGCATACCAAATTGCAACAGTATGGGTGGCCAAACTGCAACTCGCGAGACACATACGGCTCTTTGAGATATAATGTGCGGCTCGAGGAACTACGTTAGCTAAGGCAGGAATGGTGTCAGCTGGTGCTCACAAAGGTAATTCTAAGTGGCATCACTTGCGATTGAAAATATTTGGAAAGTATACCGTTTGTGTAACAAACATGTAAAAGTCCCCCCCCCCCCCCCCGCCATTTTTGATCTAAGCCACCCACCCATCTGAGCTCCCAACGCCCCGACTGCCACCTTTCGCTCAGACCCCAGCCTCCCGCCATCTGGGGCTCCCGACGACCCGACCACAGGCTCTTTCTTAGGCTCAGGCAGCCCCTCCCCCACCTGAGGTCCTGACACCCGACTGCAGAATCTTATTGAGACCTCAACTGCCTGCCCACTGAAGCTCCCAATGCCACGAATGCAGGCTTACCACCAGATCCCGGCTATCCACTTGCCCATCTAAGCTCCTAATCCCTCGAATGATGTAGGCACTTACCACGGCCAAAAGTAGTAGGCGTTTAATGGTCAAACCTTTAAATTTTACCCAAATGTCTTGGCTCTCAAATATCTGAAGTTTATCGTATGTGGTTCTGACATGAAGCAAGTTTGGCTATTCCCTGGCATAAAGCAGGAAATAAGAGTGTCATATAGTGTATCACGATACAAACTAATACCTAGGGAATTGCAGGATTTTATCAGAATGGCTACCTTTTAGAGGAGTTCCAAAATTGAGTTCCATTTGTATGCTATAGTAATTTAGACTCATGTGAGCCGAAAGGCTTGTTCCTGTGATGCACTGTTCAAAGTTCTAAATCACACATTCTCCCAACCCTTTTTTCTGCTTTGGCCACCTGAGGACTTCATTCAGAGTTTATGGGCCTCCTTCCCTGTGAAGCCATCAAGTTTTGGGTTCATTTGTGCTTTATATATATATATATATATATATATATATATATATATAAAAGTTGCGTGAGGTGGAAAGAATACAAGTCTTTCATTTTTCCATACCTTGATGAAGCCTGAAACATTTGTTGTGTATCTTTATATTTGCTACATAAAGTACGCGGTTTGACCTGTTGTATTTCTTCAGTGTTGTGCTTTTACTTCAACCACGGTGTGTGCAGACTTTCAGGTTTTACTCTCTTTTACTTAAATGTATTGTGGCCCTCAGGGGGAATGTAAGGCTTCTGTTGGAAATGCCCATTCTAGACAGTCTTCAGCAAGGCATATTTTAGAACATAGAATAGTACAGCAGAGTACTGGATCTTTGGCCTATGATGCCAGATAAGCCTTCTCCATGATCAATTCAACCTTCCCTCCATTACAGCCCATCGCCCTCTTTTTCTTACCTCCATGTGCTTATCTGAGAGGATTTTAAATGCTCCAAATATGCCAAACTTTATCACCGTCCCTGACATGCATTCTGGGCACCAATAAGACCAGGACCATTCAAATCATTGAATCTGCTATTCCATTCATATCATGGCCAATGTACTTTCCTTTTGATCTTTTTTCTACAACCCTTGGCACCCTTACATTCAATAAAATATCCGCCTCTGTTTGAAATATACTCGAAGACTTGATCTCAATGAATTCCACATACTTTCTAGCCTCTGGGTGAAGAAACATTTTTTTCATGTCTATTCTAAAGCCTTTTATTCTGAGGCTGATCCTAGGCTTCCCCACCACAGGAAACATCTTCACCGTGTCCACTCTCTCTAGCTTTTTCAATATTGTGTAAGTGTGATGCATTGTTAGACACACACAAGGTAAAGACTGTACAACAGGCTTTAATCCACAAAGACTTCCACAGAGCCAGGCTGGCTGTGGCTGCAGCAACTCAGTGTGAGGCCTCGGGAGGCTGGCACAGGCTTATATCCCAGAGGGTGATTGACACCCAACCAGGTGGGGCTTGATCCATTCAGGTCGACTGATTGACAGCCGGCCAGGTGTTGTCCTGTCCCCCTTACACTTCTGCCCCTGCAGTAGGCCAGTGGTGTTCCACCACAGTAAGTTTCTCCCCTTTCCCTACTTAACTCCAGCCAGTACATGCCCAGAGCATCAAATGTTCCTCCAGTCGCTCTCCAATGCCAGCACATCCTTTCTTGGATACGAGGCCCAAAACTACTTGCAATACACCAAATATGGTCTGACAAATGTGCCGTAAAGCACCAGAATTAAATCATTGTCCTTATATTCTAGACCTCTTGAAAGAAGTGGTCATGTTACATTTGCTTTACTACTGACTCAACCTGCAAGTTAACCTTTAGTGAATTCTGCACTCAGAGTCCCTCGCCCCCCTTTGGACCATTGCTTTCTAAATTATTTCCTCATTTATAAAATAGTTAACTTTTTCATTTCTTTTACCAAAGTGCACTTTCTAGTGGCAAGGTTTCAAAACTCTTCTGGTATCACTAAAAATTAGACTTGGTTACTCATACATCTCTTGAATCCTAAGTGCATGAAAGCAGTGTTTTACACACCACAATGGTAAATGTAATTCAAAAGTCAATCACGGAGTGAGAAGTGTTTGAGTGACTTCCGAGACATTTGTCCTGCACCAATGTAAATTGTCACCTGGTGAAAACCGAACACATGATCCCATGGATTCTGACACAGGGCATCATGAAATATGACCTCCTCTCTAAACTATTGGCAGTGAAAACGCATCCTATAAAATGTGTGATATTTTAGTGTGGAGTTGGAACAGCTGCCGCACTCCATTCTAAATCAGTACAGGGTATATCCACAGAGAAAACTTATTTTGTCTAATTTCTAAACCAATCTAACATTTTAAAATTAATTAATTACAGCAATATGGTCACCTTTTCAAGTAATTTTATGACACGCCTGAAAATTTTTGTTTTCATGGTTACAATCCTTATCTTTTGAAAAATCTATGTCACACCAGATGTCGAGGATTTTGGGGGGAACTTTTTTAACTCTATGAAAGCCAAAACAGAATAACAGAACGTAATTAATTAATAAAATTATTTTACAGTCAATTTTCTCAGCCAGTGGCATGTGTCCTTTACAAGGCAACTAGAATCAATTGAGAAACTGCAGACGGGTGTTTAATAACATTGCACTTCAGGTAAAGGGCAGAAATCCACATAATGACATCATTTGTTTCAAACTGGAAAGAAGGCAGCTGGAGTACAACGTTAGTAAATGCGAGGTCATCCACTTTGGCAGGAAAAATAGAAGAGCAGATTATTATTTAAATGGTGAAAAACTAACATGCTGTTATGCAGAAGGACTTGGGAGTGTTTGTACATGAATCACAAAAAGTTGGATTGCAGGAACAACAGGTTATTAAGAAGGTAAATGGGATGTTGGCCTTCATTGCTAAAGGAAATGAATTCAAGAGCAGGGAGGTCATGCTGCAACTGTACAAGGTACTGGTGAGGCTGCACCTGGAGTACTGTGTGCAGTTCTGGTCTCCATACTTGAGAATGGATGTACTGGCCTTCGAGGCAGTCCAGTGGAGGTTCACCAGATTAATCCTGGAGATGACCTATGAGGAGAGACTAAATTGTCTGGGATTATACTTGCTTAATTTCAGAAGAATGAAAGGAGATCTTATAAAACACATAAAATTATGAAATGGATAGTTGAGATACAGACAGGAAAATTGTTTTCACTGGTAGGTGAGACCAGAACTAGGGGACACAACCTCAAGTTTCAGGGGAGTAGATTTAAGATGGAGATGAGGAAAAACTGTTTTTCCCAGCGAGTAGTGAATCTGTGGAATTCTCTGCCCAGGGAAGCGGTTGAGGTAACTTCATTAAACATATTTAAGGTTCAGCTAGATAGATTTTTACATAAAAAAATAATTAAGGGATATGGGGAAAAGGCATGGAGGTGGAGTTGAGTCAATGGTCAGATCAGCCATGATCTTATTGAATGGCGGAACAGGCTCGATGGGCCAGATGGCCGACTCTGGCTCCTATTTCTTATCTTGTTATGTTCTAAGTATTAAAGCAGAAGATAATTAAAAAAAAATTAGACCATGTGCAACTTCTGAAATAGATAAAATGTACTCCAAATGTGTCATGGACTTCAAAAGTACTTAGAAATATAAGACTGAGAGCTATTATCAGAGATATTAGATATGTAAAGTCTGTTGTATAATGATTAGAATGTAAACTATTGAGAGAGAAAATAAGAATGAGGGCAAAATCTATTGTACAGTTTTCCACTTTTGAACTGTGCTGTGCAGTGCTATCAATACAAATACTGTATTTTGCAGCCCCAGCCATCATTTACATACATTGCTTGTGTGTGGGTGTAAAAAAATAACCAGGCAGTGTCTGAATTGGGAATGGTTGGAGTTTGCTGCCAACTGTGTGAGTTGGGTAGCCAGCAGTGAGTGTGGGGTGTGGTTTGGGCAGCTAAGCAGCTGCAACAATCTAGATTGTATCTGTTTGGAGAGCCCAGTGGCTCAAGTCCTTCACAGGGGTAATTGTTGACAGGGGACTGCTATGGGCAATGCACCACTTTGCCATTCTTGCCATACAGATAAGGGTAATCCAAGGAAAACGAAACGCCAGAGCTTTGACACATTCACCGAATATTACACTGATATAAGCAAAGGACCCGAGGCACTGGTGAGTCTTACGCGAATGAAATTTGAAGTGACCTGTTTAAAGAATGACCCATCCTTTAGAAATGAACCTGAATTATATAAATGACACATGACTCTGAGAGATTCATAGGATAACTTGTTATAGCAGCAGAATAGCATTTGTCTGTACTCTTGCAAGACTTTAAGCTTGTCTAACTTTCCCAATGCCATCTCCTTTTGATTAGTTATTTGTTTCCTGACTTTGCATATGTAATGAAAGGTTCAAATTCTGTAATGACCAATTGTTGCAGGTGTTCTTCAACATCTTCAGCATGTACGTCTGCATCTAGTCATATTTCTTGAAAACGGAAGCTTCCTATCACACGAGGTTTACACAAGGATCATTTGTTTTGGGAGCTCTCCAGCTTTTTGTCACGGTTTGGGACGAGATCACAAGGTAGAGATGGTGATAAGTGGTGAATAGTGGGGATGTTATATTTGCAAATTTTTTAGCAGAATTCTTAAAACTATTATTCATAATGTGGACGTAAGTTTTTTGGTTTCGGGAGGGCACTGAGCTCGCATCAACAGGAAAGAGAGAGCAAGCACACAAGGGTAGCGGGGCCTGATTGACTTTAAGCATTTGTGACAGCTGGATTGTGTGCACTGAGTGACACTTGTTAAAAATAGAACATTGATTGGGACAACTGATGCAGGAAGTGAATTCGTTAAATTTTTTTGTACATTTGTGTTTATCCTACTTTAATTATAACTGGATGTGAGACCAGTTTAGCTCAGGGTGGAGTTGCAGAGCAGACACGATGGGCCGAATGGCCTACTTCTGTTCCTTTATGTGGTGATAACAATACAGAAGAACTAGAAAACAGGACCTGCAACATAATTAAACTGGATCTTTTGGTTGAATTAATTTTGGTGTGGAAGTGCAATGCCCTCATAATCTTGAACATCTTATTTTGCTCCATCTGTATCATCCCTTTCTAACTTAAAATCCTTGGGTTTTCAGAATTGTTGGCCATCTTCATATTGTGGTTATAACTCTAGAGTTGCAGAATTAGAAAGGCGAGTCAGTGTGCCGCCACCTTACAGTCTGGGCATTGATTGATCAAGACTAACGAACAGAATTAAGCAGCTCAGCCTTTTGAGGATGATCCACAAAGTAAGCTTCACCGAATGCAGAGAGGGGATTTCTCAGAAGAATGCCGTGCATATCATATTCAGACAAGATAGCAAACAAAGAAGGTCCACAAAGATCGAAAACAAACTTAAAAGAATCAGAAAACAGCGATGAAAATACTTTGGACTCGTCATGCGAAGAGATGCATGAGAATATTTAGTTACGACTTGGAATCTGGAAGGAAAGAGAAGCAGAGGGCAGCAGAAAATGAACATGAGAGATGGATTAATGTCGTGGTTAGAAACAGGGGAGACTGCAATTCGGAGGGTTTGAGGCCATGATGGATGGAGAGAGACGATCGCCCACTCTGAGCGAACGAAATGCTAAATTATGAAAAGGTCATGGAATCGGATAACCATTCAGAATACCTTTTGTTCAACTCCAATTCACAGACACTCTGAATGATTTTGTTTTTTAGAGCTTCGGTCTTTTCCGAAATGTCACTAGTAGTAATCTGTAACAGTGATGAAAATCCCCAATTGCTGCATCCATAGAGCTTTCTCAGCTCTTACGCGATGGGCTTTGATATTGGTAGGCATTACACGTAACCACAGAGACTAGGCAGAGGCTTTAATGTACAGAAGAACCTTGCTGGCCCGGATCCAGGTATAGGAATGGAGGGAAGAGAGAGGTGGCTCAACTTTTATGGCCCAGGACCATGGTGGGGGAGGAGTCATAGGGTATGGGTCATCAGTGGGCAGGCCAGCTCCATATATGTGTTGCTGGTAAAGTGTGCAGCAGTATTAGAAAGAAACAAAGGGCTCTATAAGATATATTCATGCTTTGCTTTGAAAATCTGAGTCTTGGAGGGCAAGGAAGAAACATTCTTTTGTGAGGTACAACCTTTGTAGCTAATGCAGCAAAAAAAAAACCCTCAATATCATGAAGAGATTTTCCAAAATTTGGAGTATGAATGTTGACATAGTTTCCGAAGTTCATCCTGCCCATCAGCTGAATTAACCCATTAGAAGCAATGGTCCTGTAATGCAGATGGAAAGGACTGGTCTTTGGAATCCAATTCATTGATTTCAGACTCCATAGCAGTGGGACAATCGCAGGCATATATCTGAGAGAAGTCAGGTTGTCCTGATAGGAGAAAAACAGTAAGTCAGTTAGTCACCAAAGGACCTGTTTCTGTTCCACGTGAGTATTGGGTGTGAAAAATAACAAATGTTTGGAACAGAACTTTCATGAAACCACACCTGCTTCTTGTGTTGGTTTCTAATCTCCTTAATTCAGCAGGGATTCAGTGCCATGGATTGTTTCCTGGAGTGAGGGATTTTCTGTTGATGAATAGTTATTGCATAAATAGGAATGCAATAATTATGATGAGAATACGATGTAACTTCATTTGAACAATCTATTCTGAGATGGCTTGTCTGAGTAGAGAGTGGGCAAATGTTTACTTTTTAATTTTTACAGCATGGTAGAATGCCCTTCTAGCCCATGGTTTCCCAACTAACCTACCAGCCCCGGACCTTCTGAAGGAAGGTGGGAGGAAACCAGAGCACCTAGAAGAAACCCACGCCATGATAGGGGGAATGTACAAACTCTTTGCAGACAACGATGGACTCAAACCCAGGTCGCAGGCACTGTAACAGTGTTGCTCTAACCACTACACTAACCGTGTCTTGTGGAGAAATCCAGACCCAGGTGGCACAGCCACATAACCTGGCAATTAACCTGGTAACGGGCCCTACCAGCCCACACTACCCAAATACATCCATGTGACCAATGAAGCCACTGATTTCATACATCTTTGGAATGTGGGAGGAAACCGGAGCACCCGGAGGAAACCCACGCAGACACAGGGAGAATGTACAAACTCCTGACAGACAGTGCTGGATTTGAACCCAGATTACTGGAGCTGTAACAGCATTTTGTTAATCACTATGCTCACTGTGTCACCCTAAAATGTACACCTTTAATTTACAAAGCACAGCTGAGGAGTGTAGTTCCAGGAAAATTCAGAGTTCACAACCACTCACTACCACCCAGGGCAATGATAGCTGGCAATTCACACCCACCATTCCTTGCTGCATCATGGGTAAAGTGTGGACCAGGGCTTCTGCGGAAGCAACTCTCACACATGTAATCTCAAGAATCTATGAAGGCAAGGGCATCCTGAACTTGGATGAGGAACTTGGAAATTATATCTTTTCTTCTTTCATTGCTGGAGTAGAACCTCTGAGTTTCCGACTCAACTACACTTTGAATTGCTTCAGTAGAAGGAGTTTGAAGAGGAAGCTGTCAGCAGCATCTCCGGGTATTTGGGAATAAATACAGGCCAGGCAAACTCGTGTTGTGTAAGACATTTTGTTTCAAGCGAATTATTTGGATTCTGAACGTAACAAGGTAAAGAAATAGCAGCCAGATATGGGAATAGTTTTAGGTATACCTGTTCCAAACTCCACCAGTGATATCCATGCTTGGACATAGCTGTACTTGTTGACTTAAAGATTGTCTCCTCCAACAATGCAGAGTATGAAATCGAAGCTGATTATGGAGTTATTGGATTCTGTGGTCATGAGCATCCGAGGAAATTGTTCTTACATCTGCCAGTCACAAGAAGAATTTTCCCTAGTTATACGGGGATCAAGTTGAGGGAGTGTCATTTGAACATCCCACCATGTTGTGCCAACCTATGTAAACAGTCAGCATAGCAGTTAGCGCAGTGCTCTCACGGCACCAGCGATTTGGCTTCGAATCCGGCGCAGCCTGTATGGGGTTTGTACACTCATCCAGTGTCTGCTTGAGTTTCCTCAGGGTGCTCTAGTTTCCTCCTACCCTTCAAAAACCTGCAGGGGTTGTAGGTCAATTGGGTGTAATTGGACGTCATGGCCACATGGGCAGGACAGGACGGTTACTGTGCTGTATGTCTGAATTTAAATTTAAAATCCTACCGCCCCACAATTTAACCCTTCCCTACCTCACACCCATAACCCTTTATTTTCTTATCATTCTGGTAATGCACTTATCTAAGATTCTTTTAAATGTCCCTATTGTACCAGCCTCCAACAAAAGATGGGTGGACCAGTTCTCCATTAGGATAAGGCCAATTTTAGTAAAATGAAATAGGACCTGGTGAAGGTAGACTGGGAGTATCTATTTGCTGGTAAGTTTACAGTTGCATATTGGGAAGTATTCATTGGTGCAATCGGGTCAACATGATCCTGGAAGTGTTAAAGCGATGAGTAGCATTTAAGGGATCCCTGGGTGCTATAAAAAATGTTATCCCTGGTTGGACAAAAAGGCATGATGAGTCAGCATACAGGAGGGAAACTGAAATTTTGGTTGAATGGTACACCAATTACAACCTTGCACTCAAGGTCACCAAAACCAAGAAGCTGATTGTTGACTTCAGGAAGGGAAAGCCAAAACTTTTTCACTTTCTCACATGCCCAAATTGCATGTTCTGTTGTTCCTGTTTCCTTCTTACAGCGAAAACATCTATCTGATAATGTTGGATCCCATTTATTTAACTTTTGGGGCGTGATATATAGCCTGTGTAACCAATTATATTGTATCATGCGTAACCTCGTGTTTATTATATTTCCTCATAGTTCCGGAGCATAGCTTTTCCCATATTTCATTTTTTATCTTTTATGTTTAGATCTTGTTCCCATTTTTGTTTGGGTTTATAGCTTATTTCATCATTTTCTTTCTCTTGCAGCTTGATGTACATGTTTGTTATAAATCTTTTAATTATCATTGTGTCTGTAATCACATATTCAGAGCTGCTTCCTTTTGGTAATCTGTCTGTTTCCCAATTTGTCCTTTAAGTAGGTTTTCAGTTGGTGTTATGCAAACATTGTACCATGAGTTATTCCATATTTGTACTTCATTTGTTCAAATGATAATAAATTATTTCCCAAAAAACAATTTTCTATTCTTTTAATCTCTTTTCTAAATCAGGTATTAAATAAAATCACAAAAAGCAACATACCAAAAATATCCAGAGATCTTTCTTCTAAGTAATATAAGAAGAAAAGAATTAGACCTCAAACTGAATGAAGCGCAAAAAAGATTTATTATGATAGCCTTAGCTGTAGCAAAAAAATGTATAATGTCAACTTGGAAATTAGAAGAGAGCCTGAGAGTACAACAATGGTACATGGAAATGAATAAATGTATTCCATTGGAAAAAATAACATAAAATTTGAAAAATAAAGTCACATTATTTGAACAAATTTGGGAACTGTACATGGAACACAA
Organism: Narcine bancroftii; assembly: GCF_036971445.1. Taxonomy (NCBI): domain Eukaryota; kingdom Metazoa; phylum Chordata; class Chondrichthyes; order Torpediniformes; family Narcinidae; genus Narcine; species Narcine bancroftii. Next base: position 222,044,000 of record NC_091471.1, read on the forward strand.
CAGAGAGGGCCTACCGCGGACCTCCACGCCCTAAAATGATAGAATGAGAAGAAGACGAAATGAACTGACTCAGTATGTAAAAGTAGATGACACAATTTAAAGGAGTGAGGGAGTGAGCAAATTTAAGTTCTATTTTGGAGGAGCTTTCCTGGACCCAATACACTCATGGCATCATGAAGAAAATATGTCAGCACCTTCCTCAGGTTTGGTACGACATCAGAAACCCTGGCAAATTGCGACAGATGTGTGGTGGAAAGTGTGCTGACAGACTACACTATGGCCTGGTCTGGGGACAGCAATACCTCTAAGTGGAAGTCCTACAAAATGTAGTGGACACAGGCCCAGGACATCACGGGAAAAACCCTCCCTACCATCGAGAGCAACTACAGGGAACACTTCCTCGGAGGGCAGCAGCAATCATCAAGGATTCACACCACCCAGCACCCACTCTGTTCTCACTGCTGCCATCAGGAACGAGGTATGGGTGCCACAAGACTCAAACCATCAGGTTCAGGAACAGCTGCTACCCCTCTACCATCAGACTCCTCAACGACAAACTCAATCAGAGACTTATTTAAGGACTCTTACTTTTGCATTTTATTGATTTTTTTTCTCTCTGTATTGCAGTCAGTTTGTTTACATTTCTCTGTTTGTATAAATGAGTATATTGAGTCAGGTTTTTTTTGCACCACCGGTAAGTGGTGACTCTGCCGTGCCCGCAGGAAAAAGCACCTCAGGGTGGTATGTGATGCCATGTATGACAATAAATCTGAAACCTGGAATGTTTAGGGTCCGAGGGTGGACAAAAGAGAAAAACAAAGCACTGGGGGTAGTCCATCAAGTTCATAACAAAGTATTGGGAGGCTTTAAAAAAGAATTTAGAAGGCAAAGAGAGATTACAAAATATTACTGACAGAGAGGGTTAAAGTAAATTCAAAGGCATTTTAGTGGTATATTAGTGGAAAGGAATAATCAGGCAATGTGTCGGGCCCATATGGATGACAGGGACAATCTATGCATGGAGCCAGAAGGTAAAGGTAAGCTCTTGAATGAACGTTTACCTTTGCTATCCACAAATGTAGTTGGAGGATTTATCAAACGACAAGGTGACCAGAAATGAAAGGGTTAGCATATGAGGAACGCTTTAAAAAAAACATAAAAATCACATTACCTCCTGAAAGGCCAGGATAGGGTGGGCACGTCAAGGAGGTTTCAGGTCATGGGCCCATCCTCAGGATAAAAGGGCGAGGAGAACAGAGAAGAGGAAGCATTTCTTTAGCTAGAGGGGGACGAATCTGTGGAGGTCAGAGCCACAGACAGTCGTGGAAACCAAGATCCCGGGTAATATTTAAAGCCAAGGTTACTAGGTTCAGTAAGGGTGTCAAAGGTGACAGGGAGAAGGCAGGAGAATGTCAAGGGAAGGTGCCAAGGGCACTGGAGGGTCCCTGAACATGTTGGAAGTTTGGATCTGGAGCTCGGGTCGCCAGTGCTTTGGACTGGACTCTGTGTGGCTGCAGGGGCTGCAGAAGCACCAGAGGCGAATCTACGGACACTCGGTGACTCTGGTGGGGAGCTCTCTTTTACTTCTCTCTTTTTTCTGTAAGATTGTAAGAGGCACTTAGGCAATTCCTGCCAGTGGTGAATCTGTCTGCCTTGCAGCAGGCAAAAAGAAATTTCATGTAATATGACACTGTTTTATTACTATGACAATTAATTGAATATTGACTCTTGAAGTACATCCACCATGATTTCTATGGTGGAACAGGCTTGATGAGCTGAATTGTCTAATTCTGTTCCTTCATCTTGTGGTCTAATGAACAGGCATCATGTTGAAATCCTACTTGAGGATTGAGAAAGTAAATGGGAGATGGGGAACATTAAATCCAGTGCTGTCTGGAAGGAGTTTCTACTTTCTTCCCATGAACTGTGCGAGTTTTCTCCAGGTGCTCCAGCTTCCGCGCACTTTCCAAAATGTACAAATTAATTGGTTACTTTGGCTGGAATTTGGTGGCACTGGTTTTATGGGCAAAATAAAATGTCTTCACCTCTCCTTGGTTCCACTCCCCCACTCCTTTAATCTTATCACTCTTAATCTTCATGCAGGGTTTCAACCTGAAATGCCTGCCCACCCTTTCCATCTAAAAATTTCAGACGGCCAGCAAAGTAGATCTAAATGCTGGATTATAGATTAATTGGGAAGAGCAAGGCCACATTCTCTAACTGCAGTTCAGGAATTTGGAGAATCACTGCATTCTTTTAAGAGAACACGAGGAAAGGACATATGTGTGGGGAGGGGGGGGGGGGGGAGGGGGGGAAGGGGGAACTGACCAGGTAAAATTAACTACAAGGTTAATTTTATCTTAATTTAAATAGATTTCCAAAGTTTCTAAACCATAAAAATACATAAGGTGTCTGACAACATTTGCACTGGCATGACATTTTCAAAGTGCGAATAGCTCATAAATGATTCTATTCCCGTTATTCTGCAATGAGATGTGATCTTGGCTCATAATTCATTGGAGCTAAATCTTGATTCAGCTGTTTTTAAATGTGGTCGCTGAGGCCACACGACTCAAGATCACAGGGATGCTTTTCTCATAAAATCTACATTGGTGCAGGAACGTTAGTTGAAGGGAATCAATTCATTCTATTGATGCCTTGTGTCCTCTTTTTGAATGGAAGGTTAGATTTATTCAAAAGAATTTTCTGTCGTGATCCCTGCTAAAAATCAGGGTTTGTGCAATTATGTAAAAGATTAATAGCTTGGTTTGAAATTTAAATTTAAATTTAGACAGGCTCTTCCAGCCCACGAGCCTGGGGCCGCCCAAATATCCCAATTAACCTTCAACCCCATCCCCCCCGTACGTTTTTGAAGGCTTCAAGGAAACTGGAGCGCCTGGAGGAAACCCCATGGGGAGAGTGTGCAAACTCCTCCAAGACAGCGGCAGATACAAACCCTGTTCGTGGGGCTGTAATAGTGTTGTGCTAACAGCCACGCTAACTGTTATGCCTGGTGCTTGCCGAACTATTGTGTGCTACAAGCCATTGAAATGTGACTGCATCTACCAGATGATCCTGCATTTTGCATTCAGAACTGGCTCTTTTCTCATTATGGAGCTGAACCTTCCCAAATGAGGTGACCAACCTCAGCACCAGAACAGGACGAAGATGAACACAGAGATTCTCATCATGCATCCATTTTAAATTCTGGAGGAAGGCATGGGTTTTACTGTGCCCCTTCATAATGTGAGCACACTGTTCATGATGCTGTCACAATACCTGGTCATTATTGGCAACTGCAACACTGCACTAGTACTTTCCCCTCTGTGGTTTTATCATCATGTTCAGGCAACATGGAAGCCATTTAGTCTTACTTTCAAAAATGTTATTACCCAAATTGAAGATCCAAATTATTAACAACACCAAGTTTGTTTGGAGCAGTGGTTTTCAAAGTGCCCTCCTAAATTCACATTCCACTTAAAGTAATCCCTATGCCATCGGTTGTAAGGTAAAACATCATGAGATGGGAATGTGTAGGGACTTACCCTGTTCAAGGCTGTAACAAGAAGGGGAGGTGTCCTTGTACTCCTGTTAGGTAAAACATCATGAGATGGGAATGTACAGGGCTGTAACAAGATGTGAATGCATCCTTGTACTTACAAGATAAGAGAGACATTGATGGATTGAGAGGCAGGAAGCTAGCAGGGAAAGGATAGCAACAGTTTTAGTCATTGGACAAGTAATGATATGATGATGTTCTAAGCACATATCCAAGGGTATAAAAAATCACCATTTTGCTGATAACGGCAGAATGCATTCTCCGACTAACATGGTTGGTCGCAAGTGTTACAATCCGGTAATAAAGAACAAAGAACCCTGATTTCGACTCAGCCTGGTGTTTGTCTCACTCATTCATGAACAAAGCAGACCTAACACGGTGCTCTGTAGTTAGGAAGGGATTGCTTCAGGTGGGATGTGAGTGAGCAGGGAAGGTTGAGAACCACTGCTCCAGATCCAACTGTTACTGAAATATTTTGCTTGAGAAAAATTGTCATTGGCCCATTTCCTTTGGAATAGTGAAACCGAGCACATAACGAGTCAATTAGGGACGATTGAAACAGTGGTTTTCAAACTTTTTCTTCCCACTCACTTACCAACTTAAGCAATCCCTGACTAATCACAGAGCACCGATGGCAGAGGGAATACTTAAGGTGGCATGTGAATTTGAGGGGGCAGTTTGAAAACCATTGGGTTAGACCCTGGTGATGCCATGTTACAAAAAAATCTTCAATTTTAATAAGTTAATTTAGATTTCTTTTTAGATATACAGCACGGTAACAGGCCATTTTACCCCATGTGTCCATGCCGCCAAATTTGCACCCAATTAACCTACATCCCTGGTTCTTTTTGAACCTTGGGAAGAAATCAAAGTCCCCGGGGAAAACCCATGCAGTCACAGGGAGAGCAAACAAACTCCTGACAGACAGTGCAGGATTCAAGCCCAAATCACAATCGCTAGCACTGTAAAGGCATTATGCTATCCGCTATGCCAACCGTGCCACATGGATGAACTCTACAATCATCGCCTTCTGTTCTTTTCCCAAATTCAGCCTGAAGATATTGTAAACAGTTGTCCAATATGCAAAATTGGTAATTTACTGATTAATTTGAAGTCTTTTTTGGTGACTGGTTATGAGTAGTCTTTGCTCTGTCTTTCCAAAGACATCTGGCTCATTTGTACTTAGGGTTGATGCCATTAACACCCATTGAATAGCTTGCAATAATGTGCCATTGTGTGGCGGAAGTGTGGGGGGAAGGATGCCTTTGAGTGATTGTCACATTCTCATTGATTGTTTTGGCCAAGTTTGCAAATATAAAGATAGAAGGAGGAGCAGGTAGTGTTGAGGAAGCACTGAGCCTGCAGTTGGCCTTAGGGCAGAGTTCAGAAATCAGAGGTGAAGAGGTACTTGGGAAACTTCGTGCAAGATTCCCTGAAAGGTATATTGCAGGTAGAGTCAGGAAGGCAAATGTCAAGTCAAGTTTGTTGTCATCTGATTGCACAAGTCTTTTTTCTTTGGCTTGGCTTCGTGGACGAAGATTTATGGAGGGGTAATGTCCACATCAGCTGCAGGCTCGTTTGTGGCTGACAAGTCCGATGCGGGACAGGCAGACATGGTTGCAGCGGTTGCAAGGGAAAATTGGTTGGTTGGGGTTGGGTGTTGGGTTTTTCCTCCTTTGTCTTTTGACAGTGAGGTGGGCTCTGCAGTCTTCTTCAAAGGAGGTTGCTGCCCGCTGAACTGTGAGGCGCCAAGATGCACGGTTTGAGGTGATATCAGCCCACTGGCGATGGTCAATGTGGCAGGCACCAAGAGCTTTCTTTAGGCAGTCCTTGTACCTCTTCTTTGGTGCACCTCTGTCTCGGTGGCCAGTGGAGAGCTCGCCATAGAACACGATCTTGGGAAGGCGATGGTCCTCCATTCTGGAGACGTGACCTACCCAGCGCAGTTGGATCTTCAGCAGCGTGGATTCGATGCTGTCGGCCTCTGCCATCTCGAGTACTCCGATGTTGGTGATGAAGTCGCTCCAATTAATGTTGAGGATGGAGCGGAGACAACGCTGGTGGAAGCGTTCTAGGAGCTGTAGGTGATGCCGGTAAAGGACCCATGATTCGGAGCCAAACAAGTACAACCTGAAGAAACAGCGTTCTCTGGTCCTCGGTTCGAAACACGTGACCCGACTGCCAGACATAACACACATACAGACCAGACCAATGTACATTCAGGACAAATCTTCATACAGCGCATTTCTGATTATCCGAAATGCTTGGGACTGGACGTTTTACGGTTAACTGAATTTTTCGGATAACTCAGAAATTGCTTTAAGTAGCCCAGAAGCATCAATGGACTACTTGTATCAGTGGTTAAACAGCAAGGAAAAACAACAAAAAGTTTTTCAAGCTTGAAATAACGTTTAATTTTTACCAAAAAGCAATGTGATCTTTGGTTACAAAATAAGATAAATGCATAAATTTAAGAAAAGATCTGCCATGGCAGATGCTACAAAGGAATATTTCTCCAAGAAATTCCAGTCAATTCTACTGGTTGAATAAGTGTGAGGTAACTAAAGCAGCTACAAACGTCATTGTCAGTCATTTGAAAATATTGGTTATCGACTTCAATGATAGATTTTATGATTTAAAAGCAATGGATTTTCCCTCTTGGTTAACTCAGCCATTGATGGTGGACTTATCTGAAGTTCCAGTGCAATCCCAAGAGGAGTTATCTGATTTGCAACAAGATGAATCTGTAAAAACTCCGTTCAAAGTGAAAGGATCCATGATGTTCCTGTCTAACAAGATAAAAAAGAAATACCCAAACTCGAATACTTTAGCAAGGGAACTATCGATACATTTTCCATTGTCTTATTTAGTAGAACGTGGCTTCAGTGCTGCTAGTGATTTGCTACCAGCTAAGAGAAACCGACTGGAAATTACAAAATGTGGAGATTTAAGGTTGAAACTAACAAAATTAGTCCATGGAATCAAAAAAATCTGCAGCCAGCGTCAGGGGCAAGGTTCCCACTGAAGTGACGACAGTTGTTGAACGTGTGTTTGAGATGGCTGGCATATTAAGGTAGTAGTTGTGTGTTCCAGTGTCTTCCCGGCCTTAACTTCATTGAAATATGCTTGCAGAAAATTATTTAATGAAAACTTCTTTTGAATATATTACTTTTTTCTACTAATGGTGGGGCATATGTATTTTTGAAAAAAATAAATTGGATCCTAGGGCAAAAAAGGTTGAGAACCACTGGTTTTATTCTTACTTTAGGAGTCTGATGGCAGAGAGGTAGTACCTGTCCCTGAACTTTGTCGTACAAGTCTTGTGGCAGCAGTGCTAACAGAGCATGTCCTGGGTGGTGTGGATCCTTGATGATTGCTGCTGCTCTCCGACAGAAGCATTCCATGTAGATTTTCTCGATGGCGGGGATAGTTTTGCCTGTGATGGTCTGGGCTATCTCCATTACCTTTTGCAGGGCTTTACACTCAGAGATATTTGTGTCCCGTACCAGGCCACGATGCAGCCAGTCAGCGTATATTCTACTGCACATCTGTAAAGGTTTGCCAAGGTTCCCAATGTCCTACTGAGCCTCCGCAAACTCCTGAGGAGGTAGAGGTGCTGACGTGCTTTCTTCACAATGCTATTAGTGTGTTGGCTCCAGGAAAGGTGTGCCAAGTTATTATCCCCTTTCACACTTGTGTCTAATCCCAGGAATTAATGGCCAATTGGCAGGAGAAGGGTCAAGTGTGAAAGCAAATTAGTCTGAATGCTGGTGTGAAATGTTGTCATTTCATGCCAGGGACAGACTGCCTTGACCCCCTACTGCAATCCACGACGTCTGCAGATGCCAGCATGCAGATTAGCCGAGTGTGAAACTGAGAATTGCATTCTAGGACAGAAATGATGCACGCTTTTGCATGAGTGCAGGAACGTGAAGGAAAGAAAAGATTAAAATGAAGGTAGGCAAATTGGAATGGATCCATGTCACTGCTCAGACAGAAGCTAATATGATTCATCACCAGCCTCTCAAAACATTTCATCACAGTGCCACTGGTTGGTAGTTATTTAAGCAGATGACAGCACTCTTCTTGGGCACAGGTACGATCGTGGCCTGTTTTAATCGGGTGGGCACCACACCCTGTTGGAATGAGATGATGAAGGTATCCTAGTTGGTCAGCACAGATTTTCGGCCGGGTATGTCAGGATAAGGGAGACATGGTGAACTTCTTTAGTCTACTAAAAAAAGGAGAGACTTTGTTTGTTGTCATTTTGTTGTATTTGTTCCAGGTCAGGTCATTGTAGATGTTTATTCCTAAGAACTTGAAACTATCTATTGTTTTCACTTTAACACCATTAGTACAGACTCTGGTCCCACTCGGTCAGTGAGCATGTCCTTCATCTTATTGATGCTGAGAGAGAAGTTGTTATCTTGGAACTATAGCACTACACTTTCAATCTCTTTTTTGCAGTCCGTCTTGCCATTATTTGATATCCAGGAGTTGGAATAGCTTTTAGTGGCACAGTTGTGAATGTAGGATACAGTATAGTTGAGGACTGCTTTCATATCCTTGAGAGCTGTGTGCAGTATAATTGAAGATGTTGTTATCCACCTTTTCTGATTGTGGTCTGTTGGGCAGAAAGAATTCAGATGGAGTTCCCAAAGTTTACGAATGAGTTTACTGGGGACTAAAGTACTGAAGGCAGAACTGTAGTCTATGAACAGTATAGCATTCTGCAGGTGTCCTTGTCAGTCAGATGTTACAGGTCTTTGTGGCAAATTAGGGAGATGGCATATAGTAAGGGTGGCAGGCAAATTGAAGTGGAGTGATGCTGGCTGGTATACTGGAGTTGCTGTGAGCCACAAGTTGTCTCTTAAAGCACTTCATGATGCCGGATGTCAAAGCAGATAGCCATTTAGGCCTGTTATGGTTTTCTTCTTAACTAGTTTGATAGTGTGGCCTTCATAATGCTGGTTGCTTGTAGCAGTTGAAATTTCTCTTTCTCTCTGAAGCCCCTTTCACACTTGCATCCCACTAAATTGGCCATTCTGTGTCCTGGGATAGGAATGGGGGTTTGGCTTTTAACACTTGACCACTCCTAACTGGGACACTGCTTTCACACTTGCAAGGAGCCATCCCCAGGGTTAGGACTGTTCTACCTTCTACCAGTGACGTCATGACGCATCGAGCAATGTTGGACCTGCCTTAAATCTTGATCGATGTATTCTGATCTTATATTTGAACAAAATTAATCATATCTAATTATAACATTTTCAAGCTTTATATATATATATATATATATATATATAGCACAGTATGAGCCCTTCAGCCCCTGTTGTTGTTGTGCCGACCTATATAAACCTTTATAAGGGACCATGGGAAAGTGCTAGCATTAAATAGCAAAATAGCGGATAATTTTAAAACAGCGTGGCAAAGTTGGTAGTGGTATAGTGCATAATTTATACAAAGTGGGGAAGTTTGTAGTGCTATAACCTACAACATATAGTGTGGGAAAGTTCGTAGCACTAATGCATATAATTTATAAATGCCATGGGGAAAAGTGAAGGCGGACCTACCCTTCCAGAATTCCATATGGCAGAGAAAGGGCTGTATGCTCGGCCGCATGGCATTCTGGGAAGTCAGGTCCGTCATTGCTTTTTTACCATGGTCTTTATATATTGTGCGCTATAACCCTACCAATTTTCCAATCTGCTTAAAAATTGTCCACTATTGTTATTTATTGCTGTTTATTACTATTTATTTCCACTCTCTTTCTCTCCCACTGAGACTTTCCCACAGCAAAGTGTTATGAGCCCAGAGGACCCCAAAACCCAGCAGCATTAGATATTCACCAAGTCAAATGGTTACTTAAACAAAAGTTGCATTTAATTATCTTTAAACATGAAAACAGAATCACACTTTAACTTATCATGATTGACTTAACTAACCTAACTTAACCCCCTTCTAATTCTAAGTGCACGTGTATGTAATGTGTGTGTAAGTTCAGAAATGTTCTTTGATTCACAGTCCAATCTCATATCTTGTTCCTTCAAGTTCACTGGTTGCAGGCAATTCTTATACTGTGCACAGAATTTAACAATTATGAAGTTCGCCAAGCTTTGGTGCTTGAAAGGCAAATGGTTACCGCTCAGGAAGGTTCTTGTCAGATTTCAGAGAGATATTTGTTGTACTCTGGACACCCACAACTGATTCCCTTTTTAATCAGCCACTTCAGTATCTTGCTGATGAAATTTGCTCCCTCAGAGTTCTCCAGATGATAACCTCTTTCTTTCAGGTCACCACAGAGTGACCAGGCTGAACCAAGCACTCACAACCCATCTTCCAAATGGGGTTTTCCACAAGCTTGCCAGCTTGTCCTGTTCCAGTCCCAGCTACTGCTGCTGACTGTAAAACTGCAGAACTGATCTCTGTCTTTGTCTCTCTCTCAGAGAGAAAGTCCGTTTGACTCTCTCTGCTTAAAAAACCACATGACCCTCCTAAGTTCTTTCATCTGTTGCCTTTTTGTAAACAACAATCCATTAGTGAAGTTTCTTGGGCACTCTCCAAATCTTTTGCAAAGGCTCTGCGGCCCCGACATGTCTAGCATGAGCAGAGCTCCAGTATTTTAAATAAGATCTATTTTAAAGTGTTTGTATGTGACCTACACTAACAAATCTGCCCCGATTTATCTCCCAAAAACATACCTATATACTGTCATTTTAATCTTTTCTTCCTGCACTCGTGCAAAAACTTGGGGCATTTCAATCCCACAAGGCAATTACCCATTACACACTTGCCTGATCGCAACGCCGGCGTCTGCAGACGCCAGGGATTTACTCGGGGTCGAGGCCTTAATCCCTGGCATGAGGTGATTTCATCTGATGCTGGTGTTGAGCAGATTTTGCTTTCACGCTTGCCACTTTAAATGCCGATTGCCATTCGATTCCTAGGATCAATGGCAAGTGTAAAAGGGGCTTCTGACTGCAAGGGGCTCCAGGCGTCACTAATGGCGATTCTTTGTTTGCCTTACTCCAGGCAGAAGGCAATTTTGTGTAATGTTATATGTTTTGTTACATAACAATAAAGGAATATTGAAAATCTTGCCGATCCTCTAATAGATATTCTTCCACTGGGCTCTCATGATTAAATAGGTGATATCAGTGATATATCAAGTTAGGATACTCAGTGGTTTATTTCAGGTTCATAAAATGAGATTTGAGAATGCCTATTGGAGTAATATTTACCTTCTGTTGGCGCAGAATTCATTGGTGCAGTGAAGTCACAAGAACACTGCATTTTCAATGAGTGAATTTGTGCTCTCAATTGGCACAATGTCATGACTGGAATGGAGGCAGATGTGACTTAAATATTCAGGAATAGCTCATCAAGGGAAAAAAAAACATTCTGCTTCATTAATTCATAATTTTTTTCATGCTGCTGTGGATGGGGCCATGCCTTGGCATTGCAGGCTGTGTCGATACTGTTGTCACTGAATCCTGCATAATGCTCGACTGGTTGAAATGCTGATGAACAGACGCTGCAGGGTTATCTGCTGTGGGGTGTTCATGTTGATGATCATACCGGCTTTCACAACTCTGCTGCACTTGCCTCTCTGTTGAAGTTCACTTAAGTAATGGATGATATAATTGCACATTGAGGCACGAGATCAGGGACATGTTCTCATAAAGAAAGATTTGGTTTATAATGCTCGTTTGTTTCTTAGAAGGTATGCCTTGTGACGTGCACAGAAAACGCAAGTGAATTGTAGCCACTGCAGGGCAGAATTCTTTGAACCTTATCATTTGTAAAATATAAGGTGCAGTATTTTTAACTGGTTGTTTTGAAAAATTATTAACTTTTAAATCAAACTATGGGGCCTTTTTTTTGCTGTTGTATTTTTAAGCTGGAATTCAAAGTGATGGCTGATTGATGCAGCAAGTTAGGACATTTTAATGTGTCACTGAATAGATTGTAAATGTGGACACATGAGCAGAGAGGTTCAGTTGGAACAAACACCTTTTTATTTCTGCCCATCCTCTTTTTTTTAGATTTTTGCAAGCTAGTTTTAATGTTAATTTAGTTTTTTTAAATTTTTTTATTTTTCACACTATGAAGCATACTGACCAAAATACATAGACATTTTTCTCTTGAATATATAGTGTCATTTTCTCCCCTTTTTCCCCCCTCCCTTCCCCCCTCCCTCTCCCCCCTTCCCATTTATTCAAAGTTCAATCTATATGATACATTAAACCCATTAAACAATGTCGTCACTTAATAAAAATAAACAGGACATTTTTGTCCTTTACTTTTACATATTGAGTCAGTTCATTTCGTTGTCTTCTCCTTCTGTCATTTTAGGTGGTGGAGGTCCGTGGTAGGATTTCTCTATTGTGTTCCATGTATGGTTCCCATATTTGTTCAAATATTGTGATGTTATTTCTTAAATTATATGTTATTTTTTCTAATGGAATACATTTATTTATTTCTATGTACCATTGTTGTATTCTCAAGTTATCTTCTAAGTTAAATAAATGGGACCCAACAGCATCAGACAGATGTTTTCGCTGTAAAAAGGGAACGGGAACAACAGTATATGCAATTTGGACATGTGAGAAAGTGAAAAAATTTTGGGAAGATCTAAACCAGATATTAAATAAAATCACAAAATGCAATATACCAAAAAACCCAGAGATCTTCCTTCTTAGTAATATAAGAAATAAAGAATTTGGACTCGATTTGGATGGAGCACAAAAAAGATTTATCATGATAGCCCTAGCTGTAGCAAAAAAATGTCTTATGTCAACCTGCCCATCCTCTTTGAAGGAGATGTGAATCTAGAATGGGGTGGGATGAGAGTGTAAGTTCAGCAGATCTGTGGAGAAGATTCTTCAGGTGAAAACAATAAATACTCTGTGGTTTGAGAATGGCATCTCTGTAGCACGTTATCTGACTTACTGCGGGATCCTCCATGACTGAGACAGTATTATATATTTTTAAAGATTAAGACATACAGCACTGTAACAGGGCCATTTAGTCCCAAGAGTCTGTGCCGCCCAATTTACACCCAATTAACCTACACCCCCAGTATATTTTGAATGGTGGGAGGAGGCTGGAGCCCCCGGGAGAAACCCACGCAGACACCAGGAGAACGTACAAATTCCTTACAGACAGCGCGGGAATCGAACCCTGGTCCCGGTCACTAGCGCGGTAAAGGCGTTGCACTCATCGCAAAATATGCTAGAATCACTCAGATCGGGCAGTATTGGTGGAATTTAATCAACGACTCAGGCTGAGGCACCTTCATGAGAACTGGACATCAAATATGAAACTACAAAGGGATTCTTTCTTATTTGGTTGCTGGAAATTCTGAGACAGGGCGGTGGGTTGGCATCATCCCTGGGGCTGGGAATTTTCTTTTACATTTAGAGATGCAGCAGGGTAACAGGCCCTTCAGCCCATGAGCCCGCGCCGCCCAAATACACCCATGTGAGTAATTAACCTGGCAACCCTGTACAGCTTTGGAAAGTGGAAGGAAACTGGAGCTGCCAGAGGAAACCCATGCAGACATGGAGAGAACATACAAATACTTTACAGAGAGTGCCGGATCAAAGCCGGGGTGCTGGCGCTGAAATAGCACTGTGCTAACCGCTATGTTAACTGCGGTGAATAAAAAAGAGAAAAGATGGTGGGGCAGATTGACCTCGAGCGCTCCAAATTTCCTCTGGTAAGGCAATCATGCAGGCTATTGAGAAGGCTGATTGGGAATGGGCCTAGAAGAGGAAACTTGGAACTGTGGAGTACAGAGGAGTGAAAATGTTGATAAATGATTCGCACTGCAGCAGAAAAGAAAATCTATAGTTCAGTTAAAAAAATCCAGGTTTTTATTTTGGTTAAACATTTCAGTAAGGTAACTGTGTGTTGTGTTTGTCCTAATGTCCAATCAGGGATTATTAAAAAATATGAAATTTCTGTTTATAAAATTAATTTCTTTGGTTCACTTCTTTTTCTCTTCGTGAAATGCTTCTTGAAGGAAGCATTCTCCGAAGCTTGCAAATACCACGTCGTTCCTGCTCCGACCAGTGTTTCCATGGCCACTGCTGCAAACATATAAAAAGCTGCCAGTGAGAGCAGCAAGTAGCATGGGAAGACAGACTTCATGGTGTTAGCCACAATTCCCACCGCCTTAACCTCATACCAGGTATCCAGTCAATTACCTAAATGGCCCGAAGCCGCGGATCAGTGTGCAGGAAGTAATCGAAGTGTGGTCTCTGCGAGGCAAAGTTCCCCGAAACACAGAGAACTTATCTGCCACGCAAGCATTTCCGTGACTGGGGACACAGCCTCAGGATTCAGGGGAGTAGATTTAAAGGGGAGAGGAGGAAAAGCAATTTTTCTCAGAGAGTTGTGAATCTGTGGAATTCTCTACCCAGGGAAGCAGTTGAGGCTACTTCATTAAACATATTTAAGGTTCAGATAGATAGGTTTTGACATTAAAAAAAAAGGAATTAAGGGATACGGGGAAAAGACAGGTAGGCGGAGTTGAGTCAATGATCAGATCAGCCATGATCTTATCGAATGGCAGAACAGGCTCGACGGGCTGGATGGCCGACTCCTGCTCCGATTTCTTATGTTCTTACTAGTCAGGCAGACACAATGAGGAAGAAAAAATATTGATGCCCCAGTGGAATCAGTTTGATTCTTCTAGGGTTGGAAATTTGGTGTGAGGTTTCCGTCATTAATAAAGAAATTACCACTGTGCACATTGATGGTTCAACAAATGCACAGGAAGAATGACTCCTATTCATCAAATATTTATGCAGCTGGGCCCAATTATTTGGCATACATGCCTTCATGACCCCCTCTGACAATGTCATCCCATACTCATGTGTTAATAATGTTTTACAAATACATTGGTTATTCTTCCACCTACCTTGCTACTTGTCTTTGTCAATTGCCATTATATCTGCCCTGATTACCACACTTCCCTCACTGAAACTTCTGAAGTATCATTTTGTTCATGATCAAGGTTTATCTTGATGAGGTTCAATCGATCAGTCATAATAATTTCAAATGTCTTTGGTCCCACTAATTTCTCATTTCTCAATCAAGAGAGGTGCTTAGTTAGTTACTCTCCATATGAAGAACATCATCATCTGCTATTCTTCCACTCTGCAACATAATTCCATTATTAAACATAATTCTCCTTCCATCTTTTGCTCTCTCTAGATGGTGAATCTTTCTGCTACATCTTTGTTAATTTGCCCGCAGCATCTACCATTCACACCTTTGCATTCATCTGTTGCAATGCATGGCAGTCTCTGAGGAACCTTGGGGTTCATGTAGAAGGATTGGAGAAGTTAGCAGCACAAGTGGGCGAAGATAGTTAAGAAGGCATATGGGATGCTTCACCTCATTCGCCATGGGATAGAATTTAAGAACAGGGAGTTTATGGTACAACTATTGCTTTTGGTCCACAATATTTTGGTCATGCATTTGAGAAGTGTAATCATGGATTAATAAAGATATTGAAGGTGAAGTCTCCAATAAGGATGCCAAAACTAAGGAGAGAAAAAGGAAACTGTTACAGCATGTTAGAATGTAAAGAACAAAAAAAAATTAAGTTTTGGCCCATGAGTCTGCGCTGCCCAATTAACCTCCACCCTGATTCCGATTGCTGTAAAGACATTGTGCTAACCACTACACCAATTATGCTGTCCATAATGAATTAGTTTTGGAGTCTCCATGCATTTATCTGAATTTCAAATACTAATGTCAGCTTTTTCAGGGTGAACTGGTTTTGTGGAAGTGTCAACCCGTTTTGAACTGGAGCTGTGCATTTTGATGGCTACATTCGGGATTATCAGTGAATTTGTGGAAGGAAATGAGGATTGGTCGGAGTATGAGGAAAGGTTACGGCACTTCTTCTGTAAATTTGTGGAAGGAAATGAGGATTGGCCGGAGTATGAGGAAAGGTTACGGCACTTCTTCTGTACTAATGGAATTACTGAGGAAGCTAAGAAGTGCTCTAATCTCCAGAGAGTGTGTGGGGAAAAAGCTTAGAAATTGATAAGGAAATGAGCCACATCACGAAAACCAGGGGAAATTCCATTTGACGAACTGGTCAAGCACCATAATCGAAAACGTTCTGTAATAATTCAACAGTTTCACAGCTTTTTCAGAAAGCCAGGTCAGTCTGTGGCCAATTTTGTGGCCAAGTTTCGGCAGCTATCGGAGTATTGTGATTTTGAGGCAGCGTTGGATGATATGCTCCGTGATAGATTGGTATACGGCATTAATAATGATGTCGTACAATGCCGCTTGTTGGAGGAAACTGCTGACTTTCAAGAAAGCCCATGAGATTGCCCAAGACATGGAGTTGGATGCTAATAATGCCAACGATATCCAGATGGGGTCACAATCAACGGCTGTGTACCAAATCAGGAGGGAGACTGGTATACAGGCAAAGTGGGTGGAATGCTTTCGGTGTAAAGAGATGCACCATGAAAATGAGTGCAAGTTCAAAGACACCGTCCACTATGGATTTGGAAAAAAAGGACATTTAACTAAGAAGTGCAGGAGTTCAAAGGGCAAGGTGAAGGCTCTGGCAGCCCCACACAAGCTAGAAGAAGCAGATGAAGAGGCAGCATGTGATTACAGTACGTTTGGAGTGGAAACAGATGAGAAACCTCCCGAATCATATTCTGCCACAGTCACTGTCAGAGGAAGGGATAAAGTTTGAGACTGATTCAGGGGCCACAGTGAGGAGACCTACAGGGTCTACAAATGCCTCCCATCAGACCATCAAACTCAGGACCTACACAGGGCAGCCCATACCTCATTTAGGGGTGTTATATGTAAATATTTCAGCTGAGGGTCAGAAGGCAGAAGCCAGGCTGGTGATAGTTAAGGGTAGCGGGCCCAGTCTTTTGGGCTGCGATTGGCTTTGCAAAATCCAGCTCAACTGGCATGAAAATAAGTATGTTCACATGGTGAAGGACATTCTGCAGTGGTGCAGTGATGTTTTCAGGAATGAGCTGGGCACGTTGAAGGGCGTGATAGTGAAACTCAGTGTTGACCCTGAGGCCACTCCACATTTTTTTCAGCCCAGGGTGGTGCCTATGCCATGAAAGACAAAGTCGAGGAGGAGCTGAAATATTTTAAGTGGTTGGGCATCATTGAGTCTGTCCAGTTTTCAAGGTGGGCAGCTTCCATTGTTCCAGTTTTAACAGCAGAAACTTTGGTGAGATTATGTGGGGATGATAAGCTTAATCAGGTATCTAAGCTGGAGGAGCACCCATTGACCCTGTCAGGGGGTAAGCTATTCACAAAGCTGGACGTGAGTCACGCTTACCAACGGTTGCTGCTCGACGTGGATTCAAAGTAGTATGTCACAATTAACACGCATAAGGGATTATTTGGAGGGGTGTTTGGAGGGGCATCTACCATTCTCAAAAGGACAGTGGACACCTTGCCGCACGTATCTAGATAATATTTCGATCACGGAGGTGGAGCATCTGGTTAACTCAAAACAGGTGTTGAAGAGGCATTCAGATGCAGAGTTGCAATTGAAACACAGCAAATGTGTATTTCTGGCACCGAGTGTTGCATACTGGGACACAAGATCACAGCTGAGGGGCTCTGCCCAGTGGAGGACAAAGTGAGAGGGAGTCATGGAACAAAGATAATTTTTGGGCATGGTGAATTATTATGGTGAGTCTCTTGCTGACCTCTCAAGGGTTTTGGCCCCCCCTGTACAAGCCATTGTACAATAGCACCAAAAGGCAGTGGAGTGAAGAGCAGGACGAAGCTTCCAAGGACGTGAAGGAACTCCTCTCCTCAGTGAAGCTGCTGGTTCTCTCTGATCCAGAAAAGGAGATGACCCTTTCATGTGATGCCTCGCCCTATGGAGTAGGGGCAGTTCTCTCACATGTAACAGAGGACCGTTCAGCGAAGCCTATAGGTTTTACTTCATGTTCCCAAACGGCTGCTGAGAAGGGATATTCACAGTGAGAGAAAAAAGGTCTGGTCATTGTTTTTGTGGTCAAACGGTTTTATCAGCACCTCTATGGACGTGCATTCACAATTTATAGGGATCATAAACCACTGATGAACCTCTTCAGTGAGACCAGATGAGTCCCACCACTAGCTTCAGCGAGGATACAGCATTGGGCTCACTATTGTGAACAGAACAGGTAGGGATAATGCAAACACTAATGTACTGAGTTGTCTACCTTTACTGGAGATGCCGGAGATTATATATGTGGCTCCAAAGATGGTGTATTCATTGGAAAGTGACACCTATAAAGGCGACTCAGATAAAACAGTGGACAGAGAGGGACACAGTCCTGTCTTAAGTCAAGACTTTCCTTTTACAAGAATGGCCCAGTGTCATAGAAGGAGAGGATCTGAAGCCTTATGCCTGCTTAAGACAGGATTGCAGCATTTTCGTGGGTCATCGTGCCTTCCCCGGCCTTTCTAAGATTGTGCAGGAAGTTCATGAGCCTCATCCAGGGGTGTCTCGAATGAAAACCTTGCAAGGTCCTCTGTCCAATCTCCAAGAATGGAACAGAATCTGGAAAACAAGGTAAATTCATGCACACAATGTCAGATTAATCAGAAAATGCCATCAGCACCTCCTTTGCACCCATGGGAGTGGCCAGACCATCCCTGGTCTAGGCTACATTTAGACTTTGCTGGCCCTTTTATGGGGCAGATGTTTCTAGTAACTGTGGATGCACATTCCAAATAGATAGAAGTTGACATCATGGGCAACATTACAGCTCATTCAACTGTAGACAAACTTGGGAAAGTGTTTGCAGTCCAGGGGTTGCCTGACCCTCTGGTCACTGATAATGGCCCGACATTTACCAGTGAGCTGTACAGTGAATTCATGCAGCAAAATGACATTCATCCCATTCGGATGGCCCCTTTCCACCCAGCTGTAATGATAGTGATCATGGTGGCAAGGCAACTAGCAATGCCTTACTGTTTGATTATTCTTGGCTGCCACCAGGGCTGACACAGAATAGGAGACACACAGAGATACACAGTGTGCAGAGCTGTAATGAAGATTTGTAGTCTCATGATGCTGTTCATCTCAACTTTAAAGTAAGAAACTCCTCCACGTGTTGTCTTAAGAACTCACACATACGAATACAAGATGAAACATGGTGTCAGAAGTGGGGTGAAGAAAATTAGAAAGAAATACTTTAAAAAGTAAAATCTAAAGTCAGTCCATTAAACCTAAAGGAAAGTGAAAAATGCAAGGATTACACCCATCAGCGAAACCCCAGCTGACAGGTAATCTGGCTAAGAACTGGAACAGATTTAAACAGCATTTTGGGTTGTGTTTAGGGGCAGTTGGAGCTGATAAGAAAAGTAATAAAGTGAAAGTGTCAGTTTTCTTACATGTTGGGGGTGATGAAGCCCTGGATGTGTATAATAACTTCATATTTGCTACTGAAGGAGACAAAATGAAACTGGAAAATAATAATGGAACAGTTTGAGGCATACTGCATACCTAAGCGTAATGAGACATTTGAGAGGCACAGATTTTTCTCATGTATACAGAAAACAGAAGCAGGTATTGATCAGTATGTGACTGAATTGAGAAACAGGAGCAAAACATGGGAATTTGGTGGACTGACTGACTCGCTGATATAAGACAGACTTGTGTGTGGTATTCCAGATAATAGTCTAAGGGAAATACTGCTAAGAGAGCAAAATCTAGACCTGGAAAAAGCCATAGCACTTTGTTGGGCTACAGAAACTGTAAAAACGCAGGCAAAAGAGCTGTTGAGTGAAACTAGCTGCAACATGGATGCAGCAAGCAAGAGCAGACATAAACTGTTTAACAAAAAGTGCACCAAAGTAGAAAGAAAGGCATGACCTGCGAACAAAAATGAAAGGGACAATTGAATGCCATGTCGCCGATGTGCTACACACCTACCAAAAAAGTATCCAGCAAATGGTAAAACATGTTACATGTGCAACAAAAGCAACCATTATGCCCATTGCTGAAGGAACCAAGTGCAACAAAACAAGGTTTTGAAAGATGAAAGATGAAAGAGAGATAGAGGAATTCTATGTAGATGTTGTGACTGAAAACAAGAAAGAAAACACAAATTGGCTGTTGAGATTAAAAGTAAATAACATATACATTTCAGTTAAATTGGATACTGGAGCACAAATTAATGTAATTTCAGAGACTGATTTTAAGAAGATTAGACCCTGGCCAAAGATGTATGGAACAAAAGTGAAGATGACAGGTTATTCAGGTACTGATATACAAATGCAAGGAGAATGCATGGTTGAAGTGAAACACAAGGACAAAGAGTACATGCTAACATTCATCTTGGTACCAAAGGATGTACAGGCCATACTAGGTTTAACAGCCTGTGAGAAACTGAACCTGGTAAAAAGAGTTTGCGTTGTGGAAAATGAAGGAGATACAGTCTATGATGAACTCATGAAAGAGTAACATGACCTATTTCAGGGTCCAGGCTGCCTTCCAGGAGAACATATGATCAGAGTGGATAAACATGTGCCACCAACAATACATCCATGCCGAAAAGTTCCATTTGTGCTTCAAAAGCAACTAAAAGCAGAGATGGACAGGATGGAATACCTGAACGTAATTCAGAAGATAGATGAGCCAATGGAGAGGGTGAGTTCACTTGTCGTTGTGGACAAAAAGAATGGAAAGCCTAGAATTTTCCTGGATCCAAGAGATCTAAACAGCAATAAAGAGAGAACTCTTTAAGCTTCCAACGCGTGAAGAAATCATGTCACAGTTTGGAAATGCAAAGTTTTTCAGCAAATTAGATGCATCATCAGGATTTTGGCAGTTAAAATTGGATGAAGCAAGTTCAAGACTGTGCCCATTCAATAGTCCATGTGGCAGATACAGATTCCTAAGGTTACCATTCGGAATTGCCTCAGCTACTGAAGTGTATCACAAAACTATCCATATGGTCTATGAGCACCTGGACAGAGTTGACACCTCAATGGATGACATCATAGTCTGGGGAACCATGAAAATGGAACATGATGAGAGACTAAGCAAATTGCTAGAAGCAACAAGGAAAGGAAACCTGAAGCTGAATAAAGAGAATTGCCTGCTCAGAGTGACAGAACTAACATTTGTAGGAGATATTATTGGCAGTGAGGGCATCAGACCAGATCCCAAAAAGGTGTCCACCATTGGGAACATGCCAAGGCCACAATGCAAAAAGGATGTACAGAGGTTTAATGGAATGGTCAACTCTATGGGTAAATTCATATCCAACCTCTCAGAAAAGATGGCTCCATTGAGAAGACGAACAGAAAAGAACATTGAATGGGGGTGGAATCTTGAGCATGAAAAGTCATGGAGGGAACTAAAGAAACTGTTCACAGAGGAACCAGTTCTGAGGTTTCACGACCCATCGAGACCCATCAAGATAACATCAGATTCATCACAGAGTGGACTCGATGCAGTTCTTCTGTAAAAATATGATGACTGGCAACCCATTGCGTTTGCATCACACTCAATGACAGACGCGGAGACGCGATACGGTCAAATTGAAAAGGAACTGCTTAGCGTCACATACGCTTGTGAAAGATTTCATCAGTTTGTGTCAGGAGAAGCAATCACTGTAGAGACTGACCATAAGCCCTTGATTGCATTGTTCCAAAAGCCATTAAATGAATATCCTCTGAGAATTCAAAGAATGATGATTAGGCTACATCGCAATACACTGAATGTGGCATACACTCCAGGTAAGCTAATGTACACTGCAGACACAATGTCTACAGCTGTTGACCCGAGAGAGCCCACAAACACATTAATGGATGAAGACATGAATGCCTTCGTGGACATGATCACAAGTGCACTGCCCATATCAGATGCAACAATGGAGCCCATAAAGTCAGAGACAAAGAAAAATGAAACACAGACAACTGAGAAAAAAACATCTTGGATGGATGGCCCAACATGAAGCAGGACTGCTCACCTGATGTTTCAGAGTACTGGAACTGTAGGGAGGAACTATCAGTGGTTACAGACATCATCTACAAAGGAAGTAAAATCCTATCCCAAAGAGTCTGAGTAAAGAGATGCTAAAAAGGATCCATGGAGGACATCTTGGAATCAAAAAGTGTAAGAAAAGAGCATGAGAGGTGACGTACTGGCCAAGAATCAACAATGATTGAATAAATGAAGTGTCCATCTGTACAATATGCCAGAAATATCAAGTAAGCCATACCCAGCACCATATAGACCTTACCTGAAGGGAGGCACTGACCTATTTGAACTTCAAGCGAAGAACTATCTTGTAGTCACAGACTATTACTCCCTGTATCCAGAGGTGTGTAAACTGAACACCGCCACTGCAGATGCTGTAATAACAGGTATGAAAGCCATATTCTCCAGACATGGTGTGGCAAACGAGATCTTCACAGACAATGGACCTCAGTTTTGCAATTTAAAGTTCGGACAGTTTGCCAAAGAGGTGGACTTTGTACACACCACGTCAAGTCCTCATTTTCCAGTTGTCCAGTGGAAAAATCAGTATAGACAGTGAAAAGACTGATGAACAAGGCAACAGACAGTGGAACAAACTTCTACCAGAGCATGTTAATACACCGCACAATGCCACTCAAGTGTGGTATGTCACCAGCACAACTCCTTATGGTACGTTAGTTAAGATCAAACCTACCTGTTAGAAACAGAAGTACCTTCACAGAAATTGCTCGAGACAAAAATTGAGAACAAAGAACATTTATTATACAACAATGCAAAGTTGGGTGCTTCCCCTTATCCTGGGAATACACACACACACTGGGGCTCACCCAACTTTTATACAGTTGATTTCAGTATAGGAATACCCTCCCCCTTACATTCTTCTGCCTCCTGGATGAGTTTGGCATTAGGCAATCCTGTCTGCCCATGTGCTGTTTCTGTGAACTTGGAGGACCAGGGGGTATCCTGTCGGTGTCCCATCATGTCATTGTTCTTATTCACACCTTCCTGACTCTCAGGGCTGACTAACTTCTTACATGCAGAACTTGCTAATTCTGTCTAAGGCTAGAAGACCCTTATCATATTCAGACCAACTTTACTTCCTACATTCTATTATCTATCCTTATCTTATTCATACTGGTGAACTTGTTGATTCTGTCTAAAAGGCTAGAAGACCCTTATCTTATTCAGACTAACTTTACTTCCTTCATTCTAATATCTATTCTTATCCTATTCATACTGGCTTTATTCATTACACATATATCTATACTAGTTACCTCATCTTCATATTTTTATATCAGTTTTACTCATTTCTCACAATCCTCACTTTTCTTTTAGATCAGTGTTACTCATCTCTCAGATACCCATTCAGGAGAACCTCCTAAAAACAAAAGAAGGGGAGAAAGTGAGTAAGTTCAAAGAACAACAGAAAGAAAGACAGAGGTTCAAAAAACCTACTGGAACTCCACACTGGTGACCAAGTAAGGCTAAAACACAAAACAAACTTTTGGACTCAGAAGGGAACTGTCCTTAGTGAAGTCCAGCCTAAATCATACACCATTCAGACAGAAGAAGATGCTGTTCTGCAAAGAAATCGTTGAGATCTTCAAATGGGACCACCCACAGAAGATGGAAAGACGGATACTTTTGAACAAACTGAATACACAGATGCAAAGACATGGTCTGAGGCAACAATTTAGATTCAAGGACAATCAATCAGGAAATCGTCAAGACACGTGAATCCTCCTAAGAGACTCATTGAGCAAATTTAAAGACTCCTGTTATAGAATGAAGTAGTGCTATCTTATTTGCTCTTCAAGTTTTAGTGTATGTAAATATAAACACACAATGTTGATAATAATGAAAATGTAAATTCTTGGTGTTAAAGTTAAAATTGGAGAGTTATACAAAGAAAGCACATTAATTAAAAGTAAGTTACTTTTGTCTTAAGAAAGGGAGATTGTGATTGCAAGACCGTTTGATTTTACTTGGCTACCACTCGGGGCTGACACACACACATTATGCTGTATCTGTAATGGATACACAGCTCATGGATAGCCTTATGTGCTGTTCATATCAACTTTAAAGTAAAGAACCTTTTCCTTCATCCAAGTATTGTCTTAAGAACTCACACACACGAATACAAAGTGAAACGCCAGCCTCAAATTGTTTGGCTGAGCGGGCTATTCAGACAGAGAAGGAAGGCCTGAAGATGATGTCAGAGGACTCTCTTAGCATCAGGCTTTCACATTTCTGGTTTAAATACCGCCTTACGCTGCAGACTACAACTTTATGCACTCCAGCGGAGATGCTGATGGGGCGTAGGCCCAAGCCAAGATTTGACCTGCTGCACCAGGTCATGGAGACAAGAGTGGAGAGAATACAGGAAAAACAGAAAGAGGGACATGATCAACATGCATGAGAAAGACAGTGAAAACCAGATGACAATGTCTACATGAGAAACAATCAGCAAGGGCTACTCAGGGTTATTCTTAAGCAGAGTGGGCCTGCCTCTTATGTTGTTAAACTGACTGACGGATGTGATTTCTGCAGATATAATTTCCAATGGTGAGGCAGACTACTGTCCCCAGTGACTTTGCCAGAAAGCGAGACACTGGCAGAGGGGCTTAAATCTCCTGACGTGGATGCACGCTCTCACACGATCTGCAGACGCCTCTTTTACCCCCAACACCAGATCCATCCAAAACACCTTCGTCAGTGGTGCCTGCTGAGCCATGGGGGGTAGTGCACAGATCACAGTGCACTCACAAACCTCTTGACAGACTAAATTTTTGGACATTTTATTGAATGGGAATCTACCCTGCTTTTAGATGTTTTTATATTATTAAAGTGTTGCTGAGATGTTATTATAAGATTTAGGAGCATGCAAGCTAATGACAGCATTTTCTTTATATTTGGGGCTCATTTGATTGTCAGTGAGAAGTATTGTAAAGTGAGGCTGGGAGGGGTTTACTTCCTGTCTGTCTTCTTTACTTCCATTGTGCCTTGTATTTAGCTTGGTGGCCATGTTGTGTGAAAGGGGAGAAATAGCAGAGGAAGAAGGCAAATCTCTGTGTGTGTGTATCTGGTTTTGTTGCTCCAGATAAAGTTTTTTTTTTGAGCTTGAAGTTG
This sequence comes from Narcine bancroftii, assembly GCF_036971445.1. Classification (NCBI taxonomy): domain Eukaryota; kingdom Metazoa; phylum Chordata; class Chondrichthyes; order Torpediniformes; family Narcinidae; genus Narcine; species Narcine bancroftii. The sequence continues at coordinate 222,068,689 of NC_091471.1, forward strand.
TTGAGTGGTTCTTTTTCAAAATAGAAGTTACCACAGTTTTGTTTGTGGTACTTTTTGACTGAACTCTTTTCTTTGCTCATGTACAGTTATATTTTCAATATAGCAAGCCAAGCAAGCACCAGTGATTCCCTGAACTGGTTTACAGAAAATGCTTGCATTAATTAATGAGTACTGTGAGTATTGATTATTCTGTGAAAGAGTAAATCTATCATCTTGCTATTTTAAGCATTCTTGTGTACTATTTTTCCTGTCAATATCCTGGATATTTGTCAGATGTTTAGCTCCAGTGCTACAAATGAAGGACGTGTGATAAGTTGTACTAGATAACTCGTGAAATGGTACAAAACACATGTTGCAAATGGGGGGGGGATCCCTTTGGTTTATTTTGGGAAAGAATTTGTAGTTTTAAAACTTGACTGATTTATCTAACTTAGTGTAAGCTGCACTTTGCACCAGCATTGCTTGATTGCAAATTGGGATGCCTATAGCTTGCAGCAAGACTGTACATACTGCTTTTCCTTTATTGTGAGCATCCTGTTCCTGGATTAAGGTGGATCAGTAATCACTGGTATCCCTCTTTTTCAGTCTGACAGCAACGCAAGCTTCCTCCGTGCTGCAAGAGCAGGAAATCTTGATAAAGTGCTTGAGTACCTCAAAGGAGGCATAGATATCAACACTTCAAATCAGGTATGCACAGTTTTTTTTGGCATTTTGGAATGATTTCTTCAATTTCCCCTGCCTTTGGTAGAACCAAACTTGTTTGCACTTTCCTGCTGGATCTTTGTTGGCAGCACATTGAAGAAGTTTGTAGATTGTATGTACAGTAATTCTGCATCTCTGGGGCTTTGTAGATGCCAGGAATGTACTTGCTGCTTGCGAGAGACTGCACTTGTTGAACTAACTGCCGGGAGTGCCATTTTTGACCAGTATTTTTTTGACATTTGATTTTTTGCTGGTTGTTTCAGGCTACTGGTTACTTGAATTCTGGATAATGGGGCTTTTACTATATTAAAAAATTAGTTCTTTGATTTCATGGTGGGAAAACCTTAATACTACAGGAAATGTAAACGCAAGACAAAATTAACTGCGGATAGCAGAAGTTCGAAATAAAAACAGAAAAAAAAAATAGAAACACCCAGCACATTAAGAGGCTGTTTGTGCTGTAAAAGAAACTAAGTGAATGTTTCAGGTTGAAGGGCCACAGGCTGAATACCTGGTAAGGGCAGAAGCATGTCTAGGGACATGGTGGAGCTCTTCCTTTCTCCCTCAAACATGTTTTAAGCCAATTACTCAGATCAGATTCAGAGGTGTCTGGACATCCTTACAGATCTGCTGTTTTAGCAGCTTTGCAAATTATTGAGTACTGTTACTGAGCCCAGAGGACCCATAAACCCAGCAGCAAAAGATATTCGCCAAGACAAATGGTTACTTAAACAAAAGTTGCTTTTAATTGTCTTTAAAACATGAAAACAGAACCACACTTTAACTTAACTAACCTAACTTAACCCCCTTCTGATTCTAAGCGCACGTGTATGTAATGTGTGTGTAAGTTCAGAAAAGTTCTTTGGTTCACAGTCCAAGCTCACTTCTCATTCCTCCAAGTTCACTGGTTGCAGGCAATTCTTATACTGTGCACAGAATTTAACATTAATAAAGTTCACCAGGCTTTGGTAGTGAATGGTTACTGCTCAGGAAGGTTCTTGTTAGTTTTCAGATGGAGATTTGTTGTTCCAGGACATCCACAACCAATTCCTTTTTAATCAGCCACTCCAGTGTCTTGCTGACGAAACTTGCCCCTTCAGGGTTCTCCAGTTGATAACCTGTTTCTTTCAGGTCACCACAGAGTTCCTTTTTGTTTTTCTTGTTCCAAGTGTAACATTAGACAGCCAGTCCTCTCCTTTTGCATGAACCACAAGGGCTTTGACAGGTTGTCTTCCAAATGGGGTTTTCCACAAGCTTGCCAGCTTATCCTGTTCCAGTCCCAGCTGCCTCTGCTGGCTGTAATACTGTAGAAGTCTCCCTCTCTCTCTCTCTCTCTCTCTTTTTCAGAACAGCAAGCAAGCTGTACTCCAGACAGAAGGCGGCTCCAACAAGATCTCTCATCTATTGCCTTTTGTAAACAACAATCCATTAGAGAAATCTCTTGGGCACTCTCCAAAGCTCTTGCAAAAGCTGTGGAGCTGATATGTCTAGCATGCGGCAGAGCTCCAGTATTTCAAATAAGATCTGTTTTAAAGTGTTTGTGTGTAACGTACTTTAACAAACCTTTCCCAATTTATTTCCCAAAAACATATCTATATAGTCTTGTCAGAGTACATTGAGGGACTGCGAACATTGTACCATAATTCCATGTAAATGTCAGGAAAGGAGAGTGACAAAATGATGTCGTCTTCTGCCAAAATCCTCTGTTCCTGCTAAATACCAGGATAATTTTGATATGTAATTACATCTCTGCATAATATGTTCCCAAGAAAAAAAAATGCCTAATTCTTTTAATTTACCAGTCAAATTCTTGAAATAGTTGTTGAGAATGTGCCTTTCCTTGAGAGGAATTTTTTTTTTCATACGATAGATGTCCAAAGGCCAAAACTTGTTGTTTTGTGGCAGCGTTACAGATGCTAAAATTGCTATAAATTAAATTTTTTCCAAAAAAAATTAGTGCAATAGAAGAGGAAAATATGAGGTCGTGTCTCTGGTTCATTGTTAATCAAGAAATCTGATGGCAGAGGGAAATAAGTTGTTTTTGTACCACTGGGTGTTTGTCTTCAGGCTCCTGTGCCTCCTTCCTGATGGCAGCAGTGACAAAGGGGCATGGCCTGGGTGGTGGGGGTCCTTGGTGATAGAGGCAGCTTTCTTGAGTCGCTGCCTCTTGTAGATGTATTCAATGGAGTGAAGTCTTAAACCCATGATGGTGCTGGATGAGTTCACAGCTCCCTGTTGCTTTTTCCAGTCCTGTGCATTGGCACCTCCGTACCAGACAGTGATGCAACTGGTCAGAATGCTCTTCACGGTTCACCTGTAGAAATTTGTAAGCCTTTGGACATAAAAAATATCTTCAAACTAAAGAAGTATGCTGCATATGCTGGCGAGCCTTCTCCATTATTGCATGGACGTGAAGGCCCCAGGATCGATCTTCTGAGATGATACCATTCAAGAATTTGAAGTTCTTTACCCTTTCCTGCTTACCCTTCAATGAGGACTGATTTCCCCTTCCTGAAGTCCACAATCTGCTCCTTGGTTTTGCTAACACTGAGTTGTGACGCCACTCAGCTAGCTAATCTATTTCCCTCCGGTAGTCTTTCTCATTGCCGACTCTGGATTCTGCGAATGACTGTGACCTGACTGACAAATTTGAGAATGGAATTTGAATTGTGTCTAGCCACCCAGACATGGATGTAGAATGAGTAGAGCAGTGGTCTAAGTACACATCCTTGCCGTGTGCCTATGTTCATGAATTCAGTACTGCTCTGAAAAGTTTTATTGTGGCATTTCATCTGCAGGCTGCCATTTTTTTTTACATTTAGAATCATACAAAGCATGTACAGGGAGAAGGTACCCCTTTCCAGTCAATCTTTCACAAAATGAGCCACTTTTTTGGGGTATAAAACATTTTTAGGGTGGCATGGCAAGTGTAGTGGTAAGCACAATGCTATTGTAGCGCCAGCAACCCGAGTTCGAATCTGGCATTGTTTTTACCGAGTTTGTACATTCTCTCTTTGTCTGTGTGGATTTCCTCCGGTCTCCTCTCACCCTTCAAAAATGTGCAGGTTAATTGTATTTGAGGGGTTTGGGCTTGTGGGCTGGTAGGACCTGTAATGTGTTGTATGTCTAAAATTAAAATAATAGATATCCAGAGGTGAATAATTGCAGAATTATTAAGACGTTGGAATGGAATTAGGCCATTTAGTGCCCCATCATTACATTGTGGCTGCTTTACTATCTATTTTAGCCCCAGACTGTTGCCTTCTCCGGGTAACCCTTAATTTCCTTCCGAATCAAGTCAGGTCTTGTTTATTTGTCATTCATACCATAACCATTGCAATGTACAATGAAAAATTAGATAAAATTTCTCCGGACCGTGGAGCTGGTTATTTACATGGATAAATTACCTCAGGAACTTTTTTTTATAAATAACATCACTTATAAATATGCTCACCCTGTGTTTCCCTGGAGTTCAGAATCTTGTTGTGAGGGCCCGAACGCTTCGCTACCTCTTCCTGGCTGGCAGGAGGGAGAACAGATTATGGGAGGGGTGTGTGGAGTCCTACACGATGTTAATAGTTTTCCACAAGCAACTACCATTATAAATGTACATCGTGGCAAGGAGAGAGACCCCAATGATCCCCTCAGCAGCTGCAGGGACTTGTGTCCTGAGATGGTACCATTCCCGAACCAAGAGGTGATGCAGTTACATAGGATAATCAAGAACTAATCTACTGTTTTTTTTAATTTTACCTACCCAAAAACTTGGACTCCGCAGCCATCTGCAACAACGAAATTTCATTGATTCACCAACCTCTTGGTAAAGCAATTTCTCTTTGTCTGTGTTCGATAGAAATGTTTTTGTCTTCTGAGTCTGTGCCCTCTGGTCCCAGACTTTCCCACCCAAGGAAATATCCTTTCCACATCCACTCAGAATCAGAATTTATTGTCATGACCATATAATAAAATTTGTGGTTTGTGGCAGCATTACAGGTATAAATATTTCTATAAATTACATTTAAAAAATAAATAAATTAGTGCAAAAGAAGAGAGTGAGGTAGTATCTATGGTTCATTGTCCATTCAGAAATCTGATGGCAGAGGGGAAAAAGCTGTCCCTGTGCCACTGGGTGTTTGTCTTCAGGCTCCTGTTCCTGATGGTAGCAGTGCAAAAAGGTCATGGCCTGGGTGGTGAGGGACCTTGAGCATAGAGGTTGCTTTCTGCAGACACCGCCTCTTGTAGATTTCCTCCATGGAGTATAAACTGAAGCCCATGGTGGTGTTGGGTGATTTTGCAACTCTCTGCAGTTTTTTCTATCCTGAGCATTGGCACCTCCATGCCAGACAGTGATGCAACCCATCAGAATGCTCTCCACGGTACACCAGAAGAAATTTGCAAGAATCTTTGGTAACATTCCAAATCTCCTCAAAATCTTCATGAAGTATAGCAGTTCACGAGCCTTCTTCATGATTGCATCGGCATGGAGGCTCCAGGTCAGATCTTCAGAGATGTTGATACCCAGGAATTTGTAGTTCTTAACCCTTTCCACTGCTGACTCCTGATGAAGACTGGTTTGTGTTCTACTGCTTTAGGATCCAGTATCCAGCTTCACCTTTAGGTTAAATATCATAGGCTTCTTCTGGATTGTCCTCGGTTTTTGGATCCTTGTGTGCAACTCACATCCTTTTCTCATTTCGCCCGACATCTCGTATGGATTCTATGTCCAGTATCTGGGTGTCAGAGTCTTATTGTTGTTTACTTTTATGTAGTGGATTTTCTCCTTGTCTTTTTTCTTCACTAGTATTATTGTTTTCTTCATACCAGACTTGCACACCTTCACCCAGTGGTTTGCTTTACCACAGGCTCTACATTCCGAACTGTATGTGGGACACTTTTTCAGTCATCAAAAGGGTGTTGTCTGCCGCACTTCCTGCAGATCTTGGGGGTTCGCACTTTTTCTGATTGAGTTCTTTATAGCATCAACCCTCCCTTCTCTTTGCTGTGGGTGGGTCTGCATAGGTAGGGATTTCATTTGATTTGGAAGGCTCTGGTTGTGGCTATAGCTTTGGCCAGCTTCAAGCTATCCTTCCCTTTCAGAGACTTTTGTACCGGGATGGATACTCCCCCATATTAGTTGACCAACTAATCTTTGCTCTATATCCTTAAATCTCCATTTTGCAGCAACTACTTTTAGTCTAATGAGGAAGATATCAACAGTTTCATCCATCTCTTGCAATAAGCCATGAAATTCATAGTGTTTAATTCTATGATTAGACCTGGGTTCAAGGTGAGAAACAAACTGCAAATATCTGCTCTGAAGCATTTTTCTCCACCTCTGTAAGATCCCAGCTGTTAAATAAGTCAAGGCCTTGCTCCCCTGTCCAGAGAAGTATATAACTGACCTTCTCCTCTACTGTTGCATTTTTAAATTATCTTTGGAATGCTAAATTGAACTTCTGCTAAAATCTTTTTAAACAATTCAACAATGTCTTCAGCCTCTCAGTCCATCACTGGGTGAACTGCTGTTGCTTCAGCCATTGTTTATTAATAATATTTTTTCTCTTCTTCCCCTTCGTGACTTACAATCAATTGTATGGCTTTATTCTTATTCTCTTGTACTGCTGCCACCTGCAGATGCAAGATTTCATTAACAGAAAATACTTTACTTAGTGATGCCTTCTACCATTGAAGGAAACCATTCGCACATACTCTCATTTACATATATGTACACCACACAGTGGTGCCCTACAGTTACTACAGTGAGAGGTTGTATTCTTGCATGGTTACAAAATAGTTCATATTATCCTGACTATACACTGAGGTTGAAGTAGGACAGGAGGAGTATTCTCAAAAAACATTCTTTCACTGTCGATTGTATCACCCACTTTAGTGACATCTGCAAACTTACTGATGATGCCAACTTTTTCTCATCCCAATCAATTGTATAAATGGGTATGGATCCAGGTCCAATTCCTGGCCAGAGACTTCCAATTTGGAAAAGCAACCCTCTATGTGAATCCTCTAACTTCTACAACCAGGACAATTCCAAGGGGCTAACTTGCCCTGGATCTCAAATAATCTAACCCAGTGGTTCTCAACCTTTTTCTTTCCACTCACATTCCACTTTAAGTAATCCCTATGCCATCGGTGCTCTGTGATTAGTAAGGGATTGCTTAAGGTGGGAAGGGAAGGTTGAGAATCACTGCTGTAGGCCCGATTGTTACTGAAATATTTTGCTTGAGAAAAATTGTCATTGGCCCATTTTCTTTGGCGTTATGAAACTGTGCACATAACGAGTCAATTAGGGACAATTAAAGCTGTGGTTTTCAAATGTTTTCTTTCAACTCGCATCCCACCTTAAGCAATCCCTTACTAATCACAGAGCACCGATAGCATAAGGAATACTTAAGGTGGGATGTGAGTGGAAATAGAAAGGTTGAGAACCACTGTACCATATTTAACCTTGTCAAAGGCCTTGCTAACATTATTCTGCAGAAATATTTAGCTAAATTGCAGAACTATTAGTTATCTTTTTACCCTTTTTAATTAACAATGTTTTACAATTCTATATTTTAATGCTCAACAGTATTAATATAAAATAAATCAAACAAATGTCTCTCCTCATTATCTCACGCAGTACCAAATCTTCATTGAGTATGTGGCTGCTAATTAGCCTACAACATGGACCACCCTCATGTATAAATGTAAATAAACCAAAATTGTCTTTTCACACTGATGCTCTATTAATAACTTCAAAGACTAGTTATAGAGAAACTGATGGGCTTTTATTCACAACAGACTGGATGTGCATCCTTGCTGGTCGACTGTCCTGGGCTGAGGAGGGCCCTGTGGCACAGTCGCCTTTATTCAGGGGTCAGTTGAAAGAGCCTCAAGCACCATCAGTAAGGGGCATGTCAGAGTACATTCAGTCATATATACAGTGGTTTACCACATTCATCCCTTGTGTTAGAGAGAGTCCGGTGGGGTGAAGTGAATTAAATCTTCTTACAAATTATGTCTTTTGGTTGGTCTGGTGCGCCGCTGAGACTGTCGTAGTTCTAGCTGTGATGCAGATATTGAATCCTGGTTAGTCTGGAGCACCTATATGTTGCTGTCGACGTCAGCTTGGTGGATGCATGGCAACTGATCTGACATGTCATCCACTGGAGTTGGAATAACATGCCATGGCCCTGGTGCATCATGCTTAGTGGTAGATGGAGGGGGTGCGAGGTGGTCGTCAATGGTCTCTGGGACAATTTGGGTGGTTAAATTAAGTGAACAGAGATTTTGAGTCATAAACCATACACCAACCAACCCAACTTGACCATGCCAACCAAATTGCCCACTTGAGGTAGTCTCATTTGCCACAACTTGGCCCATATTCCTCTAACATTTTCTTCCAATACACCTGTCCAATGTTTTTTTCCAACATATTAGTACCCTCAGCTACCACTCGCAATTCATTCCACGGATGCATCACCCTCTGTGGGTCGGGGGAAGTATCAGTCAGGTCTCTTATAAATCCTTCCCCTTTCCTCCAGCCCACTTGTGTTCTTTAGTTTTAGATTCTCCTACCCTTGGGAAAAGACTGTGAGCATTCACCCTTATTTATTTTATTTACCTCGTTTCAGGTCAGCCCTCAGCCTCCGACAGTCCATTCCAACTTATATGGTGTTTTTTTTTGGTTGGTCGAATTTAAAGGCAGACTACAATGTTAGGCATACTGAGATCAAAAAAAGAGGTGGTGGAGTCTTTGAGGGGTGGTGGGCGCAGGACTCTGAGCAGCATGGAAGTCCTGAGAGGTCTTGGGGTCCCTGTTGACAGGATACAAAAAGTTGCTGCACAGTTTGATAATGTTGCGATCACTTTCTTGTTTATAGAAACATAGAAGATAGGAGCAGGAGTAGGTCATTCGACCCTTCGAGCCTGCTCCGCCATTCAACGAGATCATGGCTGATCTTAAAGTTCAGTACCCCCCGCCTTCTCTCCGTAACCTTTAATACCCTTATACTGAAGAAATATATCTAATTCCCTCTTAAATATATTTAATGAACCTGCCTCTACTGCCCTCTGTGGCAATGAATTCCACAGATTCACCACCCTCTGGGTAAAGAAATTCCTCCTCATCTCGGTCCTAAATGGTTTGCCTATTATCCTCAAACCATGGCCCCGGGTTCTAGATTTTCCCATCATTGGAAACATCCCATCTGCATCCATTCTGTCCAGTCCTGCCAGAATTTTATATTTCTCTATGAGATCCCCTCTCAATCTTCTAAACTCCAGCAAGTACAATTCTAATTTGCGCAATCTTTCCTCATAAGTCATTCCTGCCTTTCCAGGTATCAGTCTGGTGAATCGCCTCTGCACTCCCTCCATTGCAAGAACATCCTTCCTTAGATAAGGTGACCAAAACTGCACACAATACTCCAGGTGGGGTCTCACCAAGGCCCTGTACAGCTGCAGTAAGGTATCCTTGTTCCTATACTCAAACCCTCTTGATATGAAGGCCAACATACCATTTGCCTTTTTAACCACCTGCTGTACCTGCATGCTCGCCTTCAGAGACTGATGTACAAGTACCCCTAGGCCTCTCTGCACTTCCCCATCTCTTAATCTATTGCCATTCAAATAGTAATCTGCCCTCCGGTTTGTATTACCAAAGTGGATAACCTCACATTTATCCACATTGTAGTGCATTTGCCATGTATCTGCCCAGTCCCTCAATTTATCCAAATCACACTGGAGCTTCCTGACCCCCTCTTCCGTGCACACAACCCCTCCTAGCTTAGTGTCATCTGCAAATTTGGAGATATTACATCAAATCCCCTCATCCAGATCATTAATGTAAATTGTGAACAGCTGGGGTCCCAGTACAGATCCCTGTGGCACCCCACTGGTCACCGCCTGCCACTCAGAAAATGAGCCCTTTATCCCAATTCTCTGTCTTCTACCTGCCAGCCAGTTCTCAATCTACATCAATACTTTGCCCCCAATCCATGAGCCTTGATTTTGGAAGCCAGTCGTTTATGCGGGACCTTATCGAAGGCCTTTTGGAAGTCCAGGTACACCACATCCACTGGCTCTCCCCCATCTATTTTATCTGTCACCATCTCAAAGAATTCCAATAGATTTGTCAAGCACGATTTACCTTTTGTAAATCCATGTTGACTCCGTCCGATCCCTTCTCTGCTAGTCATATGCTCCGCTATTACATCCTTAATAATGGATTCCATCATTTTTCCCACTACTGATGTAAGGCTCACCGGCCTATAATTCCCCACTTTTTCTCTACCCCCCTTTTTAAATAGTGGGGTAACATTGGCTACCCTCCAATCCATGGGTACTGATCCTGAGTCTATCGAGTTCTGGAAAATAATTCTTAAAGCATCTGCTATCTGAATGGTCACTTCCTTAAGTACCCTAGGATGTAGATTATCAGGCCCTTGGGATTTATCTGCCTTCAATCTCATCAATTTCCCCAAGACCATGTCCTTAGAGATACTGATTTCTTTCAGTTCCTCCCTTGCATTAGTCTCTATGTTTCCCAACATCCTTGGGAGGTTATTTGTATCCTCTCTTGTAAAAACAGAACTAAAGTAAGAATTTAATTGGTCTGCCATTTCCTTATTCCCCATTATATATTCCCCTGATTCCGACTGCAAAGGACCTACTCTGGATTTCACCAATCTTTTCCTCTTGACATATTTATAAAAGTTTTTGCAGTCGGTTTTTATATTTGCCGCAAGCTTACTTTCGTAATTTATTTTTGCTCTCTTGATTAATCCCTTTGTCCTCCTTTGGTGCATCTTGAACTGCTCCCAGTCTTCGGTTGTGGTACTTTTTTTGGCCAATTGATATGCTCTCTCTTTGGACCCAATGCTGTCTCTAATTTCCCTTGTTATCCATGGTTGAGTCACCTTTTTTGGTTTATTTTTATGCAAAACCGGTATAAACGATTTTTGCAATTTCTCCATTAGATCTGTGAATGCTTTCCATTGTCTATCCACAGTAAACACCACCCAATCAATCTTACTCAACTCCCGTCTCATACCATCATAATTCCCTTTATTTAAATACCGGACCTTAGTCTCAGTTTTAATTTCATCACTCTCCATGTCAAGTGAGAATTCGATCATATTGTGATCGCTCCTACCCAAAGGGCCTCGCACAACAAGATTGCTGATTAGCCCCTTTTCATTGCATAATACCCAATCTAAAATGGCCTGCTCCCGAGTTGGTTCCTCGACATATTGGTCTAGATAACCGTCCCGTAAACATTCAAGGAATTCCTCCTCCTCAGTATTTTTACCAATTTGACTAGTCCAATCTATATGCAAATTAAAGTCTCCCATGATGACAGCTGTTCCCTTATTGCACGCTTTTCTAATTTCTCTTTTAATGCCTTCCCTCACCTCTACACTACTATTTGGAGGCCTATATACCACCCCCACTAACGTTTTCCGCCCCTTGCTATTCCTCAGTTCTACCCATATAGATTCCGCATCTTCTGAGTTAATATCCTTCCTGTCAATTGTGTCGGTCCCTTCTCTCACCATCAATACCACTCCACCCCCTTTTCTTTCTTGCCGATCCCTCCTAAATATCATATACCCCAGGATGTTAAGTTCCCAGGCTTGCCCACCCTGCAGCCATGTTTCTGTAATCCCAATCAAATCATATTTGTTTATCTCAATTTCCACAGCTAATTCATCTACCTTGTTCCGAATGCTTCTTGCATTAAGATATAAAGCCTTCAGATTTGCTTTTGTCACCCTCCTTGCTCTTTCTGATTTTTTACTTTCGCTGCCTAACCTAACTTTTCCTGTTTTATCTTTTCTGTCCTTTGCCCTATCATACAGGTTCCCACCCCCCTGCCAAATTAGTTTAAACCGCACCCGACGGCTGTACCAAACCTAGCTGCCAATATATTGGCTGCAGCAAATTAGAATTTTGTTGCATACATCGCATGACAGTAAGCTCATTATCATATTACTCAGTAATTATCACATAACTAGTTGTGGAAGTATGTTTAGTGGATATTTGGAGCCATATATGCCACATCTTGGCCTTGGTTTCAAGAGCTGGGAGGTGTTGCGCAGCTATGAAAGACCCTTGTGAGACACCACTTGGAATATTGTGTTCATTTCTGGTCAGCTCACTACCTGAAGGATGCAGATGCTATGGAGAGGGTGCAGAGGAGATTCACAAGAATGCTGCCTGAATAGAAGAGCATGCCTTCTGACGATAGGTTGAGTGAACTTGGTCTTTTCTTCTTGGAGCGACAGAGGATGAGGGGTGAACTGACAGAGATCCATAAGACAATGAGAAGCATTGCTCGTGTGAATGGCCAGAGGTTTTTTTTTCCTAGGCCTGAAATGGCTAACATTCAGGAGGTCTAGTTTTCAGATGATGGGAGTAAGTACAGGGGGGGATGTTTGATGTAGGTTTTTCACATAGAGAGTGGATGCATGGGATGCACTGCTAGCGACAGTGGTGGAGGTAGGATCTTTCAAGAGACTATTAGGTACTTGAAATGGAGAAAAATGGAAGGTTACGCAGTCAGGAAATTATGGGTAAGTGCCGAGTCTTTGGCATGTAAGACTCCAATGGGACGACCAAACAGGTTTTTTTTTCAAATGGTCTCTTAGAATGTGAGTAATCAAAAAAGCTTCCAGTGAGAAGTGCCTCCAGCTCCAGCTCCTTACTGACAGATCTAGGAAATTGGAGATGGAGCTGGACAAACTCTGAATCACAAGAGAAGCTGAGAACCAGAGAGATCAGTTATGGTGACGTGGTCACACTTAAGATGCAGGCTGAAAGCAGTGGGTGACCATGAGCAACGCTAAAGGGAGTTGGGAGAGGGGGCAGGGTTCCTCTGTGGTCATCCCCCTTCATATCAAGTGCTCTATTTGGGGTACTATTGAGTGGACTGACCTTGCAGGGGCCAGCAGCAGCCAGGTCAATGATATTAGGACATGCTGTGAGGCTAAGTAGGGAAGGGTGTTCAGATAGGGATACTGATGGGGGTTGTTTTGCAAGAAGACCTATGGACATCTCATGCACGGTACAGGGAATGATCAGCTGTACAGAGAACAGGCAACATGATTTCATCATTTTGGGGTTCATTTTGTTTATGGGTGTGACAGAGTATATAGAGGTGTTTGGGAGATAAATTGGGAAAGGTTTGTTAGATCAGGTCACATACAAACACTTTACAACACAGAATTTTTGCAGGGGCTTTTGCAACATGCTCAGACTCATGATGGACTGTCATTTGCAAAAGGCAACAAATGTAACAACAGGCAGTAGCAGCTTTGTCTGGAAAACAACTTTCTGTCTGGAAGGTCATGTGATCTTTGCAGGCAGAGAGCAGAAAAACAGGTTGCTCTGAGAGTTGGAGGGAGGGAGGGAGAGAGAGAGAGAGAGAAAGAGAAAGAAAAAAGAGACACACACATGCTGGCAAACTTTGGAAGATGGCCTAGTCAAAGGAGAGGACTGGCTGTCCGGTGTTTCCCTTGCAATATGCGAAACAGAAAGGAACTCTGTGATGACCTGTAAAAAAGAGGTTATTATCGGGAGAACCCTGAAGGGGGCAAGTTTTGTCAGCAAGACACTGGAGTGGCTGATTAAAAAGGAATCAGTTGTGGATGTCCTGGAACAAGAAAAACTCTCTGTCTGAAAACCAACAAGAACCCTTCTGGTTGGTAACCATCTACCTGATAAGCAACAAAGCCTGGTGAACTTCATTAATGTTAACTTCTGTGCACAGTATAAACATTGCTTGCAACCCGTGAGAGTTGACTGGTTATACACATTATACACACACATGCACTTAGAATTAGAAGGGAGTTAAGTGAGTGAATAGAGTTAAGTTAAAGTTTGATTCTATTTTCATGTTCAAAGATAATTAAAAGCAACTTTTGTTCAAGTAACCCTTTGTCGAGGTGCATATCTACTGCTGCTGGGTTTTGGGATCCTCAGGACTCATAACAATGAGCAGGAAAGAAACTGTCTTTGAATTGGGTAGTGACCTTGGACTTTTGAATCGTCCTCCTGATCAGAGGGACTGAAAAGAGTGGAATATGTTGGCTGCTTTTCCAAGGCTGCAGGAGTTATTGATGGAGGAGATATGTGGATGATGGACTGGGCCAGATTCCTAACCCTTTGCAGTTTTGTGTGGTTTAGGACTGAGCAGTTCCCATTCCACACAGTGATACACCCTGATATGGAAGCTTCCAGTGGTCCTCCTGCTGAAGTTGCTCAGCGATACTGGGAACCCTTCAAATGTCTTCAGACTTCTGAGGAAATAGAGGCATTGATGCACTTTCTCGGCCATTGCTTTACATGGGTGGCCTTGGAGCACTTTAAAGTGGCTGGATGCCAAGGAATTGGATTCTCAAAACTTGTGGGAAGCTCGGGAAGAAATTGCAGAGGTCCTTGCTGAGATACTTCCATAATCTTTAGCCCAGAGTGAAGAGACTGGAGAGTGCCTAAGGTTTTGCTGTTATTTAAAAAATGGCAGCGAGGATAAGCCAAATGAGTTTGACGTCAATGGTTGGAAAATTGCTGGAGGAGTGATGGGCACTATCGCAGACCGAAGACTGAGGGGAACGATAGGCTTTATTGAGCTAGAGACTGCTGGCCTGGTCCAGACTAGGAAAATGAGCGGAAAGGAGAGGGGACTCGATCGTTATGGCCTGGGGTCACATGGGCAGGACTAAGGGAGGAGCTAAGGCAGGAGGGCGGGCCAGCCAGTGCATACAATCATATCACCACATTCACCCCCTCTTTTTTAAAAAATAAACTACCGGTAAACAACAAAACCGAGGGCGATAACAGCAGCAATGCAACAATACAGCAGTATTTAACAATTATTATATAAAGTGGCAGGGGTTGTCAGCCAGGAAGGGATGGAAGAACCATTCACTGACCTCCTAGGGAAGGCAAAGAGGCATTCATGTGGGGTGGTGTTAGTAGCGGTGCACAGTAATGACCAGATGGCGTGGAGAGTTTCGGGCAAAACATCCGGGACACTGGCAAATTTTTGGACCTAAGGGCCAGGAGCACCGCCTTCCAGATGGTGCCTTTCTCCCTTTTCACCTGGCCATTACCTCTGGGGTTATAGCTGGTGATCCTGCTGGTGGCTATGCCTCTAGCCAAAAAGTACTGACGCAGCTCCTCTCTCATGAACAAGGTCCCCCGGTCACTATGAATATAGTCGGGGTACCCGAACAGAGTGAAGATACTGCTAAGAGCCTTGATGACCTAGCTGAGGTCATATCCAAGCAGGGAATTGCAGAGGGGTACCTGGAAAATTCATCCACCACAGTTAGGAAGTAGGCGTTCCTATTTGTGGTCGGGAGGGGGCCCTTGAAATCGACACTGAGTCATTCGAAAAGGTGGCTGGCCTTAATGAGGTGTGTCTTTTCTGGCCGGTAGAATTGGGGCTTACACTCGGTGCAGATCTAGCAGCATCTGGTCGTGGACCGGACATCCTCGATGGAGTACGGGTGGTTCCTTGACTTGATAAAATGATACAACCTTATGACTCTGGGGTGGCACAGACTATCGTGCAGGATCTGGAGATGGTCAAGATGCGCTCTGGCACACATCCCTCGGGATAGGACATCTGGGGGATTGTTGAGCTTGCCCGGCTGGTACAAGATGTCATAGTTGTAGGTGGATAACTCAATCCTCCACCTCAGAATTTTGTCATTCTTGATTTTACCCTGTTGTTTGGCACTGAACATGAAGGCCATTGCCCTCTGGTCAGTCAACAGGGTAAATCTCTTACCGGCTAGGTAGTGTCGCCAGTGGCGCACCGCCTCAACGATCACTTGCACTTCCTTCTCGACGGAGGAGTGCCAGAGTTCGGGACTGTGAAGGGTATGGGGAAAAATTGCTACTGGCCTGCCTGCCTGGTTTAATGTGGCAGCCAGTGCAAAATTGGAGGTATCGCTTTCCACCTGAAGGGGGATGGATTCATCCATGGCATGCATCGTGGCTTTAGCGATGTCTCCTCGAATTTGATTAAAAGCATGAGCCTCCGCTAATAATGAAAAGGTGGTTGATTGAATTAGGGGGTGGGCCTTATCGGTGTAGTTGGACACCCATTGTGCTTAATACGAGAACAGCCCCAGGCAGCTTTTTAGTGCCTTCAGGGTGTTTGAGACGGAGTTCCAGAAGTGGTCACATGTGGTCAGGGTCGGGGCAATGACACCATGTGCCATGATGCATCCAAGAAGGGCCAGGTGCTCCGTGTTGAATATTCATTTGTCCTTGTTATACATCAAGTTGAGTGACTTGGCCGTATGCAAGAATTTTGCGAGATTTGCGTCGTGGTCCTGCTGGTCATGGCCGCAGATAGTGACATTGTTGAGGTAAGGGAATGTTGCCGTCAGCCCGTGTTCCTCCATCCGATCCATTTCTCTCTGAAAGGCAGAAACACTGTTAGTAACACTGAAGGGTACCCGCAGGAAATGGAAGTGTTTCCTGTCGGCCTCTAATTCGGTATAGATTCGATCAATCGAACGAGGGGAAGTTGGTGGTAAGATGACTTAAGAGCAATCATTGAAAAAATCCTGTACCTGGTGACTTTATTGACCAAGTCAGCTATACGGGGAAGCAGGTACGCATCCAGCTGTTGAAGTGGTTGATGGTTTGACTGTAATGAATTACCATCTGGGCTTTCCCGCCCCTCTGACCACGAGGACCTGTGCTCTCCAGGGACTGGTGATAGGGGCTATGATCCCCTCCACCAGGAGTCGCTGAACCTCAGCCAGGATAAATTGCATATCCTCCGAACTATAGTGCCGACTTTTGGTGGCGATGGGCTTGCAATCCGGGGTGAGGTTCGCAAACAGCAACGGAGGGAGCACCCTTAAGGTGGTGAGACAACAGGACAGTGCCGGGAGTTGGGCTTTCAGTCGGGGATGGACATCCGAATGCTTCAGGTTGTGGACAGTCAGCAGTGGTTGGGGGCCTCTGAACGCCATTGTCATGCTCCTAACTGACTCTGAAAGTCAAGGCCTAAGAGGATCGGCATGCAGAGGCAGGGCATAATTAGCAACACAAAGTTGTACAGGTACACGATCCTTTATCCAGAACCCTTGGAGGACATTGTATTCTGAATTTTGGATTTTTCCGGATTTCAGAAAGCCCACCCGAATTGTGCTGCCTATCCACCCACACCCCCTTCCAGCCGCCGGTTCCTCGGCCCCCTGCCCAGGTCGCTGGTCCCTCGGCCCCCACTTGCCGGATTTTGGAGCTTTCCAGATTTTAGGTGTCCGGATAAAGGATCGTGTACCTGTAAAACACTCTTTCCCCCCCCCCTCCCTCCCCCACCATCAGCAACACTACACAGTATTCCTGGATACTAGTCTGTTGGTCCCTTGCTGCCATTGAAACCATCCCAGTCATGGGTCGGACTGGGAGGGAGAGTCTCTGGACCACGTCATGGTGTACGAAACTTTCCGTAAAGCAGCTATCGAAAAGACAGTTCATTTTATGCCCCTTCACCTCGATCTGCATCATTGAGTTTGAGATCAGATGAGGACTGGCTTGATTCAGTGTCACTGAAGCTAAGACTGGCGCTTCTTCGTCGTCGTCATCGGTAGGGAGGCCCGCCCAAGATGGCGACCTCCATGTTGACCATTCAGCATCGAATGAAGAAGAAGGCGGAAATGGAGTCGTGACGGTCAAAAGTGATGTCACTGGAGCGGTAGGCCGAGCAGCCAAGGTTGGGAGTGGTGGCCAATAAGATGGCGCTCCCCTCACCGCGCACGAGTCAGCGCCGGAAGCTCTTCAGGAACACACGCTGCACTGCTTGCGGACTGCGGTCGGGACCTGCAGACCTTGTGGTAATGGTCCTTCTTTCCACAGCCCGAGCACATTGTTCCTTTCGTGGGGCAGAGGTGCCTTGCGTGCCTGGCCTGCCCGCAGAAGTTGCAGCTCCACGACGCAGATGGTGTGATTGCAGCCATGGTCAGGTTGCTAACACCCGACGCTGAGTCCCAGACTGATGGGTACGCAGGTGGCCCGCTTCTGCCCACGATCGACACTGCGTGGTGCTGGGCCGAGTCCAGAGTTCTGATCAAGTCGATAGCCTTTTTGAGTGGGACCAGGTCCTCCTCAAGGAGTCTCTGCCGGATGTAGTCCGACCTCAACCCTGACATGCAGGCGTTTCTGATCAGCTCTGGGTCAGCGATATCATGCCCGTGGGATCCCCCAAACAGTTTTTTCCCAGTGTGACCAGGGACTGGACGAACTCTTCAGTGGGCTCACCAGGCTGTTGTTTCTGGGACACCAGCAGGTAATGGGAGTAAACCACGTTCACTTTCGGCTTATACAGCACCGACAGCTCAGCCATCGCCTCGGTGTATGTCGCGCTGCCTTGGATGGTCAGATAGGCCTTCTGGCTGACTTGTGCCAGAAGGATCTTGAGCTTCTTTTCATCTGAGTCGACCATCTCCGCAGCGGCATCAAGGAAATTACTAAAACAGTTCACCCACTTCTCGAAGAGCACCGATTTACCTGGGACTTGGGGTTCTACTTCCAGCCACTTGGGGCACAGCAATTTCTCCATAACCAGAGAGTTCCAAAAATCTAGCTCAATAAATTGTTGGGCGCTATTGGTAGCCCCAGTAATGATGCAGACAGAAGACTGAGGGGAACGATAGGCTTTATTGAGTTGGAGACTGCTGGCCCGGGTCCAGGCTAGGAAAATGATCGGGAAAGAGAGGGAATTCGACCTTTATAGCCCAGGGTCACATGGGCAGGACTAAGGGAGGAGCTAATGTAGGAGGACGGACCAGCCAGTGCATACAATCATATCACCACAAGGAGATTTGGAGTGACAAGGTCCATTTGCTTTTATATATGGACTGTTTGGATGTGCATGACCGGTGCATGACCGGTTGATTTTCTTTTAAGAGGTGGCAAAGGTAACAAAGCGGGTTGATGAGGACAGGGAAGTGGATGCTGTATATGTGGACTTCAGCAAGACAATGTCTACAACATGGCAGGTTAGGCTGTAAGGTTAGATCACATTGAAAGTAAGGTGCACTGTTCCACTGGGTTCAATACTGGCTTAATGGAAAGGGATAGTGAGTGGTTTTGGAGGGATGTTTTTCGATTTGGAGGCTTGGGACCAGAGGTTGTATGCTGTTGGAGTCTGTACTGGGTCCGCATTTGTTTATCATATATATTAATGATCTGATTGGCAATGTCGATAACATAATTAGTAAATTTTGCAAATAACACCAACATTGGTGGTGTGGTGAAGAAGGATGTTTACGTAGGGTGAAGATCAGTTGGAAAGTCAGTTTGAAAGTTTGGAAAATGTAATTAAACTCTGACAAGACTGAGTTTTTGCACTTTGGGAAGTCAAAGCAGAACAGAACTTGAACAGTTAATGATGGGGTCCGAGAGAACACAGATTTGTAGAGAAATGGGAGCATAATTCCTTGAAATGGGCGACTCAGGTGGACAAGGTGGTGAAGGTGTTTCGTATGCTTGCCTTTATTCTTCAGAAGAGATTCACTGAATGTTGGCAGCACTGGAGAGGTTTTTTTTAAATGACACAGCATGGTAGAAGGCCCTTTGAGCCCATGAAACACGTACTGACTAATTAAACCCAAATAACCAATCCACTCTGTTTGTTTTGGAGGTTTGGAGGAAAATTGAGTACTCGGTGGGGGGGAGGGGGGGTGGGGTGGGGGGGAAACCATGCAGGTCATAGGGAGAAGGTGCAGACAGTGCTAGATTGTGACCCAGATAGTTGGTGCTGTAATAGTGTTCTAGGGAGATGTGGATAGGTTCTTTATTCCTGTGAGCAAGGAGGTTGAGAGGAGAACTTGCAGAGGTTTTCAAAATCACGAGGGACATGGGTAAAGCAAATGCATGCAGTCCTTTTTCCCCTAATGTAGATGATTCTAGAACTAGAGGGCATAGATTAAGGAAGGAGGAAAAAAGATTTAGGAGGAATTATTTTTCACTCACTTGGTGGTCCATATCTGGAAAAAACTGGCAGATGAAATGGTATAAGCAGGCACAATAACAACATTCACGCCACATTTGGGCAGGTTGATGGATTGGAGGGGTTTATGGAACTAATGCAGAAATATGGGATTAGCCCAGGCTGTCGCATTGGCTGGGATGGACTAATTGGGATGAAGGGGCTTTTCTTATGACAAAGATCGGTGAAAAATGCAGGCAAAAGAATGGAATTCAATCTGGACAAATTTGAGGTGCTGCACTTTGGGACGTCAAATGCAAGAGGAAATAATGTAGCCAGTGGAAGAACTCTGAGGAGCATTGATGTGTGGAAGGCTCATGTTTTGTAAGTCCATAGCTCCCTGAATGTGGCAATGTGAGTGGAGAGAGTAGTAAAGAAGGTATGAGGAATACTCGCCTTCATCAGTCAGGGCGATGAACCATGGTTTGACCATTCTTTGAGCATTCCCTTCAGTTCTGATTGCTGCATTATAGGAAGACTGTAGAGGCTTTGAAAAAGATGCACCAGAGATGTTGACTGGAGCAGAGAGTATTAATTAATACTCATAATTATGAGGTGACGTTGCTCAAACGTGAAATGTTTTCTGTGAAGCACTGGATGCTGAGAGATGTCCTGATAGAAATACAGTAAACCCCTGGTATCCCTATGGGGATTAGTAGATGCCAGATAAGTGAAATTGCCAGTTGCTTGAGACTGTTATGTGACTGGGGAACTGGCCATTAGTGGACGCCAATTTTAAACTTTTGTATATGTTACCTATTTTGCCTTTTTAGAAAAGTACGGGTTGCTTGAGGCTGCTTGGTGCTTGATTTTGGATAATGGGGATTTTACTGTTCATAAAATTACGAGAGCTCCAGGATATATAGTCTGTCTTTAACCAATGGTTCAGGTGTCCAATACAATAATAGTGCAGCTCGAAGGTGAGAGGGGAAATGTTTAAAGGAGATTTACAAGCCCAAGTTCTTTGCACAGGGAGTGCGATGTATCTGGGATCCACCGCCAGAGGAAGTGATAGAAACTGATATGACAGTGGCATTTAGTGGGAAGAGAATTTAAGGCGCCTAATTGAGTCTTCTGAAAAAGGATCTTAGAGAGGGAAAGAAGGGGCAAAAATGGGAGAAAATGGGGAAGGTTGCAAAATCAGAGCTGGGACAAAGGGAAATCCAGGAGGAGTTTTGTCTCATACACAGTTAAACCCCTGTTATCTGGAATTCAAGCAACCAGAAGCCTCAAGAAGCTGGCAAAAAAAATTGTGGAAAAATAAATAGGTTTCGAGAGCATGGTTAGCATAGCAGTTGGTGCAACACTGTTATAATGCCCAGTGATTGGGACCGGGGTTCGAATCCTGCACTGTCTGGGAGGAGTTTGTACATTCTCCCCATGTCTTCATGGGTTTCTTCCCACCGTTCAAAACGAATGGGGGTTGTAGGCCAAATGGGTATAATTGGGTGGCACGGGCTCATGGGCCAAAAGGACCTGTTCCTGTGCTCTAGGTCCAAATTAAAATTAAATTAAATTATGCAGAAGATTAAATTTGACATACCTTGCCATTCATTCACCAATCACACAATCTCAAGGAAATGGAAAATTCACTTCTTCTGGCATCTACCATCCCCCATAGGCGCCAAATACTTGGAGAAGGAAGGGGAATTTTGGGGCAGGTAATCAGTGGGTCTCAGTTGGAGATGAGGGTCGAGGGAAAAACTGATTCTGCCAATTGTGACAATCTAAAGATAAACAAAACTGCATTACTCCTTTGGCTCATGGTTTCAAGGAATGAAATTTTGTATTTGACTCCTTGAACGAGTCCACCTGAAAAGGTGTTCATTTTTAAAAAAATGTTCTGTGATTCTTTTTTTCTGTAGCCTTACAAAGGTACACGTCCTTTTGTGTTGCAGAATGGCCTCAATGCATTGCATCTGGCAGCAAAGGAAGGCCATGTGGACCTGGTGCAAGAGTTATTGGAGAGAGGTGCCATTGTTGATTCCCCAACGAAGGTAACATCTCACATTAAAACCCGCCAAAGAAATGGCTCCATTATCCTATATTTACAAATGTAGAAAATGATATACAAGTATCAAATAAAGGAGATGTGCTGATGTCTATCTGCATAGATAAAACCACATACTTTTGATCTGGATTACACTTAAGTTCATCTTCTCAAATTCAGCGTGGCAAAACAGTGTCTCTCCAGACCATTGTGTATGCATAAAAACACAATACACACTACATAATAATGACAAATATTGATGCTTTGTTGCGACCGGGCCACACAATGACGCAGCCAGACAGGCTGGTCCTGTTAAGCGGTTGTCAAGATAGTGGGGGCTGGTTGCCTTGCCCTCCTCGGCCTCGCTCTGTCTGCTGTGGGGAAAGAAAGGCCTCCCAGTGGCTAACCACCTCAATTCCACATCCATTACCATACTGACATGTTAGTCCATGGACTCGGGTACTACCAAGTTGAGGCCAGCTGGAAATTGGAGGAACAACCCTTTGTATACTTGATATTATGGAGCGTTATGGTTAGTGCAACACTTTTACAGCACTGACAACTGGGTTCAAATCTACCACAATGTCAATATCGACCTCCAATTTCTGTTCACCCTACTTCCCTGGTGTTTCCTTTCTCTCATCCTTCTGTCTCCCTTCCTCCAGCTCCCCACTCCCTTCCTTCCATCACAGAGGTAGCTTTCTTCACCCTTGACCCTGGTCAATTCTCAGCTTCTTCTTCCCCCTCCCACCTCCATCCACCCATTACCTCTGTTAGCCTATTCACCTCCCCCTCACCCTTCCCACTCCAAATAACCCTCCTTTTTGCCTGATTTTTGGCCCTCCTAAGGAAGGCCTCAGGCCTGAAATGCCGACTGCTTTTTGCTTTCTGTGAATGCTGCATGACCTGCTGAGTTTCTCCAGCATTGTATTAGACCCCACCGTCTACAGATTTTGTGTCTACCTTTATCAACTTTTTTTTCTTGTATTTCTCCCAGAAATATGGATGTGATTAAGAAGTAATTCCGTTATGAAGAGAATATGTATGATTCCACCTGCCCCTCTTTTGAACAGAATTAAGTCATTTTAAGGAAATAAAATTTGAAAGCCAGGTTTTCTATTAATCAATACTATATACAAGATCATTGAGACCAGGTCTCAGACAGGAGAAAAAATGTTGTTTGCGATATTGTCAGGCGCCAAAGTGAGCATTTTTCATGGGTTACCTTGTATTTTTCCCCAAGATGCTACATTTACAAATGTTGACATTTTATCATCAAACTACAGGCATAAAGTGTAAAATATTCAAATATTCTCTGTTATAATATAAGCTGTTGAACATTGCAAGGAATTTTGATGAATGATTTGCCCCATTTAAACAAGGAAAATCTTGCTCCAGGATTCTCTGCATTTCTCTTTTTATGTCCAAAAAATAACTGACTATGTTGGTTTTTCACTGTATTTGCAGAAAGGAAATTCAGCTCTGCACATTGCATCTCTGGCTGGACAAACGGAAGTGGTCAGAACACTCGTGAAGCAGGGAGCCAACATCAACTCTCAGTCGCAGGTACATATTCCAGCAAAAATGCTAACAAAGACTCATTATTTAAAGGAGGGAAGAGTGATCAATAATGAAAAATGAAATTTCTGTTGAATTACCAAAGCTTCTGATAACACTGGACAACAAATTGTTTCAATTAGTTGTCTTCCTGGGAAAAAAAAATGGAAATTATGATAGACAACTTCAAGGTGAACACAAAGATAATTTCAGCTTTTATGTATCACGTCAGAAGTTGGAGAAACATTAAATGAACTTTGATTGAATTTAGCATGTTTAGTCGCAGAATGATGCTGACACATTGCATCAGTTCAACTGAGCTAAAAATGTTCTGTCGCTGATTTAAATTTGTACTCAGCATCTGATGCCTCTCATTGTCAGTGTCCAACAATAGTCGCCCAGCATTGATGGATTCCAGTTACCCTGATACAGCTTTTCCTTGGTCAACATGTCCTGGTGAAACCATTCATCATATTTACCACTTTTAGCACCAAGATCCGCAGGTTAAAAGTCCAAGTGCGAATGCAGGAAATGAGTTTTCAATGAAACGTTGTACTTTATGGTTTTGTATGCTTGAAGAAGACTTAAAATATGACAGGAAATCACCGAAAAAAAGGTACATAATAGGAAAACTTTAAGGTGACTTTGTGATCAGGAACTGTTAGGTAAAAACATCATGAGCTGGGAATGTAGAAGGAGTCACCCAGTGCTGGGCCGTAACAAGATGCAGTTGTGACCTTGTACTCTCAAGATAAGAGTGGGGATGACAAATTGATGTGCAGGAAACTAGCAGAGAAGGATAGCAACAGTTTATTCATTGGACAATGTCATGGTATGATAATTTACTAAGTACGTATCCTAAGGTATATAAAAAACATCACTTGCTGATAACGGCAGAATGCGCCTTCTCCAACTAACACTGTTAGTTGCAAGTGTTACAATCCGGCAATAAAGAACAAAGAACCTTGATTTCGACTCAGTCTGGTGTTTGACTCACTCATTCATGAACAAAGCAGACCTAACAGAACCCAAAATCCATAAAATGTAGCTAAAAGAAATTATTGTCCATTGTAAGGTCTCTGTCCTTGAAAAAATGAGGCATCACTTTGTCTTGCTGATCTGAAGATTTGTTTTTCATATTTATTTGTGTTTTAATACTCTGATTACCTTAGAACAGCAAAGCACAGGAGCACGTATTTAGGTTCATAATATGGAGACAATTGATTTTTAATCTAATTGAAGGTATCAAGAATGGTTTTCAGATTTATGTAGAATGCTTTTGGTGTTTCTGGAATTTTAAATTCTCCACATTTTAAATATTTGAGCTTTATACCTTCAAATGGAATTTTTAACTAATTCATTTAAATAGTCATGTTTATATGTTGAATTTTAAGAATGTATTAATTTCATCTACATCCCCCGAGTCACATATCTAGCTCTTTTAAACCCTGTGGTCCAGGGTCCTGCCAAATATCCTGCCTTTTTTCCTGGTGAATTGTTGACTGCATTAGTGCTTCTACTTGCTCAACGTGATTGGTTTAACACCTTTATTTTCACATTCCACTATGCCCTCCCGGCCCCGTGCCCAGTTCCTAATCTACAGATTCACGCATCTCTCCAAGAAATAGCTTCTCCTCATCTCTGTTTGAAATCTACTTTCCAGAATCTTGAGGCAGTATCCCCTAGTTCTAGTCTCAGGCACCAAAAGTGACTTTCCTGCCTCATTCAATCTTTCATCATTTTGCAAGTTTCAATCAAATCCCCTCTCATTCTTCTGAATTCCAACTCGTATAGATCTCTCATCGGCTAACCCCTCATTTCTAGAATCATCTTAGTGAATGTTCTCTGCACTGCCTCCAAAACCAGTGTATCCTTTCTCAAGTAAGAAGACCAGAACTGCACCCAGTACTCCAGGGTGTGGCTTCACCAGTGCCCTGTACCATTGCAGCAGGACTTCACTGATGTTAAATTCAACTGAATCCGAATTTATTGTCATGAACAAATTAGTTGTTTTGCAGCAGCATCAAAATGCAAACATATAAACCACCTGAATGTGCAGCCGCTTATAGCTGCCTGGGGCAGGCTGATGACTCTATCAGCTGGCGACCCAACTCCCCGCTGACAGCCGCCGCTGCCCCACTGGGGATGTCACAGCCCAGCTGGCTGCTCCTTCACCTTGGCCGCTCTCTGCAGCTCAAAATGTGTCATAGCAATGGCTGTCTTCCCTACCCATAATCCCCCACACAGCTGGAACTGTTGTGGGAAGCACAGAGCGGTTCCACCTGCATGGGGGATTATGAGTAGGAAAGACAGCCATTGCTATGCTGCATATTTATGACGGGTGGCGCTGCGGCACCAGTTGCCCCACCTCCATCAGAACCGGAGGTGCTACGAGGCGTCTCTGGATATGAATAGGCCCTTTTGGGTGGACCAGGCAACGCTGCAGCAGCCTTTTAGGGCTGGCACCTGAAAGATGAGTCTGCAAGTTAAGATTCTCTCCTGCCGCAACCCTCAAGACAGAGGGTCCACCTGAAAGGGCTGAGTGACATCTCCTCAAACTCCTCACAAAGTATAACTGCTGCACAATTGTTCTAGCAATGAAGGCTTCTTGATAACCTTGTGTGATTCATGTTTTGGCACTCCCAATTCCCTCATCAAGCTGTAATCTTTCACCATTTAAATAATAACCTGGTTTTCTGTTTTTCCTTCCAAAGTGGATGACCTCCTATTTACTGGCAGTGTACTCCATTGATCTCTCACTTCATCTATATCTCCCAGCAGACCAGGGTTGGTGTCAGAACAAGTCTAATCGGGGGAGGGGGGAGGATTAGGGTAACTGCGGGGGTGGGGGGAGCACAGTGCGACATTCAAAAACTCACTCAGTGAGGTGGTAGTGGGTGCCTAGCCACCTATCATGATCCTCTGTACACCTCTGCCATCACCCTTCCCCTTCCCTCTGATGTCACAGACAAAAGTGCTGCTTATATCGTGTGGAGACTAGTGATGCTAGTGGGGGGAGCGGTCATTATAACTCATTTGGGGGGGAAATGCCCATGGATGCCCCACCTCGACGTCAGCCATGCAGCAGACACTCCACATCCTCAGCACTGTTTGCTTTTCCTCTCATTCCTGCATTATTGGCAAACTTGGAGATGCTCTGCTCGATTTCCCCCTCTTCCAAATTGTTACTCTTTCTCTTCCCCTTTCTCTTTCACCCCCCCTTTCTTTTTCTCCTTCTCACCACTCTTTCTCCCCCCCCCCATCTTCCCCTCCCAACAAATGGGGATGAAGTGAGCAATGTTTATTTTGACATCAGAGGGAATGTGAGAGATGTCCCCCCAACCCACCACCCATTCTCATACCTCTTCACCTTCTGTCTCCATCATCTTCTGTCCCCTCCTTTGGTTCCATCTGGTCCAATTTGCCCTTCACCCCACCCCGATAGTTCCCATTACATCACTAATTCTTTTAAACTGTAGCACCTGGTTAGCCCTCCTGGGACACAGGTGCAATTACTGGGGCCCCCCCACAATGATGCTGATGTCACCGGAATAAGCGGGATAGCCATTTTTGTTTTCAAATCGTCTGTGGATGTGAACTAGGTAAGTTTAACTGGGTTCCCTGACTACCTCTGAGGTAGGTCAGGGTCCTGGTTGGATTCCGACGGGGTTGACCAGGTCAGACCCTTTCTAACTGCTGCGTAACTGGGACGCTAACTGGGCCTTTTACACAGCAGTTTGAAAGGGCCTAGTATTATCACCTTATCAGGGAGCCTTTGTCTATTAATCACCCTACTCTGAGTTTCTTTCCTGCACTGAGATTTTAAGCAAGAGCAGGAGTGTTTTAAAAACACTAGTAAGGGTAGATGAGTAATGTGAGATTTGCTAATTGATTGTAGCCAATAAGAGGAAGTTCCAAAAAAACAATGACCAATTAGTCCCACTCACTTGCTCACCCGTACCCCTGCAATTTTCAATATTTCCAATTCCCTTTTGTACTGACATTTAATATTCTGTTCAGTCAGTACTTTCCAAGGTTATTACCATTTTATTTGGTGGCCTTATCTTGAAATGATGAATGATGTGAATCAGGAAATAATTGCAAAGCCTGCGGGAGAAATCAGCCCTAAAGGTTGTGGGTTTATTGCTCAAAAATGGATTACATTGCCTTGGCTGTTGTGTTTCAGCTGGCACTTTACTGAAATCATGTGGCACATTTAATAATTGTGTGAATAGTTGTCCAGGATTTTCTCGACCTCATTCATTATTTAAATTATGTTCCATTATCATATATTTTCAGACCATTTATGGACTGTTAATGACATGAAGATTATTAAAATGCTAAATCTCTTTCACTATTTCACTACTGAACAACAAAATCATTGTAATTTAAAAACTGAAATATTACATATTTATTAGTAAGCTAATAGTTCAACAATTTAGTGCAGCTTGTGGAGTTCTTCAGGAAATAAGAACAGGTGCATGAGAACATTTGACTCCAGTTCCAATCTCTGCAAGATGGACAAAATTGGAGTACTTTTTATTAATTTTGGAGGGTTTACTATGCCTCTTGAGTTTTTAATCACTGCCTTTGTGGTCCATAAAAGAGGAGAGGACTGGCTTCATAATGTTTCACTTCAAATAAGGAAAACAAAAAGGAACTCTGTGGTGACCTGCAGAAGAGGAGGTTATCATCTGGAAAACCCTGATGGGGCAAGTTTCTTCAGCAAGACACTGACCCGGCTGATCGGAAGGAATCAGTTTGTGTCCAATGAGCAACAAATCTCACTCTGAAAGTCGAAAAGGACCTTCCTGAGCGGTAACGATTTACCTTTCAAGCCTGATGAAATTCATAAATGTTAAATTCTGTGTACAGTATAAGAATTTCCTGATATTGGTGAACTTGGAGGTGTGAGAAGTGATATTAGACTGTGAATAAAAGGACTTTTCTGAACTTGTACACACGTTACATGCACATGCGCTTAGAATTAGAATGTGGTTAAGTTATTAGTAATAAGTTAAAGTTTGATCCTGTTTTCATGTTTAAAGGTAATTAGAAGTGACTTTTGTTTTAGTCACCATTTATCTTGGTGAATTTCTATTGCTGTTGTGTTTTGGGGTCCTCTGGGCCCATAACAATGGACAGAAGAGAGACTGTCAAGGTTGCTTTGTGCAGGACAAATCATATTTTTGAGTTGATGACAAAGGTAGCCGATGAAGGTTGGGCAGTGGATGTTTTTGATATGAACTTCATTAAGCAATTTGCCAAGGTCCCTTATGGTGGGCTGATCGCAGGAGTCCATGGTGAGTTGATATTTTGAATGTGAACTTAGGACACTCATAGAATTATTGGTAGAGGCTGGCTGGAGACCTGTGATCAGTGGTGTTCAGTGGGGATTGGTGTTGAGATTACGTTCTTTGTGACGTACATAAATGACTTGGATGAAAAAGGGGGTAGGTTTATATGCTTTCAGATTGGTGGAGCTGGCTATCAAAGAGTACAAAAGAATATAGATCAATTGCAGAAATGGCAGACAAGTGTGATGTGTGGCACTTTGGGAGATCAAATGTATATAGTTAATGCTTCAACTGATGTGAAGAGGGATCTTTTGGTCCAGGTTCACTGCTCTTTTTTTAAAAAAAAACATTAAATTTAAAACCTCAAAAACATCAATTATTTTTCAGTAATATAAATCCAATACAATATATAAGAAAAAAGAAAAGCATGAAAAAGAAAGAACCCCCATAGCCCCCACCCTCCCCCCTCTAGCACTACAAAGCAAAGAAGAAATGAAGAAAGTGGGACAAGAGATCTTCAAGAGGAGCATTCCTGACTTTAAAACTTCAAGTGGACAGAAACCTTTAGGAGAAAGGGAATTCATACCCACTGTTTGTAAATATGGGCATCATATTCTCCAAAATAAATGATATTTATCTCTTAAATTATAAGTAATTTTCTCAAGTGGTATACAACTCTCAACTTCTGCATGCCATCTCTCCATTCCCAAATCGATATCAGGTTTCCAAGTTATAGCAATACATTTTCTACCTATTGCTAAATCAATCTGAATAAACTTCACTTGATGCATATTCAATTTTAATTTAGGTTTAACCTGACTAATATCACCCAATAAAAATAGCATTGGATCTTGTGGGAATTTAACCCCCGTTATTCATTCCAATAAAGTACCTGTCTCCAACCAAAAGGTTTTAATCTTAGGACAGGTTCCCAGCTCATTGAAAGTGATCACACAAGTCAAGATGGCATTTGGTGTGCTTAGTTCAATGGACATTGAGTATAAAAGTAAGGAGATCTTGCTACAGATATGAAAAACTTTGGTTTGGTTCCTCTTGAAATACAGTGTGTGTAATTCTGGTCACCCCATTACAGAAAGGACATGGAGGCTTTGGATAGGGTACAGAATACCCTATGTGAACACACACACACATAGTTGTTGCTGGTTTTATAGAGTATGAATTGTGGGGAGATTTAGGATAAACTTGGGTTGTATTCTTTGGAGTTAGAGGTTATGGGGTGACCTGATGGAGGTGTACAGTATCATGAGAGACATTGATATGGTGGACAATCAGAATCTTTCCACCAGGGCAACAGTGTCACACTCTCAAGGAGTTAAACAAGAAAGTCTGCAGATGCTGTGATCAAAGCAATATACCAACGAGCTGGAAAACTCCAGCAGGGCATGCAGCATCCATGGGATAAAAAGGTTTTGGGCCTGGCCCCTTCTACAAGCAAAAACTGGCAGGTGCCTGAAATAAAAGGTGGGGTGAGAAGAGAGGAAGGGACACTACAAAGATCATGTTCAGCATGAAGGGGCGAAAGTTAAAGGAAGATGTGTGGAGCAAGTATTTTACACAGAGAGCAGTAGATGCCTGGAGCAGTCTGCCAAGAGTCATGCAGGAAGAACATACGTTAGTTGCATTTTATAGGCTTCTGGGTCAACACATGAATATTAAGGGGATAGAAGCTATCAGGTGCAAGCAGCAGATATGTAGTTTGCTTTGGACATCATGGTTGGCACAAGCTCATGGGCCAAATAAAGTATTGGTGGGCCTTGGATTCATGTCTCGGGGCACAACACTTTATTGTGACATCAGTTTCTCTATCCACTGAAGAAAGACAATTCTTTCTTTAAAAACAAAAAAAATGAAGAAACTCTAAGTTATGACATCTGTGGGGGAAAGGAATTGTGAGGGGAGTGGATTGCTCTGAATGCAGGATGTGGAAAATCTGGGACATCACAATTGTTCCCGATGACGACTCCTGCAAGAGGTGTGTCCTCCTGCAGTTTCTTACAGACTGAGTTGAGGAGCTGAAGCTGGATGAACTCTGCATCATTCGGGAGGAGGAGGGGATGATAGCCAGGAGCTTCAGGGAGAAAGTCACCCTCAAAGGTCAGGGGGCAGGCAGGTGGGTGACTGCAAGAAGAGGGAAAGAGTATGGGCAATCAGCTTGGAGTTCCTCATTTCTCTCAGCAATAATATACCATCTTGGATGCTGTTGGGGGAGGGGGGGTAAACAATCAATCAGGGACAAGTTGTAGACACGTCTATGGCACTTTGGCTCAGAGGGGAAGAGGGAGAAAAGAAGAGCTGTAATGATTGGGGATTCATTAGTTAGGCAAACAGTTAAGAGGCTCTGTGACCAAGATCGAGACTCCCGGATGGTATATTGCGTCCCACATGCCAGGGTTAGGAACGACTCTGATTGAGTTCACAGCATTCTCAGGTGGCGGGGGGGGGGGGGGGGGGTGGTGGTGGTGAGAAGCCAGGTGTCGTGGTCCACGTTGGGATTAATGACAGATACAAATAGGGATGAGGTCCTGAAGAGGAAATACAGGGAGTTAGGGAAGAAGCTTAAAAACAGGGTGGTAATCTCAGGATGGCTGCCTGTGGCCTTGTACCAGTGAAGGTAGGAGTAGGAAATTGTGGCAGATGAATGCACGGCTGAAGATTTGGAGCAGGAGGCAGGGGTTCAGATTTGTGCATCATTGGGATCTGTTCTGAGGAAGGTCTGGCCTGTAGAAAAAGGACAGGTTGCACCTGATCTGGAAATGGACCAATATTCTGGCGGGCAGATTTGCTAGAGCTGTTTGGATGGTTTAAA
The DNA here is from genome assembly GCF_036971445.1 of Narcine bancroftii. Taxonomy (NCBI): domain Eukaryota; kingdom Metazoa; phylum Chordata; class Chondrichthyes; order Torpediniformes; family Narcinidae; genus Narcine; species Narcine bancroftii. The sequence continues at coordinate 222,100,077 of NC_091471.1, forward strand.
CTAGTTTATCAGGGGTGTGGGAACCATAATTTGAGTGCAGAGAATAGAGAGGAAGGTGAAAATCATGATCCTATGTGATATGAGTTTGTGAGGAAGGACAGGCAGGGGAGGAATCATAAATGTAGCTAGTTGGAGCATTTGAAATGTGTCTCTATCAATGCTAGGAGTATTAGGAATAAAAGGGATGAACTTGGATCATGGATCAGGACGTGGAACTATGACGTTGTGGCTGTAACAGAGACTTGGCTGGCAGAAGGATAGAATTGGCTGATGCAGGTATTGGGATTTCAGTGTTTTAAAAGGGGTGGCATGGAGATTGGGGGCGATAGAAGCATGGTCAGGGATAGTATCAAGGCTGCAGAAAGAGAGGACGCTGTAGAGCACACATGTCAAACTCTGGCCCACGGGCCAAATTTGGCCCGCGATATAATTATATTTGGCCCGCAAGATTATATCAAAAATGTATTAGAGGTGGCCCGCTGGCCGCCGCGCCAGTATAGCGCATGCACAGTAACCGCTGTGTCCCAGGGTGAGAGAGAGAGAGAAAAATCCTGGTCCTTGAAAAGTAGTGGTGGGTGGTTTTATAAACACGCTGTCGTGTCCCCCCGCCCATCCCCCCACCGCAGCACGGCCTGGCCGGTATCAGGGGAAGCCAAGGCCGCTTCCCAGCGCCCGGAACCCCAGTGGCACAGCGTTTCTTAGAGCTGCAGATGGAGTCGGGACACCGGAGGGAAGGTTGGGGCTCTCCGCCGGGCGATGGGTGCGCCGGCCGCCCTGTGCCTTCCCACCGGACCAGCGGCGGGTGCCTGGAGTACACGTGGAGAGAAGGGCTGGTCGGGCAGGTAGGGTGGAACCCCCCGCCAATCTCGGGAGTGGCGTGGGCTGAATCGGGATTAGGCACACTCACCTGCACCTCCAGCGCTGACCGGGATCCCAGCGCGGTCCTGAGCGCGGAGACTGCCCTGGAAAGGTTCTGGGACACCGGCACGGAAAGAAAAGGGGGTCCGGGAGAAACTCAGCAGGTCAAGGGGGGTCCGGGAGGAACTCAGCAGGTCAAGGGAGGTCCGGGAGAAACTCAGCAGGTCAAGGGGGGTCCGGGAGAAACTCAGCAGGTCAAAGGGGGATCCGGGAGAAACTCAGCAGGTCAAAGGGGGGTCCGGAAGAAACTCAGCAGGTCAAGGGAGGTCCGGGAGAAACTCAGCAGGTCAAGGGGGGTCCGGGAGAAACTCAGCAGGTCAAAGGGGGATCTGGGAGAAACTCAGCAGGTCAAAGGGGGATCCGGGAGAAACTCAGCAGGTCAAAGGGGGGTCCGAGAGAAACTCAGCAGGTCAAAGGGGGGTCCGAGAGAAACTCAGCAGGTCAAGGGGGAGGGGTCCGGGAGAAACTCAGAAGGTCAAGGGGAGGGGGTCCGGGAGAAACTCAGCAGGTCAAGGGGGGTCCGGGAGAAACTCAGCAGGTCAAGGGAGGTCCGGGAGAAACTCAGCAGGTCAAGGGGGGTCCGGGAGAAACTCAGCAGGTCAAGGGAGGTCCGAGAGAAACTCAGCAGGTCAAGGGGGGTCCGGGAGAAACTCAGCAGGTCAAAGGGGGATTTGGGAGAAACTCAGCAGGTCAAGGGAGGTCCAGGAGAAACTCAGCAGGTCAAGGGGGGTCCGGGAGAAACTCAGCAGGTCAAGGGGGGTCCGGCTGAAACTCAGGGGGGGCCTGACCTCGCCAGGACCGTTGCCCACTCCCCTCCCTGCCGCAGGCTGACCTGCGACTCACGGTGACGGGGCCGCTGATCCACCGAGATGCCGCCCTGCAGCGAGAGCTGATGCCCCCGCACTGTCGTTGTCCAACCCGATCGCCCGCAAACCCCGCCCTCCCGCACACAGGCCTGAGTAAGTATTATGAACTTTAATATCAAGATAAAACGATCTTCCAATAGTTTCATGTCACAGTGATAAATATATTCCTGGTTAAAAATGGTCCTGCACCTGGATACAAGCTCATTAGGCATAAAACTTGAAAAGTGTGTAAATCAAAGGATATCTGTACCAATGGACAAAGGGCATGGCAAATAACCCTGCTAGAGTTCATGCCCACAATCAGTCACCCATTTGATTGTTTCAGGAATCATGTTATTCTCCCACATTCTCAATAGCCCTCAGATTTTACTATTCGACAGCACACTAGCAACATTTGACAAATCCTCTATAGAGAAATATTATTTATTGAATATTTTATTTCTCATTTGTTAATGCTTCTGGAAAGAGTTTATCCAAAACTATTATTAAACATTTATTTTAATAAGAATAAGTTTAACATTACATATGTTGAAAGAAGAGAAAACATGCAGATGTTGTTGAAAATTTTCAATAAATAATTAGTTCGGCCCTCGACTTAGTCCAAGTTTTTAATTTTGGCCCTCCGTGAATTTGAGTTTGACACCCCTGTTGTAGAGGGAGTGTCTACTGAGTCAGTGTGGGTGGAAATCAGAAATAGGAAGAGTGCAATCGCTGTGCTGGGCCCCAAATAGCCCTCAAGTCACAGAGGTATAGATAAGAAGGTAGTTCTTGGAACGGTGCAGAAATTACAGGTATGTTTTATGGGAGACTTCAAATTCCCTAATATTGACTGTCATGTCCTTACTGCAAGGCGAGGCTGAATTTCTCAGGAGTGTTGAAGAAGGGTTCCTGACAGAATGTGTGGACCAGCCATCCAGAGGAGAGCCCATACTAGATCTAGTACTGGGTCATGAACCTGGTCAGGTGGCGGACCTCGGTGGGGGAGCATTTTGGTGAAAGTGACCGGAACTCCCTAAGCTTTAGCATTGCTATGAAGAAGGATAAAAGCAGACAAACTGGGGAAGTGTTTAATTGGGTAAGTACAAATTATGATGGGATAAGGCATGAACTTGGGAGAGTAAATTGGGAACAAATGTTCACTGGAGAAAGCACATTAGTAATGTGGAGGATGTTTAGGGACCACTTGCACTGGGTTTAGGATAGGTTTGTCCCACTGAGACAGGTAAAAGATGATAGGAAAAGGGAACCGTGGTTGAAAAAACCAGTGAGGCAGCAAATTAAGAAGAAGAAGGAAGCATACATCAGATTTAGGAAACAGGAACGGCTCATGAGAACTAACTTAAAAAGGACTTAGGAGAGCTTGAAAGGAGCATAAGAAAGCCTTGGCAAATAGAATTAAGGAGAAGCACAAGGCATTCTCTGTATATATGAAGAACAGAGGATGGTGATAATGAAAGTGGGGCCGCTAAAGGATAAAGGAGATGACGTGCACCTGGAGGCGAAGGAGGATGGAGAGTTCTAAATGAATACTTTACTTCATTATTCATCAGAGAAAAGGACTCAATCAGGGTGAGGTGAGAATAGAACAGGCTTGTATACTGGATGATGTTGAGATTAGGGAAGAGGTTGTGTTGGATCATTTTAAACACATTAAGATTGATAAGTCCCTGGGGCTGGATGTGATATTCCCTAGGTTGCTGTGGGATAGGAGGGAAGAGATGCTGGGCATTGCTCTGATCTTTGAGTCCTCCTTGGCCACAAGAGAGATGCCAGATTATTGGAGAATAGCAAATGTGGTCTCCTTGTTTTAAAAATAAATGTAATTTGGGAATTTTAGACCAGTGAATCTTACGTCATGGTGTGCACACTATGGGAGAAGATTCTTCTGGATAGGATCTATGAGCATTTGGAGAAGTGCAATCTACTCAAGGATAGTCAGCATAGCTTTGTGAGGGGAAGGTTGTACCTCACAAGCCTGACTGAGTTTTTTGAGGAGGTAACAAAAGAAATGGATAAAGGTAGGGTGGCAGATGTGGTCTATTTGGATTTTATTAAGGCATTTGACAAAGTCCCCTATTAAAGACTCATTCCGAAAGTTATGAGGCATGGAATCCATGGAACCTTGGCTGTGTGGATTTAAAATCGGCTTGCATGTAGAAAATAGTAGTAGATGGAAAGTATTCTGCTTGGAGGTCAATGACTAACGGAGTTCAACAGGGTTTTGACCAAGATGAAGAAGTGGAAGGATGGGTCAGTAAATTTGCAAATGATTCCAATTTTGTCGGAAAGTGTTGAAGGTGGTCGTGAGTTACAAAAGGATATAGACAGGATGCAGAGTTGGGCAAAAAACTGGCCAACGGAGTTCAATCCAGATATGCATGAAGTGATGCATTTTGGTAGGTTCAACCTGAAGGCTGAGTACAGAGTTATTGGTCAGTTACTTAAGAGTCTGGAGGAATAGCCCCACCATGGTGTCCTTGAGTGGCGTGGATAGCATAATGGTTAGTGCAACACGGTTACAGCGCCAGCAATTGGGACCATGGTTTGAATCCCATGCTGTCAGGATTATGCATGTTCTTCCCTGGTCTGCATATGGTTCCTCTGGTGGCTCTATGAAATGTATCAGGGATTGTAGGTGAATTAGGTGTAATTGGACTGCATGGGCTCGTGGGCCAAAATGTACCATAGATTTGGTATTTACAAAAACTGCCAGTGAAAAGCAAATTATTTAGTTTGAACACAATGACTTTGATCAATGTATCAATGAATAGTAGGAAAAGAAGATGATAATTTCAAATTTAAGTCTTGAATGATGTAAGGACAGGATTAGGTGATGCAAGTTCCATGATTTAGATGCTTGAAAAGTGATAGTGAGAGTGATAAAAGAGGAGGGAGTGGCATTGCCAATAGTATTACAGCTGCAGAAGTGGAGAGATTGTCTACTGCGTCAGTGTGCTAAAGTCAGAAACCGGAAGGAAGCAACTTTTCTATCAGAAATATTCTATAGACCCTCAAATAGCCACCAGGATATAGAGGAGCAGTTTGGAAGAGTGGGAAGAGTTTGGAAAAGTGCAAAAATAACAGCATTGTTGTTATGGGAGATATTAACTTGCCCATTGACTGGCACCTCCTCAGTGCAAAAGATTCGGATGGGCCAGGTTTTTCTAAGAATGTTTCCTGACACCTTAGTGGACAAGACAACTGGAGGAGAGGCCAGTCTGGGTCTTGATGGGTGAGCATTTCGGAGACAGAGACCACAAATCCCTGACCTTTATCACATCCATGAACAAGGATAGAAGCAGACTGAATGGGAAAGTGTTTAATTGGGGAAGGGCTAATTACCTCAGCATTAGCCAGCCATGGGAGAGTGAATTGGGAACAGATGTTTGCAGGGAAATGCACAGCAGAAATGTGAAGGATGTTTAAGGACCACTTGTATGGGGTCCTGAATAGGTTGTTTCACTGAGACAGGTAGGGAAAAGGAGATACGATTTGGTGAGAGGTAGAACAGAGAGGAAGGACGGAGAGATAAAGTTTAGGAAGCCACAGTCAGGAAGGGATAATGTTAATTGTCTGGAAGCCAGAAAGAGCTAATAAAAGATTTAGGAGAGTTGGCAAGGAGAATTGGGGAAAATCCCAAGTCATTCTACATAAATGTGATGACTAAAAGAATGACGAAAATGAGGGGAGGACTGATAAAGGGGAAACATGTTCCTGGAGGCAGAGGTGCTTCAGTGCTTATCAGGGAGAGGGATTTGGGTGTGCATGGCTAATGTGGTGGAGCCAGTTGAGGTTAAGAAAGTAAAACGTGTTGCATCTTTTTAAAAATAGGCAGAAAGGTAAGTCCCCAGGATCTTGATTATTGCAGGAAGTGAGGCAAGAGATTGCTGGAACGTTGGCGACGATCTTTGCGTCCACATGAGAGTTGCCAGAGGATTGAAAATGGCAAATGTAGTTCCATTATTTAAGAAGGGGTAAGAGGGAAAATTCTGTGAATTGAAGACCAGTGAGCATTCTTTGGTGGTGGGAAAACTATTGCAGAAGATGAGCATTTCAAAAAACAATGTCTTGAGGATTGCATGGCTTTGTGAGGAGCAGGTCATGTCTCATGAGTCTAATTGAGTTTTTTTAAGGAAGAGACAAAAGAAATTGATGATAGGATGCAGGTGGAAGATTGGTCGTCCAATATTCTATAAATAGATTTGAGATTATGGACCGATGAAGTGTATCACAAAGTGCTTGAGATTTCACCTGGTGAGGCTTGTTTAATTAACATTTCATTTGAAAGAAGAATCATTCGTAAAGGACTCTCGTTTAATTTTAATATGTAATATTTATTCTCATCTTAATTGTGCAATTACCAATTTATTTAACATTGTTATTTTAGGGCAAATGTCTCTGTTGGGACTGATTTGCATGCATTTTGTGTCTTCAGGTACAATTGTATGAAATGGCATTTCAATTATGCATTTTCAAAGTCATTGGCCATCTGTTTGCCGGAGAATCATTAGGTTGGAATTAAAATGTGTCTAGATTGCTCCACTGCCAGGCAAGACGCTCTATTCACAAATGGTTTTATAATAAGTGGCATTGAAAAAGATTAATGTCTTAAATAAAAAGGTACGGGCCAGGGAGAACGGTGAGAGGAGACCCAACACACCTCTGCAGGGTTCCACTGCCCAGTCTAACAACCTTTGCTCTGTACAGACTTTAAACACTCCGTCAAAGGAGCCAACAGTGGTTTACTATAAAAGCCTGTGTGTAGTAGTGGCCTTGAGGGTTTACACATTCCGGGGAAGCACGGACTGGCGCAGGGCACCAGTAACGGGGAGATCATTCCCTGTTTGTGAAGGAGAAGCAGAGGAGATGACCCGACAGGAAGGTGACCATGGCGGAGGACCAGTGAAGGGCTCTGCGGCTGAAGAACATACAGGCAGTGGGCTTTTGGTGTCTCGGGGTGAGAAACCCATCGAGGCTGCAGGCTGTCGATGACTGCAGTCAAAGGACTCACACTAGGCTGAGGACTGCTAGAGGTTGGCTTGAGACTGATTGAAAAGGTACCAGGTGATGCAACATCAATTACTCAAAGACTGAGGTTGAGAAGCCAATAGGCTTCTTCTCACTAAAGAACAAGGGCTCATCCATGCTGCTTGACTGTTCTGCACTGAGGCGGGGGCTGTGGAACCACTACCTTTATAGAGGAGCCTATGGGAGGGACCACAAGTACAGCCGGCCAATGTTTGTGCCCAACCAACAAATACATACAACAGTAGTTTACCACACCAGGTATCGGAACCGGGTTGCGAGAGAGTGCTGAAGGCTTCCTGATCATGTCAGAGGTTTGGACCTGGACCTCAGGTTGCCGATGATTTGCATTGAAGTCTGTGTGGCTGCAGAGGCTGTGGGAGCGCTGGAGGTGAATCCACAGGCACTCTCTCTCTGAAAGGACTCCCTTTTACTTCTCTTTCTCTGGCTGGGCAATTTCTTCTTATGGCGAATCTTTGACTTATGGCAGACTAAAGACAATTTCATGTAATATTACAACTCTTTTATTTCATGGCAATAAAATAATCTTGAATCTTGAAAAATGAGGAATGTTTTGTTACCTTAAAATATGAGCAATGTTTTCTCAATAATGAAATGAAGTTTTGATGGAATTCAAGTTGTATGCTTATTGGTCAAATACTTAAAAATGTACCTGAGTAAAATGTATCAAATTGTTAAACAAGAAAGTTTGTTGATACTGGAGTTGAGTCCAATATACAAAAGTGCTGGAAAAACATTGCAGGACACACAACATCAACAAGAAAAAAAAAAGGTAATTAATAATGACCTCCAATTTCCATTAACTCTGTCCCTCTCTGTCCCGTCTCTCTTCCCCCCCCCCCCATCACCAACTTTTCAATCTTCTACCATTCCACCTGTATCTACCGATGAATACTTTACCTACTGCTCCCCCTTGTTCCCTCTTCTCCTCTTCCTCCCTGCCTCTCAGTTATGTCTATGCATTACTTGGGAAGCTTCTTAAATAACTTAGAGATGCAAAATTCGAATAACGGAAGAGACTTTACATACTGATGCCTTCCACCATATCAAGAAACTGTTCACACACACACTCATAAACATATCCATACACCCCATAGTAGTGCACTACAATTACTGCAGTGAGAAATAGTTACAAAATAGTTTGCATTATCCTGACTATATGAAACTCCCTCACCTTTTTATTCAGGCTCCTCTTTTGCTCATACCTTGACGAAGTTCAGGCCCGAAATGCTGTGTGACCTGCTGAGCTTCTCCAGCACTTGTATCTAATAATATGGTGTAGTGGGCCGAGTGGCCGTGCAGTTAAACAGGCTGAATCACCACCCAAGGTGTCCAACACAATATGGCATGGCCCCTCTTCCACGGAGAAGCCCACTGTTGATGACACGCATTGCCCAGGGGACTGTGCCACTTCCATTTGCACGCCATGATGTGCTGACATCATTTCCTAAGGCCAGAACGCCACAAACAGGAAGTGGGTGGTCTCCTCGAGCAGTGGGAGTAATTCAAAATAAAGTTCAGTTACTGGTTCACCTCGTGCTGTATGGACCTCTCTCATTTTGGTAGTGCTGCTCTTAGCAGACACTACAGTGGTGACCCTGATGGTTCCAACGTCTTTGGAACCCACCTAGTATGTGACAAAATGCAGGATGCTACTACCGCTAAAGTCACAACAGCTGCCACCAATGCTGTGGGCGTGCATTTGCCACCCTTCTGGGGAAATCAGCTCAGGAATTGGTTACAACTGGCTGAGCCACAGTTCCAGATCAGAGATATTGTCTCAGAGGATACCAAGTTCTGGCATGTCATCAGCGCCATGTGCGCCGTGACAGCAACAAAAGTAAGCTTCTTCGTGGAACATCCTCCCATGGACTGTAAATACTAGCAATTCCAGCATTTCCTTGTTCTTTGTGGTCGTCTCTCATTTTGGTGGTGCTGCCATTAATGGACGCTATATATTATATTCCAAACCTTGAAATTTCATTATTTTTGACAGCTACCTATATATGCATGTAATAGTGGATATTGTGTTTTTAAAAAAAATTATGCCCCCACACCTATTTTTGGCCCTGACCCCCTGCACTGGAGCTCCTAATGCCTCAACCACAGACTCTCACCTAGGCCCAGGCCACCCGCCCACTGGAGCTCCCGATTTCCCTGAACAGGAACTCTCGCCTAGGTCCCAAAAACCCACCTACTCAATCTCCTGACGCCTCAGCCGCCCTCCCATCCAAACTCCTGACTGCAGACTCTCGCCTAGGCCTCGGATGCCTTCCCATCCATGCTATTGATGGCCCGACCACAGACTCTTGCCGAAGCCCCGGCCACCCACCCAGGCTCCCGACACCCCGATCGCGGATTTAAAACTTGGTCCCATCCGTGCTCCCGGTGCCCCGGATGACACAGGTACTTACTGCAGTCAAAAGTATGCATGTCATAGTCGACTCCCTAAATTTTACCCTAAAAATTGGTCCACAAATTTCAACTATTACATGTGTATAATACAGTATGCGTTTGCACCTCTGGTTTAACTCTTCCTGTTGTCACCTTTCTCTTAAAAACTTTCTCTTCTTTACCCCCAGTCACTTTGCCTTGTCCAGTATCTATTACTTCAGCCCCTCCCCTTTCCTTCCTTCTTATCATTGTTATTTCTGCTTCCCACTCCTGCCTCGATAAAGGGTCCCAATCTGAAACATTTCTCTCCACTGGCACTCCCTAATACACTCCATTCCTCCAGCTTCACTTGATTTGCTCTGACTTTCACAATGTCAGGATATTTTTAACATCAGAAATGAAGAAATCCGTTCTCTTTCATCTTTGAATTTTCTTACAAGAGAAGAACTTGGGGTTCTTAATTATTTAAAAAAATTGTTACTAATTATATTCTGTTTATGACTGTGAGTGCTGTTGTGCAAATGATTCTGATGCAAAGCCCAAAGACCGTACAGCAGGCTATAATTAACTTAAACTTGTACACACCAGTCTTGGTATCTTTGCTGCCGCCATGTTTGACTGTCTCCCTAAGGGGCTGGCTCGAGACTTAATACGGGCCGGTGATTGACAGCCGGCCAGGTGGGGCCAATCTCTCAGGTTGGCAACCTGCAGGTACAGTGGTTGCCCCTGCAGTAAGTAGGTTGTATCACCACATTGACCCCATTGGTTACCTCATTTTTCAATAATGATCAGTAGTGGTCTATCTGTGTTAAGCCAATTGCCTCAGTTGTGTGGGGTTTGATAAATAGATCAGTAGTTTAATGGTTTTTTCACACTTTTTAATGTTACAATTCCATTTACATTATTCTATAAGATTTGTAAAAAAAAATTATTTTATTCTCATGCATCAATGTAACATTTATATGAAGAAACTAACAAAAATATTGAAAAGAAAAAAAAGAAAAAAAAAATCTTCCAAATGCCAATTCATGAAGGTTATTGCAGCTATTAAGAAGATCACTGAAATGAAGACGAGATGGAATTGGGACAATCTCCACATATATTTTGCACATTCCCACTGGAAAACAAATGATGGAGTGCTGATGCAGTTGCCATGTTACAGAATTCTAAATCAGCCAGATGCATTTGTCTGCATTTGAGGCTGGGGTGGCAGGGAGATGATCAAGTTCAAAATGAATCCATGTGAACAATATTTCACAAATTGAGTGGTAAATTTTGTGGAGAGTCTCTCTAAGTAGACAGTGGCCACATTCCGTATTTGTACATTGAAATGGAAATTAGAAAGTTTTCAGTCAGAAAACATAACTTTGGGAAGGACTTTGATGAAAACCTGAAGACATGGCAATGCGAAATGTTCTATCAAAAATGGTTTTAAGCCTATGGTTCCAGTTGCTTAATGTTACGTCATGTTTTAAATTCATTCCAGGACTGGACAGTGCTGGCAAAGCCAGTATGTAAAGTCATTTCTAAGCTAACATGAAGGTGACGGTGAGCCACTTTCTGAAATGTTTCCTGTTTTATCTGTTGAGTATATCATAGAAAATTACAGTACAGGCCCTTCGGCCCTCAATGTTGTGCTAATCTATATATTCCTACCAAAAAAATGTAAACCCTTCCTACCTTGTAACCCTCTATCAAGGTGAGTGAACTTGAGGCACACATCAATACCCAGGCTTATGATTTAGAGGCTTGGATGGGAAAGGAGGTGGACTGGAACTCTTAATCAAGGATGAGATTAAGGCAATAGTGAGTGAGACGATATAAGATCTAAGGAACAGAATGTTGAGTCCATCTGGGTAGAAATTAAGAATAGTAAAGTGAAAAAAAAATCACTGATGGGAGTTGTCTATTGCCCACCAAATAACTATAGCATGGTGGCACAGGCAATTAACCGAGAGGTAACTGAGGCATGTAAGAATGGAACAGCAGTTGTCATGGGGGACTTTAACTTACACAGAGATTGGGAAAATCAAGTTGGTCGAGGGATTCTGGAGGATGACTTCATTAGAATGGATCCGTGATAGCTTTCTTGAACAGCATGTTAAGGATCCAACAAGGGAGAATGCTATTTTAGATCTAGTATTGTACAATGAGATAGGTAAAATTAACAATCTAGTAGTTAGGGACCCTCTTGGAAAAAGTGATCATAGTACAATTGAATTTCTCATACAGATGGAGGGTGATGGAGGTTAGATCTAAAACTACTATATTATGCTTGAACAGGGAAGACTACAACAGGATGAGGGAGGAATTGATCAGTGTGGACTGGGAGCACAGTCTAGTTGGCGGAACAGTGGAAGCCTTCCACTGTGCTCAACATAAATATATTCCCATTAAAAATAAGGGCAAAAAGAGAGGGAAGAGTCAGCCTTGGTTAACTAAGGAAATAAAGTTCAAAATTAAAAGCTTGTGCACAAAGTAGCCAAGAGTAGTGGGAAATTGAAGGATTGGGAAAACTTTAAAAGGCAACAAAGAACAACTGAATGAGAAATAGATAAAGGGAAGAGGATTTTGAAGGTAAATTAGCAAAAATATAAACAGATAGCAAAAGTTTTTATAAATATTTAAAACGGAAGAGGGTGGCTACAGTCAACATAGGTCCCTTGGAAGATGAAGAAGGGAGATTGATATTGAATAATGAGGAAATGGCCGAAGCATTGACAGATATTTTGTGTCAGTCTTCACGGTGGAAGACATGTCCAGCATTCTAAAGATAGGGATGTGAAGGGAGGTGAGGGCCTCGATGAAATAATTGTTACAAAAGAGATCGTGATGGGCAAACAAATGGGACTGAAAGCTGACAAATCCCCTGATAAATCCCAGGGTGCTAAGGGAATTGGCGGGAGGTATAGTCGATGCGTTGGTAGTCATTTACCAAAATACTCTTGGTTCTGGGCAGGTCATAACAGATTGGAAGATAGCAAATGTCACACCACTTTTTAAGAAGGGATGTAGGTAGAAGACAGGTAACTATTGGCCAGTTAGCTCAATGTCTGTAGTCGGGGAAAATGCTTGAAGCTGTCATTAAGGATAAAATAGTGAGACATTTAGAATGAAGGTGTTCCATCAGGCAGACACAGCATGGATTCAGAAAGGGCATGTTTGTTTGACAAACTTGCTGGAGTTCTTTGAGGATATAATGGGTGTGGTAGATAGAGGAGAACAGGTTGATGTTGTATATTTAGATTTCCAGAAGATGTTTGATAAGATGCTGCTCAAGGGACTTATCAATAAGATATAGATGAATGGAGTTGGGGGAAGTATATTGGCAGGGATTGCGGACTGGTTAACTGACAGAAGGCAGAGAATTGGGATAAATGGGTGTTTTTCTGATTGGCAGACAGTGGTAAGTGGGGTGACGCAGGGGTCGGCGCTGGGTCCGCAGCTGTTCACCATTTACATTGCTGATTTGTTATAGGGGACAGTGTAGTGTAGCCAAGTTTGTGGATGATACTCGATTGAGTGGAAAAGCAAATTGCACAGAGGATATTAAGATGCTGGAGAAGGATGTAGTTAAGTAAGGTGAGTAGGAAAAGGTCTGGCAGATGAAGAACAATGTTAGTAAATGTGAGGTCATCCACTTTGGTAGAAAAAATAGAAGAGCAAATTATTATTTAAATAGTGAAAAACTGCAGCATACTGTCGTGCAGAAGGACTTGGGAGGGCTTGTGCATGAATTGCAAAAAGTTGGGGTGCATGTACAACAGGTTATTAAGAAGGTAAATGGGATGTTGGCCTTCATTGGCAAGAGGAATTGAATTCAAAACAGAGAGGTCATGCTGCAACTGTACAAGGTACTAGTGAGGCCGCACCTGAAGTACTGTGTGCAGTTCTGGTCTCCATACTTGAGGAAGGATATACTGGCCTTGGAAGCAGTCCAGTGGAGGTTCACCAGGTTGATCCAGGAGATGAGGGGATTGACTTCTGAGGAGAGAATGTCATCTGGGATTATACTCACTCGAATTCAGAAGAATGAAAGGAGATCTTACAGAAACATAAAATTAAGAAAGGGATAGATAAGATAGAGGCAAGAAAATTGTTTTCACTGGTAGGCGAGGCCAGACTAGGGGGATACAAACTCAAGATTCAGGGAAGTAGATTTAAGATGGAGATGAGGAAAAACTGTTTTTCCCAGAGAGTAGTGAATCTGTGGAATTCTCTACCAGGGAAGCAGTTGAGGCTACTTCATTAAACATATTTAAGGTTCAGTTCGATGGATTTTGACATTAAAAAAAAGACTTAAAGGAGATGGAGAAAAGACAAGTTGGTGGAGTCAATGATCAGATCAGCCATGATCTTATTAAATGGCGGACACTCCTGCTTCTAGTTCATATGCTCTCTAACTCCAAAGACTAGGATTTACCTGATTGAGAGGCTTTTATTAACATCAACAGGAGGCACATCTCATGTTGTTGACCCGAGCTTTTTCTGGGGGAGGGGTTATGGCGTTGCTGCCTTTATTAGGGGAATCAAGGGGGAGGAGCCACAGGTGCAATCAGCAAGGACCAGGCCAGCCATACATGTACAAACAGTAATAACAGTGGTTCCACCACATTCAAAAGAAATCCAGCAGGGTGAAGTGGGTTCCATGTCCAAATTCAGTCTGACGGGTGGTCTTGTCTGCTGTTGTGACCATTGTAGTGCTGTTGGTGGCTCAGCTGTTGACTCCTGGACAGTCTGGCCATTGTCAGTGGGTGGTGCGTTCGATGACTGAACTGAGACAGTTGGGGGGGGAGCTGTGGTAGAGTGACATGGTATGAGATGGGTGATTTGGGGTGCATGTACTGGTTGTTCGGCCGGAGTCCTGAATGGACACTGAGACATCATGCCCGTCAGGGTATGTCACATAGGCCTATTGGGGGTTGGTATGGAGGAGGTGGACCCTCTCGACCAGTAGGTCGGACTTTGGCTTCTTGCATGCTTCAGGAGCAGGACTGGCCCTGGGAAATCAACCAGAATGGCAGCGTGATCCCTCATGCAGACTTCCTGGGGGAATGGAAACAACCTTTCACAAGGGGTGGCATTGGTGGCGGTACACAGGAGAGATCTGATGACGTGGAGCACTTTGGGGAGGACCTCTTGCCAGTGGAAGATAGGCAAGCCTTTTGACCTGAGGATGAGGGAGATGGCCTTCCATTTCCACCTGGTTGTTCCCTCGGGGATTGTAGCTGGTGATTCTGCTTGGCGGTAGCTCTGGCCAGCAGATATTGGTGCACCTAATCACTCATGAAGGAAGACACCCCCCTCCCCTAGTCGCTATGAATGTAGCATGGGTATCTGAACAGGGTGAAGAGGTTGTGCAAGTCTTTGATGACAGTAGCAGCGGTCGTGTCTGGGCAAGGAATGGCAAATGGGAACAGTGAGAATTCATCAATGATGTTGAGGAAGTACACGATGTGGCTCGAGGAGGCGGGTCGCCTTAATCAAGTGTGACCTGGCAGTTTCTGGTCATCATCCTGATGTCCTCAACTGAATGGAGGAGGTAGTAGGCTTTGATGAAAAGGAAGAACCTGGTGACTCCAGGGTGGAAGAGGTCATTCTAGAGGGCTTGTAAGCAGTCTATCTATGCGCTGGCACAAGTTTCCCAGGACAGGGCATCTGAAGGCTCGTTGAGCTTTCTGAGCTGGTACAAAATATCATAGTTGTAGGTAGAGAGTTCTATTTTCCACCTCGGAATCTTGTCATTCTTGATTTTACCCCTCTGCTTTTAATTGAACATGAAGGTGTCTGCACATTGGTCAGTCAGCAGGCTAAATTGTTTGTCAGCAGATAGTGCATCCAGTGGGGTACTGCCTCAATGATGGCCTGGGTTCCTCACTGGAGGAGTGCTGCATTGTGGGGCCTTGGAGGGTGTGGGAGAAAATGCTACAGGTCTACCAGTCTGGTTAAGTGTGGCAGCCAGGACAAAGTCGAACACATCACTCTCCAGCTGGAGCGGGGTGGATTCGTCTACACTGGGCATTGTGGCCTTGGCAATATCACTTTTGATGCAATACTTTAATCGTGTCTGCACGAGGCCTCCCAGACCTCTGCCGACAGAAGAAAGGAGGAGGCTTTTACAAGGGAGTAGGCCTTATCTGCATAGTTGGGGACCCACTGGGCATAACAGAAAAACCCCAGGCATCTTTTCAGGGCCTTGAGACTGTGGGGAAATGGGAGCTCTGACGGGGGGTGCATGTGGTCAGGATTGGGGTAATGACTCCATTCTCCACGGCGCAGCCGAGAATAGACAAGAGTGATGTGTGGATTAGAAATTTATCTCTGTTGTAGGTGAGATTAAGGGTTTTGGCTGTCTGGAGAAATTTCCAAAGGTTGCTGTCATGGTCCTACAGATCGTGGCCGATAAGTGACATTGACAAGGTTGGAGAATATGACCAGCAGCCCATGCTCATCCACCATTCAGTCCATCTCCCTTTGGAAGATGAAAACTCCATAAGTGACCCTGAAGGGAACCCTCAAAAAGTGGTAGAGGCAGCCATCCGCCCCAAACGCAGTTTACTGGCGATCCTTAGGCAGATAGGGTGCTGGTGGTCTGCCGACTTTCAGTCATTGGTGGAAAATACCTGATATTGGGCGATTTGGTTCACCATGCCAGCCATGTGGGGGAGGGGGTAAGCGTCCAGTTGCATAAACCTGTTAATGGTTTGACTGTAGTCAATAACTATTTAGAGCTTTCCCCCACTCTTAACCACCACTATCTGGCTCCCCAGGGGCTGGTACTGGGTTTGATGATCCTCTCGGTCAGGAGCCGTCTCACCTCTAAAGGCCCTGTGTTCAGCTCTGTACCACCTCCTCTTGGTGGTAACGGGCTTACAATGAGGGGTGAGATTGGTGAACAGAGGCTGGGGGGGACTACACCCTGAGGGTGGAGAGGTGGAGGGCGGGTCGTGTTGAACCCATTCGGAGGGGAGGGCGGGCTGTTTAAAAACTTTTGGTTGAAGACTGTGAGGGGGGTTTGGGGCCCGTTGTATGCCATGGGTATGCACTTAAGGTGGCACTAAAAGTCCAATTGCAGTAGTACGGGTGCACAGAGCTATGGCATCACAAGGAAATTAAAATTTTTGTACTCTGCCATGCACGGCCAACATCATCATGCAGCTGCCACAGATCTCTGTCGAATGGGACTCAGAGGCCATGGAGATACTGGTCTCACCATGAGGGAGTAACGCTGCACCCTGCCAGGGTGGATGAAGCTCTCCATGCTTCTGCTATTGAACAGGCAACCCATTTTGCATCTATTTACCTGTGTCCATCATTAACCTGATGAGGGCTGTTTTGGTCGAGTGTGACCAAAGCTAGAGTGGTCTTGCTGTCTGATCCGCTGTACTGGCTTGTGGTCTGGCAAGATGGCAGCATAGTACGGCCCACCGTACTGGCTTATGATCTGGTAAGTGGGTGCCCTTTAAGATGGTGGCCCCCATGGCACACATGCGGTGCTGTTATTCTTTGGAGTCACATTGTCCAAGATGATGGTGGCCCCGTTGGAAGTAGCATTGTCCAAGATGGCAGCAGCCCTCATTCCTTGCACGTGGCACAGCTCGGATTAAGAGGTTGTCTAGATTTGCATACCGTCACATAGTGTCCTTTTTTCCTGCAGCTGGTTTAAGCCACAGAAGTACCATTTCGGGTATACGCCACCAGCGGCAGTCAGATTGGGGCGGTCTGCAATCCAGCATCTCAAGAAGGTGGCATCTGCATTCCCCATATGGCAGCCGTGTTATCGGATGAGAAGGAGACCATGCTGCGGATGGTTACTTCCAGGGTTTTAACCAGTTTGATGGCTTTCTGCAGCTTCAGCTCACCCTTTTCTTGTAGTTGTTGGTGAATGTAGTCTGATCTGATGCCTGCTACAGCAGGCATCTCGGATCAGCTCCTCCAGATGCAGCCTAGCAGCCGCAGGCCCTTCTGAGGTCTTGCAGGACCCAAAGGTGATCATCCATCGACTCCACAGGTTGCTGGTTGCACGTTGCTAGAACCTGCCTGGTGTAGACTCTGTTCACCTGGGCCAGGTACTGGTGTTTCAGAATGACCATTGCTTTGGTGAATACCTTGCAGTCTCTGACTATTGGGAAAACTTGGTGTCCAACTCTGAGAACAGTACATGCAGCTTGTCTGCATCGGATTGGGTGATCTTGGTGGAGGCCTGCAGAGCAGCCAGAGTTTGAACTTGTCAGATTCTTCTGGTGATCGCAAGTTGATTTCCAGCCTCTCTGGTTTCATTGTCCGTTCCAAAGAAATTATGGTAATAAAATTGATGCGCTATCAATAACTCCAAAGACTTGAAGTTACCTGACTAACAGGCTTTTATTTCCATAAACTGACAGCATATCTCATGTGGTTGACCCGAGCCTGTTCTGGCATTGTCCCCTTTATTAGTAGAACCAAGGGGGAGGAGCTACAGGCATACACATGCAAACAGTATTAACAGTGGTTCCACCACAGAGATAAATTTAGAACTTTATAAATGAAATTATATGCTCGCCGTAAAAACTGCTGGTGTGATCTAGGCTGAAAGTGACATCAGGAATTCACCATTTGTTAAGCTTCATTTTTCTTTATAGAGCTTTGATGAACTTGGAATTCTGCAGATATTTTTCATCTGAGCACTCTCCAACCCCACGGCATGAACATTGAGTTCACTGCATTCCACTAATCAGCTTGCCTTTTTCCCCCTCCCCACCCCCTTTAACATCATTCCAGTTCCAACTTACTTTCTCTCTCCACCTAGCCTAGACTCCTTCCCCACCCCCATTTCCTACGGTTGTCCCCCCCCACCTATCATTTCCCACCCTCAACAACCAACCCCCACCCTTCCCCTTTTGTTCAGAGATCCCTCATGTTCCCCCATCCCTTCACCTTTGCTACATAAAGGCACTGTTTGACCTGCTCAGTTTCTCCAGCATTTGTGTGTTTTTTTCACTTCACCTTGGGGGTCGACAGAATCCTGTGTTTTACCTTTTGGTATCAGCTGTTCATTTCTTGTGGGACTGTTGCTGGATTCTGAATATGATCATTCATTGTTTGATTCTTTTTTTAGAATGGTTTCACACCGCTCTACATGGCTGCTCAGGAAAATCACATTGAAGTTGTCAAGTTCCTACTGGAAATTGGAGCTAACCAGAGCACAGCCACTGAGGTAAGTGGCCCAACATCAGCGATTCATTTGACTGGTTATTATGAAATAATAAGCATTGGAGTCAAAGACATTCAGCCCTCCATACCCATGTTGACCTTCATTTGCCTGAATGATTATCTTTCTTTGTCTTTCCTATTCTAGTGCCTGTCCAAATGCCACTCAATGTAGTGATTGTATCCGATTCCACCAATTTCTCTGATGACCTCCAGAAGAGTGGTATGGTTGGTGTAGCAGTTAGCGCAACTCCTTTACAGTGCCAGGGATTGGGACAGGGGTCCGAATCCTGCCCTGTCTGTAAGGGGTTTGTTCATTCCCCCTGTGTCTCCGTGGGTTTTCCCAGGGGCTCTGGTTTCCTCTCACCATTCGAAATGTACTGGGGGTGTAAGCTAATTGGGTGCAAATTTGGCAGGCACGAGCTCTTGGGCTGAAATGGCCTGTATGTCTAAATTTAAATATAAAAAAAGTAAAATATCAACCACCCTCTGTGTACATTGAATATAGAACAGGCCCTTCAGTGCACATATCTGAAACGAGCATGATGCCCAAATTAAAGTGAACCTCTACTTGCACATGATACCTAGCTCTCTATTCCCTGTGTATTCGTGTGTCCATCCAGAAGCAACTTGTGGTGATACAACCTCAGCACTGGACTGCATGCCCACCAGCCTTCTGCAGGAGGTGACCTCTGTACCTGCAGGTAGACCACCTGGGAGGCCAACTCCACCTGGCCGGCTGTCAATCATCGACCTGTATATAGACGAGCTGACCCCTCCCAGGCCAGTCACACACGTGGGAACCATCGAGATACTGCAACTGGTGTACAGAATTTAAGTGGATTAAAGCCTGTAGTAGTTTTTCCTGTATTTTGTGTCTGGTTGCTGCACCACAGTGCACCACAATTTAATTCACTTAAACTATTTAAAAACAAAGCAGTCACAAGAGAAATAACAGAACCTCTGAAGGATCATGATGGGTGTCTGTGAAGAGCCAGAGGAGAATGGAAAGAGTGTGATTTAATATTTTGTCAACGTTGAACAGGAGTGGGAGAGAAGAGAGATAACCAAAGATGATTTAGGTCATTTCTGCATGTGTAGAGGAGACACCTCACTGACAAAAGGCAAAGGAGGAAAAACCCAACACCCAACCCCAACCAACCAATTTTCCCCTGCAACCGCTGCAACCGTGTCTGCCTGTCCCGCATCGGACTTGTCAGCCACAAACGAGCCTGCAGCTGACGTGGACTTTTTACCCCCTCCATAAATCTTCGTCCGCGCAGCCAAGCCAAAGAAGAGAGGAGACATAATGCTGCAAAGCAAGAAAAGAGCCCACGGAACTTGAAGAAAGATTTTAGCATGGATAGATGATAGATTGGTGGGAGTGAGAATAAAAGGGGTCTTTCTGGTCGGCTTGGAATAATTTTGAGAAGGATAGAATATAAAAGCATGGATGTGATGTTGAGCCTTTATCAGGCATTGATCAGTCTGCACTTGGAATATTGTGAGTAGTTTTAGGCTCCATATCTAAAGAAGAATATGTTGGCGGTGGAGAGGGTCAAGAGAGGTTTACAAGGATGATCCCTGGAATGAAGGGATTTTTATATGAGGAGCATTTGAAGGCTCTGGGATTGTACTGGTGGGAGATTGGAAGAATGAGGGGCATGGGGGGGGGGGGTGAAATCTCACTGAAACCTATCAAATACTGAAAGGACTGGATAGAATAGACATGGAGATGTTGTTTCCTGTAGTGGGGGAGTCTGGAACCAAAGGGCACAGCCTCAAGATGGGGAGGAAGTTCTTAACCCAGAGGGTGGTGAGTCAATGGAATTCGTTGCTGCAGATGGCTTTGGAGGTCAAGCCATTGAGTAGATTTAAGGCAGAGGTAGGTAACCTCCTGATTAAGAAGGGAATCAAGGGTTGCAGGGGAAAGGCAGAAGAATGGGGTTAAAAAGGATAATAAATTAGCCATGATGGACATGGGGTGGACAGGCCGAATGGCCTAATTTCACTCATATGCCCTATAATCTTGTGGCCTAAGAAGCATTGGCAGTCTTAGTTGGTAAGACTCCAAGCCCAGATCAAATGCATCCAAAATCAGTGCAGGAAGGAAATTGTTGGGCCTTATCAAACATTTTTAGCTCATCGCTAAGGACAGAAGACTAGTTGTGCTGTTGTTTTAAACTGGCTCTAAGGATAATTGAGGTAACTATAGATCTGTGAGTCTGACATCTGTTGTTGGAAACTACAAGAAAGGATTCTGTGAGTAAAATTTATCAACATTTGGATCGCCAGGGAAAATTGGGGAGAGCCAGAATGGGTTTTTGTGAGGGAAATCATGTATGGCAAATCTGATACAATTTTTGATGAGGTGACAAAGAAGGTAGACAAGGGCAAGGGAGTTGATGTTATTTGTATAGATTTTAGCAAAGCATTTGATAATGTTTACATGATAGGTGTGTAAAATTAGAGCACAGGAGGCCAACCATCCAATTCAAAAAAATTGGCTCTTTGATGGGACTCAGGAAGTGGTTGTAGAGGACTGTCTTTTAAACTAGAAGACAGTGACCAGTGGAGGGCAAAGGAGTTTTGTACTTGTCTCCTTGCTTTTTGTGAAAGATATGAATGATTGGATGTTTGTGGCAAGGTGGGTGAGTTTCATGGCCCTAAAAGGATGGCACGGATAGTGTAGTGGTGAGCACAGAACTATTACAATACAAATTATGCAGGTTCGAATCCCGTGCCATCCTGAAGGAGTTTGTACCATCTCCCTGTGTCTGAATGAGTTTCCCCAACATGTGCTCCAGTTTCCTCTAACATTCTAAAGGTATACAGGGTTGGTAGGTTAATTACTCACTTGTATATTTGGGCTGGATGGACCTGCTACTGTGCTGTATCTCCAAACTTAAAAAAAAATCAAAATAAAAAATGAAAGACATGCTAAGATGGACAGTGAAAAGGTTATTTGGGGATTTCCAAAGGGATTTTTTTTACCAGATGAAGAACTGGGCTGAGGGATGGCAGACGCAGTTCAATTCAGAGACGTCAGAGATGTGACATTTGGGTAAATAGAACCAGAGTTTACTCTGTTAACCACAGAGCCCAAAAAATGAAATAGTGCAGCGGGACTGTAAGGTACAGAGCTCTTTAAAGATGGCAACATAGATAGTGCAGTGAGAATACAAATATTGGGATGAAATATTGAAATTATACAAAATGTTGGTGAGGCCACACTTAGAAAATTGAGTGCATATAAATTACATCAACTGCTTTGCTCTCATCCACCTTTGTCACCTCCTCAAAACATTTGTGAGACACGACTGTGTGCAGGTTTGATTGCCTCGGTTTAGGAAGGAGAATATAATGTTGGAAAGGGCACAGAAGAGGTTTACAAAGCTGTTGCCAGGAGTAGGGAAGTTGAGTTATTGTGAGAGACTGGAAAACCTGGTTGTGCTTTGCTTAGAGCAAAGAAGGTTGAGCCCAGATCTTATTGAGGTCTAAAAAATCATGAGGGGCATGGTAAGGTGATTGGAGACCCTCTCTCTCCCAGAGAGTGAGAATCTAAGACACGAGGGCATAACCATAAGGTGAGGGGGAAGGGGGGTGGTAGGTTGAGAAGGGGTGTGAATGGACAACTTTTCACTAACTGAATGATGGTCAGGTTCCTTGAATTTCTTGGATAGCCATATGAATGGGAGGGGAGTATGGTCCACATGTGGGCAAGTGGGACAAAGTCAAAATGCATGTTTTTTTTGCCATGGATGAGCCAGGTCTGTGACACAATTAAAGTAAAAACAATCCTGGAGAAACTCAGCAGGTCGAATAGTGTACTTTATATTGGAAAATTTTGCTCAGACCTTGACAAAAGGCTCATGCCTGAAAAGTTGGTTATGTATCCTTATCCTTGCTCTATAAAGTACACTATTTGACCTAACGAGTTTCTCTCGCATTGAGTTTTTACTTTAAGCCAGGTCTATGGGCCTGCTTCTGTGCTGTGGGTCTCTATGACTCCATAGCTTCTGCGTGTCTTCCTTATTACTTCAAAATCAGCCTTGCCCCAATTTAGTAACTTGTGTGCCAGTTCTATCATTCTCCATACTTATTTTAAAACTAATTATGATCACTGGTCCCAAAGTGCTCCTCCACTGCCACTTCAGGCACTTGCCCTATCTCATTATCTCAGAGGAGGGTCCAGTATAACACCCTCTCCAGTAGGGCCCTTAATATATCAAATAAGGAAGCTTTCTTGGACATCAAATATTTGGAGGGAAATGGACCAAATGTAAGCCATAGCAACTAGTTTGATTGGCATGGATATAAAGGGCCGATATGCCAGTTTCCGTGCTGTAGAACTTTTGCAATGCTCGCCTTTT
The DNA here is from genome assembly GCF_036971445.1 of Narcine bancroftii. Taxonomy (NCBI): domain Eukaryota; kingdom Metazoa; phylum Chordata; class Chondrichthyes; order Torpediniformes; family Narcinidae; genus Narcine; species Narcine bancroftii. The sequence goes on from NC_091471.1 coordinate 222,122,863, forward strand.
ACAACCTTTCTTGCTCTCCACAGCACCACAGGTATTCCTGCCATTTGCAAATCTTACTCATCATGCATTCTTCATTTACATCCAAGTTGTTAATATTTATCATAAAGAACAAAGGTCACAGACTTTCTATTCAGGAAAGTATTCTTGCACCATTATCTTTTGCCTCAAAAAACCATTCAATCTTGGATCTAATTTCTCCACCTTTGCCACCCCCCTTCTCTTCTCACCCCCACCCCCCAACATTGGTCGGATGCCTGTCGACAGCTCTTTCATACCTTGAGGAAGGGCTCAAGTCTGAAATGTCAGTTATGTATTTTTACCTTTGCTCCATAAAGGACAATGTTTGACCAGCTGAGTTTCTCCAGGGTTTTGTGTTTTGACTTGGATCTACTTAGCCTGCTCATCTTTGATCCTTAACATTCTGGCCCAGACTACTATGCAGGGCTTTGGGGAAAAAAAAACCTTACTCAAGGTTAATAAATAACATCAATCATCCTATCTTCATTGTTATCTTTCTTGTTGGACTCTTTGTTGAGTTCAATTGGCAAAGTATGATGGGGTTGAGGATGAACACACCTGAAAGTCCAAGGCGTTGCATTCAACAAAATAATCTCTTGAAGGAAAATACGCACCAAAATGTTTCTTTTGCTGGCATAACTGTTTTACAGTGAGTAGTGGATCTCAACTTGTGAGTTGCAGCAGGTTGTGATTGAGAAAGATAGGTGATAGCAGGGAGCGTAAGGTAGGTGGAACAACCTCTTCCAGAGTTCACATTCCTTCAATGATTGTAATTCCACCTGCCTTTATCATTGAAGAGGTACCAGGTGTTGGAACCAGGATGTGAGAGAGGGCTGGAAGTTTCCCGATCATGTCAGGGATGTGGATCTGGAGCTCGAGTTGAGGATGGTTTGGACTGAAGGATGTGTGGCTGCGGGAGGCGAAGCCATGGACATTCAGTGACTCTGCGGGCATTCTCTTTTGTTTCTCTTTCACTGGCTGTCAGGGGCCATTTTTGCTGATAGTGAATCTTTGCCTTCCTTACGGTAGACCCAAGGAAATTTTGTGCAATATCACGTTTCTATTTTATTGCATGCTAATAAAATAACCTTGAATTTTCTTTCCCAGTTGCTGTCCTCTGGTGTGGGGGTGGGGGGAGGGACATGAGACTGTGCTGCCCAATTTACACCTGATTAACCTACACCCCCCCCCAGTATGTTTTGAACAGTGGGAGGAAGCTGAAACCCCCAGAGGAAACCCACGCAGACACGGGGAGAACCTACAGTCGACGTGAGATTCAAACCCTGGTCCTGATCGCTGATGCTGCATAAGCATTGCGCTAACCACTACGCCAAAGCGTGGTGCACACTTCATTGTATATCAATCATGGGGTGAGTTTAAGTGCAAAGAAATTAACAATGGTTGTCCCTCAGATATTGTCTGAATTATTGTCAGGATCACAAAGTAAGCATTTTACCGTCAGCAACATTGAAACTCTTGAACTGATGTGAGATGGCGACTCATCAAGACGTCATAAACACTGAAAATCACCTGTTACAAATTTAAATTCTGATTGTCATGGGTGATTCTATTGAAGTGAAAGTATGAAAACAATATTTTTCCTTTCACTCCTTCTTTGTTCTCTGCTAAGTTCCCATTTTTCTCTCTGTTTCCGATTGGATGTTTTGATTACTTTAATTCATATCCCTCCTTAGTTAATATCCTGATAAAACTATTCTGTCCCCTTCCCAAAGCCTGCACATTCTCTTTGGGGCAACCAGAAATGCACACAATGTTCTTAGTGAAGCCTAACCAAAGTTTTATGTAACTGCACCAGTTATATAACACTTTATATTCAGTGTCCCATCTAATAGGGCAAACGTATGCTTTCAAATTGAGTGGCCACTCTCAATGAGCTATGGACTTGGACTCCAGATCCTTCTGCATGTCAATGTTTTTAAGAGCTGCCATTAACTGTTTCATCTTGTATTCATTATGTTTAAATTCTCAGACAACACATGGATGAAGGAAAAGGTTTTTTTTGTTCCTCTGTCAGAACTTCTGACAGCAGGACAACTTCTGACATACCACACTCAAGCGGCGTTGTGTGGTACACTAGCATACTCTGGTGGAAGTCCATTCCACTGTCTTTTGCCTTGTTCATCAGTCTTTTCACTGTCTGTACTAGATCATTGGACTGTGGAAAATGAGGACTTCACAAGGTGTGTCCAAAGTCCCACTCTTTGGCAAACTGTCAGAAACTTTAAATTGAAAAACTGGGGTCCATTGTCTCTGCAGACCTCGCTTGCCATGCCATGTCTGGAGAATATGACTTTCATACCTGTTATTACAGTGACTGCAGTGGCGGTGTTCATTTTACACACCTCTGGATACAAGGAGTAATAGTCTGTGACTACAAGATAGTCCTTCCCTTGACATTCAAATAGGTCAGCGCCTACCTTCTGGTAAGGTCTGTGTGGTGCTGGGCGAGGCTTTAGTGGTTCTGCAGGATTTCTTGCTTGATATTTCTGGCATATTGTATAATTCAACACTTTATTTGTTATTATCATTGTTGATTCTTGGCCAGAACATCACCTCTCGTGCTCTTTTCTTACACTTTTTGATTCCTTGATGTCCTCCTTGGATCCTTTTTAGCATCTCTTTTCTCAGACTCTTTGGGATAAAGATTTTACTTCCTTTGTAAATGATATCTTCAACCACTGATAGTTCTGCCCTGCAGTTCCAGTACTCTGAAATGTCAGGTGAGTAGTCCTGCTTTATGTTGGGCCATCCATCCAAGATGTTTTTTCTCAGTTGTCTCATGTTTCATCTTTGTTTGTCTCTGACTTTATGAATTCCATCTTTGCATCTGATCTGGGCAGTGCACGTGATCATGTCCATGAAGGCATTCATGTCTTCATCCATTTTGGTGTTTGCGGTCTCTCTCATGTCAACAGCTCTAACCAACACGTCTGCTGTGTACATTAGCTTACCCGGAGTGTACGCCACATTGAGTGTATAGCGTTGCAGCCTAATCATCATTCTTTGTATTCTAGGTGGACATTCATTTAATCGCGTTTGGAACAATGCAATCAAGGGCTTATGGTCAGTCTCTACAGTGATCGCTTGTCCTGACACAAACTGATGACATTTTCCGCAGGCATATGTGACGCTGAGCAGCTCATTATCAATTTGTGTGTATTGCGTCTCCGCGTCTGTCATTGAGCGTGATGCATACGCAATAGGGTGCCAGTCATCATATTTTTACAAAAGAACTGCACTGAGCCCACTATGTGATGCACCTGATGATATCTTGATGGGTCTCGCTGGGTCGTAAAACCTCAGAACTGGTTCCTCTGTGAGCAGTTTCTTTAGTTCCCTCCATGACTTTTCATGCTCAAGATTCCACTCCCATTCAATGTTCTTTTCTGTTAGTCTTCTCAATGGAGCCATATTTTCTGAGAGGTTGGATATGAATTTACCCATTGAGTTGACCATTCCATTAAACCTCTGTACGTCCTTTTTACATTATGATCTTGTCATGTTCCCAATGGCAGACACCTTTCTGGGATCTGGTCTGATGCCCTCACTGCCAATAATATCTCCTACAAATGTTGGTTCTGTCACCCCGAGCTGGCATTTCTCTCTATTCAGCTTCAGGTGTACTTTCCTTGTTGCTTCCAACACTTTCCTTAGTCTCTCATCATGCTCCATTTTCATGGTTCACCATACTATAATGTCATCCATTGAGGTATCAACTCTGTCCAGGTACTCATAGACCATATGGATAGTTTTGTGATACACTTCAGTAGCTGAGGCAATTCTGAATGGTCACCTTAGGAACCTGTATCTGCCAAATGGACTATTGAATGTGCACAGTTGAGAACTTGCTTCATCCAAATTTAACTGCCAAAATCCTGATGATGCCTCTAATTTGCTGAAAAATCTTTGGATTTGCAAACTGTGGCATGATTTCTTCAAGCGTTGGAAGCTTAATATGTTCTCTCTTAGCAGTCTTTCCCTTAGACTATTATCTGGATTACCATACACAAGTCTGTCTTTTATCACTGAGTCAATCAGTCCACCAAATTCACACATTTTGCTTGGGTTTCTCAATTCACTCACATACTGATCAACACATTCTTACATTTTCTGTGCACATGTGAAAAATCTGTGCCTCTCAAATGTCACGTTACATTAAGGTATGCAGTTTGCCTCAAACTATTCCATTATTTTTCCAGTTTAATTTTGTCTCCTTCAGCAGCAAATGTGGGATTATTATACACCTCCAGGGCTTCACATCCATGACATGTAAGAAAACTGATGCTTTCACTTTATCACTTTTCTCGTCAGCTCTGACTACCACTAAATAATGTTTAAATCTGTTCCAATTTTCAGCCACATTACCTGTCAGCTGAAGTTTTGCTGGTGGATGTCATCCTTCCATTTTTTACTGTTATTTTCTCTTCATTGATCAGTTGCTGACTTTAGATTTTACCTTTTAAAGTATTTATTTCCTTCTAATTTAATTCATCTTACCTCTGACACCATGCTTCATTTTGTATTCGTATGGGTGAGTTCTTAGACAACAACACATGGATGAAGGAAAAGGTTCTTTACTTCAAAGTTGTTGTAAACAACACCATGAGACATGCTATGAGGCTGCAAGTCTCCCTTACAGATCTAGCATACCGTGCATCCTGCTCTGTGTCATCTCCTGGTGGCAGTCAAGTCTAATCAAACGGTAAGGCATTGTTAGTGGCTTAGCAACCATAATCACTATTTCCCTTGCATTTGGCCTTCCAAAATGTAACACCTCAAATTTGCCTCCCTCTGCCATTTCTCTGCCCATATCTGTCACTGATCTTTATCTCATTGATAGCTCTCTACACAGTGTATAACTCCACCCACTTTTGTATCATCTGCACATGTACTAAACCCACCCACCTATCTTTTCATCCATAAGCAACAGGGGTTGTGACACTGTCCCTGCAGAACACCACTGGTCACCGGGCCCCAACTCGAATAACACCCTCCCAGCACTACCCTCTCTTTTCTGTGGGCCAGCAATTCAGTCCAAACTATTAATTCATCAATATCCAATGCAATTGTACCAACTTAGAATGAAGGACTTGGAAAATGTTGTACTAAAGTTTGTGCAGACAACATCCTCTGCCCTCGCCATTCCTGCCTCCTTAACAAAACTCGATCACATGATCAAAGCTATGCTGACTGTGCCTTATCTGACCATGCCTTTTTAAATGCCTCCAAGAACACGGCGCAGGCTTCACACTCTACTGCTCTGGCAAGCCTCAGGCTGAACGACGCCTATCTGATGTTGGCTTCATGGTCAAGAACTCCATTGCCTCCAAACTCGAAAACCTCCCGACAGGCCACTCTGACCGGATCATGTCCATGCAACTCCCCCTTCAAAAGAAGCGACGTATCACTCTCATCAGTGTCTATGCTCCAACCCTTCAGGCGGAACCAGCAGAAAAGGACAAGTTCTACAATGATCTGCGCAAACTCATCCAACACACCCCTACAGCCGACAAGGTTGTCATCCTTGGCGACTTCAACGCTCGCGTCAGCAAAGACTCCGAAACCTGGCCAGGAATCCTTGGCAAGCATGGTGTCAGTAAGTGCAATGACAACGGGTGCCTCCTGTTGGAACTCTGCGCAGAACAGCGGCTTGTCATTACTAACACCCTTTTCCAGCAGAGAGACAGCCTGAAGACTACCTGGATACATCCCCGATCCAAACACTGGCACCTCCTGGACTACGTTCTGGTGCGAGAAGAGACAAACGAGATGTGCTCCACACCAGGGTCATGCCCAGTGCGGAATGCCACACTGACCATCGGCTTGTTCATTGCAAGCTCAACCTTCACTTCAAGCCAAAGTTCAAGAACAGTGGAGCCCCCAGAAAGAGGTTCAATGTTGGAAACTTGCAGTCAGACATAGTGAGAGGAAACTTCCAGGCAAACCTCCAAGCAAAGCTCGAGGATGCAAACTGCCTCACGGACACGTCTCCTGAAACCCTCTGGGATCCAGGAAAAACAAAGACTGGTTTGATGAAAACAACCAGGAAATCCACGAGCTGCTGGCAAAGAAGCGAGCTGCCCACCAGGCTCACCTTGCAAAACCTTCCTGGCCAGAGACAAAATGAGCCTTCCGTCTCGCATGCAGCCACCTTCAGGGCAAACTCTGGGAGATCCAAAATGAGTGGTGGACTAGCCTTGCCAAATGAACCCAGCTTAGCGCCGACATTGGCGACTTCAGGGGCTTTTATGAGACACTAAAGACTGTGTACGGCCCCTCACCCCAAGTCCAAAGCCCTCTGCGCAGCTCAGATGGCGAAGTCCTCCTCAGCGACAAGATCTCCATTCTCAATCGATGGTAAGAACACTTCCAATCCCTCTTCAGTGCCAACCGCTCAGTCCAAGAATTCGCCCTGCTCCAGCTCCCTCAACAACCCTTGAGGCTAGAGCTGGATGTGGTCCTTACCTGGGAAGAGATATATAAGGCAATTGAACAACTGAAAAGTGGCAAAGCAGCAGGTATGGATGGAATCCCCCCAGAGGTCTGGAAGGCTGGCGACAAAACTCTGCATGCCAAACTGCATGAGTTTTTCAAGCTTTGTTGGGACCAAGGAAAACTGCCTCAGGACCTTCGTGATGCCATCATCATCACCCTGTACAAAAACAAAGGCGAGAAATCAGACTGCTCAAACTACAGGGGAATCACGCTGCTCTCCATTGCAGGCAAAATCTTTGCTAGGATTCTCCTTAATAGACTAATACCTAGTGTCGCTGAAAATGTCCTCCCAGAATCATAGTGTGGCTTTCGCGCAAACAGAGGAACTACTGACATGGTCTTTGCCCTCAGACAGCTTCAAGAAAAGTGCAGAGAACAAAACAAAGGACTCTACATCACCTTTGTTGATCTCACCAAAGCCTTTGACACCATGAGCAGGAAAGGGCTTTGGCAAATACTAGAGCACCTCGGATGCCCCCCCAAGTTCCTTATCCAAATGCACGAAAACCAACAAGGTCGGGTCAGATACAGCAATGAGCTCTCCGAATCCTTCTCCATTGACAACGGCGTGAAGCAAGGCTGCGTCCTCGCACCAACCCTCTTTACTATCTTCTTCAGCATGATGCTGAAACAAGCCATGAAAGACCTCAACAATGAAGACGGTGTTTACATCTGGTACCGCATGGATGGCAGTCTCTTCAATCTAAGGCGCCTGCAAGCTCACACCAAGACACAAGAGCAACTTGTCCGTGAACTACTCTTTGCAGATGATGCCGCTTTAGTTGCCCATTCAGAGCCAGCTCTCCAGTGCATGACGTCCTGTTTTGCGGAAACTGCCAAAATGTTTGGCCTGGAAGTCAGCCTGAAGAAAACTGAGGTCCTCCATCAGCCAGCTCCCCACCATGACCTCCACATCTCCATCGGGCACACTGAACTCAAAATGGTCAACCAGTTTACCTACCTTGGCTGCACCATTTCATCTGATGCAAGGATCGACAAAGAGATAGACAACAGACTCGCCAAGGCAAATAGTGCCTTTGGAAGACTACACAAAAGAGTCTGGAAAAACAACCACCTGAAGAAACACATAAAGATCAGCGTGTACAGAGCCGTTGTCATACCCACGCTCCTGTTCGGTTCCGAATCATGGGTCCTCTACCGGCATCACCTATGGCTCCTAGAATGCTTCCACCATTGTCTCCGCTCCATCCTCAACATTCATTGGAGCGCTTTCATCCCTAACGTCGAAGTACTCGAGATGGCAGAGGTCGACAGCATCGAGTCCACGTTGCTGAAGATCCAGCTGCGCTGGGTGGGTCACGTCTCCAGAATGGAGGACCATCGCCTTCCCAAGATCGTGTTATATGGTGAGCTCTCCACTGGCCACTGTGACAGAGGTGCACCAAAGAAAAGGTACAAGGACTGCCTAAAGAAATCTCTTGGTGCCTGCTACATTGACCACCGCCAGTGGGCTGATATCGCCTCAAACCGTGCATCTTGGCGCCTCACAGTTCGGCGGGCAGCAACCTCCTTTGAAGAAGACCGCAGAGCCCACCTCACTGACAAAAGGCAAAGGAGGAAAAACCCAACACCCAACCCCAACCCACCAATTTTCCCCTGCAACCGCTGCAACCGTGTCTGCCTGTCCCGCATCGGACTTGTCAGCCACAAACGAGCCTGCAGCTGACGTGGACTTTTACCCCCTCCATAAATCTTCGTCCGCGAAGCCAAGCCAAAGAAGATAGCTGGGTGACAAGAACTGTGTGCAATCTTCAAAGTGTGGTCTCACCAACGTTTTGGACAGCTGTAATATAATGTCCTTGCTCCTATATTCAATGCCTGATTGATGAAAGTTAGTATGTCAAATGCCATCTTTACTACCTTGTTAGTCTGTATCACCACTTTCAAGGAACTATATACCTTTACTCCCAAGTCACTTTGTTCTACATTTCCATGGACTGGGTAATTCACCATGCAAGTCATGTCCTGGCTTAATCTACCAAAGTGTAATAACTTGCAAATGTTTGAGTTAAATTCCATCTGCCATTCCTTGGCTCACTTTTCTTATTCATCGAGATCCTATCCTATCTAATTCACTGTCTGGTCTGCCACCAACTTTCGTGTCATTCACAAACTTACTCACCGTACCTGGTCATCCACGTTGTTAAATAGAGATGACAAACCACAGATTTGGAAGCACAGGCAGCGGGTCCAATTGAGAATTTCCATTTGCAGCTATTTTGATTTCCCTTTACCATTCCCGCACAGATAAGTTTGTCCTCTGTCTGGGTGACGCCGAATATATTATGTTCCTCTTTGACAGCCTTAAACCCAACAGCATGAATACCGATTTTCCAATTTCGGGGGACGCCCACCTTGATCTGGTTCCATTGTTTCCTTCTCTCCTTCACCACTCCTATTCTTACTTTTCCCTCCAACATCCCCCTCCTCAGTGGTTTTTCTCTCCACATATTTCTCAACTTCTGTCCATCTCTTCTCTCCCACCTTTACCCCTTTGATAAACCTGATATTATCCTTTCCTACTTCAAACTCAATACAAAGTCCTGACCTGAAACATTGACTCTTTCTACCCATGGATGCTCTCTGACCCACTCTGTCCATCCAAACTTAGGTTGTGGATCACAACTTCACCTTCCCATAGCCAACTCCCCCAAGGGTGGCACGTTTAGCGTAGCAGTCAGCGAAATGTCATTACAATTCCAGCGATCTTTGGTCAAATCTGGCGCAGTCTGTAAGGAGTTTGTACGTTCTCCCCGTGCCTGCATGTGTTTCCTCTGGGTGCTCCAGTTTCCTCCCACCCTTCAAAAACATGCGGGGATTGTAGGCCAATTGGGCGGCACCAGCTCATGGGCCAGAAGGGCCGGTTACTGTACTGTATATCTAAATATTTTTTTAATTAACTTTTAAAAAAAAACATTTATGTTTGTTCTCGGTCTCATCCATTGTCAGGGCGAGGCTTAACATAAACTTGAAGAACACACCATGTTCCTCCTGGGGAGCCTTGAACCTCATGGCGTGAACATTAATTTTAGGTAACCCTCTACCCCTATCTAATTCAACTGCTTCCATCTCTATCTACTCCTGGACGTATCTTCCTTATTTTCTCTCCAACTATTCTTTCCTCACCCCCTTCCACATTTTTTTCTCCTTCTACCTCTCTCCACCTCCCACATCTTTTGTCTTCTGTCAAATCTCACCTCTTGGTTCCTGCCCTGGCCTTTCCCCTTCTGAATGTGCAGTGAACTGGAATTCACTGTCTATGTACAGATGAGACGGCCAACCCCTCCTCTTGGCTCTTCCCCCACTTCCCCCCCACCGTCAGTCCGGATATAAACCCTGTTTTCCTGCCTTTACCTCCGATTTACCTGAAGACCTCTGTAAATACTGGCTATTAATTGTAAGTGAATAAAAGTGTGTTTGCTCCTCACAAGTCTCAGAATACTTTCGGTCACGTAACACAATGTAAAATTTCCGATTCGATTTTAATCTTGATAAAGTGTTTGGATCTAAAACTTTGACGATTTCTCCCAAGGGATGCTGTTTGTCGTGCTGTGTTCTTCCCGCAATTCTTTAATATTGAAGGTTCCAGCAGATGCAGCTATTGTGTTTCCACTCCAGCTTCTCATGGTAACTGAAGGTTCCAGCAGATGCAGTGTTTGTCGTCCTTCAGTCATTCCACAATTCACTCCTATTCTGCACCTCATCATCTTGATCTTGAAATTTTAAGATGAAATCTGAATTAAATATGATTGAGAGCTTTGTCGGAAAGAAGTTGGGACCTGATGTTGCATCTGCATTGTAAGATGATGTTCGGTATGCCAAAGTGCTGGAAAAACTCAGCAGGTCATGCAGGGAAAGCAAAAGGAAATTGGCGATTTGAGACCTGAGCCCTTCTTGGGGTCTGCCGAAAACCAGACAGACTCTCGAATAAGGTGGGGGGGGGAGTGCGCGCAAGCAGGTGATTGCAGGTGAGAGGGGACAGAAGTCAAGGGAGCTTAGAGGTGAAGGGAAGGTGGCAGAGTGCTGAGAAAGATGCTCTCCGATAGGAGAAAGAATTGTTACGAGCCCAGAGAACCCCAAAACCCAGCAGCAATTGATATTCACCAAGACAAATGGCTACTTAAACAAAAGTTGCTTTTAATTATCTTTAAACATGAAAAGAGAATCACACTTTAACTTATCACTATTGTTTTACTTAACCCCCTTCTAATTCTTAGCCCATGTGTATGTAATGTGTGTGTAGGTTCAATAAAGTTCTTTGGTTCATAGTCTAATCTCATTCCTCCAAGTTCACTGTGCACAGAATTTAACATTTATAAAGTTCACCAGGCTTTGGTGCCTGAAAGGTAAATGGTTAGCACTCTGGGAAGTTTTTGTCTGTTTTCAGAGAGTGATCTGTTGTACATTTACTTCCATCAGCCACTCCAGTGTCTTGCCGAAGAAACTTGCCCCTTCAGGTTTCTCCAGATCATAACTTTTTTCCTCCAGCTCACAGAGTTTCTTTTTGTTTCACTTGTTCCAATTGAAACATTTGGCTGCCAGTTCTCTTCTCTTGCATGAACCATAAGGGCTTTGACCAGGCCATCTTCCAAAAAGGCTTTCCACAAGTTTGCCAGCTTGTTCTATTCCAGGCCCAGCTACTTCTGCTGACTGTAACACTGTAGAAGTGATCTGTGTGTGTGTGTGTGTGTGTGTCTCTCTCTCTCTCTCTCGCTCTCGCTCTCGCTCTCGCTCTCGCTCTCGCTCTCGCTCTCGCTCTCGCTCTCGCTCTCTTTATTTCTCTCTCTCTGCGAGAAAGCCTGTTTGACTCTCTCCTTGAAAAACCACATGATCCTTTTAGAACATCTCCAGACAATTTGCGGCTCCAACAAGATCTTTTATCTGTTGTCTTTTGTAAACAACAGTCCATTAGTGAAGTATCTTGAGCACTCTTTAAAGCTCTTGCCAAAAGCTGTGAGGCCCTCATATGTCTAGCATGGGGCAGAGCTCCAGTATTTTAAATAAGATCTGTTTTAGTGTTTTTTATGTGACCTAATCAAACAAATCTTTCACAATTTATCTCCCAAAAACATATGTGTATCTACTCCATTACAGCTTGGGAGCTGTAAGATGGTGTTTCCCTGTTATTCATGAAAAAAAACATAAAATCTTCTGATGTTCTATTAAATTGTTTGAACTTTATTTTGCACCTCAACCTGATCACTCCTCTGGAATCAAGTTCCTTCCCATCTTTTCATCCTACTCTCTTACATTAACTGTGGAGGGGTTTGAGCTGCTTTCACAGATGGAGTGAATTCCTGCCAGCAGCACTCTCTCTTTCCTGTCGATCGCTCTCTCTCTTTCCTGTCGATCGCTCTCTCTCTCTCTCTCTCTCTCTCCTGTCGATTTCTCTCTCTCCCCTGTCATTCTCTCTCTTTCTCTCTCTTCCCTGTCACTCTCTCTCTGCTTTCTGCAAGGAGTTTCTCCCCGTGTCTGGTGGGTTTCCTCCAGGTGCTCCAGTATCCTCCCACCCTTTAAAAAAGTACCACACGTTGTTGGTCAACTGGGTGTAATTGGGCGGTATGAGCTCTGGGCTGAAAGGCCCAGTTACCATGCTGTATGTCTACATTTTAAAAAAAATTAAGTATCAGGTGATTAGTTTTGGAAATATTGAGCAGGGCAGGAGATATGCTACAAATGATAAGGAACTTGCGAGTACTGAGGAGCAGAAGCTTGTTGGTGTGCAAGTCCAAAGATATTTAAAGTTGGTATTACAGGTAGATAACATGGTTTTTCAAGGGATATGGGATGCTGAATTTTATTGTAAGGCTATTGAATATAAGAACAGGGAAGTTATGTTTTAACTTTATAAAACATTGAAATATTCATCAGATTTCGGCTGGTCACCATGCCTGAGAAAGGATGTGATCGAGCTGGAGTAGATGCAGTAGAAAATTCACCAAGATGTTGAATTAGTTATGATGAGCCAGAGTTTTTTCTCCCTTGATCATAGGAGCGGACATCATTGAGGTGTAGAAAATGAAGTGGGGTATTGAGAGGGTGGGAGGCAGAAATCTTATCCAAGTCTCCAAGATGAAGAACGCCAATGATATGGATGGTGGATTAGCTGGTTTTGCGGCCGATTGTAGATGATGCAAAGAGTGGAGCAGGGGGCAGGTAGTGTTGAGGAAGCACTGACTCCGAAGGTTAGGAGATTGGGCAAGAAAATGGTAAATGGAGTGTATTATCTTTGGTGGAGGAATTAAGACATGGGCTATTTTCTAAATGAGCAAAAGGATTCAGAAATTGGAGGCACAGAAGGACTTTGGAATCCCTAAAAGTCAACCTGTGTGTGGAGTCAACAGTAAGGAAGGCAAATGGAATGCTTTCATTTCGAGACGGATAGAACATAAAAGCAGAGATGTGTTGTTGTGGTTTTATAAGGCATTGGTCAGGCAACACAGGTTCTTGGCTTTGGCAAGGGAGGATGTGAGGTTGACAAGGATAATCCCCAGAGTGAAACGGTTTTCATTGGAGGAGCATTTGAAGGCTCAAGGACTGTACTCGTTGACATTTAGAAGAATGAGGGAGGATCTCATTGAAACCTATTGAGTACTGAATGGCCTTGTTAGGGAGGATGTGGAGTTTTCCTCAAGTGGGGGAGTCTGGGGCCAGAGGGCTCAGACTCAGAAAACAAAAATGTCCCTCAGGAACAGAGATGAGGAAGATGTACTTTTCTCAGAGGGTGGTGAATTGATGGAAATCATTGCCGCTGATGCCTGTGGAGGCTAAGTCATTGGGGATATTTGAGGCAGAGGGAGATACATTCTTGATCAGGAAGGGAATCAAAGGTTTTGGGGAGAAGGCAAGTGACACCCAACCCCAACCAACCAATTTTCCCTTGCAACCGCTGCAACCGTGTCTGCCTGTCCCGCATCGGACTTGTCAGCCACAAACGAGCCTGCAGCTGACGTGGACATTACCCCTCCATAAATCTTCGTCCGCGAAGCCAAGCCAAAGAAAAGAAATCAGCTATGATGGAATGGCTGAAATATATCACTCCTCTGTCTTATGATTTAAAACTATCGGACATAGATGTAGGATAAGAGGGGATTTGAGGGAGGTATTTTTCACTCATGGAGTAGTGGGTATCTGGAATGCATGGTGTGAGAAAGTGGTGGAACAACTTTTACAAGGTGTCCAGAGGATCACTTGGATCACCTGGACATTGGAGGCTGAAGTCAAGTGTGGGAAGATGGGATCAAAACAGATGGGTGTCCTGTGGTGGATGTGATGTGGTGGGCTAAATTACCTGTTTCCATGCTGTGTGGCTCTATAACCTTGACCGACTCTTCACCCAACCCTTTAGAATTGTTTAATCTTGCTAATTCTCTCCAAAGCCTTATCAAATCACTGTGCCAGTCATCACAATTCTAACATGCTTCTGTCCTGATCGGGATATTTGCTGTGCTAAAGCAAACCATTTTTCTTCTGCAGTACGATGGTTGACTTTAGCTTGCTTTTTTTAATTTCCAGTTCAGCAAATATTATTGTTCTTGACTGAATTAAAGTTTTCCTTTCTTCATTGTCAGGATGGATTCACGCCCCTAGCCGTTGCCCTGCAACAGGGTCACAACCAAGTTGTTGCCATCTTACTGGAGAATGACACAAAGGGAAAGGTGCGCTTACCAGCACTGCACATTGCTGCGAGGAAGGATGATACCAAATCCGCAGCTTTGCTGTTGCAGAATGATCATAATGCTGATGTACAATCAAAGGTAGGTCTCCCTGCACGTGATTCTTACCAACTTATGAAAGGAAGTTTGACCATGAATCACCATTTCTGTTTAAAATATAATTGTATGCCTTTAAGTCTTTTCACCGTGGATAACTTATTCTTTTCACAGTGGTGTGTTCACTCTGATGGCATTGTATTTCTTAAAATCTTTGGAGAATATACTCTGTCCAATACTTGCAAAAAGGCAACTGAATGATGTCGAGCAAGTGATTTTTTTTCACTGATCTGCCTTTGACATTTTTCCCATTACTCAATATATCCCACAGGGTCAGATTGGGCAAATGATCTTTCCCCTGACTTTCACATACCCTTTTGTTTTTACACTGGTACTTCAAGCCGGGTATAATCCGCCTTTAGTACGCCTCACCTACCTGTATAAACGCGATGAAGGCGGATTGGTGGGAGTCATTTCAGACCCGTCTTTTATCCGCCAAACGAGGATAAAGGGGGTGAGTGCAAAAGGGTGAGCTGTGTTGCCAGGTCCAAATGGGAAAGGAATGTGACATCCCGCCTCTTTTGCTCCGGACTCACTGACCCGGCATTTCTCCTGTTCGGTTTGAACAAGCAGAGATGGGTCATGTATACAGCAATAATGTGGGTTTTTTTGTTGTGTCAGAAGAATAACAGATTCACTTCTGTAATTTGATATTGGACTAATTTGGTGGACCCTACTTTCAAATCTCTTCGGGAGTCACCAAGCCCCTGCTGGGCACCGCTACATTTTGCAACTGTAACATGTGCAGGACTGTTGAAACAAGCTGCCACAGGATAGTGGAAAATTCTTCACTTCAATAAATGGGGCAAAACTATAACATTAGTGTTGAAGAGTGAGGTTACTTCACCAAGAACACTTAGATTGTACGCTAGGAAATATTTGAATTTGTGTTTGTCGAAAATCTACAATTATGGATGATTTTGATGTATACCTTTCCCTATAATAGACACGTGTTCCTACGAGCAACATTTTAGATGATGATATCACATGAATATGAATTTATACTGATAGTGATAGGTTTTTTTTCTGGTTTCTAAGCATTTGCTACAATATTGGTGCTTTTATCCTGAGTATTTGAATTCGTTACAAAAATGCACTGATGTGGTTAACAAGTTTCTCCAAGAGCTTCATTACATAACTCATCATGAATTACTTCATCATTCCTGCCATCCGTTGTAGAGTATATTCCCGTCAGAATATCTTGCCATTGTGCTACCTGGTGCATCTTCAACATTGCTTGAGGTGCTAAAGAAAGTAGAAACCAAGAAATAAAAGAAAAATAAAAAAAAACAATCGAGAAAGTGCTGAAATAAAGCCTTTTTTGAAGTTTCCCTGAATTAATTAAGAGTTACATTTGGCTATTTAAATTTTCTTCTGAATATTCAGTTTATACACGTTTTATGTATGGCAATATGAAAACATTTTGAATATATTATGTAAATGCTGGAATCTAGCTATCTCCACCTTTTACAATTCCAGGTTTGGTATGTGTTGTAACTGTGCCCAAAATGTTTGGGCTCCATGCGTAGCTGAGGAATCTAACTCCCACTTTGAGCTTATGCAGAGAATTAATGACAAACACAGAGTTTCACCAAACCACACCCGGACTCTCTTTATTTCTTTACAGAAAATGGAATGAGCTATTTATAGAAATTTACACAAGTATGACTTCAAGGCACAAGACAGTCTTGTGAGCCATTCAATTGGTTGATGGCTCCAGTGATAGCACCCACTCCTGGTGACTGTGGGTTGCTCCGATTAGGGCGTCCTAGCACCTTCTCCTTTTGAGCTGTTTTACTCATACGAGTGGGGACTTGGGTCCACTTTGGAAGGGTTTTACTTGTTTTGCGAAGTTCGTACAGATTCCCGTGGTGCAGCTGGTAGAATCTTGTTTTCTTGAGATGGTTGGTCACTGGTTTCTGCAGTTCCAATGTCTCCAAAAGAGCATCCAAGCTGAGGGACTCAGGTGTTTCAGCAAGGTTACATTCGATTGCTGGCAACTGGTTGGCATGTCTAGTCCATCTTTCTGTCCAACCCGCCCATGATAGATCTTCCTCAAGATTCTCCCCAGCTGTCACTCATCTGACTTAACCCTCTTGTCTCGCACCAGCACACATTATCCATCCTAAAACGTTTTTTTGTTTTGATCCATGCTGGTGGTTGAACTGTCTTTCCATATCCAAATCTCTGCATCCAGGTTCTGACTTTTGTGAAATGCTGCTCTAATTTTCCTACCGAAGATGTTTTCAGCAGGCAAAGAGCCACCAGGGGATTGTGGGTTTGGAGTGATTCTAAAATTTAACAGGAATGCTTGCAGGATCTCCTCCGTTGGACCCTCCCCATTGGCTTTGTGTGGAGCCCCTTTGAACGTATCCACAAACCATTCTGCCTGACCATTGGACTGTGGATGGTATGGAGGTGAGCAAATATGAGTGATGCCATATTGTTTGCAGAATAAATGGAAGTTGGCTGCCTTGAATTGTGTTCCATTGTGTGAAACTGATGTTGCAGGAGCACCAAAATAATTGAACATGGATTTGAGTTTCATAACTGATTCCTTTCCAATCAGTCTTGCTGACAAAACTTTCCCCCTTCAGGGTTCTCCAGATGATCCTTTTTCTTTCAGGTCACCTTCTCCTTTGACCAGTCAGCCTTCCAAAAATTTGCCAGCTTTGTCCCTCTGGAACTGATTTCTGTGTCTCTCCTCGGTTTCACTCTCTCCCTCTCTGAGAGCAAAATTGTTCTGTCTCCCTGCAAAGATCACATGCTCTCCCAGGCAAGCTGTATGTTGATACTTTGTTGCTCCTCTGCAAAAGTCCTGGAAAAATTCTGTGTTTTGAAATGTGTGTGAGCAAGTTGCTCCAACAATTCCTCACAAACCACCTCCAAATACTCACATTATTTTTCTTAAAATCTTTGGAGAATATACTCTGTCCAATACTTGCAAAAAGGCAACTGAATGATATCGAGCAAGTGATTTTGTATCACTGATCACATTGGTTTCACTTTTGTGAGTGAAGTTAATTTATCAGATGTTTTCCATCTACCAGTTCTACTGCATTCTGCTTTATATCCTCGATGCTTGCATTTACTGCAACACTGCCATCTGTATGGGCAGTCACGAGCGTAGTGCCACTCTCTGCAGTTCCAACAGGCTCTAGGCGGTTTGGCTGGGCGAGTCACACTTTTATTTGGTCGAGCGGGGTCTGCTGACTTGACTGTCTGGACACCACTTGAAGAGGGTGTGCCACTTCAGCCATTTTACTGTTGTGTTTTAAATTAATTAAGCGTTGGCATTCAACGGTTAATTGTCAAATGGTCATGTCAGATTCCTGCTCAATCTTTGCCAGCATCCGCATTTTGAGGTCTGCATCTTGGTGCGACTGCATTTCCACTACAAAGACTAGACACTTGAACTGGTCTTCAGTCCGCGTAAAGAGGTTAAAACACTCGCAATGTCGATTTACCTTACTCACGTATGCCACAAAATCTTTGGTATCTCTCTTGGTCATTTTTAAACACTGATACCGAATGTTGAACAGTGATGTTTGTTCACCAAATATTTCTGCCATTACATCGTGTTTCCCTGAAGCTGAGCTCCTGGGGAAGTTTTGGCAGAATAAAGCTTAAGTAATGCTTGTATTCTCGAGTGCCTAACTTCATCAACCACAACCTAATCTTCCACGCCTCACTGAACTTGGAAAAGTCTACTGAAAACAAGCCTTCATACGTTTTGGACCAAGTTTCAAAAGTGCATGACTCTGAGTCATAATTAAACACAGGGATAGAGTTCATTAATGGATCTGCAGAATTTGTTTCAACTGTAGGCTCACCTTCCTCAATGACTGAAGCTCCAATGGACATTGTTACTGCCAGCTGGTCCATTAGCTGCACTTGCATCAGTTCAAAGCTCTCCTGCTGATGTTTGAGGACGGCCTTGAGCTGTTCCATTGTTACTGACATTTTTCTTCAGCCTCGTCGCCAAAATAGGTTGTAACTGTGCCCAAAGTGTTTGGGCTGTACCCATAGCTGCGGAATTTAGTTTAAGGATTCAATATGTCTTGAGACCAGAAAGTGAGATCCATCAAAAGGGCATGGATCCAAAATTCTCACCTTTATTAAAATAAATTGGATTTCATGAGTATACACTTGGGATGTTCTGAAACACACCCCAGTTATGATAAAGATTGACACAAAAGGGCACAGCCAGCTCAGAGGTTGGCGCAATGCTATTACCCTGCCAGTGACTCGGGTTCGAATCCACCGCTGTCCGAAAAGGAGTTTGTACATTCTCTTTGTGACTGCACAGGTTTCCTGCTGGTGCTCCGGATTCCTCCCACACTTCAAAGTTGTATGGGGTTTGTTGGTTAATTGGTCACATGGGTGTACGTGAGAGGTGAGGAGTTGTGGGCTGGAAGAGCCCATAACTGCTATTTCTGTAAATTAAAAGAAAAATAATACTGTGGATAAAGATAATCTGAAGTAAAACAAAACATGTCTGTCTAGTGTTATGGGGTATATTATATTTTATATTATATATTAATATGTCTTTAAAAGAGATAGATTTTGGGGGTTTAGTGTAGGTCACTACACAGATATTAACATTTCACAAAAGACATTTCATTTGAAATGTAAGAGCAATGCATAAGCAGAGACTTCACGTCCACAGTGACTTTACAGAAACTTTGAAGAATGCCTTTAGAAACTTCACAAGTAGGTGTTAATTGGTCGGATGTTGTGGAGTAAATGGACTATTGTCTATAAAGTAACAGATCTCCAGGCAGAAACTGATTCTGGTGCCGGAAATCTTGCAGTTTGCTGTTCGAAGAGGGCTCATGTGGTTTTACAAGCTGAGAGAGAGAGAGAGAGATAATTCAGTTTGAGTTCTGCAGTGGCTTTTTGGAGGCTGTAAAATGGCAAGCTGGCAAGCTTGTTGAAAATCCCATTTTGAAGGTGGGTTGTGAATTCTGAGGTCAGCCTGTTGAAAACCCTTGTAGTCCTTACAAGATGAAATGGCTGGCAAGAGAGTTTCTCCTGAAATAAGGGAAAATAGAAGAACTCTGTGGTGAACTGGAAGAAGAGGTTATCATTTGGAAAACCCATGATGGGGCAAGCTTCTTCAGCAAGACAATGAAGTGACTGATCGGAGGAAATCAGTTTGTGTGTGTCCAATGACCAACAAATCTCTCTCTGAAACTAACAAGAACCTTCCTGAGCAGTAACCATTTACCTTTAAGTACCAGAGCCTGGTGAAAATTCATAAATCTTAAATTCTGTGCACTGTATAAGAATTGCCTGATACTGGTGGACTTGGAAGAGGGAAGAATGAGAAGTGAGATTGGACCATGAAACAAAGAACTTTCCTCAGCATACACACATTACAGACACATGTGCTTAGAATTAGAAGGGGGTTAAGTTAATAGTAATGTTAAAGTTTGATCCTGTTTTTATGTTTAAGTAACCATTTTTCTCAGTGAATTTCTGTTGCTGCTGGGTTTTGGGGTCTTTTGGGCTCAGAACACTTGTCATATCAGAACTATGTATCTTGAAATCGGTTCACTGAATTCTAGTGAATACAAGCGTAGTCAACTTAATATCTCCTCGTCTGAAGTGTTTTGAGAGGCTGGTGTTGAATCATATCAGCTCCTGACTGAGCAGTGACATGGATCGGTTCCTACTTTTATATCGTAGCATCAGATACCATCTTCTCACTAGCTCCACAAAAAGCCCTGGAATACCTGGACAGCAAAGATGCATACATCAGGATGTTCTTTATTGACTACAGTTTAGCATTTAAAACCATCATCCCCTCAAAACTAATCAGCAAACTCCAAGACCTGGGCCTCAATATCCCACAGTGTAATTGGATTCTAGTTTTCCTCACTTCCAGACCCCAGTTGGTGTGAATTGGTAGGAACATTTCTTCCACCATCTCCATCAGTATTGGAGCACCACAGGATTGCTTAATTAGCCCCCTGCGTGGCTCGGACGACAGCAACACAATATACAAATACACTGACAATACCTCCACTGGGCATTATAAAATACAGTGATGAGTCAGCATACAGAGGAAAGAGATTGAAAACTTGGCTGAATTGTGCACCAACAACAACCTCTCAGCCAATATCACCAAGACCAAAGAGCTGATTATGGACTTTAGAAAATGAAATCCAGAGGTTGTGGTGGTGTACATCCTCATGGCGAACCGGCCCTGCTTGTACTGCCACACCGGTGGGGCAGCCGCGAGAAGATGGCACAGTCGGGGGACCTCCGTGTCTCGTGAGTTAGGCCAAGGCACATGCCTTGGGCGAGCGTGGTGACGTCACTGCCGACGCGGGGGAGGAGCTCACGCTACTCTTAAAGGGACGCGTGCAAAGTTTGAATAAATAGTTCATTTGAAACCCCCATCGTGTTAGTGGTGTGTTTCATTCTGTGTAGCAGTCGCTACAAGGTGTACTATTGTCACAATCGCTCCACAGCAGATGTAATATCGCTGGCTCTCCACTCAGCCCTTGATTACTTCAAAAAACAGCAGTTTATACATATGCTTGCTCTTCATCGACTTCCCTTAGTGCTGGTCAAGAAGCTATAAACTCTTGGCCTCTGTACCCTCTACCCCCCTACAACTGGACCCTTGACTTTCTTGTTGGAATACCACAGTCAGTACAAATTGAAAACAATGTCTCCTCCTCACTGATCATCAACACAGGCACGCCTCAAGTATACATGCTTAGCCCACTGCTCTACTCATTATGCACCCATGACTGTGTGGCCAGGTACAATTTCAATGCCATCTACAAGTTTGCTGATGACACCACAGTTGTCGGCAGAATCACAAATGGCAATGAGGAAGTGTACAGGAGGGAGAGAGATCAGCTCGGTGAATGGTGTAACAACAACAACCTTGCACAATGTTTGCAAAACCAAGATGATTGTGGATTTCAGGAGGAAGTCAGAGGAACATGACCCAGTCCTCACCGAGGATCCAGTAGTGGAGAGGACAAGAACTTCAAATTCATGGGTGACAACATCTTCTAGGATCCATTCAGGAGCCTCCATGTTGATGCAATCACAAAGAAGGCTTACCAGCGGCTATACTTTGTGAGGTGTCTGAGGAGGTTCGGTATGTCACCGAAAACTCACATGAACTTCTATAGCTGTACCATGGAGAACATTCTAGCTGGTTGCATCACTTCCTGGTATGGAGGCGTTAACTCTCAGAGCAAGTATAAACTCCAGAGGGTTGTTAACTCAGCCTGCGACATCTCAGGCACCAGACTTCACTCCATTGAGAACCTCTACGTGAGGCAGTGTCTTAAAAAAGCAGCCTCTATCCTCAAAGACCCCACCACCCAGGCCATGCTCTCTTCACTGCCACCATCAGGGTAAAAATGTACAGGACCCTAAAGACAAGCACTCAGCGGCACAGGGACAGCTTCTTCCCCGCTGCCATCAGATTTTTAAATAATCAGTGAACCAAAGATACAGCCTTACATTTTGTGCACTGTTATTTTTAGTTTTTATGGTAATGTTGTAAGATGGTTATAATTTGAATGTTTGCTCTATGACGCTGCCACAAAACACCGAATTTTGTGACTTGTTCATGAGAATAAATTCTGATTCTGATTCCATTGATCATTGGGGGATCGGAGGTGGAGATGGTGAGCAAATTTAAATTGCTGGGGGTGACTATCTCAGAGGACCTCTCCTGGACCCATCCTACTAATGTCATCTCCAAGAAAGCACGCCAGTGCCTCTACTTCCTCAGTAGCTTGCAGAGGTTTGGTATGTCACCGGAAACCCCGGCAAATTTCCACAGATGTAAGACCGGCGGCATCACTGTCTGGTATGGGGGCACCAATACATCTGAGTGGAAACCCTTGCAAAAGATAGTGGGCACAGCCCAGGACGTCGAAGACGAAACCCTCCGCACCAGCGAGAAAATCTATGTGGAATGCTGCCACTGGAGACCAGCAGCAATCATCAAGGATCGACCCAGGCAATGATCTGTTCTCACTGCTGCCTTCAGGAAAGAGGTGCAGGTGCCATAGGACTCGTATCTCCATGTTCAAGAATAGTTGCTCCCCCTCAGCCATCAGACTCATGAACAATAGACTGTGGTGATACGACCATCAGCCTATTGCAGGGGACGATTTCTGTACCTGCAAGAAGACCAGCTAAGGGGCTGAATCCACCTGGCTGGCTGTCAATCAGTTGACCTGAATAGATCACCTAAGGGGCTGACTCCACCTGGCTGGCTGTCAATCAGCCGACCTGAATATAAACCTGAGCCGGCCCCTCCTGAACCAGTCACGCGGGGAGCCACCAAGGCTTGAACTGGTGTTCAGACTTTTACTGGAATAAAGCCTGTTGTACAGTCTTTTGAGTTTGTGCTTGCTTGCTGTTACCTCAGTGCACCATATGGACTCATTGAGAGACTCATTTAAGGATCTTATTACATTATTTATTACTGATTTTTTTGGTATTTGCACACAGTTTGTTTACATTTCCTACTTATGTTTATATTTCTTTCTTTTTGAGTACATTTTCCAGTTACCAGTAAGTATAACTTTTGCCTAACCCTCAGGCAAAAGGATCTCAGGTTTGTATAAGATGTCATGTACGTACTGTAATGGATTATAATGGAGAATTTTGGTGAGATTTAAAACAGATCTTATTTGAAAGACTGAAGAAATACTGAAGGTCTCTGGAGAATGTAAGCACATTTCACAAATTGGTGCTAATTGAACTGCCTGTCATAAAATGAATGACCATTGTTTGGAAATGGAGACCGGCTGGCTACAAGTACCTTTCTGCAGGGTACTTACTGGAAGGTCACCCTTTGGTTTTGTTTATCTAAGACAACTACTCAAGCAGAAGGATAACTCCTTTTGTTTGCTAAAGAAGGTGGGGGTTTTTAAGTGAGGGAGTCATATGGGGTTCCTGGAAGTTTCAGATGGAGAGAGAAGGAGGGTGAGAAGAGAAGCCCTCTCAGCTTGTCTGTGTGTGACACGACAGCAGCTGAACAGTGCAAGCCAGGAAGAGCTGGTTGAAACTGATTAAAAGTTCCAAACCAGTGGATGGCTGGAAGTGCTATCTGTCTGATGTTTCTCTTGTAATAAGAGGAACAGAAGGAGCTCTGTGGTGACCTGAAAGAAAGAGGTTACTATCTGGAAAACCCTGATGGGGCAAGTTTCATCAGCGAGACATTGAGGTGACTCACGGTGGTACCTCAGTTGTGGAAATCCTGGAACAACAAATCTCTCTCTGCAACCCCTACAGGAGCCTTCCTGAGAGATAAACATTTACCTATCTAGCACCAAAGCCTGGTGAACTTTATACATGTTAAATTCTGTGCACAGTATAAAAATTGCCTGCATCCAGAGAACTTGGAAGAAGGAGAAGTGAAATTGAACTGTGAACCAAAGAACACACACATTACATACACGTGCGCTTAGAATTAGAAGGGTTAGTTAGTTAAGTATAGAGTTAGGTTAAAGATTGATTCTATTTTCATGTTTAAAGTTGATTAAAAATAACTTTTGTTTTAAAAACCACTTGTCTTGGTGAATGTCTATTGCTGCTGGGTTTTGTGGCCCTTTGGGCTCATAACAGTACGCTGACAATAATTTTGAACTTTGGAAGTCCCAGCATCCCAGCTTTTGTTCACCCGGTGCTCAGAGTCCTGACATTGTGCTCAAAGTTTCATAGAGATTCTACTGTTGGAACTTGACCCGACATCTCTTGACGTAGATGGCAAATAAAGCTGAAATATATGGATGTTTGGCCTGGAAGTCAGCCTGAAGAAAACTGAGGTCCTCCATCAGCCAGCTCCCCACCATGACTACCAGCCCCCCACATCTCCATCGGGCACACAAAACTCAAAACGGTCAACCAGTTTACCTATCTCGGCTGCACCATTTCATCAGATGCAAGGATCGACAATGAGATAGACAACAGACTCGCCAAGGCAAATAGCGCCTTTGGAAGACTACACAAAAGAGTCTGGAAAAACAACCAACTGAAAAACCTCACAAAGATAAGCGTATACAGAGCCGTTGTCATAACTACACTCCTGTTCGGCTCCGAATCATGGGTCCTCTACCGGCACCACCTACGGCTCCTAGAACGCTTCCACCAGCGTTGTCTCCGCTCCATCCTCAACATCCATTGGAGCGCTTTCATCCCTAACGTCGAAGTACTCGAGATGGCAGAGGTCGACAGCATCGAGTCCACGCTGCTGAAGATCCAGCTGCGCTGGATGGGTCACGTCTCCAGAATGGAGGACCATCGCCTTCCCAAGATCGTGTTATTTGGCGAGCTCTCCACTGGCCACCGTGACAGAGGTGCACCAAAGAAAAGGTACAAGGACTGCCTAAAGAAATCTCTTGGTGCCTGCCACATTGACCACCGCCAGTGGGCTGATAACGCCTCAAACCGTGCATCTTGGCGCCTCACAGTTTGGCGGGCAGCAACCTCCTTTGAAGAAGACCGCAGAGCCCACCTCACTGACAAAAGGCAAAGGAGGAAAAACCCAACACCCAACCCCAACCCACCAATTTTCCCCTGCAACCGCTGCAACCGTGTCTGCCCGTCCCGCATCGGACTTGTCAGCCACAAACGAGCCTGCAGCTGACGTGGACTTTTTACCCCCTCCATAAATCTTCGTCCGCGAAGCCAAGCCAAAGAAAGATATGGATGTTGAGGGTTCTTTGAATCTCTTATGAAAGCAATATTGCACAAGGTGGAGACTTTCAGAATCATTTATGTGCAGCTTGGGCGGAAGCTTTAATGATTCAATTATAAGGTAAAATAATATCAACAAGAAATATTTTTTAGAAATGTGTTTAATTGTAAATTTTAGGATTTGAAAAATAATCAGGCAGGAAGTTCTCTGACTGCTTGGGTGAACAACAAAAGGTCATATCCTTAAAATAGCCAAGCTATACAGCTGCAAATAATGCCAGAAATGTGGAATCATCCTTCACCAAAGGTGACCTGATGCTGCCTCAACTCAGTCTGAGGTTGATCGAACATTGCCAACTAGCTAGAGGCTTGTAACTAAAAGATGTTGTGAGTAAGGGGCACTCGGATACGATCAGCCATTACGTCATTGATTGACACCTCTACCCCCAATTTGTTTTTGTTCAGGTAATCAGGTTCATGCCTGTTACTGCCACCAAAATGTGAATGAGCACATATAAATCTACATTATACTGCATCTGTATTTATCTGTTTGTCGCCCTTCTTCCGAGCTCACACTCCCACCCAGCTTATTGCCATCTGTCAACTTAGAGATGATGCATTCAATTTTTTTGTCTAGATTATTAATATGTATTGTAAATAGCTGTGGTTCAATAATTGTAACTGCCCACCAACCAGTTATCTGTCCAAGTCATTACATTACCACCTATACCATGTTCTCTTGTTTAACAAAACAAGCTCATGTGCGAGTTCTTATCAAAAGCCTTTTAAAATTCCAAATATACTTGATCAACTTGCATGGGCAGACAGGGAAATCCAGGTATTTGCTGGATGAGATCGTGTGGATCAGCCATCAAAGCACTTTCTGTGCCTTGGTATAATTGATGACATTATAGTTTTGATACTGACCTGTTAATCGACACCTCTCTCAGAAGGTTATACATATTATAAATGGTTGATGGAGAATATAATTGTATTTTTATGTTCTTGTGAAGTTATCCTGATGTAATGGTTCAAATCAAAATGAACTTCAAAGACACCTTGCTGATAAGATGCATCGTGCATCTGCCATTGTATCTTCCAAGCTATGAATATAGGTTGCCTTGAATAACCTTCGCCTAACTACTGCTGCTGCTCCTCAGGTCACCTGACCTCTCTTCCTCCAATCAGCTGCTTCCTCCAAATTGAAAAGAAGCCGTGAGAAAAGGTTGGATGTGTACATGGAGGTGAGGGGGTTGGAGGGTTATTGGCAGAGAGTGGGAGGTTTGAGCTAGTGGAGCTGTTCTAGTGAACCGGTGCGGACTCGAAAGACCAACATGGCCTGTTTCCGCTCCGTAAATGGTTATATGGTTATATAGATTATGCATTATCATACAGAGCCCGATGTTGGTTTACAATGTGTTCACTCTACAGGTTTCCATTGGGAAGAATCCTTTTGTGTCTTCACTGGTAGATTGTCTTTTCTTTTTGGAGTTTCCAGTTTAAAAATGTAATGTTTTCTTCCATGTTTACAATAATATTTTTGCTTTTTATTAATGCTGCCCCAGATGATGGTGAATAGAACCACAGAGGTACTTGTCTAGATTTTCTTTAATGTTCTCGCGTATAATTTGAAGGTTTCCCACAGAGTTTACATGCCGACGCCGGTGGTTATAGCTGGTGGTGTTTGGGTCATTACGCTGGCAATCGTCTTCTAGAGGACCTCAATGGATCAAGCAGCCTCAGCGGGAGAAAAGGAATAGTCCATATTTCAGTCCAAAACACTTCATCAAGGACCTTCAATGGCCCAAAATGTCAACCATTCTTTTCTAATGCTTTTTGATCCTCTGCAGGATTGTGATTATCCCATGCAGTCTGTAAGGAGTTTGTACGTTTTCCCCGGGTCTGCGTTGGTTTTCCCCTAGGGCTCTGGTTTCCGCCCATTGTTCGAAATGTACTGCGGGTTGCAGGTTAATTGGGTGTAATTGGGCGGCACGGGTTTGTGGGCTGAAAGTACTGTTTGAGTAAAATTTACAGCACAACACAATTATAGCCCAGCGGCCCGGGTTCAAATCTGGCACTGTCTATAAGGAATTTGTATCCCCTCTCGGTGTCTGCGGGGTTTCCTCTCACATTCCAAAGCTGATGGGTTTTGCAGGTTAATTGGTCACATGGGATTATTTGGACAGCGGAGGCTCACTGGCCAGTAGAACCCATTACCATGTTGTATCTCTAAATTAGAGAGGAAAAAAATCAATGAGTGTGCAAATTTGTCTGAATTTTATGTTGAATTGCATCAGCATATACAATTTCTTTCTTTTGAATCTATGTCAATTATTTTTATCTCCAAATCTGGAGAATCAACTTCCAGCTGAACACTAGCAAAGCATTAGCTTCAGGATGAAGGCAGACAACATTTGGTGCTTGTCTTTGCAAGCTGTTCATGATTTGCTCAAAGCTGAAAGTACTTACATTGAAAAAATAGAACACTCCTGCACAGTATAGGCCCTTCAGCTCTTGCTTTTGTGCCGACCCATATAAAAGGTAGATCTAATGGAATAATTGGTACAAAGACATTTTCTGCAATGGCATAACTAGTCTTTATTGTTATCCAAATTACAAGAGGAACTGATCATCTTGTGATGTTGCAAAGTTTTGGTGGATCGAAGTTCCTGAGTCGAATGGTTGAAACTCCTTCTTTTAACTCACAAATATGTGATGGGATACCAGGTGGTGTCAAAGTTTAAAAAAAATGCAGCTTCATCAAAATCTGTAACACATCAATAGAATTATATTGTGCAGATTGTCCAGGAAGCTTGGTATGGGGCGGGTGGGGGGGGGGGGAGTCTTTATTCCTGGCCTGTTTTGTGTTATTCCTCTGGTGTTAAAATTCTTCTTTCATGCATTCATTGGTAAGAGTGTTGAGTAACATTTGGGGAAACCAGCTTGCATCTGAGCATGAAGTATTGCAATAATTTGGCCTAAATTTTTCATCAAATTATTCCTGTTGAGTTTTCATATTTAACTTTCTCATTTCCTTCTGTGAGTAAACTTACTGCAAGCACTTTAGCAGATCCTGTCAAATGTATTTGTATATGGATTATCAAGTATAATCGTTTAATGCTTCTCCAATTATGTAATGCTTTAATACAGACTGTAGCAAAGTTTTCTATACTGAGCTACTCTAGACATCGGTGTATACCTTGTGGAATCGCTGTGCCACGTTGACAAGCTGATGTAAATACTGTGGAGTCTAGTGCAAGACTGACACCTCCAGGCTTGCATGCTGGGCTTATATACATCACTGCTTCTGTCGCATGGACAGGAAGTGACATCATCGGTAATGTCATCAGATCAGATAAAAACATGTGTGGGATGCAGGTCAATTTCCCCCGATTTCCACAGCACGTCTGCCATTTCAGGAGCTTGTTTGCTTGCTGGTAAGTGAGTCACCACATGACCACCCCCCTCCCCAGAATCATTAATTCACTGTGGAACACCAAAGTCTGTATTTTGTTTAGTTTTGGCAGTCTTTCTCTCCACTGAGGTGCCTGAACCACGATTGGTCCATCCAGATCCAGATGGGTAGATATTAGGCAGTCAATTGCAAAAGCTTCTTCTTTACTTCAATGTCCAAAATGTACATCGAACCATTGCGTCTTAGTACCTCATATGGACACCGGAATGGTGCTCGAAGGGACCCTCATATGGACACTGAAATGGTGCTCGGTGTGCTCCTTTCTGTAAGAAAACATGTTTGCAGTCCTACAAGTTCTGGAGTATATAGGACCAGGCGTGACCATATTGAGATATCGGTCTGGCCGCTAAAGAACCAAGCTTATCATGGAGCTTGCTTAGGACCGCTGTGGGCATCTCCTCCCTGGAACCATCAAAGACATGCCATAGACCAGCTCTGCTTATGAGGCACCTATGTCGTCCTTAGGAGCTGCTTGTATGCCAAAGACTACCCATGGCAATTTTTCAACCCAGTTAGGTCCCTGCAGATGCACCATAAAGGCTGATTTCAAATGCCTGTGGAACTTTTCTACTAGTCTGTTGGATTGTTTGTGGTATGCAGTAGTGTGGTGCAACTTGGTTCCAAGCAGGGTGGCCGTTGCTGACCATAGGCTTGACATGAATTGGGCACCCCTATCAGACATGATGTCTGCTGGCAGACCAAAACGAGCTATCCAGGCAGTAATGAGGGCACTGATGCTGGTCTCGGTTATCATGTTTGCCAGTGGAACCACCTCTGGCAACTGCGTGGCCCAATCCACCATCGTGAGACGAAAATGGGAAGCACATGAACTGGCAGGGGACCTACAATGTCCATGTGTACATGGTCAAGCCTCCGATACATCATCTCACAAGATTGGAGTAGGTCTTTCGTGTGTTGCTGGACTTTGGATATCTAGCAATGATATCCAATTGCTGACCTATTTTTGAAGGCCATGCCACACAAATTCATTGGCTATCACCTGGAGAGTCGTTCAGATTGATGGATGTGCCAACCTGGGTACCACGTTAAATTCCTGCTGCCCCCAGGCCACCAGAATGATTCGGTGAGAGCGACCTGTAGACGTCACACAGGGGTTTGAGCTTCCCTGGACCTACTGGAATTTCTTCCAGCTGCAGGTTCCAGACTGCAGTTCTGTAATGTGGAATTTCTTCATCTGCCTGTGGTGCTATCGTGAGTGCAACATAGACCACCCTTTTGGCTAAGGTCTGCACGGATTATCTGGCCGGGCAAGAATACGAATCTGCCACTATGTTGGCCTTTCCTGAGATGTGTTCGATGGCCGTCATGAACTCAGAAATATATGATAAATGTCCCTGTTGATGAGCTGACCATGGATCTGATACCTTGGTGAAGGCAAACGTAAGTGGCTTGTGTTCTGTAAAAGCCGTGAAATGGCTGCCTTCGAGAAAGTACCTGAAATGTCTGATAGCTAGGTACAGTGCCAACAATTCTTGATCAAAAGCACTGTACCTGAGTTCTGGTGATCTTAGGTGCTTGCTAAAGAAAGCCAATGGTTTCCAATGCCCATCGATGTACTGTTCAAGCACCCCTCCGACTGCCACATTGGATGCATCCACTATCAGTCCTGTTGGGGCATCAGTTTTTGGGTAGACCAGGAATGCAGCATGAATCAATACTTCCCTAGTGTTCTCAAATGATACCAATGATTCTTCGTCCCAAGTTACATCCCTTGCCTTGCCTGACACCAGGGTGAAGGTGGGGGGGTGGGGGGTTGATGATAGAAACCAGAGATACAAGTTCACCATTCCAACAAACTCCTGGAGGCCTTTAACTGTGCTCGGCTTAGAAAATGTCCGGATCGCCTCGACCATTGCCGGTAGTGGCTTTGCTCTGTGTTTGTCCATTCTATTGCTCAGAAAGTCAATGGTTGCAAACCCGAATTGACACTTGGCCGTGTTGATGGTCAGCCCAAACTCATTAAAATGAGTGAAAAGCTTGCACAGGTGGGACAGATGACTGCGGCTAGTGATAAGTATGTTATCTCGGTATATGAAGGTAAAATCGAGATCACGTCCCCACGCTGTTCGTTAAAAGATGGAAGGTCTGCACGGCATTCTTGAGTCCAAAGGGCATCCTTCTGAATTCAAAAAGGCCAAAGGGTGTAATAATTGCCATTTTTGGAATGTCATCTGGTTGGACCAGGCTCGATGCGAAGCCCTGTAAATACTGTTCCTGGTACCATTCTGGTGCGGTAACCTTATTCAATCTGCAGTAATCACCACAGGGTCTCGACGCGCCTGCGGCTTTGTGGAGCGGAGAGGCCCAGGAGCTGTCCGTCCATTGTACAATACCTATATCCTCCATCCTTTCAAACTCCTTTAGCCAGATGAAGTTTATCTGGAGGGAGCCTGCGAGCTCGGGCAGGCAGCAGTAGCTCTTCAGTTGGTATGTGGTGCTGCACCCCATGTTTCAGCAACTCCGAGGTGAACAGTGGAGTAATTATTGTGGGGAATTCCCCCAATAATCTGTCAAATTCATTCTCTGAAAGAGTAATAGAATCTAAATGCGGGGCTGGCAGCTTGGCCACACCTTGGGCTAAGGTCTGGAAAGTGTTGGTATGAACGAACCTTCATCCCTCTATGCTCTGAGAAAATCAGCTCCCAGTAGTGGGTGTGCAACCACGGCCATGTGAACTTAGTATTGCTGAACTGAAGTGGGATTCAACACATGCCAAATGTCTGGAGAGTACTGCAGTTTTCAGCTTCCATTGATGGCCAGGTTTTCTGTTACATGCGTCATGTCCCAAAGGGGGAAGTATGCTGATCTCAGCCCCTGTATCTACCAAATAACGCCTACCCCACAGAATGTCTACCCCAGAGATATAAAAGGCCAGCCACCGCAGCCATTTATCTATCAAGTAATGCCGGTCAGAATGTCTACCCCAGAGATATAAAAGGCCAGCCACCGCAGCCATTAGCGACACTGAAATGCACAGGGAGGTTGGCAGCAGTGAAAATCTGCGCCCCATCGTTGATGGTAGAAACACTCATGGGTGCTATCTTTGTCCTGTTATCTCCCGGTCGACTGGCGTCAGACAACATATTTGATCGACCCTGCTGTTGTGGTACAGTCCTGCTGCTATGAGCGGGATCTGGTGACCTTTTCTACGGATGTCATGCTTTTTGTTTAGCTCATCATAGAATGTCAGCATGGACCATGACTCTCTGTGGGTCACTGAAATCCTAATTGGCTAGCAACATCTGGATCTCTTCTGGCAACTACTCCAAGAAAGCCTGCTCGAACATGAGGTAAGGCCTATGCACTTAGTACCAGCATTTCATTATGAGTACGGAAGGGGTCCTGTCTCCCAAGCCATCCAAGTGAAGTAAACGGGTTGCTCATTCACATCATGAAAGGCCAAAGGTATGGATGAGCAGACTCTTGAGTGCCATATCCTTGCCCTCCTCCAGAGCCTGCAGCAGAAAGTCGGAAACTCAACAAGCTCTGGGCACTTACTACATCGTAGTACTGTGTGGAATCAGATGTTATCTGCCTCAACTGGAATTGGGTTTCTGCTTGGCCAAACTATACACGTGGTTGTGAAGTCCAAAACATTAGCAGTTTCGGAGGCATGACATGCATTGAAGAAAGATTTTCTATCTTGGGGTCCACGTATTGTTTGGACCTTTGGGGTCACCAATGTAGCAAAGTATTCTATACTTAGCTACTATAGACATCAGTGTACACTATTGTTGAACCTCTGTACACATTGTCAAATTGATGTATATGCAGGGAAGTCGATGTACATGCTATGGCTTGCATGCTGGGCTTGTATACATCACTGCTTCTGTCACATGGCCATCAGTGATGTCATCAGCTCAGTTAAAATCCTATGCTGGATGCAGGTCAATTTCCCGCATTTTCCACAGCACGTCCACCATTTTGGGAGCCAGTTCCCTTGCTGGTAAGTGGGTCGCTACAGACTTTCTATTCATATGCTTAGGTATCTTGTGGAATTACTGGTGGCATATAATGAAAATCTCCAGCTAGCACCCTAAAGTGATGCTTCCGATTAGTTATTATTGTCTAAGATTTTATAGTCGATATAATCTTGTAATATTTGATCCAATGCCACACGTTTGTTTCGTTAGCCATTCACCACAGACAATAAATTTACAACCTTAAAGAATGCCTCCCTGAGCGAAGTCACATGTTGGAGTCACTACATTTGTCAATTCAAAGAGGGCTCAAAGGCAAAATGTGAGGTTTTCCCACTTCGAGTGTTGATGCCACAGCCAGAGCAATGACTTTTTATATCCAATAATAAGGGAGGTTTGGCTCATTTTATTAGAAGATATTTCTTTGGTTAATCACAAAGCATAGTTTTTTCTTAGATTTGCCTAACTGGTTTTAATCGTAATGATCTGCTGCAGAAACTAGGTGCATGAACTTTCAGTCTCTCTTTGTGGTTCAGGTAGTCCAAAGGTATTTGGTACAGGCCATCCCAAATATTTACAACTTAATAAATAAATCTGGAAAAGCTCATTAAATTTTCAGTGAGGAAAAGTAGAATTAGTCTCCCTTTGGTGTCTTGGAGGTCCTCCCATTGGGGGCTTTCAAAGAAAACTAATGGTGTAGTGGACGTCTTAAAGGTAAACTTGGATTAAATATTTCAATTTTCAGACTGTTTCGTTACTGAGCTACGTGAGGGATGCACAAAGATTCGAATTGACAATATTTCCTTACAAGTCAAATCCTTCATATGAAAGCCTATGGTGTAATAATTTTTTGACGTTGAATCAGTGCATCCTTTTCTATGTCCCTTTATGAAGGACTTTTTTTTATTGTTAACTTCTCTGACCAGAACAGCCTCCCTTGCAAAGATGCAGTCTGCGTTGTTGAAATCACCTCCACTGATTTGTTTTCCTCCATTGTCATGTACAGTTGATTAAACTGCAGGACATGGTTGGCATAGCGGTTAGCACAATACCTTTACAGTGGCAGTGATCGGGACTGGACCTGGGTTTGAGTCCCGCGCTGCCCGTAAGGAGTTTCTATGTTCTCCCTATGTCTCCTGGGGCTCTGGTTTCCTCTCAACCTTTAAAAACGTACCAGGGTATAGGTTAATGGGGTGCAATTTGGGTGGCATGGACTCATAGGGACAGATTGGCCTGTTATATTCTAATTTAAATTTAAAACTAAATTATATTTTCTTCTTTTTTTTCTCCTAACTCTGCTCTTTTCCTTCTCGCAGTGAGGCGCCCGTCTCCAGATATGGTATCATTTAAATCAGTGGTGAGAAAGAGCAGCGAGGTTTCTCTGCATTCGTCCATGTTACTATACCATAGACCTGAAATTCTGCAGGAGTTCTCCGGCTTACCAAGTTTAGCCACAAATTGACAGCACCTCCAAAGTCTTAAAGTCGCAAATATCACCACTGACCATCAAGATTCAGCAAACCCTGAGACTATCAAGACAAAAATGTTAGAGTCATAGAGTCTGAAACAGACCCTTTTCCTCAACTCACACATGCTGCCCAAGGATTAGTAAGGGATTGCTGAAGGTGGGATGTGAGTGGGAAGGGAAGGTTGAGAATCACTGCTTTAGTCCCAATTGTTAACTGAAATATTTTGCTTGAGGAAAATTGTCATTGGCCCATTTCTTTGGAGTTCTGAAACCGTGCACATAACGAGTCAATTAGATATGATTAAAACGGTGGTGTTCAAACTTTTTCTTTCCATTCACATACCACCTTAAGCAATCCCTTACTAATCACAGAGGCATAGGGATTGCTTAAGGTGGAATGTAAGTTTGGGGGGGTGGGGGGGGAGGGAGTTTGAAAAACCACTGATGTAGATCCTGCCCAGGCTTCTCAAAATGCATGTTTACCCTTACTTAAGTTAAATTGCACCTGCCATCCCTTTGCCTTCTTCCCTAGTGGCTTGGGATCCTGCTGTGTCTTAGATAACCATCTCACTGTCCACCACACCACCAATTTTGGTGTCTTCTGTAAATTTGCTAATCATGCCATTTACATTCTCATCCAAATTGTTAATAACAGAGTCAGTACTGATGCCTGCCACACTACTGGTCACAGGCCTCCAACCTGGAAAGCAGTCCTCCACTACCACCCTCTGATCCCTTCCACCAAGCAAAAGTTTTGTGTCAAATTAGCTCACTGACTCTGGATGCCATGGAATGTTCCAGCCCAGCTAACATATGGGAGTTTTATCAGATCTCTCTTGTTGACATTGCACATGGAAATCAGGACGACTCCATGAAATTTAAAGAACCAGAACAATTTATTGTCATGAACATGTGTCACAAGGTGCAAAAATTACATAAATTATATTCCATCAGTAAACTGTTTAAAAAAAAATAGTGGAAAAGAAGAGAAAAAGTGAGGAAGTGTCTGTGTCATTGTCCATTCCAAACTCTGATGGGGGTGGGTGGGGAGGGAAGGAGCTGTTCTTGTACAGTTGGGTGTTCATCTTCAGGTACCTGTACCTCCTTCCTGATGGTAACAGTGAGAAGAGGGCATGGCCCGGGTGGTGAAGGTCCTTGAGGATAGCGGCTGCTTTCTTGAGACCCTGCCTCTTGTATATGTCCTTAATGGAGTGAAGACTAATGCCTTGCCTTCCTTCTGTTCAGCCATTCTCTTAGCCCCATAGAATTATTCCAGCAAATGCTTGGAAACCCGCAAGTGACACCCATTAGGGACGTGACTCTATTTAAATGACCCCTTGTTCTTCAGCCTTGACAAAACCATCACAGTAAGTGGCAGGCGTGCTTTGTCCTGAATGTAAAATGTTATCCTTGATTCACTCCTGGAGCATGTTAGTCTGGAATTTACATTTTCAAAACATACCTTGGATAGGGTGATCCTTTTATGATCTGCGTCATTAACTGTTAATTGGTTGACCATTAATTTTTGGGAAAATTTCATTGGTTTTGCCACAGTTCATGCAAGAACGGGCTGTAATAGCACAAACACAGAGGGAATGTTCACCTAATGGTGCATCTGGAGTTGCTGGAAACTGTAACCTGTGACCCACCATGGATCTGGTGTACTCCTTACCCAATGTGGCTGGCCAGCACGTAATACACATAATGTTCAGAATTCTCCTCTCATTGTTTTTTTTACATTAATGCTTTTTCCAATAATTGTAGCCCCTTGGGATATACTATAGTTGCTCAGTTGCAATGAGATGTGTTTTAACAGGCGGCACAATTAGAATAGCGGTTAGCACAATGTTATTAAGGTACCAGCGACTCGGTTCGAATCTGGCACTGTCTGTAAAGAGTTTGTATGTTCTCCCTGTATTGGTATAGGTTTCCTATAGATGCCCCTGTTTCCTCCCACGTTCCAAATATTTATGGACTTAACATGAGTGTATTTGGATGACCTGGGCTTATGGAACGGAAAGGCTGCTCTAAATTAAACCTCATATTTGGAGAGATTCCTCCTTCCTGCTCAGATCCCAGAAAGATCTGCTCTATTGTGCCGGTAGCTGCTAATGGGCTGCATCTGCTCAGAATCCTGTCCATAAACTCAATGCTTCTCTGTGCATTCTGGGATGTGAATGCAGAGCAATATTTTAACATAATAATGATTTGACCCGTCATAAACCTGAGCGAATCTGTAATATCAGCCTTACTCCAAGCTGTAAGTTCAATATCTTTTCAATCTTCTTCAGCATGATGCTGAACCAAGCCATGAAAGACCCCAACAATGAAGACGCTGTTTACATCCGGTACCGCACGGATGGCAGTCTCTTCAATCTGAGGCGCCTGCAAGCTCACACCAAGACACAAGAGAAACTTGTCCGTGAACTACTCTTTGCAGATGATGCCGCTTTAGTTGCCCATTCAGAGCCAGCTCTTCAGCGCCTGACGTCCTGCTTTGCGGAAACTGCCAAAATGTTTGGCCTGGAAGTCAGCCTGAAGAAAACTGAGGTCCTCCATCAGCCAGCTCCCCACCATGACTACCAGCCCCCCCACATCTCCATCGGGCACACAAAACTCAAAACGGTCAACCAGTTTACCTATCTCGGCTGCACCATTTCATCAGATGCAAGGATCGACAATGAGATAGACAACAGACTCGCCAAGGCAAATAGCGCCTTTGGAAGACTACACAAAAGAGTCTGGAAAAACAACCAACTGAAAAACCTCACAAAGATAAGCGTATACAGAGCCGTTGTCATACCCACACTCCTGTTCGGCTCCGAATCATGGGTCCTCTACCGGCACCACCTACGGCTCCTAGAACGCTTCCACCAGCGTTGTCTCCGCTCCATCCTCAACATCCATTGGAGCGCTCACACCCCTAACGTCGAGGTACTCGAGATGGCAGAGGTCGACAGCATCGAGTCCACGCTGCTGAAGATCCAGCTGCGCTGGATGGGTCACGTCTCCAGAATGGAGGACCATCGCCTTTCCAAGATCGTATTATATGGCGAGCTCTCCACTGGCCACCGTGACAGAGGTGCACCAAAGAAAAGGTACAAGGACTGCCTAAAGAAATCTCTTGGTGCCTGCCACATTGACCACCGCCAGTGGGCTGATAACGCCTCAAACCGTGCATCTTTGGCGGGCAGCAGCCTCCTTTGAAGAAGACCGCAGAGCCCACCTCACTGACAAAAGGCAAAGGAGGAAAAACCCAACACCCAACCCCAACCAACCAATTTTCCCTTGCAACCGCTGCAATCGTGTCTGCCTGTCCCGCATCGGACTGGTCAGCCACAAACGAGCCTGCAGCTGACGTGGACTTTTTACCCCCTCCATAAATCTTCGTCCGCGAAGCCAAGCCAAAGAGAAGAAGAAGTTCAATATCAAAGTGGATTCTGTTCTTTGAAAGTGGGTTTGTTCTTTGAAACTGGATTCTCATTTGGATAGAGTGATCAAGAAAGCTTTTGGAATGCTGGCCTTTATAAATCAAAGCATAGAATATAGGAGCTGGGAGGTGATGTTGAGACTATTCAAGGCATTGATGAGGCCAAATTTGGAATACTGTGTGCAGTTCTGGTCTCCAAATTATAGATCAAGATCAAACCAGCAACCACAAAGAAAGCATATCACATAGGAGTAAAGATGAACAATTACTTTATTAACAAAATTTCACCTTCAAACTTTAATTCAAAATCCCCCTTTTATAACAATGCCCACTGGTTACTATGCAAATTTCTATAACAGTGTAAAACTCATAAGTTCCCCAGCCTAAATATAACATATGTAATTAAAGTCTAAGTTATATTTCCAACCAGCCCACAGAAAAAAAACTTAGACACAAAACACACAAAACTTCGATCTCAACCGAAGCCTAGATCATAAACAAAATTCAGTTTGTTTGGTAAACTGAAGCCAAAAGATCTTTGAGAGAGAGAGAGAGAGAGAGAGAGAGCACAAAATTCAAAGTGGTCTTGTGTTGCTTGCAGAGAGAGGAACACTGGCTTGGTCCGGATCCTTCTGGCTGCCTTCGGAATGTTCATCCTTTTTGAAATCCCAACATTCTAAGCTGTTCTCCAGACCATGACTCATGCACTGGGCCTCCTTCCACTCCACAGCACCACCCAGTGGTGGTTTATCCTCCATCCAGAAATTTTTAGATAATTTTCTGCACATGCTCAGTCCGTCTCCCACTCTCTCAGCAGTCCACCTTCACCTTGGCTCTCTAAGGCAAACTGTCACTTTTTAACATAAAACCACACAACACATAGGTCAATACACAACACAGAACTCTGTAACAATATCAATAAGGTAGAGAGGGTGCAGAGAAGATTTACTAAAATGTTGCCTGGTTTGCAGTATCTAGAATATAGAGAAAGATTGAGTAGACTGGGTCTTTATTCATTGGAGCATATAAGGTTGAGGGGGGATTTTATAGAGGTATTTAAAATCATGAGGGAGGTAGATGGAGTAGATGTGAATAGGCTCTTCTCCTTGAGGCGAGGTGAGTTTGGAATGAGGGGTCATAAATTAAGCGTCAGGGGGCAAAAGTTGAGAAGTAACATGAGAGGGAGCTTCTTCACTCAGAGAATAGTGGCTGAGTGGAATGTTCTTCTGGAAGAGGTGGTTGCAGCAGGGTCAATTTTGTCATTTAAGAGAAGGTTGGATAAGTGCTGCATGGATCTGAGGGGATTGGAGGATTATGGGCAGGGAGCAGATAGGTGGGACTAGAGATCACTTATATCGGTGCAGACTAGAGGGGCCGAGATGTTCTGCTTCCGTACTGTAACTTTTATAGGTTATATATAGTAAGCTGGAGGATTTTTCACTTCATCTCATCAACAAATGGCACAGTGACCATAATGGGTGAATTATCTGAGTCTCTGCAAGCAGTGAGTTACCTCCTGTCATCTGCATGTATTGGAAATTCCATCATCACGACATTAACTGTGAGAGTGACCATATTATAGAAAGGTTACGCTGGATCTGCTGGGTGTTTTCCCCTCGCTCCCACGCACTCCTTCTCCATATTGCAAATCAACAGTCTCTGTTGCTCAGTACAGGTAATGGCACAGGACTCAGCTACTGAACCGAAACAGGCACAGAAACATAGTTCTGCACAAAAATTAGTCCAGTTTTTCCTGACGTCTTCACAATGCTCTCGGTAAAGCAAGTTGAAGTTCTTGAGACCCAGGTTACATCTTTGCTGTGAGAGAGCTCAAAATGGTTTGGGGTGGTGAAAATTTATGACTGCTTGTCGGTAAGCAAAGATCTTATTGTAGGTTCAAGCGTTAGAAAGTTATGATGATCTCATTGTCTCTCCTTTCTCTTCACAGAGTGGCTTCACACCTCTCCACATTGCTGCCCACTATGGGAACGTGAATGTAGCCACCCTACTGTTAAACCGAGGAGCTGCTGTGGATTTCACAGCCCGAGTAAGTGACTTTTCTTTCTGTTTTTCATTTCAGTCATTGTTCTTACTTCAAATCTGCAGTGTTTCTGCAGCCCACAAGGAACTGATCTCTGATCATTTTGAGTACCCTGGGTGAAACACAGGCAAGCCACCTTGCAGAATAGCAAATAATGGAGAAGCTGACAGATATAAAATATTTAATCATGTTTAATGCTTCTTCTAGATTTAAACAGCTTAGAACAGCTCAGATACAAATGGTGTCTCACTTGTGGCCACAGAACCTCCTGTCTGATTGTTCTGCCTGACTCCACCCTTCCTTGTTGAACCTTTAAGACTGCTCACCATTCCAAAAGATCAACCCCCTCCCCACAACTGTACCAAAAGTGATTTAACTGTTGAGTGGAATCCTATATTGTTTGCTACTCTCCTCAGTTTTCTTAATGGTCACATATACCCTATGACTCTGCATCCATGATGATGCTGAGTTCATCTAATTTTCTGACTCAGTCAGTAAGGAACTGCAACTGGGCACACTTCCCACATGTATAGACATCAGGGACACTGGAAGCCCTTATGCCCCACATCCCGCCAGAGGAGCATGCCTCTGTCGTGACTTCACTGTGTTAAGAGACCTTACCTGTTCTTACCTGTTGACTCTGCTCTGCCCTCTCACTGAAGCCTTGTGAACCAAAACCTCAGTACCTATTCCCCAATGACTGCACTTCCACCCCAAGCACTGCTGCTGCCAAAACGGCTGTCCAAAATGGTCTCTCTGCTATCCTCCTCCTTGTATAGGCTGCCGTGCCTCAATCCCAGTTCAGCTCTGCACTCCGTCACTCTGACGTTTCTCCTGAGCTTCCTGCAATGCCCAAGCATGCACTTGATCATTCTTTGGGGAGTTTAGCTCACTTTGTGCATTTTCCACAGTGAGGACTCTTCAAGACATAAGTGTTAACTTCCCAAGTTCCCTAGCTTCTCATTTTTCTCCACAGAAAATACAGATGTGAAATAATCTTTTCAGACCTGTGCTTCATAAGCATCTTACTGATCTTTCAGGGGCCTTATTTCTTTCCCTGGTTATCTTTTTAGTCCTTAATGTACTTGTCAAACCTCTTGGACTGTCAGTCATCCCATGTCCTCTCTTTACCCTACTGAGTTCCCTCTTAAGTAAACTCCCACAAACAATAAGCTATGAGAGGAACTTAGCAGATCAGGCAGCACCCATGAGTAGAAATGGCCAGTCAATCTTCTTCATCTCTTCCTTCCCCACTTCTGTTCCAGCTTTTCTCTACCGTCCCCGTCACCCCCCTCCTTCCCAGTGATCTTTCTCTCCACCTGCCTCTCTACCTCTCACACTTTCCATCCGATGCCTATTCCCAGCTTCTTTCCCCCTTTTTATATGGAAGATAACCATCCTTTTACTTTGGTGTCAATAACGGGTCCCAACCCG
This sequence comes from Narcine bancroftii, assembly GCF_036971445.1. Lineage (NCBI taxonomy): Eukaryota > Metazoa > Chordata > Chondrichthyes > Torpediniformes > Narcinidae > Narcine > Narcine bancroftii. The sequence continues at coordinate 222,163,665 of NC_091471.1, forward strand.
AAATGTTGATTGACCGTGTTTACCCACGGACTCTGCTGGAACTGCTGAGCTCCTCCAGCAGCTCATGGTTTGTTGAAGATTCCAGCATCCAAAGTCTCAAGAGTTTCTCAGGTGGTACAGAAAATTGAATGAGGCAGGTCATGCAAGAAAAAATTGTGATATTTTTACCACAATAAGGACAAAAGAAAATATTAAATTACAGATTATAATTCTGTGAGGAATAACTTTATTATTAAAAATTGTTTGTTCCATCACAAACTGGCATGTCACTGATTTATGCAAGACATGAATTTTTTGGATGAAGATTTAGCATTATTATAGTAGGACTGCATTCTTGGAAAATGATCCGGATCATAGGATGCCATTTCATCTGTATAAAGAAATGAGTGTTGGAAAAAGAAACTCTGTTTGGAGGCACATGAGACTGCAAATGATGGGATCTGGAGCAAAACAAAAACGACCTGTTGGAGAAACTCCTGTTGGATTCGGCAGCATCAGTGGGGAAAGAAGGAATTGCCAATGGTTCAGGTCAAATCTCTTCATCAAGGCTGATCGTGAAGAGGGGAGACAGCCGGTGTAAGGAGGAGAGTGTGAGAGGCCTGAGGAAGGTGCCTGTAGGAGACTGAAGAATGACCGAGTGCGAGGGGTGGCAGGAGACAGATTATTGATTGCTGCAGGAGAAGAGGAAAAGATAAATGAAAAGGAAGTGTGAAGTAATGTGGTCTGGGATGTGAAGGTGGAGCATCAGAAGTGGGAACAAAGACTACCAGTGTTGGACTTTGATAAACAAATAAAGTGGACAGATGGAACCTGCAGGAGGGCAGGATCTGATGGTGAAATCTATGGGTGGAGGTGGTTGAACCTTCGAGGGGGGGCAGGTGAAAAAGGGTGGAGGTCTAGGGGATAGGATTGATGGGAAAGTGGACATTAAAAAGGGGGGGGTGCGGGGAACTGGATATGGATTGAAAGAGAGAGGAACACAGTTGAGGGAAGAGAGCAAGTGTTGCACCTCCTGTGATGGCAGGGGATAATGCCAAGCGTCTGGGAGAAATGGGTAGGAAGGAATGGATGAAGAGACAAGGGAGGGTGTTGTCATGGCGGAATGGGGAAAGGAGTCAGGAGGATTAAACGTGGCTGGTAGTGGATCTCACTTTAGCTGGTGGAAGTGACGAAGGATGATGTGCTGGATGCAGAGGTCCGTGTGGCGGAAGGTGAGCTCCCGGGGAACTCTATCACTGCTCTGATTGGAGGGAGAAGAATGCTGAGGAAAAAAATGCCCGAGGGCTCCATAAACCGCAGCCCCATTCCCTGAAAGAGGAAAACATTTTGCACGTTCTGCAACACAAGATCTCATCTTGAGAGCAACTGCAGCTGCTACTGAGACTGGAATTGTACCTTTACAAGAGCCAGGGATGGAAGAGGCGACGTCAGAGTAGCTGTGGGAATCAGTGGGTTTATAATACGTGACAATGGGCAGTTTGCCACTTGGGAGATCCTGAAAGGGAAAAGTATCAAATGACTATACATGTATTCATGTCCAAATACAGAAAATATTAAACATACATCTCAGATCAATGATACATGCTATTTTATACCCCACCAAATCCTACCCACCCCTTCCCCCCAAAATAATACCTCCAAGACCAGAAAGAAAGAAAGCACACCCGGTTAGTAAAATATCAGTTCATTCAATCAACCTTTGCCTTTACAAAATTAATCACTTACATATTCTAAGGACTTGATAGGGTTCCATGAGGTTCAGGCAGTACCTTTTATAAATTAATATGCACAATATGTAAATATGGGCACTAATTTATTTTGTAAAGTATCATATTTCTTCCTTAAATCATATGCAATCTTCTTGAGTGGTAGACAACTCTGTTTTTCAGCAAGCCATCTTTCCATTCCCAAAAGTGAATCTGATTTCCATGTCACTGCTATGCATTTTCTTGTGAATGCTAATGCAATTTTCACAAATTCCTTTGGATATAAATTCAATTTCAGTTTTGGTCTTACCCCTGATATATTGCCTAATAAAAAGAGCTTGGATCTTTTTTTTTTTAAATTTTTTATTTTTCACACCATAAATCACATTAGCCATGATATACACTTTTTCTTTTTCATACATATACAGTGACTTTTTCTCCCCCCCCACTCCCTCCTCCCAAGCCACCCCCCCACCCCCCCCTCCCTCATCCATTTTAGGTATACAATCTAGGTTGCATTAAACCCGTCAGACAATGTTGTCATTCAACAAAAATACACCAGAAATTCTACTGAGTCCATTCTTTTCTTTCCTTCTCCTTCCATCAACTTAGGTAATGTTTGTCCCTGGTAGGTTTTCGCTATTGTATTTAATGTAAGGCTCCCATACTTGTTCGAATATTTCAATATTATTTCTTAAACTATATGTTATTTTTTCTAATGGAATACATTTATTCATTTCTATATACCATTGTTGTATTTTCAAATTATCTTCCAATTTCCAGGTTGACATAATACATTTTTTTGCTACGGCTAGGGCTATCTTAACAAATCTTTTTTGTGCATCCTCCAAATCAATTCCAAATTCTTTGTTTTTTATGTTACTTACGAGAAAGATCTCTGGATTCTTTGGTATATTGTTTTCTGTTATTTTATTTAATATCTGATTGAGATCATCCCAAAACTTTTCTACTCTCTCACATCTTGAGAAAACTCAACTCTCGTAACCCATTCTAAAAATGCTCCTAATTCTGCCCAAAATGTTTCAATTTTGGTCATGACCATGTGGAATGTAAAAAGGTACCTATCTCTTGATTACACCTAAAACGTTTATCTGATAAATCTAATTTCAGTCTATTTAGTTTCTGTGGGGTAAGATTTAATTGATGTAAGAAAAATTATACTGAACCAATCAATATCTGACTTTATTGTATTTGTCATACTATCGTGACACAGTTCCAACCAATTTTTCTCTCCAATGCTAACATTTAAATCTGTTCCCCCTCTCTATCGAGATGTATGAATCCCTGCTTTTGTGTTCCCTTTTGCGATAAATTGTACAGAGCTGAAATAAACTTCTAAATAGATCTATTACAAATCAAAGTTTCTATTTCACTCCTTTCCGGCAATAACATTGTTGGACCCAATTTATCTCATTGATATGTTTTTATTTGCTAATAACAAAATATTGTATTATTTTGAATTCCATATTTGTTATTTAATTGATCAAATGAAATTGTTTCCTGCTTCATAGCAATCCACTATTTTCCTAATGCCTTTAGAAAACAATATATTTAAAAAAGTCGATTATTCATTGTAAATGGGATAAGTCTATTTTGGGTCAATGGCATTTTAGATAACACAGAGTTCCTTATTCCCGTTTCAACATTTACCTTGTTCCATATATTAATCAAATGTTTCAACAGTGGAGTATCACTATCTCTAATTATTAATCTCATATCCCATTTATATATGAAATCTTCAGATATTTTCTCTCCTATCTTACCTATCTCTATCTTAATCAACACTGGTTTCTCTCCTTCAAAAAGGGAAGAGAGAAATCTCATTTGTGCAACTTTATAATTTTAAAATTTGACAGTTGTCGACTTGCCAATTCCAATTTCCAAGTTAATTTTTTTAACAAAACCCTCAACATTTTTCCCTTCCAAAGAAACTTTCCTGTATATTTATTCAATTTCTGAAAAAAAATTTTGTGGAATAAATTTTGTTTGGAAAAGATATTATACTCTTGGAAAAATGTTCATTTTTATACAATTAACCCCTTCCAATAGTTATTGGTAATTCCATCCATTTTTTTTTCGGTCTTCATCAGTTTTCTTAAGTAAAGGGCATAGTTCAATGCAGTCATCAATTTAACAGAGAAAATGCAGGGCCTAGTGCTGAAGAAAAATAACGATGGGGGGGTGGTCAATAATCAGAGGGACTGACAGGAAATTCTTTGACCAAGAATGAGAACCAATTTGTTGGTTCCTACATGCTCATCTATACAAAACAACATATTATTTATTTTAATAGATATAATACTTGTTCTGCCTATGTATTGTTTGTATGTGTTTATGTCTGGTTGTGTGTCTGCATGTTTTTGCACTGAGGACCAGAGAACGCTGTTTCGTCAGGTTGTCCTTGTACAATCAGATGGCAATAAACTTGATTTAAAACATCATGATGGACATAGATAAGGTGAATAATGACAACAGCTTCCTAGGTAGGAGAATTTAAGATGATCTATGAGGCAAGGAGGGTGGAATTTCAAAAGGGCAAAAGGGAACAGCTCTTCACTAGAAATATGGAATGAGCTGCCAGACAACATGGATGAGTCAGCTGTCTTTAAGAAACACTTAGAAAAGTATGTGAATGTGAGGTGATTGGAGCCTCACATTGGCAAGTGGGATGAAAGCAGGAAGGCACATACTTCGGCATGAAGAAGCTCGACCTGTGGGCTGTTTCTGTACTGTGTGAATCTGAAGTCACAGGGTACCCATCATATTATTTAGACGTGACGTGGGACAAGGCAGATTGACAAATAAACATTGAGAATATAGCAGTGAGTGAATCTTTTTTATACTCAAGGGCGAATGAAAAACGGGTACCCCAGCAAAAGAGGTTCCTGAAATAATATTTAAACATTATTAGAGTAAAGTTACAATGGACAACTGGTTATAATATTTTTAATTTCAAGATAACAAAGATTTTACAACATGTATGAAACTAGTGCACAGAGCATTTAATTGTAAATGTGCAGTTCATAACTGTTTTCAACAAAAAAGTTTCTTTGTAATTTTTAATGTGTTAAATCACTGAGTGAGAGAATGCCAAGACATGTTCGAGTGCTGCAATTATGATCCCAGTTACATTTAAGTGGATGATGTCATGGAAAAAATGTAAGCTTTTGAATGTCAATTAAAAAAAATACTTGTAGATAGTGCGACCTATTACATTAATGCATGAATGCTTGAGTTCTTCAAACAATGAATTGTTCAACAAAAAAGGTTACTGAGGTTTGGCAATTATTGCTCCATTTCTACATTTCTCACACAATTCCCCTTTCTAATTAAAGTGATTATTGGTCATCCTTTGTTTTGAAGAAGACACGTTGTTGTGCAGTTCATCTCTGGACAGTCCCAATCAGGAAACGCAGAGTCTAGCACATTGGGAGCACTGGAAGTCCGTTTTTATAATAACTGCAGCTGCTGCTTTGTGACTCCATTCACAGTTTTCCATCAGTTTTTGGTTGTGCCTGTCTTCAAAACTGGTGTAGCCTTCACATCACAGGGCTCGCCAACGGGATCAGTCAGCAGCCGCAGCTTCTAGTTCACTTGGCTAGATGCCACAGTAGCGTAGGGTTTCCTTCCCCGTATCTGGGCTCTGATGATGAAAGCCCTCAGTAAATATAATGCAGTTGGAAATGAACTGTTCATTTTGATTTCAATTTTTTGTTGGTATTTAATTGTGTTTTCCTTTATCCTTTCACAATCTCAATTCAGAATGGAATTACTCCGCTACACGTAGCTTCCAAACGAGGGAATACCAACATGGTGAAACTATTGCTGGATCGAGGAGCTCAGATAGATGCTAAAACAAGGGTGAGTTTTTATTAATTCATGCTCTCCAGCTATCTCTTCATGTGTCACCTTGTTTCAACGCAATGGGCCGTCCTCATTGGAATTGCCACGTTGTGAGTTGTAATTTTATGTGTGGGTTCACGGAACAACATGAAAGCCATGCAGCTAGTGGGCTAAGGGATTTTATATCTGTTCAATGCACAATTAAGGCTGCCTGAAGTGAAAGGATATTGAAAGAAGGTGTAGAAAAGATTAATCTTCAGGTCATTCCTTGAAGGTGCACACTAGAATGAAGCTGAAAAAAAAAGAAAAATAGTGACAATATATGAATTTGTCCAACGATATGAATTTGTCTTTACCACCTCAAATTCTGAAGCACAAATTGATGGATGGCATGTCCAATGGCAGTATCCTGTATCCAAATCCAACTGAATTTGTCCACTCTGCAATATTGGAGACCCCAATAAAAGGCCGTGATTATCCTGAAGCCTGGGTTTGGGGCAAATGGTGAACAGTTTTTCTTGGTCTGTGTGCTTGTCTTTAAACAGATTTTTGAAGGCCAATGCCGAAGATGAAACTTTCTCTTACTTATTTACTAGAATGTGTAGCCTGGAGAAGCAGAAGTGAGACCATTGTGATTTGGTGATCTCCAATCTGATCAGCTTTCAATCATTTATTTTACTCCCATTGCGTAGATTGACTGCCTGCTGAACTCACTGATTTTCATTTAATTGGCTTCCATTTTTTAAAATAAAAGGGCATGTAATGTGATTGTTTAGTACAGTATATCAACACAATAAAAGAATATGTAAAATTGTTCTTTTTAAAACTTTCAGGAACAATTTACCAGAAGCCTAAACTGTGATGTAAAGCCACCATCTTTATTTTATTGCCTTGTTTTTTTTCTCTGGAGCATAGCTGTTCATTTTTCACTTATCATGCATAAGAATTTTTGCAACATGTTGCCTGGTTTACTTCAATATTGGTGAAGTGATTTTTATTTTTACTTTGTTGGTGTCTCTCTCTTGCTTTAACCGCATTCCATGTGTTTGCTGTGGCTGTGGGTTTGTAGGGTATTGATGAGGTAGGTTCATTGTTGCATGCCCGTCCTGTGTATTTAATGGATAAGGTATGTCCTTCCTTCTCCTTTCCAAATGAATGCATTATTCATCTCAGAAGGTGCCAGCTCTCCTGTGAGACAGGCTAACTTTGGAAAAAAAAATGAAGGCTAAATCACTACAGGGGAAAAGGAAAGCAGTTTAACTGTAGGTTTCATAACCATACCTTCTCCATGCATTCCACGATTTGGCCAGTCTGTGTGAAATTGTAAGGGCTTTCATGTGCCATTATTTTTAAAAAAAACAGTTCTGGCACTGAGGGAACCAGAAAATCCTATGTCTATAGCACGGAACCAGGACTTCAGCCCAATGTGTTGATGCTAACCCAACCTGTCCATGTCATTTGCTTCTGATTGGGCCATGTTCCTCTGAGCCTCTCTAAAGGTATTTTTGTACATCAGAATGAACTCTACTTCCACCAATTCTTCTTGCAGCTTGTTCCATACACCTGCCATCTATACCTTCAAATAGAACATAGAAGGGTCCACCTAGATACACCCTCTCCATTATCAATCCAATGCTTTGCAATCTCACAGCCCATAGCCCTATATTTTTTTTCTTACATGCCTCTGTCTCTCTGAGACTTTTAAATCTCCCTATTCTACCAGCCTCCACCACCAAAAGTTACTTCTGACATCTCCCCTAAACTTTCCCCCACTCCCCTTAAACAGATGTCCTCGGGTATTGGCCATTATTGCCCTGGGGTCAAGGTTATGGCTGTCCATCCATAACTTTTCCCCTTCCTTCTCATTTATGAATGGACATCAGCTGAAGGGGGTTCTGTGTATTTCTCAAAACAGAATACTTGAAGCCTCTCATAATCTCATATGCCTACATTTAATTTGAAATTCCTCTAACTTGGGAAAAAGATTAAGACTTACCTGTATCCCTCATGATTCTATAAACCTCTACAAGTTAACCCCCACCCAGGATTCTAAGTTCCAAGGAGAAAAGTCTCTCCTTATCCAGCTTCTCATTATAATTCAAGCCCACCAGTCCAGGTTACATTCTTGTGAATCTTTTTTTTACACTTTTTTCAGTTCAGTGACATATTTTCTATCGTTGGCTGACCAAAACTGCACACCACTGTGGTCTCAGTGGGATCCTTTACAATTGTAACATGATGTACCCTGCTCCGGTACTCAGTGCCCTGGCCGATGAAGGCACCAAACACATTCTTCACTGGCCTGTCTTCCTTGCTTATTGTATTTAAATGCTTTGAAAAATATGCCGAGAAACCAATGCAACGGGGCTGCTTTACAAAGTCAGATATTGGTGAAAGTGATGTGCGTCAAATATTCTGAGAAGTACACACAATGCCCCTCAGCTGATGCTCATTCATAAATAAAACTGATAAGAACGAGCGCTTTTCTGCATCATTTTACAATTGAGTATCTTATTTACATAATATGATTATTTGTGGCTTTCATTGTTATGCCTGGACCCACAAGACGCTCATCTAATGTAAATATCCCATTGGATTTGCACTACTGTTCCCATCACAAAATTGCGCATTAATACGGAATTTATTTCAACATCGCTCATCATCCGCTCCATTGTGTCATCATTTATCCTGCCACAAAATTCCTAGTTTTAACCAATACTAACAGCTTTTGAATATAATTACCATTGTCCTCTTTAAATGTGGTCCTCTTTAAACAGTGCTGCTCCATTGTGTTTCAAACAATCCAGGGGGAAGGATGGGAAGCATCCTACCAGCTATTAGGGACTCATCAGTCTCCAAAAGGTTCTCCAGCCCAGGGGTTTTAGCCAAAGATGTTTCTTTCTAGCTTGTCTGGATTGTTGGCATTTCTTTGCAGAAGAACTAAATTAATGTATAGGTATTACTTGGAAGAATTCAATTTGAAACATTAAGACTGTAAAGAACAAATGGGAAAAGAAAGTTATGAAGTAAAAGCATATTTAATCCCATTTTAGATCTTTGTCGCTTACTCAGAATTTGATTGGTACCTTTTCAATTTATTGACAACATCTGCAGACTTTTTGCAATTCTGCCATGGTTGAATTTATTTCAATTAAATTGAAATTTGAAAGTTAGTGATACAGCGCAGTTACAGGCGCTCTTGGTCCACAAGCCCATGTCGTCCCAATTGCACGCATGTGACCAATGAACCAAGCAACCCCATTTGTCCTTGCAAACTGGGAGGCAATGGGAGCACCTGGAGGAAATCCACGCGGTCGCGGGGAGAACTTGTAAATTCCTTATAGACTGCCATGGATTTGAACGCGAGTCGCTGGTGCTGCAATAGTGTTGTGCTAACCTACTGTGCTAGATAGTTAACAGTAAATAAAATGGTGTGGATGAAGGAAGCATTATAAATTTCTGAATAAAATAGCTCATGGGCCAGAGGGTCTGTTACCGTGCTGTATCTTTAAATTAAAATTAAAAGTGCATTCAGGATTTTGAAGGTTTTTTTGGTAATTTCCAAGAGGGCATTTTCCCTAATTCAGAAACATTAATTATGGGGCTGATGGGGACAGTGACGTTGTGCTTTTGGAGTTTAGGATGGGGGTAGGATATAGAGAAGGGATGAATTCATTTAAACAAATTAATGTTAAGGATTAATTTGCCTTGATGGTTCTTCTGGACCGTAAATGTCTTGTACACCTTGTGCTACTTACCCGGATATGTGTGTTTGACCTGTACTGTTCTTTTCATCAGGATGGGTTGACCCCACTGCACTGCGCAGCAAGGAGTGGACATGATGGAGCTGTAGAGATTCTGCTCGAGAGGGGGGCCCCAATGCTTGCCAGGACTAAGGTGGTTATGTGCTCAGTGTTAAGTTTTCTTGAGTTAATCAGCTCATGCACAATCCAAGAGTGTTTACCTGAGAGTACTGTGAAATAGATTAATGATTTAATGGAACAAATGTTGGAAGGATGCATTCATAGCCTGTTAAAATTGGGGAAAATAGTCAGACATGACCAAAGATGAGCTGGACGTAAACACAGCACTCGTAATGTAGGTTTTCCAAAAAAGCTGCTGTTTTTTGCACATCAAACTGGATGGATGTTTGGAATTTGCAAGCACAAATCCAGCTTCCATTCAGCTGATTGTTCATCCCTGGATGACTGCCATTTCAGCATTAGTGGTGGTGGTGGTGTATCCAGATTCAGATGTAGTGTCAGAATAGATATGTGACATCACATACAACCCTGAGATTCTTTTTCCAGCAGAATTACTGTTCCTGACCCTGACAGTCCGAGACTTGCAGCACCTACACCTCTTCCCTGATGGCAGCAGCGAGAACAGAGTGTGTGTCGGGTGGTGAGGGTCTTTGACAATCGCTGCTGCTCTCCAACGGCAGCGTTCCCTGTAGATGTTCTCGATGGTGGGGAAGGTTTTGCCTGCTATGTCCTGGGCTGGGTCCACGACCTTTTGGAGGGCTTCACACTCAAGGGTATTGGTGTTCCCCATACCCGACCATGATGAAGCTGGTCAGCACACTTTAAGAGGCTTTTAAGTGGAAAGTATGGTGATAGTGAAAGCTAAAGTTGTTTTATTCAAGTTGATTTAAATGTTTTAATTGTTCCCTAACATTGTAATCATTTTATGTTTAATTTAATTTTTAATAGTTTCTGAAGTGAATTGGTCAATAATTCAGTTATTTTGTCTATTTGACATGTGGTAATTAGAGTGTTGATGGCTCCCAGAGTAGTTCTGGGGACTACAGTGTGTCAGTATTGGTGAGAAAGATTCTATGAAGGACCTTTCCAGTCAGTAGGAGATGGTAGTCCATGCTCTATTCGAGGTGGGACATAGTTTTGAGGGCAAGGAGGCCAGTGACCTTGGGGTGGCTCACCAATTAGAAGATGATCTTAGGCAAGACCTGATGTAGTGAGAGTCTGATGCTAATAGCTCTTTCACTTAATCGTTTACATGAATGCTCAGTGCACCACAGGCTGAATCCACCTGGCTAGCTGTGAGCCAGTCGCAGGTTGGTCCTGGAGTTTTGTAATCCCTCTGTAAACCCAGGACATGATGTGTTCCAGTTCTTTGCTCCACATCGAATATCATGGGTGGAATCTGGGAGGGATGGGGACTAAACACTTTCCAGAAAAATTTAAAAAATAGATCTTCTTTTGAAGATGAGATGCAGCAACCTTTGGGAGAGTTCTCTGAACCACCACAAGAGATGCTGAGGTTTCTGCCCATATTCCATTTTTTGGTAGCGTGATTAATTTGATTGTAATTTTAAATTTAATTTAGGCTCACAGTGCAGTAACAGGCCCTATCAGGCCACGAGCTGTGCCGCCCAGTCACACCTGATGGACTCCGCATGTTTTTGAATAGTGGGAGGAAGCCAGAGCATCTGGAGGAAACCCACGCAGACACGGGGAGAACATACAAGCTCCTTCCAGTCAGTGAGGCCTGGTTGCTGGAGCTGAAACAGCGTGGCGCTTACTGCTCCACTCAGCATTCTGTGCTACCCATAATTATGGAAGTGATTTACTGTCTCCTTCCCTGCTCTTGTTTTGAGTGAAAATTTGAATAATCTTTTTAAAATTTTTATCCAAACAGAATGGTTTATCACCCCTTCATATGGCTGCCCAAGGAGATCATGTGGAATGTGTCAAGCACCTGCTGCAACACAAGGCACCTGTTGATGATGTTACGCTTGACTATCTCACTGCATTGCATGTGGCAGCTCACTGTGGTCACTACAGGGTCACCAAGCTTCTGCTGGACAAGAGAGCCAACCCCAATGCCCGGGCACTGGTAAATAACAATTATAAACTGAGTTACATTTGTAATGAGAGTAAGACATCAATGGAAGAGTTGATGGTGTACTGTGTTATGATTATTCTCCTGTGTTTTCAATCATGATGACAGAACTTTACAATTGTTTCTAAAGCAAATGTATAACTATTATCAAGTTGAGGAAGCGAAAAAGGAGGATGCATTGCATTCTTTGATCCAGGAGACACCTGTTGCATGAGTGAAGGAGGCTATTTGAGTCAGCTGTTCAAATGAGGTCATATTAGGAATATTATGAAGGGCAATCATTTTGCTGGAGAATATTGGCAACAGTCAGCAGGGAAGTGAAAGGAGGGAGGGGTGGCATTGCCATTCAGGGATAATATCATTGCTTCTGAAAGGGAGAATCTTGTGGAGGGATCATCTACTGAGTCATTGTGGGTGGAAGGCAGAAACAGGAAGGAGGCAATCACTCTTTTGGGAGTATTCAAGAGGCCCTTAAATAACCACTGGAGCACTGATGAGCAGATAAGTAGGCAGATTGCCATAAAGTTCAAACATAACATAGTTATTGTCACAGGAAACTTCAACTTCGCTCATAGCTCCTCAGTCCAAAAGGTTCAGGTGTGTCCACAAAGGATTCTTGACACAGTATGTGCACAAGCCAACGAGAGGAGAGACCATACTGGATCTAGTACTGGGTCAGGTGACAGACCTCTTGGTGGAGGAGCAATTGAGAAACAGTGACCACAACTCACTGACCTTTATCATAGCTCTGGGCAAGATTAAGAGGAATCAAAATGGGAAAGTGTTTAATTGGGGAAGTGCGAATTACGATGGGATTAGGAACTTGAGATAGTAAATTGGGAGCAGATGTTCTTGGGGATATGCACAGCAGGAATGTGGAGGATGTTAGGGGGCTACAATGTAGTGCCTGGTTAGGTTTATCCCAGTGAGACAGAGAAAAAAATGGTAGAGCAAAGGAGCCACATTTGCCAAGAGAGGTAGGACATCTAGTCAAGGGGAAGAAGGAAGCATACATAAGGTTTAAGAAATAAAGTTCAGTAAGGGCTCATGAAAATTATATGGTAGCTAGGAAGAAACCTGAAGGACAGGAGAGCTGGAAGGGGGCATGAAAGGGCTTTGGCATGTTGGTTTAAAGAAGATACTGGGACATTCTACATGTACATGAAGAACAGAAAGATGACTAGAATGAGTGTAGGACTGATTAGGGATGGGGGGGCGGGGATTATGCGAGTGGAGGCAGAGGAGTTCCTAAATGAATACTTTGTGTTAATATTCACTGGGGGGAGGGACCTCAGTGAATGTGAGGTCATGTGTAGAACAGGTTAATGTGCTGGAGCATGTCAAGGCAATGAAATACTAAACCTTCTCATCAATATTTGTATAGATAAGTCCCTGAGACCAGTTATTTACCTCTGATTGCTACAGGAAGCAAGGGAAGTGATTGCCGGGGTATTGACGATAACCTTTGTTTCCTTCCCTGGCCACTAGAGGATTGAAGAATGGTAAATGTAGATCTCTTGTTAAAGAACATAAAGGGGAAGATTCTTGGGAATTAGAGACCTATGAGTCTATGGGAGAGGATTAATAGGGACAGGATTTAGGAGCACTTAGAGAAGAATAATCAATTAGTGATAGTAGCATGGCTTTGTAAGAGGTATGTCATGCCTCATGAACCTTTTAAGTTTTTCGAGTTGACAAAATAAATTGATGAATATAGGGCAATGGATGTAGTGAAAATGGATTTTAGTAAATTTGTTTGCCAAGGTACCCCATGGTAGGCTCATTAAGAAAGTCATGAGACATGGGCTCGAAGGAACCTTTGTAGCTTGGATACAGACTTGGCTTGCTTGCAGAAGGCTGAGTGAGATGGGAGACGGAACATATTCTACTTGGAGTTTGATAACTAGTGGTGTTCTGCAGGTATCTGTCCTGGGACCCCTGTTCTTTGTGATTTTGATAAAGGATGGGTGAAGAAGTGGAGGGGGTGGGTCAGTAAATTTCCAGAGGACACGGAGGTTGGAGGTGTTGTGGATAGTGCAGAAGGTTGTTGAGGGTTATAACAGAATATATAGTGGATGCTGAGTTTGGTGGAGAAGTGGCAGATGGTCCCACCTGGATAAGTGTGAGATCTTACAGTTTGGAAAGTCAAACTTGCAGGCAGGTTAATGACAGCATTTTTAACAGTGTGGAGGAACAGATGGATCGTTGGCTTCAAGACCATGGATCCCTCAAGGTCAAGGTTAAGAAGGTGTGTGGTGTGCTGGCCTTCATTAGAGGAGTTGAGTTCAATAGCCATGAGGTAATGTTGCAGCTCTGTAAAACACTGGTTAGAGCACACTTGGAGTGTTGTGTTCATTTGCCCATGAAGTTATACAAACCTGCTCCACAGCAATCTAATCCTTCCCAACGTCACATCCATTACCCCTTATTTTTATTAGTTCCAAGTGATTTCAGGATCTTTTAAATGCTCTTATTGCTCCAAATCCCTCCACCATCCCTGGCAATACATTATAGGGTCCCCTATTACACTCTTCCAAAAAAATTCCTTCAGTCGCTTCCTCTAAACTTACCTCCACTCACTTTAAATGGATATCCTCTGATATTTGCTTTTTATCTCCCGGAAAAAAAAAGGCGTTGGCTGTTCGCCGTATCTATGACTCTCATAATTTTATACACCTCTACGATGTCACCTCCCATACTTTGTCACTCCAAAGAAAAAAAGCCCTAGCTCTGTCAAGTTTGTTTCATGAGACATTCTCCAGACCAGGCAACATCCTGGTCAATCTCTTTTGCACCCTCTGCCCCGTCCTGTAATGAAGTGAGAAGAACTTTACCCAATACTCCAGTGTTGTCTAACCAGATTTTAATAGATCTGCAACATTACCTCAGGGCTCTTGAATACAATCCCCTGACTAATGAAGGCCAGCACACCATACACCTTCTAATTTCCCTATCAACGCGCAGCAACCTTGAGAGATCTATGGACTTGGTCACCAAGTCTGAGTTGGCACATTGTTTATCTTGGCAGCTGAAAAGTCATGCATTTTAGGAAGAGTAAAGAGAGTAGGACATATGCCATCAAGTTGGGACCCTGGAAATATTCAGGAACAAACAATGGGACCTTGTCCATATGGTGGCAGCATTGGTTGATAAGGTGATGAAGAAGATATATGATTTCAGATTTATTGTCAGTGTATATACATGACATCACATACAACCCTGAGATTCTTTTTCCTGCAGGCAAGCAGAATTACCACTAATTGGCAGAGCAAAAAAATCTGACTCAAAATACCATGTAAACAAATAAACAAATGTAAACAAAATGACTGTGCAATACAGAGAGAGAAAAAAATCAGTTAAGTGCTTTAATAAATCCACGATTGAACTTGTTGTTGAGGAGTCTGATAGTGGAGGGATAGCTCCTGTTGTGGAACCTAGACCTCTTTTCTGATGGTAGCAGTGAGAACAGAGCATGCACTCAATGGTGTGGATCTTTGATGATTTCTGCGGCTCTCCGATGGCAGCGTTCCTTGTAGGTGTTCTTGATGGTGGGGAAGGTTTTACCTGTGATGTCCTGGGCTGTGTCCACTCCCTTTTGCAAGGCTTTACGCTCAGATATGTTGGTGTCCCCCTGCCAGACCGTGATGCAGCTGGTCAGTACACTTTCCGCCACATATCTGTGGAAATTTGTCAGAGTTTCTGATGGCATACTGAACCTCATTAGCTGGATTTTTACATATAAGAACATGCACAACTTTATAAAGCATCAGACAGGCCAGAGATGGAGTTTCATATGCGGTTCTGTCACCACTAGATAATGATTTTTGCATTGGAGGGGATGCAGAGTAGATTTATCATAATATTACCTGAGATGGAATATTTCACTTATTAAATTGGTTAGGCTGAGTTTGTTTTTGATTGGAGCAGAGGAAGGTGAGGGAGTATTTAATAGACACAGACAAAGCTACAAGGGGCACATATAGAATAGTGAGAAACTTTTCTCCGTAATAAGATGTCTAAATCCAGAGATGAAAGGTAAAGAACAAGGGGGTTGGAAGCGATCAAATGGAAAGTTTCCTCATCGAGTGGGTGATGGAAACAATCTGAATTGGGGAAAATTGTGGGTGATGACCCTCTCACAACATTGAACAAGCATCTGAACAAATTACCAGGACATTGATGGCTACTGAATGCTAAGTGGGATTAGCACAGATGGGTGCATGGGCATGGACATAGTGGCTGAAGAGCATGTTTCTATGCTGCGTTTGATTCAGTGGGAAATGCTGATGGGGGGAGGAAGAAAAGTGTTAATATTTACTTCAGTTGCCTGCTCTGAGTGCTCTGGAAATGCTCATTCTGAAGGTTCCTGATCAGGAAGGGAATCAAGGGTTGCAAAGAGAACGAAGGAGAATGGGGTTGAAAAAGACAGCAAATCAGCCATGATGGAAAGGCAGGGCCGAGACTCGGTGGGGCAAATGGCCAGATTACACTCCTGTTTCTTGTGTCTGTCAGGAACAATGAGAGTTTGGTATGTTTTTTCACTGTAAATGTTCGATCTCTGGAGAGGAAGATACGATAGCCTTTTATTGTCATTAAACAAGGACAACAAAATTGAGTTGAACATCCTTATGGAGCACACATACATCCAACAAAAAAAAATAACACAATACAATATTCAATGTTTGCCAGTCTTCAGTTCACAAATGGCTCTGGGGTTAAAAAAAACTGTTTTTAAGTCTGTTCATCCATGATTTAATGGACCTGAAAGAGGGCAGCAGGTCAAACAGATGATGGCCAGGGGGGAAGGGTCTTTCAGGATGTTGGCTGCTCTACTGAGGAAGCGAGAGGGGAATAAACCCTCCAAAGAGGGGGTTGGGCAGCCGATAACCTTCTGACTACATTGATGACCCTCTGAAGGTCTTGCTTGTCTGCTGCCGAGCAGCTGGAAAGCCGCTTGGGAATGCGGTAGGCCAGCACCCTCTCGATGGAACAGCATGGGTGTTGGAGAACAGAGACCGAATGGGACAAGTACATGAAGTACTGGAGCTGGGATGTCAAATCGTTGGTGAGATTTTCTTCTCAAACTACCGAAAAGTGGATAGTCCTAGTATGATCTATTTGTGTATCAAAT
Organism: Narcine bancroftii; assembly: GCF_036971445.1. Lineage (NCBI taxonomy): Eukaryota > Metazoa > Chordata > Chondrichthyes > Torpediniformes > Narcinidae > Narcine > Narcine bancroftii. The sequence goes on from NC_091471.1 coordinate 222,180,228, forward strand.
TGATACCTTGCTTTACGCACAAAGATTGACTTGGAGCACATATTGTCAGCATTTGGACGTATCTTCATTGATTTATTTATTATACTTATTGAACTTGAAAACTTTTTTGCATTAATCCTTCCTGATACCTCTCCCTTGATCACAAAGATTGAGATTTTCTGTCATTATGGAACCAATCAATAGTAAAAGCAGGTCATGACCCAGCACCCAAAATGGCAGACCAACGAGGCAACCATGCAGACCCAGTGACCTTCGTCCCAGGCAACTGCTTGCATGGCGGGAAACAACAAGCAACAGCAGGAATGCAGCCCAATCGGAGATCGGTGCTGCTGTGATGTCACTCCTGCCATCAGGGGCGGGGAGAGAATATAAGCCAGTGCAATAAATCAGTCTTCGACTTCAACTTTTTGGGCGGGTGTCATTCTTCCCACACTTCGAGGTAGCGTGCACGCTACATTGGAGACCTCGACAGGCCCAACCAATAGTTGGATCTGAAGAAGATGGATCAAGCAGCTTTTCACATGGTTTTGTTGAAGCTGCCGACATTCTGGGCACTGCAGCCACACGTGAGGTTCAAACGGGCCGAGGCTGAGTTCCAGCTCTGACAGATCATTGCTGATACTCCACGTTACTACTATGAGATGAGCTTGCTCAACCACGATACGGCAGCAAGAGTCATCAATTTCCTATGGCAGCCTCCAAATCAAGGCAAAAAAGACACCCTCAAGGAGCTATTAACCCGCACCTTCAGACTCTCATTGTGCGAGTGTGCCACCCGATTGTTGCATATGGATGGATTGGGGGACAGGGCCCCATCCGCCCACATGAATGAAAACGTCTTTCCTGCTCTTTTCCTGGAGCAGCTGCCTGAGGATATCCGACTCTTGCTTGCCAACGAGGACTGCAGCGATGCCAGGAATGTTACACCCCAGGTGGACATGCTCTGGAGAGTGTAGAAAGAAAATGGCACCTCGGTGGAGCAGATCGCTAGGCCCAAAACACAGCCAGCAACAAGGCCTCAATGAGCAGAGAGGTACGTGGATCCCCTGACCCAACAGTATTGTTACTATCACCAACGATGGGGTGAGGGGATTCATCAATGCTGCTGACGCTACACGTTTCAAGGCCAACTATCGTTAATGGCTGGCCAACATATGGGACTCACTGTCTGGAAGGCGCTTCCTTGTGGATCCAGCATCAAAATAAGTATCCTCTCCCACTCCCTGGCCTACAACATCTGGAATGGAAAACTGGTTCGGCACTGAGGGCAGCAAACAGCACCACTGTCCCCCTCCACTTTGGCAATGACTGGTTCACATGGACATTCACGATGGCAGCTATGGCACAACTGCTCCTGGGAGCAGACTTCCTGTGAGCCCACTGCCTGTTGGTGGACCTTAAAGGGTGGTGATTGGTGCACGGCAGGAGTTTTCAAGCCATGCCCCGGGGGGAAGCCAAGTTACCTGCCCCCACCTTGATTCCGTTACTCTGTCCGACAAAACAGAATCCTAGTGAAGTTCCCTTCGATCATGGTGCTGTGGTTTTTCACCACTGAACTGAAGCATGGGTTAAGGGACCACATCCTCAGTGAGGGCTCCTGCTCCATGCCAGGTCACGCTGCCTTCCCCCCCCAAGAAGTTCTCCCTCGCCAAGGAGGAGTTTTTAAAAAATGAAAGAGCTGTGGATAGTGTGATGTTCCGACAGCCCCTGGGCCTCCCCGCTGCATGTGGTACCGAAGGCAGCAGGAGGGAGGAGGCCATGTGGTGACCAATGCCACCACACCCGACAGGTACCCCGTGCCCCACATCCAAGACTTTACTGCTAACTTACAAAGGGCCATCATTATCCCTTTAGGACTCTTTGAATTCCTGAAAATGCCCTTTGGACTTAAGAAAGGCAGCCCAGACCTTCCAGAGGTGGTGGGCTGGGATCTCCCATTCACGTTCATCTATTTGGATGATATTCTCATCACCAGCCACAACAACATGGAACATGTGGCCCACCTGAGGCAACTGTGAGCCCGGCTGCAAGAATTCAGACTAATTATAAACCCTTCTAAGTGCCAGTTCGGGTTGCAAATGATCAACCTCGTGGGGCATCGAATCAACAGAGCGAAACCCCTCCCAAAAAGTTAGAGGCTGTTTGAAATTTCGCTAAGTGAAGGGGTTGCAAGAATTTGGCAGCATGATTAACTTTTATCACTGATTCATACCGGCAGCTGCTCGCATCACACTCGTGGCAGAGTAGGGTAAAGACAATGAGGCCAAAGACACACTGACCAACGCCACCCTTCAGGTCCACCCCAGGACAGAGGCGCCAACCCGCCCTCACAGTAGATGCCTCCAGCACAGCGGTAGGGGGTGTACTGGAACAATTCATCAAAGGGCAATGGCAGCCACTGGCCTTCTTTAGCATGCACCTCTGATCACCTGAACTCAGATACAGACAATTCAGGGTCTTCACTGGCCATAAACTGTTAACCTTTGCCTTCCACAAAGTATCAGACCTATGGTCAGCCAGGCAGCAGCGACACCTTTCATACATGTCTGAGTTCACCATGGACATTCAATGTGGTGGCCGACACACTGTCCCGCCTTGCAATCGAATCATCCAGGCCCTGTCCCAGGGATTAGACTATACAGCCCTAGTCAAGGCATAGCAGGAGGACCCTGAGATCCTGTCATACAGAACAAATGCTTCCAGGCTCGGGCTGAAGGATGTCGCCATCGGCCCTGGTGACCAGATGCTCCTGTACGATATCTCCACTAGGAAATCCCGCTCCATTGTGCTGGCAGGTCTTCGATGCAGTGCATATCCTGGCACACCCAGCCATTGGGACTTTTGTTAAAATGGGGGCCAATAGGATCATCTGGCACAGCCTTCGAAAACAGTTCAGTCAGTGGGCCAAGACCCATACGCTCTGCCAGATGTCCGAGGTGCAGACACACATCAAGGTGTCCCCCCCACAAACATTTGAGCCAGTGTGATGTCAGTTCAGCCACGTCCATATTGACATTGTAGGGCCTCTGCTGATCTCCTGTGGGGCGAGATAACTCCTCACCATGATGGACTGCTCCACAAGACGACTGGAGGCAGTCCCACTGGCTGACACAACCACCGAGACCTGTGCCAGGACACTAATTAATACCTGGATGTCGAGGTTCGGAGTTCCTGAGCATATGACCTCTGATAGAGGTACACAGTTCACTTCGGGACTCTGGGCGACGCTGGCTAAGTTGCTGGGAACCCAGCTCCACCATACCATGGCCTATCACCCTCAGGCCAACAAGTTGGTGGAGTGGTTCCACAGGCACCTAAAGGCGACCTTGATGGCTCAGCTCGAAGGGCTAAACTGGACAGACAAGTTACCCTGGGTCCTCCTGGGGGATCCGGACTGCACCGAAGGAGGACCTTAATGCCTTAGCAGCTGACATGGTATATGGCGCACCGATAGTTATACTGGGGAGTTCTTGGCCGCCACCAAGAACCCAGAGGACCCCACGGCCTCATTGACTAAGCTGAGGGAAATCTAGGCCATCTAGCATCTCCACAGCCTCCACTGCTCGGCCAGGGTGTGTCCCCAAAGATACCTGTGATTACATTTTCATTCGGAAAAGGGCACACTGGACACCTCTGTAACGGCCATATGATGGGCCGTATTAAGAAATCAGAGACATAGGGTCGACATGGGTCACTAAGGAGAAGGATATTGAATTGTGCAGGGTAAAGTAAAGAATGCAAAGAGGAAATACTGGAGAATTTGAAGAATATAAAGATGAATAAGTCTCCAGGTCCTGACAGGATTTTCCCTAGGACCTTGAAAGAAGTTGGTGAGGAAATAATAGCGGTTCTGACAGTGATTTTTCAAGTGTCATTAGAGACGGGTATAGTGCCGAAGTACTGGCGTATTGTACATGTGGTTCCTTTGTTTAAAAAGGGTTTCAGGAGCAGGCCTAGCAATTGTAGGCCTGTAAATTTGATGTCAGTGGTAGGTAATTTAATGGAAACTGTTCTTAGAGATAATATATAAGTATCTGGAGAGACAGCATCTGATCAGGAACATTCACACGGATTTGTGAATGTTTGACCAATCTTGTTGAAATTTTTGAAGAGGTGACTAAGAATTTTGATGAGGGTAGAGCAATGGATGTTGTCTATATGGACTTCAGTAAGGCCTTCGATAAGGTTCCGCATGGAAGGATAGTTAGGAAGGTTCAGCCGTTAAGTATTAATTTTGAGATAGTCAAATGGATTCAACAGTGGCTGGAAGGGAAATGCCAGAGAGTCGTAGTGGATAACTGTTTGCCAGGCTGGAGGCCAGTGACAAGCAGTGTGCCTTAGAGATCTGTATTGGCTCCTTTGTGGTTTGTCATTATACAACAATGATCTGGATGATGGGGTGGTAAATTGGATTAGTAAATATGCAGATAATACTAAAATAGGTGGAATTGTGGATAATGAAGAAGGTTTTCAAAGATTGTAGAGGGATTTGGACAGGTTAGAAGAGTGGGCTGAAAGATGGCAGATGGAGTTTAATGCTGATAAGTGTGAAGTGTTTCATTTTGGAAGGAATAATCAAAACAGGACATACATAGTAAATGGGAGGGCAGTGAGGAGCAGAAAGTTCTAGGAATAACGGTGCATCGTTCCCTGAAGGTAAAATCTCATGTGGATAAAGTGGTGAAGAGGGCTTTTAGCATGCTGGCCTTTATAAATCAAAGCATAGATATAGGAGTTGGGAGATGATGTTGAGACTGTTCAAGGCATTGGTGAGGGCAAATTTAGAATACTGCATGCAGTTCCGGTCACTGAATTATTGGAAGGATATCAACAAGGTAGAGTGCAGGGAAGATTTTCGAAAATGTTACTTGGGTTTCAACATCTAGATTACAAAGAAAGATTGTGCAGATTAGATCTTTATTTCTTGGAGCGTAGAAGGCTGAGAGGGGATTTGATAGAGGTATTTAAGATTAAGAGGGGAATCGATAGAGTTGATGTGGATAGGTTTTTTCCCTTGAGGGTAGGAGAGATTGAAACAAGAGGTCATGAGATAAGAGTTAAGGGGCAAAACCTTAGAAGTAACATGACGGGGATCTTCTTTACTCAGAGGGTGGTGGGTGTGTGGAATGAGCTTCCGGGAGAAGTACTGGCTGCAGGGTCCATTTTGTCATTTTAGGAAAAATTGGATAGGTATATGGATGGGAGGGGAATGGAGGGTTATGGGCAAGGTGCAGGAAGGTGGGACTAGAGGACACTACTTGGTTCAGTGTGGACTAGAAGGGCCAAGATGCCCTGTTTCAATGCTGTAATTGTTATATGGTTATATGGACTTCAGCAGTAAGGAAAAGACTTTCACTATCAACCACCTCAAACCAGGACATTAGCCAACCGGTCTCCACATAGCCCCCACAATCCAGAGGTAGGCCACTGAAAGTGAAGAACAATGCTCCAATCACCGTTTCTGGGGGTGTGGGGGGAGTTGTGTAGCGGCCTGCTAACCGGGTCACAACCCAGCACAAAATGGCCGATGAATGCGACGACTGCACAGATCCTGCAGGGGCCATCGACCTTCATTCCAGGTGATGCCTGCATGACGGGAATCAATGAGCAATGGCGGAAACGCTGCCAAAATCGGAAATCAACGTGGCTGTGCTGTCACTATGATGTTATTGTTTGTCTATATCAATGATATGGACATTAATGTGGTAAATTGGTTCAGCAAATTTGCAGATGACACAAAGATTGGAGGTGCAATGGCTGGTGAAGAAGGCTCTCAAAGCTTGCAGCAGGATCTGGAACAGTTGGAAAAATGGGCTGAAAAATGACAGATGGAACATAATGAGGTCAGATATTAGATGTTACATACCAGGGTAGCAGTTAAATAGTAAACGGCAGGGCACTGGAGAATGTGATAGAACAGAGGGATCTGGGAATGCAGATACATAATTCCCTGAAAGTGGTGTCATAAGTAGATGGGATTGTAAAGAAACATTTTCGCAAATTATCCTTCACAAGATCAAAGTATTGAGTATAGGAGTCGGGATGTTCTGTTGATGTTGTATGATACATTGGTGAGACTAAATTTGGAGTATTGTGTGCAGTTTTGTTGACCCAACTTCAGGAAAGATTAAAAGAGTATAGAAAAAAATTACAAGGATGTTACTGGGACTCGAGGAACTGAGTTACAGGGAAAGGTTGATGAGGTTAGGACGTTATTCTCTTGAGCTTTGGAGAATGAAGGGGAATTTGATAAGAGATGTACAAAATTATGAGGGGTTTAGGTAGGGTAAATATAAGCAGGATTTTTCCTCTGATGCTTGGCATGTCAAGTAAAGAGGACATGGGTTTAAGGTGAAATATCTAATGGGAACATGAGGGGAACTTCTTCACTCAGAGGGTGGTGTGAGTGTGTGTGGAACAAGCTGCCAACAGAAGCAGAGGGTGTGGGTTTGACTTCAACATTTAAGAGAAATTTGGATATGTTCCTGGATGGGATGGGTATGAAGAGCTATGATCCAGGTATAAGTCAGTGAGTCTAGGCCTATAAATAGTTCAGTATGGTCTCGATCAGGGTGGGCAAACTTTTTTTTAAAAAACGCATTCCACCTTATGCCATAGGTGCTCTGTGATTAGTAAGGGATTGATTAAGATGGTATATGAGTGGAAAGAAAATGTTTGAAAACCACTGTTTTAATCGTACCCAATTGACTCGTTATGTGCATGGTTTTATAACTCCAAAGGAAATGGCCCAATTACAATTTTTATGAAGCAAAATATTTCAGTAACAATTAGGTCCAGAGCAGTGGTTCTCAACCTTCCCTTCCCACTCACATTCCATCTGAAGCAATTCCTTACTGATCAGAGAGCACTTACGGCAGATGCAATACTGAAGGTGGAATTCAAGTTTTTTAAAAAAGGATGCCCACTCCTGGTCTAGATAGACTGAAGGCCCTGTTCCTGTTCTCTAGTGTTCTGTGGTCTTTGGTAACAGTAAACTTTCTGAAGGTCCTTGGTGTATTCTGGGATAGTATCTGAACATTTATAGGAGCATTCAGCACAGGAACAGCCCATCAGCTCATGATGTCAGCACTGGTCATCATGCCAATTTCAATTATTCTTATCTCTCAGCACATGTTCTACATCCTTCCATTCATTGCTTAATCATGTGCCTGTCCAAATTGCTTTTGAACTTTATAATCATACCTGCTTTAACCTCCTTGCTTTGCAATATATTACAGGTATCTACCGCAATCCGCAGAGAAAATTTGCCTTATAAATTGACTTTAAGCTCTCTCCTTCTCACTTTAAAGTGTGCCCTCTTATATTTGAATTTTCCACCCTGTGGAAAAGATTGCACCCTATGAAAGGTACACTTTTATCTTCTTGGGAAAACATTCCAAATGTCTCCAAGCTCTTTCTTATAGCTCATATTCTCGAATCCGAGCATAATCCTGCTGAACCTCTTCTGTATCCTCTCCAAAGCCTCCACATCCTCTTGTGGCCAGAAGTGCACACAGTCCCCCAACTGTGGCCTTGCCGAAGTTTTGTGCAGCTTCAACATGTATTCTGCTCTCTTCCAAGTTATCCTCTTTTTTTTAAATGTGTGTATTTCAATTGCTTGGATTTTCCTTGATCATACCATTTCATGGCCCCTTTTTTGCCATCCTAATTTGTTGCTTGTTCTTTCCTGCTTCTTCATATTTGTCAAGGGTGCTCTCAGATTTCAGCTTTATAAACCTTCTGCTCTCTTTCTCTATTTGACTATATCTGTACATCGTCGAAAGTTCCAAACATCCAAGATCTTTGTCAAAGCACAGAATGAATTAATAGCAATGGGGAGAAATGGCGTATGTGAACAGGTCACTTTCATATACTTGATTTAAACAAAAGTGTTCATTTGAAATTAATTTAAATTATGTGGTATTTTTGGGTGAAATTTCGGAGTGATACTATAATACCTTGACTTATTATTGCTGCTTATTCAAAATCAGAAAATATAATTAAGCCCTCAAGTGGCTGTTAATCACAGGTGAAAATTAATGCCTTTCATTTTTCACTTTTGTTATCCCAATAACTTTACAATGGTCATCAGTAATTTTGCTTAGAAATCCTGTCACAAGTCAGTTTTACACAAAATTACTTGGTCTCAATGTCCCAGAAATATCCTTGTAATTTTTTTCTATGCTCTTTCAGTCTTACTGATATCTTTCCTATAGGTAGGTGACCGAAACCAAAACTCACATCACAAGCTCAAATAAAAATAAAATAAGTGAGATTCAAACATGTTATATCAGTATATTTCTATTCACATTTTTCTTGAAATAGTAAAATACCATTCTTTTTATTGAGTCCAAGGTGGTTCTCAGAGCAATCCCATCAGTTCCATTCCCTAGTTAGTTCCTGGTAAACTCTAATTTTTCACATGCCATTTAGACATTCATTTGGAACACAAAGTCAAGAAAGGCACAAACTGAGGGGAGAGTAAATCATGTGAGATTGAGCAGTAGCATTTTTAAAAATTATCCCTGGGTCAAACATTCAGTGTCCAAAAATCCCTTTTTTACCACAGGCATCCCAGTGAATTGGCCGGGCAGTGTCCCGGGATAGGAAGCCACTCAGCCACCTTTAATGGGGGCACTGACTGCTTTACCACTGAACACAACTCATCCCCAGGGATTGGAGAGTCCACCTTCGAATGGAATGGAATGGATAGAAGTTGTCCTATTTCCACTGGTTTATTCAGCACGCCAGTGTCAGCTGACACCGGGGATATGAGTAGGGGTCGAAGCCGTCAAACCCCAGAGTGACTTGACATCATTTGACCCCGGCGTGAGGATTGTTTTCCTTTTTCCACTCGACCCCGTCAATCCCCCATTAATTCCTGGCACAAGCTGCCAGTGAAAAAGGGGCTAATGATTGCTTTAACTACTCTCATACATGCTTGGCCTTGTTTAGTCATCTTTAATGATCTTTGATATTTTGAGACCTGGATGATTTTTTTCAAAGGATTTTTTTTTCATATAAAGGGAATGACAGCATGAACTTAAAGGAACCCAAAGCTCAGAGTTAATTTGGGAAATTAACATTGAGGTAAAAAATGAGCCAGGATGTTACTGAATTCCAGAGCAGGCACAAGGGGTGATTTTGCCTGCAATTGCATTCATCAGTATTTAATTAATCTTCCAGTCAGGGACATTCTTTAACGAGTGATCAGTTAAAAATATGTAACCAAGGACTATGGAAATGTACAATTTGTTTGGCATATTTTTTACATGGCCAATTGAATGGTAGCCATCTTCTTTCTCCCTTTATGTATGTAATTTTACCAATTCCAAGTTCGTCCTAATAAAGGGTTCTCAAGCAGAACGTTAACTGACCCTCATTTCTACTCTGGATGCTCACTGACCTGCTGCATTCCTGCAGTAATTCTTTGCTTGCTTAATGCTGGCTCAGCCGAAGAAGTCCACATCGCTTGGATGAGTGGAAAAAAAAGGAATATTCAAGAGTGTGGTGATGATTTGCCACAATGTGTCCAATGAGATAACCATAAGATGATATTTGAGGTTTTATTTCCTGTTGTGATACAGTATGTTACCTGTTTCTATGTATAGACTCTATTTCTTAACAATGAGCTATGGGATCCAAACTTAATCAGTCTCTAACAATGTTAATTATTCAGGTGATTAATGTTGTTAAATTTCTTAACTGCTCTTTCAATAAGAAGGACCCTTTAAAGAAATGAACAATATTATAACTGAAACATATCTACAGCATAAACTTTTTACAATTTGCAAGTGGAAACCCATTGAAAGACCCAACATTTGTCATAGTTAATGGGAAGTCTGACTGAGCTAACAGTGGCATTCAGTCAGTGCATGCTCCCAAATGGCAAATAAGTGAATAAAATTGGTGACATCTACAGTGTCTAAAGGTGACCATGATTCACAGTGCTGTGTCTGAAATTGATTCAAAAGAAGGCTTAGATTTTCCTGAAGGTACTCACATTAGTTGAAACTTTTAGAAAATGTCAATGTGTTTTGAGTGTATAGTTTCTTTTGCATATCATCAATAATTTACTGGCAAGAACCTGATGTGACTACATTTTGATATGAACTGGCTTCTGCAGAACCTACACTTGGATCAATTGTTTCATTGTGGACCAAGCCAGCGTAAGCAATGAACAACCATCAGAATCATTTCTTTATCAAGCTGTATCTGACTGAGTTGCAGTTCAACTACTAGCTGACTGGACTTTTGTGACACTTGGACATATTGACAAAATGTAAATGCATGAATGTGGAGGGACTACTCCCTGCATGTTTGATGTGACTGCTAACCTGGTTGCTCTTTTCATACAGAATGGCTTTACCCCACTGCATATTGCATGTAAGAAAAACCGTGTTAAAGTCATGGAACTTCTTGTGAAGTACGGGGCTTCAATCCAAGCCATAACGGAGGTAGAAGGACATTTTAATATTCTATCACTGCCTCTGTCGCATTAATTAAAGCTAATTGCAGCCTTTTCAGAGAAGTAAAATGCTATTGCTTTGTTTCACAGTCTGGCCTTACACCAACACACGTGGCTGCCTTTATGGGCCACTTGAATATAGTCCTCCTTTTGCTGCAGAATGGGGCATCTCCAGATGTTTCTAACATTGTGAGTATGACTAGCTTTAACCAAAGAAAGTGTGCTCCAAAATTTCTAGGCATGTTTACATTCTTCTTCAAAACACCATTTACCATAATATTAGAAGCTGAAAGCACATAGGCAATTGATACAGCTGATTGAAGCTTTCCTTTGTCCCTCTGCCCTGCAATAACCAAACTATTTTCTTAGTTCACTGTTGGTTTTCTAATTATCGTACAACTAGTCCAAGAAACCAAAAGAGTTTCGCTCGTGTCTGATTAGGAATCCCTGTTGCACAGAGAAGGACTGCACTTTTATGCAAACATGATATTGTATTGATCAATACAAGCTTTACAAATAATACAGAAATATCTCATCACATCTTGAACCTATCTAAGGCTTGGAAATGTGTCCACACAAGATCCAAAAAGTAATTGGATGGACAACAATCTGTTGACATAACGTATTAGCAAGTTCGGCACGAGCCACCAATTTGATTTTTGGTGCAATAATGTTGTGTTCCCTCGGAAAGGCTTCTGCAGGTTTTGCGTTCCACAATTTGTTTCTGGCTGCATCATCAGCCTCATTTGTCTGAGGCATGATGGAGACAGAAGGCCCAGCGTTTGATAACACCGAAGGGGTTAATATTGAGTTTTACTTAAAAAGTCTGACTTCTCTTTCTTGAGGTCATGAGCTCTAAAATCAAACCTCAATAATTTGACTCAATCTGAGATCCAACTCTATCGAAGAGAGTAGTCTAAATTTCACCAAATGAACAATGGGTGAAAAAGTTGAAGATATTTGAGAAAAAGTAAGGACAGAAAGATTCCTGTTTATGCCTGTGTCATTTTAACAACAGAGATAGACAGACATTTTCAGCAGAGAGGCTGTATGCAGAATTCCTTAGTTCTCTTAAATCAAAGGTTACCTTGATTTTGAGTCCATTGTAGGCACATGAAAACTTCCTGTACCAGATAAACATGAACCTGCATTGCTCTCAAAGTTAAACTCATAGCCAATCTCACTCTTGCAAATCTTGCCTCAGAAGTTAAAGTTTACCTAAAATCGGAAATGTTCAATTGGGCAGGATGCTACCCAGGTGGAATATGTGTTTTCTCCATGTTCTCCCACCCCCTTCTGATATGGGGTTATACAGCTTGGGAAAAAGTATCTTTGGTCCAATTTGTCCATGTTGGCCATATTGCCTATTGAAGTGAGTTCTAAATGCTTGCAATTAACCCATATCCATGTAAACCTTCCCTATACATGTATCTTTCTGAATGTTCTTTTTTCCCCAAATGTCTTAAATGTCCTCACCTCCACCACTTCCTCCAGAAGCACATTCCACATATCTGCCACCCTTTAAAAATAAAAGTGGCCCCTGAAATTCCCTTGACTTCTAGCCCCTCTCACCATAAATCTATGGCCTCTGGTTTCCGACTTCCCTACTCCAGAAGAAAGAAAGGGATGATTGTATAAACCTTTAAATGGTCACATGCACTCCAGGGCAAATAATCCCAGCTGATTCAGTCTGTCCTTGTGATTCAAGCCCTCCAGTTATGCCAACATCCTTACAAATCTTTCCTGCATTCTCTTGAGCTGAATCAATTTCTTTCCAAGCTTATACAATGTTCTATAGCGCCACTGAATTCCATAGCTTCCATGACCTTCTCCAGAGTAAATAATAGAAGTATTCATTTAAGGCCTTGCTCATCTCCTGACGCTTCACACATGGGCAACCACACTGATCTTTAAGGGCTTCAGTGTCTCCCTAGTTACCCTTTGCCCTTAAATATATTTGTGAACTTTTCTGTACCTTGCATCCTGATTTCTTCTGAAGTATACATCTATATCTCTTATACTCCTGAAGGGATTAGATTGATCCCAACTGCCGATGCCTGACAATTATCAACTACAGTGAAATCCCTGATATCTGCCACCTTTGTGATTGGTACATGCTGGATAAGTGAATTTTCCAGTTGCATATGATTGTGTGTTGTGTGGTTGGAAAACTGCAAAGTGCACCAATTTTAAACTTCTGTATTTTTTATTTATTTATTTTCCAAGATATTATTTTGGCAGTGGCTTGAATTCCGGATAACAGGGGTTTAACTGTGCTGTTTCCTGTCCAGTGCCTCAATGTCCTTCACCTGGCAGCATTCCCTTCACAGTAAAAGCAACATGATAGATCTGATTTCTCCCATTCTCACTTTTAAAAGCAGAGCACTTGCCTCATGGTTTACCTGCAAACAGCCTCTCATTATCAGTCTTTGCAAGTTAATGTCATCAAAATTTTGTCGACCCAACTTAAGAGTTTTACCTTGTGGGCCACCCCATCGTTTTTCCCTCTCCTCACCTCAATCCATCTGCAAATTTTCTCTCTATTTCTTTGCTTCCATCTTTCACCCACTTGCCTTTGACTCCCAATTACACCTCTCCTTCCTCCTGGTTCCATCATCCTTCATTCCTTTTCAGTCTAGCTATCACCTCCTGGCCCCTGATTCACCCTAACCCTGTTCTCTTTATAATGGCTTATCCCACTTCCATAAACAATCTGGAAGAGGGGACACTAAATTTGCTGATGACACTAAAATTGAATGGAAAAGCAAATTGTGCAGAGGATATGGAGAGTTTGCAGAGATATAGATAGGTTAAATGAGTGGGTGAGGGTCTGGCAGATGGAGTACAATCTTGGTAAATGCGAGGTTATCCACTTTGGAAGAAAAAAGGAAGATCAGATTATTATTTAAATGGTAAGTGATTGCAGCAAGCTGCCTTGCAGAAGGACTTGGGAGTGCTCGTGCATGAATTGGAAAAGGTTGGTTTGCAGGTGCAGCAGGCTGTCAAGAAGGCCAATGGAATGTTGGCCTTCATTACTATGGGGATTGAATTTAGGAGCAGGAAGGTTATGCTGCAACTGTGCTTGGTACTAGTGAGGCTGCATCTGAAGTACTGCATGTAGTTCTGGCCTCCTGATTTGAGGAAGGATGTACTGGCTTTGGAGGTGGCACAGAGGAGGTTCACCTGGTTAATTCCAGAGATGAGGAGAGGAGAGTTTGAGTCGTCTGGGACTGACCTCACGGGAAGATAGAAGAACAAGATGGGATATAGAAACGTATAAAATTGTGAAAGGTATAGATAAGAAATAGTTGTTTCCATTGGTGAGGGAGACCAGAACAGCAGGACATAGCCTCAAGATTCAGGGTAGTAGACTTAGGACAGAGATGAGGAGGAACTGATTTTCCAAGAGGGTGGTGAATCTGTGGAATTCACTGCCCATTGAAGCAGTGGAGGAGACCTTAGCAGAAACATATGTAAGACAAGTTGGATAGATTTTTACATAACAGGGGAATTAAGGGTGATGGGGGAAAGGCAGGCAGGTGGAGATGAGGCTATCGTCAGATCAACCATGATACAGACCTTCTGGCCTACCACTGCTCCTATTGCGTATGTTCCCATTTCTAATTTTCTAAACTTTTAGTTCTCCTGCAGAGTCTCGATTTGAAATGTCAGTATTCCCTCTCCCCTCACGGATACTGCTTCACTTGCTGCGTTCCTCCTGCAGTTTGTTTCTGGATGCAGTCTCCAGTGGATGCAATCTCTTCATTCACATTTCATTGCTCCCCAGGAAGATTGTCACCACCCCACCCCATCGTAGCATGCAATGATTATTCAGTAGCTGAAGGAGTGTGTGAAGTGGTCCTTTCAAAGTTCTTCCTGGGAGAAAGGATGCTACTATTGCATGAAAATGCCCACTGTTTGTGAAACAACTGCTTTATATAAAAGAGCCCACTGCTGAAGTTTTGGAACTCTGGTAGTAACAAATGCCACAATTTATTTTTAGAGCTTTTGATGAATAATTTACAAAATTTCTTACCACTGATAAATGATGTCAATGCACTGTGAGAGTTTCATCTGTCTTCATATTCCAAAACCTGGCACAACCATGGCATTGCAGGCAGCTGGCTTATGGGTTTATCACTAAGTCTATAACATGGATTGCAGGAATATTTCTACTGTCTGCTAATATTGAATGTGGTGTGATCTGAACATGAAAAAACGAACAAACTATAACTGACGTGATGAATAACTTTGAGCACACTCTTCAACAAGTGACCAATCACAATCTTCAAAGAACAGCTACTGTTCAAGTAAAGGAAAGCACAACTGATTCTGTAAATAACTGTTTTGTTGCAAAGCAGAAGAAGCTTGAACTCTGGTTGCACAAAGGCAAGAGGTTGGAGATGAACAAATCCCCTCCAAAATTTCTGTGACTCCTTTTTGCCCACTTTCATTCTAATGTTCTTACTTCACAAGCTTTGTGATATAGGGACTTACAGCATGGAAACAGGCCTATGGGCTCAGCACATCCAGGCACAACAACAATCCCTCCTGCTTTTGCCCCACTTTGCCCACATTCGGCTCATACTCCTCCAATCAGTACTCACCCATGTCGTTATCCAAGTGTTTCTGAAAGGAAGCTAATGTACCTGTCTCCACCATTTTGTCAGCTCGTTCTGTATGCCAACCACCCTCTGAGTCAATCTGAGTAAAGACTGTCCCCTCAAATCCCTTCCATATTTTAACTCCACCCCCACTCCCCTCTTCCCCCCCCATCATGGTCTACCGGTGCTACCATCTGTAAAGTGCTATGGTACCTGAAACTCAAGGTCTCCCTGCCCTGTAGCACTCTTTGAATGTACATCCAAAGAAAACAATAAAAGTGAATGGTGGAAAATAGAGTTTACTACAAAAGTTGAAAGTGACAGGGTTGAAGCTTCCTATAAAGGACTAGAGCCATGTAGAGCTGAAATTTGGGTTCGTTGACTGGGAACAGCAGAATACATGAGTATATTAGGAAAGGATAGTCCACTGCCAAAACATTATTCCACATTCCTTTTTGTTGCAGAGGTTAGATTTAAGAACAGGCAGGTTTTGTTGGCATTATACGGGATGCGAATGAGGTTACTCATAGATGTTGGTCCTCTTAACTAAAGAAAAGATACAGTGGCTTTGCAGTCTGAATGAGATTTATTGAGCTAATTCTTTGGACGAGAGTATCATTTTGTTAAGCAATGCCAACAGTTTTCCTAGAAATGAGAAGAATGAGGGCTGAGCTTATTCAAGCATACAACATCTTACAGGGGCAAGAGAGGGCAGATGTTGAGATGTTTTTATCAGCGGAGAAGTCATGAACAAGGCGAGATAGAATATAAAGCAGAGCAGCACAGGCTGTGAAAGGCCTTCATTTGGGCCACATGGTTGTGTTGACACAATCAACCCTCTCTTCATTCACAGTCCAAAACACCCTATTATTCTTATATTGTGCCTGTTTAAGATAATGTCCCAATTGTATTCATCTCAATCATCATCCCTGGCAATGTGTTCCAGCAACCCATCACCCTCTGTCTAAAATAACCTACCTCAGATATTTCCCTTGAGCTCTCCTCCACTCAACTTAAACCGATGTCCTCTGGTATTTACCATTGCCACACAGGAAAAATTACTGGCTTCTCCACTCTATCCTTGCTCTTCATAATCTTGTACATGTTTGTTAAGTCATCTTTCACCCTCCTTTGCTCCAAAGAGAAAAGCCTTAATTTGCTCCAAAGAGAAAAGCCTTAATTTGCTCCATCTTTCTTCATAAGACGCATGTTCTAATCCAGGCAGCATTCTGGTAAATCTCCTCTCCACACTCTCTAAAGCTTCCACATCCTTCTTGTAACGAGGTGACGGGAATCAAACACAATATTCAAAATGTGGTCCCACCAAAGCTTTTAGAGATGCAACCTTACCTCACAGTTCTTGACTCAACCACCCTCCCCCCGACTGATGAAGGCCTTAACCTCTCTATCAACTTGTGCAGCAATTTTGAGGGACCCCCCAAGATCCCTCTGTTCCTCCACATTGCTGAGAATTCTGCCATTAACTGATACTCCAGCATTGAGATTTATCTTTCAAAGTATATCACTTCATACTTTTCCAGATTGATCTCCATTTGCCACTTCTCTGCCCAACTCTGCACCATTGTAGCCTCTGACAACCCTCCACACTATCCATGTCTCCAATCATTTGCAAACCTTGTCTACCACTTAACTTCCATTTATAAAGATCAAAAAGAACCGAGAACAAATCGCTGCAGAAAACCACTAGTTCTGACCTCCAGTCAGAATACGCTCCATCTACTCCCTCCCTGCAGCCAAGTTTGCATGGATCTAATGCCTTATGACATTCTGGATGAGCCGACCATGAGGAACCTTGAAAACATCTACTACTCTCAATAATATGTTTTGTCACCTCCTCAAAAATCTCAATTTGGGGCACGACCTTGCCCTTTATAAAGTCATGCCAACAATCCCTAATAAGACTGCACTATCCCTTATAAGATTATGCTGTTTGGTGTTGGGGAAGAGTTGTATGAATGATTCCCATCTTTGTGACTTTTTGGAGATCCATGACTTGGATGAATATCAAGTCTATGAAGCTCCTGGGAGACCATATGACCAACTTATGGGTGTTCTTGAAAAAGACATGGCAGAGTACTTATTTGACAAGCACATCTTGGGTAAAGACAGCAGCAGAAACCTTCAACAGTTATCAGTCCCTTTCTGCCTTCCGCAATGTTTGTAAACCGCAGTGCACATTTAGGTTCATTGTGATTTTGTTTGCACACCATTTAATTGTGTAATTGTTGATACTACCGTAAACCTGAGGATGACATAGCTACAAAATAAGGGGACCATCATTTCCAACTGAGTTATGTGCAAACTTCTTCTCTCAGAGGGTAGTGAATCTTTGGAATGTTCTGTCCTGAGGATGGTGGAGGCCATATCATAGAAACGTTTCAATGGCGAAAGAAACATATTTGAAAAATTGAAGATTTGAGGGTTATGGGGAACTGGTTCAGGAGTGGAGGCCAGATTTGATCACCCATAAACATATCGAATAAACAGGCAGGCTAGAAGGGCCTGGTGACCTACTTTTATTTTCATGTATTCTTGTGAAATGTGTGTGGGATTGGATCGTTCGAAGAAGGGAAAATAAACACACACACATACATTGCAAAGCTGATTCCTGGTTTGATAATAGTAGAAATAGGGCAGCTCACATGTTTTAACACTTCTGATTTAACTTGCATTTCAGACTTTTACTCCAGGTGGTGTTTTTTTCAGGGTTAGGAAAGCAGGCATTTGCAGTGAGCCTTGGAGGTGCAGATGAGAGAGGGGGATGGGGTGAAGAAGAGCTGAAGGAAGATAAGTGTCTTCACAACACTATTTGAGGACCATGAATATGTAATTCTCCTCAGCTTTTTACAGCCCCAACCAAGATCCACTCCATTAGAAACAATCCCCCCTCCATGTTGTCAGAGATGTACAGCAGTTGGTTCACTAAATTCGCCAGTCCCAAGTCATAGCTCATCATGAGCTCCCCAACTTGTTCTTCAAGCATAAAGACTACTGCTCCTCCTTTCCCTCCTCATGGCTTTCTCAGGTGAGAGAATTTGGTCTTGTGGCTTTCTCACCAACCTTCCTCCCGGCCCCGTCCCATCACCTTGCTATTGATGGCCGGCCTGGTAAATATCCAGCCCTCAATCTGTACCGACAAAAGCACATTTCATTTGATCTGAAATTTTCTGAATTTAACAATTTCTTGATTTACCCCAGATATCCCAATTAAATAAAGTATACTTTCTCAATGATTGTGATTAAAACAAAAGCAACTAATAATTTCTACACATGATGGTTAGTTTTACAGAGCCTACATTCTTTGCTGTATCTACAAGTGTTTTTGCTCCATCCATTCATGAGTTATTTTCCTTTCTGCAGCGTGGAGAAACAGCACTGCACATGGCTGCAAGAGCAGGACAGGTGGAAGTGGTGCGCTGCTTGTTACGCAATGGGGCCCAGGTGGATGCAAAAGCCAGGGTAGGAATCCTGATATGTTGTCTGATAATGCCTTTACTGGTTTTGCTATTGGTCTTAGGAATACAGTCATATGCCACTTAATGTCACTTCGGGCAACATCCGACTGCATATACATCGTGGTCCCATAAAGTTATAAAAGGGTTCAGAAATCCTGATCAGAAAATGGGACGCAACAGATGTAACCTGACGTAGTGAACGTGACAGCTCCCTGCACGCAACACATGTATCTCATGAAATACTGTACTGTATGTACAGTATCTTGGCTTTTTAGTCAATACAGGATACTATATAGCTTTAATAAATATATAATATGGTGTTTGCACAATGTCCAAATCACATAATGTCATATTTCACAGAATGTATCGTGGACATTAATCAATGCATGACTGTAAAGCTAAGTTTAATGGCACGACTTTCGATGCACTGGTGTTAAATTCTGAGGTGATTTAAGCCTCTGAAAGTTCATCAAGAAAGCAATTTATTCACATAGTGGGCAACCATTCACCCATCCCCCTCCCAGAATTTGGGGGCAAAACTGGAATGTGGCACAGATGTTAGGATGAAGAAGATGATAAATTATTAAAATTATTTTTTATTGAAGTCCAGAATTCAGATCTCGTTAACTGATTAATCAGGATAGCTGGCATAATTTAACAGGATGTTAATTACGAAGACAAAATCAAAATAGGCACATGGCAGACTTTTCACTTGACCAAGTTTTTCAATGTGATTTGTAAAATAGATCTTGAATATTGCAGAAAATTTATGATACATGTGTCACATATTATGTTGTTTCAGTTCTTTGAAAAAAAAGCACTACTAACTGGGTGGGGTTGATAAGGGCCCGACACCTCAAAGTGCTGCTTCGATGACAAAGAAAGACATTAATTTGAAATATTTCTGTTTTGTCCTAGAATCATATTTCTTTGTGATTTTCATAAATTGCATTTAGCAATGACAGGTGCTCTACTTTCAAATTTTGTGGCAAGCTATGCTATAATTTATATGAAAATCACTACATAGAGTGGAGGTTAAGACAAAAGTGAAAATCCAGATTCTGCAAATGAAAGAGACGGCAGAGTATACAATTGGCTAATTTAGTGAGTAATCCAGAGAATGTCTCTTTTACTCTTTGGCAACAAAAAACTCGGACAGTTTCATTCATGCAGCTCAAAGTTGCACATTATTTTTGTGATTATGGGTCCTGAGCCAAAGAGAAAATGTCATCTTGACAAGCAATTTTTCAGAAATCCATTTGTGGCTGTCTCTGATTTTCTTCTCTCTCCCATTGTTCAGTGGGAGAGTCTCGACTGTGAAAATATTAATCCCCTTTTGGTGTTGATCAGTAACCTGGCCAAGGGTGTTAAGAAAGGAAACTCAATTGACAATCTCCCATTTGCTGTAAAATATTTCATCGAGAAAATGGGATACATCTGACTCGAGTTGATCTTTCAAGAGATGAAGGTCAGATTTTGAAAAAGCCAAAAGGTAACAGTAAAAGCTTGACATGGAAGCTTCCAGCTGATGCCTTGCCGGATTTTTCACTCATTGAAATATTAATGTGATCTTTGACATAAGAATATAAGAACTAGGAGCAGGAGTAGTGTATCTGATTCATAGGCCTCCTCTGCTATTCAATTAATGTTTCACATAAGATTATGCCTATGAACTCAGTTCCACTCACCCGCTGAATCCCCATAATTCTTAATTCCCATTTTCATTAAAGATCTATCTGTGTCTTGAATGCATTCAGTGAGGTGGTCTCATAGATTCACTACTGTCTGGAAGGAGCAATTCTCCTCCCTCGGTCTTAAATCTACTCACCCAAATCTTGAGGCTGTCCCCACATTTGAGTCTCGCCTACCAGTGGAAATAACCTCTCTATGTCTCTCATATCAATTTCTTTCATAATTTTATATGGTTAACCCCCTCATCCTTCGAAACTTCAATGACTGCAGACCCAGGCGACTCATTCTCTCCTAAAAACCTCTTCATTTCTGGGATCAACCTGGTGAACCTCCTCTGCACCACCTCCAAATTGAGTATATCCTTTCGCAAGTAAAGAGACCAGAACTGCACACCGTACTCCAGGTGTGGCCCCACCAGTACCCCATGCAGGTGCAGCAGAACAACCCTCCCCCCCACACACACATAGCCACTCTTAAACCCATATCTTCTAGGAATGAAGCCTGATGTCTTTGTCTCTTTTTACTTGCTCCACCTACAAACTAACTTTTTGAGATTAATGTACTTGTATTAATATATCTGGTCTTTCTGCACAGTGCAATTTTTTGACGTTTAAATAATGGTGTTATCTTTGATATTTCTTTCTAAACTGAATGATCTCACATTTACCAATGTTGTACTCCATCTGTCAGATCTTTGCCCTCTCTCTTACCTATCTATATCTCTCTGCAGACCCTCTGTGTCCTCCACACAATTTGCTTTTCCACTCAATTTTGTGCCATCAGCACGCTTGGATACACTTTACCTTGTCCTCTTGTCCAAATCATTTTTGTATTTAGTGGGCCCAGCACCGATCCCTGTGGCACTCCAATAACTACTCATTGTTATTGAGAAACACCATTTATTTTCTCTTGGCTAACCAATTCTCTATCCATGCCAATATATTACCAACAACTCTGGACTTTCTGATCTTAAACAGGCACATTTTAGTCAGCAATTTATTGACCACCTGCTGGAAATTAAAATATACCACATCCACTGGCTTCCCTTTATCCACTGTGCTCAAAGTATCCTCAATGAACTCCTTTCTTAATTCACCATGACCTGCCCTTCTTGCTATGTCTTCCTGAATAAGAGCTTCAATCATTTTCTCAATTACAGATGTTTAGCTAACTGGACAATAGATACTTAACTTTGTCTACCTCAGTTTTTTTTAAGACACCAGAGTTCCATTTGCTTTCTTCTAATCAAACACGACCTGTCCAGAGAATTTCGGCAAAGTACAGGAACGTACCTGCTGCACTTCCACCATTTCCTTCAGTACCCTGGGATGCATGCCATCATAACCAATAGACATACTACTTTTAGAGCCATGAGTTTGCCCAGCACAACCTCTTTAGAGGTCGTAATTGTACAGAGGTCCTTAACTCCCTTTACCTCAAATGTTTTTTTAAGGCTTGAATTAAATAAATAATTTGATACATGGGTTTTGATTTTTTTAAAAATTCAGCCACATGGATGAGATAGAGTGATTTCAAGCTGCAAGGTCTTCATAAAAAGCAATTTCTTAACATTTCTATTTACTGACTGAAGAATTCTATAAATCTGCTTTTTATCATTGCTCAACACAATGATGTTTGTTTAAATTCTTGTACATAAAGGTGCAGTGTAGAAACGTCAATTTTGTTTTTGCGGTATTTCCCCAGGAAAATCAAACTCCTTTGCACATTGCCTCCAGGCTGGGGAAAACAGAAATTGTGCAGCTGCTACTGCAACACATGGCTTTCCCTGACGCATGCACCACGAATGGCTACACCCCATTACACATTTCTGCCAGGGAGGGGCAGGAAGATGTGGCTTCCATTTTGCTTGAGGCAGGGGCTTCGCACTCAATGGCCACCAAGGTAAGACATCATTTGTTTGGTGGAGAGAAAGTAATATTGGGCTGCATTGAAATATACTGTAAGACTCGATCACCATTAAATGCAGAGCTGAATTATTACTTTGAACAAATAGTGGTTACGTGTTCAGACTCTGATGCATTCAGTCATTTTCTTTTTAGTGTTAAACTCTTTAGATTGTGTGGTTCAGTATCCTGGCAGATAATGATAATGAATAGTCTTTTCAGATATTTTCTGGAATGTTGTAATTAGCCATGATGCTCTGGAGAATTTTTGTCACTTACACTCTCTTCCTTCCTTGGAAGTTTGGCAATTACTAGACCAAAGCAACTTATCAGAAAGTGAGAAATGTGCTTACCTCCCGTCCTGGATGCCTTACTGCCTCTCTGACTGCTCCACTGAACTGTTTGTTTATCTTCAGCAGCGTTCTGCCCATTATCAAACCAGTGATGTATTCATTCATTTTAGGACATGTGTCTCTACTTAAATCTGAATAAACACTTTCTTATACTCTTAAAGTTAATTTAGGTGCTACGGCCACAGAAATACTGATAGTTTTTTTTGGAATCAGAATACCATCTGCCTCATTGTGATTTTTCTTTCCTTTCACCCAAATCTGTGAATACAATTGCCAACTTCAAGGTCACTGGAACATGCAAATGTTGGTCTTTGTACAAGTATTCAATACTGTAGCAAGGATTTTCTTCACTCAGCCTGACTCAGTCAGCTCTAAATTTTAAGAGAAAAAAAATAACACAGTTGCATATCGTTGGTGGACTTGGGGGAAAAAGTGGATGGAAGATGAATCCCACTGCACTGGGCATATCTGTTTTCTTAAGGGGCAGGTAGACCAAATCCTCCAGCAAGTAGCTGAGCCAGTGAACTTACCCGGTCTGAGCGCACTCAAGATATCGACGCAAGGAGATGTTTGCCTGTCGTGCCCATGGATTTGAAAAATCTTGTTGAGAGAGTGGTACACCCCTTCTGGCTGCCTAGTTTTAAATAATCTACATCTTGGAAGTGCAGCCCTCTGCCAGGTTTCAGCCTTCATCTTTAAACATTCTTTTCTTTGGATATCCAAGTGTTTAAACTAGATTTTCAGGGGGAAAGGCCATCAGTGTGCCAGAGCAAAGAGTGCAGTATGTGTGGAACTGAAGAATGGGAAGGTATGACCAGATTAATGGGATTGTATTAATAGACCATCCAATAGTCAGTGAGAATTGGAGGACCAAATCTGCAAAGAGTTACAGACAACTCAGAAAACATAAAACTTTTAATTGTAGGTGATTTTAACCCTTTGAATGTTGTGTTCAGGTTTTTAAGGACTTCTAACAAATGCCATTTCCCGGTGTTCTGGGACTAGTTTTATAATCAATCACCAGCTTGTTCGTATTGGTGTTCATACTGTGAAGGTTTACCCATGGACCCAGTGCACAATACGGTATATACTATGAAAGGTTAAAATGGCTGGAGTCCCAAGGGTTAATTTTCCACATATTGAGAAAGTAAAACACAAAAGTCTGCAGACACTGTGGTTGTAGTGAAAAAATCAATGTTGGAGAAACTCAGCAGGTCAAAAAGGATCCTTTATATAGCAATTATATTCAATGTTTCGGGCCTTTTTAGTACTGAATGACTGTTACACTCCCCAGCGGCAATTAGGAGGCGCACAAAACAAATGAGTTAAGTTTAACACAAAATTTATTAACCAAACTAACATTAATAGAATTAACTCAATAACACCTGAACACCAGCCTTAATGGTAACTTTATATCAACAACAGACTATTATACAGCACATGTAGAAAAAAAAACCCCAGACCATTATAGTCCAGGCTGAAATGCCCCCAAAAATCACCAAAAATCAAAAAAAAACCCAAACCTCCACGTCAGTCATGTCAAGTCTATCAGGGGAACACAAGACTGCCTTGGGCTTCGAATGGGGTTACCACCGCCCCTCACTTCCTTTATCCAGGAATTTCCACAATAATCTCCTGGTCACTATATGAGGTTCACGCCTCCAAAGCCTACTTTAGGATTCGCAAGTGCCCTTCGGGCATGCGGGTCCTCTTCTTCAGACACCTTATCTTAAGTGGTTTGGTGACCCTCCAAAGCCCTCCTTAGGGTTCACAAGTGCCCTTCTGGCACAGAGTCCTCTGTGAAATGCAAGGATTGGAAGGAAACGAGTGATGCACTGGTCAGTCCCGCACACTCCACTGACTAACCTCTCTCAAAACTAGTGTGCTGGGCTTTTTAAACTGCCCAACGCTGCCTCCTGCTCTCCCCATCGGTGGAGAGTTTAGCAGCTGCAGGATCACTCTCCTGTGAGGCCACGGACTTCTAGCATGTGGTTCCTGTGCTTTGAGAGCTGTCAAAATTTCCCAGTGGTAGCCCAGCACTACTACAGCTGTCAAATCCCCAGCAGTAAATTCAGTCCGGTCCTCAGTCAAAAAACAGAATAGTTAAAGTCCATAACATTGACCTCCAGAGTTTCTCTAGCAATGTGTTTCCACATATTGACTATATCTCACATACTTTAAAAGGGCTGGATGGGTTTGGCTTAAGAGTTTGTCAGCTGTCTTCAAGAAAGTTTACTAAATCAATATATTTATATTTCCCAACTGGAGAATGCATTATTGGATCTCCTGTTAGGGAACGAGATAAAACAGGTGATTGAAGTGTGTGCAGGGGAACACTTTGTGTCCAGTGACAATAATGCCATGAATTTAAAGATAGTTATGGAACAGCATCATTCTGGTACTTGCGCTCAACGTCAGCAAACCAAGGAGATGATTGTGGACTTCAGGAGGAAGTTAGGGGAACACAACCCAGTCCTCATCAAGGGCTCAGTAGTGGAGAGGGTCAAGAATTTCAAATTCCTGGGTGTCAACATCTCCGAGGGTCCGTCCTGTAAATTCCATGTTGATTCAATCACAAAGAAGGCTCGCCAGTGGCTATACTTTGTGAGGTGTTTGAGAACGTTCATGGACACTTGTAAACTTCTACAGGTGAACCATGAAGAGCATCACTGCCTGGTATGGAGGCGCCAACTCTCAGATCAAGAATAAACTCCAGAGGGGTGTTAACTTGTCCTGCGACATCATAGGCACCAGACTTCACTCCATCGAGGATATCTACATGAGGCCGTATCTTAAAAAAGCAGCCTCTATCCTCAAAGACCCCCACCACCCAGCCCATGGCCTCTTCCCTCTGCCACTATCCAAAAAATGTGCAAGGTTTGTCGATTAATTTGTTGTAACAGGTTTCAATTGCTGGAATCAGGTTCTACTGTATTGTAAATATAATATCAGGACTTCCACACTTGCATCAGGATTCCAAACTTGCTGGCACTTGTGCAAATTGTTCTGGAATGTTTCATGGACTATGAATGAATGGGGGAAAAGATTCTTTTATTAAAATGAAGGCTAAAAATGAGGGGCCGTTTTCACAGAGAAAAGAGTAGAGTGATGCAGCTTGGTCAAAGATTCCTACAAGATATTGAGGAGTATCCTCAGTTTTGCTGGTACCTTAGCAAAATAAATTCTGGTCTCGAAACATAACTGTTAACTGGCTTTACTGTGCCTGCTATTTTGAAGATGAACTTGATTTTAAATACTCATGTTGTAACTAACATTGATATTTCTCGCATGTTTACAAATGTCACCTAAATCAGAGAAAAAAATGCAAAAGGAATAAGAAATTTGAGTTAGAAATATCGATTTACAGATTTTTGTTTCCATGTTTACATTGTGTACAGTTTATTTTTTGCACTACCAATTAGTGGGAACTCTGCCGCACCTTCAGGGAAAAGGAATCTCAGGGTTGTATGTGATGTCATGTATGTACTATGACAATAAATCTGAATCTGATTGAATAATGGGTCAAATCTCTAAAATTTGCTGTTTTGTTGGGGAAGCATGTTGTGGCTAGACAGTGGTTCTCAAATCTTTTTCTTTCCACTCACATCCCACTTTAAGTATTCCCTCTGCCATCAGTGCTCTGTGATTGGTAAGGGATTGCTTAAGGTGGTATGTGAATGGGAAGGGAAGGTTGAGAATCACTGCTCTAAACTTAATTGTTACTGAAATATTTTGCTTGAGAAAAATTGACATTGGCCCATTTCCTTTGGAGTTCTGAAACCGTGCACATAACGAGTTAATGAGGGACAATTGAAACAGTGGCTTTCAAACTTTTTCTTTCCACCCACATCTCACCTTAAGCAATGCCTTACTAATCACAGAGCACCGATGGCATAGGGAATATGTAAAGAGGTATGTGAGTGGAAAGAAAAAGGTTGAGAACCACTGGGCTAGCAGTTACATGATACCATATCAATATTGTACTCTGATTAGAAGATGAGTTTTGCACATTGAAAAATCATCCTGGAAGCTTCATGACAAGAGTGGTATAGAGTATGAAGTCATACTGAGTCCACACTCACAATCAACTACCCATTTACACTATATTCATCCTATTTTTTTTTACTCTCTCCACATTCTCATCAACTCCTATCAAAATTCCCCCAGGTACCCTACACAGTAGAGGCATATTCTAACAATCAAGTAATCGACTATCTGCACCTCTTTGGGATGTGTGAGGGAACCAGAGTGCCCACAGTCTCAGGGAGAGCAGCCAAGGGCCTCAGTCCCTGTGGGGCAGCAGCTCAACTAATTGTGCCACCCCTCAACGCTTTGCAGAGTTATTCCTGGAAGAAAGGAGGGGAATAAGGAGCAAGAAAGGAAGATGAAGAAGCAAAGTGCAGATGTATTCACTTGAATATTTGATTTAAAAAATACTTACAACACTATATTCTAAATACATGGGTGGTCATTTGTCCAATAAGTGAAATGCTATTGAATAAGGTAGAACCATAGAACACTACAGCACAAAAAAACAGGCCTTTCATCCCTTCTGGTCTGTGCTGAAACATTGTTCTGCTCATCCCACTGACCTGCACCCATTCCATAACCCTCCAGATCTCACCCATCCACGCATCAATCCAATTTATCCTTGAAGCTTAAGAGTGAGCCCTCATTTACCACATCAGATGGCAGCTCATTCCATACTCCCACCACTCTCTGTGAAGAAGTTCTCCCTAATATCCCCCCTAAACCTTTCCCCTTTCACCCTATAGCCATGTATTTATCTCTCCTAATCTAAATGGAAAGAACCTACTCACATTTACTCTGTCTGTACCCCTCATAACCTTATAAACCTCTATCAAATCTCCCCTCATTCTCCTTCACTCCAAGGAATAATGTCCTAACCTGTTTAATCTTTCCCTGTAACTCAACTCCTGAAGACCCAGTTGTTTCATCTTATGTGAGTTCTTAAGACAACACATGGATGAAAGAAAAAGTTCTTTACATTAAAGTTGATGTAAACAGCACCATGAGGCTGCAAGCCTCTATTGCAGATCTTGCATGCTGTGTGTCAGCCCCCTGCTGGCAGTCAAGTCTAATCAAACAGTAACTATAATCAAAGCCTTGCTAGTGGCCATGCAAACATGATCACTATCATTACGCCAGCTACATCCGAGTAAATCTTCTCTGAACTCTTTCAGTCTTACTGTTATGCTTCCTGTAGTTTGGTGACCAGGCTGTGCACAATACTCCAAATTTGGCCTCACCAATGCCTTAGACAACCTCACCATAACATCCCAACTCCTATACTCAATTATGAAGGTCAAGATGCCAGAAGCATTCATCACAATCCTGTTTATCTGTGACACCCCTTTAGGGAATTATGTAACTGCATTCCTCGATCTCTTTGCTCTTCCACACTCCTCAGTGCCCTACCATTTACTGTGTATGTCCTACCCTGGATTGTCCTTCCAAAATTCAACATCTTACCGTTGTCCATCTGCTATTTACTAGCTCATACCCCCAGTTGGTTCAGATTCCTCCACAAGATATATGGTTAAACCTATTTATTTTTAACTGTTTCATCAAATTCACTCTTATTCGGTTCCTCGATACTGGAAATTTATTTTATCATTTTGAATCTGTATTCTCCTCACTTTATTTCAGGACAAATACTTAAATATAGCTGTTTTTAATGCAAATACTTTTCAGGCATAGACATCTGGAGCTATGCTACATGATGCCTAACATGCACGTTGATTCATGTGGCAGTCTCCTCCGACTGACTCCATGTACATTATTTGCAGTCATAAGTGTATCTGACTGAGACATGATAAATATCAGCTCGCCAGCCTTGCTAACACATCAGGGACAGATCATAAATGGGCTTTGGCTGACCCGAGTGGATCAGGAGGCCAGCCATAGTTCAGAGTATTTTGCAGTGGTTATTGACATTTTCTATTTTGACATCATGTTTATTCATTTTAAGACAATATTTTACGTGGTTTCAAAGCAACTGTACGAGGGAACTGAAAACTATCCACCAAGTTAGCATTCCTCACAGCCACAGGTGTTGTATCCACTCTCACTAACTCTTCTGTTTCAGGTAGTTGATGTTGCTAATCTGTCAAGGAGCGGTATTACAAAGTTCCTCATTGCATAACTCCCTAACTTTGGCTGATAAATGTCTCATATATGGTAAAATGACTAATATTTGACATTGTTTAACCTTGCCCATTTTTTCCCTTTCATGTAATACAGTATGCTTGTGTCCTTGTATTTATACTGTATTCCAAGCATGCCTCTTAACTAAGTAGGAGTTATGTTTCCTCTGTCCCCTGTCGCAGAAGGGATTTACCCCTCTACATGTTGCAGCTAAGTATGGGAGTCTTGATGTGGCCAAACTCCTTCTGCAGCGCTCAGCTTCTCCAGACTCTGCTGGCAAGGCAAGTTCAGAGAGATTTTTAAAAGTTCAGCTTGGAATGTGCATGTGTTAGTTTGATGGGCAATGAGAAGATCAAACCAGTGCAATTCTGCCCTCTATCGTTTTGAACTTCAAAAATAAATTTGCAATGATATTTGAAATATTCATAATGTCATTGGCTCATGCATAAAGTCCATGGCCCCTGAGGTCACTGAATAAAACTTCCATTGCCAACAAGCCAATGCAAATGAAATTGAATGTCATTGTGATTGTGTTGTTTGTCCAGAATGCAGAAATGTTGCCTGCATGGCCCTTTCCCCCACCATTCCCCTCACCTTTTGGTTGCTTTGTTTTCAAGTCTGAAGCAATTTTTGCCTCACAACAATATTTCTGAATAATTCATGAATCACAAGAAATGGCAGAGCTGTTTTATATTTCTTCTTTTATATTCAGTCTGCCAATGTCCGTTCCGTGACCAAACATTTAAAATTGCAGATGTTTTAGGATTCTAGTCTACCCCTGAGATGCTGAGCTGTTTTACAGAAGCTTTTTATGATGCACACACAGAAGGTTGTATGTGCACAGTCAGATGATAATAAACTTGAACTTAACATTGCTAAGATCTTCTGCTTGTATTTTTATGTGGACCCTCACATCAAACTCAGGATTGCTGAGAGGCAGGAATAAGTATCAGTATCAGGGCTTGCTGCAAACCTTCTGACCCTCTTACATTCATGAAATACCCCGGATGCCAGAGCAGATGATAATGATACCACTGTGGTTCACATTTTACTTCTGACAAAATCAGGTGGATCCAGATTGAGACCTGGGTGTCGCTGTGCACCAGTCATTGAAAGTGGGCATGCAGGTACAGCAGGCAGTGAGGAAAGCGAATGGTACGTTGGCATTCATAGCAAGAGGAATCGAGTACAGGAGCAGAGAGGTTCTACAGCAGTTGTACAGGGCCCTGGTGAGACCAAACCTGGAGTATTGTGTACAGTTTTGGTCTCCTTATCTGAGGAAAGACATCCTTGCCATAGAGGGAGTGCAAAGAAGGTTCACTAGATCAATACCAGGGATGGCAGGACTTGCATATGAAGAAAGGCTGGATCGACTAGGCTTTTACGCACTAGAATTTAGAAGATTAAGGGGGGGATCTTATAGAAATTTATAAATTCTTAAGGGATTTGATAGGCTAGATGCAAGAAGGTTGTTCCCGATGTTGGGAAAAACCAGAACCAGGGGTCACAGTTGAAGTCTTTTAGGACTGAGATGAGGAAAAAAAATTCTCTCAGAGAATGATGAATGTGTGGAATTTTGCCATAGGACGTGGTTGAAGCCGGTTCCTTATCTATATTTAAGAGGGAGTTAGATTTGGCCCTTGTGGCTAAGGGGATCAGGGGGTATGGGGAGATGGGAGGTACTGATTAGACGATCAAAATGAATGGCGGTGTAGGCTTGAAGGGCAAAATGGCCTGCGCCTACACCTATTTTCCATGTTTTCTTTGTATAATTTATCTCTTTCGAACCAAAATAAAGAATGGCTAACTTGTGTTTACAATTTATCACTGAATAAACAGGAGGGACATGGTGTATAAGTGGAATCTACTCTGCTGTAATGTCCTATGTTGTATTTATAGCTTTAAGTGGGTTTAAAAAGGTCAGCGCAACATCGTGGATCAAAGGGCCTGTACTGTGCTGTGATGTTCTATAGTCCATCTAGACAGAGTTATATTCCCTTAATTTTTCCATTAAGTTGCATTTCCACCTCATAATGTCCATTGCTGAACCACAACATCAAGATTTTCCCCATGAAGTTTCAACTCAATCTCAGTTGGTGTGAAACAAGAGAATCCCCTGGAAGGACAGGTGCTGTTTTTATATATATTTATTATTGCTGACTCAGCAGAACAAATATGAACACATTAATGGGGTTGTAGTTTGGTCCATACAGTAGTCAGTGAGAATTGGAGGAGCAAATCTGCAGAGAGATAGCCGCAGGAAATGTCAAGTTGTGATTTTTAGCATTCAACATAATGACTGGGAATCCGAAGCAGTAAAAGGGCTAGATGGGCTAGAATTTGTCAAATGTGTTCAGGAAAGTTTTAAAAATCAATGCATAGAGATACCAACTAAAGAGAGTGCAACACTGGATGTTTGATTGGGGAACTGGGCAGGACAGGTGAACGATATATGTGTAGTGGAACATTTTGGGTTCAGAGATCATAATGCCCTTAGTTTTAAGCTAAGTATGGATAAGGATAGGTCTGGTCCTCTGGTTGAGATTCGAAATTGGAGAAAGGCCAATTTTGAGAAAATGAGAAAAGATCTTGAAAGCATGGATTGGGACAGTTGTTTTCAGGCAAGGGCGTGCTTGGTAAGTGGAAGGCTTTCAAAGGTGAAATGTTGAGAGTACAGAATTTGTATGTTCCTGTCAGCAGTAAAGGCAAAGTTAATTGATATAGGGAACATTGGTTTTTGGGAATCTGGTTTGGAAGAAGAGAGGTGTATAACAGGTAGAGGCAACATGTAGCAAATGAGGTACTTGAGGAATGTAAAAAAAATGCAAGAAAAAAATTAAGATAGAAATCAGGAGAGCTTTGGCAGACAAGGTGAGGGAAATCTTAAAGGCTTTGGCAGGTATGTTAAAACAAGGATAGTAAGTATCAAAATTTGTCCTAGAAGATGAGAGTGCTTTGCCAAAAGATTCAAGGGAGATCCTAAATTGGATTTTTGCATCTGCATTTACTTGAGAAATGGCAGCATAGCTTTGTTCATGTTTAACCAATCATGGAGATTTTTGAAGAGGTTATCAGGAATGTGGATGAAGGAAAGGCCATTTAATAAGGCCTTTAATAAGGTCCTGCACGGGAGGTTTGTCAGGAAGGTTCAGTCACTTGGTGTTCATGGTGAGGTAGTAAACTGGATTTGACATTTGCTATGCAGGAGAAGCCAGAGAATGGTAGTGGATGATTGGCTCTCTGACTGGAGGCCTGTGACTAGGGGTGTGCCTTAAGGATCATTGCTGGTTCCATTGTTGCTTATCATCTATATCAGGGGTGGCCAAACTTACTTAACATAAGAGCCACATACCATAAACTTCAGATGTTTTAGAGCTGTAGCAATCACGCAATCACAAGCCACACCCACTAACATTATCATTAGCCCCTTTCAGGTGGCTATAATACCCAAATGTAAAGCCACCTAAAGTACCCAAATGTGCCTGTCAGGAGGGCACCTGAAAACGGAGAACCCATCCCCGAAGTGTACTCACTCAACCCACCTCGGGGAGGTATATTCTCCACTTCTGAGTGCTTCCCCTCTGCCTGGTGACCCAACTCCCCAACGCAAGACATCAGGGCTGGTGCGGCCGGCGTGGGAAGTTGCCCACCCCAGTACAGTTTTGTTGGGAAAAGTATTTTCCAATCCTTGTTTTGCACATCATCCATTTGCAAAATGCAGATACACTGCAGGTAGTGAAGAAGCCCTGTTTCAAAGGGAACAATTTCTAATCAAGTCTACACACTAAACGTTCCCCCAAGGCACCTGAAAGCAGCAAGGCAAAGCGGCTAGCAGCTTTCAGGCGCTTAGGAGTGGGCAGGCTGTTGACAGTCAGATGGTGACCCGCTGACAGCCACCCTCCCTGCTGGTGACACCTACCCTCCCCGCTGCTCACACCTACCCTCCCCGCTGGTGACACCTACCCACCCCACTGCCGACACCTACCCTCCCCGCTGCCGACACCTGCCCTCCCCACTGGTGACACCTACCCTCCCCGCTGCCGACACCTACCCTTCCCGCGAGCCGCACAGAACATGTCAAAGAGCCGCGGTTTGGCCACCCCTGATCTATATCAACAATCTGGAAGATAATGTGGTAAATTGGATCAGCAAATTTACAGATGATACAAAGATTAGACATGCAGTGGACACAGAGGAAGGCTTTCAGAGGCATCTGGACCTGCTGGAGAAATGGTCTGCAAATAGCAAATGAAATTTAATGCGGACAAATGTGAGGTGTTGTACTTTGGGATGTTTAAGCAATGTAGGACACTGAGGAGTGAAGTATAATAGAGGGATCTGGGAATACAGATGCATAATTCCCTGAAAGTGGTGTCATATGTAAATAGAATTTTAAAGAGAGCATTTGTTATGTTGGCCTTCATAAATCAAAGTTCTGAGTAGAGGAGTTGGTATGTTATGACAAAGTTGTATAAGACATTGGTGAGGCCAAATTTGGAGAATTGTGTGCAGTTCTGGTCGCCAAACTACAGGAAGCATATCAATAAGATTGAAAGACTGCAGAGAAGATTTACTAGGATGTCACCTGGACTTCAGGAACTGAGTTATATTTACAGGGAAAGATTAAACAGGTGAGGACTTTATTCCCTGGAGCGTATAAGGATGAGGGGAGATTTGAAGAGGTATACACAATTCTGATGAGTATGGATACAATAAATGTAAGCAGGCTTTTTCCACTGATGTTGAGTAAGATTAAAAACTAGAGGACCTGAGTTAAGGTGAAAGGGGAAATGTTCAAAGGGAACATTAAGGGAACATCTTCATGCAGAGAGTGATGGGAGCATGGAACAATCTGCCAGCTGAATTGATGAATGCAGGCTCAATTTTGACATTTAAGAAAAATTTGGACATACATGGATGGGATGGGTATGGAGGGATATCGTCCATACCCATCCCAGTGGGAATAAGCAGAATAACAGTTTAGCAGAGACTTGAAGGGCCAAAGGCCTGATGCTGTGCTATAGTATTTTATGGTGAGAGGGGGCAAGTTTAAAGGAAATTTATGACAAGTTTATTATAAAGATGGTAGTAGGTGCAAGCAGTTCCAATGGCATTTTGACAAACACGTACTGTAGACAGATAGGGAACAAAGGGACATATGTATATGCACACAGACATGAAGTATAAATTAACATCATAGTTGGCACAGACATTGTGGGTTGACAGAGAGCCTGCCTCTTATGTTCAACTGTTCAAGGTTCTGCGAGCCTCTTGGACTTCCGTTCATCAACATTTCTTTGTGGCCATGTCGTTCTCTATTTGACTCTATCCTTTTAAACTCCAGCAAGTTCAGACACAGAGCCATCAAATACTTCTCACACATTAACCCTCTCATTCCCCTGGGCCATTCTCATAAACCTTCATCTGGCTTTGTGAGGGGTTTGTCATGTCTCACAAAACATTCTTCCTTAGATATCGGGCCCAATATAGCTCATATTACTCCAAGTGCCTTCTTAACACTCAGCATTACATCTTTTCCCTGATACTCCCATCCTCTCAAAATGACTGCTAGCATTGCATTTGCCTTCCTTACAAGTGAACCTTCAGGGAATTCTGCATGACCCCCTTTGGACTGCCACTTTCCAAATTTTCTTCCAATGAAGAAAATAGTCTCCTTCTTTATTCGTTCCACCAAAGTGCATGACCATCCACTTCCCTATGCTGAAGTCCACCTACCACTTCTTTGCCCAGTCTACCAACCTATGCAAGGTTCTGCAGACTCTCTACTTCCTCAACACTTTCCTCGGCTCCACCTATTTTTGTATTCTCCAAACCTTGGCTATAAAATCGTCAACTGCATGTGGATCGATTCTGGCACCAATGCTTTTTGAAATCTTTAAAATTGACTTGGATGAGGGAATGAAGGGGTTGGTAAAGTAAGTTTACAGATGACAGAAACCTGGAGGTGTTGTAGATGGTCTAGAGGGTTGTTGGACGATGTCCCGGATGTAGAGTTAGGCAGATGGAGTTCAGTCCAGAAAAATGTGAAATGATGCATTTTGACAAATTGGACCTGAATGTGGACTTGAAGATTAATAATAGAATTCTCAGTTGTGTGAAGGAACAGAGGATCTTGTGGTCCACATCCATAGATCCCTTAAAATTATCAAGTTGAAAGAGTGGTTAAGAAGACATCTGGTGTGTTGGCCTTCATCAGTCTGGGGATTTTTGACCAAGAGACAAAAGGTGAATTTGCGGATCCATAAAAATCTGATTTGATCACTCTTGGAGTACTGTTCACTTTTAGTCACCTCATTATTGGAAAGATATGGAAGCTTTGAAAAGGATGCAAAGGAGATGCACTAGCATGTTGCCTGGATTAGAGAATGTGTCTTTTAAGGAAAGGTTAGGCAACCTAGGTCTATTCTCTTTGGAGTGATGGAGGGTGAGGGTGACTTAATCAAGATGCAAAAGGTTATGAGGGGCACTGATCGCGAGGACAGCCAGCACCCTTTTATCCCAGGTTAGAAATGGCCAATATCAGAGGGCATCTGTTCAAGGTGAGTGGAAGACAGCTTCAGGAAGATGTCAGAGGAGAGGTGGGTCTTCAACACAGAGAGTGCTGGACCCATGGAATTTGCTGCCAGGGGTTGTGGTTGAGGTTCATACAATAGGGGCATCTCAGGAATTATTAGATAGACACAGATGTAAAAGAAAATGGAGGGTTGTGGATTGTGAGGGAGGGAGGCAGTTGGCTGCTTTGGAGAAGGTTTCCAAAAGTCGTAGAAACATTGTGGGTTTAAGGGTCCACACTGCAAGCAATGTTCAATGTTCCAATAAAATCCTTTTGTTTGTCATGGTGGTTTTGCATTTCCTTTTGTGATTTTCCTTCTGGGAGGAATGGGGAAGGGTCCACCTATAATGATTATCCTGGTGCCATGGCCGACCCAGTCCTTGGCATTTTGCACAGCCATTCCAGCTTTCTGTTAGTACTTCAGAAAAAG
The DNA here is from genome assembly GCF_036971445.1 of Narcine bancroftii. NCBI lineage: Eukaryota > Metazoa > Chordata > Chondrichthyes > Torpediniformes > Narcinidae > Narcine > Narcine bancroftii. Next base: position 222,215,897 of record NC_091471.1, read on the forward strand.
ATTTAGTTTCTGGCATTGAATAAAATTGCCTTCATCGCTGTTTCTCCACCAGTCTTGGGATATTCTGCTGAAGAGAAAAGAGTGCCTTTCCAATTTATTGCACCAACGTTAAATGATCAGAGCTTCTTCATGTGGAATGCAGTGCATGCTCAGCAGTTCAGCAGAAAAGATCATCCACAAGGCAATAATCTGCTTTTCACTTCTTGTTTTGCACTTGTCATTTCTGATTTCTGTCTGTTAAATACTACTTGAAAGCACTTTTTGTTGTAGTTGTGGTTGACTAACAAACAGCAATGTATTAACAAAGATGAATTCTTACAGAACGGTCTCACCCCACTTCATGTTGCTGCTCACTATGACAATCAGAAGGTGGCGCTGTTGCTGCTGGAGAAAGGTGCCTTGCCTCATGCCACTGCAAAGGTATTAACAGCAGATTGATAATTCTCCCAGTGTCCTCGAAACCAAAGTCTGTGCATGTCTTCACGTTTCTGTGCTTAGCAATAATTTTACCTGATAATTGTATTTTAATCTCAAGCAGTCATTCTCAACCAGCAGCCAGGGTTAGGCAACCTAACCCCCTAGTGGCCACAGCACTTTTAAGTAAAAACCTTGCTTTATTTTCTCCTTGCGTAATATGAATATTTTTCAATGTAGTCGATAGGAGACTTGATTGCTTCGCAGGGAAGGGGCCCCATAAACTTTGAGAGGAGCCCTAGGCAAGAAAAAAGTTGAGAATGGCTGATCTAACAGAATAGAAGGATAACTGTTGAGATGCAACAGTTTCAGGGACATGGAATTCACACAAAAAATAATTGCTGTTTAACCAGTTTTGGGAACCAAAGCCAGGCAACAGAAGAGGCAGTAATTCAGTTGGTCCCTCAAGTCTGCTTCACCACTCAATGAGGCCTTGGATTAGTATTACCTCAATGTCACTTTTGTGTTCATGTTCCTTTGTTATCAAAAAATGTTTTTTTTGTGTGTGTTCGTCACAATTTTAAAAGATTCACTTCCCTCAGAACTCCTCCTCATGACCTTACTTTGATGTGCAGACACCAGTTTCTGGAGTCATTAGCCAGCAGAAACTGCAGTCAAGCTTCCATGAGATCGTCTCATGTTCTTTGCAATGGTGGAGAGCTCAGGCCTTCCTGTTTAATCTCTCCTCAGGGAACAATCCTTCCATCCGAGGAATCAGTATGAAACATTTCCATCGTTATGATGCCACGTGCTTTGCAGGATTTGTGTAATCTTTTGCATCTTTATTTTTTAAGGGTTTCTTTAGTCTCTAACAGTGTTCCTTCTCCATTGCAAAATAAACCACAATTATATCCCTGTTTAAAATACAGAGCATGGAACAATATTGCACACGAATATGCTCTGTGGCCTACATGCGCCAAACAGGATGTCTCATTTGAACTCAAAATCTTGCATGCAATGCATATCCCTCTGTTCTCTGAATATTTATGTGCCAATCAAGAAGTTTGTGAAATGTTATTATTGTGTTTGGTTCCCCCACTATTTCTGGCAGCCCATTCCAGGCACCTACCATTCTGTTTAAATATAAAAAAAATTGCCCCACACATCTCCTTTAAACTTATCCCCCTCACATTCCTCTGGAATGTGATGTTTTAGCTTTGGAAAAAAGATTCTAATTGATGTCTCTATTGATGTTTTTCATAATTTTATAAAGGTCTATCAGCAGAGAAAACCTCCTATAGTCCAGCCTTCTAATGCATGCAACATCGTAGTAAATCTCATCTGCACCCTTTCAGAGCCTCGACATCCTCTGAGCTCTCCTTTACATTTTCTCTGAGCTTAGCCAAAACACACTTTCTGATTGGTAATGCAACCCCACTAAAACAATGAAATCCAGGAACACTGAGTTACCAGTCCTCTCCCTCTTGCAGCCAACTTTCTGAGATGGCTACAACAGCATCATTCCAAGAACTGATCCAGGGAAGTTCTGCCATTCCCATAATGCTGCGAGCATTAAAATGAACGCAGTTCAGCTCATCAGTCTTCCTATCTTTATCTGAATCTTCTCGTCCTGACTTGCTGTAACATATAGACTGACTTGCTGTAACATATGCCATCCTGTAAAGTCCTCCACGTGCTACCCTGCTGCTCTGGTCCCCACCCCCTGCCGCTCTAATTTAAGCCCAACTGAGTGGCACAAGATAACATCATGATACTTTTCCTTGAATTGATTATTATGGTGGTATCTGTTCATAATGAATAGATCACATTCTGAAAGATATGCTCTTATGAAGTAGACCTAGAAGATAATCTAAACTGCAATCATGAGAACTAGACTTATTATGGCCACTCTTAAGTGGCATCATGAGCTTTTGAAACTGCAACGCACAATCGTTCACGAGTGGTGTGAGAAACAGAAATACCTTCACAGATTTCGCTTGAGACAAAAATTGAGAACAAAGAACATTTATTGGACAACAGTGCAAAGTTGGGTGCTTCCCCTTACCATGGGAATACACACACATACTTGGGCTCACCCAACTTTTATACAGTTCATTTCAGTGTAGAGATACCGCCCCCCCCCCCCCCCCCCACCACCCCCTTAACATTCTTCTGCCTCCTGGATTGGTTTGGCATTTGGTAATTCTGTCTGCCTACATGCAGTTTCTGTAAACTTGGAAGACCATGGGGTATCCTGTCTGGGTCCCATCATGTCATTGTCCTCATTCATGAATCTGCCTTTGTCCTTATTCACACCTCTCAACCCCCAGGACTTACTAATTCTATATGCAGAACTTGCTAGTTCTTTCTATCACTATAAGACCTTTCTTCTATTGTACTTGCCGAATTCATCCCTATTCAGCACTTACTTAACTTCCTCTAGTCTAGTCTAAAATTCTTTATTTTATTCATACTAACTTTACTTCCTATAATCTATTATCTCTCACAATCCCCATTTTTTCTTTAGCTAGGCTTAGTAAATTCTCAACTGGAAACTTGGTCTTTTTCCCAGCGAGTCAGTAAACGAACTGTAATCTCAGCATCATCAGACGGAGTTTGGGAAACGTACATCCTTTGGGTTGTAGGGATCTGACGAAGGGTCCGTTGAATTAAACACTGCACACAAGTCATTAGGCAGGGAAGTTTCATGATGGGTAAAGTAATGAGTCCAACTGCTATAAGGGCTGTGTGTATCCACCTCCAGTCACCAGTAAAAAGTTCAACCGCCTGACCATTGTGACCATTGTCATCAATCGATCTTCCACAAACGCTGCTCTCAGCAGCTAACGAGTAATCGAGAGCCAGGTGGTTTTGATAAGCTGTAGCTCGTATCCGTCATTGTTCTTCAGCCAATAAATCCAAGGCCATTGCTGTCTGTTTGGTGAGAATCTTCAAAACTGCCTGGAGTCTGGTTAAACGGTTTAAATGCCAAACAGCTGTGGTAGTCGGGAACAGCCTGAGCCATTTACAATTCGAATTGCCCTCATAGTGATTGCCTTTAGCCTTGCCTTTAGCCTTCCCTTTAGCCTTCTGAATCCATTCGTGATCCAAAGGATGATTTACAAGATGCCAAGTTGGGGGGGAGCATTTATTGTTACCTAATCTGTGAGTAGCAGCTTCTCTGCGAGCATTAGCATATATACCCCCTTCATCCCTACTCCAGGTATAGCCCTGACAAATGTTCTGCCTATCATTTTCCCACCATCTTCTTTGTACCATATTTTTAGCACTCATCTCTTTAATATCTGTAGAGGCCAGGATGCCAACCCAATCCACTCCCCTAGGGCAGGTCTGTTTCCCTGGTCCATGTTGGGATCCTAAATTAAACCATACTAAATAAGGTACCCCACTATGAATAGAGTCTATACCTGTGCCCTGTCTGCATTCTAAAGGTAAACTTGTCCATTCCTCAAAGTAATTTTCACCTCTGCTGCCCCTATTCCAGGAGGACTTAATACATTGTATACAATTGGGTGGTTTCCCAAAAATTGGGAACCAGCAGAAAAACAATACAGCAAATAATAAAAATAACATTACAGCACTTTTTCCCAGCGTAGTGTAACTTTCAGACCAGAAGGATGTGAGACAGCATGCCAGCTGGAGGGGGTATTATTAATGCCTTTATTTCGTGGGTTAGCTTGTTTAATGCATTCTATGTGAGTCCACCCCTTTTCTTTTGTTCGCACTGCAGTGTCTGTAATCAGGAGTACACAATAAGGGCCGTCCAATATCGGTTTTAGTTTATGGTCTTGCCATGCTTTTACATATACCCAATCACCAGGTTTAACAGAATGAATAGGATAGTCCAGGGGTGGGTTTTGAGCTAATAAATCCTTCTGTCGTAAGTCATACAGATAAGTAGAAAGTCCCTGTAAATATTAAGATATGTACTGGTGTGATAGTACAGATCTATCACCAATGTATACAGTGTATATAGTTACAGTATCTAGTCTGTGCTTAGAGCGATTGGCTGAGAGCTAAGCCACGCCTACTGTCTGGGCCTTAAAGGGTTGGGTCCCGAGCCAGGTCGGATCATTCCGGACTGGTCGGCCACCTGTGAAGAGCTCCTGTCTTTTGCTAATAAAAGCCTTGGTTTGGATCAACAACTCTTTGATTCTTTCAATGAGCTCTACAATTTTATTAGCAAAAAGAAAAAAGAATTTTTTTTTGAAAGGGGTGGAGCGTTTAACTCGGCCAGAAAAACTTGATATCGACCCACAGTCAGCTACAGCCTTCAAAGCTGGAAGTTCTGGCTGCTGAACTTTGAAAACTTCCTGAGATTCATTCAGGTAGAGGAGGATAACCAGTGTCTAACAGCATTGCTGTCTATGGTGTCTTTGAGAGTCTACGAGAACATCCAGGATGAGGCCACTTACACCGCAGCCATAAAGGTACTGAAAGAACTGTATGATCAACCGGTAAACAGAGTTCATACCCGGCTCGTGCTTGTATCGAGGAAGCAACAGCCCGGGGAGTCCAGCAGGGCATATTTACAAGTATTAAAGGCGTTGGGCAAGGACTGTAACTGTGGACAAAACTGCTGCCGAGATCACAAACGATCTCATCCGGGTTGCCTATGTGGCCGGGCTCTGATCGAACGAAGTGAGGCTGCGCTTGCTCGAGCAAGGGGTAGAAAAACTAGAGGACGTGGCCTGGATTGCAATCACAATGGAGGATGCAGCCTTAAAGTCCACCAAGTTCTCTAGGGACTGGACCCCTCATTCTGATGTGAGTCGAGTGCCCTTCTACCCTACCACCCCCCGAGATACTGACGGCCTGTCGACTGCTGCTATCCTGCCCCGTGCGAACCCAAAATGTTATTTCTGCGGGAGGGACAAGCACAGCAGGTCCCAGTGCCCAGCAAGAAAAGCCAGGTGCCAGAAGTGCCTTAAAAAGGGCCACTTTGCTGCAGTCTGTAGGTCTACAATGGGCGCCGGCAAACACAGTGCCTCATGTGAAGCCCAATCGCCACTATCCCATTCAAACTCTTCTTCCCCAGAGCTCTCATCCATTGAGAGCGAGGACTCCCCTGCATGGCAACGCCTGACGTCACGGAGACGCCTGAACCCGGAAAGGGCAGCCCACCCTCGCAACCATGGTGTTGGCCTGCCTCTCGCCCCCGTGCGGAACACTCGACCCGGCCTCAGTCCCGACTGTGGCAACCGCTGCTGCTGCCGACGCCACAGACACCCCCGGGGCCAATGCTACCGCCGCTGCTGCCTGCTCCCCTGCTGCCACCGCCGGTGCGGCCACCACGACTAACTGGGGACCCGCCGCGACCAACCAGGTACTCACCCTAGCGTCGATCGCTGATGACCGCCGGGGCCCGACCGCCGCGACCGACGACCTTCCCAACCATGAGCAACTACGAATCCCACTACTTACCTTTCATCCGCCGACGCCGCCACAACAGCCCTTCCGGGAGGTCCTCCAACCTGCTCCTCCAGCGTTGACTACGTCATCCCGTTGCGTGACGTCATCCCGTTGCGTGACGCCATCACGCGGAACTCCCCTGTCAACTGGATCAGTGGCTGCTTCAATAACACTAAACCAGCAATGCTCTCATCCCCTCACTAAAGCAATAGAACTGATTAAAGTGCATGGACACTACACCAATTGCTTATTTGACTCTGGGTCAACTGACAGTTTTATCCAGCCAGATCTGGGCCTCCGTTGGGGACTTGACATTATCCCCACTACCCAGAGGATCTCATTAGCGACGAGGTCGCACTCGACTGGGATAAAGGGGTATTCCATCGCCACGCTGGAAGTACAGGGCGTAACGGTCACCCACTTCAAATTATTCGTCCTTCCCCAATTGTGCACCCAGTGTTGCTGGGATTAGACTTTCAGTGTCAGTTCCGAACGGTGTCCCTACACTTTGGGGGACCCCATGCCCCCCTATCGGTCTGCCATCGCCCCACCCCCGAAGCACCCAAGCAACGTGCCCCGGGGCCAATCCTGCGGCCTTTCCACACTCTGGATTGCCCTGCCAGCACTCTTCGCAAACCTCACCCCTGGCTGGAAGCCTGTGGCCACCAAAAGTCGGCAATATAGTTACGAAAACAGGCAATTCATTTGGAGTGAGCTGTGTAAATTGCTGGATGAGGGCATCATCGAACCCAGTTCAAGTCCCTGGAGAGCCCAGGTGGTGGTTGTCATGAATGGGAATGGTGGTCGACTATAGCCAGACCATTAACCGCTTCACGCTCCTGGATGCGTACCCCCGCCACGCATCATGGATGTGGTGAACCAGATCGCCCAATACCGCATATTCACCACCATTGACCTACGTTCGGCCTACCACCAGCTCCCGATCCGCTGTGAGGACCGACCATTCACGGCCTTCGAAGCGAATTGGCGGCTATATCAATTTCTCAGGGTACCATTCGGGGTCACGAATGGTGTCGCAGTCTTCCAGCGGGATATGGACCGGATGGTGGACCAGAACGGGTTAACCGCTACCTTCCCGTATCTGGACAATATCACCATCTGTGGCCACGACACGCAGGATCACGACGCCAACCTAGATAAATTTCTTCAAACTGCCCATCGGCTGAACCTGACTTACAATTTGGACAATTGTGTCTTCCGGACCACACGACTCGCGATTCTAGGTTGCGTGGTGGAGAACAGGATAGTCTTGCCAGATCCTGACCGCACGCATCCCCTAATGGACTTACCCCTCCCGCCATACCCAGAAAGCGCTCAAACGCTGCCTGGGCCTTTTCTCATATTACGCCCAATGGATTCCACACTACGCCGACAAGGCGCGTCCTCTTATCAAGACCACCTCCTTTCCCCTCTCGACCGAAGCCAGAGCAGCTTTCGATCGAATCAAATCCGACATCGCCGCTGCGACGCTGCACGCGATCGATGAGTCTGTCCCATTTCAAGTTGAGTGCGATGCATCCGACTTCACCCTGGCAGCCACCTTGAACCAGGCCGGTCGGCCTGTAGCTTTCTTCTCCAGAACCCTCCAGGGTCCAAAGAGTAGACACTCCTCGATCGAGAAGGAGGCCCAGGCCATAGTTGAAGCGGTGCGTCGTTGGAGACATTACCTCGCTGGGAGGCGCTTTACACTCTTGACTGATCAACGCGCGGTCTCCTTCATGTTCAGCAACACCCAGCGTGGTAAGATAAAAAACGAAAAAATCGCCAGATGGAGAATTGAACTCTCCACCTTTAACTATGACATCCTGTACCGGCCTGGTAAGCTCAACGACCCACCTGACGCGCTCTCCAGGGGGATGTGTGCCAGCATACAGATGGACAGACTACAGAAACTCCATGAGGTGCTCTGTCATCCAGGGGTCACTAGGTTTGCCCACTTTGTCAAGGCGCGCAACCTACCCTACACAGTCGAGGAGATCCGCTCCATGACCCGAGCCTGTTCGGTGTGTGCTGAATGCAAGCCCCACTTCTTCCGTCCGGATAACTCCCACGTTATCAAAGCCACCCGCCCCTTCGAGCGTCTTAGCGTAGACTTTAAGGGGCCCCTACCGTCGACCAACCGTAATAACTACATCCTTATGGCCATCGACGAGTACTCCCGCTTCCCGTTCGCTGTGCCCTGCCCAGACACCACTGCCACCTCAGTGATACAGGCCCTTCACAGTATTTTCGCCATTTTCGGGTACCCCAATTCCATCCACAGTGATAGGGGGTCCTCATTCATGAGCGCAGAGCTGCAACAGTACCTTCTGGAGTGTGGTATCGCTTCAAGCAGGACCATGAGCTATAACCCACGCGGTAACGGCCAGGTCGAGAGGGAGAATGCCACCATATGGAGAGCGGTTACACTGGCTCTCCGGTCTAAAGGTCTCCCCACCTCTCACTGGCAGGAGTTTCTCACTAGTGCCTTACACTCCATCCGCTCCCTCCTATGTACTGCAACAAATGCCCCCCCCCCACGAAAGGATATTCCTTTTCCCGAGGAAATCCAAATCAGGAACCACTGTACCGGCATGGCTCACCGTCCCTGGCCCCGTCCTTTTGCGATGCCATGTCCGGTACTCAAAGAACGACCCCTTGGTCGACCGAGTGACTCTACTCCACGCGAACCCGCATTACGCCTACGTTGATTTCCCAGATGGGCAGGAGGGCACTGTTTCGGTGCGGGACCTAGCTCAGGACACGGTAGATCCAGCAAACCCCCCAACCCAACCTTCCCCAACTCTTTATTCCCCAGGCCCCGTGCCGCATCAGAAGGACCAACAACACCCCAACGACCCGGGCCACCCTGCCGACAACACGACTGGGGAATTGAGCGAAGGAGCGGTCTCACCCGATGAGCCCGCTGGCGACACCACTCCAGCGACCCCAATCCCGGCACCAAGGTGGTCACGCCAGATGGTCAGACCCCCTGACCACTACAGTCCTTAATCTACCCCTTCCTTTCATTCTCTCCCTCGTTTTTTTGTTTTTTTTTCCAGGGTCAGTTCTCCAAGAAGGGGTGAATGTGATAGTACAGGTCTATCACCAATGTATATAGTGTATATAATTACAGTATCTAGACTGTGCTTACAGTAGCCACGCCTACTGTCTGGGCCTTAAAGGGTTGTGTCCCTAGCCAGGTCGGATCATTCCGGACTGGTCGGCCACCTGTGAAGAGCTCCTGTCTTTTGCTAATAAAAGCCTTGGTTTGGATCAACAACTCTTTGATTCTTTCGACGAGCTCTACAACTGGTCATTAGTCTCAGGGATAGGGGTATCAGTGTGGAATCCCATATAAGGAAGACCAAACATCATTTCATATGGTGAGACAGCAAGGTCCTTACGAGGAGCTGTGCGAGTCCTAATTAAAGCTAAGGGTAAGCATTTAATCCAGGAGAGGCCAGTTTCCTCATGAACTCGAGTGAGTTGATCTTTCAGGGTCTGATTTATCCGCTCAACACGGCCTGAACTCTGGGGGTGCCATGGGGTATATAACTGCCAATCTATTCCCAGAATTTTACACATACCCTGGAGTACCTGAGAGGTAAAATGTGTACCTCGATCTGAGGCAATGGTTTGAATAATGCCATAACGCGGAATAACAGACTCTAGTAATATCCGAATAACGGTGCTAGCACGATCATTAGGGGTGTTAGGTCTGCTTTGTTCATGAATGAGTGAGTCAAACACAGACTGAGTCGAAATCAAGGTTCTTTGTTCTTTATTGCCGGATTGTAACACTTGCAACTAACAGTGTTAGTTGGAGAAGGCGCATTCTCCTGTTATCAGAAAATGGTGTTTTTTATATACCTTAGGATACGTACTTAGTAAATTATCATACCATGACATTGTCCAATGAATAAACTGTTGCTGTCCCTCTCTGCTAGCCTCCTGCACATCAATTTGTCATCCCCACTCTTATCTTGAGAGTACAAGGTCACAACTGCATCTTGTTACGGCCCAGCACTGGGAGACTCCCTCTACATTCCCAGCTCATGATGTTTTTACCTAACAGGGGTCGGGAAAGCCTCAACCCATCGAGTAAAATGATCCACCATCACCAGGAGGTATTTATAAACCCCTATCTTAGGTAATTCCGCGAAGTCAATCTGTAGTCGTTGAAACGGGTGTACGCCTATATCGCGACCGCCAGGCATTGCCTGGCACATGACTTTCTTATTCATTCGCTGACAGATTGGGCACCTCCGAGTACTTTGCTTGGCTATGGTGTATATTCCCGAGCAATTAAAGGACCGTACAAAAGCATTAACAAGTGCCTGTGTTCCCCAATGTGTCTGCTGGTGGAGCTGATCAATCATCTGACGAGCCAAGGCATTGTTCAGTACTTGGCGTCCCTCTACCGTCCACCACAATCCACCAGCAGTTTGATGCATTCCCTGGTTTTTCATATAAACCTCATCTTCTCGTGAAAAGATGGGAGTCTTTTGAACCTCATGTGGGGTGGGGAGTAACAGCTGCATGTCTATTTTTTCTGTGAGTGCAGCCTGTTTGGCAGCTTCATCTGCCCGTCTGTTCCCCTGTGCTTCAGGACTGCCAATAAGTTGATGGCCCCATACATGAACTACAGCTATCTCCTCAGGTAACATAAGAGCATCTAAGGATTGAATAATTAAGTTTTCATGGATCAACTTTTGTCCTTTCCCAGTTATCATTCCCCACTCTTTTCAAATCTTTCCAAAGGTGTGCACTACACCAAAGACATACTTTGAGTCGGTATAGATTGTGCCCACCTTTCCCTCTAAACCCTGGAGAGCTCAACAGAGGGCATATAATTCACAGGATTGTGCCGACTAATGACCGGGAAGACGACCGGCTTCAATCACAACTCCTTCATTCCCATCCACTATATTACCCGCTATAACGAATGCCGTCAATGCAGCGGGAAGATCCATCAATAAACCATCTTTCGCCCTCCCGTAAAGGTTCATCACTTAAATCATCTCTAATTTTTGTCTGTAAATCGATCACTTCTAAACATACATGCTCTAAATCATTGGGGATAGTATCAGAATCTGGAGAAACCAAGAAGGCGGCTGGATTCTGTTCTTTGTTTATAATCAGTGTCAAATCACCCCTATCCATGAGAATCACTTCATACTTTAAAATTCTAGAATCAGTAAGCCACCTTCCGGCACGTTGTAAGAGAATGGTGCGGACTGTGTGAGGGGTATGAACTAACATTGGGGCACCAAACGTAATCTTTTATCCTTCTTCGACTAAAATAGCAGTGGCTGCAATTGTTTGCACACATTCTGGCCAACCACAACAAATGGGATCTAAAATTTTTGACAGAAAGGCAACTGGTTGTCTAAAGCCTCCCCTCTCTTGCGTTAATACTCCCATGGCCACACCATCTTTCGCATTGGAATATAGATCAAATGGCTTATTTAGGTCGGGTAAAGCCAAAACTGGGGCACTAATAAGACACTGTTTCACCAAGGTAAAATCTTTAATCTCCTCCTCTGTCCAGACAACAGTTTCAGCCCCCTAGAGTCGCAAGTTTATCATAAAGAAATTTGACCAGGCTAGAATAATTCTCAATCCAAATTCTTCAGTATCCCACTAAACCAAGGAATTTCCTAAGTTCTCGAGCACTCTTTGGAGGCGGGATCTGCAGAATACCGCGTGTTCTCTCTGGACTTATCTTCCTAATCCCTTGACCTAAGTATTTAACTTCAGATTGAACAAATTGTAACTTTGGCTCGCTCACTCTAAGACCCTTATTCCCTAGGAAATTCAGAAATTCAACAGTGTATTGTTTAACCACATCTTATGTTTTTCCTGTGATTAATAAGTCATCAACATATTGTATAATTGACAATTCTCTCTCTGAGGGGCCTCATCTAGTACCTGTTCTAAAACTTGGCCAAACAAATTTGGGGATTCTGTAAAACCCTGGGGAAGGACTGTCCACCGGTATTGATTTTTCCATCCTGTAAAAGGATTCTCCCACTCAAATGCAAACATGACCCTACTGTCTGTTGCCAACGGACAAGTCCAGAAGGCATCTTTGAGGTCAATTACACTAAACCATTTACTATGGGGATCAATTTTACCCATTATCATTTAGGGGTTAGATACGACTGGATAACAGGTGAGAATGATTTTGTTTAATTCCCTCAAATCCTGCACTAATCGATAGGTACCGTCTGGTTTTTGGACAGGTAAAATTGGGGTATTAAAAGGTGACATACAAGGTTCGAGTATACCATCTTTCACCAACCGGTCAATTACTGGCTGCAGCCCCTTTCGGCCAGCCATAGGAATTGGGTACTGTTTTCGTCTAATTACTTGGTCAGGGTCTTTTAAAGTAACTTGCAGGGGAGGAACATCTAATCCCCCTCTATTGCCTCTTTTTGCCCATACTCTAGGATTTATTAGTTCCCGATCCACCTCTGTTAGTACATAAAATTGAACCCCGATACCTGATCCCTGTGGTCTGGTACCGATAGCCAATTGGTCTTGTAAATCTCGTTCCAACAGGCAAACTCCAGCTTGGGGAACTAGTAAAATATCCTCTGTTATTATCTTTTCTCCCATTTCTGTCCTTACATTCTTTAGTATAGGGACCGTAAAATCTCTTCCTCCCCCTCCTGAAACCAGCACTGTCCCTTCTGTTTTAACACCCTCGGGCCATTGTAAAATACTAGACCGGCTGCCCCAGAATCTACTAAAAAGGTCATCTTGTCACCGTGGGGTCCTATGCTTAAATTTACCAATGGTTCTCCGTGCAGCCCCACGGTGTGTATTGGCTGAGAACCCTGACCTCCCTATTCATAATCTGCCTCCATCAATGCATAAGATTGCGTCTCCCTGGCTTGCACTGGGCATTCCCTCTTAAAGTGTCCCTCCTTGTTACAATAATAGCAAACTAATGCTCCTGTTTCCCAATTTCTACCAGGGTCTCCACGGGGTCCCAGGGATGGTCGTCATGCCCGGAATTCTCCTCTACCTCTGCCTCTGCTCTGGTCTCTACTTCCCCACTCCTGGCGCTCCTCCCAGCATCTAGGAGCTGGCACACAGCTCCTAACATTTCCCTGCTGTCCCTCCACAACTTCCTTGACTGCCTGCATCCAAATCTTAGCCTTTCCCTTCTGTTTATCTTCAGACCTCTGGACATATGTCCTTTGTGCGATCTGTAAAAGCTGTGTTATTCCCTGTTCATACCAATTCTCTGTCTTTTGTAATTTCTTCCTGATATCTGGGGCTAAATTAGTAACAAAGCCCATCAATACCAACTGTTCACCTGCTGGGGATCCTATATCCAACCCCCCCCATATTGCTGTATGGCCGCACGTAATCTATTCAGAAATGCAGAGGGGGTCTCCTCGGGACCTTGGGGAACCTCAAATGCCTTCTTAAAGTTCTGTCCTTTTGGAACCGACTCCTTCATTCCTTTAATTAGATTAACCCTGTACTCATCCATTCGCATGCGACCATCATTAGTAGTCTTATCCCAATTTTGGTTTGCCAGGGGAAATTTAGCTTCTCCAGGTATCGCCTCTGGTCCCCCTTGGTGTTCCCTAGCCCAGATTCTAATCCCTGCCTGGTGAATCATTCCACACTCCTCCAAAGTAAACAGAGTCTAAAAGATAGACATTAATTCATCCCAGGTATATATATTAGGTTCCAAAAATTGATCTAATTGTTCTGCACATCCCTGAGGGTCTTCTATCAGAGAGGGCATTTCCTTCTTAAAGTTGCGCACCTCCGTACTGGTCAGAGGCACATTTACGAATCCGAGACCCCCCACGTCCCCTCCCAAGGGAACCTCTCATAAAGGTCTCATGCAGTTAATTTCTGGCTTATCCCTCCCTTTATGATTTTCTGAATGACCCTCAGAAACAAAATCTCCTCCCTCTCGTGTCAAGTGAGGCGGTAATCTTGTACTCTGTGAGCGGGTCACCATACCACCCCTACTTTCTTCTTCTTTCTCTAACTGGGGAGGAAGAGGGGAAGGTGAAAAAGGGAGCCGGTACAGGGGGGGCATAAGGTGGAGGAAGGGAATGTAACACATCCCATCCTTGTACATCAGGAGCAGAAGGTTCCTCGTCCTTCTTGTTCTTACAATCCTTTTCGCTCAAAATCATTTGATCAAACGATCCACTGAGCCAACAGGCTGCATATTCTCTGCTCTCGGTATTACCTCCTTGATTTTGGTAGAGCCAGATGTTCAATGCCTGACACATCCAGTCCTCGTCGGATCCGAACTTTGGCCAATATACTGAACTCCCTCTTATCGGATTCTTAACCCATTCCTGATAGTAATACCTGACCATGGTCTGTTTATCCTTTCCATGGGTTTTCCCTGCACCCCAATCAGATAACATTAATCCTAACGGACTATGTTTAGGTATCTGATCCTCCCGTCCTTCTCCAGGACTGTTTCCCTTGCTACTTACTCCTCCCATACTAACAGGTAAATAAATTCCTCTTACCGGGATCCAGTAGCTATTCCTAGCTCGCTTCCTTAACGTCCTCCCGTCTTTTGTTCTCAATGCCTCCTCTCGCTTCGTCCACTGACCAGTCACCCATCGTCCGGGAGTCCAGCTGAATCAGCCGGGGTGCACCTACCCCCGTCGTCGGGCACTCTGTCAGTGGAGGGAGTGGGATCCCGGACGAGCCCCCATTTGTGAGAAACAGAAGTACCTCCACAGATTTCACTCGAGACAAAAATTGAGAACAAAGAACATTTATTGTACAACAGTGCAAAGTTGGGTGCTTTCCCTTACCATGGGAATACACACACATACTGGGGCTCACCCAACTTTTATACAGTTCATTTCAGTGTAGAGATACCCCCCCCCCCCCCTTAACATTCTTCTGCCTCCTGGATTGGTTTGGCATTTGGTAATTCTTTGTCTGCCTATGTGCAGTTTCAGTAAACTTGGAAGACCATGGGGTATCCTGTCTGGTTCCATCATGTCATTGTCCTCATTCATGAATCTGCTTTTGTCCTTATTCACACCTCTCAACCCCCAGGATTTACTAATTCTATATGCAGAACTTGCTAATTCTTTCTATCACTATAAGATCTTTCTTCTATTGTACTTGCAGAACCCTTCCTCACACTCTTATCGGAATTCATCCCTATTCAGCACTTACTTAACTTCCTCTAATCTAGTCTATTATTCTTTATTTTATTCATACTAACTTTACTTCCTATAATCTATTATCTCTCACAGTGGAAACTCCATTTCCATGCCATTTTAGTTCTTTTGATTCATAACGATGCTGAAACTATGTCATAGCATCAACACAGACCCAATGGTTCATTGAACCCAATCATTAGTTACATTTCCATAAAGTTCAAGCAACACAATAATTAAGTTATGAAAACAAAAACTCAGTGGTTTGAAAATTAAAATTGTGTTTACAAAAGTTGATCAGTCAGCCTCTTGAACTTGTACTCCCATTTTTAAAAAAAATGTTATTTTAATGACACAGCATAATAGAGGACCCTTCTGGCTCATGAAGTGCGTGCCACCTAATATACCTCCCAACCCCATATGTCTTGGAGGGTGGGGGAAACTGGAGCACCTGGGGAAAACCCACAGAGGTCACTTGGTGAGCGTACAAACTTCTTACAGGCAGCAGTGCATTCTATCTGCTTTTTATTCCAGCTGTTATTGCCATTCAATTTTAGTTGACTCAGCATCCATCATATTTTGGGCCGAGGACTCTAGCTTTCACTAACCTTTGTAAGTGCTTATTGATTTCACTGCTGAATGGCCTTGATTTAATCGTGCCCCTGATTATCGTTTCTCCAATCCCAGAGAAAATAGTTTCTCTGTGTCCATCTTAACAAATCCCTTGATCATTTTGAACACTTCAGTTGGATAAGCTACCAGCCTGAAACTCAAAGTTGGCCTGTAGGCCAACTTCATGTAACGCTGTCATCATTCTGGTGAATCCCCACTCCATTACTCCAAAGTCAGTATATTCTTCCCATGGTGTCTTGGTGAAATGAACATTACCCTTCACGTTAGATCTGTCCAAAATTCACTTAATCTGAAGCATAATGGCATCACATTGCAATTCAACTGTATTAGGCTGTAAGTCTATTTTTCTACTTTGTCGCATTAAGAATTTGAATTGCAGTACCACATTTAATATTCTGCAGAAGTCTGGACAGAAATCATCCCATGAGAGAGATGCTT
The DNA here is from genome assembly GCF_036971445.1 of Narcine bancroftii. NCBI lineage: Eukaryota > Metazoa > Chordata > Chondrichthyes > Torpediniformes > Narcinidae > Narcine > Narcine bancroftii. Next base: position 222,231,988 of record NC_091471.1, read on the forward strand.
CAACTCTCAAAATTAACATGAAAGGAGACGCTTGTATTTTCAATTACACTGTATCATTGTATTCCGCTTGCATCAACAAACAGATCAGTGCTGCCTCATTGAAGTGCTAAACTGGAGATAACTGTGGCAAATGTAATCTTCATCCCCATGTGGATTGTACAATTGTTGTGTTTTGGTCCTGAAATATATTGGCTTAATGAACTGTTATCAGAATTAAGCAACAGATGTGAGTCTTGAATTGAAATTGAGTTGAGGCCACCAGAGGACTGAGTCCATCTGGACTGTTATCGTTTAATAAACATCTTAAGATGTCACAAATCCTCAATAAAAACCAAAAATTCTGGAAATAAACTGTAAATCAAAGCTGCTGCAAAAAAAATCATCTTGGTAAAACATTTTTAATAAAATCGGGTTTTAGTGGAGATCCTTTATCAGAACTGGGAATTAAAATTTATCATTGCTTCCATGAAATTATGTTCCTTTATTTTATAGGAAACCGGAATTGGCTGAACTAACGTACATTTTTTTTTCTAAATCTGGTGGAGTTGAGGTTATAATATTGGTAAATATTGATTGAAATTATCTCTATGAGGTACTTAAAAGATATTGGAAGAACAATATCATTTGAGATAACAAATGTTAGCTTAAATGTAAATCTATTTGGTTAATTACAGAACAAGTTATCAGTGTGATCTTAAAATTCAAGGTAAATGCCCAATCTGCGTTTTTAGATTTATAATTAAAGAAAAGTAATTGTGATTTTCTGGTTTCATTGTAGATGTTCATTAGTTTTCGAATCTGTCAACTTGTTAGGACATTTAGTTCTGAAGAGAAAAAGAAGATTCATAATTAAATCAAATAATCTGCTCAGGTCAGGGTTGAATGGAATTTTTTCAGCTCTTTTTCACCCGATTACTGTTGCTTTTGCAGGATAATACCCAAACTCTGTGCAGTGGTTCATCATTATTATGAATCAAAGTGCAACAGTTACATTGCCCAGTCGGTGTTAGGGCAGGTCTCTGCCACAGAAGTTATTCTGAAAGATACCCTGTAGGTTCCCTTTCCCAAGATATCTTCTGAAATCTGTCAGCGCTGTTGTCCCATCTCAAAAACAGATTTGAACATTTAATTTGGCTGAAATTTATTCTTGATTAAATGCACTGAAAATGTGATATGGCTGTATTCCAAGTTTTATTGCACTTGGAGTCAATGGAATTGAATTTTGGTAGTGGAAAATGATGTTCAAGAGTGAAGATCAAGGAAAAAGTTGCATTTAATTTTAAATTTTGACATTCAGCACGGTAACAGGCCATTTTGGCCCATGTGTCTATCCTTTGGCTTGGCTTCGCGGACGAAGATTTATGGAGGGGGTAAATGTCCACGTCAGCTGCAGGCTCGTTTGTGGCTGACAAGTCCGATGCGGGACAGGCAGACACGGTTGCAGCGGTTGCAGGGGAAAATTGGTTGGTTGAGGTTCCAATTAACCTACACCCCCTGCTGCATTTTGAACGATGGGTTGAAACCATAGCCCTCAGTGAAAAACAGTGATAACGTACCAACTCCTTACAAACAGCACAAGATTCAAATCCCGGTCCCAATCATTGGTACCGTTAAGGCATTGCACTAACTGCCACACCAACTGTGCCACTCTGGATTTTCTGATTGGCCATATTTAGTGTTAGCGTTCATGGGATTACAGTACTAACAGTGTTAAAATGCCAACACTCAGACCATTCAGTAAAAACACTGAAGGAACTCGGCCAGTCTTGCAGCCTCTATAGGAGGCAGAGGTATATTTACCGACATTTCGGTTCCAAGTCTTTCTTCAAAGAATTCTCCTCATGCAGACCACAGAGCCAAACTTTTTTTCATTAAGCTGCTGCTCTGCTCAAACCTTTCTCTTGTTGAAATGAATAACCAACAAGAATACTTAAACTGATAACTTCCTCAAACATCTATTTTTCTCACAGCAAACAAGGCATTAGGGACCAAAGTAATATTTTTAAGTGTTTTTGCTTTCAGTTGCTCTGGTTTTACTTAATTTGCCAAGATAATGTAAGGTAGAATACATTTGTTTTCAAGTTGTAGCAGAAATAAAATGAATGGAATGAACATGGGCTGTTGCAAAATGGTTTCAAAAAATGTTTTATTCTGGAGTTCAGATTTACTCAAAATCCTTTCACCACAGTTTTTTCATCACATATTTCATGTTATTAGATATTTACTAATGTTTCAGTGTGAGAGGCAATGAAATTCATTGTAATTGGAATATGCCAAGTTGTTTTAACTCAGAATATCAGGTTTATGAAAAAGGGTGAAGAGTATCCAGATTATTGACACTGCAAGCTTATTCCATAGCAGCAAATTAAATCATTGATGGGTTTGGCTGCAGCTGACATTTTACAAAATGTTTGAAATTGATTTAAGCATGTTGGTAAGTGGCCTGGTCTAAGTCTCAATGCTTTTCCAGAATGGCTACACCCCTCTGCACATTGCTGCCAAGAAGAACCAAATGGAAATTGCTACTGCCTTACTGGAATATGGAGCAGAGACTAATGCATTGACAAAACAGGGTGTTACACCCCTTCACCTGGCATCACAGGAGGGACATGTGGAAATAGTTTCGTGCCTGATGGATAAAAATGCCAACGTTAGCCTAGCCACGAAGGTAATAAGAAGAAATTATTGTGTGGAACATATTTACCTATTATATTGAGTACAAAGCAATGCTTGGATTTGGGAACTTGAATTTTCTAAAGGTATTAAATTTAAATTTTATATTTAGAGATACAGCAGGAAAACTGGCCCCACAAGTGTACGCGGTCCAATTACAATCATATGATCAATTCACCTGCTAACCTGCACATCTTTTGAAAGTGGGGAGAAACTGTAACCCCCCCCACTGATGGAAGCCCACATTTAGAATATCTAATTGGTTCATATCCTGGCACTTCCCTGTATGATTTTGTTTTATAAAAACTTGAATAAAACATTTCAAATTAAATGAGGGATGTAAACATGCAAGTGAGTACAGATTGATTTCCTTCTTGTCTTTCTATATTGGTGCAAGAATTAACTGTAGAAATGCTCACTACATTGAAAGTTCTTCCTTTAGCCCTTCACCATTGGGCAGAATGTTGATTATCTGTGTACCAGGAGGTGTAGGTCAATTGGATGTAAATTGGACGGCACGGGCTTGTGGGCTGAAATGACCTGTTACTGTGCTGTATGTCTAAATAAATTTTTTAAAGTGAAAATTCAATGAAAAGTGCGCACTTTCGGAGAATGTTCCCCATAAATGAAAATAGAGAGGGTGAGATCAAATGAGTATACTTGTAATCGGTGTAGGTCACTTTCACGGAGTTGAGCTCAAACTCATCCCAGCAGGGGAAATAGTCAGGGTCACAGAATAGCATAGCCCAGAATATTTTAAAATTAATGCTAAGCAAACACTGCAAATAAAATGATATGAGTCAAAACATTAAAAATAATATGAGATATAGGTACAGAGTAAAGAAGATCACAAGGCCATTCAGCCCCTTGTGCCTGGTCCACCATTCAATGCAATCATGACTGCTCAGACCATTTCACTACTCTATTCCTGCTTTCTCTCCATGATCCCTTAATCCCTTTAGTGAGTAAGGTCACATTCAACTCCCTTTTGACAACAAGTTTACTGAGTGAAAAGGTTTCTTCTCATTTCGGTTCTAAATGGCTTATCCCTGGACTGTGCTCCTTTGTTCTGGTCTTTCCCAATGCTGAGAACATTCTTCCTGAATCTAACCTGCCTAGTCCTGTCAGAATTTTTTGTCTCAATGTAATCCCTTCTCATTCTTCTAAATTCCAATGAGTATAACCCTTGCCCATCTTGTCAGAGGGTCGTGGATCTATGGAACTCACTGCCACACAAAGCAGTGGAGGCCAGATCACTGGGAGTATTTAAATAAGAAATTAATAGGTATCTCATTAGTAAGGGTATCAAGGGATATAGGGAAAAAGGCTGAAAATTGGAACTAGCTGTGAGCATAATTCAGTTTAGTGTAGAGTCACGGAACAGACCCATTGGGCCTAGTGGCCTGCTTCTGTTTCTTTATCTCGTGATGTTTCTTCTTATATCAGTCCTACCAAGCCTAGAAACAGTCTGGTGAAACGTTGCTGCATCCCCTCAATAGCAAGAGTAATGGCCTCACCAAGACCCCAAACCACTGAAGTAAGATCTTCCTGCTTCTATGTTTAAAACTGCAATAAAGGCCAACATACCATTTCCTTTCTTCACCACTTGCTGTACCTGCATTCTAACCTTTAATGACAAGTGAACACTCAGGGTCTTTTGTCCAGAGTAGGGGAATCAGTAACCAGAGGCCATAGGTTTAAAATGATGGGAGGGAGATTGAGGAGGAACAGATGGCGGTGTGTGTATATGAAACGGGCTGCTGGAGGAGGTGGTTGAAGCAGGTACCCATGGGAATATTTTTTAAAAATCTTGGACAGAGACATGGATAGGATAGGTTCAGAGGGATATGGGCTAAACACAGGAGGGTGGAACCAGTGAGGGTGGGACATTTTGTTCAGCGTGGGCAAGTTGGGCTGAAGGGATTGTTTTCCACTCTGTATGATGGTGACTGATGCACCATAACACCTAGTTCTCGTTATAGTTACCCTTTTCCCAATTTCTCAGATAATAATCTTTATTATTGCCACCAAAGTAGATAACCACACATTTATCTATAATATATTGGCATCAGCCATGCATTTGCTCGTTCTCCTAATCTTTCCAAGTCAACTTGTAGTCTCTTCGAATCTTCCTTACAACTCACACTGCCACCCTCACAGTGTCCTTTGTAAATTTTGCAAAACTTTGTATAACTCCTTCATCGGGATCAATTTAAATTGTGAATAGATGATCCCAGCTTCTGGTACCACATTGGTAACTACCTGATAATCTGTAAAGGACCCATCTATTCACCACTTTCGGCTTCCTGCGTGCCCACCTTGTCAGTTCATTTCCCCCATTACAGTAAACCCATGTTATCTGGAATTAAAGCAACTGGCAAGTAAATATCACAGAAATAGTTTTAAAAAGAAAACAAAATTTAAAATAGGCTCCCCTAGCAGCCAGTTTTCAAATCACACATGTCATCTGAAGCAACCAGCAAATTCCCATAGATGCCAGATAACAGGTAAAATCTCTAATTCTGCATGCTAGTGTTCTGTACAGGATCTTATCAAATGCCTTTCGAAAACCCAAATAAACCAATTGGTTCACCAATGTCTATTCGACTGGTTACATTCTTAAAAACCTTTAGAAGATTTGTCAAATATTTTCTCCAGTTCACATATCGACCCTGACTTGGACTAACCCTTTCACTTCTCTCCATCAATGTAACAATGACATCTCTACTAATTGACTCCAGCATTTTTCCCCATGACTGAAAGCAGGCTAACTGGTCTATATTTTCCTGGTTTCTCTCTCCCTCTTTTCTTTAAAAAAAAGTGGTGTGACGTTCACAACCCTCTTATCCAAAAGAAGTGTTTGCGAGAATGTTAGAAAATATTCAAGATTCATGTTATTGTCATGTAATAAAACAGAATTAGTGATATTACACAAAATTTCCTTCAGCCTACCAGAAGGCAGACAAAGATTTGCGATCAGCAAAATAAATTGCCCAGTGCCCCTTACAGCCAAAGAAATAGAAGCAAAAGAGAGTTCCCCCAGGGACACTGAGTGTCCACAGATTCGCCTCCAGTGCTCCCGCAGCCTCCGCAGCCCCACAACCTCCGGTCCAAACCATCGGCAACCGGAGCTCCAGATGCACAATCTGACATGATCAGGAAGCCTCCAGCACCTTCTCGCATCTCAGTACCCCTTCAGCAAGACTTGAGCCAGTCTCCAGCAGTCCTCAGCCTGGTGTATGTCCTTTGAACACAGACGCCAGCAACCTTCATCCTATGTGGATACACTGCTTTGGGTCCCGCCGCCTGTGTGTTCTGTATCTGGGTTGTTCCATGATATTCAGAACATGTGCAAAATGGTAAAACTGCTGTACGTGAAAATGGCCTCCATTTATTGTACCTCACAAACCTATAACCTGAATGATAACCCATGACATTAATTTCTCTCTCTCATTCTGCACAGTTATGCATCCATCTGCACATTTCGCTCACAAGCTATTATTCACTCTAAACATGAGATGATTTTGGATCAAAATGCAGTGCACTTCTCTCCACGATATCTAGCATCTGTTCAATTTCTTCCTGCGTTCTCCTTGCAAGATTGTAGAGAAATTAAATCTGTGACAAACTCCCCCTTCCGATTGTGTCCCTTCCAGCTTGCCTGCTGTCAGACAATGAATTTGCTGAGTCAGAAATGTTTGATATTCATCCATTAACCCCACAACAGAGATGATATGATGGAGGAAAGCATTCTGAGAGATTTGTGAATGGCTTTAACCTTGGTGATAATTTCAGTGTTGAGCATTTCTGAAGGCCACCGGGGGTTGAGCCCATAAATTCAGAGTAAGACTAGGCAGCATGACTCAATGTGCGTGTTTCTACTGGGACACCTCGTATCATCCCGCATCACCTCACATCACCGCAAATTTTTGTCCCCCGCATCATCTCATATTTTACGACTACCTGAACTGTTTCTACTGAGCGATAAATACACGGTGATGCGGGGCGATGAGAGGTGACCAGGAAATCGCGTATTTTAAGGTCACATATCAGGTCGTTTTGTTTTCCCATCCAAAATGCCCTTCACCATCATTTCTGCCATTTTGTGATCAAGAATCGCTGAAGATCAAATGTCCAGTTGATACTGTCCGACATATTCCAACGAAGAAACGAAAAATTATTATAACGACAGACAAGCTTGATATTTGTCCAAGGAAATTACTCCAATTTAACGATACACAAAGGAACAGCGGAGGCGATATGAACGCAGTATAGCTAGCTAGTAGGTAGCTTGTGCAGTATATATATGCAATAAGATAATGCGCTGTGCCGGTGCGTGCATGCGATGATCAATTGAAAAGCGCAGATGAAAAATCGAGACTTCCAGTACACCGCAAATTCGTTACTCGCTGTGTTTCTACTGAAAAATCGTCCCTCGCATCACCGCACATCGACCACCTCAAAAGGAGGACGACAGAGCTCCTCGCATCACCGCGCATCGGCCACTACCCGATGTGATTCTACTGAGGAAAAATTCGAGGTGTTACTTCGCATCACCGCGCATCACCTCGCATTGCCCCGAATTTTCATCGCTCAGTAGAAACACGGCTTATGATTCTATTCCTTCATTTAGTAAGATCACAGGTGACCAAATTAACTTTCACTCAGCATAGAAACCTTTCAATCTTTTGATTATTAAAAGTCTATCTGCATCTGCTTCAAAAAAATTCAATGACCAATTCAACTTTGCTTTGCGAAGTCTTCCAAAGACCCGTGTTCGTCTAAACTCCAGCAAATACCTTTGCACATGACGAGCAGCCTACTCTAGGTATTAGTCCAGTAAACCTGACTTTCAATACATTAACAACCTTCCTTAAAAGTGGAGATTGATACATTGGTGAGAGTGCAACTGTAATAACATACAATGACCCGTCAAACTGACATTAGCTCACTACTTTTGTATCCAACGCTCTGAACTCTTACATTTGCTTAGCATTTACAGGCTTATAATTTATTTGCAGTCTCCTTTCCATTTTATAGTACTATAATTCTGCAATAATTCCTGATTGTTGGAATGAAAACAGAAATCTCGATAGCCCTCCTAGGTATGTCACAGAAACCAGGTCTGGTCCACTCAGCTTGCTCAACATTGATCACTTGACAGTACAAATCTCCCTTGGCCTCTTCCCCCTCCAACTCAATCCAATAATTTTTCTGCGATTTCCCTTCCATCCCCTTTGAACTCTCTTGAATCTCCAGACTCTCCTGCAATCCCCACTTCTTAGTTTAGCTCAGTGGTTTTCAAACATTTTCTTTCCACTCACATGCCACCTTAAGTTATTCCAATGCTCGGTAATTAATAGGGGATTACTCAAGGTGGTATTGAGTGGAGGGGGGGGGGAGGGGAAAGGTTGAGAACCACTGCACCAGACCCAATTGTTACTGAAATATTTTGCTTGAGAAAAATTGTCGTTGTGCCATTTCCTATGGAGTTATGAAATCGTGCACATCATGAGTCAATTAGGAACAATTAACACAGTGGTTCTCAACCTTTTTCTTCCCACCTTCGTAACTCCTTAAGCAATCCCTTACTAATCACAGAGCACTGATGGCATAGGGATTACTTAAGGTGGTATGTGAGTGGAAAAAGGTTGAGAACCACTTGCTAAAGGATCTTGACAGAACAATTAGAAGTCAAATGTTTCTTAAAACTGGGCTCCAGGGTGGGAACATCTTTAAAATTTAAAAAAAAATGTTATACAGATAAAATACCAAACCTTTTTGAGGATAACTGGAAGCTTTCCCTCTTTCCCTAACTTGTAACTGCTGACTTCACCAGTAGTTAATCAATCAGTTTTCTTGCCTCTTCCTCTATCATTTTTTTCTACAGTTCAGCAGTTTGCAACCAATTCTCACAACAGGAACACTGACTGTATGTGAGTTTGAAGGAGTCTGATTTCCACTGGAAGGATAATCAGAAGTAAATGTACTCAGTGGTCGTGGAAGAGAAGTTTGCTGTTTGCTCCAGTGACAACAGCAGTGGACACCATGCTGACAATACTGGATCTGTTAAGGGATCGGAAAGAGATGAAAAGAAAATAATCAAATTCAGATGATAAAGAAGATGCTTGCATGCTCTATGAAAAATAATTTCAGATATCATTTCTCTCATATTCAGAGCGGACTGTCAGCACTGCACCTTGCAGCTCAAGAGGACAGGGTTAATGTGGCAGAAATTCTGGTAAAGCAAGGAGCAAATCTTGATGCCCAGACGAAGGTATTTTTTAAAACATAGTTTTAAAAAAAATGATTATGTTTTTGTCCATAAGCTAATATCTTCATTTCCATCATACATGGCAAACTTGAGAAACTTTTTAACAAGTACTTTCAATTGATTTTTATCAGAATGTAAAATGCAAGCATTTGTTTTGTCATAATCTGATGTCAACAGGATGATTCCAATGTCGCTAAAATGAAATGAGTAATTTATAGCTTGTGGAATGGAATCTTATTTAAAATATATTTTCAAGATATAAGAATAACAATTTATTATCATAAACCAATTTCTCTTATCCCTGAATTCAGAATTCCACTTGTATCCTTCACTCTCTGCCATATCATTTGAACAGTTGTTTCTTTCCCATGAACTATGGTCACATGTGACCTGGAGGCACCAGCACTGTCCTGTGACCTGGGGACACCAGTACTGTTACCTTTTGGTTCGGCATTCTTACAATCATAAAATTTGTTCTGTGTTCTCAGGTTGGTTATACTCCTCTTATCGTGGCTTGTCACTATGGAAACATCAAGATGGTTAATTTCCTCCTTAAGCATGGCTCCAATGTCAATGCTAAGACTAAGGTAAACAAATGTGTTCTCAGTATATTGGTACTGGGCTATACAGTAAAACCCCCAGAATCTAGCATGTATAGAGGTTGGCAGAGGCCGGAGAAGTGAATTTTCCGGTTGCTTGAGATTGCGTGTTGCATTGATTCGTAAACTAACCACTAGGGGCGTCAATTTTAAACTTCCGTATTCTTAACCTATTTATTTTCCATGATTTTTTTTCCCTGGTTCCTTGTTGCTGCCGCTTTATTGAATTCTGGATAAGAGGGATTTTACAGCATATATATATTTTTATATATGCACTCTCTCTCTCTCTCTCTCTCTCTCTCTCTCTCTCTCTCTCTCTCTCTCTCTCTCTCACTCTCACTCACACACACTCACACACACTTTTAGATTTTGTTCAAGGTTATTTGTAGACATTTTGGTTGGAGCACGTAGAAATTTATACATTGTCCCCTTTTTTTCCAGGCCATCATAATATTTGGGGCATAGCAATGATATGTATATCAAAAGAAACATGTTTCGTACTTTGTTGTAAATCCCTTGCATGCAATGACTGCTTGAAGTCTATGATTTATAGATATCACCAGGTGCTGAGTATCTTCTCTGGTGATGCTCTGCCAGGCCTCTACTACAGCTGTCTTCAGTTCCTGCTTGTTTTAGGAGCTTGTCGCTTTGTTTTCTGTTCAGTACTTGGGCCTTTCAAGCATTTCCAGTTTTTAGCTTTGAAAAATTCCTATGTCGTTTTAGCATTATGTTTATGATCATTGTCTTGCTGTAGGATGAAGCACCATCCAATGGGTTTGGAGGTATTTGCTCAAACTTGAGCGGATGAGAAATTTCTATACACCTCATGCCTTTCCCAGACTTTCCTCCTTTCACTTTGTGCAGATGTCTTCTGGTGTTTACTGCTCCTGTCCTGGGAAAAACATGCTGGCTGTCCACCTCATCTATGCCTCTCATACTTGTAGACCTCTATTGAAGCACCTCTCATCCTTCTTCACTCCAAAGAGAAAAACTCAGCTGTGCTAACCTTCCCTCATAAGACCCATTTTCCACTGCAGGCAACATCCTGTTAAATCTCCTCAACGCCCTCTTCATATCTTCCATATCCTTCTTATAATGAAATGATCAGAACTGAACAGAATATTCTAGGTATGATCTCACCAGAGATTTATAGAGCTCCTTGCTGTCTTCTGAGTGAAACTGAATGAGTCAACACAAAAGACACCAAGTTCAGCATCTTTGCACAGTGAAAGATGAAAGTCTGCAGACATCGTGGTTGAAGTAAAAACACAAAATGCTGGAGAAACTCAGCAGGTCAAACGGTGTCCTCTATGTAGCAAATATCAAAATGGACAACTGGTGTTTCAGCCTTGAGCCTTTGATCAAAGTACCTATGAGTCTGGCTCAGCTAACTCCCACTGAGAATAGGAAGAGTTCTAGCTCACAGTGAGAAAAGGGGAAAGGAAAAATAAATGGATTCATAGATTGAATTGGAGAAGGTGGACATGGGAAATAAACTGCCATTGCAGACTATTTGAGCAAGTGGCCTGTTTCTTTGCTACATGTTATCAGTAGGTCAATGCAACTACTGAGGTACAGCATTGGTTAGAGTCAAGGTGACATAGAGAGAAACAACATGGAAAGAGGTCCTTCAGCCCATCTAGTCAAGACCAACCAGAAGCACATTTACATAAATCCTACCCTAATATAATTTTATTCTTTTTAATTCTCCCCCCCCCCCCCCCCCCACAAGATTTTGCCACTCACCTGCACACTAGGGACAATTTACACAGGCCCACATTATTTCCCAAACTCAAACATATTTGGGATATGGAAGGAAAACAGACCAGAGGAAACCTGTGCAGGGAGAACAGTTCTAACTTCATAGTTATAAGATATTGGTGAGGCCAAATTTGGAGTATTGTGTGCAGTTCTTGTTGCCAAACTACAGAAAGGATATCAATAAGATTGAGAGAGTGCAGAGAAGATTTACTAGAATGTTGCTGGGTCTTCAGGAGTTGAGTTACAGGGAAAGATTAAACAGATTTGGACTTTATTCCTTGGAGTGTAGAAGAATGAGGGGAGATTTGCAACATTATGAGAGGTATGGACAGAGTAAATGCGAGTAGGCTCTTTCCATTTTAATTAGGGGAGATAAATACGTGAGGTCAGTTTTAAGCTGAAAGGAGAAAGATTTAGGAGGAATATTAGGGGGAACTTCTTCCCTCAGAGAGTGGTGGGAGTGTGGAACGGGCTGCTATCTGGCGTGGTAAATGCAGGCTCACTCTTAAATTTTAAAAATAAATTGGATAGATACATGGATGGGAGAGGTCTGGAGGGTTATGAAATGAGTGCAGGTCAATGGGACTAGCAGAATGGTGCTTCGGCACAGACTAGAAGTGCCAAATGGCCTGTTTTCTGTTCTTCATCCAATGACTGTTGGCAATGGTGCACAAGATGCTGGCTCTTCAACATTGTAAGGGTACCTGTGAATGAGCAATACAAGCTGGCTTTGAATGCTGTGTCCAAAGTACTATAGTATCTGAATGTTTCTCATTCATCTAATATGTTTTTGTCCATGTATTGAGAGAAGTCTTCATATTTTACCCCAGCAATGCTTTTCTGATAATATGCTAATATTTCTCATTTATTCTATTTGGTTTCCTTCATTCCAATTGTTCCTGAATGAATTTGTCTGCATTTTCAGAATGGATATACACCTTTACACCAAGCAGCACAGCAGGGTCACACCCACATCATCAATGTCCTCCTTCAGCATGGTGCCAGAGCCAATGCCATCACTGCAGTAAGTCTATATCTTTGCCTGGGAGTGTTTCTGGAAAATTCTGTCTGCACAAAATGCACATGAGTCAGTAAGCATCACTGATACCAATAATTGTCGTCTTCCCAGGAGGTCACAATCTATTGATTTTAAATTTCAGAAAAAAAAAACATTTTTCGTCATCTATTTTTCATCACATTATTGGGTTAGCTTTTATAATAATTCTCTTATTCAGGTGTTACTAATACTCATCTCTCAAGTTAACTGAACAGTCCCAAAGTGTCACTGAAAGCAGTGAATCAAACCAGAACAAGTTAAATAAATGTCATTTGTTACAAAGTTAGCACATCATTAGCTTAGACAGAAATTTGACAAAGTATGAGAACAACTCTCTTCCTTGCAGAACGGCAACACTGCCTTAGCTATTGCCAAACGACTTGGATACATCTCCGTGGTTGATACCCTGAAGGTGGTCACGGAAGAGGTCACCACCACTACAACTGTAAGTACATTCCACAATGACGATATCTCACGAGTGTTTCAGAGACCTTTCATTGCCTTTTCTGAATAAATTTGAAGCTCATTTTATAGCATTTTCTGCACAATTTATTATAATGTTGACGCGTTTGCTTAATTAAAAGTTAAGTGATTATATTATTTAACAGCAGTTTAAAAATAGAAGTTATTTTTTTTAATGTTATTCCTAACGATCCAGCTGGCCTGCAGTTGAAGTGGAAAATAAATTGATTTCTTTTGGAGGGGTTTATAAAATCTCATGATGTCTGTGTTCTTCTTGAAATCAATTTGAGAGCGGTTTATTAAAAGCTTGAAGTATGTGCAACTGATGAAACCAATTTGATAAAGGTTTATGAAAAGCTTGAGGTCAGTGTTTTTAATGAAAGCAGAATTCAGCAGGATTTTGGGTTTAAAAATGCAGTAAGGAAAGAAATACATGTTAATTTATAATATATTTAATGGGGTAAAAGCAATAAATTGCAGCCCAATTGCAACCCCAAATTAATATAACATTAAATATATACAATTCTTGCAAAAGATTCCTGTAGTTAAGAAGTAAAAGAAAAATATAATTTGGAAGGAGACGATTCTTTAAGCATTGATTCTAATTAGTTAGTTCATGGTCTCAGTTCTCTCTGTCTCCAGAATTTCTTTTGGGACTTTACATCCTCCAAGATACTGTACTGCTGTCTCAAACTTAATCATGCCTGCCAAGACCCTAACAGCTGAAATTTCCTCCCAAATGTCTTACTTTATCAAGTGGTAGAAAACCAACCATGCTCTTGCTCACCTGCCTTAGTTTCTATCAATTCAGCATCTTTTTTTTTGCTGGCAGTCCAGGTTTATATATAGAACTATTGCTGTTTCTAATATCTAACAGTGACAGAGCATTGGAAGCTCAAGACAAACTAATTCAAATTCTAACTTTCACCCCAATCTCAAATTCACTTGGTCCATCTCCGGCAACACGCACCCCTTTCTCCATCTCTCTGTCTCCACTTTGGGAGAGAAACTATCCACAGATATCTTCCAGAAACCCACAAACTCCCAGTTACCTCAACTACACCTCTTCATACCCTGTCTCCTGTAAATATTCCATTGCTTTATCTCATTTTTTCCACATTTGTTGGTTCATTTCTGGCAACTTGCACCCTTTTGCCATCTCTCTGTCTCCACCTTGGGAGAAAAACTATCTACAGGTATCTTCTAGAAAACCACAAACTCCCACAGTTACCTCAACTACACCTCTTCACACTTTGTCTCGTAATGATTCCATTCCTTTTTCTCATCTGCTCCCAGGTTCAGGTCATCCATTCCAGAACATTTGAAGTGTCCTCCTTCTTCAGGAAATGTGGCTTGGTCCTCACCCACTGTTTCCCACACATCTGCCCTCGTCTCTACTGGTTTGAAACACAAGGTTAGGGTTTCCCTAGTCCTCAGCTATCAGCCATCAGCCTCTGCATGAACATATTATCCCCTGCCATCTACAATGTGATCCCATTGCTAGACACATCTTCACCTCCCATCCCTTCTCCGCTTTCTACAGGGTTTGTTAACTCCGTGACTCACTCGTCCACTCATCCCTTCCCATAAATCACTGCTTTGGTACCTACCCTGTGACCACAAGAAATGCTGATTGGTTCCTATGCTTCCCCCCTCCACCGTTCAAGGCACTAAACATTCCTTCCTGAAACACCAGGGGTCAGCTATTGCATCATGTGCTGGCTTTGTGTTCCCCTCTCCATCAGAGAGACAGTATGCACAATTGGAGAATGCTCATTGAGCATCTTCACTCCGTCTGCTGCAACAGCAAGGACTTCCCAGTGACCAGCCACATCAAATCCATGCATCATTGCCACTCCGACATGACTGTCCATGGCTTCATGCACTGCCAAACTGAGGCCACCTGCAAATTGGAGGAACAACGCCTTATATTCCATCTCAGCAGTTTACAACCAGATGGCATTAACATCAGCTTCTACAGTTCCCGTTAACCCCCTTCCCATGTCTGTCTCTTTCCGTGTCCCTCTGTCTCCTTTCTGCCAGCGATATCCTTGGAGCCCTCCACAAATTACTTCTCAGCTTTTATCTCTTCTATCTTCCCACCTGTGTCCATCTTTTTCATCTTACCTGTTAGTTGCAGTGAACTGCTGTATTCCTGATTACCTGGATCCACCCCGTTCTGTGACTATGCCCCCCCCCCCCCTTGTATAAAGCTTCAAACACCTTGACCCTTCTCCAAAAAGCCTGGGTCATGAGGTCCCTGCCCGTTGTGTATAAAAGCCTGTAAATCAGTGTGGTGCACTGTTGGACAGAATCAGACACACATAAGGTAAAGACTGAACAACAGGCTTTAATCCACAAAAATCTCCACAGAGCCAGGCTGGCTGTGGCTGCAGCAACTCAGTGTGAGGCCTCGGGAGGCCGGCACAGGCTTATATCCTGGAGGGTGATTGACACCTGACCGGGTCGGGTTTGATCCATTCAGTCGGCCAGGTATTGTCCTGTCCCCTTACACTCCTGCAGGTACAGACGTTGCCCCCTGCAGTAGGCCAGATTGACTCAGTTACTGGCTGTCATTAGCCTAGGCTCTTCTGCCCTCTCCTCTCCCCTTCCTCCTCCCCTACCTTTTTATCCTGACTGTGTTTTGCTTATACACTGATGAAGAGTCCAGGCCTGAAACATTGGTCACCCTTTACTTCCTATAGATGCTGTGTGACCTGCTGATTTTCTTCAGCACGGGTGTGTATTGCATTTGGCACCAACATCTGCAGACGGTCACATTTGCTTGTGATGCAAGACTGGATGGGCAGTTTATGGAACAGGCAGCCTAAAAATTTAATTGGGGAAAACATATGAGTAGATTTGGCGGCAGGGTTGGTATAGCGGTTAGCACAACGCCTTTGCAGCTTCAGCATAGGGATTAGACTTGGGTTCGAATCTCGTGCAGTCTGTAAGGAATTCGAACCATTTCCCCACGACCACATGGGTTGTCTCCAGGGACTCCAGTTTCCTCCCACCATTCAAAATGCACCGGGGGTGTAGGTTAATGGAGTGTAAATTGGGCAGCATGGACTCGTGGACCGAAATGGCCTGTTACGGTGCTATAGGTGTATATCTAATTTTTTTAAAATTAAAGAACAATGCAGATTAAATTTATGCATGAAGATGTTGTTCAGCATAACAATGAAAAGTGGTTGGACATTTGCTCTTTGAAATAACGCATGAGGAAGTTGAAAACAGCTTTGCTTTTTGTCAGTAAATTTAATGCTCACATATCCAATCAGCTAACAGATTTGAACACCACAGCCAAGACAACTGAAGGTACACTACACAGAATCACACTGACAAGAGAGTAAAACACAAATGTCTGCAGATGTCGTGATTGAAGTAAACCCATGATGCTGGAGAAATTCAGCAGGTCAAACAGGGTATTTTACAGAGCAAAGCTATAGATACATAACCAACGTTTCGGGCCTGAGCCCTTCATCAAGGTATGAGCAAAACATAAGCAGGCGCCCGAATAAAATGTTGGGAAGGGAGGAACACAGTCCCACAGCAATAGGCGGATAAGGGAGGGAGGACACAATTAGCAAAGTGGGGGGGGGGTGTTTCTGTGAATGGGTTGAGAGGTGGAGGAAATGAGACAAAGGTATAGGGAAGAGAAGAAACTGGGGAAGTCGACATTAATGCCATCCAGTCGGAGACTGCCCAAGGTGTTCTCCTCCAATTTACAGGTGGCCTTGACTTGGTAGTGCAGGAGGTCATGGACAGACATGGTGTGTCAATGACGCACGGAATTTGAAATGGTTGGCCTCTGGGTGGTCCCTGTCATTGATGAGGTCAGCGACGCGAACTCCCAGTCTGCATCCAGTCTCTCTGATATAAAGAAGGCTACAATGGCAGCACTAGATACAATATCTTCCCATTAATCACCTCATTGGCTCCTTCCCCTGTGACTGCAGGAAGTGCTACACTTACACCCACACCTCCTCCCTCACCACTAGTTCGAGCCCCCAAACAGTCCTTCCAAGTGAAGCAACACTTCACTTGTCAATCTGCAGGGGTCATCTACTGCATCCGGCACTCCTGTCAGGGCCTTCTATTACTTATTGACCCACTCAGGGCAAGTTACAAAGGCAAATTAACCTCCTAACTTGCCCATCACCGGGTTGTGGGATGAAACCAGAGCACTGCGAGGAAATCCATATCATCACAGGGAGATTGAGCAGATAGCACTTAGTTGCTGGTACTAAGACAACATCAACTGATAACTGTGCTGCCCATGTATGCTTCTCTGCCTCATCTATATAAGTGTCTGCCGAAATGCCTCTTAAACATCACAATGGTATCTGATTTCACCCCAACCTCTGGCAACACATTTTAGATAGCAAACACTCTATATGTAAAAGTCAGATCTCCATTACAACGACTTAAACCTTTACACCCCTACCTTTGAAAAAAAAATTGACTATCCACATCTTTAATAACTTTATTCACAGGTCAGCTCTATGTATCACCTTATGTTTCAGCCTTAAGGGAAAACAAATCTATCCAATCTCTTCCCCGAACTAAAGTCTTCTATCCATACAACATCCTGGTGAATCTCTCCACTCTCTCAAGAGCATCTTTCCTATTGTGGGTGACCAAAACTGCACACAATATACTGCAATACAGAGAAGTCAGCATGTCACACAACATCTGTAGGAAGTAAAAGTGTATTGCACGATACTTCAGCATCTGCAGATTTTCTTGTTTAACTACACACAATACTCCAGTGTTTTGTGAAGATGCAGGCTTCAGGTTTGAGCTCTTGTATTGTATACCCCAACCTACAATGGCAACCAGACTACATGCTGCCTTCACCAGCTATCCAACTGTGTAACACTGTTAATGGATTATGGTCTTCGGCACCTAGGTCTCCTACTCATCAATATTCCTTAGAAGCCTACCATTTACTGTACAAATCCTCTCTCTTTGACTCCTCAAAACGCATCAGTTGGTACTGCTTAGGATTACATTCCATCAGCCAAATGCTCTCCCCAATTGTCTAACTGATCTCTATCCTGCTGTAGCCTTAGACAAATTTTGTAACTCTCCATAACATTTTTCATGTCATCCGGAAACTTGCTAATCATACCACCTACCTTCACATCCAAGTTAATTAATATATATCACAAACTCCAAGTCTTCAAACAAACAGAGGCCCTCGTACTGATCCCTGCAGTAAATCACCCATGCTGGGGCAGACCTGATGGGCCAAATGGCCTGATTCCACTCTTATCACTGGTCACAAACTCGCAGTCAGGAAAGCTTCTTTCCACTCTTGCCTCCTATCATCAAACCGGTTTTGGATCCATTTGCAAAGTTAAGGCACATGGTGTCTAATTCAGCTTATCTTGGATATCCTTCAGGACTAACCTACGATGTGAGACCTTGTTAAATGTCTTACCCAAGTTCATGATTACAACATCTGCTGCCCTGCCTTAATCAATCTCCATAGGCATCTCCTCAGAACACTCAATAAAATTAGTGAGACAGGATTTCCCCTGTAGAAAGCCATGCCGACAGTTCATGCCTTTCTAAATGAACATAAAACCCTCATAAATTTCTGCAATAATTTCCTTTCAACTGACTCTAAGAGGCGATAGATTTATATGTAACATCAAAATAAAAATATAAATGTCAGACATTTATATATAACATGTCTATAACTTAAATATGGGCAGCACGGTAGTGTAGTGGTTGGCACAGCACTATTACTACAGCAGTGTCCCTGGTTCAAATCCAGCGCTGTCTGCAAGGAGTTTGTACATCCTCCCCATGTCTGTGTGGATTTCCACTGGGTGCTCTAGTTTACTCCCGCATTCCAAAGATGTATGGAATTAGAAGGTTAATAGGTCACATGGATGTATTTGGGCAGTACGGTCTCATGGTCTGGAAGGTCCTGTTACCATGTTGTACCTCCAAATTAAAAATTAAATTTAATAAATAATCAATAATGAAAACCATTATTCATGTAAATCTTTTCAATATAAATTTGTCAGCAATTAAGGGCCTTCACAGTGTGAAATTAAAATCTTTAACTCCTTAAAGCAAATTCTTTTTTTATCACCCATTTATATTCTACATTTTCTTGGAACCTTAATTCTTGGCATTTTGTGCTCTTATGAGCTTTTGATAATGTGGTTTATATGTTTCTTTTATCATTGCATAAAATGGATGAGACTCCAGCCCAGCAGAGCATAGATCAGCTGAGACTCTGAGAGATTGTGGGTTGATACGGGACCTGATTGGGGTCAACTTCCATCTGCACCAAACGCGCTTTATGTATAAGGAGGGGCAGCTGTCTCCAAAGGGAGTCTCCCATTATCTTTAATGAACCCATATCTTCTGTTTATTGTTTAAAAAAACAGGTCTTATTTGTGAGCACCTTTAAAGTAGGAGGAAAATGAAGAAGCAATTTTCCTCAAAGCATGCAAACAAAAAGCTTATTTACTGATTAATGTTGTGATATTGCATTGATAGAAAAGAATATATCAATCTATCACATTGATATAAATGGCTGCATTTTGGCAAAGGAAAGAAATGTCACAGGAAATCAATAGATCAACAATGACACAGAGGTTTGCTGATTCATAATGCTGCCATCCAGTGGTTCTTACTGTGTGCTGTTAACATAGTCCTGTATTTTTGTTTTGGCTGGTTACAGACTGTAACGGAGAAACATAAACTGAATGTACCTGAGACAATGACCGAGATCTTGGATGTCTCAGATGAAGAAGGTGAGATGCACATTCCTATTGACAATTCTTTCAATTATATGGTATGTTACCATTCTAAAATTGCATTCCTCATTCATGTTTAAAATTATTTTAAAAAATGTATGACACCATTAAATCATTCCCAACCTAGAATTTAAAGTATTAACTTTAATGTTTGTTCATTGTTTTTGATAATTCTGACTTCTGTTACCCTATGCTGATCTTTGTGTTACATTTGTTCCATAAAATTTAACATTTTGCCAACCAAGTCTGGCTGAGTCAGGAGTCCTGAATTTCAATCAATTTTAAAGGCTGTTTCATTCACCAGATATCCAGGTGGGAAGTAGCAAATGGATTTCAGATAATGGTAGCAAGTTGGGAAAATCACATTTTTGTTTCAGTCAAGAGGTATGTAGGAAAGAGATCATTTTGGCCCAGATTTGGTATTACCTGAATAAAGTAATTTGGAACAATTAATTATAGATATAACTATTCAAAAGTTTATTTCAATTATGTATACAACTTTGCAAAAAGGAATCCATAAACGAGGAGTTCGTAGTCACGGTGCAAAGGGATCTGGGCGTACTTGTCCACCAGTCATTGAAAACTAGCATGCAGGTTCAGCAAGTGGTGAAGAAGGTGAACAGTATGTTGGCTTTCATAAAGAGGGGATTGGAGTATAGGAGTAGAGAAGCCCTCCTGCAGTTGTACAGGGCCCTGGTGAGACCTCACCTGGAGTATTGCGTTCAGTTTTGTCACCATATTTAAGAAAGGACATACTTACTAAAGAGGGAGTGCAGTGTAAACACAAGGTTAGTTCCCGGGATGGGAGGATTGTCATACTTGGATAGGTTAGAAAGTCTGGGATTATATGCAATGGAGTTTAGAAGGATGAGGGGAGACATGATTGAGGTATTTAGGATTATCAAAAGGCTTGACGAGGTGAAATCAGAGCACATGTTCCCAATGATGGGTGAGACTAGGACTAGAGGGCATAGTTTAAGAATTCAGGGAAGGCCATTTAACACAGAAATGAGGAGAAATTTTTTTACCCAGAGAGTTGTGGGTCTGTGGAATGCATTGCCACAGAGGATAGTGGGGACAAATTCATTAGATAGATTTAAGAGAGAGTTGGATAAGGATTGGTTATTGAAAGGGAAAAATCAGCCATGATCTGATAAATGGTGGTGCTGGCTCAAAGGGCCAATTGGCCTACTCCAGCACATATTATCTATTGTCTATTGATGGGAGAATGATTTAAAAATAAATATTCAAGAAAAAACTTGGTCAGAACTTTGTCAGGATACTACAACTAATACAGAATGATACAATATAATTTTTTACATCAATTATATTTTACTCCACAGAAATTAAATGGATTAAATTTTAATTTTTCAGATAAATGCTTGAAATGTAATAAAGAAAAATGTACTTTTTTACATTCCATGTGGGAATGTTCAGTTCTAAGACCCTTTTGGATAGAATTTGGTTTATTTTTTTGAAAAGAGTTACAAAAGTTAAGTTTCCTCAAGATCCAAATTTTTTTTAACTTGGAAACATTTTTGACACAGAATTGAAATTGAAATAACATAAATATCAAAGAGAATTTATTGAAATAGCCCTAGCGGTAACTAGAAAGTGTATGGCAACAACTTGAAAGTCAGATGTGTATTTGGGAATGGGTAGATGACAACTGAAATAGGTCGTTGGATACATATAATTTTGAAGTTTTTCAAAAGATTTGGAAATCATATTTTCAAATTGTAGGAATTAGGTTGAAATCACCCAACCTGAATCTTACGACTCCTAAAATTAAGATATGTTTGATTTTAGTTGATAGTTTTAATAATTTTGATTTTACTTAAATAACATCCAGATGTTCTTTTTTTTTCCTTCCTTTCAATGGGGCTGATTTTTATTTATGAGGGAGGGGGTTGTTTAAATCACTATGTATTAATCAATTATTTTGTATAATTTTTAATGCATATGTGAAATTTAAATAAAATTTTCCAAAAAATGATGTGTGTTCCCCTCGAACATTGAGTTGCTTACAAGTTTATTGTCATATACATAAGAACAATGTCTATAAATTCTTACTTGCTGGAGCTGAACAGATAATTGTTGAATAAGCTAAAATGGTTAACTAACTGAATTGAATACAAAAGATAGATAATACATATTCACAGTTATCCTTGTGCAGACAGGGACCTGCAATAGTGCAGACAGTCCTTTTATGCTGTTGAAACAGTCCATGATTAGTGTAACGAGGGGAGGTTCAAGCATCTGATAGCTACTGGAAAGAAACTGTTCTCGAGCCCACAGGCAATGCAACATTATCCCTGTTACTGGTGCCTTGCAGTGATCTATTACTCCACAGAGTCTGCAACCCCTCGAGGCCACTGCCCAACATGTCCCGCCATCTTGAGCACGTGGTTGCAGGATTTTAAAATAAAGCACTGTCCACTCCTCCAACAGGCCATTTAATGTCTGTATGGAGCTGCTGGCCTTAGGATCGGGCGGTTGAACATTTTGGAGTGGCGCTGAATTTCCGATCTCCACTTTCCCGGGTTCCCGCTGCCATTGCAACAGCTTCAGAAATGCCACCTTTTTTTTGGTCATTGAGGAAGGTCACTGCTCTTTTTGGGCATCGTAAAAATAGATGCAATTTAAAATCAGGTGGGGACCTCTGACGATTGTAGTGAGAGTTTGAAAATGTCCTTTTAAAAATGTGTTTATCTCGTTTGAAAACTCCAGTTGGTTTCCACAAGTTTTAAGGACATGGCCAAGTCTACCATCTGAGCAACACTTTTTGAGGATTCACCCTGCAGAAGGTTCTGTTTTCATCAGCCTCAGAGACTTGGGAGCACAGAGTGGCTAGGGGCAGTGGGAGCTGACAAGGGTTCTTCATCGTTTTCTCCTTCGAAATGAGCATTGAAGGGATGGAGCTCATCCAGGAGAGATGTATAGCAGTTGATGATGCTGCCTTGCTTCACTTTATAGGATATAAAAGTACAATTGAGGGGGAGGTGCAGACAGATTGAGAAATAAAATTGTCTGTTTACTGGGAGAGCAGACGTCATCCTGGAAAGGTGCCAGGAGCCCCAGAAGGCAAAATGGGGTTGACTGGTGAGGCTAATGAACATTATCACCATGGAGGGTAGGGCTGGCAGCTCAACAATTCCAGGGTACAGAAGCTTCAGGTGTGATGTAGAGGAAGAAAAAATGGGTGGGGTATTGAGTGAGGAAACCACTGCTGCATGAGAGGCGTCCCAGACACCTCTTCAAATAAGGTGAGAGATGGAGGAGGAGAGATTCAGCAGATCATAAGGTAACAGGATTCTCGTAAGAAGGAATCTCAAAGTTTCCAAATGATAAACATATCTCATTGGTGTAAAATGGCCAGAGGTGGGTCCAGGGAAACATTTTGAGCTGGGATGTGGATTGTGCTACGAGTGGGAGGATAGTAATCTTATGAAAGGTCTTTGGATGAAGTATAAGTGGGTAGTTCTGGGGAGTCCATAACTCTTAAGGTTCATGATAGCCCTGGAAAGGGAAGAGGCTGGTCAGAAAAGTTAGCTCCTCAGTTGGGGAAGAGGCTAATTTCAACATCAGAGTTCCCGCAAAGTGTCAACGCAGATAGACAGAGTGATCAATCTGTAGCATTGAGTTTAGGAGTGGGGATGTTATGTAACAGTTGTGCAAGATATTGGTGAGATTGCATTTGGAGTCATTGGTGCATTTCCCATCTCTCCACAGGAAAGAAGTGATTAAAACTGTATGAAGTGCGGAAAAAAATTCACGTGAATGCTGCTTGGACTGGAGGGCTTAGGTTATTAGGAGAGATTGAATGGGCTGGGTTTGATTTTTTTTGGAGCAAAGGAGGCTGACGGGAGTTCTTACAAAATTATGAGGAGCAAAGAAAGGGGTGGCAGGCACAACTTTTTTTTTCTCCCCAAGGGTAGTGGAGTCTACAACTAGAAGGCACAGGTTGAAGGCAAGAGGGGAAAGATTTAAATGGTACCTGAGGGGCAACATTTTCGGCAGAGAGCAATGGGCGTACACAACACAAGTAGTGGTAGTGGTGGGTCCACCACATCTGCTGGCTGCTCATTTCACCCCCTGAATGAAGAACTTCCCTTTTAATGTTTCCCTTAAACATTTCACTTTTCACCCTTAACTCGTTTCCTCTTCACAAGATCACAAAGGACCAGAAGTAGGCTATTTGGCCCATTGAGTCTGCTCCGCAATTCCACCCTGAGCTAAACCATTCTCAAATTTAATTCCAACTTCCTTTTCTGGCCTTTTTCCCATATCCCTTGATATCTTGACTAATTAGATATCTATCAATCTCCCCTTTAAACTCCCTCAATGATCGTGCCTCCATAGCTGTCTGTGGCGACAAGTTCCACAAATCCACGAGCCTTTGACTAAAAAAAATTCTCCTTAACTCTGTTTTAAATGGGTGCCCTCTAATTCTAAGACTATGCTACCAAGGGAAACATCCTATTCAGTCTACTCTGTTCAATCCTTTCTGGATTGGAAATGTTTCTCTGAGACCTCCTCTCATTCTTCCATATTCCAATGAATACAGTTCAAGAGTCTCTAAACATTCCTCATATGTTAGCCCTTGCATTCCAGGAATTATCGTGGTAAATCTTCTTTGTACTCTCTCCAACATCATTGCATCCCTTCTAAGATAAGGGGCCCAAAACTGCACACAGTTCTCCAAATGAGGCCTCACCAGTGCCCCATGGAGCCTCATTAACACCTCTTTACTCTTATACACTATTCCTCTTGAAATGAATGCCACATAGCATTCACTTTCTTTACTGCCGATCCAACATACTGGTTAGCTTTTAGGTTATGCAGCACGAGGACCCCCCAAGTCCCTTTGCACTTCAAATTTTGAATTTTTCTCCCCATCTAAATAATAATCTGCCTGTTTATTTCCTCTTCCAAAATGTACAACTGTACATTTCTCAACATTCTATCTCATCTGCCATTTCTTTGCCCACTTTCCTAAACTGTCCGAGTCTCTCTGCAGCCTTTCGGTTTCTTCGACACTTCCTACTCCATCACCGATCTGTAAACATTGCCTCAAAACCCAAACACTTGCTCTTGTCTCAACCAACCTCAGTGGAAAAGGCCTATTTGCATTTACTTGATCTATACTCGTTATTTTGTACTCCTCTATCAAATCTCCCCTCATTCTCCAATGCTCCAGGGAACAAGTCCTAAGCTGTTTAATCTTTCTCTGTCCCAGCAATATCATTGTACATCTTCTCTGTACACTTTTAGTCTTATTGATAGCTTTCATGTAGTCAGGTGACCAAACCTTCATCCAGTACTCCAAATTTGGCCTCACCAATGCCTTGTGCAACTTCACCATAACTTTCCAACTTTGATTTATGAAGGCTGATTTACTAAAAGCTCTCTTTATGACCCTCTCTATCCATGATGCCATGTTAAAGGAATTATATATCTATATTTCCAGATCCCTCGATTCTGCTGCACTCTGCAGTTCCCTCCTGTTTACTGTGTAATATGTAATTGACTGAATCCCAAGATGGAAAAATCCCAGTATTAACCATCTTCATGAGAATGGAATTCTTCCTCCTCTGAGCCATAAACCTTATCCTGAGGGTATGGCTTCTTCATTCTCAATGCCAACACCATGAAAAACATTCAGAATCTCCCAATGATCAACCCTCCTCAGAATTCTGTATATCTCATTCATTCATTCATTCATCTAAACTCTGAGGAAAGGCCCATTCTGTTCAATGTTCCCTCATTAGAGGACATCTTATCCTCAGAATTAATTTATGAATCTTCGCTACAATATCACTAAGGCAAATAAATACATTCTTTCTTTAGTAAAAAGATAAAACATGAGTAAATGTGTAAATGCTGGTAGGCCTTTTCCACTGAGGTTAGGTGATACAAGAACTGAAGGGCATGGGTTAAAGGTGAAATGCTTAAGGGGAACAGAAGGGAAAATTTCTTAATGCTGAGAGCGGTGAGAGTTTGGAAGGAACTGCCAGTGGAGGTGCTGCATGCAAGATCGATTACAATATTTAAGAAAATTTTGCATAGGTACATGGCTGGGAGGTCAATGGGACTGGGCAGGCTAATAATTTGGCAAAGACCAGATGGGCCAAAGGGCCTGTTATTGTGCTGTGGTGTTTTGTGGTCCAAGTTTTAAAAAGCCAGGATCTCCTCACACTTGCAGTCAGACCTCCTTTTCCTTGTACGCCGTACCCCTGAAACAAACCATCCTTTTGCAATGACAGAACAGATGAAAATGGCACAGAACAAAAAAAGGCCCAGCAGATATCCTGTACCCAAGCAGAGTGAGCACTGAACAACCTTGATTAGATAATGTCAGATAGTTTTCAAAAACCAGTCTTAACCCAGAGTTTAAGTATATCATCCTGAATAGAAGTCAAAATGAACCAGATGCAGATCACAAACCCCAACCTATTATCTCAGTGTTTACAATTAAGGCCTGCAGTTAACTACTAATTTCAATAGTAAGAGTTCAAATAATGAAGAAAAAGAAAATATAATAAAGTGCAAAATAACTGATCTATAAATTTTGAAAATAATTGAAAAAATAACTCCCCAAAGAGAATTTTTATTTATACTTGTTGAAGGATTTGAGCACCTAATTTTCTCTGGAGAAAGGGATGCAACCAAATCCAATAATCATCGTGTGGGAGGGACGACATCTTTCCACTGCAGCAGAATGAGCCCCCGAGCAATCAGGGGAGTAAAGGCAACCGCATGGGATTGAGATGGAGTTAAAATTAAGTCCATTGGTCCACTCACTCTAAAAATAGCAATAAAAGGGCTCACAGACGGATTTACATCAAGAATTAAAGAGAGTGTAGTAAATACCTTTTTCCAGTGGTTACAAAGGGAGGGATGTCGCCAGAACAGCCTTCCTGAGTTGTACATTTATCACATTTAGAGGATATATTGGGGTAAAGTTTAGCTCATTGAACTTTAGAGTAGTGGGCCCGATGGACTACTTTAAATTGTATTAAGGAATGTCCAGCACAGGTATAGGATGAAGGTGCATTTTTCAAAATAGACTCCCACGTATCTTTAGTAAGTAGTTGTTGAAAGTCATATTCCCAAACTTCCTTAATGTTAGATAAAGAGCAATCGCGACATCTTAAAAGTAGTTCATAAAGGGCAGAAATTTTCTGATGAGGTCTAAAATTATATACTTCCCAGATAAGATTAGAAAAGATCAGAAAAGCCTCAACTTTACGGAGTTTAGGAAACTCCCAATCTGTAAATAGCGAAAGAAATGTTGATTAGGTCATTTAAATTTGGCAGAAAATTGGTCAAAAGTGGAAAAGTTTTGGCCCATTTATAAGTTATGATCAAATTTTCTTCCACTTTCTTTATCCATTTTCTGTGTCGTAATTTCTATTAATGAAGTACTTTCAGGAAATAGTCTGCTCGAGTGTGCACCAAAGCAAAATAGTTTGCTGTTGGCCACCTTTTACCACTTTAGGACATTATTGTTTTAAATTTGCCAGGTCATTGCAAGTGTGGCTGTGTGTTGTAAATTTCAAGGCTAATGCATTAGGGTGTGACTTCATTAAGTTGACACAACATTTCACTGTTTTCACCCACTGAATCTTCTCCCTCATCTTGTTCCATCAGTCTTCACTTTTCTCACTAATGATTGGCATTATCACCACCCTTAATTATCAGATTCCAGCATTTGTAGCCTTTTATTCCTGCTCATGACCCTCAAGTATGGCTCCACCCAATTCCCCCTGTCACTCACCTGCTTCTGTCCCAGCTCCACCCCTCCCACTCACGGCCACACCTGCCATCATCCAGCATTCCTCCAATCACCTTTTGCATCCTGGCCCCTCTTTCCCCTCCTCCCACCCCCTCACCTTTTTCCCTCTCCCCTCTCAGCTCTGCTGCAAGATCTTGGGCCTGAAATGTCAGAATTTCCTTTCATTCCCAGAAACGCTGTTTGACCTGCTGAGTTCCTCCAGCAGATTGTTTTTAGTTCCAGGATTTACAAGTCACTTCTGTTACGTGACTAGAAATTAAAATTGTGCTCGTTCCTTTTAATTACGTCAGTGAATTTGGAGAAAATGGTGCATTTTTTTTTTAGAGATACCGCCCACGAGCCTGTGACACCCAAATTCACCAATTACCCTGCAACCCTGTTACTTTTTTTTGGAGGGTGGGAAGAAATCGGAGCACCCAGAGGTCATGGGAAGAACATGCAGACTCCTGAAAGACAGCGCCAGTTGCGAACCTTGGTTGCTGACGCCGTAATAGCATTGCACTAACCGTCATACCAACCGTGCCTTCGGTATTAAGTTGTGAATGATTAAACCTAATTCCTTTTTCTCTTTTATTTGCTAATTAAAGGAGAACATTTTTATTCACAATCATCTCAGAAATTAATAAATCTCTACAGTAGGTTGCAATTTTTTTGTTGCTTTACTCCCTTCAAAGTCTATTGATAGTTTGATAGTTGCTTTCCATGGATGCTGCCTGCCAGGGATGCTTATCTATTGCCTTCCATGCTTACTGCCTGACCCAGTGAGTTCCTCTGACATTTTCTGTGTTGATAGTTGTCTCAATTACGTTGTGCTTCCTCTTTGCTGGTAACGCAATGTTTAGTTTACTCACATCTCTTATTACAAAACTCTGGACATTCTGAGGGCCAAATTGCATTCCACCCAGGCTCCGGACAATGCATAACAATTAGATTAGCCTTGCAACTCAAGCTTAGTGCTTCTGATTAGCCGCCTACATGCAGTTTGTGAATTCTAACAGTATACTTTAGTGTGCACCCTCGCCAGATATAATTCTAAATTGGAGTTGATTTTTAATGCTACATTTAAGATTCACCAGTGATGTAAGTGGGCGACAGTGGATTACCGAACTGCAGTGCACACATTCCAGTGAACAGGATAATTGTCAGATGGCTGATCCCCTACTGCACATCACCCACCATTGTTGAATATTAACACCAGCTTTATCATTCCTGATCATGTCATATGAAATCACAGATTTTATTTTCTCTCTCTCTCTCTCTGCATGATGTAACTTGAATATTCCCCTTAACCCAGCTGCCAACACCTAGCTGCCCACCTCCATACATATATTGTAACTCCGTTGCTTCATCGAAACAGCCCAATCTCGGTGGAAGACTGAATAATCTTTCATGCGGAAGAACAGTTTGTAAGGGGCATAGGTAAACTGGATGGTCACAATCTTTTTTTTCCCAGGATAGAAGCGCTCAGAACAGGAGGGCCTGGGTTTAAAGGAAGAGACAGCATGCTTTGATTTTAAATCAAACCACAAACCGTAGAGCACAAAGATCCACAGGATAAAATCATGGAGCCAAAACAATTCCTCATTGTTGAACAAGAAACATCGAGATTTGTTCAGAGCTGAAAAGCAGTAATACTAATCTGGACACTGACACCTTCACAAGATCCAATGGAGCTTTCAAAATACTTGTTTCCATTTTCCCCAATTTATTAGGGGATGGAAGTATTGAGTTACATTTGGGCATTTTCCACCAGGGAAAAATGAAAATCAGTCTGATTTACTCGTTTGCTTTTTCTCATGACTATTTATATTACACAGAGCAAGAAGCCATGTTCTCTATCTCGACCAGAGATTTGCGACATAATAGATGCTGATGAAGTAGCCGTATTTACAAATCTCTTAGGACTTTAGAGGAAATACGAGGTGCCAATGACATTCCCACACAAAAGTTAGCGAAGAGTGTAACTGGAGTAGCAACTGTTCAACTGATCCAAGACCAAATGAAAGAGTAGAGCAGAGTTCTACATTTGTGCTTTGCAGATCTTGCCAATAAAAGAAATAAATTCACAGCACTTCACAATTTTCTTTTCATTCCAGATGCACAATTGTGGAATTAGTTTTGAAGAACCAGAATCAAGGAAATGGACTTGGGAAATGAGTCACAAGTTGTTTATTTTCACTATTTAATGGTCAAATAAATATCTCCCAAGGCCTCACTTCCTGTCTGATCTGTTGTGATGTATTGCAGCTCGTACTAGCCCATTAATATATTTTCCTTAAGCTCCTAGCAATAAAACATTGGCTTATTCCAATGCTGCTTTACTGTGAATGATTAGTTTCTCGCTGAATTTTTCTAAAACATATTGGCATCTAATGACAGCTTTAACACAGCTGCTGATTGACCAACTGCCTTTTGACTCCCAGGAGATGATACCATGACAGGCGATGGAGGAGAGTATCTTAGACCAGAAGACCTAAAAGAACTTGGAGATGACTCTCTACCCAGCAGTCGGTACCTGGACAATATGATGTACAGGGGAATAGGTCGCCTTGGAGAACGGTCAGATAGGTAATTTTGATCATATTTGTTTTTGGAAGTTTGATCAAAATGCTGTAGTAATTGATTTGTTTCACATGCCAAGAGAAATTACAGTGTCAAACAGATTTTCATGGAATGCTACGCATTTGTTCCCAGGAAGCTAATGAAACGTGTAGGCTGGAGCCTTGGTACCCTCATAAAAACCAGTAAGAGAAAAATGCAAGAGGTCAGAAGAAGTCAGGGTATCTGCAAACCTACACCTCGAGAGGGTCTGCAAACCCAGTGGAAGTGGTTTTCATGTGTTCTGCCAAATTTAGATTTTCTTAGATTTCAAGAAGTTTCAACCACATAATATCTGTGTAATTCTGCTTGGTGCTTAGAATAATACCAACAAGCCATAATGTGAGCTCATCGTTAATTAACTCAAGAAGTGTTTCACTGTCTGTCATAGATCCACATTTTTCCCCCATTCCATGTTTTCTTCGCAGATACATTAGCATCTTGCATTATCAGCTCAGTTGACTTGATAACACAGCAAGAAAGCATGTCCAAAAAAGTTTAAGATTTCTCTGATCTCTATTTTGCAGGAGTTGTGGTGTGCAGTTGATTTTAGTACTCATAGGCACGTGGACACTGGGGAGGGAACCCCTCAACACTCATTCCCTTGATCATTTTTTAAAAAAATCCTTAATTTATGTAACATGTTTCAAGTCCAAGTTATTATGCAATTGTAAATTACAACTGGTTGAAACAGAGGTAAAACACAGGATTCTGTTGACACCGTGGTTAAGTGAAAAAAATACACAAATGCGGGAGAAATTCAGCAGGTCAAACAGTGCCTTTATGTAGCAAAGGTAAAGATACCTCATCATCCTTTCGGGCTTGAGCCCTTCATCAAGGTGTGGGGGAACAGTGGAGAAACACTGGTCGAAACAGTGTTCTTTGGTCATTGGTGTAAAAACATACAAACACATGTATAGGCCATAGCACACATATTTGCAAGCAATTTCTGTGCAGTACAGATGTAAAAATAAATATCTATTGTTATATAAATGGATGAGTGTCAAAGAGTTGGTATGAGCAGTTCATTAGTCATTTAGCAGGTTTCACTTTAAGTGGGAAGAAACTGTTTCTCAGCTTGATGGTTCTGATTCTCTGTACGACAGGAGTATATGAAAGATGCTGTGTGCAGCGTGGTAAGGGCCCTTAATGATTTTTAAAGCTTACTTCAGTAGATCATGTCGATGGTTGGTGGGGAGGGGGGTGGGGGGGCAGGGACACCTCAGAGATCCTTCTCTGTTGATCTTATGGATTTTAAAGTTGTAAAATATCCCAAAGGAAATTTATCAGATCAAAACCATTTGAGATCTTATGATAAATAATTGAAAACCTGGTCAAATTATGAGTTTTTCAAATCACCTGAGAGGAGTCGAGAATTTCCAAGCTCGGACAACGAAGTGCCTCTAAACCCTGGAGGGAAGTAAGCTGATTGATTTGTAAAGGCCAGTGCCCACTGATTCCAACGGTTATGATGCTGCAACTGAGAAAGACAGGAAGAGACGAGACGACGAAAGGATTTGAAAATAATCTTTTGTTTAAATTAAGATTTTCAATGTGAGTTGATTGCCATTTACATGAGTGGAATGTACAGATTGTGATAGTACAGATTCTATCACCAATGTGTATAAAAGCCTTGGTTTGCATCAACAAGTCTTTGGTTCTTTTGATGCGCTCGACAATTTTATTAATTAAAAGACTGGAGCATATCACAAGTAGGTCGACCAGTCCAGAATGACCTGGTCTGGCTAGGAGCAATCCTTTAAGATCTGCCAGTAGGCGTGGCTACTCTTTCAGCCAATCACAGACATCCTACACTACAATCTGTACATATACACATTAGTGATAGAATCTATACTATCACACAGATGAACCAAGATTCTTGATTGCTGCACCAAACAGGTATACAAGGTACATTAACCACAAGAGTAAAAACTTTGATTTCCATAAAGGCAAAACAGAAAAAAAGTTATTTATTTTAAAAAATATATCAACAATGCAAGACAGAAAGAGATAAATAAATATGACAGGATTAATAAATCGACCTTCACATTTTCAGTTAGTGCAAGGACAACAAAGTGATGTTTCAGTCGTGCAGACTGATCTTTTGTGGCCCTATGGTAGATCATGGTTAGGATTAGAGTTCAGATAATAGTCCGCTTTTCAAAACTAGAATGTTCCTATGAAATCTTTTGATCCACCATCAATCACTCAGGAGACTGATGTGGAGAAATCAATAGGTTGTAATTCACGAGAACACAGCATATCCCTACTGTTTGGTTATCCTGCACTGAGTTGGAACAGTCACCTTTATACAGGAGTCTGTGGGGAGGGATCACAGGGACAGTTGGCCAATTGGCATGCTTGACCAGATAATTGTCAGCCAAAATGGCATAAAGCGAAGACCCATTCTCTACTAGGGAAGGCTATTTTCGTAAAAGTGAAAGCCCATTCAAATTTCTTTTAGATAGCAAACACAGATTTATCCGTAAAAGCAAATTTTTGTACAGCGAGTATTCGTAAAGCAGGGTATACCTGTAGTTCGTAAAGGGAGATTAAAGATCTTGATAGCTTTGGCTAAAAAGAACTGTTCTTTTACCTGAACCTGCTGAAGTTACTGGTCCACAGACAAACATAGCCAATGAATAGGTGAACAGGATTGAGTGGGATTAATTCTCAGTGGAGAATAGAAGCTGAGGACAGGAGAACACCAGAAGAGATGAGTATAAGAATATAATAATATAATAAGATAAAACATTCAGCAGAAAATCATCTGAAGCAGGAGATGGAGTTAGACAGTATTGTGTATGTGTAAGTAGGGAGTGCTGGTTATGGAACTGATTTTATTGAAAATCTCATCCTTGGATCAGTTATAATACTGGGAGTACAGCTTCAAAGTTGATAGGATGAAGTAAGTAGTAAGACAATAGCATGACATGGCGAGTGCAATGATATTACCGGTGACCCAGGTTTGAATCCACCACTGACTCCAAGGAGGTTGTACATTCACCCCATGACTTGTGTGGGTTTTCTCCAGGTGCTCTGGTTTCCTCCCTCCCTCCAAAATATACGGGGTTTGTAAGTTAATTGGGTGTAACATAATGCCATGGGATTCATGGCCAGTAGGACCTTCTACTGTGCTCTATCATTTAAAAAAAACAAATTAAAATGGTATTTGTAGCAGACACTCAAGATGATAGTTTTAATCCTGGCAAAAAGTAGTTGAGGTACATTTGTATTAATTCTGTTCTGGATGTTGAATATATATTCTGGAAGGACAATGAGATGTATTGATGAGGTGAAGTTAATATCAGATTATAACTGAATATCTGTCCTTCCTTGTTTCATTGCTAATAGGCATGACTTGATTGTCAGGTCTGAACAATATCATTACCCATTATTTACACACAAGAATAGAATACAAATCTGTCTGAGATTGATGGACCTTGGTTGTGCTAGCAAAGTAGGGATTGGGTCTCCATTTTACGTGGTAGAAGCTGGTTGCCAAGAAAATACTTCTGGTCAAAAATAATGCTGACATGTCAGACAACCATTTTAGCTTGTGCATTTGCGAGCATCTCGTCCATCAATGTCCATTCACCTGCTGCTCCAGGACGGCACCGATGGCTGTGGCAGAGGCATCGACAGAGAGTACCATATGAAGGTCGGTGGGCGAGCATGGTGGGCTTCGCGAGGGCATCCTTGGTGGCCTCGAATGCGGTGCAGGCTTCTGGGTTCCAAGCAAGCGTTTTGTTCTTGGCTGCGATGAGGGCGAATAGCGGCTGCATGATTCGCGCAGCTCCCAGGAAGAAGTGGTTGTAAAAGTTGAACATACCTACGAACTCATGCAGCCCCTTGAGGCTGTCCGGGGGTGGGAACTCTCTGATAGCGGCGACCTTCGCAGCGGCGGGTGTGGCTCCTTCGGCCATGATAGTATGGCCCAGGAACTGCATGGACTCTTTTGAACTGGCACTTGGCCGGGAGAAAAGGGAGCGTAGGTGGGCCTTATTTTGCACCAGGTCCTTGCTGACGACGAGGATGTCATCCAAATAAATAAAGACAAAATCCAAGTCCCTGCCCACAGCATCCATGAGGCGCTGGAAGGTCTGAGCGGCTTTCTTGAGCCCAAACGGCATGTGCAGGAATTCGAACAAGCCAAAGGGGGTGATGATGGCTGTCTTGGGTTTGTCCTCAGGATGCACCGGCATCTGGTGATATCCGCGCACCAGGTCAACCTTGGAGAAAACCCTTGCACTGTGCAGGTTGGCCGTAAAGTCTTGGATGTGAGGGATGGGGTAACGGTCAGCAAATGTTGCCTGGTTGAGCCGTCGATAGTCTCCACAGGGACACCAGCCACTGGAGGCTTTCGATCCAGGTGGAGCGGCGAGGCCCATGGGCTGTCGGACCGCCAAATGATCCCCAGTTCCAACAGGTGCGAAAACTCCTCCTTCGCCACCTGGAGCTTGACAGGCGGGAACCAGCATGCTTTGGCATGAACCGGTGGGCCCTGGGTGGGGATGTGGTGGAAAACCCCATGGCAGGGCGAGGCAGTGGAAAACTGTGGCTTGAGGAGTGTCAGGAACTCGTCCAGGATTCGCTGGAACTCGTCTCTGGGCGTGCTGATCGTGGCCATCTGCGTTTGCTCTGAGCAGGAGGCGTCGAGGCAAATGGCCTGGAAGGTACGGGTGCCCACTAGACATCTACCTAAAATGTCCACCAGAAGCCCATGTGAGAGGAGGAAGTCTGCACCCAGGATGGCGGTCGGGAGGGATGAGATGGTGAACCTCCAGGTGAATTTTCGTTGGCTAATCTGGAAGTGGACTGTCTTGTCTCCATACATCTGGATTTCTGTTGTGTTGGCCGCACAGAGGGGAGGTCCACGAGGTCGTTTCCTGGACTCGAAGGCTGTGGCTGGGAAGACACTGATCTGGGCTCCAGTGTCAACGAGGAATCGCCGGCCACTCCACCACAGGTAGAGGAGGCTATATCCTTGGCCAGCTGCTGCAGTCATTAACAGTGGCCGGCCTGGTCGTTTTCCTGGAACGAGCAGGGCTGACGACACTTCTGAGCCTTGGCTTCCCAGCGCTGGTGGTAGAAACAGAGGCCTGGAGCAGATGCTGTGGCCTTGTTTATACTCTTGGGGGCCCCTGCAGGGGCTGGATGCTCTACCGCAGCGCTAGATCATGCCCGTGCCTCGTGACTAGCTGGACCGCTGAGCCCTCCGGGAATCATGCGAGCCATAGCTCTTGGGCCTTCTGAGCGACCTTCCTCGGGTCGGTGAAGCTCTCCTGGACCAGCAGCGGCCGGATGTCCCCTGGCATATGGTCAAGGAAAATGCGCTTAAAGAGTGGGCAGTTGGTGTGATCACCCATGAGCGCGAGCATCTCGTCCATCAGCTCCATCGGGGATCTTCCCCCAGGGCGTTGAGGTGCAGCATCTGAGTGGCACGCTGGTGCCTGGATAGTCCGAGGGATCTGATAAGCACTCGATTGTCTTATATTTGTCTTCGGCGGGTGGGTGCTGAACGAGATGCAGCATGTGTCTGGTGATGGCCTGGTCCAGGGCAGCGACCACATGGTAGAATATGGTCATGTCGGACAAAATCTGGTGGAGGTGAAACTGAGCCTTTGCGTGGCTGAACCAGATCTCTGGCTCCTGAACCCAGAATTCAGGCAGTTTCACGGCTATAGCGCTGATCCCAGGCTCGCTCATGATAGGTTCAAAGATGTTTGAACCAGTCGGGGTCACCAATTGTAGCGGCAGCTCCACTGCTCCTGCAAGAACACACACAACCAGACGGTTGAGCTCAGTGAACAGTCTAGTTCATTGCAGGCTGCTGGGCTGCACTTATACTCCCAGCCCGGACCTGGCTGAGAACTGCGCTGGAGGGCGCTGACGTCACCTGGGCGTCACATGGTCCCCCACCGCGGGCTTCTGAGCCCTGTGCTGGGAGGAAGGTGAAACCCCCAACGGTGCAATTTTGGCCAGCTGCTCTGCCGTGTGGCTTACAAGCAGGGCCGGTTCGTCTACCTAGTGGAGAGCCACCACACAGCCCACCCCAGAACTGGTGCCAATGTCCTTTTTCGCTGGGTGGCTTTGCTTCTTGGGCTGGGCTATGACCACGGTGAGCCACCACATGTCCTAGAATAGAAAGCCTCATTTTGAAAGCAGATGAGCATTGGCAGAGTCAGAACAAAGATTGTTGAGCTGAGCCAATAAAAAGGCAGACACAGCTGGGATCCATTCAAGTGCCCATGGTAACACCTTTGATTTGAAGGTATTGAAAGAAATGTTATTCAACATGAGAGCCAGTTCTGCCAGGCAGATGAGAGTGTCGGTAAAGGGAAACTAGTCAGAACATTGTTCCAAGAAGAAGTGGAAGGCTATGAGACCTTCCTGATGGAGGTGTACAGAAGAGTACATGTATACTGATGTCCTCAGCAAAGAGGAGAAAGTGGGGTCAAGGGAATCAGAAGTTGTCAAAGTGGTGACAGGTGTGGGAGGGATCCCAGATATATTGTAGGTGGGAAGGGTCTGGGCAAGGAAAGAGAATGAAATCATGAAATGAAGAGATGTGTTCGATGGATGAAGAGCAGGCAGAATTAATGGGCCTACCATTGTGGATCTTGGATAAGAGATACAAGCAGGAAGTGTAGGGTTGGGCACTATCAGGTTAGAGACTATGAAGAGGAGATCTCTTGATTCAATGAAGTCTGTGACAGTGTAAGAGACAGTGTCCATTGTGGGGTCTTTTCTCCAGGGATAGGTATTAGGTGCTATCTGAGAGCTTGTGTCTGCTCTCCAAGGTAGAGGTCTCTTCGCCAGACCACAACAGCACCACCTTTGGCTGAAACTTTGATGACCAGGTTGGGGATGGTGTAACGAAAGTGGAGTGGTGTGTATTTGGGGGAAATGAGATGAGAATGGGTGAGGGGAGTAGAGCTGTTGATGCCACTTCAGCAACTGTAAATGGAAAGATCAAAATGAGGGAGAGGGGTGGAGATGCACATAGGGGTCACCAGTGGGTGTGAAGGACCCCTTTTTTAAGAAAGAGGCATGAATGCAGAATAAGAGGTCATTGTGGTGGGCCCTAAACTCTTCGAGATGCATGTTCAGGA
Source organism: Narcine bancroftii (assembly GCF_036971445.1). Lineage (NCBI taxonomy): Eukaryota > Metazoa > Chordata > Chondrichthyes > Torpediniformes > Narcinidae > Narcine > Narcine bancroftii. Next base: position 222,269,110 of record NC_091471.1, read on the forward strand.
TCACAATGGTCAGGCCTCTGATCAGGTCAGACTGCTCAGCATTGGGGAGGGGGTGGACAAGAGGGATGGGAAAGGCCAGGCAGGGATTGGAGTTGAATCCAAGTGTGGGATCAGAAGAGTGAAGGAAGAAGATGGGGAGGAGGGTGTGCTCAGGAAAGTGGAGGAGCTCAGGGGAAAGGTGTGGGGTGAAGAACACTGCTTGAGATGTATTGCATGGTCGAGTGGGTAGGGCGTCAGTGAGAGCAATGGTAGAGAAAGAAGATCAACGGTGTGTGGGGATCCAGGAGCAGAGTGGACTATAGGCGACAATTTCCTTATTCTAATATATCCTAATTTCAAAGTATCATCTTCCAAAGCGCGAGCTATGATATTCCAAATTTCAGTCTCTTTAATCAAACTCTGTGGCTGTTAATTTATGTAGTTTTAATTCATTGATAAAATAGATAATCATTTTGCATAGCTTCACAACAAGACTTTCATAACAGTGAATAACAAAGCAGTTTCTGTATAAAGCTAATCCTTTAGACGCTAATTACTTAAAAGTTGTCATAACAAAAGCAATAGTTAAAGATTGTTATAAAGTCACAAAGATATATAGAGATACAAAATACAAAGAAAGATTTCTCGTGCTCATGCTTCCTTCACATCTTGTAGAATGAGAGCAAGCAGTAAACCTGGGCATATATTATGACATATTACTTCATAGTTCTTATGGTAACACTGCAAACAAAAATTCTCTTAAAGAGACAGGCTCAAAATTAACTCAAGGTTTTAACTTTTACATGGACTAACAGAGCATGAGGAGGATGAGTGGGGTGATCGAGACGGAGAAACAGGAGCCTGAAGTTGGGATAGATTGCCATGGAGCATGATGAGTCTGGAGTTGGGTGAATTTCTGAAGCTTCATGGAGGTCAGGAACATGAAGAATCACCAGTTAAAGTAGTGGATTCAGTGAAGGATGAGACAGAATTGCAGGTGGTGTGAAGCCTGGAGCTGTGGTAGGGAAAGAGAAGGAAGCCAGAAGGTATTGATTGACAAATGGTGGAGATGGCAGAAGGTGAAGGGTTGGGAATGCACAGAACCTAGAATATTACAGCACAATACAGGCCCTTCAGCTCTTGATATTGTGCCAACCTACAGTTTATATCACTACCAAAAAAATACTAAACCCTTTGCATCTTGTAACTCTCTATTTTTCTTTCATTCATATACCTGTTTCCTGAATGCCCCTAAAGTTTCAGCCTCTACTTCCACCCTGACTTGGGGCTGTTTTGACCAATATGGCCATCCTGAGGCCCTGGTCACATACCATTTCAGTCTCTCCAAACCCAGGCTCAGACCCACAGACCACCCCAGTCTCACCAACTCTCTCAACCCAGGCTCGAATCCACTTATCATCCCAGTCTCACCACTCTACCAACCCAGGCTCAGACCCACAATACGTCCCAGTCCTTGGCCTTCTCAACTGCCAGGATGAGGTGTAACATGAACTAGATGAACTTGAGGTGAAGTAAGAGGAAGAGCAGGATCTTCTTAAAGATATTCAGATAGATAAGACCCCGGATCCAGACATGATATATCCCATATTACTGCAGGAAATGAGAGAAGAGATTGCTGGAGCATTGACAATGATCTTTGTATCCTCCCTGGCCACAGGAGAGATACTGGATGATTGAAAGAATGAGAAATGTACTCCCCTTGTTCAAGAAAGGTAAGAGGGAGAATCCTGGGAATTGTAGACCAGTGAGTCTTCTTGCGTCAGTGATGGGCAAACTGTTGGAGAGGATTCTTCATGTCAGGGATAACATGCATTTGGAAGAACTCCGCCTTCTCCGGGATGGTCAGCAAGGTTTAGTGAGGACAAGGGTGGTGGATATGGAGTATATGGATTTTAGTTAGGTATTTGACAAGGCCCCCATGGTAGGTTCAGTCAAAAAGTCATTAGGCATGGGATCTATAGAACATTACTTGCTTGGATTTGGAATTAATTTGCCTGCAGAAGGCAGATGGTAGTTGTGGATGAACATATTCTCCCTTGTGATCAGTGACTAGTGTCATTCCACAGGGATGTGTCCTGGGGCCCCTGCTCTTTATGATTTTTATAAATAACTTGACAAAGTGGAGGGTGTGGATGCATTGTGGAATTGAAGTGCAGTTTGGATTCAGTTCTGCACTTTACAAATTTTGCGTTGTCTTCAGGTATAAAATACTACTAAATGGGTGTGAACTTCATTGAAAACGATGGAACTCCAACACACAATTGTGCTTTGGAGTTGCTAGCTTGTTAATTATTGATATTGACGATGAAATTTGTGTGTTCTTGCCCCACACCAGAATATGTGTCTAAATGTTTAAAAAGCTGAAAAAAATTGGAAATATAAAATATAAATAGAAAATGATGAAAATACTCAGCAAGTCAGGTTGCATCTGTGGAAAGGTAAACAAAGTTAGCTTTTCAGGTTGGAGTGAAACATGAAAGTTGGCAGATGCTGTGATTGTGGTAAAAACACACCGAGATATTGGAGGAACTCAGCAGATCTTGCAGAGTCTCGAAGGAGGGAAAGATATATTACCGACATTTCAGGCCTGAGCCCTTCTTCAAAGTACAAGTAAAAATCAGAGAACGCATCGGAATTAAAGATCAGGAAAGAGAGAAATCCAGCACAACAGACAAAAAGTTGTTCACTGGATATGATAAGTGGAAAGCTGAGAATTAATTTTGGCTCTGTGAAAGGTGACAGAGGAAAAATGGAAGAGTGAGAGAGAGAGAAAACTAGAGGAAAGGACATATTTACCTCTCATGGATATTACGAGTCCAGCTGAGTTCCTCCGGCATTTCGGTGTGTTTAAGCTTTTCAGATTGAAGACCCTTTGTCAGAAGGAGAATTAAGAGGCTCATTAAGGTGCAGGGAGTTTGGGGAATTATCCTTGACAGTAAAACCCAAGTGACCTTGGGGATAACTGTAAACAAGGTTATCTGGTCGAAAACGAATGGAAGAATTTAGAGTGTTTAAACATCGACAAAAGTGCATAGAGAATTTAAATAAAAACATTGGAATTGTGAAATACAGAACAGGAGATCATCCGTGGCATATCAATCAGGGGATGTCCTCCAGAGTATTAAAGATAAAAAAGGGATATCTTAGTCAAGATTATAGAGAGATAATTGGTTAAAAGAGAAAAATCAAGAAGTTGTGAAATTCAAGACCGAGCCCAAAAGGCTGCAACTTGCCCTGTTGAAGATGAGGTCCTTTTGCTCATGCTTGCACTGGGTGCTATTCCAACAGTATACAAATCTTTAGACTAATAGGTCAGAGTGGGACGGAGAATTAAAGTGGCAGGCAGCAGGAAGATTAGGGTCACCCCACATGGACTGAACATTGGTGCTCCCAAAAGACAAGCCAATGCCTTGAACATATCGGGAAATACAAGTACAATGAGAAGCTGAAGGGTGTCAACAGGCCAGGCAGCATCCATGGGGAGAAATGGACAGTTATGGATATGGATAGAGAAACGGCAATTAGGAATTCATAGAAACATAGAAGATAGGAGCAGGAGTAGGTCACTCGACCCTTCGACCCTGCTCCGCCATTCAACGAGATCATGGGTGATCTTAAAGTTCAGTACCCCGTCCCCGCCTTCTCTCCGTAACCTTTAATACCCTTATACTGAAGAAATATATCTAATTCCCTCTTAAGTATATTTAATAAACCTGCCTCTACTGCCTTCTGTGGCAATGAATTCCACAGATTCACCACCCTCTGGGTCAAGAAATTCCTCCTCATCTCAGTCCTAAATGGTTTGCCTATTATTCTCAAACCATGGCCCCGGGTTCTGGATTTTCCCATCATTGGAAACATCCCATCTGCATCCATTCTGTTCATTCCTGCCAGAATTTTATATGTCTCTATGAGATCCCCTCTCAATCTTCTAAACTCCAGTGAGTACAATCCCAATTTGCGCAATCTTTCCTCATAAGTCATTCCTGCCATTCCAGGTATCAGCCTGGTGAATCGCCTCTGCACTCCCTCCATTGCAAGAACATCCTTCCTTAGATAAGGTGACCAAAACTGCACACAATACTCCAGGTGGGGTCTCACCAAGGCCCTGTACAGCTGCAGTAAGGTATCCTTGTTCCTATACTCAAACCCTCTTGCTATGAAGGCCAACATACCATTTGCCTTTTTAACTGCCTGCTGTACCTGCATGCTCGCCTTCAGAGACTGATGTACAAGTACCCCTAGGTCTCTCTGCACTTCCCCATCTTGGACTCTGGGAGGTCAATGCTAAGGGGAAAGTGTGCAGCTAATTTCAGGACTCCTATCAGCATTGGTGTGCAGAGGGATCAGTTGGGTCAAGCCCACAAATCCGTGAAAGTGATAGAGAAGGGATTGGGTGGGAGAGAAAACATGCTGTTGTTGTAAAAAAAATCTTTAGTTAGGTTGCACTCAGAGTATTGTGTGAAATTCTGGTTGCCCCATTATAGGAAGGAATTGGAAAGGGTTAATTGAGATTTACCAGGATGCTGCCTGGATTAGATGGAATGAGCTACAAGGAGAAGTTGGCCAAACTTCAGTCATTTTCTCTGGAACATCAGAGGATGTATGGAGACCTGATAGAAATAATAAAATAATGAGAGGCATATATAGGGTCGATAGTCAGAATCTTTTCCCCAGGATGAAAATATAAAAGCACTGTAGGACATTTGTTTAAAATGAGGTGAGGTGGTGGTGGAGTTTAAAGGAGCAGAGAGTAGTAAAGAGTCCAGTTGTTTGATGTGACATCAGTACAGAGACCAGGTCTCACATCCATGTAGGGGAGAAGGGATGACCATAGCTCTGTAGACTTATAGCTTTGTGGAGATGTGTTGATTGAGCACTCTGGTTCATAGTCTGGCCTTGGCATCCTTTGGCAAGACCGTGTCTCAACTTGGAGGTTTTGGATCGCACAAAGTCCACCAGCATTGAGTCCCTGATCATCAGAGCCCAGATGTGGTGGGTGGGACACGTCATCAGAATGGACAACCACCGTATGTCTCGCCAGCTGCTCCATAGTGAACTGAAGACTGGAAGGAGACCTCAAGGTCATCCATGCAAGCGCTATAAAGATGCTTTGAAGGAAACCCTATGCTACTGTGACCTCCTGCCAAGAGAGCGAGAAGCTATGGCTGCTGACAAGTCCCGTTGGCGAGCCCTGTGCTGTGAAGCCTACACCAGTTTTGAAGACAGGCACTGCCAAAAACTAATGGAAAACTGTGAACGGCGTCACAGAGCAGCAGCCAAAACGGGCTTCCAGTGCCCCCATTGTGCTAAACTCTGCGTTTCCAGACTGGGACTGCAAAGTCACCTTCGTGTCCACAAATGAACTGCACAACAATGCGTCTTCTTCGAACTAAAGGATGACCAATAATAGTAGAGTGTAAGGGTCATGGCGGAAGCAGATATAACAGTAGTGTTTAAAAGGCTTCCAAATAAGTACATAACTAAACAGGGAGTGGAAGGTTTTGAATCATGTGCATTTTGATATTGCGTTCATTGTAGCCCTAGTGGGACGAAGTGCCTTTTCCTCTGCCATACCATTTTGTTTTCTTCCTGAATCATCTTGTCCATTTCTATCCATGAATTCTGCCTGACCAACTTCTCATGGTATGACTGGGGCACATGTTGCAGATACTGGTCTCGAAACTGTTTCAAGCAAGAGCTAAAGTATGAGGTTTTTGCAATTTCCCTAATTCCCTGATGGTTAGCAGAATTTCACACAGAACCCGTGCATTATTTATGCAAGAACCACAATCCTAGGTGAAGTGACAATTATCAGCAGATCTGTTGCAGATAGAAGATAGAAGGGCCCAACAATCGGAGAGGTTAAAGGTTTGGGAATATGCATCCAGTTTGCCCAAAACACAGGCATCACTGGATTGAAGTTGAGAAATTATTTCACATAACTCCAAGTGATTTATTACTGATTGATTCATATGATGTAGAACAGCAAAAACATGGCTAAATTGGATCATGAGGGATGGACAGCTTGGTATTTGTCAAGGTATCAAGCTACATGCAAAATTAAGGGGCTATGGATCTTGCCATTACCAGTTATTAATACAGTAAAACAGGGATCCGGCACCTAAGGGGATTGGTAGATGCCAATCTATCGGTAGATTGAAGATAAGCAAATTTTCCGGTTACTTGAGATTGCGTGATTGGAGAGCTAATGGCGAGGCACACCAATCTTAAACTTCCGTATATTTTACCTATTTATTTTCCGTAATTTTTATGCCAGTTGCTTGAAGCTGCTGATTGCTTGAATACTGGATAACAGCGGTGTTTCTTTTAAACTAATTTTCTGCTCAGAATTGTTTGCTCTTTTCAAAATAGATGTGGTATGGATCTATTTTAAATATCAGCAAAATTTTGTTTTTGGCTTGATACTGTGAATTTTCCCAAATAAACTCTGCCCTTACCGTTCAGTTGAATGTGGAAATTCATCGAATGGCTAATGTATAAATACGACTTGTTTTGTCTGTCAATGTTATTCTGTACGCATCTGTGTGAATATATATTGTGCAGGTGTTGTGAAGGAGAAGATTCTTTAACCATTGTTATTCCATCCACCCTTCATCAGTACTGTTTTCCCTCCCTTCCATATGCTTCCATTCAGTGCTGTTAATAGGTAGGTGGTCTTGACAGGAATAATGTCACAGTGCTGTGGCTGTGTCCGCAATCCACTTTTGCTGATACAACAATGCTGCTTGGGGTTGAGGGCAGAGGCTTTCAGTTTGTGCACTCCAGCTACTTCCATGGCTGCATCACTCTCCTTTGATGTTTTTGAATGCTCGCTGCTAAGCTGTTCACATCAAGCTGGGTCAAGAAGACTGTAATAATGTCGAAAGAGCTGCCATTGCTGCCTTCCTTTACTTCTGACTGCTGGCCTGAGATTTAGCTGCTTGGATTATTCAGCAGGGGCCTACCAATGATTGATTTAATAGGGGTGGGAGTGGATTTAAAGTTTGATTATTATTTTATGCTTTTTCCACGGCAGTGGGTTGCTGGGTGTATATTTTTAGGAATACATTCTTGCTGCAGGGACTCCAGGTATTTGTTGTAAAAAAAAAATGTAAATGCATTTTTCTTTATTTTGCTTAGCAGTCACTGTTTACCTATATTTCTGTCGATGCTGAATATTGCAGTTTCTGGCATATACTATTTTCCTGTTAAGGATCAGTTAAAATATATGTGTGACGAATCAAAATTTTGAATGTTATTGTATGAATTTTGGGTTGTTTTTAATGTCCTATGAGCAACCATCCCCTTAACCCCTTCGGGGCATGTTTTTATTGAGTCATTCTCTTTGAGTTAAAAATAAAAGGGAAATGTACCAGGGAATCTCAAACCAAATGGTGAAGGGAAAAAACAATGCATTGGGAAGAACTTACTGCTTTACAAATTAGTGAGCGCAATTTAGTTAAGTATAATTTTAATTGTGGCTTCCAGAAAAATGATGCAAGCTGACATTTTGATTCAAAATTACATGAGCAAGATACCAATGTTCATTATAAGGAGAATAGAAGGATGTCATTATTTTCATGATGTAACTTTATTGAAGACTGGACAGGAGTCCCACATGGTGACAAATCTGAAAGAAATATGACAGGATTCTGGCGAGTGGCTATTACACATATGGCACGTTCAGAATATTCTGCAAAATAATTCCTTCTGAGCACCATTACAGCACCTTTTTTGGAATCTACTCCAATTAAAACAAAGTTATAAATCAGGTTATATCATTGGTAGAATTAAAATTTCTCCGATCCTACCAACCCCTGGGAAAAATCACTGCATTACACTTGCTATACACATCATTTGTTTGGCCAAATTTTTAATAACTTCCGATCTAACTCCCAAACCTCTCGGAATACAGAATGTGGGGCGGCACGGTTAGCGTAGCGGTTTGTGCAATGCTATTACAGTGCCAGCGACCCAGGTTCAGATCCGCCACTGTCTGTAAGGAGTTGGTCCATTCTGCCCGTGTCTGTGTGGGTTTCTTCCAGGTGCCCACGTTTCCTCCCACCCTTCAAAAACGTATGGGCATTGTAGGTTAATTGGGGTATTTGGAGGGCCAACAGGACGTGTTACCGTGCGTTAACGTCTAACATTAAGAAAAATAAAATTGTGCTCGATTATAATCACCCCAAAATTGCCTCTGAATGTTCCTTGGCTGTACAATCACCAGCCTTCATTGGCAACTTATACAACTCTCACAACTTCAGATGTGTACGTCCCATCTGATCTCCTGTCAAGACTCAGTTTCTTTATTTTTTTGCTTGAATCACTTGATGCTCAGACTCTTTTCTCATAGCTAACGATCTGAGTGCATCAATTTCGCCAGTTCACTGCCTAAATAACCAGAAATCTTTCGGATTTACTCAAGTAGATCTGTGCATACTTCTAGGGTGGAAGATAGTTTATAACCTCAGTCATAGGATTCATTTCATCATTAAAACCACCTTTTGCACCCTTTTAGCACACTACCTCGTCATATGGTTATTGTAAGGCGCGTGACCGTCTAACGCTTGCCTCAGTGTGACCTGCGAGGGGGTTTTCACGGAATAATCTGCATCGACTTTGCTGAATAAATCATGCAAAGCCAAATGAGAACTTGTTAATACCACACTGGGCTTGTTGGAGTTGGTTTTTAATTATTTACAAGCATGTTATTTTCTAAAAGTACATCTCTGTTAAAGCCTTTTAATTCCGTTAGCTCAACTTGAGTGAATTGTTCAATTTTTTCTTATGGAGGAGCTGTTGGCTCCTGACAGGAGCAATTTCTGTCTGTCTGGGAATATTTTGCTCTTAGCTTCCATATTTGCAAAATTGGTTGACCTTAAGTGGAACAAAATCATGATTATTAAAATATTTTCGATACAGCACATTGTGTTTCAAGGGGCAAAATGTATGATTCACTCAGTTGAAATAATCCATCGTTTTTGAAAGGCCTTGTTGGGCTGCTCTGAGAATTTTCTCAAGTGAAGATTTTGACCATTGAATATTCAGAGTGCTCCCCCAGGATAATTTTGTTTTCCTTTTGTGAGTTACCAATCCTTCCCTGGAAGTTGCATAATGTTAATTGCGTGCTTTCTTTACTCTCCTGTCTGCTGCATTTCCATGGCAACTGGTCAATCCATCAGCCTGCGATCCTTCAGTTCAGACAGGTCCAACACACCAAGCCATGGTCCATACCACAGGGACAGTACCATGATTGAAGAATTAATCACAGCCACAAGTAGCCAGGTATGCAATAGTGTCTCTCTGGTACAAACTATAAAATACTTCCGTTATTTTAATGGCTGGATTGTCCAAAGCAATTTTAAAACTAAGAACAGCATTTTCATGATATACAGTCCATCATGTTTTTCCTTTTTAATTTGCTCAAAGCATGTTCTCAGGTAGTGTACATTTTCTGTTTTATTGTAATTTTAAAAAAACAATTGAATGAAGAAACAGTACATTTGTTTTTATTCTATAAATGGAGTAGAAATAGTGCAAGCTTTTTTTTGATAAAATTTCAATATGTTCCTCAAATGATGATTTTGGATTCAATTAAATTCAAATACTTTTTAAATTTGATTTGTGACACGATATGTGGTTCTAACTATATTGTCCAAGTGTAGCCACGAGATTCATTGACTTGGCTTTAAAAATAACTTTTCCTTTGAAATTATAGGTTGCCCTTGCTAAGAGCCTGGAGAAGGACTCAACACATCGCTTAAGTTGGGATACGGAAAACTTGGACAATGTGGCACTTTCGTCCAGCCCGATCCATTCAGGGTAAGAAGCACATATAGAAGCACATCTGGCAGACATGAAGAAAGTGGAACAGCATGCAAATTTGGTGGGGGCAGCTGAAAATTTGACATGTGATATTCTGCATTCAGCAGATCTAAGAAGTCATAATGTTTTTTTCTACTTTTGCATGCTTTTCACTAAAAAGAGAAAGCAAGTTTTTTTATTTAAAAAAAAGCAAAATCATGATTTCAACAATATATCATATTTCTATATTTCAATACCCACTAATTATATCTGCTTCCACCACTCTGCCGATGCTATATTTCACTCTCTGTGTAAAAACCTAGCCTCAGACCCTCTTTAAAACTCTCTCTCACCTACATCCTCTTGTTTTTGATATCACTATCTTGGGAAACAGATTTTAGCTGCCCTAATTGTGCGTGCCATTATCTTACATACTCCTATCTGGTCTCTCCTCAGTCTCCTTTGGTCCAGGGAAAACAAGTCCGGCCTATCCAATCTTTCTCCCCCGAATTGAAGTCCTCCTATCCAGGCAACATTCTGGTGAATGTCATCAGCATTCCTACTAGTGTGGGAACCAGAATTGCATGGTCTAACCAATGTTTGGTCAGGTCACAACGTAGCGACCCAAATCTTAAATCCAATCATGTTGGCAAGCGCCATCCAATTGACCTGTTGTTTTGAACCTCTATGTTTCTCTGTTGAACATTCCTTGGTTCCTCTTCTAGTTGAGGAGCTATCATCCTCCTAGTTGAGGCAATTAATGTTGAACCTTGATAATGTTTCCAACAAGTAGAATATCTAAATCACATCTTTGAGTGATAGTCTTTCTGATTGAGTTACTTAAAGAACATAAGAACATAAGAAATCGGCCCATTGATCCTGCTCCACCATTCAGGGAGAATCTCCACCCACCTGCTTTTCCCTTAATTCCCCTACTCTATAAAAATCTATCCAACCTTGTCTTAAGTGGGGGAAGTCAAGCATCCATTTCACCAGATGGAGCTGGATCTTGCCACTGTCTTAATTTTAGTTTGGAGTGAAGCTCATCTGCTTTCCTGCTAGATTTAAAAAAAGTGATTTGCTTTTCAGTCATTTATCAATCATTTGATGATCGAGTAGTCAGGGAGACCCACCATATTTAGGACCCTGAAACAGAACCGCTCATTACATTTCTAAACTGCAACAATCAAAGAATCTAAAAATTGATTTCCAAAGACATCTCAATTAAATGTCTCTCACAGTTAATGCCTATAAAATTGACAAGGTTAGATTGCTTTCTCAGTATATATTGATTGTTCCCCAACCCCATTCATTCATCTCTTTTTAAATCCCGCACTGCTGCCTCCCACCTTTCTATCTTATCTCTCAGCTACTGGAGCAAGATGGTACAAGACGTAGGAACTTTACAGCCATCAGGGTGAGAAGATTTTTAACCTATCTCTCTGGACTTGATCTGAACTTGGAGTATCATGTGAAGGGATATTAAGCTCAAACTGTTTTTTTTAGATCGTTGAGCAGATAAAATGTTCAGATAGCTCACCGACCAGCACACAACCCAGGTTCTACCAATTCCATGTATTAAACATGATTATAGATGGGAAGAATCACATTAAATGAGCAAAGGCAGACTCTTCAGTTCCATTTACTATTTGGATTCCTGTATACTGCTGGGATCCAATAGTAATTTTAACCCCACGCTGCTTCACAAAGTCCCTATGGTTTGCTCTTCAGATTTAAAAAAAAATTAATTAGTTTAAATTTATTTGTCACAAAGTACAAAGTATAGAGATAAGGGTTCCTCTGTGAACATTACATACATCCGTGTAAAGAGCACAGATAACAGAGAGGAATTGCAATAAAAAGGAAGATAAGTTAGCACCAAGCAAGAGCAACACTGTTCATTCAGGAACTTGATGGCTGCAGCGAAGAAACTATCTTTAACCCTGTTTAGTGCATTCTCTAACACTCTTGATCTTTCTCCCTGATGGAAGGAGGCAAAAGAGAGAGTGTGTCGAGGGTATGGCAGATCTATCATGGAGTGCTGACCAGTGGGAGATGTAGATGGAGTCCACAGAGGGGAGGGAAGATAGTTGTTTTGTTTTGAGATGCGTTCACTTGTCACGCAAAGCAAACGTTGACCTCCTACAACCAACAAAGGGAAGATTATGTCAGCGCATCACCCAAAAGCACCTTTGCCACGAGCCTGCTAACTAACTTAGGTTATGTGGTTTACCTTGGCGGCTGGCTGGTGTTTTCCACCTGTCGCAGGCAGAAAGCAGTGGTGCGTTAGGTCACATTACCATTACAGGTGGGAATCCAAGTAACAATGAAACTTGCTCTTCTGTACATAAGGTAAAATATTTATTCACTGCAACAATCCTTCTGAAGTCTAGTTCAGATCTCTGTGGAATATGCACAATAAAATTACTTGATCCTACATTAAATATCAAAATATAATTAATTATATTTGTAATTAACATTATAATTGTGAAAGGGTTCATGCGTGACAAGGATAAAAATAGTTTTTAAAACCCCATTATCAGATTATTTGCATATTTCACCATCATTTACTTCAGTCCTAGAGCAGTTAAACAGCACTCAACTTTGACCCCAGTGATAAGATGTATTCCTCCACGATATAACTGGCATTTCAGGATGATTTGCAAACCTGTGTCGTGCATGCACCACTAAGAGGAGTTTTTATGTCTGAGTTCTCACTAGGGGATTGCTCTTATCAAAGCTCTCTTTTAAGGAGGAAAACAAAGAACTGAAGAATTAAAGGCAATGTTTGGTTTGGTGCAATTATTTGTTATTGCTGATTTTAAAATAAAATCTTCTTTTCACTGAACAGTCACACAGCACAAAAGCACACCACACCAATTCCAAACATTTTTTGCCCTTCTGCACTCATCCCATTTCTCCACATTAGGCCCATATCATTCCATTCCTGGCTTATTGAAGTGCCTGCTTACAGCTTAACTTTTCAGAGTTGAAGTTAAATTCTGATGAGCTACCCCCATGGCAGAATTGGTGATCTGTTATCAGAATGGACGGGAATTTTCTTTTTGGCCAATTTTAATAAAAGGGCAGGAGGTTTTATTGGATCAATTCCTGTCAATCTATCCACATCACAAGCTGCCCATTGATAACAAATATTTGAAGTCCTCTGATCATATCGTGATAGAATCATGGCACATAGAGTTATAGCACATAGAAAAGGTGGTTTTTGGATGCTGTGCTGACAAAACCTTTCCTTTTAAGGTTTCAATCCTCTCCTTTAACAAAGCCTTAGCAATTGAAAAAAATAATCATACTACGTGTCTGCATGAAACTCAACACCGAACAGCCACCCATGAGATTAACCTGAGGAGTTCCTCAGGGAGATGGTGCGCCCAACTTAATCCACATGGGGTACTCATGCATTATTGGTGATCACAATCTCATCCAGTAAATGTGATTCTGGGAGATTTTGACAGGTTCTGGGCAGGCAAACTGCTGCTGCTTCCTTGCCAGAGAAAGGAAAGGCTTTATAAAGCAAAAAAAAAACCCTTTCTGTTCCTGAAGACACCCCTTTCCTACCCAGTGACCCATTTTAACATCATTAATTCTCTTCTCTTGCCAATTACTTGGGAAGCCACCAGTAAGAATGATCAACACTTACCTCATTTCCTCTTAAATGCTTTCATATACTTCCTGCCCATGGACAACTATGGTGATAAGATATCATGGTCATATGACTTCTATCATAACAAACCTACTGCTGATTTTCTAATGCCCTGCTTTCCGTCTATTTACATGCATATTCCATTTCAGCTATTCTTCTCCAGTCCCTGACTGTGAATCAAGGTGAAGGTTTGCATTGTGGATTCCAGTGTGGTTCCATTGACTGTTTTGCCATTTAAAAGCCTCTTTAAGGCTCTTTAACCTTGTCTCAAAATGACTTCAATGCTTTGCCTTTTATGGATGCATTAACCAAAACAAATGCAAGTATTTAAAACCAATATGTTCAACAATATCTTGGCGGTTCTAGGTCAGCATGGAGCACAGCAAGTACTGTTGGTGTCACAAAGGCCAGGATGCAGGATTGCTCTTGAAATCAGGTGTTGTCAGTATGGAGTTTGGATTTTCATCTGTGACTATGTGAGTTTACTCCTACATCCCGAGTGGTGCAGGGAGATAAATTGGCTCTCGTTGATGCAGATTTTCCAGGCTGAGCAATCCCAAATGGCCCTTGGGAAGGTGATAGTGAGCTGCCTTCTTGAACTGATGCAGACTTAGAGAAGTGAAGTTACCAAAAATGCTGTGAGGAGAAAGTTCTGGGAGTTGACCCAGTGATGGTGAAGGAACAGTGATACGTTTCCAGGTTGGATGGTGTATGTCTTGGAGGGCAACTTCAGGTGATGTGCACCTGCACTTTTGCTGTCCTTGATCTTCTAGCTTGTCAGGGGTTTGAAATGTGCTGTTGAAGGTGTTCCAGTGCTGGAGTGAGTGAAGGGGCTGTCAATCAAGTGCTGTTATGCCGTGTATGGTATAGTAAAGCATTGTGTGGTAAAGTGTCGTTGACGGTGCATTCATTCAGAAGAGTATTCCATTACACTCCTGATCTTAGTGTAAGAAAATGGTCAAAAGAATCAAATGGAGTAACAATGAACATAACAGAACAGTAATAGGCAATTTGGCCCACATATCTATACTGAGCAAGATGCCCAATTTTGGCAAAATTTTCCTGCTTGCACATGCTGCAAACGCTTTAATTCCTTGAATATTCACGTATCTATCTAGAAGTTAATCGGAATGTGGGAGAGTTGCAGAGGATAGGGAAATAAGGTAGGACAGGGCTAATGGAATTGCTGTCCTAGGAGGTAGTATGGATCCAATGAGTCAAATGACCTCAAATGACTTTTATTAACCTGTGAAAATTTAGACAAAATTCATGTTCTCCTTTTAGAGCCTTGCTTTTCAAACTTTTTCTTTCCACTCACATACTACTTTAAGTAATCCCTATGATTAGTAAGGGATTGCTTAAAGTAGTATGTGAGTGGAAAGAAAAGGTTTGAAGGTTTTAATCCTACCTAATTGACTCATTATGTGCACGGTTTCATAACTCAAAAGGAAATGGGCCATTGACAATTTTTCTCAAGCAAAATATTTCAGTGACAATTGGGTCTAGAGCAGTGATTCTCAACCTTCCCTTCCCACCCGCACACCACCTTAAGCAATCCCTTACTAATCACCGAGCATCTATGGCATAGGGGTTAGGTAAAGTGGGATGTGAGTGGAAATAAAAAGTTTAAAGTCAGAATAAAAGAAATGAATATGGTTTAGTGGGGGAGATGGGTGAAAGGGAGATGACTGATATTTGCAGGCCGTTACTGTCAAAGGCATGCTGTCAAATAGCAATCATTTGAAATAGTTGACATAATAAACATAGGTGCTTTCTAAAAATATCTTTTGAGTAACTAGTTGTTTTACAAATTCTGTATTTAAAAAGTTTCGGTTATCGCACAAAGGGCATTGATAATGCAGAGCACGGAAGTGATTTTTCTTTATATACAATTAGTACAGAGATGAATAGAAGTAGGATTTCTGACATGGCTGGTAAAGTTATTTTTTGCAGATAATTCTTGCCAATTGTTTTACAGGTACAGTATTAGTGTGAAATCAAATTGTATGAAATTATTTTTCAAGCAGTGGCAATAGAAACTCTCATAACAGCCTTGATTTTTCTGCTCAATTTATATTGGAAAGTATTGGTAAGAGAATCATCTCCACGCTTGTTGTATATAAAGTTGCAACAATGGGAATAGTTGTTTGATTGAAATTACACTAATTATTTTAATAATGACTCTTGTCATTCCTTAATGTGTGGCTTTTAAATCTGATTATCTAATTTGTGAGGGGAACTGGACAAAGTGACGACTCTCTGTTTTGCCTTACGATGGACAAAAGTTAAAGAATTTTATATATGTTACATTCTAAATTTAGTATTACCTGATAATAATGGAACTGTTGCCTTTACAAATACTTTTTGGAATATTCTTTTCTCATGAGCATGCAACAATGGTAACAACTAATTTCAAACTGATTCGGGCTTTGAGGTAATGATTTGTTTATTTTTTTAATTCAATTTTTAAATAATTTAAAAAAAATAGACAATAACAGGCCCTTCTGGCACATGAGTCCATGCAGCCCAATTAGACCCAGTTAACCTATAACCCTGTAAAATGTTTCTTTCATTTGGAATAAAAATCTTGACCATCTAAAATTACATAATCAGAGGTTTTGGTTTGGCTGCAATTGATAATCTAAGCACAAGTTGAAACCTAATTTGCAATTTTTTTTGTTTTAATTTCCCAATATTTCATCTTAAACAAACCATGCAACATCATCAATATTTCGGCATTAATTAGTTTGTGAAATAAGTAATTTTGACTTAAATTTTGCAATAAATTTGAAAAAAACGTTACAGCTCGGTGAAGTTTCATTAATATGGCACAAGATGTATACACCACAAATGCATTTTAAATCTACGAATCCAAAAAAGTTATAAACAACCTCATCTTAGATTACCCCACATGACTTAAAAATGAGATCCATTTGTTGATTGTTGGTGTGAGTTAGTTGCTTGATAAATTAAACAAAATATATTGTAAATATTCAACATTTATGAAGCCAACATTTTCTGAATAGTCTCTTCAACAGTGAAATTTACATATATGAGCCACGGCGATTCATTTATTCCGATTAAATTTTCGAGCAGGAATTGATTGTTCTTAAAATAGACCTGCATGAAAGATTTCAGAAACTCCAAATGCATGTCCAGTGCAGATTGAATTTCCAATCCTCTGGGAAAAGTATGATTGAAAAAACCCTGTGACTCTTATACTTCAGTTTACTTACATCTGTTAGAAAATTTAATAATTTGGCATTGTTGACGAGTTAAAACTATTGATTCTCCTTGGACCATAAGCAGTGTTCCCTCTAAGCTGTGTGTACATGCGTGTACACCAACGATCCATGTGCGCATGCACAAAGAAAACTGTTGAAAGTGCAGTTGTGTGCCTGTGCACGTGTCCATTTTGTGCAAGAGTGTGTGCACGCGCACACCTTAGAGGGCACACTGACCAGAAGGAACATTTGTTGGCCTAAAATAGTGTGGAGGCAAATAGAGTGATTGATCCCTAAACTTCATCTGGCTAGTGCATCCTCCTCTAACCTCACTATTTGACCAGATTACATTCCCACTTGTGGTCTGTTTTTTTCAAAAAGCTGAAGCTTTATATGATAAAATAGAGTCAGAATTTAACAGCATTGAAACCAGCCCCTCAGGCCAACCTGTCTCTGCTAAAATTGTCGAACTAAGTTAGTCCCATTTGCTTGCATTTGGCCCATAGCTAAACCTTTCCTATTCACTTACCTGTTCAAATGCCTTTTAAATGATACAATCATTGCCACTTCTACCATTTCCTTTGACCATTTGTTCCATACATGCACAATCCTGTGTGGGGAAAAACGTGCCTCTTCAAATCTTTTCCTTATCTTAAATCAATGCCCTCTAATTTTACATTCTGCTACCCAGGGAAAAATTCTATTGACTATATTTGCCCCTCAAGATATTACAAACCATTAAAATGGTTCTTCCTCAGCCTCCAAAATGCCAGGGGGAAAAGACTAAGACTAACTCGCCTCTCCATTTAATTTACGACCATCAGTCCTGGTAACATTCTTGTTAATCTTTTATGCGCCCTCTTCACAAGTACCTTTGAACAAGTTGCTTTTGGTTTTAATGTTACAGAATTTACCCAGAGATATTGTTTGAAGGATAAATTGTTGGTCCTCCCGGTTTACCAGAAAGCTGAGAGGAAGCTAAATGCAAATTATTAACTACTTCCTCTTCCACACATTGCTTTAGCATTTAAACAAACGTTAGCCAACTAAATTTTGCCTACTAATGTAAGATGACATATTTTGTTAGTGGGCATCAACCTCCACTGTTCCTAACATTTGCAATCTTCCTCGTTCACCAAAGCTTAATGGTCTGTCTGAAATTTATGGAAATGCAACTTCTAGGTCTTGTCTATCAGCAGGGCATGGAGACTGCTGTGAATTTTAACTCCAAGGACTGAGAAGTAATCAGGTCCACCCCTACTGACTCTTCAGAATACACTTCGAATGGGGTTTGATCTTTTCTTTATTAGAGCTACAAATTGGATTTCACATTTATTCAATTCAACTACATTGAATTAAAATAGAAATGACAATTCAATTTAATTCAGTTAAATTAACTCAATTTGTTTTTAATTTGGAGAATATATGGACTGAGCTTCACTTGGAAAAGCTTCTTGTTCGTGGTATTTACATCATAGTCTTTCCAAGCATTCTGCCAAAACTGGAACCAACAATTTATTTTTTTCCATATTACCTCTGAAAAGGTTTGTTATCATTAAAACCCAATGATAAAATATTCACTGAACTGTTCTTCACTTTATCACTTAAAGGTTTCTGGTTTTCACAAAGGTTGCTATTTGGTTAGGTTAGAAAGAAAAGAAATTCCATCAGAAGCTGAACCACAACTTCACAATTTTAGGGTTACACATGTTTCTTGAGGTAAAAGGATGAAGGATTCTTTCCTTTTTCCATCTGCTTTCTGGCAGATATCAATGCTGCAAACCCCACACTAAATGAACAATAACAGCTTTGTGTTTATTACAGCTTTCTGGTTAGTTTCATGGTGGATGCGCGGGGTGGATCGATGCGTGGCTGTCGCCATAACGGGCTTCGCATTATCATTCCACCTCGGAAATGCACAGCCCCAACCCGTGTCACCTGCCGCCTGGTTAAGCGCCACAGACTGGCTACAATGCCTCCCATGGTGGAAGGAGAGGGACATGCCAGCAGACTAATTGAAGTTGGACCATCGGGTGCTCAGTTCCTTGGGTAAGCTCCTGGAAGTGCAATTCACGTGCACCGCCAGTTTGTTCTGCTGCTTTTTAAAAAAAATAGATTATTCTTTGTCTCAAATAAATAATGCATGTGGCTCATTTTGATTAAGTTGAAGGTACATTCTTCTGAAGAAATTTGAAAGATTACTTTGTCAGTAAGTTTCTTTTGCCGAGGGCCAGCTTGTTGATGTGCAAGGACGTGGCAGTGTGGCCTTGTGATGCCGTGATACACAATGCTGAAAAATCCAACAATTAAACAAGATTTAATTTTGTGTTAATTGCGAGAAATGTATTCCATGTTTTGAATATTATTATTAATGTGGAAAAAGTTGTGGAATATGCATTGATGAAACAAAGTAACCAAGATGCATTAATCAGACATTAAATGTAAAAGTTGATTGGCAAACTGTTTTGAAAGGAGTAAAAGTTCTAAATCAGCCTGAGTAGAACTATAGTTTACTGTGACAAAGATGCTATTTTATATTAGTATTTGGGAATATCAGAAGTTAGGCATTAATTTAAATTCCACACAACTTCATCATTTTGATTAATAACTCCACCTTCGCATCTTCACATCATGCCTTTTAATCTTTTTTCTCTCTCCACTGCAATGAATGGGAGTGACTAGTAAATGGACTCATATCCTATTTTATAGTCTTTATTAGCATTACAAATATAAGTTATCATATTAAATCAAAATACTGAGATTAATAATGCTTAGTAACAATCATATAATTCAATCAAATTGCAAACTATTAGAATAATGGAATCATCAGTTTTGAATCTCTCCAGAGAATTACAGAAACCGCAATGTTTGTTCTAGTCTTATTTAACGTTTTTGCAGTTTTGCAGGTGGATATTTGCACTCCTATTGAAGAAGAGATCTTTGCACATTACTTCCTAATGTGCTTTTTGCCATTTTCCCCTTATTCTTCCAGACTCCTCTCTGACATTGGCAGGTGGAACTTTTAATGGAGCTTTTATTTTGAATCATGAGAAATCCATATCTATTGCAATGAAATCCGGGCTTCAAAAAGTTTGAAAGATGTAGAATAGAAGAAATCAGGAAACTGAAGGAGGAACCATAGAACTTTTTTAATTAATTATTGTCTTCACTGATTGCCCAATAGGCAATTTCAGAATCAATTGCCAATTGGTTGTTTAAAATCTTTGCATCCCATCCAAATTATTGGATAAACATCAACTGTTCAGCTCTTAATAAGCAACAAAAATTCTGATGACATGCTCATAAAATCTCTAATATTATTAACTGGCCAATAAAACCAGCATATTTAAAAGAAATTATTTCGTGGCAAATTTCAATTTTGGCAAGAAATAACACCGGACAGCAACTTTTTTCAAAAGGTTTGTTTCCTGAAAATAAATTGGGGATGATGAAAAACAACTTCAAGATGAACACAAAGAACATCAAATCTGCTGCATCACATTGGAAGTTGGAGAAACATTAAATTAACTTTTATCGAATGTTTAATTGCATAATGATGCTGGCACATTGTGTTAGTTCAACTGACCTAAAAATGTTTTCATACTCGGCATCTGATGCCTCTCGTGTCAGTGTCCAACAATAGTCGGCCAGCCTTGATGAGTTCCAGTTGTCCTGTTACCGGTTTTCCATGGTTGCAATGTCCTGGTGAAACCTTTCACCGTGTTCGTCACTGACAGCACCAAGATCAGCAGGGAAGACGTCCAACTATAAATGCAGAAAATAAAAATTAAAAAACTTCTTGCACTTCATGGTTTTATAGGCTTGAAGTCAACTTAAAATATGACAGGAAATCACAAGAATAGGTGATATCTAAAAAATGGTACATGAAATGAAAAATGTAAGGTGATTTTTGTGATCAGCAATCCAACATCCATAAAATACAAACCCGAAAGTGTTCAGGAAGCAAAATCTTTGTGGTCCAGTGTAATTGCTTGGCTGACAAAAAAATTAGGAACAAAAGTGAATATGTGTTGGTTTTATACTTTTCATCTTCTCTCTTCCATTGCTGCTTTGGATTTACTCAGTAAGCTGCATCTTCCTAACTCTCCTCCCCCTCTAAATGAGGGAGAAAGCTTGGTTAGCCGAATCCTGCAGCTTGGGCCATCAGGAACCAAATTCCTTGGGTAGGAGAGACAAACAAAATGTTCAGTGAAGAATCTATTGGCTGCCTCCTTGCTTATCTGTTGCAACCCCTTTCCAGCATTCCTTACACTTATTTTTTTTTAATCCTTTCACTTTTATCCCTTCTGTGTTTTTAAATTTATATATTTGCTGAAAGTAAACTTGTGATGTTCTGTGGCTTGGTGTTGTGAATGTTGTCATTGCTGGGAATGTATATGTTCAGCATAGCAAGGAAGTCCCTCTTTCTTTCCTTTTGTTAATTCCTAATGTGTCGCTGAACACTATAAATGTTCACTTCTGTTTTCTGATCCTTGTTAAACTGTGTATTAAATTGTAGTCTGTAACAAAGTGAATTGGAAAATTCAAGAGGTTTTATTGTAAAGATGTAATATAAGTGTTCTGAGTTCTTGTGTCTTGTTATTTATAGGCGAGGATTTGAAATAATTAAATTCTGTGTTTCAATCGAACTTAATTTTTTTAAATCCACTAATTGAGTTTCAAACCAATATCTTGCCTATTTACATACAGTGTGTCTTAATTGTCTTTTGCTATTTATTTCTGTCCTGTAATTTCTGGGTTTTTTTGCGTTTATTTGCAATATTTAAGATTAATTGCATTGAGTTAGGAAACTGGGGTAAAGAGAAGCAATGACAATATTTAACATATTAATCTATGTCATGACAGTAATACAGTCTATCTTGATTGTATTGCCCATTCATTCCTTTCTAATTTTCATCTTTATTTCCTAAGACATCCCTTTTTTGGCTGCTGATTTTATGTAAATCATTTGGAAAATGTTACATTTTCCTTCACTATTAATTTCCAAATCACTGTTGATCCTCATTATTTTGTTGAACCATTCATTCTGTCTATTCCCATCTATCTTCAGAGTTGTAGTAGCCAGTTTTGTTGTTCCATTCCTTTACACTGTCATTTTGCATGGTCGACCAGGTAACCCAATTTCAGTCGTTAACATGCAGCGTAAAAAAAAAGATGGGCAGATTTGACATTTCCTTTGGTTTTGATGGGTACTTTTTGACGTGGAATTATGTTTACAGAATGCAGTTGAGGGCTGGCACCATGAACAAAGGAAACCAAGAAATACATAACAGTCAGAGTTAAAAGATGCTTTATATCTGCTACTGAAGGATGTCTCTTTGTTTGATATGTGAATGTATAGAAACAGCTACGTATTCCATAAATTATTATTTATTTAGGAAACACCTCTAATCAATTAAAATTTTTACTCTATTCAATTGATTCACGATATGCGTAATCTCCATCCTACAAAAACACTGAGGAGATTACCTTAGACTGAATGATGCAGTTTTTAGGATTTGACACGAGTGCTTAAAAGATTTAATATGCCACCTACAGTGCATGTGCTCCTTTTTGGTGCACGAGTTGGAGCAGGCACCATATTGTTGAGGTCGTTAGCAGGAGAGATTGTGGCTTGCAGGGATGAGTCCTCTTTTTTAAAAAAACTTTATTTTAAACTTTTAAAAACAATGTAAAAGCATTATAGAAAGAAAATTTATACAATACAAATAATAACAAACACCCCTCCCTCCACCCTGCCTCAGCCAGCCCCTTCAAGGGGAGCCAAAAAAAACCCATAAAACATATACATTATTTTAAGGTGTCTCTAAACCCATATATTCCAAATAAGGCGACCACATTTTAACAAAAAATAGAATAGTTATCATGTAAATTATATATTATTTTCCCACATAAATACAAGATCTCAATTCATTATGCCAATGAGCTATATTAATCTCTACATTATCTTTCCAAGTAATTGCTACACATTTTCGTGCCAGTGATAATGCTAAATGAACAAAAGCTATCTGAAACTTATCCAACCCCAAACAAGTCAAAGAAACCATATAACCCAACAAACAAAAATCTCTAGGTCTAATGGTAATTGAATTTTAAATAATTTCTCCAAAATTCCCTAATTTTTTCCCAAAATGGTTGTACCCTATCACAAGACCAAACTGCATGCAAAAAAGTCCACCTAATGCATACTTACACATCAACTTCTGTAAAGCTACTCGAGCTAGTTTTTCTTTCCATAAAAATTTTCTCACTATCCTGTTCAAATCTTGAAAAAAAACCCTTTGGAAATAAATATGGAATTGACTGAAATAAATACTGAATATGGAGAAAAATATTCATTTTAATACAATTTACTCAACCTATTAAAGTTAATGGAAGATCCTTCCATTTGATCAAATCCATTTTAATCTTTTTCAATAAGATACATAATTTAATTTATATAAAGACTGATAATTCACATTCACAATTATTCCTAAATATTTAATTTTATCAGACCACCTTAATTTTATAATATGTTTACATGCTTCATAGTTCCCCTCCAAAATAGGCAATATTTCACTTTTATCCCAATTTACCTTATACCCAGATAACTCTCCAAATTGAACTAAGCATTCTTGTAAATATTTCAAAGATTGTTCTGGATATGTCAAATAAATCAATACATCTTCAGCAAATAAACTAATCTTATATTCATCATTTGCAATTCTCATCCTTTTAATATTATCATTCTGTTGAATTGCCTGAGCTAATGGTTCAATGACCAATGCAAACAAGGCTGGTGACAATGGACAACCTTGATGTGTTGATCGCGTTAATTTAAATGGCAAAGAAGTTTGACCATTTGTCATCATCCTAGCAATTGAATTTTTATACAATGCTTTAACCCTACCAGTAAAAAGAGGGCCAAAATTAAACTTCTCCAACACCTTAAATAAAAAGTTCCATTCAACCCGATCAAACACTTTTTCCGCATCAAGCGCAACCACCATTGGTTGGTTGGAATGCTGTCTCGATGCATTGATCAACGTTATCAATCTAAGAATATTGTCCGACGCACATCTATTCTTAATAAAACCTGCTTGATCTGTATGCACTCACTGAGGTAAATATTTAGCAAGTCTATTTGCCATTACTTTAGCTTTTACTTTATAATCCACATTTAATAAAGAAATTGGTTGATACGAGGCTACATTTAATGGATATTTATCTTTCTTTGGAATCACTGTAATTATCGCACTTGAACAAGATTCTGGTAATGACTGATCATCAGTTATTTGTTGAAGCACATCTATAAATATAGAAGACAAATCTTCATAAAACACCTCATAAAATTATACTGAAAATCCATCATCACATGGCGACTTTCCTTCTGGTATCTCTTGTATAGCTTTTTTAATCTCAAAATCTGTAAACGGACCTTCCAACTCTTTTACTTCTTCCTCTCCCAAAACCAGTAAATGTAACTTAGATAAAAAGGATTCAATAGAACCATCATCCTGGTTTCCCTCAGAAGTATACAATTTCTGGTAAAATGAATAAAATTGGTCATTGATTTCCTGAGGTTTATAAGTAACCATTGATTTCTTTTTAACAGCATTAATAGTTATCGACACCTGTTCCGTTTTTAATTGCCAAGCTCATACCTTATGAACACTCTCACCCAACTCATAATAACGTTGTTTAGATCTTTGAATTAATCGCTCATACTGATACGTTTGTAAAGTATTATTACATAATTTCAACTTAGATAATGGTTCTTTCTTATCTTCTGTAACCTTCTTCTGAAATTCCTTTTCCAACCCAGTAACTTGCTTCTCCAAAATTAAACTTTCCGCCAAATACTGCTTTTTTACTTTCGTAGAATAACCACGTAAATATGCTTTTAAAGCATCCCACAAAATAAAATTATAACTAACTGAATTAGTATTTTCAGCCAAAATTAAAGCAATCTGTTCCTTAACAAAAGTAATAAACTCTGGTTTCTTCAATAACATTTACATTAAATCTCCACCGATAAGTTGATTGCAACACCTCCAAACCTACACAAGATATAAACAACATAGAATGATCAGATATAACCCTACACTTATATTCAGCCTGCACTACTCTAGCCTGTAAATGTGCTGAAATAAAAAATAAATCATTTCTAGAAAATGAATCATGTTTAGATGAATAAAAAGAAAAGTCCTTTTCTGTCAGATTTATTCTCTTCCAAATTTCAGCTAAATTCAAATCTTTCATCAAAGATCCCATTTGTACCGCCATCTTTGATTTCCTTACACTTTTTGGAGATTTATTCAATAATGGATCCAAAACACAATTAAAATCCCCTCCAATCAAAATATTTTCATTAGCCTGATTTAATGTTAGAAAAGCCTCTGATATAAATCGAACATCATCTACATTAGGCGCTTAAACATTCAATAATGACCATGGTTCTGCAAAAATTTTACAATTCACCATCAAAACCCTACCAGCAATCTCCGTAAATTATTCCAACTCAAATGGTATTTACTTATAAATCAAAATCGCTGCAACCCATGCCTTAGAATTAAAAGAAGAAGCAAACACATATCCAACCCAATCTCTCTTCAATTTTAAATGTTATTTTTCAGTCAAATGTGTTTCTTGTAAAAAAGCAATATCAACTTTCATTTTTTTAATATAAGCTAATACACATTTACACTTAATCGGATTATTCAATCCCTGTACAATAAAAGTTGCAAAATTCAGATTAGGCATTTCTTTACCTTAAAACTATACACTCTTCACACTATTACAAAATATTGCTCCCCTTGCTTAAAAAAAACCCTTCTAAATAAAATACAAACCCCCCCCCCCCTTATATATTAAAAAATCCACAATAAACTAAAAAGAAATTTTCTATTTCACCCTTTAAACTACGTAATGTAGTAACTCCCCAAAAATCTGGGTGTGGTAAAACCCACTAGTGGCAGATGACTATCCAAAGCTTCAGTGCCATCCCAGTCAAACTATTCCAAAGAACTTAATCAAACACATTCAACCCAATGATTCTAGTCCCAATGACTGTTCTGGATCTTCAATATCAAGAAGACTCTTGAAAATTCAACCTTCTTTCCATTTTTCCCATTCCCATTCCCATTTTGTTTACCTCCTTTTAAGTGACAATAACGGTGACCGTCCACTTCCTCATAAATCCGGTAATGAATTAGCAAAGATTAATGCATCATGATCATTCTCAAAGAATTGAGACTGAAAATTTCCATAAAAAACTTTCAGTACAGCAGGATAATGAAAGGCAAATTTATAACCCTTTCTCCACAATACTTCTTTAGCTGAATTAAATTCTCTACGCCTCTTAATAATTTCTTGACTCAAATCAGCATAAAAAAGCCACTTTATTGCCCTGGACCATCTTTGGAGTCTGGTTTTGTCGAGCCTTTTGGATGGCAATCTGCAATATAATTTCTCTATCCTGATATCTCAAACACCGAATCAAAATTGCTCATGGTGTTTGGCCCAGAAAAGGCTTCTTCCTCAACACTCTATGTGCCCGGTCCAATTCCTGACCATCCAGAAAAAATTCACTTCCCAACACGTCAGGAATCCACTTCTTGAAAAATTTAACTGGATCTGAACCTTCAATATCTTCTGGAAGACCTACTATGTTTACATTATTCCTCCAAACTTGATTTTCTAAAGAATCAATATTCATCAGCAATTCTCTCTTCTGGTTCTCCAAACCCACAAAGGAATCCCCCACTTTTTCCATTTTTTCTCTATTTCGTTCCACTTAATCTTTACATTAATGAAAAGCCTCTTCAATTTTTAAAATCTTGAACAGTATCCACTGCCTTCAAACATCTATTAACATCACTTTTAACCACATTCATATCATTCTTCACAGATGACATTTCTTCACAAATATTATTCATTTTAACTTTCATTTCCATAAATCCTTGATTTAATTGTGTAGACATCTGTACTAACATATTTTCCATCTGATGGGCGATCCCTTCCAAAATAGTAAACACAGAGTCAAACCCAGGTTCTACTACTCCCCCTTGGGGCTTACCTTCCTTAGCCACAGCCTCCAGACTAAATTCCTCCTGTCTTGGCTCCAACAAGGCAGGACTTCCTTCCTCTTCACCTGCACTTGTTACTCGTCCAGCATGGCTGCGGGTCTGCATCCCCCCCCAACAGCCCACACTTTATCCAGAAGATCCCAGACACGCGACACACTGCGCATGCCCGGGAGCACCGTCGGCCGTGCAGGCGTGTCTTCCGACACAGTGCTGTGCGCCTCTAGGCCACCAGGGACGACAGAGGGCTCGTACAGCAGACATCGCTCGGCCGACCCACCCACGCACACAGCTTCACGGGCATGCAGGTCCGAGTCGGCCAAGCCCAAAACAATGCCGGTGCCATCTTGCAATTGCAAGGTCGGCGCTGGGGTTATACTTAGCCAGATTGGAGTACGTTGAGTCTTGGAAGCTCCTGCTGACAACTCCGTGGCTTCAACCTGGTGAGTAGGCCTCAGTTCTTCCACACTTTTATAAAGTAATTTCTTCTGTAACTGTGCTTTGGATTTCTTCACATTTGCAGTCATTTTTATTCTTTACTTTTCAGACACCTTTAAAAACTAATTTTAACCTCTTTCACCACTTTTAAATTTGGGTATTAATGAGTTCATCTGGGAAGATGTGGAATTGCACATCTTCTTTCTACGCCATCTCGCCATGCCTACTGGATGAGTCCTCTTTAATAAAAATTTTAGAAAGGTGGAGTGATCCATCCAGGAAGAATTTCTAGAGCAGTGTGCAGAGAGTCCAAAAGGGAAGGGAGATACACTTGGCCGTATTTTTGGAAATGTGGATGGGCATGTGGCTGAAGTGTCTGTGGAGGAAACCTTTGTGAACAGTGACCACAGTTTACTGAGCTTTAAGATAGTCCTGGAAAAGGATAAGGTGGGAGCTGGAGTTAAGGTCTTAAATTGGTGGATGGGTAATTTCTAAAGTCATTTATTCAGGTGCCTGCCTGCATTTTTCTCATTCCTTGATGAAGGTCTCAGGCCCCAAAACATCTTTATCATGGCTACATAAAGAAGGCTGCATGAATTGCTGAATTTCTCCAGTTTTTTTTGTGTAAACTACAATCACAGCAGATTCCTATCTTTAACTTCAAAGTATAAGACTGGATCTAGTGACAATGAATTGGGAACAATTATCCTCTTAGAGGGATAAACAATCTCTGATAAATAGGAGGCATTCAAAAGAAAACCTAATAATTTTGTGTCAGCAGTTCATGAAAGGGTAGGATTGAAAGAGTGCAGAGAAGATTTACAAGGATGTCGCCAGGAAGCAAAGAACTGAAATATTGGTAAAGGTTAAACAGGTTAGGACATTATTTGTTGAGGTGGAGAAGAATGATGAGAGATTTGATAGCGGTATATAAAATTATGAGAGAGTAAATGCAAGCAAGTTTTTTCCACTGGGGTTAGGTGAGACAAGAACCGGGGGACATGGATTAGGGGTGAAAGGTGAGATATTTGGGGGAAACAGAGAGTGGTGAGAGTGTGGAGCCAGCTTCCTGCTGAAGTAGCGAATGTTGGTTTAATTTTGAC
Organism: Narcine bancroftii; assembly: GCF_036971445.1. Lineage (NCBI taxonomy): Eukaryota > Metazoa > Chordata > Chondrichthyes > Torpediniformes > Narcinidae > Narcine > Narcine bancroftii. The sequence continues at coordinate 222,297,431 of NC_091471.1, forward strand.
GTTAAGAGAAATTTGTATCGGTACATTCATGGGAGGGATATGGATATGTTCTGGGTGCAGGTCAATGGGACTAGGCATGGACGAGAGGGGCGTTTGTCTGCTGTAGTGTTCTATACTTCTACAGTAAGATTACAGAACCTTGATTAACAAAAGAAACTGAGGGTTTGTTCAGGAAATAGAAGGAAGTGTGTGTCATGTACAAGAACTTCTTATTAAGCATAAAGGTTGAGACATCATGTTGCAGCTGTACGAATCATTGGTTAGGCCACAGTTAAAATGTGTATGTTGTGCATTATTTTTAATTTAATTTTAATTTAGTCTTACAGAACAGTAACAGGCCCTTCTGGTCCACAAGCCCGTTCTGCCCAAATACACCAATTAATCTACAAACCCCATAAGTTTTTGAGGGTGGGAGGAAACTGGAGCATCGAGACAAAACCTATGTTGGGCGAACGTATAAACACTCTAGCAATATAAAGCATGTTGCTAACTGTGCCACCCAAGAACCTTGTTATATGTTCCATCCCAATAACTCATTGTGTTAAACAGATTGCATCAGAGGCCAGCATCAAACCTGGGTTGTGAGGCAATGCCTCCACACTGTTCCACTGGTTCTGGTCACTATACTATAGAAAGGATAGTGGCACAATTGGCGTAATGGTTAGTGTACTGACAATAACCACAACAGCAGTGCGAGTATAAGACAGCTTTAATAAACTAATATGTACACTAAGAGGTCTTGTCTCTCTGCAAGACAAACCTGGAAGGCTAGACTGCAGCTCTGGACTGCTTTATATACAAGGTCACCGGGATGACCCCTGGTGACCTAGTGGTGTAATTATATATCACCACATTCACCCCCCCTTAAAAAATTGTTATCCCCTACCCCCCGTCCTCCTTCCCTTGTTTGTAAGTTCATAAGTCAAAAATTTTTCGTGGCTTCCATTGGCTTCTAGACCTCCTCGGTAGTGGGGAGTGCGGTCTGCCTTTCGGCCTTCCTTGGTGGAGGTGTGGGAGTGCAAAGTACTGGTTGGTCATGTGGCCGTGTGGGCTGGGTATCCCCTTGTATGGGATTAGGTCCTGCCATCAAGTCTAGGGTGGTGATATTTTGTGGGGTGGGCGTATCCAGGGTCCTGATTTCCGGGGTGGATGATATAGTCCTCTGGGGTGACTCGATGGACAACTGCTCTAGTGACTGCTGCTGCTCTCCTTGTTGATCCGTAGACATCTGTGTTTCCTCCGTGTTGTTCACACATCCGGCCGGCGCAAAATCCCTGGTGGCCACTGAGTGTTCTCTTCCATCTGGGAATGTGATGAAGGCGTACTGAGGGTTCGTGTGCCTCAACTTCACTTGATTCACCAGTGGGTCCACTTTGTGGGGTCTGCAGTGCTTCCGGAGGAGAACAGGTCCCGGTGTCATCATCCATTTAGGCAGCACTGTGCCCGTCGTGGCTTTCCTTGTGAAAGAAAAGATACGGTCATGTGGGGTCATGTTAGTGGCAGTACACAACAAAGAACGTATAGAGTGTAGAACTTCTGGCAGCACTTTTTGCCATCTAGTAACAGGCAGGTCTTTTGCTTTTAAAGTCAAGATAGTGGCATTTTCCAGATAGTGGCAATTTCCCTTTCGACTTGTCCATTCCCCCTGGGATTGTAACTTGTAGTGCGGCTGGTAACAATCCCTTTCTCGTGCAGGTACTGCTATACTTCTGCCCTCATGAATGCAGGACCCCTGTCTGTGTGTATGTAGTTCGGGTACCCAAATATGCTGAAGATGGGTTGGAGGCATTTTATAACCGTGGCTGGTGATACATCAGAACACGGGATTGTGAAGGGGAAACGGGAATATTCATCTATTACGTTTAGGAAATAGACATTTCTATTATTGGATAGGAGCGGGCCTTTAAAATCGAGGCTGAGGCGCTCAAAAAGTTTGGCAGCTTTGTCTGGTCGGTAAAATTGCAGTTTGCATTCCGCACAGATGGGCAGCTCTTGTTCACTGACCTCACTTCCTCTATAGGAGGTTTTGGGTTTTAATGAAGTGAAACAGTCTAGCGACCCCCGGGTAGCCCAGCTCATTGTGCAAGCTCTGCAACTGGGACTTGTGGTTAAGGATGGCACAAGTGCCTCTAGACAGTGCGTCCGGGGGCTCGTTGAGTCTCCTGGGGCAGTATAGAATGTTGTAGTTAAATGGAGACAATTCTATCCACCAGCGCAGGATTTTGTTGTTCTTAATTCTCTCCCTGTTCTGGTTATCGAACATAAAAGCCACAGATCATTGGTCCATGATGAGGGTGAAGTGTTTGCACGCCAGATAATGTCACCAGTGCCTTACTGCTTCCACAATGGCTAGGGCCTACTTCTCTACTGCTGAGTGTCTTACTTCTGACCCCTGTAGGGTTTGCGAGTAAAAGGCCACTGGTCGTCCGTCTGGGGTTTAGGGTGGCTGCCAGAGCCACATCGGATGCATTCGTTTCTACTTGAAACGGGATCGACTCATCTATGGACCACATGGTAGCTTTAGCGATATGGTCCCTAACGTCCTTGAATGCTCTGGTGGCTGCTGGGCACAGTGGGAAAACTGAGAAAACTTTTATAAGTGGGTGGACCCTGTCAGCATAGTTGGGGATCCATTGGGCGTAGTAAGCGAACAGCCCCAAACACCTTTTTAGTGCTTTCAGCGTGTGTGGCACTGGGAGGTCTAGGAGAGGGTGCATACAGGCTGGGTCTGGGCTGATTTCCCCGTTCTGCACTATGTAGCCCAGGATTGGTAATTTCCTGGCGCTAAAGATGCATTTGTCCCTGTTGGACATTAGGTTCCTTTCCTCGGCTGCCTAGAAAAACTGTTTTAAATTCATGTCATGATCCTCCCGAGTGTGGCAACAGATTGTCACTTTGTCTAAGTAGGGGAACACCGCTTTCAGTTGGAACTCATCTACTATTTGGTCCATTTCTCTCTGAAACAGGGACACTCCATTGGTGACACCGAAGGGAAGTCGCAGAAATTGATACAGCCTGCCGTCTGCCTCAAATGCCGTGTAAATGCGATCGCTGTTTCTAATGGGCAGTTGGTGGTATGCTGCCTTCAGGTCTGTGGTGGAGAACACCTTATACTCCGCAATGTTGTTGACCATGTCTGTTATGCGTGACAGGGGGTAGGCATCTAGTTGTGTAAATTTGTTGATTGTCTGGCTGTAATCCACCACCATGCGTAGTTTTTCTCCTGACTTTACTACAACCACCTGGGCTCTGCAGGGGCTGGTGCTCTGCTCTATGATGCTCTCCTGTAGAGGCCTGCGGACCTCTGTCCTAATGAGGGCTCTGTCCCTCGGGCTGTACCTCCTGCTCTTTGTGGATATTGGTGTGCATTCTGGGGTTAGGTGAGTGAACAGCAGACAGGTTACAGTATTGTTTCTTTGTAAGGCGTAGTGGAGGGTGAGGCCCATTGTGCACTATTGAAATGCTTTCGAACTGGCACTGAAAATCTAACCCAAATGGTACCGGGGCACAGAGGTGAGGGAGTACTAGTAATTTGAACCCTTCGTATTTTGTGCCCTGGATTTGTAGAGTAACCTTGCAAAACTGTTTTACCTCAGCCGCAAGGTTGCTGGCAGCTAACAGGACCTGGTGCTCACTCAGGCATGTGGAGAGGGCAAGGCGGTTGACTAACCCCTGGTCAATAAAACTTTCAGTGCTTCCACTATCTATTAAGCAATTTACCCTCACATAATTCATTTTGATATACACAGTGGCATCAGATAAATTGTGTGGACTTGCCTGATTCATGCGTAGGGAAGCAAATCTGGCGTGTCTTTCCATCTAATAGTGTTCGGCGTCATATTCATCTCCTGAAGACTGTGTCCTCTGCTCTGTAGCATTTGTCCAAGATGGCCGGCTGCACATGACATTCTTCTTCTGTTTGTCTATGGAGAAAGAAGAGCTTTCCTGCCTTTCATTAGCATGAGAGTGGGCCTTGGCTGTGGCCTTGGGGCTTCTGCAGACTTTTGCATAATGCCCATGTTTTCCACAGTTGGAACAGACATTTTCTCTGGCAGGGCAGAGGACTCTGGGATGCTTTCTTTGTCCACAGAAAAAGAACTTGGGACCCTCAAGATGTGCTGCTGATGCTATGAATTTCTGTGAGGCAACATACTTTTCTTTTCATGGGGCTAGAGAGTCAAGCAGTGTGACGTTTGTCCCAGCCCCAGGGTCCTGTGAGTACTCCTCCAATTCTTTTCTGCTGCTTTCTAAAGCTTCTGCAATAGTCTCTGCCTCATCTAGCCTCACCATTCCTTTCTCCAGCAATCGATGTCTCGTCTCAGTGGACCGTATGCCTGCAACAATTCTGTCCCTAATAAGGTCCTCCGCATACTCCTGAGCTGATACTACTTTAAAGTTGCAGCCTCTTGCCAGGTCTTTCAGAGAGAGTATAAAGTCTCTGGCAGACTACCCTATTTGTTGTGACCTGGTCATGAGTCTGTACCAGGAGTGGAGTTCACTATACCCCTTACTGTAATGCCTCTGTAAAGTGCTCATTGCCTCTTGGTAGGACCTGGCATCCTGTAAGGGAGTAAGGGTGATCTCCCAGCTGGGCTAACAGCAGCATTAATAGCTCTTTATCCGATGCCTCAGCACCCTCCACGTAATTCAGAAAGCATATCTGCCAGCAGCCAAAGTGCGTGCCGGCTCTGGGATTTCTGGGGTCAAACCCCAGCCTGTCTGGTCACAGCACATGGCTAAGCCGCAGTCTCTGGTCCCTTAGGTGTAGCAAGGGTGGACCCTGGGGTACTGGGAGCTGCTGGTAGAGCCTCTGTAGGGCTTGTGTCTGCTGGAGGAGTAACCTGGGTGCTTGGGGCTGTTGGCTGAGTCTCTGGCTTTGGGGCATTTGCAGCGGGCTAAGGGGGGATCCCAGTGGTTCTGGGGAAACTGCTGCTGAGTGAGTGATGGTAGCGTTGTCTGCTTTCCTTGGCTCTGGAGTGGTTTGGAATTCTGCACATACGTGGCGATCAGGAGCACGAATTGTGGAGATTCTTTCAGCCACACTTGTAGTGGCCCCTTTCTGATCGGACCGGGGTTTAGGGTTGGTGGCGCCTGTACCGGAAAACCACGGGCAGGCAGGGCTCTTGGCCATTTCTTACCTGCCCTATCGTACTTCTGTGGTCTTCCCTGCATTCCACCACGATTCCAGTACAGCGGTTCCTCGCCGTCTCTGTTCTCTGAAGCACGTGCGTGCTCGTGGTCCCTGGATTCCATTCCTCAGGAAGAGTCTCCAGGTGGTCGGGAATGGCGTTGGAGCAGAAGCAGCTTCCATCCTAGTAGCTATCATTAGTTTATTAAATTATACTGGCAATTACCGCAACAGCAATGCGAGTATAAGACAGTTTTAATAAACTAATATGTACACTAAGGGGTCTTGTCTCTATGCAAGAAAAACCTGGAAGGCTAGACTGTAGCTCTGGACTGCTTTATATACAAGGTCACTGGGATGACCCCTGGTGACCTAGTGGTGTAATTACATATCAGCACAGTTTGCACACCTTTACTACACCAGCAATTGGGAGTGGGGTACGAATCCCATGCTCTCTGTAAGGAGTTTTTATGTTCTCCCGTGTCTGTGTGGGTTTCTTTGGGGGTTCTGATTTCCATCTTTTGAAATGTACCAGGGACTGTAGGTCAATTGGGTATAAATTGGGCGGCACGGACTCATGGGCCAAAATGGTCTGTTACCCTGTCAAAATGTAAATATTTAAATTTAAAATGTGGTGGCACTAGAAGAAGTGCAGAACAGATTCACCAAGACATTGTCTGGAACGGAGGCTTCAGTTAAAAGGAGAGATTGGATTGGCTGAGATGCTTTGACGAGCATAGGAGGCTGAGAGTTGACCTTTGGAGAGGCTTGTGAAATTATGAGGGGTATCACAGTATGTTTACAAGGGTTGGCAGGGTTAAACAAGAGGACCTAGTTTTAAGGTGAAAAGGGAAAATATTTAAAGAAAATCTGAGAGTCACATTTTTCATACAGAGGGCAGAACAGGCTGCCAGATGTGGTCGTTGATTCGGGTATAATCACACCATTTAAAAAGCATTTAGACAGAAAAGGATAAGAGGAACATGAGGCAAATGCAGAAAAATGGGACAAGCCTTTTGGTTGATGTGGATGAGTCTGGCTGAAGGGCCTGTTTCATGCTGTACAACTTGATGACTGACTGTAAAAGTAGTAAATAAGATGGTGGAGAATGGAATTTGATTAGCATTCACTGGCCTAACTACAAGGGTGAGGTCATTGAGCTTGTGCCATTATATCCTCATCTCTACTTGGCATTGATGATGGGTTTTGCCACCTTCAGAGCAAATATGTGGTGAGCTCCTGAACCTCTGTCCACCCTGCAAAACAAAGCATTTTTCCTTTACACTATCAACATAGCATTCTTCATTGTTTCCGAGATTGGGTCCACTTGTAAACAGTGAGAAGCTGAAGATACTCAATGGGCCAGGCAGTATCTTCGGTGAGCACCCTTTTTTTTAAGACTACATTAGTCTCAGTAAAGGGTCGACTGAGTTGGCATCAGTTCTACTCATGAAGGATGCTTTCTTCTAGCTTTTCGTCATTTATTCAAGATACAACAAAAAGTGTAAGAACAACAGTGTAAGAAATGGTGTGCAGGTACAGAGTAATTACAATGCGTCCTAGATTAGAAATGAACATCACAAGTAATGATAAACGAACAGACAGAATTCAACATTATATCTCTTGTTCCTGCAGAAAAGCAAAACAAAAGAAAAAAAACACTGTAACTAACATCCTAAATCTGTAGCCCCTCAACTAGAAAAAGAGAAAAAGCCACTGGGATGTCTTAAACCACCAAAAGGGTAATAGTAACGGTACGTTGGTGAATTGCCTTATATGTAAATCAATAAGTTCAGGAAGACACTACAAATGCTTTGTATGTTACATACAAAACTACTGTATTGTTCATTAAACATTAAAATATTCCATAAGCGTGTGCCACCTTCAGTTTTTGTGTTTCTCTTTAGCTTCAGTTGTCGATGCTTGTCAAATCTGATTGGGGCCACAGTGCTCCTGCCCTTTCTGATGTAAATTGATTAAATTCAAGCTCCACAGGTTAGCTTTAGCTAAGAATAAACATTAAAACATCCAGTTAATATTGACCAATCCTTGCATTCATAATTATCAGGCAACTGAAGATAGATGTGCTGCCTGCACTGAACCTTAGAGCAGACAAATCCTTTAACCATTATGTCTAAATATCATGTGCTTATTCACGCTAATCCTAATTACCAGCTCTTAGTGTGGAGCCTTCAAGTGGTTGTCCAGATACTTCTTAAATGCTTTGAAAGTCTCTGAAGGCGTGCATGCAGGTACAGCAGGTGGTTAAAAAGGTAAATGGTATGTTGGCCCTCATATCAAGAGGGTTTGAGTATAGGAACAAGGATACCTTACTGCAGTTGTACAGGGCCTTGGTGAGACCCCACCTGGAGTATTGTGTGCAGTTTTGGTCACCTTATCTAAGGAAGGATGTTCTTGCAATGGAGGGAGTGCAGAGGCGATTCACCAGGCTGATACCTGGAATGGCAGGAATGACTTATGAGGAAAGATTGCGCAAATTGGGATTGTACTCGCTGGAGTTTAGAAGATTGAGAGGGATCTCATAGAGACCTATAAAATTCTGGCAGGACTGGACAGAATGGATGCAGATGGGATGTTTCCAATGATGGGAAAATCCAGAACCCGGGGCCATGGTTTGAGGATAATAGGCAAACCATTTAGGACCGAGATGAGGAGGAATTTCTTTACCCATAGGGTGGTGAATCTGTGGAATTCATTGCCACAGTGGGCAGTAGAGGCAGGTTCATTCAATATATTTAAGAGGGAATTAGATATACTTCTTCAGTATAAGGGTATTAAAGGTTACGGAGAGAAGGCGGGGATGGGGTACTGAACTTTAAGATCAGCCATGATCTTGTTGAATGGCGGAGCAGGCTCGAAGGGTCGAATGACCTACTCCTGCTCCTATCTTCTATGTTTCTATTAAAGTCCATGCTTTCATAGCCCTCTTGGATGGTACAGTCCACTCTCTGCATGAAAACATTCTTCTTCACATTCCTTCCAAACATCCAATTTTCTTAATTAAACCTTTGTCCTCTGGATTGGGACTTTGCTACAACTCTTCTACTGTCTACCTTACCTATGCCCCTCCTAATTTCTCAATCAGGTTCCCTCTCAGGATTCTGTACTCAAAGAATGTAAGGTATTACATAGGTGTGAGGTAATAATTTGCTACAATTCCCATACTAATCTTGGGGATCTATTTTGTTTTTTCCCCCACCCCCTCAACCCAAACCAGCATTACCCTAAACTACACCCAACCATAATTTTTTTATGTGGAATTCCATTTTGTAGAAGAAAAACTTTGTGTACACTTTAGCAATAAGTACAGTACAACACTGATTATCCAAACTATACTGTTATCTGAATTTTTTTTGGACCCGGAAGGGACGTATGTTAGGCTCTAAAATAAATCAGAAATCCTCAGCTAATCATTTTTTTTGAGCCAAACTGATGTCACAGGTTGAAAGAGTTTTGGAAACATCCTCAGTAGAATTTCGAGGTTTTGTGATTGGATTTATCTTACTGGTTGTGCCAGTAAACATTATTTTAATGCTTATAAAGCCTTCGCTTGTTGTTTGTTGTTGATAAAACACAGTTACAAGTGATTTGCTGCTGTGATTGGGCTGTTTTAAAAAAAGTAACCAGTTTTCTGAAAATATTGTTTATCCAAAATAGTCCCGGTCCAGAACATTTTGGATAATCGGAGTTGTGCTGTATGTTGTATAATCCACACAGTTAACTAGAGTCAAACATAATTATGAGAGGAAAGCTTGTGAAACAGTACAAAATTAAATTCACAACATTTTAAGCCTCAATGACTTGATGATGTTTTTAACATTGTCACTAACTCAATCTTACTCATGGAAATTTTAAATTGGTGATAATTTACCAAAATGTTGATATGTCTCTGACTGTCCTGGGCAACATGGTGGCAACGCTAGTTCAGCTGTTGCCTCACAGCTCCAGAGACTCGCGTTCAATTTTGACCTCGGGTGCAGTCTATGTGGGGCTTTCCCATTCACTCTGTCATCTTATGGTTTTCCTCTAGGTGTTCTAGTTTCCTCTGATTACCCAAAGGCAGATGGGTGGTTCTCCTCTTTTCTTACAGCTTTCGCTTTGTTCACTGTAAATTGTCCCTACTGTAAGTGAGTGCTAGAATCTGGGGGAAGTTAAAGAAAATGCAAGGAAAATAAAAAGAACATGGTTAATATTAGATTAGAGTGAATGAATGGTTGAGAGTAAGCATGGAGTAAACACGGAAGTCTGCAGACACAGTGATTGTAGTAAAAACACACAGAAATGGTGGGAGAACTCAGCATGGTCTTGGTTTTTCTGTTGTTTCCCTCTTGACTCTGAAATGTGGAGAGGCCAGTAAGTCTAAAACATCTGTTAGGTGTTCACTGTGAGTTGAAAACCATTCCACAGCATCTTCTCGGCAGTGAGAGTTTAATATGTGATTTAAAGCTCAGCTTCACTGTAAATTGTCCCTACTGTATTGGTGGCAGGGTCAATTTTGTCATTTAAGGAAAAATTGGATTGGTATATGGATGGGAGGGGAATGGACAGTTATGCACAGTGTGCAGGTAGATGGGACTCGAGGAGAGTACTTAGTTTGGTGCAGACTAGAAGAGCCAAAATGCCTGTTTCCATGCTGCAATTGTTATATGTTCCAGCAAGCCTTTACAACAAAAGAAACCCATCTGCTCTCATGGTGAATATCTCCCAGTGAACAAAGTGAAGCTGGAGGTTCTTAGTGGGTCAGGTAGCATCCATGGATAGAATGGTCAGTGTGTCTTGGCATTTCAGTGAAGGGGCCTGACCTGAAACTTTGACTAACTAACTCTATGCGTGAATGCTGCCTGTCCCTGCAGCTTCTCCCAATACCCCTGAATATGTAAGTCTTGGAGTTTCTGTCCCGTGAGCCCATTGCCACTCAGATATCCCAATTAACCTACAAACCAGAGGTGGGAGGTGGAAGGTGGGAGGAAACCAGAGCACCTGGAGGAAACCAAAGCAGAAAGGGGGAAAAAGTTTAAACTCCTTTCAGGCCACGGCAAATTCAAACCTGGGTCCCAGGCTGAATTAAATGGAAGCATTCCAATTTTAGATATTGAGTGATGAGAAAAACTGGCCTGTATTTTACCCTGAGTGTGTATTCTGCACTGTTTTCTTATTGTACAATCAGGAAAAAAATGTAGAGTGGGTAGAACAATCATTGTTCCAGGTTGAAGCCTATTCCTTAGAACTGAATAAGAGAGAAAGAAGTTCATTACATGGTCAATCTCTGCCTCTTCCCTTCATTTCATCATCAACAAACATCCTTCATGAGTCCAACCTGCCCCCATCATATTTGGTTTAATAACGAGACTTTCAGTCCAGAAGTCTTAGTATAGAAATGTGTTACTTCTACTTGAACCATGTTAATAAATCCCTTGACTGTACCTCATCAGAGAGTTGTGAAGCTTAAAAACAGGCCCTTTGGTCCAATTTATCCAATCTAACAAATTTGGCTATCTTAGTCAGTCCTGTTTAACAATATATGGCTCATTTCCCTCTCAACCTTTCTTATCTAAATCTATGTTGAAACGGCTTTTAAATGTCTTAATTGGACCTGCCAACACTACTTCCTCTGGCAACACGTTCCTCACACCCATGACACTTGGTATAAAAAACAATTGCCCCTCAGGTCATTTTTAAATCTTTTCACCTAGATCAAAGCTTCCCTTATCCCTCCCATCCATGTACTAATCTAGTTGTTTCTTCAATGTTGAAATTGAGTCCCCATTCTCGACTTCAGCTTGTTACACTCTCTCAACACTCTCTGTGGGAAGTTCCTGTAATGTTGGCTTTAACCATTTCACCTTTCACCCTTAACCCACATCCCCTAGTTCTTTCCTCACCTGACTGTATTCCTCAGTTTTTCCCACCTTGGTTAGTTTTCCAGAAGTGCAACACCTCACACTGGTCTGCTTTAAATTCCATCTCTATTTTGCAGCCCATTTTTCCAGAGGGTCCAGCTCCCTCAGCAAGCTTTGAGAGCCTTCCTCGCTGTTCACAGCACCTTCAATTTTTGTGTCACCTGCAAACTTATCATCCAGATAATTGAAACAGATGATACACAATAATGGACCCAACATTGAACCCTAAGGCGCTCCTGAGTACATGATTGCCTCCAGTTTGATAGGCAATCATCCTCTACCACTCTCTGACTTCTCCCTCAAAGCCAATGGTTAATCCAATTTCCTACCTCAAACTGAATACTGAACGACTGAACATTTTTGACCAACCTCTCAAGGCAGCCTTATGAAAGTTCATGCAGCAACATCTACATCCTTTCCTTCATCAACTTTCCTGGTAACCTCCTTGAAAAAGTTCATAAGACTCATTAAATACAACCTACCATGTGCAAAGCCATGCTGACGAACCTTAATCAGTCCTTGGCTATCCAAATATTGTATATCCAGACTTTTAGAATAGCTTCCAATAATTTAGCTAGTAGTGATGTCAGGCTCACCATCATATCATTTCCTGGATTATTCAAATTCTATAATTATAATAATTAAACAATTAAATCATAACTTGTACTATGTCCAAAAATAACATTGAATACAAATAATACATGTAAAATTCCCTTATATAAGATATTTTATACTTCACTGATATGATCGTGTTGTTCTGTGATATGATCCGTAAACCCCACTTTACTTGATAGTCTTAATAATAAAAAAGAAATTAAAGGAAAAAATTCCTCCCCCTTCCACTAATCTCACCCCTCCCTCTAAACAAGGTGATCTGTATATATAGTAAATATGGATCAGATAACGGCCCCCAGACTCCAGGCAGGGAATCCCCGGAGCATCCACTTCAATCCTCTCCTTATGATAAGAATCGATGAATGGGCCCGACATCTTATCCAATTCACACTTTGCATCTTTAATATTAGATCTAATTTTTTTCCAAACTTAAATAAGACGTGATATCATGTGATCACTGAACGTGAGCGGGTGAAACATTATCTTTCCTCTTCATCAAGATTGTTCGTCTGGCTATCAATGAAGCAAAAGCTCGGATTCACTTCTGGATTGAGGACAGAGATCTATCCTCTTCTGGAGAAAAACCTAATAAAAGGGCGTGGTTCTTATTTAATCTTAAGAATCACAGATAAAGTTTGGAAAATCTCTTTCAAAAAATGTTCTAAATTCAGACACTCCCAAAACATGAATCAACAAAGCTTCACAATTTTATACTTATCACATAATGGATCTATTTATTGGTTTAGGAAACTTTCTTGAACACATTTGACAAACTCTCAGTTGGTCATCCAACCCTTTCACAGTTTGGAAGTGGAATATATGGAAAGTTAAAATCACTGACAATCACAACTTGTGCATATCACATAGGAAGGAAATGGTAACCAATGACCTAGGGCTGAGCCCATCATCAAGGTATATGCAAAATACACAGGTGTCTGAATGAAAATGTGGGGGGAGGGGCAATAGGAGAGGAGGGAGGAAGGGTCATGGTGAGGAGGACAAGCGAACAGGTAAGAGATCATAGGTGGAAACAGGTGGGAGGTTAAAAGAGAAAAATGCTGAAGAGATAGGGCGAGAGGGTGACTCGCTGATAGGAGAGAGAAGGGAATGGGTGGGGCTGGAGGGAAAAGGACAGAAGGATAGGGAAGGGGAATGACTCGGGGAAGGAGTTTAATGGAAATTGGGGATGCTGGTGTGAATGCCATCTGGCTGGGAAGCGCCCAGATGAAACATAAGATGTTGTTCCTGCAAGTTGGAGGTAGTTTCATTTTGGCAGTGCAGGAGGCCATAGACAGACATGTCGGTGTGGGAATGGTGTGTGGAATTAAAATGTTTGGCCATTGGGAGGACCTAGCACTCTCCATAGAGCCTCAATAGACAAGCCTATCACCTGCGTTTCCTGAGCATTGCCGTAATATTTAATCTGACGAGGTGACACCCTCCCCCTTTCATTCCTCCTCTTCTATTGCGTCTGAAGCAGTAAGCTGCCAGTCCTGCTCCTTCTGCAACCAAGACTCTTTACTGGCCATAAAGTCATAGACCACGTGCTGATCCACGCTCTAAGCTCTCCGCCTTTCCTGCTATACTCCTTGCATAGAAATAAATCCAATTCAGAGCATTATTCCCACCACGCACATCCTTTTGAACTTTGTTTTCATGTGCAGGCTTAACATCATCATTTTTTCCACAACCACTTCACTAACTGCTCTGGCACTCTGCCTCCCATTCCCCTGCAAATCTAATCCTCCCAGGAGTAAATTCCTGCAAGGATATTAATCCCCCTCCAGTTCCGATGAAGACGGTCCTGTAGGTGTAGGTTCCCACCTTCCCTGGAAGAGAGCCCAGTGATTCATAAACCTGAAGCTCTCCCTCCTGCACTATCTCTTTAGCTTCATATCAAGATGGAGTGTGCTCCTATTTTTAACTTCAGTGGCATGTGGGACAGGTAGCAATCCTTAGATCACGATTGAAGGCCCTATCCATCTAACTCCCTGAAGGATCTCATCACCCTTCCTACCCATGTCATTTGCCCCGCCATAGACTGACTTCTGGCTGCTCACCCTCCTTTTTGGGAATCACTGACCATGGCATCTGGGAGACAACATACCATCCGCGAGTTTCGATCTTATCCAAAGATCTGATCCCCTAACAACTGAATCCCCTATAACGACAACTCGCCGCTTCTCCTCCCTTCCCATCTGAGCCACAGCCCCATACTCTGCGCCAGAGACCTGACTACTGTAGATTTTTTTTCCCCTGGCTGATCATCCCTCTCCACACCAGTGTACAGGTAATTGAGGGGAACGGCCACAGGATTACACTATACTGACTTCCTCTTCCCTTTCTCTCTCCTGACTGTCTCCCAGCCACCTTTCTACTGCCCCCTGCGACTCCTGTCTATTGCCTCCTGATCCAGCTCCAGTTCTCTAACATGGCCTGTACTCTCATGGCTGAGGTCGTCAGTGACGTTTTCCCTGATGTGCAAGAGGAGCCTACCCCTGGCCCGGCTGCCTTCCCCACTGCTCTCCCTGTGAAATAAATAAATTCCTTACCTGACCTCACCTGCCATTACCTGTATCTTCTTGCTGAATCTTTCTTTTTTTCTAGAAGGCTATTGTTACTGCCAACTCCTGCACCACCAATTAATCCTCTCTGCAATCTGATTATAACGTTTAAATCATTGGAGTTGTGTTTATGTTCTGAATTCCTTTTGTGCTTCTGAGAATATTCCCTTCAGTCCAATATGTCTGATCTATTCGAGTGAAAACTTCTCTAACCAAAGGACAAAATACCCACGGTCAAAAAGATTCAATGCTTCAGTACAGCTTCCTGAATGGATATACAGTAGAACCCCTGTATCTGTGGGCGATATGCTCCAAGACCCCTGCTTCCTGAATGGATATACAGTAGTTTCCCCTTATCTGTGGGCGATATGTTCCAAGACCCCTGCTTCCTGAATGGATATACAGTAGTTTCCCCTTATCTGTGGGCGATATGCTCCAAGAGCCCTGCTTCCTGAATGGATATACAGTAGTTTCCCCTTATCTGCAGGCGATATGCTCCAAGACCCCCACTTCCTGAATGGATATACAGTAGTTTCCCCTTATCTGTGGGCGATATGCTCCAAGACCCCTGCTTCCTGAATGGATATACAGTAGTTTCCCCTTATCTGTGGGCGATATGCTCCAAGACCCCTGCTTCCTGAATGGATATACAGTAGTTTCCCCTTATCTGTGGGCGATGTGCTCCAAGACCCCTGCTTCCTGAATGGATATACAGTAGTTTCCCCTTATCTGTGGGCGATATGCTCCAAGACCCCTGCTTCCTGAATGGATATACAGTAGTTTCCCCTTATCTGTGGGCGATATGTTCCAAGACCCCTGCTTCCTGAATGGATATACAGTAGTTTCCCCTTATCTGCGGGCGATATGCTCCAAGACCCCTGCTTCCTGAATGGATATACAGTAGTTTCCCCTTATCTGTGGGCGATATGCTCCAAGACCCCTGCTTCCTGAATGGATATACAGTAGTTTCCCCTTATCTGCGGGCGATATGTTCCAAGACCCCCACTTCCTGAATGGATATATAGTAGAACCCCCATATATGTGGGGGATATGTTCCAAGACCCCCACTTCCTGAATGGATATATAGTAGAACCCCCATATCTGTGGGGGATATGTTCCAAGACCCCCACTTCCTGAATGGATATATAGTAGAACCCCCTGATCTGTGGGCGATATGTTCCAAGACCCCCAGCTATCGCCTGAAACCTTGGATAGTACTAAAACTGTGTTTTCCTCTACATACATACCTATGACGAAGTTTAATTTGTAAATTAGGAACAATAAAAGATTAACAACAATAACTAATCATAAAATAGAACAATTATACCAATGTTTTAAAAAAAACAGTAACTTGAACACAAGCGCTGTGGTACTGCGGCAGTCGATCTGATAACAGAGTCATCGACTAACGGGCGGGTAGCGTTTACAGTGTGGATATGCTGGACAAAGGGATGATTCACAACCCAGGTGGGAAGGTGTGAGATTTCATCACCCTACTCAGAATGGCGTGCAATTTAAAACTTATGAATTGTTTAATTCTGGAATTTTCCATTTAATGTTTTCAGTCCACGGGTGACTGAAACTGTGGAGTAAGGGGAGACCATTGTATTCTGCATGTGGAATAAAGAGTGAAAGCAAAATCTAAAAAAGGATGACATTCTCACTACCTCACTTTGAATAATGGAAAGCATATTTTTGATGCCACAGTGAGAGGAATGTATCTTGAGAGGAATATGCTCTCCTAACAATTCACTAGTTTCCATCTTGTTGGAAAGGTAATGATAGTTCACATTGTTACAGACTATGTTAACCTGGTGGTGTGGCATGAGACATATTGGCATTGGCCTTGTTTCCCGATTTAACTGTCTTTGAACACCCAATGTTTTAGGCCTGTGATTGTGGAGATCCCACACTTTGCAGCGGTGCGTGGGAAGGAACGAGAACTGGTGGTGTTGCGCAGTGAAACGGGAGAGACGTGGAAGGAACATCAATGTGACTATACCGAGGAAGAGCTGAATGAAATACTGAATGGAATGGATGAAGGTAATAACGCTGTTGGGCTGATGGGTAGTGGGACAGAGTATGACAAAAATAAAACTAAGAGGGTGTTTTATTGCTTTTTAAAATTGCTTTTATTGCTTTAGTAATCATGGCTCTCCACAGTGGTCGATATCAACCCCTGGGTGTCGATGGGACTATCCAAAGGGATCGATAAATGCCAGGGGGTTGAAAGGGGGTCAATAACGCTGGTGGGGGGAGAGGTCGATTGGAATTTTGCAGTGGAAATCAGGGGTTGATCAATGGAAAATAGTACGCATGGCAGGGATGGTCAACCTCGGGTGGCCACCATGTTGTATTTGGCTTCGGCTTTTGAATAAGTTGAGAGCGAACGGGAGGATGGACTGAGCATAGAAGAAAGACATATATTTTCTTTGTACCTTTGGTAGCACTGCCACCCCCCCTCCCCACCCAGCATTGCCATCATTTCCCCACCCCCCTATCCAATGCTGCCACCAGCTCCCCCTCCAAGTCCAGCGCCGCCGCCATTCCCCTCACCCGTCCAGTGCCAGGATTCCATTTCTGAAGGTCGATGAGGGATCAAGTATTCCATGAACAGGTGAATGGTCTAAAAAGTTCGGGGACCCCTGATCTAACCGTACATAGAAGATGTACGCTGGACTCAAAGTGTATAATTTCAATACATTAACTAAGGAAAGCTGTCATTAGTTTGTAATATTCTGTGGCTCCTTTTGACTTTTATTGCCAATGGTTTGTTCAATTTTGAAACAAGGGTGGATCATAATGAAGCCACTTATGTATTATATTTAGAAAAAAATTATTGTGGCATCACTACAGGTACATCCCAACCCACTGAAGAATACCTGAATTCTGTTTTTAGATTATATTTCCAGTCCATATGTTTTATGTCGCACCGTTCCAGCATTGGTGTTTTCCTCTTTTGGCTTAAGAGGTTTTGACGAGGAGGCACATGTGAGGTGCAGGTAAAGCTTTTTTTTGTAGTGGTTACACGAAAGTCAAATTAGAGGTATTAAATAAAGTAGCAATGCAGGACTAGTTGATGTATTGCAGCTGCAGGATGTGGGAGCAGGTGGACCCCATTGCGGTTCCTGATGGCTACATCTGCAGCAAGTATTGGCTGCTCAAAGAATTCAGGCTCAAAACTGATGACCATGAATCTGAGCTTCAAACGTGGCGACACATCAGGGAGGGCAGAGAGGTACCTGGGCATTGTGTTTCAGGAGGCAGTCATGCCCATTAGAATTTCTGCCTCAAATTCGGCTTGTGGTAAGGGACAAGGGGGTGTTACTGAGAGTGAGGCAGGTAGTGGGATCCAAGAGGAGCCTCAACCCTTGATCTTGTCTCACAAGTCCAAGATTCTTGCTCCTGATGACGATAAGTGGAGGCTGTATGAAGAACAAGTAACCTGACTGTGGTGCCATGGTTCAAGAAGCCATTCAAGACGGGGGAGAGAAGAGAAATGTAGTGGTAATCAGATATAGTTATACTTAGGGGGATAGACAAAGTTCTCTGTCGAAGGGATAGAGTGTCCTGAAGCCTGTCTGCTGCTTGGTTAGGGAAGACTTATCTGACGTGCAGAGGCATTTGCAATAGGAGGGGAGAGATCCAGTTGTTGTGGTCCATGTGGGTACCAATGATGTAGGTAAAACCAGGAAAGATGTTCTGCTGAGGGATTTTGAGGAGCTAGGGATCAAGTTACAAAGCAGGTGGTGATTTCTGGATGACTATCTGAGCCATGTGCAAATTGGCACAGGGTCCAGAAGATTAGAGAGTTGAATGCGTGGCTCAAGGATTGGTGAGAAGGATTGGGAGAAGTTCCAATTCATGGGACATTGGCATTAGTGTTGGCGAAGGAAGGAACTGTTCAAAATGGACGGGCTCCATCTGAAGCAGGATGGGACCTGGATCCTGGCGAATCGCAAACCTAGGACTTAAAACTAGGCAGTAGGAGGATGGGTTCAATCGATTGCAGATGGATGGATGAAGTAAAAGTGAAGAGGATGTAAAATGTCAAAGCAAAAGTTAAAAAAGGGAAAGGTAAGAGGAGCGAGGATAAAATGCAAAGTAGCACAGCAGCGCAGACCTGCTTTATTTCCCACATTTAAAGTCTTTATAGTATGTACCCCACACAGTTAGAGACGCTGCGCAGTGGCCCTGGACATCTGTCGTATGTGATCTGGAGGTCAAGGACACCTTCTGGTTCACCGGCATTACTGTAAAGGAGCAGCGCTCCCCTGCATTTGGGTGTATGAAGCTCTCTGTGCTCCCACTTTCAAATAGACAAATCGTCATATGGCCATTTAACTTTACTGTCCGTCATTGACCTGGTGAGCTGACGCTGGCTGTCCTGATCAAGTGTGATGGAGCCCAGTGTCAAGTCGCTACATTGCTGTTACAGAGGGCAATAAGTAGAGAAAGTGAAATAGTGCCTGTGGTTAATTGTCCATTCAGAAATCTGATGTCAGAGGGGAAGAAGCTGCTATTGTATTGTTGGGTTTTCATCCTCAGGCTCCTGTACCTCCTTCCTGATAATTGCAGTGTGGAAAGGGCATGGCTTGGGGATGAGGGTTCTTCAGAAGAACGCTGCTTTCTTCAGATTCCAGCTCTTGTAGATTACCTCAATGGAGTGAAGACTGATGCTCATGATGGCACTGGTTGAGTTCGCAACTTTATATTTTCCTGCCCTGAATATTGGCACCTTTTCTGCCCAACTCTGCATCCTGTCTCTGTCCTTTTGTCACCTTTGACAACCTTCAGCTCCATCCACAACTCCTTCAACCTTTGTGTCCTTCGCAAAATAACTGACCCGTCTTTTCACCTCTTCATCTAGGTCATTTATAAAAATCGCAAAGAGCAAGGGTCCCAGAGCTGATCCCTGCAGCACTCCACTACTCACCGGCCTCTAGGCAGGATACTTTCCTTCCACTACTATTCTCTGCTTTCCTCCAACAAGCCAATTTTTTATCCACACAGCCAAGGTTCCACTGATCCCATGTCTCATGACTTTCTGGATGGGTCTCTTGTGGCAGACCTTGTCAAACACCATGTAGACCACATCTACTGCCTTACCCTCATCAATTTCTTTTGTTACTTCCTCAAAAAAATGACCTTAATTTAATGGTTTCAAAATAACACTCTTGGAGGTATTCTGAAAATATATTTTTGCAATGTAATGATTCTCAACAGCTTAGACTTCTATGAGTTTTTATACAAGTATACGATCCTTTATCCAGAACCTTTGATTTCGGATTTTTCTGTATTTAGGAAAGCCCACCTGAATTGTGCTGCCATATCCATCCCCACCCCCTTCCAGTTGCCCGGCCGCCTCCCCCAAGCGCCAGCCCCTCGGCTGCCTCCCCCAAGTGCTGGCCGCCGCCTCCCCCAAGCGCCGGTCCCTCGGCGGCTTTCCCCAAGCACCGGCTGCCTCTCTCCCCACTTACTGGATTTTGGAGCTTTCCGGATTTTAGATGTCCGGTTAAAGGATCGTGTACCTATAAGTTGTTTTCTGATAAACAGAAACCTCAAATCAATGAAATGTAAATTTATGATAAAAATACATAATAAAAATCTCTACTGTCTGTGTTTTACAGTGCTTGAGAGTCCAGAGGAACTTGACAGGAAACGTATTTGCCGTATTATCACCAGGGACTTCCCACAATACTTTGCAGTCGTGTCCAGGGTCAGACAGGACAGTAACTTGATTGGGCCAGAAGGAGGTGTGCTGAGCAGTACTGTTGTACCACAAGTTCAGGCTGTCTTCCCTGAAGGAGCTTTAACCAAGAGGATTAGAGTTGGACTCCAGGTGAGTGGTTTCTCAGAGTTTGTCGGATAAAACATGTTTATTCTAACAGGAATGGGGAATATTACTGCAAGTTTAATGTTACTGATCTATTTAAAGCTGTTTCTTTTTTTTTCTCTAATTAATTACAGGCCCAACCCATGCATGTTGAATTAGTCAAGAAAATCCTGGGCAATAAGGCAACCTTTAGTCCAATCGTCACCCTGGAGCCAAGAAGAAGGAAATTCCATAAACCTATTACAATGACAATTCCCATTCCGAAATCCTCTCCTGAGGGGCTAATGAATGGTTATGGTGGAGACACTCCAACTCTCAGGTTACTTTGTAGTATAACAGGTAAGAAATCTATACCTGGTTTTAAATAGTGGCTCAAAGGCATTGACTTCTACTTAATGGCATGACTGGAGTGAGGTATTGACCTGTTTGAGAATTTGTCTGTTTCACTGAGCAGAAATCCATTATTGCCTTCTGGTGTAACCTTCACTGGATGACAGAGGGGCATAGTGACTACAGCAGTTCTAAAGGCTGGTATCTTGACCACCAGTGCTGGAGTTTGCATGTTGTCCTGCAATCAGATATGTTTCCTCTTATGCTCCAGTTTCCTCCTACCTGTTAAAACTGTGTGGATTGATAGATTAAGCAGTATGTTGGGCCACAACCTCTCCCTCAATGTCAACAAAAATGAAGGCGTTGGTCATTGACTTCAGGAAGCAGGGTGGAACACACACCAGAATCTGTAGGAGATGGTAAAGAGCTTTAATTTTTAGATATAAATATCACCAACAATCTCTCCTGGTTCTCCTTATTGACCAGAATGTGCACCAATGCCTCTGCATCCTTAGAAGCCTAAGGAAATTTGGTTTGGCCCCCTTTGGGTGTTTCCAATTTTTGTAGATGCACCATAGAAAGTGTTGTATGTGAATGTATCACAGCTTCGTACAGGAACTAGAAATACAGAAGATAGCAGATGTTGGAACCTAAAGCTAAAACAATCTACTGGAGGGACTTAGCAGATCGAGCAGTATCAATGGGGGAAAACCAGTAGTTGATGCCTTTACCAAGACTTGTTGAAGGACTCCAGCCTGAAACATTGACTCTTTCTCCCAGTTTTCCTTTGGAAAGCAGCCAACATATTGAAAGGCCCATCTCATCCTGGTCACGCACTCTTTCCTTCCCCTCTTGTCAGGCAGAAGAAATACGAGTATAAAAGCGTACACCTCCAGGTTCAATGACAGTTCCTTCCCCACTGTGGTGGAGCTCATCAGCAAGAATGATGAGTCATCTTCCAGAGAGGAGATGCAAATACAACCTATGCCTGAAAGTCAACAAGACAAAGATTGACTTCAGTAGAGCCCAGGGGGATCACTCTCCACTGACAATCGAGGTAGTCAAGCACCAAATTCCTTGGCATGCACCTCGTGGAGAATCTCTCTTGGTCCACCAATACTAGATCCATTGGCAAAAAACGCCTTTACTTCCTTTTGGAGGTTGAGGAAAGTCCAGTTTCCAACCTCCACCCTCACTACATTCAACAGGGGATGCAGTGAGACCATCCTATGGAACTGCATCACCGCCTGGTTGGGGAATTGTACCATCCCAGAACGCACAAGACTGCTGAGGGGATTATTGGGATCTTTCTTCCTGCTATGATGGACATTTACAACGGCCGTTGTTTGCGGAAAGCCATAAACGTCTTGAAGGATGCCACACACCCCTCCCGCAATCTTTTCTCCCTCCTGCCATCTGGGAAGAGGTACCGAAGTGTTTGGGGCTTCACATCTAGATTACAAAACAGCTTTTCCCCCCAAGCCATGAGGTGCCTCTGAACACTAGGGACACATGTATATATGTAGTGATATGTAATTTATAATGATTTAAATTAGCCATATAAACAACCAGCTCCACAGTCCAGAGAAATGCTATCTCGTTTTCATTATACACTACAATGGTTATGGTATGAACGACAAATAAATGCGATGACTTGACTTGAGCATTGTTTGGCTAATGACTGGACCTCTCATTAGTAAAATGATACTGCCCTTGTACTATTTAACTTAGCTTTTTCTCTTTAATGCTGTACTCTTCACTATTGTTTTATATTTTTGTTGTGTTCTAGGATAGGTTGATTTGCCTTAACAGCATGCAAAACAAAGATGGCATTGTATTTTGGTTCATGTGGAAATTAACAATTCAATTAAATTCAATAATTAGCCTTTATAAGTTGTCCCTAATGTGTGTGTGTGTGTGTGTGTGTGGGGGGGGGGGGGGGGGGTGGGGATGGTGGTAGAAGGTAGTCAGGTCAAGATGTGATGTTGGGTTCTGGCCCGAAACATTGACCATTCTTTTTCTCTCACATATGCTGCATGACCTGCTGGGTTCTTCCAGCAGATAGTGTTCTTGCTCCATTCTTGTTTGACCTTCCAAGAAGTTATTTAAAGTCAGGACCACAAATAACGGCTTCAACATTTTACTTAAATGACAAATTAATGACCTTAGATGTTTGTTGTAAAATCCATTGGATGTTTCCATCACAAATTTTGAAATCAAAATTTGAATTGAATTGAGTAGTTTATTTTCATGTGTACAGGGCCAAGTTTTAGTTTTGCATGCTCACCAGGCAAGTCAACCCATACATAAGTATAACAGGTAGAGTGTACAGGACCAAGTTTTAGTTTTGCATGCTAGCCAGGCAAGTCAACCCATACATAAGTATAACAGGTGGAGTAATGATAAAAGAGTGCAGGAATGGAATAACAAGTTAAGTACAATTAAAACAGTGCAAGGGCATCACCTTTAACCAGTGACAAGTCCTTTTAAGGGTCTGATAACAACAGAAAGGAAGCAGTCCATGAATCTGGAGGTTCCTGTTGTATATCCTGCCTTATTGAAGGGGGAGGGAGAGGGGGAAGAGAGTGTGGCCAGAGTGTGATTTTCTTTTAACCTGTTGGCAGCTTTCCTGAGTTGGTCATTGGTTCAGAGAGAGTTGATGCAGTGGGGGTTGGTTGACATGTTGACCTGAGCTACAGTCACAAATCTTGGTAGTTTTATGGCAGACTTGGGCAGAACAGCTGCTGTACCAAGCTGTGATGCATCCAAATAAGATACCTTCTGTGGTGCATCTGTTCATATTGGAAAATCACAATGGGGACAGGGGATATTTCCTGGGGCTGCTGAGCAAGTAGAATCGTTGGTCATAGCATCAATGTGGTTGGACCAGAAAAGTTTGTCCACGATAGTGACGCCAAAGAACTTGAAGGTCTCCACCATTTCTACCTCAGTACCACTGATCTATTCAGGGATGTTTGCTCCAACTCTCCCACCCTCCTGAAGTCAGTGGTCAGCTCCATTGACACTAACATTGAGGGAAAGGTTAGACAGAGTAGATACAGAAAGGTTGTTTCTCACAGTGGGAGAGTCTAGGACAAGAGGACACCACTTCAGGATTGAAGGCGTCCACTTAGATCAGAAATGTATAGGAATTTGTTCAGCCAGAGGGTGGTAAACCAAAGGAATTAGTTGCCTCAGGCATTTGTGAAGGCCAGGTCATTGGGTTTGCAGAGATTGATGGTTTCTTGATTATCCAGTGATGGGGAGAAAGCCGGGCAGAAGGGCTGATTGGGAAAATGGATCACCTCATGATTGAATGGAGGGGCAGGCTTGACAGGCTGAATGGCTACTTCTGGTCCTGTATCTTATGGTAATCCTGACATCATGCCACCAGGCATGTTTGAGATATAGCCCACATTGATGGTGTCATCTTCAAATCTTGCATCTGGAGTGAAGAGTAACTGGCCACACAGCCAACTCCACAAAGTTGGTGGGTTGTGAGCAATTCTTGTTTAAATGAGCAACCAACCATTTTCTAGCCACTTGCTTTCTCATTTTAGTGGTGTGTTGACCAAACAATGTATAAATTATGCTCTGGTCACCACTGTTCATTTGAAGAGAGTGTGTGCCTTCAGCATAACTGTTTTCAACATCTCCAGCGAGCTATTTGGCAGTGATTGTCCAAAACAAGATGGTCATGCAGCTCTGTTTGTATATTAGGAGGAATAAAAATGCTTCCCTGCACACCACACTTGTTTTTTGTGTGTCAAAACACCGAAATGCTGGCAGATCTCAGCAGGTCTCACCTGCTATGGATGCCACAAGACCTGCTGAGTTCCGCCAGCATTTCGGTATTTTGACCACAATCACGGTGTCTGCAGACATTTCAAATATCACAAGCATTTTTAACTGTGAATTTACTACTCAGATTAGCCAACAATTCCAAAGTCCTTCACATCTTCCTCGCTCAAACACAAAACTGCCACTCCATTCCTTTTCCTTTTAAGGACATCTGCAAAAGAGAATACAAATATGCTCATTCAAGAGTTTTGGCTTTTAAATTAATTGACAGAAGCATTACTAGATTAAGTATAAATTTTAATTATAATATCTGCTGGACATACTCAAATTTTACTGGTGCTTAACACAATTTGTATCTATGCGCAAATATAATTGTATTTATTACAATTTATTTATCCATCATAAAAACTTAATGCGAGTGCAGTCTTATTTTATCTAGTGGAGTTTCCTAAGCACATTGTATTGATCAAATGCACCGTGAATCAACTCTGCATTTACTTGGCTCTAATTAGACTGAAAACTTTGCAGTATTGAAATTACAATTTTTGTTTTTTGCCCCTGCTGTTTCTCCAGGAGGAACAACACCAGCACAATGGGAAGATATAACAGGAACAACTCCGCTGTCATTTGTTAATGAGTGTGTTTCCTTCACAACAAATGTGTCGGCAAGGTATGGATCATGGAAAAAAAAACAGACTGTGCACGATTGGTCTTGTAGGATGGATCTAATTGCAGACATTTTGCAAACTAAATTACAATGACCCCGAGGGAAATGCCACAATAAATAGGGTGAATGGAAGCAGAAGGTTGTAGAGGGTTTCTTGTGATTTGAACAAGTGGGAAAATTTGTGGAAGGCAGAGTTCAGAATGGGGAAATGTGAGGCAATCCATTTTGGATGCAAGGAGGATACTTCTGCACATTTTCCAAATGGTCAGAGTTCAGAAGCTGTGGACATCAATGAGGAAGCAACCGCAGCAATTAATCGGAGCCAGTGAACAGATAGGGAGAAAAAGGAGGATAAACTTTTCTACAGTCATGTAAACCACTGGATAGACCTCATCTAGAGCTCTGTGTTTAGTTTTGAGCACCTAAACTCGGGTAAGGCACTGGTGATATAAGGCACCCCGAAACTTCACTTGGTTTATTGTGAGCAGTTTTAAGCTCCTCATTTGATGTTGGAGAGGATTCAAAGAACGTTCGCTCAAAGAATTCTGGGAATGAAAGGGTTTTCATATTTTAAATTTAAATTTAGATATACAGTGCAATAACAGCCCATTTCCCGGTATGTTTTGAATTGTGGGAGGAAATGGGAGCCCTTGGGTAAAACCCAGGCAGATGGGGGAGAACGTACAAAGTCCTTATAGACAGCGCAGGATTCCCAACCCCTGTCCTGATCGCTGGCACTGTAAAGGCATTGCCCTAACTGCTACATCAACCGTGCCACCCACTGAAGTGCATTTAACAGCTCTTGGCCTGTATTTGTTGGAATTTAGGAGAACAGAGGAGGGGGGGGGTATCTTGTTGAAATATTTCATACGTTGAAAGGTGTGGACAGAGAAGATGTCGAAAGATCCATGGTGTGAGAGTCGCAGACAAAAGGGCACAACTTCAGGGCTTAGAACAGAGATGTGTAGGAATTTTCTCAGCCAGAGTGTGGGAAATCTGTTGAATTTTCTTGCAACGAGCTGTTATTGGAAGCCAGGTCATTGGGGGCAGAGATTGATAGGTTCTTAATTAGCCAGGGCAGCAAAAGTTATGGGCTAAGTAGAAAAATAAATCAGCTCCTGATTAAATGGCAGGGCGCAGACTCAAAGGGCTGAATAGCCTATATCTGCTCCTATGTCTTACGGTCTTAAGATATATTCCCCATGGAAAGTTATGTGACACAGATTGAACATTGATAATGTTTAAATGAAAACAGATTTCTGTTCCTGAGTATATAGATGAAGAGTTTGTTCTTGAAGATTATAAAATCATTGAGGAATTTGATAGCATTGAAAGAGAGGAACATTTACCTCTTGTGGAACAGTGAAGAGAATATAAATAAAGTGGAGAGACTTCCAGCTCTGTTATCAGGAAACATTTCTTCACACAAACAGTGATCAAGATAGATTGAAAGACTTAGTAAGATAAGGATATTAAGGGATATAGACAATATCAGCGAGGTGGAGCTGAGAGACATCTGTCCAATTAAAAGGTGGATCTGGCTTGACAGGATCTTTACTCTTCTGGATGTAAACTCTTATTGAGCAAATCTTCACTGTATCTCCAGCAAGTAAATGGCAGACAATGAGTAAGATCCAAATAAAATGTTTGCTTTGTTTTGTCTGTGTTCAGGTTCTGGCTGATCGACTGTCGGCAGACCCAAGAATCTGTGAACTTTGCCACACAGGTTTACAGAGAGATTATCTGTGTACCGTATATGGCCAAATTTGTAGTTTTCGCCAAATCACTTGATCCGATCGAGGCACGATTGCGATGCTTCTGCATGACAGATGACAAGGTGGACAAAACGTTGGAACAGCAGGAAAATTTCACAGAGGTTGCAAGGAGCAGGGATGTTGAGGTATCGCAATGAAGACTGAAGAGGTTTAATGGGTAGACAGTCTGGAGGAGACATAAAAAATTGGTGAAGGGTATTCTCCCTGCAAATTTGACATGAGAGAAGCTAAGAAAATAACACTCTGCGAGGAATAGGGAAGCTGGTAGCAGAAATCAGTAGATTTTTTTTGCACATTTTTCCACTGGTCTCTGTACCCAGGTGATTCAATAAATTGAAGCATTTTTTTAAAAAAAAAGCTTTGATGTTCTGCTTTGCAAAATCAAACCCATGGGACTTATTTTTTACTTTGAGAAATATACAACTAGATTGCCCATATTACTGAATCAACAGTTTTTCAAAGATTTTGATTAATTCTATCTTATTTAATGCAACATTTTATTGCACTTGACCAACTAATATTTGATTAAAACTGCCAAATTATTCCTCATACCTGTCCTCGCTCCTTTCTCTCCTTCCTTTACCCTTCTTCTCTCCTAATTTTACCCTTCTCCTTCCTAGACTGAAGCTCGTGGGAAAGATAATTAATGTATTCGATGCGCTTTATTTACGAAGCCACAATTATTTTTACCTGAATGGCCTATGTTTCTCCAGGTATTGGAAGGCAAGCCGATTTATGCAGACTGTTTTGGCAACCTTGTGCCCCTTACAAAAAGTGGACAGCATCATCTGTTCAGTTTCTATGCCTTTAAAGAGAATAGACTTGCACTGTTTGTCAAGGTATATAGCAAATCATTATTTACATGTTAAAAGATTATAATACATTAAGATATTTCTAGTTACTTTATCAAAAGCTACCTGGAAATTTTGTAGTTAGCTTCATTTGGTCTAGTATACAGTAACTCCCCAACTTACGACCAACTCGATTTAGGTCCATCTGCACATACAACCGAATATTTTACAAAAATAAAGAAAAAATAGAAAATTGACATGGATTTTGTTGTATTTGACAAACTATAACGGATACAGAGTATGTATAATGATTTCTGTGTACATGCGCAAGTGGGTTCGCGTATTGGAGTGCGGTTGGCACATGCACAAGAGTTAAGGGTGCAAATTCAATATCATTAGGGCGCTTAACTCTCGTTGCTTGCACCAAGTGCACTCCAATATGCGAATCCACTAAAACATGCACCAACTGAAGACTCGCGCATGTGCCAACTGAACTCCAGAATGTGATTCCAAGGCATATGCACAAACCAGCGACTCACGCACATGCGCACAGGAATCACGAGGGCTGCACCAGCCTCAGGACCCCAGGACCCCGATTAACAAGATAAGCATGGACCAGAGGTGGAAAGATTTGCCAAGGTTGATCGACAAGTTCAGGAAGCTTTAAGCTGTCATTGTCAAATCTACAAGGAAAAATAGATTTGATTAAAAAGTTTGCTTTAAGACTTTAGTACTCCATGCGCACGGACAAAATTCTAACTTTATGTCCATTTCGAGATACAACCGATCCTTTGGTCCCAATTATGGTCGTAAGTCGGGGCGTATCTGTACTTCATTCTTAATTTTCACATTCTCTTTGATTATATTCAATATGTTCAGCTATCCTAATAATAAATTTCCATAAATAGGTGTTAAGTTTGAGTACATAACTCACTCATTTCACTCTTTCATTGATTTCCTCATTTGTGTGTCAATCTCAAATTCTGAACTGTATTAACAGGTACGAGATACAACTCAAGAACCTTGTGGACGATTATCCTTCATAAAAGAGCCAAAATCTACAAGAGGTCTTGTACAACATGCTATTTGCAACCTAAATATCACACTACCTTTGTATAACAAGGTAAAGAATCCATTTTTCATTCAACATAAAACCCGATATAAGAGAGCTGATGGTTTGTTGTTTATAATACACAAAGGGGAAATGTTTGAATATTGTTACTGGTGACAGCAAAAGATGAGAGGCTGAAATGTGATAACTATTTGGTGAGTTAGACATGAGCACCAGAGAAATGTTCACCTTAGTGAAGAGCTCCTATCATATTTAATAGATGATCCTGTCCATCTCACAGACTTTGATTACCATTTTAAATAAGCCAATTGTATGCCTCCGAGTAACTTCAATTGTTCAGTGATGGACTTGGGAGGCATTACCAAATTGGGTCATTGATGATTTAAAATTGTCCCTCGCCTTTTTTTTAATGAAGTGCATGGTGCACAAGTTCATGGCTGTGACGTATTAAACTATTTATTGTTTAAATAGAGTCTTGCGTGAGTTCAGTGTGGGATGCAGCAGTGGCTGAAGCTATTATAATGGCGCAGACCAGGCTTTTTGTTTTCCGAACTGCAGGCTCTAAAAGTTCCAACCTTGAACATACCATCAGTTGCAATTGTTACCTTCCATTCAGTCGAGCAACTTCACAAAGGTCACAGTTGATTTAAATTGTTTTCTGTGCTTCTAATTCCATGATATTAAGAAGCCCCTCCTAAGGTAGAGTTAACACGTTATTTTAGAGGCACTCTTTGATAGGATCTGCTCCAAAGGTTTTGCATAATGTAGCTGTAAAGAATTTTGAGCACCAAAATTGCAAGAGAGAAACCATCCATGCTGATTGTGTATCATGTTATTATTATTATATCAGTCTATTCCTCTGCAGGCTTCATCTAACCCTGACACTCTATTGTCCTATTCCTTCACCTTAAAAGGCATCTATGGTCTCTCCCTCAGTTACTTCATGTGGGAGGAAGTTTTCATTCAGAACAGTGAATGATACATTTTCTTCTGAAGTTTTTGATTGTTCACTTTATTTTCTGTGGGCTGTGCAGAAGATTCCCATTTCCCTTCCTATTCATTGTGAAGGGAAAAATAGAGCAAGCATGTGATGGGCCAGCCACCATTCAGACACTGGACACCGGGCTCCATTCAGACACCAGGACACTGGGCATCATTCAGACACCGGGTACCATTCAGACACCAGGACATTGGGCACCATTTAGACACCAAAACACTGGGCACCATTCAGACACCAGGACATCGGGCACCATTCAGACACCAGGTACCATTCAGACACCAGATGCCATTCAGACACTGGGCACCATTCAGACACCGGGCACCATTTAGACACAGGGAATCATTCAGACACCGGCACCATTCAGACACCAGGCACCATTCAGACACAGGGCATCAATCAGACACTGGCATCATTCAGATACTGGACACCATTCAGACTCTGGGCACCATTCAGACACCAGGCACCATTCAAACATCGGCCACCATTTAGTCACAGGGCATCATTCAGACATCGGCAACATTCAGTCACCGAACACCATTCAGACATGGGACACCATTCAGAAACTAACCTGGCCAGACTTTAATATTGACCTCTCCCCAAATTTTATTGAATGTCTTTTCATTTCTGCAACGAATCCTGAAGATGTCATAGGTATATTTTTAATGTTTGTCCTTCAGATGGCCTAAAGAAATGTTTGGCCAGGCAACATATTTATCCATGTTTCCCTTGAGACAAATTGACTTTAATCTCCTTAACCATGGCAACATAATTTTGGCATCAACAGTGTTGTACACATTATCAATAGCTCTATCCTTTGCAGATTTGTCAGCTTCTCTTGTGGAGATGGGCTGATATAGGATGTTAATATAGATCCACACATCTATGAATGAAAGATCTAATTAAATTTTCGTACATTTGACATTGTTGATCCAGTATCTCAGCTGTATTTCAAAGTTGGTGACATAGATGCCAGATACTGGGGTTCCTGAACCATAATAAAACAGTCTTGAAAATGGGGAGGTAAATTAAAGGGTTTGAGATTTTTAAATGATGGGTTTTGCAATACACATCCAGCAGAACCTCACAATTGAAGCCATCCTGATGAATTGTTTCAGAGGTTCACGGGGTAGATCTGATAGGTTGTCACGGAGCCTGGTGATGCTACTGCAACGTTGAATATCTCATTTATTCAAAGGAAGAGACATATTGTGACAACTATCACCCGAAGAGAACAGCTTCACGTGAACAAAAAGCTATTTTGAAATCTCAGCCTCTCTGCCCCATCTTGCCAACCCGAAAGCACATTTATGCTCTCATCGCCAGCTACTGGATCCCAGAGCTTCAGATTCACAAATTAATTATTTCCCATTGTCATTCAAGAAAACCAAATTCCAAACAGGTCTTGTATGAACTCCTCTTGTAAATCTATTATAATGACATGCAAAACTGATTGACTTTAAAATCGTTTGCATCTTTTCCGCACATGTTGCTCGACTATAATATTGTGATGAACCTGCTGAGATCTGAATTGCCGATTGTTGCTGCAGTAAAATAAAGCATCTTTAGAGAGCATGTGGCCCTTATCTCTTCAATCTACCATCTCCCTAAATTTTGATTCTTAATCTTCCATTATCAGAGGAATGTTGGCAGATGCTGCTGCAGGTGGTCATTTTGAAAGCTGTCCTAGAATCTCTTTCATGTCGTCACCCCACCATCAGGATCAATTTGCCTCACATTGTGCTAAGAAATTGCTCAAGTATTGTGACCCGTGTATTTGTTCTATTTTGACAGAAACTTCAACCAGATGCTAACCCATCTTAAGTTTCAGATTTCAGATTCCATTCATTTTTATGTATGTAAAATACATGACAGAGCACTGCTGACATCTTGTGCCACGCGGGTATCATCCAAGCCTCCCAGTCTGCCCTGCTACATTGAACCCGAAACATTGGTTATATCCCTTTGTTTCCAATAGGTACTGGGAAACCTGCTTGAGTTTCTCCAGCACTTCAGTGTGTTGTCCATAAGAAGTTCTCCTTTGTTTGCCCTGCAATGATAAACAAAAAGTCACCAATTAAGCCAGCACCATTATTAAAGTAAGGAAGAGAAGCAAAAGAGAGTCCCTTCAGAGACATCGAGTAGCTGTGGATCTTTTCGCATCTGCGGATGTAGCTGTCTCTGGCATCCCTATTATCTCTGTGGCAGTGGTGAACCTATGCTCAAATCCTCCTTGACCCCTGATTCTGAAACCCCAGTCGTCAGCGCTCAAGGCCTTTTGGAAGGCTTTCTTGCCAATACACCTATGTGAATCCTGATTCTTGGTTTAAAGAAGCCAGTATCCTGAGGGGGCCTGAGCTCCAGCCTGCCATAATTGCTTGCACTGCATCCAACAACCAGCCACTACGATCGCCTATAGAATGGGCCCTTGCTCTCCTGGTCGATTGCTATGGTTTTGCATCCCTTCAAACTTCTTCAGAGCCTCTTTGAAGTGGTGAGGTGGGAGGGGAGGGTGTGTACTCCCTCTCTGGCACTGATCCTCTGGTACCCTGGTGCCCGCAAACCTTCATTTCCAGCTGCTGACTGTGAACACCACCATCATCTTGGATCGTGGACCTCCAAGGGCTTTGATGAGATAAACTACCACTGGCTCCGTTTTCTCCCAGCAATCAATTCTGCACCAGGGACTGTGTTTCTAAACAATCGCATTAGACACCACATCTGCAGGCTGAATCACATCATGCAGCATGATTTTATCTGCACTGCTTATGTGTCCCCTTGGAGGTATTCTGGTTCCTGAATATGAGTGTGTCAGCAATCATTAAAAAATATTTTATGGTTATGGCTCAATGAGATTGAATATAGATTTCTACACTCTGAAAATAGGCCCTTCAGCCCTCCTTGTAAATTCTAACCAAAGCAAATCCTATTTGCCTGCACTTGCCCTATATCCTTCTAAACCTTTCTTATCCATGCACAGGGCCAAATGGCTTATTCCTGTGCTTTTTCTTCTTTTTCACAACTTTTCCTTAAGTTGCTTGTCTCTCCCTGCAAAACGTTTGTGTGCAGGAAGGCAAGCTTTCAACTTCACTGTGGAAATAAAGGTACTGATGTGGATTTAGTTGAAATGGAAAATAATATTGGTTTTTGCAGGTGCCAATTATCAAAGGAGAAAGCCAGTTGTCTGACTGAAATATAGAAGTATAGAGCCCTATTGAACATCTTTTCCAAAACTTTACATCCAGCAATATCTCATAAAATTATCACTTTGGTAGCTGACAGGTGATTGCAAATTAGGTGGGTCTTTGCTGTTTACCCTAAAAGTACAAAGGTATTTTGATCTTGTGCAAAATATTTCACTCGCATAAAAAATGCAAATAAATCTGGGATAATTGGAAAGTCAAGCTCTGACTTGATCAGTCATGATCTGTGGATAGTGTCGTGGGTTTACTTCTGTGGCAGAGCAGTCAAACATTATCTGTGAAGGCCTGGTCTATTTTTCTTCTCTTTCATTGTCCAGAGTAGGACAAAACTTGTAAACTGATCCTCAAATCTAAAAATCCTTTATATTATTGTGCATGGTGTATTGGTGACGTTATCACACATGTTGAACAGTTGCAATCTTTTTTGCCCTTCCTTTGCGATGTTAATACGATGCTCACTTATTTTTGTGCTGCATTGCATCTTTCGGAATAACTTGCTGTGCTGATGAGCTGTAACTCCTTTATGCCTGTTTTAAGTCTCTGCTGCTGCAACCCTGATTATTCCGTGCTCTGCCTGTTCTTTTTTATTTGCCTCTTGTCAACTTTGGATGGGAAGGAGTCAGATTCAGACCAGGAGCAAGAAGAAGAGGTAATTTTAACAGTGCTATTCTGTTCCTATGTAACTACATTCCACTAATATTCTAACAAGGCCTGGCATTAATTCCACCATGTAATTCTGATCGTTTTGCCAATGGTGCAGTTTTATCTCTCACTAACTTTGATTTTTTTTAAAAATTCTGGCTTTGATTTCAATTGAAAATAAATTTGATTTCTTTAAAATGAAATAAATCCAGCAGTTTGCTGGGCAATTTCTGACAGCCATCTGCACAATAATGATCATTTTAGAAACTATGATGAATATTCAAACCTGCACCATTACATCAATATCCTGTTCTATCTGAAAGACATGGATTTATTGCGATGGAATTTGACTGGGAATCCTGCTGAAGCAAACATTATTCAGTTGTAATCTTTCATTTGGCAACTGCAAGCCACTCGCTACCTTTAAAATGGGAGAGAGACTTGGGCGGGGCTAAGAGATGATAGGATATTGGCCAAACGAAGGTGGAAGAGGTGGATAGACAGGTAGGGGATGAGGATGGTGGTCGATGGTGGTGGTAGTGGGAGCGACCATTTAAGAGAAAAGTAAAATGGAAACTGTTGAACTGGATTGGGGTAAGAAACTGAAAACTTCAATGTTCATGCCATGGGCTTTTTTGCAGCAAGGCAGAATTTGAAATGTCGTTCCTTCAGTTTACGTTTACATTTGACCTCACCCTGGAAATGGATGGAGTGGAGGACTGGCATGTCTGTATGGAGAAAGATGAGCAGAATTAAAATGGCTGGTAACTGGGAGTTCCAGTTTGGCCTGATGGACAGAACACAGGTGCTTGGCAAAGCAGTCACCCAATCAGTGCTTGGACTCACCACTGAACCCTAATGTGGTCACACCAAATGCACAGAATGCAATCAATTAGGCTTATTTCAAAAAAATACATTTAAAATTTAGACATAGGCATGATAACAGGCCATTTGGGCCCACAAGTCTGTATTGCCCAGTTTACACCCCATTAACCAACACTCCTGGTACATTTCAAGGGGTGGGAGAAAACCAGAGCCCCCAGGGAAAACCCACGTGAACACGGGGAGAACATTACCAACTCCCTCTTCATTATGTTCTTCCATGCTGCTGAGAATTGTACCATTAACCATGTATTTGGCCTTCAATCTTCCAAAATGTATTAATACATACTTTTCCGGTCTGAACTCTATCTGCTCTTCTCAGTCCAACTCTTCATCCTGTCTCTATTCCATGGCAAACTACAACAACCTTCTACTCTATCCACTGCACCTCAATCTTCAAACATACTCACCCACCCCTCCACTTCTTTCTCCAGGTTATTCCCAACTGCAGAACAACACTAGTCGCCAATCTCCAGTCAGAATACACTCCATCTACTCCCACCTTCTGCCTCAGAAGCTCAGCAGGCACAAGACTGGTCAATACTTGGAGGGGAGACCACCTATGAACACCAGGTGCTGTAGGATTCTGTGAGGGGCACCGGACAAATCGGTAACTCTGTCTGCCTTGCCTTACGGTGGACAAAAGTTAAAGAATTTCATGTATGTTATTTTCTAAATGTGTGGACAGATTAAATTCACTTCCACGCAGCCAAATTTCCATGCGTTGTAGTTTGATGAAAGGTCCCATCCCAAAACATTGATTGCCCATTTCTCACCATGGATGCAGTCTCTCCAGCTTCTGAGTGTTTGCTCATAAATTCCAGCATCTGTAGTTCTTGTGCTTCTTCTGTTCGCCCTCTTGTCCTTGCCAAACGCTCATCCCTGTTCCTGTTGCATATGCTACGGAATCACCGTCAGAATCTAACGTGTTGCTGTATTAAAACTCCACACCCTAAGGTCACTCAGGTCACTTCTGGTCCAGAATGGGCGGCAGAGTTATCACAGCGCTGTTATAGCGCCAGCGATTGAAACAGGGGTTCGAATCCCAAGCTGTCTGTGAGGAGTTTGTATGTGCTCCCCGTGTCTGTGCGGGTTTCCTCCCACCGTTCAAAACGTACTGGGGGTTGTCTGTTAATTGGGCAGCACGGACCCGTGGGCCAAAGGGTCTGTTATTGTGCTGTATGTCTAAATTTAAATTTAGAACTGCAGTTACGGCTAAGTACAAGTGAAATTATCCCAAGCGTGGTAACTAATCACATAATGCTCCTCACGTGAATAATTCAGATAATAACCAGATAGGTTAAAAAATTATGTGAGCCCAAAAGTTTGGTCTTAAAGTCTATTGATATCTGCTATCCTTGCAGAGAAATTCCCCTACAAATTAACTGATGGGCAACATCCTTTAACTATTAGTGCTCACTTGATTGAAAATGTTGTTGCACTATATGATGTCCTCTTTAGCTCTTTTGCATTTGCAAATCAATCTTTTGCTCAGATCAAGATCCTTTCACAACGATCTGGAAATTCAACCTGGCAAAGTGCCAATAAGGCCGTGGAGATGCTCCGATTTTATCTCCCACTGGCAGCTGTCAGTTTGCAAAGTCAGTGTGAGAAGAATTGATGGACCTGTCCAAGAGTAAGGTATTGGGTTTCAAAGGTGAGGAATGAAACTGTTGGGATTGCTCTAGAGCGTCTGATGAGCTGAATGGCCTCCCTCGATATTGTTGCAACTTCGGAAGCAGTGGGTTTTCCACGTGAGGAATGTTTGGAAAGATGCCATTCACAGCCTTGTTTTTTTGTGCATTACAGAAGAACGTGAACAATAAAGTTCTCTGGAGGAACTCAGTGGGTTAAGCAGCAATTGTCGGGGGGGTGGGGGGAGGGGGAAGAATTGTTAACATTTCTGGTTGAAACCCTTCATCAAGTCATTTAAGTAATATTGACCTTGGACAGTTAGGCATTCCCAAACACTTTTGACTTCCTCTTGCTGTGCCACCAAAATATCTACTTTTATCTTTTAGGTTCTACTCACTGAACAGACTTGTCTCAGCTTTGATGTGCACCTATCCTGGCCTGCGACCTTGTTCAAATATTTTTTTTCCTTCAAAATAAGCTCCTGGTACCTTTCACCAATCACTTCCATAGCAAAAGTACTGTTGCCTCCACCTTTGATCCCCATGATAAACGTTAGTTTTCTCTTCCCCTCCCACCACCAACCTGTCTGACCTTGCGACACCAGACTCCACTCTTCCCAATCCTAGTCACAATCTTGACAGGGCAAGAAAATGCCTGCTGTCACTGCACCCTTCATCCTTCTCACTGCTACAATAACGATCCCCCCAGTTTTTCTCTCCCTTACTTTCTCATTTAACTCCAGCTTCTAGCTTGGGGTATTGCTATCCCCCACTCCATTGGCCAAGTGAGCGCTGCTCTTTGATAACATGTCAAGCTATGAGTGTTCATAAATGTGAGGAGGAATAAGATGGAGTTTTCAAAATAATCCTTCAAATTCTCATGCAATAAAGAGACTAACATGCCAATTACCTTCTGAACTGCTGGCTGAATCTGCATGTCAATTTTCAGTGGTTTTTGTACACAACACCATTCAATATCTCAACAGAAATATTTTGCTTTTCCATTTTACCTACAAAGGTGGATATCTTATCCTGCAGGCTTGATATTTCCACCTCCCATGTTCTTGCCAACTGATGTCCACATGCTGAGGCCTCCCTGCATCCCCCTCATGGCCCCCACTGCTTCCTCATTTTGTAGTATCCAATCATCGCTGTAAATTGCAGACAGCTGCTGTAGGTACAGGTTGCCAATCTCAAAAAATGACTCTCTGTTCAGCATTTTCTCATTTCTTGAAGAAGGGCTCAAGCCAGAGACATGTACCTCCTTTGGACGCTGCGATAAATGCTGAGTTCTTCCAGCATTTCTGTGGTTTACCACACAGTGTCAGCAGACTTTCGTGTTTTACTATCTGTTTTCTGTCCATTTACTAATTGTCGGTCCCTCGATACCATGCACTCAACAGTACTCTCAATACCATGCACTCCAATTCTATTTAATGATCTCTTGTGAGGCACCTTATGGAAGGTCATCTGAAAATCACAGTCTATTTCTTTAACTGGCTCACCCTTACCGAATCTGCTTATTCTAAACTTATAAGATTTCAATCGGCTTGTCAAATGCACATGGATTTTAACAAATCCAATGTTTTTGTTTCCCAATAGTCTAAGTTCCTGAAAAAAAAACCAATGCTAGTATTTTCCCAACTACTGATTAATCAATCAATCCTTGTTTTCTCTTGCACCCTTTCCAATGTGATAATTTTCGATTTTATGCCTCTAAACAGGAGGATGGCTAATATTGGACCTTTATTTGAGTTGAGCTCTAATAAAGAACCATGCCAGGGAATGACAGGACAATGAGCACACATCACTGATGGGCGAATTATTGGTAGGGATTCTAAGAGACAGGATCTATCTGTATTTAGAAAAGCAAGGACTGAAGTGGGATAGTCAGTATGACTTTGAGCATGGGAAATCCAGTCTCACAAATGTAGTTTTTTTTTGAAGAGTTGACATGGAAGATTGATGAGGGCAGAGCAGTAGAATCTGTTTACACAGAATTTAGCAAGGCCCTTGACAAAGCCCTATATAGTAGATTGGTCCAGAGGTTGAGATCACATACAATCCAGGGTGACCAGCTAATTGGATACAATAGGAGTGAGAGGATGGTAGTGAACAGTTTATTATCATTAGGATATTATGATATTGCACAGGCTAATCTGTTTATTGATCCATCTTCACCAACTTAACCTAAACATAGAACAGGACACCTTCTTGTCTATGCCAGACATGATATCCAAATTAAACTAAAACTCTGATACTTGCACATGAAATATATTTCCTTCATTTTCTACAAATGTATGTGTTTATTGAAAAGCCTCTTAAATGCTGTTCTTGTATCTGTTTCCACCATTACTCCTGGCAGCCCATTCCAGGCCCCTACTATTCTGTGTATTTATAAAACAATGCCCACACATCTCCCTGTATCCTCTATCTCTCCTTAATTACATGTCATCTGGTGTCTGATCCTTTTACCCTGGGGAAAAGATTCTGACTGTCACCTCATCAATGCCTCTCATGGTTTTATAAACTTCTGTGGGTCGCCCCTCAGCTTCCGACACTCCAGTAAAAACAACTCAAAGTTTTCTAAACTGTCCCCATAACACACACCCTCTAAACCAGGCAATTCCCTGGTAAAGCTCCTGTACCCTTTCTGAAGCATCCGGATCCTTCCTTTGATGGGATGAGCCGAATTGCACACAGTATTCCAAGGGCTGGCTAACCAAAGGGTTAAATAGCTGTAACATGACTCACTTTTGTAATTAATGCCATGCCCCTACTTTACCATCCGATCAACTTGCATCACCTCTTTCAAGGAGTTATGGGCCTCAACCTTTACATTCCTTTGCACATCGATGCTTTAAGGATCTTGCCATTCACTATATACTTTGCACTTTCATTGGATGTCCCATGGGGCAAAATTTCATACTGGGCCACCTGCTATTTCTCTGCCCTGATCTGTACCCTCTGCACTGTCCATAACTCCACCAATTTCTTTTATCCATCATTAATATACTAATCTTCCCACCTACTTTTACATCTAGGTCATTTATATATAGATATACATATCACAAATAACAGAGGTACCAACACAACTCCCTGCAGAAGATCATGACAAGGAAAGGGGTGGTACGGTTAGCACAACAGTGCAACGCTGTTACAATGCCAGCAACCGGGGCTCAAATCTGGCGCTGTCTACACTTTCCCCATGTCTGTGTGGGTTTCCTCCAGATGGTCCGGTTTCCTCCCACCCTTCAAATAAAAATGTCCCGGGGGTATTGCTCAATTGGGTGACATGGGACAGTGGGCTGAAAGGGCCTGTACCCGTGCTATATGTCTAAATTTAAATATAAACACCATTGGTCACAGGCCACCAGCCAGTATAATGGCCTCAAACTATACGGTCTGTCTTGGATGAGTCATATCCAAGCTATCAGCTCACTGTGGATCCCATGCATGTCTATCTTCAGGATCAGCACCTTGTCAAATATCTTACTGAAGTCCACTTTGTCAGCATTTACAGCGGCATCTCTTCATCAAAAAACTCAATCAAATTGCCAAGACATGATCTGCCACTCTCAAACCCATGCTTTGACTGTCTTTAATCTGTCAATGACTTTCCAAATGTGTATAGATCTGTACTTAACTACCCTCTTCATTAAAAGAATTGCTGGAGGAACTCAGCAGTTACACAGCATCCATTACTGGAAACCTCTGACTAAATCACAAAATCTGTTTACACTTTCAAAGTTTCATCAAAACTTGGTCAAATTTTCACTTCAACTTTTACTCCATGAAGAATAAAATTGACTTATTTGGGTTTTCCTTCGTTTTCATTGATATGGCAATGCACTAAAGCGAAGGGTCTGGGCCCACGTTAACAGGTGTACACTTTTGCCCTCTGTTGGGAGTTGAGAAATCTGTGAGGTTGGAGCCTTGCATTGGTGTTTACCGGCATCATTTGTGCTCTAGTGTTTTACATTTTGTAAAATTTAAATTTAAATGTACATTTTAAAAATGTAGATGTATCGCACGGTAACAGGCCATTTCAGTCCACGAGTCCATGCCGCACAATTTACACCCCATTAACCTACACCCTCGGTACGTTTTGAACGGTGGGAGGAAACCGGGCCCCCTGGGGAAAACCCACACAGCCACGGGGAGAACATACAAAGTCCTTGCAGACAGCATGGGATTCGAACCCTGGTCCCTATTGCTGGCACTAGAAAGGCGTTGCACTAACCACTACACCAATCACGCTGCCTCATTACAGAGTACTGCTCCAGTACTGTTACAGAGTGATAACGTCACACAGTACAGAAACAGGCCCTGCAGCCCCACTCTGTCCCTGCTCATCATCATACCCATTTGTACCTGATCCAGAACTTTCTATGCTTTGGCATTTCAAGTACTTTTGCGATTACTTTTTAAATTTTAAATGTTATATCTGCCTCCTCCATCCCTGAGGCAATGCGTTCCAATTTTTAACCAACATCTGGGTGAAAAACTTTCCTCTGTGATGAACCATCAGTAATTCACAAAAGTCTGAGTGGTGAAACAATCAGGCTTTTAATAGCTAAAGACTGGAACACTATCAACAACCACCCACCTCCTTGATTAATCAAACCAAAAGTAAAAGGGTGGCCTGCAAGGGCCTATGGGTAGGATCAGTCTTGGGTGGTGTGTCCAGTCAGTAGCAGCCATTCCTGGTGTAACAGTGGTTTACCACACCCAGTTCCCCTTAATTCTCTTACCCTTTACCCTTATCCTGCGCCTCTGGTCTTTGCTATGGGAAAATCAACTAATTAGCCTACGAATGCTGCTCATAATTTTGTATAATTATGGTGAAATATCTGAAATTGTACATGGTCGTTCAGTGTGACCAGCAAGGTGTTATAAAGTTGTATCACAACCTACCTGCCCTTGCATCCTGTGCCCTGGCATGTGAAGACGAGTAACTGAAATGCCTTCTTCAACACCTTACCTATCCATGTTGCTACCTTTAGAGATCCTTGGACTTGTACACCAAGAACTTTCTGTTCTCAATCCACCTGTGGGGCTCCACCAATGACGATATGCCCCACCCTGATTTGTCCTTCCGAAGTGCAGTTCTCAGGATAAAATTCCATCTGCCGTTGCTCTGCACATCTCAACATTAATATTATCCTGTAGTCTATTATTCTGCCGCCATTTTATGTAATCTATAAACTTGCTATTCACGTGCCCAGAATTAGGACGGCAGAGCGGTTAGTGCAACACCTTTACAGTGCCACCGATCGGTTCCAGACTGAGGTTCAAATCCCACACTATCTGTAAGGAGTTTGTATGTTCTCCCCGTGTCTCCGTGGGTTTTCCCCGGGGTCTCTGGTTTCCTCCCACCATTCAAAATGTACCGGAGTTCTAGGTTAATGGGGTGGAAAATGGCAGCACAGGCCCATGGGCTGAAATGGCTCGTTACTATGCTGTATGTCTAAATTTTAAAAAAATTAAA
Organism: Narcine bancroftii; assembly: GCF_036971445.1. Lineage (NCBI taxonomy): Eukaryota > Metazoa > Chordata > Chondrichthyes > Torpediniformes > Narcinidae > Narcine > Narcine bancroftii. The sequence continues at coordinate 222,338,780 of NC_091471.1, forward strand.
ATTTCATATCCAGATGATTAATTTATATAACAAACAACAAGGTTTTCAGCACCGATCACGGTAGTCTGCTATCAGTCACAAGTTTCTGCCACCAGAATAACACTTAGTTACCATCCTCTGTCTCCTTGTACCAAGCCACGTTTGGATCCAATTTTCCAACTTGAACTGAATCTCAAGAGCTCAGATCATTTGGACCAAAAATCTTATTCAAAACTAAAATTGATCACTTGATTGAGCACCCCCACTACAACAGCAAGGACCACAAAGTGGTTAACCAATTCAAATCCACACCCCACTGCCACACTGACATGTCTGTCCACGGCCTCGTGCTGCCAAGTTGAGGCCACCCACAAATCGGATGAACAACACCTTAAATTCTGTCTCAGCTGCCTCTACCCAGACAGCATCAAGATCGACTTCTCCATTTTCTGTTATCCCCCCCCCCCCCCACCAAGTCTTCTCTCCTTTCCTCATCCCTCGGTCTCTCTTCTCTTATCAGAGCTACCTTTCTTCACTCGCAATTTTCTCCCCATCACTTCTCAGCTTACTCTTCTACACTTCCACATGTGCCCACTCATTTGCCCTCCCAAAGGAGGGCTCAGGCCTTCTCCTTTCTATGGAAGCTGCATGACCTGCTGACTTTCTCCACCACTTTTTGTTGACTGAGTTAAAATGAGAGATTGGATAGGACAGGTCTATTTTCCCTGGGGCAAAAGCTGTTGAGAGGTATTGTGATAGAGGTGTCGGAATCAGGTTTATTGTCATGAACATGTGTCAGGAAATTTTGGGGCAGCAGTATTGTGCAGAATTACTACAAAATTACCATTTCTTAAATAGGTTTTAAAAAATTTAAAAATAATTAGTGCGAAAATAATTAGTGTCCATTCAGAAATCTGATGGTGGAGGGGAATGAGCTGTTTCTGTTTCTACTCCTGTCCCTCCTTCCTGATGGCCTGCTTGAGTGCTGAAGGTCCTTAATGCTAGAGGCTGCTTTCTTAAAGATGTTCTTCATGGAGTGAAGACTGATGCCCATGATGGAGGTATAGGGAATTATGAGGAGCAGAGATAAGGTGGCTGGTCACCTTGTAAGGGGGAAACTACAGCTGGAGTTAAAATGAGAGAAAGGATGGTTTAGATTTATTGTTAGAGCACATACATGACATCACATTCAACCCTGAGATTCCTTTTTCCTGCGAGTGCGGTAGAATCACGACTAAATGATAGTGGGACAAAAAAACTGCCCACAGTGTAAACATGTCAACAAAGAAATGTAAACAGATAACAAATGTAAACAAATTGTGTGTAATACAGAGAGAATAAAAAAAGGAAATCAATAAATTGCACAGGTAAGAGTCCTTAAACGAGTCTCTGATTGAGTTGGTTGTTGAAGAGTCTGATGGTGGAGGGGTAGCAGCTGTTCCTGAACCTGGTGGTGTGAGTCTTGTGGCATCTATACGTCTTTCCTGATGGAAGCAGTGAGAACAGGGTGTGTGCTGGGCCTTTGATGTTTGCTGCTGCTCTCCGATTGCAGCGTTCCCTGTAGCTGTACTCAATACTGGGGAGGGTTTTGCCTGTGATGCCCTGGGCCGTGTCTACTATCATTTGGAGGGCTTTACGCTCGGGATATTGGTGTTTCCATACCAGACCGTGATGCAGCCGGTCAGCACACTTTCCACCACACCTCTGTCGAAATTTGCCTGGGTTTCTGGAGTCATACTAAATCTCTGCAAACTCCTGAAGAAGTTTAAAAGGGAACAGGAAGGTAAGACTTTCTTGTGGGAAGTAGTTAATATCTGGAAATGAGATGCTGGAGAAGGAGGAGGTGGAGGCAGGAACAACAACATTTAAGAGGTACTTGAATGAGCAAGGCACAGAGGCATATGGAATTAATTCAAGCAACAGGAACTAGTATAGATAGATATGATAGTTGGTATAAACACAGTTACCAACAGGCCTATTTCTATGCCAAAAAATTTGAAAGTTTTTTTAAATGGAGAGATCATTTTCATGAACCATTTGATGGGCTTAAAGTAGTCCAAGAATGATTCACCATGGGACAACAATGAAGTGAATGAGCATTTCAGAGCTGGAGGGGTGAGAGAATGCAGAAGAAAACAGTCCATTCATTATGTGTCAAAATTTGCATTTCTCATCATTCCCATTAGCTGCATACATTATATTGAAATTATCCAAAGAAGGAAATTAATGATAAGTACTTAAATGTATGCAGTGACTTTAAAATAACAAAACATTTTTACATTCCATGTCTGGTGACAAATACAGCATGGAATATTTACTGGCCTTGTTTTAGTATTGTGTGTGATCTATTTTTATGTCATAATGTGATGTTGTGCTGGGAAATATTTCAAACAATGCACAGAGAATAGTAATTCTGCTTGTGTTCTCTTGTTATCTGATCTAAAAGTATTATTTTATATTGAGCCCCAGGGGTACAGGTGCATAGGTCTTTCAAAGTGACGATTCAAATGGGCAGGATGGCGAAGAAGACATTTGACATGTTTGCCTTCAGTGGGTGGGGTATTGAGTACAAAAGCTGGGACCTCAGATTGAGCTCTACAAGGTCACAGCTGAAGTGCTCATCGAGCTTTTGGAAGGATGTCAATAAACTGGAAGTGTGGCAAAATATATTTACCAGGATATTGCTAGGACTGGAAGGTTTGAGTTTTCGGGACAGATTGTATAGGTGAGTCTTTGCTCCCTAGAGTGTAGGAGGCAGGGGAAGGTGGTAGGAAACGACAACCTTGTAGAGGATAATAAAATCATTGGGAGGCACGAATAAAGTGAATGTTCTCTGTCATTTCCCCAGGGTAAATGATTCTAGAACTGGGGGTCATGCATTTAAGACGAGAGGGGAGGGAATAAAGAGGGAACAGAAGTAATTTTTTTTTTCTCTCTGGGGGTGGTCTATATCTGTAACAAGCTGTCAGAGGAAACTATAGAATTGGGTACAATTACAACTTTTGAAACAATTCAGAAGTGCTATTGCCAGAATACCAACTTGGTTGGCATGGATGAGTTGGCCCAAAGGACCTTTTACATGCCCTATGACTATAAGGTGTCAATTAAAGTATACATATAGAACAATACAGCACAGTACAGTCCCTTTAGCTCTCAATATTGTGTCGACCCTTATATCCTTTCCCTAAAAAAGTACTAAACGCTCTCTCCCCGGAATCCTCTATTTTTCTTTCATCCATTTGTCTGTCTAAGAGTCTCTTAAATGCCCCTAATATTTTAGCTTCCACCATCCCCAGCATGGCATTCCAGGAACAGACAATTCTCTGTGTTGAAAACTTCCCCCTGATGTCTCCCCTAAACTTCCCTCCCTCAACTTTGTACGCACGTCCTCTGGTGTTTGCTGATCCTGCCCTGAGAAACCCACCCTATCCATGCCTCTCAGAATCTTGTTAACCTCTATCAAGTGTGTAACCAAAAATTATTAACAGGTCAATAGAACAAATCAGTAGTATTAACCCTGGATTAATGGACAAAGTGTGTAATGTAGCACAAATATGACTGACCCACCAATTGTTTTGATCCCTCCTTTTAGAGCAGCTTTGCCTCTGTTCAATGCTTGAAGTGGAATGAAGTTGGGGAATTTGAAATCAAACAGGGGTGAGGTTGCTTAACCCGCCACTTCATTGCTAAACATCATACTAGCAATCTAAATTAAACCTCTTTAAAAGAAATTGCTCTAACTTATATCTTTGTTGTTTACAGGTGCCTGGAACTCAAGATAAATGTAAGAATGATTTATGTCTGTAAAATTAAATTAATAAAGGCAGCATGAGAGTGCAGAATAGTTTATTTTTAATGAGTAGCTTGTTACTAATGCTTTTAGAGGTAACGGTAAATTCTATTTAATTGTTATTTAATTGATTAAACAATGCTGACATAGATTAATAACTAAGCATCCACTTTCCTTTAACATCCCGTGGCATTCTCATTAAATTCTTTCTGTTTTTCATATTTATCATGCTCTTTGAGCAGAGGGCATGCCTGCTCCTTGTCTCACTTAACATATTGTTCCACACTCGTTTTGAAATGTTCCAATATTGAAATGGCATCTACTGTGGTGAAGTACAGTGTCGATTTTTGTACCAAAAGCAAAATGCAGTCAAAATACCAAATAATTTTGTAAACTATGCTGTTTTGTGGCAGTGGTGGGGGTAAATTTGTAATGTTCCATGAATTTTAGGGGATAACATGTTGGAGACTTTCAACATGCATTTAAAATTTTTCCCACGATGATTGTTGAGGAAAACTTCTGTTAAGAACATGCCTGCAGTAATGGTTTAAGTTAATCATGCATATGTATAGGAAACCAATATCAACCAAACTGATGCCAAGGTGTGTTGAAGTTGCCACTTACCTAGAACCTGCCTTGGTCACTCTGTGGGAAATCTAACAAGAAACCAGCAATGGGGGATTAACTGCAATGTGTAAGATTGTTCACATGCCAAAGATAAACACGTCGACCCACAAACTCCCACAACTACCTCGACTTCACTTCCTCACACCTTGTCCCCTGCAAGGATTCTATTCTCTTCTCGCAATTTATCCATCTCTGCCACATCTGTCCCCAAGGTGAGGACTTCTAGGCCAGATCATCTGAAATGTCTGTCTTCTTCTACACTTGTGGCTTCCCCTCCACCACCATCAACTCAGCTTCTCCTCCATTTCCCGCTCATCTGACTTGGCCCCCTCTGCCCCCAGACGTAACAAGTGCAGGATTCCCCTTGTCCTTGCTTACCACCCCACTAGCCTCCGCATCCGACATGTTATCCTTCGTAATTTCTGCCACCTACAACATGATCCCACCACTAGACACAGCTTCCCCTCTCTGCCTTCCATGGGGACTGCTCCCTCCATGTCTCTTTTGTCTACTCATCTCTCCCATCACCCCACCAGCACCTTCCCCTGCAGTTGCAGGCAGTGCCACACTTGTGCCCACCCCTCCTCCCTCACCACCATTTGGGGCCCCAAGCAGTCCTTTCAAGTGAAGCAATACTTCACTTATGTATCTGCGGGAGTGACCTACTGCATCCTGTGCCCTCTTTGTGGTCTTCCCTACATCGGAGAGACTGGGTGCAGACTGGGAAATCACTTCGCTCTGTCCGCATCAATGACAGGGATCTCCCAGTGGCCGACCATTTCAATTCTGCACTCACTCCCATACTCACATGTCTGTCCATGCTCATACTTTGGTGAGTGTCTCAAGCCCGAAATATTGGTTTATGTATCTTTATTTTTGCTACATAAAGTACACTGTTTGACCTGCTGAGTTTCTCCGGTGTTGTGTTTTTACTTCGATTGCAATGTCTGCAGATGTTCGTGTTTTACTTTGAAACACGTTAATATCAGTTCTGAAATGTTTCTGATGTTGGTGAAAGAAAAATACCAGATATATATTCCTAAGGAATTAAATGGGATAGAATGTTGTTAAAAGTGCATGGGTAGGTTTTCTCAAGCAATATATAGATGGCCCTGCTGGAGACAGGACAGTGCTCGACCTCCTATTGAGAGATGTGACTGGGCAAGATGTTTGATATTTCAATTGGAAAGCACTTTGGGACCAGGCACAATAATTCTATTAGGTTTAAAATAGTTATGGATAACCCGTTCCATAAGTTAAAGTCCTAAATTGAGGCAAAGTTAATTTTAATGGCTTTAGAAACTTGAAAGAGTAGTGTTGGGAAGGTTACTGGAAGGGTTTCTGAGAGACAGGATCTATCTGCAAAGGTAAAGGAAAGGGACAGAGAGCGTGGCTTTGTGCATGGAAAATTGTGGCTCGTGAAGTTGATTTCTGAAAACATGACCAAGGCGGTTCATGACATTGTCCTCACGGACTTTAGCAGGGCACTTGCCATAGGCTTGTCTGGATGGTTGGATCACCTCATATCCTGCTTGAGCTTGTGAATTGGATACAGAATTGGCTTCATGGAAGGAGTCAGACAGAGTTATTGGAGGGATGTTTTCTCAGATTGAAGACTCATGAGCAGTGGCTTGTCATATATGTTGTTTGTCATGTACGATTTGGATATGAAAGTAGGTGCCATGATAAGCAAATTTGTGGATGACACTAAAATTTGTGATCGTATGGAGAGTGAAGATGATTATCTCAGGTTACAACAGAATTGTGATCAACTGGGAAGGTGGGCAAAGGAGTAACAGATAGAATTTAACAGAAAAGTGTAAAGTGATGCATTTTGAGTAGGCAAACCAGGACGTTCACAGTGAATGGCAGAGTTTGTCGAAGAAAGAAAAAACTAGGGGTATGCTTTCCTGAAATTGGACATAAAGTTAGACAGGATGGTAAAGAAGGTGTATGCAAGTTTGCCTTCATCAGCTAAGTGTAAAACACAAAAGTCTATAGACACAGTGCTTGAAGTAAAAAAAAACACCATTCTGGAGAAACGCAGATAAAGATACATAACCAACGTTTTGGACTTGAGCCCTTCATCACAAAATGTTGGTTATGTACTGTAGAGCGTGTCGAAAAAACCAAAGACTTGTTGATCCAAACCAAGGCTTTTATTAACTAAAAGACTGGAGCATATCACATGTAGGTCGACCAGTCCAGAATGACCTGGTCTGGCTAGGAGCAATTCTTTAAGACCTGTCAGTAGGTGTGGCTACACTCTCAGCCAATCACAGTCATCCTACACTACCATCTGTACTTATACACATTGGTGATAGAATCTGTCCTATCTGTCCTTTCACTGTTTGACTGGCTGAGTTTCTCCAGCATTATGCTTTTAGTTCATTAGCCAAGGTTCTGAGTATTAGAGTTGGGATCTAATCTTCCACAAGATACTGATAAGTTCACTTCTGGAGTGTTGTGTGCAGTTCTAGTACAATGGAAAAGATGTGATTAAGCTAGTGAGACTGCATAAAAGATTCAGGATGATGTTTTCAGGGCTGGAAGGTTTGAATTATAAGGATAGAATGAATAAGATGGGACATTTTTTTCCTGGAGTAATGGAGGTCAAGAGGGTGACCTTATTAAGGTTTATAAAATTATGGAAACATAGATAAGATTGATGGTCACTGTCTTTTTCCCCAGATAGGTGATTCAAATACTAAAGGGCATAGTTTAAGGTGAGAGGAAAATATGTTAAGGGGACCTGAGGGGCAGGTTTTTTTATAGAACCAGAGAACACTACAGCACAGAAAACTGGCCATTCGGTCATTCTAGTCTGTGCTGACCATTATTCCGCCTATCCAAAAGACCCTCCTCCATTTCCATAATCCTCCAGACCTCTCCCATCCATGTATCTATCCAATTTATTCTTAAGATTGAGCCTGCATTCACCATGTCAGATGGCAGCTCGTTCTGCACTCCCACCAATCTCTGAATGAAGAAGTTTCCCCTAAACTTTTCCACTTTCACCCTAAAGCCATATCCTCTCGTACTTATCTCCCCCAATCTAAGTGGAAAAAGCCTACTCAATTCCACTCTGTGTATACCTCCCATTATTCCCTCCTTCAAATTTCCCCTCCTTCATTCCAAGAAATAAATTCCTAACATGTTTAATTTTCCCTGTAACTCAACTCCTGAAGACCTGGCAACATCTTAGTCAATCTTCTCTGCACTCTTTTAATGTTATTCCCAGGTCTCTTTGCTCCTTTGCACTCCTCAGTGCCCTACCATTTGCCATGTTTGTCTTACCTTTGTTTGCTCTTCCAAAATGCAACACCTCACACTTGTCTGCATTAAACATCATTTGCCATTTACTGGCCCATTCTCCCAGATAGTCCAGATCCCCCTCTGCAAGCTTTGAAAATCTTCCTCACTGTCTACTAACCTCCTATCTTTGTGTCATCATCAAATTTGCTGGTCCAATTTACCACATTATCATCCGGATCATTGATATCGACAACATGGAATGAGCTGCCAGAGAAAGTTGTAGGGATAGGTCCAAAGACAATGCTTAGCAGTGACTTGGACAAACACATGGATAGGAAAGACTCAAAGGGAGATGGGCCAATCATCAGAAAATGGTCTGCCTGGACAAGTTGGGCCAAAGTCTATGACTTTACACCAGGAAGCAAAATGCAAAGTGGATAATCTATCTCCTTTTCCTTCTGAAACCTTACTAATACAGAAACCAATTTTCAGTAAACTTGATACACTCCACACAATTTCAAGAAATGACTAAAATTATTGGTACATAAATGGCAATGAGACCAGACAAGATTGATTGTAATGCTAAAGAGATGAGATCTGAACCAGCTCGTGCAGTAACAATCATATGCCTGACAAGCCAGACAATTGCTTAGGTATGTCCTACCCACAGAAAGCTGGACAAATCTAACCCAGACAATTCCAGCCCAATCATTCAATGTACAGTACACTGAACAGCGCCCTCATTTTGGTTGAAGGCATCATTACACCCACATGACTTCCTCAAGGCAGCATCCTAGACATAACTATTGTCAGTTTTTATTATCATTTATAAGTGTCTTTCCATCATGAGGTGAGAAGTGGCATTTGCGACTGATTGTATTGGATTCAATTCCATCCAGAATTCTTGCGCCTGTGTCAAAACACCTGAACAAAATTCAACCATGAGCTGATAAGAGGCAGGTAGCATTTCACACCATTCAAAGGCCATACAATGGCCATCGCCAAACAGAGAAAAGCCCAACCAACCATCCTTGAGATTATTTTTCTTTAAACTTCAGTGAATCCTAGTAGCATTGTAGAAGAAAAACTTCACCACAAGTTCAGACAAGAGACTAAGAGAAATGGAAGCATTGGTCGGTCATTCAAGCCTTGTGTCCATGCTGCCATTCAGTTGGATCATTGCTAATCTTTTACATCAGCCCCAATTTTCTGAACTAATACCATATCCTTTGATACCCACCTCCAACACCATAAGGACGACTCGGTCTGAGCAATAAACATACTGGATTTCAGGTTAACTTGGGTGTGATTAGGTGACATTGTTTAAATGGCCAGATTCAGCTTCTAGTGCTGCAAATAATTATTTGTATATAATTAGATAAATGTTGTCCTGACCAGCCACATCCATATCTTCTTGAATGAATATTTTGTTAAAACAGTAAGAGGCAGAGAGGAAGCCATCAGGAGAACGAGTCTTCTTTTACATTAAGGACGGAGGAGTGAGTCAAAGTATAGGGAGTGAAAAAAATAACAAAAGCCATAAAACATTTTGTTTACATTTAATTTCCTTGATTATAATTTAATTTTGTAAACTATAAACAACAAGGAAACTAAATGGAAATCTAATTTAACATACAGCCTGCAGAAAATGCATGTCAGTCACCTGATTTTCCATGATAAATCAGATGGGCCCATTTAAGTGAGAATGCATTTGATTTGATTTTTTGGACAGATGTTAAACGAGCCACATGTCACGGAATTTGACTGTCAAAGGGGATTTCTTTTAACCGCATACAACGCTCATTCATTTTTGTAAATATGAACTGCAATTTTTCCAAAAGAACAATGGCATCACCTTTGGAGAATATTCTGGATAGAAGCATAAAAATTGAGTTTGATTCATTGGGTAATTAAGAGTTCTTATAGTCAGAATTATTTGTGAATTGACATACAAGGTGGGGAAAAATGTAGAGGCCTTACAATGAAAGGCAATATAAGATTATGTCATCATTTCACAAGAAAGTCTGCAGATGCTAGGAATGAGCGCAAATGATATGTGCGCTGGAGAAAGTCTGCAGGGTATGCATTGGCTAACATTGGCTGATAATTTAATATGCCTGTAATCTAGAATTTTAACACACAAAATAAATTTGTTCATAAATCTTCGTTACATTTGAAAACTGTTTTGAACACCCAATAAATCATTCTTACCTTATTAGTGAAAATTATTTTATGTTGGATTGCATTATGTTTCAACAAAAATGCGATTCTAGGAAATGATTTTCCTGCTTTCAAATAAGCAACTGTACTTCACCACAATGCCACGTTTTAAAAGAAAAACTCCTTGTTTTATTTAGTGCTTTATAGACAGCTGCATGCCTCATGCTCTCAGAACTTGCATGGAAATAACTTGGCTTAAGCGTTCTGTGTGTTTGTGTGAGTGTTGCAAAATTTTAATTTTGCTCTGTCCTCCATATTTTGTTTTTGGACTTCATTGACTGGTTACATTTTTAATCTTTTCAGTAGATCCTCATTTGGTTTGTTTTTCTTTTTTAATTCATTTGTATTTTTACTTGCAAAGGTATTTGTCTTTTGTTTAGTTGTCAGAACAACTAGGATGTTCCAAGGAAAGGATCTTACTTCATTTAAATAGCTTTTTCTTTACACTATGTGCACATTTAGGTTTGAGATTCTTCTTGTTGAAATGCCGGTTTGCAGCTGGTTCAATTAATATGACGTTCAATATGGTTTTTTAGTTCTAGTTCCTAAAACAAAACAAGCAATTGTTTCAAATTGATTTTGAAATAGAAGGCAACCAAGGTTGTTCTGACAGGTTGCTAGTACTGGCTTTCTTTAAGAGGAAATCAGCTTTCTGTGGTTTCTGATCTTTTTTTCTTTAGACATGAATCTGTTACATTGAAACAATCTTGAGATGCCTATCTCTGTGTGAATCTTTTGCTCCTATTTATTTCAGTTTGTTAATTTGTTGGTGTCTTGGTTAATTCGATTTGTTATCGTTTGGTGTTGTACGTGGTGTGGATGTGGCTCTGGTGAAAATAAAGCAAGTTATTTCCTGCCTTTTTACTTCTTAATTTTGAATTGGCTTTGCTTTGCAATTTTACCCACCTGCAGACATTGTGGATACCCATCTACCATTCAAAAACTCATTTCTTATTTTGACCCATCCCTTCAGAATATGTATTGTGTCACCCCCAATTACATTTTCCAATTTCTGTTTCTTGAATCCCATTTTTTTTTAAAACAAAATTGAAAACATTTCCGTCAAAACGAAGATGAAGAGGAGGAGGAGGAGACTGAATCTGCTGCGATTTCTTCAGCCATAAAATCACATCTTGTCCATGAGGTCCCTGTTCTCGCAAGCCCAGACTTGCTTTCAGATGTGTCTGAAATGAAACAAGATCTAATCAAGGTGACAAAAATTTTAAAAACAGACTCATCGACGGGAAGTAAAGGAAGCCCCGTGGAGGTAAAAGAATTGGCAAAAGTGGCTGAAGATGAACCAGGTGAGCCATTTGAAATTGTAGAGAAAGTGAAAGAAGACTTGGAAAAAGTAAGTGAGATTTTAAGAAGTGGAACATATACAGGCGAGGAATCTTTACACCAAAGCTTTGATACAGAGAAAAGTGAAGACCTCGAAGAAAACTGGGTTATTATCAGCGATGAAGAGATTGAAGAAGTCAAACGAGAAGTACCAACGGAGATCTATGAACCTCTGTTTGTGGAGCACAAAATTGACAGGGCAACCACAGAAAAAGTTGTGAAAGAGATGAGTGGAATGGTGGATTATTTAGTAAATGACCTTTGTGCATATTTAAAAGAGGCCGAAGCAAAACCTTCAAGCACCAGCCAAGTGGATATTGTTCAAGAAAAGTTTGATGCAACATTCATTGCCAAAGATATGAATAAAGGAACAGATCAGATGATTTCAAAACCTTTGGAATGCAAGGATCTTAAAGAACAAGAAGTATCATACAAAGCAAAAGATCTGGGAAAGACAAAGCCGGTGTTTCAGAGATTCAAGGCTGAAAATACTGCAATGTTTTTTAAGGATCCTGCATTCCAAGCCCCAACGACAGAAACTAGGACTGAGGATGGAGGAGTTAAGCAGAATATTTTCACTGAACATGGTTCCACCAAGGAAGAAACAACGTTAGTGCCTCCCACTGTTGCAGAATCTACCTCACCTGTGATAGAAGAAACTCCCATTGGTTCAATAAAAGAGAAGGTCAAAGCGCTTCAGAAGCGGGTGGAAGCAGAGGAAGGACAACGGAAACAAACAAAGACTACAGCAAAGGAAGAGACTTCCACAGCGAGCACCAAACGAGTATTGCCCAAAGAGGCCCCTGCTTCTGCTGTTACAGAAAGGCTTGAAGAAACCATGTCGGTGCGTGAACTGATGAAAGCATTTCAGTCAGGACAAGATCCATCGAAGAAGCTGACCCGGCTCTTCCAACATTCGTCCGATTCTTCACAAGCCCAAAAGCAAACTTTGGAAGAGTTAAAGAAGCCCGATGCATCTCATGATACATGCACAGAAAAAGGTCCCTATGTCGGAGAAGCAAAGGCAGATGACATGGAACTTTCAACAAGTAAAGTTCAGTCACAAACGCATTCACAGGATGCTTTACACAGGGGTTCCAATGGAATGAGTTCAGTTCCACAAGTCACAAGGGAAATTAGTAGAGAAACAAAAAGGACACTACTGAGCAAAGACAAGAAGATACTTGCAATTGAAAGAGGAAATGCAAATTCTGAAACATCAGAAAACTTTGTGTCAGTTTTTACTGACGAGAAACAAATTGAGACACACAGCAGCAAAATAACTGTGACTACTGATTTACAGATAAGTCCAGACAGGAAGACATCCACCGATTTCACTGATGTCATTAAGGAGGAGTTGGAGGGTAATGATAAGTATCAGCAATTTAGGAAAACTTCGGATACGCCAGATGCAGAACTTTACCTTGAGCAGGTAGTAACAAGCCCAATTCAGCATGATCTGAACATTAGTTTCCCATCGCCGTATGTGAAAGATGGATTTACAGCTGACGTTGCTCTCCAAAATGGTGCCCTTGATGACAGTTCTGAAAGCCTGAAGCATGAAGGCATTGCAGACTCTCCAAGTTTCAGCTTGGGGGATGGTACTCCTCAAATTAGCTCAGAGGAGAGTTACAAACATGAAGGTCTTGCCGAAACCCCCGAGACAAGCCCTGAAAGTCTTTCCCTCTCACCAAAGAAATCTGATCAGGAAGCTTCAGAAACGCAAGATCCTGTCAAAGTAGACAACGAGGACCAAAGTTTCCAGAAAAAGGTACCTTCTGAAAATGTATTTTCAACTGAAGCGATTTCTGACGCCCAGGTAACACAGGGATCTTTGGAGCCCATTGAATCAGAAATAACTGCTGATTCCGGTTGTGTCGATTATGACGAATTGCAAGTGACAGAAGAAACTCAAGCCACATCTCTCTTCGATGAATTGGATGAGCAGACTACAAGTGAATCTGTCTCCGCTCTGAAAGCTGCAGATGACAAAAGTGAAAAAGATGCTTTTACGCAGGAAGAAACTGAACCTTTATCCCTTCATGATGTGCCTGAGGTTTCCTTGGAGAACAGACTCCAAGGCAAGGATCAGTGCTTTCCTGTCTCAGTGTCAGATGGAAAAGCAGCAGAGCTATCTGCTCCAGATGCTTCAATGAAAGATGAGGACCCACAGAATGTGCCATCAGTTGTAACTTCACCTTCAGCAGAGGGCACTGCAAGAAGTCAACTATTAGATTTATGTCTAATTGGAGTTTCGCTTGATGCTGATAGTCTTAGTCCAATGGCAGATGAATCGATGATCAGCCATAAAGATTCTCTTGAGGGCAGCCCCATACAGGATGGTATGGATACAACTTCACACAAATCTCCGGATTCACTTGAGCCAAGTCCAATAAAAGAATCTCCATGTCCGGATTCTCTCGAAAGTAGCCCTGTGGAGCAAAGGCTAAGTACGGCGATTTTTGCAGCACAGAGGAGTGAAAAAGTGGCCTCCACTGTGGTCACTGAGAGAAAAAGTGAAAGGATAGATATTTCCTTGGATTCCACATCTGTTCGGAGTAGAATTCTCAGAGACATGCGCGGAGAAGGACCTATTAACAGAGAAGCAAGGAAACTTATGTCACCTGATGGAAGCACAGAGGAAGATAGTCTGGACCAAATATCTCAGATGGAAAGTTCAGGGAAGAGCCCTCTTTCTCCTGAAACTCCAAGCTCTGAGGAGATCAGTTATGAAGTCACACCTAAAACACCTGACACACATATACTCTCGATTGCTGAGAAGCCCATCGTGATACCTGAAATCCAAGAGGAAATTGATGATGATTCCCCAGACAGTGAATCAAAGAAAAGGTTTACGCCAGAAGAGGAAATGTTTAAAATGGTCGCCAAAATTAAAACATTTGATGAACTGGAAGAAGATGCAAGATTAAAACGTGGTAAAAAGGAACAAAGGCATTCAGATATGTCTCCCTCCCCTACTGTAACTAATGAGGAGGAGGCAGAAGTGATATTTGTATCCCGTGCTGAGCATAGAAAGAGTTCATCTTCTTCAGAAAGCGAGCCAGAATTGACTCAGCTAAGCAAAGAGGCTGAAAGCGGACTGCTCATGGACCCAGTTATCCAAGTTGAGCCTCCATCTCCGCTCTTGCGAGGTTCTAGCCCCAATGATGCAGAATTTCTCCCTTTCACCGGCAATAAAAACACTTTCAAGATAATAGATCATGAAGAAGAATCAGGGGGACAAATAGCAGGAGCCGACAATGACATTGATTCGACAATGGAAAGCACAGACGAAGATGGCAGCGTTCTAACTGAGTCACGTTTTTCAGAAGCAGCACAGGAAGCTAACGTAACTGGTGATGCTGAAATTCATCATTCTTCTGCAGTTTGTTCCATCGCAACCACTGATAAGTCGACTAAAGAGCCGTCAGAAGCATCACATGTCATGCCCGAGCTGCAAGAGGACGATATTCTAACCAAGGAAGATGCTCAACGCCTTGAGCAAACTGGGGAAAAGCGAGATGAACTGTGGGTGGACAGCAGATCTGAATATCAAGCAAAGGCTCATGAACAAAGGCAGTGGAGCCAAGAAAGAAAGGTTGAAGTCACGGCATCAGCTGTAATTGACTGTGGAGAATTAGCTCCTACTGATGAATCTATATTGCCTGATATGCGTTCAAGGCACGAAGCTGAAGAACAGCTCAGCAAAATAGTAATAACTAAAACAGAGGCTGACTTGGACTCTTGGAACACAATAAGGGAAGATGATGAAGTATTTGCAGCTCGCCTTAAAGAAGAAGAACAGAAAATATTTGGCCTAATGGTTGACAGACTATCCCGTGGTGCAACTCCAGATACCACACCAGCAAGAACTCCAACCGAAGATGGTACACCGACCAATGAACAAAACCCGTTCCTATTTCAAGAGGGAAAATTGTTTGAAATGACCAGGAGTGGTGCTATTGATATGAGCAAAAGAAGCTATGGAGATGACAGCTTTCATTTTTTCCAAATTGGAGAAAATCAGGAAACTGAAGCTTTTATCGAAGCAGCAAAAACAGAGGGAACCGAGGATGAGGTGAAATCTCTTGAGACTGAGTGCAGACTTGATAGAGTACCTCCTCTATCTCAGACCCAGTTTCAGTATGGTGCAGTACCAGATTCAGCACATGCTAGTGACTCAGGTTCTCAATTCCCAGCTGAGTTAAATTACACGGACGAACCAAGCGCCACAAAAAATGAGCAAAAATCAAGAATTCCTATTAAAATGGGGATTTCTGTATCCACCAAACAGTCGAAAAAAGACCATGCTATGCCTGAAGTGGCTGAAATAAAGCCTTTCATTTTAGACGATGAAGTCGATTTAGTATCTCCCGAATCATCTATAAATGATGTCCCGCTACATTCTTCTACCGTGACCCAGACCATTTCTTCACAGCAGGCTGCAAAGAATGATGATGATTCATCAGACTCATCACCTGAAGAACAGCGATCGGTCATTGAAATTCCTACTGCTATCGATAAGCTCCCTTATCAGGCAGAATCGAAATCAAAGCTTCCTATTCGACATACTGCGGTTGTAACTGCAATGCCCCATGTACCAACTGCAGCCGAGGATCAGGCATCTTCATCATCCCATTCGTCCCCCTCAAATGCACAGGATGAGGTCGTAAAATCAAAGTCAAGAATTCCTATCAAGGCTGTTGCACATAGAATAGACCACCGTTCTTCACTAGACACAAAAAAGACTTCAGAGACCATCAAAATCCATGAGGTTAAATCCAGGTTGCCAGTAAGACAGGAACCACGGACCAAATCTGAGTCGGATGCCGTGATTTCTGCTGAGGTGAGAAATAAACTAAATAAAGGGAAGAGTTGTGAGATTGAACCTGATGCAAAAGAGCCAACGGGATTAGAAGCATCAGAAAGTGGAAAACCAAAATCATTCCAATCAAGACTTCCGGTCAAGACCAAAGCCAGCCAAGGTTCACAAGCTGCTACTGGTTATACTAAGGGCAGTAAAGATAAGTTTTTTGAACTTTATAAACATTCAATTGAATTTTTTGAAGAGATAAGCGACGAGGCGTCAAAGCTGGTCGATCGACTGACGGAGGAAGAGCGAGAACACGAGGTCTTATCAGATGATGATAGCAGTGCTGTAGATAGTTCTACTCTAGAAACTGAGCAGCCGAGTGAAAAACAGCAGCCTATGGCAGAAGACTTGTTTGATGTGAGGCCAATCTGGGATGAATCTGTTGAAACCCAAATCGAAAGAATTCCTGAAGAAAATGGCCATGATCACTTTGAAGGTACCAGCCATCTAGTGGGTTCATTGTGCTGTAGCACTGCAAAATTTGTAGTTAGCTTTGCAATTCATTCAGTTAACTTTTTTTGTGGTCGTTCATGTGGTCTTGTGAGAGTCTGTGTTGTGGCATTATGATTTTCATGTTTTGTGATGTACAACTAAACTGATCTCAAGATTGGAAAGCTTGAAAGGCAAAGACGGGTTATCTAATTAAATTCAGAGAAAAACAATGGTAATACACCAATAGGAACTAGCATTGGCAACTAGAAACCTTTGATATTTTGAATTTGATTTCCCACTCTATACTGCAAGCATTCTGGAACTGAACTGAAAAGCTAAAATCACTGGTAATTGGACTTAGGAATTATGCCAATTCAGACTTTGAGAGATTTGTGAAAGAACTTAAAAAACTATCAAATCTGATTTTTATTTTCCATCAGCATGCATTGATAACAATGCTGTTTGTTAAACAAGTAATATGCAACTCTAAGATTGCTTTTATGAACACAAAAGACACTTTAACCACAGGATCTATTTATTTTAAGTAATGTTCAACTGATTTAATAAAGTTTGTTTATTTAGACTGGGAAAACTGAAATTCAAAGAGATACCACTGCAAATCCAGCTTCATTTAAAATACGAGGTCCAAGCCCTTAATTTCACTTACAATACCATTTTGGAGTGAGAAGGATAAGTAAGCTGCCTTGTTTTTTACAATCTCTCGCGTTGCCTAAGCACATTTTAGGCTTCTAGATTTGGTCATTTCATTGCATCGTCTACCCGAGGCCAAGGTGATTATTGTTGACAACAAGCACAAAAAAACCTGCAATTTTATTGAGGGTCATTGGAAGAGAACATGGCATTGGAATTTGGATGAAGGTCATTTACAAAGTAGATGTATGCTTCCATGTTTAAGGTTTAGGGTTTTGCCCATTAGAAATGAATTCAATAACTTTTGAGAAGTACAAATAACCTTCCTGTGAAAAATTTGTAAATTAATTTGATATTTTATTTTAATAATGGAAGAAAATGCTGTCTTCTGCAGTTAGGTGTCTGAAGTGGAATTTTTTAATATGGCAAGTGAGTTCGATAACTTCAGCTAGAATCTGTTGCATACATACATGTACGACATGCCAATTATGTTCCAACTCCAGTATGGCAAGTTGTTAAAATGAATTTAATAAATCTAGTAGTTGTGTAGGGAATCAAAAAGTGTAAAAAAAAGCTGCAGAATTTCATCATCCCTACATGACTCCAATTTCATGTGCAGATTGAATCTTAACAACTCAGGGAAACTCGAACCAAGGAGTAAATATCACTTTGCCATGATTGAATACATCCCTGGAAGTGGATATAAAAATGGAAGATGTATGATGTAAATCTTTCAGTTTGTCCTGGAGGTTTTCAGGGAAAATATCATCCAATACATTGCCAACATATCGGAATACATTTGTGAACCAGAAATGTTTACAATGGTAATAGTAATATCCAAGGAGATGATTGTGGACTTCAGGAGGACCAGGAATGACCAGCCTCCACTACACATCAACAACTCTGTAGTGGAGAGAGTGGAGAGCACCAAGTTCCTTGGAGTTCACTTTCATCCTAACCATTCTTCAATTTCTCCTTGGATGAGGGCGTGGCGCGCGTAGTAATTCTGAGATAACTACACATGAATTTAATTGTTTTATAATTTTAATATTTAAAAATTTTAGACATATAGCATGATAACAGGCCATTTCAGCTGATGAGACCAAGCCACCCAATTGACACCCCATTAACCTACACCCCTGATACTATCATGGATACACAACATCTTCTCACTTGTCAGGAAGGTGCAACAGTGACTGCACTTCCTGAGAAGACTGAAGCGGCCTGAGAAGACTGAACCGAGCCAGCCTACCAGCCACCATTATGTCAACCTTCTATAGGACCTCTGTTGAGAAAATTCTGACCGGCTGCATCATAATGTGCTTTGGTTGCATCAGGGAAGTGGATTGGAGTCTCCCTCTCCCCTCCATCAATGCGATCTATCAGGATTGTTGACTGAAGAGGGCAAGCAAAATCATTGAGGATCCCTTCAACCCTGCACACAGCATCTTTCAGTTGCTCCTGTCGGGGAAGAGGTATAGGAGTATCAGAGCCAGCACCACCTGGCTGAGGAACAACTTCTTTCCTCTGGCAGACAGAATGCTGAATGACCCAAAGAACAGTTCACACTAACCATCCGAGACTCTCATAGTCATGAATCAGTAGTTATTCCTTTATTTGTATATATGCGTACTTGTCGTATATGTGTATTGGTTGTCTGTATGTGTGTTATATCTGGTTGTGTCTTCATGATTTGCACCGGACACTGGAGAACGCTGTTTTGACAGGTTGTAATTGCAAATCCAGATAACAATAAACTTGATTTGACTTTACTTCCTTTGTCTGGAATGTGCCAATCGACTGGCTCTCTTTCCCAACTCCACCCATCGCCTTCCACATGCCCATCACCCTTCACCGCTCCCGTGTTCTTCAATCCCCCAACTGGCCCGTTTCTAACCTCCTACTATCCTGAGATACTGGCAATCTCTCCACTCTGATTTGATGAAAGGTGCCAACTTGAAACATCACCCATTCTGTTGTGCCCACTGAAGCTGCTTGACCCTCCAGCAGACAGCAGATTCTTGTTTATTTTTCCCTCTAGTTTTCTGGCTGAAACTCCTTGATGCATGTGGCTATGAACATCCGTTTATTACTTCAATGTTGAAACTCATCCACATCCTAGAACTGAATTTTTGTGAGAATCCTCCTTTCCATCTGCTCTAAACCCATGGGAAGTGCACAGTAGAAATCCAGAACAATTACCTGTGTACAATTACGCTGTTGCAACTGGGATTTGGGGTGTGAACCCCCTAGCAGTATTTCTCCATGTGAATGCTTGAGTTATATTGTATTTATACAGTATTTGAATGCAAATAAACTTGCCGGAATAATCACAGAAAATCGAACATTGATCAGTGCAGACCTGGGGCTGTCCCTTCCGCCCATGATGGCTTTATAGACCATCCAAGACCATCTATCTGATTGTAGTCTAATAGCCTTCTGCCCCCCGCATCTGCTTTCAGCACTTCTCCTGGCGGTGTGATCCAGACACCTACCATTATCTGTGTTTGAATTTCACACCCCCTATTGTTTGTAAAAAAAAAAGGTACTCTCCACCCTACTTACATGATCCTGCAAGATCAGCTCTCAGCTACTGAAAAGGGCCAAAGTAAAAATAGGGAATGGACATCAAATAGATAGCAATGGCAGGAAGAGAGTTCAGGATTCCCCTGATGGTAGTACAACAAATACAATAAATGTTAGATACAGATTAGTTCAATATCATTTTCTACATCAGTTATATCTTACGCCTGTGTATTGCTGCCTGTGCCACATGCCAGTGAGGGTAATGAATGCGTAGCTGAAGAGTTGATGTAGGGATTCAGACTTGATGGGGTGTCCTCTAGAAGGTGAACTCTAAGATGAACTTGAAAAGGACCAATGTCGTTCAGGCAGATTTGAGGAAACTGTTGTGGAGGGCTTCAACCAGCTGGGCAGATGGATGGTAACCAGAGGTCAGATGATGGAACGGTTAGAGGAAAGACTGTGAGATGGTGAGGAAGGTCAGGCAGTGGATAGGGCATACTGTAAATGCACTGTTCATTAGGCAGAAATGTGTTTAATGAGAGAAATATTTAGAATAAGGGTGTTGAACATAAAGCATGGATCAATTACAATGTTGTGGCCATTAAAGAGACTCGACTGTTGCAAAGACGGGATTAGCTGCTTAATGTTCCAGAGTTTCAACATTTCAAAAGGGATATGGAACTAAACAAAAAGCGGGGGAGGGTGGGGGGGAGTGCCATTGCCAATCAGACATCCAGGTACTCCCTGACACACGTCCGTGTTCCGTTGTGGATGGCCGGTCGTATCTCGGAATGGACGTACTTCGGGGAAATGCCCTACCTGTGATACTGAACTTCCATTCTCTTTCTCTGAATCTTTCTCATTCTCTCCGTTGCTGCAGACCCTGAGCAACCTGTGGACTCTACGGGCCTCTAAAATCTGTCTGACCTTCAGAATATAGAGCAACAGAGACAGAAAAGAATGGGACTTGAGGAGTTAAAATAGATCCATCCCCTTTAATTGCCCTATTTGGCTTCATTGGTGATCAGAGTATACCCTTGGCAGCATCTCAAAAGAAGGTTTTAGCTTTTCGTATGCTGGTAGCCAGACGAGGGGTTTGACTGAAGAGGAAAGGTGAACTTCCATCGACTCATGGGCAGTGGCTACATAATGTCATGGTTTATTTAAGTTTTGAAAAAAAAGATACAATATCAAAGCTAAAAAGTTCCAGTTTGAAAAGATATGGGGTCCATTCATAGAATATTATCATAGCTGGCAGTTTTAGGCAGTTGGGCTGCTCTGGTGATGCTCCATCTAGTTTCTGAGGGAGCGATCCGGTCCAGTTTCATTATTCCTTCTCTTCTCTTTGTTTGCTTTTACAAGTGTCCTTGATTTGAGAAAGGGGTACAGAAATAAAAAAAATGCAGTGAAAAATCTCAACATGTCAGCCACCAAGGCCAGCCCTCACGGGAGGTTAGACAGCAGCCAACATGGCGGTCACCCCAAATATCACTGTAATCGCTTAAGTTTTATATATTTTTAAAAAAAAATTTGGTCGTATGTGCCGATGGACTCAGGTTGCAAGTCGGGGAGTACCTGTAGTATCACAGATACAGAAAGTAAGGACTTCATTGAGAGATGGTTTTCTGGGTCAGTGTGGGTGGAAATCAGAAACAGGAAGGGATCAATCACTCTTTTGAATATCTACTATAGGCCCTCAGACCACAGATAAGTAGGCTGAATTTGGAACAAGTTCTTGTCATGGGTGACTTTAACTTCCCTAATACTGACTAGCACCTCTTAGCATCAATGGTTTAATGGAGCAGAATTTGGCAGAATCCACAAAGGATTTCTGATTCAGGTGAACTAGAGGAGAGGCCATACTGGACCTCGTACTGGGTAATGAACCATTCACATTGTGTTTTGAATGCTGAGAGTCTGCAGAGAGATATAGATGAGTGAGTGGACATGGGTCTGGCAGATGGAGTACAATGTGAGCTCATGCACTTTGGAAGAGAAAATAGACGATCAGGTTAAACAAATATTTTGTGTCAGTCTTCACGGTGGAAGACACGTCCAGCATGCCCAAGTGCGGAGTTAAGGATGCGAATGTTGGGGAGGACTTTGATAAAATAGTTGTTACAAAGGAAGTAGTGATGGAGAAACTAATGGGACTAAAGCCAGACAAATCATCTGGTCCTGATGATATGCATCCATGGGTTCTGAAGGAAATGGCAGAAGTTATAGTTGATGCATTGGTGATCATATACCAAAATTCCTTGGATTCTGGGCAGGTCCCAGAAGACTGGAAGACAGCAAATGTCATGCCACTTTTTAAGAAGGGATGTAGGCAGAAGACTGGAAATTATCGGCCAATTAGCTTGACGTCTGTAGTTGGAAAAATGCTTGAAGCCGTCATTAAAGATGAAATAGTGAAACTTTTGGGACGTAAGGGTTCAATCAGGCAGACACAGCATGGTTTTAGAAAGGGAAGATCTAGTTTGAAAAACTTGTTAGGATTCTTTGAGGATATAATGGGTGCAGTGGATAGAGGGGAACAGGTTGATGTTGTATATTTGGATTTCCAGAAAGCATTTGATAAGGTGCCGCACAAGATAGTTAACAGTAAGTTACAGGAAAGTGGAGTCCGGGGAAGTCTATTGGCCTGAATTGAAAATTGGTTGTCTGACAGGAGGCAGAGAGTCGGGATAAATGGGAGTTTTTCAGGTTGGCAGAGAGTGGTAAGTGGGGTGCCGCAGGGGTCAGTGTTAGGCCCACAACTGTTCATCATTTACATTGATGACCTGGAGGAGGGGACAAAATGTGGTGTAGCCAAGTTTGCGGATGACACCAAATTGAGTGGAAGAGCAAATTGTAATGAGGATGTGGAGAGTCTGCAGAGGGATATATAGTTAAGCTGGATGAGTGGGCTAAGGTCTGGCAGATGGAGTACAATGTTAGTAAGTGTGAGGTTATCCACTTTGGCAAGAAAAATAAAAGAGCTAAATATTATTTAAAGGGTGAAAAACTACAGCATGCTGTTGTGCAGAGGGACTTGGGAGTGCTTGTGCATGAATCGCAAACAGTTAGGTTGCAGGTGCAGAAGGTTATTAAGAAGGGAAATCGAACGTTGACCTTCATCGCTAGAGGAATTGAATTCAGGAGTAGGTTGGTAATGTTGCAACTGTATAAGGTACTGGTGAGACCGCACCTGGAGTACTGTGTCCAGTTCTGGTCTCCATATTTGAGGAAGGATATACTGGCTTTGGAGACGGTTCAGTGGAGGTTTACTAGGTTGATCCCTGGGATGAAGGGGTTGACTTATGATGAAAGATTAAATTGTCTATGATTTTATTCGCTTGGGTTCAGAAGAATGAGAGGAGATCTTATAGAAACATATAGGATTATGAAGGGTATGGATAGGATAGATGTAGGAAGGTTTTTTGAGCTGGCCGGGGAAACTAAAACGAGAGGACACAGTCTCGAGATTCGGGGGAGTAGATTTAGGACAGAGATGAGGAAAAATAGTTTTTCCCAGAGAGTAATGAATGTTTGGAATTCTCTAACCAGGGAAGTGGTTGAGGCTGCCTCATTAAACATATTTAAAATTCAGTTAGATAAATTTTTGCATGATAGAGGAATTAGGGGATATGGGGAGAAGGCAGGTAGGTGGAGTTAGGTCATAAATTAGATCAGCCATGATTGTATTGAATGGTGGAGCAGGCTCGATGGGCCACTTTTGGCCTACTCCTGTTCCTACTTCCTATGTTCCTATTATTATACAACTGGTGAAAGATTGCAGCATGGTTTTGCACAGAGTGACCTGTTTGTCTTTGTGCATGGATAACTAAAGGGTGGTTTGCAGGTCCAACAAGTAATCAAGAAAGCAAATGGAATGTTGTTTAAAAAAATATAGTGGCTGCCGGAGCTGCTGTAATGGCAGCGCTGGTGCAGAATGAGGAACGTGGAGAGCGAAGACACAGTGCTGCTTCGCAGGGTCCAATTGCCTAGCCCAGATGCTGGTTGCACCACAGAGGGATTAAAAGGTCTGTTAAAGGAGCCAACTGCTTTTCAAAAAATTCTACAACCATAGAGGTCTGTTCCCAAGATGGCTGCGCCTGTGCTGGGCAGCGTACCACAAGGAGTGGCATATTCTGGGGGGGGGGGGAGCAGTGGACTGGAGCAAGGCACCAGAAATGGGAAGAACACCCCTGTTGAGAAGTAGAAGCATAGCAGACGACCCTACAGGACGGTGACCACAGCAGCGGACCAGCAAGGGGCTCAGTGTCTGAAGGACCGACACAGACCGTGGGCTGTTGGCAACTTGCAATCAAAGGACTCACACAGGCTGTGGGTTGCTGACAGCAGGGTCAAAGGACCCACACAGGCTGCTGGAGACTGGCACTCATGGGATCTGGGATTCAAGATGGTGCTGTGCACAAGAAGGGCTGCTGAAGGGCCTCGGGTGCTGAAGAATTTCTAATCATATCGGCTTGGGATGCCGATAGTTTGAAATGCAGTTTGTGCAACTGCAGAGGCTGTGGGAGCACTGGAGGTGAATTCACAGACACAGTGTCTTTGAAGGGACCCTCTTTTGCTTCTCTTTCTCCCATTGTTAGGGGTGCTGGGCAATGCTCATGCCAACTCTTTGTTTGCCTTACGGCAGACTGAAGTTGAAGTATAGCATTGAAGCTCCTTCTTCTTGGCCTCCTTCGGTCATGTCAACCATGGGTGTTGCGCCTCTGGTCGTCACTGGTTTGTTTAACAGCGTCAACTCTGGCTATGGAGGCCTGTCTTAGAACAGCAGGATCTGCCACAGTTGCTGCAAATAGAGGGCATTGTTGAATTGTTGTCCATTGAGCCCTTCGCTTAGCTCCGCTCCTCTAACTGACTCAAAATCACTCTTTCACCTTATGTACAATATATCAGATGTTTAATGTACATTAAGAAACCTTGGAATTATGAGAGATTGGACATGAGCAGAGAGGTTGTGATGCAACTGTTCAGGATACTAGTCAGGCCAAAAATTGAGTACTGTGTTCCATTCTAGTCTCTTTACTTGGCCACCAAAATGCGAGCTTTGGAGGTGGTGCAGAGGAGGTTCACCTGGTTGATTCTGGAGATGAGGGTGTCCAGACTATGAAGAGTGATTGTGTGGCCGAGGACCTCACATACTGGAGGAATGTGAGGGAATCTTATAGAGACGCATTTATGGAAGATGTAGATAAGAGAGGCAGGAAACCTGTTTCCACCAGTGGGTGAGAAGTAGAGACATAAGGCCCTTTCATGCCAAGCCTCCACCTGGAGGCTGGCTGTTAGCGCGGAGGGAAAACATAAACATACCTTTCATGGAGCAGCTCTAAAAGGCTGCACCTACATTGCATTCATGTCAAGCGGCGCCTCGTAGCGTTCTCTGGAACTGCTGTATGTAGGGCGAATATTGCCATGGCACCGCCCATCATAAATACGCAGCAGAACAATGCCCGTCTTCCCTGTCCATAATCCCCCATGCAGCCGGAACTGCTCTGTGTTTCCCAGAACAGTTCTAGCTGCGTGGGGGATTATAGGTAGAGAAGAGAGTCATTGCCCTGCTGCGTTTTGAGCCGCTGACAAGAGGCCCCAAAGACTGAAATGGCCCAGTGAGGTGCTGGAGTGGTCAGCGGGGCTGTCACAGCCCGGACCAGCTGACCCCTGACGGCCCCTTCCCTGACAGCCCCTGTTCCATTGCCCCTGCCCTGAGAGCACCTGCTGACCACCCCTGCCCTGATGGCCCCCGCCTCGATGGCTCCCACCAGCCACCCTACCTTGATGGCCCCTGCCCTGATGGACACTAATATGACAGCTCCCGCTACCACCCCTGCCCTGAGGGGTCATGGAAGAGAAGGGTGAGTGGGTGGGAGAGAGAGGGGAGATGGGTCACAGGCTGATGGCATCATCGTGATGTCATCAGTCCGTCCTTAGCCAGCCACTTGCAGCGGCTTACATTCATCTGAGGCAGTGGAGTACAGCGCTCCACCGATGATCCTTCCCCAAGATGGATTGCAGTTGGTGCCTTGGAGCCAACCATGGAACATTCATAGAGGTAAAACACCCGACGTAAGGGCGGAGAATCTCCACCTTTACAGTAGGGTCTTTTCTCTGAAAGAAAGGTCCTACTGCCTCAAGGGTCAGGGGAGTATATTTAGGATGGAGATGTGGAGGAATTAGTTTTTCCAGAGTGTAGTGAATCTGTGGAATTCTCTGCCCATGGAAACAGTGGAGGCCGCTCATTAAAATATATTGAAGACACAGTTGCATTGATTTTTGCATAACGTGGGAATTAAAGATTGAGGGAAAAGGTAGTTAGATGGAACTGAGTCTATGGTCTGATTCGCTGTGGTCTTATTGAATGACAGAGCAGGCTCAACAGGCCAGATGGCCAATTTGTACTACTCACATTTTTATGACACTCCAAATAATCCATATTTGTCCAACCTCTCCTTCTAGCTAACAGTCCCTAACCCAGGCATCATCATGGTGAGTCTCTTCTACACCCTCTCCAAAGCTGCCACATTTTTCCTGTAAGGCAGCATCCAGAACTGCGGGCAGTACTCTAAATGTGACCCAGCTAGGTTTTCCAGCTAATATCTGTGTTAAATAATAATTGACTCCAATATGAAATCAATGTTGATTTTTTTTAACAGCATAATGGAAACTGTGAGAGATGATAAAAACTGATATACAAATATGAACATGAAGATACAAAAATTGATACATGAGTAAATTAATGAAGCCAGTACAAACAGGATGAGCATGGAAATTAGGATGCAGGAAGCAGAGTCAGCCTATGTAAGATAAGAATCTTCTAGTCTTTTCGACAGGATCAGTGAGCCCACCGTATGAATAAGATAAGGAGAGGTAAGGAATAGTAGAATGTAGGAAGTAGAGGTAGTCTGGATGAGATAAGGGTCTCCTAGCACTAGACAGAAGTACCAAGTTCTACTTCTTCTTTGGCTTGGCTTCGCGGACGAAAATTTATGGAGGGGGTAAAAGTCCACATCAGCTGCAGGCTCGATTGTGGCTGACAAGTCCAATGCGGGACAGGCAGACACGGTTGCAGCGGTTGCAGGGGAAAATTGGTTGGTTGGGGTTGGGTGTTGGGTTTTTCCTCCTTTGTCTTTTGTCAGTGAGGTGGGCTCTGCGGTCTTCTTCAAAGGAGGTTGCTGCCCGCCAAACTGTGAGGCGCCAAGATGCACGGTTTGAGGCGATATCAGCCCACTGGCGGTGGTCAATGTGGCAGACACCAAGAGATTTCTTTAGGCAGTCCTTGTACCTCTTCTTTGGTGCACCTCTGTCATGGTGGCCAGTGGAGAGCTCGCCATATAACACGATCTTGGGAAGGCGATGGTCCTCCATTCTGGAGATGTGACCCACCCAACGCAGTTGGATCTTCAGCAGCGTGGACTCGATTCTGTCAGCCTCTGCCATCTCGAGTACTTCGATGTTAGGGATGAAGTCGCTCCAATGAATTTTGAGGATGGAGCGGAGACAACGCTGGTGGAAGCGTTCTAGTAGCCGGTAAAGGACCAGATTCGGAGCTGAACAGGAGTGTGGGTATGACAACGACTCTGTATACGCTTATCTTTGTGAGGTTTTTCAGTTGGTTGTTTTTCCAGACTCTTTTGTGTAGTCTTCCAAAGGCGCTATTTGCCTTGGCGAGTCTGTTGTCTATCTCGTTGTCGATCCTTGCATCTGATGAAATGGTGCAGCCGAGATAGGTAAACTGGTTGACCGTTTTGAGTTTTGTGTGCCCGATGGAGATGTGGGGGGGCTGGTAGTCATGGTGGGGAGCTGGCTGATGGAGGACCTCCGTTTTCTTCAGGCTGACTTCCAGGCCAAACATTTTGGCAATTTCCGCAAAACAGGATGTCAAGCGCTGAAGAGCTGGCTCTGAATGGGCAACTAAAGCGGCATTGTCTGCAAAGAGTAGTTCACGGACAAGTTTCTCTTGTGTCTTGGTGTGAGCTTGCAGGCGCCTCAGATTGAAGAGACTGCCATCCGTGCGGTACCAGATGTAAACAGCGTCTTCATTGTTGAGGTCTTTCATGGCTTTCAAGTTCTACATATATAATTAGTAAGCCTTACACAGATTTATCAAGTTATGCATATTAAATTAGTAAACCCTAGACAGGATTAGCGAACTCTGCATATGAAGAGACTGTAGCTCTGAGAGTCGGAAAGATGTGAATGGGGACAATGGCAAGGTTGTGAATAAGGACAATGAGGATAATGACATGAGACATGGACAGGATACCCCCTGGTCCTCCAAGTGCACAGAAACAGCACGTAGGCAGGCAGGATTACCTAATGCCAAACCTCTCCAGGAGGCAGAAGAATGTAAGGGGGAGGGTATCCCTATACTGAAATGAACTGTATAAAAGTTGGGTGAGCCCCAGTGTATGTGTGTATTCCCATGGTAAGGGGAAGCACCCAACTTTGCATTGTTGTTTAATAAATGTTCTTTGTTCTCAATTTTTGTCTCGAGCAATTTCTGTGAAGGTACATCTATTTCTAACAAAACCAAGAGACAAGGCAGAACATTTCTCAGGGATTCACTCAGACGACCATTTTTGTCTGGATGTATGCAATTGGAATGAATGGAAAATCCTTCTTACCTTTATGCCTGGTCCCTATAGAAGTCAAATTGAATTGATCATCATCAC
Source organism: Narcine bancroftii (assembly GCF_036971445.1). Classification (NCBI taxonomy): domain Eukaryota; kingdom Metazoa; phylum Chordata; class Chondrichthyes; order Torpediniformes; family Narcinidae; genus Narcine; species Narcine bancroftii. Next base: position 222,367,155 of record NC_091471.1, read on the forward strand.
ATGTGCTGAGATACTGTAAAATACTTTGCTTTGTTAGTCATGCAGGCAGTCGACTCATTTAGCGTGTCAGTATATAAACAAATGAATGAACAACAGTGTTGGAATTGGTGTTTAAAAATCCAAATTGTGCGAAGTATAGAGAAAACCCCAAAAATATAGTACAGGACACAGAAAAAAAAGGTATGTTAGAAACAGAGCGAGGGTATCATATTTCGCCAGTGAGAAATCCATTTGAAAGTCTTGAGGTTTGTGTCTTCAGGGGCATGTATTTTCTGCCTGGGGGACAGGGTGATAAAAGGTTCAATTGACTGTCATTGTAACAAAACTGTCATATTACACGGAATTGCTTTTGCCTGCTGTAAGGCAGATAGATTCACCACCCACTGAATGGTCTAAGCACCTCTTACAGTCAGAAAGAGAGAGAGAGGTGTCCATTCAGAGTCACTAAGTGTTTGTAGATTCATCTGCAGCGCTCTCACACTCTCCGAAGCCACACAGAGTCCAGTCCAAACCATAGGCAACCCGACCTTCAGATCCGAACCCCCGACATGGTCAGGAAACCTTGAGTGCCTTCAGCACCTCCTCGCATCCCGGTTCCGATATCTGATACCCCTTTGGCCGATTTCGAGCCAGTCTCCAGCAGTTCGCAGCCTGGCGTGAGCCCCCCGACAGTACTCCCCAACAGCCCACAGGCTTCGTGAGTTCCTCGCCTCAAGTCGCCAGCATGCGTGGGTCTCTCATTTGCAGAGCCTCCTCACAGGTCCGCCGCCGGGGTCACCATCCCCTTGGGTCATCTCCTCTGCTGCTGCTTCTCAGACGGGGGAATGGTCTCCATGCTTTCTGGTGCCCTGTGTCAGTCCTCCTCTCCCCTGGAGTCTGCAACCCCTCTTGGCTGCTGCCAATCAGGGGTACTACCATCAGACCCCACCGTCGTGGGATTTTAAATAAAACCACCATCGGTTCCTTTAACGGACGATTCAAAGCGTGTGCAGAGCTGACAGGAGTTGACTGGGAAGTTGGACCCTGAGGGAGCGCTGTATCTCTGCTCCTCACTCCCCGTGGGTCCACATCAGCGGCTCTGGCACTGCCGCCATTTTGATTCGTGGGTTTTTTTTAATATGCTTTCCCAAGAGAGTACCAGGTACTGATAGATTCTGTGCAGGGAGTAAAATCACAAAGAAATGCTGGAGGAACTCACTGTGTCTACAGCAGGTAAAGATATATCACTGATGTTTTGGACCTGAGCCCTTCTTCAAAGTATAAATAAAAAGCAGGCAGGCATCTCAATAAAGACTGGAGAGAGGAGGGGGATGAAAGGTGAGAATTGATTGGCAGAGGGAAAAGAGAAGATAAAGACCGAGAGAAAGACAGAACAAAAAGAAAGGAAACAGGGAGACAAAGAGGGGAGATGGGGCAGTTTAATGTAAATCGGAGAAGTCGATGTTAATACCGTCCAGTTAGAACAGTGGTTCTCAACCTTTATCTTTCCACTCACATTCCACTTTAAGTAATCCCTATGCCATAGGTGCTCTGTGATGAGTAAGGGATTGTTTAAGAAACAGTTTGAAAACCATTGTTTTAATCATACCTAATTGACTCGTTATGTGCAGTTTCAGAATTCCAAAGGAAATGGGCCAATGACAATTTTTCTCAAGGAAATTATTTCAGTAATTTATTTCAGTGATGCTCAACCTTCCCTTCCCACTCACATCCCACCTTAAGCAATCCCTTACTCATCACAGAGCACCGATGGCATAGGGATTACTCAAAGTGGGACATGAGTGAAAAGAAAAAGGTTGAGAACCACTGGGTGAGAGGGGTCTCAGTCAGAGGATGAGGGGTTCTTCCTCCAATTTGTGGATGGACTGTTGGGTAGTGAATGAGACCATGGACAGACATCAGCCAAGGAATAGGAAAGGGAATTAACATAGATAGCCACTGGGAGATCCATGCTATTGCGGCGGACAAAGCCGAAATGCTCAACAAAGGGGATCTACCAGTCTGCACCCAGTCTTTCCGATTTACAGTAGTGGAGACCACAAGGGGAGGTTTGTCAGTGTGAAGCCCCATGCTTCAGCCTGCAAGAGAAAGTTGATTTAAAGGAAATAAACTAAGTTAAGGATATGGACATTTTGAAAGCAACCACAATCTGCTTTTCAAGGGTAAAAAGGATGCAAAATATAATCTGAAATAAAATCGCAGGTATTGAAACGGAGCCATTTAGTCCATGTCTACGGAGGGAATAAATATTAACATTTCAAATCAAACTCTTCAAAACTGTGTTTTTCTCTTTTCTCATATCATAACTGAAATTATTTTTCCAGATATATTTTTCTATTTTATGTATATATATGTATTTTTTTAAAAAACAGCCTTTTCTTAAAGTTATTTCAGCATTTCAATAGCTGATGATCCAAGTCTTCATTCCTGCAGCCCCTAAAGTGCTATTTCTATAATGTTGTTCAGTTGTGGAAAGTTTCAGTTTTCTTTATAAAATCACCGTCGCCGAAATAATGAAATTTCAAAGTGTAAAAGAAAAGTTGCAGATCATCAAACGAGTTGGACCTGAACATTATTGACATCACGATTGTGGGTTTTCGTGGCTTTTTTGGAACAGCTTTGAACCCGCTGGAGTTCACTTGCGAGTTGATGACATCTGAGTTAACATTTCCTTGCCTTCAAATATTTCATGAAAGTTATTTTTTGTCATGTGGTTCTAACAAATGTGGAAAGTTGCTAGGATTTGCTATCTTTCATATAGGGAACAGCGTTACGATAGCAGAGGATAGCAGAGGTCAGTTATGTTAAAGGATGGATATTTCTAGAAAATGAATGGACCGAAAAGGGCAAGAGGAGGAGATGATGTTTTCCTGAAAGAATGAGTAAAATCTTTAATCCAGATTAAATATGGACACTTTCATGCAAAGAGCCCTCTGTTCTTTCACTCCAAACTGGCTTGTTAGTGTCATTCAACTTTACGGCAATTTTGATATTGCTACAATTATTAATGGGATTATTGCCTTTGGTATCAACAACATTTTTTTGCCATAACTGTATACACATCCCATTGCTGTTTCTGTTCTGTTCAATTTAAGCTGTGGATGCCCAGGAGGATTCCGAAAGAGCTGAACAACGACTCTATCTTATTGCTGATCATCTCGGATTCAGTTGGACAGGTAAAATTCCTAACGCAGTTACACTGTGCCTTAACTTGTGAGTAGTACTTATTACAAATGACATTGGATTTTGGTTTTCCAACTTCACATCTTGAAAGACGAGATGATTGACCTGATTTTTCCCTCAGACTCCACCTTGTGCCTGCAGATGAGTAGCTTGTACTGGAACTGCCTCCAATGGGTGAGAAAATGTGTGGGCTCTCTAATTACCATCACACATTGTCGCTCAGTAAAATGGTGACATCACACTGTTATTTTATAGCTTCAATAAATTTTCACTAATGATATGCTCAGTCAGAAAAGCAAGTTAATTGCAGTTTACCATAATGCTCAGAACGATGTTTATAACATCAGTGTGATTGCTTGGCCATCTAAAAGGTGTGGGGGGGGGGGAACCCCACTAATTCTGGAAATTTAAGTGAAAAGCGGGATACTTAATGGGCCAGGACATGGAGAGACAATCATTTCAGAATGGATTAAAGATTTGAAATGTTAAAGCCATTTCAGTCCTCACAAACATTATATGACCTGTTGAGAGCCTCCAATATTTTCTCTTGCTTCATCAGTTGCTTGGGATAAGATACTGTAGCTCATTTTATTCCTTTGCCAATTTGTTCACCTTCATTAACTTGCTCCAGATAATATTCTTGCAAGATTATCACTTTTCATACCTTGCTCTTTGGCTACCTCTTTACAATTTTTCTCTTGTGGGCAATAATTTGAAAATTAAGGGCCCTCAATTGTCAGTGGCTTGTTCACAGAGTTATACTGCAAGAAAACAGGTCCTGAAACCCAGCTCATCCACGCTGACCAAGGTGCCTTCCTGAGCTAGCCACATTTGCCAGTATTTGGACGATATCCATCTGAAGCTTTCCTGTTAATGAACTCAGAAAGTGTCTTTGAAACATTGTAACTGTACCCTCTACTACTTCCTCTGGAAACCCATTTCCTCTCCTTCCAAACCTTTTCTATACACAAACCTGTCCAATGGCCTTTAAATGTGGCATTCAGCCTTACCATATTCTCTGGTAGTTTATTCAATGTACCTACCACACTGTGTGTGAAAAGCCTATCCCTCAGGTCCCTTTTAAATCTTTCCCCTCTCACAATGCAACTTGAGAAACAACACCCCTATGGTATGAACATCGAATTTTCTAATTTCAGAGAATGCGTCCCCTTTCTCTTCTTCTGCTCCTCCCTCCCCTCTTTTGCTCTCCCACCTCCCAACAGCCCTCCACCTATTATCATCCCCCCTCCTCTTTGATTGTTTCATCCCAACTGGATTCTTCCACCCTCTCCCCCTTCCCCTTGGTTCCATCTTGCTCTCACTATCTCTCTAGTCCAGGGATGGCCACACTTGCTTAACATCAGAGCCACATACGATTAACCATCAGATGTTGAAGAGCCACATGACCTGAAAAAATATTATATTCACATTTTAACTCTAACATGCATATTTTGTTACAAAAATTAAGAAATACATGTATGTAGTTTTTAAACTGCTAATTTGTATTAGTTCTATTAATCAAAAAGTATACATATTCATACCAAATATTTCCAAAATCCTGACTGATTTTCTGTGGAAATCTCTGCCCAAGGAAGCAGTGGACGCTGCCTCATTAAATGTATTTAAGATACAGTAAGATAGGTTTTTGCATCATAGGGGAGTTAAGGTTTATGGGGGCAAGTCGGAGCTGGGTCAACGGTCGGATCAGCTGTGATCTCACTGAATGTGGGAGCAGGCTCGATGGGCTGGATGGACGACTCCTGCTTCTGTTTCTGATGTGTTCTCTTCGGGAACGCTGCTGCCACTGGTCTCTGCATCATTGCAGCGACAACAGCCGAGCGCAAGATGCAGGAAATGATCCGTTGCAAAGCTGCCTCCCTGCAGCAAGAGAGGCCAAGGGGCCCACTGCTCTGCTCGTCCCTGTCCCACCTTGCACTCCCCTGTTGCTGGCAGGATGGGGGACTGGCTGTTGGGAGCGGACACTGGGAGATGTGATGGTCTAACCTCTATGCTGCCTGGTACTGACTCTCCATCCGGTGAGGATGCCTGTGGCCACTGACTGGACCTTCACTACTGCTGCCTGCTCCAGCTCTGTCTTATCCTGGTTGAAGTCCTCATGGGGACCCCCTCCAGCCTCTCCTCTCCTTCATCTTGCTTCCCTCTGCCAAAGTTCCTGGACAGAACACTTAACTTCTGGGGCTGGCTATTCCTCACCTGAGCTCTCCTGGCCCAGCCCTGCTTCCCGACCTCTGCAATAGCTCCTTGCAGACGACCCTCAGCTTTGCCTGACCCTCCTACCGCACACCCCATGTCAGCGGCACTCTGCTGTGGTGTGGCTTGGCACGAGCGAGGAAATCCCGACTCCGGCATGCACTGCTCTGCAAGGACTGTTCCTCCAGTGCCCATTCTCCCTTCCCCCTCCTTGACACCCAGCCTGGGCTGTGACCATCCCAGGATCCCCGGGTCTGCCTGCAGGGATTCGAAGTTTCTAGGGGCGGTTTCGGGAGCGCTGGTATCTCCTCCAGCCAGAATCTTTCCTCGAGGCGCACATTGCATTGTCAAAAACCCACATGTGGTTCGTGAACCACGGTTTGGCCACCCCTGCTCTACTCTCACCTTCTTTACTTTACCAGATTTCAGGACTGGCAGCCATTTCATCACCCACTCCCCACTTTATCAATCATATTCCTCCTCCTGACCTCTGTTTTACTAGCTTCTCTCTCCGTTTGCCAGTTCTCTCATCTTTCTCTCATTCCACCTCTGCCAAGTTGCCCAATCCAGTATGGGGATCGTGCCTCACCCCTCCCAATTCGTCCTCCTTACCCTGCTCCTATATTAGCTTCCTTAAGTCCCACTGCAAAGAGTTTCAGCTCATTATTTTTTTCCCCCTGATGCTGTTCGACCTGTTGAGTTTCAAGTGCATTGTAAAATCTTTACTTTGTTCTACAGTGAAGCCCCTATTATCTGGAATTCGGGCAAACAGCAGTGCCAAGCAATCGTTAAAAGAAAATCACAGAAAATAAATAGGTAGAAATTACAGACGTTTAAAATTGATGTGCCTCCCCATTAGTTCGCCACTCACGCAACACACACTCTCAAGCAACCGGAAAATTCACTTATCCAGCATCTACTAATCCCCATAGATGTTGGATACCGGGGGTTTTACTGTATTTGTATTCAATAAAGTGTCTTCTCTATATAGACAGGAAATTGTTTTATCTTGTGAAGTATTATATGCAGTGGAATGAAGTTAAGTGTGGAGTTAACTAGATAAAATATATTTAACAATTATTCCGCAAGCTTCATTCATTTGGAATATACTTGACCTTGACCAGGAATTTGGCTAAGTTGATCTCAAATAGTTTTCCATGGGCTGACGATTTTATCATGCCTGATTTTCCTGTACCAATTCCTAATTAAAAAAAAAGATTCACACTTCCAAGTGGTATTGCAAAGCCATTCTCATGATGTTGAATGTACTAAGTTTTAGAAATAAAACTGGAATAAAATGTAAATGCAAATCAGGAACTAAACATGAAGAGTTTAGTCAGGAAGCAATGTTGCAATTTTTGTCACGATAAAGTAACATCCTGAACTCCCCTTCCTTCACCCCAAACCACTGCCTGGCCACGCAACCCCAAATCATGGATTTGCTCACCTGGCAAAATGGCCTCATTCATTCCACCTCTCCCCTCCCCCCCCAACCCACCCTGCTGCGAGTTCTTCCATGGTCACCCACTACCAACCTCATGTCCCTACAAATCCCCCGGCAACAGTGCTCCTTATGATTACTGACATACCCTCTGCCTGGGTTGTGTAGAACCGCCACTCCGATTCTTCCCTCTCTCCCTCTCTCCCAATCCCCAGCAGCTGATGTGCACCCAGTCCCTCTACTAAGTGATCATTATTCATCAAGTCCACATCATCATGGCCCATTTGGGAGCATGTTTTGCCTCATATGAACTCAGTTACAGTAAAAAAAACCCCCGGTATCTGGCACCCACGGGGATTCGTAGATGCTGGATATGCAAATTTTCCAGTTGCTTGAGACTCTTTCTTAAAATGCCTAACTAATATACCAGCATTAAAAATAAGAACATAAGAAATAGGAGCACGAGTCAGCCATCCGGCCCGTGAGATCAATGAGATCACGGCTCATCTCCATCGACCTGAGTTTTCCCCATATCTCTTAATTTCCTGACTTTGTAAACATGTATCCAACATTGTCACATATTTCACTGAGTTAACTTCCACTGCTTCAATGGGCAGCGAATTCCATAGATTCACCACCTTCTGGTAAAAGCAGTTCCTCCTCATCTCCGTCCTAAATCTACTCCCCTGAAACTTGAGCCTCCCCACAATTTGTTGATCTCTATCTTATCTCTGCCTTTCATAATTTTATGTTTCTTTAAGATCCCCTCTTATTCTTCTAAATTCAAGCGAGTACAGCCCCAGATGACTCAATCTCTCCTCATAGGCTAATTCCCACAGGTCTAGAATAAACCTGGTGAACCTCCTCTGCACCCACCTCCAAAGTCAGTACACCCTTCCTCAAGTGAGACCAGAATTGCATGCGGTACTCCAGATGCAGCCTCACCAGTACATTGGACAGTGGAGCATAACCTCCCTGCTCCTAAATTCAATCCCTAAATGCAATAAACAGTTTAAAAAAAATACAAAAGACAGTGCAAAATGTAAAGTAATTGAAAAAAAAATCAGTATTGTAGTCCTTAATTATGTAAAGTTTAATCAGGTAATTCCCGTAACTTATTAAATTTAAATTCAAGTCCCAGTTGCTAGTGCTGTAACAGCGCGACACTAACTCTGCGATTAGTTCACCCCCCTCTCCCCCAAGTTTACTGATAAAGCTTTACTAATTTACTTAATAACGTACTAATAAAGATAAAGATTCTTACTAAGCAGGGACCAAGCCTCTTACTAAGACTCTTACTAAGCAGGCAGCTAATGGCGAATGGCATCAACCAGCTCTTCATCCTGGGTGAGGCCATTTTATTCAAACACAACTTTATTCAAACAGTTGCTACAGGCAAAGCACAATGAAGGCCCTCCGCTGGCTGAATATTTGCTCCAATCTTCACCAAAAATTATGTGCTACTTCAGAGAACATTTACAGGTTTAAACTTTTATTTATATTTTTATATATCCTAATTTATTTTAACTTTTAAAAATGTATTTATTTCCTTAATTTTTTTCTTTTTGCATGATGCTTGAGGTTGCCGGTTGCTTGAATTCTGGATAACACGGATTTTTCTGTACTTGTTTAAACCAGATTTCCTGGAAAGAGTGTCATTTGTATAAACCCAAATCCGAAATACTTTTGCTGTATTTCAGTAAAAAGAAAATTAAAGGGACCATTTTTAAATCTGGTTGGTTTGTTTGTCAGAGCTGGCCAGAGAACTGGACTTCAGTGAAGAACAGATTCATCAGATCAGAATTGAAAATCCTAACTCATTAGTGGATCAGAGCCAGGCACTTTTAAAATATTGGATGGAAAGGGATGGCAACTGTGCTTCAGGTAAGGGATTCACTGATTAGTGCAGTAAAACAAGTCTGAATTTGCCATCAGTGTTAAATGAATGTTCCATCACTCTCAGTCTGCAAGCTGTCCACGGATTGTTCACAGGAGTTTATGTGGCAACATGGCAACTCGTTTCTGATCCGATGTGACGACCTCTGTAATTAGTAACATGCCAGTGGACCAGCATTTGGGTGGTGCAACAAAATATCAAATTGAAGAATTCTCATTGATACACATGGGTCAATAAGTTTGATGTCGGCTGCAAAATGTATGTTTTACCTTATTGAGCACCATGGATCATTAATATGATTGGGCAATTACCACCCATCAAAACTTTTGTCGGGTTTCTTTGGGCACTTCAATTTATAATAAATCACACGACATGATGCTATTTCTGGAGTGAGCATCCATAGCGCTTACCAGATTGCATGATCCTATCTGGTTTGACAACTTCATGTGCAATTCATAGTGTTCTTTGCTTGTGTGTTTTCTGCTCAGAGATAACCAAAAAGTCTGAGAAACCTGCCATTAACTGGGAGGGAAAAGTCAATGGTAGTAAACTGAAGGCAAGGCCAGTTAGGCGAGGTGCTGTCAGGTCACTCGTCGGAGTGCTACTGATACCATGTATCCCAGTACTACCTGGAACATGGTTGGGTGGTTGGTGACTAGACCGGCTCCCCCACCAGGCTTTCTGAGTGTGAAGGGTGCCTAGACACCCTGAAGGATGTGAAACAAGACCTGTCAAAGGGTGGATGAACTCTCTAATAGGGTCAACGGCCATCTAGCAAACATATGCCGTGAAGCATGGAAAGGGAATCCCTTGCATCGAAGCTTGGTCTGGCCATTCACTGCAACAAAACCTCCCCCAGCCATTTTGGACCTCACCATGCTGCTGGATCCAGGAGGAGATGTCAAGAGGGTGAGTCTGGACTTGTACAACCCCCTACTCACCTGAACCCATTCACCCTCGTGCTTGATCTTCATATTAAACCCCACAAACTGACTGAAACCATCATCATCCTACAGGATGGATAGCCAGAAGAAGAAAATGGTTCACTTCAATGCTTTTAGGGAGTAGCAATAGACCTTGCAAATCTCTTTGTGATTTTCTGCCATAGATCTTTATTGTACAAGAACTTGAATCATTTGTCTTAATCAAAGTATCACTGAATGAATAACAATAAGCCCTTTTCCATTCATGGAATCATAAATTGTCTTTGCATCTGGAAACTTTAGTCCCTTGCTAACTCTTTACACCTTTGAATTTTGTGCATATTCTCAAAAGTCAAAGACTTCACGGGTTATTCAACGGCTGAAGTCCGGCAGTTCAGTTCAAAACTTTCAGTTTCCCCTCAATAAGATTTGACACGTTACAACTCCATCTCTGCATTTCTGTACTCACCTCACTTTGGGGTTTTTTTTTTTTGCAAATGACATTAATTCATTAATTTGTGGTCTCAGACACATTTGCCATTGGAAACTTTTGGCTTCTCTCTATCTTTTATCATTTTAAACTCGTGATCAAATCATTACTTCACATGTTTACTTGAAGGTTGTTAATTCCCGAATCCCTAATGTCTCCACATTGAAAAAATATTTAAACCTTTAAACCGACCACAAACATCCTCTGCACTTGCTCTCCGCATCCTCATGTTTGGTTAGGAAATTTTGTCACAGTAATCAACCTGAATCCCAAACTGTCTTTTCAAAATGTTCTAGTATACCTTCTGTACTTTTCACTTTGAAATATCTTACTCATCTTGTCTGTTCTCTTTTAAATCATTTAAATAATATTCACCCTTTACAACCAAAGATTTCCCCATTGATTATTCAGGAATCTGACGACAGCAGGGAAGAGGCTGTCCTTGTGCCTCTGAGTGCTAGTCTTTGGACTCCTGCACCTTTTTCCCAATGGTAGCAGAGTGAAGAGGGCGTGGCCTGGGTGGTGGGGGTCTTTGAGGATTGAAGCTGATTTTTTAAGAAACCTCCTCATGTCCTCGATGGAGTGAAGGCTGGTACCTGTGATGTCGCAGGCTGAGTTAACAACCCTCTAGAGTTTATTCTTGTCCTGACAGTTGGATAATTCAATTTCAATCTTCTCTGTACTAAACGTAAACGATCATGCATCTATCCAGATGTTAATATTTAACAATGGGTTCATTTCAGCTCCAAATGTTATGCCATTTACAATGTTTGGAATCGTGCCCCTGCTATTCAAACACATATTGTCAGTATTTGTTTTTTCTTTGGCTTGGCTTCGCGGACGAAGATTTATGGAGGGGGTAAAAAGTCCACGTCAGCTGCAGGCTCGTTTGTGGCTGACCAGTCCGATGCGGGACAGGCAGACACGATTGCAGCGGTTGCAAGGGAAAATTGGTTGGTTGGGGTTGGGTGTTGGGTTTTTCCTCCTTTGCCTTTTGTCAGTGAGGTGGGCTCTGCGGTCTTCTTCAAAGGAGGCTGCTGCCCGCCAAGATGCACGGTTTGAGGCGTTATCAGCCCACTGGCGGTGGTCAATGTGGCAGGCACCAAGAGATTTCTTTAGGCAGTCCTTGTACCTTTTCTTTGGTGCACCTCTGTCACGGTGGCCAGTGGAGAGCTCGCCATATAATACGATCTTGGGAAGGCGATGGTCCTCCATTCTGGAGACGTGACCCATCCAGCGCAGCTGGATCTTCAGCAGCGTGGACTCGATGCTGTCGACCTCTGCCATCTCGAGTACCTCGACGTTAGGGGTGTGAGCGCTCCAATGGATGTTGAGTATTTGTACAGTCATCCCATGCCACACATCCTTTGCTCTCACTAACATATTTTTGCCATGTGCTGGTCTTCATACTTCCTACTACAGTAGAAGTCCAAAATTCCATAAATGAAGTGTGCAGTCTTTGCTAATGAATAAACTATCAACATTTACCTGTTCATCTCTTCTTTATTCCTCCTTAAATTTGAATTTTATAAGTACTGCCCGAGAATCTGGAAAATCCAGACCGATCCAATCGCTGAGCAGACTGGATTTTAGGGCTTCTACTGTATTTAAAGGCTCCTTGGGATGAATCTTGCTAAAGGTGACTGTATCCCTTTCCAGAGCATCTTCAGACACAAAGTCCATGAGGAGGTGATTGAATATCTTATCCACACTGGGGTTCAGGCTCTGGCAGCCAATGAAAGTGGGGGGGAGGGAGGAAACTTTCACCACCTGCCAAGTGAGATCGTGGTGCTTGATTGTGACTCCCTGTCATGAGATATTCTGCCAGATGAGTCTGCTCAGGGAACCATCCCACAGATGCCATCATCTCCTTCTCCCACAAGTTCCCCAGGGCATTCCATGCCAGCCACTGCCCGGTGGGGTCTTTTTTTGTGCAGAAGATCTAAATGAATGGAACATTGTACGGCCACAAAAACCAGGCCCTCTTTCACAACACTGGGGATTGGTTGAAACTTGGTATGTGTTGTCTGAGTTCTCTGACACCATCACAGCTTGATGTAACCACACACAAAGGAGGTGATGAAGGCTATGTGCCAATTCATTTGCAGTCTCCTCTCTCCATGAGGTCATCATATTATTAATTGTCCACTTTTAGTTTGGCTAGCTCATTAAGTCATTGTTAGTCACAGTTGAGGGCCCCTTAACACTGAGTCTGACAAAGATACTTTTAAAAAATTCTCCACACATTCCCATTTATGCCTCCCAGATTCTCCCACCTACCCAAACATAAGGGGCAATGCACAGTGGCCAAATAACATAGAAATTCAATACATACAACATTACAGGCCCTTTGGCCCACAATATTGGGCCAACCTATATAAACCTACTCAACAAACTAAAATGTCCCTACCTCATACTCATAACCCTCCATTTTTCTTGCATCCATGTGCCTGTCTAAGAGTCTTTTAAATCTCCCTATTGTACCAGCCTCCACCTCCATCCAGCAATGCATTCCAGGCACCCACTATGCAAGGAAAATTTACCCCTGATATCTTCCCTCAGCTTTCCTCTCCTTACTTTGTACAGATCTCCTTTGCTGTTTGCTAGTCTTTCCCTGAGAAAAAGGTACAGGCTGTCCATCCTAACTACACCCCTCATAATCTTGTAGACTACTATTAAGTAATCCATTATCCTTATTCGCTCCAAAGAGAAAAACATTAGCTTGATTAACTTTGCCTCATAAGGCACACTCTCCAATCCAGACAACATCCTGGTCAATCTCCTCTGTGCCTTCTCCGTCGCTTCAAATCCTTCCTGTAATGAGGCGACTGGAATTGAATGCAATATTCCAAGTGTGGTCTTACCAGAGTTTTATAGAGCTGCACATTACCTCAGGATCCTTGAACTCAATTCCTTAGCTGATGAAGGCCAGCATACATAAGCCTAGTAAATGTTCGTAAATCCTGGCCTTAAGAATCCTCTCCAATACTTTGCCCACCACTGACCTATGACTGACTAGCCTATAATTCCCAGGATTCTCCCTGAGAACTTTTTTAAACAAGGGGAACACATCGGCCATTCTCCAAATCTCTTGTCTCTCCCTTGCGCCCAAGGAGGACACAAAGATGATTACCAATGCCTCAGCAATCTCTTCCCTACCCATAACAACTTGGGGTGCATCTTGTCTGGTCCTGGGGATTAATGCATTTAAAAAGGTCCAGTGCTTCCTCTTTCTTAACCCCAGTATGCTACAGTACATGATCTTGTTCTATACTGTCCTACCAATCTACACATAGGATGTTAGAGGAAATTGGATCCCTGGGAAGAAAGCTGGACAGCCACAGGGCGAACATGAAAACATCACACAGGCATTATTCTTTATGTATCTGGCTACAAAAGACAGTCATTGATTGTACTATCTTTGCATACTACAGTATGTTTGCCCCTTCCTAATTTTTCTATAATTATTAATAGATACAGTGAAACCCCATTATAACCTGATTGTTTGGGTCCATAAAATATCACCATGAAAAATGCGGGGTACCACTACTTACATATACGACGAGAACATCAGTGGCAGCATGGAACTGGCCGCTTTCAGCAACTTGTTCAACCTGCCTCACCTCCATTTTGGCCGAATCCCTGTCCTCCCTGCACAACCTGGCCGTACTCCAGCTGATTTACCTGGGCATCGGCTTGCTGCAGGAGCAGAACTTTGGCAGCTGTGCAAGCTGAGGGAGAGCTAGCCACACCAGAAGAGAGTGCACTGCCACCGGCACTTGGACAACAAACCGCTGTGCTGCAGCTGCCACCTGCCCTGGCTGCTGCGGAACCACCACCGATGTGAGCATCTCTGGGTGTTGGGTGTCAGCAGCTGAGGGCCAGACAGTGTACGTCAGGTGCTGGGTGGATGGCGCAGGCTGATCAGCAGGTCCAATGACTTGTGTTAATCTGGGGCATTTAAAATAGGGGTTTCACTGCAGTTGGATAAGAACATAAGAAATAGGAGCAGAAGTCAGCCGTTCGGTCTGTAAAACCTGCTCCGCCATTCAATGAGATCATGGCTGATCTGGCCATGAGCGCTACCTAACTACCTTTTCCCACAACACAATTGCAAACTGTGCAGACATGTATCTAACTTTTGCTTTAAATATATTCAATTTTAATGATATCTTGGTTAGAGAATTTCATTTGTGTCTGGGAAAAGCAGTTTCTCCTCATCTCCATTTCAAATCTACTGCCCAAATCTGAGCCTATGTCCCCTCATTGCAGTCTTACCTCACAGTGGAAACCCTTTCATGTTTGGTTTCTGAAAGTTCCACTCTCATTCTTCTGAATTCCAGCGAATATCACCCAAGGCGTCTCAATCTCTCCTCATTGGCAAATCCTCTCATCTCTGGAATCAACCATGCTCTGTACTGACTCCAAAGCCAGTCTATCCTTTCCCAAGGAAGGAGTCCAGAACTGTATGCTGTAAAAACAAAACTGGAGAAACTCAGCAGGTCAAACAATGTACTTTATATCGCAAAGATAAAGAGACTTAACCAACATTTCAGGTTTTATCCCTTCATCAAGGTATGAGCAAAATGTAAGCAGGCTCCCAAAACTTTGGTTATGTATTTTTATCTTTGCTGTATAAAGGCACCACCTACAGCTCCTAGAACGCTTCCACCAGCGTTGTCTCCACTCCATCCTCAACATCCATTGGAGCGCTTTCATCCCTAACGTCGAAGTACTCGAGATGGCAGAGGTCGACAGCATCGAGTCCACGCTGCTGAAGATCCAGCTGCGCTGGATGGGTCATGTCTCCAGAATGGAGGACCATCGCCTTCCCAAGATCGTGTTATATGGCGAGCTCTCCACTGGCCACCGTGACAGAGGTGCACCAAAGAAAAGGTACAAGGATTGCCTAAAGAAATCTCTTGGTGCCTGCCACATTGACCACCGCCAGTGGGCTGATAACGCCTCAAACCGTGCATCTTGGCGCCTCACAGTTTGGCGGGCAGCAACCTCCTTTGAAGAAGACCGCAGAGCCCACCTCACTGACAAAAGGCAAAGGAGGAAAAACCTAACACCCAACCCCAACCAACCAATTTTCCCCTGCAGCCGCTGCAACCGTGTCTGCCTGTCCCGCATCGGACTTGTCAGCCACAGACGAGCCTGCAGCTGACGTGGACTTTTTACCCCCTCCATAAATCTTCGTCTGCGAAGCCAAGCCAAAGAAAAAAAGAATAAAGTACACTATTTGACCTGCTGAGTTTCTCCAGCATTGTGTGCAGTCTTTCGTGTTTCACTTCTGTTTTCTGCAAATCTCTGAAAAATTTCTTCTGGGAATGTCTATCCTGAAGAAGTTCTCCTTTGCTCTCCGAAGGGAGTTCTGTGGGAATCTCTCTCACTGCTCCCCATCTGTAATCCCTGGTTCAGGCACCCACCTACATTTTGCTCATGATGAAGTGCTCAAGCTTAAAATGTTGGGCTTCAGCTCTTCTCTGCTGCTCTACTCATTATACACCCATGACTGTACGGCCAGGCACAATTCCAATGCTATCTACAAATTTGCCTAAGATATCGCAGATGTTGGGAGACTCACAAATGGGAATGAGGAAATGTACAGGAGGGAGATAGATCAGTTCGTTTAGTGGCATCATGCCAACAACCTTCGCTCAATGCCAGCAAAACCAAGGAGATGATTGTGGACTTCAAGAAGAAGTCTGGGGAACACGACCCAGCCCTCATCAAGGGCTCAGTCATGTAGAGGGTCAAAAACTTCAAATTCCTGAATATTTCCGGGCATCTGTCCTGGAGCCTCCATGTCGATGCAATCATGAAGAAGACTCTCCAGCGGCTCTACTTTGGGATATGTCTGAGGCAATTCAGTATGTCACCGAAGACTCTTGAAAACTTCTACAAGTGTACCGTGGAGAACATTCTGGCCGGTTGCATCACTGCCTGGTACGGAGGCTCCAATGCTCAGGAGCAGAATAAACTCCAGAGGGGTGTTAACTCGGCCTGCCACATCACAGACACCAGACTTCACTTCATTGGGGACGTCTATATGAGGCGGTGTCTTAAAAAAGCACCCTCTATCCTCAAAGACACCTGCTACCCAGGCCATGCCCTCTTCACTCTGCTACCCTCAGGGAAAAGGTACAGAAGCCTAAAGATGAGCCCTCAGCAGCACCAGGACAGCTTCTTCCCCGCTGCCATCAGATTCCTGAATAATCAATGAATCAAAGACACTGCCTTACCTTTCATGCACTATTCTTGTTCTTTTTTAAATTCATTGCTGTAAAAGTGGTTTATATGAAGGTTTGCACCATGAAGTTGCCACAAAACACTGAATTTTGTGATTTGTTCACGACAATACATTCTGATTCTGATATGTATCTTTATCTTTGCTACATAAAGTACACTGTTTGACCTGCTCTGTTTCTGCAGCATTGAGGTTTTACTTCAATCATGGTGTCTGCAGACTTTCATGTTTTACTCCTGTATTCAGCACTCCAGGTAGGGCCTCACTGTATCCAGTACAGTTGCAGCAGGACCTCCCTGTTCTGAAATGAAATCCTTCTGGCAGTGAATGCCAACATTCCATTTGATTCTTGATAACCTTATGCGATGAATGCATAAGCACTCCCAAGTACTTCTGCGCAAAAGCATGTTGCAATCTTTCACCATTTAAATAAAAATTTAATTATCTACTTTTCCTTCCAAATTAGATGGCCTTACATTTACTCCAAATGTCAGACCCTTGCCCACTCGCATAACCTATCTATATTATCTCTCTGCAGACTCTCCACATCCTCTACACAATTTGCTTTGCCAGTTGATTCACTCTTATCAACATACTTTGATATGCTACACTCTATCCCTTCTTTCAGATCTTTCATGTATTTTGTGAATAGTTAAGGGCCTGAAGCACAGTGCGGCTTTCGCGCAAACAGAGGAACCACTGACATGGTCTTTGCCCTCAGACAGCTCCAAGAAAAGTGCAGAGAACAAAACAAAGGACTCTACATCACCTTTGTTGACCTCACCAAAGCCTTCGACACCGTGAGCAGGAAAGGGCTTTGGCAAATACTAGAGCGCATCGGATGTCCCCCAAAGTTCCTCAACATGATTATCCAACTGCACGAAAACCAACAAGGTCGGGTCAGATACAGCAATGAGCTCTCTGAACCCTTCTCCATTAACAACCAGGCAGGTACTCATTTGCCAAATCTCTCTGCCTCCTTTTAGTTAACCAATCCTCTATCCACGCTAATACATCACCCCTAATTACAAAGTCTTTTATGTGGCACTTTATCAAACAGCTTCTGAAAATCCAAGTACAGAACACCCACAGTGGGTTGTATAAAGGATGGGGATGAGTCAGCGTACAGGATGGAGATTGAAAACCTGGCTGAATGGTGCACCATCAACAACTTTGCGCTCAATGTCACCACAACTAAGGAGCTGATTGTTGACTTCAGGAAAGGAAAGCCAGCGGTCTACAATCCAGTGATCATTGAGGGATCAGAGGTGGAGAGGGTGAGCAACTTTAAGTTCTTGGGAGTCACTATCTCACAGAATCTTTCCTGAATCCAACACACCAATGACATCGTGAAGGAAGCACGTCAGCGCCTCTACTTCCGCAGGAGTTTGTGCAAGTTTGGTAGGACAGCAGAAACTCAGGCAAATTTCTTCAGAGGTGTGGTGGAAAGTGTGGTGACTGACTGCATCATCGTCTGGTATGGAAACACCAATTCCATTGATCGTAGAGCCCTCCAAAAGGTAGTGGACATGGCCCTGGTCATCACAGGCAAAACCCTCCCCACTTTTAAGTATATCTAAGGGAATGCTGCCATCGGAGGCCAGCAGCAATCATCAAAGACCCCTATCACCCAGCACACGCTCTGTTCTCGCTGCTGCCTTCAGGAAAGAGGTACAGGTGCCATCAAACTCGCACCACCAGGTTCAGGAACAGCTGCTTCCCCCTCCACTGTCAGACTCCTCAACGACAAACTCAATCAGGGATAATTTAAGGACTCTTCATTTTGCACTTTATTGATTTTCTTTTTGTTCTCTTTATATTGCACAGTTTGTTTACATTCATTATCCATTTACAGTTCTTTACATGTTTAGACTATTTACAGTTTTTTTTGCACTACCAATTAGTGGCAATTCAGTGGTGCCTCTCAGGGTTGTACGTAATGTCATGTATGTACTCTGACAATAAATCTGAAATTTGAAAATCAATCTGTTCCTCTCTCTTCACTGGCCTCATTATATCCTCAAAGAACTCCAGTAAATTTGTCAACAGGGCTTTCCCTTCCTTAAATCAACGCAGTGTCTGCCTGATATAACCATTTCTATCCAGATATCTTGCTGTTGCTTCCTTCACAGCAGCTGGAAGCATTTTCCTGAGGACATTCGTTAAGCTTGCTGGCCTGTAGTGATCTGCCTTTTGCTGACATCCTTTAAGTCGTGGTGTGACCCTCTGCTGAGTTTCAAGGCACCAGTACCTGCTCAGAGTTTGGTAAATTATCACAAATGCCTCGACCAAAACCTCTGCCATTTTTTTTTGTCTCTATCAGGACCAGAAATTGAACCTATCTTTAAACCCACTGGTTTTCTCTTCCTCGTTAATAATCATGATTGTTTAGAAGTCTGTGGTGCACTGTTAGCCAGAATCAGACACACACAAAGCTAAAGACTGTACAACAGGCTTTAATCCACAAAGACTTCCACAGAGCCAGGCTGACTGTGGCTGCAGCAACTCCGACCGAGGCCTCGGGAGGCCGGCGCAGGCTTATATCCCGGAGGGTGATTGACACCCGACTGGGTTGGGCTTGATCCATTCAGGCCGACTGATTGACAGCCAGCCAGGTGTTGTCCTGTCCCCTTACCCTGCAGTAGGCTGGTGGTGTTCCACCACAAAGTCCTAACCTCCCATCGCTAGCATTACATCTCTCTGACATATTAAACATAGCCTCTGCTGTGAAGACCGACCCAAAATAGACTCCCAAAGTTTTGGCCATTTCTGCAATATCTCCTTCTTATCTTCCAAGGGACCCAAGTTCACTTTAGTTACACTTTTCCACTTGATATAATTATAAAAACCTTTCATTATCTGTTGTTATGTTTTGTGTTCATTTACTTCTGTAAGTGATCTTCCTTTCCTTACAGCTTTTTTTGTTGCTTGTTGAAATCTTCCAGTTTGAAACTGCTGTGGGCAACTTTGTAAGCATAAGGTTTTAGTGTGAAGTCCTGTTGTCTATTAAGTGAGAATGAAATTACTTGATCGTCATAAAGATAATTTTTCATGGGGAGAAGGCATGGGAGTGGGGCTGAGTGGGAGAATGGAACAGTCAATGATGGAACGGTGGAACTGAATCAATGGGCCAAATGGTCTACTTCTACTCCTATATCTTATGGTCTTACGAAAATGCATTACCTGCTTGTTCAAACATTGAAAAGTAGGCAATATCTAATTCAATTATTTTTGTATCATTTTTATCAAGTTCATCCCACTAGAAGTATAAAATTTCTGTGAGAATGTACAGCATTATTTGAGACATTGGAAAGCCTAAAAGCCAGCATCAAAGTGATGGCTGTGGTGTTTCCTTTAACATGTACAATACAGTACCCCGTATCCAAAATGCTTGAGAGCAGATTTTTTGGGTTTTTTTGGCATTTTGGAACAATGGAACTAAGCGGCACAGTAGCATCAACAGAATATTCGTATCAGCAGATAAACAACGACAAACAACAGTGGGGTTTTTGAGCACCGACATAATGCCACAAGTGGAAAATTCACCTGAAATAATGTTTAGTACTTATCAAAAAAAAACTTGTTCTCTGCTTACCGAAGAAGATAAATGCACACTTGCACTGTTGTCCAGTTTCACCAAGAGCTTGACTTTCTGTTCTATAAACACTTCCTCTTTTTCTTATCACTCTCACCCACAGGGGTATCTTTTTTGCCATTTTCAACTATATCTTTGAACACCAGAGCCCTGTTGTAATCAAAATGGCACCAATAGAGCGTCAGAGCCCCGCATGGGAAAGTCAGGTGATGAAATGTTTTCAACTTGTGACGTCATGTCAGCTCTAAAAAAAATATTTGGTGTCTGGATATTTTCAGATCTTCGGATATGGGGTACTTGACCTGTAGAAACATAAATATGTTAGTTTGGAAAGCAGGAATACATTTTCTCCAATTAGACTGCTTTCGGTTCTTTGATCGTTAAGAGTGGTAATTTGTTGAATGTTTATTTTTCCTCTTTCATTCCAAGATGAAAAACTGTTGCAGACCTTGAACAAAATTAATCGAATGGATATTATCAGCCTACTGGAAACCACACAAATTTCACCCAGCAGAGAATATGTTTCCCGGACTTATGCAGAGATTGAGCAGACAATAGCTCTAGATCACAGTGAAGGTAATGCATTTTGCACAATAAAATGATAAAGCTTCCACAAAAATAAATCAACTTGGTGTAATTTTAAGGTGGATTGGTAATTCCATTTTGCATTCCTTAACGCACTGATGATTCAAATCACAATTGCTTGTTTCCTGCCATTTGAGGAAATAGAAGCTGCTTCCTTATTGTACTCCTGAAGAAATGTAAACTTGTTTGGATTATAGCTTAATATTGGGAGATGATATCCCATTATCCAGGTTGGTGGGGTTAAAGAGTGGTTGTAGGACAAAGAGTTTGGAAGAGCAAGCCATTGTAGGACATATGCGGTAGGGCACTGAGAGGTGTGGAGGAGCTTAGAGATCTGGGAATACAGATGCGTTGTTCCCTGAAGGTGGCGTCACAGGTAGACAGGGTTGTAAAGAGAGTTTTTGGCATCTTAGCCTTTATAAATCAAAGTATTGAGTATAGGGGTTTGGATGTTATGTTGAAAACATTGGTGAGGCCAAATTTGGAATATTGTGTGTATTTCTGGTCAGCTCACTACAGGAAGGGTATCAATAAGATTGAAAGAGTGCAGAGAAGATTTACTAAGAAATTGCCAGGTCTTCAGGAGTTGAATTGCATGGAAAGATTAAATAGGTTCGGGCCTTCTTCCTTGGAGCGAAGAAGAATGAGGGGAGATTTGATAGAGGTTTACAAGATTATGAGAGGCATGGACAGAGTGGATGCAAGTTGGCTTTTTCTACTAAGATTGGGGGAGACATGTATGAGAGGTCATGGCTTTTGGGTGAAAGGGGAAAGGTTAAGTAGGAACTTCTTCACTCAGAGAGTGGTGGGAGTGTGGAACGAGCTGCCATCTGACGTGGTGAATACAGACTCACTCTTAAGTTTAAAAATAAATTGTATACTTGGATGGGAGAGGTCTGGAGGGTTATGGAATGGAGCAGGCCGTTGGGATTAGCGGAATAATGATCAGCACAGACTAGAAGGGCTGAAAGGCCTTTTTCTGTGCTGCAGCATTCTATGGAGAAGCAAGTACCATGATAGCGGCGACATGGGTAGAGAGGGAGGTGAAAGAAGGTGTTTGGAGCATTTCCCTTAGTTTGTTCAAGGCATTGAGTAGAGAAGCAGGGACGTCATGTTGCAGGATGGTGGTGAAACTGCACTTGGAAAGTTGTGCGCAGTTTTGATCACTCAGGTGAAGGGCGGACATGGATAAGTTGCAAAAGGTGCAGAAAAGAATCACAGGAATGTTGACAAAACTGGGCCTGATTTACGAGAAAAGGCTGGATAGGCTGAGGCGGGACCCACGTGGAGTTTATAAAATGGTGTTCAAGTTAGCCAAAAGGGGCTTGTGGCTGGAGTCTGGAGATACAAGGGAGGTGACTTGGCCAATAAAAGAAAAAAGAAACTTTATTAGAGTAAATTATTATATTTTAAGAGTTAGACATATGGCAGTGTAACAGTGAATTCAGCCCTATGAGTCTGTGCCACCCACTATACCCCCAATTAACCTACACCATGTCATGTCACAGTAGGTGACTGGGACTTTGAGGCTCTAGCTCAGGAGGTTTCAGCAAGCAGAGGCTGAGGTGGGGCTTTAAATCTCCGTGGCTTGACTCAGCTTGGGCAAAATGGCAGTCAGGGCAATGAAGTGGGATATAGGTCATCGGTTCTCTACCTGCTGACTACATCTATGGGAGGTGTACCCCTCTGCAGTTTCTGACAGGCAGGGTGAAGGAACTGGAGCTGCCGATGGATGCACTCAGGATCATCCGGGATGCTGAGGGCATCACAGATGAGTCATTCACTGAGGTGGTCACATCGAAGATGTAGCTGGCAGATAGATGGGTGATCACCAGCAGACAACATTCTCGTGTGGCTGTTCCCCTCACAGGTATACTGTTTTGGATAAGGTTTTTCTTTTGTTGGGAAGCAAAAGGCAGGGAGTGAGGTTGAAATCATACCCATTTTAATGCTCGAGGCTTCTTAGGAAGGCAAGTAAATTGAGGGCATTGTTAAACACAACATTTTAGGGCACAGGTGCTTTAGGAGGGGCAGAGGTGGGGTAAAGGGGGAGGGGATGTTGTGTTATTGGTAAAGGAGGATGTCTTGGCAATGATCAGAGGTGACATGACGGGCGGGTCGGCTAGTGTGGTTATATGACAGAGTTGAGGAACAAGAAAGAACATGAAATATTTCAGTTCCAAACAGGCCGTTATCCCACAAAGTTACACCAACTGATATAAATCTACTCCGCAATAGGCATACGCCCATAGACCTCCATGTGCCTATCTCAGAGATTCTTAAATGCCCCTATTGCACCAAACGATACTATGATCCCTTACACTGTATTCCAGGTACCTATCACCCTCTTTATAAAAGAAAACTTACCTCTGACATCTCCGTGAAACTTTCCTTCACACACCTGAAAGAGATGTTCTCTTGTACTTAATATTGCCGCCCTTGGAAATACTGTAGGTGCTGGCTGTCCACCATATCTATGCTTCTCATAATCTTGCATACCTCTATTCATTCTCTTCTCATCTCCAAACCACGATTACCTTGCTGGGAAGGTACGACAGGTCTCCAGATAGCCAATGGGAATGAGGGGAGAAAATATGCCAGGAATTTGCTGCTCATTAAAGGTCAAATCAGGTTGGATTTTAACTTTCCAAATATTGGCTGGGAAAGCCATCATGCAAAAGGTTCAAGTCATGTGGGATTTGGTAAATGTGTTCAGGAATCTTTCCTCTGGCATGGTCCCTCATGGGAGAGGGAAACACTTGAACCAGTCTTTGGAAATTAGGAAGGGCAAGTCGATGTGGATGTTCGTGGATGAATGGGGACCAGCAACCATCAAGTTTTAAAATCGTTGCAGAGAGAGACAGAGAGGGGCCATAAATTAAATTTCAAGGTCGGGGCAAGGGCAGCTTTGAAGGTACAAAGCACAAACTATCTTGTGTTGATTGGAGCGGTGTTTGAAGGAAGGGGAATCTTTGGAGAATGGGATGTTTTTAAAAGTGTGTTGATGAGTCCAGCACCTACTCATTCCTGTTAGTGTGAAGGGTGAGTCATGGAAGTGCAGGGAAGCTTGGATGAAGAGAAAAATTCAGGCTCTGGTTAAGAAGAAGGACGTATTGACCACTGTGATCAAGTACATATCTGAGGGAGATTTGAGAACTGAGGGGCTAGCTAAATTTAGGTGAGCGAAAGGTGGACGGGGATACCTCTGGCAGATAATATTAATCATAATCCCAAGAGGTTTATAAGTACATGAATAAAAAAGAGTAATCAAACTAAAAATAGGATTTCTCAGGAATCAATACGGTCAGTTCTCTGTGGAGCCATAGGGATTGGGCAAGGTGCACAGGAAATACTTCTCTTATTTTTACTATGGAGAAAGCCACAAGGATTGTGGAACTTGGGATAGACAATTGCAATGTATTGAAAATAGTCAGTATGTAGCCATGCGCTACTTGAACGAAGACACACATACACGTAGTGTAGTCAGGTTAACCTTTGAGTTTTATTAGGGGCTCAGACCCGACTTTTATACACGCCTCATTCCTCCCTTTGCTAACGTCATGTCCCGCATAACAAAAGCGGGTTTTTCAACACGCGGGTACCTTCTTGCATAACAATCCCTTCTTCCCCTCGCGCTGTCCCTGACTGTTGGCTGTGTAGCAAGGCGAGTGCCATTTTGGGGTCACTTGCCTTTAAGCTGCCCTTGCCATCCGTCTGCCACTTCACCTGTTGGAGCCAGTGCCACTGTGCGGGCTGCTGGCTTTCAGTTGCGCTCACTGCCCGGAGTGCCGACTCGATTGCCACCGTGGCAGGCCGCCACAAGTACCTGTATTTACGTTGGAGTTGAAGGTACGATGCATATGAATGTCAGAAAATCTCCTGGGCCTGATCAGATACATCTGAGATAATTGTGGGGAGCTAGAGAGGAGATTCCTAGTGCCCAGGCTGAGATTTTGGAATTGTCATTGAGAACAGGTGAGACGCCAGAAGACAGGAGGATGACAAATGTCATGCCTCCATTCAAGAAAGGGTACAGGAAATTGTCAAGAAACTACAGGCTATGGAGCCTAATATCCTTGATTGGATAAGTTGCTGGAAAGTATTCGGAGGGAGAAGATATAAATGCACTTAAATAGAGAAGGGCTGAACAGGGATAGTCAACACGGTTATGTTAGACGTCATGTATCGCAAATCTTTCTGAATGTTTTGAAGATTGATGAGGATAGAATGGTAAATGTTATGTATGGATTTCAGTAAGACATTTGGTAAGGTTCTACTTGGTGGGGTGTCCTGGAAGATTAGAGCGCATGGGATCCAAAGTGAAAGAGTTGAATGGATAGAAAATTGGATTTGTGAAAGAAAACAGAGGGTAATGTTGTAAATTTGAGGCCTGTAGCAAGTCATGTGCCCCAGGGTTCATTCTCGTTGTCGTCTCCATCATCGATGTAGATCAAAACAGACATGGCATGATTAGCAAGATGGCACTGACATTAGAAGAGCTGGTATTATACATAGTGAAGACAATTCACAAAAATTGCTGCAAAATCTTGATCTTTTGGGCAAGTGGGCAGAGGAATGGCGGATGGTATTTAAGAAAGAGAAGGGTGAAGTGTTGCATTTTGGTAAGTCCAACATGGGTAGGACTCACACAATTAATGGTTGGGATTTGAGGAGTGTTGCAGAGCAGAGGGATCAAGGAAGAAAGGTACATAATATATTGAAAGTGGCATCACAGGTAGATTGGGTGGTCAAAAAAGCTTTTGGCACATTGATCTTCACTCCGAGTAATCAGTTTCAATATTGGGAGGTCATATTGCACTTGTTTAAGACATTGGTGAGGCCAGAGTTTTGATTATTGCGCTATCGGAAGATGTTGTCAAGCTGGAGAAGGTACAGAGAAGATACAGTGAAACCCCGATTTTATGCATCCTGATTTAATGTGAATTCGGATATAATGGCAATCAGCTTGCACCATCCACCCAGCACCTGAAGTACACTGTCTGGCATTCGGCCGCTGACACCCGCTGTGGCGACCGCTCCTGGATCCGGGGCTTGTAGCAGGCCAGTGAGTGGTGGAGCGTGGAGCCACAGAACTCCAGCAGCCAGCTGCCCCACGAGTCAGCCAGAGTTACACGCGACAGCGGTCGCTGGTCGAAGCTGAGGGCCAGGCTGGTTCGCAGCAGCCAGCGCAAGCGGCATTTGTAGCAGGGCCAGGCTGCGCACCGGCGGAGTGCGTTCTCTTCCAGCATGACCAGCACGTGGCCAGCTCCCTCAGCTCATACACCTGCTGAAGGTTCTACTCCTGCAAGTAGGACTGGGATTTGGCCGAAATGGAGGTAAGGCAGGTTGAACAAGTTGCCGAAAGTGCCCAGTTCCACGCTGTTGCTGATGGTCTCGCTGTATATCTAAGTAACCCCGTTTAGCGTGACTCCACATTTTTCACGATTTTATGGACCCAAATGATTGTGGTATAACCCGGTTTCACTGTATATGAGATGTTGGCAGGAGTTGTGGGACTGAACAGTGGAAAGGGTTTGAACAGGCTAGGGGTTTATTCTTTGGATTGCAGTAAGATGAGGGGCGATCCTCACCAGGTGTGAAAAATCATGAGTGAATTGATCAGCTCTTTTGCCAATTGTAGGGGAATCGGTAACTAGGAGACATAGGTTTAAGATGAGGGGGAAGATATTTAATAGAAACCTGAAGGGAAACTTTTTCATATAAACGCAGAGTATGGTGGGTGTACGGAACAAGCTGTTAGATGAAGTAGTTGAGGCAGGTACTATTGAAATATTTAAGAAACAATAGATGGATAGGATGTGGGACAAATCCAGGTTGGTAAGGCTATTGAGGGTGAGACATTTTGTTTTACATGGACAATTGATCCAAAGGGCCTGTTTCCATATTGTATGACACTATTAGATAATGTAAATTGTCGTAACCTTTTTCCCAGGACAGGGCAAAATTATAGGGCAGAAATTTGTCATGGAAGAAAGATAATAAAAGGGACCTGAGGGGCTCCTTCTTCACACAGAGGCTGGTGGGTATTTGGAATAAGCTGCAAAGTAAATGATAGAAGCAGGGACAATTGTAATGTCTAAAAGGCATTTAGACAGGTATATGGATAGGAAAGATTTTCAATGATAAGAGCCAAATAGGAATGGATGGGTGTAGTTTGGTTGGCATGGGCAAGTTGGACTGAACTGCTGTGTGTGCAATAAGACTCTGTGGAACTTACACAGACTTGGTGCATTCGGGACACCCATCTTTAGTAACAAGCCACGATTAGCAACAGATAATAGAGATGAAGGTTTTCATAGATTATTTGGCTTCATGGAAACAACACATGTGCTGACCCCAAATCGCAGTCAAGATAGTCCCTTTTTCCTGCTTTTGGCTGCTATCCTTCCTAGACTTTCCTATCCATTTTAAAAAATATTTAGATATTGTACCTGCCTCTACTTTCTCTGGCAGCTCATTCCACATACCCACCACACCAATTGCTTGGCCTTCAGATCCACTCTCATCTGAAACCTTTGCCCTCTGATTTCAAGACTCCCCTACCCTGGATTAAAAAAAAATACCACAACTATCAATACCCCTGATAATTTTATGAGCCTCCATAAAGTCACCTCGGCCTCCTTCACTCCAAGGAAAACAGTCTAAGCCACCCAAGCTCTCAACGACCTCGATCCCTCCAGTTCAGGCAACATCCTTGTGAATCTTTTCTATACTCGTTCCAGCTTAATCATCTCCTTCCTCTAGCTAGGTGACCAGAACTGCACACAATATTCTAGATGGGGTGTAACCAAACATTTCACAACTGTAAAATGAGGTGTTGCCAGTTTCACGTCCTTAAACCATTAGGTCTCTCTGATTAACAACACTCCCAGGGCTCTGCCACTTGCAGTGCAGCTCCTGGCCTTTGTTAAACTTGTCAAAATACACTACTTCACACTTGCCTGAGTTAAATTTCATCTGCTATTCCTTTGTACACTTCCACAGGTGATCAATATCCTGTTGTAACCTTTGACACCAATTTGGGTGTCATCTGCATCTTGCTTAATGATGCCATCTACTGTACATTCTCAACTAAATCATGAACTAAATGATGATGGACAGTGTACCCAGCAGTAATCCCTGTGTACGCTACTGGTTGCAGGCTTCTTACCTGTAAAGAACACTGCTATGACCTACTAAGTCAGATCACCAAGACTTATTTTGCATGTAATTCACTCGTTTACATGTGGACCTTGCCAAAAGCCTTGCTAAAGTCCATGCAGACAACATCTACGGCCCTGCTTTAGTGTCCATCAATCCTCCTGTCATCTTTTCAAAAAATTGTGTCTGAATTTTACATACACAAAGACATGTTGACTATCCCTAATCAGCCCTTGCCTTTCCAAATGCAGATGGAGCCTGTCTCATACAATTCCCTCTAGTAACCAATGTTAGGCTTATTAGTCTGCTGTTCCCTGGCTTGTTGTAGCAGCCCTTCTTAAATAAAAGCACAACATCAGAAATGCTCCAGTCTTTTGATACCTCACTCCTGGCTAATGAGGATGCAGACATATCTGCTATATCTTCCTATCTGCTGGGCCTTAGCAATTTCTTCTCCTGCTTTCAACATCTGAGGGCATCACCTGGTTAGGATCCTGGATATCATCCACCTTTATCTGCTTCAAGATCACTAATGCCACCTCTTTCCTCATGTCAATATGCTTATCTTCCCTGAACTTCCAATACCTCCATGGTAAATATTGGTGAGAAGAGTTCATCTGAAGCCTCGCTCATTTCCTCTGGCTCCACACCGATCTTTAAGGGATCCTTTTCCCTCTCTGGTTACCATTTTTGCCTTGATATACAGGTAAAATATCTGATGATTCTCCTTTAGTTTATCTGTCTGCATTATCTAATTTGGGCTCACCAACATCTTATACATTTTTATGATACCATCCCAGCTCCTATACTTTATACTTTGATTTATGAAGGTAAGATGCCAAAAGCTTTCTCTATTACCTAAAAATCATGAGGGGCGTAAATAAAGTAAATAATCATTGTCTCTCCCCCCTCCCCCCCCCCCCCCCACCACCAAGATAGGGGAGTCTAAAATTAGTGGCCATATGCTGAAGGTCAAAGGGAAAAGATTTAGAATAGACCTGAGGGGCACCATTTTTTTTAACACACAAAAAATAGTGGGTATAAGAAAAAAAGATGCTCGAGGGGGTGGGAGAGGCAAATACAATTGCAATCTCAAAAATACATCTCAACCTGTACATAGATAGGAAACGACAGTGAGATATGGGATGAGTTTGGGGAGAAACCTTGGTCAACATCAACAAGTTGGGCCAAAGGGCTGTGTTCCATGTTGTAAAACTCAATTACTCTCAAATAAAAGTACTTTAGCCCATTCAACCTTCCTGTCCTATCCCTTCCTGACCAGTGTACTGAATTTGTTTGCCTTTAACTTCAATACAGTAAAACCCCTGGTATTCGGCACCTATGGGAATGAATGGATGCTGGACAAGTGTATTTCCAGTTGATTGTGGCGAGGCGTGCCACTTTTAAACTTGTGTACTTTTTACCTATTTATTTTCCTCGATTGTTTTTGCCGGTTGCTTGAGACTGTTGGCTACTTGAATTCAGATTCCAGAGGTTTTACTGTATTAGTTTCAGTTTGATCATCTGTTACACTAGCACTTTGGGCCTCACTCTCTTGCCAGGGATGCTCAGGCCTTGCTTGAATTGCTTGCTTACAGTCGCCCTCATTGAATTGATTTGTGTTTTTGGACATCTAAGCCAAGCATTCTTTCCTGTTCACTGATTTCATATGGCAAGAGGCAGACCCTGAAATCTGAAAGTCAGTCATGCAGCATGTAAAATGGATGCTTTGGCCCATCACATTTTGTCCATCTACAGTAATCCCATTTGCTCACGTTAGGGCTGTACCTTTTCATACTTTGGCTATTTAAAGTATCTGTCTAAAGGCTTCGTAACTCAATTGTATTTGTATGCGACTCCAGCAGCACCTCTGACAGCACATTAACCACTTACTGTGTAAAAATAACTTTCCTCTCAATTCCCTTTTAAACTCCTTCCTTCCACGTTAAATTCTTGACCTCATATTTTTGATACCCTTTGAGGTGAAGCTGTGTATTCAAGCCCTTTGATGCTCCTCAGATAGATAATGATTGGCCCTGTAGCTGTTCCCTTTGCAGGATTTGAGCATTTTTTTTAAAACTTGTGCCTCTGACAGAGCCTTTCACCTCTATTTCTGCCAAATACTTGCCTGCACTGCACAAACTCAATCCCAATATCTGCAGACATTCACACTTAACAAATACCTGGCCTGATCAGTGGTTTTTTTTTTGTTTATTTATCCCCCCCACCCCACACCCTCCCTCTCCCCCCTCTAACCCCACCCCCTGGGTCTGACAGGACATCATCACTGCATCCAAATAGGAAAATCCGGGTAGATTTTGAATTCTCACCTTCGCTAAATTTTCTAGATTGGCTGTATATAAAAAGACATTTTTTAAAAATTTAGACATTTAGCATAGTAACGTGTCATTTCAGCCCATGAGCCCACGCCACCCAATTAACCCACCAGGGGTCGTGAGTTTGTTCCTTGGTGGGACCTCATTCCTGTGAGGGGCGCTGGATGAAGTGGCGACTCTCCGTCTTGCTTATGTGGACCAAGTTTAAGAATTTTTTCATGCATGTTAATCTAAATGTAGTGTTATGTGACAATAATGGGACCTTTACCTTGATCTACACCCACAGTACGGTTTTTGAATGGTGGGAGGAAATCAGAGCCGCACCCCCCCCCCCCCCCCCGAGCATGGGTTTTGAACCCCGGTCCCAATTCCTGGCACCATAATAGTGTTGCGCTAACCGTGCTGCCCAACGATACCAAGTTTTTCACTTTTGTACGTTTTACTGATAATGGAAACAATTTCTTGCATTGTCAGCCAAGCTAATTCAATGTTGGGTGCATGAAAACGCACTCTGTTGATGTCACCTTTCCCATCCTGAATTACAAGTTCAATCTGAATGTCACCATTTCATTGAGTCACATATCTGCCTTCTGAGTTTGCCCAGAAGTGTTTTCTTGAAACTGTGTCTGCATCATAGTTGCAGTAGGGAAAAGTTCCCATCTTAGCACTGCTCGTGTTCAATACTGCCTTAACCGAAAAGCTGGAAAAAAAACACATTAAAATTGTAAATGTGATTTAATTTAAACATGTATGGCAATTGGGTTAGGTATTCATAACTTGGTCACTTTGATACCTTGGCCTGATCCAAAGTAGAAGCTGTTTATAAACACCTTCCTTTCTTTTATTTTTCTAGGTTTCTCAGCACTTTCTGATGATCTGTACAGTCCAAAGATCACACGACTGCAACATGAAACGTCAAAAGAGCATTCCAGCCCAGGTGATCCACCCCAAGTTTCCAGTGAGCAATGCAGTGACACCTTTGGAGCACAGCCACCTCTTGTTTTGGAGGAAGATAGCTCCATCAGTTGTGGCAAGCCTCAGGAAGCCAGCCCGCAGACCAGGGCAAAGCCCAGCGAGCAGATGAAGGAAGCCGAAGTGGAACTTTCCATTCCTGAGTTCTTAAGGCAAACTCAGAAGGAAAATGAAACTGAAGCAAGAAAGACTTCACTTCCTGACATTCAAAAGCAAACATCCAAGTGAGATTTCTTTTAGTATTTTGGTTCAGTGGGATGAAACTTATCAGGATGGATGCTCAGGCGAGGGTCAGGAAGTGCAATGGGAATATTCAACGTTCATACATGAGCATAATTTCTGTTCTGCGATGTCTTTAGATTTCAGCATTTTTTTTGCTCTGAGTAAAGCCACCCATATTACGGAGAGTGTACACTGCCATTTAGTTCTTTATGTTACCATCCTTGTCGTTGGTACAAAACAAGAGCCGATTAGATGCAGCTCACAACTGAGGATGCATTAAAATTAGATCATGTGGAAAACACTCAGCAGTAAAAGCAGGAAAGAGAAATGGAACTGGCGAAGGGTCTTGGACCTGAAACGTTAATGGTTTCTCTTTCCAAAGATTCAGCTTGTTCCGCTGAGCATTTCACGCATTTATCTATTCAAGTTTCAGGTTTCCACCATCTGCAGGTTTAATTTTCATTTACTATATTGATTTTATAACCTTGTTGAAACTGAGTTTGATGTCTTTACATAATGTCAACCAAGGTAATGGCACCTCCTACCATTTGTTTCCTGCTGATTCACACCATCAAACTATATTTACATTATTCTTATTATCATATTGTGCCCCAAAATAACTTCACGCCCAATTCAGAAATAGTTGACATCAAGGCGGCTGTGAAACTTTGAGCTGAAGCTGCTGCTTGATTCACTTAACCCGCCATGTCGCACATTTCTTTTCATGCGTCGCGGGGAACCATATTAATTACAAAACTGGGGAAGTTTGCTTTTGGTTGAATATTCATTTTTCAGAACCTAGGTCGGGATGCCATTATCAAGTCCAACATTTATTGCTCTTAGAGAAACCTCTGTTGTACGTTACTGAATGATTACTTCCAGGTATTGTGGTGAAGTCTGACAAGTTCTAGAGTGATGCATTCAAACAGAAGTGCGGCAAATCTGTCCAGTACGGTAAATTTTTTAAGAGCAGGAGCAGTCGAATGATGTAAATGTGTGCTATGTTAGACCCCATAGGTATAGATTTGAAGCAAGCTCATAAGCGGAATTTATAACCTGAGATTTGGATGTTTCGCAAGGCAGCCACACAAATTTTTATTCCTGATTCATTTCAAATCAAATTGTACTGAACATTTAGTTATGAGTAATTTATCTTGATTTCATCCATGCTTTTGATGAAAGTGACTTGGAGTGCTTGGCAATAGTTGATTCAGAATTGGGAAAAAAATAGTTAGAGCACTAACGGGCGGAACAGTTAGTGCGATGCTTTTACAGCCACCCAAGGTTGAATCCGGTACTCTCTGTGAGGAGTTTGTAGGTTCTCCACGTCTCTGCGTGGGTTTCCGCCGGCTGCTCTGGCTTCCTCTCATCCTTCAGAATGTACAGCTGTTGGGGTATTTGGGCAGCACGGACTCTTGGGCCGGAAGGGTCTGCTACCGTGCTAAAATAGTTTTAAAAAATGTATTACTACAGTGTTCACTGTTGATAGGCAAGCATCCTGAATTGCAGGGAGTCAGGATGAAATTAGTTTCATGGTCAACTCTATTGTTATGAATATCCAAGCATTTGCAATAGTGGTTGGTATTATTTATTTATTTTACATACAGAGTGAAGGATCATACATCTGGTGAAGATGCTGATTTCAAACAAGAAAAGTCCAAGGATCAAACAAAATGTGATGTCCAGGAGGAGGCAGATGCAGGATCGACTGAGTTGGTAACCCTGAGGATAGATGAACCAAGTTCAATTGTACTGGAACCCGATGAAGTTCATGCTTGTGTTGCTGTTCAACCTACCCAAACAGCTGGTCCCACTATTATGGAAACAATGGAGGAGCAGACAGAGAATATCAAGAAATCTTTTGAAGAGGAATCACTGGAACAGGTAATAAAGCTACAGTAAACCAACAAAGTATCAAACATTTTCTTTAAGCTATCACACAAGAGAAACTACCCACTTTTACATTGGAACTTGGTGAGCTTACAGTCTGGAAGACTGGAGTCTATAAGCCCCATTCACACTGGCATTTTATCCCAGTAATTAACTAACAATATAATGGTTAACATGTCAGTGTGAAAATCCTTCTACTTCTAATTCCCACTCTTTAATTCCCAGGTACAGAACCATAGTGCAAACGCAGGAAGCCAGTGAGTGACCTCAAGAATCGAACTGAGCAAGTTGCACTGTGATTATTTTTCCACACACCATTCTACCCAAATCCATATTATTCTTCCTATATCCACCCCATCTGACATCTCCCAGCCTCACCATTTCCCCCCCTCCCTAAAACTACCACTGGTCTGCAACTTACAATGGCCAATTCATCTGCAATCTGCATGTTTTTTTAGGATATGGGAGAAAACAAGAGTGGCCACTGGAAACCCACAGCCACACATGTTCCAGAGGCAATAATTGAACTCAATATGCACAGCTGTGATTTATTGTTACTATCTCGTGTTTTCACCTGTAATAGTAATCAAATTGGCCATCTGATTATCACTTAACACAGAGATAATTTCATTAAACTCCAGCTCAATTACATCTCCCAATAGTAGAGTGTAGCATGCAATTTTCAACTTCTTGTCTCACCAATATCTGTTGCTCAGTATCTTTTTATTGTGAATCACCTTTGTTTTGCCTCTGTGTTACTTGGGAGGCTTCTTAACTAACTTAGAGATGCAAAATTCAAAGAACAAAAGAGACTTTAGTTAAAGATGCCTTCTACTATCTCAGGGAACTGTTTATACACATTCTATTCATATCCATACGCCCCGTAGTGGTGCCCTACAGTTACTACAGTGAGAAAGGTGTATTCTTACGTGGTTACAAAATAGTTCACATTATCCTGACTATATAACATATAATAGCCATTAGTCACCATTTGTGTAGCCAGCGTCCCTTACAGCAAGAGAGAAAGAGAAGCAAATGAAAGTCCTTTCAGAGTCATTGAGCACCAGTGGACTCTCCTCCAGCAGTCCCACAGCCTCCGCAGCAGCACGGATTCCTGTTCGATCCAAAGCTTAGATACAATCAGGAAGCCATCAGTACCTAAGAACCTTGGGAGCCCTTCTTGCCCGTGTGAGACCCCTGTAAGGTGACTGAATGCGCTCAGAGACAAGTGAGGCGGACAAAATAGCTTACCATCAATGGCCGGTAGACACAATAGCCCTCAGGTGAATCTGAAGTAAGGTGGGTAAACCAGGGTTTATATTGGGATAGGGGAGGGTGGAGCCAGCCATCAGAACAACACACAGACAGGGAATTCCAGTTCACTGCAACCGCCAACTGCAAGTCACCAGCGGCCTGTGGGGACCCTCAGCCGCCAAGCCTCTCACTGGTCTGCTGCCGTGGTCACCATCCTGTAGAGTCCTTCAGCTGCCGAGTTCCTCGCTGCCATGACCATCGTCTCCTCTGCTTCTCCCTCTCAGCATGGGGGGATTTCTCCCCGTTGCTGGTGCCCTGCGCTGGTCTGCTACTCCGTGGAGTCTGCCACCCCTCATGGCCGCTGCTGAACACAGACCCCATCGATGTAATGTTTACTTCCAAGCACTGTCAGCTCTTTAACCAGCTGTTTAAAGCCAATACAGAGCTTTAGGACCAGGTGGTTGAATCCTTCTCTGCTTTCTGCCCTCCTGGCTCTGCCCCAGTATTGCCATTACAGCAGCTCCAGCAAGGCTGCCATTTTTTTTCTGTAGAGGTTCCCTGTAGATGGTAGTTGTTGGGAAGCAGTCATTGAACTCCATTAAGATAGTTTCAGGAATGAGATATTTAACAAATTCCATTTTCCAATTTATTTTAATACATGATTTGTAAACTGTACAGGAAGTTTGAGATCAGTTCACCTTTGAGGTCAGATTTACTTTAATTTGGGAGAAAATTAGAGGCCATTTTTGTGCAAAAACATCCTTTCTGTCACCAGGGGTAATTTTCATTTGCTGCAGGTTGTCTTTACAGGAACTAAATAAATTAGAATTTAATTCGCAACAGAGTTAGCGGAGCGGTTAGTGCAACGCACGTACAGCGCCAGTGATCAGGATTGGGGTTTGAATCCCGCACGCCCTGTGAGGAGGAGTCTACATGTTCTCCTTGTGTCTGCGTGGGCTTTCTCCGGGGGACCCAGTTTTCTCCCACTGTTCAAAACGTACTGGGGTGTAGGTTAAATGGCAGTAAATTGGACGGCATGGACTCTTTGCCTGAATTGGTCTGTTACCGTGCTGTATGTCCAAATTTAAATTTAAAATTTAAATAGCTCTCCATTAAGTCAGTTTAACATGGGTAACTTGTTGATGTGATCAACAGATTTGAATAGGAAAACACATGCCCCAAGTAATATTTATACTTTTCCATCTTATCCACGTCAATGAGGAGAGAAATGTAAGTACTTTCCATTTCCCAACGTGGATAGAAGGAGATTTGGATATCAGAGATTGGCCCATTTAGATCAATATTGATGGAGATATTTGCTGCCTACTTGTGTGGGGTACTTGCTATGAACAAAATCTGGGAAGAGGAGAATTTTTTAAATGTCAGAAATGTTGGTTGATCTTAGAAATAAGCTTACGTTCATTTAAGGCCTTCCATAGCTGAGCATATCGTTGTGCCGGAAAAACAAAACATGGTTTGCGTTGCTGAGTCACAGAGAACAGAAGCGGAACCTTTGGCGGATCGATTCTGCACCCACTCCAAGCACCGATCCACACTCATCCTGCACTGATTCAATTTTCTTCTCCTCATATTTCCATCAGCTTTCCCCAGATCCTTATCACTCATCTGAACATTAGAAGCAATCTACAGTGGCCTTTTAAAAATGCAGAAGGGAACTGGAGCAGAGGAAGCACAAGATCAGAAGGAGAATGTGCAAGCTCCACGTACGCATGGACACGCACAAGGGACATTAAATGATTTTTAACGATGAGAATGGGAATTCATATTAAATTACTGATTAGAGAAAATAATTCTGTGTATAAAGGTATTAGAATAAAGCAAAGGATATCCATGGAAAGGATAAAGCTATCTGGTGTAGTATGCTGCAGGATTTCAGCCCTTCAGCTTTGCAATTCTGTCTGATTGAATGCTTTCTCCAGGAGATAGTACAAGAACTGGGGGAACAGGAAAGCAGTTCTGATGAGGAGACTGTAACCACCCGGGTCATCCGCCGACGGGTGATTATTCAGGTACCCAACACTGGAAAGCTGACCTTTGCTCAATGAGCCAGAGTAAATTAATGCGCATGGAGTCAGTGCTGGCTGTTCAGTGTGTGTAATGATGCATGCTGTGAGACCTGGCACCATACGAATAGCTGCAGCTCTTCGCTTTTGATAGAACTTTTACATTTACTGGTTTTCCCATTCTTAAAACAACAGAATTGATCTTTTAGCTTGCGATTTATTTTCCTTTCACTGTTTTATTTTAAATATTCCCTGCTTCCTCGCGAATGTGTTTATTTGTAATTTGTTGCTTGTGATCATATGTCTGCATAAAATGTCCTTCATTAAGCATTGTGGAGTCACAGGGAGATACAGCAAGGACACAGGCCCTTCAGCCTATCATAAGACATTCTATTCTCCCCACATTCTCATCAATGCTATCGTGAGCAATTAACCGACTAATGCACACAATTTTTGGAATGTGGGAGCAATCCACGGCAGCTGGGGGAGACCCACAAGGTCACAGAGGGAATATGCACATTTACAGAGATAACACCAGAGGTTAGGATTTAATCTCGGTCATTGGAGTTGTGAGCCAGCTGCTCTGCTAGCTGTGCCACCGTCCCATACTTGTGTATAACTGGCTCCAGATAGTCTTGTAAGTAAACCAATCAGCGGAATGTAATTGGACTACACTTTCAAGTACAGTAAAAATCCTTGGTATCAGGCACCTAAAGAGCTTGCCGGTGGCTCGAGAGTATGTGCTGAGTGATTAGCAAACTAACCACTAGGGGGAACTAATTTTATTCCATATTTTTTACCAATTTATTTTCCTCAATTTTTTTTTGCCGTTTGCTTGAGGCTGCCGGTTGCTTGAACTCCGGATTTTACTGTATCTGAATAAAATCTTAATGCACATGAAGAATGATACAAGACACGTCAATCTACTTAAAAACAAAAAAAAAAATTAAAATTTCAGCACCAACTGTCATTTTTGTCAAGTAAAATTTCTTGTAAATCAGTCTTGGTTGCAGACCATGGACATTTATTGTTTTTCCTGCTACGAGCAGCTTTTAATGTTGGAAATACTCAGCAGGTTAAAAAGTCAAGTAGTTGGTTTGGTGAGAGAAATACAGTTAATCTTTTGCATCAATGGTGTTTCATCAAAACCAGAAAGGCAGAAATCGAGTTGGAACTAAATTGGAGAGAGAGTAGAGAGTGAGGTAGAAAGAGCAAAGGGAAGGTCTCTGAAAAGGTGAGATGAGAGAAGACAAGTGGTAGTGGCTGAGCGATAAAATGGGGAAGTAAGGGCAGTAAGAGAGGGAGAGTCAGCCTCGGTTAACTAAGGAACTAAAGGAAAGTATAAAATTAAAAGGTCATGTTCAAAGTAGCCAAGAGTAGTGGGAAACTGAAGGATTGGGAAAACTTTAAAGGCAACAAAGAATAAATGAACAAAAAATGAGGAAAGGGAAGAAGGATTATGAAGGTAAATTAGCACAAAGTATAAAAACAGATGACAAATATTTTATAAATATATAAAATGGAAGAGGGTGGCTCGAGTCAACAGAGATCTCATGGAAAATGAGAAAGGGAGATTGGTATTGACTAATAGGGAAATGGCCATGGCCTTGAACAGATATGTTGTGTTAGTCTTCAAGGTGGTAGACATGTCCAGCATGCCAAAGAGTTGCAGGTACAACAGGCTATTAAGAAAGCAAATGGAATATTGGCCTTCATTGCTAGAGGAATTGAATTCAAGAGCAGGGAGGTCATGCTGCAAATGTACAAGGTACTGGTGAGGCTGCACCTGGAGCACTGTGTGCAGTTCTGGTCTCCATACTTGAGGACTGCCTAGGAGGTAGTCCAGAGGAGCTTCCCCATGTTGATTCCAGAGATGGGGGGGCGAGGGTCGACTTACGAGGAGAGACTCAATCGCCTGGGATTATACTCACTTGAATTCAGAAGAATGAGAGGAGATCTTATAGAAACACATAAAATTATGAAAGGGATAGAGGCAGGAAAATTGTTTTCACTGGTGAGACCAGAACTCGGGGATACAGCCTCAAGATTTAGGGGAGTAGATTTAAGACTTTTTTTTCCCAGAGAGTAGTGAATCTGTGGAATTCTCTGCCCGGGGAAGCAGTTGAGGCTACTTCATTAAACAGATTTCAGGTTCAGATAGATAGATTTTCACATAAACAAGGAATTAAGGGATATGGGGAAAAGGCAGGTGGGTGGAGTTGAGTCAATGATCAGATCAGCCGTTATTTTATTGAATGGCGGAACAGGCTCGACGGGCTGGATGGCCAAATCCTGCTCCTATTTCTTATGTTAAAGGATGATCTGTTAGGAGGCGATTTAATTAGAAGAATGCAAACAGAATGCTGGAACTATGAGATGCACAACATTATAAAAGCTGAAAATGGAAAAGAGAATGTTGGAAACACACAGGAAGTCAGGCAGCATTTGACAGTGAAAAGAAAGAGAGTTGGCATTATAGGTTCCTGTCGATTACTCTTAACTGGCCAAACAGAAAGCTTGCAAAGTTTGGTTTTCAGAGTTTGTCATTCAATTTAAAGTGCTGAGAATTCATTAGAACAGTGTCAGATTTCAGCATGCAAAGGAGGATGAAGGGCTACTAAAATATCCAGGTCACCATTGCAAGATGAAGCACTTGCTCTGGAAACCGATATCCAAATGTGGATTTTGGTCCTTATTCTGGAAACCGATATCCAAATGTGGATTTTGGTCCTTATTCTGGAAACCGATATCCAAATGTGGATTTTGGTCCTTATTCTGGAAACCGATATCCAATTGTGGATTTTGGTCCTTATTCTGGAAACCGATATCCAAATGTGGATTTTGGTCCTTATTCTGGAAACCGATATCCAAATGTGGATTTTGGTCCTTATTCTGGAAACCGATATCCAAATGTGGATTTTGGTCCTTAGTGCGAAGGATGGCGTGGTTTGTGCACTGAATAAAGTACTCTAAGTTGGAATGAATTTAAATTGCAGTTTCACCTGGACAATGATTGGGTCCCTAGAATACAGAAGAGGACAGCTACTCTTTTGCATGGTGAGGTGCAGTCAGGTAGGATAGGGGATATTGATGTGAATGGATGAATAAACCCAGCCACCAGACCCACCAGTCCATTTGGAATGTTGATGGAAAAGAGAAGATGCATGTGGTTGTAGTATTGTGATTGAAGGCGATCAAAGGCTGGAGGGATGCAAAGTGAATCCAATCACAACAGTCTCGTGAGTAAAGAGGGTATGAGAGCAGAATTTTGGGAAATGTTCTCCCTCCACTTTGAACAAGACCATCTTTTTCAACATATCATTGATCAATGTTCTAGAACATATAAATATCTAAAGCACAAAACAGGCCTTTCGGCCCACAGTGTTGTGCTGACCTAATAACCGAGAATTTCCTTACTGCGTTACCCTCCTTTTGTCCCTCAGTTCCATGTACTTATCTAATATTTTCTGGCACCACCTGCCAGCAGCACATTCCATGCACCCACCAATCTCTGCGTCAAAAGCTCACTTCTTGCACACACTCTGTACTTACTTCAATGCACCTTAAAACCCTGTCCCCTTTTGTGAGCCATTTGAGCCCTGGGGAAAAAAAAGCCTCAGGCCATCCACGTGATGAACGCCATCTCATCGTTTCTATCAATTCACCCCACATCCTCCGTTGCTCCAAGGAGAAATGACCAAACTATCCTCACAAGGAATGCTCTCCAATCCAGACAACGTCCTTGTAATGTAAATCTCCTCTGCAACCTCTCTCTAGCATTCACTTCTGTCCCGTAGTGAGGTGACCAGAAATGAACACAAATATGCCAAGTGGAGTCTAACTAAGGTGTGTAGTTGCAACTTCAGCTCACAGTTCTTGAACTCTATCCCACAGTTAATTAAGGCCAATGTACTTTATACCTTCTGAACAACACTACCAACCTGTACTGCAGCATGGACACAGACTCTAAGATCACTTCAGCACAGACTCTACCCATTAATATTGTATCCTGCCTTCAACTTTGACCTACGAAAATGAATCACTTCACATTTTTCTGGGTTAAACTCCATCTGCCACTTCTCAACCCAGCTCTGCATCCTACCTGTAACCCCTTACAACTCTCCGACTATCCACAACACCACCAACCATCGAGTCATCCACAAACTCACTAGCCCGCCCTTCCCCTTCCTCATCCCGGTCATTTATAAAACTCACAGAGGAGGGATCCCCAGAACAGATCTCTGCAGAACACCACTGGTCACTGACCTCCATGGAGAATGCAAACCATCTACAACCATCCTCTGCCTTCTCTGGGCAAGGCAATTCTATATCCACAAAGCAAAACCTTCTTGAATTCTATGCCCGGATACTTTCTGAATGAACTTTCTGCATGGGGAACCTTGTCAAATGCCTCACTGAAATCCATATTCTACACACTACATTCACTGGTCTACATTCAATGTTTTTGTAACATTCTCAAAGAATTCAAATCATGCTCTTGGGACACAGCCTTTCCCTGACGAACCCGTGCTCACTAGGCCTAATCAGATTTTGGCTCTCTAAAAGCTTGTAAATCCTGTGTCACAGAAGCTTGCCCACCACTGAAGTAAGATTCACTGGTCGATAATTATCTCTA
Source organism: Narcine bancroftii (assembly GCF_036971445.1). Classification (NCBI taxonomy): domain Eukaryota; kingdom Metazoa; phylum Chordata; class Chondrichthyes; order Torpediniformes; family Narcinidae; genus Narcine; species Narcine bancroftii. The sequence goes on from NC_091471.1 coordinate 222,408,228, forward strand.
CTCCCTGTGTGAGCAACATTGCCAGAGGCTCAGTGATCTCCTCCCTCACTTCCCACAGTTGGCTTGGGTAAATCTGGTCTGGTCCTGGTCACTTGTCTAACCGCGTTTTTCACCCTCTTTCTTAAAGCAAAACATTTCAGTCCACTTGAAGTCAGTGAAAACTGAAGCAAAGTATTCGTTAAGGAACTCTGCTACCTCTTCTAACTCCATGCGCACATTTCCACTCTCATCCCCGAGGGGCCCTATCCACACTTGACTCACCCTCTTATTTTTCACATACTTGTAGAATGCCTTGGGGTATTCCATAATCCTACTTGGAAGGCTTTCTCAAACCCCCTTCTAACATTTCAAAGTCATTTCTTAAGCTCGTTCCGAGCAATCTTGTCATTCTCTGGAGCTCGATCTGTTCCTATCTTCTTAAACCTCTTAAGAAAGCTCTTGACTAGATTTTCTCCATCTCTGCTACACCATGGTTCTTTCACCTTACCACCCTTTCCCTCCCTCGAACATTTGCCACATTTCAGCTGTACATTCCCCACTTCCCTTCCCCCTCCCCCCACCTGAGTGCATCTGCTCCAAATATACAGCTTTCTGCTGAATATTTTCCACCAACCCCATATTTACCCAAATTGTCTATTCCTGTGCTTCTCCAGAGCTCAGGAGAAGGAGATGTGATAATTTTCTCTGAAATGTTTGCCACTGAGAGATCTAACACCTGACACGACTTGTTTCCCACCACCAGGTCAAGTACAGCCTCTCGTCTGGTTGTGTCAGGAAACCTATCCGAACACACCTAAATCACTCTAACATGGTACCAATCAATATTAGGAAAATGACAAACACCCATCACAACAACCTTATGATTTTTTAAACTTTCTGGAATGTTCCTCTCTCCCTGCTCCTCTGTATCTCTGTTACTTTGGGGGGAGGGGGGGAGTCTGTAATAAACACAGAAAATGGGTTATTGTCCCCTTCCTATTTCTTTACTTCCACCCATACTGACTCAGTGGACAGTACCTCCACTACTTCCCCTTTCTCTGCACTGTGATCAGAGTGTCACTTCCCCACCTCTTTTACCTCCTTTCTTGTCCATCAAAAACCCAGCTCATTCAGCAGCCATTCCTGCCCTGAGACAGTGAAGTCTCTGTAATGGCCACAATATTGACCCACGCTCTGAGAGTTCATCTACTCTATTCCTAATACTCTCTGCATTAAAGTACATACATTTCAAGCCACCAATTTATTGCAGTTATGTTCCATCCACTTCTTTCCTCACAGACTCATGACAAATAGCATCAACCTTTTCACCAACTCTTCCATCATCTGACTTAACACACTGATTTCCATCCTCCTCCCTAGCTAGTTTTAAACCTCTTCAACACCTCGATAAAACCTACCCCAAGGATATTGGTTCAGGTGCAAGCCATCCATTTTGGACAGATCATACTTACCCCAGAGCAGATTCCAGTGATCCATAATCTGAACTCTTGTCCCCTGCATCATCTCCAACTACTTCATCTGCTATCACTTCCTATTCTTGTCCTCACTGGTGCATGGCACAGGCAGCAATCAACACCTTTGAGAACCTGCTCATTGGCTTCCTTCTTAATTCCTTATATTCATCCTTCAGGACCTCATTATTTTTCCAGTGTCACTGGTACCAACATGTACCTCAACATCTGGCTGCTCACCACCCCCTTTCCCTACCCCTCAAAAATTCAATCAGAAATGTCCTGGGAGGTAACATAACATCCGTGAGTCCCAATCCCTTCCCAAGAATCCCCTGTCATTTCCCCTAAACAATGAATCCCCTAACACTTTTGCTCTCCTCCTCTCTTCCCTTCCCTTCTGAGCCACAGAGCCAATATCTGTGCCAGAGGCCTGGCTCCTGCAGCTTTACCCCAATAGTATCCAAAATAGTGATGAGGGGAATGGCCACAGAGGTACTTTCTCTCTCCTGACAGTCACCTGATTCCTGACTCCCAGGTGTGAATGCCTCCTTATATCTCTTATCTATTACCCTCTCTGCATCTTGAATGATCTGTTCATCCAGTTCCTGTTCCCTAACTCAGCCTGTGTCGGGCCACAGGCAGATGCACTTCTCGCCAATGTAGTCATCAAGGACACTTGTGTGTCCCAGATTTCCCACATCCTGTAAGAGGGGCAGACTACTAACCCAGCTGCCATTTCCACTGCTCAGACTACAATCAGTAAAGACCTCGCCCAAACTCACTTTGCCTTCTTCCTAGAGTGCAGTGGTTCTCAACCTTTTCCTTTTCATTCATATCCCACTTTGAGTAATCCCTATGCCATCAGTGCTCTGTGATTAGTAAGGGATTGCTTAAGGTGGGATGTGAGTGGGAAGGAAAAGTTGAGAATCACTGATCTAGACCCAATTGGTACTGAAATATTTTGCTTGAGAAAAATTGTCATTGAACCTTTTCCTTTGGAGTTCTGAAACTGTGCAGATAACGAATAAATTAGGTACGATTAAAACAGTGGTTTTCAAACTTTTTCTTTCCACCCACATACCACCTTAAGCAATCCCTTACTAATTACAGAGCACCTATGGCAGAGGGATTGCTTAGTGGTATGTGGGTAGAAAGAAAAATGGTTGAGAACCACACTGCTACAGGACTATTGTCACTAACCGGCACAGTCTCTTTCTGCTTCCCAAAGCCTTTAACTCCCACTCTTACACTGACCATTCCATTAAAGCTCCCCCTCCCCCATTTCTTTTCAGTGGCTATTGTTAATTAGTCATAGCCAACAAACACCTACCTGTGCTGTTGTTTTCAATGGTCCTGTTCTTACTCCACTCTTATTCTCCCCAGTGCTGTGGAGAAGATGATCAACAATTCCCATATTTACCTTGCATTAAGAGTTTTTGTCCTCAGAATTGACATGCATTTGCCAAATGTAACCCAAAAAAAAATTCACCTCAATATACATTGCATATGCTATCACCCTAAAAATATAAATTTCAGAATATATGCTCAAGAAAGCACTGAAAGGAACATGCATCATTAGTATTCTGTTTTGTTTTGTCCATTGTTATCATTCTTGGCCCATTGTGAAATATTTTATTTGTTTTTGTGGCTTCAACCATCTTAAATTGCAATGAACAATGTGCTAGAGGAATTCAGCAGGTCACACAGAGTCCAGGTAAATAAAAGGTTACAAACATTTGGGCCTGAGGCCATCATCAAGGCAAACAGGAAAGAGGTGGGAGGATAGAAGAGAAAAAGGCTGAGGTGATAGGGGAGGGTAGCTCTCTAATAGGAGAGGGAAAGAATGGGGGTGGGGAGCTGGAAGAAAGGAGACAGGTGTGAAGGAAATGGAGGAATTGAGAGAAAGGAATGGAATCTCTACAGGAGACAGAGTGTGAAGAGGTGTAGTCGAGATAACTGTGTAGCTTCCTCTTCGTCTTGGTCAAATATTCCACCTCTTCTGGAGGGTAGGAGGAAATTGGAGCACTGGACAAAACGCAAACAGGTGACATGAAGAACATACAAACTCCCGACAGACAGTGCCAGATTTGAACCCGGGTTGCTGGCACTGTAATAGCGTTGCACTGATCATGACACTGAGTTCGCCGCTCGAACTGTGTCAGCAATCCTCCTTGGACACTATTGACAAATTCTCCCCCATCCAAAACCCTTTCCATTAAGGAGGTGAAAATTAATATTCAAAAAGTTGAAGTTACCCATGACAACACCCTGTTATCTTTACACCTGTTTAAAATCTGCTGAGTGTCTGTTCTTCAGTGGCTCTGTTGTTATTGAGGGGCAAATGCAATGCAGGTACTCCCCACTTACGATCGTATTTCGGACTGAAGGATCGGTCGTATCTCTGAATGGGTGTATGTCAGAATTGCGTAGTTACCTTGTTAGTTGTAGTCCCTGGATCCACAAGTTGGGTGCGGCTATCTTGTCTCCTGTCTGCATGCCCGCGTCTCCAGTTGGTGCGTGCTCGGAGAATTCACGTATTGGAGTTCGGTTGGCATATGCACAAGAGTTAAGGTCTGAATTCAATATCGACAGGGCGCTTAACACTCATGCATGTGCCAACCGAACTCCAATACATGACTGTGACTTGCGCATGTGGACAGGAATCAAGCAGCCAGCCTTTGGACCCTGGGATGCCGACTAACCAGGTAAGTACACGTATTTTGGCTCTAACACACCCTGTATCCCTGTTATAGTTTGTCAAATGCAACATAAACCATGTAAATTTTTGATTTTTTCTTTGTATCATTTTAACAAATTTTCGGTTGTATGTGCAGATGGACGTAAGTTGCATAGGTCACAAGTCGGGGAGTACCTGTACTCCCAATAGAGTGATCGCTCCCTTTCTGCGATACTGGCCCTGATTTGCTATGTGACTCCCCCCCCCCCCCCCCTTCCCCACAGCCCATTACTTCCTTCCTTATTTCCTTATTCCTTTAGAAACACCTGAAGCCCAGAACCTGTCTGCCAATCCTGCCCTTTCATCAGCCAGGTCGCTGTAATGGTCACCACATCCTAATTCCATGCCTTAAATTCATCCCCCTTTTCCTTTAATAGGAAAATTTCTTTCCTCACAGCCTCCCTGTTCATTTCATCTACCTTTCCCCCAACTGCTCAATCATCTGACCTAAAACACTGATTCCCACCACCCTCCTCCACAATAACTGGAGCAACCCTAGCCCCAAAGTCATTGGTCCCTCCAGTGATCTGATGCAGCCTGTCCCTTTTGTACAAGCCATATGTTCCCCAGAGGAGATCCCAAAGAACTACGAGTCAAAATGCCTGCCCCCAGCACCACCCCTTCTGCCCTACCTCCCTATTCTTAGCCTTGCTGGCATGTGGCATAAGCAACAATGCCGAGATTACTAACCCTGTGGTCCTACTTTTTAGCTGCCTTCCTAACTCCAGAAATTCACTTCTCAGAACCTCTTTCTTTTTATTGTCTATGATTCAGTGTTCGTCCAGCTCTAGTTCCCTATGGATCCATTGGGGATCCCTCTCCTCTGGCTGCTTTTACTCGTGGCTTCATATTAAAGACATTCTTATTCAAAGAACTTTTTTTTAAGCTTCCTTCCTCCCAGCACCTGTACTAATTTGCCAGTTCCTCTCCCTCCTCATGCCAAAGCCTCTCAAGTCAACGTCTCCAAGCACCACTCCTCCAATGGCTGTGGTATAGTTGCTGCCCCACTGGAGTTCTCCTGCACTGAGGACCCAGTAACTTTCAGCTTGTTCTTATTAGCAAGCCCACACTTGTTTCCCAGCAAGCAGTGCATTGATGACAGCAAGAAATTCAAATCAATGAAGATCTGTCTCATTTTTGTATGCAGGCCTTTCTAGCACTACATCCAATCCCACAGCCAGCACTCAAGCACACTGTCTGCTCTACCTTACACCACAGCGAGAACATTCAATTTTCACACTCCTTACTTTGGAATTTTCTTATTTATCCCCAATGTTCTGTACGGCCACTCCAAACACTCCTCTGAAAATTTTCTCTCACCTTTGACCAGCTCGGCAAGCTCAGTTCTAGCTTGAAGCCTTTCTGACAAACTACAGTGCATCTCCTACATTAACATTGAACATTAATTAATTCAGGACATTATTAATTCAGGACATGTTTGCCATATTCAAGGTTTATTTATTCAATTAATGCTTTTTACAAATTTTTTTAACATTTAAACTTAGAGCCCAGGAGCCCAAACCGCCCAATTACTCCAATTAAACCCAATTAACCTACAACCCCCAGCACGCTTTGAATGGTGGGAGGAAACTGTAGCCCCCAGGCAAAATCCACACAGACACGAGGAAAACATACCAACTTCTCACAGTGCAGGATTTGAAATCCGGTCCCGATCACTAGCGCTGTAACAGCATTGTGCTAAGCTCTACGCCAACCATGCTGCTCTAAATTCTAAGTCAACTGCAAGAAAGTATGAAATTAGACATCTCCATTGGGAAGCACAAATTGCCAACCAATCAACCCTCCGGTTTTCAAAAGGGAAGTTGGTGAGTCATACTGGGGTGAAAAAAACATTTTTTTTTAAATGCAAGACTCCACTTATTATTCCAGAAATCCATTTTAATAATGAAGAGAATTTTGATATCTGTTTTAATGATTATTGGCAGTCCTTAAAATCACACAATGCAAATCCAACATACCGTGATAGATCTCAGAAACGGCTTTAAAATCACACAATGCAAATCCAACATACCGTGATAGATCTCAGAAACGGCTTTAAAATCACACAATGCAAATCCAACATACCGTGATAGATCTCAGAAACGACTTTAAAATCACACAATGCAAATCCAACATACCGTGATGGATCTCAGAAACGGCTTTAAAATCACACAATGCAAATCCAACATACCGTGATAGATCTCAGAAACGGCTTTAAAATCACACAATGCAAATCCAACATACCGTGATAGATCTCAGAAACGGCTTTAAAATCACACAATGCAAATCCAACATACCGTGATAGATCTCAGAAACGGCTTTAAAATCAAGAAGTAGATATTCTGTACAACCAGGTCCAGGTCCCTAAAATATAAGAGTTATATTTATCTCAAAAATATCTGGCTTTTTCTCCTGCAGACACCAGAAACTAGAAAAAAAGTGATTTAAAAACAAAACAGGACTTTGACATTCCATGTAAAAGTATTGAATGATTAATATTTACATTTTCAGAGAAAGGGGCGCCTGATTATTTATGAGCCTTTTATAGAATTATGCATAACCAACTCAACAACCTGAAGGCTGTTTAATTTCCTCAGCTTCTCTCAGACCATGAAGTGGATTGGTTAGAACAGGTTGATATCATGGGACAAGATAATAAAACTGACTGGATTCTCAATTGAAAGTGCTGTTTCTCGAGCATCACCTGCTCAATCTGCTGGAAAAATTTAGGAATTTTAAGGACCCTGTATAGGGAATTCAAATTAAGTTACTGTTATATTTTTGTGCCAGTTTTGACATCATGTGTCCGTTTACAGGCCATTGAGACTCTCAAAATAAATCTGCATGCACTTCGTGGTTTATTGTGGTTCATTAATGTGATTTTTTTTTTAAATCTGTGAAAAACCTGTAATCTCTTGTCCTATAAAAACTGCTCTAGTTTCTGACTCAATGACATCAAAGAACATTTGTTAATACAAGAAAAATAAAGCATTCTGGAATGCTACCCAATTATGTCAAATCATAGAAGAATCTCCTTTCAGCGATTTGCAGGCAGATCAATTCACAATCAACAAATGCACTTGTAGATATTTGGGTGATTGGTGTTTTGTATCAATTGCACAACTTAAATGTCACTATGTGGAATTTATAGAACTTGGTTCACTTCTAGGCTGATGATATGTCGGAGGTCCCACCAGAGTCAGTTACAGAGGAACAATATACGGATGAACATGGAAATACGATTGTGAAAAAGGTAATTCAGTGCGTGATTTTTGTGTGGTACTCCAATAGTTTTCACTTGGCCACAGACTCCGACTTCGGCCTATGGATTCCCTTCTTTGTTTCAACCTAAAGATTAACAGTTCACAATCAGAAGTTCAAGTTTATTTGTCATCTGATTGTACCAGTACAGTGAGACAAAATAGCATTCTCCTGTTCACACTGCAAAAACAGTGCACATGCTCATGCAGACGTAACAGATACCAATAACCTATAGTCTTACACTTAACTATATGCATATATTAAAACAAACATTAATTAAAAAATGCCATGGCAGTTGTTTTAGAAATTATGTAATAACAGAAAAAAAAGCTGGAAACTGTCCTCCTTAGTTCCCCTGTTATTCAAAACTACACCTTTCTGGTTCTTTAAGACATTTAATGAGGCAGCCTCCACTTCTTTAGTTAATAAAAATTCCACAGATTCACTATTCTCTGGAAAAAGCAGCTCTTCCTCATCTCTCTTCAGTGCCAGACTACTCAAACAAAATGACGTCCTAATTTTCAGAAACATCTTGGTGAACCTTCTTCGCACTGCCTCCCTATTCAGGGCATCCTTTCTAAAGGAGACCAGAACGGCTCAATAGTTCTCTGGTTGCAACCTCACCAGTACCCTGTACAATTGTACAGGAAACTCCCTGCTATTAAATTCAATCCTTCTCTCTATGTCGGCACTCCAGTTCCTTTCTTCATTTACTGCTGCATCTACAGATAATAATCTGCATATCTACAGTTCAAGCACTCAGTATGCCTCAATTTGTAATTGTTAAATTGTAGTCCGATTTACTATTTTTCCTTCCAAAGTGATGGTCTCTCCTTTACCAATGTTGTACTCCACCTGCCAGACCTTTGTCCACTCATTTATCCTATCTATCTAACTCACTTTGCAGGTTCTCTATGTCCTCTTCACGATTTGCTTTTCACTCACGGTAGTGTCTTTGGTTTCTACCCTGAAAATCATTTCTATATATTGTGCACAGTTGTGGGCTCAGTACCAATTCCAGTGGTACACCACTAGCCAGAGAGATACGTGTTTATCCCATCTCTCTGCCAATCCTCTATCCATGCTACCCCCAACTCCGTCTTATGGAGCCCCTAATCAAAAGCCTTCTGGAAATCTATTACAACATCCACCTGTTCCCCTATATCCTCTGTATTCAATATATCCTCGAAGAACTCAAGTCAATTAGTTAAACATGGTCTACCTTTCCTGAATTGATGCCATGTCTGCCTGGTGGAACGATTTCAAAGTCTATCCAGATGAAAACTGAATGTGATAAACCTTGAGGAAGTGGTTAATTTTTTGCATGGGGATTGTTTATTAAACATTTATTTTCTCATTTTTCCTTAAGGTTACCAGGAAGATCATTAGACGTGTAGTTTCACCAGATGGCACTGTAAAGGAAGCAGTAGTCATGCAAGGAGCAGAGCAAGATGCAATTAGAATTGACGACGGTGACCGATATTCAAAAGTTTTAAAACGGACTGTAGTAAAAAGTGACAGTGAGCAGTCAGAGGTCAGTTTAAGCTCCTTTTTGCGCTGTTTTGACTTTCGTATTGTGATTAGAATGGCAGCTCAGACTCGATGGGCCAGTGGGCCCACTTCTGCTCCTATATCAACTCTATAGTTGATATACTTCCGCTCCTATATCTTTTGAAATGAACTAATATTTTCTTTTAACAAATGTTTTCAGGCGTGTGGCACATGTGAATCTTTTGACCAATCTCAGAGCTGTGGTTAGCATTTGGCTTGTCCACCCCAGGGGAAAACCGTTTATCTAAACAAAATCTATAGACCAGCTATCTATGGGCAATTTTGAGTTTCTCAGGGTGCTGACCTTGACTGTGCAAGTCACCTAAATTGACTGTGGTTAAAAAAAAATCAATCTGCCATTGTTTTCAGTCTTCACTGCTTAGCATCTTTTATCGGAAACATGAAACAAGGTTTCAAGACAAGGTTCATTTCTTTCCTTTACTTTGGTGCAGTTTTTCAACCTATTCCCTCAGAGGAGACCTTCAGTGGTTCAGTGGAATATGCTGGCTTATTATAAGCTGGAACTGAAAAACTGATTTCTAAATTTTGGATTGCTGGTTTTCTTGTATGTAGCATTATGGACTCAGAGTGCCTATACCAACCGTACCTCAATTCAATTTGCATGCTTTATAAGATGAACCTTCTGTGCCTTTGCAACTTAATGGTGTCATGGTTAGCACAGCGCTGTTACAGTGCCAACAAAGGTAGTTTGCACATTTCTTCCGCCCCCCACCCCATGTGGGTTTTCTCCAGGGACTCCAGTTTCCTCCCATGTTCCAAAGATATACGGGTTTAATAGATTAATTAGTCAAATGGACCTGTTACAGTCGGCGCTATATCTCTAAATAAACTAAAGTGTATGTCTCAACTGCATCTGATTTCACCACTTCCGTTGGCAGTGCCTTTCAGATATCGTAGATGGTTGTACAGATGTAGGAACCATCTCTTGGGCCCAGACCGTGGTGTCAGTAGGGTTGATGTGACCCAGTGTGGTAACGCATGGTGTCATCCTACCCCACCAATTGTCCTCCTCCCGTACCAAACCTTACAGAATCCGTTTCAAATATTTTTATTAATTTCAAATATAATCATACATATACCAAGCATTTATAGAACACATAATAGCAATAACAAATGACAAATTTGATAACTCATCAAGCTATAAAGCACATATAACCATAATTCAAAATTATAACTGAAAAAGAGAAAGAAAAACAATGTCCACATACAGCGTGATTCTAACCCTCTTTAACCCACGGTATATGACTAAAGAAAGTATATACTTTGTTCAGAGAATGAAATGGCAAATATAAAAATAATTACATCTCCAGTTGATGAAAGTGATTCAGGAATGGTCCCCACAACATTTGAAACTTTATATTTGAATTATTAATTGAACAACGTATCTTTTCTAAATTTAAACAGGACATGACGTCCCTGAGCCGTTGAACATGAGTGGGTGGGGTGACATCCCTCCATCTAAACAGTATTGCACATCTGGCCAGGAGAGATGCAAATGGCAGAGTACGACATTTAATTGGATTTAGAGGAATGTCAGAGGATTAGGTTCTAAATTTACATTTAAAATTAAGGATAGAGTTTGAAATATCTTCCTCCAATATGTTTCAAGGCTATATACAGAATCCTTAGTAATGTTTTTTGTACTAATGTTACTCACAAATCGTAATTCCCGTAATCACTGAATGTAATGACAGTCGTAGCGAGAAAAACTAGCAAAATTAAAATTACACCTTTAAATTACAATATCATACGCACAGCCTAAATGTATTTACAAATACTAATTTCCACAATATTGTAGCTAAAACACCAGAACGTTTGACAAAAGCAGCGGTTATAAAAACACCAGCAGCAACAAAAACAACAGTGCTTGCTTGTAGTTCGTGCAGACAAAACCACGGGATTTGAAGCGTCATTGTAATTGGGTAATAATGACGGCTCTGACCGGAGCGCATTAGAAGGTAAATCAGTGCAGAGTTTTAGCCTTGTAGGTATATTGATACATATAAGATGGGCTCTTGAAAAATGCTTTTATTGTCATATCTAACTACAGATATTTTTATAAAAATAATAAATTTCTGCTGAAACACTGCACAAAAAAGAAATTACAGACAGTCATTTTGTTGTCATCCCCTCTGATGGTACCCCTCTAGCGATGCCAGTCAGCCCAGATATCTGTTCTGGACATAATGACATTTAAGTCCTTATCCCTTCTTCCTGTCTGTTCATGTGCCTGTCTAAATACCTCTTATACATTGATATCATTACCTGTTTTCTCTTGGCAACACATGCCAAGCATCTACCACTTGCAATGTAAAAAAAAAATCTTGCTATGCAAAGCGCATTTAAACCTTTCCTTTCTCCAATAATGAAACATCTTAATCTTAAATGTATTGTTTTACACAATAAAGCATTCTACATAAAACTGATATATCTGAAGGTTGTTTGGACTTGAGAAAGCAGTTATTTTGCTATTGGAGTGTTTAGCTATGATCATTGCTACATCTAGATTTATTTTACTCCTATAGGAAACTTTTTCATCTCAAATACATTGTTTTACACTATTGATCAAATTTCTTCCATCAACTCACATTCCATTTTAAGCAACCCCTATACTATAGGTGCTCTGTGATTAGTAAGAGATTACTTAAGGTGGTATGTGAGTGGAAAGAAAAAGTTTGCAAACTCCTGTTTTAATCGTACCTCATTGACTCGTTATGTGCATGGTTTCATAACTCCAAAGGAAATGGGCCAATGACAATTTTTCCCAAGCAAAATATTTCAGTAACAATTGGGTCTAGAGGAGTGATTCTCAACCTTCCCTTCCCAATCACATCCCACCTTAAGCAATCCCTTACTAATCACAGAGCACCAATGGCATTGGGATTACTTAAAGTGGGATGTGAGTTTAGAGGCGCATTTTGAAAACCAGTGCTCTGGAGCATTCTCAATCATTTGGAAATGTTCATTTTGTGCTATTATGTAAACCTTTTAGTGAAACTGTGATATATCAAACAATCAAACAATTGTGTAGTTTGTTTAAAACCCCTATTTTGTTCTTTGCAGGGTCACATTCAATTCATTCTAATATTTGACAGTTCCATCCTGAGGAAAAACCCTATCTACCATATCAGTACATTTTATAATTTTCTATCAGATCACCCCTCATCGTCCAACACTCCAGAGAAAACAATCCACATCTATCTAACCTCTGTTTATAGCTAATCCTCTCTAATCCAGACTAATACTTGATAGGGAACAAGAAGTCTGCAGGTGTTGGAAAACTGGAACCATACACAAAATGCTAGTGGAATATAAGAAATAAAGGAAAAGAATGATTTGTATAAAACTAAATTGAAGTGGGAACAGGATTTAAACATACAAATTCAAGAAGAAATATGGATGAAACTGTGTAGAGATTGTGTAACTAATTCAATCAATGCTAGATATCAAATGGTTCAATATAATTTTTTACATCAAATGTATTACACACCCTATAAGTTGAATAAATTTAATCTAAATGGTTTAGATATAAAAAGGGGGTGGGTAATTCCTTGTATTCGGTATGGCTCTGTGAAAAGGTAAAAGATTTCTGGAAAGAATTATGTGTTATGTTAGAAAAGATATTAAAAGTGAAGGTTAAATTCGATCCAAGAATTTTTTTTGTAGGGTAATATATATGTTGAAGACATTAAGTTGGAACTAGATAAATATAAAAAGAGATTTTTGAGACTTGCAACAGCAATAACGAGAAAGTGTGTAGCAAACATGTGGAAATCGGAAAGTAATATAAAAATAGAAGAACGGTTTAATGAAATAAAATATTGTCTCCCATTAGAAAAAAAATTCTAATCCAAAGCCCCCCTGAAAATATGGTGCTTTCATCAAGAAATGTGTTATTGTATTGTTAATGTGGTTTAATTGTTACGACGAATGTGTTCTTTCTTTTCTTTTTTTCTATCTTTTCTTTGATCTGTAGGGATTAGGGATGGTGAGGATGAAAATTGAAAATTATTTGGTATCTATTATGTGATGATATTGCAAATTCATTTGAAAAGCATAAAAGATACTAATAAATAAAATTTTCCCAAAAAATCAACATGCATGGAAAGAAGTGGACATAGTATAAACAAAGAGTAAAAACACAAAATGCTGTAGAAGCTCAGCAGGTCAAAGTGTCCTTTACGTAGCAAAAGGGTCTTGCATACTATCCCACCCTGACCATCCACTGATTGGAGGAACAACAGCTATTTTTCATCTGGGCACTCTCCAGCCAGATGGCATTAACACTGACTTTACAGCTTATCATTAAACTTGCTCGCCTTTTCTTTACCCCTCTCCTTTCCTGTCTTTCCAGTTCTTCCATCCAACCAGCCACCCCCCCCACATTGCTGCTGTCCCCTCCCTCCTTTCTCCACCTATCATACCCTGCCTTTGCCGCCCCCCCCTTCCCATCACCTGTTCGCCGGCATTTTCTCACACTTTGATGAAGGGCTCCAGCCGGAAATGTGGGTTCTGCATCTTTCCCTTTGCGACATAAAGGAGACTGTTTGACCTGCTGAGTTTCTCCAGCGTTTTGTGTTTTTACTTTGACCACAGTGTCTGCAGAATTTTGTAATTTACTTTCGTATAAACAAAGAAATAATATTCCCGATTAAAGATTCTGGCCTAAAACATCCTCGGTTTCTTTTCATAAACGCTCCTCGTCCTGCTGATATCCGCCAGCACTTTGCGTACTGTAACATCATGGGGGACCTTTTTTGCATGCTCTCCAAAGCTTGCACATCCTTCCTGAAATGCAGTGGCCAGAACTGCACACAATAATTCAAGCATGGCCTCACCATGTCTTCCCAACTTCCACACTCAGTGGGATGACCGATGAGGTAAAGATACAATATGTCTTCTCAACCACTCTGCCCACTTGTGTTGCCCTTCCCGCGGAGCTCTGGACTTGCACCTTGAAATCCCCCCATCCATCAGTCCTGCCATCTACTGTATAGTTCCCTCAATCATTTGACCCCACAAAGTGCCACACCTCGCACTTGCCCGGATTAGACTCCGTCTTCCCATTTTTTGCCCATATTTACAACTGTGGTGTGCTTTGTCAACCATTCTCTCTATCCACAACTCCACCAATATTTGTGTCAGCTGCAAACTTACTAATCATCCCACCTACATTTTAATTCTGATCATTTATATATGTTGCGAACAGCAAAAGGTACAGCTATGATTTATGTGAAACACTACTGGTCACAGGCGTCCACTCAGAATAACACTCCACAACCATTGGCATCTGTCATAAATGGTCAAACCAACTTTTAATGTTTTACTTAAATCCATGCAGACAACATGCACTCTCCTACCTTTACCAATTACTTTAATCATCTCCTCAAAAAACTCATTCAGGTTTATAGGGCATGACCTCCCCTGCATAAACCCTTGCTTGCTATCCCTAATAAATCCAAAGATATATCAACTAGTCTCTGTGTAAAACAAATGATCCCTTAGGCCCCATATACCATAAAACTTAAACATGTGTCTCCTTGTTTTTGATGTCCAAAAATAGATCTTGACTTTTGAATTTCATGAAGATCTTCGTGTGCTCACAGGGAACACAATCCCTAAAGATTGGAGAGTAACCAATGTTGTTTCTTTGTTGAAGAATTGAAGTGGGAGTGAGCCTCACAACAGTCATAGGGAAATGATTAGAAAGGATACAGTGAAAGTGACGTTCAGAGTAAAATTCTTGTTCTGGAACCCCCTCAACCAGATCTCCTCAACCAGATTCTCCATCTCCTTTCTGCATTCTAACTCATCATTTCCAGTTTTTCAGCCATCAATGGCGGTGTCATCAGTGAATATGTGGATTGTGTTGGCCGTGTAGTCATGCGTGGTCACGGAGAAGAGTAGGGGAGTAGGCATACAGCCTTGGGTTTCCCATGCTGATGTGGAGATGATGTTGTTGATTTGCATCAGTTGAGGTCTTCCAATGAAGAAGTTGAGGATCTAATTACAGAGGGACAAACAGAGTCACAGATCCTTCAGTTTGGTCATACGATTTGCTGGTGTTGAATACTCAGCTGTAGTCAATGAACAACAGTCTGACATAGACGTTCCTGTTGGTGGATGATATGATGCAGCAAAGATGGGGTGGGGGAGTAGGTGAACTGAAGTGAGTCCAAATTGTTCCTGAGATAGGAGTTCATTCACATCATAACCAACCTCTCAAACCACTTCATTACGGAAGACATCAGTGCCTCCGGCTGGTCACCTTGCTCTTGGGCAGCGGAATTATGGATATCCTTTTGAAGCAGATAGTGACCTCTAACTGTTGAGTGAGAGGTTGAAAATGCCCACCAAATCTCCAGTCAGTTAGTTTGCACAATTTCTGAGGATCCAGTCAGGTACACCACCTGGGCGGAATGGATTTTGAAGATCCACCCTCCTCAAGGTTCGCAGAAGAGTGAGTCACTGAGGACTGTGGGGCGCACGAGGGTTCTTCACTGTTTTCACTTTTGAAGTGAGTTTAGAAGGCATTGAGCTTTTCTGAGAGAGATGTATCAGAATTAATGATATTGCCTTGTTTCACCTCTAGCATGCAAGCCTTGCCATAGATGATGACCGACCATTCTCTCTTATATCCTACAGAAGCCTAATAGCCTGAATATGCCTGAGCTTGTCTGATCTCGACACAAAGCAGGCTCAGGCCTGGTCAGTACTTGGAGAGGAGACCACCTAGGAAAACCAGGTGTTATAGGTATCTGAGAGGGATGCTGGACAAAGTGGAGACTCTCTGTCTGCCTTACGGTGGACAAAAATTAAAGAATTTCATGTATGTTACATTATAAATGTAGTATTATGTGACAATAATGGAACCTTTACCTTAACTCTGTGTTCCAGTAAAATCTGGCACTGGTTTTCTGCTTTATAAATCGTTGTTCCACACGTTTCCAGCATTTTGTTTTTCAATGATTAAATAGCGATTGGTATTTGATGCACAAAATCATTAATACCACAAAATCACTTTTGTGCGTGCACACAGATGATGTTTTCAGAACCACAAGTGGCCTCTCACTCTGAATTCCAAGCAGAGCATGTTGAAGGCCGGAAAGTCAGCAAGGTCATCAAGACGACAGTGGTCCACGGAGAACGAATGGAGAAACATCTTGGAGACACCAAGCTGGCCACCGACCTTCCAACAGCCAAAGATGATTTCAATATGGTAAGATATTTCCAAATGCTCAATGGAGCTTTTTATTGGAAGTAAAATCTTGAGGTCCACTGTCTACATTAGACATGCCGCCTTGTAATGAATGTACAAAGGAAGGGTGCTTGGCCAGTACAATTGATTACTGGTCAAAAAACCAAAAGCCAGAATAAATGATTCACCAAATATGGTTAATATTTTTAAAATGTAAAATTTTAACTATACAGCACCTCATAGAAGGTCCTTCTAGTCTACGAAACCCATGCCACCCAATTAAATAACCAACCCTGTATGCTTTCGGAGGGTGGGAGGAATCCAGAGCGTCCAGGGAAAATCCACACGTCGCAGGGTTACGCGCATTAAATAACTCGAAAGCTTGAGACCGATTCACTGATGGACATGGACCTTGTCCTGTGCCGTGACCCGAGCTTTCTGGGGAAGGGTCAAGGTGTTAGGAGCTTTATACAAGGTAAAGGAGGGAGGAGTCACAGAATGGGGCAGAACCAGGTTATCAGGAATACAGCAGTTCACCACACAGAACGTAAATCTCCTTACAGACAGCGTTGACAACTGTAATAGTGTTGTGCTAACAGCATGAATGATCATTGAGGGAAGGTAATGTTACAGTGGATGGTTGGAAATGGAAATACAATTGAGGTTACAATCAAATTAGCCATAATTAACTGGTGGAGCAAGCATTTTGTTCAAAGTGACCAACACACGTTCCTGATTAGTACATTCAAATAAGTTAATTTCAGATAGAAAATCTGATATCATTGGGATTAAACCTGATCTCACAGTGGGGTCTCAGTTTTATATCAAACTAATGGACAACATTTACTGGTGGTACCCAGCAAATGGGGAAAATATACTGCAATGAGAACTTAGATCCATGTGCATTAACCCATGAGCAATTGTGTTGAATATCTAATTGCACCATGTGTTACCTATGGTCCCAATCTGTAATCCTAACAAATCACATTCTCTTCCACTTCATTATTCCAGAGGTCCTTTGACCCACCCGACTTCCCCAGACCATTCAGCTACTGATGAATTCCTGATACACTGATGTTCTGATCTTTCCAAGGCTCTTCCAGTTACCTTACTCCCCACCACAAAAGATTCACCACCCTTCATGCCACTTTTTCCCATGCCCCCTCCCCCCACCTGCACCACCCCCACTCATTCTCTCCAATCCCTTGGCCACTTGTCTAATTATCACCCCAATCCATGAGGACAGTACACCACCCCCCCCACCCCACCTCTGACATCAATAAAGACCCCCTCTCCCAAACAAATTTTGCCAACATTTTAAAATCTGTACTCCTTGGTCCTTGACCATTTGTTAATATGAATTTTCTCTCCATTAAACAATCTAAACCAATCGTAATTTTGTGTATTTCTATTGTATCTCCTCCTGAAATGTTTTCCTCTGGTCTAACATTTTATTTGAAATCCCTCATGGCTGGAATCACTTAAGTGAACCTTTTCTGTCGGCTCACCAGACACTGAGTACAATAGTCAAGTTGTGGCTCATCCAATGTTCCTAATGCTTTAACAAAAACAATGTACCCTAATACCTTTGTACTCTATGGAAAGTTTAATAAAATCCAGCAGAATTCATTTCACTCAGCACTCAATAAGGACATGCCCCACCACTTCCAAGGATAAAATAAGCCCCCCTTTTCCTGTACATCCTTGAGAACTGTATCTTATATATTTTTTAAAATTTTAAATGTGCACATTCACCTCGATAACAGGCCATTTCGGCCCATGAGTCTGTGCTGCCCAATTTACACCCTATTAGCTTACATCCCTGAACATTTTTGAATGGTGGGAGGAAACCAGAGCCCCCGGGGAAAACCCACACATACACAGGGAGAGCGTACAAACGCCTCACAGACAGCGTGGGATTCGAACCCCTGTCTGGATCGCTGGCGCTGTAAAGGTGTGGCACTAACTGCTACACCACCCTTTAGTATTGATTGGCTCCACTAGTTCTTTCTGCAAATGTTATCATTTCACACTTCTCTTCACTTTTCCCCACTCCTTAGCGCTGTCTGCCTTCTTTCCGTAAACCCTCTTTCCTAGCCATATATTTGATTTCTCAAAGGGTGCTCTTTTCTTCATCACCATAAATATTATTGCCACCCCAGCCTACTTTATCCTCCCATCCCTTTATCTTCTGAAAACCTTCTCCCCTTGAATAGTCAATGCCCTGTCTGTTCATTTTGGGCCATGCTTCAAAAACTGCAACAATGACACCATCCCATTTGGTTATTTAACTTGATTGTCAGAGAGCAACACAGCCCAGAACAGACCATTCAGCTCATGAAGTTGTGCCAACCAATGTAAACTAATTCCAATACAATTTAACCCTTCCCTACCTTATAACCCTCCATGTGCCTATCCAAGGGTCTTTTAAATGTCCCCAGGGTACCAGTGTCCACCACCACCCCCAGCAATGCATTCCAGGCATACACCACTCCCTTGGTTACCTTTGATGTCTCACTTCAACATTCCTCTACTCATATTAAACTAATGTCCTGTAAAATTTTCTGCTGTCACCACAGGGAAAAAAGGTGCTGGCTGTCCACCCAATCTGCGTAAAAGCACAGGATAAATTAGGGTTTGTCCAATCTGTTCAGGAAAGTTCTCCAATTCAATATAAATCAATGGGGTGTATGCTTGGCATAGAGGTTAGAGCAAGGTTGGTACAGTGCCAGTGATCAGGATCGGAGTTCAAATCCCGTGCTGTCTGCAAGAAATTTGTACGCTCTCCTCATGTCTGACTGGGTTTTCTCCAAGGGCTCTGGTTTCCTGCCACCATTCAAAATGTTACCGGGGGTGAAGGTTATTGGGGTGTAAATTGGGTGGCATGGACTCATGGGCCAAAATGGCCTGTTACTGTGCTGTATGTCTAAATTAAAATTTAATTTAAATTTAAATATAGAGAGAGTGCAATACTGGATCTCATATTAGGGAACGACTCAGGACAGGTGATGAAAAAGTGTCTATGGGAACAGTTTGGGTCCAGTAACAATAATGCCATAAGTTTCAAAACAATTATGGATGAGGATAGGTTTGGTCTTCGGGTTGAGATTCTAATCTGAAGAAACGCCAATTTTTAGCAAATGAGAAAGGATCTTCTAAGAGTGGATTGGGACAGGTTGTTTCCAGGCAAAGATGTGCCAGATAAGTGAGAAGCTTTCAAAGGTGACATTTTGAGGGTGCATAGTTTGTATGGTTCTGCCAGAATTAATAGGCAGAATTTAACTGGTATCAGGAACCCAAGATTTGTTTTTTGAAGGATATCAGTTCAGAAGGATGTGGTTCAAAGAAGAGAGAGGTATATAGAGGTATTAGTAACAAGGAGCAAATGAGGTACTTGAGGAGTACTTTGCAGACAAGATGAAGCCAATTCCTGAGGGCTTCTACAGATCTATTAAGAGCAAAATTGGTCCTTTTGAAGATCAGAGTGATTGGCTATGTACGTAGCCAGATGAGATTGGGGAGATTTTAAATGGGTTTTTTTGCATCTCCAGTTACACAGGAGATTGATGCAGGTTTGAAAGAAGTGATAAAAACAACAGAGAGGTCATGCAACCTATACAGATTAAGGAGGAGGAGCTGCTCTCAGTCTTGAGGCAAATAAAGCTGCATAAATCACCAGGGCCCAAAAAAGTTTGCCCTCGGAACTTGATAGAATCGTGTAGACATTGTAAGGGCTCTGGCAGATACATTTAAAACATCCATAATGTTGTTTCATTGTGTAAGAAGGTTTTAAGTATAATCAAGGGAATTATAGGCTAGGGAGCCTGACATTAGTCATTGGTAAATTATCCAAAGGAATTTTATGGATCAGATATACAAGTATTTGGTTAGAAAGGAACTGATTAGGGATAGTCAACATGTCTTTTGCGTGGTGGTTTGTGTTTAATCAATCTGATAGAGCTTTTTGATGAGGTCACCAAGAAAATTGATGAAGGAAAGGCCATGGATTTAGTAAGGCCTTTACATAGAAAATAGGTGTAGGAGTAGGCCATTTGGCCCTTCAAACCTACACTGCCATTCATTTTGATCATGGCTGATCATCCACTCAGTACCCTGTTCCAGCTCTCTCTCCATACCCCCTGATCCCCCTAGTCACAAGTACTAAATCTAACTCTCTCTAAAATATAGTTATGGAACCGGCCTCAATCACTTCCTGTGGCAGAGAATTCCATAAATTCACAACCCTCTGAGTGAAAAAATTCTTCCTCATCTCAGTCCTAAAGGACTTCCCCTTTATCCCTGGTTCTAAACTTGCTCAACATTGGGAACAATCTTCTTGCATCTAGCCTGTCAAATCCCTTAAGCATTTTGAACGTTTCTATTAAATCTCTTCTTAATCATCTAAACTCCAGCGAGTACAAGCCCAGTCGTTCTACCCTTTCTTCATATGCAAGTCCCGCCATCCCTGGTATCAATCTGGTAAATCTTTTCTGCACTCTCTCCATGGCAATGACGTTCTTCCTCAGATAAGGAGACCAAAACTGAACACAATACTCCAGGTGAGGTCTCACCAAGGCCCTATACAACTGCATCAATACCTCTCTGCTCCTGTACTCGAATCCTCTTGATATGAATGCCAACATACCATTCGCCTTTTTTACTGCTCGCTGCACCTACATACCCACTTTTAATGACTGATGCACAGCGACACCCAGGTCTCTTTGCATCTCCCCTTTTCCTAATTGGATAGCATTAAGATAGTACTCAGCCCCCTATTATTTCCTCCAAAGTGGATAACCACACACTTATCCACATTATATTGCATCTGCCATGCATTTGCCCACTCTCCCAACCTGTCCAAGTCACCCTGCACACTCTTAACAGCCTCTACACAGCTTACAATACCACCCAGCTTCGTGTCGTCTGCAAACTTGGAAATGCTGTTTTCCATTTCCTCATCTAAATCATTAATATATATCGTAAATAACTGGGGTCCTAGCACTGAGCCTTGTAACTGACTGCCATTCCAAAAAGTACCTGTTTATTCCCACTCTTTGCTTCCTATCTGTCAACCAATTCTCTATCCACCTCAATACCATATCCCCTATACCGTGTGCCTTAAGTTTGTATAGTAATCTCCTGTATGGGACCTTATCAAAAGCCTTCTGAAAATCCAGGTGAACCACATCTACTGGTTCTCCCCTATCCACTCTACTAGTTACATCCTCAAAAAATTCAATAAGATTAGTCAGACACGATTTTCCCTTCATAAAACCATGCTGGGTCTGACCAATGAATTCACCACTTTCCAGATGTATCACAATCACACCTTTAATAACTGACTCTAACATTTTCCCCACTACCGATGTCAAGCTAACTGGTCTATAATTCCCTGATTTCTCTTTCCCTCCCTTTTTAAAAAGTGGAGTTACATTAGCCACCCTCCAGTCCTCAGAAACTACTCCAGAATCTAAAGAGTTTTGAAAAATTATCAACAATGCATCCATTATTTCATGGGTTACTTCCTTTAGCACTCTGGGATGCAGACCATCTGGCCCTGGGGACTTGTCTGCCTTTAATCCCCTCAATTTATCAACACAATCTCATAACTTACACTTATTTTCCCCAGTTCTTCCGTCACATTAGCCCCATGGTCCCCTATTATTTCCTGAAGATTATTCATATTTTCCCTAGTGAAGACCGAACTAAAGTAGTTATTTAATTGGTCTCCCATATCCTTGTTCCCCATGACCAATTCACCTGTTTCTGACTGCAAAGGACCCACATTTGTCTTTACTAGTCTCTTTCTCTTTACATATCTATAAAAACTTTTGCAGTCATTTTTTATGTTCCCTGCCAACTTTCTCTCATAATCTCTTTTGCCTTTCCTGATTAATCCCTTTGTCTTCCTCTGTCGAACTCGGAATTTCTCCCAATCCTCTGGTATTCTGTCTTTCCTGACTAGTCTATATGCTTCTTCTTTACACTTGATACTCTCCCTGATTTCCCTTGTTATCCAAGGATGTACTACCCTCCTTGAGTTATTCTTTTTCTAAACCGGGATGAACAAACCCTGTATTTCATCCAGGTGATCCTTAAATGCTTGCCATTGCCTTTCTACAGTTAATCCTTTAAGTAACATTTGCCAATCTAACTTAATCAATTTGTGTCTCATACCCTCAAAGTCAGCCATCTTTAAGTTCAGAACCTGAGTTACAAAATTAACCCTTTCACTTTCCATCTTAATGTAAAATTCCACCATATTGTGATCACTCTTGCCGAAAGGGCTTCGCACAACAAGATTGTTAACTAACCCTTCCTCATTACTCAAAACCAGGTTTAGAATGGCCTGTTCCCTCATTGGTTCTTCAACATACTGGGTTAGAAAATTATCCCGTAAACTTTCTAAGAAATCGTCCTCATAAGTACCCTTACCAATTTGATTCATCCAGTCTATATGGAGATTAAAGTCACCCATTATAACTACCTTGCCTTTGTTGCACGCATTTCCAATTTCCTGTTTAATGGCAACACCAACCTCTACTACTGTTAGGTGGTCTATATACAACTCCCACTAACGTCTTCTGCCCCCTTGCATTTTGCAGCTCTACCCACATTGATTCCACATCATTCAAGCTAACATCCTTCCTTTCTATTGCTTTTAACTCCTCTCTAACCAACAATGCTACCCTACCTCCTTTTCCTTTCTGTCTGTCCCTACTGAATATTGAAAATCCATGAACGTTAAGCTCGCAGCCTTGGTCCCCTTGAAGCCATGTCTCTGTGATCCCAACAACATCATAGTCATTTACAGTTATCTGCACATTCAAATCATCCACCTTATTACGGATACTCCTTGCATTAAGACATAAGGCCTTCAAGCTTGTTTTTACCAGAGCCTTAACCCTATCATCGTTATGCTGCAAAGTGGCCCTTTTACATTTTTGCCCTGAGGTTACCTGCCTGCCTCTTTTGCTTTTCACCCTCCAATCTCCGACTTCTTCCCTCATGCTAAACCCCTCCTTCTCTCTACTCCTGATCCCATCCCCCTGCCACATTAGTTTAAACCTTCCCCAACAGCACTACCAAACACTCTCCCGAGGGCATGGATCTCAGCCCTGGCCAGATGGAGACCGTCCTGTTTGAACTGATCACATCTGCCCCAGAACCAATTCCAATGCCCCAAGAATCTGAACCCTTCCCTCCTACACCACTGTTCAAGCCACATATTTATTTTATCTATCCTGCAATTACTACTCTGACTAGCTTGTGGCACTGGCATTAATCCAGAGATTATTACCCTAGAGGTCCTACTCCTTAACTTCCTTCCAAGCTCCCTGAATTCTGCTTGTAGGACCTCATCCCGCTTTTTTCCTATTTCGTTGGTACCAACATGGACCACAACATTTGGCTGTTCACCCTCCCCATCCAGAATGCCCTGCAGCCGCTCTGTGATATCCCTGACCCTTGCACCCGGGAGGCAACACACCAACCGGGAGTCCCGTTTACTGCCACAGAAGCTCCTGTCTATTCCCCTTACAATTGAATCCCCTATGACAATTGTCCTTCCACTCTTTTTCCGGCCCCCTTGCACAGCTGTGCCACTCACAGTACCCTGACCCTGGCTACTGCTGCCTTCTCCTGATGGGCCATCTCCCCCAACAACATCCAAAGCGGAATATCTGTTTTTTAGGGACATGACCGCAGGAGACTCCTGCACTACCTTCCTGTTCTTACTCTTACCTTTGGTCACCCAGTCCCTATCTCCCTCAACTCTATGAAGTTGTGGTGTGACCAACTCGCTAAAGGTGCTATCCACCAAATCCTCAGCATCCAAGATGGTCCAGAGCAAGTCCATGCGCAGCTCCAATGCCGTCATGCGGTCAATCAGGAGCTGCAGCTTAACACACTTCCTGCACACGTAGTTCCCAGGGACACTGTCAGTCACCCTGAGTTCCCACATAGAACAAGAGGAGCATGGCACAGGACTGAGCTCACCTGCCATGTCTAAAATGACCGCGTATGATTAAGTTAAATGAAAAAAGAAAAAAAGAGACTTACCCCTTTACCTGTGCCTCAGCCTCTCTGTGCCTAAGCCGTTCCCTCACCTTTCACTCCTTTTATTTTATTGCCCCTCAGGCAATTTACTTACTGCTCTAGCAGTCTCTCCTCACCCTTCCTCCAGTAGTCGCCTTGGGAAACACCGACTCTGTTGCCCTCCGAGCAGCAGCAGCCCGATCCAACTAGGCCCACGAAGCTAAATCAAGAATTTAAATACTTACTGCTCGAGCAGTCTCTCCTCGCCCCTCCTCCAATGGTCGCCTTGGGAAACACCGACTCTGTTGCCCTCCGAGCAGCAGCAGCCCGATCCAACTAGGTCCGCGAAGGTCCTGCATAGGAAGTTGCTCAAGAAGCTTCAGTTGCCCAGGATTCAGGATTCAGGATTAGACATTGGCTCTATGGGAAAAGCCAGGTATTGGTACTAGATAATTGTATATTTAACTGGAGACCTGTGACTAGTGGTCTGCCTCAGGGTTCAGTGCTGTGTTCATTTTTGTTTGTAGTCTATATCAACAATTTGGATGATAATATGGTAAATGGACAACAAGAAAGATTTTCAAAACTTGCAGCAGGATCTGGACCAGCTGGAAAAATGGGCTGCAAAATGGCAGATGGAATTTAATGTGGGCAAGTATGAGGTGTTGCCCTCCGGGAGGACAAACCAAGGCAGGACATACCCAGTAAACAGAAGAGCACTGAGGAGTGCAGTGGAACTAGGAATATAAATCTCTCTTTGGCTTGGCTTCGCGGACGAAGATTTATGGAGGGGGTAAAAAGTCCACGTCAGCTGCAGGCTCGTTTGTGGCTGACCAGTCCGATGCGGGACAGGCAGACACGATTGCAGCGGTTGCAAGGGAAAATTGGTTGGTTGGGGTAGGGTGTTGGGTTTTTCCTCCTTTGCCTTTTGTCAGTGAGGTGGGCTCTGCGGTCTTCTTCAAAGGAGGCTGCTGCCCGCCAAACTGTGAGGCGCCAAGATGCACGGTTTGAGGCGTTATCAGCCCACTGGCGGTGGTCAATGTGGCAGGCACCAAGAGATTTCTTTAGGCAGTCCTTGTACCTTTTCTTTGGTGCACCTCTGTCACGGTGGCCAGTGGAGAGCTCGCCATATAATACGATCTTGGGAAGGCGATGGTCCTCCATTCTGGAGACGTGACCCATCCAGCGCAGCTGGATCTTCAGCAGCGTGGACTCGATGCTGTCGACCTCTGCCATCTCGAGTACCTCGACGTTAGGGGTGTGAGCGCTCCAATGGATGTTGAGGATGGAGCGGAGACAACGCTGGTGGAAGCGTTCTAGGAGCCGTAGGTGGTGCCGGTAGAGGACCCATGATTCGGAGCCGAACAGGAGTGTGGGTATGACAACGGCTCTGTATACGCTTATCTTTGTGAGGTTTTTCAGTTGGTTGTTTTTCCAGACTCTTTTGTGTAGTCTTCCAAAGGCGCTATTTGCCTTGGCGAGTCTGTTGTCTATCTCATTGTCGATCCTTGCATCTGATGAAATGGTGCAGCCGAGATAGGTAAACTGGTTGACCGTTTTGAGTTTTGTGTGCCTGATGGAGATGTGGGGGGGCTGGTAGTCATGGTGGGGAGCTGGCTGATGGAGGACCTCAGTTTTCTTCAGGCTGACTTCCAGGCCAAACATTTTGGCAGTTTCCGCAAAGCAGGACGTCAAGCGCTGAAGAGCTGGCTCTGAATGGGCAACTAAAGCGGCATCATCTGCAAAGAGTAGTTCACGGACAAGTTTCTCTTGTGTCTTGGTGTGAGCTTGCAGGCGTCTCAGATTGAAGAGACTGCCATCCGTGCGGTACCGGATGTAAACAGCGTCTTCATTGTTGGGGTCTTTCATGGCTTGGTTCAGCATCATGCTGAAGAAGATTGAAAAGAGGGTTGGTGCGAGAACACAGCCTTGCTTCACGCCATTGTTAATGGAGAAGGGTTCAGAGAGCTCATTGCTGTATCTGACCCGACCTTGTTGGTTTTCGTGCAGTTGGATAATCATGTTGAGGAACTTTGGGGGACATCCGATGCGCTCTAGTATTTGCCAAAGCCCTTTCCTGCTCACGGTGTCGAAGGCTTTGGTGAGGTCAACAAAGGTGATGTAGAGTCCTTTGTTTTGTTCTCTGCACTTTTCTTGGAGCTGTCTGAGGGCAAAGACCATGTCAGTGGTTCCTCTGTTTGCGCGAAAGCCGCACTGTGATTCTGGGAGAATATTCTCGGCGACACTAGGTATTATTCTATTTAGTAGAATCCTAGCGAAGATTTTGCCTGCAATGGAGAGCAACGTGATTCCCCTGTAGTTTGAGCAGTCTGATTTCTCGCCTTTGTTTTTGTACAGGGTGATGATGGTGGCATCACGAAGATCCTGAGGCAGTTTACCTTGGTCCCAACAAAGCTTGAAAAACTCATGCAGTTTGGCATGCAGAGTTTTGCCGCCAGCCTTCCAGACTTCTGGGGGGATTCCATCCATACCTGCTGCTTTGCCACTTTTCAGTTGTTCGATTGCCTTATATGTCTCATCCAGGGTGGGAACCTCATCCAGCTCTAGCCTTAGGGGCTGTTGAGGGAGCTGGAGCAGGGCGGAATCTTGGACTGAGCGGTTGGTACTGAAAAGAGATTGGAAGTGTTCTGACCATCGGTTGAGGATGGAGATCTTGTCGCTGAGGAGGACTTTGCCGTCTGAGCTGCGCAGCGGGCTTTGGACTTGGGGTGAGGGGCCGTACACAGCCTTTAGAGCCTCGTAGAAACCCCTGAAGTCGCCAATGTCCGCGCTGAGCTGTGTTCGTTTGGCGAGGCTAGTCCACCACTCATTTTGGATCTCCCGGAGTTTGCGCTGAAGATGGCTGCATGCGCGACGGAAGGCTTGTTTCTTCTCTGGACAGGACGGCTTTGTAAGGTGAGCCTGGTGGGCAGCTCGCTTCTTTGCCAGCAGCTCCTGGATTTCCTGGCTGTTTTCGTCAAACCAGTCCTTGTTTTTCCTGGAGGAGAAGCCCAGTACCTCTTCAGTGGATTGCAGTATGGTAGTCTTCAACTGATCCCAGAGGGTTTCAGGGGACGGGTCCGTGAGGCGGGTTGCAACGTCGAGCTTTGCTTTGAGGTTTGCCTGGAAGTTTCCTCTTGCTTCGTCTGACTGCAGTTTTCCAACATTGAACCTCTTTCTGGGGGCTTTATTGTTCCTGGGCTTTGGCTTGAAGTGAAGGTTGAGCTTGCAGCGAACCAGCCGGTGGTCAGTGTGGCATTCCGCGCTAGGCATGACCCTGGTGTGGAGCACATCTTGTTTGTCACTTTCTCGCACCAGGATGTAGTCCAGGAGGTGCCAGTGTTTGGATCGGGGATGCATCCAGGTGGTCTTAAGGCTGTCCCTCTGCTGAAAAAGGGTGTTTGTAATGACAAGCCGCTGTTCTGCGCAGAGCTCCAACAGGAGGCGCCCATTGTCGTTGCACTTGCCGACGCCATGCTTGCCCAGGATTCCTGGCCAGGTTTCTGAGTCTTTGCCGACACGAGCGTTGAAGTCGCCCAGGATGACAACCTTGTCGGCTGTAGGGGTACGTTGGATGAGGTTGCGCAGGTCGGTGTAGAACTTGTTCTTTTCTGCTGGTTCCGCCTGGAGGGTTGGAGCATAGACACTGATGAGGGTGATGTGACACTTGTTTTGAAGTGGGAGTCGCATGGACATGATTCGGTCCGAGAGGCCTGTCGGAAGGTTTTCGAGTTTGGAGGCAATGAAGCTCTTGACCATGAAGCCTACACCAGATAGGCGTCGTTCATCCGAAGGCTTGCCAGACCAGTAGAGTGTGTAGCCCGCGCCGCGTTCTTGGAGGCTGCCTACATCTGCCAGGCGGACTTCACTGAGAGCGGCTATGTCGATGTCAAGTCTGAGGAGTTCATGTGCAATGAGGGCAGACCGACGTTCAGGTCGGTGACTGTCAGTCTTGTCTAGCATGGTTCTGATGTTCCAGCATGCTAGCTTGAGTTTGTGAGCATCTTTTGAGGGGGAGGACGTGGAGGGGGAGGACGTTGAGGGGGAGGACGTTGAGGGGGAGGACGTTGAGGGGGAGGACGTGGACCTGTCCTCGGGCCTGCGCAAAGGAGCTTTTAGGTGGAGTGCAGTGCGCGCAGTACTGGCCCCACCCTTTACACCCATGGTTCGTGTGCCGTGGCCAAGCAAGCTGGGACGTGGCAGCGAGGTCCTTGGGTCGTAGGTTTTATATCGGAGTGGCCTTCTCCTATGCAGGTTTCTTACCCGGGCTGGAGGGGTCTGCCTCCCCTCCTAGGTCGGTCCATACTGCCCGGACCGGGGCCGAGGCCGCCGCAGTTCACCCTGTGCCTGGACTGGGGCCACCGCCTCCCACTCCCTGCCCGGACCGGGGCCTCCGCCTGCCTCACTCGACCGAGGCCGGTGCCGCCGTCTCCCCCTTGCTTCTGCCCGTATCGGGGCCGCCGCCGTCTACCCTTCGCCCGGACCGGGGCCGGGGCCGCTGCTGCTCTCCCTGTGCCTGGACTGGGGCCGCCGCCTCCCACTCCCTGTCCGGACCGGGGCCTCCGCCTGCCTCACTCGAATATAAATACATACAGTATAATTATCCAAAATCAGATTCCCCAAAATTCTCATATATCTAAAATTTTTAAAAGAATATCCGAAACAAATCAGAAATTCTCATTTATCTGTAATTTTTTAAAAGAATTTTGAATAAATGAGGATATCCAAAACAAATCAGAAATCCTCATTTATCTGAATTTATTTTGGAGTCGAATTGACTGAGGATCTCGGGCTGCCAGGTGTACCACAGACCTCGGGCTCCCAGCAGGAGCAGGGCCTCGGTGAGGAGGTTTCGGTGATCGGTGGCAGCCAGCATTTTTTGGTGAGAATTAAACATTATTTTAATGCTTATAAAGCCTTCCCTTGTTGTTTGTTGTTATTTAAATATTGTAACAAATGACTTAATGTGCTACTGGGCTGTTTTTAAAAAAACGACCAGTTATCTGAAAAAAAGCTTATCTGACATTGGCTCGGTCCTGATCATTTCAGATAATCGGAGTTGTACTGTAATACCCTGAAAGTGGCATCACAGATAGATAGGGTCGTAAAGAAAGTTTTTGGCATGTTGGCCTCTGTTACTCTAAGAATTGAGTACAGGTGTCGGGACATCATGGTGAGGTTGTATAAAACATTGGTGAGGTCAAATTTGGAAGATTGTGTGCAATTTTGCTCACCAAACTACAGGAAAGATTTCAAAAAGAATGAAAGAGTACAGAGAAGATTTATTAGGATGTTGCTGGGATTTGAGGAAATAAATTTATGTTTTGTTTAAATTTTATTTACACGGTAGAAGCCTAAACAGATTGAAACTTTATTCACTGTAGCGTGGAAGTATGAGAGGAGATTTGACAGAGGTATTTAAAATTATGAGGGTAAAGATGCTTTTTCCACTGAGTTTAGCTGAGAGATGAACTGGAGGATGTGGGTTCAGGAGAAAGAGGAAATGTTTAAAGAGAACGTTAAAGGAACCCCTCACTCAATTTTGTCATTTAAGAAAAAAATTGGATGGGTACCTGGATGGGAGGGGTATGGAGGGCTATAAACTGGGTGCAGGTTAATGGGACTAGACAGAATAATAGTTTGGCACAGAGTAGATGGGTCAAAGGGCCTAATTCTGTGCTGTTGTGTTTTATGCCTGTCACAATCCTATATACATCCATTATGTCATCTCTCATCCTTCGTCACTCTGTCAACCTTACTTCCTAAGATTTGTTCTCCAATCCATGCCACATCCTGATAAATCCACATCTTTCCTGGAATATCATAAGCAGAACTGAATGCAGTACTACAAGTGTGTTCTAACCAGAGTTTTATAGATCTGCAACTTTACCCACAGCTCTTGAACTCCATCCCCTGACTAATGAAGGCCAGCACATCAGAAGCCCATCAATGTGCATGGTTACTTTGAGGGATCAATAAACCTGGACCTCAAAATCCATCTGTTCCTCCACTCTGTACACTCCAGCTACATTTTATCTTCCAAAGTGCATCACTTCACACTTGCCCAGTTTGAACTCCATCTGTCACTATTTTACGCAATTCTGCATCCTATCCAGATCCTGTTGCCACTTATGACAACCCTATAGACTATCCACAACACCTCTAAGCTTTGTATCCCCAAGCTTACTGAGCCAGTCCTCCCCTCCTTCATCCAAGTCATGTATAAAAATCACAAAGAGCAGATCCCAGTGAAACGCCACTAGCCATCGACCTTCAGACAGAATACATTCCATCTGCTATTACCCTCAGCTTCCTGCATCAAACCATTTCTGAATCCAAGCAGCCAAGATTCTTTGGATCCCATGCCTCATGACTTTCTGAATAAGCCTAAAATGGTGGACCTGCCAAATGATTTACTAAAAGCTTGCTTTTGTCACCTCCGAAAAACTCAGTTAGGCTCATGAGGCATGATCTGGCCCTCACAAACCCATGATGACTGTTCAGAAGACTATGCTTTTCTAAAAGGAAGTAAATCTCGTTCTTAAGAAACCTCGCTAATAGTTTGCCCACCACTGATACAAGACTCACTGTCAATAATTCCCAGGATTCTCCCTATTACCTTTCTTAAGCAAGGGGACTACATTTACTATTCTTCAATCCTTTGGTACCTCACCTGTGGCCAGGGAGGAGAAAAAAATCATTATCAATGCCCTAGCAATCTCTTCCCTTGCTCCCTGTGGGTATATTGCATCCGGTCCTGGTGAATTATCTATCCCAAAATTTGAAAGAAGATCCAGCACTTCCTCTTCTTGGACTTTGAAAGGCCTCCAGCTCATGAACCTGTTCTACAATGACCTTACATTATTAAGGTTCCTCTCCCTACTAAGCACTGAAGCAAAGGATTTATTTCCCATGCCTCAGATGCAAAACCCTAATTCGTCAGATCCTGTAAAAGAACATTTCTGGAGCTAACAGATCCTGGATTGTATTTTGTTTTCCTCTTTTACACATTTAAGATCCTGTTGTGTAGTGTGTGCAGTTATAGCAAACCAGTTAGAACCATTGATGCAGTGCAGCTTCCAGGATCTTCTGTTATACACAAGACCCCACCTGCAATGTTCTTCTTTTAAAAGTGCAACTGAATTCCCCAAGAAGTATTCTTTAATCAAATTGACATATCAACAAACTGCCTCTTGCTCTGCACAGGCAGTGACTGGAGGAAGACAGGAGATTGAAGACCCTGAGAAAGATTTGAGTGGTGTCAGAGAAGCAGGACATGTGTGTGCATGACATATGGTTGTGCATGAGATCAGCTTTATTCGCTTGGCCTGAACATGAATATGTGGTTGCTCTGTTGCTATAGTGTTCTCTGACAAACTAGAAACAGGAAATATCAATGCTCCTTGACTCGTATTGAGATGAGATAGAAGGTGTTGTCATGTTCATAAGTGCATTGTACAGCTGCATTTTAATTCTGACTTGCCACACAGATGCATAAGATACACCATTACAATAATATGAATGATCACAATATGCCAAGACAGAAATATGAAAGCATAAATAAATAAATAAATCAGATGTTGATATTAGCCTCCTTCAGAATAAAGCAATGGAATATAATAAAGCCTCTGGTGTCCAAAATTCAAGCAATCGGCAAACAAAATGGAAAATACATTTTAAAAATTAAAATAAATAAGAATAAAATAAAAGGTTTAAAATTGTGAATGTAAATGTTCTCTGAAGCAGCACATAAACATTTGGTGATGATGGGAGCAAATATTCGGCCAGCGGAGGGCCTTCATCGTGCTTTACTCGTAGCAGCTGTTTGAATAAAGTTGCGTGAAACAGCGATGGCATCGCTCAGGTTGAAGAGCTGGTTGATGCCACTCGCTGTTGGGGTGACTCTCATAAAGTGTCTCCTTATCCCTGCTTAGTAAGAGTCACCCCGGTCAGAGGCTCTATCTGTAAACTTGGGGGCGGCGGAGTTAATTATCTATATTGTTATGGTTCGTCTTTCGAGCGGCTCTGTGGAGGGGAAGGAACCTGCAGATGCAGCAATGGTTAAATATTTTCAAAGAATGTGACTGAAAATAAAGTAAAATACTTTTAGTTTTCTATATTCATGCAAGTGAAGTTTAAATACTGTAGAGTATTTTTGTCTTTTAAACTGTTTATTCTTAATGCAGTGTGTTAGTCAGGCATTGTAAGAGTAAGTCTCAAGAAACTTGAAAATACATTTATCCAGCATCTACTAATCCCCATTGGGGTTTTACTGTTAAATTTCTTTCTGAGGTAACCCTAATCAGAATATAAATAACGATTAAGTAAACAAGCAATCAGGACCGTGGTTCGAATCCTGTGCTGTCCGTAAGAAGTTTGTACGTTGTCCCCGTGTCTGCGTGGGCTTTCCCCAGGGTCTCTGGTTTCAAAATGTACTGGGGATTGTAGGTCAATTGGGTTTAATGAGACGGCACAGGCTCAAGGACCAGGAGGGCTTGTTACTGTGCTGTATGTCTGAATTTAAAAAAGAAACAATGACAAAGAGCCAAGAAAACACTCCAGGACATCATCTGGGTTCTTTGATGACACTATCAGTTTTAATTGAGATAAGACTAATGCTAAATTTGGAGCCAAAAAATAATGAGCTGCTGGAGGAACTGAGCAAGTTGAACAGCATCAGTAAAGGCAAATGAATGGTCACCATTTCTGGTCAAGACTCTGCATTAGGAATCCACTGCTGGTTGATTTGCTGAGTATCCCCCAGGAGTTTATTGACTGAGTATTTTTTTTAAAAATCTGAATATTGTACTATTTTTTTTTGGTTTATTCAATTTGGAGCAGCATTAGTGATAGATACTTTTACGTATATGCTGTATCTGTGCTATTTTCATTTTGCCCAGGCTCTTAGTTTCGCAGGGAACCAAGGAAAGGTTCACGTTCTAAATGTAGTTCAGAGAGAGATTGTTAAAGAGGATGGATCTGTTATTAAAAGGTTTGCTTTACCTTTTGTTTCTCAGCAATAGTATTACTAACCAGTTTATAGTCAGATTTAGTTTGTGCCGTCACTTAACACAATATAGTTAATTCCTGTGACATTAAAATAGTTGAACGTTGTCGATGTGTTTTGCCAAGTTATTTTGTTGATTGGAATTAATATTAGCAACAAAATTGTTATGGACAAATAATAATACCTGCATTAAATAGTGTGCACTAAAAACATTGTGATAACAGTACATGCAATGTGTATCGTTATGTGTGAACTCTTAAATCTCAGTTGTTTTTAATGAACTTAAACTTCAGACATAAAAGACTGCATATGCTGGAATCTGGAGCAAAATAATTCACTGGAAGAACTCAATGGCTCAGGCAGTATCTGTGGTGAAAAATGGGGAGGGTGGATATTTTCGGGCAACTGCGTCTGCCATTAACATCACTGAAGTTATCATTCATCATTATCACACCTCTGATGAAGGGTTTAGGCCCAAAATGTCGACTTCCATCTGCCTTTCATGAATGCCCTGCTGAGCTTCTACAGCAATTTTGTGTACTTCATTAATCAGTGCAGCACAAAATGTTCTGATTTATTTTTGGGGTAGTGGAGACTTTATTATTCTCATAAAGGCATGAAGTCATTGTGGTTTACAATTAAGTGAGTACATATTTTTTTAAAAACATAATCAGGCCAGCTTTATTATAGTATGGAAACAGGCCCTTCAATCAACTCATTCATTCTGAGTTACCTGCTAGTTCCATTTGCCTGTATTTGGCTCCTAACTCTTTCAACCTTTTGTTTACCTATTCATGGATGTAAAATAGTCTCTTAAACATTATTATTGTTACACCTGACTGACAAATTGTATGAAAAAGGGGACCTTCAGGTCCCTTTTAACTTTTTTCTCCTCACCTGAAATATATACCCTTGTACGTACCGCTGTCCTGCAATAAAAGGCCGTGACTATTTACTTTATCGATGACTTGTCTAATTTTATAAACTGCTCTAAACTCCCCTCTTGGCCTTCTGTTCTCCGGGGAGAATTGTTCTAGCCTATACAACTTCTCTTTATCATCCAAATCTGCCATTCTGGCACCATTCTTGTGAGCCTATCTTTTTTTTTCGGTTCTGTCAAATATACCAGCACATCGTCTGAAAAGAAATTAATCTTATATTCATCCTCCCCAATTTTCATTCCTTTAATCTTATCATTCTGTCTTATTGTCTGAGCTAATGGTTCAATAGCCAATGCAAATAAGGCTGGTGACAATGGACAACCTTGTCGAGTCGAACGCGTTAAATTAAATTATAAGGAAATTGTCCATTTGTCACCACCCTAGCAGTTGGATTTGTATTTTTATATAAGGCCTTAACCCAGCCTATAAAATAATGGCCAAAATTAAACCTGTAACACCTTAAACAAAAAGTTCCACTCGACCCTATCAAAGGCTTTTTCCACATCCAGCACCACCACCATTGGATGGTTGGGTTGCTGTCTAAATGCATTGACTAATGTTATCAATCTAAGAATATTATCAGACGCATTTCTATTTTTAATAAAAGCTGTTTGGTCTATATGTATCAACTGAGGTAAATATTTGGCAAGTCTATTAACTAACACCTTCGTTATCATTTTATAATCTACATTTAATAAAGTAATAGGTCTATACGAAGAGACATTCAAAGGGTTCCTATCTTTCTTAGGAATCACAGTAATTATAGGACTTAAACAAGATTCCAGTAACAACTGCTCCTCTGTTACTTGCTGCAACACATCTCCAAATATAAAGGATAAATCTTTATAAAATACTTTATAAAATTCAACAGAAAATCCATCATCTCCTGGCGACTTTCCATTTGGCATCTCTTTCATCTCAAAATCCATAAACGGTGCTTCTAATTCTTTAACCCCATCCTCCCCTAAAACAGTTAAGTTTAATTTAGATAAATAGGATTTGATAGAACCAGCATCCTGCTTTCCCTCAGAAGTATACAATTTTTGATAAAATTAATAAAACTGATCATTAATTTCCTGAGGTTTATAGGTAACTATTGAATTCTTTTTCACTGCATTAATAATTCGTGATGTCTGTTCCATTTTTAATTGCCATGCTAATACCTTAGGAGCTCGTTCACCCAGTTCGTAATAGCGTTGCTTAGATCGATAAAGTAGACGCTCATACTGATAAGTTTGTAAAATATTATAACGTAATTTCAACTTCATTAAAGCAGCTTTTTTAAAATCTTCTGTATCATCTTTCTGAAATTCCTTTTCCCATTCAGCAATTTGTTTTTCTAACATTAAGCTTTCCACCACGT
This sequence comes from Narcine bancroftii, assembly GCF_036971445.1. Classification (NCBI taxonomy): domain Eukaryota; kingdom Metazoa; phylum Chordata; class Chondrichthyes; order Torpediniformes; family Narcinidae; genus Narcine; species Narcine bancroftii. Next base: position 222,443,795 of record NC_091471.1, read on the forward strand.
ATTGGTTTTTAACTTGCACTGTATAACTAATAATTTGCCCTCGTAAATATGCTTTCAAAGCATCCCAGAAATCAAAATTACTACGTACTAAATTGACATTCTCAGCCAAAAACAAAGTAATCTGCTCCTTAACAAAAGTAATAAACTCCAGTTTCTTCAATAGCATTGTATTAAACCTCCATCTATAAGACGATTGTACTACTTCTGAACCTTGTGAGTCTATCTGACAAGCTCAGTGACATCTTTCCTAGTCAGGCAGAACTGTACAATCTAGTGGTTGACTCATCAAAAAACATTTATTTTTAACATCACATCCCAAACATTGACTGAATTCCCTTACCAATGAAACAAACTTGACTACCTGCATTGCTACTCTCTGTACTATGTACTTGTACCCCGCAGTCTCTCTGTTCTACAACAGTCTCCAGGTCCCTTCCATTTCATGTACAAGCCTTGTCCTGATTTGTCTTGACTGAATTAAATTCCATGCACCATTCTTTGGCCAACTGATCTAGATCTTTGATGACTTTCATCACAGTCCACTACGCCTTTAAGATTGGACTCATACATAAACTTAATAACCAATTTACCAAACATAATGTGTACATTTTATTCCAGACCCCTTCTCAAGCAATGACATTGTCTCAAATGATGTCATGAAGAACTTCTTTCTTCCATGTCTAATTTTCTTTGAACCAATTTACATTAATTAAACACTGATCTGTTTAATCCCAAACTCTTGGGGTTATCTTTAATGTTTTCTGCCACAGGTGTCTGCTTTTCCCTTTTGGCCCTTCTGGTTTCCTTGTGTAGTTTGCTCCTCAGTTTACAAAACTCACCCACATATACACTTGGAGCCAGCTGGCCCTGGCATCCTTCTTGCTCTTGACCAGAGCCTGAATTTCACTCATCATCCAAGCTTTCCTACGATTGTATGTCTGACCATTCACTCTAACAGGAATGTGCATGTCCTGGCTCTTGTCAGTACACTTTTTTAAACATCCAATTTTCCTAATGTTCCCCTTGCTTCAAACAACCTGTTACAATGAACTTGAGCTCATTCCCACCATTTTCCTCTAAAGTTGTCCTTACCCCAATTCTGAACTTGAATTTGTGGTCTTACCCCTGACTCTCTCTATAACGATCTAATAGAACAGTGGTTGCCGTTCCTCAAAAGGCTTACCCACAAACACTTCAACCATTTGTCCTTCCTAATTTCCTATGACCACGCTCTCACATGAGACACGCTGCATATTGCTGGTGGAAACTTTCCTGAACAGATTTGACAAAATCCACCAGATCTAAACCTTTCACACTATGATTTTCCCAGTCAATATTTGGAAAGATAAAATTTCTTGCTATGATGATCTTATTTCACCTACAGTTGGCAGCAATCTCCTGGCATTTAGACGCCCATCAGGGTGATCGTGCCCTTCTTATTCCCCAGCTACATCTATATTGTTTCACCAACAGAACCATCTGTAGTGTCACCTCTGACCAATGCTGTTACCCTCACTTCTGTCCCTCCTGAAGCACCCATACCCATGATTCTCAAACTTTTTCTTTCCACTCACATAACGCTTTAAGTAATCCCTAAACCATAGGTGCTCTGTGATTAGTAAGGGATTGCTTCAGGTAGTATGTGGGTGGAAAGAAAAGGTTTGAAAACCACTGTTTTCATCCTACCTAATTGTCTCATTATGGGCACGGTTTCATAACTCCAAAGGAAATGGACCAATGACAATTTTTCTCAAACAAAATATTTCAGTAACAATTGGGTCCAGAGCAGTGATTCTCAACCTTCCCTTCCCACTCACATCCCACCTTAAGCAATCCCTTACTAATCACAGAGCACCGATAGCATAGGGATTACTTAAGGTGGGATGTGAGTGGAAAGAGAAAGGTTGAGAACCACTATGCTATTGCTTTTCATAGATGCCGCCTGTCACATCAAGTTCCTCCAACACTTGAGTGTTACTGAGTTTTATCTTCAATCTTGCCTGTTACTGCTGTTCACACAATGTTTTCATGATCCTTCAATTTCTCCTCTCTTGTCTTTTTCTCTCCACCCCCACCTCTACACTTGACCCATTACCTCAGGGCGACCATGAGTAAAGCCAGCACACAGAAGAGGACTGTGGTGAAGGATCAGGAAGGGAAGCATATACACGAAGAACAGCTGGAGGATGTACCTGAAGCATTTCATCGAGATGACCTGAAATATGACCTGCAGCAACTTCTCGGTCGCTTTTGTCATGATGAGTGGACACAGGAGGGAAACTAAATCACTCAAATTGTGCATATCAGTCTGCTCACACGAAGAAATTTTAGATTATTATTTCCATCTGAAAACACTTGATGTGGAAAGCCTAGATCTGAATTAGCCTTCTCCCTTATCGTAGGTAAATTTGTGACCAAAGATGGCATCCAAATCTCGGATGACTTATGCTGTTTGAACATTAGATCTTCCTGATGTGGCTGGTTTAGGAATGTAGTGAAATTGCTTCCTGCCAAATTATAGCAACAAGTGCGGAGATCCAGAAAACACTTCAGCCATGAGCCTCTTCCCATTTTCCGTCAGAGAGCAACTTTCCAAAATAAATGTATAAATAGCAGAAATGTTTTGGCTTGTGAAACCACCTACATTGACTATAAAATTGCCACCAAACACAAGGCCCTTTCTTCATTGCCGAATGGAGTCTAACTAAATATCACCATCATAATGGAATCTGAGTGTGCAGGCCTAGTACTGAGCACGTAAGAACCTTTCACTCCCTTAAAGCTTTTTTAAGCTTAATAAATAGGCTAGCATCTGTACTTACTGTATCAGGCATTTCTCCATTAATTGCATTAGTATGAATTAAGCAGTGGGTGTGGCAAGCTTCATTTGATGTGCATTCATGCTACCATACTTGTTTCAGGAAATTTACAACTCTTGTCACTGCTTCCACCAATCCACATAGCCTTGTATCTGTGATCTAGTACTTTTTACTGGCACCTGCACTGCAGATAACTGGAACTGAGATGAACCTAAAACAAAACAAAACACAGAATACTTTGGTTATTTCAGCAAATATATATATATAAAACAAGACTGGCTTCTTTTTGTACATGCATGTAGTATTTATAGCTGTTGTAATCGTCTACACAGTTGTTTAAACATCTTTGCATTGGGGAAATGTTTCAGCTCGCTGTCTCAACATAAAACACACAATAAAAGGAACAGGATATGATGTGTGGTATTTTTAATTGTTTCAGTCTGCCTTTCAGTGTATCCATAAGATTTTATTTTGATCTTTTTAAGTTATTCTTGTACTGAAACTTGTTAATATGAGGTCAATATTCACTTGAATGCTCAGAAAACTTTCAGAGTACTCAATTTATCATTTTATTTCTTCATCCAGTGCAGGCAGGATATTAGTTTTGTTACGTCAGTGTCAAAGGCCTGTACTGATCGACAAGAAAAACCAACAGAGAGAGTGTGCAACAGTTCTGGCAATGCCACGTAGTGTTATTTGCAGCGCAGATGGCGTTTCTGTGATTACGTTTCAATTCGTACCTTTATTTTGCTGTGTAATCAAAGAATTTCAGAAGTGAAAGAGGGTGAATTTTAATTTGACGACTTAGCATCTTGTTCCCATGGTGATAACAAATATTGTATATGATATCTATGAGGGCATGTATTAGAATAAAGATAAATGGAAGCAAAATTAAAACACTAACAAATACATAGCAACTGCAATGTGTAAAATGGCTGATTTAATTAAAATAAAATGTACAAGTGTTACATGCAAGTTATCTTCTTATTCTTCTCGGATCTCTACCCCAAAGCATATGCGCGCATTGAATATTTTGTTTGTGAATGATTCTGTTACTCTTGCAGATGCTGGAACATTGAAAATTTGAACTGAAGGTACAACAATGAAATCAAAATGATAGTTTTCATTTGTTTGATGGCATAAAAATTATAAATTATAAAAAAAGACTATTTTCACAGCCTTTAAACATCCTTTGTCAGGTTTGTACATTTAATATTCTTCATTAGAAATTGGTAGTGTTGTGTAATGTCCTGCTGTCTCTGCAATACATGGTATGAAAATTTCTTTGAGGATCATCAGTTTAAACCATTGAACAAACTTGCAGTTCAGCGCAATTGACTAAACATAAACATTTACTTTTGACGAATGTGCTGATCTCATGACGAGGTTAGAGCTATGATTTCCCAAATTGATGACCATAAGAGCACTGCAATACACAAATGTACGGTGGGCGGGGGGGGGGACTCAGCAGGTCGTGCAGCATCCATAGGAAGTAAAGGGGCCTTTGTTAAGTGTAAGCAAAAACAGGCAGATGCCTGAATAAAAAGGTGAGGGGAGGGGGATCAGGAGGGAGAATGTGGGCGCGGGTGGGGGGGGGGGGCAGTGTGAGCACAGGTTAACAAGTAAGAGGAAATAGGTGGATAAAGGTGAGAGGGTAGAGGAGACTGTGGGAGAGGGTAACTCTTTGATAGGGGAGGGAGGGGAAGAGCGTGGGGAGCTGGAGGAAAGGAGAAATATTATGGAGAAGGAGAAAGGAACAGAATCCATAACAGGGTGTGAAGAGGTGAAGTCAACGTGACCATTTATGCTTCTTTCTTCATCTTGTCCAAAAGTTCCACTTCTTCTAGAGGGCAGGAAATGACTGAAGTACCCGGATCAAACCCAAACAGGTCACAGGTAGGACATGACCACTCCAAGTGAAGCAGGTGTTCATCTGTGAATCTGCAGGAGTCATTTACTGACGTGGCCTCCTCTGGACCAAGGAGACGGGATGCGGACGGGGAGATCGCTTCATTGAGCACATTTGCTCTGTCAACTGCAACATTTTGGTGGCTCAGCGGCCAACCATTTCAATTCCACCCACCGTGACCTGTTTGAGTTTCTCCACCACATTAGTAGATTGCACTCAACAGACTTTCCTGTTTAACACCCAATCAAGACAGCTTCTTTACAGTATTTGTAAGTCATAAATTGACTTTAGTTTGTTAACATTTAAGATGCCCTTTCAATCTTTGACTTTGCCCACTGCTAAAAATTTCCCATCCCTTTGTTTCTTTCCATCTGATCTTGCTCTGCATTTTGATGCCTTAATTTCTTTCCAGTTTGCCTTTAATTGCCATAATGCAGGACACCTGCTGCCAACTCTCTGCAAGTGAAGAGAGTCACAGTGATTCATTCTCTAATGCTGCATGCTGTCTCAAACCTTCTCTTGGCATCAGTTATGGTTTTAACACATAAAGAATGTAATTTTTGAGTAGTCAATTTTCACACTTCCCTTCAGGAGTGGCCATTCACACAGAACGACCGGTGTACGGATATCGCCGCATTGTTTTGGCAAAGTACCGTAGGTGCGGTACTTATGTAGGCTGGACATGGGTTGACGTCGCCTGTGATGTATGATGTTTGTGTGATGCACAACATCACTGCGTCGACGTTGTCAGTGAAGTCATTAACCTGCATCCGGAAAAACTTCAAGACGGAAGAGCAAAATGGCTCTAGATCCACCAGGGACTGTTAATGTCAGCATCTCTCCAATAATTCGACCTGGTGTTTGACTGCTGCTGGTGAGCAAAAGTCGTCTTGCTTCACATTTAAATCTCCCGTGTTGCGGTGTTGCGAGCTGAACGCGTCATCGCATGTTATCATTGTGTCGTATTCATTAGACTGCTGTTGTGGGCTGCTCTCAGTTCAGTTTAGACAGTGGGCAGTCCACAAAAATGTCCAAACGGGAATGAGTCACTCATTTATGTTCTGAACTTTTTACATATCATGCATTGCGGGAATTTTGCCGAAATTTCCTGTTATTCAGCGGCTGTGTAAAAACCCGATATGATAACTGAGACCAGCAACCTTCCTGCTGAGGAGCTTTGATCACACCATTCCTTTGTCAGAATTTTTCCCATAAGGTTGACATTTCCAATACTGGAAGAAATGGATTTAAAGTTAACGTGTGGGGTAGATTTAAGGGAGATTTGTGAGACAAAATATTTTTACACATGCATGGTTGGCGCTTGGAGCCTGAAACCAAGCAAGATGGCAGAAGGGTAGATGTAGATATGCTGGCAAGATTTGAGACATTTAGAAAGAAACATGAACAGGCAGTGGGCAGACAGATGTGATATGTTTAAAATGGCATTACTGCCATCGCAGGCAAGTGCTGTACTGGTCTATGTCTTCTCTATGATAGAGTACCCCTTCCTGATTTAAGTCAATTAATATCTCCCAGCTATTCCACCTCAAAATAATAATCTATAAAACAAATCTCTTCTATTACCTGTAGGAAACATTGCCCATTCTACTGGTAAAACACAGAATTCTGTTGACACCACAAAAATACACACAAATATTGGACAAACTCCATAGGTCATACAGTGCCTTTATGTAGCAAAGGTGAAGATCCATCACCAACGTTTCAGGCTCACACCTTGATGAAGGGCTCAAGCCCGAAACATTGGTGATGGATCTTCACCTTTGCTACATAAAGGCACTGTTTGACCTATGGAGTTTGTCCAATAATTGTGTGTATTTTTGTGGTGTCAACAGAATTCTGTGTTTTACCAGTAGAATGGGCAAAGTTTGACCTGTTGAGTTTCTCCAGCATTTGTGTGTTTTTTCCCATTCTAGTTGATACTAGTGACTCCTAATTCTGTTGAAAGATATAAGGATAACTTTGTTTACTTTGCAGTATTACAGGAAATGAAATGCATGCAGGTTTAACTCAAATAAATTTTAATTAAGGAAATAAAGCAAACAGAAAATTAGTGTTCATAAACAATTCATGTTTCCTTAAGAAAATACAACTACGTGACATGGAAATGCATTCACAAATTTTCCAAACTACCCAAAAGTATGTCACAATTCTTTACAACCTTTAAGGGTACTTGCTTTGAAATGCTGTTCGTGGTCTTGCAGTGGATTAGTACAGACAGAAAATTTGATTTGGCTGATTGCTAAATGTTGGTTAGTTCATTTGGGAGTCCTCTTCCTCATCTCAAAATAGTGAAACACTGCTTTTAGATGGTTTAGAAATATTAGAAAAAAAAAATCAGATGCTGGTAATCTAAAATATAGAAGCTTTCAGGAGGATGGACAACATTTATGGAAAGTAAAAAAAAAATTCAAAGTCAATCTTTAGCAGTTATCAGTTATCTGTGGACAAATCAACCAAAAGGATCTGAGATCCCCCAGTGAAACAAAGCGTGAGCACTTCTCTGTAAATAGCACAAAACTACCACAGGATTTCTGGATGTCTTTTTCAACACATTGAATACCAGGGATATCTTAGGCAGATGTAAATATTGTTTAAATTCACAAAAGAAAGATATGACCTTTCTACAGAAACAGAGAGATGTCCGAACAAAGGGGGGAGGGGGATGGTGAGGGTAGGAGATGATAGATGGGGGGGCACACTGCAGGAGTGGGGGACACCGCATATGGTGGGAGGGGGAGAAGAGTCTAGGCTAGGTGGAGAGAGAAAGGAACTGGAATAACTAGTTAAAGGGGGAGGGGGTGGGGGGAAAAGAGCGAGCTTATTAGTGGAATTTAATGAACTCAATGTTCATACCCTGGGGTTGGAGGGTGTCCAGACGCAGGTGGTCAGGGAGGGGTAATGTGAGGACAAGTAGTCCACAATTACCTGGACTACTCGTCCTCACACCCTGTCCCCTGCAAGGACTCCATCCCCTTCTCTAAATTTCTCTATTTCTGCCACATCTTCTCCCAAGATGAGGTCTTCCAGTCCAGAGACTCTGAAATGTCTGGCTTCTTCCACAAACATGGCTTCCCCTCCAACACTATTAACTCGGCCCTCACCCACATCTTTTCCATTCCTCACTTATCCACCCAAGCCCCCCCCACCCCAAGAAACAATAAACACAGAATCCCACTCGTCCTCAACTACCACCACACCAGCCTCCTCATCCAACACATTATCCGCTGGAAATTTCTGGCACTTACTCCAGGATCCCAACCCCAGGCACATTTTTCCTTCTCCCCTCTCAGCCTTCCGTAAGGACCACTCCCTCTGTAACTCCCTTGTGAACTTCTTCCTTCCCCACCCTTTGCCCCCCCATAGTGGAAGGTGTAGTGAAGTGCAATACCTGCACCCACACCTCGTCCGTCACCAAGGTCCAAACAGACCTTTCAGGTGAAGCAGCACATCACCTGTAGCTCCAAATAACTAATTTACTGCATCCAGTACACCCTCTGTGGCATTCTGTACATCAGAAAAATCAGTCACAGATTAGGAGATCACTTGGCCCAGCACCTTCTCTCTGTCCGCAACAAAAGTAACCTCCTCGTAGCCAACCATTTCAATTCTGAGTCACACTCTCAAGCTCACATGTCTGTTCATAGCCTCTCACACTACCCCACCCTGACTAACCGCAGATTGGAGGAACAACACCTCATTTTTTTGTCTGGGCACCTTCCAACCCCAGAGCATGAACATTGAGTTCACTGCATTCCACTGATCAGCTTGCCTTTTCCCCCCTTCCTCCACCCTTAACTAATTATTTGTTCCTACTTCTTTTCTCTCTCCACCTAGCTTAGATCCTCACCGCCCCCCACACTCCGCCCCTCCCCCCCTTCTCCACCTATCATCTCCCACTTTCACCATTCCCCCTCCCCACTTCCCCTTTTTGTTCGGGTGTCTCTCATGTTCCCCCACACCTTGATGAAGGCCTCAGGCCCAAAGCGTTGGGGATGTGTCTTCTTCTTTGCTACATAAAGGCACTGTTTGACCTGCTGAGTTTCTCCATCATTTGTGTGGTTCTTTTTTTCACTTAACCACGGTGTCAACAGAATCCTGTGCTTTACATCCAATCTAAATGGATGGATGGATGTGATCAAATAATTATTTGAATTACATTATAGCTGCAGGAGTTGGGCATTGACATCAGAAAGAAAGGTGAAGCTTGAGAGTGTGACACTCCCAGGCCTGAATCAATGTGCAGAGTTGAGATGGCAAAGTGCTTTTTGTGTTTAGGTGTCAATGTCAGCATCAGTCTGTCCTCTCCAAGCATGCTGGTGAGCCCAACAACGTCTTCATTAAAAGTCTAATGAAATTTGTCATGTTCCCAGGGTCTCTTCACACACACTATCAATGACTCTAAAGACTGAGTGAAGAACGATAGGCTTTAATACACATCAGATTTCAGCTGGCCCAGCTCTCTGTGCTCGAATGAATGGAAGGGGGCAGGGAGGTTGACTTTTATGCCAGGTCTCGGGGGAGGGATTACATGGGGTCGAGTCATCAGTGGGTGGACCAGTCACTTACTACAGAGCAGCAGCATGATATAAATGTGTATAAATCAAGACCCAGGTTCAGCCGGTCAGGGGGCTTCCTCTGCCTCTGTGACCTGGGCAGCTCCACTTGGAGTGTACTGGTCAGCTATGTTGTTGGTCAGGTGTCTTGAGGGGGGGGGTGGGGGGCAAGGCTGTCACCGTAGGGGGTGGGGTCTGGTTGTCTGTGGGGGCAGTCGTGGCAGTCGGCTCAGCAGGATGAGGGTCCCAGGCATGTGGTGTGGATGCCGGGATGGGGGGGGGGGGTGGGGGGGTGTCGATAGCCTGTGCCAAATCCCTATAGGGCCCAGTGTGTGTGTGTATGTGGTGGTCGGGACTGGAGTAAATGGGTGTCTCTGGCATGTGCCAGGTTTGCGTCATGCTCCTGCTGGTCATGGCCGCAGATGGTGACATTGTCTAGGTTGGGGAACGTTGATGTCAGTTTGTGCCTGTCTACCATCTGATTCATCTCCCTTTGGAGCACTGAGACTCCATTGGTGGCTCCAAAGGGGACTCTGAGGAAGTGATAGAGCCTGCCATCTGCTTCAAAGGCAGTGTATTTGCAGTCCCCTGAGCAAAGGGGGAGTTGGTGATACACTGACTTCAGGTCAATTGTGGAGTACACTTTGTACTGGGCTATTTTATTGACCATATTGGCTATCTGGGAGAGGGGGAAATCATCTAGCTGGGTGAAGCGGTTGACCATCTGGCTGAAATCTATCACCATGTGGGATTTGCTTCTGCCTCTGACCACCATGACCTGGGCTTGTCACAGGCTCAAACTGGGGCTATGATCCCCTCCGCCAGGAGTCGCTGCACCTCAGACTTTATAAATGCACGATCCTCAGTGCTATAGTGCCTGCTTTTCGTCGCGATGGGCCGGCAGTCTGGGGTCAGGTTCTTGAATAGTGACAGAGGAGATATGTGGAGGGTGGAGAGGCTGCAGGCAGGGTCAGGCTGTCGGGGGGAGGGGATTGCGAGTTGGTGTTTGTGTACCGTTATAGGTGGTTGTGGTCCTCCGAACACCATCATTACACTCTTAAACTGGCTCTGGAAGTCGAGGCCCAAGAGTATTGGAACACAGAGCTGTGGCCTCACAAGCCAATGAAAGTTGTCATAGCATTCACCCCCATCTTTAATGATGCTACACAGTACCCCTGGATCTCCACAGGTTAGTCCTTTGCGGCCATAGAGATGGTGCCGCTCGTAGGTCTGACAGAGAGAGTTTCTCGGCAGTGACAGGTGGATAAAGCTCTCTGTGATTCCACTGTTGAATAGGCAGCTCGTCCTTTTTCCATTTACCTCGATCTCTATCATCGAATGGGGGATCAGATGAGGTCTGCACTGGTTCAGGGTCACAGGAGCCAGGATCGGGTCGTTGTTGTCACTGTCGGAGGGGAAGCCCGACTGGTAAGATGGCAGCCTCCATGTTGACTATGTTGTCGCATTGGAGGAAGAAGGAGGAAGTGATGTTGACCGGGTGATGGAAGGTGATGACATCACCCAGGAAAGCGGAGGAGATGCTGGGTAAGATGGCGACTCTCGGGTCACGCATGCGGTTGAGCTGTACAGGGCCGGATGTGACGTCAGTGATGTGCTGCTTGCTCGGGAGAGTTTGGATGACTTACAGACACGCCGGTAATGCTCTATCTTTCTACACCCCGAGCTGGTCACCTCCTTGGCCAGACAGAATCATCTGGGGTGCTTCAGCTGGCCAAAGTAATGGCAGCTTGGGTGTCCAATCACGATGGTGGCAGCAGTGGGGTCGTGGCTCGCTATCACGGAGGACATCTATGATGCTGACTCCCAAAAAGGCGCTGCCCATGGCCCACATGTGGAGACCCTGTTCTTACCGGCGATCTTGTCAGCATTGCTTTGGGCTGAGTCAAGGGTCCTGGCAAGCTGGAAGGCTCTCTTCAGGGGCAGCTTGTCTTCCTGGAACAGAAGCTGATGAATGTAGTCAGACCTCACTCCAGCCACGCAGGAATCTCGGACCAGCTCCTCCACACACAGGCATGGGGGCTGTAGCAGTGCCACAGCAGTCTCTCCCCAAGTCATACAGCACTTGGAGGAACTTGTCCACGAACTCACCGGGTTGCTGTCTCCTCGATGCCAGTCAATACCATGAGTAAACTTCGTTCACCCGGTGTCGATAAAGGTTGCGGAGTTCAGCCATGATCTCTGGGTAGGTCATGCAGCTTCAGATCGCCAGGTACACTCAGTGGCCAACTCTAACTTGCAGGACCTGGAGTTTCTTTTCATCCAAGTCCACCAGGTCTGCTGAGACTTCAAGGAAGCTTATGAAGCAGGCTATCCACTGCTCGTACCGTTCAGCAGCTCCAGGTGTCTGCAGATCAATTTCTAGGCAGTCGGGTCTCAGCAGCTTGTACATCCCGTGTGGAAAATTAATGTGTATTAAATTGATCCACACTATCAATGACTCTAAAGACTGAGTGAGAAACGATAGGCTTTTATACACGTTAGATTTCAGCCGGCCCAACTCCACATGCTCAAATGAATGGAAGGGGGCAGGGAGGTTGACCTTTATTGTCAGGTCATGGGGGAGTGGTTACATGGGGTTGAGCCATCAGTGGGCGGGCCAGCCACTTATGTGCAGACCAGCAGCGCTGTATACATATATGCATATCACTACATTTCTTTCCAATTATTATAGAAGCATCATACAAAGTATCCATTCTGGGTCTATCTAACTTAGTAGAGCAAATATCAAAGACTACGAGAACTTGAAAGGACTGCAATAAAAATCTCAGGCCATCAAGAAAACTTCAGCAACTCCATCTAATCCAATTGCCTCCCTTCCTCAGGAAAGAAAGTCGCAGAGTAAAAGACCCATCCCACCCCTCTCACATTTGTTTCTCCAGTTGGGTGGAAGGTGCAGGAGTTTGGAAGCACGGCCAGATTCAAGGACAGTTTTTAATCCCTTCCAGTTCTTCGCCTATTGAATGGGCCACTCAAGAGTAAAATGATGCTGTCATTGCACTGTTTTAACTGCTTTATGTCACACTCTTTTGCACAAACTGTTGGATGCAATTGATTTTCCCAGAGTGTGTGCAGAACAAAGTTTTTCCACTGTGTCTTGATAAACATTTCAATTCTAAATACTAATAGGTATTGGCTTCAGATTCCAACATCTGCAATCTCCTGTGAGCTTCTTAAATGTTGATGTTTGTACCTGCTTCTACAACCTCGCCTGCCAGCACATTACACACACCTAGCAATTTGCCTTTCAAATGATCTTAACCTTGCCTCCTCACCTTAAGCTTGTGCCTTCCAGTATTTGTCATGTTCGCTCTATCTACTTTATCTCTGTCTCTCACAATTTTATATACGTCCATCTTGCTGCCCTTCAAGCTTCCGATGCACCAGAGAAAACTATCCAAGTTTGTCCATGTCTTGGGTAAACTTGTATCTCTCACTTTGTTCGTTTTAGATTGGTCACAGTGTTTGAACTACCGAAAGAAAATAGACACACACACCGAGAGCAGTTCAGATTATACAGATGTTTATTACAAATTCAAAAGCTGATTTCACACTACAATATGCAAGCCCTTCCCAACTATACTTATCAATGCTTGGTCTGGTCCCAACTGCCGAAGCGAGGCAACGACTGCACACTTGTAGTAGGTTGTCGGGGCGCCGGTAGCAGCTTCTCCACCTCCCCTGACCGGGACGTTGGCTGGACTTCAGAAGTTCTTCTTCTTCTTGCTGTGAGATGTTGCCTCCTCTCGGAGAGTCTCAAACTTCAGCAACGGGACCTTGCCTTTTATTACCCAAAAACTGCTTACCCAAGCACCTATTCCCAGCACAGCATGAAAGTTAAGCAAGCAAGCTAGCATGCTAGGTTAATTAACGAATAACATAATTTTCAGCTTATCATTTTTAATACAATGGTTTATTCTACATCAAGGCTAGGCTCTGACAGTCTGTGACCAAAACAAGCAGGAAGATTAAATGTTCTCGGTACACAGATGTCCTTTCTTCAGATAACAGCATCTCTGGCCCCTCGGTGGAATTTTGCTTATGTCTGCTGAGTCTAAAAACAATTAGGCTCTCAGCCTTGCAGAATCCAAAGCTGCAAGTTTTAAAAAAAAAAGGGTTCTCAGCTCTACAGAACCAAGAACTGGAAATTAAGAAAAAACAGGTTAACTAAAATAGGTTAAAATCTTCCATTACAGTCCAGTCTTTAGTTTTCTCTTTAATCGTCCAATCCAGTGAACCTCTATGGCACCCTCTCCAAAGGATTCATGTTCTTCCTTTCGTGTGACAATGAGAACTGTATGCAGTCCTTCAAGAGTAGCCTTTCAAAGTTTTATACAGCTTCAACATGGCTTCCGAATGCCAACAAAGGCAAGCATGCCATTTGTCGTATTTAACACTCTGTCTTGCCACTTTCAGACTTGCATCCAAACATTCTTTGTTTTGCATTAATGCTCCAAGGCGAATTGGGAAAAATATTGTGACTATTCTCTTTATTTATGTCAGTCATAATTTTGAATATCTCCACAAGGCCTCCTGCACTCTGGGGAAGAAGTCCAAGCCTAAATGACGTGGTTGGTGTAGCGGTTAGCGCAGCGCCTTTACAGCGCCAGTGATCGGGAACGGAGTTTGAATCCTGCGCTCTTTGTAATGAGTTTGTACTTTCTCCCTGTGTCCGTGTGGGTTTTCTCTGGGGGCCCTGGTTTCCTACCATCGTTCAAAACATTCCGAGGGTGTAGGTTGTAATTGGCAGCACAGGCTCGTGAGCTGAAATGGCCTAAATTTAAAAAACAATGATAACTCCAGCTCTCTAATTCTGATAGCTTCCTCATGAATGTTTTTGGACCCATTTTCATTTAATGACACCTATCCTTCAGCGAGGTTCTTGTGTTTTCTCTCTTGCATTTGCTCTCCCAAAATGCAGCCCTTCACGTCTGTCCAAACTAAATGTAATCTGCTATTATCCATCCGTATATCTGATAGACCATATCCTACGGCACACATTAATCCAATAACAACCCTCCCCACTATCCATTATTCCACCAGTTTCCATGACATGGATTCATAATTATACAGAAAGGAATAAAGTCCCTCGGGGCCAATCGAGTGCCCAATCTAAGCTCATCAAATTTGCCCTCACTTGGCCCATATCCATCTAGGCATCTGGTGAATGTCATTATCTTGTCCACCTTTTCTATTTTCTCTGGCAGTTGATTTCATTTAAGTACCACCCTCTCTATCAACTCTCTCTCAGGCCCCTTTTAAATCTTTTGCTTCTCACCTTAAAAGTTTCCAACTACAGACAGCAAGCTAATTGTCCTCTAATTGAGACATTCCTTTCCTTCGGGAAATACTGACTAATTATGTCTCTGATAATAAAAGTTTCCAAATGATTCAGAATGCTCCATGGTATAAAACAGTCCATTGAAGATTAAGAAGTTGTAATATTGGGGTAAGATATAGGAATCATAATAAGTGAATGGTTTAAGCATCTGGAGTATGGGGAGAGATTGGACAGATTGGGTCTTTATTCTTTGGAGCGTAGAAGGTTGAGAGGGGATTTGATAGAAGTATTTAAGATTATGAAAGGGATAGACAGAGTGGATGTGGATAGACTATTTCCGTTAAGAGGAGGAAAGATTAAAACAAGAGGACATGAGTTAAGAATTAAGGGGCAGAGGTTTAGAGGTAACATGAGGGGGAACTTCTTTACTCAGAGAGTGGTAGCTGTGTGGAATGATCTTCCGGGAGAAATAGTGGCGGCGGAGTCAATTGTATTATTTAAGAAAAGGTTGGATAGGTATATGGATGAGAGGAAGATGGAGGGTTATGGGCATTGTGCAGGGAGGTGGGATTAGAAAGGGGTGTTTGGTTCGGTGCGGACTAGAAGGGCCTAATGGCCTGTTTCCGTGCTGTAATTGTTATGTATGTTATGTATGTTATGCCCTAGAGCTTCATAGTTGCGGCAAAATAACTCCAGAAAGAACAAGCCTGAACACTGCCAACAGCTGTTTTGAATAATGTACACAACTGTTAGCTATATCGCAGGTTAAATGGACTGTTTTATACAGCAGCCTAAAATAAATGTTCCCAAATGACTGAAAATACTAATTTGTGTAAAACAACACATTGGAGATGAAGGAGTTTCTGTATTGGAGTTAAATAATCGAGCATCACATCCAAACAGTTAAAAAAAAGTTTTCAAGAATCCACACTAACTGTTTGAAATGTCACAGTTTAACTGAACCTTTTTATGAAGTGGCATAAAATAATTTTTTCCAAATTATTCTGAATACTCCATTGAGTAAAACAGTACATTGGAATTTTCATTGTTGGAGTAAGGTAAATCCAGATAACATAGGAACATAGGAAGTAGGAACAGGAGTAGGCCAAAAATGGCCCATCGAGCCTGCTCCACCATTCAATACGATCATGGCTGATCTAATTTATGACCTAACTCCACCTACCTGCCTTCTCCCCATATCCCCTAATTCCTCTATCATGTAAAAATTTATCTAACCAAATTTTAAATATGTTTAGTGAAGCAGCCTCAACCACTTCCCTGGCTAGAGAATTCCAAACATTCACTGCTCTCTGGGAAAAACTATTTTTATTCATCTCCGTCCTAAATCTACTCCCCCGAATCTTGAGACTGTGTCCTCTCGTTTTAGTTTCCCCGACCAGCTCAAAAAACCTTCCTACATCTATCCTATCCATACCCTTCATAATCCTATATGTTTCTATAAGATCTCCTCTCATTCTTCTGAACCCGAGCGAATACAATCCTAGACGATTTAATCTTTTATCATGTCAACCCCTTCATCCCAGGGATCAACCTAGTAAACCTCCTCTGGACTGTCTCCAAAGCCAGTATATCCTTCCTCAAATATGGAGACCAGAACTGGACACAGTATTCCAGGTGCGGTCTCACCAGTACCTTATACAGTTGCAACATTACCTCCCTACTCCTGAATTCAATTCCTCTAGCGATGAAGGCCAACATTCCATTTGCCTTCTTAATAACCTGCTACACCTGCAACCTAACTTTTTTGCGATTCATGCACAAGGACTTCCAAGTCCCTCTGCACAACAGCATGCTGTAGTTTTTCACCCTTTAAATAATATTCAGCTCTTTTATTTTTCTTGCCAAAATGGATAACCTCACACTTACTAACATTGTACACCATCTGCCAGACCTTTGCCCACTCATCCAGCTTAACTATATCCCTCTGCAGTCTCTCCACATCCTCATTACAATTTGCTCTTCCACACAATTTAGTGTCATCTGCAAACTTGGCTACACCACATTTTGTCCCCTCCTCCAAGTCATCAATGTAAATGATGAACAGTTGTGGGCCTAACACCGACCCCTGCGGCACCCCACTTACCACTCTCTGCCAACTGAAAAACTCCCATTTATCCCAACTGCCTCCTGTCAGACAACCAATTTTCAATCCTGGCCAATATACTTCCCCGGACTCCTCTTTCCTGTAACTTACTGTTAAGTCTCTTGTGCGGCACCTTATCAAGCGCTTTCTGGAAATCCAAATATACAACATCAACCTGTTCCCCTCTATCCACCGCACCCATTATATCCTCAAAGAATCCTAAAAAGTTTGTCAAACAAGATCTTCCCTTTCTAAAACCATGCTGTGTCTGCCTGATTGAACCCTTACGTCCCAAAAGTTTCACTATTTCATCTTTAATGACGGCTTCAAGCATTTTTCCAACTACAGACGTCAAGCTAATTGGCCGATAATTTCCAGTCTTCTGCCTACATCCCTTCTTAAAAAGTGACATAACATTTGCTGTCTTCCAGTCTGCCGGGACCTGTAAGGAAAAATCTGAAACCAGCAAAATAGCTGTTTTTGGGGGGGGTGGAAAAAACAGTACAATTGTTTTTAACTGAACAGTTTTATGCAGTACCTTACAATAAACATTTCAAAATGATTTGAAATGTTCTATTGTGTAACTGAATAGATTTGAGATTGTGAAGCTGGATATTGGAGTAAGATCTAACCAATCATCATTAATTAATCATTGCAAACACCAAAATAGATGTTTAGAAATATGCAGACAACTGAGAGAAATTTCACAGTTTTATGCAGTAGCATCAGATAAATGTTTCCAAATTATTCCAAATGCTGTATTGGGTAAACCAATAGATTTGACATGAAGAAATTTAATTGATGGAATAAGATTAATCCAGATATTACTAACAACATCACACAACACTGTAAACAGCCAAGTAGCTGTTTTGGAAAAGCTACCCAACTGTTGGACTGCAAGGTTTTTGTTTTAAGCAGCTTAAACTAAACATTTCCAAAAGATTTTGAATGCTCTATTGAGTAAGCCAATAGATTTAACATGAAGAAGTTTCATGTTGGGGTAAGATAAATCTAGATCCAGACTGCTGGCAACTGTTGGAGACTGGCTTAAGACTGGCTGAAGGACTGCTGGAGACTGGCTCATGGCCTCAGCCGTGAGAGTGCAACCAGTTGCAACTCCATACAGACCCCGTGTTAGAGAACCGGAGCTAGATCTGGATGAACTCTGGATCATTCAGGAGGCAATGGACAGGAGTCACAGGGAGGCAGGCATACCTAGGAGGTAGGAGAAAGGTGGCTGAGTGATGGTCAGGAGAGGGAAAGGATACAGGTAGTCTAGTCAGTGCAGTGTACCCCTGTGGCTGTTCCCCTCAATTGCATGTATACCATTTTAGATACTGTTGAGGAGGATGAACTTGCAGGAACAAGCCATGACTGTTAGGTCTCTGGCAGAGAATATGGCCCTATGGCTCAAAAGAGAAGGGAGGAGAAGAGATGAGTTGTTGTGATAGGGGATTCGAGAGTGTTCAGAATGTTTGGTGCAAAGTTGAAGGACGGGCGCTCTGGAGTTGTGATCACAGGATTGCTACTGAGACAGAGTACATATAGATATGTTTTTGAGAGTTAAATTGGGAAAGGCTTGTTAGAGTAGGTTACATACAAACACTTTAAGACAGATCTTATTTGAAATACTGGAGCTCTGCCCCATGCTAGACATTTCAGGGCCTCACACCTTTTGGCAAGAGCTTTGAAGAGTGCTTGTGACTTCACTAATGGATTTTTGTTTACAAAAGGCAACAGATGAAAAAGCATGTTGGAGCCATATATTGTCTGGAACAGAACTTGCTGTTCTGAGAGGGTCATATAGTTTTGCAAGCAGAGAGTGTCAAACAGGCTTTTTCTCAGAGAGTCAGAGAGAGAGAGATACACACACAGAGATCAGTCCTGCAGTGTTACAGCCAGCAGACAGTAGCTGGAACTGGAACAGGACAAGCTGGAAAGCTTGTGGAGCCCATTTAGAAGACGGCCTGTTCAAAGCCCTTATGGTTCATGCAAGAGGAGAGGACTGGCTGTCTAATGTTTCACTTGGAATACGGGAAACAAAAAGGAACTCTGTGGTGACCTGAAAGAAAGAGGTTATCATTGGGAGAACCCTGAAGGGGAAAGTTTTGTCAGCAAGTCACTGGAGTGGCTGATTAAAAAGGAATCAGTTGTGGATGTCCTGGAATGACAAATTTCCTTCTGAAAACGGACAAGAACCTTCCTGAGTGGTAACCATTCACCTTTCAAGCACCAAAACCTGGTGAACTTTATAAATGTTAATTTCTGTGCACAGTATAAGAATTGCCTGCAACTGGTGAACTTGGAGGAATGAGAAGTGAGATTGGACTGTGAACCAAAGAACTTTTCTGAACTTACACACATATCACATACACATGCGCTTACAATCAGAAGGGGTTTAAGTTAAGTTAGTTAAGTCAATAGTGATAAGTTAAAGATAATTAAAAGCAACTTTTGATTAAGTAACCATTTGTCTTGGTGCATATGTATTGATGCTGGGTTTATGGGTCCTCTGGGCTCGTAACACTACACATGCCACGTTCCAGTCAATATACTGTAAAATTAGGACCATAATGCAGATTTATATATGGCTAAAGGGATGGGGAAAGAGACAGGTCTTCAAATTTCTGGATCATTGGGTTCCACTTCAGGGAAGGTGGAACCTGTACCAACAGGAATTTTGCATTCGAGGGAGCATAATATCCTTGTGGGAATGTTTGCTAGTGCTGCTCTGTGGGGTTGGGGAGGCGTGGGAAGGAGTTTAAACTAGATGTGCAGGGGAATATGATCTCTGACCTGTTAGCCTGTGCTCCTTCTTCTGCCCCATCTTCCCTTCTCACCCCCCCCCTTCCCCCATCTTTTATTGAGGCATCTGCCTGCTTTTTGCTCAGATCTTAACATAGGTTCAGTCCTGGAGTCTTGGTTAACCTTTACTTCCTACAGATATGCACAACTGCAGAATTTCTCCAGCACATTCTGTGCATTGTACTCGATCCCAGTGTCTGCAGACTTTCTTTTTTAACATAATTCTTGGGACAGCAGGACTGATGGTGTAAAGAAAGACCTGATAGACCAAGGCTAAACTCATTGGAATTGAGAAGAATGAAAGGGTATCTCATGCGACAGGTCTGAACAGGCTAGATGCAAGAAGTCCAGAATGAGGGGTCAAAGAGTCAGGATAAGAGGTAAGCCAATGTAGGGCCAATTTCTTCACTCAGAGAGATGTGAACTTGGGGAACTTCCTACCACAGAAAGATGTTGAGGCCGGTTCACTAAATATATTCAGAAGAGAGTTGAATGTGGCTCAAAGGATCAAGGGGAAATGGCGAGAAAGCATGATCAGGCATGATCATATTGAATGGTGGACCAGACGCAAGAGCTGAATGGCCTCATCAGCACCTACTTTCTATGTTTTTAAGTTCTGGCTGAAGTTCTTGATGTGTGTGTGTGTGTGTGTGTGTGTGTGTGTGTGTGTGTGTGTGTGTGTGTGTGTGTGTGTGTGTGTGTGTGTGTGTGTGTTTTAATTTTTTGTTGAATTAACTACCTTTTTGTTTAATCTTTTAACAGTTTTGACAGCTTCTGAGGCTTGGGGATAGACCACATTTGGCACAGAAGACTTTCTATTGGTTTAGTTGGCTAACCTCCCACTTCACTGTATGGCATTAAATACTGGGGGCAAGGGTCCCAGGGCAGATGGACAGTGATCTTCGGGTGAGGAAAGCTATCCATTTACTTCATACGTTTCATATAGTGGAAACGAAAAAGGTCACAAATGTTTGGTGATAATGAGAAGGTAACTCGTAAAAGGATCCAAGTTTTGTCAATAAATTATAGTTGACCCATAAAAGGATAGAAAAAACCCATCACTTTAAAGGAGTTGAAGAAGCTATACTGTCTACTGATGTGAAAAAGCAGTCAAATTGTCCGCACTGTTTCTTTGTTTACTGTTTGCTGTTTGAAAATGAGTCCATTTGTTTAACATACACAGGAATTTTCAAAAATCAGTCATGAGGACTATGTCCTCACACTCATTTCAGAGGTTGGGATTGGGGTTTCTTAGACAGGTCTGTTGTTCATATTCATCAGAAAAAAATTATTCCCAGTAATGCACCATTTTCAGTAATTCTTTTATAAGATTAAAGGTGGTATTTATAAGGCAGCGCTGTTAGTGTAGCCATGATACCAAAGTATTTACAACACCAGAGACCCAGGTTCAAATCCAGCACTGTCTGCCAGGAGTTTGTACATTCTCCCTATGTCCACGTGGGTTTCCTCTGGCGCTCTTGTTTCCTTCCACGTTCTAAACATTGATGTAATTTGGAGGTTCATTGTTGCTACGTCATGTTGCAACCAAGTGTCCGGCAGTATAACTGGACGGGTAGCCTTGGTTGGCAGAGGAGAAAAACTCTGACTTCAAACCTGGACAGAAGGGGCTCATTAGCCTTGTCAGGCCATCCATCTAGGAGAAGAACACTCCAACGTAAACATCTACGACTCGATTACCTGACTGTCACCATCCCAGTGGAAGGGGCTCATTAGTCTTGTCAGGCCATCCATTTAGGAGACCACTCCAACGTTAACATCTATGACCCGAGGACCTGACTGACCCCATTCCAGTGGAGGATCCACCCCGGGTGTAAAGGATGGGGACAATACTGCACACACTGCACACCACCTAAAACATCCATTGTGCAGGCTTAAAGGACATGCCCACGTCTACGATCCTTCCTAAATCTACATTCGCCAAGCCATAAGGATGATTTCTCAAGGGAAAACAAAGATGGAATGAAATGTTATTGCATGTATCATGGAGCAAGATGGATTTTATTAATAATTTATATTAGTTTAAGTAGAAAATCCAAATCTATGAGGCTTGTTCTTTGTCAGAGTTCTCAAACTCTACAAGACCTTGAGTATTAATTATTGAAAATTGTCTCAGAATAAATGTCAAATTGATTACAAAGAAAAGAGGAAGATGAATAATATAATTGATAAGAAGGAAAAATCAGCTCCAGATATGACTTCATCTCAGACAAGACTTTGCAGGGTCAAATGTTCTTTCAACTCTTGTAGACTGAACATAGGACCTCTGGAGTTTTTGTCACCAGTTCGTCAATAGTTTCTCTGTACTTTGTTAACTTTAGAGTACTCAGCCCATCTTTAAATTATTATTTAAGTCAAGGCAACAGGAATTGATTAAATAATATGCCTATTTTAAGATATTTTAATTTAACTTTTCTCATCCAATTACCATATATCGTTCAGTTGAGGCAGAAGGACACGTCAGATCAGGTGTGTTTGTAACTGTGTGAGAGAAGGGAGGGAAAAACCTACCAGTTATTGCTGCCACTCTGACCCAGTGCCCAGTTTCTCAAGATTCCTTCATTGTTGTAGTTAGTGTTGAAAAAACCAAAGACTTGTTGATCCAAACCAAGGCTTTTATTAACTAAAAGACTGGAGCATATCACAAATAGGTCGACCAGTCCAGAATGACCTGGTCTGGCTAGGAGCAATCCTTTAAGACCTGCCAGTAGGTGCGGCTACATTCTCAGCCAATTACAGTCATCCTACACTACCATCTGTACATATGTACATATACACATTGGTAATAGAATTTGTACTATCACAATTATCATGTACATTACTACATAAAATTTGTTAACTTTTGCTTGCCGTTAAAGCTCATGGGCACCATAGCCCAAGCCCCCACCAAAAAGAGGACGAGAAGCTAAAGGGAGTCCCTTCAGAAACACCGAGTGTCCATGGATTTGTCTTCTGCTCTGTCACACCCCCTGCAGCTGGACACCCTTTTTTCTCTTCCAGCAGTGAACCAAGCTCCTAGTTCCAAACCTTCTGCACCATCAGGAAGATGCCAACACCTGAGACCCTTGTCACCATCAGCACTCCACTGAATCCTGGACCTGATACATGGTTCCCACGAACCAATCTCCCGCAGCCTGGTGAGCCCTTCAGCTGTTGAGCCCCTCACTGTGATCTACTTCCATGTAGAGTCTTCTCCCAGCTTCTGCTTCTCAGAGGAGGGAGGGAGTTTTCCTGCTCTGGCCTGCTGAACTTCAGGAGCCCACAGTCCTCATGGTCTTGGGCGTGGACCATTGCGGGTTTGCTGGTCTTAAAAAGAAACTCCACAGGCCCTTCTACAGACCGTTTAAAAGTGTGACAAAACAACCCAACAATAGGACCCAGCAGAGATGCATTGTGTGTCCGCTCTTCTAGTCTTCATCAGTGGCATCACTGCCATTATGGTAACATCCCACATTTGCACATGTTTTTGAACCCACACTTACGTAGCAAGCACCAGGACAAAGGGTGAAAAAGAAAAGCTGAAAGGACTCTACTGGTTTGACAGCATCTACTTGTGGATCTGGTCAATCATGGTTAATTTCAGGACTCTTAACAGTTTGGAGGAACAGAGTGATCTTGGGGGACCAGGTCTCAAGGTTGCCGCACAAATGGGTGGCACGGCCGGCGTAGCAGTTAGCACAACGACTTTACAGCACCAGTGACCTGGGGGCTCAAATCCGGTGCTGCCTGGAAGGAGTTTGCAGGTTCTTTCCGTCACTGCATGGGTTTCCTCTGGGTCTCCAGTTTCCTCCCAAACTTTAAAGAGACATCTGGGGCAGGCTAACAAGTAGCCCTACCTGGAGGGGGTTTGAATGGAAAATTGAAATGAGAGTATTTCAAACTCCTCAGGTTTTGGCGAGATACAGCAGCACCTCAGAATTGTGCTGGAGAGAATGTGGGAAGATGGGCCATCGTACCCCATACTTTTTGGGACTGCCCCAAACTATATCAATATTGAAGAGATATTCAGGTGGAAATTAAGCACATCATAAGGTAGACCTACCTTTGGAGCCAGCATATTTTATATTGCGAGTGACTCCCTAGAATATAGATACCAAAAATCAGGCAAGTTTCCTTGCTGTTGATTGCAAAGAAAGTGTTCCAGTATTATGGAGAAATGTAAAACCACCAACTGATTGAATTAAAAAGTGTATATTTGATGGAAAGCAGAACAGCTGAACTCCAACTGAGGATTGATGATTTTAGCATCAAGTGTTTACTGGTAATACTAGTTACCGAGAAAAAGTGTCACCATGGGTACATGAAGAAGTGTATGGTTAAGTGTATAGGTGACTGCTTATTGGTTAGAATGAAGTTAAATGGGTGCCAAAATCTATGATGCTTCTATGAAATGAACTCGAATAAGATAGATTGATGCACTGTGTACATTTATTATGTGAGCTATGTATTTTTTATGCTCACATGACATGACTGCATATGGAAATAAAAGTTATATTAGAAAATGTTAATAGGGTGTAATTGGGTGACATGGGTTTCAACAGCTGGAATCGGTTTCTACTGCGTTGTATTGTTAAAAATTAAATAAGCATTAAATTAAAATAACGTTGATCAGGTGGTTAACAAGGCAACTGATGTGCTGGCCTTCAGTCAGACGATTGAGTTCAAGAGCCATCAGGTAATGTTGCAGATCTGTAAAACTCTGGTTAGACCACACTTGGAGTATTGTGCTCAGTTCTTGCCACTTAATTAAAGGGATGATGTCGAAGCTTCAGAACATTT
Source organism: Narcine bancroftii (assembly GCF_036971445.1). NCBI lineage: Eukaryota > Metazoa > Chordata > Chondrichthyes > Torpediniformes > Narcinidae > Narcine > Narcine bancroftii. The sequence goes on from NC_091471.1 coordinate 222,468,102, forward strand.
ATCAGGCCGCTGCCTGGATTGAAAAACATGTCTTGATGAAGGATGAGAGGTGACCTAATAGAGGTTAACAAGATTATGAGTCCCTTAGATTGGGTGGGCCGCCAGCACCTATAATGTTGGGTAATAGGAAATATCAGCGGACACCTGTTTAAGGTCATTAGAGGAAAATTTAGGAGAGATGTCAGGAGTATTTTTGTTATACACAGAGGGTGGTGGATGTCTGGAATACATTGCTGGGGGCGGCAGTGGAGGCTAGTACAACAAGGACATTTCAAAGACAGTCACATGGGTGTGAGGTAGGTAAGGATCAGATTGCAATGGAGTTAAATCAGAAAATCTGCAAATGTTGGCATTGAGTGCAATTCACAAACATGCTGGAGAAACTGCCGGTCACACCATTATTTCTGTGTGCTCTTGCCCCACTGAATATTTATCCCCCTTTGTCCAGTCCTTTCCCACATGGCCTCCATCACTTCAACAACTTCCATTTCCCTCGGCTAGACCTCCTTATTTCACTATGGACGTTCAGTCCCTGTACTTTTTTCAATATTTTATTTATATTTTAAAACAAGCTTGTACAGCCACATACATTGTTAGTGCCACCCTGGCAGCTTGTATTCAAATTTATATACACTCCATTCTCATTATTGACTGCATACACCAGCTCGCGTCTTTTCCAGTTGCCCCCCACATCTAACACAGGACAGACAGCTCATTCAGACTTCGACCAACAACAGAAAACTTTACACCAGGATAATAAGTAATAATTAGGAAACAGGGATTGTCGCTGCTTGGTGGGCGACCAACGGGCCGATATATATTCCTGACTTTCCTTGATCAGGATTAGTGGGAGGTAGAGGACACCATAGCAGGGAATGGAGGAATTAATCACCACTATACGCCTATATTGCCACATGTACAACTGCCAGATCCTTCAAAAAGTGCCATATTTGTTTCTCAAATTATGTTACCTTCTCCAGGGGAACACAGCTCTGCATTTCCTTGTTCCATTGTTCAATACTAAGACTAGAATTGGACTTCCAAGTCGCCGCAAGGCATGTCCTGACCACTGCCAATGCGATTAACGCAAATTGGATTTGAAATTTAGACAGATTCATTGTAAGCCTTATTTTTACCAACAGGAACAACTTTAGTCCTGCGGGAATTGTGTACCCCCATTAAAATAGAAAGAGCCTTTAGAGCCTCAATCCCAAAGCTAGGACTGGGTAGGAGGTGTGGCAAAAGGGGCAGCTCTGCTCAAGAAGTGGAAAGACTTTGAACTGGTTAAGCGATCGGCAAAGCAAAAGGGCTATGGTTGTGTTCTACGTCATCCTGCTACCTTGAAATTTATGTTGCCAGGGGGAAAGGAAATATTTTTACAGAAAAAGTGAAAGTACATTAGTTTATAAATACCCAGCCGGCACTAAATGGTGGACCAAGTAGAAAAGAGTGAAAGACTTAAAATGATTAAAACTGATGAACTGGGAAGACTTCAATTGCTATGTTATTGAAAGAATGGGATTCTGGCTGTTTTCAGATTTCAAAAACCTATAGGATAAGAATGGAGAGTCATGGTGACTGCATGGTAAGGGATAATGGCAGTGAGAGGAGGAGAGTAACCACCAGAGGTGTGAGCGGAGGGCGGCCGAGACTTATGTATGATGTGTGTGGGGTATGTGTTCGCTTTTATTATTTGCAGGGTGTGGTTGTGAGTGGGTATGTATGTTGTGGGAGAATGGATTTGTGGTGTCCTTTTTTCTCCCACAGGGCCTGTTGCAGCTCGGATGGAATGGAGCAATGGGCAGATGGTAAGAGATTGGGTCTGCGGTGGAGTGGTGGTGCAGATGGAGGGAAAACATTTAGGGAGGGACCCCTAGTGCAATGGCTAAAAGTGTAAAGTATGCTACTTTCAAGGTTAACGGCTAAAACAGATGGTGAAATGAAAAAGGGACTTGGTACACATTTTAAAAAATCGGGATAGATCTGGCCTTCCTCCAAGAGACGCATTTAACAGCTGAAATACCAGAAGCTAAAAAGGGGGTGGGTGGCTCAGGACATTATGCTCCTCATTTGGCTCAAAGTCATTTCTAGTGGGGAAGAGTGTTCCATTGCAGGTACAGACAAACTGGGAAGATTTGTTATGGTGCACTGTCAGATATATTCAGAATCCTGGACCCTAGTGAATGTCTATGTCCCCAATTCTAGTGGGGAAGGGTGTTCCAGTGCAGGTACAGACAAACCGGGAAGATTCGTTATGGTGCACTGTCAGATATATTCAGAATCCTGGTCCCTAGTGAATGTCTATGTCCCCAATTCTAGTGGGGAAGAGTGAACCAGTGCAGGTACAGACAAACCGGGAAGATTCGTTATGGTGCACTGTCAGATATATTCAGAATCCTGGACCCTAGTGAATGTCTATGTCCCCAGTTCTAGTGGGGAAGAGTGTTCCAGTGCAGGTACAGACAAACCGGGAAGATTCGTTATGGTGCACTGTCAGATATATTCAGAATCCTGGACCCTAGTGAATGTCTATGTCCCCAATTCTAGTGGGGAAGAGTGAACCAGTGCAGGTACAGACAAACCGGGAAGATTCGTTATGGTGCACTGTCAGATATATTCAGAATCCTGGACCCTAGTGAATGTCTATGTCCCCAATTCTAGTGGGGAAGAGTGAACCAGTGCAGGTACAGACAAACCGGGAAGATTCGTTATGGTGCACTGTCAGATATATTCTGAATCCTGGACCCTATTGAATGTCTATGTCCCCAATTATGATGATGAAATATTTATACAGGACATTTTCCTACGATTAGCGGAGGGAAATGAAAATATTCTAATGGGGACGTCTTTAATCTCTGTCTGGATCTGGATAAATCCACAAAACAAATAAGTAGGACTAGAGCAGTGAGAGAATTGAATTTGTTAGATGCATGGCAGAAAAAAAGCATCCGAGAGAGAGGGATTACTTGTTTAACTCAAAGCCTCATGTCTCCTACTCTAGTATAGACTTTTTTCTGGCTTCAGCCCATGTACAGGGTAGGATCATGGGAGATGAGTATGGGGAAAGGCTTCTCTTGGACCATTCCCCCCTGGTTTTGGCTAGAGAAATGCCAGATAAGCAGGATACAGCATACTGGTAGTGCCTTAACCTTCTGTTGTTGAAAAGGCTGGAGTTTTGTTGTTTCATAAGAGCCGAAATAGCCCTGTTTTGTGAGGCCAACTGCCCCTCTCCTCCAGATAAATTCCTTCTGTGGGACATACTGTTAGGTCTGCTTTGTTCATGAATGAATGAGTCAAACACCAGACTGAGTCGAAATCAAGGTTCTTTGTTCTTTATTGCCGGATTGTAACACTTGCAACTAACAGTGTTAGTTGGAGAAGGAGCATTCTGCCGTTATCAGAAAATGGTGTTTTTTATATACCTTAGGATACGTACTTAGTAAATTATCATACCATGACATTGTCCAATGAATAAACTGTTGCTGTCCCTCTCTGCTAGCCTCCTGCACATCAATTTGTCATCCCCACTCTTATCTTGAGAGTACAAGGTCACAACTGCATCTTGTTACGACCCAGCACTGGGAGACTCCCTCTACATTCCCAGCTCATGATGTTTTTACCTAACAATACTTAAGGCATATTTGAGGGGCCAGATAATTTGGTATACAAAGATGGTCAAGAAAAATTATATGTGGGAAGTGGAGGTTTTGGAAAAAGACATTACCCAATTGGAGAAGAATTTTCAAAAACCAGGCTTAGAGGACCACTATAGAGCTCTTAACATAACATAACATAACATAACATAACATAACATAACAAAACAATTTACAGCACGGAAACAGGCCATTAGGCCCTTCTAGTCCGCACCGAACCAAACACCCCTCTCTAGTCCCACCTCCCTGCACAATGCCCATAACCCTCCATCTTCTTCTCATCCATATACCTGTCCAACCTTTTCTTAAATAATACAATTGACTCCGCCGCCACTATTTCTCCCGGAAGCTCATTCCACACGTCTACCACTCTCTGAGTAAAGAGGTTCCCCCTCATGTTAGCTCTAAACCTCTGCCCCTTAATTCTTAACTCATGTCCTCTTGTTTTAATCTTTCCTCCTCTTAACGGAAATAGTCTATCCACATCCACTCTGTCTATCCCTTTCATAATCTTAAATACTTCTATCAAATCCCCTCTCAACCTTCTACGCTCCAAAGAATAAAGACCTAATCTGTCCAATCTCTCCCTATACTCTATATGCTTAAACCCAGGTAACATTCTGGTAAACCTTCTCTGCACTCTCTCCACTCTGTTTATATCCTTCCTATAATTAGGCGACCAGAACTGCACACAGAACTCCAAATTAGGCCGCACCAATGTCTTATACAGTCTCAACATCACCTCCCAACTCCTATATTCCATGCAATGATTGATAAAGGCCAGCATACTAAAAGCCTTCTTCACCACCCTATTCACGTGAGTTTCTACCTTCAGGGAACGATGTACCGTTACTCCTAAATCTTTCTGCTCTTCTGTATTCATCAATGCTCTCCCATTTACCACGTATGTCCTGTTCTGATTCTTCTTACCAAAATGAAGTACCTCACACTTATCAGCATTAAATTCCATCTGCCATTTTTCAGCCCACTTTTCTAAGCAGCCCAAATCCCTCTGCAATCCTTGAAAACCCTCTTCATTATCCACTATTCCACCTATCTTAGTATCGTCTGCATATTTACTAATCCAATTTACCACCCCATCATCTAGATCATTAATGTATATAACGAACAACAATGGGCCCAATACAGATCCTTGAGGCACACCACTGGTCACCGGCCTCCAATCTGACAGACAATTATTTACTACCACTCTCTGGCCTCTCCCTTTCAGCCAATGTTCAATCCATTTGACAATCTCAAAATTTATACCTAAAGACTGCACCTTCCTAACTAACCTTACATGTGGTACCTTATCGAAGGCCTTACTGAAGTCCATATAGACAACATCCACTGCGCTACCCTCATCCACATTCCTAGTCACCTCTTCAAAAAATTCAATCAGATTGGTCAAACATGACCTTCCTCCCACAAATCCATGTTGAGTGCTCCTGATTAGACCCTGTCTATCCAGATGTTTATAAGTACTATCTCTAAGAATTTTCTCCATTAATTTACCTACCACAGATGTCAAACTTACAGGCCGATAGTTGCCAGGCTTCCTCCTTGAACCCTTTTTAAATAACGGAACCACATGCGCAATGCGCCAATCCTCCGGCACTATCCCCATATCTAACGACATTTGGAAAATTACCGCCAGAGCCTCTGCTATTTCCTCCTTCACTTCTCTCAATGTCCTGGGGAAGATCCCGTCTGGTCCCGGAGACTTATCCACCTTTATAATCTTCAAAAGCCCTAAAACTACATCTTTTGTAATCTCTGTATTCCCCATATTTACCCAATTTGCTTTTTTTTATCTCACATCTCCCAATATCCTTCTCCTTAGTGAATACCGAAGAAAAGAAACTGTTCAATATCTCCCCCATTTCTCTAGGCTCCACACACAGTTTTCCGCTCTTATTCTCTAAGGGACCAATTTTGTCTCTAGCTTTCCTTTTACCATTAACATATTTGTAGAACTCTTTTGGATTAGTTTTCACCCTGCTTGCCATAGTTTCCTCGTACCTTCTTTTAGCTTTCCTAATTCCTCTCTTAAGATTCCCCTTACATTCAATGTATCTTTCAAACATCCCCTTAACTCCATGCTTCTTATATTTAATGTATGCCTCCCTTTTTCTTCGAACCAAGTTTCCAATATTCCTTGAAAACCACGGCTCTCTCAAACCTTTTGCCCCTCCTTTTAACCTAACAGGAACATAAAGCTTCTGCACTCTCAAAATCTGATCTTTAAAAGACTTCCATCTCTCTACTACATCCTGCCCATAAAACAAATTGTCCCAATCCACACCCTGCAAGTCCTTTCGCATCTCCTCAAATCTAGCTTTTCCCCAATCAAAAACCTCAACCCTTGGCCCTGACTTCTCTCTTTCCATAGTGACATTGAAGCTGATGGCATTATGATCACTGGACCCGAAGTGCTCGCCAACACTAACCTCCATCACTTGACCCATCCCATTTGCCAACAGTAGATCTAACACTGCTCCTTCTCTGGTTGGCACCTTACAAACAAGAAATTGGAAAATAATACGCTTCAGATGTATAGAATGGAGAAGGCCCTTACGAGGTCGAGGCAAAAGTATTATGAGTTGGGGGAAAGAGCTCACAAGGTCCTTACTTGGCATTTAATGGCAGAACAAGCCTCTAGAACAATCAATGCAATACAAACAGGGAATAGCCAGATCTTGTATAAACCAAAGGAAATTAATGAGACTGTCATAGAATTTTATGAAGGACTGTATAAATCTGAATTGACTGGAGACTTTAATCAAATGGACGAATTTCTGACCAGATTAGATCTCCCAAATTTAAGCCTGGAGGAGCAGGAGGGACTAGACCTTTCTCTTACAGAGGTAGAGCTCGGGAAAAGCATTGAGTGCACTACAAGCAGGGCAAGTCTCTGGGGGAGGACGGATTTCCATCTGATTTCTATCAAGAATTTAAGGATTTACTAATGCTTCTGTATGTGGAAGTGATAGACCAGGCAAGGAGACACAGGATCCTCCCGGAATCTTTCACAATGGCAATTTTTTTGACAATCTTAAAGAAGAGTAAACATTCACTTTTGCCGCCTTCTTATAGACCAATCTCCTTGCTGAATACTGATTATAAGATCCTTGCCAAGGGCATAGCAAACACATTGGCATTGCATTTAATAAATAAATAAAGACCAGGCAGACTTTGTGCAGGAGAGACAAGCAGTGGATAACATTGGCAGACTGTAGAGTGTAATGCATCTGGCACAAATCAGAAATGAAAAGGGATTGGCTATTTCCCTAGATGCAGAGAAAGCTTTTGATAGACTGGAGTGGGAATTTTTATTTAAAGTGCTGAAGAAGGTGGGGTTAGGGCCAACTTTTCAAAATTGGATTGGGACAAATCTCTTCATCTTTCTCACTTACCAGATCTAGTAGACAAGGTTGCCTGCTTTCACCGGCTTTTCTTGCACAAGTGATGGAACCACTGGCTGAGCCCTTTCGCCAGGATTGAGACATTAAAAGTTATAGAGTGGGCCAGGAGGAGCACAAAATCAACTTAATCACTGATGGTGAGCTGATATATTTGACACACCTTGCAACTTCTCTGCCTCAACTGCACATAGTATTGGAAGACTATGGGAAACTCTCCAGGTATAAGATCATTTGGGGAAAAAGTGAGGTGATGCCACTCACCAAGGAGAATAATAGCCAACTTAAAGAAAATAGTAATTGAAAGTGGTCACAGGAGGGGATCAAATACCTGAGAGTTAATATTGATGGCAACTTGAATAATTTATACAAGTTAAATTATGTCCCCTTGCTGGAAAAAGTTGAGGGGGATTTAAGTTGATGGATGTCCCTGCCCATAACATTAGTGGGCAGGTTTCACTGTATTAAAATGAGTGTGTTGCCAAGACTCCAGTATCTTTTCCAGACATTGATTGTGCCATTACCCCGGGGTTTCTTCAAACAGCTGCTACACAAGATGAGAATATTTCTCTGGAATGGTAAGGTGGCAAGGGACTCTATAGAAAAATTAACATGGGACTACAGTCTAGGCAGATTGAAAATGCCAATCTTAAAAAAAATATTGGGAAGCCCAGTTGAGATACATCACCTCTCTCTTCCAGGGAGGAGGTGTACCATCTTGGGCACAAATTGATCTGTATCTGGTGGACAAGAGGATAGCAGAGGACTTTATTTATAAACAGAACACTAAATTTCTGTCAGGAAAGAAGGGCAGCCCCATATTAAAACAAGTGATTAATATATGGAAAAAAATATTTGAACATCAAAGTGGGGCTGTCCCCAAAAATACACATGACTCCTAATAAATCAGTCCCTCTATCCCCATAAAGAAGATCTCAAGGCTCTCTGCTTCTTCCTCAAAAACAGATCAAATCAGTCCCCGTCCACCACCACCCTCCTTTGTCCAGTCGTACTTACCCTCAATCATTTGCCCTTTGACTTATCCTACTTTCTCTGTCAAAGATATAGCTATGGGTACCTTCAGGGCCCCATATACCATATGGCTGCCTTTTTGTTGGCTATGTGAAGCAATCTATGCTACAAGCCTACACAGGTAACCTCCTCAATTCTTCCTTCACTGCATTGCTGACTATATTGATGTCGCACCCATGATGAGCTCGTCTCCACGTTGCTGCCAACTTTCACCCAACCTCACATTCACTTGGTCCCTTTTCTCAATCTTTCTGCCTCCATCTCAGGAGACAAGCAATCTGCAGACATCTACAAACCCATTAACTCACAAATTTACTTTGACAACACCCTGACCATTGAAGGGATTCTATTGCTTTCTCTCAATTCCAATATCAGCTGCATCTGCTCCCAAGTTAAAAATCTAGTCACCTTTATTTATTGTTCAAACTATAACTACTAATGCAATGCACCAAAAGGATGAGACAGTGTTTTTCCAGGAGCGTGGAGCAAATTTACATAAATAAGAGTTAAACACAATACAATAAAAATCCGTGATATACTAGTGCACGTATGTTCTAGGAATTGAGGAGCCTGATGGCTTGGGGGGAAATACTATTGTACAATCTGGACGTGTGGGCTAGAATGGTATGGTACCTCCTTCCAGATGGCAGAAGGGAGAAAAGTTTACAAGAGGGGTGTGAAAGGACCTTCACAATATTATTTGCCCTCTACGAGGCCCCAATAATCTTCTCCACTGACTCCATTATCCTCTGCAGGATCTTACAATCTGAGATTCTGATTGCTCAGAATGCTCTCAATACATCCTTTGTAGAATGTCGCAGGAAGTAGAGGCGCTGCTGGGCTTTCTTGGCTATGGAGCTGGTGTTAAGGGACCAGATGAGATTGGTAAACTTGGTACTCTTGACAATCTCAAAGGAAGACCCATCAATGGTCAGTGGAGAGTGAATCCCTCCCCCACCCCTCGAGCCCCCCTGAAGTCGTCAACCATCTCTTTTGTTTCAGATACAGGTTGTTGGCTTTGCACCTGTTAGCGACTTCACCTCATCCCTGTACACTGAGTCTTCGTTCTTACAGTCGTATTGTCAGCAAACTTGATGATGTAGTTTGAGCTGTGTATTACTGCACAGTCATGAGTCAGCAGAGTGAACAACAGTGGACTAAACATTCTTCCTTATCAGGTACTGAGGTATGATTGTGTTGAAAGCCAAAATGAAGTCAATAAACAGCGTTCGAACATACATGTCCTTATTTTCAAGGTGGGTGAGGGCTAGAAGGAGGGTGGAGGTGATGGCAGTGTCCATAGAGCAGTTGGATCTATATGCAAACTGCAGGGGGTCTAGTGATGGGGGCAGCAGGAGCTTGATGTGCCCCATGATGAGACTCTCGAAGAACTTCATGATGGAAGATTTGAGTGCGATAGGGCAGTAGTTATTGAGACAGGACATTGATGAATTCTTCAGCTCAGGGACAATGATGGTGGCTTTGAATCAGTTTGGAACCACGGAGCTTCTCATGAAAATGTTAAAGATGTCGGTGAGAACATCTGCCAGCTGAGCAGCACATCCCCTGAGCACTCTGCCGGGTGTGTTATCCTAACCAGCAGCTTTCCGTGGGTTGACCTTGCCTAACACTCTCCTCACATCAGCCACTGTTGCTGACTGTAACATTGTAGAAGTAATCTCTCTCTCTACGAGAGAAAGCCTGTTTGACTCTCTCTGCTTGAAAAACCACACGACCATCTAAGAACAGCCTAAGACAATCTGTGGCTCTGACAAGCTCTTTCATCTGTTGCCATTTTGTAAACAACAATCCATAGTGAAATCTCTTGGGCACTCTCCAAAGTTCTTGCAAAGGTGGTGGGGCCGATATTTGTAGCATTAGCAGAGCACCAGTATTTTAAATAAGATTTGTTTTAAAGTGTTTGTATGTGACCTGCTCTAACAAACCTTTCCCAATTTATCTCCCAAAAACATATCTATATAAGAGACTTATAGAGAGCCACATGGATGAAAGAAAAATAGAGGGTTATGGGGTAGGGAGATTTTAGTGCATTTTTTTAGGAAGGGATATATATCGAAGGCTGAAGGACCTGTCGTGATCTGTATTTTTCTAAGTGTTATGATATGTACTGGTGCTATCTTCGATTCAGAAGGTGCTGGTGCTTCACAAGATGCAGTAAGCAATTGTTCCACTTCCATTTGCTCCTGTTGACTAGGGGAAGAAGCCAATCCTTCTATCTTCAATGTAGAGGTTGTGGACATAACGAGGTCAGCATGATCCACCAACTGATCGAGGATGGACATTCGAAAGATACTCACCAAATGCTCTTGAACACAATAAGGTAAACATCGAAGGAACCTCTGTTTCCAGAAATCACCTTCGACAGGATTTGTTCCAACTAGCCTGCGCCACCTCCTCAGCATCTGTGACAGTTGCCTATCGGCTTGGCTGTCATCAGCTAATAAATGGGCAATACCAGTCTCCCTAGATGGCTGAGTACGCTGCAGATTAGCTGCCCCTTAAGCATGTCGTATTGGGGATTACCATCATCCACTTTACAGGCAATTGGCTCTGGAAGACGCTCCACAAAGAAACCGTACTTCATCTTCTGACTCGTCACACTGAGGGCAGAGAAATGCACTTCAAGGATCGTGAACTATGCTGTCCGTTGTTTTGCCCCGCACCGAGTCCTTTCGAGTATGTCGCTGACTGCAGACTCAACCACGACTGCTGGCCCCAGTTTACCTGCCGTGTGGGTGAGCTGCCACAACGTAACAGTTGGACGAAGCCATACAAGGAAGGATGCAAAGAAAGGAAGTTGGAGCTCATGGGATTTGCAAGCTTGTTCAGTGGAGACAGGTTTCTTCCTAAATAGCTTGCCAAGCAATCATTGTGTGAGAAAAATGCTCGTAATGTTTATCTTTGAAGGGAAAGCTTGACAAATTGTTATTTAATATGATGAAAATTTTATTTAAAAAAATAATTTAGACCTGCAGCACGGTTTCAGGTCATTTCAGCCCACAAGTCCACGCTGCCCAATTTACACCCCATTAACCTTACCCCTGACATGTTTTGAAAGGTGGGAGGAAACCAGAGCCCCTGGGGAAAACCCACGCAGACATGGGGAGAACGTACCAACTCCTCACAGACAGTGTGTGATTCAAACCCTGGTCCTGATCGCTGGCACTGTGAAGGCATTGCACTAACCGCTTCACCAATTCTTACGCCAACCATACCGTTCTCGTAAAAATAAAGCTGGAAGAACTCAGCTGTTCAAGCAGCAACTGTGGAGGTAAAGGGCCTGCATCAGGTCAGAGAATGGAAATGAACATTAAATACAATATCTGTCTGAATTTGTTTCCTAAAATTCCACATAGCAAGCAAGAAATGTCTGTTTCAATTGTACAACATTATCAAATATGAAGTGGATCTGTCAGGGGCTCCAGGAAATGTTTTTTTTCTGAAAACAGAAAATGAACACAGTTGATTATATGTTTGCATCCTCAGCACAGCAACTCATATTAGTTAAAAATTCATCATGACCACGTATGTGCATAACAAGACCTCTCAAAAAACCCAAAATGCATTCAATGAATAATCTGTTCATTTGCTTTGGGAGTGTGCTGTCCATTCCAATCAATGTGCACATATTCTCCTGAAGTGATACCTTCTCCCTTTCAATTCCTGTCTCGTAAACAATTAGTAATATAGATGGATGGGTGTTCTGGGTTGGGCGGGGGGTCGGGGGGGGGGGTGGGGGGCGAGGTTGAGCTGGATGGTCCCGGTGACAGGATGATTTTCAGTTCCTTCTATCATTATTATTGTTGTCAGTCAAAATCCCAGATCGGTTTTGTATCTTTTTTGGTATAAATTTAGACACTTGAAATGTGGGCTTGCCTCTCCATTTTTTATTTGAATGATTGTTAAATACTCAGTCAACAGCTTCATATACAATCTGGCTTGGTGCACTTACAAAGAAATGTAAGTACTTAACTTCATCGAAAAATAAATCCCTAGTTCACACAAAAAATTTGCAATCAGTACATATCACAAAGTGATACATTGAACATCTCTATTTTTTTTTAATCACATAAGAGCCATAATCTGCAAATTGTGCCCAAAGTGGGGTTTGGTGGAAGTAATGTGGCACAGTAGCCCTCGTCACAGATCATTTGCCTAGGGGTACTTCGCTTGAGTGTAACTTAGAAGTTAAACAATAGTTGGAGCTGTGGCAGCATCACTCCCACTCGATGATGGTCAAGAACCTGGTCATCAGGGTTCAAGGTGCTCTCAGTGTTGGTTTATCTCTTATATGCCCTTCTCCTCACTGTGGCAGTCAACCAAGCCCTCTTCTGTCTCACCCTTGTAAGAGGGATCGCAAACATTGACCTGCGGTACAGGAGTCCACATGTAATGAGGAAAAGTATTTCTGATATAATCTTCGTCCTAATGGCTACGTTTGTATGGCAGCATTAAATGGGAGTACATGCATCATATCACCACATGCTGAGCTGATGTAGGATAGGCCTGGCTTCATTGTCACATAATGTTCCAATCATTTGGACATTGTTGAATGACCTTCCCTTTATCGAAAAGACCTTTCATTAAACATTTTTGACCATTGTCTATGGGGTTGTAGTCAACTCAGAAAGTCCTGCAGGCACTGTAGGAGAAGGTCACAATAATAACATTACAGTGGCATCGGCAATAATCTAAGAAATCTTGGAGGCATGTAAGGATGGAACAGCAGTTATCATGGAGGACATTAACATCCACTTAGACTGGGTGAATCAGGTTGGTCGTGACCACCTTGAGAAGGACTTCATAGAATGTATTTGTGATGACTTTCTTGAACATGCTACTTGAATCTGAGCAATGAGACACAGGAAAATCAGCAAACATAGAAAGAGTGATTACAGTAAGACTGAGTTTCTCAAACAAATGGAGGGTGCAATAGTTCAGTCTAAAACCAGTGTATTATGCCTAAACAAGGGAAACTACAAGGATGTGAGGGAGGAGTTGGCCAGCTATATGGAGGGCTGGTTGAGGAACAGTGGAAGACTTTCAAAGAGATTTTTCACAGTGCTCAACAAAAGTATATTCTAGTTAAAAGCAAGGACAGTCAGGGTGGGGACAGCCAGACGTGGATAACTAAGGAAATAAAGGAAGGCATCAAACTAAAATCTCACGTGCACTAAGTGGCCAAGATTGGGAAGACTTCAAAAAGCAACAAAGAACCACAAAATGAGTAATAAAGAGGGAAGTTGACTTTGAAATAAATATTAGTAAAAAATATAAAAATGGACAGTAAACATTTTTTTAATAATTATATAATGTGTAAAAAGGTGGTTAAAGTGAAGGTTGGTCTTTTGGAAGATGAGAAGGGGGAATTGATATTGGGTCATGAGGAAATGGCTGAGGCTCTGACGGCTATTTTGTTTTGGTCTTCATGGAGGAGAACACGTCGACCATGCCAAAGAAAGATATTATGGATGTGATGGGAGGTAAGGACCTGGATGTTATAGATATTAGTACTGATAAAACTTGAGTGTCTAAAGAAAAATAAGTTGCCTGGTCCTGATGCTGAAGTGCCAGTTGATGAAGCAGACAAAGACGATGCAGTCAGACAATATTCATGGCTTTTATTAGCAGAAACTTATGGTACAATAATAAAAGACAATGGGTGCATATACAGTTATATCCAAAGGGAGTGTCTTTAACAGTAGAGATAATGCACAGCCAATGTCAGTACAGGAAGGCTTGCCAGAGGGGAGACAGGCAGCTTAGCAGAGATTCACCACAGTCTCCCCCAGCAGAAGAAGGGTTAAAATCAAAAGGACAGCTACTAGGTAAAACTTAAGCAAGCAATACATGGATACCATATTTGGCATTGAGGATAACGTGCATAACATGCGGGAGAAGAATGCCATCAGTTTGCCCTTTTGATTAAGCGTTCCTGCCAAAGCACAATCTGAGACATCAGTTTCCACTTGGAACGGGACATTCTCGTCAATGGACAAGAGTGCAATATCAGCTTTAATTCTCTCAAAAGCCTTCAAGACCATTGAAGAGAGAGGAAAAGATTTAGTGTCAAGCAGAGGGCGTGTCTTCGTGGCATAGTCCCGAACCCATTTGCAGTAGTAGGAAAATAATCCCATACACCTTTTAAAGGCTTTTGCTGAGTCTGGGGGGGGGTGATAAAACTCCTTAAGGGAAGCCATTCTTTCCGCATTGGGACAGATTTCACCCTTGCGGACAACGAAGCCCAGAATGGGTAGCTCTGTCGTGTTGAAAACATATTTGCCCTCATTAAATGTAAGGTTGAGTTCTTTAGCTGTTGCTAAAAATTTCTTTAGGTTGTTGTCATGTTCAGTCTGCATTTTCCCAGATAGTGATATTATCCAGATAGGGAAACGTACCCTGTAACTCATTCATTCAAACAATCTTACCCATCTCCCTCTGAAACACTGACACTCCATTAGTGACTCCAAAAGGTACGCTTTTAAACTGGTATAACCCCCTCCACTCCCATCAGCCTCAAAGGCCGTATAGGGTCATTCCCTTTTTTTAATGGAGATTTGGTGGTAAGCTGCTTTGAGGTCGAAAGTGGAGTACACTTTGTATTGTGCTATCTGATTAATCATTTCATTGATGAGTGGCAGGAGGTAGGCATCCAGGTTAGTGTAATGGTTGATTGGCTGTAGTCAATAGCCAGTCATTTCTTAGTGTGATTTTTCATAACTACCACCTGGGCTCGCCACGGACTCTTACTGGGTTCAATTACTCCCTCTTTAAACAATTTCTTGGTCTCAGCTTTGATAAACACACGATCCTCTTTGCTGTAAGAACAGCTCTTAGTGGCAATCGGCCGACACTTGGGGGATAAATCACTGAAAAGGGAGGGAGCTTTGATCTTTAATGTGGACAGACTGCAGTAACTAATGCAGGGGATGGTAAGTGTGGGTAGTGGCCCATCGAAATTTAATACTACACTTTTCATCTGAGATTGAATATCCAACCTCAGTAACACAGGAGCGCAGAACTCAGGCATTACAAAAAGCAAAACATCATCAAGGCAATGTCCCTGCAAATTTAAAGTAACTACACTTGTCCCGTACAGTTTTTGTAAGTTCACTACAAGCCAGCCATTGATATATTTCGGTTCGCTGGATATCTCCGCAAATTTAAGGCTTTGACGACCTTCTCATGGATGTAGCTGTCAGTACTCCAGGCGAGTCTATTAGGTGATCGAGAGTCTCACCATTCACCTCCCCCTTCATAGTCGATCGTTTCAGTCCATAATATTCCCCAAGCTTTACAGTCAATTGAGCTAACACAGGGGAACTTTGTGCTGATCTCACCTTGCTGTCACTTGAAGTTGGTTCAGTCAGCTCGTCTGAAGATTCCTCCTTTTCACAGTTGTCTTCCATTCCCACAGCCCCAGGATGAATTTTCTTGGTGCTTCTCTTCTCCTCATTAGTGGGAGTACTTTTTACCTTACATGCTTTAGCGAAGTGGCTGAGTTTCCCACAATAGCTCCAGGTAGCAAATCGAGCCGGGCACTTCTGTCAGGGGTGCCAGCTTTTATCACAGAAGTAGAATTTGCCAGGGGTTCGTCCTTTTCTTTCCTTCGGGGTTCCAGCACTCCTGGATGTTTCCCCTTCAGTTTCTAGCATTTCACTGGACCATATAGCACTTCTCAGTGTTTTGACTCGAGTTACTGCCCGATCTTAGGTTAAGGGCTCCGTCTCCAGCAGCCTCTGTTGGATGTAACTGGAGTCGATTCCGTTGACAAAAGCATCCAGTTTCAAGGCATTGCGGTGTTGTTGCACATTGACTGCCCTGACATCACATTCGTTTGCCAATGAGTCGAGGGCCAGTGCATAGGCAGCATCACTTTCCCCAGGTTTCTGGCGTCTAGTCAGCAACTGGTGTCGAGCAAACACCACATTCAGTGGTGCCATGTAGTAAGCAGTCAGACGTTCCCGGGCTATAGCCAGAGTGGTAGTTCTTTGTGTTACAACAATAGGGACCTCACCCAGCAGGGAATTCAGATGGCCCCACTGTATCGCCTCATCGACCACATTGTTTCGAGCCATGTAGTAATCGAAACAAGCATTCCAGTGGTTGAAAATTTCTATAACCCTCAGGGCAGACTGGTCAATTATCAGCCGCTCTGGCTTGAGTGTTGCATCCATTTCTGCTAATAAAATTGAAGTGCCAGTGATGAAGGAATCAAAGACGATGTGGTCAAACAATAATTATGGCTTTTATTAGCAGAAACTCATGGTACAATAATGAAAGAAAATAGGTGCATACACAGTTATACCCAAGGGGAGTGTCTTTAATAGAAGAGATAATGCACAGCCAATGTTAGTACAGCAAGGCTCGCCGAAGGGAAGACAGGGAACTTAGCAGAGATTCACCACAACTCTCCAGCCTGCCTGTATTTGGCCTTGGGCAATTGGCTTTTGTCATTGCCCCCCTGGAACTGATCTGGGCTTGTCCTTCCAGCACTATAACAGTGCCATGTGCTCTTTGTTCTCTCTCTTTGCCAGCTTGGGACCACCCTGCTTCACTCCAGGCCCTAGAATTGTGGAGAAACTGTTGGTAAGATGTGCACTGTTAAAAGAGTTGGGAACATTTAATGAGTGTCCTTTGAGGCACAAAGCCTTGCCTGCACTGAGTCAAGGGGGGGGGGGGCATCGTAGTGATTTTTCCTTGATTATTGTATGTACCAGTTCATTGTGTGTGTGTGTGTGTGTGTGTGTGTGTGTGTGTGTGTGTGTGTGTGTGTGTGTGTGTGTGTGTGTGTGTGTGTGTGTGTGTGTGTGTGTGTGTGTGTGTGTGCGTGCACACGTATGCTACATCAGTTACCATTTCCCGCACTTGCCTTCTGTAAATAAAATACTTTCCCATCAAAACTGTGTTCAGAGTCCTTGCCTTTGAGAATAACCAAACCAACCTGTTTCCTCAGTCACAACACCCTGCTATGTCCAAAACATTACAGTGCCCTGAAATGAGGGGACTATTGCTCTAATTTCTACATGGTCAATCCAAAATGTATACAAATAACGTTAAATAAAATCAGGAATGAGCATTTTAATCACATGTGAATTGTTTGATTACAAATTGAAAACTTTGGAGCACAGGGGCAAATAAAGGGAAAAAAAAACATTGTGATGTTTCTTCTATTGTGGTAAAGAATCTTGGGTTCTTTTATATTACTTATATTTTATTATCAACTCACAACTACGTGGGGAACATCAATTTTTGGCATCTAACCCAAAGTCATTTCATCTCCGACACCCTCTGGCAGTCATTGGGAGTTGGTGAGGAGGATCACCAACTCCCAATCACCACATCCCCTTTCCTTAAGATGTTCAATCATGGTATTCATTTCAATTTAAAGTTAAACATAAACACAAATATCAGCAGCAGACATTTTTAAGTGTGCAGTACTTTTTCTTTTAGAGATTCAGCCTGTTGGGTGCTTTGATAATGCGGGTGGATCTTATCAACACAGGTGCATGTGTCAACTCCACTCATCCACAATGGTCCAGCATTGGTGATGTTCCCTCTGTTGCTGTGCAGGCTGGATCCTCTGTATTTGTCTGTTCCTGCAGTGTCACTAGCATTTTCAGCAGGCTCTTTCGATTCCTCCTCAGTATTTGACCATCCACTGTTCTGACAGTGTAGGATCTTGGATTTACTTCTTCTAGATGTTGAACTTCCTGAATTTCACTGTGTCGTTTTGTGCCAGTGGTCCTAAGCTTCTTGCTGACTTGTCATAGTTTGCTTTTTGTCTCCTGTGCAGATGCTTTTGTTTCCATTTGACATCTTCGACATCTTCGACATCCCTGTTCTTGTTTGGATATGCAGAGTAGGGAAGTGTGGTGCATAGTCATCAGGAGCTCAGCAGGTGAAATGCCATGTTCAAGTGGTGAAGCTCGGTCACTCAATAGTGCTCGATAAGGATCTGAGCCACTTCTTGTGCTTCCTTGAGCAACTGCCTAACTATGTGAACTCCTTTCTCTGTTTTACCATTTGACTGTGGAAGCCGAGGACATGAAGTCACATGTCAAAAACCATACTATCTGCAAAGTTCTGGAATTCTCTACAACTGTAGCATGGTCCATTGTCACTGAAGATGATTTGAGGAATTCCATGTCTTACAAAGATCAACTTCATGTATCTGATCACACAGGCAGCAGACATGTTGGGAAGCAGCACCATCTCAGGACAGTTTGAGAGATAGTCAATAACCAGCAGGTACCGTAAATATTCGAGTATAATGCGAAAAAATTTGTACCAAAATTTGACCTCAAAGTAGGGGGGGGGTCACATTATACATAGGAGTAACATTTTATTTTATTTTTCTGCCATTTTTAATGATAAGTCAGATTCTCAGCAGCTGCCTCCATTGACGGCAGGCCGACTGGGGTGGGGGTGGGGGGAGAGACGGCAGCGCGACTCAGGCAGGTGGGCGGAGAGATGGCAGTGCGACTCGGGTGGGTGGGTGGGTGGAGAGATGGCAGTGCAACTCAGGTGGGCTGGCAGAGAGACGGCAGTGCGACTCAGGCAGGCGGGTGAAGAGATGGCAATGCGACTCGGGCAGGTGAGGGGGGAGAGATGCCAGGGCGACTTGGGTGGGTGAGGGGAAGGAGGTCGTATTGTACACAGGGGGACAATTTTTCCCTCTTTTTCCCCTCAAAAATGGGGGGATCATATACATGAAATGCATTATACATGAATATTTATGGTAATTCTTTCTATCCAAGTGGAACAGAAAAATCCCAACTTCTGCCTTGGCTCCTCTGGTAAGTCAGTTATGATCATGTGTTCCTTTGACAGGTCTCACAGCTTGAAACCATCCTGTCAAATGTCGGCATTTATCTATGGCCAACAGTTCTGACCCTCCGCTTTCATTTTCATATTCTAAAGTTCCCCTCATGCAGCCTTTTCAGCATCTTTTGTTGAAGTGATTGAAGAATAATAATTCAGCTCTGTCTGAGTAGAAGCCCATTGACAACACTCAGATCTGCTCTCATGTTGTAGAATGGCTGACATTCACCTCTAGGCAAACCTTCATTTAGATTCTTGATGACTTTGCTGTTTCAGCTGTGATCTGCTTGGATTCCATGTCAGATACAGTGATCAGATTCACATGGAGATTCACGTCTGTCACTGGGGAACTCTCATTGTGTGCTTCACTCTGCATTGTTGGCCGTTCAGTCCATCAACCAGCATAATGAGTTTCCCTGGTGTGTACACCAATTCAAAGTCATAACATTGTAGCTTTGTCATCAGTCTTTGGATTCGCAGTGACATCTCACTGAGGCTTTTTTTGATTATTGTTATTAATGGCTTGTGGTCTGTCTCTGGTATAAATGTTGGTAGACCATAACATAGCTGTGGAATTTCTTGAATCCATAGACCAGACCTAGGCACCCATTCTCAATTTGTGCATATCGACATTCAGATGTTGTCATTGTCCTTGATGTGTGTGCTACTGGCCTCCGATCTTCTCCTATAGCCTGAAGTAGTATGGCACCTATTCCATCTTTTAAATCATCCGTAGATTTATTTTCCTTATGGATGGTCAAAGAACATCAAAAGCACTGGTTCTGTAATTCAAATGGTCATCAGTCATCCCCATTCTTCCTCGTGGTTGTCTGTCCACTTGATTCACATTTAGACAATAGACAATAGGTGCTGGAGTAGGCCAATTGGCCCTTCGAGCCAGCACCGCTATTTATCAGATCATGGCTGATCTTTCCCTTTCAATAACCAATCCCAGCCTTATCTCCATAACCCTTAACTTCCCTGTCCACAAGAGCCTGTTACAACTTCCTTTGGTACATTGTTTTGCAAGGCACGTTTGGTATGAATTTACCAATGAAATTGATAATTCCCAGCACTCTAAATATGGCCTTTTTGTCAGTGGGTTAGGGTTTCTCTAGAATTTCTTTCACCTTGTGATTGTCTGGCTCCACACCTGCCTCCTACAGCTTATCTCCCAGAAAGGTGATTTCCTTCACACCAAACTGACATTTTTCTCTAACTTTAATCCATAATTCTGGAAGTGTTGTAGCACTTTGATGAGACTCTCATTGTGTTGCTCCTATGTGGATCCTCATATGATCATGTCATCCATATGCACACATTCCTATTTATGCCTTCTATGATGTGCTCCATTGTCCTCTGGAACACTTCCAGAGCTGAGGAAATTACAAAAGGCATTCTTAAATAAGAGCATCGGCCAAACAGTGTATTGAATGTGCAGTATTTTGTGCTATCTTCATGCAGTTTTAATTGCCAGAAGCCCTGGGATGCATCCAATTTGGTGAAAAACCTTTCACTGGCCATCTCACGTGATTGGGGATTTGTTGGTTAGACAAGTGGATAGGAGATTTGCTGGAATAGATCAAGGCTCCCGGGTGGTATGTTACCTTCCAGGTACCAGGGTCAGGGATGTCTCTGGAGGGGGAGGGCGAGAAGCCAGATGGCATGGTCCACATAGATAGAAATGGGGATGAGGTCCTGAAGGAAGAATATAGGGAGTTAGGGAAGAAGTTAAAAAGCAAGACCTCAAGGGTGGTAATCTTGGGATGGCTACTTGTGCCATGCGCTAGAGAGGGTAGGAATAGGAAGACATGGCGGATGGATGCATGGCTGAAGAGGGGCAGGGGGCAGGGCTTCACACTTGTGAATTATTGGGATCTCTTCTGGGGAAAGTCTGACCTCTACAAAAAGGATAGGCTGCACCTGAACTGGAGAGGGACCAATATCCTCATGGCATGCTTGCTAGATCTGTTGGGGATGGTTTAAACTAGTTTGGCAGGAGGGGTGGGAATCATAATGAGAGTGCAGAGATTAGGTTGGAAGAACCACTAGATTTGAAGGGAGAGAGGAATCAGATTGTTAAAATTAATGAAGGGGGGTAGTAAAAGTAAATGGTAATCTAACGAGTGAATGTGGGGGACATGCTCTCAAGTATACACATTTCAATGCAAGAAACATGGTAAGAAAGGTGGAGGAGCTTAGAGCATGGATTGACACATGGAAATATGATATTGTAGCCATCAGTGAGACTTGGTTACAGGAGGGATAAGACTGGCAGCTAAATATTCCAGGATTGTATTGTTTTAGGTGTGATAGAACAGGGGGACTAAAAGGTGGAGGAGTCACATTGTTTGTTAGAGAAAAACATTACAGCAGTGCTGTGGCAGGATAGATTTGAGGGCTCGTCCAATGAGGCTATTTGGGTGGAAGTGAGGAATGGGAAAGGCATGAAAACACTAATGGGGGTGTATTAAACAAGTGGATAGGAGGGACAGAGGGAATTAGAGGAGCAAATTTGTAAGGAGATAGCATATATGTGTGTAGTAAACATAAGGTGGTGACTGCAGGAGATTTTAAACTATCCACACATTCACTGGGATGCCCATTCTGTAAAAGGGGTGGATGCGTTGGAGTTTGTCAAATATGTTCAGGAAAGTTTTCTAAATTACAACTTTGAAGAACCGACCAGAGGTTTGTGTTGGGGAACACTTTGGCTCTAGTGATCATAATACTATTAGTTTTAGGTTAATGACAGAGAAGGATAGGGCTGGGCCCAAGATTAAGATTCTTGTGATATGGAGTACAGAGGACCCAAAAAACCAGCAGAAATAGATATGCACCACAACGCAGGATTACTTAAACGAAAGTAGTTTTTAATTATATTTGAACAAGAAAACAGAATTGAACTTTAACTTATTACTTAACCTACTTACTTAACCTACCTAACTACTTAATCCCCCCTCTAACACTAAGCGCAGGTGTGTGTAATATATATTTAAGATTAGAAAAGTTTTTTGGTTCACAGTCCAATTCTTGTACTGTGCACAGAAGTTAGCATTAATAAAGTTCACCAGGCTTTGGTGCTTAACAGGTAAATGGTTACCACTCAGAAGGGTTCTTGCTGGTTTTCAGAGAGAGATTCCTTTTCCAGTACATCCGCAACTGATTCCTTCTCAATCTGTCTTGCTGATGAAACTTGTCCCTTCAGGGTTCTCCAGATGATCCTCTTTCTTTCAGGTCACCTTTCACACCACCAATCTCCTCCTTTGACCAGGCAGCCTTTCAAAGTTTGCCAGCTTGTCCTTCTGGAACTGATTTCTGTCTCCTCTCTCTCTGTTTCACACCCTCTCTCTTTGAGAGCAAAACTCTTCTCCTCTGCCTGCAAAGATCACATGGTCTCCCAGGCAAGCTGCTGTCGTGTTGTCTCTTGCAAAAAGCATTGTGCAGCAACAAGCTATTTGTACCTGCATCTCTCTTCTATATTCTAACTCATTGTTGTTTGAAGTCCGGCCTACAGCGGTGGTGTCATCTGTGAACTCATAAATGGGGATGGAGTAGTGTTTGGCCACATGGTCATGGGTGTGCAAGGAGTATTGTAGAGGGCTGAATAAGCAGCCTTTCAGGGCACCAGTGTTAAGGGTGATGCTGGAGAAGGTCTTATCACCAATCTTTACTGATTGCAATATACAGGATAGGAAAATTGGAGCTGTCGTAAATGAAAGATAGTTTGACATAGGTTTACTTGTTATCCAGATGCTCCAAGGCTGAGTTTCGGGCCAGAGAGGGTGCCTGTCATAGAATTGTTGAGGGTAATTAGCATGTTGAAGTGGGTTAATGTGAACCATGACCAGCTTCTGGAAGCACTTCATGATGGTGCAAGTCAGGGCCACAGGCCATTAATCATTTCATGCGTTCTTCAACACTGGCCTTCTTTTTAATTTTTAAAAATTTTTCACACTATGAACCATATTAACAAAAATATACACAAACATTTCCCTCTTGAATATACACAGTGTCATTTTCTCCCCTTTTCCCCCTCCCTTCCCTCCCTCCTTCCCACCCCCCTCCCTACCCACTAAAGGTTCAACATATATAATACAATAAACCCATTAAACAATGTTATCACACAATGAAAATAAAAAAGACAATTGTGTCATCTACTTTTACACACTGGGTCAGTTCATTTTGTCTTCTTCTCATTCTGTCATTTTAGGGGGTGGAAGTCCTTGGTAGGCCCTCTCTGTTGTGCTCCATGTACGTTTCTCAAATTTGTTTGAATACTGTGATGTTATTTTTTCCAATGGAATACATTTATTCATTTCTATGTACCATTGCTGTAATCTCAGGCTCTCTTCTGATTTCCAGGTTGACATTATACATTTTTTTGCTACAGCTAAGGCTATCATAATAAATCTTTTTTGAGCTTCATCCAAATCGAGACCAAGTTCTTTACTTCTTATATTATTTAGAAGAAAGATCTCTGGATTTTGCTTTCTTGAAGCAGGGAGAGGTTGAAGATCTTTCCATGTGATCATTTTAAGTACAGCATTTTAATTTTTCTTAAAACATTATCAATCTATAATAAGGTATGCATTTCTTTTAATTACAGCAAATTACTTCAGACATTTTCCTTCCCTTTCTTCAAGTACCCTGGAAAATTTCTAAAATTACCTATGGTGTATGCCAATTAATCACTCAATTTGTTTAATGATACCTGTCATGCTTTGAATGATTTATTTTAAAAAGTTAAGAAAAGGTTTTTTTTAACATATTGGTTTTCAAAAAGCACTGAAGTTCTTGATTAAAGAAACTGGTGCAGGTAGTCAAGAGTCACACGAGCGGATAACAGAATTTCATTCTCTATTTCTATGAGTGAATAAAATATTTATGTTACATGAGGTGGAAGAAAACAAAGCTGTGGCCCCCAGGTTTCCATAGGATGCCAGTTAAGAATAACTGCCCGACCGGGTATAAAGTCAAGAGTGTCTGTTCATGGAATGACAAAGAAAATCAATGCGGAATTGCATTCATCCTGCAAAGGATGTTGATGAATGGATATTGGATGTCAGGTCAGTGTTGATGATTTTATTCAGCAATCAATTTCTGAACCCAATTTTGAAAGGTGCCCATTTGGTCTTGACCTGTGCACAACCAAACGCATTGTTCAGAGAAGTCAGAAAGAAAACAGTGGGGAAAGATGAAGGCAATTATATTGCTCTGCAATAGGCAGATTCAGCATTTCATTTATAAATATTATTTTCTTTCTGAGCCAGGCACTCAGAGAATTGCTTCCATTCTCTCCTAACAGCAGTGTTGGCACATTCCTCAGGCAATGAATTATGCCCGAGGGTTGTGTACCAGTCAAATTTAATTATGTTTAATGAAGTCTAATAAAAGATGCTGCATCGGCACTTAACATGTTGCAACATACAATTTATGGTTTAAAATTGATTGATTGATGATAGAAACTGAAAATGACTGGAAAATGACTGGGTGTGCAGCGCAGATTTACAAGGTTAGTTCCAGGGATGGCAGGGTTGTCATATGCAGCAAGGCTAGAAAAACTGGACTTGTATCCATTGGAGTTTAGAAGGATGGGGGGGGACATGATTGAAGTATACAAAATCATCAGGGGGATAGACAAGGTGAAGTCTGATTACTTGTTCCCAATGATGGGGGAGACGAGGACTAGAGGGCATAGTTTAAGAATACAGGGTAGGCCCTTTAGGACGGAGATGAGAAAGCATTTTTTTACCCAGAGAAGTGTGAATCTGTGGAATGCTCTGCCACAGAGGGTGGTAGAGGCGGATTCGCTGACTATGTTCAAAAGAGAGTTAGATAAGACTCTTGTGGGTAACTGAGTTAAGGGTTATGGGGATAAGGCTGGAAAGGGGTACTGATGGTAATGATCAGCCATGATCTAAAATGGCGGTGTTGGCCCGACGGGCCAAATGGCCTCCTCCAGCTCCTATTGTCTATTGTCTATTGTCTAAGAGCGAAACACGAAAGTCAGCAAACACTCTGATTGTAGTAAAAACACAGAAATGCTGGAGGAACTCAGTGTCCATAGGAGGTAAGGATATATTACTGACAATTCAGGGCTGAATTCTTCTTTAAGGTATGAGTGAAAAATCAGACAGGCACCTGAAATCATTAATAAATGTCTTATTTATGCCTAGATTAGACATCATCTTGAAATTATGAACCATGTTTCTGAGAGTCTTTTATTTCTGATCAGCAGGCACTGGTGTGTAGGACATGGAAAATTAACAATTGAAGTTTATTTGGTGAGAGAACAAAATTCTGCCTGGAGGTCAGTGACTAGTGGAGTGCCACAAGGATCTGTTCTGGGATCCCTGCTCTTTATGATTTTTATAAATGATCTGGATGAAGAGGCGGAAGGATGAGTCAGTAAGTTTGTGGATGACATGAAGGTTGGAGGAGCTGAAGGTTGTCAAATGGACAGGATGCAGAGTTGGGCAGAAAAGTGACAGATGGATTCAATCCGGTTAAGTGTGAGGTGATGCATTTTGGAAGGACAAACCAAAAGGCTGAGTACAGGGTTAATGCTCAGTTACTTAGGAGTGTGGATGAACAGAGGGACCTTGGGGTTCAAAGCCATACATCCCTCAAGATTGCTGCACAGGTTGAAAGGATAGTTAAGAAGGCCTATGGGATGCTGGACTTCATTAATGGGGGATTGAAATCAAGAGCAGAGAGGTCATGTTGCAGTTCTATAGATCTCTGGTGTTCAGTTCTGGTTGCCTCATTATAGGAAGGATGTGGAAGCTATAGAAAGGGTGCTGAGGAGATTTACCAGGATATTGCCTGGATTGGGAAACAAGTCTTATGAGGTAAGGTGAGCAGAGCTGGCAATTTTCTCTTTGGAGCTCAGAAGGATGAGAGGAGGCTTGATAGAGGTCTACAAGATTATGAGAGGCATAGATAGGGCGGACAACCAGCACCTTTCTGCCAGGGCAGTGCAGCGTGATCAAAAACTCAAAGCAGGCTTGAAGCAAGTGATTAAAGGCTTTAATAACCTGCAACATCAGGCATGTCTTTACATAATGCTGGCTCGGATCCAAGCCTGGCATGGAGGGAGGAGACTAGGGCAGCTCAGCTTTTATTGGGAATCTTACGGGGAGGATTTAGGGAGGATTTACAGGATTGGAGGTGAGCCAGCCTGCGCCAGTGATCGTGACCGGGGTTCAAATCCCTCACTCTCTGCAATGAGTTTGTATGTTCTCCCCATGTCTGTGTGGGTTTTCCCCAAGGGCTCCGGTTTCCTCCCATCATTTGAAATGTATCTACTGGGGGGGTGGGGGAAGTGTGGGTTAATTGGGTGTTGGACTCGTGGGCTGAAAAGGCCCCTGTTACCGTGCTCTATGTCTAAATATCAGGAGCATCTATTGGCAATAGGTCAGTCATCTTTCAGATCAGTCACCTTTCATCTCTTAAAACAACAATGAGTAACTTGAACTGGTTCACAGAGAATAGCAGGAGCATAAATGATGACTGTAAACGGAGAAATGAGTGGGGAAAATGCAAATTAACAGTTAGACGCGGCATTAATCAAGTAGCATGGTTCATTTAAATGAAAGACTGCAGAATCACAGTCAAGCAACACGGAAAGGGGCACTTTTGTCCTTTGGGATCATCAAGTATTCTTCCTGCACTTGCCTCACAACCTTTGCGATTTAACAGTACGTCTGAAGTAATTTTTAAAAAGTTTAGTCATGCGGCATGGTAACAGGCCATTTCGGCCCATGAGGGCGAACCACCCAATTTGGACCCCAATGACCTACACCCCAGTGGGAAGAGACTGGTCCCTCCAGAGAAAGCCCACACAGATAGGGAAGAACGCACACACTCCTCACAGACAGCGCCAGTAACCCGTAGGCTGAAGCTTATTCATTTCATTCCCCACTTACTGCATGGGCGTCGCTGATGAATATGGGGGCGGGGGCAGAGTCGGCGTCGCGCCGTTACCGGGGTGACGCGCGTGGTGGTTTCTGGGGACCGGCGGTGGCAGCGTGAGGATTGGCGTCGCGCCGTTGCCGGGGTGACGCGCGTGGTGGTTTCTGGGAACCGGCGGTGGCAGCGTGAGGATTGGCGTCACGCCGTTGCTGGGGAGACGCGCGTGGTGGTTTCTGGGGACCGGCGGTGGCAGCGTGAGGATTGGCGTCGCTGGCGAGGAGGGGGGCGGGCAGCCTGTCACCTGCGATAGTAAGTGAACAACGGGAGAGATACGCAGCAGGCGATGGGTGGGGAGGGAGGGGGTGACCTGGGCCACGGTCCAGTGGCAAGGAGTGTCGGGGAGCGAGTGGTGGCGGCTGTAGCCCAGGCCCGTGGTGGGGAACGAGGGGCTCCAGGTGTCACCCAGGCCCGTGATGGGGAGCGAGGGGCTGCAGGTGTAGCCCAGGCCCGTGGTGGGGAGCGAGGGGCTCCAGATGTAGCCCGGTCAAGGTCATGGGCCTCCTAGGGCCGGGTGGTAGTTCATCCACCACTGGACAGCGTTGGAGTCGAACCCCGGTCCTGACCCAATAGGTGGCACTGTAAATGCATTATGCCAGGCGGGCCACCCTTGCTCATCCAACCATGCCGAAATATTGTAAGACAATAGCAAAAGGCATAGGAGCAGGATTAGGCCATTCTTAATCAAATGTAATTCATTGAAGAGCGCCCAATGCAGAACTGCTTTATCGCCAGTCGTCTCAATCCCAAGCTGCTGTAAAAGGCCATTTTGTGAGCATTCAACACAAGCCTTCTCCTGGGATCCAGCAACAACCTGATTTTCCCAATCTACCATCATATTGAAGTCCCCCATAACCACCATATAGCACTGTTGATCTCACACACCTTCTCAACTCCTGTTGCAATGTGCAGCTCACATCCTGGCTACTATTTGGATAATTCCCATCAGGGTCTTTTTTTACCCTTGCAGTGTCTCAAGTCGATCCACAAGGATTCCACATTTTCTGATCCTGTAGCTTCATACCAAGGATTTGATTTTTTTTTACCAACTGGGTAACCTCATCCCTCTGCCCATTTGCCTGTCATTTTGACACTCAGTTTTGCACTCAGTTGTGATCCTTCTTCAGCCAAGACTCTCTGGCTTGAAATTCTCCTTTCCAAATCCACATTTCTGATGTGTTAGTTGTTGACAATCTCCTGGTATCATCAAGCAGGCTGAGAAACCAATCAAGATTAAGAATCTTGACAGGAACAACATATGAAATCTTCTTAATTTTAGCTAACCTTTAAGACATACAGTCCATATTGAAAAAGAAATCGATCAATCTGGGGTCATGAAAAATCCAGTTGATTCAGTATTTGAAGCCTTTTTTTGGAGGAATGAGAACTTCTTGTGGAATTGCTGAAAGTTAGTTGAACTGCACCAATTTTCAAATTTTATAATTATAAATGCTGGCCTTAGCCATCAGAATTTAAGGAGCATAAGGCAAATCCCTGAAAATGGTAAATTTAATGTTTTCCAATGTGTATCGGTTGTATTTTTAGTGAATTAATATTGATTTTCAATAAATTAGATAAGCATTTAGAATCAAATTCAGAATCAGGATGTATTATGAACAAGTCATGAAATTCGGTGTTTTGTGGCAGCATTGTAGTGCAAACATTCATATTATAACCACCTTACAACATTAAAAAATAACAGTGCACAAAAAGTAAGGCAGTGTCTTTGGTTCATTGATCATTCAGAAATCTGAGGGCAGCGGGGAAGAAGCTGGCCCTGTGCTGCTGAGTGCTCGTCTTTAGGCTCCTGGACCTTTTCCCCCGATGGTAGCAGAGTGAAGAGGGAATGGCCTGGGTGGTGGGGGGGGTAGAGGATAGAGGCTGCATTTTAAAGACCCCGTCTCATGCAGATGTCCTCGATGGGGGCGAAGTCTGGTGTCTGTGATTTAGCAAGCTGAGTTAACGACCCTCTGGAGTTCATTCTTTGTACACAATTTCTGGTCATTATAATTGTTAAGTCTTGTCACAACCAATGAAAATTTGAAGAAACTGATAATTGGGATGCTATACATGTTCTTGTGAAATTAATTGTCTAATTATAAAGGTCGAATGCTATGAAACAAATTAAAAATCATTTACATTTTAACATACTTCTATTTCAAATTTTTGATGATTACAGATCCAACTAGGTGCAAAAAGAACAGTATTCAAAAGTCCTAATTTAGAACAAATACAGAACATAATCTGAATGATGTTTTTAACTAATAGTTAATCTGGAGGAAGAACATATTCATGTTTCAATATTAAAAAAAAAGTTTAATTCCATCTCTATTTCAGCAGTAAAATAACATTGAGATTCATTCACGCTTCTGTGCTGTACGTCTAAATTTACTAATCGAAGGAACCAACGTTAGATTTCAGTCGTGGTCTAATTAATTTGTCACTGTGGATGTAAAATCTTTTTACTTTAAATCTTCAAATTTCATGTATGTATTCTGAAAATTCATGGAGGCTAGAAGGTAATTTCCAAATCTTTTTGTGTGGAAATAGATTTAATTTTAGAATGAAAGATCCCTCCTCATTTCTTTTCGTAAATCTTGCAGAAGACAGTCAAGGCAAATCTAATTTTAAAAATGCCAATGGATTGGGCACTACTTCAGATGCATCCATTCCATTTTCTTGCCTTGCCTCCACTTCTACACAAATATTGCCCTGCACAAACCAATAATAGAAGGGACAGGTCTGCAATGACCGAAACAGACTTTTCTGACAAATGTCCTTTATCATGGGGGAAACACATCGCTCAAACTTATTTGGAAATTAACCACAAATTTGTAACCACTTCAACACAAAATGAAGTAAAATAAAGTCCCAATACCTGAAAAAGACACTTGTGCTCTGGCCTCCGTGCTGAGACAAACCATCAGAACCCTTCCATATGTTTCTTCCCTTTGTTGTGAATGTCATTAGTGTCCTGTGTATGTGTGACTGCTTATATGTCCAGTGTCGAATATGGGTTGGGGGGTGGAAGGGAGATGAAAGGAGCTTGAACTCTACAGAAACTGTATAATATGGATTATTGTAAATTGTTGTCAATACTGACCATGTTAACCTTGATACTGATAATGTTGAGAATGCTTTGAGTTCAAGACTGGAAAATCATAAATAAAATATTCAAAAAAAAAAGAATGGGCTTGCAAACTATTAAATTAATTTCCTCCTTAGTTGTATCAGAAATGTAATCAGCAAATGCTCCTTCCTTGCCTGCAAAAGGGATTTGCAATTGTTTACTTTTGTGAGAAATATTGTCTTATGAGTTGAACCACTCTTATAAGACGAGAGGAACAGGAGGAATGCATACAAAAAAGGCTACATTTAAAAAAAAATTTACCCATTGAATTTTCTGTTATTACTTTCATTTAAAAAGAAAATACAGCATGGTAGGAGGCCCTTCTGGCCCTCAAGCCCGTGCCATCCAAATACCCCAATTAAACTACAACCCCTGTAGGTGGGAGAAACTGTACAAGCTCCTTACAGATAGTGCTGGATTCAAACCCTGGTCACTGGCGCTGTCATCTTGTGCTCACCATGCCATCCAGGTAGCTGAAGGATGGGAGTGATTTTACTTGATTTGATTGTTCAAGAAATTTAGCGTTATGTTTGTATATACAGTAAAATCCCCAGTGTCCGGCACCGACTGGGATTGCAGGTGTTGGATATGTAAATTTTCCAGGCACCTGAGACTCTTTCACAATACCTAACTAATACACATACATTAAAAATAAACAATTTATAAAAAAAAAACAAAAGAGTGCAAGATGTAAAGTAATTTAAAATAATTGTATTATAGTCCTTAATTATATAAAGTTGACTTAAATCAGGTAATTCCTATAACATACAAATTTAAGTTTAAATCCAAACCTCCATCACTGCCACTGCAACAGTATGGCACTAACCCAGCTCCTCTAGGTTTACAGATAAAGCCTTACTAATATATTGAATACTGTTACGGGCCCAGAGGTCCCCAAAACCCAGCAGCAATAGAAATTCATCAAGACAAATGGTTACTTAAGCAAAAGTTACTTTTAATTTTCTTGAAACATAAAAACAGGATCAAACATTAACTTATTACTATTAACTTAACTTAACCCCCTTCTAATTCGAAGCACAAATGTATGTAATGTGTTTAAGTTCAGAAAAGTTCTTTGATTCACAGTCTAATCTGACTTCTCACTACTCGAAGTTCACGGGTATAAAACAATTCTTATACTGAATACAGAATTTAACATTTATGGATTTTCACCAAGCTCTGGTGTTTAAAGATAATTGGTTACCACTCAGGAAGGTTCTTGTTGGTTACAGAGAGAGATTTGTTGCTCATTCGACACACACAGACTGATTTACTCCGATCAGCCACTTCAGTGTCTTGCCGAAGAATCTTGCGCCATCAGGGTTTTCCAAATGATAGCCTCTTCTTCTGCAGGTCACCACAGAGTTTCCTTTTGTTTTCCTTACATCAGGTGAAACACTCTAGCCATCCATTTCCTCAAGGGTTTTAAGCAGACTGAACTCAACTGACAACCCATTTTCAAAATGGGGTTTCAACAAGCTGCCAGCTTGCCATGCTGCAGAAACCAGTTCTCTCTCTCTCTCTCTCTCTCTCTCTCTCTCTCTCTCTCTTTTTCTCTCTCTGCCTGTTTGGTCTCTTCTCTCTCTCTCTCTCTTTCTCTGCTTGCAAAACCACATGACCTTCTTAGAACAACAAACTGCAACCAGACAGATTATGGCACCGGACCCAAGCTTTTGAGCCCGTTCGTCTGTTGCCTTCAAAACAATGATCCATTATTCCACAACATGTCCAGTTAACACCTACTTGTGAAGTCTCTTGATCCTGGGTTCTTCTATTTGCACATCCTTTTGAAAACCTCTAGCAAAGTAGTTTTTATCTTCTTTACAAAGGCACTGGGCCTGGAGTGTCTCGTTTGAACAAAGCTCTGAGATCTGTTTTGTTAAAAGTGTTTGTGACCTACACAATCTACCTCCTTCAAAAACATATCTTTATAAAATATATAATTTGTCACAATACTAATACTAGGCAGGGATAGGGAAACACTTTGGGAAGTCACCTCAGTGGCAAGCAGTGAGGAGAACCAGCTGGCTCTTCACCATGGGCACCACTATTCTTATTCAAGCACAACATTATTCAAACAGCTGCTACTAGCAAAGCACGACCAAGACCCTCCACTGATTGAATGTTTGCAACCATCTTCACTAAAGATTTATGTGTAACTTCAGAGAACATTTACATTTATAATTTTAAACTTTTATTTATTTCCTTGATTTTTCTTTTGCAAGTTGCTTGGATTTCCATATAACCATATAATGGTTATATGGAAATCCATATAACCACTTACAGCACAGAACAAGCCAGTTCGGCCCTACTAGTTCATGCCGTAACAAATCCCCACCCTCCCAGTCCCACTGACCAGCACCTGGTCCATACCCCTCCAGTCCTCTCCTATCCATGTAACTATACAGTTTTTCCTTAAATGTAACCAATGATTCCGCCTCGACCACGTCTGTCAGAAGCTCATTCCACATCCCTACCACCCTTTGCGTAAAGAAATTTCCCCTCATGTTCCCCTTATAATTTTCCCCTTCAATCTTAAACCATGCCCTCTAGTTTGAATCTCCCCCACTCTTAATTGAAAAAGCCGTTCCACGTTTACTCTGTCTGTCCCTTCTAAAATCTTAAACACCTCTATCAAGTCCCCTCTCAATCTTCTACGCTCCAAAGAAAAAAGCCCCAGTCTGCACAACCTTTTCCTGTAACTCAAACCTTGAAATCCTGTCAACATTCTCGTGAACCTTCTCTGCACTCTCTCTATTTTGTTTATATCTTTCCTATAATTTGGTGACCAAAACTGCACACAGTACTCCAAATTTGGCCTCACCAATGCCTTGTACAATTTCATCATAACCTCCCTACTCTTGAATTCAATACTCCGATTTATGAAGGCCAACATTCCAAATGCCTTCTTCACCACACCATCTACCTGAGTATCAGCCTTGAGGGTACTATTTACCACAACTCCTAAATCCCTTTGTTGCTCTACACATCTCAATAGCCTACCATATAATGCATATGACCTATTTAGATTTGCCTTTCCAAAATGTAACACCTCACACTTATCTGTATTAAATTCCATCAGCCATTTCTCAGCCCACACCTCCAGCCTTCCTAAATCACCTTTTAATCTACGGTAATATTCCTCACTGTCCACAACACCACCAATCTTTGTATCATCCGCAAACTTGCTTATCCAATTCTCCACCCCTACTTCCAGATCGTTAATATATATAACAAACAATAGTGGACTGAGGACCGATCCCTGAGGAACTCCACTAGTCACCGGCCTCCAATTGTGCAAACAATTTTCTACCACTACTTTCTGACACCTCCCATCCAACCATTTCACTACCTCCTCATTTATACCTAATGCCTCCACCTTTTTTCCTAACCTCCTGTGAGGAACTTTGTCAAGACCTTTACTAAAGTCTAAATAGACAACATCCACAGCTTTCCCTTCATCAACCTTTTTGTAACCCCCTGGAAAAACTCAATCAGGTTTGTCAAGCATGATCTACCCCTGACAAAACCATGCTGATTACTCCCTATCAATCCCTGTACCTCCAAATATATGTAAATACCATCCCTCAGAACACTTTCCATCAACTGGTTCAATATTTTTTTTCCCTAGTGAATACCGAGGCAAAGAAATCATTCAAAATTTCCCCCATTTCCTCTGACTTCTCACTCAGCCTACCCTCACTATCTACAAGGGGTCCAATTTTATCCCTCACTAATCTTTAACTTTTAATGTACTTATAGAAACCCTTTTGATTTATTTTTCCAGTTGCTTGAATTCTGGATACTGGGGGTTTTACTGTACTGATTTATTAAAGAGCAGAAATATATGACTGTGATGCCTTGACAGGGATGGAAAATGTGCAATAAGCATACTTTAAGGATTTGTTAAAATTCCTTGATTATGTATTTGATTGTCCTACAGTTATATATTTTTCAATTTGATGGATTGAAGCTCAAATATTCTGCAAAGTGTACCATTGAAAACCATTCATAAAGAGTGATGATTTTATTATGTTGTAGATATGTCTTTTTTTCCAGGGAATATTTGGCATGTCTTAATCCAATTATAATTATTTGTGAATAAATTGTGCACCGGATCTTACTACTTATACCAGAGGAGCTGAATGGAACAAATAGCTTTTAGTTACTTAATCAGCATTTAATCACCAGACTGTTACTTCCATAAATATACCCTCAAATGCTGATGCTCTGGATTTACTTATAAATTCTTTTATTTCACAGAGGTTACCTATTTGAGATTTTCCATGAATTAACCTGGTGCAGGACTTCAATGGAGAGTAAAGGAATGAAGAAATGAGGGAGAAGCTAAGTTGCATTTATCTTTGCTAGGGCTGATTTGGATTGAATAATAAACCCAAAGGTTTTTTAATGTGAATTATATTTATCCTTAAATATTTCAATTTTAAGTGATTTTAAATATCTGCATATCAAAGAAATTTGAAAACAATTTAAAATCATTCATAAAGATCACAGAGGCCAATAATGAGTGTGAGAATATGCTGGCTGCCAAAACTGGCAAGTCCATGTATGGTTGAGGCTATAGAGATATGAGCTAAGTGGAGTCAGGAAGAATCAAACCAGTAGTCAGTGGACTCGTTTGCACTCCAGTTGTTTATTGAATCTTCCTGCACTGCGCCTTATAAGGCCACGGGTAAGTCCCGCCCTCGCACCGGAACTGACGTCATGATGTTACCCCGCGCGCATGCGGACCCAACCCAGCCGTTGGAAAAGACAACTGTCACGAAGAGCCGTTTCGCCTGCTGTCAGTGATGTGCACCACCACAAGATTTCCTTCCATTGAAAGAGGAGGCCAAGCACACCATGTACTACATTAAGATCAGATAAGTATTGGCAGGGGTGGGTGATGATTTCAGCTGGAGGGAGCAGGTCTGCAAGATCTGAGCCTCTATTTTCTCTTCAGTCTTACAAATTAGTCCTACAAATTTGGAGATAGAAGATCCTGCAAAACTGTAGCAACACACAAAGTGTTGAAGGAATTTAGCGTGTCAGGTGGCATCCATGGAAATCAATAGATAGTCAATGTTGCAGGCTGGAAAAACCTGTAATGTATGGAGGATTTCATATTTTATGCTGCATATTTAGGCATTGAATCACAGAAGAGCAATGCTCTCCTCGGCATTTTACAGCAATACAAATATGTTAAATGGGATTAATTAAATGACTTAAAAATTTGATTTATCTTTCAGTCAGAGTAGGTTTCTAAAAATAATGATGGGGAAAGATGGGGGTGGATAAGGAAGGGGGTGGAGAGGGGAATGGAAAGAAGGGGATGGATAGGGAAAGGGAATGATGGGGGGTGGAAAGGGAATGATGGGGGGTGGAAAGGGAATGATGGGGGGTGGAAAGGAATTGATGGAGTTATGGGGTGGATTGGGACACTTAAGTCAGAAATAGCAGACAAACCTTATGGGCAAAAATGTCCATCCAAATAGGTCACATTATCTTCTTTCAACGTTGGTTGAATAATCTGCAATTGAGTTTTTAAAAGGAACTAACAAAGAGAACAGGTAAATATCTGAAAGTGCTGAAGAAACTCAGAAGGTCCTGCGGTGTCCATGGGATGCAAAGATACAGAATATAAACAATGCTTTGGGCCTGAGCCCATCGTCAAGGTAAAAGCAAAAAGTAGGTGGGCACCAGAATAAAATGGTAGGAGGAGAGAAGAAGGGGCAGTGGGAGGAGCATTGGTCAACAACCAGGAGGCCAAAGGTGATCATGGAGAGGAGGGCAGGAGAGAAAAGATGAGAAAAATGAATGTGGAAGGGGGCAGTGATTGAATGCAAAGCTGGAGAAAAGGAAATGGGGGGTATGTATATAGGGAAAGATGGAGGATGGATAAGGAATGATGGGGTGGATAGGGAAAGGGAAAGACGGGGGGTGGAGAGGGAAAGGGAAAGATGGGGGTGGAAAGGGAAATATGGGGGTGGAGAGGGAAAGGGAAATATGGGGGTGGAAAGGGAAAGAAGGGGATGGATAGGGAAAGGGAAAGATGGGGGTGGGGAGTGAAAGGGAAAGATGGGGTGGAGAGGGAAAGGGAAAGATGGGGGTGAAAAGGGAAAGATGGGGGTGGAGAGGGAAAGATGGAAAGGGAAAGGGAAAGATGGAGAGGGAAAGGGAATGATGGGAGTGGAGAGGGAAAGGGAAAGATGGGGTGGCGAGGGAAAGATGGGGTGGAGATGGAAAGGGAAAGATGGAGGTGGAAAGGGAAAGGGAAAGAAGGGTGGATAGGGAAAGAAAGATGGGGGGTAGAAAGGGAAAGAAGGGGATGGATAGGGAAAGAGAAAAATGGGTTGATAGGGAAAGAAGGGGTGGATAGGGAAAGGGAAATATGGGGGTGGAAAAGGAAATAAGGGGATGGATAGGGAAATGGAAAGATGGTGGCGGAGAGGGAAAGGGAAAGATGGGGGTGGAGAGGGAAAGGGAAAGATGGGGGTGGAGAGGGAAAGGGAAAGATGGGGGTGGAGAGGGAAAGGGAAAGATGGGGGTAGATAGGGAAAGATGGGGGTGGATAGGGAAAGATGGGAATGGATAGGGAAAGATGGGGGTGGAGAGGGAAAGATGGGGGTGGAGAGGGAAAGATGGGAGTGGAGAGGGAAAGGGAAAGATGGGGTGGAGAGGAAAAGGGAAAGATGGGGGTGGAGAGGGAAAGGGAAAGATGGGGGTGGAGAGGGAAAGGGAATGATGGAGGTGGAGAGGGAAAGGGAATGATGGGGTGGAGAGGGAAAGGGAAAGATGGGGGTGGAGAGGGAAGGGAAAGATGGGGGTGGAGAGGGAAAGGGAAAGATGGGGTTGGAGAGGGAAAGGGAAAGAAGGGGATGGATAGGGAAAGGGAAAGATGGGGGTGGAGAGGGAAAGGGAAAGATGGGGATAGAAAGGGAAAGAAGGGGAGGATAGGGAAAGAAAGATGGGGAGGAGAGGGAAAGGGAAATATGGGGTTGGAAAGGGAATGAAGGGGATGGATAGGGAAAGGGAAAGATGGGGGTGGAGAGGGAAAGGGAATGATGGAGGTGGAGAGGGAAAGGAATGATGGGTGGAGAGGGAAAGGGAAAGGTGGGGTGGAGAGGGAAAGGGAAGATGGGGGTGGAGAGGAAAGGGAAAGATGGGGGTAGATAGGGAAAGATGGGGGTGATAGGGAAAGATGGGAATGGATAGGGAAAGATGGGGTGGAGAGGGAAAGATGGGGGTGGAGAGGAAAGATGGGAGTGGAGAGGGAAAGGGAAAGATGGGGTGGAGAGGAAAAGGAAGATGGGGGTGGAGAGGAAAGGGAAAGATGGGGGGGGGAAAGGGAAAGAAGGGTGGATAGGGAAAGAAAGATGGGGGGGGAAAGGGAAAGAAGGGTGGATAGGGAAAGAAAGATGGGGGTAGAAAGGGAAAGAAGGGGATGGATAGGGAAAGAGAAAATGGGTTGATAGGGAAAGGGAAAGAAGGGGTGGATAGGGAAAGGGAAAGAAGGGTGGATAGGAAAGAAAGATGGGGAGTGGCTAGGGAAAGGGAAAGATGGGGTGGAGAGGGAAAGGGAAAGAAGGGGTGGAGAGGGAAAGGGAAAGGAGGGGATGGATAGGGAAAGGGAAAGAAGGTTGGATAGGGAAAGGGAAAGAAGGTTGGAGAGGGAAAGGGAAGGATGGGGGTGGAGAGGGAAAGGGAAAGATGGGGGTGGAGAGGGAAAGGGAAAGATGGGGGTGGAGAGGGAAAGGGAAAGATGGGGGTGGAGAGGGAAAGGGAAAGATGGGGGATAGAAAGGGAAAGAAGGGGAGGATAAGGAAAGAAAGATGGGGAGTGGCGAGGGAAAGGGAAAGAAGGGGATGGATAGGGAAAGGGAAAGAAGGGGATGGATAGGGAAAAGGAAAGATGGGGTGGAGAGGGAAAGGGAAAGATGGGGTGGAGAGGGAAAGGGAAAGATGGGGTGGAGAAGGAAAGGGAAATATGGGGTTGGAAAGGGAAAGAAGGGGATGGATAGGGAAAGGAAAGATGGGGAAGGAGAGGGAAAGGGAAAGATGGGGAAGGAGAGGGAAAGGGAAATATGGGGATGGAGAGGGAAAGGGAAAGATGAGGGTGGAGAGGGAAAGGGAAAGATGGGGGTGGAGAGGGAAAGGGAAAGATGGGGGGGGAAAGGGAAAGAAGGGTGGATAGGGAAAGAAAGATGGGGGTAGAAAGGGAAAGAAGGGGATGGATAGGAAAGAGAAAAATGGGTGGATAGGGAAAGGGAAAGAAGGGTGGATAGGGAAAGAAAGATGGGGGTGGATAAGGAAAGGGAAATATGGGGGTGGAAAAGGAAAGAAGGGGATGGATAGGGAAATGGTAAGATGGTGGTGGAGAGGGAAAGGGAAAGATGGGGTGGAGAGGGAAAGGGAAAGATGGGGGTGGATAGGGAAAGATGGGGGTGGAGAGGGAAAGGGGGTGGAGAGAGAAAGAGGGGTGGAGAGGGAAAGGGAAAGATGGGGGACAGAAAGGGAAAGAAGGGGAGGATAGGGAAAGAAAGATGGGGGAGTGGCTAGGGAAAGGGAAAGATGGGGTGGAGAGGGAAAGGGAAAGAAGGGGATGGATAGGGAAAGGGAAAGGAGGGGATGGATAGGGAAAGGGAAAGAAGGTTGGATAGGGAAAGGGAAAGAAGGTTGGAGAGGGAAAGGGAAAGATGGGGTGGAGAGGGAAAGGGAAAGATGGGGGTGGAGAGGGAAAGGGAAAGATGGGGGTGGAGAGGAAAGGGAAAGATGGGGGTGGAGAGGGAAAGGGAAAGATGGGGGATAGAAAGGAAAGAAGGGGAGGATAGGGAAAGAAAGATGGGGAGTGGCGAGGGAAAGGGAAAGATGGGGTGGAGAGGGAAAGAGAAAGATGGGGTGGAGAGGGAAAGGAAAGAAGGGGATGGATAGGGAAAGGGAAAGAAGGGCATGGATAGGAAAGGGAAAGAAGGTTGGATAGGGAAAGGGAAAGATGTGGTGGAGAGGGAAAGGGAAAGATAGGATGGATAGGCAAAGGGAAAGAAGGGTGGATAGGGAAAGAAAGATGAGGGGTAGAAAGGGAAAGAAGGGGATGGATAGGGAAAGAAAGATGGGGGAGTGGCTAGGGAAGGGAAATATGGGGGTGGAGAGGGAAAGGGAAATATGGGGGTGGAGAGGAAAGGGAAATATGGGGGTCGAGGGAAAGGGAAAGATGGGGGTGAAGA
The DNA here is from genome assembly GCF_036971445.1 of Narcine bancroftii. NCBI lineage: Eukaryota > Metazoa > Chordata > Chondrichthyes > Torpediniformes > Narcinidae > Narcine > Narcine bancroftii. The sequence goes on from NC_091471.1 coordinate 222,507,381, forward strand.
GGGAAAGGGAAAGATGGGGGTGGAGAGGGAAAGGGAAAGATGGGGGTGGAGAGGAGAAAGGAATTATTGCTCTTTGAGCCCCTGTCCCTGCATTGTAGATGGGGTTGGAGAGGGAAGGAAGAAGGGTCTCTGTCCTTCCCGCCTGGAATTCAAGGGTTGAGCTTCGTACAGATGGGGTGGAATGGGATAGATGGGGGTGGAATGGGAAGGTGTGATGGGGTAGAATGGATAGTGGGAGGTCGGACCAGGTTAGCCCGTTCCCCTTCAGGGAAAGCAGGGGATGGATGAGGGAAAGGGAAAGATCGGATTTTGAGCTGGTGGCCTTCCTATCACTTTGTCTACCACACCCAAGTCACCCCCCAACCCCACCCGTTGAGCTGGCCAGTGAAAGGTTTTTTCACCAAATTGGATGCATCCCAGGGCTTCTGGCAATTAAAACTGCATGAAGATAGCACAAAATACTGCACATTCAATACACTGTTTGGCCGATGCTCTTATTTAAGAATGCCTTTTGTAATTTCCTCAGCTCTGGAAGTGTTCCAGAGGACAATGGAGCACATCATAGAAGGCATAAATAGGAATGTGTGCATATGGATGACATGATCAAATGAGGATCCACATAGGAGCAACACAACGAGAGTCTCATCAAAGTGCTGCAACACTTCCAGAATTATGGATTAAAGTTAGAGAAAAATGTCAATTTGGTGTGAAGGAAATCACCTTTCTGGGAGATAAGCTGTAGGAGGCAGGTGTGGAGCCAGACAGTCGCAAGGTGAAAGAAATTCTAGAGAAACCCTAACCCACTGACAAAAAGGCCATATTTAGAATGCCGGGAATTATCAATTTCATTGGTAAATTCATACCAAACGTGTCTTGCAAAACAATGTACCAAAGGAAGTTGTAACAGGCTCTTGTGGACAGGGAAGTTAAAGGTTATGGAGATAAGGCTGGGATTGGTTATTGAAAGGGAAAGATCAGCCATGATCTGATAAATGGCGGTGCTGGCTCGAAGGGCCAATTGGCCTACTCCAGCACCTATTGTCTATTGTCTATTGAGAGGGAAAGAGAAAGATGGGGGTGGAGAGGGAAAGGGAAAGATGAGGTGGAGGGAAAGATGGGGGTGAAGTGGGAAAGGGAAAGAGGGTGGAGAGTAAGGGAAAGAAGGAGATGGATAGGGAAAGGGAAAGAAGGGGATGGATAGGGAAAGGGAAAGAAGGGGATGGATAGGGAAAGGGAAAGATGTGGTGGAGAGGGAAAGGGAAAGATAGGGTGGAGAGGGAAAGGGAAAGATGGGGTGGAGTGGGAAAGGGAAAGATGGGGTGGAGTGGGAAAGGGAAAGATGGGGTGGAGAGGGAAAGGGAACTATGAGGGTGGAAAGGGAAAGAAGGGGATGGATAGGGAAAGGGAAAGATGGGGGTGGAGAGGGAAAGAGAAAGATGAGTAGATAGGGAAAGGGAAAGATGGGGTGGAGAGGGAAAGGGGGGGAAAGGGAAAGATGGGGGTGGAGAGGGAAAGGGAAAGATGAGGGTGGAGAGGGAAAGGGAAAGGGGGTGGAGGGTAAGGGAAAGAAGGGGATGGATAAGGAAATGGAAACATGAGGGTGGAGGGAAAGATGGGGGTGGAAAGGGAAAGATGGGAGGGATAGGAAAAAGGAAAGATGGGGGATTTTCATGGGAACCAGAGGACAATGTTAATGCTATGAGTTTGGTGGATGCCCAGATGGAATATGTTATTTGTTCCTCTAGGTGTGGGTCGTCTCAGACTGGCAGTGCATGAGAATATGGACTGACATGTCAACATAAGAATGGGTTAGGGAAATGAAACCTCTTTGAAGACTCATATATTTGCTACATCATTATCATAAAAGTAAATTTAGTCTTTGTGGTGATACAACCACTCCTATAGTCGCACTTCTACCAGCATACTGAAGGGGGGAACCTGGGAGGCTGGCCCCACCTTGTGGCTGTCAATTACCAGCCCATGTCATGACTTGAGCTGGCCCCTTCCTAAATTAGTCTGGCATCTGGAATCAGAGGCTACACAGACCTAGTGTTCACCAGGTCTTCTACTTTAAAGCCTGTAGTACAGACTTCTCGAGTTTTGTGTTTGTTTGCTGCACCACAATTTAATCAGTTTTAAATTGTGAGGATCATAGAGAGATTTCGACCCTTGAGAGGCTGGACATCGACCCTTAACACTAGGATGCTCCGGGATACTTTGAGATCTGGAAGCATGCATTCGAGGTGATCATCCACACTCATCAATATAAACCAGAAAAAAAGCTTATGGTCTTGTGTACCAAGCTGGGCCTCCATACTTTCCAGGCCATCAGAGTCTGCACAGACTTTGATCCTGCAATGGCCACCCTGGAAGGTATGTAGCGTCTCCTGAAAAATATACTAAATGCCCTGCACCTACTCAGCATTAGAGTACAGAAGCCAGGTGAGACGGCCAATACTTACCTGGGGCTCTGTGAGAACTTGCGCACCTATGCACTGTTGAAGCTAGTGTGAATGCTGGGGAAGTGGAGCAACTCATCTGAGATGCATGCGTGCGAGGGCAACTCGATAAAGACTGTTGGAGGAAAACTGCCTCTCTCATCAGGATCATGGAGGTGGTCCGCTCCCTAGAAGCTGCAGCTAACCATGTGCAGGTCTTTGATGCTTGCCTCCCCCACTCAGCAGCCTGGTTGACACCAATGACTGCAGCATTCGCTGAAGGGCCCCACAAAGAAGAGATGATCGCATCTGCTGACGCCAGCCGCTGCTTTAATTACGGCGAGTCCCAATGTGGGTCAGAAAGGTGATCGCATAAGAACTGCCCCGCGACAAAGTTGTGCTGCTCCCGATGCAGGAAGAGAGGCCACTTCGCTAAAGTGTGCCTCTCCAAACCCACTGGGAGTGCTGTGGCCCTCTAGGACCAGCCGGGAGTGCCTCCCGACTCTTTGAGCCCTCCATGTGCAAGTACCGGGCAACGCCATTACCCTGCCCATCTCTTCTGTCCAAACCAGCGTCGCTTCTAGCCTGGCTGTCGAACCACACCACTCCCTTGTGCTCACCACAGGTGCTGCCATCTTTTTCCACCCAACTTCCGCCCGCACCAGTGAGATCACTTCCTGCCAGACTTCCGCCTTCACTGATGAAATCTTTTCTGGCTGAACTTCCACCCGCAATGGAGACGTCACTTCCGGCCGGGCAGGTGGGCCAAGCCAATGCCACGTGCATCCCCTGGGTGCTGCCATCATGGGCCAGCTGATCCTGAACTGCACCAGCACGCCAACCGGACATCGTGGCCAACAACTGCGCACACTCGTCGCACCTCATGCTTCAAAGGCCACGCACTGGCTGCTGCTCGCCACAACCATCGGAGCAGTGACATGGACCCCAAGGCGGTCCTAGCGCCCACCACACTGACAGGGACGTTCTCCATGGATTCGGGCACTCAATGATGGACACCGCTGTCAACGGGAAGGTAACAAAATGCTTGTTTGATAGCAGTAGTACTGAGAGCTTTGTGCACCCAAATGTGGTCCATACGCTGAAACTCAAAGAATACCCAGCGAACTTTGCTACTCCATCATGGCACTAGAGTGCTGCTCAGTGAACTTGATAGTGGGGGGGGGGAGTGACATACCAAGGGTTCATGCCCAAGCTCAGTGCCCCGATTATCCTGGGACTAGACTTCCAGTCACGTCCACAGCCTCACTCTCTTCTGTGGCTCATCCCCCCCACCCCCATTCACCATCCACAGCACGAAGTCCAGTGACCGTTCCAAATCCACCTGCGGACTGTTCACCCTTCGGGTATCCCCGCCATCCCTTTTCAATTACCTAATGAGGGACTGCAAACCAATAGTGGCCAAAAGCAGGCATTACTGTGCAGCCAACAGGGCTTTTATCAAGGCTAAGGTGAAACAACTCCTGGCGAAGGCAATTATAGAACCTAGTAACAACTCCTGGAGAACCCAGATACTAGTAGTAAAAGGGGGCAGACCATCAACCAGTACACCCAGCTGGACACCTACCCACTGCCCTGCATCGTCGACATGGTCAATGAGATAGCTCAGTACTGGGTCTTTTCTACTATTGACCTGAAGAGAGCCTACCACCAGCTCCCCATCCATGCCTCGGATAAACCTTTTACCACCTTTGAGGTAGTCGGACGTCTTTTCCGCTGGGTCCCGTTTGGGGTCACAAATGGAGTCTCCGTTTTCCAGTGGGAGATGGACCGCATGGTAGACTGGCACAAACTAAAAGCGATCTTCCTGTGCCTGGACAATGTCACCATCTGCGGCCATGACTAGCAGGACCACGACGCCAATCTGGAGACATTTCTCCGGACGGCAAAGGTACTGAGACCTCACCAATAAGAGGAGAAGTGTTCGTGGACATTGTGTCACTGGTTCAGACTTGTGTATGCGTACACACCTCACTCATAGCGTCTCTCAGAAGCACATCGTCGCAGGTGCCTAGGGCTTTTATTGTATTACTCCAGCAGGTCCCCCTCGGTTCTCGGACAACGGCCAAGGCCACTATGTCTATCCAGACTAACTTTCCCCTCCTTCCAGAGGCGCAAGCAGCCTTTGCCCGCATCAGACAAGGCATCACCGATGCCATAATGCATCCCATGGATGAGACTACCCCATTTCAGGTGGAGTGCGATGCCTCTGATGTTTCCCTCGCAGCCACCCTCAACCAAAGGGGCAGACCCATGGCCTTCTTCTCCAGGACCCTTCACATTCCAAGCTCGGGCATTCCACCATCAAAAAGGAGGTCAGGCGACTGTGGAAGTGGTTCACCACTGGCGTCACAACCTGGCTGGCAGAAGGTTCACCCTTCTCATTGACCAGCATGCAGTGGCTTTCATGTTCAGTACCAGCTACAGGGGTATGATCAAGAATGACAAATTCTTGCACTAGAGAGTTGAGTTGGCCATTTTCAGCTGCGACATCCAGTATAGGCCGGGGATGCTCAATGACTCCTTGATGCCCTGTCCTGGTCCTGCGCCAGTGAGCAGTCTGAACAGCTTCAGACGCTGCATGCACCCTTTATCAACTAGTACATCATCATTAAATTCAGGAACCTCCCCTTAACCATTAAAGGAGTCCGGATCATGACTAAGTTCTGCAGGGTCTGTGCGGAGGGCAAACCACGCTGCTTCTGCCCTTCGAGCGACTCAGCATCAACTTCAAGGGACCACTGCCTTCCACGAATAAGAACATCTATTTCCTCTTGGTCATAGACAAAAGCTCCCATTTTCCCTTCACCATTCCTTTCCCTGACACCTCCACTGCCTCCGTTATCAAGGCATTGATGCAGATCTTCACCATGTTCGGATACCCAGCATTTATCCACAGCAACTGGGAGTCCAGTTCCATGAGCAAGGAGCTGAGCTCCAGTACCTGACAGTGCAAGGGATCACGTCTAGTCACACGACTGGCAACAACCGCGGGGCCAAAGGGCAGGTTGAATGTGAAAATGGGGTAGTCTGGAAAGCAATACTGGCCCTGAGGTTGAAAGGCTGGTCCATCAACTATTGGCAAGAGGCCCTCCCCGCCATACGGTTCCTCTTGTGCACGGCTACCAATCAGACCCCCCCACAAACACCTTTTCTCCTTTCCTAGGAAATTAGCGACAGGAGTCTCCCTGTCAGTGTGGCTGATGTCTCCAGGACCAGTACATCTCCGTAAGCACTTGAGGGCCCACAAATCCGACCCCTGGTCGAGCAGGTGCATCTCCTCCACACAAACCCAAACGAGACCTACATCAGCTACCCCAATGGATGGGAGGACACTGTCTCGACCAGGGATCTGGCATCAGCAGGGACCCAGCCCCACTACCCCAGCCATCCCTGGCCCATCCAAGACCCCCCCTGGGGACAAAGCCTATCTGCTGCCTCTCCACAGGCTCCCATCCCCCACAGACGTGCCCCGCACCTACACCCCTACTACACCCAATTTGCTTGACTGGCCGCCCTAACCACCCCGGATCCGTCCGACTTTCAAGCGGTCCCGTCCCCACCGACCATTGACCAGTAGCCTGTCCTGCAGCAGTCCCAGTGACAAAGGTGACCACCGGACCGCTTGAACTTGTAAATAGTGTAAATACCCAAGAGCACTCTCACCCCCGGGACTTTTTAAGAAGGGGCTGAATGTGGTGATACAACCACTACTATAGTTGCACTCCTACCAGCCTACTGCAGGGGGCAACCACTGTACCTGCAGGTAGGCAACCTGGGAGGCTGGCCCTACCTGCCGTCTGTCAATCACTGCCCCATATAAAGATTTGAGCCGGCCCTTTCCTAAACCATTAGGGCACGTGGAACCAGAAGCTACAGAGACCTGGTGTTCTACTTTAAGCTGATTAAAGCCTGTAGTACAGTCTTCTCCAGTTTTGTGTTTGTTTGCTGAAGTTCAGCACACCACAGACAAACAGCACTTTGCCATTTCGGCCCACAAGCCCGTGGCACTCAATTTACATCCTATTAACCTACAATCCCTGGTATATTCTGAATGGTGGGAGGAAACCGGAGCCCCCAGGGAAACGCCCTCAGACACGAGGAGTATGCACAAACTCCTAACAGCCAGCGTGGGATTCAAACCCTGGTCCTGATCACCTGTGCTGTAAAGGAGTTGCGCTAACCGCTTCACCATCCGTGCTGCTATAATGTTTTAATTCTTGAACAACCAACTGTTTGAGTGCAAAGCTCTCAACTAAGCACAGACTCGGATGCAGATCTATTCTAAATTTTGGGAGGGTTGGTGAGGTAGAGATTGGGCTTCTGATATATTTGCGATATGTGGCGAATGATTCCAAGGCAGCTCCTTCTTTTCGATTGGGTGACTTCAGATCACTTCCTCTAAAGTTGAGTGCAAAAGTGGAAGGTGAAAGAGAAATTCTTCTACTCTTCCTTTTCATCAGAAATTAATTTCACACCTATCTTTGTCCATGAACTTAACCCAGTTATATCTCTCTGCAGACTCTTGAGTATCCTCTTCCCAATTTGCTTTTCCATTCAATTTAATGTCATCATAAAATTTAGATATTCTACACTTTGTGCCTTCCTCCAAATCTTTTGTATATGCTGTAAACGGTTGTGGACCAGCACCAACCCCTGTGGCACTCTACTCACCACTGATTGCCAAATTAGAAGCATCCCAATTCTTTACCTTCTATTTGTTAAGCTATCCTATCTCCATGCATTATCCCCAACTCCATGCGTCTTTACCTTATGGAAAGTGATTTAGGTAGCACCTTATTGAACACATTCTTGAAATCTAAATCTGCAGCACCTACCTGTTCTCTATTCTCTGTGCTCATTATATCCACAAAGAACTCTAGTAAATTCATCAAACAGGACTGGCCCTACCCTGAATCCATGATGCATCATCTCACCATTTCTTCCTTAATTATAGTCAGTTAGATTCTGGTAACTATGGGCTAATTACCTATCTGGCCGATAGTTATTTTCCTTTTGTTTACATCTTTTTTAAACAGCGACGTCACATTTTCTGTCTTCCAATCTGCCAGGATTTGCCCAGAATCCAGAGAATTTTGCTAAATTTTTCTTGGCTTGGCTTCGCGGACGAAGATTTACGGAGGGGGTAAATGTCCACGTCAGCTGCAGGCTCGTTTGTGGCTGACAAGTCCGATGCGGGATAGGCAGACACGGTTGCAGCGGTTGCAGGGGAAAATTGGTGGGTTGGGTGTTGGGTTTTTCCTCCTTTGCCTTTTGTCAGTGAGGTGGGCTCTGCGGTCTTCTTCAAAGGAGATTGCTGCCTGCCGAACTGTGAGGCGCCAAGATGCACGGTTTGAGGCGATATCAGCCCACTGGCGGTGGTCAATGTGGCAGGCACCAAGAGATTTCTTTAGGCAGTCCTTGTACCTTTTCTTTGATGCACCTTTGTCACGGTGGCCAGTGGAGAGCTCGCCATATAACACGATCTTGGGAAGGCGATGGTCCTCCATTCTGGTGACGTGACCCACCCAGCGCAGCTGGATCTTCAGCAGCGTGAATCCACTATAACGGTCACCATTTCTTTCACTACCTGGGGATGCATTCCACCATGACTCGATTTATCTATCTTTATTTTCCCAGCACTATCTCTTCAGTGAGGGATATTGTATTGATGACATAGAACATTGTAGATTACAACATAGTACAGGCTCTTCGGCCCATGATGTTGTGGCGAACTCTATAAACCTAGTCAACAATCTAAATCAATACCTTTATAACCTATTTTTCTTGCAACCATGTTGCTGTCTGAAAGCCTTCTAAATGTCCCTATTGTACTACCCTCCAGGACCACATCTGGCAATGCATTTCAGACACCCACTACTTTCTCTGTAAAAAAAAACATGCCTGGCGTCTCCCCTAAATATTCCTCCCTTCATCTTATGCAGATCACGTCTGGTATTTGCCTCTGTCACCTCAGCAAAGGCTGTTGTCTGCTATTCCATCACCTCTCATCCTTCTTTGCTCCAACGAGAAATCCCCTCACTCTGTTAACCTTTCCTCATAAGACTCATTCTTCAATCTAGGCAACATTCTGGTAAATCTCCTTTCACTCTCCCCAAAGCTTTCACATCCTTCCTGTCATGAGGCATCAGAACTGAACACAATATTCCAAGTATGGTCTAACCAGAGTTTTATAGAGTTGCTACGTTACTTGCAGCTCTTGAACTCAATCCCTAGATTAATGAAGGCCAGCCTATCATAGGCCTTCTTAACTACCCTATCAATCTACGCAGCAACCTTGAGAAATATATGGATTTGGACTCCAAGACACTCTGTTCTTCACATGTTAAGAATCTTGCAGTTAACCATGTACTCTGCCTTCAAGTTCAACCTTCCAAAATGCACTCATCCAGATTGAACTCCATCTGCTATTTCTCCGCCCAACTCTGCATCCAGTCTACATCTTGCCATAACTTGTGACAACCTTCTACATAATCCAGAACACCTCCAACCTTTGTGTCATCTGCAAACCTACTGACCCATCCTTCCATGTCTTCATCCTGGTCATTTGTAAACATTCCAAAGAGCAGGGATCCCAGAAGAGATCCCTGTGGAACTCCACTAATCGCTGACCTCCAGGCAGGATATATTCCATCTACTACTATGCTCTGTTTTCTGTAGGGAAGCCAATTCTGAATCCACACAGCCAAGTGTCCATTGATCCCATAACTTTCTGAATGAGTCTATGATGGGGGAATCTTGTCTAATGCCTTACTAAGATCCATATCTACTGCCCTACTTTCATCAGTTTCTTTTGCCACTTCCTCACAAAGCTCAATTATGCTTGTGAGACATGATTTGCCCCTCATGTCCTTAACCTAGCCATCCTTACTGCTTTCTACTAATCACCTTGCCTTTCCCCCCCTTAAGTTGTTATTCCAGTTCCTACTTCTTTTCTCTCTCCACCTAGCTTTCTCCTTCCCCCCACCTCCTGCGGTGTCCCCCCACACCTGTCATCTCCCACTCTCACAACCACCCTCCCCCACTTCCCCCTTTTGTTTGGACATCTCTCCTGTTTCCCCCACACCATAATGAAGGACTCAGGCCCGAAACGTTGGTGATGGATCTTCACCTTTGCTACATAAAGGCACTGTTTGACCTGCTGAGTTTCTCCAGCATTTGTGTGTTTTATCTTTGAAGACTATGCTTCTCTGGATATCCATAAATGTGAGATCAAGGTCATCACCTCTCATCATATCCTTAACACCATTAGTGTATTAGCTAGGTCTTCCACTCTGAAGACTAACTCAAAATAGCCGTTGACGTCCCTGATCACTTCCATATTAATTTTCTGTGTCATCTTCCAAGGGACATGTGTTCACTTTCTACTTTGTAGACTTAAATAAACGTATACTCTCTTTTTATATTCTGTTCTGTCTTACTTTCACAATTCATCTTTATTGCTTGCTTAGAGTTTCATATCATAAATACATATTCACCAAAATTCTCAGTTTGCTGGAGTTATTTACTTTGTAAAAAAAAATACAAGTATACATTAAATTAAATTACAAAGAGATAATAAATACAAAAGATAGATCATAAATACTCACTGTTACCACTGCGCAGGAAAAAAAAATGACATTACCAGAGTGTTATCTGCTTTGTAGCTTCCAATTTTCAACTACTCTTGGTGACTGTATGTATGAACTTTTAAAGGTAATGGTAAAGGTTCCATTATTGTCACATAATACTACATTTAGAATGTAACATACATGAAATTCTTTAACTTTTGTCCACCGTAAGGCAGACAGAGAGTTTCCACTTTGTCCGGCGCCCCTCGCAGAAGCTTACAGCACTTGGTGTTCCTAAGGTAGTCTCCCTTCCAAGAACTGACCAGGCCTGAGACTGCTTAGCTTCCGAGATCAGACAATCTCAGGCATATTCAGGCTATTAATTATTATTAATTTGATGCTTTACTTTATTAACTTAATTATTCACCACTGACCCTCCCTACCCTCATTGTTTTGTATTGGAATATACTTTTGTTGAGGACTGTGAAAAGTATTTGAAAGTCCACCTAGTCCCTCAACTGCCCTACTGTGTAGTTTGTGTTCCCAGTTTAATGTTCAATGGCAAAAATCAGATCTGTTGAAACAAATGGGTATATGTTAAGAAAATATCCAGCATACTTTGGTTATTGATTCTGACCATGGATATTAGCAGTGCTATTGTGAAACTGGGTGAAGGGCGATGGTTATCATCTGAGCAATTATTCACGAAGATTTCCTTCTTTCTGCTTAATCTTTCTCCTTTCTCCTCCACACCCCCCCCCCCCCCCCCAAATTGCAAGCAGCCCTGGAGACTCTGAGCAGAAAGATGTGACTAAAAAATGAAGAGACATACCAGAGATTGAGGTAATTAAGGGAGCACAGAGACGTATGGCCTTTCATTACCTAGAATTAGAGATAATTTCAGGGTGATTGGGGGTAAACTGATACTTGGTGATTTGGATATAGCTTGAAGCACTCTAAGGATATACATAGATGATTCGATGTTTTGAAATGCAGTCATGATACCACAAAGAGCTTTATTATTTTAAAAAGTAACTGCAATTATCAGCAAATGAGCAGAAAATATATCTCTGAAAAGGCCTTTTAATATTTTAAAATGTTTTAATGAGTATGTTGAAGTATGACGCTTTTACATGAAACATGCTGAACTCTCCCTGGCATTCAAGAACAAACACTTTGTGAGGAAAACATTTCAGTCAGACATGAAGGAAGAGTTTGTGGCACATGGTGCATTATTATGCATCAATTAACCTCAAGGTGAATTTCTGGGATTGGATCCAATTCAGACAGATGGGTTAAAACTTCAATCCAAGCTGTTTTAAAGATTATTGTAAATGAGATCATGTAAAATATTCCAATTTAATTCCTCGGTCTTAAACTGCTTGAATCTCACAAATCTTTGTGTTATTTTGGTTTCTCAAACCTTTTCTTTCATCAAATTTGAGAGGCCACGTCATATTCTACTTGAAAAAATACAAGCGACCCTTGAAATGGTTTTCTGCTCTTTAACATCAAATTGAACGTGTTAGTGTGTAAACCATAAAATATTGTCATTGGTGGGATTAGTAAACAGGACCCATAAAATCCATGGCATAATATTACTTCCCCTAAATATGTTTTCATTTCAGCAAAACTGGTCAGGACATGACATATAATGTTAAATATTTATTTATTCAAAAAATATTACTTCGTGTTGAGTAGCAGCCAGAGACTGCATTTGAAGTTTGTAGGAGGTACAAACTTGCACTCAAGTTTAATGTTTAAATTATTATAGTTGTTTTGATAGGGTGTGACAACTAATTTTTTAATGTTATTATCTTTATTTAAATTGATTACTTGTTTTTAAATGCCTTTTAGTGCCAGAGATATTTTAAAATGTTAAAGCCAGTGGCAATTTTGAAAAAAGACAACCCTGACTTAACACAAACATGGTGGAGAAACTCAGCAGCATCCATCAGAAGTACGGGGTAACCAGCATTTCGGGCATGGACCCTTTGTCAGGTAAATAAATATATATAGGTTTAGGTACATAATTCTGTACCAGCTTTACCTTCTGTAAGAGATGTTTCAGATCAGGGTCTTGGTGCAAAGCTATTTGCAGCCCTGTCATGGTCCAGACCTAGCTGCCCAACTAAAATGGGTGCAAGGCTGGTCAGAGTCTCCTCTGCATCTGGTCCATTTAAATATTGAGTCTGGGTCGAGAAACATGGGGGATAGCAGTCGGAGTAGCTATTCATACATTTGAGCCTGCTCTGCTATTCAATACAATCACAGCTGATTATCTAAACCAGTGGTTCTCAACCTTTTACTTTTCACTCACATACCACTTTAAGTATTCCCTCTGCCATAGGTGCTCTGTGATTAGTAAGGGATTGTTTAAGGTGGTATGTGGGTGGAAAGAAAAAGTTTGAAAACCACTGTTTTAATCGTACCCAATTGACTCGTTATGTGCACGGTTACATAACTCCAAAGGAAATGGGCCAATGACAATTTTTCTCAAGCAAAAATTTCAGTAACAATTGGGTCTAGATCAGTGGTTCTCAACCTTCCCTTCCCACTCACATCCCACCTTCAGCAATCCCTTACTAATCACAGAGCAGCAGTGGCAGAGGGATTACTTAAAGTGAGTGGAAAGAACAAGGTTGTGAACCACTGAGCAAAACCCGTATTCCAACTTTTTTCTGGTCCCACTAGACATCTTGATGCATCTGAAAATTCATCTGCCGTCTATTTTGCTGGACAAGATGAGACCTTCAGAGAAGACGAGACCTCCTAATTTCAGTGTGAATTTCATGGTTTTAGCTGCTGTCGGTGGTATAAGACAACCCCCAAACATACCGACGCCTTACGTGTGCTGACTGAGCTGGAGGGCATGGCCAGGAGGTGGGCTAAGCGATTTGTGTTGCTAGCTTGTCTTAACCAGATTAAAATATTTTATCAAATTATTCTCATGGAACCACCAGCAAAATTAAGAAAGCGTGAAGCAAGTTTTAAGTTAAGAGCCATTGAAGTGGCCAAGGAGTCTTTGCTTCTTCAAGGACATTTGACACAACTGAGAAGATGATTTAAGAGCAAGTATTTAACTGATGACATTAAAAATAGATTAGAACGAAAATATACTGTGATTGCTGTTAAACCAGGTGGCGAGACTTCTCTATTGCAACCACTGCGTGAACAAGACAGTTAAAGATCATGTGCGTGAAGAATGGAATAATTGGATGATGAGTGCTGAAAAATCCTTTCCAAAAGGCAGGGCAATGTGTGCTGCATCACTTGATGTGCTGTGTGATTTTGTGATCAAAGTCTGGGATGAAGTGAAAGTCGAGACTGTAATAAAAGCTTTCATAAAGTGTGGTGTCTCTCGTGCAATGGATGGTGTGGGAGATTGTTTATTGTGGGACACTGACGATGATTTGGTTTAATACTACATTGGTAATGGATTTAGAGCAAAATAAAAATTGCGTATTGATAGCTTAAAAATTTGTTATAGGGTGGGGTCTGGGTGGGTTGTGGAACCAATCAAGTGGTATTTTAGTAGAATTTCAACGTCACTGTTTTTGTGTCTGGCCTACAGGACGACCCTTTTTTTGGGTTGTATTTTGGGTGCTTCAAGCGTCTTCTTATCCGCCCAAATATATAGTATCTCCTTCTTAAAAGGCCCCTGTGGCTGCAAATTCCACAAATTCACCACCTTCCAGGTAAAGAAATTTCTCAGTCTTAAAACTCTTGCCCTGTAATCCAAGGCTGTGACTTCCTTGTTCTATACACTTCAGTGAGGGTAAACCTTCTCCCAATAGCAGACTCAATGTTGAATTCCCTCAATTCAGTGACAATCTGTTTGTACCTGATTGCCTCTTTTCACCTGCTATCCCTTCTATTTTCATTCTTTCATTTGTGTACTGCATTTTATTTTAACCTGATGTAGGTAATTCTTGACAGGCCAGATTATACAGCATTACACAGACTTTACAACACCAGCAACATATTTCACAGGCAAAAGAGTTTAAATGCTCCTCGACTCCATGACGATGTTTTGGGCCTGAGCCCAAAATGTCGCTAATGTATCTTTACCTCCTCTGGAGGCTGCAAGACCAGCTGAATTCCACTAGCATTTCTGTATGTGTTTTTACTGCTACTGAGACTAACTTCTTTCCTTCTTTCTCAGTTCTGTTGATGGGTCTTCAGCCTGAAATATTAACTATTTAGTTTTTCCACCGATATTGCATGACTTGCTGAGTTTTTCCAGCATTTCTATCTTTACTTAGGATTTTCAACGTCTGTAGCTTTTATTTTAATTTCCAAAGTTTTTGTTTCATATTTTCCCACCAATTTCATGTTCTCCATTATGAATGTCCTCTTTGGGACAGTCACTTGGTTTCACTGACCATTTTCTTTTTTACGAATTGTACAAATATTTACCAGCTACAATTTCTCGCGGACTCTCGTTCCTCAGATTTGCTACTTGTCTAACACAGCTCCTCTTTGAATCTTAAACTATCTTTAACTTCTTTTGGTAATCATTTTCTTTTGTCTTTTTTGTTCTTCCATTCAATCCTTCAGTCTCTCTTTATCCAATGTAATTCCTTTCAATGAAACTGTCCAAATTCATAGCCTGCTGATGTATCATTTCCTCATAGATTTCAGATGCTATCTACCATCTTAATGAAGAATTTCATCATTCTTCCCAAATGGACTTGCACAACAAGATTATTAAGGGGTGGCAGAGTGGTTAGCACCATGCCTTTACAGCGCCAGCAATCGGAACTGGACCTGGGTTCCAATTCCGTGTTTCTTTATGGATTTGTACATTTTCTTTATGACTGCAAGGGTTGAATTCGAGTACGGAGGTTATGATGAAATTGTACAAGGCATTGGTGAGGCCAAATTTGGAGTACTGTGTACAGTTTTGGTCACCAAATTATAGGAAAGATATAAACAAAATCGAGAGAGTGCAGAGAAGGATCACGAGAATGTTAACAGGATTTCAGGATCTGAGTTACAGGGAAAGGTTGTGCAGACTGGGGCTTTTTTCTCTGGAGCGTAGAAGATTGAGAGGGGACTTGATAGAGGTGTTTAAGATTTTAAAAGGGACAGACAGAGTAAATGTGGATAGGCTTTTTCAATTAAGAAAGGGGGAGATTCAAACTAGAGGACATGGTTTAAGATTAAAGGGGGAAAATTATAAGGGGAACATGAGGGGAAATTTCTTTACGCAGAGGGTGGTGGGGATGTGGAATGAGCTTCCGGCAGACGTGGTCGAGGCGGGATCATTGGTTACATTTAAGGAAAGACTGGATCGTTACATGGATAGGAGGGGACTAGAGGGGTATGGACCGGGTGCTGGTCAGTGGGACTAGGAGGGTGGGGATTTGCTATGGCATGGACTAGTAGGGCCGAACTGGCCTGTTCTGTGCTGTAAGTGGTTATATGGTTATATGGTTTTAATAATACTGCTCTCAAATATTCCCCTTAATTATCCAAGTGTCATAGGCTGTTTTGAAAGTATAGCTCACACCTAAATTTATCATTCATAAATATGGTGAAAAAGAAGTTCTGAAAAACATATGGAGGTGTAGGTTAATTGGGGTATTTGGGCAGCATGGGCTTGTGGACCAGAAGGGCCTGTTTCTGTGCTGTATGTCTGAGGTTCAAGCGCTATAAACTTTGAGATAGTCAAATGGATTCAACAGTGGCTGGAAGGGAGATGCCAGAGAGTCGTAGTGGATAACTGTTTGTCAGGCTGGAGGGTGGTAACAAATGGTGTGCCTCAGGGTTTAGTGTTGGGTCCATTGCTGTTAGTAATTTACATTAATGATCTGGATGATGGGATGGTAAATTGGATAAGTAAATATGTGGATGATACTAAAGTAGGTGGAATTGTGGATAATGAAGGTTTTTAAAGATTGCAGAAGAATTTGGACTGCTTAGAAGACTGGGCTGAAAGATGGCAGATGGAGTTTAATGCAGATAGGTGAGAAGTGTTTCATTTTGGAAGGAATAATCAATTCAGGACATACTTGGTAAATGGGAGGGCATTGAGGAATGTAGTGGAACAGAAAGATCTAGGAATAATGGTGCATCGTTCCCTGAAGGTAGAGTCTCGTGCGGATAGGGTGGTGAAGAAGGCTTTTAGAATGCTGGACTTTATAAATCAAAGCATAGAATACAGGAGTTGGGAGGTGATGTTGAGACTGGTCAAGGCATTGGTAAGGTCAAATTTGGAATACTGTGTGCAGTTCTGGTCACCAAATTATAGAAAGGATATCAACAAGGTAGAGAGAGTGCAGAGAAGATTTACGAAAATTTAACCTGGGTTTCAGCATCTAGATTACAAAGAAAGATTGAGCAGATTGTCTTTATTCCTTGGAACATAGAAGGTTGAGGGGGAATTTGATAGAGGTATTTCAGATAGAGTTGATGTGGATACGCTTTTTCTCTTGAGGGTTGGAGAGATTGAAACAAGAGGTCATCAGTTAAGAGTTAAGGGGGAAACATTTAGAAGTAGCATGAGGGGGAAGTTCTTCACTCAGAGAGTGGTGGCTGTGTGGAATTAGTTTCTGGGAGAAGTAGTGGCGGCAGGGTCATTTTTGTCATTTAAGGGAAAATTGGATAGGTATATGGATGGGAAGGGAATGGAGGGTTATGGGCAGGGTGCAGGTAGGTGGCACTAGAGGACAGTACTTGGTTTGGTTTGGACTAGAAGGGCCGAGATGGCTTGTTTCTGTGCTGTAATTATTATATGGTTGTTTAGACAGAACCTTGGGGACAAATCATTTAAATCATTTCATAACTTTTAGCTTAATTCTTTGAACCGAGCTCAAGCCAAAGTTCCCAGTTTTAATTTTCTGATCGATTGCAATTTCAGATTTATTGTCAGAGTACATGTATGACATTGCATATAACCCTGAGATTCTTTTTACCTGCGGGAAAGGCAGAACTTGCACATTGGTAATGCAAAAAAAAATACTCTACGTACATAATCCAAATCAACAAAGTACACATTAGAGTCTTTAAATGGATCTCTGATTGAGTTTGTCGTGAGGAGTCTGATGGTGGAAGGGTAGCAGCTGTTCCTGAAATTGGTGGTGTGAGTCTTGTGGCACTTATACCTCTTTCCTGATGATAGCAGTGGGAATAGAGCATGTGCTGAATGGTGAGGTTTTTTGATGATTGCTGCTGCTCTTCATTAACAGCATTCCCTGTCGATGTACTCAATAGTGGGGAAGATTTTGCCTGTAATGTCCTATGTTGTCCACTACCTTTTGAAGAGCTTTATGCTCAGGGGTACTGGTGTCCCCATACAAGACCATGATGCAGCTGGTCAGTACTTGTTCCACCACACATCTGCAGAAATTTGCCAGGGTTTCTGGTGTCATACCAAACCTCTGCAAACTCCTGAGGAAGTAGAGGAACTAACATGCATTGTTCACGATGCTATAGGTGTGTTGAGTCCAAGAAAGATCCTCCAAAATAGTGACTCTTAGGAACTCAAATGTGCTCACCCTCTCCACCTCTGATCCCCCAATGATCACTGGATCATTCACCTCTAGTTTTCCCTTCCTAGAGTCACAATCAGCTCCTTGCTTTTATTGTGCGGTTGTTTTGTTGCACTATTCAGTCAAGTTTTCTTCTCTCTCCTGTATGCTGACTAATCACCCCATTTTATGCAACCCAATACCCTGGTACCATCAGCATATATGTTGATGGTGCTGTTGTCGTACCGTGGCACACAGTCAAGTTTCATTATCTGCAATTGTGTTGGGTATTATCATATCCTTCATTGAATTTCACATCAATAAAATTCACAATTGGTACCTGGCCCATCTTTAATTTAGATTTGGTCATTAGATCAGTCAAAATTGGTTATAATTACCAAAGCTGAGCTTGTTCTTTTAAGTTATATAGCAGCAACGTTCAAATTGATACTCATGTCCCCAGATAGAATTCTGAAAATTGTGGTTTTTGACATATTTGTTTAAAAATTTGTATCTTGGATCGCCCAGTTTCCTTATATAGGATAGGCGCAGTCTCTAATGGACTGGTGCACAGCCAACAACCTGTATATGAATGTTAAAAATAAACAAAAGAGATGGTTGTCGACTTTTAAGAGGGCCCATAAGGTTTATGCTGCCCTGACCATTCACAGCTCCACTGTTGAGTTCATCAAGAGTATCAAGTTCCTTGGAGTGCACTTGGCGGAGAACCTCACACAGTCCCTTAACACAAGTTCCAGAGCCAAGAAAGCCCAGTGGCACCTCTACTTCCTGTGAAGGCTGAGGAAAGTTCATCTCCCACCCTCCATCCTCACTACATTCTGCAGAGGATGTATCGTGGGCATCCTGTGCAACTACATCACTGCCTGGTTTGGAAGCTGAACCTCCTCAGGCTGCAAGACCCTGCAGAGGATAGTGGAGTCAGCAGGAAAGATCATTGGATCCTACCATGAAGGATATCTACAACACTTGATGCAGACAAAAGGCAATAAACATTGTGAAGGACTCTACACACCCCTCAAGTAAACTGTTGTCCCTTCTGCCGCCTGGTAGGAGATACTGCAGCACTTGGGCCCCTACGTCTAGATTGGGCAACAGCTTTTTCCCACAAGAAATCAGACTCCTGAATTCCCAGAGCATTTGGGGATAAGGATACTGTGGACAGTTGCTGTATATATCTTAATATTTTAATGTTTAACTTTTATTCTAACTTCTATTTATGTAAATCTGGTCTATTGTCCTGGAGAAACGCTATCTCGTCTTTACTGTGCGAGCATGGTATGAACGATAAATAAAGGTGACTTCACTTGATTTGACTATTGAAGCAAATGTTCATAACACAGTATTCAGTGGATTTGTTGACTGTTTCTCTCTCCACAAATGTTACCAGACCTGCTGAGCACTTGGCAGTGTTTTCTCTTTTTATTTCAGAATTACAGAATCTGGAATACTTATAGAACGATTGATGTCACTTCTGTCTGTTTGAGGCATCTGTATCAAAATTGTGTTACGTGCATAAGGTTCACTGTTCCATTTCCTACTATGTGTTTTGTCTTCTCCGTGCATTGTCACCTTGTCATGGTGGAGAAGCTTGGGTGGTCCTGAGATCCCGAGAGTGATGTCATCTGGAACTGTGCTCCATTTAGGCAGTAAGGTTGAGGGGGGGGGTTCCCTGACAAAGAACAATCAAAACAAGCCCTCAACGGTGGAACAAGCGGACGAAATTACTCTGAACTCAATGCTGTGAAGGCAGACGAAGACTGCAACAAATCCATCAGCTCCAATCCAATGGCTTCATGCCATTAGAACTAGTTGGTTGATTTGTGAAGTATCGGGTGCTTCACAAATCAAGTACACATGCACAGGTGTCTTCGCTCAGTGGATCAGCGGAACAGAGGCCAACATCCTTGACCTTGAGGGATAGCCACGATTGTGTTTAGTGTGCATTGAATGCCCAATCACTTTTGATTTGGTGTTCAATTCAATTAAATCACAGTAAGTGATTGAATTGCTTGGCGAGAGCATTTTGTAAGAGAGCCCCATGAGAATGTAAGTTATTGCTTAATATATTTTTAAAAATGAATTTGGTTGACAATGATTTGACAAAAATAAGATTGCCTAATAACTTTTTCCATAAGAGCATACACATAATGTACATTAATAGAAAAGATTGCATAAGCTAGTTGAATTAATAGTTGGGTGTAATTTACATGTTGTAGTTCAATAACATTTATGTGATATGCTTCAAATGTTAACCTTGTTCACTTTGAATCCTGAAAATCTGATGCAATGACTTAGTAATAAGTTAAAAAAATACATTGCTCCTAATAACCATGACTTTGTTGTACAAATAAAAGTAAAAAGTGAAATTATTTGACTCAAATTATGAAAGATGATTTGAAGATTCATTAAATATTCCAGCCTTTTCCATGATTCTCATGACAATCTCTTGAACAACTGGTCCCTTGTCTGAATTGGGATTGTAATATCATTTATAACAATTGCTGCTGAAGATCCAGCTGCGCTGGATGGGTCACGTCTCCAGAATGGAGGACCATCGCCTTCCCAAGATCGTGTTATATGGCGAGCTCTCCACTGGCCACCGTGACAGAGGTGCACCAAAGAAAAGGTACAAGGACTGCCTAAAGAAATCTCTTGGTGCCTGCCACATTGACCACCGCCAGTGGGCTGATATCGCCTCAAACCGTGCACCTTGGCGCCTCACAGTTTGGCGGGCAGCAACCTCCTTTGAAGAAGACCGCAGAGCCCACCTCACTGACAAAAGGCAAAGGAGGAAAAACCCAACACCCAACCCCAACCAACCAATTTTCCCCTGCAGCCGCTGCAACCGTGCCTGCCTGTCCCGCATCAGACTTGTCAGCCACAAACGAGCCTGCAGCTGACGTGGACTTTTACCCCCTCCATAAATCTTCGTCCGCGAAGCCAAGCCAAAGAGAGACAAAGAGAAATATTCCAGCCTTTTCCATGATTCTCATGACAATCTCTTGAACAACTGGTCCCTTGTCTGAATTGGCATTGTAATATCATTTATAACAATTGCTTCCAATTGTATAAACATAACGTTGATCAAATGGCGCCATTACATTTTACCATACTTGTCATATTTGCTTATGACATAGAAAGAAGCTGTTCAGTCCATCAAGAAAACCCATCCCTCAGACCATTTCCATCAGTCATAATCCTCTCATTTCCCTATAACTATTCTCTCTTAGGTGTCCATCAATTCCCCCCAACTCTCCAAACACTTTGATGCTAATTTATACATCTGGTGAATATAATGGCAAATATAACAATGATAGAGTTATTTATAATCATATTTATATTGACAATCTTGTGATCAAGCTGTCAGTCAGATCCTGAGAATTCCCCTGCTTTAAGGGGAGAAGGCACTTGCAAATTGTGTTCCTGTGATGTACAATAAATTAGGTTCCAATTTTCAAGCAACAATGAGCAAATTATTCACCACTTATGCTTCACTCACTTTATCAGACTTTGGTGGTCGAATCTGAGGTCCAAATGGGAGACTTCTAGAAAAATGTTTTGGAGATTTACTTAAAATATTGTTTGTTGGTGAGTGTGTGATCACACTCTATTACAAATTGTCATTACAGAGCCTTGGATAATCAAGCAGTTTGTTGAACAAGCACTTTTTTCATCAGGTAATTGAAGATGCTTTTCAGATCTCATGTTGACATATTTCATATTCCATATGAATATATTGAAAGTCCTTTCACAAGGTGGATGGAGACGGTGAGCAATAAGTTATTGGGAGTCACGATCTTGGAGGAACTTTCCTGGACCTAACACACCAATGGCATGGTGGAGAACGCACATCAGCACCTCTACTTCCTCGGTATGGCACAGTCAGTTTGTTTACATTCATTATCTGTTTACAGTTCTTTATTTGTTTACATGTATATGCTATGTACAATTTTTTTCACTATGTGTTATTGATAATTCTGCCTTGCCCACAGCAAAAAGAATCTCAGGGTTGTATGTGATGTCATGTACGTACTCTGACAGTAATCTGAAATCTAATCACTGAAGTGTTCTGCATTTATTGACTATTAATGCATGCTATTAAATTATGTTTTACTTGGCTATTACAGAGAGCATTCAATAATCACCAAAATTCTAAACAGTGATTCTCAACCTTTGTCTTACCAGTTTAAGTATTCCCTATGCTTTCGGTGCTCTGTGATTAGTAAGGGATTGCTTAAGATCATATGTGAGTGGGAAGAGGAGGTTGAGAATCACTGCTCTAGACCCAATTGTTACTGAAATATTTTGCTTGAGAAAAATTGTCATTGGCCCATTTCCTTCTGAGTTGTGAAAGCGTGCACATAGTGAGTTAATTAGGGACGATTAAAACAGTGGTTTTCAAACTTTTTCTTTCCAACCACATAGCACCTTAAGTAATCCCTTACTAATCACAGAGCACCTCTGGTGTAGTGAATACTAAAAGTGGTATGTGAGTGGAAAGAAAAATGTTGAGAACCACTGTTCTAGAGGGTCACATCTCAACAGTTGACATGATCACCTGGACCATTGGACCTTTAAAGTGATTTTGTTAATACCACTGGACCTATGTAGCAAGAGATAGCTCTGGTAGTTATCAAACTTTTATTCCAAACATTTTAAATTATTTGGATTTTCCAACTGACAAATTGGGAGTTGTGCTTAGGTCGCCACATCACAAAATCAGTCTCTGAAACACTAGTCCATTAACATTACAGTTATTCCAGAATATGACACGACCTGAAGTTTTACAAATTGTCTCAAAGTACAATATGGTAATGCTTCCTCAATTACCTCTTTCTTTCTGTCAATTTTTCAGAATGTGAGGTTTGCTGGTCACATCTAGGTATATTGTCCATCTCCAATCTTCCCTGAAAGTAATGATAATGAACTGCTTGAATTGTCTCAGACTTGTTGGTGAAGATGTTACATTAATGCTGAGGTAGGGAATTCTTGGATGTTGATTTGGCAATGGTAAAAGAACAATGATATATTTCCCATCATCTGCGGCAGAGGTTTGAAAATTCAACGTACATATATTAAATGTTTTGCCTTGCAAATAAACCACAATTACTTTAAAGCATATAAATCTTGTCTTAATACAACTTTGAATAGATGCTGCAATAACAGAAATAAACTTATTAACTTTTTACAGCATTAAAATATCACAGTTAATTTCACTAAAAGTATTTTTGCCATTCCCGTATAATAGTTTAGTCCTAACAATGACTCTCAATATGCCTTAAAGCTATTTAAAAAAAAAAAGACATACAACACAGTAACAGGCCCTTCTGGTTCGCAATCCTGTGCCCCCAAATACCCCAATTAACTTACAACCTCTGTACATTTTGAAGGGTGGGAGGAAACTGGAACACCAAGAGGAAACACGTGCAGACACGGGAAGAAAGTACAAGCTCCTTATAGACAGCGACAGATTTGAACCTGGGCCACCTGGGCATTGTGCTAATTGCTCCACTGACTGTGCCGCCTAATGATGATTCAAAATATTTTATTGTGGGGAAAGCAGAGTGGTTTTATTAAAAATGAGCTGCTACATTGTATTTCACAAATTGTCATCTCCTGAGCCCTCGGGGAAAACACACAAACAGTGCAGGATTTACACTCTGATCTCGATCGCTGGTGCTGTAAAGGCATTGCACTAACTGCTAGGCCAACCGTGCTGCCCCAAGTTCCAAGAGTGTTGGCCCAAGGATCCATAATTAACACTGTAAGAGGATCAATATGCTTGGGTGAATTAAATTCATTGACTTACTCTGTTGTGTTCTACTAAGGGCTTTGTTGGACTCAGGACCATAATTTGCTGCAATGGCTCACCTGACAACAATCTCAATCAGGGCACAGGCCAGCACAGTGCAGCATGTAGACGGCCCACAGCAGTGTTAAAAAAAAATCCTTGGGTTTCAGGGAGAAATCAGAGGGATCAGGGTAAATCCATTCAGATGTGAGAAAACATGCAAACTCCACACAGAGAACACCCAAGGTCAGAATTGAACTGGTCGCTAGAGTTGTGATGCAGCAACTTTTACGTTTTTAAATTGATTTTATTTTTTTTTAAATTTAGACATACAGCATGGTAACAGGTCCTTTTGGCCCATGAGTCCGTGCTACCCATTTATACCCGATTGGCCTATAACCCCGAGTAAGTTTCAAACAGTGGGATGTAACAGAGTATTTTGAGGTGGTTTGGGAGGAATTTCTAGAGCTGATTGCACACACACACATTTTAAAACAGTATTGACATACAGCTTGCCTAGGAGAGCATGTGAATTTTGCAGGCAGAGACAGAACAGCTTTGCTCTCAGAGAGGGAGTGAGTGAGAGAGAAGGAGTCACAGAAATCAGTTCCAGAGGGACAAGCTGGCAAATTTTGGAAGGCTGCCTAGTCAAAGGAGAAGGCTGGTGGTCTGAAAGGTGACCTGAAAGAAAGAGGATCATCTGGAGAACCCTGAATGGGGCAAGTTTCATCAGCAAGACTGATTGAGAAGGAATCAGTTGCAGGTGTCCTGGAAAAGGAATCTCCCTCTGAAAACCAGCAAGAACCTTCCTGAGTGGTAACCATTTGCCTGTTAAGCACCAAAGCCTGGTGAACTTTGTTAATGCTAACTTCTGTGAACAGTACAAAAATAGCCTGCAAACAGTGAGATTGTACTGTGATCCAAATAACTTTTCTAATCTTAAGTATACATTGCATACACCTACGCTTAGTATTACAGGGGGAGGCGATTAAGTGGGTTAGGTAGGTTTAGTAATAAATTAAAGTTTAATTCTGTTTTCTTGTTCAAATATAATTAAAAACTACTTTTGTTTAAGTAACCCTGTTGTGTCCTCTGGACTCAGTTACAGGGAGGAAACTAGAGCCTCCGGGGAAAACCTATGCAGACACGGGGAGAATGTACCAACTCCTTACAGAGAGTGTGGGATTTGAACCCACAATCCCCATCAGTGGCGCTGTAACAGCGTTGCGCTAACTGCTACACCAGCTGTGCCACCCTTTAGAACCCAAGCGCTGTCTATCATTCAGACACTTTGCACAATCTGCACTTACACAATTCTCTTTTGCAAGATAAGCTGGTGAGCAACTTGATACAGTGACTTGGGGATTCTGCACGTCTTTGGGTCCACAAATATGGAGTTGTGCCTCACAAGAGTGACGGAGATCAGCTGGCCAAAATTATTGATGATGAATGCACCTTCGAACCTACTCATCCCTTTCTCCTCCTACCTTCCTCCAATCTTCACTGATTCTTCAACTAATTAAGCCTAAAACTGTATCGATTCTTGAACGCAGGGACACTTTATCACTACTGTTAATTTAGGATAGGACCAGTGCTTACATGTTATTTATTTTGACCTAGATTCAAGTAGAGTTGTGGAAATTCATCCCTGCTTGAGACTCTGTGTTTATGTGGTGGTGATAACCTCGGAAAAATAAAATACTGATTTATAACATTTTAAATATTTTATCCTTCATTAAGCTGCCAGGTTGAGACTCTTACCCAAAATATTCTTGGATGACATTCTATTCAGGTCATCTTTTAACTGTATGAACTAGATAACGTGAGCATGGCTTACTAAGTAGGTTTTTGGCTTCTCAGGCATCTTTAACGGTTTTTAATATTGATTTATGAGCTCCGAGATGTCGATCCATTACAATGAGTAGCTTAACGATTTACAATCATTTGCTTGTAAACACACTATCTATTTTCAAAACAATCTTCTCCACATAAGTCAACCCAGGATTAAAAAACGAAATTCTGTAGACAACTCATAAGGAAAGAAACTGCAATAGAGTGACTTAATTTAATAGAGTATTTCTGGAATAAAATAAAATCATTTAATTCCATAACAAAAGCTGTTCTATACAGTATAGTGTAATCTCAATTACTGCATTTCCTTTCGTGGGCCATAATCAAACTATTTATGCGATATCATTATTGGTAGATGTTCCCCAAATATCTTGCATTGGAGATGTTTGTCAGAAGAACACTGATATATGAATGAAGGAATGTACAAATAATTCACAATCTTAATAGCTTTGATGTGATCTACGACTTGGTCCTGATGTAAGGGCTGGAAGTGCACTGTTAGCTATTTATGTTATTAATCTAGACAATGACATCTTTTGACTATAGTAATAAAAATTGATTGTTAAGATCACAAGAAAAATGAACAGAAACAGGCCATTTGGCCCATCGAATCTACTCCATGAAACCTCTCTGAGCTAAACTGCTCTCGCATCTAGTTCAAGTTTTGGCCTTGTCGCCATATCCCGTGATACCTTGACTAATTAGATCCCTCGTAGCTGACCACTACAAAGAAACATGCACAGTGTGGCAAGTTAAGCTCACTCTTTATTAGGGCTGGAAAGGCTGCTTTTATACTGTTCAAGTTCCCGCTGTTTTTGGCTGATTGATAAAGTCAACCATATGAATAACAATAATGGGCGGGAACATCCATGTATATGAATGCCCTTCTTCCCCAGCCTGTTTCTGCTGAGTTAGCTGGGCAGCTTGACCAATGCCATTTTAGGGCTGTTGGTCTGATGTTGCCCCAGCTTCTACCCCCACTGGTTTGTTGTCCTGGGAATCGCTTTAGTGATTTCAGTCTGCGTCCTCTGCCGCACGATATGCCAGCCCGATCTTCGCAATTAGGGGCCGCCACCTGAACTCCCCCCCCCAGAACCGGAGTTACGGTCTATAGTATCCGTAGGTATAGTCCCCAAAGTCTTTTGTGGACTGCCTCTGCATCGAGGTGTTGGTGTCTCCACGGGTTCTGATGGGTCTGTGTGGGCAGACTTGATTCTTTCTGTAGTGAAGATCTTTGGTTTACCTCTGATGTCCAGCTTGAAGGTGGCTCCGTTGTTCCAGGTGACTTGAAAGGGACCTACATATGGCTTCTGCAGTGGTGAACGGTGGGGTCCTCTGCGTACAAACACGCACTCACAGTCCTTGAGTTCTTTGGGGAAGTTGGACTTGGCTTGTCCAAGTCTGGAGGGTGGGATCGGAGTCAAGTTACTGACCTTTTTGCGCAGCCTGTGGAACAAAATCCCGGGAACGATGTGCAGGGTTCCGTAGACTAGTTCAGCGGAGGATGCGTGGAGGTCTTCTTTTGTCGCTGTTCAGATGCCCAGAAGTGCCCATGGTAGCTCGTCCACCCAGTTGGGGGCCTTGAGTTTGGTCATGAGGGCAGTCTTGAGGTTCCTGTGGAAAGGTTTCACCATGCCGTTGGCTTGCGGGTGGTATGCTGTCGTATGGTGTGGCTGAGCGCCTCACAGGTTGGCAATGTTGGTCCACAAACTGGAGGTGAATTGTGAGCCTTGGTCAGAAGTGATGTGCTGTGGCAGTCTGAATCTTGTAATCCAGGATGAGAGGAGTGCTTTGGCACAGGACCTGGTGGATGTGTCAGCCAGGGGGCTTGCTTCTGACCACCGGGTGAAGTGGTCAACCACTGTGAACAGGTAGTGGAAACCCTGAGAGATTGGCAAGGTCCCACTATTTCCACGTGAATGTGGTCAAACCTGCGTTGTGTTGGCTTGAAATGCTGTGGGGGGACCTTGGTGTGTCGCTGCACTTTGGATATTTGGTGCTGTGTACACACCTTGGCCCACCCCTGGACTTGTTTCTGCAATCCATGCCACATGTACTTGCTAGCCACCAGCCGGACCGCAATCCTGATGGATGGGTGTGCCAGTCCGTAGATGGAGACAAAAACTCATTGCCTCCATACCGTTGGGACAATAGGTTGAACCTGTCCAGTGGCCACGTCGCACAGGATCCCTTGCAGCTGACCGCTACAAAGAAACACACATAGTAGTACCTGCGCCGACTGGAACGTCCTGAAGCTGAAGGCCTGTGACAGCGGTCCTGTACTGTGGGATCTCGTCGTCCTGCTGCTGTGCCTCTGCCAGTGCTGCGGTTCAGACTGTTGACCAGGGAGTGAATGTTGTGCCTTGACAAGGTTGAACAGAGGACACATCACTTGAACAGCTGCTGGGATAAACCTGCAATAAAAGTTTATCATCCCCACGAACTCCTGCAGATCTTTGGTTGTACTGGGCGTCGGGAGGCTGCGGATGGCCTCTACATTGTCAGACATTTGGCCAGATTGATGGTGAGGCCGAACTCCTGCAGACAACAACAGAGATTTTGGAGGTGCTGAAGGTGATCCTGTTGGGTTCTATTTGTCACGAGGATATCGTCGAGGTAGATGAAAGTGCCATCCAGGTCTTGGCCCACTGCATCCATCTGTCGCTGGAATGCCTGTGCCACATTTTTGAGCCCGAATGGCATCCTCAGGAACTTGAACAGCCCAAATGGAATGATGATGGCCGTCTTAGGGATGTCATCAGGATGTACCGCGATCTGGTGATGTTCTCGCGCGAGGTCTACTTTTGAGAATATTGTTGCCCTGTGCAGATTTGCCGCAAAATCCTGGATGTGTGGCATGGGGTAACGGTCCGAGGTGGTGGCTTCGTTGAGCTGACGATAGTCGCCACATGGTCTCCAGCCCCCACTTGCTTTAGGCACCATGTGCAGGGGTGAGGCACATGGGCTGTCTGACCATCAAACAACATCCAACTCCTTGAGCTTGTGGAGCTCCTCCTTGGCCAGTTGGAGCTTCTCCGGGGGAAGTCATCGCACCCTTGAACAGAGAGGAGGGGCCTTGGTCAGGATGTGATGTCTGACGCTGTGTCGAGGCAAGTTCGCTGTGAACTGAGGGGAAAGGATTGCCGGGAATCCCACTAGCACCTTGGAGAACTCATCCTCCGAGCAGTGGGCAGAGTCCAGGTGCATTGATGGAAACCTAGTGCCCCTCAGTGCGATGATCTGGTAGGTCTCGGTGTGTTAAGATCCACTAGGAGGCTGTGGGCTCGCAGGAAATCCGCTCCGAGGCGTGGTGGTTCCACTTCGCCCAGCATGAACTCCCACGAGAAGTGACTGCCCCAGAACTGCAGCTTGGCCCTACGAGTGCCATAGGTCTTAATACTGCTATTGGCAGCCCTCAAAGTGGGCCCCGCTAGCCTGCGCTTAGTGTCCAACACTGTCGGGGGTATCATGCTGACCTCTGCTCCTGTATCCACCAGGAAGCATCTGCCGGACATACAGGAGGCTCTCTCGGTGGCCAGCTGCCATGGCCATCAGCGACGGCTGGCCTTGTCGTTTCCCTGGAACTCGCAGAGGGACGAGCATTGGCAGGCCTCGGTGCCCATCTCCAGTGGTTGGACTCGCTCCTGCCTCTCATCTGCTGTTCCTTGCTTGGGACTGCTCTGGTCTGATTGCGGGACTTCTTTACGAGCCCCATGGTAGCCGAGCACTTCTGTCTCTGTTTCCACATAATGTCTGCCCGTGCTGCGACTTTCCAGGGGTTGTTGAAATCCTCATGCACCAGGAGCAGTTGAATGTCTTCAGGCATCTGTTCCAGGAACGCCTGCTCGAAAATGATGTCGGGCTGCTCATCTCCCAGGAGGGCCAGCATCTCATTGATGAGTGGCGACAGGGATCTGTCTCCAAGCCCATCCAGGTGGAGCAAATGTGCTCCTTGCTCTCGCTGTGAGAGTCCGAACGTCTCGGTTAATAGCTCTTTAAAGGCAATGTAAATACCAGCTGACGTGGACTTTTTTACCCCCTCCATAAATCTTCGTCCGCGAAGCCAAGCCAAAGAAAGAAAGAAGAAATACCTTCCAATGGTGACTTGTTGATAAAGTTGGTCACTCCATCTGCAGTCTGCAGATCCAGGGTGCTCACCATGTGGTAGTACCAGGTGGTCTCTGCTGTGATGCCCCAAATCTGGACTGAGCCTCTGCCTGGTCGAACCACACGCCAGGTCGAAATGTCCAGAAGGTCGGGAGCTTCAGGCCGACTGCGCTGACTGTTGCTTCATTCTCCATCGCTAGGTTTAGATTCCTTCTAAACCGTCGGGATCACCAATTGTAGCCGACCACGACAAAGAAACACACATACACATGCACACACACAGTGTGGCAGTTTAAGCTCACTTTTTATTAGGGCTGGAAAGGCTGCTTTTTATACTGTTCAAGTTCCTGCCATTTTTGCTGATTGATTAAGTCACCCATATGAATAACAATAATGGGTGGGAACATCCCTGCATATGAATGCCCTTCTTCCCCAGCCTGTTTCTGCTGAGTTAGCTGGGCAGCTTGATCAACACCTTTTGAGGCCTTCTACCCCCACCAGTTCGTTGTCCTGGGAGTTGCTTTAGCGATCTCTGTCCGTGTCTGTTGCCGCGCGATGTGCCAGCCCGATCTCAGCAATTGTGGGCCCCCACACCTGTGGTGCGCCATTAGACAGAAGCAAACACAGTAAACTGAAGAGGCTGGACAATAGACTTTAATGGACAAAGAGATTCACAGAGCAGGGCTGGCTGTTGCTGCTGTAGAGTTTGAGTGAGGCCTCGGGATGCCGGCTCAGCCTTCTATCCCAGAGGGTGATTGACACCCGACTGGGTGGGGGTTGATCACTTCAGGTTGGCTGATTGACAGCCGGCCAGATGTTGTCCTGTCCCCCATACTCTCCTGCAGGTACAGAGGTTGCCCCCTGCAGTAGGCCGATAGTGTACAACCACATTCACCCCCTTCTTTAAAATTGTCCCGGGGGGGTGGAGTGCAGTAACAAAAGAAAAATCGTACACACAATATATGGTATTTACAGGTTGAGACGATCCAGCGGCCGTCGGAGTCTCTGCGACCTTCGCAGGACTGGTTCCTAGTCACTGGTTGGAGTGGGTGTGGTGGGGGGGGGGGGTTGGTGGCGGGGATCATAGTGACTGGCATGGTTCAGTGTGGAGGGGTGGCCAGAGGTGCCGGGGTCGAGGTGTGTGTGTCGTTTCGGATGAGTGGGGAGAAGTTTCATCTCCCACGGCTGAAGTGGGTCTCTGGTGCCCTAGGAGGTCCTAGGTGCCCCAAATCTGCTTGGGGTTAGGGGTATGTGCCAGGTTGGCATCTTCCTGGGCTGGAGGGTGCTATAGTGTGGTGGGTGCTCCTGCTGGTGCCAGGTCCCTGGTTGAGACGGTTTCCTCCCTGCCATTGCCGAACTTAACACAGGCGTAGTTGTGGTTCGCGTGTAGGAGGAAAACCTGGTCGACCAGGGCTTCGGCTTTGTGTGACTGTACGTGTTTACGCAGGAGCACCGGTCCTGGGGACGTGAACCATGCTGGGAGGGACATTCCCGTCGCCGATTTCATGGGGAATGAAAACAGGTGTTCATGTGGGGTCTCGTTGGTAGCTGTGCACAGGAGTGACCTAATGGCATGGAGTGCCTCGGGGAGGGCGTCCTGCCAGTACTCTACAGACCACCTTTTTGACTTCAGGGCCAGGAGGACTGCCTCTCAGATTACCCCGTTTTCGCGTTCCACTTTCCCATTGCTTCTCGGGTTGTAACTAGTCATGTGACTAGTCGCGATGCCCCTCGCAGTCAGGTACTGGCACAGTTCCTCACTCATAAAACTAGACCCCTGATCGCTGTGGATAAATGCGGTGTAGCCAAACATGGTAAAGATCTGCGCCAGGGCCCTGATGACAATGGCGGTGGAGGTGTCCGGGCAAGGGATAATGAAGGGGAAGCGAGAGTACTCGTCCACTACCGTGAGGAAGTAGACATTTCGATTCATGGAAACCAGGGGCCCCTTGAAATCTATGCCAAGGCGCTCGAAGGACCAAGTGGCCTTTATGATATGAGCTTGGTGTGGGCGGAATAAATGAGGTTTACACACCGTGCAGACCCGTCATGCCTTGGTCATGGTCCTGACACCCCTGACGATGTATGGGAGGTTCCGGGACTTAATAAAATGGTACAACTGGGTGACGCCCGGGTGGCAGAGGGACTCGTGCAGTGCCTGTAGTTTGTCGTCATGGTGAAATGTGCAGGACCGGGCGAGGGGATAGGGGGAGTCTTTAAACTTCCCCAGACGATACTGGATGTTGTAGTTGTGGGTTGCCAGCTCGACTTTCCAGTGCAAGATCTTGTCATTCTTGATCTTGCTCTTGTGAACTGTGTTGAACATGAATGCCACGGCCCGCTGGTCGTTGAGGAGGGTGAATCTCCTACCGGCCAGGTAATGGCGGCAGTGGCGGACCGCTTCCACGATCGCCTGGGCCTCCTTTTCAATAGCGGAATGCCTTAGCTCAGAGCCGTGGAGGGTTCTGGAGAAGAAGGCGTCAGGGCGCCCCCCCCTCCCCCCCACTTGGTTGAGAGTTGTGGCGAGGGCTACATCAGAGGCATTGATGTCCACCTGGAAAGGGGAGTCCTCATCCACGGCCTGAATCGTGGTGCCTGCGATGTCCTGCCTGATGTGCGTGAAAGCTGCCTGTGCCTCGAGTGGGAGGGGAAAAGTTGTAGCCTGGGCCAGTGGGCGGACCTTGTCTGAGAAGTGATGAACCCACTGCGAATAGTAGGAGAATAAGCCAAGGCATCTGCGGAGGGCCTTTAGCATGGAGGGGGGAAGGGTAGCTCCATTAATAGGCGCATCCACTCTGGATCCAGGCCGATGACTCCATGAGCTACGATGTACCCCTGGATGGCAAGGCGGGTGGTGCTGAACACGCACTTCTCCTTGTTGCAATTGAGGTTCAGCTCCTCGGCCGTCTGGAGGAATTTCTCCAGGTTGGCATCGTGGACCTCCTGGTCATGGCCGCAGATGGTGACGTTATCCAGGTATGGGAACACTGCCTTCAGCTTGTGCCGGTCTACCATTCGATCCATCTCCCGTTAGAAGATGGAGACCCCATTCGTGACCCCAAAGGGAACTCAGCGGAACTGGTATAGGTGCCCGTCCACCTCGAAGGCTGTGTAGGGATTGTCCTGTGGGTGGATGGGGATTTAGTGATAGGCCATTCGGCAGAACAGGTACAGGCACCCATCTGCTTTGAAGGCGGTGTTGGGCTTGTCCTGCGGGAGGATGGAGATTTGGTGATAGGCCGACTTCATGTCAATCGTGGAGAAAACCCAGTGGCAGGCTATCTCATTGACCATTTCGGCTATCCTCGGCAGGGGATAGGGGTCTAGTTGGGTGTACTGGTTTATGGTCTGGCTGTAATCCACGAACATCCTCGGTTTACTTCCACCTTTGACCACCTGGACTTGGGCTCTTCAAGGGCTGTTGCTGGGCTCTATGACACCTTTTGCCAGAAGGCGCGGAACCTCCGCCTTGATAAAATCTCTGTCTGTGGCACAATAGCTCTTACTTTTGGTGGCGATTAGCTTGTAGTCTGCCGCAGGTTGGCCGGGGCTGGTAGGTCGGTGCGCAGTGTAGCGTGAGTGGAGGTTGGGGCCCCCTGATGGCAAGGGTGATCCTCTGCAGGTGGCACTTGAAATCTAGGCCCAGGAGGACTGGGGCACAGGGTTTGGGTATGACCAGGAGCCTTGTATGTCCTCCCCACCACAGTTATATCGGCTGAGCAGCACCCGAGGGTACCAACAGTCTGGTCCTTGGCGGTGAGGGGGATAGAGAAGGTGGTGGGGTGGATTTTCAGCTTAAGGGACCGGGCTACACTCGAGTGAATGAAACTCTCAATGCTGCCACTGTCAAACAGGTACTTTGCTACCTGTTGATTTGCACATCCATCATGGAGCGCCTGAGGTCATGGGGAATGTTCCTGGTCAGAGTGGTGGCTGCTGGGACCATCTCGGGATCCGAGGCATCGTTCTTTGGCTGTGGAGGGGAGTTGTGGTCGTGGGTGTCCTCTGCAGCCAGCGTGCGAGGTGAGTATCAACCGGTGGTGCCCTCAGTAGTCGTGGGGTGTGATGAACGGTGATTAATGGTATCCAGAAGCATGGGGATCGTCGGTAGGTTGGCCTGGTCATCGCCCATGTTGACCACATCGTCATCGCTTGTGGGGTGCAGTGTGAGGCAATTAATGGCATCTGGAGGTGTGGGGAGTGTCGGTAGGATGGCCTAGTCATCGCCCGTGTTGACCACGTCAATGTCAGAGGGCCTTGGTGTCGGCTTCTGCCTGGCCCAACATGGCGGCCCTGTGTGGGAGGCCAAGGCATGGCTGGCCTCCTTCCCCAGCTGTGTTCATCGTGCCAGGGGAAGTGAAATCATCACGGTCAGCGGCAGTGGTGTCACTCTGTAGGATGGAAGTGATGTTACTTTGTAAGCCGGAAGTAGCATAACTGTAGTCTTTGGCGGGTGGCACTGGCGAGGGCAGGGGCTGGTCCGGGTGCATGGGGCCGGAAGTTGTGCCACCAGGGTCAGGGATGCTGGAAGTGGTAGCGGGGGCAATGCCATCGCCTGGCACGTGCATGTGGTGGGGTCCGCGGAGGAGGTGGGGAGGTTGTAGAGGGCCACTGAGCTGCCAGCTGGCTTTGAGAGCCACACTTTAGCAAAGTGGCCTTTCTTGCTGCATCGGGAGCAGTATTGATTCTTAGCCAGGCAGTTTTGTCGTGATCTATGGTCTGACCCACACTGGGACCCACTGTACTTACAGGGGCGCCAGTGCCTACCGGCACAGTGGTGTCCAGGAAGCCCAATGATTTTGGGGATAAATGCTACTGCAGTAATGGGTTCACCGATTGTCAGATGCCAATCACTTCCTGAGAAGAATGAAGCACGCAAGGCAACTGGCTACCGTCACGTCAACCTTGACAGGAGCACTATCGAGAGCACCCCAGCTGACTGCATCACAGTGTGGAACGGATAATGCACAGAAATGGGTGGGAGGTCAATCCACAGGACTGTAAAAACAGTAAACAGAATCGATGGGGTTTCCCTCTACTGCACCACCCCCTATTGACGTGATGTACTGGGATCTGAAGAGGGCAAGCAAAAATCGTTGAGGCCCCCTTCCACCCTGCACACTATCTTTCAGCTGCTCTCATCAGGAAAGAGGTATTGGAGTATCTACAGCACAGAATTGATGTCTAAAGATTAATGGGTAGGTATTCTAGTTATGCACTGCATAGGGAAGTCCAGTTTGTACTCTGGACAGGAAATCCAAGGACAACACAGTTCAGGATCCCATGTTTAAAGGGAAAGTCATTCAATGTGTGGCCTTTTATTAATTCTGAATGGCAGTGTCCATGACTAAAGAAAATTATACACTAACTTATATGCTTTTCATCCAGAAAAAAAAAATTGATAATAAAAGTCGTTTAAAATTGAAAAGATACATTTTTCAATTAAGTCCCTGGATCTTTGGTTTGACCACTGTCATCTCCTGAGAATCAATTCTCCGATATTTTGTGATTCAAATAATTAGTTCCACATTACTAAAAGCTGCTTTGTAACTGAAAATGACAATTGGATTAACCTCTGACTAAACCATAGCTCATGTTTTTGAGACTGGAATATTTCTGTAATTGGGGCAGGCAGCACGTTCAAGTTTATTAACATCCGATTGTATAGGTAAAACCCGATGAAACAGCATTTTCCGGGATATCGGTGCAAATCCTGCAGGCACGCAACCAATCATAACACTCATACAGACAAAATATACAAACACAGGACAAATTACACGTAAATAAATTTTGTTTCGTAACTATGAGAGTCTCGGAGGGTCAGTGTGTGCAATTCCTTTGGTTGTTCAGCCTTCTCACTGCCCACGGGAAGAAACTGTTCCTCGGCCTGGTGGTGCTGGCTCTGATGTTCCTGCATCTCTTCCCTGATGGGAGCAGCTGATAGAGGCTGTATTCATGATGGAAGGGGTCCACAATGATTTTGCGCACCCTCTTCAGACAACAATCCCGGTAGACCACGTCGATGGGGTGGAGGAGGGAGACTCCAGTGATCCTCTCTGCCACTCTTATGGTTCTGTGGTTTGACTTTTGATCCAATTCTCAACAGCAACTGTACCACACGGTGATGCAGCTAGCCGGGACACTCTCAATAGAGTTCCCGTCGAAGGTTGATGTGTTGGTGGCCGGTAGCTTTGCCCCCTTTAGTCTTCTCGGGAAGTGCAGCAGCAGTTGTGCCTTCCTGACCAAGTGAGGAGATGTGTGTCCACCATAGGTCACTTGTTCCAAGAAACTTGGTGCTCTCCACTCTCTCCACTACTGAGTTATTGATGTGTAGTGGAGGGTGGTCATTCTGGTACTCCTAAACTCCAAGATCATCTCCTTCATCTAGTCCATGTTGAGACTCAGGTTGCCATTCTCGGACTATGTCACGGGATTTTCCCCCTCTTCTCTATAGTGCGACTCATCATTGTTGCTGATGGGGGCCAACTACTTTTGTGTCACCTGCAAACTTGATGACACTGTCGGAGCTGGATCTGACAATGAAGTAGTGGGTCAGTAGTGTGAACAGAAGTGGGCTGAGCACACAGCCCTGAGGTGTGCCAGTGCTCAACATGGTGGTGCTCGACATTCTGCTACTGATGTGGACAGACTATGGTCTTTCCATTAGGAAGTCCAAGATCTAGTGACAGAGAGGAGGGCTGAGCCCAGTGAGGACTCTGTCTGCGATTCAACAGGGTTCCCATCAGTACAAGATAGTTCTTGAAAAAGAGCTTTTTATGATCTCTTCAGGATGGATCACAAGGATAAAGAAAGACTTTGAAAGGTATGTATACAAAATATTTTAGTTCAGGCAGCATTTAAAGGTAACCATTCTTGGAAATGTTCTTGCCTTCTTTTCTTTCAGTACAATATCTCCTGATTTAAATGCATGTAGAACTTTCTAAGAAGTACCAAATACACTGTGGACCTCTTGGGGTTCTTTAAAAAAAATTGAAATCTGGCCAATGGACAGATGACACATCCACCCTTAGTCACCAGGCAAACCTTCAAGCCCACCTCCAAAGGCACCATCTGAATCTGAACTCCAGGGTGGATATTTGCTTGCAGAACTTCAACAGGTTTTCAACTCAATTGAAAGGGACCTCGTGTCACCTTTCTTTATCCACAAAGAATGTGCCATCACTTGTTCAAGCATTTCTGTTATCTAGGTATCAAAAAAATCAATTTAAAACAATATATACTTGTTTTTAAATCTGAAGCTTAAACCACATATCATGTTAAAATGTATTTAAATATTTTAGTTGTTGATAATTACAGAAAAGTTAAATTATTGTCACGTTATGCCACATTTAGAATATAGCATACTTGAAATTCTTTGACTTTTATCTACCATAAAGCAGACAGAGAGTTGCCACTTTCTCCTGCGACCCTCACTGAAACCTAGAGCACCTGGTGTTCCTAGGCAGTCTCCCCTCCAAGTACTGACCAGGCCTGATCCTGCTTAGCTTCCAAGATTGGCCAATCTCAGGCGTATTCAGGTTATTAGATGCTGCTTCAGAATAAATGGCATATCTCCTTTGTCATATTATTTCATTTCATGCATTGGTTCAAAGAAAGACTTTGAAAGATATGTATACAAAATATTTTACAGTTCAGGCAACATTTAAAGGTAACCATTCTTGGAAATGTTCTTGCCTTCTTTCAGTACAATATCTCCTGATTTAAATGCATGTAGAACTTTCTAAGTTCAGTAAATTTAATAGCCTCTTCCTTTTGATTTGGTTATGTATTCCGTTAATCTTTATAGTCATATAGTTCAACATGGCCATCTCATACTTTGTTTACATCTCATTTCCGCTTCCTCACCACCACCTTTCCCCCTTTCCCCATTTTCATTTCTCAATTTTCTTTTTTTGAAAGCACTGTATGATAACACTTCTAAACCATAAGATATTTCAACCATTCCCACAACTAAAATTCCCTTAACCCCAAGTATCCCCCCCTCTCTGAGTCACCCCTTGTCCCTTGCTGGGCAACCACAACTCCCCTCTCCATTCGGACTGCAAACCCGTTCGCAAGTGTCAACTGATTTTGCAGTGACTGTTATTCTCTCTCACCAAACCCCCTCCAGAAAAGACTTTTATCTTCACATTACAACAACACTCCCCCTTTTCTTTTTCTTGTATCTATTTATTTATTTTAACCTCCCCCTCCTCTTTTTCCCCCCTTCTCCCTTACTTCCCTTTTCTTCCCTCCTTTAGTTCTTACTTATATATTATTTTTACTTCTTTATATGTAGTTTGTCATATATCTCTTTCTGTCTTCCAAGCATTCTGCAAATTCACATGCTTTCTCCAGATCTGAGAACAGTCTGTTTTGCTCCTCTGGGAAAACTATTTTAAGCACCGCTGGATATCTTAACCTAAATTTATATCCTTTTTTTTCCATAGGATCGACTTTGCTGCGTTAAACTCCTTCCTCTTCTTTAGGAGCTCAAAACTTATGTCTGAGTAGAAATTTTTTTTTGACCTTTGTATTCCAGTGGTTTTTTTTGTCTTCTCTAATTTTATTCATTGCCTTCTCCAGTATATTTTCTCTTCTCGTGTATCTCAGAAATTTTACTAAAACGGATCTTGGTTTTTCTTGTGACTGGTTTCAGGGCTAATGCTCTGTGTGCCCTTTCTATTTCCATTCCTTCCTGCATTTCTGGCATTCCCAGGACTTTTGGGATCCATTCTTTTATAAATTCTTTCATATCTTTGCCTTCTTCATCTTCCTTAAGGCCCACTATTGTTTTGCCTACTATAGTTTTCCATTATATCCATCTTCTGACCTAACAACTCCTGTGTTTCTTTAACTTTTTTGTCACTTTCTTACAAATTTCTTTTTAAGTCATTCACTTCCATTTCTACCGCCATTACACGTTCTTCCACATTTTCTAATCCTTTCCCTACATCTGTTATGATCAGCTCTATTCTACTCACTTTTTCTTCTGTACTTTTCATTTCACTAAATTCTAGTGTCAACTATTCTTTTAATGCTTTCATTTGTTCTTGAATTTTTTTTAATCTATGTACTGTCCATTCATTTTACCTCCTATTCCTCTGTGCAGAATTTGGTCTTCTTCTTCTTCTTCTGTGTCTGCGCTTGGGTTTTTGTCTTCTATTTCTCTTCCTTGTATCTGTGTCTCTTCTGACTTTCTTGTTGAGCTGCTTGTCTCAGTTTGTTGGGTATTTTTTTCCATGGTTTCTTGATGTTGGTCCTCTTCTTCTGGGCTGGTGATCTGTTGTGTCTCTTGCTTCCTTTTTTCTTTCTCACCCCTCCCTTTTCCGTTGCTTTCTTTATCTTCCAGCTGGGAGCCCTGCTGTCGGGCATCTCTCAGCTGTTCGTGCTCTGGAGTGGTCCCCCTCCGGTCGGCGTTCTCCTTGTCGTGCGCATCACGCATGCACAATTCTTCGCGCATGTGCAGTTGTGCACCTCTGTTTGGCTCAGTGAGCCATTTTTGCAGTCCTGCGGTCGGTGGGTCGCGACCCTGCAGGGTCTCCACTAACCTCGGGAAGTGGGCTCCTCTTTCCACGGCGGGTCCCTGCTTTTTCGTGCAGATAAGGCCTTCACCTTTCTCTTCCGGTGTCTTTCCTTCTTCTTTTCTTCCCCCTTGTTTTTGGTTTTTCTTTCTTAGGTGCCATTTTCTCCACACCTTTATTTTTTATTTGTTGTGATTTGTGTGTTTGGGGCTTCACTTTTTTTCTTCTTTTCTGGAGAGGGCTAGTATTCTCCTACCAGCCACTACTCCATCACGTGACTCCTCCGCATTGGTATCTAATTTCATACCTTTCTGATGTTTAATATCAATATAATCAAAAGCTGGTTAAACAGGATAGACCCAGCACCAATAACATCTTTAGTAAACTATTTGTTCTTGCTTCAGTGACAAAGGCAAATGAAAACTAACTTTTGACCATAAAATGCCTTTTTATCAGAACCTTATAAAATGACGTGCTCTGCACGCTGCAATAATACATCAAAACTATCATATCATAACCATACAGACAAGTCAATTTTTAAAAATGTATTTAATGGATCAAGAACCAACCACTGAAAGTCATCGGAATAATGTATGCTATTAAATTATGCACCATGACAGCCAGATTTCACCTTGCCTCCAAATGAGGTGTATTAAATTATTTTCTTATTAAAATATTTTTATTACTATTTTACAATAGAAAAATGGAACAATACAATTATGAAATGTGCTACAAGACCAAGAAGATAAAAATGTTACAAAAATAATCATAAGTAAGAGTTCCAAAGCACAATTGTGATAATAAAATAGAATAAGAACATAACAAAACAAATACAATTTTAAAACCCCTTCCCCTAAACAAGGCTGAACATTAGCGTTAATAAAACAAAGTGGCATAATCCTAGAGAGGGAAAAAATTTCACATTAATACTAAATCTTAAGGCAGTAGTCCATGAATGGGCCCCATATCATTTGGAATGTAATATTTGAATCGTTGACTGCTTATCTTTTTTCCCCCAAATTTAAACAAGGCATAATATCCCTTGGCCATTGTGCATGGGTAGGTGGGGTATTAACTTTCCATTTAATTAAAATTGCAAGTCTGGCCATCAATAAAGTAAAAGATAAAGCTCAGCATTGAATTGAAGTCAGTAACACATCGTCTCCTTGGAAAGTTCCAAAAAGAGCAATTAAAGACCTAGGTTCCAATTTTAAATTGAGTATCACTGATAATGTTTCAAAAACTTCTTTCCAAAAATTTTCTAAGCTGGGGCATGTCCGGAACATATGAATTAAAGAAGCATCACCTGTTTTTCATATATCACATCAGGGATTTATGTCCGAATAAAAATGAGACAATTTAACTTTAGACATAAGGGCTCTGTGTACTACCTTGAATTGCAAGGACAACACCTGGGAGCAGGATTCGAACCTTTTGCTGTCCATTGAGGTTTGGGATTCTACTTTCAAACTAATTAATATTACATCCATTTGGGTAAATTTAATTCAAAGCATGGAACAGAAGTTATGAGAGGTATTTAAATATTTCAGAGTTAACCATAATGAACCTTTCCCAGGGCTACCATTGAGTTGATTGGATATTTTGCCACATACAGTGATCATTTCCATTTTCCAATTTAGAACCAACCCCCAAGATAATTCAAATTTCTCAGTCATCAGGTTTAGATGTCTAAACCATTTATATTTACTTGCGCACACACACACACACACACACATTTCCTTGGGGCGCTCTTGTATGGAGCTGTATGTTAATTGGTGATATGTGGGCTCATGGGCCGGAAGGGCCTGTTATTGTGGTATATGTAGAAATTAAAAACAAAATCTGAATACAATCTTCATTTAGCAGCGCATCTGATAAAGGTTAATTTTCAGTTGTATTATGAAGGACATATTTTTAACAAATGAAGTATTCATATTACTGGAGACTGTTCATTCATGGCCTGTTCATGGTCTCTCAATTGTAAGAATATGGTGGAAACAGAAATCTGCTGCTGATATTGTTTGCTTATTATCTTTGAAGAAAATGTTACTCATGAGAGGTAATCATCTAGGTTTGATTACCTCAATTATTTTCATTTTGGCCTTTCAGTCTCTGTTGCCACTGCCCCTTGAAATCTTTTCTCTCTCCCACTGTTTAAAATTTGACCATAAATCTTTCCATGGCCTTGTTTGACATCCTCATTTTCCTCTCATAATCTTCATTCCAGACTTTTATGCCCATTATTGTCAGCCAAGTGTTCAATAGATTTGGTCCTATTCCCAAGAACTCCCTCTTTATCTGAAACATTGCCTGTCTACTTTCCGTCGTGATACGGCAGACAACATTCTGAATGGTGAGAAATTTTGGAAAGAGGAGGTGAGGTAAAATCTAGCTGTTATAGTGCATAAATCATTGGAGATTGCGGTGTAGGTACAGCAGCAGGTGAAGAAAGGAAGAGTCAATAGGTATTATACGTTCTGGTAATTCTTTGTTCTCCAAGGGTCACTAGTGATTCCACATTATTACTGATTTATTGTCTTTATTGTTAGAGGGTTTGAATATAGAAACGGAGGTATTATTGAAGTTGTATCGGGCATAGATGAATTGTGCAACGTTGGTACTCTTATCTGAGAAAGGACATTCTTGCGGTAGAGAGAGTGTAGCAAAAATTCGCAAGACTTATTCGTGGGATGATATGACTGCCGTATAAAGAAAAATTAGATAGACTAGGGTTTTATTGTTGGAATTTAGAAGAATGAGAGGAGGAGCTCAAAGACTTTCAAAATTCTTGGAGGACTAGACAGTTTGGATGTAGAAAGAATGTTCACGATGTTAGCAAAATCCCGAACAAGGTGTCACAGGATAAAGGGTAAGCTATTTAGGTCTGAGATGAGGAGAAATCTCTTCACTCAGAGAGAAGTCCCTTTGTGGAACTCCACGCCCAAGAAAGTTGCTGAGCCCAGTTCATTAAAAAGAGTTGGATGTGGCTCACGTGGTCCGTATGGAGTATGATGAGGGAGCAGGAATGGGCTATTGAACTTGCGCGATCAGCTATGATCATATTGAATGATGGAGAGGCTCTGGTTTCATGAAGGGTATTCAGTTTCGTATGTGACTGGTAATTCTAATTTCTAGATCAACGAGGCTGATTCAGTTGCTTTTGATGGTCATACGACCACAGTATCAGTGAAGAATAACTTTCTTTTTAACATATTTTTATTGAGTTTAACATAATAAGCATGCATAATAAATGACGATTACATAATTAATCAATTGTATACAAGTAAATACATACCAAAGGGAGAGGGAAAAATGAGTAAGTGATAAAATGTGCATATCTACATGAATAGTTACTTGTAATAACTCCATCTAGTAAGACCCATTATTCGACTGTTATATTAAAATAATAAGGATTAAAACAAAGAAAAAAGAAAGAAAAATCCTAAAGGACTAAACTAAACTTACCTAATACCTTTCCTCTGATCAAGGTTACCTTTTTATTGGAAGAAAAATAAATCAGTAATAATGTGGAATCACTAGTGACCCTTGGATAACAAAGAATTACCAGAACGTATAATACTTATTGACTCTTCCTATTATAAAAAAATACTAAGAATGGGCCCCGTAACTTTACAAATTTAAACATCCTATCTTTAATATTATACCTGATTTTCTCTAAAATTAAATAGGATGTTCCATCAAATAACCACTATGTATGAGTAAGGGGATGAATCTCCTTTCCATTTCAAAAAAATACCTCATCTCGCTATCAAAAGCTTTGACTTTTTCCTGAGATGTCAATAAAGGTTCATCTGAGTTGTGAGAAAAACCAAACAGCAATTAATGGACAGCATTTCAAGTTAATCTTAAAAATAGTTGATAGATTTTGAAAAATCTCTTTCCAAAATGTCTCTAAATTTGGGGATTCCCAGAACTAAATGAATCAGAGAGGCTTCAAAAAATTTACATTTCTCATACAAAGGATCAATGTCTTCATAGAAATGGGTTAATTTAAGTTTAGACTTATGAGTTCTGTGCATCACCTTAAAATATAATAAGAAGTGTCTTACACAAAATGAGGAATCATTCATCAAGCTGAGAGTAGAGCACCAATCTTCATCTGAAAAAGTTATATTCAAATCTATTTCCCAATCTCTTTTGATCCCAGCCATTGGGACAATTTAAGTCTGGTAAATTATCATAAATACATGCTATTAATCTACCATGAAAATAAAATCATATGTTAAGAAAACAGATCAAGGATCTTAGTATTAGAAATTTGTGAAAAATCCAAAAGCTTGGACTGAATAAAATGCCTAATTTGTAAATATCTAAAGAAATACTTATCGGAAAGATTAAATTTGGCTGATAATTGATTGAAAGAAGCAAAATTATTTCAAGTAAAAAGATCTTTGGAACTTTGAATACCTTTTCTATGTGTGACAGATTATGTTATATTTTATATTGTATATAGATACGTTCAAAGGAGATAAATTGTGGCAGGTTTTTTTTGTGTAGGTCACATACAAACACTTAAATGCAGATCTCATTTAAAATGCCAGAGCTCTGCACAACCCAGACAGTCCAGGCTCCAAGTACCTTTGCACAAACTTTGAAGAATGCCTATGAGGACTTCACAAGTAGTTGTTACTTGGACATGCTGTGGAGTAATGGATTATTGTTTTGGAAAGCAACAGATGAACAAACTCAGAAGATTAGTTCCAGAGCCGCAGTGTGTCTGAGTGCAGTTGGATGTTCTAAGAGGGTCATGTGGTTTTCTCAGAGAGAGAGAGAGAGAGAGAGAGAGAATTCAGTTCTACAGTTCAGCAGCAGCTGGGACTGGTATGTGACAACCTGACAAGCTTGTGGAAAAACTCCATTTTGAAGATGGGTTGTGAATTCTTAGTTTGGCTTGGTCTATGTGTTCCATACAAGAGGAGATGGCTGGCTGTATATGTTTCACTTGAAATAAGGGAAACAGAAAAGGAATTCTGTGGTGATTTGAAAGAAAGAGGTTATCATCTAGAAAACCCTGATGGGGCAAGTTTTTTTGGCAAGACACTGAAGTGGCTGATCAGAAAGGATCAGTTGTGGGTGTCCAACAAGCAACAATTTTCTCTCTGAAAACTGACAAGAACCTTCCTGAGCAGTAACCATTTACCTTTCAAGCACCAAAGACTGGTAAACTTCATAAATGTTAAATTCTGTGCACAGTATAAGAATTGCCTGATACCAGTGAACTTTGAGGAGTGAGAAGTGAGATTGGACTGTGAAATAAATATTTTTTCTGAAATTACACACACATTACATACATGTGCACTTAGAATTAGAAGGGGGTTAAGTTAATAGTAATAAGTTAAAGGTTGATCCTGTTTTTATGTTTAAAGATAATTAAAAGCAACTTTTGTTTAAGTAACCATTTGTCTTGGTGAATTTCTATTGCTGCTGGGTTTTGGGATCCTCTGGGCTCATAACATAAGCCATTCATTGAAATCTGGCGGCTAATGGCTTAACAAAGATGGTTAAATAGATGGTTATCTATAATTGGATGAGCCAGTGAAAAACCCTTCATTCCAAAGAATTTCCTGAACTGAACCTAAATTCTCAATCTATTTTTCAACAACAGATTATTTGTTAATTTGGAAAAGGAAAATGGTAAAAAGAAACCTAAGATTGCCAACATAGAGGGTTTAAAAAAAAATCACTATGTTGGCAATTTTAAAAAATTCTTGTATCTTTTTCAAATGTTACCA
Source organism: Narcine bancroftii (assembly GCF_036971445.1). NCBI lineage: Eukaryota > Metazoa > Chordata > Chondrichthyes > Torpediniformes > Narcinidae > Narcine > Narcine bancroftii. The sequence goes on from NC_091471.1 coordinate 222,551,930, forward strand.
ATTTTTATCCCCAAATCCTTTTTCAACTCACTGGATTCGGCTATTTCTGTGTATATTTGGCAAGGGGAAAAAAAACGCATATAAACAAAGCCTATCTTCAAGCTTATTATCACTTCCAGATTTTAGATTATTCTATTGGGTGATTAATATATGTAATTTACTTTTATTATTACATTTGGGATAAATCAGTGAATCACCCTTCTTGGGTAGAAATGGAATTACAGTTTACTAGGAAATCAATGATGCATATCAAGAAAAAATCATGGGACTTACTTATATTGGAGGTGATGATTAGCCTGTGATGGACCCAGACTTTGCTCACTGTTGGGTAGATGGTTGTGATGGAGGATTACTCACTTCCTCTCACATTCTTTGGTCCAAGGTTGTCTGTTGATCTTCTGCAGTTGAGGGAGGAGGTGCCGGTCAGTTCTCAATTAACAACCTGGAACTCTGTGTTCAAATCTCACTCTAGTAGTTGGGGAGTTGTATTCAGTTAATTTAAAATAAACTAGACTCAATAATATGTTCGGTTCTCAAGCATGATCCTGAATTTTCTCTTGTTTAATTGGCCATCCCACTCCCATTCTGACCTCTCTGTCTGGCCTTTTCCATTGTAATAGGTCCAACACAGCCATGAGGAACAACACTACATCTTCAACTTGAATATTGAATGCTCAATATTGGATTGTCCAACTCAATGAGAATTCGTGAGTTTTGAGAAGTCTGATGAGTCGGTGTTTCAATTACTTCATAATTACTTCTGAACAACAGTTTTACATTTTTTTTAAATGCAAGATCTCTAAGAATGAACTTGACTTTTCAGAATTGTGCTGAAGTTGTAATGGTTTGGGTAATCCATGCACGCACTTGCACATAGTAGGCATTAATTTTAGAGGTAAGTAAGGTATATTATCAATAGTTATTAATATAAAATTATTTGTTTAAAGATGCCATTGTCTTGGTGAATTTCTATTGCTGCTGGTCTATGATGTAACAAATGGGGGGGGGGGGGGGTCATCTGAGATATAACCAAAATTGATAAATTTTTGATTTGTTTGGTTAAATTCTTTTTTGAAAGCCAATTAAAAAGTCTTGTGCATGTGGAAAAACAGCAGGAATGGACATTGAGTTTTTGGCATCACCAACCTCTGCAGATTTACAGAAGTCATAAAGGAGTGAGTCAGTGACTATCGCCCAAAAGTTGGAACTAGTGGGGGCAGTCGCTGAAAAAGTGAGATCCAGGGAATTATAGATTGACAGGATGTAAAAGGAGGGAGGTTTGGAGAGAAGGAGTTAAAACATTTTCCTGAGAGTAAATCTCACAAGCAGCAGTTGGAATAGTTTGAGCTCACGATTTAGAGCATACAGATGCTTATATTGATGATTTGGTTATGTGAAATGACACCTGGGAAGCACATATACTTGAATTAGAAAAATTGTTTGACAAACATTCAAAAGCAAATTTTACTGTTAATTTAGCTAAAAGTGAATTATGCCATGCTACTCTGACTTATCTTGTTGGTCAAGGAAAATTGGCACTTGTTCAGGCAATTTTTGAGTTTTAAATTCCCATGAGTAAGAAAACTGTTTGGAGATTTTTAGGAATATTAGGGTATTATAGAAAGTTCTGTAAAACTTTTGCTGATATCGCCCTTACTTTGACTAACTTTTTGAAAAAGGGTAAAAAGTTTATTTGGACAACCAGGGTGGGAGTAGGGTGCAGAATTGAAATGGTTGGCCACTGGGAGATCCCTGTTATTGATGTGGACAGAGCGATAGAGCTCAGTTTTTAAAAAAACTTTATTTAAAAGATATGTAAAAAATATAACATACAATCTAAATATTCAAACAAAGTAATTTTACAAAGATTTATATAAAAACACTACAAACATAAAAATAAAATAAAAAATCAAAAAAAGGAACAATAAAAAAACCCTTCCCCCAACCCACCCCTTCAGCTATCCCCCTTAAGGGCAACCAAAAATATAAATCATATATATATATATATATAAATATATAAATGTTAATAACAGTTCAAAATACATCTAATTGCATATATTTCAAATACGGAGACCACTTATCAACAAAAAACACATTATCATGTAAATTATAAGTAATTTTTTCCATAATGATACAAGCTTCCAATTCATTATGCCAGCATATTATATTAATTTCTACATCATCTTTCCAAATAACAGCAACACATTTACGAGCTACCAATAACACCAAACATACAAAAACAATTTGAACTTTATCCAAACCCTTTCCCTTTAATGAATACAAATCTCCTAACAAAAAAAAATCATTGGATCCAAAGGTAATTTAAAATTATACAATTGTTCCAAAACTATTTTAATTTCTTAATTTCTTGCCAAAATGGTTGGACTTTCACACAGGTCCAAACATCATGTAAAAAAGTACCAATACATAAACCACATCTAAAACAAGAATCTGAATTCTAAACCCATAATTTTTTTAACTTTTCTGGGATCAAATACAATTGATGTAAAAAATTATAATTGACCATACCATATCTTACATTAGTCAATTTAATTACATTGTCCTGACAAATGTTCACCCAATCATCTTCAGGAAAAGTAAACACTAAATCAGTCTCCCATTTAAGTTTAGATTTTTCCCAATCTGACTTATCCATATTGTCTTGTAATAAATTATACATAACTGAAATATAACCCTTCTTTGGAATAGTAGAAGTCAAAGATTCAAATTTCGGCAAAGTAGGTAAATTCACCTCTCTACCATAATTATCTTTTATCAAAGCCTAAGCTGATAATACACAAATAAAGAATTTAAAGGTATTTAAAATCATTCTCTTAAATGAATAAAAGAAATTGTCTCTCCACAAAACAGTTCTGTATTGTCTTTATACCTTTAGAATTCCAAATCTTTAAATAACTATTAAACAGTGAAAAAGGAATAAGCCGATTATTGTATAATGGAATTAAAATTGATAATTTATCTTTCAACCCTAAAAATATTTTAATCCAAATCTTTAATAAATGTTTCACTATTGGCATATCATATTCCTGTAATAAAATCAAATTCTAACAGAATATAAATTCATGTATCTCCATTCTAGGTAGACATGATATCTTCACCTTGGCCCAACTAGGAGGTTGATCCACATCCATCAATCTACTAATAAACTTCAACTGAGCTGCCTCATAATAATTTTGAAAATGTGGCAATTGTAAGCCACCCAATGCATATTTCTAAGTAAGTTTGTACAATGCTACTTGAGCTAATTTACCTTTCCACAAAACTCTCATACTGCTTTATTCAAATCCTGAAAAAAAACTCTTTGAAAGCAAACAAGGTATTGACTGAATTAAATATTGAATCTGAGGAAGATATTCATCTTAATACAATTAACACGTCCAATTAAAGTTAATGGAAGATCTTTCCATTTAATTAAATCTGCCTCAATATAGGTATATAATTTAATTGATATAATGAATGATAATCATTGTCCACAAACACACCTCAGTATTTGATTTTATTCGTCCATCTTAATTTTGTAATATTTTTAAATTCAGAATAATATTCTACTCCAATTGGTAAAATTTAACTTTTATCCCAATTAACTTTATATCCCAACAATTCTCCAAATTTCGATAAACACTTCTGTAACTGTTTCAATGATCTCTCAGGTTCTGTCAAATATATCAACACATCATCTGCAAATATATTAATTTTATATTATTCATCCTTAATCCTCATCCCTCTGATATCCTAATGTTGTCTAATAGCCTGAGCTAACGCTTCTATAGCCAATGCAAATAGGGCTGGCGACAATGGGCAGCCCTGATGAGTTGATCGAGTCAATTTAAAAGGTAACGATGTCTGTCCATTTGTCACCACTCTAGCAATCGGATTCATATCTAAAGCCTTAACCCAACCAATAAAGAAAGGGCCAACTTTAAATTTTTCTAATACCTTAAATAAAAAGTCCCATTCAACCCTATCAAAAGCTTTTTCAGCATCTAATGCAACTATCATAGGATGATTAGATTGCTGCCGATAAACATTGATCAAAGTAAGCAATCAAAGTATATTATCTGAGGCATTTATATTCTTAATAAAACCTGTTTGATCAATATGTACTAATTTAGGTAAATATTTAGTAAGTCTGTTTGCTAATACTTTTGCCATAATTTTATAGTCTACATTCAATAAAGAAATAGGTCTACATGAAGATACCTGTAAAGGATCTCTGTCTTTCTTTGGAATAACAGTTATTAAAGCACTCGAGCATGTTTCTGGTAACTTCTGATCTTCAGTAACTTGATTTAACACTTGCCCAAATATATTAGAAAAGTCATCATAAACAAGTTTATAAAATTCCATAGGAAACCCATTGTCTCCCAGGGACTTACCATTAGGCATTACCTGAATAGCTTCCTTGATTTCAAAATCCATAAATGGAGATTCCAACTCCTGAATAACTTTCTCATTTGGTACCATTAACGATAATTTAGATAAATAAGAATCAATAGAACCATTATCCTGTTTCCCCTCAGAAATATGTAATTTTTGATAAAATTAATAAAACTGGTCATTAATTTCCTGAGGCTTATAAGTTATTATTGAATTCTTCTTAACAGCATTAATAGTCCGAGACGCCTGTTCAGCTTTCAATTGCCAGGCAAGTACCTTGTGAGCCCTTTCCCCTAACTCATAATGACATTGTTTAGATCTATTAATTAAGGGCTCAAACTGGTAAGTTTGTAAAGTATTATAGTGTAATTTTAGCTTCGTTAATAGGGCTTTTTTTTGTCTTCTGTTGTATCCTTCTGAAAGTCCTTCTCTCGTTCAGCAACTGATTTTCCAACTGTAAACTTTCTGCCATATATTGTTTCGTAACTTTCGTAGAATAACTAATGATCTGTCCCCTCAATTAAGCTTTTAAAGCATCTCATACTATAAAATGACTCTTTACAGAATTAACATTTTCAGTCAAAAATAAAGAAATATACTCTTTTACAAAAGTAACAAACTCTTTTTTTCAATAACATTGCATTAAACTTCCATCTATATGTCGAACGTACTATCTACGAACTTTCACAACAGTAAATTAAGAATGAATGATCTGATATAACTCTACCTTTATATTCAGTTTGCAGTACCCTACCCTGAAGATGTGCTGATACCAAAAATAAATCAATTCTGGAAAACGAATCATGTCTTGAAGAATAAAAAGAAAAATCTTTCTTTGTAGGATTAACTTTTCTCCAAATATCTAGCAAATTTAAATCTTTCATTAACGCATTAAGTTGTATTGCCATCTTTGACTTCCTTATACTCTTCTGATTTCTATCTAATAAAGGATCCAAAACACAATTAAAATCACACCCACTAGAATATTCTCATTAGCCTGATTTAACAAGAAAAAAGCTTCTGAAATAAACCGCTCATTGGGTGCATATAAATTAAACAACGTCCAAAATTCCGCAAAAAAAATTACAATTAACTCTTAAAACTCTACCAGCATTCCCTTCAGTAGATTTCAATTCAAATGGTAAGTTCTTATGAATTAAAATCACTACTCCTTTAGCTTTTGAATTAAAAGAAGAATAAAAAACTTGACCAACCCTAACTCTTTTCAATTTCAATTGTTCTTTCTCAGTCATATGTGTTCCTTGTAAAAAAAAGCAATATTCATTTTCATCTTTTTTATATATGCCAATACTCTCTTTCTCTTTATTGATTATTTAACCCCTGAACATTTAAAGTTGCAAAATTCAATCAAGACATAATTTTAACTATTAGTAAATACCCACACTAAAAATTAAACTCTATAAAATAATGTTCCACTTTATAATCCTTCAAAGATTAAAAAAAGAGGAAAAAAAAACCCTTTTTAAAAAAAATCAAAACAAAAATAAAAATAAAACAACAAATGCGGAAAAAAACCTACCCAAAGGCAATATTACCCTAAAAAACTGGGTGTGGGAAACCCACTGGTGGCAGATGACTAACAAAGTTTTTAGTGTCATCCACCCCACTCCCCCAGCCGGATACATATTTATTATATAGATAAACACATTCAAATGTAGTCCATATCTTAAACCCATTAACTCCACACCCAATGATTGCTCTGGATCTTCAATATCAAGAGGATGCTGTATTTCTTCTTTCTTTCTATTTTTTCCATTATTTCCATTTTTTCCATTTCCACTGCCATTTCCATTTCCATTTGATCTCCTTTTAGATGACAAAGGCGGAGAACGACCATTTCTTCTCAATTCCGGCAGAGGGTTCGCAAAAACTAAGGCATCATGATCATTTTCAAAAAATTGAGATTGAAAGATTCCATAAAAAACCTTAAAAATTGCAGGGTAATGAAAAGCAAATTTATAACTTTTTCGCCACAGAGCATCTTTAGCCATGTTGAATTCTCGCCGTCTACGAATAACTTCCTGACTCAAATCAGCATAAAAGAACACTGTTGTTTTGAACCATTAATGGAGATTGGTTTTGTCGTGCTTTTTGAACTGTGATACGTAAAATCATTTTTCTATCCTGGTATTTTAAACAACAAATCAAAACTGCTCTCGGCAGTTGTCCTGGAAGCGGTTTTCTTCTCAGAGCTCTATGAGCCCTATCTAACTCCAAACCTTCAGGAAAGAACTCTTTACCCAAAACTTCTGGGATCCGGCGTTTAAAGAATTTTATAGGATCAGAGCCATCAACATCTTCTGGAAGACCAACTATCTTCACATTATTTCTCCGACTCTGATTTTCCAAAGAATCAACCTTCTTCAATAAGTCTCTTTTTTTAAATTCCCCAATCTACGAAAGATCCTTCCACTTTTTCTATTTTTTCTCTATTACGCTCCACTTGACTTTGAGATTGTGAAAAAGCTGTCTCAATTTTCTTAAAATTTTCTTGTACAGTATCAACAGATTTTATACATCTATTAATGTCACTCTTGACTACATTCATATCTTGCTTCATATTTGACATTTCTTCACATAAAGTATGCATCTTCATTTTCACCTCCATAAATCCTTGATTCATTTTATCTGATATTTGATAGGCAATCCCTTCCAGATCTATAAATACTGGATCCATTCCAGATTCCCGTTCCACTTTTTGAGATTTGCCTTCATAGGTTGCTTGCTCCCGCTGCTGGACATATTCTGTGAAGGTAAGTAATTCCTCTTCTTCTGTCAGTGTAGATGCCTTGACAGTGCGGCTGTGGGTCTGGACACCTGACGCCGGCACCACGACCTCTTTGGGGCACCGGCACTCGAGCTCCCCCGCAGCCCACACCTTGTTAAGGAGCTCCCGGACTCGTGACGCTCCATGCAGGCTGGGCAAAGCCACGGGGCGCATTGGAGCATCTTCCGATGCTACTCCATGTGTCCCCAGGCCCCCCGGCAAGATCGCGGGGCCGCGGGTCCCTCTGTCGACCGTGTCATCCGTGCACACGGATCGACAGTGGCCGAACTAACTAAGGTGTCGGCGCCATCTTGTGGGAACAAGGTCGACGCTGGTGTCAAGATTGGCCGAGCTGGGGTCCTCAGGGCCTTGGGAATTGCCGAAATCGACTCTGATGATTCCACAGTTCAGGTAGGCCTCAATTCTTCCGTACTTTTAAATAGCAATTTCTTTTGGCATTGAGCTTTAGGTTTTTTTTACATTAGTTGCCATAGTAATTTACTATTGTTTAAAAAAATTAAAAAAAATATTTTTAACTAATTTTAAACAATTAAAGTTGGGCGTTTAATGTTCCAGCTGGGAGAAGGTGGAATACACGTCTTGCCTTTACGGCATCTTGCCACACCCCCAACGATTGTGCTCAGTGAAGTGATCTCCCACTCTGTGTCCAGTCTCTCCAATGGTATGGTCGCAGCAAAGTTGGACCAGAGGATCATTAAAATGGGCAAGATCACTAATGGTAAGGAGCGGTTTATTTCCTCTGATCATGACATTTACTGGAAATGTTGCTTAAATAGACCTCAACCAATTATGGAAGACCCTTTCCATCCAGCACACTATAAATTTGATCCAATATCATCAAGAAGGAGGTACAGGAGCACCACAATTTGACTGCCAGGCTGGGAAATAGCTCTTTCAGTCTCCTGTAACTGAACAAATGTCATTCCATAATATTTCTATATAATTTATTTTAAATTACCATATATTTTGGCATATGTCAAGTCATGCAACCCTAAACATTTCTCAAAAAGGGGAAATGACTTGTATGTTGGATATACTTTTGAGACCTTAAATTCACCCAAAAAAAGATTGACGTTGATTTGGAGTATGTTGATGTTGGAAGCACCTCCCCACCACCGGCACCGCAGCTTCCCGATACCTCCCACCACTGGGTGCCTCGACAACCACTCCTACCTGGGACCCTGAAGTCATTGACGCTGCTTCAACCTGGAAGGCCAAGGTTCCTGCTCCCACTGGGAGCGTGATACCGCCACTCCAGCTCCGTGGGCCGTCACCGCTGCTGCCCAGTAGGTGGAGGTTTTTTTTCTGACTTACTTAATTTATAGCTTTGTTGCTTGCAATTGGGGTGTTTTAAAAATTCTTGGATTGTTCCTGGGAGGCCCAGACACCATGAAAAATGGGGGTCAGCTAATACACTGGAAATACCATAAAACCATTAAAATGAGGCTAAATGACCTATTTGCTGATCGACTTGTATGCTGAAATATGCAGTATATCTTCATGTATATATGTGATTACTATGCACTGTGTACTTGTATCTTCCCTGGTCTAGAGAAACTCTGCTTCATTAAATTGTGCATGTATAGTTTGATGATAATAAACTTGAACTAACTCATAAGATCACCAGTTTAACTTTTCCAAGGCCCCTGAGCTCAAATCTCAGTGGAGTTTGGTTTAAGCATGAATTAAAGAGCTGAATTCTAAAGATGAGGAGACAAGACCTGACAAGACAGCAAGGTGGAATTTAACTAAGGGCAACATCAGGAGCCCTGGCAAAAATTCCTCTCACCTGACCCAGATCCCACAAAAAGAAATGGACAATGGTGGTCATCTCAACTCACGACAACAATGACCTGGACCTACCCATCTTCAACTGCCTCCTTCCATCATAAATGTGAGGTAGAATGGAACCTGGACCCATTTCAATTGCCCATAGAAGAGACTGTTCCACAGATGATGCTAGAGTGTGGTCCCTTAATTCTGTCATGACTCAACTTCAGCTTGGCCTTTAATACGATCATTCCCCAGAAGGTGGTGGGGAAGCTGTCATCGCTGGGATATCATCCCTCCCTGTCACCAGTTGCTGGACTTCCTAAAGGAAAGATCACAGTCTATCTGAGTTGGTAGGAGAATGTCGAACACCATCATGGCTGTTCACTGGCCCACTCCTGTTCACTGGCCCACGACTGCATCACCAGATCCTGCTCCAAAAGTGTCATCATGTTTGCGGATGACACAACGATCATTGGTCTCATCAGCAACAATGATGAATCGCACTACAGAGAAGAGGGGGCAATCTCGTGAAATGGTGCAAGAGTAACAACCTGATTCTTAATGTGGACAAGATGAAGGAGATGAACGTGGTCTTCAGGAGGGACAGGAATGACCACACTCCACTACACATCAACTACTCTGTAGCAGAGAGAATGGAGAGCACCAAGTTCCTGGGAGTTCACTTCACTCGTGACCTATTGTGGACACTCAACATCTCCTCACTTATCAGGAAGGGGCAACAGAGACTGCGCTTCCTAAGAAGTAAAAATACAAAAAGCTGGAGAAACTCAGCAGGCCAAACAGTGTCCTTTAATTAGCAAAGGTAAAAGATACATACCTGTTGTTTTAGGGTTGAGCTCTTCATCAAGGGAGGAGAGAAAGTCACCGGGTGTCTGAACAAAAGTATTGGAGGGGGGATGGAATGGGGGTGGCAAAGGCAGAGAAGGACGGGAGGGGACAGCAGTGATCAGGGGAGGAGGGATGGCTGAGTGAGTGGAGGTGGAGGGGAGGGGTGAACTGGAAAGGGGGAGAGGAAAGAAAAGATGAACATCTTTAGCGGAAAGCAGAGAAGTCATTGATAATGCAACCTGGCTGGAGAATGCCCAGATGGAAAATAAGGTGTTGTTCCTCCAATCTGCAGGAGGTCAGGGTGGGAGAGTACATAAGGCCATGGGCTGACATGTGAGTCTGGGAATGTGACTCAGAATTGAAATGGTTGGCCTCTGGGAGGTCTCTGTTCTGGCGAACGAAGTAGAGGTGCTGAGCGAAGCAATCTCTCAATCCGCGATCAGTCTCTCTGAAGTAGAGAAGGCCAGAAAGGGTTACCAGATGTAGACTGGTCGCATATTGGGACATCATTTCACTCATCTCCTCTACCCCTTGACATAGATGAAATACTTGTCCTGCATATTCCTTGTTGGTCTATATGTATGTTAAGTCTGGTTGTGTGTCTGGATGTTTTGCACTGAGGACCGGGGAATGCTGTTAAGTCAGGTCGTACTTGTTCAATTAGATGATAATAAACTTGAGTCTTGAGAAGGTTGCTGACAACTGTACCATGTTCAGTTCTTTTCACCACTATTGAGAAGTGGAACAGTCTTTTTCTGCAAGGAGAAAGACCTTGCTGGCATTCAAGAACTGGCTGATAAGTTTCAATTGGTGTCTGTAATAATAGAGTCTAACTCCCACCATTGACAATCAATGGCATTACCATTTCATAGAATCCTACCATCTACATCCTTTAGGTTACAATGAACCAGAACCGTAGCTGGACTAGCCACATCCTCACTATGGTTGATAGAGTAAGTCAGAATCTTGGCATTCTGCAACCTGTTATTTAACCCTTGACTTCCCAAATGCTTTCAACCATCTCCAAGACATGATGAAAATTCATGACTGAACTGATTAATAATTCATTTAGGACATAGATCACAACAGCATTACACAGGACCTTAATCCCAACCCATATATTCCTTTAAAAAACATTTCAAATCCTCCCTACCTCTTCCATTCATGCTGAAGAGTCTCTTAAATGTCCCTAATGTTTTAGCCTCCAGCACCACACCCAGCAAGGCACTCCAGGCACCCACAACTCCCTGTAAAAACTCCTACCCCTGATGTCTCCCCTAAACTCCTCTCCCTTCACTTTGCACATATGTTCTATGGTGTTTGCTATTCCTGCCCTGGGAAAAAAGACACTGACTATCCACACTATCTATGCCTCTATTAAGTCTCCTTTCATCCTTCTTTACTCTAAAATGAAAAGCCCAACATCCGATAGGCCTATCCTATCAACCTGTGCGGTAATGTTGAGAGATGTTTGGATTTGGACCCCAAGGTTTCTCTATTCATCCATGCTCAAGTAACTGACCATTAACCCTGTACTCAGCCTTCTGGTTTGACCTTGCAAACATGCATCACCTCACTCTTATCTGAATTGAACTCCATCTGTCACTTTTCAGCCCAACTTTGCATCCTGTGTATATCCTCTTGTAACCTTTGACAACCTTCAGCTTCATCCACAACTCCTCCAACCTTTGTATCACCAACAAAATACATGTACATTCTGTGCTGATGTAATTCTGGAAGCTCATTGCCATCCAGGTCAACACAACCACTTGATTGATGTCTAATCCAATGACTGCAGGATTCCCCTGGTGAAATATCATGGTTGTGGGCCCATATGCAAAATGAACTGCATTTACTCAATAAGGCTACTTCAATTTTATATGATTCTACCAGGAATAGGACAAGGGAAGCAGTGATATTGAAATGTTATTATCTGTAGATTAACCAACTTAAATAACACTTGGACTAAGAAATATAATCCCATTCCCTCATTTTCATTGGTCCTAATTCCTGAAACTTCTGATATGAAAATATTTTGGGAGCGGTAAGAATGGACACCCCTGTTTTTACTTTCCTTGCATTAAAATATAATTTGACGTTTTATGATACAATATCTTATTATTTAAATAATCTAATTGTGACAACACCATCTAATATTGTAAGTAGGCAGTTGATATGTGTTTCCTTTTGATCTGCTTTACCAATAAATTTCACGGTATGACTTTCCAAGTAAAAGTGAAAGTCTTTGAAATGAAAAGTTATTTTCTATTGTGTGTTCAATTATATCTAAACCAGATAACAACACTTGGCCACGTGACTGAAAATATTGAAGCATCTCATTTGTGGAATTAAATAAAGTTGAAAAAGGTCCAGTGCTGACATCTACAATTCAGCATGCCCAGTATAGTTACGGATGTTACATCTAGGATGTCTTTAAAACATCAAATTTGCCCACATAGCAAGAAGCACAATAAAATCATTTAAAATTCATAATCCACCAGAAAGCATCCTGAAAGATCCGTGAACCTAAACATTACTATCGCCATGAGAGAAGCGAAATTATGGGCAGCTATCAACTCTCGAGCCAATATGAAAGAGTAGAGATAAATAATATTGCATAATTCACTCAATCCAATTGATATGCATTTAAAATTAGATAAATAGAAAATGAAAGCACTTCCTATTGCAATATTTTACTTTGTTGTAAACATTCTCTTTAGCTACATTACTGCAGAGATGTTTAGGAATCTGCTTCTGGTACAAAAGTTCCATCTTGGCAAGTCTTCCAGCTAATCCAACATGATGAACAATTCCTTTTGCAAATCTTCAATGGACAGTACTGGTAGCATGTATACATTGATCCAATTCTATCTTAAAGTAGTCATTTTTGTCAACCTTGTTTGAAAGTCAGTGGAAAGAGAGCTGTAAGGAAACAGGACTAGATTCTGGATCTTTGGAGCATGATGGTAATGAATTAGTATAGGACAGAGATGGAGATGCTTAGTTGTAGAAACAACCCAATAGAAGGAGAGGAATTGGTGATCTGATGTTGCATAGAACATACAGCACAGAAACAAGCTCCTTCGGCCTTCTAGTCTGTGCCGAACCATTTTTTTTTTGCCTAATCCTGCACCCAGTCAATAGCCCTCTAAACCTCTCCCATCCTTGTGCCTGTCCAAATTCCTCTTAAATGTTAAAATTGAGCCCACCTTTAACATGGAGTTAGAATTTAACAAGGAGCTTGGTCACATTTCTGAATGGTGAGAAATGCCACAAGCTGCTTTCAGTTCAGCTAATGGTTCTACTGGCTATCCTTGACTCAAAAACCAGAATGAATCACGTGCAACTGTATCTATTTCTAACAAAAATGGTTAAATTTTCATCTTAGAACCATAGAACATTACAGCACAGAAGCGGGCCTTTTGGCCCTTCTAGTCTGTGCCAGCCTATTATTCTCTCTTGTCCCACTGACCTTCACCCTGACCATAGCCCTCCATACCTCTTCCATGAACCTGTCCAAATTCATCTTAAATATTAATATTGAGCCCACATTGACCACTTCAGCTGGCAGCTCATTTCACACTCCCATCACATTCGGTGTTCCCCCTAAATTTTTCCCCTTTTCTCTTGACCCATGTCCTCTGGTTTCTATCTCCCGTAGCATCAGTGGAATAAACCTATCTACATTTACTTTCTATCCCCCTCATAATTTTAAATATATCTATCAAATCTCCCCTCATTCTTATACAGTCCAGGGTATAAAACCTGTTTAACGTTTCCCTGTAACTCAGTTCCTGAAGTCTGGGCGACATCCAAGTAAATCTTCTCTGCATTTTTTCTATCTAATTGATATCTTTCCTGTAGTTAGGTGACCAAAACTACACACAATACACCAAATTTGGCCTCACCAATGTCTTGTATAATTTTACCATTACATCCCGACTCCTATTCTCAATACTTCGATTTATGAAGGCCAATATGCCAAAAGCTCTATGTTCAGCCCTATCCACCTGTGATTCCACTTTCAGTGAATTACATTTCTGTATTTACAGATCCCTCTGTTTTACTGCATTCCTCAATGCCCTACCATTTATAGTCTATGTCCTTTTTTGGTTTGTCCTTCCAAAATGCCTCATCTCACACCTGTCTGTATTAAATTCCATCTGTCATTTTTCAGCCCATTTTTCCAGCTGGTCCTTTAAAGGTACAAACCGGGGCAGGGGTTAAAATAAATACAAACCAAGTCTGTCAAATAACCATATCAGGGCTACCCTTTCTTGCTTCCGCACTCAGTTCTTCAGCTATCCATCACAGGATGGGCTCCTGTAGTGTTGTAAACAACAACGAATAAATACATAGCAGAATGTTCCGATGAAACATAATATATTTATTTTCTGACTGATATGATGGGTGAACCTTGGGAACTTGAGCCAATATGGAACTCACACTTCATTTCAAGTGTGGTAACTCTGATCCACATTTTGCAAGTAGTATATTACAGAATTCTGTCAATACCGTGGTCGAAGTAAAAACACAAAATGCTGCAGAAGCTCAGCAGGTCAAACAGTATCCTTTATGTAGCAAAGGTAAAGATACAAAACCGACATTTCGGGCTAGAGCCCTTCATCAAAGTATGAGAAAATGTCAACAAGTGCCCATGTGGTGCATTGAGATAGCAGGAAGCAAGCACAAACTCAAAAGACTGTACAACAGGCTTTATTCAGGTAAGAGCCTGAACACCAGTTCAAGCCTTGGTGGTTCCCCATGTGACTGGCTCAGGAGGGGCTGGCTCAGGTTTATATACAGGTCAGCTGATTGACAGCCGGCCAGGTGGAATCAGCCCCTTAGGTGGTCTTCCTACAGGTACAGAAATTGCCCCCTGCAGTAGGCTGGTGGTCATATCACCACATTCACCCTCTTCTTAAAATTAAGTTGGGGTGGGTGTAAAACAGTGCTGGGTGGTATTTACAAATTCATGTGGTCTGGCAGCCATCGGAGTCTCTGGGACTATTGCAGGGTTGGCTCCTGGTCAAAGGTCGGCGAGGGCGAGGTTACCTGAGGGTTGGCTGGATCCAGTGTAGCTGTGGCAGGCATTGGTGTGGATAGAGTGGTGTCTATCTGTATGTCTGTCCGTGGGGGAGTGTCTGGGTGGCTGTGGTCTGGTAGGAGTGGGCCTTCTGCAGGGGTGGAGGGAGGAGGTCGGCCCCTGAATCCTGGGTTGGCCAAGGGTACCCATGGTGGGGAGGTTGGACTGACTCTTCATGATGCTGGGGGGTGGAGCTCCTGATGGTGCCAGATCCCGGGTCGAGACGGTGTTCTCATGGCCACTGGGATACCTGATGTAGGTGTAGTTCTGGTTGGCGTGAAGGAAGAGACCCTGCTCAACCAGCGGCTTGGACCATTGGGCCAGCACGTGTTTGCGGAGGAGCACCGATCCCGGAGGTGTGAGCCAAGCTGAGAGGGAGACCCTAGTTGCTGATTTCCTTGGGAATGAGAAAAGGTGCTCGTGAGGGGTTGGATTAGTAGCCATGCACAAGAGCGACCTAATGTCATGGAGTGCCTCGGGGAGGGCCTCTTGCCAGTAGTCAACAGACCAGCCTTTGGATCTCAGGGCCAGGAGGACGGCCTTCCAGATCATCCTGTTTTCACACTCCACCTTCCCATTGCCCCTTGGGTTGTAGCTAGTCGTGTCATTAGCCACGTTGCCTCACTCTATCAGGCTCTGGCGCAGCTCATCATTCATGAAACCGGACCCCAATCACTGTGGATGAATGCCGGGCATCTGAATATGGTGAAGATCTGCATCAGTGCCTTGATAACAGTGGCTGTGGAGGTGTCAGGGCAGGGGATGGCAAAAGGCAAACAGGAATACTCATCTACAACCGCGAGGAAATAGATGTACTTGTTCGTGGAAGGCAGGGGGCCCTTGAAATTGATGCTAAGCCATTCGAAGGGCCAAGTGGCCTTGACGACGTGGGCCTGTGGCTGGCAGAAAAAGCATGGTTTGCACTCCGCACAGACCCTGCATGCCTCAGTCATGGTCCAGACTTCTTGGAAGGTGAAAGGGAGGTTCCAGGATTTGATGTAATGTTAGAGGTGTGTGACGCCTGGGTGACAAAGGGTGTCATGCAATGCTTGGAGTTGGTCGGACTGCACAGTTTTGAAGGTCTGGGACTGGGCATCGGGGGAGTTGTTGAACTTCCCCGGTCTGTACTGGATGTCATTGCTGAATGTGACCAGCTCGACTCTCCAGTGCAAGAACTTATCATTCTTGATCTTGCCCCTGTGTGTGCTGCTGAACATGAATGCCACTGCACATTGGTTGGTGAGGAGGGTGAGCCTCCTGCCTGCGAGGTAGTGGTGCCAGTGGCGGACTGCTTCCACGATCGCCTGTGCCTCCTTTTCAATGGCAGAGTGTCCGACCTCAGAACTGTGGAGGGTCCTGGAGAAGAAGGCCACGGGTCGCCCCCTCCCCCCCCCTTTGTTGAGGGTGGCTGCAAGGGTAACATCAGAGGCATTGCCCTCCACCTGGAATGGGGTCTCCTTGGTCACAGCATGCAGCATGGTACTGGTGATGTCCTGCCTGATGTGAGCGAAAGCTACTTGCGCCTGGTGGGGGGAGAGGAAAGGTGGTGGCTTGGGCCAGTCGGCGGATCTTGTCTGAAAAATGGGGGACCAACTGGGAGTAATAGAAGAAAAGCTCAAAGCACCTGTGGGAGGGCCTTGAGTGTGTGGGGGCGGGGAAGCTTCATTAGTGGATGCATGCATTCAGGGTCGGGACCAATGAAACCATGTTTCATGATGTACCCTAGGATGGTGAGGCAGGGCGGTGCTGAACCCGCACTTCTCGTTGTTATAGGTGAGGTTCTGCTCCTTGGCTGTCAGGTGAAATCTCTCCAAGTTGTCATCGTGGTCCAGCTGGTCATGGCTGCAGATGATGATGTTGTCCAAGTACGGGAAGGTCGTTCATGTAGCCAATCTCCCGCTGAAAAACAGAGACCCCATTAGTGACCCCAAACGGAACCCAGTGGAACTAGTAGAAGAGCTCGCCTGCCTCGAAGGCAGTATTTTGTTTATCCTGGGCATGGATAGGGAGATGGTGGTAGGCCAACTTTAGGCCAATTGTTGAGAAGACCTTATAGCGGGCGATCTCATTTACCCTATCAGCTATTCAGGGTGTTGCGGGGGTGGGTGGGCATCCAGTTTGGTGTACCGGTTTATGGTCTGGCTATAAATGATGACCAACCTCGGTTTCCAACCCCCTTTTACCACTAGGACTTAGGCTCTACAGGGACTGGTGCTGAGGTCTATGATACCTTCTGCCAGAAGCCGCCTCACTTCTGCCTTAATGAAGGTCCATTTGGCTGCGCAATAGTGCGTTCTCTTAGCAGCTATGGGCTTGCAGTCTGATGTAAGGTAGTTGAAGAGGGTGGGAGGGGTTACCCATAGCGTGGAGAGGCCACAGGTGCATTGGGGGTGGTTGCTGGGCTGTGTGTATGGAATGTGAGCGGGGGAAGGAGCCCACCGAAGGTGAGGGTGAGGCTTTGGAGGTGGCACTGGAAGTCCAGCCCTAAGATGACTGGGGCAAAAACTGGGCATAACTAGGAGCCTGAATCCTTGGTATGTTTCCCCCCATTGAGTAGCACCCGAGGATCGTGATGGAGCGGTCCTGGGCAGTGAAGGTGATGGAAATATTCGTGGGATAGATTTTGAGTTTCAGTGTCCAGGCCACGTTCAGGTGCACGAAACTCTCGGTACGACTGCTATTGAACAGGCATCTAGTTGCCTTCCCATTGCCATTGATGTCCATCATTGAATGACAAATTCCTTGTGGAATGCCCCTTTTTAAGGTGGTGGACGCTTGGACCATCTTGGGGTCTGAGTCGCTGCTCCCTGATAGATGAGAAGAGTAGTAACCAGCGGCTTCCTTCTGGAATGTGGGGTGCATTGGGTGGACGATTGGGTATACTCCCTTTTTGACCAAGTCATCCCGTCAATTTGGTGTACATGTTGTAGCAGTCAGGTACCGGCTGGCCCAAGATGGCGGCACCCGGTGGATGCACGAGGTGTCGATGCAGTCGGGTGACCCGACTGGCAGTGAAACTGGAGATGACATCATCTTTGCGAGCAGAAGTGACTCTTTGGTGAGGGCAGAAATTGTCCAGAGGAAGATGGCGGTGCCCGGGGTGAGCACACTGCAGCGGTGCGGGTCTGAGGCCGGGCTGGAAGTGATGTCGGTGGTGAGGGCAGAAGTGGCGGGGTGAGTCATGGCATCGCACATGGCAGTGTTTGGGAAGGCTCCCAGCTGGTCGCGGAAGGCTTCAGCACTCACGACGGGCCTGGAAAGGCATACCTTAGCAAACTGGCCTTTCTTCCTGCATCAGGAGGGATGTGAGTTCCTTGCTCGGCAGCCTTTGTGGGAGCGCCTGTCTGCCCCATACCGGGAACTCCAGTACTTACAGGGATGAGCTGCGCTGGCAGCTTCAATCATCTCCTCAGTGACAGCGGTCATTTGCATCTGCCGGGCCGGAGGTTGGGGGATCGAAGACTTCTGCATGATGAGCTACAGACTCCAGGGAGCAGACTACCTCCATTGACCTGGTAAGTGAGTGTTGGGCACTATTAGTTGCCCCAATAATTGCAATGACAAAGACTTGAGGGGAACGATAGGCTTTATTGCACAAAAGACTTGAGTTGGCCCGGATCTAGACCAGGGAAGTGCAGGGAAGGGAAAGGTGGCCTGACCTTTATGGCCTGGGTCCCAGGGGAGCAGTCCAGGTAAGAGTGTCATCAGGGGGTGGGCCAGCTTGAGCCAATTAGCATATAAAATCCATACTATTACATTCACCCCCTCTTTTTAAACAGAATCTCCCTCCTTTACACAACGAGAGGGGAAGAGAGAGAGGAAAGAAAAAATATTTCCTAGAGGTTTAGCCGCACCAGTGACTTCCTTCTTCTCTGGGACCACCAGAGGGCAGGCATGTCTGAGCTTTGCTATGTGGGAGGGGAAGCGGTCCAGGGGCGAATCAGGGCAGGAGGCAGTCTTGGTTGGGGTGATGCTTGGGGGCTCCTGGGAGGAAGGGGGATTTGATGCCTCTCGGAGGACTGATTCCTGGAGAGGGGAGCCAGGTGGCTCGGCCTCCAGTATTGGGGTGGTTTGCTCTGCGGGGTGGGCAGTGGCAGGCAGTGCAGCTTCGGGATCCCTGGCCCTCACCAGGTCTCAGATAGGCACAGTGTCCTCACAAACACGAACTGTGGGTTAGCATGTATGAGGTGTACCACTTCCACCAGTTGATCGGTCTTTTGGCCCCTCGCATGTCTTCGTAGCAGGACCGGCCCTGGGGTTGCCAACCAAGGATGAATGGAGGCACCATTCGCCGATCTCCTGTGGAAAGCAAACAAATGTTCATGTGGGGTGGTGTTAGTCGCAGTGCACAGGAGCGATCGGATGGCATGAAGCGCTTCGGGCGAAACGTCCTGCTAGTGGGACACCAGCATGTTTTTGGACTTAAGGGCTGGGAGCACTGGCTTCCAGATGGTGGCGTTCTCCCTTTCCACCTGGCCATTACCCCTGGGGTTATAGCTGGTGGTCCTGCTGGTGGCTATGCCTCTGGCCAGGAAGTACTGTCGCAGCTCCTCACTAATGAACGAGGTCCCCCGATGGCTGTGGATGTACACAGGGTACCCGAACAGGGTGAAGATACTGCGCAGTGCCTTGATTACCATTTCCGAGGTCATATCTGGGCAGGGGAACCTGGAGAACTCATCCACCACCATCTGGAAGTAGTCATTCCTATTTGTAGTGGGTAGGGGGCTCTTGAAATCGACACTGAGTCATTCAAAGGGGTGTGTTGCCTTGATGAGGTGTGCCTTCACGGGTCGGTAGAACTGCGGCTTACATTCAGTGCAGATCTGGCAGCATCTGGTCGTGGACCGGACGTCCTCAATGGAGTACGGGAGGTTCCAAGTCTTGATTAAGTGGTACAACCTTGTGACTCTGGGGTGGCACAAACTGTCGTGGAGGGTCTGGAGATGGTCAAGATGTGTGCTGGTGCACGTCCCCTGTGATAGGGTGTCTGGGGAATCATTGAGTTTATCTGGTCGGTAAAAGATGTCATAATTATAGGTGGAGAACTCGATCCTTCACCTAAGAATCTTGTCATTCTTGATTTTACCCCACTGTTTAGTATTAAACATGAAGGCCATGGCCCTCTGGTTTGTCAGCAAAGTAAAACGTTTACTGGCCAGGTAATGTCACTAGTGGCGCACCGCCTCAACGATCGCCTGGGCCTCCTTCTCGACCGAGGAGTGACGTACTTCAGGACCATGCAGGGTGCGGGAGAAAAAAGCTACTAACCTGCCTGCCTGGTTAAGAGTGGCGGCCAGTGCGAAATCAAAGGCATCGTTCTCCACCTGAAATGGGATGGACTTGTCCATGGCGTGCATCGTGTCCTTTGTGATGTCTCCTCGGATCTGGAAGAATGTAGCTTGGGCTTTCACCGATAACAGGAAAGCTGTGGATTTAATCAAGGGGTGGGGTTTATCAGCATAATTGGGCACCCATTGTGCATAATAGGAAAACAGCCCCAAGCACCTTTTTAGTGCCCTTAGGGTGTTTGGGACTGGGAGCTCCATAAGGGGCCGCGTGTGGTTGGGGTCTAGGGCAATGACATCATGTGCCATGACACAACCGAGAAGGACCAGACACGTTGATAGTGGCCCTTTTTTCTGCAGCCCGAGCAGGTAGCTCCTTTCGCGGGGCAGAGACATCGCGGTGTCTTGCCTGCCCGCAGAAATTGCACTTCGACATTCCCGGTGCTACTGCAGCCACAGTCGGATTGGTCATCCCCGATGCTGATTCTCAGGATGGCGGCCCTCATGGTGGCGCGTTCTTGGCCGTATTCCCTTGATCAACACAGTGTGACGCTGGGCCGAGTCTAATGTTCTGGCCAGTTGGATCGCTCGTTTCAATGGGAGTTGATCCTCTTTGAGGAGTCGTTGTCAGATATAGTCCGCAAGCATCCCGGACCAGGTCTTCCATGCACTGGGCCATCAGCACAGTTTTCCCAGTGTGATCAGGGCTTGAATGAACTCTTCTACAGGCTGCTGTTTTCTGGATGCCTGGGTGTAATGGGAGAAGACCTCGTTGATCTTGGACTTGTATAGTGCCCGTAGCTCAGCCATTGCCTCTGAATAGATCTTGCTGCTTCTGATGACCTGGAAAGCCCTCTGGCCGACTCTTGCCTGTAGGCCACTTTTCGTCTGAATCGACCACTCCAGCAGCGGCCTCCAGGAAGTTGTTAATGCAGTTGACCCACTGCTCGAAGAGCTCCAATGCACCCAGGACTTGGGGATCCACTTCTAGCCGATTAGGGCACAGCAACTTCTCCATTACCAGAGATGTTAAAATTTTGTACAATAAATTGTTGGGCACTATCAGTTGCCCCAATAATTGCAATGACAAAGACTTGAGGGGAACAATAAGCTTTATTGCACAAAAGACTTGAGCTGGCCTGGATCTAGACCAGGGAAGTGCAGGGAAGGGAAAGGTGACCCAACCTTTATGGCCTGGGTTCCAAGGGAGGAGTCAAGGTAAGACTGTCATCAGGGGGGTGGGCCAGCCCAAGCCAATTAGCATATACAGTCCATACCATTACAGTGAGACAATGTTTTCCTCCAGCAGCTTCTGTTGGGCACTCCTCGAGCACAGCCCTCACACGCAGTTGTCCTGGATCAGTCACTCCACTTCTCCTTCAGTCACCCTGATCTCGGCCAGTCATGGGCAGGCTAGCTCACGCAGGGCCAACAGATAGGCATCTGCCATCTCACCTGGCTGCTGGAACCTGATGCTGAGCAGGTACCGGGTATAGACAACGTTTGTCGGGTGCTTGTACATACTCTCCAGGACGGCCATCACAGGTTCATAGTCCACGCAGTCCTTGATGGCCTGAAAAGCTCGTGTGCCCAGCTTGGTGCAGAACACCATGACCCATTTCTGGTTGATGTTGAACACCTCAGCCTCTATTAGGATGATCAACTCAATCGTGTGCTTCCATATCTCGAAGCGTGCCTGGGTATCCAGGTGTTAGGGGTCGATCTCCAGGCTCCTGATTGTTAGAAACTTCTCTATGGTCTATCTTTAAATTTTTACTGGAATAAACTGTGGTGCACTGAGGTAGCAGCAAGCAAGCACAAACTCAAGAATGTACAATAGGCTTTATTCCAGTAAAAGTCTGAACACCAGTTGAACCCTTGGCGGCTCCCCGTGTGACTGGCTCAGGAGAGGCCAGCTCGGGTTTATATTCGGGTCGGCTGATTGACAGCTGGCCAGGTGGAGTCAGCCCCTTAGGTTGTCTTCCTGCATGTACAGAGATCGCCTCCTGCAGTAGGCTGGTGGTTGTATCACTACAACCCGAATAAAAGGGTGGGGGGAAGGGTGGGATGACAAGGCAGGAGATGATAGGTGGAGATAGCAGCAATGAGGGGAGGGGGAATGATGGGGCTGGGTGGGTGAAAGAACTGGAAAGGGAAAAAATGGGGGAGGGGGAAGAAAAGGCGAGCAGGTTGAATGGAAAGCAGATAAGTCAATGTTCATGCCATGTGGCTGGAGAGTGCCAGGTGAAAATAAGGTGTTTCTCCAATCTGTGGCTAGTCAGGGTGAGACAGTACATAAGGCCATGGACAGACATGAAGGTGACCAGAACTGCACACAATACTCCAAATCTGGCCTCACCAATGTCTTTAACAACTTCAACATAACATTCCAACTCCTCTACTCAATACTTTGATTTATAAAGACTATGATGACATAAACTTTCTTTACAACCCTGTCCACCTGCGACACCACCTTCAGGGAATAATGTATCGGCATTCCCAGATCAAGGGACAGGGCTCAGACAATAAAACTGCCAATAGAGGACCCACGGGCTAGGTAAAGAAGGCCTGACCACGTGGGTGCGGGGGTGGAGGGGTGGGGGATGCTACAGCTCAGGTTGAGATGCTGGGACCTGAGGCTACCACTCCCTACCAACCTCCTGGTCGATGTACAGTCCTTGGAGAACTCCAAGCCAGACTTCAACATCAGAGAGCCATCAGGGAGTGCTGCGTGATGTGCTTCACAGAGACTTGGCTAAATGCGGACTTTTCAGACATGCTGCTGCAGCTCAAGGGCGACACCCTCCATCGTGATGACTGAACAGCGGCATCTGGATAAACCAAGGGAGGCAGCGTCTGTGTCATCGTCAATTCATCGTGGTGCACATACATGACGGTCATGTCCCAGTCCTGCTCCCCCGATCTGGAACATCTGGTGATCAAGTGTCGCCTGTTTTATCTGCTGAGGGAGTTCACCGGCATCATTCTGGTTGCAGTGTACATTCTGCCCCAGGCTAACGTCAGGGACTGGAGGGACTGAGCACTGTGAATAACGGCCATGAGACAGTATGTCCGGATCCCTTCCCAATCATTGTGGGAGACTTCAATCAGACCAACCCGAAAAAGTCTCTGACAAATTAACACCAACACACTCGACGACTGCTGCACCACCATGAAGAACGCATACTGAGCCATACCACGACTGCACTTAACCAAGTCTGATCACCTGGCTGCACTTCCACTCCTGGCGTACAAGTAGAGACTGAGGACCACAGCACCAGTGGTGAAGATGACGAAGGTGTGGTCGAGGGAGTTGGGGGAGCAACTGCAGACTGCTTTGAATTGGTGGACTGGAACATATACAAGAACTCATCCAAGGACTTGAATGAATATGCAACAGATGTCACCAACTTCATCAAGACCTGCCTGCATGAGTGTGTGCCCATGCGCAAATACCGGGTATTCCCCAACCAGAAGCCCTGGATAAATCAGAGAATCTGCAACCTGCTGAGGGCAAGAACAAGGGCGTTTTAGGCCGGGGATCGGGATCTTTACAATGCCCAGGCACAACCTGCAGAAGACCATCTCTGAAGCAAAGTGGCAATTCCAGAGGAAACTAGAGACAGACATATACATGACATATACAGGCCACTACAGCGTACAATGCTATAGATGGCTGTGATGCTTCACTGCTCAGTGAACTGAAAACTTTCTATTCCCACTTTGAAAAGAAGAACCAAGCAGTGCCTTCTAAAATCTCTGAAAAGGTTGAAGACCCTGTGATATCTGTCTCTGAGGGCGACGTCAGAACATCATTCAAGAGAGTGAACCTTCGCAAGGCTTCAGGCCCTGACGACATACTGAAAGTCTGAGCCAACCAATTAGCTGAAATATTCAGGGCCATTTTCAACCTCTCATCACGACAGTGTGAGGTCCCAACCAGCTTCAAAAGGGCCTCAACAACTACCACCCAGTAGTAGTAACTTCTACTGTGATTAAATGCTTTGAGAGGCTGGTCATGGCCAGAATTACCACATACCTAAGTAAAGATCTGGACCCACTGCAATTCCCCTATTGTCACAGTCGCTCCACAGAAAATGCAATATCACTGACTTTCCACTCATCTCTGGATCACCTTGAAAACAGCAACTCATACATACGGCTGCTCTTCATCAACTACAGCTCAGCCTTCAATACCACTATTCCCTCAGTGCTGGTCAAGAAGCTACAAACTCTAGGCCTCTGTACCCCTCTCTGCAACTAGATCCTTGATTTTCCTGTTGGAAGACCACAGTCAGTACAAATTGGAAACAACATCTCCTCCTCACTAATCATCAACACAGGTGCACCCCAAGGATGTGTACTCATGCCACTGCTCTATTCTCTATACACCCATGACTGTGTGGACAGGCACAATTCCAATGTTATGGACAATTTTGCTGATGACACCACAAGTTGTTGGAAGAATCACAAACGCCAATGAGAAAGCGTACAGGAGGGAAATAGATCAGCTTGTTGAATGGTGTAGCGGCAACAACCTTGTGCTCAACATTAGAAAAACCAAGGAGATGATTGTGGATTTCAGGAGGAAGGCAGGGGAACATGACCCAGTCCTTATCGAGGGCTCAGTAGTGGAGAGGGTCAAGACCTTCAAATTCCTGGGTGTCAACATCTCCGAAGATCTGTCCTGGAGCTTCCATGTTCATGCCATCACAAAAGGCCCACCAGCAGCTATACTTGGTGTGGTGTCTGAAGAGATTTGGTATATCACCAAAAGCTCTCGTAAATTTCTACAGGTATACCATAGAAATTCTGTCTTGTTGCATCACTGGTATAGAGGTGCTAACTCTCAGGACAAGAATAAACTCCAGAGGGTTGTTAATTCAGCCTGTGACATCACAGGCACCAGACTCCTCTCCATCAAGGACATCTACATGAGGCAGTATCTTAACAAAGCAGCCTCAATTCTCAAAGACCCCCACCACCCAGGCCATGCCCTCTTCAGTCTGCTACCATCAGGGTGAAGGTATGGGAGCGTAAAGACAAGCATTCAGCTTCTTCTCCGCTGCCATCAGATTCCTGAATGATCAATGAACCAAAGACAATGTCTTACTTTTCATGCACTATTAATTTTATATTTTGTATTTATAGTAATGTTGTAAGATAATCATAGTATGAATGTTTGCACTAGGATGCTACTGCAAAACACCGAATTTCATGACTTGCTTATGACAATAAATTCTGATTCTGATTCTGAGGTTTTGCAGCATTTGTGCAACCATAGAGTGATTCAACTTGGATTATTACCTGAGTAATTGCAATAACCTATAATGAAACACTAGACTAACTTTCAAGTCAGCATTTATCAGATCGATTAAGGAATATTGCACCAGTTAGCAATACCGTAGATGCATTTTAATACATTATGCTTGACGGAGACTGCGTATCATTTCTATCCAGTAATGAATGCCCTGTTCAGGTTCAGCGCCAATGAAAGCTATTTATCTTATTTGAAGGAATGAAAAATTATGTTATATTTTGCCCTCCCTCCCCCTCTCCCTCCTTTATTTTATGTATAATTTCAAGGAGATATCATCAGGAATTTTATGTTTACAGCCCCAGGTACAGTCACTTTTATTCAGGGATCTAAAAAAGTCAGTGAATTAGAAGTATATATTTTACAGAAGTCTGATTTCTTTAAAAAACATTCAAGATTGTTAGGGAGATGTATTTTATTTGTTCAGTTCCTTGAATTGGGACATATTTACATTATGTATTTTTTGAAGGACCAGATATCAGCCCAGATAATCCATGTTGAATAGTACAGGCAAACCCTAGTTTACGTGATTAATTAGTCTCAATTTTTACTCAAGTAAGACGAATTCGCGTAAAGCAATTAATAGAATCAATGGAAATAATTACAATGAATCTTCGTCCTTGCAGATCGTCCATCAAGACATAAAAATGCATTTTAAAAACAACTTTTCGCTGCATATAATGCCAAAACTATTAATAAAAATAATAATGGTATTTTTCATTTATTTCATGATTACCTCAGAAGTAAACTATTTCTTAGAAAAATATTTGTCCAAAGTTGACTCCACGGATTTTGATCTTTTTTTCTCCTTATATAATTTTCTACAGCTCGCGATGGCTTTGTCTAAATTGCTGTGGGCTTTCGTGCTTCTTTCCACGTTAGGATCGACATTAGATAAAAATCCTTGGCGACTTCAACAAATTTAAATCCTTCTTCGTTCTTTTATAGTAATTTCTTTAAATGTATTTTCAGCTGTTTTATTGGCGCGGCGACTCAGTCCTATGTCCTACAAGACCAAAGTGTCTGGGAGGGCATTGCAGCTCCCTACACAACCATAACAAAAGTGAGGCCAAGACTTTTATCTGTTGTCAGGGGAATCAATACAAATTCGAACCTTGTCATCATTTCTTAAAAACTGTGGCCCTTATAATGAGCAGCAGTTAAAAAAAATGAAATAACACTCTTGGAGACTGCTGCATCATTAAGGTAAATCTCAAGACACTTTAGACTAAACACAATTTAGACCTTAGACTCAAAACTTTACATAAAATTACTTAAATCACAAGCTAAATGAAATTTATTATGCACGAAAACTCAGTTGCAATTATATAAACAAAACAGAAAAATCTGTGCCATCAATACTTTGATTAGAAGCTAACACTAGCACCATAAGGGTTGAAAGACTGCAGAAGCTCTCAGTAGCTTTAGTAAGGAGTCTCTCCACTCACGTTCTCTGGTGCCTGGGGTTATAGTATAGGTATCTCCCTGCCCCATAGGCACCCACATCTTGCCCCTTCAAACAGTCCGTAATTCAGCTCCATAACTTCGGTGAGGCATCCCCTCGGGCACGTCTGCTAACTTCGCCCACTGACTGACCCTGGGCCCCACCTCGGTCGCCGCAGCTCCATGTCTGTCGTCCCAACCCCAGGCTGCTCCGCCCCAGCCTCCACACTGATCACTGAGGCCACACCGCTGTCCTCCAAGCCTCCACGCCAACATTCCAGGTGCCCGCCTCAGACGTCAGGACCTGCGCAATGGACGCTCCTCAGGCGGAGCTAGAGTTATCGTCAGCAAATTGTTCAGGCCACCAACACTCTCTGACGCTTGTCCGCCAGTTCCAGTGTCTCACATATTGTGCACGGCTGCATACTTAAGGTAATGTGCACCCGGAATCCGAGCTGCAGTCACATCACCGTCATCTTGAATTCCCTGCCCCAAAGCAATGTGAAGACCCAGTTTGTGGATTCATTCAAAGCAGGGATGAATAGTATATCCAAAAGATGTTGATTCAAAACAGGAAAAGGCCGCTGAGGTAGAATTCAGTCATAATGCCAGAACAAACAAGAGGAGATGAATGCTCTCTCCTTGCTCCTATTTCTTTGGCCCTATTTACAGGCAAAAAAATATTGTGTTTGTGTGAGTAGATGGAACCAGAAACTAATTAGGTAGCTTCTTGCTCCAGCCACCTGCCTGCATACACTTCTATTGCTAGGGGTTGTCCCCTTTCATTAGATAGAAGTGAAAAGGAAAACGAGGTTTTTTTTCCCTCTGATGAAATGTCATTGCTCGTTCGGATTGGTCAAGGTGTAAATGGACCCACCAGTGGTTTAATTAGCTGGCTTCATAAAGAACTATCAACTGCCTCTCCTCATTAGGGACAGCGTGTACACGTATGGGAGGAAACTGAATTTCAAAGCATTTGGAAATTACAGCGTGTAAAAACATGTAGTTAGGAGTAAAACACTAAAGTCTGTTGACACTGTGATTGAAGTAAAAGCATAATGCTGGGGAAACTCAGCAAGTCCAACAATGCACACGGTGTGACCTGCTGAGTTTCTCCAGCATTGTTTATTTTGATCACCAAGTAGTGGCCATGTGCATGCAGAAGTTCACTATCTAAAAAGTATGGTTGTATCTGGCGAGACTATAATAATTAAGTGGCTGCAAATGTATGGAAATGAACATGGAGAATAGAGAAAAGGAACGATGTGAAATAAAGAAAAAGAATGTACATGAAATTGAGAAAAATATCAGACAGAAAGTAACCATCGAGTATTTGTCGGCCTCATTTCCACGCTACCTTTTTTCAGGTTGGATGCACTATCACATCGATCAGTTATCCATGATGTTTGTACTTGCTGATCATTTGTAAGAATATTACTGTTATATTTCATAAATGCAATTGCTTCAAATATTATTTCTGCATGATCTGCCACAGAGATGTGTGATGAAAGACATACAGGTACTCCCCAACTTACATCCATAATTGGGACCGAAGCATTGGTCGTATCTTCGGTTTTGTTTGCGTGTGTGGTGTGCTGAAGCCTTAAAGCCAACTTTTTCAATTAATTGATCTATTTTACAAGGTGTAACAGGGATACAGGGCATGTAAGAACCAAACTGTGCAAACTCATCTTGTGAGTCAGCGTCCCAGGGTCCATAAGATGGGCACAGCCATCGTGATTCCTGTGGGCATGCACGAGTCTTCAGTTGGGGCATGGACAGTGAGTTCGCGTACTGGAGTTCGGTTGGTTCATGCACGAGAGTTAAGGGCGCAAATTCAATTTTGTCAGCCTACAGATCCCCGGACGCCAAATGACAAAGTAAGAACACAAATTTTGGCTCTTACATTCCTTGTTATAGTTTGTCAAATACAACATAAACCACTTAAAATTTTTTTTCTAATATATATTTTTAAAAAATTTGGTTGTATATACAGATGGACATAAGTTGTATCGGTTGCAAGCCGGGGAGTACCTGTACTGAATACAACCAGAAGTTCAAGCTAAATCACATCAATTTCAAATCGTTTTCACTTCATGACTTTTCTGAAGGTTTTCAGATCATTTTTGCTTTTGTTTGCAGAAAGGAGCAAACTCTTTTTATTTAAATGATATGTAAATATCTTCCAATGGGTCGAATGCAAGTTGGAAAGGGAGCAAAATCAAGCTAATCCATAATGATGATGTTAAAACAGGTCATGTCCCATATTAAAGTCTCAAATTTTCTTTATTCCATAGGCAAGCCTTATCAATCTCTTTGGATGCTTGCCCTACAATAAGCATTGATCAGAGCCACCCTAGTAGCCTTTATCATGTAAAAACACAAACTGTATACTTTATATAGCAAAGATAGAGATACATAGCCAATGCTTCAGGCTTGAGCCATTCCAGAAGTGTGGCTATGAGGAGGGCTCAAGCCTGAAACGTGGGTTCTGCGTCTTTATCTTTGCTACAAAAAGGACACTGTTTGACCTGCTGAGTTTCTCCAGCGTTGGGTCTTTACTTCAATGACAGTGCCCGCAATCTTTCGTGTTTTACTCTAGACTAACCATATAACAATTACAGTATGGAAACAGGCCAACTCGGCCCTTCTAGTCTGCACTAAACCAAGTACTCTCCTCTCGTCCCACCTAACTGCACCTTGCCCATAACCCTCCATTCCCCTTCCATCCCCTCACATCCATATACCTCTCCAATTTTTCCTTCAATTAAAAAATGGACCCTGCCACCACTACTTCTCCTGGAAGCTCATTCCACACAGCCACCACTCTCTGAGTGAAGAAGTTCCCCCTCATGTTACTTCTAAACTTTTGCCTCTTAACTCATGACCTCTTGTTTTAATCTCTCCTACCCTCAAGGGAAAAAAGCCTATCCACCTCAACTCTATCTATCCCCCTCAAAATGTGAAATACCTCTATCAAATCCCCTCTCAACCTTCTATGCTCCAAGGAATAAAGACCTAATCTGCTCAATCTTTCTTTGTAATCTAGATGCTGAAACCCAGGTAACATTTTCGTAAATCTTCTCTGCACTCTCTCAACCTTGTTGATATCCTTCCTATAATTCGGTAACCAGAACCGTGCACAGTTTTCCAAATATGGTCTCACCAATATCTTGTACAGCCTCAATATCACCTCCTAGCTCCTGTTTTGATTTATAAAGGCCAGCATATTAAAAGGTGAAGAACATCACCATATCCACATGAGATTCTACCTTTAGGGAGCGATGCACCGTTTTCCTAGATCTTTCTGCTCCACTGCATTCCTCATTGCCCTCCCGTTTACTATTTCTGTCCTGTTTTGATTATTCCTTCCAAAATGAAACACTATCAAGATTTTTGTCCTTTTACAATCAGTATTGCAGATGAAATGGTAGGCAGACTTTTCATATTATTCAAAATACTACAATTTTTCTGTCAAAATATGAAATATGTGTGCTTGAAAATTGAATTAATTTATGTATATTTTAGGCACAATTAACATACCTTGAAAAAGGTCTCAGGCCCGAAAGGTTGCTTACAAACCTTTAGCTCCAATGTGGCCCGTTGTGTTCCTCCAGCATTTGTGTGTTTTTAGCAGCAAGTAAAAGTTATTTTGTGCATATTATCCAGATTAATAGAAATGTGATGTTGAAGCTCATTATGTGTTTTGATGGTCTCATTTATCTGATCATAATTCATGGCTACCTTAGAGTCACAGCTGAGAAGCAACAATTTGCTAACAAGTAACAGCAAAATTCATACAATTGTCAAATCTCAATGTTTAATGGGTTAATAAACTTAATAGACGACTGAAAGAATCAACGTTTAACACTCGGTGATTGGAATATGAAGGCATTGACTGAGATTTCAAAGATCAAATTCATCTTATTAATGCCACATAAAATATAATTTAAAACAATATTGCACAGATTTCCCCATCTAATTCTCTCTTTTATTGCCATGTGGGAAATGTCTGTTAAGATGATTTTTTTTCCAATAAATACTTCTGAGATTCCCCTCGCACATTAAATGCCAAGATGTGACATAGTCACATTTTATGTATTCCTTCCATGCACTATTCCCATCATCTGGAATAGCCCAAGGGGCCAGATCTCTCCAGCATTCATACACTAATGTAAGGACTATATTTTGCTCACCTCTGCTGGAACTAGACCTTCAGCCTCACAATGTGGGAGTGATGGCTCAAAATAAATTCAGATCCTTCTGAACCTTGTATCATCAAATTACTATTCATGGTATTTTTACTTCAAGCACGGCATCTGCAGACTCCTTCCATCATCATATTACTGCCAGGTGCTAACAGTTCCTGAAAAACAGCCTAATTATTATCCTTACTTTATACAATGATCTGGATGAAATATAATTCAGTTTCTACCTCAGATGTCTAACTTGATGTCTGTCTGCTATTTGAATGTTTACAAAATCTTTTGCATTATTGTTCTAATATATCATTTTGATGTTTACATTTATAAATTTGGGGTTCCTTCTCCGGGAACCGAGACTCCATTCTTTACATGTTATTTGCTGGTGACTGTGTTTAGTGGGAGGGGTTGGATTAGAATGGGGGGGGGGGAAAGGGGGATCTTTTTTTCTTTTTCTTTTTCTCTTTTGTTTGTTTCTTCTTTCTTTTCCTTTACCCTTTATAAATAGAAGAGACCACTTTAATTAGACAATTCATCATGAATACTTTCTAATAATAGAATAATTTTCCTAAGGGAATTTTTATTGTAATTGAACATTATATACAAGACAATGTATAAATTACTTATGATTCATATTGTGTATTCTATTGCATTAGGCCAGTGATTCTCAACCTTTTTCTTTCCACTCACATCCCAATTTAAGTAATCCCTATGCCATGGGTGCTCTGTGATTAGTGAGAGATTGCTTAAGGTGGGATGCGAGTGGGAAGTGAAGGTTGAGAAGCATTGCTCAAGACCCAATTGTTACTGAAATATTTTGATTGAGAAAAATTGTCATTGGCCCATTTCCTTTGGAGTTATGAAACCGTGCACATAACAAGTCAATGAGGTGTAGAGACTACTTCAGTAGAGCTATTAAATCAACATGCATACACAGCTTTAGTCAACCAAAGACTGTTTATTTGAGTTTTCCATGCTTCTTTTATATCCCTCCTGTCCTGGGCTCCAGTGATGTCACGATGTGTTTGCTCCCAATCCTCAGCCCAGCGGGTTTAAAGTTAACACAGTGGGGGCCCCACACCCTCTAGAAGGAGGCATAGCAATCCAGGATGCTGTTACTTGCCATGCAGTACCGCGTGTACATGGTCCATTACCCAGGTAAGTGCATACTGGTCCGGCCCGCAGCTCCACACATTCGCTGGTGAGCCATACAAGCGATGATTCACGATACTGTGCTGTGCGCCCGCTCAGCCCGCTACACAGCCACTAAAGAGGTACGATTAAAACAACGGTTTTCAAACTTTTTCTTTCCACTCATATACCACTTAAGCATTCCCTTACTAATGATTGAGCACTGATGGCACTAATGTGGTATGTGAGTGGAAAGAAAAAGGTTGAGAACCGTTGTATTAGGCTGTGTGATTATTGTATGTTTGTAACATAGTATTCCTCTCTTCCAAATCAATAAAAAATATATTAAAAAGAATAAATGAATTTATAAATTTAGACAAACAGCACCATAACAAGGCCATTTCGGCCCACGAGCCCATGCCACCCAATTACACTCGATTGACCTATACCCCTGGTATGTTTTTGTTCTGAAATCACTCCCGTGGATATTTTAAACAAGTTATTTTATGTTAAATAACACTATTTGGATGTATTATTTTGATGATGCTAAATATAATTTGTTACTGAAACCTTAATTTATGATTTTTAACCAATTTTAGCTACCGCTTTGGATAGTACAGTGCATTGTGAGTCAGTGTATTGGATGCAGGTTTGAGCCATGGAAACTTGAATGTGAATGTATAATCTCAGTTGATATTACAACGTGACACTGTCACTTTTTCCGTTAAATGACGCCTGGTATCGAGTGTTGTTTTTAAGAGCTGATTGGCTGTGAGGTAATGACGGTGACTGTGAAGCAGTAGCCACAATCTCTGCAGACAGCTTCCACTGGGAAACATGCAGGTCAACCTTTCCAACATGACCCAGGATGAAAACTGCTCTTAGGATTTTCCACCAGGCATTTTACTGGTGTGGGTCACCTGATTGGATTCCAGTGAGCTAGGCATCATCTGCTTGGAAGACCAAGGATGAACTTCAGCTTAGAAGCGTATGTGCAGGAATAATGCTGCACCTAGATAAAAGTCCTGCAATTAATAATATCCACTGACAACATTCAGCTTTACCTTAATCCACCTCTCTCAACAGGTTTGAATTGCCCTAAAAAAAAACTAAGAATGATAGAAACATTCAGCAGGCAGGCAGTGTCTGTTAAAGAGAAAACATTAACATTTATCTTCAGAGCAGATAAATATGTTTTTTTACCCAGCCGCTGTGTCCAAGGAAAATGTTCCCATTCTCCCAGAATGTGTGCTGTGTAAAAAGCTCAAAACCGAGAATGAGGGTGCCATTCCCGTCCAGACATTTTACCACCTAGTCCCCTTGTCAATTTCCCGGGCCGCCTACAGTCTAAAATGAACTGCTGGCATTCTGTGAACAACAGGCTATTGAATAAGATGTCGCCACAGTGGCATTGCAAGTCCCGCCTCTTTACTTACTGCACTTCCGGTATGCAGTCTAAACCCATGTAAAGAAACGGAGAATTGGAGTTTTGGTCACTCGTGTGTGAACGACCAATGCCGAGACATTGGACATACTTCAGACCGGTAAAATCACTCAAAGTCTATCAAAAAACATAAAAGGGAGAAAACTTGGTAACAGAGGAAGAAGTGGAGGGCTAAAGGTGGAACAAAACAAGTTGCAGAGAGGGTAGGATGAGGACAAATAAGACAAAGGGAATATCAGTGATAGGTTGAGGTTTGAGGTGCTCTGGGATGAGCTGGTGTCAAAGAATGTTGTGAGTTGCATCCTTTCTTAAGCAAGGAGACTAAAGGCTTCTTTAGGTGCATTCTCCGCCAAGAATGCGCCTGCAGAAGTGGAAGTGGCCCTTTGAATTGCCGTTCAGGTGGCAGAGCTAAAAGTGCAGTGCTGGCCACCTGAAGGGACAGCTACACCAGATGCACCTCTGAGTGCTCTCCGGCTCCTGTCCCTTTGGGCTGTCAGGTTTGGGATAGCTGGCTTTTAGAGCTAGGACAGCTGGCGTGGGCTATCAGTATGGGGACGTCCCAACACAGATCCCGCTGCCCCACTCTCTCCCAATAGCCCGTTATCAGTTCCCACAATGTGGGGCGGGTGGTGTGGGTTATCCCCACACTGATCCTGCTGCCCCACTCTCCCAACAGCCCGATATCAGTCTCCACACGGTGGGGTGGCCAGCGTGGGCTATCAGTATGGGGATGTCCCAACACTGATCCCGCTGCCCCACTCTCTCCCAATAGCCTGATATCAGTCCTCACAATGTGGGGCAGGCGGCGCGGGCTATCCCCACACTGATCCCGCTGCCCCGCTCTCCCAACAGCCCGATATCAGTCTCCACACTTGATGTCCTGCGCTGGGGGCAGGGGCAGCTGGGAGGGAAGCTGCATGCGCTCGCCAGCTGACTGTTATCAGGCGACTGCATTCACGTAGCTGCTTTCAGGCGGCTGCATTCATGTGCCGGGGGTGGTAGGGACCTCAGTGTTCCGGCGATTATCCCTCCTGGAGGAGGGTTACAAAGTTCACCTCGCATGCGCCTCCTGCGCTTTCAAGTGGCCTCCCGACACCCACATATGGGCATAATATACAGTTCTCTCGAGCCCTATTTAAATCAAATCCTTTCATGGTAAAAGTCATCAAAACATTTTGACTCCAAATCACCTATATGATGGTTTTCAGTAACACACACCAACAAAACTTAAACCCTTTGAATCTGTTACATTGAACAAATACATTATTTTGTTCTATAAATCAAAGTGAGTAACCTCACATTTTTTCACATCTGCCACATTGTCCCTCATCACTCACTTACTCAGTGTGTCCACGTCCCCGTACATCCTCCCCTTGGAATTACATTTAGTGTTACCCACAAAATCACGGTATTTCATCCCCTCCGTCAAGTTGTTGAAAGAGATCGTGGCGAGCTAGGGCCACTGCATTTGCCTGGTGAACAAAGAGAGATCTGTTTATTGTCCCTTTTTGCTTTTTACCACATAACATTTTTCAATCCTTTTCAGTATATTACCCTCAGTATTATCTTCTTGGGTGCGTTCACCAACCAACCAAATTGTAAGTTTTTTTTGTGAATCCAAATGCAGAAATCAACTCTTTCCCCCTCCTACATTCTACTAGTAACATCCTCAAAGAACTTGAACAGATGAGTCAAAGATTGTCCCCTGATATGTTCACTCCGACTATCCACAGTCCTATTATTCTTTGCAAGATGTTCTGTTACATCACTTTAGTGTATTGCATTTGAATGTTACTTCGTGCATAGAGAAGGGATTGATGGATAATGTTAGGGTCATGCAACCCAGAGGGCCAAGTGGCCATAAGTGAGAACATTTATATTGGATGTAAAAGTGATGTAGTTCAATGTCATAAATCTAAACAGAGGAAACTGAAGGAACAAGAGAAGAGATGGCAGCAGTTAACTGGAATATATTAAAAGGCAAGCTGGGGACAAGTAATGGTTCTGTTAAATCCTTCATTACAGATTCCAGCATTCTCCTGACTTCTAATCTCAGGCGAACAGTTTTCATTTTTTACTTTACCTCCTTTATTAAATAGTGGAGTCACATTTACTACTCTGAAATCCTCAGAAACAATTTCAGAATCTACTGATGTCATTAACTGGAACGTCCATTATCTCTTTCAAATCTCTGGGATCTAACAATCAGAAGGTATCAGCCTTCAAGCACATCAACCTCTCCAGCACAGTTTTTTGTTGACCAATACTTAATCCTTTTAGCTCTTGATTTCTCAAATATATTTGGTAGGCTTTGTGTCCTTCCTCCATGAAGACAGACACAACATAATTGTTTAATGACTCCGCCATTTTCTGTTCTCTGATTATAAATTCTTTTGTACTTGTATGTGAGAGGTCCACATTTTCATTCATCATCCTTTTTTGTTTCCCATACCTATAAAAGCCTGTTTTATGTTTCTCACCAGTCTACACTGGAGATCTGTCTAGCCTTTCTTTATTAATTTCTTTGTTTACTTTTTCTGAATAATCCTAAAATGCTCCGTCAGACCTAATGCTATTTGGGAAAACCTTTAAGCTCCGTCGTTTCCTATAATGCTCCCTTTAACTTCTCCAATCAGTGACAGATGAACCGCACTTCCTCTTTTAACTTTTGTGCCTCAAAGCTGTATATGCATTTTATAACTTTTGCGTCATTTCTGTAAAAGCTCACCATTGTTTTCCCCCATCCTGCCTTTTAATATATTCCTTTCTTTTAAGCTATTTTGATTGAAGTTTGCAATTATACAAACATGAAACAATATAATTATATTTTGAGATACAAATTACAAGAAAAAGAAGAGAAAAAACACCCATTAATTCAAAACCCTGACCACTATACAAGGTTGGAAAAAAATACTAACATGTGGGTATCAAGTGGCGACAACCTGGAAATCAACAGCACAGCAGCAAAGTTTATAACAACCCTGATATGCCATAAGCAAGGACCAGACTTGTATTAACAGAAGTATCCACCTCTACTAACCAGTGGGATAAGTTTCCACATCCGTTATATCAGTAGGGTGGTGCCTATCTACAGTCATAACCAATAGCAAGCATCAGCATAATACATTCACCCCCCCCCTTAAAATTAACTAATTTTAAGTAATAGTAAAAAGGAAATGAAAAGGGTTAAAAGCATCACAGAAGAAAAGAGAAAATCAGTAGTCATAAAAAAATCTGTGAGAAATGCAGCAATTACAACTTATCATCAGTAAGCCGTTGGGGCGGCCTTGAAACTCTCTGAGACCGACACAAAACAACTGGAGCGGGCTCCTGTAAGCTTACAGGAGAAGCTGCATTTTCAGTAGTTAAGAATTGATTAGTAGCAAGTGTCGTTTGAGGTAAGTCTCTGCGTTTTGCAGACTGAATTTCAGGGACAGAGACATGCTGTTCTGAAGATGGCAAAGGGAGATTAATGGGAGCGGGAAAAAGGTTAGAAGCTGCAGGCAGAACCCCTGGCGAAGCAAGATCCCTGAGGGAAACAGTGTCCTGTCTCCCATCAGGAAAAGCAATTTGAGCACATTGTGGGTTGTCATGAATCAGTTGTACGCGCTCGACTAATGGATCCACTTTGCTCTATCTAACATGCTTTCTCAGTAAAACTTTTAGAAAGCCAGGTCGGCAAGGTCGATCCAGTCTTCGACTTACTGGGAAAAGAAAACAAACACTGATTAGTTGAAGTACAAAGTAAAGTACGGATAGAGTTCAAAGCTTCAGGTAACACTCCTTACCAGCGGCTGGTGGGGAGACCTTTAGGTTTGAGTGCTATGGTAACAGCTTTCCAGGTTGTACCATTGCTGTGTTCAACTTGCCCATTTCCCCGAGGGTTATAACTGGTAGTGTGACTTGTGGCAATGCTTCTGTCAAGTAGATATTGCCGAAGCTCCAAGCTCATAAAGGTTGAACCTCTGTCGCTGTGAATTAAATTTGGATAACCAAAAATATTAAAAATTGTATCAAGACATTTAATTACCGAAGCAGCAGAAACATCAGTACAAGGGATAGCAAAAGGGAAATGAGATAATTCATTAATAACACTAAGAAAGTAAACATTTCTTTTATTTGAAGGCAGTAGCCCTTTAAAATTTACACTGAGGAGTTCAAAGAGTCTAGAAGATTTGATCAATGAGAAAGGTGAGGGTTCGTAATAACGAGGTTTGCATTCAGCACAAACAGGGCATCGTCCAGTTAGGGTTCTCACATCCTCAACAGTATAGGGCAGATTGAGAGATTTCACACAGTGATAAAGTCTGGTGACCTCCAGGTGCACAGTTCTTCATGACAAACTTTTAATCTGTGTAACTGCAGACTTGCACAAGATGCGCGAGAGAGAGCATCTGTGAGATCACTGAATTTTCCTGGATGATAGAGTATGTCATAGTCATAAGTAGAAAGTTCAATACGCTATCACATAATTTATCATTTTTAATCTTGCTCTTCAATCTAGTGTTTAACATGAAGGCAGGATGTAAACAAGAGGTACAATCCAATTCAGAAACAATAGTAAAGGTGGAAAAATCAGTTAAAGACTTAAGAGCCCAGGAAAAAGAGTTTACAAAAAATTGGACTATTTGGAATATCAAAGCAGAATAAATAATTTGAAAATTGTGGGTTTGCCAGAAGGTATAGAAGGTCAAGATCCTGTCAAATTTTTTAAAAATTGGATTCCCCAGATGTTGGGGGAAGAGTCTTTTCCTGATGGATTGGTATTGGAAAGAGCTTTAAGAAGACCATCCCTACCTGGACAACCTCCAAGAGCTGTGTTAGTTCGTTGTTTGAATTATTTGGACAGAGAGACAATTCTTCAACTTGCAGTTCAAAATGGAAGACAAAGGCAAGCTCCAATGATGGTTCAGAATAGCAGAGCTTTCTTCTACCCTGATTTGAGTCAAGATATCATCAGACGCCGACATGAATTTAATCCAGTTAAAGATGTTTTATGCCGTAAAGGTTACAAATTTGCTTTTCGTTATCCTTCTGTGTTGGAAGTGTTTTATGGAAACTATCAATCTCAATTCTTTGAGAGTGAGCATGAAGCAATGATTTTTGCTAATTCGTTACCGGATGTCAGAGGACAAAGAAGAAGTCCACCATTATCTCCTAAAAGAAAATCTGATGGAAATTGGCAAAATGGCAGAAGTGGAAAGAACGGGAATGGAAAGAGTTCACCTACTCTTGAAATGACTTCATCATCTGGACTGGAATCTCAAGGCTGATTTTTTTGGTAATATATTAATATTTTTGGTTGGCTGGCTGGGGAGGAGGGGATTGCACTAACTTATTTGTTAGTCATTGGTCACTAGTGGGTAATCCACACCCAGTTTTTTTTTTAGGGAGTTACTACCTTTTGGTTTTTTTTTTGGTTTTTTTGTTTTTTTTTCTTATTAACGAATATTATTTTTATTTGGAGGGCCTATATATTTTAATTTGAGGGTCGTATATAAAAAAATTCTTATCATTTTTCTTTGTTATTATTAATTTTGTGATTATATTTGGTATTTAGCAATTGTATTAGATATGTCGAATTTGAAATTTGCTACCTTTAATGTTCAGGGATTAAACAACCCAATTAAGCTTAAGCGAGTTTTGGATTACATTAAAAAGATGGTCATTGATACTGCTTTTTTACAGGAGACACATTTGAATAAAAAGGAAAGTATGAATTTGAAGAGGGACTGGATTGGACATGTTTTTTCTTCTTCATTTAACTCCAAAGCTAAGGGAGTAGCAATTTTAATACATAAAAATTTATCTTTTGGATTACAATCAATGGAAATGAATGCAGGACGTATTCTTAAGTTGAATTGTAAGATTTTTAATGAATTTTGAACTTTACTTAACATTTATGCACCGAATGTGTATGATGAAGCATTTATTTCAGATGCATTTCTGCTTCTGGGACAAACTAATGAAAATGTTCTGGTTGGAGGAGATTTTAACTGTGTTTTGGAACCTTTATTAGATAAATCTCCAAAAAGTGTTAAAAAATTAAAAATGGGAATTCAAATTCGAGCTTTGATGAAAGATTTTAATTTAGTGGACATTTGGCGATGTCTTAACTCAACAGAGAAGTATTTCTCTTTTTAGTCATTTAGACATGAATCTTTTTCCAGAATTGATATTTTTTTTAGTATCGGCACATTTACAGGGGAAAATACTGCAAGCAGAATATAAAAGTAGGGTAACTTCAGATCATTCTTTGTTGTATTTTACTTATGAGAGTTCTGAAAAAATTTGTGCAGCTTCTCGTTGGAGATTCAATACGATGTTGTTAAAAAAAGTGGAATTTATTGAATTTTTATAAAAACAAATTGATCACTTTTAGGAAAAAAGTGTTAATTCCGTTCAGAGTAAATTTATATTGTGGGATGCTATGAAAGATTACTTGAGAGGTCAAATAATTAGTTATAGCTCTAAGGTTAAAAAGAATTATCTGACCGAGAGCCTTGAATGAGAGAAACAGATTGATGAATTAGAAAATGAATTTCAGAGAGATGTGACAGAAAATCAGAAGATAGAGTTGTCTAGATTGAAATTGAAATAGAATATGTTGCAATTTTATCAATTTGAATGCTTGATTAATAGATCTAAACAACGCTATTATGAATGGGGTGAGAAAGTACATAAGGTACTTGCATGGCAGTTAAAGAAAGAACAGGTATCAAGGGTTATTAATGCAGTCAGACGAAATTTGACTATTACTTACAAACCTCGTGAGATTAATGATGAGTTTCATTTATTTTATAAGAAATTATATACTTCTGAGGAAAAACAGGAGAGCGAATCGATCGACTCCTTTTAATCGGTGTTGAAATTACCGGTACTTAGAAGAAGACATATTGGAGTTGGAGGCTCCTTTTACTGATTTAGAAATTAAATTGGCTATGTTGGAAATGCCAAATGGAAAATCACCTGGTGATGATGGGTTTTTGGTTGAATTTTATAACATATTTTATGATGATTTATCGACAGTACTTGGAGATGTGTTACGACAGATTAATGAACATTATGATCTACTTGAATCATGCTCTAGTGCATTAATTACTGTAATTCCTAAGAAGAATAGAGATCCGTTAAAGGTGTCTTCATATAGACCAATTTCTTTGTTGAAGGTTAACTATAAAATAATAGCTAAAGTATTAGCAAATCGATTGGCTAAATTTTTACCAAATTGATACATGTTGAACAAACAGATTTCATAAAGAATAGGTATGCTTCAGATAATATTCTTCAAGTGATTAGTTTGATTAATAAATATCGACAGTGCCCTGACCATCCGATGGTGATATCTCTTGATGCAGAAAAGGCTTTTGACGGAGTTGAGTGGAACTTTTTATTTAAAGTCTTAGAGAAATTAAAGTTTGGTCCTTCTTTTATTGGTTGGATTAAAGCTTTATACAATAAACCAATAGCCAGGGTATTGACAAATGGTCAGATCTCAGAACCTTTTAAATTAACTTGTTCAACTTGACAAGGTTGTCCTTTGTCTCCAGCTTTGTTTGTGTTAGTAATTGAACCTTTAGCACAGTTGATACGACAAAATACAAAGATACAAGGTATGAGAGTTTTAGCTGAGGAGTATAAAATTAATCTATTTGCTGACAATGTATTGGTGTATTTAATAAACCCAGCTCAGTCACTTTTACACTTGAAGGAATGTTTAACACAATCTGGATCTTTGTCTGGATATAAAGTTAACTGGGAAAAAAGTGAAATTTTACCGCTAGGTGAAGGAGATTATTCAGTTTATAAGAATATTATTAATTTGAAGTGGACTGATTGAATTAAATATTTGGGTATAAATGTGGATGTTGATTATCAATCTTTACATAAATTAAATTATGTACCATTAATGAAAAAGATCAAAGCTGATTTGATTAAGTGGAAGGATCTTCCTATAAATTTAATTGGAAGAATAAATACAATCAAAATGAATATCTTTCCATATATACAATATTTGTTTCAGTCAATTCCGTGTTGACTTAATAAGAATTTATTTTGAGATTTTAATAAAATGGTTAGGGAATTATTATGAAAGGGTAAATTTCCGAGAGTAGCTTTGAATAAGCTAACCTGGAAATATGCATTAGGGGGATTACGCTTACCACATTTTCAAAATTATTATGAGGCAACTCAATTTAAATTTATTAGTTAATTAATGGATTTGGAACGGCCCCCTAGTTGGGCTAAAATTGAGATGGTGAATATTTCTGAATTTGAAATACATCAATTTTTGTTTCGATGGAATTTAAATTTATTACAACAATATAATGTGCCTATACTAAAACATTTAAGGAAGTTATGGATGAGGAAAAAATAGAACAATAGGTTCTAAGGGTAAATTATTGACTTTAACACCATTATATAATAACCAACTTATTCCTTTTTCAATGTATAATCAATGTTTATTACATTGGAAATCTAAAGGTATAAAAAACTTGGGGGATTGTTTTAAAGAAGGTCAGTTTTTATCCTTTAATCAAATGAGGGAAGATTTTGGTATTAATGAGAATTCTTTATTTGTTTATTATCAACTTCGATCCCTAGTAAAACAAATATTTGGTAGAGATATGATTTTACCTCTTGTGATTGCACCAAAGAAGGGATATATTTCATTGATGTACCAAATATTACAGGAAAGTATGGAAAAAAAGGGATGGGATAGATCTAAGATTAAATGGGAAAAGGATATTAACCATACTTTTTCTGAGGATGATTGGTTAGATATCTGTCATGATAACATAACAATTTACAGCACGGAAACAGGCCATTAGGCCCTTCTAGTCCGCACCGAACAAAACACCCCTCTCTAGTCCCACCTCCCTGCACAATGCCCATAACCCTCCATCTTCTTCTCATCCATATATCTGTCTAACCTTTTCTTAAATAATACAATTGACTCCGCCGCCACTATTTCTCCCGGAAGCTCATTCCACACGTCTACCACTCTCTGAGTAAAGAAGTTCCCCCTCATGTTACCTCTAAACCTCTACCCCTTAATTCTTAACTCATGTCCTCTTGTTTTAATCTTTCCTCCTCTTAACGGAAATAGTCTATCCACATCCACTCTGTCTATCCCTTTCATAATCTTAAATACTTCTATCAAATCCCCTCTCAACCTTCTACACTCCAAAGAATAAAGACCTAATCTGTCCAATCTCTCCCTATACTCTAGATGCTTAAACCCAGGTAACATTCTGGTAAACCTTCTCTGCACTCTCTCCACTCTGTTTATATCCTTCCTATAATTAGGCGACCAGAACTGCACACAGAACTCCAAATTAGGCCGCACCAACGTCTTATACAGTCTCAACATCACCTC
This sequence comes from Narcine bancroftii, assembly GCF_036971445.1. NCBI lineage: Eukaryota > Metazoa > Chordata > Chondrichthyes > Torpediniformes > Narcinidae > Narcine > Narcine bancroftii. The sequence continues at coordinate 222,595,049 of NC_091471.1, forward strand.
CCAACTCCTATATTCCATGCAATGATTGATAAAGGCCAGCATACTAAAAGCCTTCTTCACCACCCTATTCACGTGAGTTTCTACCTTCAGGGAACGATGTACCGTTACTCCTAAATCTTTCTGCTCTTCGGTATTCATCAATGCTCTCCCATTTACCACGTATGTCCTGTTCTGATTCTTCTTACCAAAATGAAGCACCTCACACTTATCAGCATTAAATTCCATCTGCCATTTTTCAGCCCACTTTTCTAAGCAGCCCAAATCCCTCTGCAATCCTTGAAAACCTTCTTCATTATCCACTATTCCACCTATCTTAGTATCGTCTGCATATTTACTAATCCAATTTACCACCCCATCATCTAGATCATTAATGTATATAACGAACAACAATGGGCCAAATACAGATCCTTGAGGCACACTACTGGTCACCGGCCTCCAACCTGACAGACAATTATCCACTACCACTCTCTGGCCTCTCCCTTTCAGCCAATGTTCAATCCATTTGACTATCTTAAAATTTATACCTAAAGACTGCACCTTCCTAACTAACCTTCCATGTGGTACCTTATCGAAGGCCTTACTGAAGTCCATATAGACAACATCCACTGCGCTACCCTCATCCACATTCCTAGTCTCCTCTTCAAAAAATTCAATCAGATTGGTCAAACATGACCTTCCTCCCACAAATCCATGTTGAGTGCTCCTGATCAGACCCTGTCTATCCAAATGTTTATAAGTACTATCTCTAAGAATTTTCTCCATTAATTTACCTACCACAGACGTCAAACTTACAGGCCGATAGTTGCCAGGCTTCCTCCTTGAACCCTTTTTAAATAACGGAACCTCATGCGCAATGTGTCAATCCTCCGGCACTATCCCCATATCTAATGACATTTGGAAAATTACCGCCAGAGCCTCTGCTATTTCCTCCCTCACTTCTCTCAATGACCTGGGGAAGATCCCGTCTGGTCCTGGAGACTTATCCACCTTTATATTCTTCAAAAGCCCTAAAAATACACCTTTTGTAATCTCTATATTCCCCATATTTACCCAATTTGCTTTTTTTATCTCACATCTCCCAATATCCTTCTCCTTAGTGAATACTGAAAAAAAGAAACTGTTCAATATCTCCCCCATTTCTCTAGGCTCCACACACAGTTTTCCGCTTTGATTTTCTAAGGGACCAATTTTGTCTCTAGCTTTCCTTTTACCATTAACATATTTGTAGAACTCTTTTGGATTAGTTTTCACCCTGCTTGCCATAGTTTCCTTGTACCTTCTTTTAGCTTTCCTAATTCCTCTCTTAAGATTCCTCTTACATTCAATGTATCTTTCAAACATCCCCTTAACTCCATGCTTCTTATATCTAATGTATGCCTCCCTTTTTCTTCGAACCAAGTTTCCAATATTGCTTGAAAACCATGGCTCTCTCAAACCTTTTGCCCCTCCTTTTAACCTAACAGGAACATAAAGCTTTTGCACTCTCAAAATCTGATCTTTAAAAGACTTCCATCTCTCTACTACATCCTGCCCATAAAACAAATTGTCCCAATGCACACCCTGCAAGTCCTTTCGCATCTCCTCAAATCTAGCTTTTCCCCAATCTAAAACCTTAACCCTTGGCCCTGACTTCTCTCTTTCCATAATGACATTGAAGCTGATGGCATTATGATCATTGGACCCGAAGTGCTCGCCAACACTAACCTCCGTCACTTGACCCATCCCATTTGCCAACAGTAGATCTAACACTGCTCCTTCTCTGGTTGGCACCTCTACATATTGTTGTAAAAAACTATCTTGCACACATTTCACAAACTCTAACCCATCCAGTCCTTTCACAGAATGTGTTTCCCAATCTATATGTGGAAAATTAAAATCTCCCATAATTATAACCCTGTGCTTATCACAAATATCTACTATCTCCTTACAGATTTGCTCCTCTAGGTCTCGGTCCCCTCTGGGTGGTCTATAATACACCCCTACAAGTGTAACCTCTCCTTTCCTACTCCTCAGTTCCACCCAAATAGCCTCCGTGGATGTGCCTTCTAATCTATCCTTCCTAGGCACCGCTGTAATATTTTCCCTGACAAGCAATGCAACCCCACCTCCTCTTGCCCTTCTGACTCTATCACACCTAAAACAACGAAACCCAGTTTCGTTGCCAATCACATCCCTCCTGCAACCATGTATCACTAATCGCTACCACATCATACTTCCAAGTATCAATCCACACCTTCAGCTCCTCCACCTTTTTTACAATACTCCTGGCATTAAAATATATGAATTTCAGAGATTTCCCAATTTTTAATCCCTGTTTTTCCTCATCTTTAATAACAACATTATTTACTTTTCCTGCCAATTGCCCTTCATCTTCTTCCAGACCATTTCCCTTCTCTATCACCTGCCCATCCATATTCAAATACTTACTACAAACTTTCTTTGTTTGCATTCTAACCTTCTCCTTTCTGTTCTGTACTATTTTGTTCCCTCCCCCCAACCATTCTAGTTTAAAGGATCCTGAGTGGCCCTAGCAAATACCTCTGCCAGGATTCTGGTCCCCCTGGGATTTAAGTGTAACCCGTCCTTACTGTACAGGTCACATCTCCCCCAAAAAAGGTCCCAGTTATCCAGAAACTTAAAACCCTGCCCCTTACTCCACCCCTTCAGCCACGTGTTAATCCTCCACCTCATTCTATTTCTATTCTCACTGTCACGTGGCACAGGGAGTAATCCAGAGATTACCCCCTTTGCGGTCCTTCTTTTTAACTCCCTACCTAACTGCCTGTACTCACTTTTTAGGACCTCCTCTCTATTTCTCCCTATGTCATTGGTACCTACATGTACCACGACCTCTGGCTCCTGTCCCTCCCACTTTAGGATATCCGGGACACGAGCAGCAACATCCTGGACCCTGCCACCAGGGAGGCAAACCACCATCCGGTTCTCCTTGCTGCGTCCGCAGAATCCCCTATCCGTCCTCTTAACTATGGAGTCTCCTACCACAATTGCCCTCCTTTTCCTTTCCCTCCCTTTCTGAGCTACAGGGGCCGACCTCGTGCCAGAGGCACAGCCACTGTCGCTCCCCCCAACCTTGATGTCCCCCTCAACAGTGCTCAAAGAGGCGTACTTATTGCTGAGGGTTACATTCACAGGGCTCCTCTCTGGCACCTTACGTTCTTTTGTCCCTCTCCTAACAGTTACCCACCTTTCATCCTCCCGTGTCCCTGGCGTGACCACCTGGCTGTAACTCCTGTCTATGACTTCCTCTGTTTCCCTAACCAGCCTGAGGTCATCGAGCTGCTGCTCTAGTTCCCTAACACGGTCCCTGAGAATCTGAAGCTCGACACACCTAGTGCAGATATGGACATCCGGGAGTCTGGAAGACTCCAGGACCTCCCACATCCGGCACTCCCGACAACACACAGCCTTAACACTCATCCCTTACCCCAATGAAGTAGTAATAAAGACTATCTTAGCCACTCGCTCGCTGTCCCTTTTATTTATTGGCCTTTTACCAATTAACCCCTACACACTCTCCTGTACGCTCGCTCGACCAATGGCCGCCTCTGAGGCCGACTCCTCCCCGCAGACCCTGGTAAGAGACTTTTAAAAAAGTTTTCTTACCTGTCCTGGACTCTTTTCTTTTCTGTCCTTTTCCTCTCTCCTTTTCTCTCCTCTCCTCTCCTCTCCTCTCCTCTCCTCTCCTCTCCTCTCCTCTCCTCTCCTCTCCTCTCCTCTCCCTACTGCTAGACCTTACCTTCCCGTCACAATTAACCCCTACACACTCTCCTGTACGCTCGCTCGACCAATGGCCGCCTCCGACGCCGACTCCTCCCCGCAGACCCTGGTAAGAGACTTTTTAAAAAGTTTTCTGACCTGCCCCGGACTCTTTTCTTTTCTGTCCTTCTCCTCTCTCCTTTCTCTCCTCTCCTCTCCTCTCCTCTCCCTTCCTCAGTGTTACTAGATTGATAAATGTTCGTTATGCAATGGTTAATTACAATTTTTTACAGCAATTGTATTTAACACCTGAAAAGTTAAAAAAAATTATGGTTTTCGTGAATCAGACTCTTGTTTTAGATATGGTAATTCAGTTGGAACTTTTTTTCATGCTGTTTGGTTATGTGTACATATGCAATCTTTTTGGAAAGCAATTCAATTGTTTTTGGAACATTTGTATAAGATCAAAATACTTCTGGACCCGACAATATTTTTGTTGGGTGAATTGAATCCTTTGAAAGATTTGGGATTAGACAAATTTCAGATTGCTTTTGTATATTTAACTTTATCTGTAGCAAAAAAAATGTATAGCAAGTACATGGAAAAATGCTAATGTGATTGATATTAATAGATGGCTTAATGAGATGAAAACTTGTTTGGTAATGGAAAAAATCACGCATGTTTTTCATGATAATTATTCTTTTTTTTCTTAATAAATGGTCTTTATATTCAGAATATTTACATTTAGATTTACCTTGATTAGATTTTAGTAAATATATTTCAGTTTTTTTTTCTTTCTTTAGCTCTCCTAAAGAGAGCTGGCTGAGAGGGGGAGGGGGGTTCTTCTTTCTTTTTCTTTTTCATATAAAATTTTTTAATCATTCATAATATGTACTTTTTTTTACTGTCTGTAATAACCTTGTTGAATGAATAAATAAAGTTATTAAAAAAAAAGAACATGAAGGCAACAAATTTCTGATCAGTTAACAAGGTGAACTTCTTGTCAGCTAAGAAGTATTTCCAGTGGCGGATAGCTTCTATAATAGCTCGTGCTACCTTTTCAATGGATGAGTGTTTTAATTCTGGCCCACATAATGTGAGAGAAAAGAAGGCTACAGGTTTGTCAGCTTGATTTAGTGTGGCAGCAAGAGCAAAAACAGATGCATCCGATTCCACTTGAAATGATAAATCTTCATCAATTGCAGACATGTAGGCCTTAGCTATATCTTGTTTAATGTTTTCAAAAGCTTGGAGGGCCTCATCACTCAAAGGAAAATTGGTGGTTTTAAAAAGTGGTCGTGCTTTGTCAGCGTAGTGTGGCACCCACTGAGCGTAATAGGAAAAAAAACCCTAAACAACGCTTGAGGGCCTTTTGCGTTGTTGGAGGGGGAAGCTCCATGAGTGGTTGCATTGTCTTTGGGTCCAGACTGATTTCTCCTCTACTTACTACGTAGCCTAATGGCAGTTTTTTTGTGCGGTACACATATTTGTCATTATTCAGGGTTTAATGCAAGGTTTTGGCTACTTGGAGGAACTGTTGCAAATTCTGATCATGATCATTCATGTCTTTGCCACAGATGGTAACATTGTCCAGATAAGGAAAAGTGGCTTGCAATTTGTAGGTGTCCACTAACTTATCCATTTCTCTTTGAAAAACTGATAATCTGTTAGTGATGCCAAAAGGACTTCTCTTAAACTGGAAGAGTTTGCCACCTGCCTCAAAAGCAGTAAACTTTCTTTCATCCTTATGGATGGGAACCTGGTGGTAAGCTGATTTCAGATCAATAGTAGAGTACATCTCATATTGAGCAATTTGAATGACCATGTCTGAAATACGAGGCAGGGGTAAGCATCTAGTTGAGTGTACCTGTTTATGGTTTGGCTTTAATCCACAACCATTCTAGGTTTCGTGCCATTTCTGACCACTACTACTTGGGCACGCCAAGGACTTGTGCTGGGCTCGATGATATTTTCCTTTAACAAGTTCTTAACCTCGTCTTTGATAAATAGTCTGCCTTCTTTACTGTAACGCCTACTTTTTGTAGCTATAGACTTACAATCCGAGGTCAAATTAGAGAAGAGATGAGGGGGTTTAATTTTTAGTGTAGACAAACCGCAAAACTTCTTTGGTGAGACGGTGATGGATGGCAAGGGGCCGTTAAATGCCAATATGATATTTTTCATTTGGCATTGGAAGTCTAGACCTAGAAGCATTGGTGCTCATAGGCCGGGGAGTACAGAAATCTTGAAATCAGTATACTCATTGTCATGTTAAATTAGTTTTGCAATAACATAGTATCTTGTTCTAGTCCTGAGCAAGCCATTGTGATTGTGTGCTTAGCTGGGTATATCGCAAGATTTAGAGATCTAGCTGTCGAAGGGTGAATGTAACTGTCTGTACTGCCTGAATCAAATAAACAGTTAATAGGCTGCCCATTTACCTCCACTTTCATTGTGGATGGCTGCAGGTCATAGGATTTATCTTGGTTTACCTTCATGGAAGTCAGGATTGGATCTCCTTGCGGCATTGGCATGTAGGGCCTCACCTCGTCACTAGTCGATCCGTTGTATGATTCAGAAGTTGAAGAAGCTGAAGTCGGGCTCGATGAGTCATTGACTCTCCAGCTCAGCATCGTGGTTTTATGACGATGACTCTGCTTAGTATCAGCGCTTGGGTGCTTCTTCCTCTTCTCCTTCTTCTTCTTCTTCTTCTTCTGCTTGCCACAAGTGCCAGATATTGACTCTCTAGCTCGGCAAACTCTGGCCCAATGGCCCTCCTTCCTGCATTTGGTGCAGGTATCTTGGCGTTCTGGGCACAAGTTGTGGGCATGTAGTGCCAAGCTGCAGAAGTAACATTTTGGGGACCAGCTTTTGCATCGCGGTTTCATCAAGCTCAGTAGCGAATCTTCACTCCAGGTCGATCTGAGGGGCGCCAATTTGGCACTTCTCCCTTGCTCAAATGCTTTTGCTCCTTGTAACGCAGTTAGGAGCATCTTCGCTTGTTGCAGAGCCGCATTAAAAGTCAAGCCTGGAGTCTCCAGTAGACACCGTCTAACGTATCCTGATTCCAGACCACTTATGAACGCATCTAACATCAGACACTCATGGTGGGCTTCAGCCGTGATGGCAGCGCAGGCACAGTCCCTGTATAGCCCCTTCAGGGCGAGCGCAAAAACATCTACGCTCTCACCTGCTTGTTGCTTCCGAATGTGAAGCTGGTGTCTTGCGTACAGGGTGTTCTGAGGCATATAGTATTTGGCTTTAAGGAGATTCACTGCATTCTGGTAGCCAGCTACCTCTCTGACCACGGAGTAGAGGACATCTCTGAGGAAAGCCATGAAATGGTCTATTTTCTCAGGGTCTTGCACGACATTGTTCTTTCGCATGTACGGTTCAAAGCATTGGAGCCAGTGGTGGAATTTTTCTCTGGCTCGGGTGGCATCTTGATCTATCTCAAATCTTCCAGGTTTCAGGGAAGTATCCATGATTTCTCTTCTGTTAATAAAATTGATATGCCATAAACAAGGACAAGACTTGTATTAGCAGAAGAATCCACCTCGACTGACCAGTGGGATAAGTTACACCATCTGTTATACCAGTAAGGTGGTGCCTATCTACAGTCATAACCAATAGCAAGGAGTCAACATAATACATTACATCACTACAAACCCTCAAACTTTAGATTGCAGTAATTGTCCATAAAAGGGCCTTGCATCTTTATGAAATGAGTAGTTGACTCTTCAATGGCATATCTAAATTTTGCTAAACTTAAACAAGACATAATATCATTTAACCATTGGGCACGTGTAGGTGGAGTATTATCTTTCCATTTAATCCAGATTGTACATCTATCAATGAAGTAAAAGATAAAATTCAATTTTGAGTTGGAGTCGGTAAAACATCATCATCTTGGAATAATCTGAAAAGAGAAATTAAAGGGCAAGGTTACAATTTTACCTGAAGAATCTCCGGTTGAAAAATATCTTTCCAAAATTTTTCGAAATGAGGGCAAAGCCAAAACATGTGAATCAAAGAAACCTCAGGAATATTACATTTGTCACATGGAGGGTTTATGTCGGAGTATAAACGAAACAATTTTACTTTTGACTTGTGTACTCTATGGACCAATTTAAATGGCAACAAACAGTGTCGTGCACAAAATTAGGTCGTATTAATCAGATTACAAATGGAATCCCAAACCTCATTTGGCAATTTTAGGGTTCTTTTTAATTTCCTATTTATATGGTAATTGATAATCCAATATTGAAGCATAGATTGAGAATAGGGCACAATTTAGGTGTTTTGGATTTCAGAACTTATCCCTAGCTAGTCCTATTATATCCAATCACCACCTTTTTCTTCCTTTGTTACAGGATACACCTGTTAATGTTTGGCATAGATTGGCCCACATCACCCCACCCCCACCCCAGAATTGTTGCATGGCTCTAATGTCACAAATTTGGGTAATTTAGAAAGGCAATCCTGGTGCTCGGGAGGGGGGGGGGGAGCATGCGTAGGTTCAGCAATGTCAACGTGTGCAGGCTTCAGTCTGTCTCAAGTAAAAGGTTCTGGTCGACCACCAATGTCCAATAGCACTGTTCATCCATTGTGCTGCAGCACTTTATAAGGCCCGTCCTAAGGTTGCTTCAGGAGCATAGCATGAGATGGACATTGAACAAAGACATAAGAAGTAGAGTTGAGAGCAGCAGGAACATGTGAGGGTGGTGATCCATGATGAGTTGCTGGAACCGGAGCCAGGAACCCAACTTGTATCTTAGTTCTTGTAATTCCTCTGTAACCGAGGATCTATCTCCGGCTGGAGAAGGAGTGAGGTTTGCCAGTACTGGGAGTGGAGCGCTGTAAACTAATTCTGCTGAAGGAGTCTCCAGGTCATCCTTATGAGCCGTTCTAATACCCAACAGCACCCATGGTAACTCATCTGCCCACTGTCTGCTATTAAATCTTGCCCGCAAGGCTTGTTTCAGATGCCAGTGGAAATGTTCCACTAGCCCACTAGCCTGTGGGTGGTATGCCATAGTATGGTGTAATTGCATACCACAAAGTCTCATCAGGTTTGTCCATAAGGTTGAAGCTGTGACAGATTATGTTGTATTTTATACTGTCCATCGATATGTTTTAAAGGAGATAAATTGTGGCAGGGTTTTAGTGTAGGTCACATACAAACATTTCAAAACAAATCTCATTTAAAATACTAGAGCTCTGCTCAAGCCAGACAGGCCTGGCTCCGAGTGTCTTTGCAAAAAACTTTAAAGAGTGCCCAAGGGACTTAACTAATAGATTGTTTTGGAAAGCAACAGATGAAAGAACTTGGAGGATTAGGTTTGGAGTCACAGGCTGTCTGAGTGCAGATTTCTGTTCTAGAAGGGTCATGTGGTTTTTGCAAGCAGAGAGAGTCAAATAGGCTTTTCTCTGAGAGAGAGAAAGAGAGAATTCACTTCTGCAACAGCAGCTGGGACTGGAACAGGACAAGCTGGCAAGCTTGTGGAAAATCCCCATTTTGAAGATGAGTTGTGAGTGCTTAGTTCAGCCTGGTCAAAGCCCTTGTGATCCATACAAGAGGAGAGGACTGGCTGCCTAATGTTTCACTTGAAATAAGTAAAACAAAAAGGAACTCTGTGGAGACCTGAAAGAAAGAGGTTATCATCTAGAAAACCCTGATGGGGCAAGTTTCTTCAGCAAGACACTAAGGTGGCTGGTTACAAGGAATCAGTTGTGGGTGTCCAGCGAACAACAAATCTCTCTCTAAAAACCGACAAGAACTTTTCTGAGTGGTAACCATTTACCTTTCAAACAACAAAGCCTGGTGAACTTTATAAATGTAAAATTCTGTGCACAGTATAAGAATTGCTTGCAACCAATAAACTTGGAGGAATGAGAAGTGAGACTGGACTGTGAATCAAAGAACTTTTCGAAGAGAGATTTGTTGGTTGCTGGACACAAACTTTTCCAGTCACGTCAGTGTCTTGCAGAAGAAACTTGCCCCACTTTCTGTGTTCTCCCAATGGCTTTTTCTTCCTCAGTAGCTTGTGGAGTGCCATAGAACTGGTGGTTGCATTGACTTGACTGTCCAAGGTGACCTGTTGAAACTTTGCCATGGGAGGCTGCGGTACACTGTGAAGACTGTCTGCCTCTCTTGCCACTTCCCTTGGTTTGGAGAAGTCAGCAGAAGGGAGCAGCAGGGCAATGTCACAAAGGAGCCGTTCCAAGAAGGCTGCCTTTAATATTAAGCAGTTGAAATGGCCGTCTGCTGGCACAAGCATTTCATTCATCAATTCTGATGGCCTTCTGTGCCCAAAATCATCTTGGTGGAGTAAGCGTATGCCTCTTTCCAGGTCAGACATGCCAAAAGTCATGAGGAGGTCTACCTTAAGAGCATTGCATTGATCCTCCTTGGGCAGGTTGTTGATAAAATCATCTACTTTGACAGCAGAGTCTTCATCTAATGAGGTGGCTACATGCCAAAATTTTGTGGCTTCATCTGTTATGTTCCTAATGTGGAACTGAGCCTCATCCTGCTGGAACCATGGATGTGGTCTGTGAAGCCAGAAGGTGGGCAGTTTCATACCCACCACATGCAGCGCTGTAGTAACATCCATTCTGCAGGCTTTCTCACTGTTTCACTGTTGGGGCTCAAAAACCGTCGAGCACCCATTAGGGTCACCAATTTGTGGAACTAACTGCAGAGCTCACGCAACACAGAGAAGAGTGAAATACCAACTTTTTAAAAATTTTAAACCATCGTGTGCTTCATAAAGAGGAGTGATGCCAGTGTGCTTTTTTAAAGGGGAGTGATGCCAGCACGCTCCATAAAGGGTAGTGATGTCAGTGCACCTCACAAAGGGAAGTGAGGTCAGCTTGCTGCAGAGTCATTGTCTCTCTAGTAACATGCCAGCAGGGAAGCAACATGCTTCATCAACCCATGCAGGTCTGCAAATGTGGGCCTCTCCTGGGCAAAGAAGGGAACCCTGCACCATTCTGTGCCGGCCGTTCGGTGCGGCGATTCTTCCTGTCCAGCTGTGTGGCTGCTCAGTCCACCACAGGCACAGATTGGGCATTAAATATTTCAATTACCTTTTTATTCAAAATAATTTTGCTACTTCTGAACAATTGATGGTAAAATATGTCTTACCAAACATGTTTTTTTAAAGATATTTCCAAGTTAGACACTATTCAATCTCAGATCCCTGACTTCCTGCAAATTCCTCAGGCAAATACTCTTGATTTACTTTTTGCTTTGCAGATTTCTCATAAAGGTCTCTTATTTGTAACAATTTGCTTGATTTAAAAAATGGCTTTATTAGTTAAGATCAAGAGAGAATGGGAAGAGGATTTGAACCTTTTAATATATTCCAATTTAACTGCTGCCATCTCTTCTCTTGGTCCTTCAGTTTCCTCTGTTTAGGTTTAAGACCTAGGTTTCACATTGAATGACATCACTTTTAAATCCAATATCAATGTTATCATATGACAACCACTTGATCATCTGGATTGCATAACAATAAGATTATCCATCAAACACTTCTCATTTCACAAAATAACATTCAAATGCAATACACTAAATTGCTGGAGAAACTAAGCGGTAGTTTTTTCCCCAGTTTGAGCATTTCATGATTTCATCTTCCACATTGCTTTAGCAAATGTGCTTCGTCCAATCTATTTATACGAGAAAGTAGCCCATATTATGCCTGAGCACACACCTTTAATTTCCTGATTAATGCTGCATCCAATATTAGTTTATAAATAAAACCTAATAATGTTATCTTACCTTTGAAATTTTTAACTTGACAAAAACTGATTCAAATTGTACATTATGATCTGTCATATTCAGATTTTGCTTCTTGAACACTTTTTGGTGTATTTTATTGATCTTGAGCTGCTGATTTAAAAAAATGAACTTCAAATGTTGCTCTTACGTATTTTTTTTAATATAGACCCTATTTTTGTGATTTCTTGTCATACTTTAAGGCTACTAGTATATTGCTCACAAAATGAACTGTTTCGCTCAGTGCCAGCATACCTGGGCATGCACTCAGTGCAGATGTGATGCAAGTTTTGTCTTAGACCTGGGCATGCTCAGTCAGGATAGACGCAGGCAGGCTATAAAAGCAGCTCACATATGCAGATGCTGTGCATTACATTGATTTAGATTGAATGCATGCTTCAAGCATACAAAACCGTGAAGTGGAATGTGTCATTGAAAATTCATTTTCTGCATTTGCACTTCCACTTCTTCCCTGCTGATGTTGGTGCAGTCAGTGACACACATGGTGAAAGGTTTCACCAGGACATTGTGACCATGGAAAACTGGTATCAGGGCAGCTGGAATCCATCAATGCTAGCCAACTATTGTTTGACACTGACATGAGAGGCATCAGATGCTGAGTGCAAATGAAAATCAGCAGAAAAATATTTTTAGGTCAGTTGAACTAATGCAATATGATAGCATTATTATATCGATTAAACTTGTTAAATTCAATAAATGCTCATTTAATATTTCTACAACTTCCTACTTGACACAGTAAATCTGAAATTATCTTTATGTTCAGCTTGAAGTGGGAGGGACAGGAGCCAGAGGTCGTGGTACATGTAGGTACCAATGACATAGGGAGAAATAGAGAAGAGGTCCTAAAAAGTGAGTACAGGCAGTTAGGTAGGGAGTTAAAAAGAAGGACCGCAAAGGGGGTAATCTCTGGATTACTCCCTGTGCCACGTGACAGTGTGAATAGAAATAGAATGAGGTGGAGGATTAACACGTTGCTGAAGGGGTGGAGTAAGGGGCAGGGTTTTAAGTTTCTGGATAACTGGGACCTTTTTTGGGGGAGATGTGACCTGTACAGTAAGGACGGGTTACACTTAAATCCCAGGGGGACCAGAATCCTGGCAGAGGTATTTGCTAGGGCTACTCAAAATAGTACAGAACAGTAAGGAGAAGATTAGAATGCAAACAAAGAAAGTTTGTAGTAAGTATTTGAATATGGATGGGCAGGTGATAGAGAAGGGAAATGGTCTGGAAGAAGATGAAGGGCAATTGGCAGGAAAAGTAAATATGTTGTCATTAAAGATGAGGGAAAACAGGGATTAAAAATTGGAAAATCTCTGAAATTCATATATTTTAATGCCAGGAGTATTGTAAAAAAGGTGGAGGAGCTGAAGGTGTGGATTGATACTTGGAAGTATGATGTGGTAGCGATTAGTGAGACATGGTTGCAGGAGGGATGTGATTGGCAACTGGATATCCCTGGGTTTCATTGTTTTAGGTGTGATAGAGTCGGAGGGGCAAGAGGAGGTGGGGTTGAATTGCTTGTCAGGGAAAATATTACAGCGGTGCCTAGGAAGGATAGATTAGAGGGCACATCCACGGAGGCTATTTGGGTGGAACTGAGGAGTAGGAAAGGAGAGGTTACACTTGTAGGGGTGTATTATAGACCACCCGGAGGGGACCGAGACCTAGAGGAGCAAATCTGTAGGGAGATAGTAGATATTTGTGATAAGCACAGGGTTGTAATTATGGGAGATTTTAATTTTCCACATATAGATTGGGAAAAACATTCTGTGAAAGGACTGGATGGGTTAGAGTTTGTGAAGTGTGTGCAAGATAGTTTTTTACAACAATATGTAGAGGTGCCGACCAGAGAAGGAGCAGTGTTAGATCTACTGTTGGCAAATGGGATGGGTCAAGTGACGGAGGTTAGTGTTGGCGAGCACTTCGGGTCCAGTGATCATAATGCCATCAGCTTCAATGTCATTATGGAAAGAGAGAAGTCAGGGCCAAGGGTTGAGGTTTTTGATTGGGAAAAAGCTAGATTTGAGGAGATGCGAAAGGACTTGCAGGGTGTGCATTGGGACAATTTGTTTTATGGGCAGGATGTAGTAGAGAGATGGAAGTCTTTTAAAGATCAGATTTTGAGAATGCAAAAGCTTTATGTTCCTGTTAGGTTAAAAGGAGGGGCAAAAGGTTTGAGAGAGCCGTGGTTTTCAAGGAATATTGGAAACTTGGTTCGAAGAAAAAGGGAGGCGTACATTAGATATAAGAAGCATGGAGTTAAGGAGATGTTTGAAAGATACATTGAATGTAAGAGGAATCTTAAGAGAGGAATTAGGAAAGCTAAAAGAAGGTACGAGGAAACTATGGCAAGCAGGGTGAAAACTAATCCAAAAGAGTTCTACAAATATGTTAATGATAAAAGGAAAGCTAGAGACAAAATTGGTCCCTTAGAAAATCAAAGCAGAAAACTGTGTGTGGAGCCTAGAGAAATGGGGGAGATATTGAACAGTTTCTTTTCTTCGGTATTCACTAAGGAGAAGGATATTGGGTGATGTGAGATAAAAAAAAAGCAAATTGGGTAAATATGGGGAATATAGAGATTACAAAAGGTGTAGTTTTAGGGCTTTTGAAGAATATAAAGGTGGATAAGTCTCCGGGACCAGACGGGATCTTCCCCAGGATATTGAGAGAAGTGAGGGAGGAATTAGCAGAGGCTCTGGCAGTAATTTTCCAAATGTCATTAGATATGGAGATAGTGCCGGAGGATTGATGCATTGCGCATGTGGTTTCGTTATTTAAAAAGGGTTCAAGGAGGAAGCCTGGCAACTATCGGCCTGTAAGTTTGACGTCTGTGGTAGGTAAATTAATGGAGAAAATTCTTAGAGATAGTACTTATAAATATCTGGATAGACAGGGTCTGATCAGGAGCACTCAACATGGATTTGTGGGAGGAAAGTCATGTTTGACCAATCTGATTGAATTTTTTGAAGAGGTGACTAGGAATGTGGATGAGGGTAGCGCAGTGGATGTTGTCTATATGGACTTCAGTAAGGCCTTCGATAAGGTACCACATGGAAGGTTAGTTAGGAAGGTGCAGTCTTTAGGTATAAATTTTGAGATAGTCAAATGGATTGAACATTGGCTGAAAGGGAGAGGCCAGAGAGTGGTAGTGGATAATTGTCTGTCAGGTTGGAGGCCGGTGACCAGTGGTGTGCATCAAGGATCTGTATTGGGCCCATTGTTGTTCGTTATATACATTAATGATCTAGATGATGGGGTGGTGATTTGGATTAGTAAATATGCAGACGATACTAAGATAGGTGGAATAGTGGATAATGAAGAAGGTTTTCAAGGATTGCAGAGGGATTTGGGCTGCTTAGAAAAGTGGGCTGAAAAATGGATAATGGATTTTAATGCTGATAAGTGTGAGGCGCTTCATTTTGGTAAGAAGAATCAGAATAGGACATACGTGGTAAATGGGAGAGCATTGAGGAATACAGAAGAGCAGAAAGATTTAGGAGTAACGGTACATCGTTCCCTGAAGGTAGAAACTCACGTGAATAGGGTGGTGAAGAAGACTTTTAGTATGCTGGCCTTTATCGATCTTGCATGGAATATAGGAGTTGGGAGGTGATGTTGAGATTGTATAAGACGTTGGTGCGGCCTAATTTGGAGTTCTGTGTGCAGTTCTGGTCGCCTAATTATAGGAAGGATATAAACAGAGTGGAGAGAGTGCAGAGAAGGTTTACCAGAATGTTACCTGGGTTTAAGCATCTAGAGTATAGGGAGAGATTGGACAGATTAGGTCTTTATTCTTTGGAGCGTAGAAGGTTGAGAGGGGATTTGATAGAAGTATTTAAGATTATGAAAGGGATAGACAGAGTGGATGTGGATAGACTATTTCCGTTAAGAGGAGGAAAGATTAAAACAAGAGGACATGAGTTAAGAATTAAGGGGTAGAGGTTTAGAGGTAACATGAGGGGGAACTTCTTTACTCAGAAAGTGGTAGCCGTGTGGAATGATCTTCCGGGAGAAATAGTGGCGGTGGAGTCAATTGTATTATTTAAGAAAAGGTTGGACAGGTATATGGATGAGAAGAAGATGGAGGGTTATGGGCATTGTGCAGGGAGGTGGGACTAGAAAAGGGTGTTTGGTTCGGTGCGGACTAGAAGGGCCTAATGGCCTGTTTCCGTGCTGTAATTGTTATGTTTTGTTATGTTATCATAATCCCCAATTTATTTTCAGGAAGCAAACCTTTTGATAAAAAGTTGTTGTCCAGTGTAATTTCTCACCATTGCACTAATCTTCTCTCATGTTAATGAAGCTACTTGAGCCCCTTTTCACTGTGCTGGCCCTTCCTAAATATTGAATACACCAGAATGTTTAATCCTGCTCAAAATGTTTCCATAATGACAATGAAATCACGCTCATCTACAATGTCCAGTTAATTTAGTTTAAACAAAAGATAATGATGATGATTCAGTGGATCAGGCAGCATTTATGTAAAGATTAATAGTTATCACTTCACTTCCAGCACCTTTCCACAGATACTGCCTAATCATCTTTTTTTTTCCAGATTTCCCACATTTGCATTTTTTAAAGTTTAAATGTAATTAACTTGTGGTGAGTGAGGGCTTCAAGCATTCAGATTCAGTGCTTCTAAGTTTGTCATTTTTAAATTTTTGTGTATTTACCCTTTTGCAAATTTTGATTGCTGTGTTTGGAGTCCATTTATGTTACTTTCCATTTTTCAAACAAGTCCAAGTTTCAAAGTTCAGATTTATTAATCATACAAACCTGTGCTTCTTTTACCTGTGGGTCAGGCAGAATTTCTACTGACAGTCATGCAAAAAAAAAGTTCAAACAAACGGACTGTGCCATACAGAAAATAAATATTCACCAATAAATAACGTGCAACTTCACAGTCCTTAAACGAGTCCCTGATTGAGTTTGTTGTTGAGGAGTCTGATGGTGGAGGGGTAGCAGCTATTCCTGAACCTGGAGGTACGAGGGGAAGATTCCATTCCCTGCTGAGCTCGTTTAAACCTTCCTCAGAAGCATGAGGATGTCCCTTGCAAGGATGTTGGTTCCAGCCCTGCTACGATGCAAACTTTATATTTGTAGATATCTGATTTCCCCCGCAAACAGTTCCAGTGCCTTAGAAAATTAAAGCAGATTTCCCTGCACCTTTTCTACAGCCACATTCATCTGTTTTATCTCCACCCACCCCCCAACCCCATGCCTGTGGGAAGAATTCTCCAATTATAACTGTCTTGAATCACTTTCCTAGCCCTCTAAACTTTGCCTGCATTGCTTCATCCCTTTTTACCTGAGGTACTGGTACTTGTATGGACCAGGACCTTTGGCTGTTCACCATTCCCTTTCAAGATACTCTGTAAATGATCAGTGGTATTCTTAACCCTGGTACAAGTAAGGTAACATACCCTCCTGGAGTGACATTTGTGACCAAAGGAATGCCTGCTTGCCCCCTAATGATTGAATCCCCACACTATTGCTCTTCCCTCCTGTGCATTTGAGTCACCCATAGAGCCATGCTCCTGGCTCCAACTGCAGTCTGTATAAGATTCGTCAAGTTTAAAGGGTGTTTAAAAGCTTAAAAAATTCCCTGTAAAAAGGATTGCAGCAATGTCTATGTTGCCACAGCCAAGGAGATCATGTTTTGTCTTCAAATGTTAGCAATTAGTCGATTAATAAGGAAGCTTTTTCATGTTCTACCAGAAACATCCAAAATAAATATAATTCTTTGAAAATATAAACAGCCTCTGCGGTAGTATTGAAGGCATTTCATTGGTTCCTCAATAAACTTGGTTCTTTCTCTTGGATATATTGTCTGGTTTAAAGTCAGTGTCCAAATTTTGTTTTACTTTGTGGTTTAAACAGTCCAAAGGTACTTAGGTCAGTCACCCCAAGCTTCGGGTGGCTTAAACATATATCTAAAAATAATTTAACCACTGAGGAAAATTAAAATTATGCCCCTTTTAGGCTATGGAGTGATTCCTACGGCAGCTTGTGGAAGGCTTTAGAGTGTGGTGTACAACTTGTGCTAAGCAAATTTGAAGTTGTTTTGTTACTGAGCTATGTGCAGGACACCTGAATGCTTTTGTACACAGACTGCACGATCACAGGACTTTCCAGCCCATGAGTACATGCTGCCCAATTGCACCCAATTAACATTCACCTCCCATACATTTTGAAGGGTGGGAGTTAACCAGAACCCCCAGAGGAAACTCACACAGACAAATAGAGAATATAAAAACTCCTTACCAACAGTGCTGGATTCGAACCCTAGTTACTGGCACTATAACAGCATCACAATAACCGCTGCGCTAACTGTGCCACCCATTTTATATATATATGTGTGTGTGTATATATATATATATATATACAGATAACTTCTTTCCATTTGGGAACTGACCCAGGTAGTGGTTCATGTGACTTCAGCTGATCAATTGTCAGGTGACTTCAGGTGACCATCTGTAAGATGGTATCAGCTGTGGGTAGATTTGACATTCATGACATGGGAGGCAGTGACCTTCCATTTCTTTGCCTGTCCGACCAGTGAGGTGACTCTCTGTCTTACATGTGTCCATAAATTGGGTGACTAACCTGCGGATTGCCTGAACTGGAATATTTCCAGGGAAGAGGAATGACAATTTTACAGGAACTATAGATTGGAATCGCTGAGTGCGCTCTCTGTGGAGCTCGATGGTTAATAAGAAAAGGGTTTGGATTTAAAGCCATTAATAAAAACAACCAGATGACGTGAGGAAAATATTTTAAATAGAACAGCAGGTTGGAATCTGATAACATGATTACTATAGATGCATTAGTATACATCAAATGAAAGGTGTTGAAACAGTGGAAGGAGTAAATTCCACAAGGAAGTGGGGAAAGAGCAAGAAAATTGCTCTTTAAAATAGACAATACTAGTTCATTGGTTCAAATAGTCTTTCTCTGTCCTGTTGTATTCCTGATTCCCTGCAGAATAAAGACCATGGAACGTCACTCAGAAGATGGTGGCATAGAATGGAAATTAAGAGACAGATGATACTCTTCACAACTTCCTAGGGATGTTTGAAGGATTGACCAATAGACTAATGATGTATAACAACCTTGAGAATTCTGGGTCAATTCACACCATTGTGCAGCAGATAGGATGACCAACTCCTCCAATTTAGGCATCCTGCTATGGTGGGGATGGGGTGACTTCATTATCACTGAAATTGAAGGAGTGTCCAGTCATTTCTTCAAGGAGGATGTAATGCTCTGGCTCAGCTGATCAAGTACAAGTTGGAGAACTGTAAAGCTCCTCTGAGCATCAAGAAGTCCTTTGCCCTTCAAGCAGTTTGAAAGTAAAGCAATCAGAGGGAATTGAGTCAACTCCAAAAAAGCATGCAGAATCTGTTCCTGCTCTAGGCAAGAGTATGGATGTAGAAAGGGAACTTGGAGAGGTGAAGAGCTGGTAAGTCTTGCTCTTTATCTCGAACCCCTCCAAGATTATTTTCTAAACCGGAGACAACTCCGCTTCCTGTTTCAGAAGGTTCACAGAGGAGCTCTGAATTAAGAAAGAGGATGGTTCTGTAACATTCTCACAGTGGGACTTTTTTTTTCAAACTTTATTTTAAACTGTTAAAAACAACATAATATCAATACCAACAAATAAACGTTTTTATACAATACAAATAATATTAAACCCCCCCTCCCTCCCTCCCCCCCTCAAGGGGATCCAAAATAAACATAAAACGTATACAGTATTTAAAGATATTTCCAAACCCATATATTCTAAATAAGATGACCACATTTTAACAAAAAATGAATTATCATGTAAATTAAATGTTATTTTCTCCATATAAATACAAGATCTCAATTCATTATGCCAACATACTATATTAATCTCTTCATTGTCTTTTCAAGTAATTGCTACACATTTTCGTGCCACTGATAATGCCAAATCTATAAATACTATCTGAAACTTATCCAACCCCAAACCAGTCAAAGAAACCATATAACCCAACAAAAAAATCTCTGGATCTAATGGTAATTTAATTTTAAATAATTTCTCCAAAACCCAGCCTAAATTTTCCCCAAAATGGTTGTACCCTGTCACAGAACCATACTACATGCAAAAAGTTCCAGTACTTAACCCACATTTAAAACAAAGATCTGAACTACTAAATCTGTATTTTTTCAATTTCTCAGGAGTCAAATATAACTGATGCAAAAAATTATAATTAACCAAACCATATTTTATATTCGTCAATTTAGTTACCCCTTCATGACACATAACCTCCCAGTCCTCTTGAGGTGTAACACTTTCCCATCTATTTCTAGATTTCTCCAAATTTGGTTTATCCATAGTTTCTTGTAACAATCGATACATATCTGAAATAACACCTCTCTTTGATATAAAGGAAATCAAAGATTCAAATTTTGTTAACTCAGGTAAACTCATCTCTTTACCATAATTATCCCTTATCAAAGCTCTAAGTTGGTAATACACAAATAAAGAATTTACTGGTTTACCAAATTTCTCCCTCAGTTGATTAAAAGAAAGAAACTGTCCCTCTTCAAAACAATCCTGAATCACTTTTATACTCTGAGAATACCATCTCTTTAAATACCTATTAAACATTGCAAAAGGAAAAAGCTGATTTTGATATAATAGAGTTTGAATTGATAATTTACCCTTCATTCCTATAACATCATTTCTTTTAACCCATATCTTTAATAAATGTTTGAATACCTGCATATCATATCCCTGCTAGCTAGTTTTCCCTTCCATAAAAAATTTCTCTCCACCTTATTCAAATCCTGAAAAAATTCCTTTGAAAGTAAACATGGAATTGACTGAAATAAGTACTGAATATGAGGAAAAATATTCATTTTAATACAATTTACTCGACCTATTAATGTTAATGGAAAATCCTTCCATTTAATCAAATCCATTTTAATATTTTTCAATAAAGGTACATAATTTAATTTATATAAAGACTGATAATTTGCATTCACAATTACCCCTAAATATTTAATTTTATCTGACCATCTTAATTTTAAAATACTTTTACACTCTTCATAATCCCCCTCCAAAATTGGCAATATTTCACTCTTATCCCAATTCACCTTATATCCAGATAACTCCCCAAATTGAACTAAATATTCTTGTGAATATTTCAAAGAATGTTCTAGATGTGTCAAATGAATTAATACATAATCAGCAAATAAATTAATCTTATATTTATCATCTGCAATTCTTATCCCTTTAACCTTGTCATTCTGTCAAATTGCCTGAGCTTATGGTTCAATGATCAATGCAAACAAGGCTGGTGAAAATGGACAACCTTGATGAGTTGATCACGATAAATTAAATGGCAAACAAGTTTAGCCATTCGTCACTATCCTAGCAATCGGATTTTTATACAATGGTTTAACCCAACAAGCAAAAGGAGAGCCAAAATTAAACTTCTCCAGCACCTTAAATAAAAAATACCATTCAACCGTATCAAATGCTTTTTCCACATCAAGCGCAACCACCATTGGTTGGATGGGATGCTGTCTCGATGCATTGATCAACATTATCAATCTAAGAATATTGTTAGACGCACATCTATTCGTAATAAAACCTGTTTGATCTGTATGTACCAAATGAGATAAATATTTAGCAAGTCCATTTGTCAATACTTTAGCCACTATTTTATAATCCACATTTAATAAAGAAATAGGTCGGTACGAAGCTGCATTCAATGGGTCTCTATCTTTCTTTGGAATCACTGTAATTATCACACTTGAACAAGATTCTGGTAATGACTGATCTTCAGTTATTTGTTGCAGCACATCTATAAATATAGAAGGCAAATCTAAATAAAACACTTTATAAAATTCCACTGAAATTCTGTGATCACTTGGCGACTTTCCATTTGGCATCTCTTGTATAGCTTCTTTAATCTCAAAATCTGTCAACGGAGTTTCTAACTCTTTTACTTCTTCCTCTTCCAAAACCAGTAAATTTAACTTACTTAAGAAGGATTCAATAGAACCATCAACCTGATTTCCCCCAGAAGTATATAATTTCTAATAAAATGAATAAAATTGGTTATTGATTCCTGAGGTTTATAAGTAACTATTGAATTCTTTTTAACAGAATTAATAGTTTTTGATACTTGTTCCATTTTTAATTGCTAAGCTAATAGCTTATGAGCCTTCTCAACCAACTCATAATAATGTTGTTTAAATATTTGAATTAAATGCTCATACTGATACGTTTTTAAAGTATTATTATGCAATTTCAACTTAGATAATGCTGCTTTCTTATCTTCTGTAACCTTCTTCTGAAATTCATTTTCCAACTCAGTAATTTGTTTCTCCAACACCAAACCTTCCGCCAAATACTATTTTTTTTTACTTTTGTGGAATAACTAATAATTTGGGCACGTAAATATGCTTTTAAAGCATCCCACATTACAAAATTACTGCTAACAGAATTAACATTCTCAGTCAAAAAAAGCAATCTGTTTCTTAACAAAAGTAATAAATTCTGGTTTCTTCAATAACATTACATTAAACCTCCAACAGTAAGTTGATTGCAACACCTTCGAACCTACACAGATATAACCCTACTCTTAAATTCAGCATGCACTACTCTAGCCTACAAATGTGCCAAAATCAAAATCTATTCTAGAAAATTAATCATGCCTAGATGAATAAAAGGAAAAGTCCTTTTCTGTCACATTTATTCTCCTCCAAATTTCAACTAAATTCAAATCTTTCATTAAAGATCCCATTTGTATTGCCATCTTTGATTTCTTATACTTTTCGGAGATCTATCCAGTAATGGATCCAAAACACAATTAAAATCCCCTCCAATCAAAATATTTTCATTGGCCTGATTTAATGTTAAGGAAGTCTCAGATATAAATCGATCATCATCCACATTAGGTGCATAAATATTCAACAATATCCATGGTTCTGCAAAGATTTTACAATTCACCATCAAAACCCTACCAGCAATCTCCATAAATGATTCCAACTCAAATGATAGTTTCTTATGAATCAGAATCGCTACACCCCTTGCTTTAGAATTAAAAGAAGAAGCAATCAAATATCCAACCCAATCTCTCTTCAATTTTAAATATTCTTTTTCAGTCAAATGTATTTCTTGTAAAAAGACACAATCAGCTTTATTTTTTTATATATATAACCCAAATCATGTTTATGCTTAATTGGATTATTCAATCCTTCTACATTAAAAGTTGCAAAATTTAAATTAGACATTTCTTTACCCTAACAATAGTCTTCACACTATTACAGAATATTGCTTCCCTTGCAAAAAAAAATCCCTTGAAAATAAAATAACCCTCCCCCCCTTATATATATAAAAAACCCAACTAAAAACAAGTTCTCAGTCACAAACTACAATAATGTAGTAAGTCCCCAAAAATCTGGGTGTGGTCAAACCCACTAGTGGCAGACGACTATCAAAAGCTTCAGTGCCATCCATCCCTCCCAGTCAAACTATACCAAAGTACTTAATCAAACATATTCAACCCAATGATTCCAGGCCCAGTGACTGTTCCAGATCTTCAATGTCAAGAAGACTCTGTGTCAATTCGACCTTCTTTCCATTCTTCCCATTCCCATTCCCATTTTGTTTATTGAATGCCCTTCTTTTAGGTGACGATAACAGTGAACGTCCACTTCCTCATAAATCTAGCAATGAATTAGCAAAGATTAATGCATCATGATCATTCTCAAAGAATGAGACTGAAAATTTCCATAAAAAACTTTCAGTACAGCAGGATAATGAAAGGCAAATTTATAACCCTTTCTCCACAATACTTCTTTAGCTGAATTAAATTCTCTACACCTCTTAATAATTTCTTGACTCAAATCAGCATTTAAAAAAAACACTCCATTGCCCTAAACCAATTGGAATCTGGTTTTGTCGAGCCTTTTGAACTGCAATCTGCAATATCATTTCTCTATCCTGGTATCTCAAGCAGCGAATCAAAACTGCACATGGTGATTGGCCCAGGAAAAGCTTCTTCCTCAACGCTCTGTGTGCCCAGTCCAATTCTAGTCCATCCGGAAAAAATTCACTACCTAACACATCAGCAATCCACTTCTTGAAAAATTTCACCGGATCTGAAACTTCAATATCTTCTGGAAGACCTACTATTTTTACATTATTCCTCTGAACTTTATTTTCTAATCTTCTTCAACAGTTCCTTCTTCTGGATCTCCTAGCCCACAAGAGTCCTCCACTTCTTCCATTTTTTCTCTATTTTGTTCCACTTGATCTTTACATTTGTAAAAAGCCTCTTCAATTTTTAATTTTTTTTTACTGTACAGTATCCACCACCTTTAAATATCTATTAACATCATTTTTAACCACATTCATATCATTCTTCACAGAAGACATTTCTTCACAAATATTATTTATTTTAATTTTCATTTCCATAAATCCTTGATTTAACTGTGCAGACAACTGTATTGACATATTTTCCATCTGATGAGCAATCCCTTCAAAAATCATAAATACAGAATCCAGTCCAGGTTCCACTACACCCTCTTGAGTCCTACCTTCCTTAACCACAGCCTCCAAAGTGAATTTCTCCTGCCTTGGCTCCAGCAAGGCAGGACTTCCTTTTTCTTCAGTTGTGCTTGCCACTGTCCAGTGCGGTTGCGGGTCTGCATCCCGGTCAACAGTGGGCCGACCTTGTCGACACGCTGCCGTCCGGGTCCCCCCACAGCCCACACTTTATTTAAAAGCTCCCGGATGCACGACGCACCGCGCGTGCCCGTGTGCATTGTCGGCTGTGCAGGCATGTCTTCCAACACAGCATTGCACGCCCTTAGACCACCAGTCACTACAAAGAGTTTGCACAACGGTCTTCACTTGGCCGACGCGCCCACGCGCACGGCTTCACGGGCGTACGGATCAGAGTCGGCTGAGACCGAAACAATGCCAGCACCATCTTGTGATTGCAAGGTCGGCGCTGGAGTTATACTCAGCTGGCCTGGAATGCGCTGAGGTTTGGAGGCTCCTGCAGATGACTCCGTGGCTTCAACCTGGTGAGTAGGTCAGTTCTTCCATAGTTTTATAAGGTAATTTTTTCTGTAACTATGTCTTGGATTTCTTCACATTTGTAGTCATTTTGATTCTCCACTATTCAGACACCTGTAAAAACTATTTTTAACCACTTTCACAACTTTTAAATTCAGACATTAATTAGTTCAACTGGGGAGAGGTGGAACTGCACATCTTCTTTCTACACCATCTCTCCATGCCCCCCTCTTACAGTGGGACTTGTTGAGGATTTGCAAATCCTTTCATTCCAGGTCATACAATGGAAAGGTGACAGACTCCACAGCCTCCCAGAATATCTCTTCTATCTTAGAGATCTTGGATATCAGCAAGCAGGAGAGTCTGGACCATCTATTGATCAAGATATATTTCCCTCCATTGTCCTGAGACAAACACCAATCTTAGAAATGATGTCTTGCCAGCTGAGTTGTTCTTGGCTCAATGAGAGTGGATGGGTCCTGACCTGCTGGAAATGCACAGTGCTGACACCATGTGAGAGAAAAATCACAGTAAATGCTGAAGAAGCTCAGCCAGTCTCCCCAGATCCATAGGTGGTAAAGGTATATTACCGACATTTCAGACCTGAGCCCTTCCTCGAGCTGTGAGTGTAAATATTCATGCCTCTGAAATTAAAGGCTAGGGAAAGAAAATGGGTAGAATGGGAGGGGGAGGAGTACATATTAATAGACCATAGAACACAGAAAGCAGGCCATTTGGCCCTTCTAGTCTGTGCTGACCATTATTCAGCTCGTCCCAATAACGCTCCCATTCCATAACCTTCCTGACTTATCCCATTCAATTTAATCTTAAAACTCAAGATCGAGTCTGTACCCACCACATCAGATAGCACCTCATACTATTCTCTGAGTGAAGAATTTCCTCTCATGTTCAACCTAAACCTTTCCCCTTCCACCCTAAAGCCATGTCCTTTTGCATTTACCTCTCCTAAACTCAGTGGAAAGAGCCTACTTGGATTTACTCTGTCTATACCCCTCATAATTTTGTAAACCTCTATAATATCTCCCCTTATTCTTCTTCATTCCAAGGAATAAAGTTCTAACCTGTTAATCTTTCCTTGTAACTCAACTCCTGAAGACCCGGCAACATTCCAGTAATTCTCTGCACTCTTTTAATGTTATTGATAACCATCCTTCAGTTCGGTGACCAGAACTGCACACAAAAGTCCAAATTTGGCCTTACCAATGTCTTGTATAACTTCAACATACCATCGCAACTCCTGTACTCAGTACTTTGATTTATAAAGGCCAAGATGCCAAAAATCTTTCTTTACAACCTTGTCCACCTATGATGACATCTTCAGGAAACAATGTATATCTGTGTCTCTTTGCTCCTCCACACTCCTCAGTGCCCTACCATTTACAGTGTATGTCTTTTCTTAATTTGCAATACCTCATCCTTGTCTGCATTAAACTCCATCATCCATTTACTGTCCCATTCTGCCAGATGTCTTTGAAAATTTTCCTCACTGTTGAATACTCCTTCCTATCTTTGCGTCATCAGCAACTTTATTGATTCAATTTACCACATTATCATTAACATCATTGATATAGACAAACAGCAATGGTCCCAGACCAATTCCTGAGGCACACCACTATTCACAGGCTTCCAGTCTGAGAAACAACCATTCACCATTACTCTCTGTCTTCTCCCACACAGCCAATTTTGAATCCAGACAAAAGGTGTTAATTAGGTATGTTAAGAGGAAAGATTAGTATTGATTTTGGCTCTGTGAAAGGATACGGGGGAAACAGGAGAGAGAGAGAAAAAAAGAGACAGATTTGGAGGAAAGGAGACAGGAGGAAGAGGATGGGTGGTTTCAATGGAAACTAAAGAAGTTGATGTTAATGCCATTTGGTTTAAGGCAGTTCAGGTGGAAGATGAGGTGTTGTTCCTCCAATTTTGAGTCTGGTAGTGCAAGATACCATTGGATAGACATGTCAGCAAGGGAACAGGGTAGGAAATTGAAATGGGGCCACTGGGAGATTCACTGAGGTGCTCAACGAAGCAATCTCCCAGTCTGCGCCCAGTCTCTCCAATGTAGAGGAGGCCACAATGGGAGAACCGGATGACCCCTGAAGATTCATAAGCGAAGTTTTGCATCACATCGAAGGACTGTTTGGGGTCCCGAGTGGTGGTGAGGAAGGAGGTGTGGGCGCAAGTGGAGCATCTCCTGCGGCCACGAGAAGGTGCCCAAGGGGTGATTGACAGGGAGGGAGAAGTAGATGAGGGAGTCATGGAAGGAGTGGTCCCTAGCGGAAGGCGGGGAGGGGGTGTCTAGTGGTGGGATCATGTAGTAGGATGTGGAGATGGCAAAGGACCATATGTTGGATGCAGAGGCTGGTGATCATGTAGTAGGAAGTGGAAAATCAGAGGACAATATATTGGATGCAGAGGTTGGTGATCATGTAGTAGGATGTGGAAATGGCAGAGGACGATATGTTGGATGCAGAGGCTGGTGATCATGTAGTGGGATGTGGAAATGGCAGAGGACCATATGTTGGATGCAGAGGCTGGTGATCATGTAGTAGGATGTGGAAATGGCAAAGGACCATATGTTGGATGCAGAGGCTGGTGATCATGTAGTAGGATGTGGAAATGGCCAAGGACCATATGTTGGATGCCGAGGCTGGTGATCATTTAGTAGGATGTGGAGATGGCAGAGGACCACATGTTGGATGCAGAGGCTGGTGATCATTTAGTAGGATGTGGAGATGGCAGAGGACCATATGTTGGATGCAGAGGCTGGTGATCATGTAGTAGGATGTGGAAATGGCAGAGGACCATATGTTGGATGCAGAGGCTGGTGAGCACGCTGGTATAGCTGGATCAAATGAATTTGAGGTCAGAATGGAAGTTGGCAGCAAAGTGGATGAAGTTGTTGAGCTCATCTCAGATGAATGAGATGACAACCAAAGTAGTCATCAATGAAGAAAAGAATGAGTTGAAGGGCCTTTGCTGTGTAGCATGGTTTGCTCAACATAGCCAACAAAAAGGCAGGCATAGCTGGGGCCCTTGTTCAATTCTCAAACCTCCTTATATCCAATTCACACCTTTTGTCTGTTGGTCTGTGCTCCTTCCCCTCCCATTCTTCCCCCTTTAATTCAGAGGCTTGACCATTTTAACTCACACCTTGTGAGGCCTGAAACGGCAGTAAATATATATTTACTTCCTATGGACGCTGTGAGATTGGCTGATTTCCTCCAGCATTTCTGTGCTTTGACTGCAATCACAGCAGCTGAAGTCTTTCGTATTTCACACTGCGTCAGGGTCCACACGGAAGAGAATTAAGTTGATGGAGGAGAGGAAGAACATCTGAACTCGATGACCCATCTCACCATTTGAATGGAGATTGCAAAATCCTGCCCAAGTTATCACCAAATGAACCAGGTGTACTTTGGGACAAGTGATCACTGTGACTATACTCTAAAAATGATGTGTTTATTATGTGCATATATAATAAATAAGATATATACAGTACGACTCTGATTATCCAAAATGGTTGGGCCTATTTTGGATAATTTTTTTTCGGAGAACTGGTCATTTTTTAAAAATAGTCCAGTAGCAACTGCAAATCACTTTTAACAACAAGACAACAAGGGAAGACTTTGAAGCATTAAAATAATGTTTAATTCTCACCAAAAAAAAATGCTGACCACTGCTGATCATTGACACATCCCCACCAAGGGCCCGCTCATTCTGGGACCCCGAGGTTCCTGCTCCTGCCCGTGAACTTGAGGTCCCCGCGGTCGCAGGGAACCTGTCCGCTGCTGCTATCTCCAGGAGCCCGAGGTCCCTGGTCAGTTTGGCTCTGACATAATTTTGGATAAATGAGGATTTCTGATTTGTTTTGGATATCCTCATATATCTGTTTTTTAAAAAATAATTGGATAACTGACTATTTCAGAGAATCCGATTTTGGACAATTGGAGTTGTTCTGTATAATGAAGTATCCTGTATATTTATTTGAAATAAAAATTAATCAGGAGCTCAGTTAGTTTAAATGTAAACACGAAACAGATACATGGTATTTGAAGGGACCATTTAAACAAGTTTTCAGTGTATTTAAAGAGTGCCAGATGCTGAACCTGTGGGATTTTGGTACAGGTATAATCGGAATAACTGATAATTGGGGTTTTAGTTTAATTTTTTTACACCCTTATTCTTTACATGCATTTTGCACTTGAAGGACTCAGATCCATTAATGAAATTTATTGGGAAAGGAAATGAAATAAATTTGTAAGTTATTTTTAATTAATTCCTGCAAACAACTAAAAGCAGGTGGGAACTTTAGATTGAAGTTGGGGGAGGTTAAAGATGTCCATGAATATTCCCACCAGTTCATCCACGCAGGTTCTTAGCACATGGCTAGGAACCCCATTTTGGCCAGTCACATCCTGCAGATTCAGTCTCAGGAAGGTTTGTCCAACAGGTAAATTTTATATGTCTGACCTTCTGTTTATCGTGAACAGAGAATGAACTGAGCTCATTGAGAAGGTAAGCTCTGTAGAAGTATCCTGTTTAGATGCATCACAGTTCAGCATGAGCATTGCTTTGGCCAAACCTGCAAGAAACTACGCAAAATTGTGAACACAACTCACACTATCACGCACATCATCCTCTCCTCAATTAACTCCATCTACACTTTCCATTGCCTTGAGGGAAAATAAATGAACAGATTAAAGAACATTTCTACCGTGCAGAAGATGCATGAGCATGAAAACATGTAGCATCTGATTCAAGGCCCATTACTTTCCTGCTGTTATCATACTTTTAAGTGGACCTCTTTAGGAAAAGATGATCTCTTGAAGCTCATAAACCTTACTTAAAGGCAGCCCTTGCAATGTTTTTAAATTGCACGTTTCTCTGTGACTTTAGGATTCTATGTAATGACAGTGATCATGTTTGCATGGTTACTAGCAATGTCTTAAGGATCATAGATCCTGATTGATTATACTTGGCTGCCAGCAGGGGGCTAACACAGAAGGGGAGACAGCTGTCTGAGAGATCTAATTTGCAGGCTTGAAAACCTCATGGCAAACCTCATGGGCTGCTGACAACAACTTTAAAGTAAAGAACCCTTTCCTTCATCCATGTGTTGTCTAAGAACTCACACATATGAATACAAGATGAAACATGGTGTCAGAAGTGAGATGAAGGAAATGAAAAGGAAATACTTTAAAAGCTAAAATCTAAAGTCAGTGACTGATTAGTGAAGAGAAGCTAACACAGTGAAAAATGGAAGGATTACACCCACCAGTGAAACTTCAGCTGACAGGTAATGTGGCTGAAAATTGGAACAGATTTAAACAGCATTTTGGATTTAGTATTTAGTATTTAGTGGAGCTAAACAGTATTTAGTGGAGCTGATGAGAAAAATGATAAAGTGAAAATGTCAGTTTTCTTACATGTCATGGGTGCTGAAGCCCTACTTCACATTTGCTGGTGAAGGAGACAAAATTAAATTAGAAAAAATAATGGAACATTTTGAGGCAAACTGTATACCTAAATGTAATGTGACATTTGAGAGGCACAGATTTTTCACATGTATACAGAAAACAAAAGAAAGTATTGATCAGTATGTGACTGAATTGAGAAACAGAAGCAAAACGTGTGAATTTAGTGGACTGACCGATTTGCTGATAGAAGACAGACTTGTTAGTGGTATTCCAGATAATAGTCTAAGGGAAAGACTGCTAAGAGACCAAAGTGTAGACCGGGAAAAAAAAAGCCATAGCACTCTGTAAGGCTACAAAAACTGTAAAAGCACAGGCAAAAGAGCTGTTCAGTGAAACTAGCTGCAATGTGGATGCAATGAGCAGAAACAGACATAAACCATTTAACAAAAAGCGCGCCAGAGTGAAAAGAGAGGCATGGCCAGTGAACAAAAATGAAAGGGACAATCAAAAGGAGATAGAGGAATTCTATGTAGATGTTGTGACTGAAAACATGAAAGAAAACAAAGACTGGATGTTGAGATTTAAAGTGAATTGCATATACATTTTAGTTAAATTGGATCGTGGAGCACAAATTAATGTAATATCAGAGATTGATTTTAAGAAGGTTAGACCCAGACCAAAGATGTATGGAACAAAAGTGAAGGTGACAGGATTTTCAGGTACTGATATACAAATGCAAGGAAATGCATGATCAAAGTGAAAAACAAGGACAAAGAGTACATGCAAACATTCATTGTGGTACCAAAGGATGTACAGGCCATAGTAGGTTTAATAACTTGTGAGAAACTGAACCTCGTAAAATGAGTCATCATTGTGGAAAGTGAAGGAGATACAGTCTATGATGAACTCATGAAAGAGTACAATGACCTATTTCAGGGTCTAGGCTCCCTTCCAGGAGAGCACATGATCAGAGTGGATAAACATGTGCCACCGATAATACATCCATGCTGAAAAGTTCCATTTGCATTTCAAAAGCAACTAAAAGCAGAGTTGGACAGGATGGAATGCCTGAACATGATTCAGAAGATAGATGAGCCAATGGACTGGGTGAGTTCACTTGTCGATGTGGACAAAAAGAATGGAAAGCTTAGAATTTGCATGGATCCAAGAGATCCAAACAGAGCAATAAAGAGAGAACACTTCAAACTTCCGATGCATGAAGAAATCATGCCACAGTTTGCAAATGCAAAGTTTTTAAGGAATTTAGATGCATCATCAGGATTTTGGCAGTTAAAATTGAATGAAGCAAGTTCACGACTGTGCACATTCAATAGTCCATTTGGCAGATACAGGTTCCTAAGGTGACCATTCGGAATTGCCTCAGCTTCTGAGGTGTACTTTTGTGTATCACAAAACCATCCATATGGTCTAGGAGCACCTGGACGCTCTCGATACCTCAATGGATGACATCATAGTATGGGGCACCATGAAAATGGAGCATAATGAGAGAATAAGTAAAGTGCTGGAAGCATCAAGGAAAGCAAACATGAAGCTGAATAAAGAGAATTGCCAGCTTGGAGTGACAGAACTAACATTTGTAGGTGATATTATTGGCAGTGAGGGCATCAGACCAGATCCCAAAAAGGTGTCCGCCATTGGGAACATGCCAAGGCCACAATGTAAAAAGGACGTACAGAGGTTTAATGGAATGGTCACTGCAGGACGGAACTATTAGTGGTTGAAGACATCATCTACAAAGGAAGTAAAATCCTTATCCCAAAGAGTCTGAGAAAAGAGATGCTAAAAAGGATCCATGGAGGACATCTTGGAATTGAAAAGTGTAAGAAAACAGCATGAGAGGTGATGAACTGGCCAAGAATCAACAATGATACAACAAATGAAGTGTCAACCTGTACAATATGCTGGAAATATCAAGCAAACAATCCTATAGAACCACTAAAGCCACACCCAGCACCAAATAGATCTTAACAGAAGGTAGCCGCTGACTTATTTGAATGTCAAGGGAAGGACTATCTTGTGATCACAGAGGGGTGTAGACTGAACACCACCACTGCAGATGCTGTAATAACAGGTATGAAAGCATATTCTCGAGGCATGATCAAAGTGAAAAACAAGGACAAGCGAGGTCTTCACAGACAATGGATCCCAGTTTTGCAATTCAAAGTTCCAACATTTTGCCAAAGAGTGGGACTTTGAAAACACATCACATCAATTCCTCATTTTCCACAGTCCAATGGTCTAATCAAAAAACTGATGAACAAGGCAAAAGACAGTGGAATGGACTTCTACCAGAGTATACTGCACAATGCCTCTCGAGTGTGATACGTCACCAGCACAACTCCTTATGGGACATGGACTAAGATCAAAACTACCCATTCAGGAGAACCTTCTAAAAACAAAAGGGGAGAGATAGTGAGGAAGTTCAAAGAACAACAGAAAGAAAAGCAGAGGTATTACCTTGAAAGAGGAACAAATAAACTACCGGAACTCCACACTGGTGACCAAGTAAGGCTAAAAGACAAAAAAAAACTTATGGACTAAGAAGGGAACTATCCTTAGTGAAGTCCAACCAAGATCATACACTTTTCAGACAGATGAAGGTGCTGTTCTGCGAAGAAATTGTCGAGATCTTCATATGGGACAAGGATTCATACAGAAAGTATATAATTGAATAACCACCCCACAACACCCACCTTCCTCCTCCTTCTACCCACTAAGTCATTTAAAAACACATTCAACTTTTTAGCTGTGGAAACCGAGACACTGACCAGACCGGGTTGAGAGATTAAATCTTCAAACCAAGAATTTTTATATATGGGGTCCATACTTTTACAAAAATATGATATTTATCCCTCAAATTATGCTATCTTTTCTAAAAGAATACAGGATTCAATTTCAGTCTGACATCTTTGCATTCCTAAAACTGAAGCAGATTTCCAAGTAATGACCAAACATTTTTTTTTTAAAAGCAGCCGAAGCTAAATGTAAACATTCAATTTGATACATAGTCGATCTTAATCCTGTGGCAATCAACTTAATGTCCCTTAATAAAAATAATATTGGATCAAACAGAAGACTCACTTTTTATACTTACTCCAAAAATTATTTAACTTGTACCCAAAATGTCTTAACTTTAGAACAGGTCCAAATCAAATGGAAAAAGTGCCTATTTTTCTCCATATCTAAAACAAAAATCCGAGGAAATTAAATTAATTTTTGAGAGGTTAAGTATAGTTGATGTAAAAAAATTATATTGTTATAAACTATATCTTACATTTATCACCTTCGTCATACTTTGCTTTACATAAATTTCTCTATCTTCCTGTTCGAGTCAGATTCCCATTTTAATCACGATTTATGAACATTTAATTTAGACATTTTATTTTGTAATAATTTGTACATTTCAGAAATAAACTTATTTGTTTCTTCTTTAGTATGTAATAACTCCAAAGCAGATTGTCTAGGTAATTTTAAACTGTGACCTAATTTTTCCAATAAAAAGTTTTTAACCTGATAATAGCAAAAAAAGTATTACTTGGAACTTGAAATTTTTCCTTCATCCGATTAAAAGATGCAAACTTCCCTGCCTCAAAACAATCTTCAACTTTTAAAATCCCTTGTGGCAGATGATGTTCGTGTTCACTCACCATCATGTTGAAATAATGAGACCATACCTTAAGTTGTCAGCCAGTAAAGAGAAACACATTTATTACCATAGACATACAACATGTGACCTGGCATCATGACATTTGAATTGCTAATGAACTCATGACATAGCTACATTCGACCAAACGAATGAACAGCAAGGGGCCAGCTATGCTGAGCGGTGCTGCACTGGGACTGAAAAACCTGTACCGTCTGCCTGGTTGGCAGGAAAAGGCCTTGGTAACATCAACGACAGGCAATGTTGGACTGAGTGGTGGTGCGCTGGGACTGAGAAACCTCTACTATCTACCTGGTTGCAGTAAAAGGTCACAGAGACATCAACAACAGGCAATGCTGTACTGAGCGAGTAACTGAAAACCTATGACAATCTGCCATATCGGCAGGAAAAGGTCTCAGTGGAATCATCAACAGATGGCTATTTTTATGCTTTAGTTTGCATGTTAATACCGGAGTCACAGAATCTTCCATCTGGGGGTGGCTGGCTACCCCCTGGGTTGTGTGATCTTGCCTCAGGGAAGTAAGTGATTGTCCCTAGATCGCGGGCTTCTTCTCTCGAGGAGGTGTTGCTGGTCATTTCTAGGTTGAGTGGTCTTTGAGGGAGGCTAGAGAAACATGGCGGATGTTCCCTCCGGTCACAGGTGCTGAGATGCAGACCTCCAGAAGTTTGAACAGGCAAGTTTTAAATGTCTGTGCTGCCGGCTGCAGACAACTTGCTGATAAACGACCACTTCAGTGTAATGGAGTGTGGGATACGGTAACATTCTGGAGAAACTGAGGCACTAATACTATACTGTGTCGAGCAAAAACACGCAACCTTTTGTTGTCTGTAGACAGTTTAAAATGTTGCTGATAAGCATTCCCCTGACCTTGCAACTTGTTGGCCAGACTTGTTGCGCAGTTCAAGAGGCACACAAGACATCCGCTTGGTCTACTCTGAGTCACCAAAGTGAGTGAGTTGGTTGTAAAACAGTCTTTCAAATGTCCAAACAGTTACTTTCTATGACACCCCTTGCTGTTCATTCGGTCGACCATGAAGGGAAAAGCGATTGGCATCCTGGTTATTTATTTGCTGACCTGTGATGTGACACTGATTGATTTGCAGTTATCCATAGCTATGGTTGACTGGAGCAGTGTGAAAGTAGGTTCAGCTGGGTCAGGTAGTCCATCATTTGTTCCTGACTCATTGGAGCATTACTGCAAGCAAGCTTCTTGTCGCTGCAAATGATTTGAGCTTGAGCTTTCAGAGTGTCCGTCGAGCGTGTCCGTTATTTATTGTTGGCTCATTGGTGCGTTGCTGTAGCAAATTGATTTGAGCTTGGCCGTTGAGTGTGTCCATTATTTTTGGCTGGCTCATTGGCACATTGCTGTTGAACATGTCTGTTGTTGGGTTTAGCTACCAGCTAGACACGTTGGGGTCACCAATGTGGTACCTGATGTTGTCAGCCAACAGAGAAGAGTGTTTATTACAGTGTTATCAGGCTTAATATAGGCACACAAAATGTGATCTGTTGTCATGACATTTGAATTGCTAACGACTTCATGACATAGCTACATTGAGTAGGCCAGGGCTTCTCAGTAGACCTATGGGTGCTGCTGAGTCATTATGCCTCATGGCTGTAGTGGCTTGTTGTCAGAAGATAGGAGGCTGTTGTGTCTTGCTGTCACAAGACAAGAGCATTAGCGTTGGTTCTACCCACTCCTTCCAAGCATACCGCTACACCCCAATTGATTCCGTATCTTCAAAAAATGATTATTGACAGTAAAAGGAAAAAAATATTTTGATATAAAGGTATTTTTGCTGAAATCTTTCCTTTTCCACGTCTGTCATTTTATTCAAATTTCAATTAAATGTTTCAATATTGGTGGGTCTCTACTGATTAACAGTTTTGAATTCCATTTATAAATAAATTCTGTCATAAATTTCTCATCAATTTTATCTAACTCTATATAAATGAAGGTTTATTTTAATCAAACATTCCATTAATAAATTTCAATTGTGCAGCTTTATAATAATTCTGAAAATATGGAAGTTGCAAACCACCTAATTCAAATTTTGAAGTTAATTTCTCCAAAGGTACCCTATTCATTTTCCCTGTCCATAAAAATTTCCTTACAGTTAAATTAAGATCTTTTTAAAAATTGAGGTATTGAACAAGGAATAGATTGAAAAAGATATTGAATCCTTGGAAAAAATATTCAGTTTAATACAGTTCACTCTATCTATTAAAGTAATGGGCAATTCATTCCATATATTTAAGTTATCTTTAATTTTATTAAATAGCAGAGCATAATTTAACTTGTACAAATTATCTAAATTTCCATCAATTCTAATACTGTGGTGACACACATACTTGTAGCAAACCGACCCCGCTTGTACTGCCATGCCGGCGGGGCAGCTGTGAGTATACGGTGCTGTCGGAGGAACTCCTTGCCTCATGGTTTGAACTGACCACATGCCTCGGGCAGTGTGATGATGTCACTGCCTGTGCAAGGGCAGAGCTCATGCTGCTCTTAAAGGGGTGCATGTGGGTTTCGATTAAACTATCATTGAAACCCCCAACATGGTGTTTGAGAGTCTCTTTCCTTAGAGCTGCCACTACAATACTTAAATATTTAATCAGATTTTGTGTCCACTTAAATTGAGCTACTCATTTACATCAATCATAATCTCTTTTGGTTCACTTTTAACCCATTAATTTTGTAACCAGATATTCCCCCGTAGTCTTCTAATTTGTTATGTAAAGAAATTAAAGAATTTTTAGGGTCTGTTATATAAATCAATACATCATCTGCAAACAAACTAATCTTATATTCCTCCTTATTAACTTTAATTTGTTTAATACTAAAATCTTGCCTTATTGATTGTGCTAACAGTTCAATTGCCAAAACAAATAATGCAGAAGATAAAGGACATCCTTGACTAGCTGATCTAGTTAATGAAAAAGAAGAAGAAACTTGTCCAAAGGGTGTCTATATAAAGCTTTAATCCAATTTATAAATATTGGCCCAAATTGAAATTTTTGCAAAACCTTAAATAAATAAATCCATTCTAATCTATCAAAAGCCTTTTTGGCATCTACCGATAAAACAAATGCTAAGTCTGATTTCTTCTGAGAACAATCAATTAAACCAATTAATTTAGCTATATTGTCAGAAGAATATTATTTTTTTAAAACAAATCCTGATTGATCTAAATGAGCAAACTCAGGTAAATATTCACCTAATCTATTAGCCAAAACTTTAGCAACAATCTTATAATCAACATTTAATAATGATATAGGTATATAAGATTCCAATTTTAATAAATCTTAATCTTTCTTAGGTATTACTGTTATTATAGCATTTGAAAAAGATTCTGCTAATGAACAAATTTCATTCGCTTGTTTTAATACTTTCATTAATAAAGGTATTAATGTCTTTAATTTTTTTTTATAAAATTCAGATTTAAACCCAACTTCACTGGGAGATTTACCATTTTGATTGAATTTAAAGCCTTAATAACTTCTTTCAAAATAAATGGAGAATCTAAATCCTTTTGAACTTGGTAATTCAAAGATGAAAGTTGAGGCTTCTGTGAAAAAGCATTAATTTCTCCTTCATTATTTAATGATTGAGATTAATATAATTGAGTATAATATTCTTTAAAAGAATCACATATCCTGTGGTTTATAAGTAATTTTTGAATTCTTTTTAACAGGATTAAGAGTTCTTGATGCTTGCTCCATTTTCAATTGCTAAGGTAATAATACTTTATGTGCTCGATCTCCTAATTCATAATATTTTTGTTTAGTTCTATCAATTAATTTCTTGGTCCTATATGTCTGAATTGAATTATAATTCAATATTTTTTATCAATTCCTACTTCTTTTTTTCAGATGGGTCTTGTAATTTTTTTTCCAAAATTGCTATTTCCTTCTCTAATTTATCTATTTTAGTCAAATAATTTATTATTTGGCCCCTTAAATAAGCCTTTAAGGCATCCCATAAAACAAATTTATTATCAACTGAATTAGTATTTAAATCTAAATATATCTGTATTTGATTCCTCATAAAGTCACAAAATTCTACATTTTTTAATCATGATGAATTAAAGCTCCATCTCTTAACTGAATCAATTCTATCAGAGCTCAAACATCACATCAATAATGGTGAGTCACCTGATACAATTCTAGGTTTATATTGTATATATTCAATTCATCCTTGTAAATGAGCTGAATTTAAAAAAAAAATATATATATATATTCTAGAATAAGAATCAAACCAATAAAGATAAAATAAATAATCTCTCTCTTTAGGATTTAATTTCCTCCAAATATCCAACAAATGTAAATTTTCCATTACATCAATATTCTTTTAGCAGGTTTTGGTTTCATTAAAGATTTTGTAGATTTATCTAAAATTTATCTAAAATTGGATCCAAGCAACAATTAAAATCTCCACCAGTTATTATATTTCCATTTACTTCTACTAGTTTAAGAAAAGCATCTTGAATAAATTTTTCATCATCTGTATTAGGTGCATACACATTCATAAATCAAAGATTCTGAATAAATTTGACAATTTGCCAAAACATTTCTACCAAAAAGATCAATAAATGTTGATTGTAATTTAAATGGAAACTTTTTATTAATTAAAATAGCCACTCCTTGTGCTTTAGAATCGGAAGATGAAGCTATAACTTGACCAACCCATTCTCTTTTTGACTTTTGATGGTATTTCTCAGTTAAATAGGTTTCCTGCAGGAAGCAATGTTTACTTTCAACTTCTTAATTTAAGATAGAACCCTCTTCCTTTTTATTGGGTTATTGAGCCCATTCACATTAAATATTGCATAATTCAAAATATGTGTGTCCATAATATAATTTAAAGAATACTCAGTTCCCTTCTCCAACCTGGGTCATCTTGTAAAGGAGAAAATGAACTATTAATTTAGACCATGACATGTGTGACACAATGGGTTTAGTTAAATATATGCTTATAAAAGGGATTAGAAATGGATTAGATAGAGAGTACAATGCCTTGCAAACTCCGAGGATAGGTACAAACAGAAGATTCTGGGCTTTAGCAACATTTGCAAGCACAGCCCAGAAACTGAAGTATTTGCTGAGAGTTGGGGCCATGTTGGGGCCAAAGCCTGGAAATTGCAACGCTTGCAAACTGAAACCAAAAAAATAACAGTGCCTGGAACATCAGGAGGGGAGGGGCAAAGAACAAGAGCGAAGGGGTTTTCAGGAGACAGTCTGAGAAAAGGCTGGACGGAAGAGGAGCCTGCTGAAAAAGCTCCATCTTTATCAAGACTGGGCAGAGTTCTAATATGGTAGCTGGAGTGTGCTCTCTGTGGAAATCAGGAGTGGCAGCTAGTCTTCCTGGTGTGCCGAAGAGGAGAACAACTCTGTGAGAAGAACCTGGAAAGAAAACATTTCTTCTGGAAGACACTCCTGTTTGGGGTGTCCAACAAGCAACACCCATCTCTCTGTAACTCTCCACAACTTTCCTGCCTGGTAATTCCAAGGAAAGCACTGAAATTTGCTTGAATGTAATGACTCTTTGATTCTGTGCACAGGATTGAAGATTACTGGAATCTGTAGCCTTGGAAACATGGACAGTGGAAGATTGGCCAATAAAAAGGACTTTCTTGAAAACACATTATACACACTTGAGCAAAGATTAAGTTGGGGGGAGGGATTGTTTAAGTAACATAGTGTTGATAAGTTAAGAGTTGATCTTGTTGTTCTATAGTCAGAGAGTTAAACTAATTTTGTTTCAGGAACCATTCATTGCTTTGGTGTATTTCTATTGCTGCTGGTATATTGGGTTCACTGAACTTGTAACACACATAAATTAATGTTTATAATAAAGGTAGCAAAGAGGGTACATTTCAAGGGGAAAAGTGTACACTTGACGGTATAAACCAGGGGTGTCAAACTCAAATTCACGGAGGGCCAAAATTAAAAACTTGGACTAAGTCGAGGGCCGAACTAAATATTTATTGAAAATTTTCAACAACATCTGCATGTTTTCTCTTCTTTCAACATATGTAATGTTAAACTTTTTCTTATTAAAATAAATGTTTAATAATAGTTTTGGATAAACTCTTTCCAGAAGCATTAACAAATGAGAAATAAAATATTCAATAAATAATATTTCTCTATAGAGGATTTGTCAAATGTTGCTAGTGTGCTGTCGAATAGTAAAATCTGAGGGCTATTGAGAATGAGGGAGAATAACATGATTTCTGAAACAATCAAATGGGTGACTGATTGTGGGCATGAACTCTAGCAGGGTTATTTGCCATGCCCTTTTTCCATTGGTACAGATATCCTTTGATTTACACACTTTTCAAGTTTTATGCCTAATGAGCTTGTATCCAGGTGCAGAACCATTTTTAACCAGGAATATATTTATCACTGTGACATGAAGCTATTGGAAGATCGTTTTATCCTGA
Source organism: Narcine bancroftii (assembly GCF_036971445.1). Classification (NCBI taxonomy): domain Eukaryota; kingdom Metazoa; phylum Chordata; class Chondrichthyes; order Torpediniformes; family Narcinidae; genus Narcine; species Narcine bancroftii. The sequence goes on from NC_091471.1 coordinate 222,635,203, forward strand.
GATTAAAGTTCATAATACTTACTCAGGCCTGTGTGCGGGAGGGCGGGGTTTGCGGGCGATTGGGTTGGACAATGACAGTGCGGGGGCATCGGCTCTCACTGCAGGGCAGCATCTCGGCGGATCAGCGGCCCCATCACCGTGAGTCGCGGGTCGACGTGCGGCAGGGAGGAGGAGTGGGCAACGGTCCTGGGGAGGTCAGCCCCCCCCCTGAGTTTCTGCCGGACCCCCCTTGACCTGCTGAGTTTCTCCTGGATCCCCCTTTGACCTGCTGAGTTTCTCCCAGACCTTCCTTGACCTGCTGAGTTTCTCCCGGACCCTCCTTGACCTGCTGAGTTTCTCCCAGACCTTCCTTGACCTGCTGAGTTTCTCCCGGACCCCCCTTGACCTGCTGAGTTTCTCCCAGACCTCCCTTGACCTGCTGAGTTTCTCCCGGACCTTCCTTGACCTGCTGAGTTTCTCCCGGACCCTCCTTGACCTGCTGAGTTTCTCCCAGACCTCCCTTGACCTGCTGAGTTTCTCCCAGACCTCCCTTGACCTGCTGAGTTTCTCCCGGACCCCCCTTGACCTGCTGAGTTTCTCCCGGACCCCCCTTGACCTGCTGAGTTTCTCCCGGACCCTCCTTGACCTGCTGAGTTTCTCCCAGACCTTCCTTGACCTGCTGAGTTTCTCCCGGACCCCCCTTGACCTGCTGAGTTTCTCCCAGACCTCCCTTGACCTGCTGAGTTTCTCCCGGACCTTCCTTGACCTGCTGAGTTTCTCCCGGACCCTCCTTGACCTGCTGAGTTTCTCCCAGACCTCCCTTGACCTGCTGAGTTTCTCCCAGACCTCCCTTGACCTGCTGAGTTTCTCCCGGACCCCCCTTGACCTGCTGAGTTTCTCCCGGACCCTCTTTTCTTTCTGTGCCGGTGTCCCAGGACCTTTCCAGGGCAGTCTCCGCGCTCAGGACCGCACTGGGATCCCGGTCAGCGGTGGAGGAGCAGGTGAGCGTGGCTAATCCTGATCCAGCCCACGCCACTCTCGAGATTGGTGGGGGGTTCCATCCTACCTGCCCAACCAGCCTCGCTCTCCATGTGTACTCCGGGCACCCGCTGCTGGTCTGGTGGGAAGGCGTAGGGCGGCCAGCGGCCGGCGCCCCCATTGCCCGGCGGGGAGCCCCAATCTTCCCTCCGGCGTCCCGACTCCATCTGCAGCTCCAAGAAACGCTGTGCCACTGGGGTTCCGGGTGCTGGGAAGCGGCCTTGGCTTTCCCTGACACTGTCCAGGCCGCGCTGTGGTGGGGGGGTGGGCAGGGGGACACGACAGCGTGTTTATAAAACCACCCACCACTACTTTTCAAGGACCAGGATTTTTCTCTCTCTCTCTCACCCTGGGACACAGCGGTTACTGTGCATGCGCTATACTGGCGCGGTGGCCAGCGGGCCACCTCTAATACATTTTTGATATGATCTTGCGGGCCAAATATAATTATATCGCGGGCCATGGCCCGCGGGCCAGAGTTTGACATGTGTGGTATAAACCATCAACTAAGACTTGAGTGGATATATACAAATTTATATTCAAAATCAATATACTGTCGATTTATTTTTTGTTGTTTGGTTATCAAGCTTCATGAATTCTATTTCAAACAGTTCAAAGACATTCAGAGCAGCTGTAATTGTTAACAGATTTGGTGGATGGCAAAGCTGGAGTAATGAGTTTAATGCCTGACAAGAATTTGTACAGCGTATTCGTGGGTGAGATCTGTTTTGGCCCCTTCGTGATGGAATCCATTGAGAACTGGCCCACAGTTGCAGAGGTCCTTGACACTGAATATGTGTCTGAAATCTTTCGTCCAAATTCCCACTGAAAGAGATGAATAGGTTGACACTTAGGTCTGGAGATCTGAGGCATATCTGGGCAGCTGAGAATTGTTGTGTGGATTGTAGAGGGTCATGTGCCTCACCATTTGGAACCTGGTGGGGACATGGATTGCAGAGGGTCATGTGACCTCTCTGGCTGGAGTCTAGTTAGAAATGATCTCAACTGCCAATTATGTGTTAGCTCTGCCCATCGGTGAGGCTGACGTGTGATTGGCCCTACAGGTGCAAATCAATGATTAGCTCTGCCTACCTGTGAGGCTGATGCACAATTGGCCTTTGCAGGTTACACGTCTACCAGTGGAAAAAGCCAAGCACATCTTTCTTCCCTTATCGCTGAACTCGAAGCAACAGGCTCGGGAAGATCTAGAAGGCAGAATGTAATGGACTCATCCTAGATCCTGAGCCCTGCGCGATGCTGGAGACCAGGTTCATTTTGATAAACTTGTGTGCTTTAATTCATTTACTCTTTGTTCATGTGCTGTGCCTGAAAGGGATAAAGAGGGTTGGTGGGGATGATTGTTTAACCCTTGTATTCCCAATTGGGAGTTGAGAAGGTTTAGCAGAGATTTATTCACAGCAATAATATACAAGTAACTACACATTAGGTGAGTTGTGACTATTACTGAACTCCAGACTGTGAGCTACTAACACTTCCAGATGGCCAACTGCAATGGGCCCATCTTGCATCCTGAGCAGTGATGCTGGAGATTACATTCACGTGCATGTAATCATTTAGTTGCATGGTATATTGTGGGTGGTGGGTGCTGAAGAAGTTAAACTCCCATTTCTCTGTATATCGTATCTGTGAGGTGTGGGTGCTGAATGGTATACTGTGCCTGTATGCTGTGTACTGTGATGGATTATGTTACATTTTATGCTGTATATAGATATCTTTTAAAGGAGATAAATTGTGGGTTTTTAAATTGTAGGTCAAACAAACTCAAACACTTCACCACAGATCTCATTTAAAATGCCTGAGCTCTGCTCAATTCAGACAGTCCAGGCTCTCAGTGCCTTTATAAAGACAATGGAAATTGCTTTGCTGAAGGACTTCACCAGTAGGTGTTAATTGTAATGGATTTTTGTTTTGGAAAGCAAGAGACGAATGGACTCAGAAGATTGGGTCTGGTGCCGCAGTCTGTCTGAAGCCAGTTTGCTGTTTTAAGAAGGTCATGTGGTTTTGCAAGCAGAGAGTTAAACATGCTTTCTCTGAGTGAGAGCACAGGTTTTCTGCAGGGGCTTTTGGAAACTTGTTTGAAACCCTATTTTGAAGATGGGTTGTGAGTTCTTCATTCAGCCTGGTCAAAGCCCTTGTGGTCTATACAACAGGAGATGGCTGGCTGCATAATGTTTCACTTGAAATAAGTGAAACAAAAAGGAACTCTGTGATGACCTGAAAGAAAGAGGTTACCATCTGGAAAACCCTGATGGGGCATGTTTCTTTGGCAAGACACTGAAGTGGCTGATTGGAAGGAAACAGTTGTGGGTGTCTAAGCAACAAATCTGACAAGAACCTTCCTGAGTCGTAAACATTTACCTTTTAAGCACCAAAGCCTGGTGATGATTCAAAAATGTTAAATTCTGTGCACAGTATAAGAATTGCCTGCAACCAATAAACTTGGAGGAGTAAGAAGTGAGATTGGACTGTGAATCAAATAACTTTTCTGAGCTTATACACACATTACATACACGTACTTAGAATTAGAAGGGGGCGTTAAGTTAATAGTAATAAGTTAAAGTTTGATCCTGTTTTTATGTTTAAACAAAATTAAAAGTAACTTTTGTTTAAGTAACTATTTGTCTTGGTGAATTTCTATTGCTGCTGGGTTTTGGGGTCCTCTGGGTCTGTCACAGTATACTAATGTCAGTGTAGGCCTTTTTCTGAAATCCCCTGTGTGTAAATAAACACCACTGATTCTTCATAACAAATGTCCAGTCTCGATTCTCAGAACCCTGCAATATTCTTGAACACAATAACTGACCACAAAATCCAAGTTGTTACTAAAATAATTTGCAGCACAGAAACAGGCCAGTTTGGCCCTACTAGTCTGTGCTGACATCATATCCTACCTAGTCCCACTGACCCGCATTTGGCCCATGAACCTCCACACCTCTCCATTCCATATACCTATCCAACCTTTCCTTAAATATTAACATCGATCTCACTTCTACCACCACTGCTGGAAGTTTATTCCATACACCCACCACCCTCTGTATGAAGAAATTCCCCCTTATCTTTCCCTTAAACTTTTCTCCTTTTACTCTCAATCCATGCCCTCTTGTTTGAATCTCCCCCACTCTCAGTGGAAAAAAGCCTATTCACATTGACTCTCTTTTCCCCCTTATATTTTTGAATACCTCTATCAAATCACCCCTCAATCGTCTACGCTCCAGGGAATAAAGTCCCAGCCTATTCAACCTTTCCCTGTAACTCAAACCCTGAAACCCCGGCAACATTCTTGTAAACCTCCTCTGCACTCTCTATACTGTTTATATCCTTCCTGTAATTCGGTGATCAAAACTCCACTCAGTATTCCAAATTTGGCCTCACCAATGTCTTATACAATTTCAACATAACATCCCAACTCCTGTATTCTGTACTCTGATTTATGAAAGCCATTTATGCTAAATGCCTTCTTCACCACCCTATCCACATCTGATTCAACTTTCAGAGAATTATTTGCATTCAGTTTGGTTTTGTAATATGGTTTAGGGTTTTTGGCTGAGATTGAGAAATTGTCCAATGAAATTTAGTAATTTGTCTACACTGCTCATAATTTGCATCAGAAATTGGTAATATTTTGCTTTTATCCCAATTCTTATATCCTGACAGTATACCATATTGCAAATATTCTTGCAAGTAAATTAAAGATCATTCTGGATTAGTTAAATATATCAAAACATCATCAGCAAATAAATTAACCTTATATTCATCATCTGCTATCCTTAAACCTCTAATATTCTCATTCTGCCTCATAGCTTGAGCTAATGGTTCCATGACCAACGCACATAGAGCTGGCGACAAGGAACAACCTTGATGAGTTGAACATGATAATTTAAATAATGAAGAGGTTTGACCATTTGTCACCACCGTAGTAACTGGATTATTATATAGTTCCATTACCTAACCAATAAAAAAGGGGTCCAAACTTGTATTTCTCCAAGACTCTAAATAAAAATTTCCATTCTGCCCGATCAAAAGCTTTTTCAGCATCAAGTGCAACTACCATTGGTAGGTTGGGTTGCTGATGTGATGCATTGATCAGCAAAATCACTCTAAGAATATTATTAGAGGCATACCTATTTTTAATAAAACCAGCCTGATCTACATGTACCAATTAACATAAATACTTAGCAAATCTATTTGCCAATAATTTTGTTATTATTTTATAGTCTACATTCAATAAAGAGGTTGGCCGATATGAAGCTACATTCAAGGATCTCTGTCTTTTTTTGGTATAACTGTTATTATTGCACTCAAACACAAATCAGGTAAAGCTTGTTCCTGCGTCACCTGCTGAAGAACAGCCGTAAATAGAGGAGACAAATCATCATAAAAAGCTTTATAAAATTCAACAGTAAATCCATCATCTCCTGGAGACTTCCCATTTGGCATTTGTTGAATAACATCCTTTATCTCTAAATCTGTAAAAGGAGAATCCAATTTCCTCACATCATCTTCCCCTAATATTGGCAAATTTAAATCCGACAAAAAAGATTCAATAGAACCATAGTCTTGAGCTCCCTCAGAAGTATATAATTTCTGGTAAAATGATAAAAATTGGTCATTAATTTCCTGAGGTTTAAAAGTAGCTGAGTTATCTTTCCTCACAGCATTAATAGTTCTCAATGCTTGTGCTGTTTTCAGTTGCCACGCTAGAACTTTGAGTTCTATCCCTAACTCATATTCACATTGAATCTTTGAATCAAATATTCATACTATGTTTGTAATGTATTATATCATAATTTCAATTTAGTTAAAACTGCTTTATTATCCTCTGTAAAATTCTCTGAAATTCTTTTTCAAAATCAGCTATCTGTTTTTCCAACAACTGACTCTCTGCCAAAAATATATTGTCTTTTGATGCATAACTAATAATTTGATCATGTAAAAATGCCTTCAAAGCATTCCATAAAGTAAAATTACTCTGAACTGTGTTCCTATTCAAATTAAGAAAAACAATTTGATCGGGCTGCTGCTGCTCGGAGGGCAACAAAGTCGGTGTTTCCCAAGGCAACCGTTGGAGTAGGGGCAAGAACAGACTGCTAGAGCAGTAAGTAAATTGCCTGAGTGCCAATAAAATAATAGGAGTGAAAGGTGAGTGAGTGGGGCCGCGAGAGTCTGAGGCACAGGTAAAGGGGTAAGTCTCTTTTTTTCTGTTTTCATTTAACTCAATCGTAGGCGGTCATTTTAGACATGGCAGGTGAGCTCAGTCCCGTGCCATGTTCCTCTTGTGCAATGTGGGACCTCAGGGTGACTGATAGAGTCCCTGGGAACTATGTGTGCAGGAAGTGTGTTCAGCTGCAGCTCCTGATTGACCGCATGACGGCATTGGAGCTGCGCATGGACTCACTCTGGAGCATCCGGGATGCTGAGGATTTGGTGGATAGCACCTTTAGCGAGTTGGTCACACCACAGCTTCATAGTGTTGAGGAAGATAGGGACTGGGTGACCAAAGGTAAGAGTAAGAACAGGAAGGTAGTGCAGGAGTCTCCTGTGGTTATCTCCCTAAAAAACAGATATTCCGCTTTGGATGTTGTTGGGGGAGATGGCCCATCAGGAGAAGGCAGCAGTAGCCAGGGTCAGGGCACTGTGAGTGGCACAGCTGTGCAAGAGGGTCGGAAAAAGAGTGGAAGGACAATAGTCATAGGGGATTCAATTGTAAGGGGAATAGACAGGAGCTTCTGTGGCAGTAAACGGGACTCCCAGTTGGTGTATTGTCTCCCGGGTGCAAGGGTCAGGGATATCACGGAGCGGCTGCAGGGCATTTTAGATGGGGAGGGTGTCATGGTCCATGTTGCTATCAACGACATAGGAAAAAAATGGGATGAGGTCCTATAAGCAGAATTCGTGGGAGCTTGGAAGGAAGTTAAGGAGTAGGACCTCTAGGGATTATTGCCAGTGGCATGAGCTAGTCAGAGTAGGAATTGCAGGATAGATAGAATGAATATGTGGCTTGAACAGTGGTGTAGGAGGGAAGGGTTCAAATTCTTGGGGCTTGGAATCGATTCTGGGGCAGATGGGATCAGTTCAAGCAGGATGGTCTCCATCTGGGCAGGGCTGAGATCAATGCCCTCGGGAGAGTATTTGGTAGTGCTGTTGGGGAAGGTTTAAACTAATGTGGCAGGGGAATGGGATTAGGAGTCGAGAGACGGAGGGGTTTAGCATGAGGGAAGAAGTCAGAGATAGGAGGGTGAAAAGCAAAAGAGGCAGGCAGGTAACCTCAGGGCAAAAATGTAAAAGGGCCACTTTACAGCATAATGATGATAGGGTTAAGGCTCTGGTAAAAACAAGCTTGAAGGCCTTGTGTCTTAATGCAAGGAGTATTCGTAATAAGGTGGATGATTTGAATGTGCAGATAGCTGTAAATGGGTATGATATAGTTGGGATCACAGAGACATGGCTTCAAGGGGACCAAGGCTGGGAGCTTAATGTTCATGGATTTTCAATATTCAGGAGGGACAGACAGAATGGAAAAGGAGGTGGGGTAGCATTGTTGGTTAGAGAGGAGTTAAAAGCAATAGAAAGGAAGGATGTTAGCTTGAATGATGTGGAATCAATGTGGGTAGAGCTGCAAAATGCAAGGGGGCAGAAGACATTAGTGGGAGTTGTATATAGGCCACCTAACAGTAGTAGAGGTTGGGGATGGCATTAAACAGGAAATTGGAAATGCGTGCAACAAAGGCAAGGCAGTTATAATGGGTGACTTTAATCTCCATATAGACTGGATGAATCAAATTGGTAAGGGTACTGATGAGGACGATTTCTTAGAAGGTATACGGGATAATTTTCTAACCCAGTATGTTGAAGAACCAACGAGGGAACAGGCCATTCTAGACTGGGTTCTGAGTAATGAGGAAGGGTTAGTTAACAATCTTGTTGTGCGAAGCCCTTTGGGCAAGAGTGACCACAATATGGTGGAATTTCACATTAGGATGGAAAGTGACAGGGTTAATTCTGTAACTCAGGCTCTGAACTTAAAGAAGGGTGACTTTGAGGGTATGAGACGTGAATTGATTGTTAGATTGACAAATATTACTTAAAGGATTAACTGTAGAAAGGCAATGGCAAGCATTTAAGGATCACCTGGATGAAATACAGCATTTGTTCATCCCGGTTTGGAAAAAGAATAACTCAAGGAGGGTAGTACATCCTTGGATAACGAGAAATCGGGGAGAGTATCAAGTGTAAAGAGGAAGCATATAGACTAGTCAGGAAAGACAGAATACCAGAGAATTGGGAGAAATTCAGAGTTCGACAGGAAGACAAAGGGATTAATCAGGAAAGGCAAAAGAGATTATGGAAGAAAGTTGGCAGGGAACATAAAAAATGATTGCAAAAGTTTTTATAGGTATGTAAAGAGAAAGAGACTAGTAAAGACAAATGAGGGTCCCTTGCAGTCAGAAGCTGGTGAATTGGTCATGGGGGAAAAAGGACATGGCAGACCAATTAAATAACTACTTTAGTTTGGTCTTCACTAGGGAAAATATGAATAATCTTCAGGAAATAATAGGGGACCATGGGGCTAATGTGACGGAAGGACTGGGGAAAATAAGTGTAAGTTATGAGGTTGCGTTGGATAAATTGAAGGGATTATAGGCAGACAAGTCCCCAAGGCCAGATGGTCTGCATCCCAGAGTGCTAAAGGAAGTAACCCATGAAATAGTGGATGCCTTGTTTGATAATTTTTCAAAACTCTTCAGATTCTGGAGTAGTTCCTGAGGACTGGAGGGTGGCTAATGTAACTCCACTTTTTAAAAAGGGAGGGAAAGAGAAATCAGGGAATTATAGACCAGTTAGCTTGACATTGGTAATGGGGAAAATTTTAGGGTCAGTTATTAAAGATGTGATTGCGGCACATCTGGAAAGTGGTGAATTCATTGGTCAGATCCAGCATGGTTTTATGAAGGGAAAATCGTGTCTGACTAATCTTATTGAATTTTTTGAGGATGTAACTAGTAGAGTGGATAGGGGAGAACCAGTGGATGTGGTTTACCTGGACTTTCAGAAGCCTTTTGATAAGGTCCCACACAGGAGATTACTATACAAACTTAAGGCACACGGTATAGGGGATATGGTATTGAGGTGGATAGAGAATTGGTTGACAGATAGGAAGCAAAGAATGGGAATAAACGGGTACTTTTTGGAATGGCAGTCAGTTACTAGTGGGTACCACAAGGCTCAGTGCTAGAACCCCAGTTATTTACGATATATATTAATGATTTAGATGAGGAAATGGAAAACAGCATTTCCAAGTTTGTAGACGACATGAAGCTGGGTGGCATTGTAAGCTGTGTAGAGGCTGTTAAGAGTGTGCAGGGTGATTTGGACAGGTTGGGTGAGTGGGAAAATGCATGGCAGATGCAATATAATGTGGATAAATGTGTGGTTATCCACTTTCAAGGAAGGAATGGGAGGGCTGAGTACTATCTTAATGGTATCCAATTAGGAAAAGGGGAGATGCAAAGAGACCTGGGTGTCACTGTTCATCAGTCATTAAAAGTGGGCATGCAGGTGCAGCAAGCAGTAAAAAAGGCGAATGGTATGTTGGCGTTCATATCAAGAGGATTCGAGTACAGGCGCAGAGAGGTATTGATGCAGTTGTATAGGGCCTTGGTGAGACCTCACCTGGAGTATTGTGTTCAGTTTTGGTCTCCTTTTCTGAGGAAGGATGTCATTGCCATGGAGAGAGTGCAGAAAAGGTTTACCAGATTGATACCAGGGTGGTGGGACTTGCACATGAAGAAAGGCTAGAACAACTGGGCTTGTACTCACTGAAATTTATATGATTAAGAGGAGATTTAGTAGAAACGTTCAAAATTCTTAAGGGATTTGACAGGCTAGATGCAGGAAGATTGTTCCCAATGTTGAACAAGTCTAGAACTAGGGGTCACAGTTTAAGGATAAAGGGGAAGTCCTTTAGGACTGAGATGATGAAGAATTTTTTCACTTGGAGGGTGGTGAATTTATGGAATTCTCTGCCACAGGAAGTGATTGAGGCTGGTTCCATAGCTATATTTAAGAGAGAGTTAGATTTAGTACTTGTGACTAGGGGGATCAGGGGGTATGGAGAGAGAGCTGGAACAGGGTACCTAGTGGATGATCAGCCATGATCAAAATGAATGGCAGTGTAGGTTTATTGAGATATTTCTTTTTTTGCAGGAAACTCGCTTAACTGAAAAACAACATTTAAAATTGAAGAGAGACTGGGTTGGTCATGTAATTTCATCTTCTTTTAATTCAAAAGCACAAGGAGTGGCAATTTGACTTGAATCCTCGGTGGAAACAGTTGGTTGAATCTTAATGATTAATTGTAAATTGTTTGTCGAGTCATGGTCTTTGTTAAATGTGTATGCGCCAAATATTGACGATGAACAAATTATGTCTGAAACTTTTTTAACTCGGAGTCAAGCTAAGGAAAATTTCTTGATTGGGGGAGATTTCAATTGTGTATTAGATCCATTATTGGATAAATCTCCGAAAACTTTGAAAAAAAATCAAAAGCAGTGCTCCAGTTGGTTTCTTTGATGAAATATTTAAATTTAATAGAGGTTTGGAAATGAAGCTCCCCTTGCCAAATAACCTCTAAATTAATTAACCACTAAACCCCCCCTTTAATAAACAAAATAAAGATTACACAAATTAAAAAAAAAAAAGTTTTTTTAGATATAATAAAAACTACAAAAGGTAGTATCTCCCCACTTAACTGGGTGTGGAAAGAAGTAAAATCCCCCCACAGGTGGCGGATGACTTCCAAAAACTTCAGCGTCATACATTTCCACCCCCCCCCCCCAACCAGACTTACAAAATTATGTCTAAATCAGTTCACAATCCCAATTAATTCATTTCCAAAGCTTGTTCTGGATCATCAATATCAATCAAACTATTTGGTATATTTGCCTTCCTGTTTCAATTTCCATTCTTCTTATTGGATGTCTTCCTCTGAGGTGAAGAGTGCCTTTCAGTAGCCCTGTCTGGCAAAGAATTAGCAAAAATTAAAGCATCATGATCACTCTCAAAAAACTGTGATTGGAAATTGCCATAAAAAAATCTTCAAAACTGCAAGGTATCTAAAAGTCAATATTTGGGTATAATGATTGATGTAAATATTTAATAATTGTACAATTTAAATTAGGTAATGTTAATGAGAAAGATTAATGCTGATTTTATTAAGTGGAAGGATTTAAATTTGTCATTAATAGGTTGAGTAAATTGTATTAAGATGAACATTTTTCCACAAATTCAGTATCTTTTTCAGTCGATTCCTTGTTCTGAAATCTTTTTTCCAGGATTTAAATGAAGTAGTAGAAGAATTTTTATGGAAGGGAAAACTAGCTAGAGTAGCGATACATAAATTGACTTGGAAATATGCCTTGGGAGGTTGACAATTACCTCATTTTCAAAATTAAAATTTATCAATTGTATGTTGGATGTTTCGTACACCCCTAGTTGGGCTAGGGTAGAATTGGCTGATATTTCAGAACCTTTTTCGCACCATTTTATATTTAAGTGGAATTCTATTTTACTACAGAGATATAATGTACCAATTTTAAAGCATTTGTTAGAGATTTGGACTAAAAGGAATTTATTGAGAGGTACTAAAGGTAAAATATCAGTTCAAGCTCCAATATATCAAAATAAATTTATTCCTTTTTCGTTGAATAATAGATTTTTAAGAGAATGGCAGATTAAAGGAATAAAGTTGTTGCAGGATTGTTTTGAAGAGGGTAAATTTTTATCATTTAATCAACTTAGGGAGAAATTTGGAATCTCAGTGAATTCTTCATTTGTGTACTATCAAATTAGAGCATTAGTGAAAGATAACTTTGGAATAGAAATGAACATTCCTGTTAATGAAATTTGAGTTTCTGATTTCTCATTCATTAAATAGGGGTTTTATTTCTGAGATTTATGCGTTATTGCAAGACACTATGGATAAAATAAATTTAGATAAATCGAGGATTAAATGGGAAAATGATTTAATTTGTGATATCGATCAGGCCGATTGGGAGATGATGTGTTTTGATGGTGTGACTAAATTGCTTAATGTAAGATATAGTATGGTTAATTATAATTTTTTGCATCAGTTGTATCTGGCCCCTGAGAAATTGAAAAAAATATGGATTTAGTAATTCAGAAATGTGCTTTAGATGTGAACTATGTGTAGGAACATTTTTACATTCAGTTTGGCTTTGTGATAAGGTTCAATCATTTTGGCAAAAAAAATAGGGAATTTCTTCAAAAATTGTTTAAGATCCAATTTTTGCTAGACCCAAATTTATTTTTATTGGGTTGTACTGCCCCACTTTTTGATTTGGGGTTGGACAAGTTTCAGACAACTTTTCTTCATCTAGCGTTGGGGGTAGCACGTAAATGTGTTGCGAATTCATAGAAAGATGAGGTTAAGGAAAATGTAATTCATTGGCATATAATGAGTTGAGGTCCTGTATTTATATGGAGAAAATAACATGTAACTTGCACGATAATTATGACTTTTTATTAAGATGTGGTCGCCTTATTTGAAATGTATGAGCTTAGTAATATCTTAAATTGTTGGATGTTTCTTTTATGACTTTTTTTGTTTGTTTCCCTTGTGGAGTTTGCTGACGGTGGGTGGAGGGGGTGGGTTAGTTGTAGTTTTTCATTTTTGTATAAGTTTTTCTCTTGAAAATTTTAAATAAAGTTCTTTTTAAAAAGAGATTGAGAAAGTGTTTGCAAGACATCTTGAAAATGCAATTTAATTTTGATCTAAAGATTTTTCTAATGGGGAATTTGCTGAAATGGTTTTGGTTAATAAATTAGATAAATTCCAAATAGCATTTTTACAATTAGGATTGGCAGTAGCAAGGAAATATATAGCGGTTTCATGGGAAGATCATATGGAACTTAATTTACAAAGATGGCATTCAGAAATGAAGTCCTGTATACCAATGGAAAAAATAACATAATATACGGGATTAATATTATGCATTTAGGAAGATTTAGAGCCCATATTTGGATTATTTTAGATTAAAAATTTGAGAATGGCAATGGGTGCAGCTTCACCTCCACATCGTAAGTAATGGAATGATTTAAGTTATTCTCCTGACTTTTTTTTAAGGGGAGTAGATTTTAGGATTAATAGAGGGGGAGTGGTGGTAGGGGTTGGGGGGATTAGGAATTGTTGTAGGGTTTTCTTAGTAGTCTTTGTAGTTATTTTTTCCTATGTAGCCGTCATATTTTTGGATAGCTGTTAATGTTTTAATTTTGTAAATCTGGTTATAACTTCTAATAAAATTTAATATTCAAAAAAATATTTCAGAGAATTATGTTCCATGACTTCTAAATCCCTTTGTTCCACTGCACTGCTCAATTGTCGACCATTTAATGTGCTTTCCTATTTTGATTAGTCCTACCAAAATGTAGCACCTCACATTTATCAGCATTAAACTCCATCTGCCATCTTTCAGCCCACTCTTCTAACTGTCCTATATCACCCTGTAAGCTTTGATAATCTTCCTCACTGTCCACAACACTGCCAACCTTTGTATCATCTGCAAATTTACTAATCCAATTTGCCACCCCATAATCTAGATTGCTAATATATATGACAAATAGCAGTGGACCCAGTACCAATCCCTAAGGCACTCTACTCATCACCGGCCTCCAATTCAACAAACAATTTTCCACCACTACTCTCTGGCATCTCCCATCCAACCATTGCTGAATCCATTTCACTACTTCATCATTAATGCCTAATGCTTCCAACTTCCTTTCTAACCTCTTTTGTGGAACCTTATCAAAAGCCTTACTAAAGTCCAAATAGACAACATTCACCACCTTCCCCCTCATCAACCTTTTCAGTAACCTCCTCAAAAAATCTCCCTTCAAATACATACCAAGGTCATGGGTTAATTGGGTATTTGGGCAACATGGGCTCATGGGCCAGAATGGCCTGTTACTGTGCTTTGTCTAAACTAAATTGTGGTGAAAACTATGAAATGAGAGATTGCTGATGAATGTTGTGGATCGATTGGTGGGACATCAAATTTCTGGAGAAAATGTGAACATTTTGGGATAAAGATTCAAAAGAAAAATGAATGCAATAAAAGTGTAGAGATTAATAGAGATGCCCAATCAAGGGAGGTAAATTGAAGAAAGACATGGAGAATTTGATGCATGATTAACATTTGCCTGTTTGGTCTGGCTGGACCATTAAAGATGTGCTTCCTTTGAAATATACTTTCAGGTTCCAGTGAGCACAGGAGTGTTCGGCTCCGAATCATGGGTCCTCTACCAGCATCACCTAGAGCTCCTAGAATGCTTCCACCAGCGTTGTCTCCGCTCCATCCTCAACATTCATTGGAGCAACTTCATCCCTAACATCGAAGTACTCAAGATGGCAGAGGCTGACAGCATCGAATCCACGCTGTTGAAGATCCAACTGTGCTGGGCAGGTCACGTCTCCAGACTGGAGGTCCATCGCCTTCCCAAGATCCTGTTATATGGCGAGCTCTCCACTGGCCACCGTGACAGAGGTGCACCAAAGAAGAGGTACAAGGACTGCCTAAAGAAATCTCTTGGTGCCTGCCACATTGACCACCGCCAGTGGGCTGATATCGCCTCAAACCGTGCATCTTGGCACCTCACAGTTCGGCGGGGAGCAACCTCCTTTGAAGAAGACCGCAGAGCCCACCTCACTGACAAAAGACAAAGGAGGAAAAACCCAACACCCAACCCCAACCAACCAATTTTCCCCTGCAATCGCTGCAACCGTGTCTGCCTGTCCCGCATCGGACTTGTCAGCCACAAGCTGATGTGGACATTACCCCTCCATAAATCTTCGTCCGCGAAGCCAAGCCAAAGAAATAAAAGTGAGCACAACTTGTACTCTTGCCATTATCAGCTTGGCGAGTGGATCAATGGTGTGGCAGCTAACAGCAGCTCATGTTAGTTAGTGTATGTACAATTGCTCTTAAGATTTTGCAGGTTTCAATCAAAATCTCTCTCACTCTTTTACACCCTGACAAATGCAATCTTAGTGGGACCAACTTTTTCTCATGATACAACCCACTCATTCCAAGAAATGATCTAGGAAACCTCTGAACTTCTTTCAATGTTTTAATATTCTTCTTTAACAAAGGAAATCAACACTGTAAAATATAGCTTCAGATATGGCTCCATCTACGCCCCATAGAGCTGAAACCCGGGCTACCTGCATCTGTATGGAGTGAAACATGAAAGTCTGCTGACGATGAGATTGTAGTAAACACTCACGGAAATGCTGGAGGAACTCGGCTGGACTGCTAGGGCCCTCCGCTCCATTTGCGCCCACACCTCCTCCTTCGCCACCATTTGGGGCCCCAAACAGTCCTTCCAAGTGAAGCAACATTTTACTTGTGAATCTACAGTCATTTACTGTGCCTGGTGCTCTCATTGTGGTCAGGAACAACACTTCGTCTTCTGTCTTGGTACCCTCCAACTGGATGGCATTAACATCGATTTCTCGGGTTTCCGATAAGAAATGCCACCCATCCCCCCACTTCTTTTTGCCTGGATCCTTCCCTCTAGCTCTGACTCACTCTCTTCCCTTTTTCCCCCTCTCTCTCTCCTTTGGCTGCTCAGGTCTCACCTTTCCTCTGATCATATCCAATTAAGATCTTTTGCCTGTTGGTCTATACTCCTCCTCCCATTCTACCCCCTTTCTCTCTCGACTTTAATTGCCTGGCTGCTTTTTGATTTTACCTTGCAGAAGGGCTCAGGCCCGAAAGATTGGTAATTATGTCTTTGCTTCCCATGAACGCTGCAAGATCGGCTGAGTTCCTCCAGTATTTCTGTGTTTTTACTATCTACAGCTGTGTTCAATCCCATTAGCATCAAGGACTATTCTTTCCTACTGACAGCAAGTCAGTAGAATGTCATTGAGTGTCATTGCACTTGAGAATTACACAACAGACATCCTGAGATCTCTGCCTTTCAGAGCTATTCAACCTCTCACCATTTCGATATATGCTTGTTTATTTCACATTCTTCCAATTTCTACTCCATTTGCCAGATCTCTCATTTCTCTTTTTTCAAAATCCATTTGTAGCTTACTTATTTTCTCTTTGTAGCTTACTTATTTTCTCTTTGTAGCCTACTTACATATATTTATCTTTATAAGATGAAAGCTGATGGTGTACGTACCTTGTAGTGGAAGCCATTCTGAGTTGATTGTCCTTTGACATAAGACAAAGAGCCAATGTATTCATTGTTGGGTTGAATGATCCTTGGATGGGTTTTCAGAAGATTCTGTGACCACAGAGATCAAGAACTCTTCTCCAGACACAAACGGCCATTTTAGAATTGTCTCTATTTCAATGAGAGAGTCTCTCACTCTTTTACATCTAAAGAGCAGACCTGATCTGTTTAGGCTCTCCGGACTTGACAAAACTGCCATACAAGAAATCAATCTGGTGAATGTCTGCTGAACTTCCTCTGCAGACAGGGAGAACAGGCTTTATGGTGTGTTCCAGGTGTGGTTTCACCAGGGCCCCTATATAACTTTAGTGAGATATCACGAGGCTTGTACTCAACCTCATTACCATAAAGGCAAATACATTAATTTCTTGCTGAATGAGCATATTAATATTCTATGATTCATCCACAAGGATAGATTCAAGATTCTTTTAATGTAATAGAACAGAAAAAGGTAATATTACACAAAATTTCCTTTGGTCTATTGTAAGACAGACAAAGATTCGCCATCAGCAGAAATTACCCAGTCAGAAAGAGATGCAATAGTGTCCCCACCAGTGTCCATGGATTCACCTTCGGTGCTCCCACAGCCTCTGCAACCACATACCCTTCAGTCCAAACTATTGGCAATTCGAGTTCCAGATCAAAACTTCTCTCACGACCAGGAAGCTCTCAGTGCCCTGGGCCCCCCTCACAAGTTGGTTCCAATTCCTGGTACTCCTTCAGCCAGTCTCCAGCAGCCCACAGCCTGGTGTGAGTCCCTTGACTGCAGTCACCAGCAGCCCTGTAGTGAACTGGAATTCACTGGAAGTGTGCTGAACTGACAACTGGTCCTGCCTCCAGGCTCCTCCCCTGGAGCCTGTATATAACCCTGGTTTCCCGCCTAAACCCAGGGCCCCTCTGAAGCCTGTTCATGAATCCTACCTGTGTTGCAAGCTAATAAAAGTGTTTGTTCTCCCACCAGTTGAGGGTGTGCTTTTATCTGCACTACGACCCCTCTGGTCTGCCAGCATGGTCACCATGTCGTAGGTGTATCGTCTGCTTCTCCTTCTCAAACGGAGGGGAAGAGCACCTTGCCAGTCAGGGCTGGTTTTAAGCCGATTTGACCAATTTGACCAAATTGGGCCCCAGACCTCAAGGGGGCCCCGCACATGTGTTTGAGCCCAGGCCTTGAGCAGAGAACACTGACGGACTTTGTTTAAACTGGTAAGAAAATAATAATACTATAGGCCTTATAAACTGAGGGATTTGTCAGTGAACTCGTGAAGTTAGTGCCCTTAATTGATCTTGTTATCTCAGTGAAATATTTTTAGGAAATACGTCTTCAATTAAACTACTGGCTATAGGCCTCCTTTGTCTCCCTAGCCAAAAATTTCATGTTTTGTATTCATTTGACCCAGTAAGATAGATGTATTCTGGAGCTGATGAAGCATCTCTTATTATTATCAAGCTCAAAACAGGCTATAGGCTGATCAACAAGAGAACTTGTACTTCAATATGAGATTGAGATAGCGTCATGTTAGCCTAGGGCCTAGCCTATAGCCTAGGCTTAAGCAGTTAGCCTGAACGTAAATAGTCTAGGCCTAAGCGTAGAATTTCTGACAATGTTAGCAATTGTAGATTGAATTGGTGAGGATATTCTGGCTTTGTAAAGATGAATAACCCCCGAAGTTAGGTTAGTTTAAGTTGATCTTTACTAGGCTAGGTCACTGTGGGGGGTTATAGCCTACACCTTTGAGCTGGTTTACAAGGTTATTCAGCTATAGGGGCATGTACTGTACATCTTGGGGTTATTCATCTTTACAAGATCCAGATATTCTTAGCAAGGCTGCCTCTGTCATTGTTTCATAATTTTGCAGTGGTTTGATTTAGTATCAAAATAGTACTAGGCTACTGTTACTAACTTCCTATTGCACTGCCAGGGCTTAATATAGCCTATTTCATGTTTTTGGTGATTTGGAAAAGGTGCAGTTTAGCTTGACCATGTGGAAATTGTTTTCTTTAGGGGTGAATTTCATCCTTTACACACATCAGTTTTTCTGCTGATTTTCTAGTCAAATATCTAGTGACAAACTAGCGCAAGATATTTGACTAGAAAATCGGCTAAAAAAAACCTGGCAAAATTAAAGTGCGTCCCCTCATTCTGGAATGTAACCTTAATTAACTAACCTAACCGTTACTAAAAAAAAAGTAATTCTTACCTTATTCGAAGTTGTCATCATTCAACAAATCCAGAATCAGTCGCTTGTTTTGCTGTTCTGTGGCATTCACAAGTTGAGAGTTGGGTGCGTTGATCCAAGGTCAGCAGCTGACCTTGGAACAACATAAAGCTAACGAGCAAAATGACGTGGGATTGACGTTGGTTTCTTACGTTGAACCAATGACAATGACAACATTGTTCCACTGTTGGAACAACATAGACATGTTATTAGGGATCTCGATGACAACATTGTTCCACTGTTGGAACAACGTAGACATGTTATCAGGGATGTCAAGTCCAATTTTATTAAAAAATTGCTAACGTCAAGTTTTTTGTGTAATTTTAAGTCTAATCATTTTAAAATATACTTTTACCTTTTTTACCTTAAAAATATAGCCCAGATAATTAGCAGCTTAAAATTTGTATGTCATTTCACATGGCAAATACAAGCAGAGATAGACACAGAGGGCATAAGTATTTAAGCGGCAACCAGAAACGAGCACTGACCAAGGCTAAGGTAACTGAAAATGAAAAACATAGAGGTGCTATCACAAAATTCCTTGTCACTCCATCTTGAAGCGCCCATGTATTGAGGATGAAGAAAACAAAAACAATTCTGAAAATGACAATACAGCCTTGAGTCCAATTACAATTGATGAACACAATGATGAAATTGATAACGTTAGTAAAGGATGATGCAGCTATGAATCAAATTGAAGATGATCTTAATACACCAGAAGACAGTGCCAAAGTGGAAAGTCGACTTATAGCTGAAAAAGACCAAGCCCAAACATCACGCAATGATGGATCATCCATGATTACAGTTGTAATTAACACTTATGAAGACCCAGCCAACTGACCAGCATACATAAATCAAAATGTAAGAGGTTATTTAACAATGAAAGGTCCTCCTATTCCAGTGAACAACTTTCTACGAAATGAAAAGGGATTGTGTCGTTCAAAGTTTCACTGTAAAAGGAAACTTTCAAATGGGGAGTGTGTTGAAAGATCTTGGATTATATACTCTCAGTCTCCTGATAGAATTTATGGCTTTTATTGTAAACTTTTCGGTAAGAACACAACCAGTGCATTATCAACAAGTGGATTCAACAACTGGTCTAATCTTCATACAAGGTTGTATGAGCATGAAAATTCTAAAAACCATTTGGAAGCCACATGGAGTTTCTGGGAGTTTGTAGTGGACAGACAATTGACAAAGAACTTGAAATAATCGTCAATGAACATGCAAAGCACTGGCAGCAAGTATTCAAAAGGCTAGTAGCAATAGCACAGTTTCTTGCTGAGAGAAATCTAGCATTTAGAGGAACAGAGGAAAAAGTTAGTAATGAGAGTGTACACAATGGAAACTTTTTGGGTCTTGTTGAGCTGTTTGGAAAGTTTGACCCTGTTCTTGAAGAACATTTGTGAAAAGTCAAAACCCACAAAATTCATAATCACTCTTTAGGAAAGATACTCAGAATGAACTACTGGATATTAGGACATTATGGCTTCAGCTGTTTTGAATGAGATACTGAAACACGTAAAAGCCATAATTTTAGATTGCACACCTGATGAGTCACCAAGAGCAAATGTCTCAAACAATCAGTTATGTGTCTGATGGTAACTTGGCTCCTTCAGGTGTTTATGAACATTTCATAAAGTTTATGCAGGTTGAAAGAAGCACAGGAGAAGATATACAAAACATTATTAAACACACTGAAGGAATTAAATTTAGAGGTGAAAGACATTAGAGGCCAAAGCTATGACAACGGTAGCAACATGAAAGGTCACACATCTGGAGTACAAGCTCGACTGTTGAAGGATAATTCATGAGCTTTCTTTGTACCCTGTGCATGTCACAATTATAACCTTTTACTCAGAGATGTAGCCAAGTGTCCAGATGCTATAACATTTTTTGGGATCATGCAAAGGATCTACATATTGTTCTCAGCATCAACTAAGAGGTGGGCAGTTTTTAACAAACATATACCTGGGTTATCAGTGAAACCCTTGAGCAACACAAGGTGAGAGTGTCAGATTGACAGTGTTAAAGCTATTCGTTAACAGGATGGAGAAGTATATGATGCACTTGTGGAAATATCAGAGATAACAGATTGTTTAGTCTCTCTTGTGAAATTGTTGACCATAAGCATGTTTTAATCTGTTTTAGTTTTGAAAACCTTCTTTCGCCCGATGTGACTGTTACGGGCATCGATAAGTAAATCCTCAAAGCGATAAAAACATTAGGAAATGCTGTGAATCGATTGTTTACTACCAGGTATTCAAACAGAGCTTGAGGCTTTACAACACTGAAGGGAAGAAAAGTTTTCAGAGCTTCAAGTTCTTCGGCCAACAGATAACCATCCACGTCTTTAGTTGTTTCAGTAACTACCCCTCCATCAGTGCTCTGTTTTAGTATGGTGTCAGTTAAAGCTGCTTCAAGGTCTGCTGTGTGTTTCCTTATTTCCACCTTTTGGAGGAAGCTGTTGTCATGGATACAATTAATGGACAGGGGGACAGGTACATGAATAAGGAAGGGTTAGGGGCAAAGGGGACCAGCTCAAAGAGGGAATTTGGTTGGAAAGGTCAAGTTGGGCCAAAGGACCTCTTTCCATGCTGTATAATTCTAATAAAAAGCAGATTTACATGAGGAACAGGGCATCTGTAGTCTCATTCATTCAATATGAACAGCCTTGGTGGGTGGTTGCAGGCAATCATACAGCAGTGCCTCTTTCAGTTCCCTGCAGGCAGCCCATGGGGTAACAGCTTCTATTAGCTACTCCTAACCTTTTTTTTAATTTTTACAGCTTCCATACCTTTTTTCAA
Source organism: Narcine bancroftii (assembly GCF_036971445.1). NCBI lineage: Eukaryota > Metazoa > Chordata > Chondrichthyes > Torpediniformes > Narcinidae > Narcine > Narcine bancroftii. Next base: position 222,656,525 of record NC_091471.1, read on the forward strand.
AGTTTTTTTTATTTTCTTTCAGTTAGTCTCTTCTTAAAATTCTTCCTAAGTAAGTTTAATATGGCTACATGAGGACCTGAGGCTGGAAAAAAGAAACATCCACCTCTGGGGAATCAATCTCTACTATTCTGGAATACATTAAAGACCTGAGGAAGAATGTTAAAGAATCTAAAAATGATGGAAAAGATATCAATCCGGTGGCCAATAAACTGGAGGAGTTACAGACTGGAATTGAAATTCATGATACCAAAATTAAGGATCTGGAAACTTCAGCTGAATTTCTGGAACCCCTACTTCAAGATTTGCAATGAGATGATGCTGTTTTAAGCATATCTAATGTATTTTATTGAAGAAAGTTGTAGATTTGAAGGCTAGGAGCAGAAAAATTGATTTAAGAATTATCGCATTAAAAGAAGAAACTGAATCTGGCCACCTTACCAAATTCTTTGCTGAGTTTCTCCACGAGGTGTTTGGTCAAGACTTGCAGCCTACAGTACCTGAAGTTGACAGAGTATATAGATCACATTCCTAAACCAGCTCCTGGAGGCAAGCCACTCAATTATTCTCTGTCTACGTCATTTTCAGATTAAAGACCAACTTATAAGGGAATCCTGGCATAGAGGGATGTTGCAGTATCAGGGACAGAACATTCAGATCATTAATGATTACCCAGCGGAGGTCATGAAAGAACCTACTCAACACAAAAGTTGTGTCTCAACTTTACAAAGGAACCATCTCTGGTTTTCCTTGCTAGATTGTGAATCACTTTTCCGGATAAATCTATAATATGGCTGAATTCCCCTCCTGGAAGAATTTCCTTCTGCTTCAGCTGTTCAGTAAAGTGCTGAGATTTTAGGTTTGACTGTATCTCAATCTGGTTGTTATTCTCAGTTCTTGTGTGGCTGTTTAATTATGCTGGTATATGATTCTCTTTTTATTCTTTTTATTCTTTTTAATAAGACTGTCAATGTTTTATTTCCCTTTATTTTAAATTAACAATTATTCATTTGTTGTGATCTATTGTAAAGTTATTATTTCAAAATATTTTAAATTTCATTTATATTTTTAATTTTGATAACATGCATGCAAGTATTCAGCTGTCTTCATTTTAACTTTGTGTTTTCTTTTGAGTCAAAAAGTATCTAATGGTTTATGGAAGCTTGATTTAATTTTCAACTTATTAGGAATGCTGCCAACAGAGGGTTTATCTGGCTTGGTTTGCTTGCTTGCTGTTCCCAGGATAACTTGGGATAGCTGGGTGAGGGGAGGAGATGGTCGTTTTAAATTGAGTTTCATGGGAAATTATTTTTGTTCCTCTAAATTGTGGTGATTTTTGGCATTTACAGAGTTTTTATAATTTTACCGCCGATTAATCATATTGGTCAAATTTTTACTTTCTTGGTAATATTGGATTCTAATTTTTGAGATGGCTAATGTTATAAAGATAATCAGTTGGAGTATTTCTGGTTTGAATCATAGAAACATAGAAGATAGGAGCAGAAGTAGGTCATTTGGCCCTTCGAGCCTGCTCCGCCATTGATTGATATCATGGCTTACATCTTATAAAGTGATGTAAGATTTTTTCACATATTTTTTTAAAAGTTTAAACCAGGGATGCTGCTTTTAAAAGAGACTCATTTTCATCTATCTGATAACTCTTTTTTTTTAAAAAGATTTTGGAAGGGGCGGCACTTTCATTTAGCATTTATGGCTATGTCTAGATGTGTCTCAATATTGATTGATTGTCTATTCCAGGGGTGTCAAACTCAAATTCACAGAGGGCCAAAATTAAAAACTTGGACTAAGTCATGGGCCAAACTAAATATTTATTGAAAATTTTCAACAACATCTGCATGTTTTCTATTCTTTCAACATATGTAATGTTAAACTTTTTCTTATTAAAATAAATGTTTAATAATAGTTTTGGTTAAACTCTTTCCAGAAGAAGCATTAACAAATGAGAAATAAAATATTCAATAAATAATATTTCTCTATAGCCTTTAAGCTCCTTTGAAATGTATTTTTTTTTCACAAGCCAACAAGTCAAAAAAATAACAACTTGCTTCAATGAAAATCCAATCTTTCAACTATGAACAGTCCAAAGTGAACCAAAGAAAATATTAATCCAAGCTTATCTTGCTCCACTGTGATTTACTCTGATGCACCTGGGTCTAAACCAGATACCTGGCATCTCTTCTTAGATGCAAGTTCATCAAACTCTGGGGTCAGAGTCTGCCTCCCACCTGTGTTGAAAGGTCCTGCTTTCTGTCTTTCGTTTGGCCATTTTTCGTAAGGGGTTTATTACGTGTGAGTTTGGCGACAGGTCGCAGATGCTAATGACAGTAAAGAGAGGAGGTGGGGGCGATTAGCGGGCTGACGGGCCGGCGCCAACGCATTTACAAAGCATTCTGGGATTTGTAGTATTAGCTGTGCATGCGCTATACTGGTGCGGCAGCCAGCGGGCCAGCTCTAATACATATTTGATATGATCTTGCGGGCCAAATATAATTATATCATGGGCCAAATTTGGCCCGTGGGCCAGAGTTTGACATGTGTGGTCTATTCCATTTGTTAAACTTAACGTTATTTGCTGATGCTATAATTGATGCTATTTGATTCCATCTGGTAAACTTTATAATTGCTTGTTTTTATCTATATTTACAGCACTAAATATAGAAGATCCAAACTTTTTTGAATGGCTTTTTTCAGTCTTAACAAATTTAAATTTATATTCTTTGATTTTAGGAGGTGACATGAACTGTTGGCTAGATCCCATGGATCATTTGTCTCCCAAAACTACCACATTAAACAAATCTGCTATACTCTAACTGGTTCATGTGACAGTGTGGAATTATAGATATTTTGAAATTTTTTTCCATCCTAAGGATAAGGAATTCTATTTTTTTTTCTATCAGGTGCATCACACATATTCTCAGATTAATTATTTTCTTGCAGATAAACAACTCATTCCACTTGTTTATTCCAGTAAATATGAGAGCATATTAATATCTGATCACTCTCTGGTAGTATTATCAACTTACCTAGATTTACCTAGAACTACTAAATGATAGCATTTGAATCTTATTTTATTGTCAGATCCTGTCTTTTTCGAATTCATAAAAGATGAAATTGCTTTCTTTTTTGAAGAAAAATCCTCTTCGGATTTTACATCCATGGTGATAAAGCAGGAAAGCTCATAGCTTGCCAATTGAAAGATTATACTCCTACTAGCCCAGAGGAGCCCAAAACCCAACAGCAATAGATATTTACTAAGGAAAATGGTTACTTAAACAAAATTTGCTTTTAATTATCTTAAAGAATGAAAATAGAATCAAAATTTATCACTATTGACTTACTTAACTCCCTTCTAATTCTAAGCGCACATGTATGTAATGTGTGTGTAAGTTCAGAAAAGTTCTTTGGTTCACAGTCCAATCTCACTTCTCATTCCTCCAAGTTTATTGGTTGCAGGCAATTCATATGCTGTGCACAGAATTTAACATTTATAAAATTCACCAGGCTTTGGTGCTTGTAAGGTAAATGGTTACTGCTCAGGAGGGTTCTTGTCAGTTTTCAGAGAGAGATTTGCTGTTCCTTTTTAAACAGCCACTTCAGTGTCTTGCTGATGAAACTTGCCCCTTCAGGGTTCTCCAGGTGATAACCTATTTCTTTCAGGTCACCATAGAGTTAATTTTTGTTTCTCTTATCCAAAGTGAAACATTAGACAGACTGTCCTCTCCTCTTGCATGAGCCACAAGGACTTTGACCAGGCTGCCTTCCAAATGGGTCTTTACACAAGCTTGCCAGCTTGTCCTGTTCCAGTCCCAGCTTCAGTTGCTGCCTGTAACAGTGATCTCCTTGCGCGTGCTCACTCTCGCTCTCCCGCCCCCGCTCTCCCGCCCCCGCTCTCCCGCCCCCGCTCTCCCGCCCCCGCTCTCCCGCCCCCGCTCTCCCGCCCCCGCTCTCCCGCCCCCGCTCTCCCGCCCCCGCTCTCCCGCCCCCGCTCTCCCGCCCCCGCTCTCCCGCCCCCGCTCTCCCGCCCCCGCTCTCCCGCCCCCGCTCTCCCGCCCCCGCTCTCCCGCCCCCGCTCTCCCGCCCCCGCTCTCCCGCCCCCGCTCTCCCGCCCCCGCTCTCCCGCCCCCGCTCTCCCGCCCCCGCTCTCCCGCCCCCGCTCTCCCGCCCCCGCTCTCCCGCCCCCGCTCTCCCGCCCCCGCTCTCCCGCCCCCGCTCTCCCGCCCCCGCTCTCCCGCCCCCGCTCTCCCGCCCCCGCTCTCCCGCCCCCGCTCTCCCGCCCCCGCTCTCCCGCCCCCGCTCTCCCGCCCCCGCTCTCCCGCCCCCGCTCTCCCGCCCCCGCTCTCCCGCCCCCGCTCTCCCGCCCCCGCTCTCCCGCCCCCGCTCTCCCGCCCCCGCTCTCCCGCCCCCGCTCTCCCGCCCCCGCTCTCCCGCCCCCGCTCTCCCGCCCCCGCTCTCCCGCCCCCGCTCTCCCGCCCCCGCTCTCCCGCCCCCGCTCTCCCGCCCCCGCTCTCCCGCCCCCGCTCTCCCGCCCCCGCTCTCCCGCCCCCGCTCTCCCGCCCCCGCTCTCCCGCCCCCGCTCTCCCGCCCCCGCTCTCCCGCCCCCGCTCTCCCGCCCCCGCTCTCCCGCCCCCGCTCTCCCGCCCCCGCTCTCCCGCCCCCGCTCTCCCGCCCCCGCTCTCCCGCCCCCGCTCTCCCGCCCCCGCTCTCCCGCCCCCGCTCTCCCGCCCCCGCTCTCCCGCCCCCGCTCTCCCGCCCCCGCTCTCCCGCCCCCGCTCTCCCGCCCCCGCTCTCCATCCTGTTGTCTTTTTGTAAACAACAATCCATTAGTGAAGTCTCTTGGGCACTCACCAAAGCTTCTGCGAAGGATGTTGACCCTGACATGTCTAGCGTGGGGCAGAGGTCCAGTATCTTAAATAAGATCTGTTTTAAAGTGTTTGTATGTAACCTACTCTAACAAACCCTTTCCCAATTTATCTCCCCAAAACTTGTATATACTCTGTCACAATACTGCCAAATGACTTATTTCGGAAATTCTTGAAGATAATGGGGTTATCACTGCTGACCATGTAGAGATAAATGAAACTTTTCAACAGTTTATTCTAAATTTTATATCAATCAAAATCTTTTAAGGATTCAATTTTTTATGGAAGAATTTTTATACATGTTGACTGCTTTCTTCAGAAACCAGTTATGCTTCATTCAAACAACTATCTCTTAAATTTAAACTTCCCAAACAATTTATTTAGATACCTACAAATTAAGAGTCTTTTAATCCCTGTAGAGTTGAGGCTTCCTCAAGTCCTTGTTATAAATACGATAAGGGTGAGCTATGATTTTTAAACCAAATCAAAAATAATAAATCTAAATATGATTTATTATTAAAGTCTAGGGATAATTCTTTTGATAAGATTTTAAAAATTATGTGAGCAAGATCTTCAACCTTCATTATCGGATACCACGTTGGATTCTGTCTTAAAATAGGTAAATTTATCATCTTTGTGTGCCCGACGTTCACTTATACAATTTAAGGTAATACATGGAGCTACTTTTTTTTTCCTGTTTGACTGTTATGATATTGAGTTGATACATAATAGTTTTATTTTTCTTATATATCTTTTTTGTCTATTCCTTTATACTACCTTCGATTAATGGCTTTTACATATGCACTATTTCTGTAAAATCCAATAAAATATTTGAAAAGAAAACTCAATCACACTTCTTCAAGCCGCTATCAGACTATTGAACCACCCTTGCTGCAGTAATAAAGGACTGCTCCGACATTATGAAAAGACTGTCCGAACTTTTCTAATGCTCCTTATTTCTCTTGCACTACAGTATCTGTGAATATTTATTATCTATTTTCTATATTTAATTTCTCTTTTTATTTAATTTAATGTTTACTCTCTTAGTAAAGTACCTGCTTGGATGCAGCAAGTAAGAACCGGTGCATATGTACAACTTGATCACAAATGAAAGTAGACCCATGACTCCCCAAACACTGCTCTCACCGAGCCAATCCTTCCAATGCAAAATCTTCTCTGACAGATCAAGTCTCTATTGTCCATAACTCTTGTATCCAGCTGTAGAAAATGTTAGAAAATCCACTCCGCCTGAAAAGATGATAAAGGATCACCGAATGCTTTGATTGTTAGCTGCAATTGAATCTGCAAGGAGCAAACCCACAATTAAAAGGATCATTAGTGCCTCTGAACTCAGATTCCTTACATTCTCACTATTAGGAATGTGTTGATACTGAATTCAAATGATCTGCACTGATATGAGATTGAATTTTTAATGCATTAAACAACAGGTAAGGCTGCATTCCAGGATCCTCTATATTTAATTCCCTATTATCTCTATTCAGAAGTGACCCTAATTGTATTGGTAATGACCTTGAGGCTTAATCTTGCTTAAGTCTTTCTTTAAATGGATCCAATATTAATCACAGAAACACAGGAGCTCATTAATAATCCCTTCTACACAGGCTTTCATCTTGTCCTATGTAGTATCTCATTAAATTGAAAAGATGACAGATTAAATTTTAAGCATTTTATTAGTCCCCAGCTAGAAACCATGGAATTGATTCCCACATTGTTTTATTATTATATTAGTTAAATAAAGAAAATTAGTGAATCTTCAGACTTTTTTTTAAAACAAAAACAGCTTTATGATCTTTTCTCGGGTATGGCTGCTTATTGAGAGCAGATCCTGTAACTACAAGCAGAATTGTCTCCCTCCTGGGAGACTTTTTTTTAGAGCATTGATTGAATTGGTTTAGCTTTTGATTCTTTCCCCTTCAGAAGTCAGCATCAAATTGACTTGAAAATTCCTGCTTGTGTGCGTGTGTGTGTGTGTGTGCATGGGTATGAGTGTGGGAGCATGTGTTTATCTGTGTATATGAATGTGTCGTCCTGCTTTGCAGAAACTGCCAAAATGTTTGGCCTGGAAGTCAGCCTGAAGAAAACTGAGGTCCTCCATCAGCCAGCTCCCCACCATGACTACCAGCCCCCCCACATCTCCATCGGGCACACAAAACTCAAAACAGTCAACCAGTTTACCTATCTCGGCTGCACCATTTCATCAGATGCAAGGATCAACAATGAGATAGACAACAGACTCGCCAAGGCAAATAGCGCCTTTGGAAGACTACACAAAAGAGTCTGGAAAAACAACCAACTGAAAAACCTCACAAAGATAAGCGTATACAGAGCCGTTGTCATACCCACACTCCTGTTCGGCTCCGAATCATGGGTCCTCTACCGGCACCACCTACGGCTCCTAGAACGCTTCCACCAGCGTTGTCTCCGCTCCATCCTCAACATCCATTGGAGCGCTTTCATCCCTAACGTCGAAGTACTCGAGATGGCAGAGGTCAACAGCATCGAGTCCATGCTGCTGAAGATCCAGCTGCGCTGGATGGGTCACGTCTCCAGAATGGAGGACCATCGCCTTCCCAAGATCGTGTTATATGGCGAGCTCTCCACTGGCCACCGTGACAGAGGTGCACCAAAGAAAAGGTACAAGTACTGCCTAAAGAAATCTCTTGGTGCCTGCCACACTGACCACCGCCAGTGGGCTGATAACGCCTCAAACCGTGCATCTTGGCGCCTCACAGTTTGGCGGGCAGCAACCTCCTTTGAAGAAGACCGCAGAGCCCACCTCACTGACAAAAGGCAAAGGAGGAAAAACCCAACACCCAACCCCAACCCACCAATTTTCCCCTGCAACTGCTGCAACCGTGTCTGCCTGTCCCGCATCGGACTTGTCAGCCACAAACGAGCCTGCAGCTGACGTGGTCTTTTTATCCCCTCCATAAATCTTCGTCCGCGAAGCCAAGCCAAAGAAAAAAAAGAGAAAAAAAGAATGTGTGTGTTTATGTGTCTGCACAGGTAGATTGGAGAACAGTTGGGGCTATTATGTGTTTCTCTGTGTGAGTGGTGTGTATATGCCATTGTGTTTGTGCCAGCAACTGAGTAAATGTGTGTTTGTTCCTTAAACATGTTTGTCACTGCATTAATCCTTGAGTTTTTACTCTTTCTTTGGCTTGGCTTCGCGAACGAAGATTTATGGAGGGGTAATGTCCACGTCAGCTGCAGGCTCGTTGGGACAGGCAGAGTTTTTACTACATCCAGGCTATGTCACGTAATACGTCATTTAGAATGTAAAATACAGAGTCGCCACTTTGTCCAGCATCCCTGGTGTTCCAAGGTCTCTCCTCCAAGTACTGACCAGGCCTGAGCCTGCTTAGCTTCTGAGATCAGACAATTCCAGTTGTATTCAGGCTATTAGGTGCTCATGGTGGAACCACTGTTCCAGGTGGTTTGTATGTGTAAGGCTGTCCCGCCCCTTGCTTATTGAACCTGTGGTTCCTCCCCATTGGTTCCCCTAAGAAAGGCAACATGAGATGTCCCTTCTGTTTCTGGTAATAAAACCTTATCAGTCAGGTAACTCCACTTTGGCTTGGCTTCGCGGACGAAGATTTATGGAGGGGGTAAATGTCCACGTCAGCTGCAGGCTCGTTTGTGGCTGACAAGTCCGATGCGGGACAGGCAGACACTGTTGCAATGGAGTTATTGATAGGGCATCAGTGCTGTTGCCAATGAACTTATTCCTCTTGTAAAAGCATCAACCTCAATCCCCACAAGTGTAAAATAATTAACATTAGCTTTCATTTTAAGGAGTAATTATGCTTAGTTTTTGATACTGTTGCTGGGAATTTCAAACCAGAATTATGAATGAGTATTTTCTTATTGAAGTTTATCTAGTATTATCATCTAAAACAGTGGTTTCAAATTGTCTCTTAAACTCACATACAACTTTAGGTAATCCCTATACCAGAGATGCTCTGAGATTAATAAGGGTTGCTTAAGTTGGGGTGTGAGTGGGAAGAAAAAGTTTGAAAACCACTGCTTTAATCGTACCTCATTGACTCATTATGTGCACGGTTTTTTAACTCCAAAGGAAATGGGCCAATGACAATTTTTCTCAAGCAAAATATTTCAGTTACAATTGGGTCTGGAGCAGTGATTCTCAACCTTTCCTCCCCACTCACATCTTGCATTAAGCAATCCCTTATTGATCACAGAGCACCAGTGGCATAGGGATTGCCTATGATGGAGTGTGAGTGGGAAGGAAAAAGGTCTAAATTAAATTTTTAAAAATTAATCACTGCCAATATTGTTTTACCAGCCCTCCCTAAACCTGTGCCTCCATGATCACTTCTCCACACTCCACTCCCGATCACGCTCAGGCCTCTTCCCCCAACCCACAGAGCATTGATCCCCAACAGCACACATCAACAATCCTCCTTGCCCGAGGTTAGACTATTTTTATTACTTCAGGCTGCTCCCAATGGCCATTTATCTTGTCCTCGTAACCTCTCTGGGTTGCTTCTCTTGCCTTGCCATTGGAGTTAGTACAGTGGTTAGCACAACACTATTACAGAGCCAGAGACCAGGGCTCGAATCAGCTGCTTTCTGTAAGGAGTTTGTACATTCTCCCCATGATCGCAAATGATCCAGATTCCTCCCACATTCCAAAGATCGATGGAGTTCATGGGTCAGTTGGTCACATTAGGTTGTGTTTGTGCAGTGTGGGCTCGTGGAATGGAATAGCCGGCTGTACCCAGCTGAATCCCTAAATAACATTTTAGAACCAGCAGTGGAAAGGACATTGTATATTGGAGTCCATGAAGACTTGTAATTTCAGGACTGTCACTGGAAAAGGAGGAGTTTCAGACTTGGGAGAGCTGTGAGGGTCAGGAACCAGTTTTGGTTAGTGTGTTTAAAAAAAAAAGGGAGCAGAGCGGGGATTGGGGCCATTGTAATTTCAACATTGTCGAGGAGGTTCAGACTCGGGAGAGCTGTGAGTGAGTATCGGGAACCAGCTTTTTGTGAGTGTATTTAAAAAGGCAGCGGAAGGAAATTTAAGGGTTAAACAGAATGGTGATTGATGGGAGTGAGTACTACACAATCGTCCCTGATGATTACACTTGCAAGATGTGCATCTAGCTGCAGCTCCTGGGAGGATGAGTTAGGGAATTGGAGCTGGATAAACTCCAGATCATTTGGGAGGCAAGATCAGAAATAGAGAGGAGCTTCAGGAACTCAGTCACCCTCAAATGTCACAGGGCAGGTAGCTGGGTGGCTGTTGGGAAAGGGATAGGCAGACAGAGTAGAGCACCCCTGTGGCTATTCTCAACAACAAATGTACCATTTTGGATACTGTTAGGAGGGAAACAATCTACCAGGGACAGGTTGTGGTAGTCACGTCTCAGGCACAGAGACTGGCCCCTCAGCTCAGAAAGGAATAAGGAGATCTATGGTAATTGGGAACTCATTTGTGAGGTGAACAGAGAGGAGGTTCTGTGAAAAAGATCAAGGCTCCCAGATGATATGTTGCCTCCCAGGTCTCAGGGTCAGAGTCGTCTCTGATCGAGTAATAGCATTCTGGAAGTGGAGGGGGAGCAGATGTCGTGGCCATGAGGGGACTAATGGCATAGATAGGAATGAGGTCCTGGAGGGAATATAGGGAGTTGGGAAAGAAGTTATAAAGCAGGACCTTAGTGGTGGTAATCTCAGGATTGCTGCCTGTGCCACATGCCAGAGAGAGTAGGAATAGGAAGTTGTGGCGGGTGAACGTGTAGCTCAAGATTTGGGGGATGGGCTCAGATTTCTGGATCATTGGGATCTCTTCTGTGGAAGGTCTGGTCTGTACAAAAATGATGGGCTGGACCTGAACTGGAGGGGGAGCAAAATCCTGGTGGGCAGGTTTGCTAGAGCTTTTGGGGAGCTTTTAAACTAGTGTAGAATGGGGGGGGGGTGGGTGGTGGGAACCCGAATGTGAGGGCAGAATAGAGAAAAAGGTCAAAAGCATGATGCTATATGTTCTGAATGGTGATGAAGGGCAGGCAGAGGACAAAACATAAAGGTAACCAGTTAGAGGGTTTGAAATGCGTCTATTTCAACGCTAGGATTATTAGGAATAAAGGGGGTGTACTTAGATCATGAATCAGTAGATGGAACCTCGATGTGGCTATTACAATGGAAGGGCAGGATTGGCTGATGCAGGTACTAGGGTTTAGGTGTTTTAAAAAGGGATAGAGAGGGGAGAGTAGCATTAGTGAACAGGGATAGTATCACGGCTACAGAAAGGGAAGGTGCTGTAGAGGCAGTGTCCACTGAGTCATATGAGTGGAAGTCAGAAATAGGAAAGGAAATGATGACTGTGTTGGGAGTAGTCTATAGGCTCCCAAATAACCTTCGAGATACTGAGGAGCAGATAAACAGGTAGATCTTGGAATGGTGCGGGAAATACAGGGCTGTAGTTCTGGGAGATTTCAACTTCCTAAATATTGACTGGCACCTCCTTACTGGATAAATGGGGCTAAATTTGTCAGGTGTGTCCAAGAAGGAGTCCTGACATCTGAAGTGGACCAGCCAACAAGAGGAGAGGCTGTACTGGATCTAATTCTGGGTAATGAACCTGGTCAGATGGCGGACCTTCTTGGTGGGTGATCATTTTGGGAAGAGTGACACAATTCCCTGAGCTTTGGCATAGTTATGGATAAGGATAAAAGCAGACAAAATGGGAAAGAGTTTAATTGGGAAAAGGATAATTACGATGGTATGAGGCAGGAACTTGCGAGGGTAAATTAGAAAGAGATGTTCAAGGGTGCAAGTACAGAACTAATGTGGAAGAAGTTTAGGGACCACTTTTTCTGGGTTCAGGATAGGTTTCTCCTGATGAGACAAGGAAAAGATGATAGGGAAAGGGAACCATGGCTGATGAAGCAGGTGAGGCAGCTGGTCAAGAGGAAGAAGGAAGCAGACACGAGATATAGGAAGCAGGAAACAGGAAGGTCTCATGGGAAATAAATGGTGGCCGGGAAAGAGCTTATGAAAGGACTTAGGAGAGTTCAAAGGGGGCATGAGAAGGCCTTGGAATGTTGGATTAAAGATAATCCAATATGAAGAACAGAAGGATGGTGAGAATGAAGGTGGGGTCCATATAACCACTTATAGCACAGAACAGGCCAGTTCAGCCTTACTAGTCCATGCTGTAACAAATCCCCACCCTCCTAGTCCCACTGACCAGAACCCGGTCCATACCCCTCCAGTCCTCTCCTATCCATGTAACTATCCAGTCTTTCCTTAAATGTAACCAATGATCCCGCCTCAATCACGTCTGCTGGAAGCTCATTCCATCCCTTCCACCCTTTGCGTAAAGAAATTTCCCCTCATGTTCCCCTTATAATCTCCCCCCTTCAATCTTAAACCATGCCCTCTAGTTTGAATCTTCCCCCACACTTAATTGAAAAAGCCGATCCACGTTTACTCTGTCTGTCCCTTTTAAAATCTTAAACACCTCTATCAAGTCCCCTCTCAATCTTCTACGCTCCAAAGAAAAAAGCCCCAGTCTGCACAACCTTTTCCTGTAACTCAAACCTTGAAATCCTGTTAACATTCTCGTGAACCTTCTCTGCACTCTCTCTATTTTGTTTATATCTTTCCTATAATTTGGTGATCAAAACTGTACACAGTACTCCAAATTTGGCCTCACCAATGCCTTGTACAATTTCATCATAACCTCTCTACTCTTGAATTCAATACTCCGATTTATGAAGGCCATCATTCCAAATGCCTTCTTCACCACACCATCTACCTGAATATCAGCCTTGAGGGTACTATTTACCACAACTCCTAAATCCCTTTGTTGCTCTGCACATCTCAATAGCCTACCATTTAATGCATATGACCTATTTAGATTTGCCTTTCCAAAATGTAACACCTCACACTTATCTTTATTAAATTCCATCAGCCATTTCTCAGCCCACACCTCCAGCCTTCCTAAATCACCTTTTAATCTAAGGTAATCTTCCTCACTGTCCACAACACCACCAATCTTTGTATCATCCACAAACTTGCTTATCCAATTCTCCACCCCTACTTCCAGATCGTTAATATATATAACAAAAAATAGTGGACCGAGGACCGATCCCTGAGGAACTCCACTAGTCACCGGCCTCCAATTGGACAAACAATTTTCTACCACTACTCTCTGACACCTCCCATCCAACCATTGCTGAATCCATTTCACTACCTCCTCATTTATACCTAATGCCTCCACCTTTTTTCCTAACCTCCTGTGGGGAACTTTGTCAAAAGCATTACTAAAGTCTAAATAGACAACATCCACAGCTTTCCCTTCATCCACCTTTTTTGTAACCCCCTCGAAAAACTCAATCAGGTTTGTCAAGCATTATCTACCCCTGACGAAACCATGCTGATTATTCCCTATCAATACCTGTATCTCCAAATATTTGTAAATACCATCCCTCAGAACACTTTCCATCAACTTACCCACCACAGACGTCAGACTCACGGGCCTATAATTCCCAGGTTTACATTTGGACCCTTTCTTAAACAGCGAAACTACATACGCCACCCTCCAATCCTTTGGCACTACCCCCATGACCAGTGACATCCTAAATATCTCTGTTAATGGCCCCACTATCTGTCCACTAGCCTCCGTGAGTGTCCTTGGGAATATTTTGTCCGGTCCCGGAGATTTATCCACCTTTATCTTTTTCAACACAGCCATCACTACCTCCTCGGTTATCCTTGTATGCTTCATGACCTCCCCACTATTTTTCTTTACTTCAACTGGTTCAATATTTTTTTCCCTAGTGAATACCGAGGCAAAGAAATCAATCAAAATTTCCACCATTTCCTCTGACTTCTCATTCAGCCTACCCTCACTATCTACAAGGGGTCCAATTTTATCTCTCACTCATCTTTTACTTTTAATGTACTTATAGAAACCTTTTGGATTTATTATTACTCTGTCTGCCAAAGCCTCTTTGTCCTTTTTTGGGCCTTTCTAATTTCTTTCTTAAGATTCCTTCTACATTCCTTGTAGTCCTCCTTCATAGTCCTCCTTCAAATTGTCAGCTCCCTGTTCTTTATACCTCTTGTACACCTCCCTTTTTTTCCTAACCAAATTTCCAATATTCCTCAAAAACCAAGCCTCACTGAGTTCCAGCCTTTCCTTTGATCCTCACTGGGACATAACTACTCTGTACCCTCAAAATTTCTTTTTTGAATATCCTCCATTTTTCATTTACACCCTCACCTGAAAATATCCTGTCCCACTCAATACTCCCCAAATCCCTTCTTATTCCTTCGAAATTTGCTCTTCTCCAATCCAGAACCTCAACTTTAGGCCCTTCCTTGCTCTTCCCTAAAACTACCTTAAAACTAACAGAATTATGATCACTAGTCCCAATTGGATCTCCAACATTAATGTCTGATACCTGACCTAGCTTGTTCCCTAACAGGAGATCCAGTATTACACTGTCCCGAGTCGGTTCTTCAACTAATTGATTCAGAAAACAATCTTGAACACATTTAACGAACTCTAGCCCATCCAGCCCTCTAACTGTATGGGTATCCCAATCAATGTGAGGGAAGTTAAAAACTCCCATGATCACTACCTTATGATTCTCACACATATACGTTATCTCCCTACAAATTTGTTCCTCTAATTTTCTTGGCCCATTTGGTGGTCTGTAATACACCCCTATTAGCACCCTCATGCCTCCTTCACCCCTCAATTCCACCCAAACAGCCTCACTGGATGATCCCTCCAGACCATCTTGCCACCTCACGGCAGTAATGTCCTCCTTAACAAGCAGAGAAACTCCTCCCCTTTTTTTACCCTCTGATCTATCACATCTAAAACAAATGTATCCTGGAACATTAAGTTGCCAGACCTGCCCCTCTTGTAGCCAGGTCTCACTAATTGCCACAATATCGTGACCCCAAGTATCTGTCCATGCTCTAAGCTCATCTACCTTGTTCACTATGCTTCTTGCATTAAAATATATGCATTTCAGAGAATGACCCTCACATACATTCTCTTTTCAACCTTCTACCCTAATCTCCATCCTACTTTTGTTATCGTTTTTATTCTTATCTAGGTGGCCATGCTCCCTTGACACTGGTCTCACACTCTGTTCCCACCCCCCTGCCAAACTAGTTTAAAACCTTCCCCCACAGCTCTAGCAAATCTGCTTACCAGCACATTGGTCCCCCTCCAGTTCAAGTGGAGTCCGTCCCTTTTGTACAGGTCCGACCTTCCCCTGAAGAGATCCCAATGATCCAGAAATCTTATCCCTTGCCCCCTGCACCATCTCTTTAGCCACGCATTCATCCTCCACATCCTCCTATTTCTACCCTCACTAGCGCGTGACACCAGCAGCAATCCAGAGATTACTACCTTGGAGGTCCTGTTTTTTAACTTCCTACCTAATTCCACATAATCCTGTTTCAGGACCTCATCCCCACTTCTAGCTAAGTCATTGGTCCCCACATGGACCACGACTTCTGGCTGTTCTCCTTCCCCTTGCAGAATGCTATGTACTCGATCAGAGTCGCTGAAAGATAAAGGAGGCAACAAGCGCCTGGAAGCGGAAAAGGTTGTGGAGGTCTAAATGAATACTTTACTTAAGTATTCACAAGAGAAAAGGACCTTGATCACAGTGAGTTCAGAATAGAACATGCTTGTGTGCTGTATGAGGTTGAGATTAAGTAAGAGGGAGTATTGGATTTTCTTAAAAACATTAAGATTAATAAGACCCTGGGGTTGGACGCGATATACCCCACGATGCTTTGGGAAGTGGTGGAAGAGATAGTTGGGGGAGTGGCTTTGATCTTTGAGTCCTCATTGGCCACAGGGAGGTGCCAGAGGATTGGAGAATGGCAAATGTGGTCCCCTTGTTTAGAAAAGGTAATTGGGAGAATCCTGGAAATTATAGACCAGTGAGTAATAGGTCAGTGGTGTGCAAATTATTGGAGAGGATTCTTAAGGAAAGGGTCTATGAGCATTTGGAGAAGTACAATTTACTCAAGGAGGGAAGGGAAGATCAACCCTCACAGATCTAATTGAGTTTTTGGAGGAGGTAACAAAGGAAAGTGATGAGCGTAGGGCTGTAGATGTGGTCTACATGGATATTAGCAAGGCATTTGACAAGGTCCCTCTTAAGTGGCTCGTTCAGAAATTCATGAGGCATGGGATCAGTGGAACCTTGGCTGTGGGCTTTTTTTTAATTGGCTTTCAAGTAGAAAGCAGAGAGTAGTTAGTAGTGGAAGGAAAGTATACTGCCTGGTGGGCAGTGACTAGTGGAGTGCCCCAGGGATCTGTTCTGGGACCCCAGTTCTTTGTGATCTTTATAAATGTCCTAGAATAAGAGGTGGAAGGATGGATCAGTAAGTTTGTGGATGATATGAAGGTTGGAGGAGGTGTGGATGGTGCTGAAGGTTATATTTTAAATTTTAGATTTAGGCATGCAGCACGGTAACCAGCAATTTTGGCCCATGAATCTGTGCCACTCAATTTATACCCAATTAACCTGCACCCCTGGTACATTTCAAATGGTGGGAGGAAACTGGAGTGCATGGGGAAGACCCATGCAGATACGGGAGAACATACAAACTCCTTACGGATAGCATAGGATTCGAACCCCGGTCCCGATCGCTTGCACTATAAAGGCGTTGTGCTAACCCCTACACCAACCATGTCACCCCAGACATAACGTGCACAGCCAGCACCTTTTTCCCCAGGGCAGAAACAGGTTGTCCTAAGTTACAAAAGGATAGAGACAGGATACAAAGTTGGGCAGAAAAGTGGCAGATGGAGTTCATTTAGGATAAGTCTGAGGATGTAACGACCGCTAAAACACACACACACACACACACACACACACACACACACACACACACACACACACACACACACACACACACACACACACACACACACACACACACACACACACACACACACACACACACAGTGTTGCAGGTTAAGCTCACTCCTTTATTAGGGCTAGAAAGGCTGTTTTTATATTGTTCAAGTTCCTCCCATATTTTTCTGATTGACTGAGTCAGCAATATGAATAACAATCCATGCATATGACTGCCCTTCTTCCCAAGTCTGTTTCTGCTGAGTTAGCTGGGCAGCTTGACCAATGCCATTTTAGGGCTGTTGGTCTGATGCTGCCCCAGCTTCTACCCCCACTGGTTTGTTGTCCTGGGAGTTGCTTTAGCAACTTCTGTCCATGTCTGCTGCCACGGGATGTGCCGCCTGATCTCCGCAATTGCAGGCCACCACATAACCCTGCCAGAATTGACATTACAGTCTATAGTGTCCGTAGATAGAGTCCCCAAAGTCTTTTGTTGTCTGCCTCTGCATCGAGGTGTTGGTGTCTCCACGGGTTCTGCTGGGTCTGTGTGGGCAGGCTTGAGTCTACCTGTAGTGAAGACCTTTGGTTTACCACTGATGTCCAGCTTGAAGGTGGATTCGTTGTTCCAGATGACTTGAAAGTGACCTTCGTATGGCTTCTGCAGTGGTGAACAGTGGGGTCCTCTGCATACAAACATACACTCACAGTCCTTGAGTTCTTTGGGGATGTTGGACTTGGCTTGTCCATGTCTGGAGGATGGGATCGGAGACAGGTTACCAGCTTTTTTGCGCAGCCTGTCCAGGAAGGTGGTTGTCTCCTCCTGCTGCCCTGTGGAACAAAATTCCCGGGAACTGTGAGTGGGGCTCCGTAGATGAGTTCAGTGGAGGATGCGTGGAGATCTTCTTTTAGCGCTGTTCAGATGCCCAGTAGTGCCCATGGTAGCTCGTACGCCCAGTTGGGGCCCTTGAAGTTGAAACCCTGAGAGACTGGCAAGGGTCCCATTATGTCCATGTGAATGTGGTCAAACCTGCATTCCGTTGGCCCACCACTGGACTTGTTTCTACAATCCATGCCACACGTACTTGCTGGCCATCAGCCGGACTGCTGTCCTGATGAATGGGTGTGCCAGCCTGTGGATGGAGTAAAAAAACTCATCGCCTCCATGCCATTGGGACAGTAGGTTGAACCTGCCTGGTGGCCATGTCGCACAGGAGGGTGGTAGTACCTGTGGAGTGATGATGGCTGTCTTAGGAATGTCATCAAGATACACCGCGATCTGGTGATCCTCGCATGAGGTCCACTTTTGAGAATATTGTTGCCCCGTGCAGGTTTGCCACAAAATCTGGATGTGCAGCACCGGGTAATGGTTTGGGGTGGTGGCCTCATTGAGCCAGTGATAGTCGCCACATGGTCTCCAGCCTCCAGTTGCTTTAGGCACCATGTGCAGGGGTGAGGCACATGGTCTCTCTGACCGTGGAACAACACCCAACTCCTCGAGCTTGCAGAACTCCTCCTTGGCCAGTCGGAGCTTCTCCGGGTGAAATTGTCTCGCCCTTGCGTGGAAAGGTGGGCCCTTGGTCAGGATGTGATGTCTGACACCGTGACAAGGCATCTCCGCTGTGAACTGAGGGGAAAGGATTGCCAGGAATCCCACTAGCACCTGGGAGAACTCATCCTCTGAGCTATGGATGGAGTCCAGATGCATTGCCTAAAACCTAGTGCCTCTCAGTGCGATGGTCTGCTAGGTCTCGATGTGGATGAGTCGCTTACCTTAAGGACCACTAGGAGGCTGTGGGCTCACAGGAAATCCGCTTTGAGGAGTGGTTGTCTCACTGCGGCCAGCATGAACTCCCACGAGAAGTGACTGCCCCCGAACTGCAGTTCGGCCCTATGAGTGCCATAGGTCCCATATACTGCTGTTGTTGGCAGCCCTCAATGTGGGTCCTGCTAGCCTGCGTCTAGTGTTCAACCCTGTTGGGGGTATCATGCTGACCTTTACTCCCTTATCCATCAGGAAGCATCTGCCAGACAGGCAGTCCCAAATATACAGGAGGCTCTCTTGGTGGCCAGCCATCATGGCCATCAGTGACGACTGGCCTTGTCATTTCCCTGGAACTCGCATGGGGACTGGCATTGGCGGGCCTCGGTGCCCCATCTCTGGTGGTAGAAGCATCATTTGTCACTGAACTCGCTCCTGCCTCTTATCTGCTGTTCCTTGCTTGGGATTGCTCTGGTCTGATTGCAGGACTTCTTAACGAGCCCCATGGCAGCCAAGCATTTCAGTTTCTGTTTCCACAGAATGTCTGCCCGTGCTCCGACTTTCCGGGGGATCGGTGAAATCCGCATCCATCAGGAGAAGTTGGACGTCTTTAGGCATCTGTTACAGGAACACCTGCTTGAACATGATGATGCACTGCTCATCTCCCAGGAGGGCCAGCATCTTGTTGATGAGTGCCTACAGGTATCTGTCTCCAAGCCCATCCTGGTGGAGCAAATGTGCTCCTTGCTCTCGCTGCGGGAGTCCAAATGTCTCAGTTAATAGCTCTTACACTGCCTTCCAATGGTTAAAGTTGCCCACTCCGTCTGCAGTCTGCAGATCCAGGGCGCTGACCATATGGTCTCTGCTGTGATGCCCCTGATCTGGAACTGAGCCTCCGCTTGGACGATCCACATGCCGGGTCGAACTGTCCAGAAGGTTGGGAGCTTCAGGCCGACTGCGCTGACTGCTGCTTCGTTCTCCATCGCTAGGTTTAGATTCCTTCTAAACCGTTGGGGTCACCAACTGTAGCCAACCGCTACAAAGAAACACACACACAGTGTGGCAGGTCAAGCTCACTCCTTTATTAGGGCTGGAAAGGCTGCTTTTATACTGTTCAAGTTCCCACTGTTTCTGCTGATTGACTGAGTCATCCATATGAATAACAATAATGGGCGGGAACAACCATGTATATGAATGCCCTTCTTCCCCTGTCTGTCTCTGTTGAGTTAGCTGGGCAGCTTGACCAACGCCATTATAGAGCTGTTGGTCTGATGTTGGCCCAGCTTCTACCCCTGCTGGTTCGTTGTCTTGGGAGTCGCTTTAGCGATCTCTGTCCGCATCGACTGCTGCGTGATGTTCTGGCCCGATCTCCGCAATTGCGGGCCGCCACAAGGATGCATTTTGGAAGGACAAGCCAGAAGGCTGAGTATAGGGTTAATGGTCTTAAGAGTATGGATCAACAGAGGGACCTTGGGGTCCAAATTCATATATCCCTCAAGTTTGCCACACAGGTTGATAGGATCGGTAAGAAGGCTTATGGGATGCTGGACTTCATTAATACGGAGATTGATTTCAAAACAAGAGGTCATGTTGCAACTCTACAAATCTCTAGCAAGATCACAGAGTATTGTGTTCAGTTCTGGTCTCCTCATTACAGGAAGAATGTTGAAGCTATGGAGAGGATGAAGAGGCTTGGAAAACAAGTCTTATAAGGCAAGGTTAACAGAGCTGGGACTTTTTTTCTGGAGCATAGAAGGATGAGAATAGACTTAATAGAGGTCTACAAGATTATGAGAGGCATAGATGGGATGGACAGCCAACTTATTTTTCCTGGAATAGCAAATACCAGAGGACATATGTACAAAGTGAAGGGAGGGAAGTTGAGGGGAGACATCAGGTTAAGTATTTCACATAGAGTTGTGGGTACCTGAAATGCCTTGCTGGGGATGGTGGTGGAGGCTGGAACATTCATTACATTTAAGAGACTCTTAGACAAGCACATGGATGGAAAAATAATAGAAGGTTATGGGGTAGGGATAGTTTAGTATATATTTAAGGAATATTTGGGTCAGCATGACATTAAAGGCTGAAGGGCCTGTAGTATTCTATGATCTATACATTTGTTCAGAGCCTCTTGCATCATGGACTCTGCCCTGGGCTTTCCACATAGCACTTGATAAAAGTGCCCTTCAACTAGAGAGGAAGGTTTAGCCTGCTGTGTCCAAGCAAGAAAGCAATGATGTAATCATCTGTCCTAACATTTTAACTGAACTACTTGTGCCTGGCACCAGAAACAGAAGAGTATCTTGATGAACACTGAAAGTTTGTTCTTGAGACAGCATTGCAGTGCTTCCTGTTGATATAACATCTGCTGCAGGGCAAACTTGCCCACGTGTGTGAGTTGAATGATTTGAGGTGAATTGTACAGAGCAGCTGTTCCTCGTATACAAGATGCCTCACAGTCCCCGAGCAGGTGTGCAATTTCCTTTTAAGTTTTATAGGAAGAGAGACATTTTGGTACCCAGGAGGGTTATTGAATGCCAAGATGTGGATTTACAATGTCAGCTATGCTAGCCTGGGTTATTAATCTGGCAAGTTTGCGAAATAAAACTCAAGTCTATGCAGAGAAGCTGTTTTGAACGCAGAGCCCTATGGCTTTCTCCAGGGGATTTGGTGGGGGGGTGGGGGGGGGGGCACTGCACATTTTTTTTTAAAAAGCCTAGTTTCTTTTCAACTCATGACAGAAATATTTTTTATGCACTTTATGTAGACAATTGCAGAGAAGTATAGAAGAACTTGCTTTATAGGGAAAGGGGCCATACACTGAGCAGAGTCCTGCGGAGCGGAAGGGGGGGGGGTGCGGGGGTATGGACCACAGTTGAAAGGAAGGTTGGGAATGGCTGGTGTAGAGTCTTTGGTGAGAATTAATTGCAGCAGCAAAAGAATTGAATATGGATAATCGTAAAGTCTGTGTGACATAAACTGTTCCCGAACATAAGAAACTCGGACAACATCGGCAGAAATTGACCAAGGTTTGTCTTGTCAATTAACGTTCAGAACAAGCAAGCTAAAGTCCTGATTTGAACAAAACCTTCCCATTTTGCACTCTATTGGGGTCAATGACATTTGGCCATATCATGCCTATTTATGCTGCAGAGGTGTGGATTAAAATGGGTGATTTAATGCCATCTCACTCCCTCCTAGTTCTTGAATGAGGAAACCTGCCTCCTTGGATATCCATTGGTTAAATAACCAACTTAGAAGGACTGATGTTACGTTTAACTATAACCATCATCTGAACTGGAAAACTACTACTACCATTTCTTGATGTGACCCATTGACTGATGTTTAGAATTTATGAGCAAGTTCTTTTGGATTTGCAGATAATAATGCTAATTTAATCATAATGCAGATTGTTATTTTCCAGGTGCATCGGCAGCTATTACTGAAAACACTGTTGAATAATGTCATGAGCTTTCTCCAAGAGGAAATTGATGCATATGCGGTGAAGAGGGATTGTGAGTGCTGCCATGGGCTGTCAACAAGTGAAAGGAGAACACTTTCAGAAGGCCCCAGGAAACATTATCTTTTGAAAACTCATTCTGACTGTTCCTAAATTTCCCTTCCTGGCTGGATACCATGGAGACTTGGTTTTCGAAATACCCGCTGGTCAAGAAGCGAACTCGGATCTGACCTCTGTTTTTCATGGAATGATGATGGTCCCATCCTGTCCAGATGAAAGTTTGAAGAGCTTGTCGTGGAATGATTTTTCATTTTTGGTATGTATTGATGTTCTGGTCGTTCTCAAAAAGTTAACTTTGTGAGTTAATTCTCAAACAGAAAGTATTCCTTTCTACACCCTACCCCACAGAAAACAACCACAACCCATAGAGCTCATTTTCCATATCCTAAAACATACGTTTCTAAACTACTGCGAGCCCTTCCCAATGTCTGTATTGTTTTGATAACCAAGCTGTACTTTAACACGTGCCAATCCATGGAACACAGTTTGAACATTCATTGCTTGTGTGTGAGCTTTAATGTCGACTGGGTGGAGCCAACATATTTTTACCCATGTGTCTATGGCAGATTGCATCATAATAAAATGTCAGCTGTCATTTAAAGATCTATAATCATGGAAGAAGCCATACCTGCAAGTGACCTTGAAAATAGTTTGGAGCCTTCTAATTCTAGCTTTGAATGCAGCTATGGATTGTGGATCAAAAACCAACAGAGCCTGCAGTTTGTTTAATTTCTCTACCCAGATGATTTGAGTGTGGATCTGCCAGACTGTAATTGGGAAAATGCTTGAAGCTCTAATTAAAGAAGAAATAGCGAGGCAGCTGGACCAAAATGGATCCATCAGGCAGACCCAGCGTGGATTCAGCAAAGACAAGTCCTGTTTGACAAATTTACTGGAATTCTTTGAGGATGTAACAAGTGCAGTAGATAGAGGGGAGCAGATATCTGTATTTGCAGAAGGTGTTCGATAAGGTGCTGCATAAATAACCTACAGAAGATAAGGATGCATGGAATTGGGGTTGATGTATTAGCATGGATAGAGGATTGGTCAACCAATAGAAAGCAGAGAGTTGGAGTACAGGTGTGTGCTTTTCTGGTTGGTCAAACGTGATGAGTGGGGCACCTCAGGGGTCGGTGCTGGCCCTGCAACTGTTCTCAGTATACATAAGCGATCTGGAAGAAGGGACGAAGTGGAGTGTGTCAAAGTTTGCTGGTGACACTAAAGTAAGTGGAAAGGCAAATTGTGCAGAGGATACGAAGAGTCTGCAGGGAAGTATCGATGGGTTAAGTGAGTGGGCAATGGTCTGGCAGATGGAGTGCAATGTTGACCAATGTGAGGAGATCCACTTTGGAAGAAAAAATGGAAGATCAGGGTATTATTTAAATGGCAAGGGATTGCAGCACACTGCCATGCAGAAGGGAATGGAAGTGATTGGGCATGAACCACAAAAAGGTTGATGCAGACGGCAATCAGGAAGGCAATTAGAATGATGGCCTTCCTTACTAGAGGGGTTGAATTTCAGAGCATGGAGGTTATGTTGCAACTGAACAAAATACTGGTGAGACCGTATCCAGAATAGTGCATGAAGTCCTCATCTCCTTACTTGAGGAAATAAGCTGTGCCCCAATTGTAACTGAATCCCAGCAATGACGTTCAAATAGATTAATGTAGGACAAATTAGAATTTACATAGACACGGTAAATATTGCGCTTCTAAGTTGAAGACTGAGTGAATTCTATTATTGGACTGCAGCATGTTGAGTCACATTCTATATCTAGCCATTACTCATCTCCAATGAATATTTGTTGTGACTATGAAGGCCTCGGAGTGTAAATAGGTTCCACTTCCATTACTTAGATATTATCTCTCCTAGTGATTAAAGACCTTGCTTATATGTAATGCCCAGGCTGGAATGGCAGTCGTATTCACTTGGCTGAAATTCCAGTCATCCTGCCTGTTTTTCAATGAAAAAAAATTAAATTTAGACATACAGCACAGTAACAGGCCTTTTCAGCCCACGAGTCTGTGCCGCCCAATTACACCCAATTGGCCAACAACACCTGGTACGTTTTTGAAGGGTGGCGGAAACAGGAGCGCGCCCCACCCCCACCCCAGGGGGATAATCCATGCAGACACAGGGAGAAAGTCCAAACTTCTTACAGATAATGCAGGATTTGTACCCTGGTCCCAATCTCTGGCACTGCAACAGCATTTCTCTAACCACGACACTAACTGCGCCACCCCAGGTAAAACCAGGTCATGCTGAAGATTCACCACCGCATTAGTTCAACTGGGAGAGGAAAGATTTATGGTTCCTTCCCAGTTCCAGCATTTTTTTTATTTTCTTTCACTAACCCAACTAATTGGCACAAAGAAAATAAGGAAAATTAGAATGTGTTTCATACAAGTTGTTCTGATCTGGAATCGATTGCCTGAAGATGAGGGAAGTGGGAAAGGTAGCATGGTGGTTAAATTACCAGGCCACTAGCACAGAGACCTGGTTTAACTGATTGGACAAGAGGCAGGTGAAAGGTCACTTTCCCCATGACCATGAATATCAGATCCAACCACAGCTAACACCACCTTCCTAACCTGAAGCCATGCTAATCCATACTTGGGCCAGATTCCAGCCCTCAGGTATGTGAAATTAGTGCATGTGTTTGATTCGCTGTCTTTGTCGAGGATACCCCAAGCCTGCTCTGGGCTGCAATCCAAGGGCAGCACTGGAAGACCAGTTAGAACCATGGAACCAAAGAACATTACAGTACAGAAGCAGGCCTTTCAGCCCTTATAGTCTGTACCAAACTATTTTTCTGTCAAGTCCCACTGACCTGTACCTTTTTCATAGCCCTCCAGACCTCTCCAATCCATGTACCTGTCCAAATTCTTCTTAAATGTTAAAATTGAGCCTGCATTCATTACCTCAGCTGGTAGCTCATTCCACACTCCCACCACTCTCAGTGTGAAGAAATTCCCCCAAATGTTCCTCCTGTGGACACTGGAATCATAATGGACATGATGAAATAATCACACAAAGCAATTTTAGAGTGAATCAAACGGATTTACTCTTCATCACCTGCGCAACCTTTTACAAGCCTGAATCACGCGCCCAACAAACGATTACATCATCACACACTAACACATAGCCCGGTTCAGTTTCTTATAGGGAATTGTTGTGTTGCCATAGCGCCACTACATGCACCCCCCCCCCCCCCCCCCACTGCCTCTTGGGAACCTACAGAAAGGTTTGTCTGTCTTTTAGGTTGTCAATCTCTGCGACAGACTGTTGGCTGCTGCAGTGGGGAAGACAACCACATGAGCTGGTTTAAGCCTGTCAATAGTGAAAGACTGTGGCTTCCCTCCAATGTACAAAATACAGGTCAACCTAGTTTGTCTGAGTATCCTATAAGGTCCTTCGTAGGGTGTCTGCAAAGGTTGACCAAGTGTTCCCCTACAGATGAAGATATATTTGCAGTTTTTGAGGTCTTCAAGCATAAAGGAAGAGTGTTCTCCATGGAAAAATGGTGGTATAGGGGTCAATTTTCAGACTGCTTCCCTTAGCCTGCTCAACAATTCCTTATGATCATCGCTGAAGTTGGAATGGTCAGGGACAAACTCCACGGGACCATCAACAGTGCGCTGAACACAAAGTCTGCAGATGAAGCTTGGAGGTCCTCCTTTAGAGTTGTTCTAATGCCCAGTAATATCCAGGAGGCTCATCAGCTCATCAGTTCATGCCCTCTAACCAAGTCATTAAGGCTGACCTGAGATGTCGATGAAATCTTTCCACCATTCCATTAGCCTGGGGATGATAGGCATTCATTGAACCGAATCGAACAAGGCCATCCACAGCAAGGAAGTAAATTGTGATCCTCTATCTGAAGTAACGTGCGCCGGTAAGCCAAAATGAGACAACCAGGAGCTGAGGAATGCCCAAGCAGTGTCTGCAGCACCATCTACCATAGCTTCTGGGAAGGACTGCAGTGGTGCCTTAGTATGTCGCTGACCTTTTGCTTTCTGGCAGGCAATGCAGGACCTTGCCATTTGGGTAATATCTTTTTTTTTAACCGTGCCACACAAACCTGTTGGAAACCATATGAACAGTCGATCTAATCGATGTGCATGGTCTCTCACATCCAAAGTCGAATACTCGATGTTTCCATGATGCCGGAACTACTGGGCATGAGTGTCCCGTTGATATATTACAAAGGAGTAGTTTGCCATCAACTCCAAAGTGAACAAAGAAAACTGAGAAATGGAAATGGCAAAAAGGGGAAAGGTGGTGGTGAGGAAGTGGAATGAGATGTAAACAAAGTATGAAATGGCCATGTTGAACTATATGACTATAAATATTAATGGAATACATAACCAAATCAAAAGGAAGAGGCTATTAAATTTACTGAAAAAAGAAAAAAATAGATACAGCATTCGTGCAGGAAATGCATCTAACTGAAGTGGAACACAATAAATTAAGGAGAGACTGGGTAGGGCATGTAATGGCAGCATCATATAACTCAAAAGCCAGAGGTGTAGCTATATTAATCAATAAAAATGTACCAATCAAAATAGAGGAGGAAATAATAGATCCAGCAGGGAGACATGTAATGATAAAGTGTCAGATATATTCAGAACTCTGGAATTTAGTCAATATATATGCACCTAATGAAGAGGATCAAAAGTTTATCCAAGATATTTTTTGAAGAATATAGATACACAGGGGAATATATTGATAGGAGGGGACTTTAACCTTAATTTTGATTCAAAGATGGATAAAACTGGACAAAAGACTAGCAGAAAGAACAAAGTAGCCAAATTTATGGTTAAATCAATGCAGGAAATGCAACTTTTGGATTTATGGAGGAGACAACACCCAAAGGAGAAGGAATACTCATATTATTCGAGTAGACATAAAACATACTCAAGGATTGACCTGTTCCTGTTGTCAGCCCATATCCAAGGGAGAGTTAAGAAAATGGGATATAAAGCTAGATTGTTATCGGATCACTCACCCCTGTTATTAGCAATAGAGCTGGAGGACATCCCACCAAGAACGTATAGATGGAGATTAAACTCCATGCTACTTAAAAGATAGGACTTTAAAGAATTTATTGAGTGCCAAATTAAAATGTATTTTGAAATTAATATGGAATCAGTGAAAGATAAATTTATATTATGGGATGCAATGAAAGCATTCATCAGAGGGCAGATAATAAGTTATGTAACTAAGATGAAAAAGGACTACAATCAGGAAATAGAACAGCTGGGAAGGGAAATATTAAGTACAGAAAAAGAACTAGCAACAAGGGAAGATACAACAAAAAGAAGAAAATTGGTGGACAAAAATATAAAATATGAAACACTACAAATGTATAAGGTGGAGAAGAACATAATGAAAATAAAGCAGAAGTATTATGAGCTAGGAGTAAAAATGCACAAAATACTAGCTTGGCAGCTTAAAACAGAACAAGCTAAAAGAATGGTATTGGCATCAAGGGAAAAGGACAAACAAATTACATGTAACCCAACAGAGATCAATGAAAACTTCAAGGAATTCTACGAGCAATTATACCGAACTGAGAACGAAGGGATAGAAGACAAAATAGATGAGTTTCTAGCTAAAATTTAACTTCCAAAATTGCAAAAAGAGGAGCAAAACAAATTGATAAAACCATTTGAAATAAAGGAAATACAGGATATATTAAAAAAGCTACCGAACATTAAAACACCTGGAGAGGATGGACTCTCAATAGAATTCTATAAAACATTTAAAGACTTATTAAAGACTTATTAAAGACTTCCTCCTCTCCTGGAAGTAATGAACCAGATTGAAGGAACACAAAATGTGCCAGATTCATGTAAAACAACTCCAAACTGCACATCCTTCAATTGCTGGTTCGTGATTGCAGTCTGATGAGCATTTGTCTCAAAGTCATGTTCTTGGGCAGCGGCCAAAGCTGTGTAGTCAATATCTTGGTCTACAGACAAAACCTTAAGTGGAGCAGAATGGGATAGTGCATTAGCTACTACATTGTCTTTTCCGATAAGATGTAGTATTTTTGTGGAAAATTCTGAAATGAATGATAATTACTATTGTTATGCTGACCAGGGCTCTGCGACCTTGGAAAACACAAATGTTAAGAGCTTTCATCTTCAAGAAGGCATTCTTTTCCTCTTCAGTCAAATGGATGGTTCTGGTGTTTCCAGGCATTAAATTAAAGAGGCTTCATGATGTGAGCTGCTCCCAGAAGAAACTGTCGGTAAAAATTTACCATTCGCAAGAATTTTTGCAGGCTTTTAACTGTAGCAGGTCTTGAGTATTTGGTAATGACCTCAAATTTGGATGGCAGCGGAGTCACGCCTTCCTGAGTAATCCTATGCACCAAGAAATTAATCATTTCTTGTCCAAAAAGGCATTTATCTGGATTGATGGTCAGTTCAAACTTTTGAAGACAAATTAAAAGTGTACAAAAATGTTCAACAAGCCATTAAATTGTCGTTGAGGTAAATGAAGACATTGGTTGTACCATGTCCATCACCTGTTGAAATGAGTGAGCGGCATTCTTTAATCCAAATGGCATTCGTAAAAATTCAAACAATCCAAATGGGGTAAATGTTGCTGTTTTTGGGATGTCTTCTGGCTCTACTGGTACTTGGTTACAGCCACACACAGTTTACTTTGGAAAATATCTTTATTCCATGCAAATTAGCCAAGAAATCCTGAATATGAGGTATCAAATAATGATCCAGGATGGAGGTTCTGTTAAGCTGCCTGTAATTTCCACATGGTCGCAAACCTTCATTGTGTTTCTGGACCATATATAATGGGCTGTTGGAGCTACGAATTATGCCTAGTTCCTCCATATTGGCAAACTCTTCCTTAGCTAAGAGAACCTTATCTGAAGGCAAGCGACATGCTTTAGCATGGATGGGAGGGCCCTTAGTACAAATGAGGTGAGTAACACCGTGCTTTGCAGTGGAGGCAGAAAATTGTTGAGTAGTAATTTCAGGGAAATCTTCCAAGAGCTTGGAGAATTCATCTGGTTTTCTTAATGGTTGGAGGCGCAGAGCAGGGGTAGAGGCGTCTGCCAGAGGAATAGTCTGAAAAGTAGTTCCATCTATTAGCCGATGACCTTTTAAGTTGACAAGGAATGACTGAATGCGAAGAAAATCTGCGCCAAGCAAAGGTTGGGATACTGCTGCTATAATGAATGGCCAGTTAGAGATGATTCTCGAACTTGACATTCATCTTCCTGGTGCCAAATGTCAGAATGTTGGAACTGTTAACTGCTCGTAGTTGCAGATCTGGGGTAGGGTGGCAGGTGTCAAAACTGGTGGGTGGAAATACACTAAATTCTGAGCCCATGTCCACCAGAAATTTTCGCTGGGACAACTGGTCCCATATATACAGTAGGCTTGCAGGTTTCTTGTTAACTGCCACAGCCCTGACTGGCAGTTGGCCTGGGCAGTTCCCACAAATGAGCAGGGTGGAAGGCACTTGCGGGCATTTGCTCCCCAATGCCTGTGGTAATATTACCAAGACATTGGTAATATTACCACAGGCTGCTTGCTTGTCATGGGGTGTTGCCTGCTTGAGGGAGTGATGTACTTAGAGCATTAGAGTGTGACTCGGGGTCAATATCAGAGGGGTTGGTTGTGCAGACTTGTCTTTCCTTGCTGTGCATTTTAGCCAGCCATAGAATGTCTGCCTCTGCCACTACAGCCCTTAGGTCTTCTAATAAACATTTGGATAACAAGAACCTAATATCATCTGGCATTCACTCTAAAAAGAGCTGCTCGAATAACATATTTTGGCCTTTCACCAGCTGCCAGGAACAGAATTTCATCCATTAGTTCAGATGGGGCGCAGTCTCCCAACCCATTGAGATGTAGTAGTTTGGATGCCCTTTCCCTATGGAACATACAATGTACATGCAATAAAAGTGTTTTTAAAGCGTCATACTTGCTGGTACGTGGTGGATCCTGTAGGAAGTTGCCAATACTCTTAGTGATGGCTTGGTCCAGGGCACTGATGAGATGGTAATAACGAGCGGTGTCCAGTTTGACTTTGAGAAGGTGAAATTGCGCTTAAGCCTGTTGGAACCACAGTTCAGGCTCAGCTGTCCAGAAAGGTGGCAGCTTCACAGCAATGGCTGTAGAGTCCATGATTGTCCAAAAATATGTTTTTGGACTTTTTGGGGTCACCAATTGTAGCCACTGGAATTGCAGTGGACATGACGAAATAACCACCCAAGTTGTTTCTAGAATGAATCTAACAGATTTGCTCTTCATCACCCACGCAGCTACATCACGTGCTCGACACACACTGACATCACGTGGCTGGTTCGATGCCTCTAGGGAGTTGTAGTGTTGCCATAGTGCCGCTACAAGTTAATATTTCAGGCTGAAGACCCATCAGCAGATCTGAGAAAGAAGGAAAGAAGTTAGTTTTGGTAGCAGTAAAAACACACACAGAAATGCTGGTGGAATTCAGCTGTTCTTGCAGCATCCAGAGGGAGAGGAGAGGAGAGAGGAGAAGGACAGAGAAGAAAAGAGTCAGGGGCAGGTAAGAAAGCTTTTTTAAAAGTCTCTTACCGGGGGCTGCGGAGAGGAGTCGGCGTCAGAGGCGGCCATTGGTCGGGCGGGCGTACAGGAGAGCGTGTAGGGGTTAATTGGTAAAAGGCCAATAAATAAGAGGGACAGCGAGTGAGTGGCACAGTGAAGGAGTGGGACTTCCAGGCTTTGGCTCATCAGGCTTCGGCGAAAGCAGGCGGAGAGAAAGGTTGGCTGTTTTTATTAGCCCTTCCTAGGTGAGTGCATTGTACATTCCATTACATTAAAAGGCTGAGCCATGCCTATGGGGTTAGTGCTCTGCTCAAGTTGCCAGATGTGGGAGCCATGGGTGACCTCCACCCTCCCAAATGACCATATCTGTGCCAGGTGCAAAGAGGTGGGGTTCCTTAGGGGCCAAGTTGATGAACTGGAGCTCCAGCTTGATGACCTTAGGCTTGCAAGAGAGAGTGAGGAGGTAAGTGACAGGACCTTAAATCTTTCCACAGGACATACCTGCAGGGGATGTAACAAGACACAAGTATTAAAGAATAAAATTAAAGAAATGGAGTTGCAGCTTGATGATCTGAGGCTTATCAGGGAGAGTGAAGAATTTATAGATACAACGCTCAGGGAAGTGCTTACCCCTGGATTGGGGGGGTCAGGTAAGTGGACTACTGTCAGGGGAGGGGGGAAAGTTGCTAGCTCTGTGGTGAGCACCCCGGTGGCTACTGCTCTTAGCAACAAATATAGTGTATTGGATGTAGTTGGGGAAGATAACCTGCCAGAGGTTGCACCAAGGGAACCGGTGGTGCGGAAAGGAAGGAAGGGGAACAAGGTGGTCATTGGGGACTCCATCGTCAGGGGAACAGACAAAAGATTCTGTGAACCTGACAAGTGTTCCCGTATGGTGTGTTGTCTCCCAGGAGCCAGGGTTCGAGACGTCTCGGATAGGGTTCAGAGTATCCTGGGGGGGGAAGGTGAATGGCCAGAAGTCCTGATACACGTGGGTACAAATGACGTGGATAAGATGAAGGAGGAGATCCTGAAGAGGGACTACCGTGAGCTCGGAAGGAGGTTAAGAAGCAGGACCTCCAGGATTGTAATCTCGGGGCTGCTACCTGTGCTGTGCATGGGTGGGGGAAAAAATAATAAAATCAGGAGGTTAAATGTGTGGCTGGAAGAATGGTGCAGAGTGCAGGGATTCAGGTTCATTGACCACTGGGATCTCTTCTGGGGAAGACAAGACCTCTACACCTGAATGCAACGGGGGCCAATATACTGGCAGTTAGGTTTAATAATGCTGTCGGATTTGATTTAAACTAATTTGGCAGGGGGAAGGGAACAGGACTGATAGGGAAGCAGATAGGAGAGTGAATATAGGGGTGGTTCCGTTAGACGGTGAAACAATAAGGAAAAAGGGAACTAAAAGTGATAGGAGAGTAGGGGCAAGTGCATCGAGAACAAAGGTGGAGGGAGAAAGGAGATATGGTATCAAGGTATTGTGTATGAATGCACGGAGTGTAAGGAATAAAATAGATGAGCTTGAGGCACAAATGGCAATGGGAGGTTATGACATTGTCGGAGTAACGGAGACATGGCTGCGGGAAGGGTAGGATTGGGAAATAAATGTTCCCAGGTACACGTCCTATAGAAAAGACAGAAAGTTAGGAAGAGGAGATGGGGTAGCTCTGTTGGTAAGAAATGAAATTCAGGCGTTTGAAAGGAAAGACATTGAAACAGGTGGGGTAGAGTCTGTTTGGATAGAATTAAGAAATTGTAAAGGCATGAGGACCATAATGGGGGTCATTTACAGGCCTCCGAAAAGTAGCTCAGATATCGGTAGAAGTATACATCAGGAATTAAGAGTGGCATGTCAAAGTGGTAGCAATACAGTAGTTATGGGGGACTTCAACATGAAGGTGGACTGGGATAATCAGACGGGGGCAGGAACACAAGAGACTGAGTTTATTGAATGTCTACGAGATACTTTCTTGGAGCAGCTAGTGGAGGAACCTACCAGGGGGAAGTCGATTCTGGACTTGGTGCTGTGCAGTGACGCAGAGTTAATAAGTGACCTCGATGTAGGGGAGCCATTAGGGAATAGTGACCATGGTATGGTTACTTTTGAGCTGCAATTAGAAAGGGAAAAAGAAAGGAAGCTGGAAGCATCTGTACTGTAGTTAAATAAAGGGGATTATGCAGCTATGAGGGAGGAGCTAGCCAAAATAAAATGGAAAGATACACTAGCTTGGAGGACAACCGGGGAAAAATGGCAGGTATTTTTGGACATTTTTCACAGGATTCAGGACAAATTTATTCCAAAGTGGAGGAAAGGCTCTAGGAGATGCAAATGGCAGCTGTGGCTAACTAATGAAATCAAGTGCAATATCAAATCCAAAGGGAGTAAGTATAAGATAGCGAAGCGGAGTGGGAAGTTAGAGGATTGGGAAACCTTCAAAGAGCATCAGAGGGTAACTAAGAAAGTCATAAGAGAGGGGAAAATGAAGTACGAGAGGAAATTGGCAAATAATATAATGGAGGATAGCAAGAGCTTTTTTAAATATGTGAAGAGGAAGAAATTGGTTCGGTCTAAAATTGGTCCATTAAGAATGGAAAAGGGTGGAATTATTACCGGAAACAAGGAGATGGCTGAGGAATTTAACAAATACTTTGCAACTGTCTTCACCAAGGAGGATATAGGTTATGGTCAGTTAGGGGGTAGTGGTCATGCGGTATCAAGAGACTTGGGGAACTTTCCTGGGGAAGTAGGGGATCTAATGGATATCCGGATCCAGAAACAGGAGGTTGTGAGTAAATTGTTGGGACTGAGGGCTAATAAATCCACAGACCCTGATGGGCTGCATCCCAGGGTGCTTAAAGAAGTTGCTATGGAAATTGTGGAGGCACTGGTCGACATTTTCCAAAGTTCCATAGATTCGGGGGAGGTTCCTGAGGATTGGAGAGTGGCTGATGTGGTGCCGATTTTTAAGAAGGGAGGGAGGGAGAAAACGGGAAATTATAGACCGGTCAGCCTGACGTCAGTGGTGGGGAAGATATTGGAATCTATCATAAAAGGAGTAATAGCAGAACACTTAGGCAGAAATAATAGTATAAGGGCTAGTTAGCATGGATTCCTTAAGGATAAGTCATGCTTGACTAACCTTCGGAATTTTTTGAGGATGTGACAAAGAGGGTGGACTCGGGAGAGCCAGTGGATGTGGTGTATTTGGACTTCCAGAAGGCCTTTGATAAGGTACCACACGGGAGACTAGTGGGCAAGATCAAGGAGCATGGTATTGGAGGTAAGGTGCTGACATGGATAGGAAATTGGTTAAGAAATAGGAAACAAAGGGTTGGAGTAAGCAGGTCTTTTTCAGGATGGCAGGATGTGACGATGGAGAGCCGCAGGGATCGGTATTGGTCCTCAGTTGTTTGTAATTTATGTAAATGATTTGGATGAGGGAATTATTAATAACATGAGCAAATTTGCAGATGACACTAAACTGGGTGGCGGTGTGAGGAGGATGTCAGGAAAATGCAGAGGGACTTGGACAGGTTGGGGGAGTGGGCTGCTGAATGGAAGATGACGTTCAATGTGAGCAAATGTGAGATTTTCCATTTTGGGGGCAATAATAGGAAAGCTGAGTATTTTTTAAATGGAGACAAGCTAGGGTGTGGGGAGGTGCAAATGGATCTGTGCGTACTTGTTCACCGGTCACTGAAGGCTAACATGCAGGTTCAGAAAGCTGTGAAGAAGGCAAATGGCATGTTGGCTTTCATAAAGAGGGGATTGGAGTATAGGAACAGAGACGCCCTTCTGCAATTGTACAGGGCCCTGGTGAGACCCCACCTGGAGTATTGCGTCCAGTTCTGGTCTCCAATTTTGAGGAAGGACATACTAGCTATAGAGGGTGTACAGCGCAGATTTACAAGGTTAGTTCCAGGGATGGCGGGGTTGACATATGCTGAAAGGCTAGAAAAACTGGACTTGTATCTGATGGAGTTTAGAAGGATGAGGGGGAACATGATTGAGGTATACAAAATCATCAGGGGGATAGACAGGGTGAAGTCGGATTACTTGTTCCCAATGATGGGGGAGACGAGGACTAGAGGGCATAGTTTAATAATACAGGGTAGGCCCTTTAGGACGGAGATGAGAAAACATTTTTTTACCTAGAGAAGTGTGAATCTGGGGAATGCTCTGCCACAGAGGGTGGTAGAGGCAGATTCGCTGATTATGTTCAAAAGAGAGTTAGATAAGACTCTAGTGGGCAAAGGAGTTAGGGGTTATGGGGATAAGGCTGGAAAGGGGTACTGATAGTAGTGATCAGCCATGATCTGTAAAATGGCGGTGCTGGCTCGACGGGCTGAAGGGCCTACTCCAGCTCCTATTGTTTATTGTCTATTGTCTATTGTCCAGAGGAGGTAAAGATACATTGGCAATGTTTTGGGCTCAGACCCAAAATAATGTCATGGAGTTGAGGACCATTTAAACTCCTTTGCCTGTGTAATATGTTGCTGGTATTGTAAAGCCTGTGTAATGCTGTATAATCTGGCCTGTCAAGAATTACCTTCTACATCAGGTTAAAATAAAATGCAGTATACAAGTGAAAGAATGAAAATAGAAAGGATAGCAGGTGAAAAGAGGCAATCAGATACAAACAGAAGAAAATATTGTTATTGAAATGAGGGAATTCAACACCAAGTCTGCTGTTGGGTGAAGGTTTACTCTCATTGAAGTTTATAAGAACAAGGAGGTCACAGCCTTGGGTTACAGGGCAAGAGTTTAAGACTGAGAAATTTCTTTACCTGGAAGGTGGAATTTGCAGCTACAGCTAAGAAGGAGGTACTGTATATTTGGGCAGATAAGATGACGCTTGAAGCACCAAAAATACACACCAAAAAAAGGGGTTGTACTATAGGCCAGACACAAAAATAGTGACCTTGAAATTCTACTCAAATTACCACAACCCACCCAGGCCCCACCCTATAATAAATTTTTAAGCTATTGGAGCCGCTACACCCCTAAATTTTTTTCCTTTTCACCCTTAACCCATGTCCTCTGGTTTGTATCTCACCTACCCTCAGTGGAAAAAGCCTACCTATATTTACTCTGTGTATCCCCCACATAATTTTAAATATCTCTATCAAACCTCCCTTCATTCTTCTACGCTCCAGGGAATAAAGTCTTAACCCATTTAACCTTTCCCTGTAACTCAGTTCGTGAAAACCAGACAACATCCTAGAAAATCTTTTCTGCACTCTTTCTATCTTATTGATATCTTTCCTGTAGTTAGGTAACCAAAACTGCACACAATGCTCCAAATTTAGCCTCATCAATGTCTTGTACAACTTTACCATAACATCCCAACTTCTGTACTCAAAACTTTGATTTATGAAGGCCAATCTGCCAAAAGCTCTTTAACAACCCTGTCTACCTGTGATGCCACTTTCAGGGAATTATGTATCTGTATTCCCAAATCCGTCTGTTCTATCACATTCCTCAGGGCCCCACCATTTACCATGTATGTTCTTTCTTGATTTTGTCCTTCCAAAATGCAACACCTCATGCTTGTCTTCATTAAATTCCATCTTATTTTTGTGATAGGAGATCCAGTATTACAGTCTCTCTCGTTTGTACCTCTATATATTGATTTAGAAAACTTTCCTGAACACATTTGACAAACTCAAGCCATCCAGCCCTTTTACTGTATGGGAGTTCCAGTCAATATGTGGAAAGTTAAAATCTCCTATATCACAACCTTATTCTTCCTGTAGCTGTCTGCTGTCTCTCTACAGATGTTCTCCTTCAATTGAGTGGTTTATAATAAAACACCATGACTGTCGTCATTCCTTACCCGTTCCTCAGCTCCTCCCATATGATCTCAGGCGACGAGCTCTCTAGTCTGTCCTGTATGAGCACAGCTGTGATATTTTCCCTGATGAGCAATGCCACTCCTCCCCCTTTCATCCCAACTGCACCCCTCCCATCCTCGTTATATCCCGTCTGAAACAATGGAACCCCGGAACATCGATCTGCCCGGAACATTGGCCACAATGTCATAATTCCACATGCCAATCCATGCTCTAAGCTCAACTGCCTTTCCAAAAATACTCCTTGCATTGAAATAAATGCACTTTAGAACATTTCCACCACATGCAACCAGTTGATTTCTAATGGTGCAAATTTCACAAGATATTTTCCCTCCTCCACTCCTCTATCTGCTCCCCAACCCCCTGCAAATCTAATTTGTATCTCACCCCAGAGCAGCACGAGCAAACCTTTCAGATGTAAACTACCCTATTGGAACAAATCCCACTTTCCCTGGAAGAGAGCCCAATGATCCAGAAACCTGAAGCCCTCCCTTCTGCACCACTTCTTTAGCCACATGTTAAGCTGCTATTTCTAACCTCACTAGCTCATGGCACGGATCGCAATCATGAGATCACAACCCTAGATATCCTGTCCTTCAAATTTACGCCTAACTCCCTGAGCTCCTTTGCAGGACCTCCTCACCTTTCCTACCCACATCATTGGTCCCTAGATGGATCATGACATCTGACTGCTCAGCATCACTCCTGAGAATGCCATGTACTCGATCTGAGATATCTTGGACCCTGGAACCAGTGAGGCTACTTACCACCCAGGATTCTTGATCCCTTCTACAGAACCTCTTATCTGATCTCCTAACTCTGAAATCCCCTGTCACTACAGTTCACCTATTCTCCTCCCTTCCCTTCTTAACCACCAGAACAGACTCCATGCCAGAGACCTGATCACTGTGGCTTGTCCCTGTTAGGTCCCCCTCCAATAGTATTCCCAAATGGTGTACTTGTAATGGACAGGTGCTCTGCACTGCCTGCCTGTTCCCTTTCCTGACTGTCACCTTTCTCCTGCCTCCTCAGTGTAATAGTATTCCTATAACTCTTGTCTATCACCCTCTCAGCCTCCAGAATAATTCAAATTTTGTCCAACTCCAGCTCCAATTCCTTAACTCAGATTGTCAGGAGCTGTAGCTGGATGCACTTATTGCAGATGCAGTTGTCAGGGATACGGCTGACTTCCCCGATGTGCTACATTCCCCTGCCATGTCTGCCAATCCCACTGCCTATGACTAGAAGATAAAAAAATATATAAGATCATTAAAACCTGCCCTTACCTGTGGCTTCCTGCTGAATCCTATTTGTTCCTTGAATAGGATGGCCCTTTCTTTAACTCCTGCACCACCACCACCACCAGCCTCTTCTCATTGAAGCCAAAGCCACATTGTGAGGTGTGTGCCATTATATATAAAAAAGAGGTGAAGGCTCATCCTTGACGCACATCTGAGCGAACATTACGGTTCACCTGATTTAACTTGCACACTCACAGAAAAACCAGAAAGCTTCTTTAATCTGAGTGTCATGGCTGTATATAGGGAGAGGAGTGGCAGGTTTGTTTTTACCCTCAGAATTTCTAAATACCTTCCAAATGTACTTACAGCTCAGGTAAACCAAGATCTGTTGGTGTGCTAGCATGCTGCTTCCTGTTTCCCTTTTGTAAATAAATTCCATGTGTGACAGATTATGTTATATTTTATATTTTCCATAGATATGTTTTTGGTAGAGTTATATTGCGGGGTTTTTAGTTTAGGTCACAAACAAAAACAAACACTTCACAACACAGATCTCACTTAAAATGCCAGAGCTCTGCTTAAGCCAGACAGTCCAGGTTCCAAGTGGCTTTGTAAAAACTTCGAAGAGTGCCTATAAGGACTTCACAAGTAGGTGTTAATTGAACATGTGGTGGAGAAATGGATTATTGTTTTGGAAAGCAACAGAAGAACAAACTCACATGATTGGGTCTGATTCCACTGTCTGTCTGAATGCAGTTTGCTGTTCTAAGAAGGTAATGTGGTTTTGGAGAGAGAGAGAGGGAGAGAGAATATATGAATGAATTCAGTTGTACAGTTCAGCAGCTGGGACTGGAACAGGACAAGCTGCCAAGCTTGTGGAAAAACATCATTTTGAAAATAGGTTGTGAGTTCTTTCTTCAGCCTGGTCAAAGCCCTTGTGGTCCATACAAGAGGAGATGACAGGGTGTATAATGTTTCACTTTAAATAAGGGAAACAAAAAGGAACTCTGTGGTGACCTGGAGGAAAGAAGTTAATATTTGGAAAACTCTGATGGGGCAAGTTTGTTCGGCAAGACACTGAAGTGGCTGACTGGAAGGAATCAGTTTGTGTCCAACGAGCAACAAATTTCTCTCTGAAAACTGACAAGAACATTCCAGAGAGGTAACTATTTACCTTTCAAGCACCAAAGCCTGGTGAAATTCATAAATGTTAAATTCTGTGCACAGTATAAGAATTGCCTGCAACCAGTAAACTTGAAGGAGTGAGAAGTGAGATTGGACTGTGAATCAAATAACTTTTCTGAACTTGCACGCACACAGTACATACACGTATGTTTAGAATTAGAAGGAGGTTAAGTTAGGTTAATAGTAATAAGTTAGAGTTTGATCCTGTTTTCATGTTCAAAGATGATCAAAAGCAACTTTTGTTTAAGTAACCATTTGTCTTGGTGAATTTTTATTGCTTCTGGGTTTTGGGGTCCTCTGGGCTCAGAACACATGTTTCTACTACCAACACGTGTCCAGGATAGTCACTCATTGCACCCTTCAAATCTGTTACCTGTACTGTCACAACCACATCTTTATAAACAATTGCAGTAATAAAAACAGAAAGTGCTAGAAATACTCAGCCGGTAAAGTTACTGAATGTATTAGATGTGGAAAAAAGCATTTGACAGGGTTGAGTGCCCATATTTATTTGAAATTTTGGAAAGATTTAAATTTGGTCCAGAATTTGTATTGTGGATCAGATTGATCGGCCACTCCCCTCAGGCTTCAGTATCTACTAATAATCAAATATCTGAACCTTTTTAGATTGTTTTGTGGCTCAAGGCAAGGTTGCCCACTTTTCCCTTTATTATCTGACCTGGTATTAGGACCATTGGCTATTGCCTTTCAGGGCTCAGTAAATATTTCAGGCATTAAAAGGGGGTATAAAATTCATAAAGTTTCACTTTATGCTGATGACTTGTTATTATTTATCTCACATCCAGAATGCCCCATACCAGCTATGTCAAAATAATTATCAAACTTCAGGGATTTTTTTTTCAGGTTTCAACTTAATTTGCACAAAAGTGAACTTTTTCCAGTGAATGGTTCTGTTCCTATCTATGAAAATATTCAATTTAAAATAGTGAGTGGATCTCTCCCTTATTTAGGAGTTATCTTAATTTAAAGATCTTTTCTTTAAGAGATAGATGAAATCGACCTTATCTAAATGGTTTCCCCTTTCTATGTCGCTTGGAGTAGAATTAACAAAATGTATGTTCTGCCTAAATTTTTATATTTATTCCAGGCAATTTTGATTTTTATACCAAAGAAATTTTTCAACTCGGTTGAATATATTATCTCTTCGTATGTTTGGAAACAACAAGTATCCAAGGTTGAATAAATCTAATTTACAAAGATCAAAAATTGATGGGGGCTTTGCTTTGCTTAACCTGATACATTATTATTGGGCTATTAATATCAAATATATTATTACCTGGATTCATTACACAGATAAATCAGGCTGCCCAGGATGGACATCCATGGAGTTGAAGGTTTTAACTAATTTGCTCTGGCTACACTACTTGGTTCTTCCCTTCCATTTTCTTTGGTAAAGGAGGATAAATTAATGGGAAGT
Source organism: Narcine bancroftii (assembly GCF_036971445.1). Taxonomy (NCBI): domain Eukaryota; kingdom Metazoa; phylum Chordata; class Chondrichthyes; order Torpediniformes; family Narcinidae; genus Narcine; species Narcine bancroftii. The sequence goes on from NC_091471.1 coordinate 222,696,854, forward strand.
TCAATCGTCAAAAAATCTTTACGAATTTGGTTTCAAGTCAGGCACTGTTTTGAAAGGAAAACATTTTCTATATCCCTCCAATTATGAATTATTTTTCCCTCCATCTTGCCTTAATTGCGATTTTCATAAATGGAGAGAAGAGGGTATCTCTTCATTTTTTGATTTATTTGTAGATGGCTGTTTTATGACCTTTGAACATTTGTCACATAAATTTAATCTCCCTAATTTCCATTTTTTTAAAAGATATTTACAGGTTAGAGATTTTCTGAGAAACCAAGTTGCTACTTTTCTGTTCTCCCATGACAGTAATTGTATTGACATTTTTTTTGGTTAAATCTTTGGCAAAAGGGTTTAATTATATTCATTTATGAATAATTTTAAAATATGCTGCGCTTCTCTGAATAAAATTAAGAGTGGTTGGGAGAACAACTTACAAACTATTCTTTCTAAGGATATATGGACCAAGTGTTTAAAATTGGTCCATTCCCCTTCCATTTGTGCATGTCATTCACTTACTCAATTCATGATATTACATCGAGCACATTTATCCAAATATAAATTAGCTAAGATTTTTCCTACTACCAACTCTGCCTGTGACAGATGTCATCATGGGGTTGTTTCCTTATTTTGTATGTTTTAGTCCCATTCAGCATTAGATCACTATTGGAAGGAAATCTTTAATGCATGTTCCTATATTTTCTCAGTTACTATTCAACCTCAACCCATTCCAACTTTATTTGATGTGGTGATGGAGAACAGTCGATTATTGGGGTCGGGTTGCCACATGATAGCTTTTGCCATTTTAATGGCTAGAAGATGTGTTTTGCTAAGATGGAAGGACTTGATCCCTCCCAGTTATGCTCAGTGGATGAGACAAACCTTATTAAGCTTGAACCACGATAAGATTAGATGTAATGTTTTGAAAACTGAAGTTGAGTTTAATGAAATGTGGCACATTTTTATGGAACATTTTAATGTTTAATGAATACTACAGTGGTTTACTGTTTTGTATGTAACTTACAGAGTGTTTGTAGTCTCTTCCTGAACTTACTTATTTACATACAAGGCCATTCACCAATGTACCATTACTGTTACCCTTTTTTAAGGCATCCCAGTGGCTTTTTCTTTCTTTAGTTTAGGGGCTACAGAATTAGGATCAGTTAGTTAGTCTTTTACCTTTTGTTTTTTTTCTCTGCAGGAACAGGAGATATAATATTAGTTGTGATGTTCATTTTTATTCTTGGACACATTGTAATTCCTCTGTTCTGGTACAGTATATTTTTCTCATTCATAAACATTTTGTTGTGATAAAATTCAATATAAAAATTAAGTTTAAAAAAAGAAATACTCTGCTAGTCAGGCAGTATTGATGGAGAGAGAAAGAATTAATTTTTTTATATCAATAACTTTGAGTTGAAAAATTAGAAAACATTTTGAAATGGTGGAAAGAGAATGGAGTTGAAAACAAGGAAATGTTGGATCAAGACCAGCTGACACAAATACTATTGGTGTAATGTGGGAGTGGGCGATGGACTCTTGTTAATCATACTTGGGCTGTCTGAAGAAGTGGTAAATTTCTGGAGATAATGATGGCAAGAAAGGAATATAATAATGTTGAAATTGTTAGATGAAGCTATCAGCAATTGCCAGAAATCTGAAATAAAAGTGAGGGCTGGAAATATTCAACAGATCATGTAGCACTTGTGAAGAGAGGAACACAGTGAAGGTTACAGATGGATGAGGCAAAAGTGAAAGGTTGGTTAACTGAAATGAGATTGCAGTATGCATAGATGGAATATGTGTTCAGTTCTGGGGCTTACATTGTACTTTATTGGTATAGTATAGAGAATAAAAATGAAAAGGTCAGAGAGGGAGTGAGATGTAGAATTGAACTAACAGGCAATTGGAGGTATAGAGGAATCTGATACTATGATGAAAATATTCCTATTGGGACCAGGAAATAGTCATGGATACAAATGGTAAGGGACTGGACAGAGACAGAGGAAGGATACTTGTGGTTGTTGGTAATCAAGCATATGAGCCACATGATGTGGCAGATGCTGTAGCGTCCTCCTGGGGTTTTGGACTAAAACTTTTCCTCAGGCTGTAGCCTGATGCACACCCCCTTCAAAAGGCAGCTGATGGTGTGCCACTGAGAACCAGATGGCCACTGAGCCCGTCAGAATGCAGCTGCACCTCTCAATTAAGTGGTGGGTCAAGTCCATCCTCATGGTATATAGGAGAACCCTGCCCTATGGTCCCCCATCTTAAGTATATCACGGACTGGGCCGAGCAAGGTCCCATTTGGGGTGAGGCACCTACATCAACAAGACATGTCTCTACCTGATAGTGGTATCCCCAAATGTGAGATCCTGACCTTCGACTACTCACTAATACAGTGGGGAAGGCCCTTCAGTGATCTGACCCCTGACAAGAAACAGCAGGTCTGGTTCACCGATGGATCCAGTTGCTGGAGAGGTGGCAAACAATGGTGGAAAGCTGTTGGTCTCCACCCGGTCATGGGTAAGATCATCTCCCAGGTGGAGAATGGTTGGGACCAGCCAAATGGCCAAGCTAGTGACCTGACCCTGCCTCTCTGAGAGACCACCAGGCCCGTTAAGATCTACAGTGACTCTTGGGCCACACCCCATGACATGACAGTGTGGATGTCTCCATGGCATGTCAGGCTGGGAGATACAGGGGTCAGCATTCTGGGGATGCTCCTGTTGGGGTTTCATGACGGTGATTACAGTACACCATGTGGATGCCCTCACCTCCAGTGAGACCAAGGAGACCATTCATATTGCTGTGATTGAGATAGCAACCCAAATTTGCACAGTTACGGAGTCTCCTGAGTGCCTAGACCATAGCCAAATGGCAGCCTGGGGACAACATAAGAGTTTGCATTTGGAGGTGGATGGGACCTGGCAACAAGCAGAGGGGTGGCCTTGACCTGTCAAGATAGTGAATGCCAGGTGCCTGACATGTCAAACCCAAGGGCAACCCGGCACATCCCTCGGGGCACAAGAGGAAAGGCACGAGAGCTGGCCAGATATGGCAGATCCATTATATCAGACATCTCCCATGTCAAAATAGGAACAGTTTGTCCTGTCCATCGTCCATACTTACTCTGGAGTCCTGGTAGTGGTGCCATGTGATCCTGGGGTGACTACGCCTGTCAACCATGCACTGGGTACCGTGGGAAATCCAATCTGATCGAGGTCAAGAGTTGGGCTGCAGAGTCTGGTATCTTGCGGCTATTTCATATCCCATACTAGCCACAGGCAGTGGGGTTGATCAGATGGATGAATGGGATGTTAAAACAGCAGGTCCACTCACAAACACCCACCCACGGCTTACAGGGGTGTCTGGGTGTGCTGCAGCAGTCAGTGAACCAGGGTGGGTCCCTGATAAATGTGGCACTTGTAGCGTTGGACCCACCAAAGTCAGGGAAAGTGCGAGTGCAGCAGCCACAGGAGCTGTCAAAATGGGGGGGGAGGGGGGAAGAGGTAGCACATGGACCAGGAAACACTATTACTGGGGAAACCGAGAGTAACCTGGCTATAGACATAACGACTAACCTGAAATCTGAAAGTGGATGCTGTGATGATGGTGCTGATAAACAGTGGTGGGGGTCGGGGGGGGGGGGGGGGTGAGGGGAAATCCTCAAACACCTCCCTCAGAATGGTTTATAAGCAGATCCTGCAGAGCCAACACATCTGACTGCTGGATCTGCATGAGCATCCTTACCCAGTCTGCTGAAGGTTAGCCACTGACACTGACTTCCTTTGATGCAAGTGAGAGGTTCTGTTGGGGAAAACAGGCCAGCTCCTCAGATTCTTGTGTCCTTTTTTGGGGGGTGTAGCCGACTGCTACAAAGAAACACACACACAATATGGCAGGTTAATCTCACTCCCTTTATTAGGGCTGGAAAGGCTGCTTTTATACTGTTCCAAGTTCCCACTGTTTTTGCTGAATGACTGAGTCATCCATATAAATAACAATAGTGGGCGGAAACATCCCTGCATATGAATGCCCTTCTTCCCCAGCCTGTTTCTGTTGAGTTAGCTGGGCAGCTTGACCAACACCATTATAGAGCTGTTGGTCTGATGTTGCCCCAGCTTCTAACCCTGCTGGTTTGTTGTCTTGGGAGTCGCTTTAGCGATCTCTGTCTGCTTCTGCTGCCGCGGGATATGCTGGCCCGATCTCCACAATTGCGGGCATTGGCAGATGGAGATCACCAAAAAAAAGGCATGTTAAGTTTGCGGAAGAACATCTTTTTGCTGGTTGAATCTTGTAATCCTTTGGGGCAAAGGAACCAATTTAATTAGCATCCAACCCTCCAGCTTAAACACATAATCTCTTCTCCTCTCATGCTTAAAGGACCACATTGCCTGTTCCTGCTATCTCTCCTATTCTTATACAAAATCCACTGCAGCAACTCTCTAAGGTTTTGCCAGTAGAACCTCACATGTTAGCAACTTTACCAGACCAAAAAAACCCAAAGATGTAAAAGCTCTCATGACTGGAGGGAGAACAAACGCTTTTATTAGCTTATAACTATGGGTCGGGTCTCACAGTCGTCTTTAGAAGGGTTCTGGCTTTAGGCGGAAAACCAGGGTTATATGTGGGCAGATGGGGGCGGAGCCAGCACTCCACACTACCAGAGAATCCCAGTTCACTTCACGGGGACATTGAAAGACTTGAAGCAGGTGATGACTTTGTCAAAGACACACAAGTCCCTTCAGTGAAATAAAGCAACATAAATGTTATGCAAATGAATGTGATTTGTACTTGAAAAGGGAAAGGAATGCAGGGTTTAGGGAAGGCAATCGCATGGAACAATGTGGATAGCTCTTTTAAAGAGTTGACACAGGATTTAGAGCTAAATGCCTCCCTTTTTTTTGAAGGATTCTCTAAATATTTAAATGTCAAGAATGTTTCTATGTCAATTGACATTTTCATATTTAGATAAAAATGCTGAAAGCAAATGTTTGGCCCTAATCTAGTTTATACTTCTGACTAAATCGATTTTTTGAACAAAATGATGAATCACAGTCATTTCTGTTTTTAATTCTCCACAACAACCTCTGGTATTAATTAACCAGAAGGTCTTGCCTTCATGGTGTTAGAAATTCTAATGTAAAAATGAAGAAGGTGATTAAAGCTTTAATTTTGTGTGAGGCCTGGAAATGTATTCAGTTTCTAACCAGTCAATTAGTCTTGCATTTGTGCTGCATTTCAGTAATTTAAAATGAAGACATTGGAAACCTTAAGCATGACCTACTGACTTTTGAAAGGAGGCAAAAGTTTTTAATTTGTAATTCAAACTGGTGGATCGATAAGTAAGATTCTGATTTTGGAGTAAATCTTTGTGTTGGTTCATTTTAGTATGGGACGTAACGCTCCCTTTGAGAAACTCATTTCGTCGGGAACAGATAGAAATGACCATTTCCAAATAACGACACAAGCAATGAGCAATATTGACGGGTTCTGTGGAGTAGTTCAATTTGTTCTTCCAATCTGTACTTTAATCTTTGTTTTCTCAACCATTCATTAGGTCTACAGGTTAAAAATCAATGCAGGAAAGGACCTGTGCCCAAATCAATGCGGAAAACATTATCTCCCCATTCTGAAAATGAAAAACTGTGTCCCTCCAAGAGAAATTGCAGGAAGCAATTTATGGTTCAGCTGTTAGCTAGTAAAAGGTCTGAGATCATTTCTGTCCCAAAATTTAATTAGTACCATGCCAAGTAAATCTACACCCCACAATGATATTTATTGTTTTTTTCCTGCACGTTGTATTAAGAATGTAATTTTTGAAAATTGATAATTATTTAGCAGGAAAACAAACATTACTATCAACTATAAATATACCATCTGATTTATTTCTTTTTTAATATGCGGCATCCACAGTGATGCTTTGTGTTTCTTTGATTCATTAACTTCCTTTGTCTTATCTGGAAATATCCACCGCAATTGGTATGATACTGTGTTCAGGAGTTCAAGGTCACTTAATGCAGTGTGAGCCTCATTAATGAAAGTTGACTCATCGCAGCATTTGGTCAAGAGTGAAACAGCATAATCCAAGGCAAAAACAATCATTTCACCTTGAGATTTGTACCTGAAACGTGCCTTTGTGAGCAGATTTCTTCATCTCCCTGAAGGAAGGTGATCAGATTAGTTTGAACGTGAGAAGAATCTAATTGGTATGGTTAAGATTGTTTTCTCCCTTCGAGAATCCTACCCAGAGGCGAAGTGACAGAGTTTGACTGGGGAAAAAAATCTGTGGCATAAGCATCCCCTTTATCAACATCAATTAACCCCAGGCATTAGTTCAATGAAATCTCTTGATTTTTTAAATTAAAACATTTTATCAACGCTAACTAAAAATGGAACACAGACATGAAGCAAAAATACTATTTAAAAAAAAACTTGAGAATAGGTCATCAAATCAATGCACACAATTCTTTTGATATTAAATTAATAGCGTGGTTCACTCCAATGCTGTTTGTAAAACTTGCGTGAAGTATGAAAACTTCAAATGCTAAGTTCACAAAACTGGTTTCTCTGTGTATAGCTGTAATAAAACTACCACTTTTAGTTACAAATTCACAGGTGCAGCAGGGACAACATTTGTATCCGCCTCTTAAAGGTACATGTGGCATTTTTCCATTCAGTAACGGGAAGGCAAGACATGACTGGATATCTCAGTAACAGGAGGAAAGTGGGAGAACACTCCAAGTGGGTCAGAGGGACTGTAACAGGCAGGTAAAGGACATTGACTCTGGAGGTACGGTGCGTGTGTGTGTGTGTGTGTGCCCATGCTTTTGTGGAGGAGGGAAGGAAACAGTGGTAGGTGTTCCATCAGGCGGACTCAGCATGAATTCAGGAAAGAAAAGCCATGTTTGACAAATTTACTTGATTCTTTGAAGATACAAGTGCAGTAGGCAGAGGAGAACAGGTGGATGTTGCATACTTGATTTCCAGAAGGCATTTGATAAGGTGTCACATGAAAGACATATCCATAAGATAAGAATGCATTGAGCTTGGAATAAATCATGAGCCTGGCTAGGGGATTGGCTAACAAATAGAAAGCGTAGCATGGGATAAATGGCTATTTCTTTGGCTGGCAATCAACGGTGAGCACAACTTTTCACGATACATATTAACATGAAACACAATACGGGCCCTTGGGACTACAGTATAATATTGTGCCGACTTATGTCAACCTACTCATTAAAAAAATCTAACCCTTCCCTAACTTGCACCCATTTCTCTTACATCCTCGTGCCTTTCTTAAAGTCTTTTGAACATCCCTATTGTAATGCATTACAGGCACCTACTACTCTCTATCTCCCTGAAATGTTCTTCCACTCACCTTAAACAGATGTTCTCTGGTATTTCCTAATGTCATCCCAGGAAGAAGGTGCTGGTTGTCCTCCATCATAATCTTGTATCTCTCAATTCATCACCTCTTATCCTTTGTGGCTCCAAAGAGGCCCTAGTTCTGGCAACTTTGATTGTGTCAAACACATTAAGAATTTGCAGGAGGAGACCAAGTACATCAACATTTGTTGATAACACTAAATTGAGTGAAAAAGCAAAAGAGAGTCTGCAGAGATCAGATTTCAGATTTACTGGCAGAGGACATACATGACATCACATACAACCCTGAGATCCTTTTTCCTGTTGGTGAGGCAGAACTACCACTTATTGGTAGTGCAAAAGGAAAATCTGTACTCTACATACACACGTAAACATATACAGAAATGTAAACAAACTGACTGTACAATACAGAGAGGAAAAAAATAGCAAAACTGAAGTCCTTAAGTGAGTCTCTGATTGAGTTTGTCATTGAGGAGTCTGATAGTGGAGGGGTAGCCGCTGTTCTTGAACTTGGTGGTATGAGTCTTCTGGCAGCGATACCTCTTTCGAACTGGCAGCAATGGGAATAGATTGTGCGCTGGGTGGTGTGAATCCTTGACGATTGCTGTTGCTCTCAGATGGCAACGTTCCCTGTAGATGCTATCGATGGTGGGGAGGGGTTTGCCTGTGATGTCTTGGACTGTGTCCACTACCTTTTGGAGGGCTTTACGCCCAGGGGTATTGATGTCCCCATACCAAAACCTGATGCAGACGGTCAGCACACTCTCTGTAGAAATCTCTGTAGAAATTTGTCGGGGTTTTTGGTGTCATTACCAAACCTCTGCAAACTCCTGAGGAAGTAGAGGCACTTGTATGCTTTCTTCACGACGCCTTTAGTGTGTTGGGTCCAGGAAAGATCCTCTGAGATAGTGATTCCCAAGAACTTAAATTTGCTCACCCTCTCCACCTGCAATGATCATTGGATTGTATACCCTTGGATTTCCCTTCCTGAAGTCAACAATCAATTCATTGGTTTTGGTGGCATTGAGTGCAAAGTAGTTGTTGGTGCACCATTCAGCAATCACCCTCCTGTCTGCTGAGTCATTGCCCCTTTTTATACATCCCACTACTGTGGTTTTATCAGCGAACTTGTTGTTGTCTTATCGAGTGTAAAGTGAGTGGAGCAGGGGGCTTAGAATGCAGCCCTGTGGTGCTCCGATACTGCTGGAGATTGTGGATGAGGTGTTCTTACTGATCCTCACTGATTGTTAGATCAATGATAGACAGAGTGTTGGATAGCTTAAGTGAGTGGACAGGTATCTAGCAGCCATCCACTTTGGAAGGAAAAGTTGAAGATCAAATTATTATTTAAGTGGTGAATGATTGAAGCATGATGTTGTGCAGCAAGTCTTGGGAGTAGATGCGGATAACTTTCTGAAGCTTGCTTTGCAGAGACAGCAGGTATATCAAGAAATGAAATGGAATGTTGACTTTCATTGCTGGAGGGATTGAATTTAAGAGCAGGCAGGGTTGGCTAAAGTTTACAGGATATTGGTGAGGACATGTACAGTTCTGGTCTCCTGACCTGAGAGATAAACTAACTTTGGAAGTAGTCCAGAGGAAGTTCACCAGGTTGATTCCAGAGATGAGGGAATTAGACGGAGTTACCTGGGGCTGTATTTGTTGCAATTCTGAAAAATGAGAGGGGATTTTAGGGAATTTGTGGAATTCTCTACCCAAAGAAGCAGAAGACCTGGCCTAGAATCTGCCATTCTCTACAGGGAATTCGTACGTTTTCTGTGGGTCTGTGTGGGTTTCCTCCAGGTGCTCCAGTTTCTTTCCATCCTTCAAAGTGTGTCACAGTTGTAGGTCCTTTGGGTGTAATTGGGTGGCATGGGCTTGTGGTCCGAACGGCCCTGTTACCGTGCTGCATGTCTGAATTTAAAACGTATATTTAATTAAGATAGCGTTAGATACATTTTTTACATTGCAGGAGAATTAAGGGTTATTTTTAAAAACTTAATTGAGAGTTACAGCATGGTAACAGGCTCTCTCAGCCCACATCACTCAAGTACACTCATGTGCCCAATTTACCTACTAACCCCATATGCCTTTGCAAGGCAGGAAACTAGAGCACCCAAAGGAAATTCATGTGGACATGGGGAGAATGTGGAAGATCCTTACAGACAGTGGTGTATTTGAGCCTGGGTCACTGGCGCTGTAATAGTGTTGTGCTAACTGCTATGCTATTTACGGGGTGAAGCTGAGTCCATGGCCATATCAGCCACTGGGGCAGGCTTGATGGGTGACATGGTCTTCTCCTGCTCCTATTCTTATGTTCCAGTTCTGACAGTAAATCTCAATAAATTATCTTGCATGAAGGGTTTCTTCCACATGTCTGCAGCTTGGGAAATGCAATCCAGACAAATACCCGTCCCGTCCGCCTATTCCCTTTGACTGATTGAAATATGGAAGACATTTCCTTTTCTTGAATGTGGCATTTGACGTCAATGTTGATAATGGGCAAGGTTCCTCACTTTTGTCTATTTGCCAATGCTTTGCCACCTCTGGTGGGTCTACGAGTCCTACGACTATCTTACTAGTGGGTCAAAAGGTTGTAGTGGCTACTACAGTAGATGCTACTAAATAGAGGCAAACACACACAAAGGTAGTCAACTCAAAACTGGTTTAATGCAGACATACACAGACCTTTTATTCCCTGCCTGTTAATGAGCTCATCAGTGAATTGCTGCTGGTCCTGTGGACCAGCAGGTTAAAGCTATGAGCCATTAGTGCCCCACCCCTTTAGGCAAGGGCTTCATCTGATCCATTCACTGTACTTTGGCGCTCAGCACTGCTAGCCCGCGATGTGTCAGGTCAGTCTGTGAACTGATGGTGGCGGTTTGCAATACTGTGCTGTGCACCTGCTACAAGGTGCTTATTAGGGTGGAGAGGAAGGAGTCTAGCACAATTCTGTAAGGCCTTTTGATGTGACAGCATTTATTAGTTTGTGAGAGGATATTTGTAACATTTACTGGACTAAAAGTGGCAACTTTTCTCTATTTGGTGAGTAGGTTGATGCCTGCTGTGTAAATGATTTGCAGTAAAACTCCCAGTATCTGGCACCTATGGGGATGGGTAGATGCTGGATAAGTGAATTTTCTGGTTGCTTGAGATTAGGTGTTACAAGATTGGTGAGCTAACAACGAGATACGCCAATTTTAAACCTGTATTTTCCATGATTTGTTTTGCTTGAAATCTGGATAACAGGAGTTTTACTCTTGTGGTGTGACACCATGGAATGATTTGCTGGACCATTTCTGAGGGCAGTTAAGTGTTAATCACATTGCTTTCCTTTCATTGTTATTTTGGAAATTTCTCTGATGCACTAAGTTCCATGAAAGCCTCATTTATAATTTTTATTTTCAGCGATTGACAATGATACTTGCAAAGTTGACATTAGCCTTAACATTAAGACATTAGCCTTAACATTATGACACCTGCTCCTTTCAGAATAGAAAATGACTCAGCAATTTGCTGCCAGAATGATCAATGTCCTGTTGACCAAGGTCAGTACTTTAATGTCTTGAAATCAGTAACAAGAAGCAATTGTTGCCAGCGTGATCGTGCTATACGCAACGAGTATCTGTTTTGGCTCGTCCGTATGTAAGGATATACCAGGGCTCTCATAACTTCAAGCCTGAAACGTTGGTTATGTATCTTTACCTTTGCTAAATAAGCAGACCTGCTGAGCTTCTCCAGCATTTTGTGTTTTTACTTCATCCATGGTGTCTACAGATTTTCATGATTTATTTTCATGATGTAATTCATCCAGTGCCACCTCCTTAACCTTTTTAATGTCCAACACCCAGGGAAAATATCTGCATTCTGCATTATTCTTTAATGCTGTTGGGAATCCTCTTAAGTAACTTCTGAGGTGTGCAATGCAAGTAGAGGTTAGTGTATTCATTCTAAATCACTCCTCCAAATACAAATTGGTATGGCAAGATGCATTTTAAAAAAAATTAAGTTTGATTTAATGTGATTGATTCAGTATTTTAACAACTTTAGTTGATTATTTATAAATATTTCATCCTTTCTTTAATTTCTAAAAAAAATCATAAGACATTTTTAAAAATGGAAAAGATGATCGTTTTACAGATGGCAAATCTGGAAGCAGGGTTTTACTGTCATTCACAAATTTTCATAGGACCCTTGTTTTGGCCTGATATATGGGCCTATTAAATTGTTTAAGAGCTTGATATTATTCAGTCTCTGGACCATTGGGATCGGCCCACTCGATCTGTAGGAGATAGCTTCAGGGAATTGGAACAAATACAGCGACAGGCAGTGGCCCCACTCAGGAAATTACACACTCATATTAAGGATCATGGGGAAGAGCAGAGGGAAGGAGGGATTGGAAAACTATTTCAATACGTTGACATATCAGTGAAGTGCAGAATGCTGTTTATTTTTACCTTAACATTATTATTCTGTAACCACTGAGTAAATCTTGCCTAGAGCTCAGTGAGTGAAACCTAATACAAATGATATTGTATTACATAAACTTATTGTTTATATGTACGACAGTGAACATAATTATTACAAACATTATTCTTCAATTTATATTTTTCCTTGATCTTCATTGGCATGTTCAAATGACAAAAACAACTGAACTCCACTTATATAATTACAGATAATGCTGGAAATGCTCAACATATCGAGGAATATCTTGAGAGAAAGGTCAATTAGCTTTCATTAGAACTTCTGTGGAGTTGAAATAAGATGCAAAGCCACAGTATGTAATATCCAGTGGTAAATTCTTGATAGAGTTTTTGCATGTCTCCTGAAATTTTCAAGACTTCAAAGGGAGTACTAGGGCAATGTTTAGATTTGAGGTTTTCTTTTCCAATCTTTTTATTAGTTTCATCATATAAAGTTTGCGTAGGTACATGAGAATAAAATAGAATATTAACAAATCTTATGTAGTAATATAAATGGTATTGTAACCTATGTTACATTTTATATAAAAAGTAGATTAATGACTAATATCTTTCTTTGGCTTGGCTTCGCGGACGAAGATTTATGGAGGAGGTAAAAGTCCACGTCTGCTGCAGGCTCGTTTGTGGCTGACAAGTCCGATGCGGGACAGGCAGACACGGTTGCAGCGGCTGCAGGGGAAAATTGGTTGGTTGGGGTTGGGTGTTGGGTTTTTCCTCCTTTGCCTTTTGTCAGTGAGGTGGGCTCTGCGGTCTTCTTCAAAGGAGGTTGCTGCCCGCTGTAAGGTAAAACATCATGAGATGGGAATGTGTAGGGAGTTACCCTGTACAGGGCAGTAACAAGAAGGGGAGGTGTCCTTGTACTCCTGTTAGGTAAAACATCATGAGATGGGACCGGAGAAGGAGTCACCCAGTACTAAGGAGTAACAGAATGCATCCTTGTACTTACAAGATAAGAGAGACATTGATGGATTGAGAGGCAGGAAGCTAGCAGGGAAAGGATAGCAACAGTTTTAGTCATTGGACAAGTAATGATATGATGATGTTCTAAGCATGTATCCAAGGGTATAAAAAATCACCATTTTGCTGATAACGGCAGAATGCATTCTCCGACTAACTTTGTTGGTCGCAAGTGTTACAATCCGGTAATAAAGAACAAAGAACCCTGATTTCGACTCAGCCTGGTGTTTGTCTCACTCATTCATGAACAAAGCAGACCTAACACCGCCAAACTGTGAGGCGCCAAGATGCACGGTTTTACTGTTACCCTTTTGTTGGGTTTAGGCATCCTAGTGGTTTTTCTCCTTTTTTTTGGTTTAGGGACTATAGATTTTGGATTGGTGCTAGGACATCCTTAACAGAGCAACCCCACCACTGCCATGAGTGGGTGTTACCAATTCTCGAGACTTGAGCCATCAATCAACTACTCCAATCACGCATGTGTGAGATGGCTCGCGAGAGTTCCCTCTGGACCAAGGGCATTGTAAGTACTATAAATAGTTCTTGAATTGTAAGTAAAAGGGCTCGTTCTTTCGATTTGGGAAAAGGCTGGAGTCAGTCATTTCTCTCTGGACCTAACGAGGTGTAGGTTTGTATTCCACGCAACGCGTTCACAGCATAAATATTTGGCACTTTGGCAATGAGGATGGGATGTCAGTCACATCAAAAAAGTTGCTGTCCTCACTCTAGGGGCGATAGATTTAGGATAAGTTAGTTACAGAATTTTTCTTTGGGTTTTTTCTGCAGGAACTAGATATAATATTGAATTCTGGCTGCTTATCATTAGTTTCGATGTTCATTTTTATTGTAATTGTATCCGTACAGTATATTTTTCTTGTTCTTACACTTTGTTGTGTGTGTGTAATAAATATATATTTGTGTGTAATGAATATATATTATTCATTAATCTACTTTTTACATAAAATGTAACATAGGTTACAATACCATTTGTATTACTACATAAGATTTGTTAATATTCTATTTTATTCTCATGTACCTACGCAAACTTTATATGATGAAACTAATAAAAAGATTGAAAAAGAAAAACTCAAATCTAAACATTGCTCTAGTTCCACTGGATATTACATACTGTGGCTATTGGCCTCTGATAATTTTTTAAAAAAGCATTTAAGTCCCATTTTTATCTTAAAAGCTAATAATTAAATGTAATATTTTTCCACAAAGGCTGACTCCAAAAGATGACTCTCCATAATTAACACCTATTAATTAGATTGGAGCAAAGTGCTTCTTTTGAACACGCCAACAACATAACATGGTTCACGAGTCATTATTTACAGAGAAAAATACTGTTCCCCTGTTTTCATTGCAAAATTAATTTTGAAACCTTGTGCTTATAATTAAGTCTCTCAATTGTCTCCAGAAACCACAGCTTGGTTCTTCAAATGTTGTTTAATATTTAAATAGAATGTTGCCTTTTTAATAGCTCCAGCAATCTTGCAATCCTCAGAAGGATTTTTAAGATTAATTTTCTCCTTCCTTCACATTCTTTCTGCATTAAAAATGAACTGACTCAAGTGCAAAACAAGTTTGAAATAAATGTCAAGATGCCCCATATGTGAAGTGCTGGATGGAGCTTTTAATTCAATCATGAAAATTTAATGTTACTGAATTTATATAAAAAAAAGATCTACGGGTTCAATGTCCCGAGATCAACCAAGTCAATGGGATTTTACTTTATCTATAATGCATCAAACAGGCCAAAAATGTTGCTTATAAACTATAATGTGGTTTGCAAGAAATTCAACATCAGAATTGCTCAGTTCCATTGTCTCACAGGGATTGTGAAGCCAAAAGAATTCAAAGAATGATACTTGCAAAACATTTGGTGCAATATAATATTTGCACAAAAGAATTCAAAGAATGATACTTGCAAAATATTTGGTGCAATATAATATTTGCACAAGATATTTCAAAATGCTTGAAAAATGATGATTCAAACAAATCAAATTGATCCGAAAACAATCTTTTTCTTTATTATAATCAGATTTGCATATAATGTGCATCTCATTTATGTTTATTTACAGAATTATCCATAAATATTCAGGCAGCAATGCCATTACACTGGACAATGAAATCTTGGCTTCCTGAACATTTTTTGGTGCATTTTAATGGATTTTGGGCTGTTGATCATTAAAATCATCTTTGAAAATTCCTATCACATACTGTTTTTTTTAAGATGTAACCTATTTTGTGATTTCTTGTCATTATCAGATCAGATTTCTGATTTATTGTCCGAGTACATACATGACATCACATAAAACCCTGAGATTCCTTTTTCCTGCAGGCATGGCAGAATTACCACTGCAAAAAATAAACTATACAGAGTGAACATGTAAACAATCAAAAGAACTATTATCAGATAACAATGTTTTAAGTCTACTAGTATATTGCCCATAAAGTAAGCTGTTTTGGTCGGTCCAAGCACTCAGGGAAGGGGCTATGCAAATGTTGTCTTAGGCCTGGGCGGTCCAAGCACTCAGGGAAGGGGCTATGCAAATGTTGTCTTAGGCCTGGGCATGCTTAGTCAGGGTAGCTGCAAACAGGCTATAAAAGTAGCTTACATATACAGATGCTGTGCATTACATTGTTATAGATGCATGTTGATTCATATATTCTTCATAGTGAGATTTCTTAACAATAGCATCTACTATCTTCAGGAAGATTCAATACAGCAGAAATGTTTCGTCAATGTCACAACAGGTGCGATACATTCTGTTACACTTGGGGTGAGTATATGCTTAAAGCTAAATTCAACAAAAATTCATTTAATGTTCCTCCATCTTTTGACGTGATACAGCAAATCTGAAGTGATGTTTGTGTTCATCTTAAAGTTGTCTATTATAATCCACAATTGGTTTTCAGGAAGAGAACCTTTTAAAAAATGTTGTCTAATATTATGGCTTTAAAGCATGGTGGTCTTGCAGGTTTAAGTACATTTTGTTGCTGGTGTATTAGCTGTTGTGCTGAATGCATATTTAATTGATTAATGTTGCCAGCAGTAAATGGCTAATAGTCCAAGCCCAATTTTGCTCTTGTACATAGGACCAACAAACACCTGTCTGACACTTTGTTCCTTGAACATAGTTTTGCTAAATAATTCTAAAGATATGCCAGCTAGGTACAACTCTGAAATATTTTCAATCTTAGACCTCTGCAAAAAAAACTTTGCAAGTTACTGCTCTCACAGTCTGGATTGGGTAGTGGTGGGGAAGGTCAACAGCCTCATACCTGATTGATAGGGGGAAGCAATACCTCTTGAAGAAGATTGGGGACTGGTATTTGTCATGCTATTTAATGGGGGCTGGGGTTATGAGGCAGCAGATTGGGGTCAAGTGATTACAGGGTCAGAATGTGGTTTGGGCATCTTAACCAATGGTGGGAAAAAGAGGGTTGGAGGAGGAGATGAAGGATGACAACAAGTATTCTACTTTACTTTCATCCATCCCGGTCTGATGAGGTGCCTAACAGTGCAGGTATTGAGTCAGTATTATCCAACTTCCACTTAAATGCTCTGAATTCAGATGAGGGACTTGTACCCAGAAATATCATGAGAATTTCTGCTGTGAATTGAAATTGGTAATTACCATATATTTCGGTGTACAAGTCGAGTCATGAAACCCCCAAAAAATCTCAAAAAATGGGGGTCGACGTACACCAGAGATACTTTTGAGACTTAAATTCAGTTCAAAATCAAATCTGCACTGATCCGGCGTACAAGTCGACCCATGAAAAAAAAACCCAACTACAACGAATTTTCATTGAAATATTTATTGAAAACACACACAATTGGCACCCTTCAAAATTACTCTCAATATCATTGTCTGAAGCAAAGATGGCAGCGAGCACATCCATACTCTCACTGTTTAGACAGACATCATACGCGTCCCAGGTCTGTATCTGATGAGGCGATTTCAGCTTCATCGTCAGTGTCCCACAATAAATCATCTTCTGTGCCTTCAATTGCACAAGAGATACTGCACTTTTTAAATGATTTTATCACAGTCTCTACTTTAACTTTGTCCCATGCCTTGAGCATGAAGTTACACAGCACATTAAGTGATGCAGCATGTATTGCCCTGCCTTTTGTAAATGACTTTTCTGCATTCAACGTCCATGTATTCCATTCCTCACGCACATGGTCTTTGAATGGCTTGTTCAAGCAGACATCGAGAGGTTGCAATATAGATGTCAAACCACCTGGGATAACCACCACGTCGTGCTAATCTACTTTTAGTCTTCTCAGTTAAGTGGCTATGAAACATATCCTAGACCAGCAAACTCCATCATTTGTGTAAACTGCCTGGCTTCCTGTTCCACACATGGTCTATTCACAGCTTTACACCATTTTCGTCCATTAATTCTTTTCAAGAAAGTGTATTCAAATATTGCGGGGAATTTCATTTTTGGTTTAATTTTGCATTTGAAGGTTACCATGGGCTTTAACTTTGTTCTGTCAGCCAAGCACAATAACACCACGGTAAACCTAGTCTTTTCATGGCCTGTACTTCTGGTTTGCACAGTTTTAACACTGTTCTATTGCCTATCATGTTGGCAACATGCCTATTCATGGGGGTTTCGTCCACGTTTCCGATAGTTGAGAATTCAGATTGATGTTTCTGCAGGTTCCGTATGTATAAAAAAAAAACTGGTGAAAACTTACAATTTTATGATCAAGATCTTTTGGTAGTTTCTGGGTAATTTTTGTTTTTGGCATAAGGCCCAGATTTTTCCTGTTCATGAAATGATTGCACCAGCCGACTGTAGCCTCAAAATCATGACTGAGGTCTGGGTGTGACTTGGTCCATTGCAGTGCAAACTATTTTAGGTGACTGTAGCAATCCTCCTCTGTTCACGTACCCATTCTGCAATGTCATTTTCCAACTCTGGCCAACAAATGATTCCTTTTTTCCAAGAACTTTGCCTTTTTGGGATGTTTCTTAAAGTCTCTTCTTTCCTCCTCCAATCTCTTACCAACTTCTCATGCACGTCAAATGTTCTTGCAGCAGTGCAGTTGTTGGTTTTCTTGGCCATTTCTATCACTTTCAACTTAAAGCCTGTTTCATATTTTCGACACGTGCTGCGTTGTGTCGATGGACCCTCTATGATAGCAATCACCTCCAGCCAAGGCCCAGCAGATCAATTCACGTGATCTATGGGGGCCAGCATATACTCTGGTCAACGGCCCATCTCAGGAATCGCGAGCTTTGGGGTTCGACTTATACACTGGTCAACGAGGCACCTCAGGGAGCCAGAATATTGGGGTCAACTTGTATGCCAGATATACCATAAAAACTTTAAAATGAGGCTGAAAAAGTTGGGGGGTGGGGTGGGGGAGATGTCAACATATGCTGGTCGACTTCTATGCCAAAATATATGGTAGTGTTTGTAAGTCTAGCGAATAAAAGACCTTCAGCACTGAAAGCGATAGCATTATTACAATTGACTTTTTGAGCTCATTTTACTCTGAATTAATTATAGCCATTTAGAGTACTGCTCCAGTCCCTGTTACAAGTATTGGCTGAAGATAAATGAATCTGATTTCACAGAGATGTTCTTATCCCAGTTTTACCAGTTATATTCATCACAATTTGCTCTATTTTTTCCATATATTCCCCTCGCCCCAGTCACCCGGCACAAGAAGCTGCATCTACATTTTTCAACCTGAGGCTACTGTCACAGCTTATCAATATAGTTGACTGCATCACAGTGAAAAATGACCAATGCTCAGAAACCAGCTGCTGCACTGAATTGATCCAGGAGGTCTTGGAGACAAAGAACGTTCTCAGCAGACATAGAGAAACCAGTAGCAGGAGTGGGTGGAGAGCTCCATAGGATGATTGAAAAGTCGATGCAAGTGCACAAAACGAGAAGGGAGCTTTAGTGCAGTGCATAGGCCCCCCCCCCAAAAAAAAAGTGAGAGCCCAGAGTTTGCAGCATTTTCCATAGGAGAGATATCACATCAGCTTTGAGGAAGTTGGCTAAACTGTAGGTGGAGCTTGGGGCTAGTATAGTGTAGTCGGGCTTTGCAACATGATGAGAAAAGAGTGGAAGAGCAATGAAGGAAGGTGGCAGCAGAACGATAGAGCACTTGTTGATCTGCACCTGCATTGATTAGCAACCTGAGACTTTGTATATGTGAGAAACTAACTATTGGATATTAAAAGATGAGGTATTTTATGATTGGTGTAACATTATACAGTACGCTACAGATCAGGGTAAAAGAGAATATTTTGTAGCATTTCGGGGGGACTTTTATCACTAACTCCTGAATAGCATTTCAATAGTAGCGGTGAATGAAAGTAACCCAATCTGCAGATTAAAGAATGATCCAACCAAGACTGTAGTTGAAGTCAGTCATTTCGTGCGAGGACCCTGTGGACCTGGAATCCACATTTGGTGTCAGAAGTGGGATTCCAAAGATCTTCGGTGGACGGAACGAAGTGAGGGTTCCTGGTTCAGACCAGGGGAGGGACCCGCGGAGGGAGTATATCTTATTCTCTCTGTTTTCCCTGCCCTGAACCTGGTACTTTGCCATGTTTCTGTAACCCGAGACTGTGAGTTCCAATGGAATTTAAGGGTGATCGGCAAAAGGTTGGATCAGTCTAAGAGTTCAGGAAACTCATCTGGTCCGGGACCATCAGTGTGAGAGCTCGGGGAGCACAGGTTTTGGAAACCTGAGCTACAATGGGGAATTGTGTAGACATGACTAGTCAACGGGGTTCGCTATACAAAATATGTGTGAAAAATATCCAGGGGATGAAAAGATTATTCGAGAGGTTTCTGGGGCATTAAAGACGAGGGAGAGAAGGCTGGCCAAAGCTGGGGGTGGGGGGGGGGGGTGGTTCTTGGGATGATGAATTGATTAAAGAGGCACAGCAGTTAATCTGGAAAAGATGCACATAAAACTAAAGAGGTCATTAGAAAGTGGTGCCTGTTAACACAAGAAAGGAAAGAAAAAGATAAGCTTGCAAGTTGGCAGACTAATGCCGTAAAAATGGGAATTCTATTGACAGAAGTGGGGGACAGTAAAACCTGTGGAAGTCCTCCAGAAAGAATGTGCACATAAAAAGGAGCAGGATTAAAAAAAAGAATCAGGAAACTGAAAAAGCAAAGGGCAGGCAGGAGAAGCCTCCTGCCCAGGAGGATAAACAAAGACTACATAGTCAAATGGAAGCCCTAAGGCTGATGGAGGAGGGAGAAATGAGTGACCTCTAGGAGGATGTAGGATGGACCCCGAGTACTCCTTGGAGACTGCCACTAGCATATCATCTGTCGTATCTAGACCACTAGCAGCGGTCCCCTCTGTGCCAGCAGTACCCAAAGTATTTTTGGATCCTCTTAGTGCTTGAACCCAGAGCCATGATAAATAATCTGGCCACTGTAACAAAGAAGTTAAGATTTAAAGAAAGTCTGTGGAAAATTCTAGAAGCTTTTGTTAAAAAATATTTAAGCTGAAGCCTCAGTGAGGACAGTGAGAACTCTGAAAAACATAAGATACCGCTTTTCCATCCAGGCAAATTGGCAGGAAGCCCAGAAAACTAGATAATGCAACCAGTTTGTGCAGAATACTACAGAACTAAGACAGCCAGGAATACTCTTAAAGAGACCACGCAAAATTCAAATTTGTTCACAGTTCAAAGAAGAAGACAGGTTGCAGTGTAAAGATGGAGAAGCGGTTGTCTCGTTGGGCTAGAGACCTCGAGCAAACAGCTCCTCTCACAGAGATGTATGATCGTGAGTTGAGCCAGCAAGACGGATGGATAATGCTTGGTGGAAGATTGGAATCAGTGACCAGAGAAGAAGTGGCTTCAACTACCAAGCAGGAAGACTCCATTACGTCTCTGCAATCTTGACTCAAAGGCATGGCAACTCCTTTCGACCAACCGACTACTTCTCCACAAAGATGGAGCCATCAATGCTGGGCCTTTCACACGGCACTCAGATCTTGGTGGCTATCTATTTATCTCTTCAACTCACCGCCAACCTGACACTCCAACAGCATATAGTAGTTTATACAGAACATTCAGTGACAACCTTGCTGGGAAAGCGACAGATGCAACATTTGACCATGGCAAGGCAAAATAAATATGAAGTAGCACTGCTTAATAATTCCCAAATATCCTTTCGCACAGCAACAACAATCAATCCAGCCTCCTTTGTGACCAGAAGAGAGGGAGGAGCCGAAGCACGACTGTTTACAGAATGTCCAACTCACAGGATTACCTCGGCAGGACCTGACTGACCATTGGAAGACCCTAATCTGTCCATCTACACTGACGGAAGTTCCTACACTGACTCGCAAGGTACAAGACGCACAGGCTATACCTTAATGGATCAGAATGGACAAACCTTGGAGGCCACTGCTCTTCGGCCTAGTGCGTGCTTGCATTCTCTCCGAGAGCCTGTCTATAAACAGCTACACAAATTCCCAGTAGGTCTTCGGGGTGGCTCATGATTTTGGACAGTTGTGGAAATATCGTGGCTTTGTAACATCGTCAGGGACCCCTATTTCCCATAAACGAATGGTTCAGTGTGTTATCAGCAAAATCCAACTCCCAGAAAGGGTGGTTCTCCTTCAAGTTGGAGCACAGACCCCATGGCAAAGACGTGATTTCTAAGCTTAATGAGGCGGCAGGTAAAGCAGCTGAAACTGCATTGCAGGGTTTTCAGGATTAGATCCCCAAAGATTTAGTGCAACGTGATTCCTCCTCAACGAGCCTTATACCTTCCATCCAGGAGATTCTACTCCACCAGAGGGACACCTCTGATAGAGAAATTGAGCGATGTAAATGTTCCGGTTGTTACTATGATGTACTTGAGATTTGGGTAACTCCAGCTGGGTAAACTTGTACAACTGATCAATTGGCAGCCTGGGTACTTAGTGGCAGGTGTCTCATCTCTGCCTGTTTTAACCCAGGTAAAGGTCATTCTTGCCAGGTTGGTCAAACTCCTTTGCCAGAAGGACCATTTGATACAAAACAGCTGGACTTTATTGAGTTAACTAGATGTCAGAATTATAAATATGTTTTAGTAATAATAGATTGCTTTAGTAGATGGGTTGAGACCTTCTCAACAAGGGACAGCAAGGCCTCTATCGAGGTACATGTGTTAAGCAAGGAGTTAATTCCTCACTTTGGTGTTCCTTGTCGCCTTGGTTCAGATACTGGACAGCATTTTATTGCTGTTATTAACCGTGCAGTTTGTAATACCTTTGAAATGAAATAACAGTTACATTGTGTTTATCACCCATGGGCAGCAGGAAAAGTGGAATATGCCAACCAGGCCTTGAAGACAAAATTAGCCAAGCTTACTGAACAAACTAAAGGCACTTGGGTTTCCCTGCTGCTGACAGCTTTATACCAAGTACGCACAGAACAAGCTACCAGACATGGCTTGACACTCGCCGAGATCATCTATGGCCATCCAATCAGTCACCCCTCCCCATCCCCTTCCACCACATGAGTTCTGAAATGACACACGCCCTTCTCCAGTCAGCCTCTAGAGTGCGCGCAGCTTTTGAAACGACCTCCACGTTAGACTTGCCCTCTCACATATGCCCAGGGTCATTTGTGATGATGCGCAACAGGGTTAGAGGTTCAATGGAACCATGATGGGATGGACCACATTTGGTCCTTCTCACCACCCCAACCACAATAAAGACAGAGGGCAGAACCTCCTGGATCCATCTCCATCATTGTAAATAGGTTGGCTCTGCCAACCAAAGGGGGGGATGATGGAACCGGGATAGAACCAGGTGAGTAATTTTATATTTTTACAGTATCAGGTGAATAATGTACCAGTGTAAGCTTTGAATAATTACAGTACCAGGTGAACAACTACAGTATTATATATTGTGTTGGATAATGAAGGATGAAGCAGAAATATTTAATAATAAGCTTGAGTGGTAGGAATGTTAGACTAATGGTTATTATGTGTTTTGATCTCTTTTAGACCTTGATTAATTCAGGATGAAGACTATTTGGATTCTGTGGCTTGCTGGCTGTGTGATCGCGACCCTATTCGAAAGCACTGACAGTGTGATGGAACAAGCAGAAACAACTTCGAAACAGCAGACGAATATGTGGTATAAGTGGGCAAATTATACAGCCGCCTTAGTGGGAAGATCATAGACATAGACATAGAAGATAGGAGCAAGAGTAGGTCATTCGGCCCTTCGAGCCTTCTCCGCCATTCATTGAGATCATGGCTGATCTTAAAGTTCAGTACCCTATCCCCGCCTTCTCTCCGTAACCCCTAATTATTATGTTTGCAATATGGCTAATCCCCCATTAATGAAAGTCCCAGCCCCTTATAATAACAAAACTTGCCAGGAGTGGATGAGCAACTCGGAGATGTCGGGACTGTGCTCATGGTACTGCGTGATCTATCAAGCTTCCAGATATTATAACATAACAACCCTAATGTGGAAATGCAAAGGGACACATCCTTGGGCTTCAGTCAATATCACCACTCCTCCCCAGAACACAATTCTCACACCAAGGATGAAGTTTGAGTGTTATCTGAGAAATGGTAGCACTAAGGCCAAGGTCGGACATGTTAAGGGTCTGTGTGAAACCACTTTTGATGTTTCAGGGGGCTTTGAGGAAAGGAAAAAGCGAAATAAATCAGGGGAAGGTAGATGGCCACCTCCTCCTTTTGATATTTAAAAGTCCTCAGAAGAACCTTTGGCAGATTTATGGTGGGATTGTGGAGGACACCTTAGGGATATTCTCCCATATAATTGGATAGGCAAATGTGCACGGGCAATGTTAATGCATCAGATATTGATTACTCCGGATTTGACTCCTTATCACCGAACTAGAAGAGAATACCTGGGGACCCTAGAAAATGTATAGCTGCCATAGGTCAACCGCACGGCATACCCATCGGATATAAGGCAAGAAATGAGATAGCTGCAGGTTTTAAGGCTTTCATCTCAACAATTGGAGTATCTAAGAATGCTGAATGGATTAACTATATTTGTTATAACCAACAGAAATTTATCAATTATTTCAATGATGCATTGAATGCCCTAGGAGAGCAGATCAATGCGACAAGCAAGATGACATGGCAGAATCGATAGGCTTTGGACTGGTTAATGGCTAAAAAAGGTGTCTGTGGCATGTTTGGCAAGCAATATTGTACCTTTATTCCTAACAATACCACTCCAAATGGCTTCTTCACTTGGGCTATGAATAAACTTAAGACTCTGCAGTAAGAATTAAAGGACAATGCTGGCTATGGCCACCAATTTTTAATTGGTTGCATGTGAATTTTGGCCTTTGGGGTTTGTGGTTTACCAAATTGAGATGGTATTAGTAGTAGTATTAGTAATTCTCCTCTTGACCAGATGTTGCTTGTTGCCATTGATTAAGAGAGTTTTTTTGCTTGGGTAAGTGGAGCCGCCCTTATGATGCTGCAAAAGATGGGATCAGTGGGGGTTGAGACTGGGCAGTGGGATGAGAAGGAGATAGAGCTGGAGTTTTGGGAACCTGAGAGTCGGAGGCTGGGGAATATAGAGGATCAAGGGAGGCTGTGCAGGAGTCATTCGGTTTCAGCCCTTTTGAAATTGTGTTTGGTCATCAGGTTAGGGTACCTTTAATGTTGATAAAAGAACAGTGGGTTAATGAGGATGTACAGATGAATTTGCTAGATTAAGGATAGGTTACATAAAGTGTGGACTTTGGCTCAAGAGAATTTGGAAATTGCTCAGGGTAAAATGAAGCGTTTATTTGACAGGAAAGCTCAGGTGAGGAATTTTAAGACGGGAAGTAAAGTTTTGATTTTGTTTCCAACACGTGACAATCCTTGGAAAGTGCTAGATTTTCTTGACCATACGTAGTTATTACCTAAAGAGATCCAGAGTGATCAAGGATCTAACTTTGTTTGGGTTGTTTCAACAGTTGATTTATGAGTTGGGAATTAAACTACCATGGTACCTCCTGGGGTACCCCAAGCGGCCTCATAGGAAGGCAGCCCTATTTCTCCCAATCTCTGAAACTCTTCTGCTACATTTTCTGTCTGAATTTGTTTTTCTATCTCATCAATATTCCATAGTTCACCTTCATCTCCCTCTGTTATTTGCAGCATCATGGGGACATCTGGATTAATTTGGGCCATAAACATCCTTCTTACCAATGGCCTCTCCGTCAGGAATGCAGAAAAGAGGGTAGATCCCTGGGCAAGAGGTTGGAGGGAGGGGGTGGAGGAGGATAGGAACAGAAGCCCATAGGAAAGAGGTAATGTGGACACAGGAGGGAGGGTAGAAGGGAAAAGAAGCTGAGAAGTGATGGGGAAGAGGGCAGAGGGTGAAGGGTAACTCTCTGATAAGAGAAGGGAGGGAGGGGTGAGGAACTGGAGAGATGGTAGGGAAAGAGAGAAATCGGGGAGGGTTTAACAGAGATTGGAAAAGTCATTATCAATGTCATCTGGTTCGAGAGGGCCAAAGAATATAAGGCATTGTTCCTCCATTTTGTGGGTGGCCTTGATTTGGCAGTACATGGGAAAATAGACTGGCATGAGTGACAGTAGAACAAGTTTGCAAGGTTCAAAGAGTGAAAATCCTGGGCATGTGTTAGTACTAAACATAAACTTTATTTACACATGTAACAAATAGACAATAGCGGACACATAGACCAGTAATGCTCTGATATAAATCAACTAAACTATACCTATCCAATTTCAAGGGAGCAAACTGTAGCTGCGCAACCGCCTCTGACAAGCAGGCATCCCACGCTAATTAACAAAGTTACATGTCTGTCTACAAGTTACAGTGGGTGAGGCACAATGGTCTTTGCTGGAGAATGCGCCAATATCCCCCTAACTTTCAGCAACACGCACCTGAGAATTAATCCTCCAGCATTGCTGGCATCTCATTAATCTGGACCGGAGTTTATCGATAGTTCCAAAGGGAAAAAGATAGTGAGCTAGCCCATGTGCTGGATTTGATACTACAACCAGTGCTAGGGTGCCAGCCTTGGTAGGCCCATGTTATTTTAGGTGAGCAGGAATGTAGGTCTGACATTGATTAACAGGGGTAAGTGCCATTCGACCTGCTTCCTGTATAAATTGTCAGATGATTCTGCTGGTTGCAAGAGCATAGAAATTAACCAGTTTCCTGTCCGACCTGTTGGACAAACATCCAATATATGTGAGGATGTGGAGGGCCTCCATGGTTCCTCACAAAACAAAGGATGAGTGCGATGATCCAGCAGACTACAAGGGGCCCGCAACGCTGCCCTCCAATTGGCCACAACTAAAAGAGCTTAACTGGCCTATCAGGGAAAGTGGATCACAAACACACCAATCAGTGGTGAGAGGGTTTTGACCACACCCCTCAGCTTGAGAATAAGAGCAGGGCTGTGAGCCCAATAAAGCTCAGAGTTAACTACACTCGACTGGATTTATGTCGTTCTTTCTGGGAACAGTGTGTTTTTTCTGAGCTAACCTGCATACAGCTATAACTTGTGCTATAGGGTCCGCAGAGCCATAGCTTGTAGCAGCCAGCTACAAGGAATTAAAATGGATGGCCACTGGGAGGCTAACAACACCATTTACAAATTCACTGATGATACCACGGTAGTGGGTTGTGCAAAAAGGGGAAAGGAGTCCATATACTGGAGGGAGACTGAAAACTTGGCCAAATGGTTCACCTCACACTCAATGTCACTAAAACTAAGGAGCAGATTGTTGACTTCAGGAAGAGAAAACCAGAGGCGTACAGTCCAGTGATCACTGAGGGAATAGAGGTGAAGAACTCCCAAGTTCTTGGGAGTTACTATCTTGGAGAATCTTTCCTGGATCCAACACACCAATATGGCATCGTGAAAAAAGCACGTCAGCACCTCTTCTTCCTCAGGACTTTGCAGATGTTCGGTAAGTCATCGGGAACCCTGAAAAATTTCTACAGATGTGTGCTAGAAAGTGCGCTGACCGCTGCATTCTGGTCTGGGATGGGAAGACCAACACCCCTGAATGTAAAGCTCTGCAAAAGATAGTGGGCATAGTTCAGGACATCACAGACAAACCCTCCCCACCATTGAGTACATTGACAGGAAAGCTGCTGTCAGAGTAGCAGAAATCATCAAGGATCCACCCCACCCAGCACACACTCTGTTCTCACTGCTACCATCAGGGAAGAGGTGTAGGTGCCACAAGACTCACACCACCAGGTTCAGGAACAGCTGCTACCCCTCCACCTTCAGACTCCTCAACAACAAACTCAATCAGGGACTTATTTAAGGACTCTTAGCTTTGCACTTTTTGTTTTTCTGTATTGCATAGTCAATTTGTTTACATTTCTTTATTTATTCATATATATATACATTGAGTACAGTTATCTTTTTGTACTACCGATATATGATAATTCTGCCTCACCTGCAGGAAAAAGAATCTCAGGGTTGTATGTGATGTCATGAATGTACTCTGACAATAAATCAGAAACCTTGTACAATCTTTTGTGTGTGCGTGTGCGTGCGCGTGCTCTGTGGACCTGAGAATAGTGTTTCATAGGGTTGTACTGGTATAATCGGATGGCAAATAAACGAGCTTGAAAAGAATGTGAAGCAAATGATACAATTTTTTTTTAATTACCTTTGGAGGTGGTAGAACAAGTTGTGGAAGGTGATTAGACAAAGAATGGAGGAATGGGTAAAATTGGGCAGTCAACATCTTGAGTTGAAATCCTTTATCAAAATTAAGTTAGAAGAGATAAAATTACATGTATAAAGGGGGAAAGAAATTGGGGGAGGGGCCCAGTGTAGAAGATAGAAGGTGTGAGAGGTGGAGTGGCAGGTAGAGAGAGAGAGAAGAACCATTAGGATGAGGAGGTGAGAGGGTGGAAGAGAGAGAGCACTATATCTATGTACATAATTATTATATGTATACACACACACACACATTCAAAGGTGAGGAGATTGCTAAGTAGAATAAAATCCCTGATATCCAGAATGCAAGCAACCGGGAAAATAAAATTGCAGAAAATGAATAGGTTAAAAATATGGGTTTAAAATTAATGCACCTCGCCATTAATTGACCAATCACGCAATACACTATCTGAAGCAACAGGAAAATGAACTTATCCAGCATCTACCAAATCCCTGTAGGTGCTGGATACCAGTGATTTTACTGCACATGGATGTAAGGCTTTGTTAATAAAAAGCACAGGCAAGAAAACAAAGGAAACGATCCGAGACCTATGTCAATCACAATTAGGCCTTGACATAGATATAGACTCTAATTCTGAGACTAAAGTTCAGCAAACCTCAGGGAGTGTTCAGAGCAGATTTACTGGAATGGTACCAAGGATGAGGAATTTCATTCACTTGAGAAGCTGCAATTGCTTTCCCCAGAGTAAAGAAGGCTATAGAAAAGTTTGATTGACGCGTTCAAAAATAATGAAGGTGTTTGACAAGGTAAATGAGCAATTCTTTCTCAAGGCAGGAGGGCCAATCTTCAGAGGAATGCAGTTTTGAGGTAATTGGCTTGTGTGCCGGACATATTTTCAGGTTAATTTATAACTGTTGATTTATCAAAAAAATGCACTGAAGGGATTTTTTGGAAGTTTCAACAAATCAGGAAATAAAATTGTCTTGGCACAACATCTGACCCTGTATCTCAAAGCAATTCACAGAAAGTTCGTGGAAAAACGAAAGTCTGCAGATAGCGTGGTTGAAATGCAAACACGATGCTGGAGAAACAATTCCTGAAGTCCTGACCACATCCATGTAAATTTTCTCTGCACTGTTTCAATCTTATTGATATTCTTCCTGACAAATCTGCCCACAATACTCCAAATTTGGCCTGACCAATGTCTTGTACAATTTTACCACAACATCTCAACCCTTGTATGCTATAGTAAAACACTCAAGACTGCAAACACCGTGGTTGAAGTACCAACACGATGCTGGAGAAAGTCAGCAGGCCAAACAGTATCCTTTATATAACAAGATGAAGGTACATAATGTAAGGTAAAACATCATGAGATGGGAATGTGTAAGGAGTTACCCTGTACAGGGCTGTAACAAGATGTGAATGCATCCTTGTACTTACAAGATAAGAGAGACATTGATGGATTGAGAGGCAGGAAGCTAGCAGGGAAAGGATAGCAACAGTTTTAGTCATTGGACAAGTAATGATATGATGATGTTCTAAGCATGTATCCAAGGGTATAAAAAATCACCATTTTGCTGATAACGGCAGAATGCATTCTCCGACTAACATGGTTAGTCGCAAGTGTTACAATCCGGTAATAAAGAACAAAGAACCCTGATTTCGACTCAGTCTGGTGTTTGTCTCACTCATTCATGAACAAAGCAGACCTAACAATAACCAACGTTTCAGTCTTGAAGTCTACATCAAGGAAAAATCATCATCAAGGCTTTGTCAAGGTCATATCTTGATGAAGGGCTCAACCCTGAAACTTATGTATCTTTCTCTTTGCTACATAAAGTATCCGTTTGACCAGCTGAGTTTCTCCAACATTGTGTTTGTGCTTTTTTTTCTCCACACAGTAAGTTAATTACATTAAAGTTCAATTATTATCGCAGCCATTTTGCAGGTGACGTGATTTGACAAAATAGAATAAGATACTTGTGGGTGAGAACCAATTCATTTGTTTTTTTTATAAATTGTTTATTTCAAATTCTGTAATGGGATTGCAAACATAAAAAGTGGTCAACGCTGATGGAGCTGCTGTAATGGCAGCCTTGCCGCTGGCGTGAACCCGAGAGTGTGGGAAGCAGAGACAAAAGCTGCTCCGCAGGGTCCTACCATCTGGTACTAATGCTAACGCTTCCTTACAGGCTTTCAACAGCCTGTCAGAGGAGCCGATGGGTATTTAAAAAAAAAATCCTGCAACCATGGGAACTGTGCCCAAGATGGCGGTGATGGAGCTGGCAATGGGCAACGAGGAGTGCCATATTTGCCCAGGGCACCAGAAATGGGGATAACTTCACCTCCCCCTCCCTCACCATTGAGAAGAAGCAGCATAGAAGATGACGCTGAAGGCCTTAGGGGCCGCAGGAGACTGGCTTATGCAAACCATATATCAGAAGCGGGATTCAAGAGGGCAAGAAGGGCTCCCTAGGGGCCTCGGCCTCCGAAGGCTTCTTGATTGTGTGGAACAAATGAATCTGGAGTTCAGGTAGCTGATGGCTTGGATTTGAGGCTGTGTGGGTGCAGAGGTTGTAAGAGCACTAGAGGTGAATCCATGGACACTCACGGACACTCAGTGTCTCCAAAGGAACTCCTTTAGCTTTTTCCCCTATTGTTAGGGGTGCCAGCTGAGTGAACTGAGATTCACTGGTGGTTTACTGATGGCTGGCTCTGCCCCCATCTACCCATATATAACCCATGATTCCCCCCTCAACACTGAGCCCTACTGAAGACCATTGTGTGACCCTATCCTTTGTTGTAAGCGAATAAAAGCATGTGTTCTCCCTCCCGTCATGAGAGCTTTTCTTCATGCCACAATTTTATTACCTTATAACAAGGAGATGGAAGTGCTGCTCAAGCCGAGTATGCTCCTCAAATGCTGCCGAGGTTTGCTTACTGGCTGAACTGCTTCCAGGCCTGCCTGAATGCGACCATGGACATGCTCATCACTGATGAACTCAAGAAGTCAGCTCTCATTTCCAGGGTCGGCACTAAGGTGTATGCAGTCATTTGGGACTGTGCAAGCTACAATGAGGCTTTGAAGAGTTGGTACCTGAAGACACAAAACGAGGTCCTAGCGAGGCATCGACTCGCTCTACATTGGCAGTGGCCTGGAGAGACCATCGACGATTATCTGCTTGACCTGTGGACTCTTGCCAAGAAGGCCAGTATGAAATGGCTATAGGCCATGTTCATGAGGAACAGCAGATCTGGGACATCCTAGTCGGGGGGGCGGGGGGAGCCACTCGAGGTAGGTGAGGTAGCGACTACTTGAGATGGGTAAGAAAGACTTGACCAGCTACGTTGAACTGGCAAGTCACTTGAATGGGCCCAGCTCAAGACTGACATCCTCGAAGCCAACAACAACGCTCTCCCCAGCAAACCCTTCCAAGGACCGACAGCCCCAACTGCCCCTGCCCTAGCAGCAGCCACCTCCCTTGCTAGGGAGACCCCCTGCACTAGGGAGTGCTTCTTCTGCAGTAGAAGGCAGCATCCTTGTTCTCGATGTCTGGCTAATATTCGGTCTGCTCCAACTGGGCAAGAGTCTGCTGCACGAAGGGAACCCCTGGGAAATCCACAGCATGCACAGCTCCTGGCTCTGACTCCAGCCCCAAGCTATCACACTCAGCAACGAACTTGCCGGAGCCTACCTGCTGCATTACTCACTGAAGGAGGGTGGCAGTTGGAAAACGGTGTGAAATGCCTCGGTGGCCATCTTGCAGCAATTCGAATTTACCGCTATCGTTATCAGAGGAGGAAGAAGGGCGGCCATCTTGCAATGCCACGAAGTTGACGCTATCTTCCCTCCTGGCGCATCAGGATGGAGGGGCTCCTCAAGCGAGGAGGACTATAGGGTCTCCACAGTCCTAGCATCAATGATTCTGGACCAAGACCATATCAACTCAGTAACTCTATAGTGACTGTCAAGGAAAACGGACAGTCAACTTGATGCATAATTGACACTGACTCTACAGAAAGTTTCATAGACTCTCAGACTGTTCAGTAATACAAACTTAAACGTTATCCTTCTAATTACTGTATGTTTTAAGCATCTCATTTGCACTCTACTCATATTCAAGAACATTGTACTGTACATTTGTCTCTTGAAGGGGGAATTTTGTAAACTTCGGTTGTAAGGCTTAATGATTTATGTGCTCTGGTATTGTTGGGTCTTGACTTCTTGTGTCAACATAAAAGCGTGACCTTTTAAGGAGGAGGAGTATTCTAGTCCCCTCCCTCCCATAAAGGCTAGGAACGGAAGGTCATATGCAGCCTCTCCACACTTAATATTGACACCCCCCCCCCCCCCACCTCTCTTCCCAAATCTGTCTCCGGATTGCAAGCCAATTGCTGTGAAGAGCAGGCAGTACAGATCTACTGATTGGGAGTTCATAAAATCAGAGACTCAATGCCTGCTCAATGAGGAAATCATTGAACCTATGCACCAGTCCATGGAGAGCAAAAGTGGTTGTAGTAAAAGGGGAAAATAAGAACAGGCTACTAATTGACTATAGCTAAACAATTAATCGTTTCACACTCCTGGACGTGTACTCCCTCCCTTGAATTTCGGACATGGTGAATAATATTGCACAGTATTGGGTCTATTTGACAATCAACTGCCAGTCCATTCTGAGGACCGTCCCTATACTGCAATTGAGGCTAATGACTGTCTCTATCAATTCCAGAGGGTCCCTTTCGGTATTACCAATGGGGTTCCTATCTTCCAGAGGCAGATGGGCAGAATGGTGGATGAGAACAGGTTGAAGGCTACCTTCCCCTACTTCAATCATGTCGCCATCTATGGCCATACCTTGGAAGATCATAATGCCAACCTTCAGAGCTTTCTCCACGCAGCGAAAGCCCTGAACTTCACTTATAACTCCAGTAAGTGCATTTTCAGGACGAAATGACTGGCTAACCTTGGCTACATGGTGGAGAATAGTATTATTGACCCCAACCCTGATAGGATGTGGCCTCTGTTAGAGCTCCCTATTCCAAGGACCATGAAAGCTTTGAGGAGATTCCTGGGATTGTTCACATATTCTGCCCAATGGGTCCCAATACGCCAATAAGGTTTGCCCCCTCTTAAAATCCACTACATTTCCCCTCTCAGCTATAGAAACAGCTTTTACCTATGTCCAAAGCTACATTCCAAAAGCCACCATGCTCGCGGTGGACGAGAATGTACCTTTCCAAGTGGAAAGTGATTCTTCGGACGTGGCTCTGGTCGCTACCCTTAACCAGGTGAGCAGGCTGGTTGCATTTTTCTCCCGGACCCTGTCCACAAGCTCCAGAATCCCTCTGTGGAGAAAGAGGCTCAAGCTATTGTAGAGGCCATCAGGCACTGGAGGCACCATCTGGCTGGTAGGAAATTTATGCTCCTCACTGACCTGCACCCTGTCGCATTTATGTTCAATAATGTCAAGAGGGGAAAAATTAAAAATTACATAATTGCTAGGCAGGGTTTCAAGCTCTCCACCTACAATTATAACATTGCCTATCAGCCAGGAGCCCTGAATGACCCTCCAGATGCTTTACCCAGAGGAAGCTGTGCCTCTGCACACACCAGTCAACTGTGGTCTCTGCATAATGAGCTCTGCCATCCAGGGGTTACCACGCATGGCTCATTTTGTCAAGGCGCGCAATCTGCCCTACTCCATGGAAGATATCAGGGAAATGACCAGGTACTGCCATGTCTGTGTGGAGTGCAAGCTGCACTTCTACTGCCTCACAAAGACGCACCTGATGAAGTCATCTGGGCCCTTTGAACGGCTCGGTATCAATTTTAAGGGACCTCTCCCATCCACGAAAGGGAATACATTTTTTCTCTCCATCATTGATGAGTACCCGCACTTCCCATTTGCCATTCCATGTCCAGACACGTCCATCTCCTTGGATATCAGTGTCCTAGATTCTATTTTCATCCTATTCGGGTATCCCTGCTATATCCATAGTGACCGGGCCTCAATATTTATGAGCAAGGAGCTACGTCAGTACCTGCTGGCAAGGGGCATTGCATCCAGCAGGACTGCTAGCTATAAACCCCGAGGAAACAGGAAGGTTGAAAAGAAGAACGCCAGTCTGGAACGATGTCAAACTGGCCATGAAGTCAGAGGCCTCCCAAACTCACGCTGGCAGGAAGTCCTACCCATAGCGCTCCACTCCATCCGGTCGTAACTGGGTACAGCAACTAATTCGACTCCTCATGAGCTTTTATTCAATTTTGAACAGAGTTTGGCTTCAGGAACTACACTCCCAACCTGGCTCACCACACCAGGTCTAGTCCTTTTAAGAAAGCACGTGAGGAGGAACAAGACCGACACCCTTGTGGAGAAGGTGAGACTACTCCATGCCAACCCCTTGTATGCCTACATGGAGTACCCGGAAGGTAGGGAAGACACCATGTCTATCAGGGACCAGGCACCTTCCGGAACAGAAAATTTGTTGCCTCAGGTGACTCAAGAGTTCCAGAACTCTTTTTCACCCCTCCAATCAGGGACTCAGGAGATTTGGTTCAGGAGGAAGAGTCATCCCTCTCTGTCATAGAACCGGAGACCCCACTGCCAACTGTACCTCCTCTACAAGGGGCCGAGGAGGCCCAAGGCCCATCGGTGCTGAGATGTTCCTCCAGGATTTCCAGACCCCTGAATCGTTTAAATCTGTAAATAATTGTATATATTCTGATATATTTTTCTTGCTGATTCTATGTTCTCTGTCTTCAACCACAGACCCTAATTTTACAGGAAGGGGTGAATGCAGTGAACTGAGATTTACTGGTGATGGGTTGTGCTGATCACTGGCTCCACCCCAAGCTCCTCCCCCATTATAACCCAGGTTTCCCACTTTAACCTGAGCCCTACTGAAGACCATTGTAAGATCCAACACTTTGTTATAAGCTAATAAAAGCGTGTGTTCTCCCTCCTGTCATGAGCTTTTATTTGCACCACACCAGGCAATGTTTATGTCAGTTCTTCATTTGCCTTACGGCAGACAAAAGTTAAAGTATATTATGTATGTTACATTTTCAATTATGTGACAATAAAAAGCAACCCTGAACTTTCAACTACGAATAATACTTTTAACTATTCAAATTGAGTTATTTTTGATGATCGAATTGTTTTTGATTGATTTTCAGCCAACAATCTTTGTCACTTTGAGAAATCTTTGTCGGAACACAAAAGGGTGAGTCATCCTTCAACTGTAATAATCTAACAAAGAAATCACATAAAATTATTGATTTCAGAAGTCTGCTGGTATCAATCATGGCAGGACCAGTGCCAAGGATGGGGCATAGTGGGCATTGACTTCCCAAATGAGTATTGTACCCCCACCCATCCACAGCACTAGTGTCATATAAGCATATATAAGCATGGCCTCCGTGTTTTAGAACATCAGTTTGTGTTCCTCCCCCTCACGTGGTCACCCTAATGCCCCCATTGGACTTGTTCTGACACCAATGCTTTGTCACAGCTTTGAGGTTCAGTAGCAGCTCTGCAAACCTGCCACTATATCTTCAGCTAGATCAGTGGATCTCAACCTTTGTCTTTCCCCACACATCCCACTTTAAGTATTTCCTATGCCAGAGTTGCTCTGTGATTAGTAAGGGGTTGCTTAAGGTGGTGGATGGAAAGAAAAAGTTTGAAAACCCCTGTTTTAATTGCACCCAATTGACTCGTTATGTGCATGGTTTCAGAACTCCAAAGGAAATGGGCCAATGACAATATTTCTCAAGCAAAATAGTTCAATAACAATTGGGTCTAGAGCAATGATTCTCAACCTTCCCTTCCCACTCATATCCTACCTTAAGCAATCCCTTACTAATCACAGAGCACCGATGGCAGAGGGATTACTTAAAGTGGGATGTGAGTGGAAAGAAAAAGGTTGAGAACCAATGAGCTAGAGGGTAAAAGTAGAATCAATACTATTGGTGAAACAGCATCAAGACCATTGGAGCTCCTGCAGAATTTCAAACTTTAGAGTGTTGGCTTGCATTGAATTCTCTGACAAAGCAAATAAAGTGGGAGGAAATGAAGTGTAACAGGAAGAATGGAGAAAGATTGAAGTTTGCCTTCCACAGGCACATCTCTTCTGCTAGAAGGACGAGAAATTTGTTGACGTCGGTGCAGGCATCCCTAGCTCTTTGCCCAGTTTCCTGTTGCACAATTTGCTGTGGAGTTGAGAAAACTTCCCCAAAAGTTATAACTATCTGAAGTCAGCACGCATTTATTCTTTTAAGTGATCTGGCTGAAAATTGGATGTAAAATTTGGTGAATTAGCTCAGATATTTGTTCATTGCAAATACTCTGGCCGAGAACTGTATGTGCTCTGATTAGTTGAATTTCATTGACATATTGGAGACTTCCAGATATTGCAATCAGCCTGATGCACTTGTACACATCGGTCATTAGAAAACAGGAGCAGGCCATTCAGACCCTTGTGAATATTTTCCATTCAATACTAACACATCGCTGATATTTTACCTCTTTTACTGCAATGACTACAATTCTCTTAATTCCTTAATATCATCAGGTTTAATTATTTCTCAATGCATCATTGATATTATATATTATTTGAGGTGTGCCTGCTTTGATTGTAGAAATAAACCATCTGTGGAAAAGCAAGAGCAGTTGGTATGATACTAAAAGGGCCTTGTGGTGCACTGTTAGCCAGAGTTAGACACACACTGTACTGACAATAACCACACAAACAGTGCGAGTATAAGACAGCTTTTATAAACTAATATGTACACTAAGAGGTCTTGTCTCTCTGTAAGACAAACCTGGAAGGGCAAATTGCGCGCCTTGACTGTAGCTCTGGACTGTTTTATATACAAGGTCACCGAGGTGACCCCTGGTGACCTAGTAGTGTAATTACATATCACCACATTCACCCCCCCTTAAAAAAATTGTTACCCACCACCCCCACCCCGTCCTCCTTTCCTTGTTTGTAGGTTCATGTCCAAAATTTTTTGTGGCTTCCATTGCCTTCTGGACCTCCTCGGTAGTGGTATAGGGGTGGGGAGTGCGGTCTGCCTTTCGGCCTTTCTTGGTGGAGGTGTGGGAGAGGGAAGTACTAGTGGGTCATGTGGCCATGTGGGCTGGGGATCCTCTTGTATGAGATTAGGTCCTGCCATCAAGTCTAGAGTGGTGATATTTTGTGGAACTGCATACCCAAGGTCCTGATTTCCGGGGTGGGTGGTATAGTCCTCTGGGGTAACTGGATGGACGACTGTCCTCGTGACTGCTGCTGTGCTCCTTGTTGATCTGTAGACATCTGTGTTTCATCCGTGTTGTTCACATATCTGGCCAGCGCGAGATCCCTGGTGGCCACCGAGTCTTCTCTTCCATCGGGGAATGTGACGAAGGCATACTGAGGGTTCGTGTGCCTCAACTCCACTCGATCCACCAGTGGGTCCACTTTGTGGGATCTGCAGTGCTTCCGGAGGAGAACAGGTCCTGGTGTCATCATCCATTTAGGCAGCCCGTCATGGCTTTCCTTGTGAAAGAAAAGATACGGTCATGTGGGGTCATGTTAGTGGCAGTACACAACAAAGAACATATAGAGTGTAGGGCTTCTGGCAACACTTCTTGCCATCTAGTAACAGGCAGGTCTTTTGCTTTTAAAGTCAAGAGGACCGTTTTCCAGATAGTGGCATTTTCCCTTTCGACTTGTCCATTCCCCCTGGGATTGTAACTTGTAGTACGGCTGGTAGCAATCCCTCTCTCGTGCAGGTACTGCCGTACTTCTGCGCTCATGAATGCAGGACCCCTGTCTGTGTGTATGTAGTTCGGGTACCCAAATATGCTGAAGATGGGTTAGAGGCATTTTATAACAGTGGCTACTGATACATCAGAACACGGGATTGCAAAGGGGAAGCGGGAATATTCATCTATTACGTTTAGAAAATAGACATTTCTATTATTGGATGGGAGCGGGCCTTTAAAATCAAGGCTGAGGCGCTCAAAAGATTTGGTAGCTATTATCAGGGTGGCTTTGTCTGGCCGGTAAAATTGTGGTTTGCATTCCGCACAGATGGGGCAGCTCTTGTTCACTGACCTCACTTCCTCTACCAAAAATGGGAGGTTTTGGGTTTTAATGAAGTGAAACAGTCTAGCGACCCCCCTCCCCCCCCCCCCCCGGGTGGCCTAACGCATTGTGCAAGCTCTGCAACTAGGATGTGTGGTTAAGGATGGCACAAGTGCCTCTGGACAGCACGTCTGGGGGCTCGTTGAGTCTCCCGGGATGGTATAGAATGTCGTAGTTAAATGTAGACAATTCTATCCACCAGCGCAGAATTTTGTCGTTCTTAATTCTCCCCCTGTTCTGGTTAATGAACATAAAAGCCACAGACCGTTGGTCCGTGACGAGGGTGAAGTGTTTGCATGCCAGCTAATGTCGCCAGTGCCTTACTGCTTCCACAATGGCTAGGGCCTCCTTCTCTACTGCTGTGTGTCTTACTTCTGATCCCTGTGGTGTTCGCGAGAAAAAGGCCATCGGTCGTCCGTCTTGGTTTAGGGTGGCTGCCAGAGCCACATCGGATGCATCTGTTTCTATATGAAATGAGATTGACTCATCTATGGACCGCATGGTAGCTTTAGCGATATGGTTCCTAATGTCCCTGAATGCTCTGGTGGCTGCTGGGCACAGTGGGAAAACTGAGGCTTTTATAAGTGGGCAGGCCCTGTCGACATAGTTGGGGACCCATTGGGCGTAGTAAGCGAACAGCCCCAAACACCTTTTTATTGCTTTCAGCGTGTGTGGCACTGGGAGGTCTAGGAGAGGGCGCATACGGGCTGGGTTTGGACTGATTTCCCCATTCTGCACTATGTAGCCCAGGATTGGCAACTTCCTGGCACTAAAGACGCATTTGTCCCTGTTGGACATTGGGTTCCTTTCCTCGGCTGCCTGGAAGAAGCATTTTAAATTCATGTCATGATCCTCCTGAGTGAGGCCACAGATTGTCATGTTGTCTAAGTAGGGAACTCCGTTTTCAGTTGGAACTCATCTACTACTCGGTCCATTTCTCTCTGAAACAGAGACACTTCATTGGTGACATCAAAGGGGAGTCGCAGAAATTGATACAGCCTGCTGTCTGTCTCAAATGTCATGTAAATGCGATTGCTGTTTCTAATGGGCAGTTGGTGGTATGCTGCCTTCAGAT
Organism: Narcine bancroftii; assembly: GCF_036971445.1. Lineage (NCBI taxonomy): Eukaryota > Metazoa > Chordata > Chondrichthyes > Torpediniformes > Narcinidae > Narcine > Narcine bancroftii. The sequence continues at coordinate 222,735,557 of NC_091471.1, forward strand.
CTATGGTGGAGAACACCTTATACTGTGCAATGTTGTTGACCATGTCTGCTATGTGTGGCAGGGGGTAAGCATCTCATTCTGTTAATTTGTTGATTGTCTGGCTGTAATCCACTACCATGCGCAGTTTTTCTCCTGACTTTACCACAACCTCCTGGGCTCTCCAGGGGCTGGTGCTCTGCTCTATGATCCCCTCCTGTTGTAGCCTGTGGACCTCTGTCCTAATGAAGGCTCTATCCCTTGGGCTCTACCTCCTGCTCTTTGTGGCTATTGGTGTGCATTCTGGGGTCAGGTGTGTGAACAACGGAGGGGGTTCTATCTTCAGGACAGACAGGATGCAGTGTTGTTTCTTGGTAAGGCATAGTAGGGGGGGTAGGGGGCAGGGATGAGGCCCATTGTGCACTATTGTAATGCTTTCTAACTGGCACTGAAAAATCTAACCCCAATATAGCCCCACCATTCCTTTCTCCAGCAATCGATGTCTTGTCTCAGTGGACTGTATGCCCTCATTGCCTCTTGGTAGGACCTGGCGTCCTGTAAGGAAGTAAGGGCGGTCTCCCAGCTGGGCTAACAGCAGCATTAATAGCTCTTTATCCGATGCCTCAGCACCCTCCATGTAATTCAGAAACCATCTCTGCCAGCGGCCGAAGTGTGTGCCGGCTCTGAGATTTCTGGGGTCGAGCTCCAGCCTGTCTGGTCACAGCACATGGCTAAACCACCAACTCTGGTCCCTTAGGTGTAGCAAGGGTGGACCCTGGGGTATTGGGAGTTGCTGGTAGAACCTCTGTGGGGCTTGTGTTTGCTGGAGGAGTAACCTGGGTGCTTGGGGCTGTTGGCTGAATCTCTGGCTTTGGGACATTTGCAGCAGGCTTAGGGGGGATCCCAGTGGTAGCGTCAGGTCTCCGGGGTACTGGGGAAACTGCTGTTGGGGGAGTGACGGTAGCGGTGTCTGCTTTCCCTGGCTCTGGAGTGGTTGGGAATCCTGCACATACGTGGCGATCAGGAGCATGACTTGTGGAGATTCTTCCACCTGCACTTGTAGTGTCCCCTTTCTGATCGGACCGGGGTTTAGGGTTGGCAGCGCTTGTACTGGCAAATCAAAGATAGGCAGGGCTCTTGGCTGTTTCTTACCTGCCCTATCATACTTCTGTGGTCTTCCCTGCATTCCATCATGATTCCAGTACAATGGTTCCTCACCGTCTCTGTCCTCGGAAGCACATGTGTGCTAGTCGTCCCCGGATTCCATTCCTCAGGAAGAGTATCCAGGTGGTTGGAAATGCATGTTGGAGCAGAAGCAGCTTCCATCCTAGTAGCTATCATATTAGTTTATTAAATTGTACTGACAATAACCACAACAGCAGTGCGAGTATAAGACAGCTTTAATAAACTAATATGTACACTAAGAGGTTTTGTCTCTCTGCAAGACGAACCTGGAAGGCTAGACTGTAGCTCTATACTGCTTTATATACAAGGTCACCGGGATGACCCCTGGTGACCTAGTGGTGTAATTACATATCACCATACTCACAAAAGTTAAAGACTGCACAACAGGCTTTAATCCACAAAGACTTCCACAGAGCCAGGCTGTTTGTGCATGCAGCAACTCTGAGTGAGACCTCGGGAGGCCGGTACAGGCTTATATCCTGGAGGTTGATTGATACCCGACCAGGTGGGGCTTGATCCATTCAGGTCAACTTATTGACAGCTGGCCAGGTGTTGTCCTGTCCCCTTACACACCTGCAGGTACAGAGATTGCCCCCTGTAGTAGGCCGGTGGCGTACCACTACAGGCCTATCCCTCACTGGGCATGACCTTGTGTGGAGAATGAATAGTACAATGGATCAATCTTCTTTCAAGTAAGCTCATGTTTTCTCCTGGGCTTCTGAAGGAGACAACTATTATCATTCCTATCCCAAGTACCCATCTCAAATGGTTGATATTCTGTTGGTCAGAGGAGGCATGTACTGCTTTTTTCCATGCGCCAATCCAAGTGCCTATTTCCATTGGGAATCATGGTTTTAAGGATTCCACCATGGTGGAGATAATGGAAACAAAGCTGCTCTCAGTGCACAATTCACTGCAGACCATGGAGGTTCTCCACAAAATCAGGGAAATTAAACATGAAATGATCTTTGTGTGTTTTTTTTAAAGTTAAATAATAACCCTTAGGAAGAGTCACACCAAACCCATGTGGGTGACTGATAAACTGTTGCTTCAATGCTTGTTTTCACAAATTGTAGCACGGTTTATTTTATATTTCTTTCCTGAATCACATTTTACGTTTCCTGCAGAAGTTACTTTTTAAATTCTCTTCTGGTCTTCCTCCAAGATTTTTTATGTCACATGCAAGCTTGATGCATGAGACCTGTCTTCAGGCCTGTGTCATCAGAAGCAGAAATGTTGCAGAGTGACTCACCAAGACAGAGTCGGTACCCATTTCCCTTGACAACATTGAGGAAATACAAACATTCTCTCACATTTATTGAAGGCCATTCATAAATCAGGACTGGGTCACATGACTGTTAAAATTTTAAGTTTCAGGGAGACCAGGGATGGGCAGTGTAAAAAGTCAACACTTGAAATGGTGAAAAGTAGTTTCTTGAAATAAAATAAAGAGTAGACTCTTGAACCATGACTATAGTATGAACAATTATAAGGCTTTTGACAACGAGAGGTGTTTCTGCTCTTGTGTTTGTGTCATTTGACACAAAAGTGCCATCTGGAAGTTACTTTCTCATGTCTCTTGGGTATGTAAAATATTTCAGTCTTTAGCCCCTTTTCCACTGGCACCTTGTCCCAGGAATTAACGAGGAATTAACTGCTTAAGGGTCCAGTGAAAAAGGGAAAACAATCAGAACTTCAGTGTCAAATCACACAGAGGATTGATGGCCTCGACTCTTTCAGCTGACACCAACCGGTGTGCCGATTAAACCAGTGTAAAAAGGACAACTTCCATCCATCCCATTCCATTCGAAGGTAGACTCTCCGATCCCTGGGGATGAGTTGTGTTCAGTGGAAAAGCAGTCAGTGACCCGGTTAAAGGTGGCCCAGTGGGAAAGGCACAAGCAGGCTCCTGTCCTGGGAAACTGTGCAGACAATTAACTGGGATGCCAGTGGAAAAAGGGCTTTGAATTAAATCGTGTTATTGTTCTCCCTTCTATTTAGGCCCTGTCTTAAGTGACTGTTTTTCATTTGGATCAGTGAAGTCGTGATGTTGTTGATTTCTTTGTGACATGACACAGTAAAATAAAGCGATGCACTTTGTTTACAAAGAATTACTGCACTGAAACAATGAAATAAATGACTGAAAAGTTTGAATGAGAAAGCATTTCGTTGTATGTGGTGAGGGAGTGAATTATTTAGCTCGCAGTTTGCATGCACTTACCGGAGAGAGTAACTGTCAGCTCGCAATTTCTTACTGGCTCTGTAATTAGCAATGTGTTAGGAGATGGCATCTACTTACTACTGGGGAAAGGTACGTGCTTCAGAAGAGAACTAAAAAGGGGAAGGGGTTATAAAGAAAGAAAAATATACCAACACATTAAAATATATTATTAACTGTGATACTGGACATGATAATTATATTTAAAGGCTTGAATTTATCAGTTGAAATAATTGCCTTGTATGCATTTAGAGATAGTGAAGGCAAAAGTAATTTCTCTCTCTCTCCCTCACCTTCTCTTTCCTTCTGCCTGTCTGTCTCTCTCTGTCTCACTTACTCTCTCTCTCCGTCACTCTTTCTGTCTGTCTGTCTCTGTGTATCTGCCTTTGTCTGTCTGTCTCTCTCTCTTTGCCTCACTCCCTCTCTCTCCTTCCATCCTCTCGCTCTGTCTTTTTGTCTGTCTGTCTTTCTTTCTCTGTCTCTGTGTGTCTGTCTCTCCCTCTGTCTCTCTCTCTCTCTTCCTCTCTCCCTCTCTCTCCTTCTGTCTCTCTGTCTGTCTGTCTCTCTCCCCCTCTCTCCTTCCATCTCTCATGTATTTATGTCTGTCTGTCTGTCTGTCTCTCCTTACATAACACAAAAGTATGAAGCATCATGGACCTGAAAATCATACTGGTGAACATAAACTCTGTTTCTCTTCCCACAGACATGGCCTGACCTGCTGAGTATTTACATAATTTTCTATTATATTGAACACAATTATTCTAAAATTTCAGATTGAGGTTCTTCACCAAATCTTTGACATCTTAATGCCCTTTTTTAAAGAACTTTTATTCCATTTCCTTTTCCACAGATGCTGGCTGACCTGGGAAGAGTTCCCAATATTTTCTGTATATATTTCCTCATCAAGGTTTGGAGCATGCCAGTAATCTGATCGGCCTGGGCTGACAGTTTATATTTGGTTAGCAATTCTGAAACTCGATACAAGTTATTCAAGAAAATAAGTATGGGAAGTATCATGGTCCTCACAATGTGAAGGCTTGTGAGGTACCCCACAAGTGTGCTCAGATGAAGTATATAGAAATTGACAGAGCTATCACTGGAGTAATAACAAAGAATGCCATAGGACAGGGAAACAGTTCCTTTGGCTTACTGTGATCATGGTCTCCATTTACCAGCACCTAGCCCATACCTTTCCATCCAAATAGTGCTTAAATATGCTGAGAGCTCCTTTTTCCGCCAACTCCTCAAGCTGTGCTTTCCAGATATTACCCAATTTCTGGAGGGAAAATCTTCCTGAAATCTCCTCTGGCCCACCTTAGCTTACTTTTAAACCCATTCCTCCAGTTGCATGCACCTCTGCCTCCCAGAATAATTTCTCAATACCTATCTTTGTGTAATGGGAGGATCATGTGACCCCCCCCCCCCCCAAGGAGGCAAGCGATGAGAAGTGACCTTACCTGCTAATCAAGGGTTGGTTCTGCCCAACTGTGAGGCTAATGCAGCTGATGTGTGATTGCTCCTCCAGGTGCCAATCAATGGTTAGGCCTGCCCACAGTTGAGGCTGATGCATGACTGATCATAGCATGTCACGTGGATGAGCCCTGGAATACAAGAGCCCACCAAGTGGAGCATCTCTCTCTTTGCTACTCTCTCAAGATCATCGCTGAGCTGCAGGCTGTGGGCCACAAGCAGCCCCAGAGGGTCAACTGCAATCAGTCCATCCTGGATCCTGCAGGTGATGCCAGTTTTATGTGTATATACTCATTAGTTGAGGCTAGGTTACTGTTTACTCAGTGTACCATGCCTGTGGGTGGTGGACACAGTAGGTTTAACCCTTATTTAACTACTCAGTATACCATGCCTGTGGGTGGTGGGTACAGTCGGTTTAACCCTTGTTTAGTTACTCAGTGTACCATGCCTGTGGGTGGTGGGTACAGTCAATTTAACCCTCATTTAGTTACTCAGTTTACCATGCCTGTGGGTGGTGTGTACAGTCGGTTTAACCATCATTTAACTATTCAGTATAGCATTCCTGTGGGTGGTGGGTACTGTAGGTGTAACCCTCCTTTCACAATCATGAATTGAGATTGTTTAGCAGTGATTTACTTGCACCCAATGTATAGTTAATTATTTGTCTACTACTGCTGTGTTTTTGAGTGTGTGCCCTTTTGTGAATTTCCTTATATGTAAATAAAGATTGTCGATGTATAGTGAGACATGTTCAGTCATGATTCTCTTTGAAACTGTCAAACCTATTCTGTTCATAGTACTCTGCTCCTCCTAATATTGCACAGCTCAATCTAGTTTCTCCTCCAACAAAAACAAGGGAACGTACCATATATGCATATTAGTCAACCCCTATTTTTTCAGCCTAATTTTAGTAGTTTTATGGTATAGCGTATATGCTGACCCCCATTGTTCAGGATGTGTGGGCCTCCCAGGAACAACCCAAACTTTTTAAAAAACACCCCAATCGCAAGGAACAAAGCTGTAAATTAAGTACAAAAAAAAACCTTGGCCTACCAGGCTGGAGCGGTGACAGCCCGCAGAGCTGGAATAGTGACATGGTGCTCCCGGTAGTAGCAGAAACCTTGGCCTACCAGGCCGCAGCAGTTACGGCCCACGGAGCAGGAGCGCCGACACCTTGCTCCCAGTGGGAGCAAGAACCTCAGCCTAACAGGCAGGAGCGGCGACCTCAGGGTCGCAGGTAGAAGCCATTACAGCGGCGCCCATCGGTGAGGAGTGGAGGCACCGGAGGTGGGGAGGCGCTTCCAGCTTTGACTTATACTCCAAATTGATGTCAATTCGTTTCTTTTTCAGTGAATTTAAGGTCTCAAAAGTATATCCGGCATATAAGTCGACCCTCCCTTTTGGAGAAATTTTTTAGGGTTTTACGACTCAGTTTATATGCCAAAATATATGGTAGTTTAAACGTAAGAGGAAGGATGATTTAATGGCGATCTTCCATGTATCTTTGCACAAAGCATGGTTAATATCTGGAGTGTGGTGCCTGACAAGTCAGAAGGATCAGGTAGAATTAATTAACAGCTAGACATTTATCTAGGCAAGGCACAGAAGGATACTGTTCTAATGTGGATCATTGGGATGAGTATAAATGGCGAACAGGGGATGGAAGTGAGGGGTTTCTGTTCTTTACAGCTCCATGAGCTATGACTATAAATCTAAACCTGGCCTTTCCTTGTGGATGAAATGCATCATCCTGGGCAAGGTCCTCAATAATCTCCTCTGCACACTCTCTAATCTAATCCTATCATATGTTCCAACTACAGCCTCATTAGCATTCGATAATGTTGTACAATGTTCTTAATCAATTGAACAGGAACCTGACAATCCCTCATCTCAGAACCCAGTACAATTTTGATCTCAAGACACGAAGGAAATACATGGGCTATGGAGAGAGGGCAAGAGCCCAGAAATTAATCTCTGGCCTTCGGCAAGTCTGGAGTAAATTGAACTATTAGATGATGATAAAGGAAGGGTCAGAGCGAGATCTATTAAATTCAATATCTGAGACCTATGTATTATAGAAAATTCATCATAAATGTTTGTAACTCTTGTCAGAAACTTTGCAATGGCTCATTATGTTGTATCATTGTTAATACAGTAAAACCCTGTTGTATGGAATTCAATCAACTGGCAAAAAAATCGTGGAGAAATAAATAAGTAAAAAATACAGAAGTTTAAAATTGGTGCGCCTCGCTGCTAGTTCATCGATCATGCATCACACAGTCTCATCCAACTGGTAAATTCAGTGATTTGGCATCTACCGATCCCCTGAGGTGCCAGATACCAGCGGTTTTGCTGTAGTTTGCAGTGAATGCAAATTCTGATGATCACATTTCTCAAATTTTATTCTTGATGATGTAAGCTGAGATTTCGTGTCCTTCACTACTTTCTGCAGTACTCAAAATTTCTGAAAATCCATCTAAATTTAACCATATAAAATATTCCAGAAATGTGGACCTCTGGGCAGTGTTAGTGAAAGTTTAATCAATTAACCTGAGGAATGGAATAATGTCAAGAACCATTCAGTCCCCACCAGATTTTATAACCGCCTTCTCCTGCTTCCCTTCAGATCTTGTGCTCTTTTGACCTTGTGCATGTTTTGAGTGGAAGTGAAAGAACACATCAAAGATCAAACTGGGCAACTTAATAGGAGCACAACAATTCCTTCCTTTGTCGAAGATAAGAGACGTGTATACTTACCATCTTGCTGTCCTTGATGTTACAGCTTTGCTGCTTTCATTTTTACTAATCCTAGCAAGTTGCACCTGTCAGAATGTGTCCTTAACCTGTGCTTCTCCTTGTCAATCCACAACTGTCCATCAGTGATAAGGTTTGTGAACAATTCACATCAGCTATTCGATATTTGAGTTAATTAGTGATAGATGCAAACAGATCTAAACCTCAGAGAGTTCTATGATTCCAGCATTGTTCCACCTAACCTTGCGTGCCTCAGTTCTAGTGTAAAACTTTTTGAACTTTGAGAAATACTGTTTTCAAAGCCCAAAGCATGTAATTAGTCAGCTCCCCTCGTATTTCAAGCGAGTTTCATGATAGAATTATTTCTTTGAACTATGAACCCAATAATCAAGTGAGCCAAATAATCTGGTAAAAATGATGAGAGAAGAATTTCAGAATCTTGTTCCTTAATTTAAAAAAAAAATTTCTTCAACATTTCCCTGCATTCATGTCATGATCCTTGAGGTGAACTCAACATATTAAGTTTTAATTTTGTCAGTATTAGTCAATGAGCTTGAAACAAAGTCTGGAGGAAATTCTTGCAAACATTTCGATAATTCTCCATGTATATGCCACCAACTTATAATTATCTACCACTCCATGTTCTCTCGATTCCTCTGTCTCTGTAGCATCTGCACCCAGAATGAGGCCTTCCATGCCGGATCAGCAGAGATGTTCTCCTTCTTCAAGCGATTGTGGTGGATATCTTGTTAGTGGGTATCAGACCTAGCAGCAAGTAAATATCATTGCATTCTTCTTTGATACTCCGATGAGATTGACTTTCTTTAAGCAGAGGAGTACTTCACCCTGTTGGAGAGAGAAAGGTGAATGCAGCTGGCAGTTAGTCTGTGCAGGAATGGGGGGGGACAACCAGGGACTCCTGGTCCAGTTGCATTCTGGCCGTTCACTCCTTGCATGGCTAATCTGTCATCTGCAGCAGTGACCATGGGTGCAGGCATGCCACTGGCTCACTGTGAGTGTACTGAGCTCATTCAGGAGGGGTAGGCTGCAGTTTACTGTTCGGCCCGGCTTGGTTTTGTGGCTGTGGATGGCAGGCAGGTCCTTGCATAAGTGCTTTATGTCTATGAAGATCTTCTGGGACTCAAGTCTGGTTCAGCACAGCCTCTTGATATTTCTCATGGCCTCACAGAGGTCATACCTGGATATCTTGTTTTGGGCTGGGTCACCTGACTTGCCTACTATCTTCTTGGCCTTCAGCAGAGAGTGGACATCATCATTCAGCCTTGGTTTCCAGTTGGTCAACATGGTGATTGTTCTTTTTGGCACTCAGTCTCCCACACATTGTCGATGCAGTCAGTGTCGGCTGTTACAAGACCCAGAGGACCCCAAAACCCAGCAGCAATAGATATGCACCATGACAAAGGGTTACTTAAACAAAAGTTGCTTTTAATTATATTTGAACATGAAAAGAGATTCAAACTTTAACTTATTTCTATTGACTCGCTTAAACAACTTAACCCCCCCCCCCCTCTTCTAATTCTAAGCGCAGTGGTGTACAATGTGTGTGTAAGTTTAGAAAAGTTCTTTGGTTCACAGTCCAATCTCTTTGGTTGCAGGCTATTCTCGCATTGTGCACAAAAATTAACATTAATAAGGTTCACCAGGCTTTGGTGCTTAACAAGTAAATGGTTAACACTCAGGAGGGTTCTTGTTAGTTTTCACAGAGAGAGTTTTCTCGTTCCAGGACAGCCACTCCAGTCTTGCTGATGAAACTTGCCCCCTTCAGGGTTCTCCAGATGATAACCTCCTTATTTCAGGTCACCACAGAGTACCTTTCTGTTTCTCCTATTCCAAGGGAAACACCAGACAGCCAGTCCTCTCTTTTGACCAGGCCGTCTTCCAAAACTTGCCAGCTTGTCCCTCTGGAACTGAAGTCTCTGTCTCTCCTCTCTCTCACTCCCTCCCTCCCACTCTGAAAGCAAAGCTGTCCTGCTTCTGCCTGCAAAGATCACAGGCTCTTCCAGACAGCAAACTGTTTTTCAGACAAAGCTGCCAGGCATGTTGCTATATTGTTGCCTTTAGCAAATAGCAATCCATCATAAGTCTGTGATCACTCTGCAAAACTCCGCAAAAATTTTGTGTTTTAAAGTGTTTGTGTGTGACCTGCTCGAACAAATTTTCCCAATTTATCTCCCAAACGCCTCTATATACTCTGTCACACAGCAATGGTTTATTCATTAATGTTGGTTGCTGAGTCCTTGAATACAGACCAGTCGATGACTCAAAGTAGTCACGTTTGATGTCATCTGTTTGCTCAGTCCAGTGATGGTCGACTTTTAGCACCTGGTCCTCATGTCTCAGCTTCTGCTTATAGGCAGGTGAGGGAAACCCTGACTGGTGATCTGATTTATCAAAGAACAAGTGTGGGGTGGAGTGGGGGGTGTTTTTGATGGTTGTGTAGTAATGGTCGAGCATGAGGGCCTCTGGCAGAACAGGTGATGAGCTGGTGAAATTCTGGTTGAGCACTGTCGAGGTCGAAGTCTCAGTTGTGATGAACACAGCTTTGGGGTGTTTCATTCACAGCTGTTAATTGGAGTGAATATTTCATCCAGTGCTAGCTTTGCATTGTCCTGGGGTGGGATGTGGACTGCTGTCAGTGTAGGTGATATGAATCATGCGGCAGGTTGTAGGGGCGGCACTTCTCGGTTAGATATTCCAGGTGTGGGGTGGAGGAGCTTGCCAGAACTGCCTTGACTGATCATTGCAATGTGTTGGTGAGGAAGCCTTTGCTTTCCTTGAGGACACAGTGAAGTCCATCCACTCGAATGAGAAGCCTTTGGTTGAACAGTGCAGTCTGGATGGATGGTGCAAATTGTGTCTCAGTGAAGCAGAACGTATAGAAGTACTGCAACTGGCAAGGGAAGTCTTGATTTAGGTTCATCCAACTTGTTTGCCAGGAGGATGCTTTGGGAGGAAGGGGAGGGGTGATTGGCCGAAGCAGATACACCCACCGCCCAGGACTCTGCCCCATTTCCTGCATGGATGGCCTGCTTCTGGATGGGGCTTGAAGATGGGTGGAAGAGTAGCTAACTCCTGCAGGTAAATGGATGTGTCCAGCAGAATCCGCAGATCTGACGGTAGTGTCAGGTTCCCTAAGGAGATACATGGGTCAGGTTATGGCGTTGGGTACCTTAGGGTATACTTTGATCTGGTGGTGGCATTTGGAGCTAGGTTTGGGGGAAGCGGGGGGGGGGGGGTCATCGGTAGTGGGCTGGCAAATCACATGCTCCAAAGAAGCCTGGAATTTTACCATCGGAGGGGAGTCAGGGCAATTTGTCCAAGGCTGCTCTCCAGGGCCTGGTAGATTAATGTCTGTGGGGAGTCGGGGGGGCTTCATTCTGGATCCAGATAATTCAGTGATGTTGGAGCTTTGGGGCCTTTGGTATTTAGGTACCTAGGTGGTCAGTGGCAGCAGGTGGTCAAGGTCTGTGGGAAGTGAACTTGGTGCCTGAACTAGAAGAGAGATTTGTGTTCAAGCACAAAGTTTCAGTGAGTCGCGTACTCTGGTAGTGCTCAGCCCTCCTTTTGGTCGAGACCTTGAAATATCGGGAGATTGAGGTTGGAGAGGTGGGTTTGCCAAAATTCAAGAGACCAGAGTTAGTGATTTTATAACTGCTTTGTATTCTTCCTTTTTAACCCTTCCAATATTACTAACTCTAGACTCTTAAGAGGCAGTATAGAGTATGGAAGGAGAGAATCTGCTAGGTGCAGCTTGACAATTGTCGCCACGCTTCAGTGCCTCCCCCCCACATTCTTCCCTAATTTCCCCATCCATTTTGAAGAGTTTTGATTTAAAAAATATTCCATTCATCCTATTTCCTTTGCTAGGATTGCACCATCCATTTTTATGGTTGGGATGAAATTTAGAAGAAATTGGTTTAGATCAGATGAATGGCAGTTTTAATGAGTGACCCTTCTGCCAATAGAAAGCACCAGATTGGAAGGCCAATCTCGCTGAGCCATCCAATGCCACCAAGACTGAGTATCAAGGCGTGAAAATGATTCAGCATCAACCATAATCATCAGATTCTTCAGAGCCTGACACATCCAGAGAAGTAAAAATGCAAGTTAATGCATGGTCATAATCAATATAGGTTACTGTTTACAGACCAACATGTGCACAAGGCAAATGTTACATTCAACAAAAAACCGAGTGATCAAATCTCTGGGAATACACCACGCGGAGTTCATTCTCTGCTCACCTTGGTAAGAAAATAAAGCAGAGAAACGGCCAAATTCGGACAACTGACTCTTTTTTGTTCTTCCATCAGCAAAGTTATCAGAAAATTTGAAAGATGTCCATGGAAATTATTTGTTTTTCAGCTTAATTAGGTTTTCTTTAGTGCCGAATGTGCAGCTCCGTGGACCTATGCAGGTGGTTGAGGTGCTGGGTAGAATTCAACAGGTGTGTAATGATATGTGTTACTGGGATGAGAAGGTCCATTATCCCACCCCTAATGTTGTTTGCCATGTGCCAATCAATTCAAATTTCACCCTGCGTTTTATTCCAACTAAGTAAAGCCTTTACTGCAATGCTTGAATTTTTAAATTAAAATATTTTTGTTGATGCTTACATTATAAGTACTTAAACAGTACAGTTATATGTTGTGTTATAAGATTCAAAATAAAAAAAATTACAAAAATGCTTTTCATGATTAAAAGAATTCCAGATGGCAATCATATCGAAGAAAGGAATTAACAACACAAAATAACCCTTGAAGAGAAAAATACATATATATATATATTTTAAATCGAAATGCCCTACCACAAAGCAAGGTTAAAAGCTAACATGTAGGAATCAAGTAACAACTACTTGGAGATGGACAGCGCAGCACCAAAGTTTTGGAGCAACCTGAATCCTTTAGGTCATGATAATAGTCCATAAATGGGCCCCACATCTTTTGGGAGTTAATATTTGACTCTTTAATGACATTTTTTTTCTAAACTTAAACAAGACATAAAATCACTTAACCATCGTGCATGTGCAGGTGGAGTATTAACTTTCCATTTAATCAAAGCTTCACGTCTGGCTATCAAGGAAGGATAAAATTTGGTTTTGAGCTGGTGTCAGTAAAACATCATCATCTTGAATTTTTAAATGTTCACCATAATTTCTTTAAGCTTTTGAGCTGTTTGCTCTGTTAATTTCTGTACACATATGCTCCTTTATCATTAGTTCAAAAGATGCAAAAATAGGAAAAGAAATGGCTTTGTTTTTCTGTGCTGAAGTAGTTCTCTGCATTTAGAATCATTGCACTTCAATTACTAGCTGTCTGCTGACCTTGCCTTATTCAAGTTGTAATGAGCCATGCATTTGTTGTTCAATAGACAATAGATGTTCATTTCTCAGTTAAGAATGTAAGAAGCCAATTCGTTCTGCAACATCCTGTGGATTCACATCATTTGTGGGTTTTTTTTTCTCCCCCTGTGGCAAGATTTTTGAATGTGCAAAGCCATCCAACAAAGGCTGCTTGGCCTTATTTGCAATGAAAGTTGCAATGTCTAAAGCCAGGGAAAAGGGAGTCTGTAAGTTGTAATTTCTCTTATTATCTTGTCTGTTACTTGCAGCCATTATCCCACCATTGGCCCCGGAGAATAAACCATGGCAACCAGATACAATAACGAATACTGCCTTCTGAAATGACTGAATTTCCATCGGCAGATGGTGAAGGAAAAGTGTGTTCATGAGGCAGAACCCACCTTTCGTGATTGGACATTTTCTATTAAAAATATACTCGCATTTAATTTTTTTCTTACTCTGATGGGAAACCAGATTAAATATATGAAAAAAAAATTAAAAGAATTATCAGTAATTACTTCATTCTGGGGCTACAGCTGTTTGGGTAGATTAATCAACTGTGAACATTAACATGCAAAGGGTGTTTTCAACTTACCCTTTATGATCATTTGCAAACTAAGAGCAAAAAATAATGGTTCCAATGGCACAAAAAGAAACTTCTCAAACTGACCATTATTCCCACGGTGTCACCAATAATAGCCTCCATTCTTTTTTTTAAAAAGTTAATTTTTTTTCTCCTGGATGTGCAATTTTAAATATGCTGTTTAATCCTTGAACTTTGTATTTCTTTTATCAATGTATTTAATATGAAATGTTTCTTGCAGCATAAAATGTCACAATGTGCTAGATGGAAGAGGGAGCAGGAATGTTTGTAAACTATAACATGGGAAACTAATTTACTGAACTGTTGATCTTAAAGAAACTCTTTTCTGATGTTAATAATTGTTAGAAGCATAATTTCAAATTGAACAATAACAGTAAGTTGCTATTCATCATTTTGATTGTCCAGTTTACTTCTGCTATATTTTACAATGTATTTATTAACATCTTCCTGCAACAAAGTCTGTCTTGCACTTTTTATAGTGTTGGTGATAAAACCTGAAAGCACGTCAAACACATATTGTTCAAACATTTCAGTCCCCAGAAAAAAGTCATTATAAGAAGTTATTGTGAACGTTTTCCTTGTAAAACATCAGTCCTTGTCCTGACTTGGGTTGGTCAGGAATTTTGGGATTTTAATTCAGCGACAAGGTTAAGACAGTGATGCATGTCCAAGTTAGGAAGGGGTGTAGCTTGGGTGCAACATGGAGATGACAACCTACTAGGATTTCTTTGCACTTGCTTTTGAAAATGGTAATGATGAGGAGCTTTTCAAATCAAACTTGATGAGTTTCTGCACAGTGACCTTGAAGTGGGACATCCTATAGACAAAGGTGATTGAATGAATCTCTGGTCTTGTGGCAAGGACACATTCAAGCAGATTGTCTTAGCCCTGCCAGTCAGATCCTTCTTGTACAACTGGATCATCAACCACCCTGCACGTTATACTTGAGATGATTGCGGTGGAGTAGAGATAACCGCCCACCTCTTTACTGCATGCAAATATGCTAAGAGTGTGTGGAGTCCTTGTCACTGTTCATCCTCAGCAGGAGTGTGACAGAGGACCCTCTGATCTATGGGCTGTTCCTGGGGATGTAGAGTCCAACTTCTAGCACTGCTAGAAGACCAGCAACTTGGTGAAAGATGCACTTTGGTCTGCCTGAAACCTTTTGGGCTTTCAGCATACTGAGATGTCGGTGTGGGAATGTTGCCGACTGGCACATTCCAGGCTGCAGGAGTACATGCCGAGGGACGAGCTGAGGTTTGGTGCAGCCAATGCAATGGTGCTGTGGGGAAGGACCATGGTCTAGAGTTCTCCCATGTCTGGGCATGGAGAGATTCAAGAGGAAGCACCTCAAACAACAGAGGAGGGTAAAGTTACAAGGTGCCACAGTGCTGGCAATGGTGTAAATGGAATCTAATGTAACAATGCACAGTGATGGGAATGTATGGATATGAACGTAACAGTGGGAAAAGATTGAATGGGTTTCCTTTTGTAAATGATTTATTGTGAATAAACTCTATTTTTGGTTAAAAAATGTTTTATCTTTGGAAGTTTTGTATCTCTTGAGTTCCAGTCTGACACACCATCCACTACTCCAGGCAAATGGTGCGGATTCCTACTTGACTCACATGAACCCTTCGGAATTTTAAGAGGTAACTCAGCAACACAGAACACCCAACATTCGCCTTTTTTCTTAGAATCACAAATCCTGATCAATGATAAATCTCAGCCCTCGTAGACCGGTGTGAGCCTTGAAGATGATTAAAGATGAGGCTGCTCTTTGTGGCAAGGGAGCTTACAGTCTGCTATAGGGGATGGGGATACGATCGTTGGGGGCCTAATAAAATTTTTGCATCTTTATTCGTCATGGATGAAGACTGGAAGATAGTGAATAGTGTTCCTTCATTCAAAAAAAGCAACAGGATAGCCAAACAACAACCAGCCAGTAAAGCTTAAACAAGTGATTGGATCCAATTCACAGGGACAAGATTTATCTTCACTTGGAAAGACAGGGATGCATTAGAAATAGTCAGCATAGCTTTGTTCATGGGGAATCTTCCGTTACTAATTTCATTGAATTTTAAAAGGAGGTTATTAAGCATATTGATAAGGGGAGTGTAGTAGATGTTATGTGTATGAATGTTAGTTAAGCTCTTGACAAGGTCCCGCATGGTAGGCTGGTCCAGAAGGTTAGACCCCATGGGATTGAGGGCAGACTGGAAAATTGGATCCATAATTTCCTCAGTTATAGGAGGCACTGTAGATTGATGGAGGGTTGATTTTCTGATTTTTATTTTTAAATACATATTTACACACAGTAGAACCATATTACAACTGGCCATTTAACCCCAATTAACCTGCAACCCCATGCGTTTTTGGAAGGTGTAAGGAACCCGAGGAAACCCTATGTAGATACGTGGGAGAATGTACAAACCCAAAGTAGTAGATTCAAACCCAGGTCACTGGCGCTGTCATAGCACTGTGCTAAATGCTTTGTTAACTGTGCCACCCGTGCCCCCCATTTCTAGTTTCAACAACCTGGGGAAACAACTTCCCTGCTTCTATCTTATGTATACCTTTCATTCTTTTATTGATCTCTGTAAAATTCCCTTCCACCTAATGAGTATAGTCCCAGGCTATGTAATATCTCCTCATAAGCTAACCCCATCATTACCAGAAACAACCTGGTGAATCTCTTCTGCACTGCCTCCAAAGCCAGTATTACCAGGCATCACCTCTGAAGCTAACCATTCCCAGCTCCTAGAATTAATATAGCAAAACTGGTTAGTTTGTATGACCTACAAGGCACACTTGCAATTGATTTCAATTTGACTTCCCATATTGATATGCTGAGCGGGGTTTCAAATATCATTTTTGGTCAGGAAATCCTGGGATTGGTACCCTGTGGTGGATAGGCAGCAGAATGGCTTCCCTCCTGATTTTCCTTTCCTATCCTTTGCCATTGACTGTGCATCTGACATTGATCCATATATAAATTTTCCCTATTGGATCATAGGTGTGACAGTGATAGGTCCCATCGCACTGAAGCAATTTGAAAGTGTATTATATTTTGATCTTGGAACTCTTTCAGGATCATGAATCGCTTGATGAAATTCATTTTTTAATCTCTCTATCAGTAATCTCCTCTGAAACAAATGCCTTGTTGCCTTTTCAATTTTATCTGAATGACCCCATTACTATTTCAATTTGATTTTATTATCTTACCCTGGCTGTTCTGCTGTTTCTGCCTGTTACGAGAAGTCATGTCACTGTCCATTAATTTTATTGTGGAAAGATGGGCAGTAGTCATCCCTTCATAGTCATCCACATAGAATGAGTAAACGATTCCGCAGGTGCTGGGTCAAGAACATTTCCCGGAAGGTATAATACTGGAACGTGCTCACAGAGCCTTGCGTAGAAGACCTATTTCAGGTCAAAGTCCAAGACCTCTTTTGGTTCGTTGCTTGAATTATTACAACAGAGAAATAATTTTACGAGTGGCTATTAGAAATGCACAACAGAGAAAATCACCCTTGATGATTCAAAATAATCGAGTTTTCTTCTATGCGGATTTGAGTCAAGAAGTTATGTTCCAACGATGGGAATTCAATCCTGCTAAAGAGTTGTTGTGGAAGAAAGGTTACAAGGCAACCTTTAGATATCCAGCTGTTTTGAAGGTTTTTCAAGATGGTTGCCAACCAAAGTTCTTTGATTCTCCAAAGGAAGCTATAGCATTTGCTCAAGAGCTGCCAATTACTCAGTTTCAACAGAGACATGGTCCGCCGCGATCTCTAAGGAGACAAGAGATGGAAGAAAAGAGCCGTGCTCCAAGAAGGAATGGTTGTAATGGTGACTCGGCAGTTGGAGCTGATTAAAAGAAGAGTTGTCCTTTCTTTTTCTAATGTTTTTTTTAAAAAAAGGAATATTAAATAATGATGATATTAGTTTAAGATGAAGTGAGAGTTGGGGGAGAGAACTGGATAGGCACTATTTCCTGAAAGCCATCTGCTACGTGTGAGTTATCTCACACCCATTTTTTTTTGGGAGTTACCGCATTGCGCGGTTTAGACGGGAGGGGGTATTTTTAACCTCCTACCCATTTTTTTACCCTTTTTTTTTGTATTATTAGATTAAAGAGTGAAGGGTTTTTTTTTGTGTTTATTTAAAAAAAAGCATAAGAAAGTATTTGATTGTTTAAAAAACTAAAAATTGAGGTGGTTTTTTTTGTAAAGTTTATTCAGTAGATAAGGAATATTTGAAATTTAAATGTGAATGGGATGGATATGTTTTTTTATATTTTATCTTTAACTTTAAGGTGAAAGGAGTGGTAATTCTGGTGTATATTATTTTGCTATTTTAGTTATAGAATGAAGGGAATAATGGTAAAAGTTATAAATTGAATTGTACAATTCTTAATGAGGCTTGAATTTTGTTTGTGGTTTATGCTCCATTTGTTGAAGATATAGATTTTGTTGTAGATGTGTTTTTATTATTTGGATATCTGAATTTTAACGTAATGATTGGGGATATTTAAATGTGGTATTGGAGCTTTTATTGGATAATTATTCAAGAGTAAAAGGGAAAAATGGTGGAAGAGTACTAAAATTGAATTGTACAATGCCTAATGAGGTTTGAATTTTGTATTAAGATTGTGGTTTATGTGACTAATATGATGATAGATGTGAAGTTAGTTGATATTTGGTGAAGGTTTATCTCTATAGAGAAAGATTTTTTTCATCTTTTTTTTCTCATGCTACAATTTTTTTTAAGAATTGATTATTGTTTAAGAATTTTTGATAGACAATGTTACTAACTTCACTAATTTTTTATATTAAGTTTGAGTTAAATATATGTTTCATCTTAACTCTGTTTGTTAAATATATGTATTTAAGTTTGATTTAAATATGTTTTTTAAGTCTGATATCTTAGTATTAATTACTTTTCTTTTTGTTAGTATTTTAATCGGTTATGTTTTTGTTTTTTTTTGTAAGTGGGTTTTTTTCTCACATATATTATTAACTTTATTAATTCTTCACTCTTTATTTGGGGGGGGTTGGACTAATTTGAGTTGGGTTATTAATGTGTAAAAATTATTGGGGAGGGTATAGTTTATTTAGATTACTGATACTGTATTGTAATTTTATTATTTTATTCTTAATTTTTTAAAATGTAATCCTATATGTTATTCATGTTATAAAATCTTAAATAATGTTTAAAAAAAAAATAGAATGAGCAAACAATCCCACTCTCGACTGCGAATGTACCAATGGAAAACTACCGGCGCCTTAATGAACTCTTCTTGCCCTCTTTCATCGAAACAACAGATTGCCTACCTTCAGGCATTCCAGTAATCATTGTTTTAATTAGGGTGCATGATGTTGCATGATGTGCAATTGACAAAAGAAACACGTTTGCCCCTCAATTAAACTCTTCATCTAAAACACCTAGGTCTCCATAAGGATTTCCAACTTTCAAAATCATTAGGATAACCATTTCACAGAATCCAGCAGTTCCTTGAAAGATGGGAGGACTTTTGAATCTTCGAAATGATCTGAAATTAGATCCCACTTGGATCTGAAATTTCATTTATAGGAACAGCCATCGATCTCAGCAAAATCTGGCTTTTGAAGTTTTATGTGGAATTTTGAGCTGTTGCAGTTGAAAGCCCGACTCTTTTTATATCATTGTCCTTTCCCAGCTGCTGTGACCCTCATAGGTAGAAGTTGAAGGAATGTCAATGTACAAGAGAAATGGACTCAGAATAATCAATAGTAAAACACTCAATCTGATATGCTAAATGATTGACATCAAGGATCGGGAGCTGACCTCTGAACATTTCCCAATCTTGGAAAAATATCTTGTGATTGGGCAGTATAATTGCAATATCATGTATTAGTAAGAAGAATATATTTTGCTTTGTAACACTGTGAGCTTAATTAGTACAGAGGTGACAGAGTCACAAGTTTATTATCTTGCCTGAGCAATCAGGCTAAACAGATGATACGACAAAATAAATCTTGCTTTACTTCTCATCAAATGAATTTAAAGGCCAGTCCAAAAACTGTTTGGATATTTTCAGAGTTTCAACTGTCTTTACTGAGGATCTACTTGATCAAGGCTCCTGTTCTTTAAAGCAGAGTCAATACCTTCATCTTCCCCCAGCAGTGACATAATTTTTCATAGTCTGTGCAGCACGATCAATCAGACACAAAGCAAGTGATTAAGGGTTTTAATATCCTGAATCCTTCAGCACATCACTACATGCCTCTGGAATTGATCCAAGGCTGGAATTGAGGGAGGAGACTAGGGCTCTCGGCCTTTATTGGGAAACTCTGAGGAGAAGTTACCAGGTCAGAGGAGGGCCAGCCTGAGCAGTCCAGTGAGCACCCCACCTGCATTACTGTGTTCCACCACAGTCTGGTCATCTTCTAAAAGGATATTGGAGGTTTGATGACTGACACAAATGCTTCCATTAGACCAGTGGTTCTCAACCTTTTTTCTTTCCACTCACATCCCATTTTAACTAATCCCTATGCCATCAGTGCCCTGTGATTAGTAAGGGATTACTTAAGATGGTCTGTGGGTGGAAAGGGAAGGTTGAAAATCACTGCTCTAGACCCAATTGTTACTGAAATATTTTGCTTGAGAAAAATGATCATTGCCCCATTTCCTTTAGAGTTAAGAAACCGTGCACATAACGAGTCAATGAGGTACGATTAAAACAGTGGGTTTCAAACTTTTTCTTTCCACCCACGTACTACCTTAAGCAATCCCTTACTAATCACAGAGCAGCGATGACATAGGGATTACTTAAAGTGGGATGTGAGTGGAAAGAAAAATA
This sequence comes from Narcine bancroftii, assembly GCF_036971445.1. NCBI lineage: Eukaryota > Metazoa > Chordata > Chondrichthyes > Torpediniformes > Narcinidae > Narcine > Narcine bancroftii. Next base: position 222,755,964 of record NC_091471.1, read on the forward strand.
TTGAGAAATACTGCATATCCAGTGTTTCCAGAGCAATTCAACTGATCTCTTAATTATAATTTCTCTTTGCAACAAAAGTTTAGAGATTTTTCCTTTAATTATAGGCGTTAATATCTGCCTCAAGTTCAGAGACAATGCATCTCAGTTGCTGAGTCAAGTCGGGGGTGGGGGAGGGGGCGGAAGGATGGAGGGAGATAATATCGGCTTTAGACGTAATCTTTCAGTCTTCCCAGTGCAGGTGGAAAGTGGTGGTGTTTTGAAAATACAATTACTTTATGCAAACAAGGATAAACCCAGACAATAAGGACCAGTTCAGTCATTTGCAGTCAGAAATGCTGCAAGTACTTGATGAGTAAGTAACAGGTGGCTGGAGGACAGTTTAAAAAAAGTGCAGAGGTCAAGGGGTTAAGCTGAGTTTTGATTTGTGTTGACTATGATTAATTGGGTTATTGAGTTATTGGCAGGGATCAATAAAAACACAAGTGAGTGACTGACCTAGTGAAGGGTTGGGGAGCAGAGGCCGGGAAAGAGTTTGCTGCCAAAGAAATAAGGCCAGGTAAGATAGTTTAAAATCTTTAATTAAATTTAAATAATGGAGTCAGCTAGGGTAGTGGTTTGATGTGAGAAATCTGGGACAATGTAGTTGTCCCACATGATTACACCTGCAAAAGGTACACCCATCTGCAGCTCCTTACAACCAGAGTTAGGGAGCTGGAGTTGCATGAACTGTGCAGAGGAAGTGGCATATGGGAGTGTCAGGGAGGCAGTCACCTCTATACTTCAGGAGGTAGATAGCTGGGTGACTGTCAGGAGAGGGAAGGGGAAGATACAGATAGTGCTGTTCTCATCATCAACAGGTTTACCATTCTGGATACTGTTGATGAGGGCCTACAAGTGACGTTGAGGTGGGCATGTCTCCGGTGCAAAGACTGGCCCCCCTGGCTCAGAGGGGAAGTGGGAAGAAGAGCAGAGTGATGGTGATTGGGGACTTGTTGGTTAGACAAGTGGATAGGAGGTTTTCTGGATGAGATTGAGGCTCATTGGTGGTATGTTGCCTCCCAGGTACCAGGGTCACTGCATTCTGGAGGGTGAGGGTGAGCAGCTGGATGTTGTGATCCATGTGGGTTCAATGATATAGATAGAAGTGAGGATAAGGTCCTGAAGGAAGAATGTAGGGAGTTAGGGAAGAAGTTTTAAAAGCAGGACTTCAAGGGTGGTAATCCTGAGATTGCAGCCTGTACCAAGCATTGGAGAGGGTAGGAATAGGAAGATGTGGTGGATGTAGCTGAAGAGTTGGGGAAGGTGTTCAGATTTTTGGATCATTGGGTACTCCTTTGGGGAAGATCTGACCCCTGCAGAAATGATGGGCTGCACCTGAAAGAAAGGTTTGTTAGATCTGTTGGGGAGGGTTTAAACTAACTTGGCAGGGGGAGTTGGGAATCAGAATGAGAGTGCAGAGATTAGGGTGGAAGGACAACTAGATTTGAAGGGAGAGGGGAATCAGATTGTTAAAATTAATGAAGGGGGGTAGTAAAAGTAAATGGTAATCAAAGGAGTGAATGTGGGGGACATTCTCTTAAGTATATACATTTCAATGCAAGGAACATGGTAAGAAATGTGGATGAGCTTAGAGCATGGATTGACATGGAAATATGATATTGTAGCCATCAGTGAAACTTGGTTGGAGGATGGGTATGATTAACAGCTAAATATTCCAGGATTGTATTGTTTTAGGTGTGATAGAACAGGGTGGATAAAAGGTGGAGGAGTCACATTGCTTGTTAGACAAAACATTGCAGCAGTGCTATGGCAGGATATTGGAGGGATCATCCAGTGAGGCTATTTGGGTGAAAGTGAGGAATGGGAAAGGCATGAAAACACTAATGGAGGTATATTGTAGACCCCCTAATGGACAGGAGGAATTGGAGGAGCAAATTGTAAGGAGATAGCATATATGTGTGTAATCAACACAAGGTGATGATTGCAGGAGATTTTAAACTTTCCACACATTGACTGGGATGCCCATACTGTAAAAGGGCAGGAAGGGTTGGAGTTTGTCAAATTTGATCAGGGAAGTCTTATAAATCAGTACTTTGAAGAACCGACCAGAGGTTTGTGTTAGGGAACGCTTTGGCTCTAGTGATTTTAGTTTTATTTCAGAGAAGGATAGGACTGGGCCTAAGGTTGAGATTCTTGATTGGAACAAGGCTAATTTTGAAGAGATGTGAAAGGATTTAGTGGATTAGCCTAATTATTTTCAGGGAAGGATGCAACAGGTAAATGGAGAATATTCAAAGGGAAATTTTGAGAACACCGTCAACCTGTCCCTATGAGGATTAAAGGAAAGTTAGAAAATATAGCGAGTCTTGGTTTTCAAAAGATATTGGGAATTTGTTTGGAGGAAGAGGGATGTGTGCAATAGGTATAAACAGAAGGGAATAGATGAGGTACTTGAATATAAAGAGTGTAGTTAAATAAAAAACAAGAAAGAAATTAGAAAGGCTAAAAGGAGATATGAGGCTGCTTTGGCAGGCATGGTTTAAAAAAAAATGAATCCAAAGGGTTTGTGCAGGTACATTAAATGTAAAAGAATTGTGAAGGATAAAATTGGGCCCCTTGAGGATCAGAGGTGTAGGCTATGTGAGGAGTCTGAGGAGATGGGGGGAAATTTTAAATGATTTTTTTTTCTTCATTATTCACTAAGGAAAGGAATATTGAGTCAGAAAAGTAAACAGGTTAATGAGGAGGTAGTTCTGGCTAACTTGGAGAATAAAGATGGATAAATCTCAGGGTCCTGACAAGATATTCTGTAGGTCTTCGTGGGAGGTTAGTGTATAAATAGTGGGGGCTCCATCAGAAATATTTGAAATGCCATTGACCATGGGGGAGGTGCCAGCTTATGTTGTTCCACTTTTTTAAAAGCTCTAAAAGTAAATTGGGTAATTATAGGCCTGAGAGTCTGTCAGTGGTGGGTAAATAAATGGAGAGTGTGTTTAGAGATGGAATATACAATTATTTGGTTAGACAGGGAATGATTAGGAGTAGTCAACATGGTTTTGTGTGTGGTAGATAATGTTTAACAAATCTTATAGAATGTTTTGAGGAGGTTATTAAGAAGGTTGGTGAAGGGAAGGCTGTGGATGTTGTCTATATGGACTTTGACAAGGTTCCTCAAAAGAGGTTAGTTAGGAAGGTACAATCTTTAGGTATTTAATATTGAAGTAATGAAATAGATTCAACAATGGATGGGAGAATGCTCGAGAGCAGTGGTGGAAATTTGTTTGCCAAATTGGAGGCTGGTTGATGAGTGGGTCCATTGTTGTTTGTCATATATTAATGATCTGCAAGATGGGTTAGTAAATTGGATTAGTAAGTATACAGATGATGCTAAGATTGGTGGTGTTGTGCACAGTGAGGAAGGTTTTCAAAGCTTGCAGTGGAATAGAGGCCAGTTAGACGAATGGGCTGGAAGATGGCAGATGGAGTTTAATACTGATAAGTGTGAGGTGCTACATTTCGGTAGGACTCATCAGCAAAGGTTATTCACGTTAAATGATAGACAATTGAGGAATGCAGTAGAACAAAGGGGTTTAGGAATTCTGGTACATAATTCCCTGAAGGTGGAGTCACATGTGGATAGGGTGGTGAAGAAAGCTTTTGGAATGTTGGCCTTCATAAAGCAGAGTATTGAGAGCAAGAATTAGGATGTCATGTTGAAGTTGTAGAGGGCATTAGTAAGGCCAAATTTGGAATATTGTGTGCAATTTTGATCACTGAATTATAGGAAGGATATCAACAAAATAGAGAGAATGCAGAGAAGATTTACAAGAATGTTGCCTGTTTCAGTGTTTGAGTTATAGGAAATGTTAAACAGGCTAAGACTTTATTCCCTGGAGTGTAGAAGATTGAAGGGTGATTTGATGGAGGTATTTAGAATTGAGGGGGCAGAAAGAGTAAATGTGGATAGGCTTTTTCTATTGAGAGTGGGGGAGATCAAACAAGAGGACATGGATTTAGCTTAAAGGGGGGGAAGTCTTGGGGAAACATGAGGGGGAATTTCTTCACTCAGAGGATGGTGGGAGTGTGGAATGAGCTTCCAGCCAAAGTGGTAGATGCAACTCGATTTTAATATTTAAGGAAAAGTTGGATAGGTATATGGACGAGAGAGAGAAAGATATGGGATGGGTATGGGTCAATGGGGCTAGGTGGGAAAAGATGTGTGGCATGGACTAGAAGGGCACAACTGGCCTGTTTCTCTACTTTAATTTTTATTTAAAAAATCTCCCATTAAATTTTTACCAAAGTGCATGGCCATTCATTTTCTAATACTACATTTGCCAGTTCTCTGCCCATTGTTGTAATCTATCCAAGTCCATTTGAAGCCTCAATTCCTCCTCAACACTACATGCCCCTCCATCTACTTTCAATTCATCTGCAGTTCATGCAAGGTCTGAACAGTGGGAACAGCAGTTTGGGCAGAAACCGAGTATACAAGCAGTCCTCTATGTTCTATTAGGTATGTCTCGATCACTTTGTGATGGAGGCCAGGGATACAGTAATTCTCAACTCCTGGAGGTTTCCAGGCTGCTTCTGCTACTTCTCATGTTTTACATCACTTCCATATTAAGGAGGTCATCCAAATGGGATAATCAAAAAGAAAAGATTTCATTTGATTTTTCTTTTCCTTGCTCACAGTAACAGGAAGAATGGCCAAAACATTGCCTACATTGCAGGATTCCCCAAAGTACAGATATTCAGAAATGCATTCATATCCTTCCAGAGCCTTCCCTGGTAATCTTGACCCAGAATGACCTGGATGGTCTCTGTGATTGACTGAAATCAGAATTGTGCTACACAGAAACAGACCCTTTGGTTTCCTGTCTAAATTACATGATTCCTGCACCCATTATTCTTCACGAGCTAATTTGGGTCCCTCTTAACTCCCAGGAGGACTCTCCCATAGCCCTCTACTAATTCAACATTCACTAATTCAATAATAACAAATGCCTGGAACTGGAAGAATGTTACCTGTATTATAATGTGTCCTTCAAAGAGCTGGCTGCAGAGACAACACCGATTCCACAGGTTTATCACTAACAGCACATTATACACAGTGCTGCATTGGATCAACTGCTGTTTAACTGCCACATTAGGTCCTTTGTCTCAAACTTTGATCCGTCCAACTTTCTCTTCTCACCCCTCTTTCCCCCCCCCCCTGCTTTCTGCTACTGTACCTTAAACAAACTAATTTTCTCTTTTTCAAGTTCTATGAAGGGTCCCAGACTGAAACATTTTCTTTTTCCACAGATGCTGCATGACCTGCTGTGTGGGGCCGCATTTCCATCTAAAGGAAAGCATTTAATGGATTATTAAGTGTATCCATGATGACTCGCATGAAAGGGAGCAATCTTCTCACAGGCAGACTACAGCCCCATGGTGGTAATTGCAAGGTAGTGCCAACACTTCAAAATCCAGGTAGGGAACCAGGGAAGGCCAGCTTCATTGGTGTTGTGGAATATTGAGAATGGGTCTTTAAGACTCACTCAGTTATGCTGACTGATTCCTGTCTGTGGTAATTCCATCTGCCACATTAGGTTCACATCCCTCTATGATTTTCCCATCCTGACAGCTGCCCAAATGCCTTTTAAATATTGTATTTGCCTCTGCCAACTCCATCCAGATAACCACCACCCTCCATATGAAAAACACTCTTAGATTTCCCTTGAATCTCTCCCCTCTCGCATCAAATCCATGCTCTCTCATTCTAGACTCGCATGTCCTGGAAAATAGATTTTGACACGGAATCCTTTATGTCCCTCATAGTTTTATAAATACCCAGAAGATCATCCCTAAAGTGATCTTGGGGTGTGGAATGGCGCATAAAAATTTGACATTATTGCTATGAGTGCAGGACTGGCAGCTCAATGTTCCAGGGTTTTGTTGTTTTGAGGAGGGCATTGCTAGTCAGGGAAAATATCAAAGCTGTGCTTAGACAAGACAGTCCAGAGGGCTCATCTACAGAGGCCATATGGGTGGGGCTGAGGTATGGGAAACGGGTGTAGTGTGATAGAGATGTATTATAGTCAGAGAATTGGGGGAGCAAATCTGTAGAGAGATAGCAGACCGATGTAAGAAACAGAAAGCTGTGATAGTAGGAGATTTTAAATTTCTACATATTGACTGGGACTCCCATTCTGTAAAAGGGCTGGATGGCTTGGAGTTTGTCAAATGTTTTCTGGAAGTTTTTTAAATCAATATATAGAGGTACCAATAAGAGAGGATGCAATACTTGATCTCCTATTGGGGAACCAGACAGATCAGCTGGCTTAAATATGTGTAGATGAACATTTTGGGTCCAGTGACCATAATGTCATTAGTTTCAAGTTGATTATGGATAAGGAAGGGTCTGGTCCCTGATTTGAGATTTTAAATTGGAGAAAGACCAATTTTGTGGAAAGGAGAAAGGATCTAGGAAGAGTGGATTGAGATGTTATTTTCTGGCAAGCATGTGTTCAGAAAGTGGAAGGTTTTCAAAGGTGAAATTTTGAGTGCAGAGTTTGCATGTTCCTGTCAGGATTAAAGGCAATGTTAACAGGCTGAGGGAACCTTGGTTTTCTGGTTAAGAAGAAGTGAGAGGTCCAGGTAAAGGCAACAAGGAGCAAATGAAGCACCAGAAGAGAATAGAAAATGTAAGAAAATATTTAAGAAGGAAATCGGTAAGGTAAAAAAAAAGACACAGGTTGTTTTGGCAGATAATAGTCAAAGGATTTCTACAAGTATGTTGAGAGTAAAATTATAAGTGACAAAATTGGTCCCCTAGAAGATCAGAATGGTCATCTATGTGTGGAGCCTAACGAGATGGGGAAGTTTTTTGTTACATCAGTATTTATTTCCAAATACATACTTAAACTGTTCTGAAGAATAACCTGGATACACCTGGATTGGAGAGGACTGGAGGGTTACTGAATGAGTGCAAGTTGGTGGGATTAGTGCAATGATGTTTTGGTATAGACGAGAAGGGCTGCATGGCTTGTTTTTTGCTGAAAGACCTCAACAATGAAGACGCTGTTTATATCCGGTACCGCACAGATGGCAGTCTCTTCAATCTGAGGCGCCTGCAAGCTCACACCAAGACACAAGAGCAACTTGTCCGTGAACTACTCTTTGCAGACGATGCCGCTTTAGTTGCACATTCAGAGCCAGCTCTTCAGCGCTTGACATCCTGTTTTGCGGAAACTTCCAAAATGTTTGGCCTGGAAGTCAGCCTGAAGAAAACTGAGGTCCTCCATCAGCCAGCTCCCCACCTTGACTACCAGCCCCATCGGGCACACAGAACTCAAAACGGTCAACCAGTTTATCTACCTCGGCTGCACCATTTCATCTGATGCAAGAGCCTTTGGAAGACTACACAAGAGTCTGGAAAAACAACCACCTGAAGAAACACACAAAGATCAGCGTGTACAGAGCCATTGTTCGGCTGCAAATCATGGGTCCTCTACTGGCATCACCTACGGCTCCTAGAACGCTTCCATCAGCGCTGTCTTCACTCCATCCTCAACATTCATTGGAATTACTTCATCACCAACATCAAAGTACTTGAGCTGGCAGAGTCCGCAAGCATCGAATCCATGCTGCTGAAGACCCAACTGCACTGGGTGGGTCACGTCTCCAGATGGAGGACCATCGCCTTCCCAAGATCGTGTTGTATGGCGAGCTCACCACTGGCCACTGAGACAGAGGTGCACCAAAGAAGAGGTACAAGGACTGCTTAAATAAATCTTTTGGTGCCTGCCACATTGACCACCGCCAGTGGGCTGATATTGCCTCCAACTGTGCATCTTGGCGCCTCACAGTCGGTGGGCAGCAACCTCCTTTGAAGAAGACCACAGAGCCCACCTCACTGACAAAAGACAAAGGAGGAAAAACCCAACACCCAACCCCAACCAACCAATTTTCCCTTGCAACTGCTGCAACCGTGTCTGCCTGTCCCGCATCGGACTTGTCAGTCACCAACGAGCCTCTCCATAAATCTTCGTCCGCGAAGCCAAGCCAAAGAAGAAATTCTATGGTTCTATTTTTATGAGCCTCCTAGATTTCAAAAAAATTCACTCAAAACTTTTTTTTCAGTTTGCATTGCTTTCTCTTCCCACCCCCATTTAAAAGATTCTGAATACATAGTCGAAAGGAAATATTGACTCTCTTCATTATGCCTTAAGTAGATTTAAATAAACAAATAAAGAAATGTCTTTGGAAAGGTAAAATGGAAAAAGTCTCTATAGAAAAGTTGATATGGAAATACAAATTGGGAGGATTACAGCTTCCCAATTTTAGGAATTAATATCAAGTGGTACAGATGAGATTCCTGGCTTTTTTTAATTGAAAATAGAAAACCAGCGTGGATTAATTTAGAACTGAATAAAATAGGAAAAGAAAGCAGAAAAATTTGTATATAAATGGGAATCAAAACTGTTGGTTACTGATAGTCCTCATTATTGAAGAGTTTACTTAATGTTTGGAATAAAATAAATCAGGATATTGGTGAAGGGTCTTTGTCACCTAAAATTCTATTGATTAATCCTTTTGGTTTATTCAAGAGATGTTCAGTTTTTTTTTAAATGGTACAGTAAAGGGAATGTTAATGTGGACAACTGTTGTGAAATAAGTCAATTAATGGTTGAACAATTGAGAAAAAATGTGTAATACCTTTTTTGTTACTTTTCATTAAGAGCAAATTTGAGAGAGGTTGGGTCCAACAATATTTGTCCAGTTGCACTGAGGTAGAAGTTGTTAGAGGGTTTGTTTATAATAATAAAAAAAAATCATTTAAGGAAAGACTGGATAATTGCATGGAGGGGAGAGGATTGGAGGGGTATGGACCAGGTGCTGGTCAGTGGGACTAGGAGGGTGGGGATTTGTCCTGGCATGGACTAGTAGGGCCGAACTGGCCTGTTCTGTGCTTTATATGGTTATTTGTTTCATATATTCATTATTACAAGCAGGAACTCCTAAATTAGGATTTATATAGATCTACGCAGAGATGGGAAACCGATATGAATATTACAATAGATCATCAAATGTGGGGAAAATGGATGACATTACGCTGAAGAAAGACAGCCCTCCACAGAGTCAAGATAAAAAGAAGAGAAAACAAAGCTGGACAGAAAAAACATAGAAGGGCCTGAAAGATAAAGAAACCAAGAAAACCCAAAAGATGGGACCAAAATAGGAAAAGACCAGAGACCGATAAAGAAGACCAGACAACAGCAGAAAGAAGAGGTAGGCCTTGCCTTAAAAAAGAATGTCTGATCCCTGAAGCTGTTAGATGTCCAGCTGGGCAATGGCCCTCCCTAGAATGAACTACAAAAATGGTTCACTGAGCTACTGTGCGAAGAGTTGCGGATGCACAGTGCGCATAACCAAAAAGACACTGATGGGAGGGGGGAAGGGCCAGCAATGGGACAAAATTGAATTAACAGAGTTGGGTAGGTGACATAATGGCGAGAAGAGGTGAACAGAAGACAAGAGAAGGAGTTAGAGAAGGAAAAGAAGATAGACTTACACAGAAAAGAGGAAGGTAAAAAAGATAAACAGTTAATAGATAGAGAATATTTTGATGAACAAATGAAGACATTAAAAGACATTTAAACTACAGAATTCAACACAATAAAAATAAAAATGGAAAAAGCAGAAGACAAAATGCAAAAACTAGAGCTGGCCATAGCAGATATAGGAAAAAGAACAGATGAAGTGGAAGAAAGTCAGACAGCTGTGGAATTAGAAATGAATCAACTAAACGAAATGCTGAAAGATGGAGACAAAGAAATTAAAGAGATACAAGATCTGTTAATTCAAAAAATCGATGTGTTAATTCAACTTCAACAATGAAACAATATAAAAATAGTAGGTGTGCAAGAAGCTGTAGAAGGGTCAGACATGAAGGGATTCATAAAAAGATGGATCCCACAAGTCTTGGAAGCAGAATAACTACGAGACAAAATAGAAGTTGAAAGACCACATAGAACACTGGCACCAAAGCCGCATTCAAACCAAAAACCACGCTCCATAATAAGTTACTAAGAGACACAACGAGAGAAAAAAAATATTAGAGTGGACAAAGGATAAAGGAAAAGAAAATAAACAACAACCAGGATAGAAAGGACGAAAAAAATATTTTTCTATCCAGACATTAGTTTCGAGCTCTTAAAGAAATGGAAAGAATTTAACTTGATGAAACAGACATTATGAAAGAAAGGCTATAATTTTATACTATGTCATCCAACAGTATTAAAAGTATTCATTCCTGGGGAAAGAAATAAACTGTTCTCAGACCCGAAAGATGCCCACACTTTGCAGAACAATTGTCCAACAGACAATGAAACAAGAAATACTTTAAAAAAAAATAAAAAAAATCTATATCTATAAATCTATATCTATAAATCTATATCTATAAATCTATATCTATAAATCTATATCTATAAATCTATATCTATAAATCTATATCTATAAATCTATATCTATAAATCTATATCTATAAATCTATATCTATAAATCTATATCTATAAATCTATATCTATAAATCTATATCTATAAATCTATATCTATAAATCTATATCTATAAATCTATATCTATAAATCTATATCTATAAATCTATATCTATAAATGTGTGTATATATATAAATATATATATATAATATTTCATATATAGATTTATAGATATAGATAGATAGATAGATATATAGATTTATATATATAGCTTTGTTATATTTTTGCATAATGTATAGTGTTTCTCTGTGGGGGGGGGGTGCTGGTGAAGGAAGAAGAAATACTACTGCAAAATCTGTTGACTCTTGCGGTTTATCGTAACCCTAATCAATAAAGGAGTTGTGGTTGTCTGGCAAGGAGTCAGACAACCCAATAGGTGGGTGGGGGGTGGGAGGTGGAGGTTAAAGTTATTTTTGGTAGGGATATTTTGTTATTTTAGTAGGAGTTTCGAGGATAATTTGTTTTTTTTTTTAAATCATGTTGTCGTGCATTGAGATGTTCAAAAATAATTTAAGAGATGGAAGAGTTGAGATGAGAGAATTGAAAAAGGAGGTATAAGATGGGTACATTAAATACATGACTGTAAATATTAATGGAATACGCAACCAAATTAAAAGGAGGAGGATATTGACATTTTTTTTAAAAAAAAAAAAGAGAAAGTCAACATTGAATTAGTGCAAGAAATACACTTAACCGAGAGAGAACTTAGTAAATTGAAGAGAGACTGGGTGGGCCCTGTAGTGGCATCATCATACAACTGAAAATCCAGGGGAGTAGCTATATTAATTAACAAAAAATTGCCAATCAATATAATGGAAATAATAACAGATCCAGCAGGCAGATATGTAGTGACAAAGTGCCAGATTTATTCAGAATTTTGGAATTTACTAAATATCTATGCATCTAACAAAGAAGATCAGGAATTTATGCAAAACCCCTTCCTGAAGATAGCAGATACACAAGGACTTATCTTGCTAGGAGGGGATTTCAACTTCAACCTGGACCCAATAATAGACAAATCTGGGAAGATAATTAACAATAAGAATAAAGTAACTAAATTTACACTAAAGCAATGCAGGATATGAAACTAAATTGATACATGGAGAAAACAACACCCAAAAGAGAGAGAATATTCATACTACTCGAATAAGACTCACTCAAGAATAGACATGGTTTTTGTTGTTGTTACAGATCCAAGGGAGAGTTAAAAAGATGGAATATAAAGCAAGATTATTATCAGATCACTCTCCCTTGTTATTAACAATCAAATTAGAGGATATCCCACCAAAGACCTATAGATGGAGACTAAACCCTACACTGTTTAAAAAAAGACAAGATTTCAAAGAATATATTGAACAGCAAATTAAAATATACTTCGAGATGTATATGGAATCAGTAAAAGATAAATACATTGCGTCCCATAAAATGAAGGCCTTTATTAGTGGACAAATAATTAGCTATATGATTACAATTAAAAAGGAGTATAATCTGAAAGTAGAACAGTTGGAAAAAGAGATAACAATTATAGAAAAGGAATTGGTAAAAAGAGAATATAGAATATAGAAAGAATTGGCAGAGAAAAAATTAAAATATGAAATATTACAAACATATAGAGTAAAATGTAATGAAAACAAATCAGAAATATTATGAACTGGGATCAGAAACCCACAAAATATTGGCCTGGCAACTTATAACAAGCTAAAAGAACCATTCTAGTGACAAGAAAAGATGATAAATAAATCACATATAATCCATTGGAGATTAATGAACATTTTTAGAAATTCTATAAACAATTATACCAAACTGAAAATATTGGAAAAAATGACAAAATTGATGAATTTTTATCAAATATTGAACTTCCACATCTACAAATAGAAGAACAAAATAAATTGAGAGAACCTTTTATGACTGAAGAAATAAATACAGGATATATTAATGAAGCTACCATACAATAAAACAGCAGGTGAAGATGGATTCCCTATAGAGTTTTAAAGTTTTTAGGATCTATTAATCCCTCCCCTCCTAGAAGTTATGAATCAGGTGGAAGAGACCAAAAACTTACCATAATCATATAAAACAGCAACAATCACAGTTATCCCAAAAGAGGGAAAAGGCCCGCTATTGCCAATATCATTATTGAATACAGATTATAAATTAATAGCAAAATTACTAGCAAACAGGATGAATAACTGTGTACCGAAACTAATAAGGCAAGACCAAACTGGATTTGTTAATAAAAGATGGGCAGCTGATAATGTTTGTAAAACTATCAATTCGTGCAGCACAAATAAATGAAACACCAATGGTAGCTGTTACGTTAGATGCAGAGAAAGCCTTCGACAGTGTAGAGTGGAATTTTTGGTTTAGATTATTACAGAAATTTAAACTACCAGAAAAATTTATAAACTGGATTAGAGCATTATATAATGGACCATTTACAAAGGTAGTAATAAATGGATATGTATCAGATCACTTTAAATTAAGCAAGTCAACAAGACAGGGATGCCCATTATCCCCTTTAATGTTCGCTTTGGTTATTGATCCATTGATGGAGTTGATAAGGAAGGAAACTATGATTAAAAAGAATAAAACTAAAAGAGAGAATATAAAATCAGCCTATTTGCAGATGACATCATAGTATATTTAACAGAAACATAAGTCAATAAAAAAAATCTACATATGAAATTGGAAGAATATGGAGAGATATCAGGGTACAAAATTAACACCAATAAAAGCAAAGTGATGCTATGCTAATGAATAAAGTTGATTATTCAGAATTTAAAAAAGAAACCCCTTTTTAATGGTAATCACAGGCAATACATTACCTTGGTATCAGAACAGATAATAACCTAAAGCATTTTTACAAATTAAACTATGAACCATTAATTTAAAAAATACAGGAAGATTTAGAGAATTGGAAAGAGCTACCATTAATTTTAATAGGAAGAGTAAACTGTACTAAGATGAATGTGTTTCCATGGGTGCAATATCTATTCCAAAAGTTACAAATCCCCCTGACAGAATTTTGTTTTTTGCAAAATTGAAGAAAATAGGAATTTTTTATGGAAAGGTAAGAAATCAAGAATAGCACTAGAAAAATTAACATGGAGTTACATGGGGGTGGGGGTGTGTACAGATACCAAACTTCAAAAATTACTAAAGGGCAGTGCAATTAAGGTACTTATCAGATTTTTATCAGAGAGGAGAAAAACAGGACTGGTCTAAGAGAATCAGACAAATTGGGAGAAAATAACCTGGAACACATACTTTACAAATGGGATGAAAAATTGGTGCAATATAATAATTCACCAGTACTACATCACATAATTAAATTATGGAAAAGAATACACCTGGAAGAAAAAAAGATAAATTATCAAATGCCAAAAATATTATTGACACAAAACACATTAATCCCCTTACAATAGATAATTTATTTTTCAAGGAATGGAATAGAAAATGCATCAAGAAAATAAAAGATTGCTTTTTGGGAAATAATTTATTAACATTTGAGCAATTAAAAGATAAATATGGAATAACACAAGGTACAATGTTTACATATTGCCAGTTGAAAACTTATTTAAAAGATAAACTGGGAAATAGCTTGAGATTACCAGAAAGAGGCAGCTATGAATATTTAATCACTGACACAATGGTAATTAAAAAAATTATTACCAAAATGTGCATCAAATTGCAAAATAAGGAAGAGGATGAAACACAGTATAAACTGAAACAAAGTTGAGAAAAAGATTTAAATATAGAGATAAAGAATGAAACATAGGAGGGGTTATGTACAGGAACAATGAGGAACACGATAAATACTAGATAACGTATGATACAATATAACTGGCTACATAGATTATATATCACTCCTTAGAAATTAAAAGAGTGAGATCTAACAGCATTGGGATCGATGCTTCCCCTGTAAACAAGAGACTGGAACAACATTACATGCAATTTGGACATGTTCAAAAGTAAAAACTTTCTGAGAAGATCTAAACCTAATATTAAACAATATCACAAAAAAAACCAAAAGATCCAAAAAATTTTCTGTTAAATCATATGAGACAAAAAGAAAATTAAGGCTAAAATTTGACAGAGCTCAAATAAGATTTATTATTATAGAGCTAACAGTAGCAAAACAATGTATTATGACAACCTGGAAAATGGAAACGAACCTTAAAATACAACAGTGGTATAGAGAAATGAACAAGTGCATTCCATTAGAAAAAAATTATTTACAATCTGAAAGACAAGTGTACATTATTCAAACACTTTTGGGAACCAGACATAAAATATGTCGGAGAATGCCGACCACAAACTTCCATCTCTTAAAATGACATAATTATGAGCACAATCAGATTTAAATATGTGAAAGTGGACAATATGATTATTTGCTTTTTGTTATTTCTTTGTTTTATGTGTTTTTAATTTTTTTGTGGGGTTTTGAATGGGGGTAGGGAGAGGGATGAAAGGAAGGGTAAAAAGAGGAAATGTCACTGTATATATTAGTGATCATCATTTGTAAATGTTGTTATTGATATGAAAAATTAAAAAAATTAAAAAAAACCAATTGGGAAAATTTGTTGGGATTGTATGTCTATTACTTATCAATATAAGATACAAGTTCAATACCTTTTTTTTACATTAATTATATCTTGCACCACAGAAATTAAACAGATTGAAATCAGTCTTGTGAGATCAATATTTTAGATGTGATGGAGATGTAGGATCTTTTGTACATTCAATGTTGTCTTGTCCAAATGTGAGACGTTTTTTGGACGACATTTTGGAAGGAGTTGAAGGAGTTGTTTTTCTGTTAAATCCTGATATGTTATTACTAGGAAATGTTGAAGGGACAAATCCTAAATTAAAACTATCAATTTATCAATTGAAAATCATTAAATTAGCATTAAGTGGTAGCAAGAAAATGTATTGCAATTCCTTGGAAATTGGATAAATCTTTAACTCTGCCAAGGTGGCATGCTGAAATTCAAAGTTGGACAGGTGCACGATCCTTTATCTGGAACCCTTGGGGGACAGTATGTTCTGAATTTCAGAATTTTCCAGATTTCAGAAAGCCCAACCGAATTGTGCTGCCTTATGCACCCCCACCTCCTTCCAGTCACCCGGCTGCCTCCTTGGGGGGGTGGGGGTGTGGAAATACTTGTAATCTGGCACCCATTTGTAGATGTATCCTTTTTCTTCCTCTAGACCTACAGAATCCTTCTCTGTATGTTTGTTAGAACTGATGAATTGTACTGCACAACATCAGTGTAGGATTTCTTGTCATCACAGAGTTATGTGCGAAAGGTGTAATTAATTGGTGGGAGTGGAGGAGAGGACAGGAGAGTAACAGAGGGAGCAATCACTGCAGAAGGCAAAGAGGGGAGGAGAAGGGAAACTGTCTGGCCGTGGGGTCACCTAGTAGGTAGTGGAAATGACAGAGGGCAATGTGTTGGACGCAGAGGCTAGTGAGGTATTGGGTGAGGACCAGGGGAATCCTGTCCTTGTTGCGCATGGGGCAGAGGGGTCCAGGGCAGATGTGCAGGTAATGGAGGATATGCAGGTGAGGGCTGAATTGATGGTAAAGAGGGAAATTGCTTGTTTTTTTTTAAGACAGAAGACATCTCAGATGATCTGGTGAACAGATGCAATGGAAACAGGAATTGAGAGAAAGAAATGTAATCCTTACAGGGGGACAGGGTGTGAACAGGTGGGAGTTGGTGGGTTTATAGTAAGTGTCTAGCTTGAGCTTGTCTTCAGAGACAAGAGAGAGCATTCCCTAAATGTCAGTCACCATTTGCTGACTTGATATCAGTCAATGTCTGCCAGATGTACAATCAAATGTTTCCCCAGCCACAATTCCAAAGATTCAAGACTCTCAGAGAAAAAAAAAACCTCCTCTTTGCCTTTAAGAGTGATCCCATATTCTGAAATAAGGCCAATTCTTGTTAAGCCACTAGTGGAAGCATGTCAACATCCACCCAGTCAATCAGAAACCCATACATTTTAATGAGCTTGTCTCTCCTTTGTCTATACTCACAAGAATGATTCGAATCAATCCTTGTTCTATGTAATCTCACCATCACCCTGTAAAGTTGGGTCAAAGCATCTGCACTTTTATACTCCAGATTCATTTTTTGTCATCTAATTTTTTGTCTTCTTCTTTGGCTTGGCTTCGCGGACGAAGATTTATGGAGGGGGTAAAAAGTCCACGTCAGCTGCAGGCTCGTTTGTGGCTGACAAGTCCGATGCGGGACAGGCAGACACGGGTGCAGCGGTTGCAGGGGAAAATTGGTGGGTTGGGGTTGGGTGTTGGGTTTTTCCTCCTTTGCCCATGTACTATTACATGAAATTGCCTTCCATCAGGCAGACAAAGAGTCACTCCCATTTGCCATGAGTGTTGCCTGACACCCAGTGCTCCACACCCCTTGTTTTAAAGGCCACTGTTCTATTAGTCTCTGAATTGCCCTAGAGCCCCTTGTACACCAGCTAGACTTTGGTAAGCTAGCTTTCTGTTCTTCATCTGTTACTCCTTTGTCTAAGTGGTGTTGAAACCCAACAGTTTTTCAACAAGAGGAAGGGTCTGAATTAGTGGCTTCCAGTAACTTGATTCCTGGACGTCTGCCAGGTTCATAAATTTTGCAGTCTATTGAATCAAATTAATAATTAGTTTTGCAGTTTTAATTAACAATGACCTGGTTTTTGAAATCTTGAATATTGGGTATTATAATAGGCACCCAGAAAAGAAATTCAATTTTCAATATTTGCTTCGGGTTAACAAAATGCTACTAGAATGTTTTTTAAAAAAAATATCTTTGCTATAGGAAAAAGTAAAAGTAGTTTGGAATATTTTAAAAATAGGGTGGAATGAGTGGTAGGGCAAGAACAGTCTCAGAAACATTTGGCATCTGACAAGCACGGTTTGTTTCACGATTAACACAAAATAAAATACATGGTTGGCCATTTCTCAAGCAGAGAGAGTCAAGAGGCATCCAAGAGGAAGTGAATTCAAGTGACTGAAATAACTTGCCATTCTTTATTCAATGGTCTGTTGCAAATTATCATTTATTATAACAGGGTAATGAAATGATACACTAACCAATGGAAATGTTGAAACATGGGAGAAGGCCACATAGAGCCACGGATGATGGGTAAAGCCTGTAGAATTGGGGGGGGGGGTGGGGGGGAAGGCCCAAAATGTCTTGTAAAGTATCAGCTGTTCCACCCATGTGCAACTTTAGGATCCATTAAAAGTACCAACCTCCCACACAGAAATTTCCATCCTGACAGAGCTTTGCACTGGACCCCACCTTGCCGAGCAGGGGAGTACGCACTACTGCAGCACTAACTCTGGGAAATCAACCTGTTTAACCTCTGCCAGGCTGTTCAAACTGTTCAGTTTCAACCCTTCCTTCATTTCAGTTCAGAGAAACGGCTGCAAGGGAGGGTGGAGTGATTCACATTTTCTGAATTAGTTATGATTAACTAATTATTCATTTCAAATAATTATTTTTCTGAAAGCTTGCATTATTAACAGCTCTTGAACATTTTTTTTTTGAATGTTGGTGAACCTGCGAGACATTCATTGAAAGATGGTTCTGACTACTTTTCCAATAATATATCTGTAATTACCATTGGGAAGGCTCAGCAATGGTTCAGGCCTCAGTGATGAGGTCAGAGCCAGCTTTAATTTGTTTTAAATTTAGACATACGGCGCGATAAAAGGCGTATCCGTCCCACAAAACAATTTCTGTCCAAAATTCACCAGTTGACCTACAAACACCTTGTTATCTTAGACGGTGGAAGGAAATTGGAGCATCCAGAGGAAACCCACGCAAACGTGGGGAGAATGTACCAACTCCCTACAGACCGCACCGTATCAGAACTCGGATCACTGGGACCGTGCTAATCACTACGCTAACCTTGCAGAGGTGGAGGTCGGGATTGAGGATCAGGCTTCTCGATATTTTGAGCCATTACCAAATTATTAGCAAAATGTCCGCCACTATTAATAAAATGTACTGTTTTCACAGGGTACAGTGAAGAGGTGCATTAATCAGTGTCAAATAGTTCATTATCAAACTGTCATATTACATTAAATTAAGGATTAGATTTGCAAGAATAATTGAGCATATAATGAGACAAATTATGCTTTTAATTTAGCCAAGTATTGGAAGGTTTAATAAAAATAACTGGACAGCATAGCAAATGATCTGCAGAATCTCTTCTATCTTTGCTACCCAGGAAACAGATAAATGGAAATGAAGAGAGGAAGTTAATTGCAATGACAGGAATTTAATTTTATTGTTACTATGTAATGCAGTGGGATCAGGTGTAAATCCTTGGCATGTATGTGATTTGGACTACCTTGTGAATAACTCAATCTACGTAGTGTTAGTGATTTTTTTTTTACCATTCCAGACATTCAATTACATGTCAAATAATATTTACAAGATAGACATTTATCTGTAAAGTCTCCCAGATCACAGAATGTTAACTTCCATTAACAATGTATCACCTCTTTGTGATGCCTGCTGTAGATGAAACTGCAGTACAGGCAAAATCTGCATCAGGAAAGCAAACAGTATGCTATAATGTACAGACATCAACAGTAAAATCTCCATTATAAAATCACAGATGCTGGAAATGTAGAATCTCCAGTTGACTGAGGCTCACTCTTACAATGCCTAACTAATACACCTGTATCCTGTATAAAGAGTACGTGGTTTAAAAGATTAGAAGACAGCAAAATGTAAAGTAATTTGGAAAAAAAATCAGTATTGTTGTCTTTATTTAATGTAAAGTTCATTTTAATCAGGCAATTCCCATATCTTGCTAAATTTAAATTCAACCCCTGATCGCTGGCGCTGTAACAGTGTTGCACTAAACTGTGCCAATGGCATAATTGAGCCCCACCTCAAGTTTACAGATAAAAGTTTACTAATATACCTAATACTATTAAGAATAAAGACTTACTAAGCAGGGATAGAGGAACACTTTGGGAGAGTCGCACCAGCCGCAAGTGGCATTGACCGCCTCTTCGTCCTGGTGCCCAGGTTACACCCTCAACGCAACCCAGCTCACCTCCATGCAAGTGTCCCAGTCAGGCTCTGGGCGCAACCTGACTCACCTCTATATGTGGCAACAGTGAAAAGAATCTGCATGCATTGAGGGTCATTTCAGTGTGGGGGGCGGGGGGGGGGGAAACTACATGTGCCAAATGAGCTCTCAGTACACCCCCACGGAGTCCTTCCACCCAGTCTTTTTAATTTTATTTGTTTTTGCCAGTTGTTTGAATTTCAGATAATGGGAATTTTAGTGTATTGCAAACCCACCAACTCTCCTATCCTGATCCATGTAAGGAGGCCATTCTTTTCTCACAATTACTTGGCTGCATCTGTTCCCAGGATGAGGCACACTGTAACCACAAATTACAAAATTTGTCCCTACATCTCCTCCCTCACCTCCATCTAGGGCCATAAACAGACCTTCGAGGTGAGGCATTGGCCAAATTAAACTGTGTTCCATGTATTCACTGTAACTTCTTCTGCACTGGTGAGACCAAATTCAGATTGCAGGATCCTTTTGTGAACACCACTTTGTTTGTGGGTCTAAATGTGAGCTTCATGGAACCAGCCATTTTAACTCTTCCAACCCATCGTGTCAATAACATATCTGTCCTTGACCTTATCCATGTCAGGATGAGGCTAAGTGTAAACATGGAAAAACAACACATCACATTCCTCCTGGACACCTAAAGACCAATGACAATGTACTTTGAATTTTCTAATTTTAGGTAACCACCCCCTATCTGATTTCTGTTTCCATCTCTTCTTTACCTATTCCCTATGGAGCATATACACACATATATGCACAGTACATGCCCGATGGGAGAAGAGTGAATAGTCCGTGTTTCAGGTGTGATGCATCTTTGATGTTTCTTGCCCTGCCCAGATATCATTTCCAACAGATGTTTTCGATGGTAGACAACTCCCCGGTGGGGAGTTTTCACCACCCGCTGGAGTCCCTTGTCATCTTGTGCAAGACAATTCCCATAGTACAATGAGATACCATATTAACAATGCTCTCCATTGTGCATCTATTGAAATCCAACAATATCCTGGGACAGAGGTGTACCTTCCTCAAGCTCCTCGAAAAAAATAAGTATGCTGATGTGCCTTTTTAAATCAGAATTAAAGTGTGTGTGTGTGGATATATATATATATATATATCTTTTCTTTGGCTTGGCTTCGCGGACGAAGATTTATGGAGAGGGTAAAAGTCCACGTCAGCTGCAGGCTCGATTGTGGCTGACAAGTCCGATGCGGGACAGGCAGACACGGTTGCAGCGGTTGCAGGGGAAAATTGGTTGGATGGGGTTGGGTGTTGGGTTTTTCCTCCTTTGTCTTTTGTCAGTGAGGTGGGCTCTGCGGTCTTCTTCAAAGGAGGTTGCTGCTCGCCGAACTGTGAGGCGCCAAGATGCACGGTTTGAGGCGATATCAGCCCACTGGCGGTGGTCAATGGGGCAGGCACCAAGAGATTTCTTTAGGCAGTCCTTGTACCTCTTCTTTGGTGCACCTCTGTCACGGTGGCCAGTGGAGAGCTCGCCATATAACACGATCTTGGGAAGGTGATGGTCCTCCATTCTGGAGACGTGACCCACCCAGCGCAGCTGGATCTTCATCAGCGTGGACTCGATGCTGTCTTCGAGGTGAGGCATTGGTCTGCTACATACACACATACATACACACACACCCTTCTCTCTTTTCAGTTCCTTTTAATTAAATGGACAGCAACTTGAGAAACTCCATTATTTATGTGCAGTGCTTCCAATTTTCCTATTGACTGCACCGATCATGTAAAATACAACCCTTTTAAATGCATTCAGATGGCAATTTAAGCCTCTTAGGGCAGTGCTCTACTTACTTTCTTTAATGACCCCATAGAAAATCCAGACTACTTTAAATGCAATTAATTACCTTGAAGTTTACTTTCCATTTATTCCTCAGCCACAAAAAGGACAATGTGGTCATTGATCAACTCACCTGGTTGAAAAAGGAATATTGGCAAGCAAGTCAGAAAAACAAAACCTGAAAATATTTAATTTCCGTATGAACAGCAAATATGGTTTGGGTGAATTGATCCAAAATTGGCTATCGCTAACTGCCCTGAAGTTGCCGGGAAGGTCGATTCCTAGAATATTATCAGTTTTATTTTGGAGGACTAATGGTGGTATTTCCACATCTCAGCAGGGAAGGAAATGGCTGACACTCCAGCCCCTAGGAAAAAGACTACACTTGGGGTCATGGAGTCAACTTGTCCATGGTGACCAAGATGGCATTCTGGGCTATCCCCTTTGCCTGCATTTGGTCCATATCCTTCTCAGCCCTTCCTATCCACGTACTGTAACTGCTCAATTGCATTTTAAATATTGTAATTGTACCCACTATCCTTACCTTTCTCTGGCAGCTTGTTTCAGATATGGACTGCCCTCTGAATGAAAAAAGGTTCCCCCCTCAGGTCTTTCTTAAATCTCTCCTCTCTCATGTTAGACCTATCCCCTCTGGTTTGATCCTTCCTGGGAAATAGACTGTGAGCTTTCACTTTATCCATGCCCCACATAATTTTATGAACTTCTATAGGATGATCTTTTAGTGTCCCATGTTCGAGAGAATAAAGACTCAGCTTATCTAACCTCTTCTTGTAACCCAATCCCTCCAGTTCTGCCAACATCTTCTCTGCAACTCTTTCAACTCATTAATATCCTTCCTAAAGCTGGGTGAACAGCACTGCGTATTGTTTGCCAAGCATGCTCTCAACAAACTCTTGCACAGCTGCAGCATGAGATCTCAACCTTTGTACACTCTAACTCCTCTCAATGAAGGTGGACGTACCAAACACCACCTTCTCCACTCTAGCTACCTGTCATCACTTTCCTTGCACTATGCACCTGTCCCTTTAGGTTTCTCCATTTACTACTAATGTTCATAACCTGTGTTCACTTGTTTGTGCTGGTCTGAGGATATCCTACTGTTGGAAACTAATTCTAAGCTCAGTGGAGAGCTGTTAACTGATGGCAGGATTTTCAGTGAGGGAGGGCTGTGCATTAGTGACAGAACACGGCCCACACGTGAAAATACTGAAAATAAACTTTGACAGTCAATCCATGCCCACGATGTAATTAGAGTCAAACAGGACAGAACCGGCCCTTTTGCCAAATGTCCATGCTGACCAAGTTAGCATTCTAGGCGAGTTCCATATACCTGCATTTGATCCAAATCCTCCTCGGCCTTTCCTATCCAAATGCCTTCTGAAAGTCATCACCATAATATTGCCCGTTCAGTGAGTTCAGAAACAAATAAAATAAGTACTTAAATTTGTTTTGTATAATTTATGTCCAATAAAACATCTGGTATCTGGCACCTCTGGGGATTGTAGATGCTGGATAAGTGAATTTTATGGTTGCTTGAGATTGTGTTGTGCGATTGACGAACTAACGGAGAGGTGTGCCAATTTTAAACTTGCATAATTTTTACCTATTTCTGCAATTATTTTGCCAGTTGCTTCAGGCTGCCTTTTGCTTGAATTGCTTAAAATGGGTTTTACTGTAAATTCAAAACAAATATAAGGCAGTGTCAAACTCTTAACTAAACTAAAATAATCAAAAGAAAATTTGCTGAAGATCTGCTTGCATCCACCCCTCTCCACCTCAATGAATGGAGGCATTGTTTCTGCACTAGATCTACCCACTTATTTGGACAGAGTTTCCATGATAATTGCAGTAGAATTGCTGTTGTTCAAAGCTTGCCACTGCTTGATGGAGTGCAAATGCATAAACACTGATAACAGCTGTCAGGAAGTACAAGGCTTCAGGATATGCGAGAGTCTTGAATGCGCAAGAGCTGAGGATTTACACGGAGAAATGTGGCCAGTTCCTAATATCTAAAATTGTTGTGGTCTATTTGTGAGAGGAATTATGAAACATAATGTGCTCCTGTCATTTGCATCTCATTACATCAGGCCCACATTTGGAAAAAAACCCTTTTGTGTGCCTAATCCAACATCTGCTGGAACATTGTGGCAGTTGTACGACACAGCAAGGAAGACTACATTCCTTCTAATGCCAAAAATTTATTTTTTTTGTGTACCATATAACATAACTTTCATTGGAAAATAAAAATAATGGAAATTTTGGGTTTACTATATTGATCACAAAGTCTATGATTTTTTTCATTCTGGGATCCTTATAATATATATGTTATACATGCATCATTTGACCAGATCATACTTCTGTAAATGTGTTGAGATCACTCTTAGAATATTGTGTTTAGTTCTGGTCACCTCATTACAGGAAAGATGTGGATGCTACAGAGTAAGGACGAGGTAGAAGGAAAGTATTCTGCCTGGAGGTCACTGACTAGTGAAGTTCTGCAGGATTTGTTCTGGGAGCCCCTGCTCTTCGTGATTTTTTTTCATATAACCTGGATGGAGAGGCAAAAAGATGAGACAGTATCTTTGCGGATGGCAGAGTTATAAATGGAGCTGAAGATTTTTGAAGAATATAGACAGGATGCAGAGTTGGGTCAAAAAGAGGCAGATGAATTTCAATCAGGATAAGTATGAGGTGATGCATTTTATAAGGACTAACCAGAAGGCTGAGTACAGAGTTAATGGCTGGTTACTTAAGAGTGTGGATGAACGGAGGGACATTGGGGTCCAAATCCATACATCCATCAAGGTCGCTGCACAGGTTGATAGGATAGGTAAGAAAGCCTATGAGATGTTTGGCCTCATTAATGGGGGATTGAGTTCAAGAATCGAGAGGTCATGTTGCATCTGGTGAGACAACAGTTTGAGTATTGAGTTCATCGTTGGAAGGATGTGGAAGCTATAGAGAAGGTGCAGAGCAGATTTGCCAGGATATTGCCTGGATTGGTAAATAAGTCTTATGAGGCAAGGTTCGCAGAGCTGGGAGTTTTCTCTTTGGAGCATAGAAGGATGGGAGGCGACTTAATAGTGGTCTGCAAGATTATGATAGGATGGACAGCCAGTGCATGTTTCCCAGGGCAGGATCAGCAAACACTAGAGAACATATGTACAAAGTTAAGGGAGGGAAGTTTAGGAGAGACACCAGGGGTAAGTTTTTTTTTCACACAGGGAGATGTGGGTGTCTGGAATGCCTTGCTGGGGATGATGGTGGAGGCTGAAACATTGGGGGAATTTGAAATGGGTTTGTTTCCAGAGTCTTTTTCTAGGGGGTTAATTACTGTCATTCCAAAGAAAGACAGAGAAAGTGGCTTCGTATAGACCCGATTTCTTTATTTACTACAATTGATACATGTAGATCAAGGGGGTTTTATTAAGAGCAGATATTCAGCTGATAATATTGTTAAATTGATTACAATAATTAATGCATCAAGAAGGCAACTCAACCAACCAATGATAGTAGCACCAGATGCTGAAAAAGATTTTGATCAAGTCGAGTGGAATTTTTTATTTAAAGTATTAGAAAGATTTAAATTTGGACCACTTTTTACTGGTTGGGTGAAGGCTTTATATAAAAATCTGTCTCCTAGGGTGGTGACAAATGGACAGATGTCATCTTCATTTAATTTGTCTAGATCAACTAGACAGGGCTGTCCACTGCCACTCTCCTTATTTGCATTGGATATAGAACCATTGGCTCAAGTTATTAGACAGGATGTTAATATTACAGGAATTAAAGTTGGTGAGGAAGAGTATAACATTAATATATTTAACACACCCTAGAAACTCTCTGGGGCAACTTCAGAACCTTTTGAAACAAAACTGAGAAATGTCTGGTTATAAAGTTAATTGGGATAAATATTATCAATTTCAGATGAGAACTATTTAGATTGTAAACAGATTATGAAATTTAGGTGGTCTAATAAGATTAAATATTTAGATCAATGTTGATTATGCAAATTTATACAACTTAAATTATGTACCTTTATTAAATAAAATTAAATTTGACTTGAATAGATGGAAGGACTTACCTTTAACTTTAATAGGAGGAATAAATTGTGTTAAAATGAATATATTTCCATGTATTCAATATCCTTTCCAATCTATTCCTTGTTCAATACCAAATACCTTTTTTAAGGAATTAAATGTGGCAGTGCGATTATTTTTATGGAAAAATAAATTATCCAGAGTCTCTTTACAAAAGTTGATATGGATGTTAGAAGGACTTCAATTACCAAATTTTCAGAATTATTATGAAGCTGCACAATTAAAATTCATTAACAGCATGTTTGATAGTGACCAATCTCCAATATGGGCTAAAGTTGAATTAGCACAGATTTCAGAATTTAAAATACATTAATTTATATATAAATGGAATCCTTATCTTTTATGAAAGAATAAGTTGCCAGTACTGAGACATTTGATGGAGATTTCGTATAAAAAGAGATCAAAATATAGGAACTAAAGGTAAAATTTCAGCCAAGACTCCGTTATATCAGAATAAAACAATCCCTTTTTCTGTGAATCTTTATTTGAAAGCTTGGGATTTGAAAGGTATTAAATTGGTAGAGGATTGTTTTAAGGCTGATATAGAAAAATTTGGGATATTGCCAAGTTCTTTATTTGCCTATTATCAGGTCTG
The DNA here is from genome assembly GCF_036971445.1 of Narcine bancroftii. Taxonomy (NCBI): domain Eukaryota; kingdom Metazoa; phylum Chordata; class Chondrichthyes; order Torpediniformes; family Narcinidae; genus Narcine; species Narcine bancroftii. Next base: position 222,782,138 of record NC_091471.1, read on the forward strand.
TGCATTATTAATAGAAAATTTTGGATGGGATTTGGTATTACCTGGACAAACTAAATTTGAGAATTTAATTGTTGATAGTGAGGAAAAAGGGTTTATTTCAGAAATGTATGCTTTGTTGCAAGAGATGATGATTACATCAGACTTGTATAAAACAAAGAATAAGTGGGAGAAGGATCTATCTATTTTACTATTTCAGGAGGAATGGGTGCAGATAGTGTAACAAAATTAATTAATATGAGATATAATTTAGTTAACTATAACCTTTTGCAGCAAACTGCAAATCTCATTCCCCTTTTCAAGAAGGGAGGAGGCAGCAGAAAGGAAATTATAGGCTGGTTAGCCTAATGTCAGTAGTCGGGAAGATACTGGAGTTGATTGTAAAGGATGAGATTATGGAGTATTTGGAGCCACATGAAAGGGTAGGCCAAACCTCAAGAGAAAATCTTGCCTGACAAACCTATAGGAATTATTTGAGGAGGTCACAAGCAGGCTGGAGAACGGAGATGCAGTGGATGTTCTCTGGAGTTTATTCTTGTCCTGAGAGTTGGTACCGGCCAAAATGCTCTCCACTGTGCACCTGTAGAAGATTACGAGAGTCTTCGGTGACACACCGAACTTCCTCAGACACTTCACAAAGTGTAGCTGCTGGTGAGCCTTCTATGTGGTCACATCAACATGAAGGGTGCAGGACAGATCCTCGGTGATGTTGGCACCCAAGAATTTGAAGTTCTTGACCCTTTCCACTACTGACCCCTCGATGAAGACTGGGTCATGTTCCCCTGACTTCCTCCTGAAATCCAAAATCATCTCTTTGGTTTTGCTGAAGTTGAGCACGAGGATGTTGTCATTAAAACATTCAACAAGCTGATCGATCTCCCTCCTATACGCTTCCTCATTACCATTTGTGATTCTGCCGACAACTGTGGTTCCATTGACAAACTTGTAGATGGTATAATAGCATTTTCGGCTTCTTGTTTAAGAAAGCATGCAGTGACATTGCAGAGGCTTGAAAGGAAGTTCCCTAGAATAATTCCAGGAATGCAAGGGTTATCATATGCAGAGCATTTGACAGCCCTGTATTTGTTGGGATTTGGGCAAATGATGGGGGGGATCTCATTGAAACATTTCTAATGTTGAAAGGCATGGACAGAGTAGATGTAGAAATATTTTTTTCCCACGGTGGGAGCGTCTGGCACAACTTCAAGATTGAAGCGTGTCTGCTTAGAACAGAAATCCATAAGAATTTCTTCAGCCCAGAGGGTGTTTTTTTCTGGAATTTGTTGCCACAGGTGGTATGGAGGTCAGGTCATTGGTTATATTTATGGCAGAGATTGACAGGTTCTTGTTTAGCCGGTGCATTGAAAATGATGCGGAAAAGGGAAATGGATCAGCACAGGATTGAATGGCGGGGCAGACTCAAAGGGCTGAATAGCCTATTCCTACACCTATGTTTTATGGAATCTGGAGTTTTTACATTCTCCCCATATTCTAAATACATACATGGTTAGTAGGTGTGGTGAGTGAGGAAACAGGTTTGGTAGGTCTCAAAGGCAAGGATCTGGACACAGGTTTTGACAGGATAAGCTTTATTTGCTAGTGGCAAAGCCGTTGGAAAATGAGCATGCGTACTCTCTCACACACACACACACACACACACACACACACACACACACACACACACACACACACACACACACACACACACACACACACACACACACACACACAAACTCCAACTGTGGGAAGGGCGAAATAATGGTGAACAAACACGTACAATTTATTGCTTAGCATGGGAACCGCACTTGGTTGGCAATAAGAATTTGATAGCGTGGGAAAAAATAATAGTGACAATGACACACAAGCACATAGCTGATAAACAGGCGTAGGAAAAAAAGATGCACACATGCATATAATCAAGGGAAAAGTAAATGTGTGTCCTGCCACCCTTGACTCTGGGTGAACACAGCTCTGTGTTAATCTAGGGAAAATGATCAGTGCTTCCAACCCCTATTAAATGGTACCCTGATCTCACCAGCTGCTTCTCCAGCACAGGCCCAAGTTTCTCAGCCCAGGGTAGAGCAGAGGGTCCCTCAAAGATGGCAAGAGAGAGAATAAAAGGCACATGGCACCTTTATAATACTGGAGAGCTGGGGAGTCCAACCCAGGTGATTGACTGGGGGGGGAGGGGGGGGGCAAGGCTCAGTGCCAGGCAGCCTAATCTAATTATGGCAGCCTATGAGCTGAGGTCAAGTACAGGCAGGCTGGAGGGTGTTGTGCAGATAATTAACATGGACCAACAGCAAAGTGTGTGCTGATAGGTGGGGCGGAACAGGAGCTTGATTGGCAGCTGGTGTGTCCTCTGACTAGGTAGGGAGGAGTGCCGTCACGTGACAGCCACAACCTTTCCCAATACAGTAGGCTAATTGGTTACGTAGGTCTATTGGACACCACGAGCTCATGGGCCAGAAAGGCCCGTTACCATGCTATATCTCAGAATTAAAAATAAAATTAAACTAAAATTTACCGTTGGCTGGTGGTGCAAAATGTGTGTCGTGTTTGAGGTGCAGATGCTTGGTGGTCCTGGAATTGTGTTCTGCTTAAGGTAGTATGGGGAGGATTAAGAGCCTGACCGCTGTGAAAAAATATATCTGAAACCTTGATCTTGTATACCTTCTACCTCCAAGAAGCAGCAAGAGGAGAGTGTGATGAAGCTGATGGAGGGGGAGGGCTTTTATGATATTGGTTGCCTTCTTGAGGCCATCCCTCATATAGCTGTCTTCAGTAGATGGGAGGGTGGTGCCTGAGATAGGCTAGCTCTCTAATTTTCTGCAGCCTTCGGCATTCCTGGGCATTCAAGTTTCCGCTCGAGGCTGATGCAACCAGTCAGTACACAAACACAACTGTCGAGTTTGAGTGAATATTTAACAATGTGCCGCATCTCCTCAGACTCCTTCGAAAGTGGAGGCCTCAGTGTGCCTTCCTCAGGACGCTTCAACGTGCTGACTAAAAATCTTCAAAATCCAAACCCCCTCTCGACTTACTGATCTCACCGTGCCCTCTACTTCTGGATCTCTCCTTCCTCACCCCATAACAGACCCTGTCTTAGATTTATCCAATTATTCAGCAGCTCACATGATGTACAGTCCCTTCTTTGTGAACAGCCTATTCATCAGTGACCCGCAGACAAAATAATCTTTGGCTTACTCTGGTTCAGTTTATACACACCTTTACAATAGAAATCCAAGCGTGTAAAAGCCTAAAGTAATTGCATATAATTTTTGAAGACTTAACAGTATTATATTAGCTGAGCAGCATAGAATCACTACAGGAAAAAGAGGGGCCATTGAGCCCATCAAGACCATGTTGACTCTCAATAAAAAAACCCATTCAGTTCCATTACTCCATTCTTTACCCAGTCATTCACCTAAGGGAAGAGACTTCACTTGATTTATCCTTTTAAACCTATCACAATCTTGTCCACCTCGACCAGCTCTCTTGTAAGCCTTCCTTGTACCAAGGAAAATAATCCCAGCTTTTCCTGTGTGAAAACCCCTCAGCCATAGGAAGGAAGAGTGTCTGGGAGTAAACGAGAGATATTAATGAGATTGAAAGGCAGAAGAGGAATAATTTTAAAAAATAAAAACTATTCGTGGAAAATTGGACTGTGATGGAAAAATCAAGTCAATAAGGAATGCAATGGAGAGTCTGAGAGAAGTATAATCTTCATTTCCCATGTTTCTCTTTAAATTTTGCAAACCATTCTCCACAGATATAAATCGTCATAAAGCAGTGGGCAAGTTCTCCCATTATTTAACTGAAGTTGTCTCCTTTCCATTCATGGCTTTGCAGCGCGGTGTAGTTGGCTGCAATCACTGGGGGTAGAAACTGTTCAGTTGTAGTTGTTGTCTATTTTTTTTAAACATTGTTCCCCAATGAGGCAACCCTAATCCTAACCCAAAATGTTGACCAACAATGGACTCTTAAAAATTTCCATCAGAGTTTAAAAGAGAAGAATTTGTAAGAAGCTTCTTGAATGTTGCCACTGATAATTACATTTTAAAATTAAAACTCATGGTATGGGTGATTTTTGTCAGTCACAAAATAAATGACTCAGGCATCCAAAAGAATCAGGATCATTGACATTTTGATGTTTGGAATCTTAACTCAAACTCCTGCCACCCCAACCCCCAATGTTCCTGGTGGGCAACCAAATGACTCCAAATGATCGGAGTCAACAGGCTTTTAGTAGCTGGGGCTCAGAGAGCATCTGGCCCTGATCTGAGCAGAACATGATCTGGGGTCAAGGTCTTGGGTGGGGACCTTTATTAGGGAATCGCCTGGGAGGGGTCAGAGCGAAGGAAGGGGCGGTCCAAGCCAGTACATACAGTTATTACACTGGTGTCATACCTCATACCACTACAATTCCCTCTAATTTTTTAGTAGTAATTGTGGGCAAAAATGTGAATTTTGTTCCCCCCCAAGACAAAAATATGTGCGTACTGCATGCTTGTGAAAACGCAAACTCGAAACTGTTTCAAGATCATTTTGGCACAACCGACCTCTCATGGCTAATAAAACTATGTGGGCATGTTTTCATATAGTACAAGTATGATTGCATTCTATTTAATTCAGGTTTTCTTCTATATTTTGAGCTAGGTAACTAACCCTTTTGTGTGCACATTAATGTCCTTCGTGCGCTGGTTGCTGAGTGTGTATGCGCACACACAAGTGCAGTGTAGAGAGTACAGGGCCAACCACCACCACTTAGGGCATTTTCCCTTCTGCTGTGGGTTTATATCATCCACTGCGTACCTTTCCATTTTGTCTCACAACTACCCTTTCCCTATATCTTGCATCATAATCACAGCTGGAGCCCCATCAGAGGATGGACAGAAAGCAGATGCCGGTATTGCATCATCATCATTGCCACTGAAAGTTTTACATAAGAAGTTGCAGCAGGAGTGGGACCTTGATCCTGCTCTGTCATTCATTGTGATCATAGCTGATCTGATAGGCTCTTCATCATCATCTAACCATAACCTTCATTCCCTTATGTGGTGGGCCGTTAGCCAGAATCAGACACACACAAGGTAAAGACTGTACAACAGGCTTTAATCCACAGAGCCAGGCTGGCTGTAGCTGCAGGAACTCTGAGTGAGCTTCGGGAGGCCGGCGGAGGCTTACATCCCGGAGGGTGATTGACACCCGACCGGGCGGGGCTTGATCTCTTCAGGCCGACTGATTGACGGCCGGCCAGGTGTTGTCCTGTCCCCTTGCACTCCTGCAGGTACACAGGTTGCCCCCTGCAGTAAGCCTGCGGTACACTCCTGCAGGTGCGGGTGTTGCCCCCTGCAGTAGGCCGGTGGTGTACCACCACACCTTTCTATGTAGAAATCTATCCAACCTTGTCTTAAATCTAATTACTGAGGCTGCCTCCTCTGCTTCAATGGGAGGCAAATTCCACAGATTCACCACCCTCCAAGAAAAACAGTTCCTTTTTGTCTCTGTCCTAACTTCACTACGTTAAATCTTGAGGCTCTGACCCTTAGTTCTGATGTCCCCTACCAATGGGAACAACTTGCCTACCTCTATCTTATCCATGCCTTTCATTGTTTTATATATTTCTCCAAGATCCCCTCTTATTCTTCTAAATTCCAGCAAATACAGTCCCAGATGATTTAATCTCTCCTCATTGGCCAATCTCTTCATCACTGGAATCAACCAGGTGAACCTCCTCTGCACCGTTTCCAAAGCCAGTACATCCATCCTCAAGCAATAAGGAGACAGAATTGCATGCACTTCTCCAGATATGGCCTTGCCAGACCTTGCACAGTAACAGCATAACTTCTCTGGTCCTAGATTCCATCCTTCTACCAATGAAGGCCAATGTTCCATAGGAGTTCTTGACAGCCTGCTGCACCTGCAAACCAACCTTTTGCAATTCATGCACGAGCACTCCCAAGTCCTTCTGCACGGCAGTGTGCTGCAATCACTTACCTTTTAAATAATAATCCAATCTTCTATTTTCCTTCCAAAATGGGTGATGTCACATTTGCCAACATTGTACTCCATCCACCAGACCCTTGCCCATTCACTTAACCTGTCTGTATCTCTGCAGACTCTCTGTATCCTCTGAATGATTTGCTTTTCTACTCAATTTAGTATCATCAACCAACTTCTGTCCCCTCTTCCAGAATACTTGTGTATATCATGGACAGTTGAGGGCCCAACACTGACCTTTGTGGCACCACTGATTGCCAACCAGAAAAACACCCCAAATCTCTGCTTTCTATTAGTTAACCAATAGAATCCATCCATGCTAATACATCACCCTCAATTCCATGCATTCTTCTGTGCAAGTCTTTTATGCAGCACCTTAGAGAATGCCATCTGAAAATCCAGGTAAACAACATCCATCTGCTCCCCTTTATCTACCACGCTCATTATATCCTCAAAGAACTCCAGGAAATTTCTCAAACAGGATCTTCCTTTACTGAATCCATGCAGCGTCCGTCTGGGTTCAATTTTTCTTCAGATACCTGACTATTTCTTCTTTAACGTTAGCTTAAAGCATTTTCCCAACTACAGATGGTAAACTAACTGGCCTGTAGTTCCCTGCCTTTGCTTACATCCTTAGTTGAGTAATGATGTGACATTCGCCGTCTTCCGATCCAAAGTCTGAAATTTTATTTTAGACTTTGATCCAATATAGTTTATTTAAAATCCATTCAGTTCCACTCATCCAATTTCTTCCCATCCATTGACTAAAGGGAACAAACTTCACGGGAATTGTTCTGCACAAGATCGTAAGGCACCCCAGCATGCAGTGAAAACTGCCCAAGGGATACAATTGCCTACCATCAAATCTATCTAGTGGGGACAATGTTTAGAGGAATATCATTAAAGATGCAACACACCCTAACTACAAACTGTTTACTCTTCTACCATCGGGTAGATGTTATAGGAGCCTTTGCTCGAGAACTACCAGACTTAAAAAGAGGCCGTGATAATGTTAACTATCAATTCACGGCGTTGAGCGGTGCTGCACTTATATTTCAGAATTAGTCATCTTTTATTCAACAATTTATTTTAGAATATTGGACTCTTATTGTACATGGTTGATTGTAAGTTTTTTTAATTGTATATGTTTATTGTATTCTATTTTATATTCCAGTTGATGCTAATCATGTTTCATTGGCTGGTATATCAGCATAATTTCAATAATGAGAATCATCTTCATCATTTACCCATCGTGATCTATAAGTTAGAGTAACATTCTCAGTGGCTCTGAATATGATGCAAGACCTTTATTTTAGTTTTGTCCAGGCCTTGATGTCCTCCATCCCACCATCTCTTCCCATTGTCCTCCTTGTTCAAACTTGGTCACTTGCTTCCGCCATTTCTGGCGCTTCTCAAGCACAATTTCCTTTCCCACTCAAAACTTTATTTAATAATTAACCTAGCAGCCAATAGCCAAATGTGTCTCTTGAAGGTTTGTTGACCATTATAGCCCATGAGGTGTTTGTTAATTGGTGCATAGATGAACAGTTAACCTGAGGGGTGCAGGGCGTTTTGGGGGGAAAAAGGAGAAGATGAATTGTAGAGAAAAACATTGGGTGGATGAGATTGTTTTAGATTTTATGGACTGAAATAACTTCCATCCTTGACATAACAATTATAAAATAGACAGTGTGCTCATCTACCCTGCATCCTTGCACTCATACACTGAGCAAGCCAATAGCAAAGGTCAAGGTTTCTCCGGCATTGCACAAGGAATCTTCTTGCTTACTGACTCATGCCCTTCTTCCAGGATGCTAAGCAATCCTGTACTGTCACCTCAACTAAGTGGTGTGGTTGCCCCTGAGGTCTGTGTTTGCGGATAGCCCTTTTCACCTTTGTGGTCTATAGTGACTGCACTTTGGACCTCAATAACTTTGTGGTGAAGTTTATAGAGATATGGCTGTTCAAAAGTCCCATCCTCTCCATAAATTTTGACACAAGGCAATCATTGCCAATCCTAAACAACATAATTCGTTTATTAAGGTAATTAAAGTTTATGTAAGCAATCACATAGGTTGAAACATGAAAATCTGCAGATCCTGTATTAAATACACAAAAATACAAAGATATCTTTACCTCGCATGATGGTGCAAGACTGGCTCAGTTCCTCCAGCATTTCTGTGTTTTTACCACAGTCACATAGCTCTGCTTCTTACAATAGTTGCTCAATGAACATTGCTGGAAATGAACTAATTTAACTTGCATGTTGTTCCTGGAACTGACTTTCCACTTTGTGTGCACCTCACAGACTCAAATCTCACTCCCTCTTCACATCATTTCTAAAATCTTGCAGCTCAGGTATTCTAATTTTTTTTATTATGAACTAGTGAGCTGGTCTCATTTTTTAAAATCTTTGAGTGCTCAGGTGTAACAGCCCCTTCCCCTACATGGTCTTGGGCACATAGATTAAGAGCTGGTCTCAGCACCAATTTTGCCTGTAATAGTGGAAGAAACACGTGACTTCTTGTTTTACAAACTGCAGTTGGAATTAAGTGTCTCTCAGGTGACAAGTTACATTGCTGCCCACTCACGTACTCTGCAGATAATATGCTGATTTACAATAATTTTGACACACAAATTGTGTATTTTAGACTTATTTCCAAAATGATGGCAGCAATTTTAAATCCCGCTACCTAGTACATGCATCAGGTGATCAGTGTTTTCTTTTTGCCAATGAGAGGTTAATTTAAGAGTCAAATAACAGCAGAAAGAAATCGTCCTTGAATCTGGAGCTTTGTGTTTTCAAGCTCTTCTGTCTGACAGAAAAGGGGAGAAGAGTGTATGTCTGGGGTGGGATGGGTCCTTTAATATGTTGGCAGGTTTCCTGAGATAGAAGGAGGCATAGACAAGAGTCAATAGAGGGAAGAATGGTTTTCATGGTGGCCTCATCTATGATTTTAGCTCTCTGCAATTTTGCGTAAATTAGTTCCTGCCTCATGCTGTGATGTAGCGGGACGGGATACTTTCGATAGTGTTCCTCCCCGATTTTGCAAAACCCTCCCCACCATCGAGAACATCTACAGGGAACGCTGCAGCGATCATCAAGGACCCACAGGACCCAGTACACGCACTATTCTCTCCCGCTGCCATCTGGAGAGGTACAGGTGGCACAAGACTCAAACCACCAGGTTCAGGGACAGCTGCTACTCCTCCACCATCAGACTCAACAACAAACTCAATCAGGGTTCATTTAAGAGCTCTTACTTTTGACTTTATTGATTTTTTTTATCCTCTCTCCACAGTTTGTTCACTTTTCTTTATTTATTTACATCTGCACATTGTGTCTAGGTTTTTTTTGCACTACCTATTCAGGCACAGCAAGGAAAAAATGAATCTTAGGGATGTATGTGATATCACGTCTGTACTCTGACAACAAATCTGAACTATATGCTCCTCTCTGTTGTCTGAAGTCCATGACCAACTTCTTCGTTTTGTTGATAGTGAAGGAGAGGTTATTATCCTAAGGGGCGCAGGGCTGCCGGAACTCACCGGAGTGCCACTCTGGCAACTCACGGGGCTGCTCCAGGAACCTCTCTGGGTGGCTCCAGCACCTCCCTGTCACACTTTTTTCTGAGCTCCGCACCAAAAATATGAACACTGCACCCCTGGTTCTCCTGATGCAGCACAAGACTATCTCCTTCCTGGGCTCATTGATGTTTGAGATCTGATCTACGATGGTGCTGTTGTCTATGTGTTGATGGCCATAGTCATGAATGTAAGTTGAGAGTTTACATATGCAGCCTTGCTAGACACTGGTGTTAAGGATTATTGTGGAGGAGATCTGGTCACCAATCATTTATTTTAATTTTAGATAATGTCGTTATTTACCTAAGATGATAACATTACTTGACAAAATCGGAACATTTATCACAATGGTAATAAGTTCAAATAGAAATAAAAATCAAAAGCAAGGTAATTAATAGTAAAGGGGTAGAACAGATGGACAGGAGTAACAAAAGAGATGGTTGTGGACCACACTCCGTTGACCATTGTTGGCTACACTGTTGAGGTCATCAAGAGTATCAAGTTCTGCGGAGTACACCTGGAGGAGAATCTCACCTGGTCCCTTAACACCAGCTCCATAGCCAAGAAAGCCCAGCAGCGCCTCTACTTCCTGCAAAGGCTGAGGAAAGTCCATCTCCCACCCTCCATCCTCACTACAGATGCTGTATTTAGAGCATCCTGTGCACCTGTATCTCTGCCTAATTTGGAATCTGGACCACTGCAGACCACAAGACCCTGTAGATGATAGTGAAGTCAGTGGAAAAGATCATTAAGGGCTCTCTTCCCAACATGATGGACATCTACGATGCACATGGAAAGCAATAAGCATTGTGAAGGACTCCACACACTCCTTGCGCAAACTGTTCTCCCTTCTGCCATCTGGTAGGAGATACCGTAGCACTCGGGTCCTTACATCCAGATAGGGCAACACTTTTTCCCACAAGTCATCAGGCTCCTGAAATCCCAGAACATACATTGATAGTATACCGTGGACTTGTATTTATGTAAATCTGCTCTGTGGTCGAGGAGAAACGTTAACTTGTCTTTACCATGGAATTCATGGTATGAACGATAAATAAAGGTGACGATTCACAGTGAAGTTAACATTTCACTGACTGATATCAAATGTACTCTTTTCAAATTGTTTTGTTGGAATTAGATGCACAACAAATTAACCAGTGTGTTATAGCATTGAGCTGAATTAAACTCCCTGAAGAACTTGTGGAGCAGTGAAGAAGAAAAGGCATGGAAGCCCCCCCCCCCCACCACAGTAATTCAAGATGCAATTGTGTTGCTCGAGAGAAGAGAGAATAAGGAAGGTGGTGATGAGGGTGTTACTCCTTACAGCTAAAGTTCTTCTACTGAAATGCCATGGTCTTCTAATTTAATATAAACTAGTTTTGTAGAGGAATGATTTGTATCTCAATTATATTTTAATGCTTTTGACGTATCTCAATGTAAAATCTTTTGCTTTTAACACAAGATGGTGGACAAGCCTTTTGGGTGACATAAGATGGCTGAAAACAGTTAAATAGCTGCAAAATGATCTTTGAGAATAGGCACTGATTGTGCAGACTCTGTAAGGGCAGATACAATGAAAAGCAAAGATAAAGTTAGCAGAACATCATTCTATTTTGTCTTATGACAAGTAAACACCAGGTGCCAGGGCTGGGAAGCCATCTTTTCATATATAGAATGATGTAACATTAAGAGTGAGGGTCATTCTGTCCCTTACTCATTTGAAATTGTATAAATATAGAAGCAACCATCTGTATCTTTGAAGTGAGAGCTGAGACTTCAGGGAGATGTCTGACTGAGACATCTCCTGACTAGTCATCTCACTTCCCATGTACGAATTGAACATTTATCATAAAGCCTGCATGTTTTGAAGAGATTTTTTGCTCTGTGTTCTTTTGCTGTCTGATTTTCTTTCAGAGGTGCAGGTGGACTTCCACAGTTTAAGTTCAAGTTTATTTGTTCTCCGACTGTATCAGTACTACCTAAAGAAACAGTGCTCTCCCATCCACGGTGCAGATCAGTGCAAATCCTTACACAGGTGCAGACAAACATAGACAGTACTTATGTACATTTATTGAAATAAATAGACATGGAGGGTTGTTTTAGCAGTCATTCGGCGGTCTCACTGTCGAGACTGAGGCTGATTCTAGCTGTGATCCTTCTTCCTCTTTTTCCCCACGGAAATAGCTGGACGATGCTTCATGAGGAGTGGTGGGGTTCCTCCCAGAATTTGGGAGTCCTCTTTAAACTACAATCTCAGTAAATGGGTGGGGTGGGGCATGGACACTCTAGTGATCCCCTCTCCTACTTTTATGGTCAGACACACATGTTAGGATTTCATTACCAGATTATGAACTTCAGAGAAAGAAAAACCTCTGGATGCTGGGAATCTGAAACAAAAACGGAAAGTGCTGATGAAATTCACTGTGCTCCTCCCCCCTGCCTCCTTCTTCTCTTCCTTCCCCTTCCCACTACCTATCTACTCGGGCAACTGCTCATACCTTGACAAAGGGTTCAAGCCCAAAGCGTTGGCTACCCTTCACTTCCTGCAGATGATGCATGACCTGCAACTTATTTAAATGCTGGTAAAACCCAATAGGTCTGTCTCCACATATTTGTCCACAGCCCCTTTTCCATTGTCACCTTGTCCCAGGAATTAACCAGTTAAGGGTCCAGTGGAAAAGGAAAACATGCAGCATGCCGGGGTCAAATCACAGCAGGGATTGACGGCCTCTAGCCCTATTCATATCCCCGGCATCAGCTGACTCTGGTGCCCCAATCCCTGGGGATGGGTTGTAAAAGCAGTCAGTGTCCCGGTTAAAGGTGCCCCAGTAGGAATGGCACAAATGGCTGCCTATCCAGGGACATGCGCGGCCAATTAACTGGGATGCCAGTAGGAAAAGGGCTGTGCTTCTGGCCTGTTACCCTTATCAGAATGGGGAAATAGTGCAGGTTGCTCTCAGCAGGGGAGAATTCACAGAACAAAGGGAATATCTTCGATAGTTGAATTGATGCAATGGCAGGAGTTATCAGCACATTTCCTGGTCTATGTAATGTTGTTTTACTAGTAAGATGATTGGACCCGATCAGCAGTCCAGGCAAGAAAAACTGAACCAACTATACAGCTATTACAGGGCCAGCGACCCGGGTTCCAATCAGTGCTGCCTGTAAGGCCTGTGCACATTCTCCTCGTGTCCTGCGTGGGTTTTCTCCCACCCTCCAAACACGTTCTGGGTTGGTAAGCTAATTGGGTGTTATTGGGTGGTGTAGTTTTCATGGGCTGGAAGAGCATTCTACTGGGCTGTATTGTTGAAAAAAAATCTAAGAACAGGAAATAGAGAAAGCTGGAAAAAAAAACAAAATAGGTCAAGCAGCATCTGTGGAAGCAAATGATATTTCATCAGATCTGAGAAAAGGGGAAAGAAATTTGTCCAGTTAGCAATGAGCTGTGGGGGGAACAAAGCCAGAGGAAGACTTTGGGTGGTGAAATAGGTTACTATGGCTGTGTAATTTGTGGTTCTGGCCTCCCAGGACATGCCCAGTATGTTAATCCATACACGAAGAGGAAAAGAACAGCAGCTCAAAATTGTTTCTCCCTAGACAAGAAGTTGGAGCATGCTACTTGAAGTTACAATGTTTGATACTGAGTCTAGAAAGCAGTTCTGTGCCTAGATGAAAGTTGAGGTATGGAGCCTCAAAGCAACAGTGCAGGAGATCACATGCAATGAGATCAGAATGGGAGAAGGATGATGAATTGAAATGCCAGGCTACTAGAAATTCAATCATCTGTTAATATACTCTGCATCCTTCTGAGATCCAGGCTGATTCCAGAGATTAGGGGGTTAATCTATGAGGAGAGATTGAACCATCTGGAACTGTCCTCGATGGAATTTAGAAGAATGAAAGGGGATCTTATAGAAACATATAAAATTATGAAAAACACAGTTAAGGTAGAGATAGGTAAGTTCTTTTCATTGATAGAGGAGACTAGAACTAGGGGACATGGCCTCAAGATTCAGGGTAGTAGATTTAAGTCAGATGAATGCCTCTTCCCAGAGGGTGATGGAATTTGCTGGTCATTGAAGCAGTGGAAGTGACCAGTAAATATATTTAAGATGTTTGGATAGATTTTTACATAGTAAGGGAATTAAGGGATATTGGAAAAGGCAGGCATGATATGATGAGCCTATCATCAGATCAGCCATGATCTCATTAGGTGTTTTCAAGCTGCTTTGTAAAATGGGGTTAACTGGGCAAATTTTCTAGTTAGCACCCCACTCACAAGGCAGCTTGAAAGGATTCAACCAGATCAGTGTCATCCAAAGTCAACCAGGTCCCTGCCCTACCTTGTAGGTAATCAGGGAACCCAGTTAAACTTACTCAGGACACATCCACCGGTGGCTTGAATAACAAAATGGCTGACCCGATAACTCCTGTGATATTAGTGCTTATGCGCTGGTGTCACAGAAAACCCTGGCTGAAGTGTCCGTGGTGATCGGGGGAGAGAGGGGTCACTGCCAGGGCCCAGAGTTGAGAAGGGGGGGGGGTGGGGGGAGAAGTTGCTGTCGCGAGGGGGAGAGCCAGGGCCACAATCGGGGGGAGTGAGGTAGCTGCCATGGGGGGAAGAGGTCGATGACACAGAGGGGGTGGGGAAGTGCCACGATCAGCAGGAGAAGGGTCGCTACCCTGGGGGAGAAAGGAGAGGGGTCAGTTGCTGTGGGGTGGGGGGGGAGCAGTACTGATGGTGGGAGGGAGACTGACAGCTGGTGGGAGGGACGGAGGAGACTAGTTTGCGTGATGTGTTACCACATCATCGCGGGGGTGGGATCCCCCCCCCTTAAATTTCTGGTTTGGCGATTTACTGGAGCTATTCCCCTCCCCCAGCTTAAAAGGTGCTGGAGCCGCTTTTGCCCCACTAATCACACCTGGGCCCCAGGAAGGCTACCTAGGTGCTGCAGCTTCAAAGCAGCTATTGAGTGGCGGAGCAGGCTTGACGGGCCGGTTGGCCCACTCCTGCACCTATTTCTTATGCCAATAAGCTAGCATAAGATATACCAAAAACTAGTGGGCTCATACCCAAAGGACAGGAGTCTTTTGTCACGCTTGTTTTCAAATGTTGGCATCACATGTTCATCATGGCATTGGCCCAATGTGTGCTACTGTGTGAAGTTGCATCATCCCAGGAGACTTGCACAGCATAAAGTTGATGATTTGAAAACTAAATATTGGAACAGAGTGTCAGAGAGTGAATATCCTATCCATCACTAGAAGTTTTGACACGCACAATTTGAATGTCATGCCATCAGCTTTAGGAAGGCCTGCATAACACATTAGAGGAAATGATTCTTTGAGATCTATTCATGCATCAAGTCTTGAATCACTATCATTTTGCAGCATGACTCCCATCAAAGGCTAACATGATTATTTTGAATATTCCACTCTAAGATAATATTACATTGTTACATTTATATTACTTTGTACATTTTGATCCTATCGGAAAAAAAACACGTGGGAACAGTTACAGCCATTTGAATTTCTTGTTTGTTCCATCATTCAATTTTCTCATGGATATTTTCCTGACTAACACCTTCGCTCTATTGGCTGAAGAAAAAATGTGATGAATCTCAGTCTTGCAAATTGTGTTAATTTAAAATCAACAGCAACTTAGAAGAAGGTTGAGTTTCTAATTTGCCATTGTAAGAAAAACGCTAGAGGATTTTATTCTTATATATTGTTTGAATTTTAATGTCAAACCCTCGTGTTTTGAGTGAAAAGATTTCCCAGTACCTGTGCTATTCATTCAAAATCTTTACCATTAAAAAAAATCACCCTTCAATGTGCTCAATTCAAGGAAATACAAATCAAGTTGATTCAACGGATCAAATATTTAACCAATTAGGCTCTGGATCATTTTGATGAATGCTCAAACTGCACCCAGGTCAATATAATTTTTTTTCCCCCCGAGGTTCAATTCTTAATGCAGAAAGCTGCACCAAGACAGGGAATGACAAAGGAACCGTAACTTGTTTATATTCCAATTCTTTTAACCCAGCGCTAAATTTCAATGAGTCCCTTCGATTAGTTCTGGTCATTCGCATTAGCTTTTGTAACTGAGTGTTTGCTTTAGCAAATGAATTCATTCACAACTCCACAGCTTGAGCATATTCCGAACAGCCTTTCTCTGATTCAAAGCAACCATTTTCATTCTTCCTCATTTATCTCCTTCTGATTTCATCTTGGTCTCTTTTTGGAATCCAAAACAACTTGGCTGTATTTTCAAGCAGGAGTAATTGGCCTTTATTCCTCTTTCTAATTTTGAGCAGTTTCCTGAGGTATGTCATATCTCACAAATTAGGCCAGGCTTCTCTAATTCCTACTTCCCCATTGCCTCCTCCAATCAGATTATTGCTCCATGATTCCAATTGTTTTGTTTGTTAGCACATAATCTCTTGTGTGGCTCTTTATCCTCGTAAAGTTATATTGTCCTGGAATTCTGAAAGATGGAAACGGGTTCTTTGACCGAATTTGTCCAAGCCAACTAAGTTGTCCATCGGAACAAGTCCTATTTGCTGGTGTTAGACTTCCTCTATCTTTTCAATGTTGTAATTGCACCCAGAACAACCTCTGCCTGTTTGTTCCAGACACCTACCAGCCTCTTAATTTCCTTTAATATTTTCCCTCTAAACCTATTCTCTCTCATTTTAGATTCCTCTGCTCTGGGGGAGAAAATACTATGGCCAGCCATCTTATCTATGCATCTCGTGATTCCATGTATCTCAGTTTCATTCATGCCAGGGGAAAAAAGTCTACCCTCTCCTTAAAATTCAAGCCCTCCAGTCCTGCTAGCATCCTGGTAATGTCCGTGAATGTTTTCTGAAGCTTTTTCCATCTTAATGATGTTTTTAACAGATGGGTGACCAGAACAGCACCCAATACTCCAAATGTTGCCACACCAACATCTGCTGGAGCTGCAACATGATGCCCCAAGTCTTTACTCAGCGCCCTGACCCACGAAGGTAAGCACTCCAAATGCCTTCTTCGCCTGACTACCTGGGTTGCCAGTTTCAGGGAACTATGTGTCTCTATCTCTTGGTTCCCCTGTTCTGCAAAATTGCATATGGCTTTGCCGTTTGTTGTTTAAGTTCTATCCTCGTTTAACTTAATTGCAAAATCTTGCAAGTTAAATTTTACATTATGTTCTTTGGCCCACTTCACTAGTTGGTCTAGATCTTGTTGTAATCATAAGACAATCTTATTTATTGTATGCTATACCACCATCTTTAGTGTCATCTGCTCACTATAATGACATTGTCATCCGTTTTGTTAACAGAGATGATACATAACAGTGGATCTACCATTGATCCCTGTGGCACATCTCTGGTCACAGAGCTCCCATTTGATTTTTTTTTTAAAAAAACCTTCACTTCCACCATCTCATTCCTTCCACAAAGTAAATTTTGATTGGGATGTAGATAAAACGTCTGGCTATTCCCCTACCCCTCATGTTTTATTGTAGCAAGATCAACAAGACATGAACATATGACAAAAATCCCCACTATCGATCCTTAATAATTTCGTATTTGTTCAATACATGGAATTTGATGTTAGAATCTAATTACCAGTTATTTCATTCCCTCCCTTCTTAACTTAGTTATGTTACGAGCCCAAAGGACCCCAAAATACCAGCAGCAATAGACATTCACCAAGGCAAGTGGTTTTTAAAACAAAAGTTATTTTTAAATAATCTTCAGACATGAAAATAGAATCAAACTTTAACATCTCTATACTTATACTATACTCTAAATTAACCCAAATTACCCCCTTCTCATTCTAAGTGCATATGTATGGATTTAAGAAAAGTTCTTTGGTTCACAGTTCAATTTCACTTCTCCTTCTTCAAAGTTCTCTGATTGAAGGCAATCAACATACTGTGCGCAGAATTTAACATTATAAAATTCACTAGGCTTGGTGCTTGAAAGGTAAATGTTTATCATTTAGGAAGGTTCTTGTAGGGTTTGCAGAGAGAGATATTTGTTGCTTCAGGATTTCCACAACTGAGGTACCACCACTAGTCACCTCAGGGTCTTGCTGATTAAACTTGCCCCATCAAGGTCTTCCAGATGGTAATCTTATTCTTCAAGCCTCCACAGAGTTCCATTACTTCCTCTATTTCAAGAGAAACATCAGACAGATAGCACTTCCAGCCATCTACTGCTCTGGAACTTGCTTTCATCAGTTTCAAACAGTTTTCCCTGGATTGCACTTTTCAGTTACTTGTCAGTGTCCCACACACTGACTGACTGAGCTGTTAACTCTCTCTCTCTCTCTCTCTCTTTTCTAACTCAAACTCCAAAGAGAGCATGTAACACATGTCTTGCAAAACCCCCACCTTCTCCAGCAAACAACAGGAGTTATTTCATCTTCTCACGTTGTTATCTTAGGTAAACAATCCAGGAGTGACCTTTCTGTGTACTCTGGGAAAACCCTTGAAAAGAGCTTCCACTAGCCATCACGTCTCCAGTTCCAAACAATGTCGTCAATTCAATTAACACTTACTTGTGAAAGGTGCCTACATTCTCCAAGAGATCTTCAGTATTTCTTCAGTCTTTCAAATAAGATTTGTTTTAAAATGTGTGAATGTATGTGACCTACTTTAAATCTTATAAATTCTCCCCAAATATTAATATTGTTACAGTTACTGTTCTTCAGTCTGAGAGGACTTTAGAAAGGAAGGTCTTATACAGGTGCATGTGTCTATTTCACTTTCTACGCTGGGGTATACCGTATATTTTGGCATATAAGTTGAGTCGTGACATCATGAAAAAGTTCTGAAAAAAGGGGGGGGAGGGTTGCACGGGGTTGACTTATACACTGGATATACTTTTGAGACCTTAAATGCACAAAAAAAAATCAGATTGGCTTTGATTCTATGTATAAATCGATGCTAGAAGCACCTCCCCACCACCGGCATCACCACTCCCTGACACCTCCACCACTGCTGGCCGCTGTCATAACCACTCCTACCTGGGACCTGAGGTTGCTGCCATCACTCCTGCCTGGTAGGCCGAGGTTCCTGCTCCAACCCAGGGCACGATGTCACCACTCCAGCACTGTGGACCATCGCTGCTGCTGCTTGGTAGGCCGAGGTTCCTGCTCCCACCTGGAGCACGATGTCACCGCTCCAGCTCCATGGGCTGTCACTGCTCCTGCCCAGTAGCCCGTGATTTTTTTTAAAAACTTACCTAATTTACAGTTTTGATAATTGACTGGGATGTTTTAAAATTTTTTTAAAATTGAATTGTTCCTAGGAGGTCCAGACAGCCTGAAAAATGGGGGCTGACTTATACACTGGTTACACCATAAAACCATTAAAATGAGGCTAAAAGGGGGGTTGGGGGTCAACCGATCTGCTGGTTGACATACACTGAAACGTATGATATTTATTAGAATATGATGATATCCATCTTTCCCAGTTATGTTAATTTACAATGAATCTAATAAAATTTATTTTAATTATTTGTATCACCATATGCCATAAAGTTGTTGTCCACTTTTGCTACTATGAATAAGATGCCTGCGTAATCATTTAATAATTCTGATATTTTCTCATTGTTCATTTTATTTTGACATCTGAAAGTATTGCCCACTCAGATTTTTCCTTATCATTTTCTTCATTTATATTTACACGTCGTTGCTGTTAGCTTTCCTCATAACATATAACAATTACAGCACGGAAACAGGCCATTAGGCCCTTCTAGTCCGCACCGAACCAAACACCCCTTTCTAATCCCACCTCCCTGCACAATGCCCATAACCCTCCATCTTCTTCTCATCCATATACCTGTCCAACCTTTTCTTAAATAATACAATTGACTCCGCCGCCACTATTTCTCCCGGAAGATCATTCCACACAGCTACCACTCTCTGAGTAAAGAAGTTCCCCCTCATGTTACCTCTAAACCTCTGCCCCTTAATTCTTAACTCATGTCCTCTTGTTTTAATTTTAGTTTCCCTTATCTTCATGCCCTATTACTATATCTTCACATCTTTTTGTTAATTCTTATTCTCTGTTGATTATTGACCATAGCTCAGAGTTCAACACCATCAAACTAAAGGATCTTGGACTCCATTCCTCCCTCCACAACTCATTCCTCAACTTTGTCATGATGAATTGACAACATCTCCTCCTCCTCCACTCTAACCATCAGCGCAGGGACAACCCAAGGTGGATGCTCAGTCCCAAGTTCTATTCCCTGTGTACTCATGACTGAGTCACCAAGTTCAGCTCCAACTCGATCTACAAATTCACTGATATCCCCACCCATCCCCCAGCTGTTGGCCGACTTATTGGAAAAGATGAGTCAGAATGCAGGATGGAGATTGAGAATATGGTTGGGTAGTGCCAGAATAACCATCTTGCTCTTAACTTCACCAAGGAGCTGATTGTTGATTTTCAGAAAGAGAGGCGAAGGAAATGCACACCTGCCCATATTAATGGGATGGAGGTGGAGAGGGTCAGTACCTTACGATTCATGGGAGTTGCTAATACAGAAGACCTCTTCTAGTCACAGCTCATTGAAGCAACCATGAAGAAGGCGTATGAATGCTTATACTCTCTTAAGGGTTTGGCACATCATCGAATTTTCTATCAAGCTTCGCCTGGTGCAAAGTGGAGAGTATACTGAAAGGTGGCTTTGCTTGGTTTGAGAATTCGAATGCAGTGGAATTCAGAAGGCTCCGGAAGATAACAAACAGAGCCAATTTCATCATAAGCTCTGATCTCCCATTCACTGAAGACATCTATGTGAGACACTGCCTCACGAAAGCAGCCAACATCATAAAAGACCCCCATCAGCCTGGTTGCACCCTCTTCTCACTGCGACTTTTTGGACCGAAGGAAGACGAGCACCTCCTGGTTCAAGAACAGCTATCAGACTTTTAAACCTCTCCCTGCTCCACTAATCAGGGACTGTTCCCACATTGTTAAAGGGCTCTCTGCACAGTTGTTCAAATATTGCTTTTGCATGAGGATAACTGTAAGTATCAACTTTTTATTTATTAACTCATTGATTCAATAAAGTAGTTGTTTGCTAGTTTTTAATTATATATTCAGCTGCAGCGATAAGAATTTCAGTGCATGTGCACACTGTACAATGTATATGACAATAAACTCATCAATATTATCATTATTATAAATCTCCTAGTTTACTTGTTTTCCTTACACATTAACCTGCTAACATTGCTGAATAAGAGACTTGGATTATCAGGATAAATCAAAAGTCCAAATTGAGCTTGATTCACCAGCATCCCTTTCCAAATTCCACCAATTCTTTCCCCATGCAGATAAGAATCAAGTTCAGATGTGCTGGTCCAGACTGCCTGGCTGTCCTGATCCTGGAGTGGCATGGCTGAGGCCTCTGCAGTGATCTCAGCAGGTGTGAACTGTCTCCCTATCCCCAGGACACAAAACTGGGGAATCAAAACTCAGGACATTTAATGACTTTTAGAATGGTTTTAAATAACACAAAGAAGAATTATTGTTTTCTTTTTTTTTGGGGGGGGGATGTATTAAAAGATGAGTGATTAATCGAATATTATAATGAATGTAAGAATTCAATTTCAGGAAGGGAATCCTCATTCGATTGCATGGGGATTCTGAATCTGATTCCAGGTCTGATGATATGAGGGTTAATCCCAGATATCCACTGCTATCTTCGGCCGTTCTGTTTGCCTGGATTACAGTGGGCCCAACTAAATCTGGAGCACCAGAATTTCCCTTTGTAAACACCAGTGGAGCTAGGGCAGCACAGGGGAGGCCATTCAGCCCATTGAGTTCATTTCAGCTTCTTTTCAATCCCATTTCCCCTTTTTCCATGATCTTCTGAAGCAGCCATTTTCAACCTTTTTTCCCCCCAGGTATGCTCCTTCCCCAGAACTCCGCTCAAAGATTATGGGGCCCCCTTCCCTGTGAAGAAGTCAAGTTTTGTTTATTTTCTGTATTTTTCTCTTACCGACTGCATAAAAATATTTATATGACGAGAGGTGAAAAGAAAACAAGGCTTTATTTAAATGTGCTGTGGCCCCCTCTAAGGGGGCCATAGGATCCCCATTGAAAATGGCTGCTCTAAAGCATTTCTCTTAATGGTAAATTCAATTCAATATGAAGGTCATCATTCTCTAATTCTACATCTTAGAGGAAAGGAGTTCCGGATCATCACTTCTTTCTGAATGAACCATTTTTCCTCTCACCTCCCTTTACCTTTAATTCTTCATCATAAATTACCCTCACCTTGATTGTCGAATCATCTGATTTTCTCTATTTACTCATTCTGGTCCTGCTATGATCTATCCCTTTCTCACTCAACCTTCTTCCCTCCAGCAATCATAGCGTTCAGCTTCTCAGTCTAACCCGGTCACTGAAATTCCACATCCCTGGGAACTAATCAGTTAAAGCCCAACACACACAAAATAGAACATAACAGCACAGCACAGGCTCTTTGGTCCATGATGTTGTGCTGACCCATGTAAACTTACTCCACAACCTTCATGAAACATCAATGAACACACTCTCTTGGACTTCCACATTCTTTTAGTGACCAGATCTCATGCAATTTTAGCCTAAGCAGTGTTTTTACAGAACTACAAGCTAACCTTTTTGTTTGTTGTAACTTTATTAATGAAGCTCTGGATCAATCTTGTTTTGTTAACTGCCCTCTCAAATGTTCTGCTGATTAGCTGTAATCCCTGTTCCAACACATCTTCAGGAACTGTCAACTAATTCAATCATTTCACATTTAGTATGGAAGAAAATACTCCCTTGAATAATGCACAGTTATCTCCAAATGTCTAGTTTTTCACAGTCAGTTCATTCCTTTTTATCTTTAAGTTTCTATTTCAGTTCAGAACATTAGCACCGTTGGATCAGTGTGGAAAATATTCCAGCAACTTGCACTTCCGTTACTTGAGGCCCCAGTTTCCTTAAATTGTCTGAATTATTGTTTGGAACAACTGGCAAGTTGCCACTGGTATTGATGAATGCCCTGCCTGTCAGTGGTGGAAACGTTTGCTGATTCTAACCGAGTGTTGAACTTGGACATGATGCACCTGCTCACGTGAAGTAGAACAGCTGCAAGGATGAGTTGGATCAGGCTGAACAAAGCAATCCCGATGGAGAAGAATCCACAGATTTCTGAATGCTTCCAGACACAGCCCACTCCTCAGAGCGATTCCGTCTCTGTCCATACCCACTATATTGTCACGTTCGGGGATTCACTGAAGCAGATGTGACATTCTCCACCTTGGCGCAGAGTTATCGTGGAGGAGAGGATAAGAGGAATTAAGAACACTTGATGAGCATTCATTGCAGGAAGCTTCGCACCACATTCCATCAGTGACATCTCTTCTGCACTCCAAGCTCTTCAGCTTCATGTCAAGCACAGGTCAAATTCTCTTTCCCCCCCAGAAAAGACTCTTGCTCAACTTATTTCACAATGTGAATTCACAGCTGCTCTTAAACAAAGTTGTTAATCATCTACATATTAGCAGTTCAGAGATTCCCACCTTTTTGTGGGGTTACTGATCACCAACCGTAACACAGCAGATCAGAGTGCATTCAATTTTAATACAATGAGTTCAAAGTGTTGATGATCAATGGATTCTTTCTCAAAATTGTGCCCCTTGCCCCTACGCTCCATTTCTTAATCTATTCCAGTATCCTTTCTCTACGGCCTTGAACAGGAAGTATAAAACTTTCTAATCCCCATATTGAGTTTCCTACCAGGAGAGCTTGTTTGCAGCAGTTTGGTGTTCCCTCTCCTTCACACACGTCCAGCAACCCTTTCATCCTGACCATCTCTGTGCATGTTTTACACTTTCTTTATTGTCTTCACAATGTCCAGAGGTATCATAATATCTGAGAGTAAGGAAATAGTGAGCATTTCCTTAAATGCCGTGAAACATTAAAGTCTGCAGATACTGTGATTGATGTAAAAGCAGCAAAAATGCTGGAGGAATCAGCTGGTCTCACAGAGTTCATCGAAGGTTAAGGTACATAACTGACATTTCGGGCCTGAATCCTTTAAAGATGGGATCAAGCCCGAAATGTCAGTTGTATATCTTTACCTCTTATAAGGCCCTTTTGCAAGAGATCCCGCAATACTGCTGTAAAGGAGACCCGTCCTTAAGCTTTTTTATACTGAACCAAACAATGCTGGCATAATGCTGTCCCAGTGTGTCATTTTACAAAGCATGTTGGCATTTCAGAAGCAAAAGAAGGAGTGACATGTGACC
Organism: Narcine bancroftii; assembly: GCF_036971445.1. Taxonomy (NCBI): domain Eukaryota; kingdom Metazoa; phylum Chordata; class Chondrichthyes; order Torpediniformes; family Narcinidae; genus Narcine; species Narcine bancroftii. The sequence goes on from NC_091471.1 coordinate 222,806,009, forward strand.
CCTTTTTACACAGACATCGATTCGGTGCTGTGGCTACCTCTACTACGGGATTAAAGGTAGGACTACAGTGACCCCCCCCTCACCCCATTCTGTGTTTGAACCTTTTACACAGAATGGTGTGGCACAATAAAGGTGCAATATTCCCATTTTGAAGAGGCTGTGTAAAAGGGACTATATTCTCTGAGTTCCTCCAGCATTTCTCTGTTTTTATTTCCTTAACTCTTCAGACTCCATGTTCCTGATTTCAGGGATTACCAACAAATGCATATACTCCATGTCCCCATTTTCCATGACTGGCTTTATACCTGACCACCAGCTGGTTCGTACCAGTCTTCACACTGTTGTTTACCCATAGACCCAGTCTCAGTATATATTGTGAAAGGTTACAAATGGTCAGAGTGCAAGGGTTAGATGCCTCAAGGTGTGTGCAGAATTTTATACCAAATCTTCCTCCTCCTCCCTCCAAGCACCATCTCCACCATATCAGTAACGCACGTTCAAGTTCTGGTTGTCTGCATATAATTTGTTTAACCTTCATATATGCTTTTAATATTAACCAGTTCTACCTCCTATCATTTCTTTCAAAATTGTGACTGCCGATTTGTTATCAAACTTTGTTTGGTTAAATGTAGGGAAGACCGTAGGTAGTCAGTGATTCAGAATTACCTGGCAGCGGTGAGCCAGTCACATCTATGCCATACATTAAATATTTAAAATTAAAAATGTACACATCTACTTCGGTGAGCATCTTCTCTCTGTCTGTGACAGTGGCCAAACATCTAATTTCTGTGCCTCACTTCCACACTGACATATCTGTCCATGGCCTCGTGTACTGTCAAACCAAGGCCACCCATAAATTAATGTTGTGCTCAGAATAGGTTAGACAGGTTTAAAGAGAATCAAGGCTGGACACGTGATATCGACAAACAGTGGGCTTTATGCACAGGGGAATTGACAAATGGGCACATACTCACACAAACTAACCCAGAATAATACACAACTAACATTCTGAACTCCAGATTGGGAAGGCAAAGGTTAAACACACAATGCTCAACCACCCACAGGTACAGCACACCAATTTACAGTAAATTAATTACAGCTAACAAGTATGTCAAATTGACCTGGAATTGACCACGTCGTGGGATCCAGGACAGGCCATTGCAGTTGACCCTCTGGCATCTGCCTGTGGCCGGCAGCCTGGACTTCAGTGCTGATCTCGAGGCAGCAGCAAAAAGGGACAGAATGGGCTCCATGCATGGCTTTTCAAATGCAGGGCCTAATCGCGCCTCAGCTGTACCTGTATGCAGATCAAACAATTGATTGACACCCAGAGGACCAAACACATGTCAGCTGCAAGAACCAATCACACATCAGCCTCACAGGTGGGCAGTTCTAACCCTTGGTTGGCAGGTGAGGTCACTTCTGATGTCAGGCTCTCTGGAGAGGCCATGTGACCCTCCACAATCTGCAATACAACCATCCATAAATTGGAGGAGCACCTGGGCACTCTTTAATGGGATGGTACTAACATTGAATTCTCTGGTTTCGGCTCATCCACCCCATTCTCCCTCTGTTCCCCATCCCTCTGTATTCTTTCCTCCAGCTCTTTCCCCCCACCTCCTTCACTCCCCATTCACAAAGTCATCTCCCCTCCCCCTGTTTGCTAATGTGCCCTCCCTACCTTCTCCACCTATTACCTCCTGCCTGCGGGACTACTCTGCTCCTCCTCCTGACTGTCCATCCCTTTCCCCCACCATTTGGTTCAGGCAACTGCCTACATTTTTCTCATACCTTGACAAAGGGCTCAAGCCAGAAACTTTGGTTATGCATCTTAATATTTGCGATATAAAGTGCACTCATTGACCTGCTGAATTTCTCCAGCATTTCAGTCACAGTTTCTGCAGACTTTCGTGCTTGACTCTTAGAAATTACCTGAAACTATATACATGAGGGTTATGGATAGGGTGAATAGTATGAAACATGTTCTGTTTTTTTTCTCATCAAACTGATGAGGTTTCATGGAACCGTTTTTCCACCCGTCCTTCACCGTCGAGCTGGAGCTTCTGAAGAGAACAGAACCGTCACCAGGCGAGCAGAAGACCATGCTCAGGAGTGGTTTTGTCGCAAGCAGGGCTGATCCGTGCAGTTTCTTTGAAGTATATTTGAGTCAATGCCGGACGCACAATTTTGTAACTCTGCAGGTTATAGCTGGAGATTTGGGAACCCTTCAATAGATTTCAACTGTCAAAGCAGGAGGCTGATAGATCACTGTTTCTCATTCATTGAAGTGAATGATCCAAGAAACAGTGAAGTAATAGTCATAACAACTGGGCTTATGAGCACTTCCTGATCAAAAGGAAGATGTGTAGCTGTTACTTGGAATAGCATTGTTGGAATCCTAATCTTGCAGTTAATCTCACTATCACTGTTGAAATTGGATTCATTATTTTAATTTTTATCCTTGAGATTAGGAAATGGCAACATGAGGTATCATTTAAAAATAATTAGAGCACATAATCCATGTGGATTAGTTAATGGATGGCAAACAGGAGTAGCATTTAATGAGTCATTTTTCGGCTGAGAGGCTCTGCATCGCGGGGCACTGCAGGGTCCAACAGTTTACAAAGCTTTCACTAAGAGGATGAGGTGTTCAAGTTTGGTGCTGATAGAAAGCTGGGTGTCAATGAGGTGGATGTCAAGAGGCTTTAGAGAAACACAACAGGGACATGAATGGGTGAGGACGTGGCCGATGGAATGTAAAGAGTAAAGTGTCGTCATCCACAATGATAGAAAAACTGGTGGAGGTGAAATCTTTGCAAACCTTGTGTGAAGTTGAAAGACCTTTGCAGGAGAGACCCGGATGGCGTATGAACACAAATCGCTGGAAGTTAATAGATGAGCACAGAGAACAAGTAGGATGTCAAACCTTGTGTTGCTGGAACGTTTGGGTATAAATCTATCATAACTTGCTTCAGGTGAGGTGACAGATGGAATATTGTGAGGTTTTAATGAAGCTACACCCCATCTTGATTCCTGGATTGTTTTATGGGAGACAAACAGATTGGTTTTAGAGTCTTTTGAGCTTAGAACGGCTAGTGGTGTTCCCACTGAAATAAACAAACTTCCCAAATCTTTCACTGAAATGCACAAATTTTCAAATTACAAATTTGACTCCTAATGGGAAAAACCTTTATGACTGTGATTCCCAATTCTAGACACTCATCCCAGGTCTAATGCAGGGATGATATTTCCCCGTTTGGTGTGTTTAGAATTAGAAGTCACAGTCTTAAAGGTTTGGCCATTCAGAACATTGATAAGGAGTGATTTTCAGAGGATGATTATTTGTCATATTAAGCAGAGCAGAGTGAGAATTCTTCTGTGACCAGTCTAACGGGTTATCTTTAACATCTATGCAGCTGAGTTAAGAGCACAATTTGCAGAGCATAGGATTGCAATCAGCACCAAGCAAGGACAGAAAGATAGGATTCATTCAGGAGTCTGTTTGCTGGGGGGAAGAAACTATCTTTTAGCCTGTTGGTGCATGTTTTCATGATGGGGAAGGGAGAAGAGAGTGTGCCCAGGGTGTAATGTGTCCTTCAATATGTTGAGGGCCTTTTCTCGGCAGCAGGAGATTAATATGGGATTTATAAAGGGGAGGGAAATGTGTGAGATGCATTCTACCTTCTATAATTTATTCCAGTCATGAGCAAAGCATCTCCAGTACCATCCTGTGATGGATCCAGCAAGAAGGCTTTTGATGGTGTTACTGTGGGGCAAAACTTTCTTTGCCTTCTGAGATGTTGGTGTGCTTTCTCGTCTGTCCTGTCAACGGGCTTATTCCAGTTCAGGGTGTTGGAGAAGTTTCCCCTCCCCCCCCATAGAACTTGAAACCCCTTGATCTTTCAGCTTCAGTGTGCTTGATGTAGACCAGGTGGTGGACTTTGCCCTTCGTTTGAAGTGAATGATCATGTTCTTTGACTTATTGATGGTGAGAGAGAGGTGGTTATCTTTTCACCAGGCACCTAGACTGTCAATCTCTTTGCTGTATCCTGTCTCTTATCCTCAGAATTTACCACCAGGTGAACTGTAAAGGCTCATTTGCGGAATATATTCAAGATAGACACTGATGGATTTGTAGATATTAAGAAAATCAAAGAACACGGGGTTAAGTGTGGAAATTTAACACTGTGGCAAGAGATCAAATGTGATCTGATTAAATGGCATAGCAAAAAAAACTGGTGGCCCTGCCGCAGCGCCAGTAATGGCAGTGCTGCTGCTGGTGTCGATCCAGGGGGAGTGGAGACACAACACAAGGAGGGTATCAAAGGTTTGGATCTGGCCACGGGTTGCTGATGCTCTGAGCTGAACTGGAGTCTCATGCATTTTGCAGAGGCACCGGGAATGCTGCAGGCAAACCCACTCGGTGACTCTGAGAGGGACGACTCTCTTTTGCTTCTCTTTCTCTGGCTGTAAGGGGCGCCCAGCAATGCTAATGGTGAATCGTTTTCTACCTTATGGCACACTGAAGGCAATTTTGTGCAATGTAACATTTCTGTTTTATTACATGACAATAAATAGTATTTGATCTTATCTTAAGCACATACCTGGTTCTGTATAATACCTTCTTATAACATGCTTGGTACTTGTTTTGACAAATAACCCATTGATCTGCAGACGAGATTCTAATATTGCAGCTTCTTTGAAATGTTGCATTGTGCAAACTATTAAATCTCAAGTGCTCTTTCATGGCCAAAGATATATTTGAATGAAAAATGTAAACAATATTTTTAATGTGCTTTTGCTTTTGATACAGTTCATTGGAGGTTTAATAAAGTGTCTTGGTTCAACATACCAGACATTTTGTGCACCAATCCTATAGGTATCAAACAACCTAAAAGACTTCTGAATACAATAAAACCCTTGGTAACTGGCACCTATAGGGAATGGTAAATGCTGGATAAGTTAATTTTCCGGTTGCTTAAGACTGCGTATTGTGCGATTGACAAAATAACAGCGAGATACGTCAATTATAGGCATTTTTTTACCTATTATTGTGTTACGGGTTACATTATATTTTATATATAAATGTGTCTTTAAAAGAGATAGATTGGGAGAGGGGTTTAGTGTAGGTCACTTCACAAACAGATATTAACATTTCAAAAAAAAACATCTTATTTGAAATGTAAGAGCTATACATAAGCAGAGACTTCATGTCCACAGTGACTTTACAGAAACTTTGAAGAATGCCTTTGGATACTTCACAAGTAGGTGTTAATTGGACTGATATTGTGGAGTAAATGGACTATTGTCTTTAAAGCAACAGATGCTCAGGGTCAGAAACTGATTCCAGTGCCAGCAATCTGTCTGGTTGCAGTTTGCTGATCTAAGAGGGATCATGTGATTTTTCAAACAGAGAGAAAGAAAAAAAACATGATTCTTTGGAGAGAGGGAGAGACAGCAGGGTATCAGTTTTACAGTAGTTTTTTGAGGCTGCAAAATGGTAAGCTGACAGCTTGTTGAAAACCCCTTTTTGAAGACTGGTTGTGAGTTCTGAGTTCAGCCAATTGAAAAACTCTTGTAGTCCTTACAAGAGGAAATGGCTGGATAGAGTTTTCTCCTGAAATAAGGGAAACAAGAGGAACTCTGTGGTGACCTGGAAGAAGAGGTTATCATTTGCAAAACCCATGATGGGGCAAGATTCTTCAACAAGACACTGAAGTGGCTGAACTTGGCAGATCAGTTTGTGGGTGTCCAGTGAGCAACAAATCTCTCTCTGAAACCATCAAGAATTTTCCTGAGCAGTAATCATTTACCTTTAAGCACCAGAGCCTCCCCCTCCACGTCCTCCCCCTCAAAAGATGCTCACAAACTCAAGCTAGCATGCTGGAACATCAGAACCATGCTAGACAAGGCTGACAGCCACCGACCTGAATGTCGGTCTGCCCTCATCGCACATGAACTCCTCAGACTTGACATCGACATAGCCGCTCTCAGTGAAGTCCGCCTTGCAGATGTAGGCAGCCTCCAAGAACGCGGCGCGGGCTACACACTCTACTGGTCTGGCAAGCCTACGGATTAACGATGCCTATCTGGTGTAGGCTTCATGGTCAAGAACTCCATTGCCTCCAAACTCAAAAACCTCCCGACAGGCCACTCGGACCAGATCATGTCCATGCGACTCCCCCTTCAAAATAAGCGTCGCATCACCCTCATCAGTGTCTAAGCTCCAACCCTCCAGGCGGAACCAACAGAAAAGGACAAGTTCTACACTGATCTGCACAACCTCATTCAACGCACCCCTACAGCCGACAAGGTTGTCACCCTTGGCGACTTCAACGCTCGCGTCAGCAAAGACTCAGAAACCTGGCCAGGAATCCTGGGCAAGCATGGTGTTGGCAAGTGCAATGACAACGGGCGCCTCCTGTTGGAGCTCTGCGCAGAACAGCGGCTTGTCATTACAAACACCCTTTTTCAGCAGAGGGACAGCCTGAAGACTACCTGGATGCATCCCTGATCCAAACACTGGCACCTCCTGGACTACGTCCTGGTGCGAGAAAGAGACAAACGAGATGTGCACCACACCAGGGTCATGCCCAGCGCGGAATGCCACACTGACCACCGGCTGGTTCGCTGCAAGCTCAACCTTCACTTCAAGCCAAAGTCCAGGAACAATAAAGCCCCCAGAAAGAGGTTCAATGTTGGAAATTTGCAGTCAGACGAAGTGAGAGGAAACTTCCAGGCAAACCTCAAAGCAAGGCTCGAGGATGCAATCTGCCTCGCGGACTCGTCCCCTGAAACCCTCTGTGATCAGCTGAAGACTGCTATACTGCAATCCACTGAAGAGGTACTGGGCTTCTCCTCCAGGAAAAACAAGGACTGGTTCGACGAAATCAACCAGGAAATCCAGGAGCTGCTGGCAAAGAAGCGAGCTGCCCACCAGGCTCACCTTGCAAAGCTGTCCTGGCCAGAGAAGAAACGAGCCTTCCGTCGTGCATGCAGCCATCTTCAACGCAAACTCTGGGAGATCCAAAATGAGTGGTGGGCTAGCCTCGCCAAACGAACCCAGCTCAGCGCGGACATTGGCGACTTCAGGGGTTTTTACAAGGTTCTAAAGGCTGTGTACAGCCCCTCACCCCAAGTCCAAAGCCCGCTGCGCAGCTCAGACAGCAAAGTCCTCCTCAGTGACAAGATCTCCATCCTCAACTGATGGTCAGAACACTTCCAATCTCTTTTCAGTGCCAACGCTCAGTCCAAGAATCCGCCCTGCTCCAGCTCCCACAACAGCCCTTAAGGCTAGAGCTGGATGAGGTCCTCACCCGGGAAGAGACATATAAGGCAATTGAACAACTGAAAAGTGGCAAAGCAGCAGGTATGGATGGAATCCCCCAGAAGTCTGGAAGGCTGGCGGCAAAACTCTGCATGCCAAACTGCATGAGTTTTTCAAGCTCTGCTGGGAACAAGGAAAGCTGCCTCAGGACCTTCGTGATGCCATCATCATCACCTTGTACAAAACCAAAAGCAAGAAATCAGACTGCTCAAACTACAGGGGAATCGCGCTGCTCTCCATTGCAAGCAAAATCTTCGCTAGGATTCTCCTAAATAGAATAATACCTAGTGTTGCCGAAAATGTTCTCCCAGAATCACAGTGCGGCTTTCGCGCAAACAGAGGAACTACTGACATGGTCTTTGCCATCAGACAGCTCCAAGAAAAGTGCAGAGAACAAAACAAAGGATTCTACATCATCTTTGTTGACCTCACCAAAGCCTTCGACACTGTGAGTAAGAAAGGGCTTTGGCAAATACTAGAGCGCCTCGGATGCCCCCCAAAGTTCCTCAACATGGTTATCCAACTGGACGAAAACCAACAAGGTCGGGTCAGATACAGCAATGAGCTCTCTGAACCCTTCTCCATTAACAATGGCGTGAAGCAAGGCTGCGTTCTCGCACCAACCCTCTTTTCAATCTTCTTCAGCATGATGCTGAAACAAGCCATGAAAACCTCAACAATGAAGACGCTGTTTACATCCGATACCGCACGGATGGCAGTCTCTTCAATCTGAGGCGCCTGCAAGCTCACACCAAGACACAAGAGCAACTTGTCCGTGAACTACTCTTTGCAGACGATGCCGCTTTAGTTGCCCATTCAGAGCCAGCTCTTCAGCGCTTGACGTCCTGTTTTACGGAAACTGCCAAAATATTTGGCTTGGAAGTCAGCCTGAAGAAAACTGAGGTCCTCCATCAGCCAGCTCCCCACCATGACTACCAGTCCCCCAACATCTCCATCAGGCACACAAAACTCAAAACGGTCAACCAGTATACCTATCTCGGCTGCACCATTTCATCGGATGCAAGGATCGACAACGAGATAGACAACAGACTCGCCAAGGCAAATAGCGCCTTTGGAAGACTACACAAAAGAGTCTGAAAAAACAACCAACTGAAAAACCTCACAAAGATTAGCATATACAGAGTCGTTGTCATACCCACACTCCTGTTCAGCTCCGAATCTGGTCCTTTACCGGCTACTAGAACGCTTCCATCAGCGTTGTCTCCGCTCCATCCTCAACATTTATTGGAGCGACTTCATCTCCAACATCGAAGTACTCGAGATGGCAGAGGCCGACAGCACCGAATCCACGCTACTGAAGATCCAACTGCGCTGGGTAGGTCACGTCTCCAGAATGGACGACCATCGCCTTCCCAAGATTGTGTTATATGGCGAGCTCTCCACTGGCCACCGAGACAGAGGTGCACCAAAGAAGAGGAACAGGACTGCCTAAAGAAAGCTCTTGGTGCCTGCCACATTGACCACCGCCAGTGGTCTGATATCACCTCAAACCGTGCATCTTAGCGCCTCACAGTTCGGCGGGCAGCCACCTCCTTTGAAGAAGACCCCAGAGCCCACCTCATTGTCAAAAGACAAAGGAGGAAAAACCCAACACTCAACCCCAACCAACCAATTTTCCCTTGCAACCGCTGCAACCGTGTCTGCCTGTCATATATACTATAATGTTACATTGACTGCCAAAGATATAAAGGATTATGTGAACTCTCAATGAGATTCCCTGTGGGTTATTTTCCAAGATCAAAATGTTTGTCAAACGCAAAACCTTTTTTTAAAATTTATTCAAGCAGCACGGTAACAGGCCTTTCATCCCACGAGCCCTACCCCCCAAATACTCCAAGTAACCTCCAAACCCGATAAGATTTTTCAGAAGGTGGGAGGAACACACACACACACACACACACACACACACACACACACACACACACACACACACACACACACACACACACACACACACACACACACACACACACACACACACACACACACACACACACACACACACACACACACCCTAAAATATGGACTGCTCAGGGATTGGGTCTGTCAGGATTTTCCAGATGCTTGGGCAGAACTTTAAAAATTCAAATTTAAGGAGAACAGGTTAATTTTAATAGTTGATTAATTAAACATTTTTTTGTTTAAAATAGAAAGTACAAAAAAAATTGTTCTTGCTTTTCTGCATGGCCACCTGTTGCCGCTGTGTGTCTGTGGTACTTACTTACGCATGCAGGCAAACGTTGCTAGTTTTCAAGAAATCTGGATTCTCGGGTGATCTAGATTTCAGCTGAGCGTTTTCGAGTTCTGAATTCTCGTGAGTTCTGGATTTCTGGGAAGTTCTAGTTGTTTGTATTGGGCATGACTCTGGTAGAGGAGAAGGACAAGTACAGACAGGTCAGAAAGGGAATAGGAAGGTGATTTGAAATGCCCTGCAACAGGATGCTCAGTGCAGCTGCTCTGCAAAACTGTCCCCAAATCTGTGATTGATTTTAAATTTAAATGTAGCCATACAGCCATTTTGTTGGCCCACGAGTCCAAGCCGCCCAATTTATAACCCATTAACCTACACCCACCGGTACATTTTGAACGGTGGGAGGAAATCAGAGCCACCAGAGAAAACCCGCACAGACACGGGGAGAACGCGCACACTCCTTACAGACAGCGTGGGATTCAAACCCTCCTCGACGAGGAGGACGCTACATTAGGGATTACCGGATGCTGTTGATGAAGTTACAGGAGGTGAATCTCTGCCTCACGTGGAAGGGTTGTTTGGGGCCTTGGATGGTGGTGAGGGAAGAGGTGTAAGTGTGACACTTTCTGCTGAGGGGTGGGTCCAGAGGAATGAGTGGACAAAGGGATCATAGAGAGAGCGCTTTTGATATATACTGAGCTATATATGTTTTATAACAGAGACAGAAGCTACATCCATTTTTAATTCTTAATAATTTTGAGGTACTTACCTTAATTGAATTATCCTTGCCTTTGTCCAAGTGAGTTTAAATCAGTTGAAAAGGATTGACTAAATGTGAAAGATTTCTGGTCCCTTAACTTGAATAGCACTGCACTCAGAGACATTAGGAACCAACATATTGAAATAGTTATAGCATTGCTTTGGCTAACAATAAACGAAAAGGGTAGGAAAGAAATTATTCTGATGAACTTTAATCATAATATATATTGTTGAGTCAGTAAAAAAAAGTTTGTGGACTCCATCCAAAACATGAGTGGTGCTCACAATGGCGTAAACCAGAACCGCATCTCTAAGAAGAAAGTACAAGCATTCTTTTAAAGATACATGTTTTAAAAAAATATATATTGTTGTTATTTAAATATCTGTGGAGCATTTACTGAATCAAAAGGGAATGAAATCACAAAGTGGGTTCCATTGCATGAGCGAAATACAAAAGTCTGGAGACACTGTGGTTGAAGTAAAACATGTTGCTGGAGAAACTCAGCAGGTCAAACAGTGTCCTTTATAGAGCAAAGATAACAATACATGACCAACGCTTTGGGCTTGAGCCCTTCATCGAGGTACAGTATGAGCAGAATGTCGGCAGGCCCCGAATAAAATGGTAAGGGGGAGGGGTGGGGGGAGGAGCATGGTCACAAAGGCGGGAGGTAATAGGTGGAGAAGGGAGGAAGAGCACAGCAGCAAGTGGGGGAGGAGGGATGGCTGGGTGAGAAGAGGATGGAGAGCTGAGGGGAAGAAAAAGACAGGGAGTGGAAGGGAGAGCAGGTTAGCAAAAATGTAATTTCTGGCACTTAACAACAGAATCCCTCTACCAGACACATCTTCCCTTCTTCTCCCTTCTCTGTCTTCTGTAGGGACCGCTCCCTCTGTTACTCCCTCATCTACTCATCCCTTCCCCCCTCCCAAATCCCAACCACCCACACTGCAATGCCTTCCCCTGTGGCCACAGGAGGTACTACACCTCCTCCCTAATGACAGTTCGGGGCCCCAAACAGGCCTTTCAAGTGAAGCAACACTTCACTTGTGTATCTGCAGGATTGATTTACTGCATCTGGTGCTCCCTTTGTGGCCTTCTCTACATCAGAGAGACTGGGCGCAGACTAGGAGATCAATTAGCTGAGCACCTTCGCTCCGTGACAGGGACAGGGACCTGCCAGTGGCCAACCATTTCAATTTGGCCTTCTACTCCCATACTCACATGTCTGTACTATCCGTAAATTGGAGGAACAACACCTTATTTTTCCAACTGGGCACTCTCCAGCCAGATGGCATGAACATCGACTTCTCTGGTTTCTGTTAACCTTCCTTCCCCCTCCCTGTCATCTTTGCCTCAGCTTCCCTCCCTACTCATCCAGCCATCCCTCCTCCCCCTGCTTGCTGCTGTGCCCTCCCTCCCTTCTCCACCTATTACCTCCTGCCTTTACAACCAGTCTCCTCACACCCATGCCTTCCCTCTATCCTTTTATTAGGATGCCTGCCGAGATTTCTCCATACCTTGATGAAGGGCTCAAGCCCGAAATTCTGGTTGTTAATTTTTACCTTTGCTATACAAAGGACTCTGTTTGACCCGCTGAGTTTCTCCAGAATTGTGTTTTACTCCATTCCATGAGCCTTTTGTTGACCTGCTAACCCTTTATAAAGCTTTGATAGATGGACTGATCTGTCCGTATGGTTCTCCTTAAGCAGACATCCAGGATCAAAGGTAACTTGTTTCCATTCTGGTTTTGTGGGTTCTGCGATTGCAAATGAGGGCGATGTGGAAACCACACTCTTCTACAGATGAGTCAGAAGATTTTGAACAGGAGGTTTGTGAGGTGGTTCACAATGTTGCAGAGAAAAAATCTATTAGACGGATGCATAGATAGGAATGGTTTTGAGAGATAGGGGCCAAATGCAGAACAGTAAAAATAACAAAATGCTGAAGGAACTCAGCAGGTCAAACAGTCTCATTTACATGGGAAAGGTAAATATACATAACCAAGGGCTTGAGGCCTTCATCAAGATATGAGAGAATGTGGGCAGGCGTCCAAACAAAAGGATGGGGGGTGTAAAGGGAGTGGCGAAGGCAGGAGATGATAGGTGGATGAGGGGAGGGAGGGGACAGCAGCAATAAGGGGGAGGAGGGATGGCTGGGTGGGTCAGGGGGAAGAACTGAAAGACAGAGGGGGGGGGGGGAAGACAAGCAAGTTTAGCAGAAAGCAGAGAAATCAATGTTGATGCCATCTGGCTGAGACAGTTTGGTCGATGTGAGAAGTTGGGCCAAAGGGCCTATTTCCACATTGTATGACTATGTGACACTCTTTTTGCCCCTCATGCAAGGCATCTGTCTGGTCATAATGCACTGGAGTTCTCAATACCACCCTGACTGCTCCCTCTCAAACTTGAGAGGTCATCATCTCAGGGTGCTCAAGAGTCAATGGAGGTGATGAATTTTTGGTAGGGATCTTTGAAAACATCCTTAAATTGTTTGCTGTCCACCTCATAATCTTTTCCAATTCAGAGCTTGGAATAAAGTGAATAGATTTGGGAATCTAGTCATGAGGTGTGCAGTCAACATGGACCAACAGTGGAGGTGACCGAGTGAAATCAGAGCCTCCGTGCCAGAGGTGTTGGCCTGAAAGATCTTGCAGGTTCAGCATTCTTGGTACTTTTCCAGTGTGTTTTAATACTAGCTGATATTCCAGCAGTATATCAGAGAGCAGGTGTCATTGTGTTGTCTGCGTGTAATCAGGTGCCTGGTTTAAGATCTTTGCCTTCAAACACTCTGTCTCAATTGACTGAAAATGGTTTTGAAGCATTTAATGCAGAGGTGAATTTCATCACTGATGTCTGCCATTGCTGAGAAATGGCTCTTGAGGCCTGAGAAATGCTTCAAGTACGATCTTCCCTTGAGAAATGAATTGATGTAGGGGAAACTTGTATGGGGAGGTGCTGGTTGGTAGAGGGCCTTTTCCCTGCAGTGTAAAGTCCATGCTCACACATGCTGCAGGGAAAGAGGTGATGACAGCTTGGAACTTTTCCTTGCAGTGTGCAAATGGAAGAATCATTTGCATACTACATCTCAAATTCTGAGGTTCAGGTAACTTTAGTCTGGAGTCCAATCATCAAAGTTTGTACATCGAAACCTATTTAGGTTTTTTCTCTCAGCTGTATACAGAATCAATCTTTAATTGTATCATGTGATAATGTGCAATGTCAAGGTTATTGTGACCTACATTCCAAAACAAAATTTGCTTTGAAGCTTCAGCATTATTTATTTCTTAGCAATTAGCATCTTGTAATTTATTTCCACTAATTGGAAAAATTGGTTTGCAATAATTTGGGTTTGAATGTGCCTCAGTCCACATCTCTCCCCTTCAATTATAACTGCTGCTGCTTTGAAAAAGCAGCCAATATTTTAAAGACTCACCTCACCCCAGCCACGTTCTCTTCACCCCAGCCCCACCCTTGTCAGAATGAAGATTCACAAGTGTGAGATCAAGTACCACCAGATTCAAGATCAGTTTCTTCTCTGCTGTGAACCAGCTCCTGAATGAATCCCGAAACAATGACAATTATGTTGCTTTTACTCCATGCCAGCTGATCTCTTTCTGCAACGCTGCACTTTTGTACCATGTCTTACTTGTTCCACTACGTGTGAAATGTATACTGGTCTGGTTGCTAAATAAACCATCACTGCATTTTCAATACTCATGACAATAAACTTGAATTTGAAGTTGTGATTGAATTCAATCCTTGCTGTTTTCCAAATGTTGCAAAACTATCTAAACATGGAGTGTCCGCATCATTCAGAATTATTTGTGTATATTTTTAAAACATATTAAATAAAATAGATTTCTTCACTTTTGATTTGTTGAAGTTACATCTTCCTCCAAAAAAAGACACAGATAAAACTTGTCTTCTGGTATTTGCACCAGTGGTTTTCAAACTGTCCCCCTAAATTCACGTTCCACTTTAAGTAATCTTTATGCCATAGGTGCTCTGTGATTAGTAAAGGATTGCTTAAGGTGGGATGAGAGTAGAAAGACAAAGTTTGAAAGCCACTTTTTTAATCATCCCTAAACGACTCGTGATCCACCTGGTTTCATAACTCCAAAGGAAATGGGCCAGTGACAATTTTTCTCAAGCAAAATAGTTCAGTAACAATTGGGTCTAGAGCAGTGATTCTCAACCTTTCCCCCCACCATTCTCATACCACTTACTAATCACAGAGGTCCTGTAGCATAGAGATTACTGGAAGTGGAATGTGAGTTTAGGAAGGTAGTTTAATAACCATGGATTTATACCTTTTATTTTGTCAGTTTGAAGACTTTAACAAGGATGTTATCTGAAGGCTGCACCCTCCAATTGGAGTCAGGTGACTCAGGCAATTGAATTAGAAAAAGCTCAGATCAGCAGAAAGCTGATTGAGCAATAGAGATCAAGGGAACTTGTGACACAGGGTGGTATTAATTTGCTTCAACTCAGCAGTTTGGTGAGGTGATACCATTGACTGGAGTTCCACACAGTACTTGCAGCAGTGAGTAGGAAATTTACAACTAACTAGTTTCTTTTTCCTACAAATGAAAGCAACTCTTTACCAACCTCCTCTCAATTACTGACTCAGACAACTAATACCATTGGTTCAAGTGAAAATAATAATGTAAGGCTTCAATTAAAAAAAAATTAACAGCTGGATTGAGAAAATAATTGCGACAATAATTCAACCTTCCTGTCCTGAATTGCAAGGGGAAATTTTAAAAAATGAAGAGGAAGGATTTTTATGGTTTCTGTTGTCTGTTTGCCATTACATTGAACTTCAGCAAATCCCAGAGAATGTGTCTCAATATGACTTTGTAATTTGCTTGTGTTTCCTGCAAAACACATACCCATGAGTTGTGTAAATGTTCAGAAAAAAAAATAATTGTTGGTTGAATTGGGTAGGACATGAGGAAAGGGAAATTATTGTGAGATCAAATAACAGAAGGTTGAGTAAGAACTTTGTGAATATTGTGTAGTATATTGGCAAGTCTCCTTTATGCTGCACTTACTGATTTTTAGACAATAGGTCTTTTGAAGGCCTCCTGTAAGAAAGGTCCACCAGGAAAAGGAGGACAACTGTGACAAGACAGGGTCGTGGGTGGATTGCTTTGTCCTTGGAGTGTGTTGGGATCCCTTGGCTGTTAGTCTGTTGGCGGTGGATCCCTTACTCTGCTCTGGATGGTTTCATGTGTAGCAGAACGGTGTTCTGAAGGGGGTTGGGGATGGTGGAAAGGAAGAACAAATTGTGATTGGAGATTCAGTTTGTGGTCAATATGAGAGGTAGGTAAACCACAAGATTGGAGATGAGTTTTCTGGATAACTCACTGAGTTGGAGAAAACTAGAGCCTCTTGCCTCCCTCCTCCTCCCTCTCGCCCTCCTTCTCTTCCTTGCACCAATGTCATTGCTATCCTTGTCATTAGCTTACAGCTGCTGGGTATTCCAAAGGTGGTCACATTCAATAGACTATTGAATGATCGATACAATGAAGGTAAACAGCTGTATTAAAATATTTAAATGATCTACCTGTAGGATCCAAGTGGATTGGTTATCCCTAACTCATCCAACTGACAGCCAGAGTCTTCAAAACAGGTTCTGTCCCTATCCAAATTATTGTGCAATTTAACTGTTGACTCCACCCGAACACCACTACTCTTGAGATCCTGCCATATACTGCAGGTAAGTTTCCTGGGAGCTGGAAGAGAACAAATGTGTTTTGCCAGTAAGTAAAAACACAGAACTGCTGGAGGAACTCGACGAGTCTCGCAGGGTCCATAGGAGGTAAAGTTGTATAACTGATGTTTTGGGCCTGAGCTCTCCTTCGTGGTGTGATCAAAAAGCAAACAGGAGCCTAAATTAAAAGGCTGATGGAGGAGGGAAGGGCAGGGGAGGACCTCAGACAAAAAGTGATAATTAGTCATGGACAAGATGACAGGAGAGGAAAGGGCAGAATTAGAATTTATTGTCAGGAATGTCACGAAATTTAGTGTTTCGCGGCAGCATCGCAGTACAAACTCATTTTATGAACCATCTTACAACAATAATATATTAAAAAATAATAATAATAGTCCACGAAAAGTAAGGCAGTGTCTTTTGGTTCACTGATTATTTAGGAATCTGTTGGCCGCGGGGAAGAAGCTGTTCTTGTGCCACTGAGTGCTCATCTTTGGGCTCCTGTACCTTTTCCCCGATGGTGGCAGAGTGAAGAGGGTGTGGGCTGGGTGGTGGTGGTCTTTGAGGCTAGAGGCTGCTTTTTTAAGATGGCCTCATGTCGACGTCCTCGATGCCGTGAAGTCTGGTGCCTGTGACGTGACCAGAGTTTATTCTTATCCTGAGATTTGGCGCCTGCATACCAGGCAGAGATGCAGTCAGCCAGAATGTTTTCCACGGTCTACCTGTAGATGTTTATGAGTCTTTGATGACATGCTGAATCCCCTCAGACACCTCAAAGTCAAGCCATTGGCGAGCCTTTTATACGATTGCCTCAACATGGAGGCTCCTGGACAGATCCTTGGAGATGTTGATACCCAGGAATTTGAAGTTCTTGACCGTCTCCACTACTGAGACCTCGACGAGAACTGAGTCATGTTCCTCTGACTCCCTCCTGATGTCCACAATGATCTTCTTGGTTTTGCTGGCATTGAGTGCAAGGTTATCATCTTTACACAACTCAATGAGCTGATCTATCTCCCTCCTGTACGCTTCCTCAATGCTGTTTGTGATTCTGCTGACAAGGTGAGAATTGATTGGGGGAGAGAGTGGCTCTGTGAATGCAGAACTGGAGGAAAGGAAAGAGATAGAAACAGCGAGAGAAAAGGAGAAATAAGGATAGGGGAGGGGGGTCTAATGTAAATCAGAGGACTGTGCTAATGCTACGTGGTTGATAGTGTTCCTCCAATTTTCCCGTGGGTTCAATCTGGCAGTGTCGGAGATCATAGACATGTCAACATGGGAATAAGGCAGGGAAATGAAATGGGTTGACACTGGGAATGCCCTGTTATTGAGGCAGCAGTGAGGGAGGTTCACAATTGTGTTATGCTAATCTCTTATCTGCATGGCAAACTATGAAAGGAATATCTTTGTGACTGAGGCTTAAATTGGCTCAGTCTGGAATAATGGCTGATCTACGTTAAGGCTCTGCCTACTTTATATTGGAATGTCTAATCAATGCAAAGGAGCTGACTATGAGAAGCACAGATGGCAGGGTGTGCCTGATTCCAGTGAGTACGACATGTTTCCAACATCATCGAGTTAGTTTCCTTCCAAGTAATTGTGCTGGCTCATCCAATTCATTTCAAATCACAGCTAGGAAACCTTCTCTATCACAAATATTACAAGGATTTGTGACACTCTTTATAATCTTGCTCATTAAAAGGAGAGGAATCAAAAGGTTTCCATGTGGTTTGCAAAACTCTGGGTTTGGATTTTACCCTTACATATATTCATGTAATAGACGGTCCTGTGTAATGGTTGAAACCCCTTTTTCAGCCCAAAAATCGTGTATTTTCCATGTGATCGATGTAAAAGTTGACCCCACCCCCTCCTTATTTTTGGCTCTGACAGCCCGCCCATCCGAGCTCCCGACCGCAACCCTCACCATCCAAGCTCCTTAAGTCCCAACCACTCATCCTCGCTCCAACCACCTGTTCGGCAGAGTTGCTGACTGTGGATCATCGCCCCAGCAGCCCACCCATCGGAACTATCAATGCCCCGACTGCGGACTCTCTCCTGGGCCCCTGCCTGCCCTCCCATCCGAGTTCCTGATACTTCCTAATGTGGCCTTACCCCCCCCCCCCTCCAGTCCTGGCCATCTGAGCTCCTGGAACCTTTAATGCAGTCAAAAGTATGACATGTTTAAAAAGCCAACCCTTCCCAAATTTGACCCAAAAGATTAGTCCAAAAGACTTGATAATTACATTAGTATGTACGGTATACAGGTGGGGATTTACTAAGCAGAGTCTATGGCTAACCTTGTGGAAAGGAAAAAAAATATTGCAGGCCAAATAATACCAGATCACTCCCAAGTGGTTGTTTATTTCATCCTAGTACAGGATCCTGGAATAGCTGGGAAGACCAGCATTTGTAAGCCAAATGTATTTGCCTTTGATAAGATGATGGTGAACACCCCTCTTGCACCACTGCAGTCTTTGTGCGGGAGATACTCCAGCAATATAGCTTGGTCAGGAGTTCTCAGATTTTGTTAGAATAGTGCGGAATCGTTAGGAGAGCAGCACAGTTATGAGGTCAACATGGTTAGCACCAGCGCTATCACAGATATCTGTAAGGAGTTTGTGTGTTCTCCTCGTGACTTTGTGGGTTTCCTCCAGGAGCTCTAGTTTCTTTCCACTGTTCAATGATGTACCAGGATTGTAGGTGAATTGAGTGGCACGGGCTCGTGGGTGAAAGGGCCTGTTACTGTGCTGTATGTCTAGGTTTTTTAAAATTTAAATTGAACAAATATGAAGAATTGTGATGTACAATATTTCCAAGGCAGGACAGTGGTGTGATCACAGCATTTGTCCTTCTACATGCGAGGTATTGAGTATGATCCAAGCAACAGAGTGGCTCAGCAGATCCAGGATTGCCACTTAAACTAGTGCAACTCAGCTTGTGACATTGTAAATATGGACTTTTTACTCCTCTTCCATCTGGTAGGTGCTACAGGAGCTTCCGATCCCAAGCCAGCAGGCTCAGGAAGAGCTTCTTTCCTCAGGCTGCGACCCTGCTGAACCTTGCATCACAGGTCTGAGTGGTATTGTACCCTTGTTGTACTGTCAGTACTTTTATACTTGTTTGTTTGCTTGTGCGCTTGCTTTTGTTCACAGTTGCTTGAAAATAGCACTACTCTTTGTACTTCTGGTTAGATGCTAACTTCATTTTGTTGGCTTTGTATCTCTACTTGAAGTTGGAAGGTAAGGTCAAAAGTTTGAGAGAGCCATGGTTCTCAAGGGATATTGGAAACTTGGTTCGAAAAAAATAATGAGTACTACAATAAATATAAGAAACAGGGAAAAAAGATGTTTGGGTACTATATTGAATGTAAAAAGAATCTTAAAGAAATTAGAAAAACTAAAAGAAGGTGTGAGGTGGCTATAGCAAGCAGAGTGAAAATAAATCCAAGGGGTTTCCACAAATATGTAAATATCAAAAGGAAATTGAGAGGCAAAATTGGTCCAATAGAGAATCAGAAAGAGCCAAAAGAGATGGGGGAGGTCTTGAACAATTTATTTTCCTCATTATTTACTGAGGAGAAGGATATTGAACTGTGCAGGGTAAAGGAAGCAAAGGGGGTAAATATGGAGACTATAGTGTTTAAGAAAGAGGTAGTACTGGAGCTTTTGAAACATATAAACGTGGTTAAGTCTCCAGGTCCTGACAGGATTTTCCCCAGAACCTTGAGAAAAGTTGGTGAGGAAATAGCAGAGGCTCTGGCAGTGATTTTTCAAATGTCATTAAAGACGGGTATAGTGCCGGAAGATTGGCGTGTTGCGCATGTGGTTCCTTTGTTTAAAAAAAGGGTTAGAGGAGCAAGCCGAGCAATTATCAGCCTGTAAGTTTGATGTCTGTGGTAGGTAAATTGATGGAATGTGTTCTTAGAGATAGTATATATAAGTATATGGAGGGACAGGGTCTGATCAGGGACACTCAACACGGATTTGTGCGTGGAAGGTAATGTTTGACCAATCTTGTTGAATTTTTTGAAGAGGTGACTAGGAATGTTGATGAGTGTAGAGCAGTGGATGTTGTCTAGATGGACTTCAGTAAGGCCTTCGATAAGGTTCTGCATGGGAGGTTAGTTAGGAAGGCTAAGTCCCTGGGTATTAATTTGAAGATGGTCAAATGAATTTAACAGTGGCTGGAAGGAAGGTGTCAGAGAGTAGTAGTAGATAATTGTTTGTCAGGATGAAGGCCGGTGACAAGAGGTGTACCTCAGGGTTTGGTATTGGGACCATTGCTGTTTGTCATATATATTAATGATCTGGAGGATGGGGTGGTAAATTGGATTAGTAAATATGCAGATGATACTAAAATAGGGGGAATTGTGGATGATGAAAAGGGTTTTCAAAGATTGTAGAGGGATTTAAACTGCTTAGAGGAGTGGGCAGAAAGATGGCAGATGGAGTTTAATGCTGATAAGTGTGAGGTGCTTTATTTTAGAAAGAAAAATCAAAGCAAGACATATGTGGTAAATGGGAGGGCATTGAAGAATGTGGTGGAGCAGAAAGATCAAGGAATAATGGTGCATTGTTCCCTGAAGGTAGGAGCGCATATGGATACGATAGTGAAGAAGGCCTCTAGTATGCTTGTCTATATAAATCAGTGCATAGAATATAGGAGTTGGGAAGTAATGATGAAACTGTACAAGGTATTGGTGAGGCCAAATTTAGAGTATTGTGTACAGTTCTGGTCACTGAGTTATCAGAAGGATATTAACAAGATAGAGAGAGAGTGCAGAGAAGATTTACAAAAATGTTGCCTGGGTTTCAGCATCTGGAACACAAGGAGTGATTGAGCAAATTAGATCTTTATTCCTTGAAACATAGAAGGCTGAGAGGGGATTTGATAGAGGTGTTTAAGATAATGAGAGGGATAGATAGAGTTGATGTGGAAAGGCTTTTCCCATTGAGAGTAGGAGAGATGGATACAAGAGGTCATGTCTTTACTCAGAGAGTGGTTACTGTGTGGAATGGGCTTCCGGGAAAGGTGGTGAAAGCAGGGTCAATGTTGTCATTTAAGAAAGAGTTGGATAAGTATATGGATGGGAAGGGGATGGATGGATATGGGCAGGGTGCTGGTAAGTGGGATTAGAGGAGGGTACGGATCAGTGTGGACTAGAAGGGCCAAATTGGCTTGTTTCTGTGCTGTAATTGTTATATGGTTATAATGAGAATAAAGTTGAATCTAATCTAAAAGTGGCAATGCTCTGGAACAAGAACTTACTGGCAGCATCAATGAAGTTAACTGATTCGGAAACTTCGACCGTCATTTCACAGACCTTATTTTGCATGATACATCATGGAAAGTAGGCAGTAGTTTCCAATGCTTACCATCTAAAATCTACTTCGACAAGTGTGTATATTTATACAGAGACAAGCAAGCTGTTACAGAAATAGGATTACCTGTGAAAACTACATTGGGACGTTTATTACAATTTGATGAATTAAAAGCTTAGTTTTTTTTTTAACATGAAGAAGATTTGTTAATGTTAATATTCTTGACTATGGTGAAGCCCACAGCTTAGTTTCAAATTGACTTGAAGAAGAATGCAGCAATAATCACTGTTCATGTCAACAACCACCGCGAAAACCTTTGACTATGGTTAAGGCTTAATTTCTAAATAATATCTCACTGAACAGACGCTGAATTAAAATGGGCTGTTTGTCAACTATGTTGGTGCCAATGTCAAAGATGCAGCACAAACTTCCTTTCACAGAGTGACAGTGCCAATCTTCATAAAATTTCTTTCACAGGCTGTGTGACACAGAGTGTGGAGAAAGTCACGTGTGTCCAATCACACCAGCTACGAGTGCTTTCACTTGTTTTGACTATACAGTTTATGAAATGTGCATTTAATTGTAACAATGATCTAAGCTCCCATCAAAATCTGCTACCTATGACTCCGAAAGGGCTCTCTCCAACGCCGTGAGGACTTGTGCAGTGGAAATACATGGTGGGAATATG
Organism: Narcine bancroftii; assembly: GCF_036971445.1. Taxonomy (NCBI): domain Eukaryota; kingdom Metazoa; phylum Chordata; class Chondrichthyes; order Torpediniformes; family Narcinidae; genus Narcine; species Narcine bancroftii. The sequence goes on from NC_091471.1 coordinate 222,828,029, forward strand.
ATATGAGATGTAGGGAAAGACACCAGAACACATTCCATGCCCTCATGCACTTTGAAAACAATGACGATGGAATTTCTTTGCCACAATAAATGAGCACTTGCTAGAATTCGAATACAAGGTGGGAGGAAGGAGTAAGGGGCAGGGAAGGTGGAGAGGAGGGAGGAAGGGGCAGGAGGAGAGGAGGGAGGAAGGGGCAGGAGGAGAGGAGGGAGGAAGGGGCAGGAGGAGAGGAGGGAGGAAGGGGCAGGAGGAGAGGAGGGAGGAAGGGGCAGGAGGAGAGGAGGGAGGAAGGGGCAGGAGGAGAGGAGGGAGGAAGGGGCAGGAGGAGAGGAGGGAGGAAGGGGCAGGAGGAGAGGAGGGAGGAAGGGGCAGGAGGAGAGGAGGGAGGAAGGGGCAGGAGGAGAGGAGGGAGGAAGGGGCAGGAGGAGAGGAGGGAGGAAGGGGCAGGAGGAGAGGAGGGAGGAAGGGGCAGGAGGAGAGGAGGGAGGAAGGGGCAGGAGGAGAGGAGGGAGGAAGGGGCAGGAGGAGAGGAGGGAGGAAGGGGCAGGAGGAGAGGAGGGAGGAAGGGGCAGGAGGAGAGGAGGGAGGAAGGGGCAGGAGGAGAGGAGGGAGGAAGGGGCAGGAGGAGAGGAGGGAGGAAGGGGCAGGAGGAGAGGAGGGAGGAAGGGGCAGGAGGAGAGGAGGGAGGAAGGGGCAGGAGGAGAGGAGGGAGGAAGGGGCAGGAGGAGAGGAGGGAGGAAGGGGCAGGAGGAGAGGAGGGAGGAAGGGGCAGGAGGAGAGGAGGGAGGAAGGGGCAGGAGGAGAGGAGGGAGGAAGGGGCAGGAGGAGAGGAGGGAGGAAGGGGCAGGAGGAGAGGAGGGAGGAAGGGGCAGGAGGAGAGGAGGGAGGAAGGGGCAGGAGGAGAGGAGGGAGGAAGGGGCAGGAGGAGAGGAGGGAGGAAGGGGCAGGAGGAGAGGAGGGAGGGAGGGAGGGGCAGGGGAGGAAGAGGGAAGAAGGCTGAGCCTCTCATCATGAGGCGCTTTGTATCGATAGGACATTCCATGTATTTTGATATATTGCATGTTCTTTATCCATTTGATGGTCATGCTTAGTAATGTCAGGATCTGAGTTAATTGGGTTTCAGTGTCAATAGTCAGCTGATTTTCTGCTAGATACATAATGACAGCATGTGATGACTCTTCTTCCAACTCCTCTACTTCAGGCCAATTATTTGATTTATTGAATTCAGGCCTCTGAACAGACCAACATCACAATGGTTGAACAGCATTTGAAGTTAAGATATTAATTTTGTGCCTTTTTGCTAGATTTTCTTCACCTTTGTCCAGAAGTTAATGTGCTCTGTTACGAGCCCAAAGGCACCCAAAACCCAGCAGCAATAGATGTTCACCACGACAAATGGTTACTTAAACAAAAGTTGTTTTTAATTATCTTTAAACATGAAAACAGAATCAAACTTTAGCTTATCTCTATTTTTAACTTGATTAACTTAACCCCCTTCTAATTCTAAGCGCACATGTATGTAATTTGTGTGCAAATTTAAGAAAGTTCTTCGGTTCACAGTCCAATCTCACTTCTCATTCTTCCAAGTTCTCTTGGTTGCAGGCAATTCTTATGCTGTGCACAGAATTTAACATGTATAAAGTTCACCAGGTTTTGGTACTCGAAAGGTAAATGGTTACTGCTCAGGAATGTTCTTGTAGATTTTGTAGAGAGAGAGATGTGTGGTTCTAGAATTTCCACCATTAGTCACCTCAATATCTTGCTGCCCCATCAGGGTTCACCAGATAATAACCTCTTTCTTTAAGATTAGCACACTTCTGTTCCACTTATTCCAAGAGAAACATTAGACAGCTAATTTTTTCCTCTTGCGTGACGCACAAAAGTAGGCCATCCTCCACTCTAGAGCTTCTGTTTCAGTTCCAACAAGCTTCTCCTGGCTGACACTGTTCAGTCTCCCTCTCCCTAAGACAGTCAGACTCTCCAACTGCCAAAAAGCCCGTGTGACCCTCTCTCTCCTCACTTGTAAAAAAAACACATCGGACCCTCTCCAGCAAACAATACAAGTCAGTCTTCTGTTTCATCTTTTGTTTTTAGGTAAACAAGAACCCATTAGTGACCTTTCTGTGATCACTCCAAAACTCTGCAAAGAGCTATCAATAGACATCATGTCTCCTGCTTGTTGCTTTAAAGAATAGTCCATTTATTTCCACAGTTTCTGTAAAATCACTCATAATGAATTCTCCAGTATTTCAAATGGATCTGTTTTAAGGTGTATATGTATGTAAACTGCACTAACTTTTCCCAACTTATCTTCCAAAAATATTCCTAAATATTCTGTCACAGTTCAATGTCAACTTCACAGTATAACCAGATGAACTGACTTTCCTCTCAAGAACTAAGCAAACTCTGTTGGAGGAACTCAAAGGGTCAAACATTTCCCCTCAATGGGAGAAAACATTCCCCCAGCAGTGTTTGCTCAGCTTCAGATTCCAACATTTGCCGTCTCCTCTCAGAACCTGATTGATTCTGCAAGCATGCCAGAGATAAAGTCAGCCGTGCTGAAGTAGGTCTAGGCCAACAAAAGAAAGGAAGGGGACAAAGATAGAAGTTTCTCCATGCACTATTGAATCCCTGATCAGAAATAACAATGGCATTGAGGGGTTGTGAGAACCTCAGGACTGATCAGCAGGAAGGGTGGGCCCACTCCTGAACCAGCCAATTTTGCCCTCCAACAGTCCTTGATGATCTTTGAGTTTGGTACAAAATCGATGGAAGGTAACATGGCTGGGGCCCTGGTGTCCTGCCAGAACTTGGACACGAGGAGGCAGCGAAGGGGGAACCAATGACTGACCCCCATTGAGATAACTTGGAGGAGATTTTTTTTTGGTTGGATGTGATCCTTCCATTGTTCCTGCAGATATACCCTTTTGAATATGGAGAAATACAATGCAGGTAAATTTCAGACATTATCATTAGCCATCTATGTCCTTATTCCCAGGGGTAGCAGCTCAGATTTGATGGTGCTTTCATGGAAACAATCACTCTATTTGTTGTAGTAACAAGTCACTGTACGTTGTATTTATACAACTGATTATCTTTGAATGGGCTGGTAAACACAGTGCTTCAGCATTAATTCTGCCAGCTTTAATAATTGCAGTTAAATGGCTTCAGTAATTGGGGGAAAAAATATAATGTATTGCTAGGCTCTTTGAAGGCCAGAGAAATCTGATTAGACAGCTGAGTATGGCTTGGACTCGAAGCCAAATTTGGATCACTTATTTTTGTATGCATCTGTGTGCTATCTGCTACAAATGTGTTATGATCCAACAGTCTTTGTGCTAGAATGTGTCGTAAAAGTGTCTTCATGTGCCAGTTAAACACTGAGCAAAATCAGTGGAATCGACTTTGAATGCTGAAAAAGAACCTGTGATTTTGCAAATTAATCGCTGATTTGTGAGAATTGACTGTGAGCTGAACAGAATTGTGTAGAATCACTGTTCAGGGCAAAGTTAATTATTTTATAGACTTCCATTTCCAAAGATTTTCACGGATGTTAATTTAAAAGAAAATAGTTTGCTCTATTTCAGTTTCTCTTCCCTTTGCAGATTAAGTACGGTTATATGGCGAGCTCTCCACTGGCCACCGTGACAGAGGTGCACCAAAGAAAAGGTACAAGGACTGCCTAAAGAAATCTCTTGGTGCCTGCCACATTGACCACTGCCAGTGGGCTGATATCGCCTCAAACCGTGCATCTTGGCGCCTCACAGTTTGGCGGGCAGCAACCTCCTTTGAAGAAGACCGCAGAGCCCACCTCACTGACAAAAGGCAAAGGAGGAAAAACCCAACACCCAACCCCAACCAACCAATTTTCCCCTGCAACCGCTGCAACCGTGTCTGCCTGTCCCGCATCGGACTTGTCAGCCACAAACGAGCCTGCAGCTGACGTGGACTTTTTACCCCCTCCATAAATCTTCGTCCGCGAAGCCAAGCCAAAGAAGAAGAAGAAAAAATAAATTCATGTAGCAATGACACCAATGAGAGTGGCAGCAACAAGTAATATGTAACTTGTGAATCATTCACCTCGGATCACAAATTATTAATGGGTTGTGCTGTAGTTCAGTCCTCAGCATGCAGACAGGTTGATGGTTCTAATCTGATGACCGTTTTTACAAATGAATGTTGAATATTTTAGGATTTCTGATATCATATGAAGGATGTGAGGCTGCAGAAAATACTTAATGTGGAAAATATTTCACCCTTGACTGTGTGGCTAGGTACAATTCAAAAGCCATGTACAAATTTCCCCGTGACACCATGGTTGATAGCAGAATCACATACATCAATGAGAAAGCGTACAGGAGTGAGGTAACACCATTACAAAAGTAACCTTGCACTCAACATTGGCCAAACCAAGGACCTGATTGTAAACTTCAGGAGGGGGAAATCAGGAGAAAATGAACCAGTCTTCATCGAGGGGTCAGCAGCGGAAAGAGTTGAGAACTTCAAGTTCCTGGGTGTCAACATTTCTGCGGATCTATCTTGGGGCCTCCATGTCGATACATTTGCAAGGAAGGCTTGGCAGTGGCTATGCTCCATGAGGAGCTTGAGGAGATATGGTGCATCACCTAAGACTCTCGCAGATTTCTACAGAAGTACCATGGGGAGCATTCTGATTAGTTGCATCACTGCTGGGTACGGAGGAGATAACGCACAGGACAAGAGAAAACTACAAAGAGTTATGAACTCAGCCAGCGTTATCACGGGCATCAGCCTTCATTCTATCAAGGACATCTTCAAGAGGTAGTGTCTTGAGAAAGTAGCCTCTATCCTCAAGAACAGTCAGGACCCAGGCCTCTTCATACTGCTACCATAAGAAGGTACAGGAGCCTGAAGACAAACATCCATCCCCTCTACTATCAGATTCGTGAATGGGCAATGAACTACAGACACAACCTCACTCTATAATATTTTATCACATTATTTATTTTTTTTAATGTAATTTTGTTGCCACTTCAATGCAGCCACAAAACAACAAACTTTGAGATGTGTTCATGACAATAAATACCGATTCTGACTTATTCCATTGGTGTCTTCCATGAAAGTGTCTTCAGAATTCTAAAGACGACTTCTTAAGTTTACCACTGTTATTAATTTAACATTAACTTTCTGCATGGTAAATTTTCAATAATACTTCATCCATGATGAAGAAAAACATCAAGTTTACCACTGTTATTAATTTAACATTAACTTTCTGCATGGTAAATTTTCAATAATACTTCATCCATGATGAAGAAAAACATCAAGTTTACCACTGTTATTAATTTAACATTAACTTTCTGCATGGTAAATTTTCAATAATACTTCATCCATGATGAAGAAAAACATCCAGGGAGTTCATATTTCAGATGATCTCTCCTGGAGCCAGCACATAGAAGGAACTGTGAAGAACGCACACCAATGCCTTTACTTTCTAAGGAGTTGAATATTTCATCAATCTTCTGCCAGTGAACTTGGGGAAATATACTGACTGCTTGTATCGCAGACTGGTTTGGTAATTCAGATGCCCAGAAATGCAGAAGGCTCCAAAAGGCTGCAAACACAGGTTTCAACCTCCGATCTATTAAAGACAAGGTAGCCAACATCATTAAAGACCCTGGTCACAACCTCTTCTTACTGCTACCTTTGGGCAGAAACTTGAAAATCAACATAATTAGGTTCCATAACAGTTTCTTTCCAAAAGCTCTCAGGCTCTGAAACCTCCCCTTATAGCTCTAAGGAAGACACGGTCGCCGCAGGGGCAGGCACAGTTGACGCAACTCCTTTACAGCGCCAGCGATCAGGACCGGGGTTTGAATCCTGCGCTGTCTATAAGGAGTTTGTATGTTCTTCCTGTGTCTACATTGGGTTTTTTCCCCGGGGCGGGGGGGGCTCTGGTTTCCTCCCACTGTTCAAAATGTACCGGGGTTGTAGGTTAATTGGGGGTAAATTGGTCGACATGGACTCATGGCTGAAATGACCTGTTACTGCATTGTATGTTAAATTTAAATAAAAAAAAACTAATCATGAACTGCTCCAACACCAGGAAAGGACTGTCCGCACCATTGCAAAGTCACTTATTTTTATACTGGGGTAACTGTGAATATTTATTATCTATCTATAGTATTAACATTCCATTTTTAAATCCACTTATGCAATAAAAATTTCTGTGCATATGTATATTACACAATGTATAGGACAATAAATTCATGATCATTGTCAAAAATCAAAAAATATGCAAACTAAACATATTTTCTTCTATAATATTGATTGGACCGCATTATAAATTTTAATGATGTCATCATCAATCTAGCAAAATTATCACAATCATTTTTCCATCTGTTGCTTTTTATTTGCTAAGTTGTAGCTTCAAATTTATGCAATGCATCTTTTTCCAATTGATGCAAAAGTCTTTCTCTGTAAAGGCGCTGTAGTTCAGCAAACAAACACAAAACAGGAGAAGACTGCATTACAGGTTTTAACCAGCTTAAAGTTGAACACCAGGTCTGTGTAGCCTCTGGTTCCACGTGCCTGACTGATCTAGGAAAGGCCGGCTCGAGTCTTTATATGGGCTGGTGATTGACAGCCGGCATGATGGGGCCAGCCTCCCAGGTTGTCTACCTGTAGGTACAATGGTTTCCCCCATGCAGATGGCTGGTAGGAGTGCAGCTAAAGTAGTGGTTGTGTCACCGCAGTTTCCTTGTTCTAACTTCTGAGAGGTAAAACAGCCAGTTGTTTTACTCCTGGCTGGTAATATGTTGGGCAACTGTTGATATGGTGTTTTTCAAGTGAATCAGTTAATGGGGAAGAACTATCAGGCTCTGTGATTGGGTTGAGAGACACAGTGGAATGTGGTGAAAATGATGCCCATTTTGTTCTTTCAATGCTCTATATCAGCCATTCTTAACCTTTTATTTCAGCTATGGTTCCCCTCAAAGTCTGCTCTATGGGCCCCCTTCCCTGTGAAGCAGTCAGGTTTTGATTTCGCCTGTACTTCTACCGATTACATAAAAAACTATTTGTTATGTGAGTTGAAAAGAGAACAAGGTTTTTACTTAACTGTGCTGTTCCCCCAGGGTGGCTGTTCAGAATGGCTGCTGTATCATATGTTAATTATGAGATGGAAGGAATTCTTTCAGCCCATCCAGCAAAATCCCCACGTAGACACGTAGCTCTACAACAGCCTCCGAGGTCAAGTTCAAACCCAAAGTTCTTTGGCAGTAGGTCTAGCTACCATCTCACAGGGGAATTCTTGAATATCTTTAGATATTATAGTAAAGATGGGAATAAAATCCTCAGTTATCCAAAACTTTCTCAGAGTCGAACTGACCAGAGACCTTGGGCTCCCGGCGTCGGCAGCAGCGGGGACCTCAAGCTCCCAGGCAGAAGCGAGATTCTCAGGCTCCCGGCACGATCGGGGCCTCAGTGGGGAAGTGTCAATGATTGGCGGCGACCAGCAGTTTTTTTTTGGCGAGGATTAAACATTATTTTAATGCTTTAAAAGCCTTCCCTTATTGGTTGTGGTTGTTTAAACATGGTTAAAAGTGATTTATATTAAAAAAAAAACTGGGCTTTTTTTTTAAATGAACAGTTCTCCGAAAAAAGAAAGTTTATCCAAAATAGGCCCGGTCCTGACCATTTTGATACTGTCTCTCTGTCTATCTCTTCAAAGATGATATACTGTATATAATATTCATTTAATGATGGCTAAGGAACCATTTGATATCATGTATAAATTTTACTCATCGTTTATTGGAATTACCTTGCATAGGAAAATATTAACAATCTGCTGTGTGTAATTTTAAATTTAATATTTTGCATTCTATTTAACAGCCCATTCCCCAATTACTTGTCCACTCACTGTGTACAAGAACCAGCAGGTCCTATTAAATGTTTCACATAATCTTAAGTGCTTATCCAAATTGGTTTGCTGTGAAATCATTGAGGTTAGACAGAGTCATCCTGTTAGCTTCATTGGAAATTCATTGCAGTAGGCAGATACGACTCATCCCCAGGAACCTTTGCAGATTTGCTAAGTGTGGATTGATCCCAATTAATACTGCAAGACCAGCAACAACAGCAAGAATCATCCCGAACAAGACCTGGTTATCACAGCCATTCTTAAACTTTTTTTTAGGACTCTGCTCAAAATTTATAGAGCAGTCAAGTTCAGTTGGTTTCTTATGTACTTCTCCCAAATGACCACATAAAAAAAACATTAAAATATTTCATGATTTCATTCTGTAATCCTGCTTAAGTGTGCTTGAGGCCCCCACAGAAACCTACAGCACCTGGTGCTCCGAGGCGGTTGCCTCTCCAAGTACGGATCAGGCCTGAGCCTGTTCAGTTTCCAAGATCAGACAATCTCAGGCACTTTCAAGCCTAAAGAGGAAAGGGTCAGAGTAAATCTTATTGAATGTCTCACTGTTTTATCACTATATTGTGCACTTGTATATACAATCACAATCTCGTCAGTATACATTACTCCAATTACATGTTGAGTGCACCGGTCAAACTCCTTCCCACCACTGAGGTTAAGGGGAGGTTATATCCTTAATCAATTGTGGTAACTGTAGTATTACTGGTGACCACTTGAGGTTGAAATCATCAGTCCTTAGTTGGGATTTAGCCGTTATGCTTTCCATCAAATGTACACGTTTTAATATTTCCCTCCATTGTTGGACGGTTGGAGTGAGGTGCTCACAATAATCACATCGACTTGATGTAATTATCGAAACCTGAGCATTACTGATACAAAACTTGGCCAAGTTCCAGGTACAGGAGCAAGAGGGGGAAAGGCCGAGCACGCCAGTCTTTATTGGGAAATCCGGGGAGGAGCCAAGGGAGGGGTTGGGGAAGGTCGGGTAGATTCGGACTGGCCGGTCCTACATCTATGCAAATGCATTTAACCACTTGGTGGTTTGACATTTCTCCATAATACTGCCATCATCTTCTTTATCAACAGCAACACTCCAAGTCAATAGGTCTTGGTTTTTTTCAGGGAATCTGTTCAGCCAAAATTCAACCTGGACATCTCATGAGATGGTCAATTTTCCGCACTTGGTGCTACAGTTCAGAGAGATGTGTGATGCTGGAGAGCAAAAAAGAGAGATGGTGAATGAAAATTTCAATGTAACAATTTGTACAGAGGTCAGGGGGAAGAAAGAACTCAATTATTCTCTAAAGCCTGTTAGTTGAGAAAAGAAAGTTGCCTATAATTGTGGTGAAGAGAACAAAGAAGTGAGACTGTCCTTTGAATATAGTCATAGAGTTATGCAGCAGGGAGCAGGCCCTCCAGCCTAACCTATTCAACGTGAATCAAGATGGCATTCTGCACTATCCACTGGTCCGTAGCCTTCTAAGTTCTTCCTATCTCTACATCTGTCCAAATGTTTTCTTTTGAATGTCAAAATTATGTCTGCTTCAAGGTTTTCTCTGGCAACTCATTCTCTGTGTGTACCCACGCATTTCCTTCTGGATTGCATGGGAACATTCAGCCCCGGCTGACCTTAATACCAACATCTCCAGTCCTGAAGGCTGCATCTCGACCTCTGAGAAGGGCCCAGAACTCTGCATCCAATCCAAGTTTCTGGTTGGTCCTAGCTGTGTGGCATTTAATTTTGGTGACATCATTTGTGTTCTACTTTCAATTCAATTGCTTTATCTCTTTATAATTTCAGCTACAGTATGCTGCATAATTAAGAAGTACATCTTTTGACTGTAGAATTAATTGGATTCAGTCATGACGACTCTCTTCATTATACGTTTCCCACATTGAAATAGTAACCACACTTAATGGTTGCAAACCACATTAGGGTATCCTGAGGTGTTCAAAGAATTTGCACTTGAAAATGTTTTTTTTTTAACCTTTCAATGTACCGCACTGTTTTTAGTGTTACCAATGTAGCTATCACTGAGATATATTCCATTCTGAGATGGGCTTCATGAAATGAAGACGTGACCTGATTCCTGTGATTATGATGGATCTGGTATGTGTTTCCACAGATGCTATAGATAACAATCTTAGTCAATAGCCTTTTCCATTAGGCACAAATGATAGAATTAAATAATGTGGAGATGACAGGTACATTTAACTGAAGAATTGGTTAAATTCCTGCAGTATGCAGCTTTAGTTATTAGTCTTATTCCATAATTCAATTAAATGTGTCAAAATGGGTGGATTATTATTAATAATTAATAACATTGTATTCCATCTATAAATAAATTGTGCCAATATTCTCCTCACCAATTTTAATTAACTCAACATTAGCCCATATTAACGGGTTATCCAAATCAAATATTCCATTGATAAACCTCAGTTGTGCTGCTTTATAATAATGTTGAAAATTCAGGAGTTGTAACCCTCCAAATTCATGCTTCCAAGTTAAATAGGTACACGGGAAAATTTCAGGTGAAACACCTTGATATCAGAATCAACTTTTTCCCTTTACTCTTAATAATCAGTTTTTTGAAAATGTGGAACCAGAAAGGAATTAAAACTGTACAAGTTTGTTATGAACCTGGCTATCTTACTTCATTTCAAAGAATGAAAGAAAAATAGGAAATTCCACTTAACCCTCTTCTTTGCTATGAATAAGTTAATAATGGGTAATTTTGGGCATATTTTAAGGTTACCAAGACCTTAATGAAATATGAATATGAAATTTTGCCTATGGAAAGTGGTAAAAAAAATTGTTTCTGAAATGTATTTATTATTACAGATTAAGATGCTTAAATTAGATATTCATACGTCAAGATTAAAATCAGAAAAAGATTTTAATGTAAGGATAGTATGTTTAAAGATTGTTAATATGAGATATAGATTAGTTCATTATAATTTTATACATCTGTTGTATTTAAACCCCCCAAAAATTAGAGATACAATTTAATCTCATCAGATTCTGTTTTAGATGTTGTGAGTGTTACTTCTCCGAAAATGGGGAGAAATAGTCGAATCAATGATCAAATATATACACAATTTCCAGACATACCAACTCAGTTACAGTAGAATACATACCCTCTGTAAATTACAACAATATACAATATTTCCCAGAGACATTATTCTCGACTACTAAATAATATGTAACTCTGGCTCAGTAAACACTCTCAAAGCTTGTAGAAGTTCCTAAAGACAAAATACACCAACAACTTTCAAATACATTTACTTCTGTGTACATTTGACTAACCCCATGGCGGAATCACTTGACACATCTATGGGTTGCGCTCTGGTAACGCGCAGGGGCTTTGCTCACATACACGCCTGGTCATACTCGGCAAAACTGTACTATAACTTACTCAAAATGTTCCACCAATATTTTCTTGACATTTGAAACCTGCTAGTGAATTATTCTAACCAGTCTACCCGTGTGAATTACCCACAACTTACCTGAAAATGGCAGGAAATAGTCATATTTCCTCAGTGGGAACGTTTACTCAAATGAGGGACATACTGCAATTCCCCCTGGGTAATGTGGGCAGAGGCACTGTACAGTACTATTATGGTTCCATTCTTTCCAATAAAGAATTAAATAAACAATGAATGAATTAAAAACATTTTGGCATTTTAACCCTTTTATAAGTTTCTACTGTTTTAGGCACCTTTTGAACACCCAAGTACATTCCTTTCAAATATATATTTACCCTTATCACAGCATTTTCACCTCATTACAGACCATGAATTTACTGTCTTTTATACATCACATAAGGAAGTAGGTTCTTTTTTTCCATTCGACTTGCCTATGTGGTAGTGTTAAATATTTTTGGATACAACGAGGAACTTTTGGAGTAAGTTTTAAAGATTCAATTATTGATGGATCCAACCTTATTTTTATTAGGCTATGTTAAAAGGTTGACTATACAAAATTGCATTTTTAAGACTAGCAATGGTGGTAGCAAGGAAATGTATAGTCATTCCTTGGAAAAATGAGACTGATTTGGGTTTGCAAAGATGGCCAATGGAATTGAAATCGTGTATTTCATTGGAGAAAATAATGTATAATTTACATGATAGCTATCATTGCTGGAAAGTAATCCCCTATTTAGATTATATGGGTTTAAAGTGTTGAGTTCCCTGTGGTGTGTTGTGATGGTGTTACTCAGATCTATGGCATTTGATTGAGTTAGCGATAGTTTAAATCTCCTGCTTTCTTTCTTTGGGTTGGGAGGGGGGTGGTGGTGGGGAGGGAGGGGGTATTAGGTTATTTACCACATGTAATTTCTTATATATAATTCATTATTAATTGAATGTATTGTGGCTTAAAATTTTAAATAAAATATTTAAAAAAATTATTAGTCTTCAGGTACAAGCCAACAATCTTTTTTTTTCCACAATGTGCCAATTCACAGATGACGTCTGGTTGTTACTCCAGCTTCAGTTGCTCCATAGGAGGTTGGTTCGTGCCCAGCCAATCCCAGTTGAGTGCTTATTATCTGTCATTATTTAGTCATTGTGATTTCTGTCTGACATAGTGAACTTTGGCCAAAGTTACATTGGAGAACTGAGATAAGTGGTTGAATCACAGTTTGCAGGTTTTTGACTGCAACTTCAGCGTTTCGTTGAACATTAGGAATAGAGTAAAACTATTGAGATGGTTCGGCCATTCAGTAAGATCATGTCTGTTTCCTGTAACCCTCAACTCCTGCATGGTCGACATATCTGTTTATCTTGCACTTGAATCTAATCAATTATCCAGTCCTTGCAGCACTCTGGGTTAGGGAATTTCAGAAATTCAACTTCCTTTTCGATAATTCATTCATCCTTGGCTCCATTTGAGAATTTGATTTGGGATGTGGAAGATTGGAAGCTTAAAAATTTACAAGATGGTAAATTAATGTACAGGCTAACCCTGGGTTACAAACACACTGTGTTATAACATTCCCACATACAAACAAATTCCCATCATATTATTAAATTCAAAAGTCAAATGTACAAACTTAAGGTTCCTTTTATATTTTTCATGGTAATGTACAAAAATATAACCAACATAAAATATTTATGCTTGTCTGCCATAAGGCAAATGAGTCTGACCCTCCAAACAATTGGTGAAAGTAAAATTAAAGAGAGTCCTTTCAGAGTCACTGAGGGTCCATGGGTTCACCTCCACCACACACACTCCTGTTCAATGCATTGGCAGCCTGAGCTCGGGATCCAAACCTCCGACACGATCAGGAAGCCCCTTCAGCACCCGAGACTCTTCGGGACCCCTCCTTGCCCTCAGCACCCTCTTGAATCCTAGCTCTGATACCTGGTTCCCATGAGCCAATCCCCAGCCCATAACCTGTATGGGCACCCCCCTGACCATAAGTTGCCTGTAGCCCTCGTCCAGTCTGTGTCCTTCAGCCGCTGAGCCTCTCGCTGGTCCTGCTGCCCTTGTCACTGTCCTGCACGGTGGTCTCCACCGCTACTCCTTCTCAGCGATTTGGGGGGGGCGGGGTTATCCCCGGTTATGGTGCCTGTGCCAGTCTCCTGCTCCCCCAGAGTCTGCAACCCCCCACCCCCACCCCCGGGACCACTGCTCAACACAGACACCATCATCTTAGGCAAAGACCATTAAGCATGCAGGATTTTACTGACAAAGACCATCAGCCCCTTTAAAGTTAATGTTCTCTACTTAGCCTCCAAAGAAGACTAAAGTTGACTCCTGCCTCTGAACTTGTCATGGGGGCTGTGCTAGTGGTGAGCTTGTGTGAACCCCCAGGTGAGAACAGGATTAGACACGCCTTCCATTGACTGGATAGACTGCTGACATTTGGTGTTTTGGCTGATGAATGTAGAATGGCCACTTGAGCAACTTACATAGGGCTTCTTGCCATCTGTTTAATCAAATCTGAGCACTTGTAAGGGTAGTTGATGAGGAGAAAAATAAATCTTCCAAATAAGAAACCTTTCATGGATTCCAAAGCACCTCTTGGCAATTACTTGTGTAACAAGCTACGTTTCCTCATGATTAACTTGTGGAAGACCCTTCTAGCCCATGAAACTTATGCAGCCCAATAACACCAAATTCCCTGTGTTTTTGGAGGGTGGGAGGAAATTAGAACATCCAGGGAAAACCCACACAGGTCATGGGGAGAACATACAAAGTCCTTACAGACAGAGCCGGATTCAAACTGTGTGGTCTTTCACAGTTTTTCTCCTGCAGTCATTTTTGCAGAACTAAAAGAATAGCAAAGTCTAGTCATGCCAGACCATAACAAACTTTGAAATGAATGAAAGTTATGGCAAAACGTAAAGAGCAGGCCATCAAAATCAAGAGACAACAAAAAACATGAAGCAGATGGGAACAATGAAGTCAAAATCCAAGTTATGGGCTGTGCAAGGGAAAACAATCCATAACCAATCTCCTTTGTGTGTGAATTAATTAACTGAGTAACTCTAGTCTGCCTGAAGATGCCCACGCATCTGAAGGTAATGAATCCTGACTCCACCTGCTATCAGGATAGGAAAACAATGCTGTCGACTTCCAGCTTATATTTACTTAATTAGTCTTTCATTCCACGGGAGGTTTGGTTAGTTTCTTATTTTTAATCATTTGTTGTTATCTGTTATGACAGAAATATTCAAATCCACATCATTTGGTTTCAATCTTGAGATATTCATGATTTTTGTTGTCGAACAATACTACTTGAGCAATCTCTTACACCATCTCGTGCAATTATCAGAGGAAAAACCCAACACCCAACCCCAACCAACCAATTTTCCCTTGCAACCGCTGCAATCGTGTCTGCCTGTCCCGCATCGGACTTGTCAGCCACAAATGAGCCTGCAGCTGACGTGGACTTTTTACCCCCTCCATAAATCTTCGTCCGCGAAGCCAAGCCAAAGAAAAAAAAAAAAATTTGTAGTGTAATTATAACCTTATTGTTACAAATAATCAGAAAAGAAAATCCGGTAATTAAAGTTATTGATTTTTTAAAAAATCATGCTCTGATTAAAGTTTAATAAATTCGAGAGGATCAGAAGTACATTTCAGGTTATCTAGGATTCTGTTATTGTCATGTAATAGTACAGGTAATATTACACAAAAATGTCTTCTGCTGCCCACCGTAAGGCAGACAAAGGGTTGCCTTTGGTAAAAATGGCTGAGACCCATCAGCTCTATATTGGTTCAATCTACTGAGTGCTTTCCTCTTGCAATGAGCAAAAGAAAATTCAAATTAGTCTCAATAAAATACGTCGCGGAATGTGATTAATCCTTGTTTGTGAATCTTGAATGTTGCACATAAAACATTGCATCATTGACCAGCATGTCATATTTTGTCTATTCTGGTGAAGGATATTCCTTCTGGAACATTCACTCACTTTCTTCTTCCATGGACGCTGTCTGACCTGCTGAATGATTCTATCATTTTTTTGACTTGCTGTCGCACTGTGGATATTGCTGAGTGCAAATTGCCTGTGCCATTTCATTCCTCATAACAGAGTGATGAAGGAAACTTGCTTTATTAACTTTTTTACCCTTCCTTTAAGGTTTTTTTTGCATTTAAACTAGTTTTTAAGCGATGAATTCAGTAAAACATGAAAGTCTGCGGATGCAGGGAATGCAGTAAAAACACAAATGCTGGAGAAACCAAGCTAGTCTCGCAGCGTCCATGTGAGGGAAAGGAGGGGCTCAAGCCTGAAATGTTGGTTAATAGATCCTTACCTCCTATGGGCACGGCGAGACCAGCTGAGATCCTCCAGCATTTCTATGTTTTTACTTGCATCAAGAGGATCACTGTTGTAATCATCTTGACCCCGAGTCACATGATTATAAGAGACTGGAACCTAAAACAAGACTCAATGCAGTTCTGACCGTTACACGGCTGGAGGTGTCATCTTTGGGATTGGATGTTAAGGAACCACCAGTCCCGGGATAGCAATCTGAAAGATGAAATGGCCCTACTCCAAGGCCGCGTGAACATTGTGGACATAACCACTTACTATTTTCCCTTTTTTTTTCAAATTGGTTTCTTGGTCATTTTTTCTGAAATCTAAAACACTGACAAACATCAAATCTGCTTTTTTTTAATCCCAACTCGATAAACCTTTTCTTTGGTCTTAACGACCTCTAATTTCTCTTGCCATTCATGATTGGACACCTTTCCTGTCATATTTTTGTGGTTTAAAATAATGCAATTTTTGAAAATCATGTATTATGTGTTTATTTATCCATTTCCTGTCCACTACCAGACCCTCTTACATTTTTTTTCCCCAATCAACTACAGCCAAGCTGTCTCTCAGTCTTCAGTGTTCCCTTTGTTTACATTTAGAACCATGGCTTAATTTTGAATCCCACCAGTTTTCATCTGATACAAAATGTTTTGTATAATGACTAATCTTTGCTTTGGGACCCATCATAGCAAGATTCATTTATTTTTGGCATTGCACAGTGTAAGATTTTTTAAATGGCCTACGACCCAAATCAATTCCTTGATATATGTGGCACGATCAATGACCACTCGCAGACATGAAGCAAGAGTCAAAGGGGTTATTGATTAGAAGACCCAGACATGCCTCGATATGCTGCTGGCTCACCTCCAAGGCAGGTACGAGGGAAGAGACTAGGGCTCTCAGCCTTTATTAGGGGATCTTATGGGGGAGGGGCTGCAGGTACAGAAGGCAGGTCAGCCTGCCTAGTGAGGACATGCCCACAGTATCATGTTCCACCACAATATATAGATCAAGAACTCCATCTTATATACATTCCAGGAACCCATCCATTACATTGAGAGTATTAATCTGATTAGCTTGGTTGAAAAGGAGATTAAAGTCACCCATAACTGTTGGACTGCCCTTATTATACATATTTCTAATAGCATACAATGACCTCTATCACCATTACTTTGGGTGGGTTTGCGCCGGGAGCTCCGGTTTCCTCCCCCCTTCAAAAACGTATCAGGGTGTAGGTTAATGGGGTGTCATTTGGGTGGCACGGACTTGTGGGGCTGAATTGGCCTGTTACAATGCTGTAGGTCTAAATTAATTTAAATGACCTATCCAATCTTTATCTGTGTATCTATCTTTCTATAACTCTGTCTATCCATCTATCTATCTCTCAGTACATTTGGATGTATTACAACTCAGCCAGCTGCAGATTTGGGAACACTGCTGCATCTATAGTTACTGAGGACAGGGCTGTGAACCAGAATCTCAGAATTGTAAAGGATCACGTTGAATGTTTGTGAAATGATTCAAAAGCAAAAACTGAAGGAGCTTGGGCTTTGTCAGAGTGAATGGCAGATGAGTGATAGTTGCCCTCATAGATGTATTTCAAGTGCCTTTGGGAATACAAAAGGCAATCTTAAATATTACTTTGAATTAAATTGTGTCATCTGTGATTAACTTAATAGTGATCTCACCTCTAAATGAAGGCGTGCTTTTAAATTCAGAATGGATGACAGAGGTACAATCCAATTCTGATGTTTACTGGAAGGTATGATATTGAAGAAATGATGTGCTGGCAGAGATGCTATATTTAGAATGAACCTCGAACCAACCACATTATCAGGTGAAAGAAAAAGATTTTGTTCCTTTAAAGTCGAGTTTGACATCTGTTCAAGTACAACCCCATGAAACAGCATTCTCCAGTCTTCGGTGCAAAAGTGTAGACAAACAACCACACACAAACAGACAAACAATACATATGCAGGGCAAGTATTCATATATACAAATAAATTTTGTTTTATGAATATTAGAGCCTCAGAGGGTCAGTGTGAGCAGTTCCTTTAGTCGTTCAGCATTCTCACTGCCCGTGTGAAGAAGCTGTTCTTCAGCTTGGTGGTACTGGCTCTGAGACTCCTGAATCTCTTCCCTGATGGAAGCAGCTCTCTCTCTCTCTCTCTCTCTCTCTCTCTCTCTCTCTCTCTCTCTCTCTCTCTCTCTCTCTCTTTCTCAATATAAATGAACTGTTGCTGAGAGCTTGCAATGTGCAAAGCTGTCATTCACATTTGGGAAACATTCGGGTTAGAAGCTCATTAGAAGCTGATTCCACCCATTGAAAACTGTGCCGCCCAATTACATCCAATTAATCTCAATCACATACGTGTTGAAAGATGGGTAGAAATCACCCAAAACTCATGCAGACAAGAGGAGAACATTAAAAACTCCTTCCGGACAACACCAGGTTTGAACCCAGGTTGCCAGCTCTGTAATAGCATTGCATTAACTGCTACTCTGACTGTGCCGTCCAATATCTCAGAGAACAGAAATTAAAATCAGAATTTATTGTCATGAACACATCACTAAAAATCATTGTTTTGCAGCTGCTTTACCACAGTGTAAATATTGCTCTAACTTGTATTTCAACATTGATCAATAATGCATAAAATAGGAGAAAGTAAGGTAGTATGTGGTTCATGGTCCATTCAGGAATCTGATGGCAGCGGGGTAGAAGCTGTGCTTGTTTCACTGGGTTCTTGCCTTCAGTCTCCTGCACCTCCTTGCCAATGGTAGCAGAGTGAAAAGGTCATGGCCTGGGTAATGAGGGTCCTTGAGAACAGAGGCTGCTTTTTTAGACTCCGTCTCCCTTGATTGTCCCCAACGGAGTGAAGACTGGTGCCCATGATGTTGCTGACCGAGTATTTTCCTGTCCTGAGCATTGGCACCTCCACACCAGACAGAACTTCCTTCATGATTGTATCAATGTGGAGGCCCCAGGACAGATCCTCAGATAAGTTTGTAAAAAGACTATTTCACAAATCTTTCTTGATGGAACTAATATCTGTCATTCTTGTGGAATAACATGCAATTGACAGTGCACAGATTTTTTAGTTTAATATTATTTAATTAGAGCCTTCGACGAGTTGGATAGAACAAAAGGAGAATGACAATGTGTTGTTATTTCCAACAGCACCTGCTGAAGATGGTGTTGATCTAATGTAGATGACAGATTTACCTGTCAGCAAATGGGGATTTGGACATGACCTTCTCAATACTAACTCTCTGAGACGACTATATAGTCAACAAAATTTATTTATTTTTAGGTACAATAAAATCCCTGTTATCTGGAATTGAATTACCGGCAGTCTCAATAACTGGCAAAAACATTTGCAAAATTAAATAGTTTTTAAAAAAAAAAATAGGAAGTTAGAAATTGGGGCCCCAGTGCACTCATCATGCAACATGCAATCTCAAGCAACTGGAAAATTCACCTATCCAGCATCTACCAATCCCATAGTTGCTGGATACCGGGGGGGGGGGGGGGTTAATTGTATGTCCATTATGAATGGATGTGCATTTCCACATTTTTCCACCGAGGACCTGAGAAAGCTGTTTCGTCCGGTATTCCTTGCACAGTTGGGTGTTAATAAACTTGAACTTATACTGTAGCTGACGCTCTAGTGCAGAAGTAGGGATGAATTGCTTTGACAAGATGTCATCTGTTAGATAGGATATCATGTCTCTGGTGACACAGGTTCCAAATTCAGGTCCTGGATGTCACTAGAGATGTGGCCCCAACAGCTGCAGCTATCAACTCCTACAAAGGAAGTGTCAGATCCTTTCATCGCCCTGTTCTCTGGCTTTCACATATATTTATTTATGTTGTGGCACAAAGGTCTTTAATGAAAACTGTTGATTTTTTTTTTAAAAAGCAGATTTGACTGAATCAGGCGTCCAGGTCTCTGGCATGGTCTGGTCTGGTTGCTAAGAAGGGAAGGGAGGAGAAGAGGTGAGCTGTAGTGATAGGGAATTCCATCTGTGGCAGAGAGATCACGGGTCAAGTTCACGGCATTCTCTGGAGGGAGGGTGAACAGCCAGATGTGTGGTCCATGAAGAGACCTATGACGTGGGTAGGAAAGGCGAGGGGGTCCTTCAAGGAGAGTTCAGGGAGTTAGGTGCTCTGTTGAAGGACAGACCTCCAGGGTTGTGATCTCATGATTGCAGCCTGTGCCACGTGCTGGTGAGGTTAGAAGTAGGTGGATAATGTAGCTTAACACATGACTAAAGAGTTGGTGCTGGAAGGAGGGCTTCAGGTTTCTGGATCACTGGGCTCTCTTCCAGGAAAGGTGGGACCTGTATCAATGGGATAGTTTGCATCTGAACTGCAGGGGGACTAATAACCTTGTGGGAAGATTTGTTAGTGCTGCTTCATGGAGAGGGGGATGAAATTAGATTTGTAGGGGGATGGGAACCAGAGTGCTCAAGCAGATCAGGAAGTGAAGGAGGGAAAAAATGTGAAAATAGCATGCACCATTAGAAGTCAACAGGTTGTACGTGGTGGAAATGCTCTCAGGTGCATCTATTTCAATGCAAGGGTACTCTAGGAAAGGCAGATGAGCCTAGAGCATGGATTAACATGTGGAATTATGACATTGTGGCCATTATTATAACTTGGTTGCAGGAGGGGAAGGACTGGCAGCTCAGATGCAATAGAATGGGGGGAGGGGTGGGAGCAATGATAGGGGGAGGGGTGGCATTGCTCATCAGGGAGAATATCACAGCTGTGCTCATCTACTTAGGCTAAATGGGTGGAGCTGAGGAACGGGTAATGTATGACCACACTCATGGGGTTATATTATAGACCGCCCAATAGTCAACGAGAATTGGAGGAGCAAATCTTTAGAGAGATAGCAGACAGCTGCAGGAAACATAAGGTTGTGATTGTAGGTGATTTTTTAAAAACATTCCACATATTGACGGGGACTCCAAAACTCTAAAAGGGCTGGATGGCTTGGATGTTGTCAAATGTGTTCAGGAAAGTTTTCTAAATTAATATAGAAAGGTACTAACAAAAGAGAATGCAATTCTGGATCTCCTTTAGGGAACAAGACAGGACAGGAGACATAATTATGTGTAGGGAAACATTTTGAGTCCAGTGATCATAATGCCATTAGTTTCAAGTTAATTATGAAGAAGAATTGGTCTGGGCCTCGGGAAGAAATTCTAACTTCGAGAAAAGCTCATTCTAAGGAAATGAGAAAGATCTAGAATGTGTAGATTGAGATAAGTTGTTTTCGGACAAGGATGTGTAAGGTTAAATTTCAAGAGTTCCTGTCAGGATTAAAGGCAAAGTTAACAGGCATAGTTTGGTTGGTTTTTGAGGGATATTGGAAGAAGAGGGAGGTTTATAGCAGGTGTAGGCGACCCAGAGCAAGTGAGGTACTTGACAAGTATTATAAATACTTGTATTATAAATGAAAGAAAAATCACAAATGAATGAGGAAGGCTAAAAAATAAAATGAGGTTGCTTGGGCAGACAATGTGAAGGAAAATCCCAAGGGTTTCCTCAGGTATACTGAGAGCAAAAGGATAGTAAGGGCAAAATAGTTATCCTTGAAGATTAGTGGGGTTGACTTTGTATGCAGATGAGAGGTGTGAGAGATCTTTTTTTTTTCAATCTTTTTATTATTATTATAATTTATAAATACATACAGTTCAAAGAGATATAAAAAAATACATAGTAAGTAATGAATTAATACAGAGATATTAAACAATAATATTACAGAATAAAAATATATCATAAAAAAAATAATTTTTGATCAGTTTAGGGTGTGAACTATCTCTAAAAAAAAGATATAATTAATAACAATATATGAAAAAAGAGAAAAAAAAACCCCAAAAAAGAAGAAAAAACAAATCTGAATTAAAAAAAACTTAAAAAAAAACCTATAGATATAGCTAAACCACGCCGATCACTCCGATCTCATCTTACAGCCCAATTATCATACATAATCATAGAAAGAAAACAGAGCCAGATCAACTCACCACAAATGAAAATATTGAATAAATGGTCGCCAGGTTAACTCAAACTTAGAAGGGGATTCATAGACAGAGTTTCTAATTTTCTCTAAATTTAAACATAGTATAGTTTGGGTAAACCATTGGAAAACGGTGGGAGGATTTACCTCTTTCCAATTTAATAGTATAGATCTTCTAGCCATTAGTGTAAGAAAAGCAATCATACGATCCGCAGGAAGAGATAAATAAGTCAAATCTATCATAGGTAATCCAAAAATTGCAGTAATGGGATGTGGTTGTAAATCAATATTCAAAACAGTAGATATAATGGAAAAAATTTCCTTCCAATAATTCTGTAAAGAGGGACAGGACCAAAACATATGTGTAGGGGAAGCTATTTCCAATTGACATTTATCACATATAGGATCGATATGAGAATAAAAGCAATGGAGTTTATCTTTAGACATATGAGCTCTATGAACAACTTTAAACTGTATTAGTGAATGTTTTGCACATAGAGAAGAAGAGTTTACCAGTCGCAGAATTTTATTCCAATTTTCATTAGAAATATGAAGGTTGAGTTCTCTTTCCCAATCATTTTTAAACTTTTCAAAAGTCCCAGAATTTATTTTTGTAATTATATTATATAATTTAGATATCACACCTTTTGGAGGGAATTTTGAATATAGTATATCCTCTAAAACAGTCGTAGTCTCCCGATTGGGAAAAGAGGGTAAAGTCGAAACTAAGAAACTCCTAATCTGCAAATATCGAAAGAAATGAGATCGAGGTAAATCATATTTCATGGATAATTGTTCAAATGACATGAAAGAGTTATCCAAGAATAAATCCGAAAAGCATGTTATACCTTTAACTTTCCAGAGTAAATAAGCTTGATCAATTAGAGAGGGATGAAAAAGGAAATTTAGTACAATAGGAGTTTCCAAGATAAAATGACTTAGGCCAAAAAATCTCCGGAATTGAAACCATATACGTAGTGTATGTTTAGCCATTGGATTATCAATTTGTTTATATAATTTAGTAAGAGTGAAAGGGAGAGCAGCTCCCAAAATAGAGCTAATTGAAAAATTTTGTATCGGTTTAATTTCTAAATTTACCCAATGGGGATTTAGAGATAATTCTGAATAATTCAACCAATACCTTAAGTAACTAATATTAATTGCCCAGTAATAAATTCTAAAGTTGGGTAATGCCAACCCTCCCTCTAGTTTAGATTTCTGTAAATATTTTTTCCCCAATCTAGGATTCTTGTTTTGCCAGATATACGAGGACAATTTAGAATCGACCTTATCAAAAAAAGATTTAGGAACAAAAATAGGTATAGCTTGGAATATATATAAAAATTTAGGTAAGATCATCATCTTAATAGCATTAATTCGGCCTATCATGGATAGGGATAATGGTGACCAATTGGTAAGTAAACTGCCGATCAGGTCCAATAGAGGGAAAAAATTAGTCCTAAACAAATCTTTATGTTTTTTAGTAATCTTAATCCCTAAATATATAAAATGGTCTCTAGCTATTTTAAAAGGTAAACTATCATAAATAGGGACCCATCCATTAAAAGGGAATAATTCACTTTTATTTAAATTCAGTTTATATCCCGAAAAATTACTAAATTGAGCTAATAAAGATAAAACTGCAGGAATAGAATTTTCAGGATTGGAAATATATAACAATAAATCATCTGCATATAGTGATTCTTTATGAATATCCCTGCAACGAATAATACCAGTAATATTGGGTGCTTCTCTGATAGCAATTGCCAAAGGTTCTAAAGCTAAGTTAAATAATAAAGGGCTAAGGGGGCACCCTTGCCTGGTGCCCCGAAATAATCGAAAATATGGCGATCTTTGGGTATTAGTAAAAACCGAGGCAACTGGGGAATTATAAAGAAGTTTAATCCAAGATATAAATATCGGACTAAAATTAAATTTTTCAAGAACTGTAAATAAATAAGGCCATTCTACTCTATCGAAGGCCTTCTCAGCATCTAGTGAAATAACACATTCTGAAGACTTATGTGAAGGAGTGTAAATAATATTCATCAATCTTCTAATATTAAAGGAGGAATAACGATTTTTAATGAATCCAGTCTGGTCTTCAGAGATAATATATGGTAATATCTTCTCTAGCCTTGTCGCTAGAATTTTAGAGAAGATCTTAGAATCAACATTCAACAAAGAAATAGGTCTATAAGAAGAACATTCGGTCGGGTCTTTATTTTTTTTCAAGATTAGAGAAATCGTAGCTCTGTAAAATGATTGTGGTAGTTTACCCAATGTGATAGATTCATCAAACATCTTAATCAGCCAGGGAGAGAGAGTAGAAGAAAAAGCTTTATAAAATTCCACAGAATATCCATCGGGACCTGGTGCTTTCCCCGAGTTCAGTGAGAAAATAGTATTATTGATCTCCGAATCTGTAATGGGTTTACTTAATTCTAAGTTATCTTGAGGTAATACTTTTGGGAATTTCAAATGTTCTAAAAAATTAAACATATTACTAAGGTCTTGAGGGGATTCTGTACTATATAAGGATGTATAAAAATTTTGGAAAGATTGATTTATCTCTTCCTGGTTAACAGTCAGTTCTCCATTCTGTTTGCGAATCTCCACAATTTGGCGTCTAGCTGAAATATTCTTCAGATGATTAGCCAACAGTTTACCCGATTTCTCACTATGCACATAAAAATCAGATTTAGATCTAATTAGCTGGTTTTCAATCGAAGATGTAAGTAACAAATTATATTCCATCTGCAGTTCAATTCTTTGTTTGTAAAGTTCTTCAGTAGGATCAGTCACATATTTCTTATCAATGTCTTTAATCTTCTCAACCGTGAGAGATCTTAAATGTTTTTTTAAAATCTGTATTCACTCAGCAAATGAGCACATAGTTCTGGGAAGTAAGGAAAACTAGCAGTGAAGATGGAACCTGTATATGTTAAAGAGGAGGAGGTACTTGGTGTCTTAAAGCAAATAAGGGTGGATAAATCCCCAGGGCCTGACAAGATATTCCCTTGGACCTTGACGGAGGCTAGTGTAGAAATTGCAGGGGGTCAGGCAGAAATATTTAAAATGTCTTTAGCCACAGGTGTGGAGCCAGAGGATTTGAGGGGAGCTCGCATTGTTCTGTTGTTTTTAAAAAAAAATCTCCAAAATTGACCTTGAAAATTATAGGCCGCTGAGCCTGTCATCCATAGTAAGCAATTTACTGGAGGGTGTTCTAAGAGATTGGATATACAAGTATTTGGATAGCCAGGGACTGATTAGGGATAGTCAACCTGGCTTTTTTTTACATGTTGGTCATGTTCAACCAATCTTGTAGTGTTTTCATGGAGGCTGTGGATGTTCTCTACGTGAACTTTGATGAGGACTTTGACAAGGTCCCACATGGGAGGTTCGTCAGGAAGGTTCAGACCCGGGGGGGTGTGGCAAGATGGCGTAAGGAACAGACGTGCCTTCCAGTCCTCTCTTGACTCTAACTTATTGTTTTGTCTTTAAGTGCCCGTTAAAAGTTTTTTTAAAAGTTTATAAATAGTATGAGGTGTTCAATTAATACCTAATGGTACATTTGTTTAAAAAAAAAGTAAAAGGAAACATCAACAGATTGTTAAAAAATTATATTTTCTGAAATTATCTGAGCCTGCTTGTTTACAAAAAGCCATGACTCAGTGTGAAATGGATCCAGGAAAAGAAGCGAAGAATTCGGCTTTGGAGCTCC
This sequence comes from Narcine bancroftii, assembly GCF_036971445.1. Taxonomy (NCBI): domain Eukaryota; kingdom Metazoa; phylum Chordata; class Chondrichthyes; order Torpediniformes; family Narcinidae; genus Narcine; species Narcine bancroftii. The sequence goes on from NC_091471.1 coordinate 222,853,467, forward strand.
GTTCTGATTCCATAAGTCTTTCTGAAGGTCGTTTTCAGCTGCTTTTAGAACAAAGAATTGGCCAGATGCCAGTATTTCAAACAACGTCTACTGAGACTTTGACTGTTAAATTAGCTGGGGCGCCACCAGTTGGAGAGTTAAAGAGTTGTTATTTGACTGCTATACCACCAGTTATATCAGCTCTTCCAGATACTGACGTAACGAAGCTTTTAAAGGAGGTTTGGATCAAAGATAACCCTGATCATCAGCCTCCTGACACTTCTGGGGGGTCTGTGGCAGGGGCTCTTACACGGAGTCAAACTGCAAGAAAAGCTACTAAATTAAAAGAAGGGATAGAAGGTCCTCTGATTCCACAAGAACAGCAGGATCCCACCATGTCTGGATCTACTGATGTTGATATACTTTTCAAGAGTCTTGAACATAAGATATTTTCTTCAATGATGCATTTAGGTGATTCTATGAATAATCTTACTTCTAAGATTAATGCATTGGTGAATGTCAATACTCAACAGATGGCTGATTATGGAGCTTTTAAAGTCGAAACTATTGAGAGACTTGAGATGTGTGATCAAGGATTATCTGATGTACAAGATCAATTGCAAGATTGTGAATAAAACAATTGAAACGCTACAGATTCAGAATAAAAATTTAGCAAAAAAGGTTGATTATTTGGAGAACCAATCCAGACGGAATAATGTGAAAATTGTCGGCTTGCCAGAAGGCATAGAAGGGCCAGATCCAAGAAAATTCTTCACTGAATGGATTTCACAAGTGTTGGGACAAGATAAGTTTCCTGAAGGTTTAATATTGGAACGGGCTCATAGAGCTTTGAGAAAGAGACCTTTTTCAGGACAGAATCCAAGACCTGTTCTGGTTCTGATAAAAGTCATGATATGTGTTTAACTACACTGCATTTGATCTCTTCATTATCTGGCACATCTAAAGGTTAAACAGGTTAGGACCTTATTACCTGGAGATTTGATCGGGGTATTTAAAATTATGAGAGGGATAGACAGAGTAGGTAGGCTTTTCCCACTTGAGGGTAGGTGAGATACAAACGAGCAGACATGGGTTAACTGTGAAAGGGAAAAAGTTTAGGGTGAACATGGGGGCAATTTCTTCACACAGAAAATGTTGTACAAGCTGCCAGCAATTGGAAGTGGTGAATTTAAGAAGAATTTAGACATGAATGTGGATGAGAGGGGTAACAAGGGCTATGGACTGGGTGCAGGTCATTGTAGGTAGAACAATAGTTTGGCACAGATTAGAAGAGCTGAAATGTTCTATGATTGTATGGAACAGACTCAAGGAAATCTGATATTTATTCTGCAGCCTTTTCAACATTCAAAATGTGCAGGGAGAAAATATGCTTTGTTAAAAAATTAATTGATGAAACTTTAATGTATATTCTTTTTAAAATTTTATCTATTAATCAAAATAAGTCATACAGTCAAAATACAAGTAAGTACATAATATTTGTCCCACCCCTCCCAATCCACCCCCCTCTAAACTACTCCAAAGAAAGAAGAAGGAGAACAGAAGATCAACTACTGCCATGGTTTAGTGCAACCCCAACAACCGTGCGGGGAAAAAAAACTATTACAAATTCAATCCCATCTATCTCTCATATACAGGCTCCAAAGTTTAACCAAGAAAGGATAATTATTACATAAATTGTATGCTATTTTTTTCTAATAGGATACAAGATCTCATTTCTAATACTCAAATCAGACTCACTTTCCCAAGTAATTGTCAAACATTTTCTAGCGACAGCTAAAGCCAATCTCAAAAAAGAACATTGAGACTTATATAATTTTAATTCTAAACTCAATATCTTAATATAACCCAATATAAATACCATAGGATCAAGCAAAATTTTAAATTTGAATAAAACTTCTAAAAGTTACTTATTATCAAGTTGGAGCCTTACTCTTGGATAATTTTGGGCATGCGTTATAGTTGCCTAGGTGGTCTAAATTTGAAATTTTACTTACTAAAGAGGGCAAGATAGCATTTGTATCTGAGATGTATATTTTACTACAGAATGAAATGCCTAAGCTGGAAATTCATAAATCTAAATTAAAATGGGAAAAATATTTATCTATATCTATTTCTCAAGATGATTGGATGGCTATGTGTGAAGATATTATGGTTAAAATTGTAAATGTAAGGTATAGATTGGTTTATTATAATTTTATTCATCAGTTATATTTAACTCCTGAGAAGTTAAGGAAACAAAAGTTTATTCCTTCTGATTTATGATTTAGGTGCTATAAGCCAGTTGACTCTTCCTTGCATTCTACTTGATTATGTGAGACAGTGAAAGCTTTCTAGAATAGAATTTAATGTATGTTCTTGTATTTTTTTTCAGGATTTTACTGAGGGGTGGTGTCATTTCTGGTTTGTACAAATATTTTTATAATAATAAATTCCAGTTTTTCTGTTTTAGGGAACTTACAGCGGATTCTGATTCTTTTCTGGATGTGGATGTGGGGTGTTGTTGTATTCGGCAAGCCAAGATTGATGGCTCGTTTTTATTTGAGTAATCATCTTGAACTACTGCAGTTCATGCTCGGAAGTACACGATAATTAAGCAGGGTATTTAAATTGTTGATCCAATTAAAATGAAGGAAGATTGACAGATGCCAATGTCAGGAATAGACTGAGAAACGAAGAGGCATTAGCATTTCCTATTTTGTCCTTATGCATGACAGAGTGTAGAGTGGATTGTGGAGGATCACGTGTCCTCTCTGTCTGGAATCTGGTGGGAATGTGGATTGAAGAGAGTCATGAGACCTCTCTGGCTGGAACCAGGTTGGAAGTCCCCTCATCTGCCAATTAATGCTTAGATCTTCCCACAGGTGAGGCTGATGCCCAATTGGTCTTGGATTGCTAAAGTCGAGCATATGCAGTCTTTGCTTTCTCTCTCTCTTTCTCTTTCTCTTTATTTGCTACCATCACTGAACTCCATGCTGCAGGCAGCTCTGGTGGGCCGAATGCAATGGGCCAGTCCCAGATTCTGAGCCGTGGGCAATCCTGGACACCAAGTTCATTTGATATACTCGTTAGTTGGAATCAACTTGCTATTTTTGTTCGTGTGCTGTGCCTGCTAGAGATGGAGAGAGTTGACGGTACTGTGCGTTTAACTCTTGCATTCCCAATCGGGAGTTGAGATTGTTTAGTAGTGATTTATTCACACCTGATGTGTATTATTCCATATTGATCAGTGTGAGTTTGTGCACTTTTATGAATTCGGTTGTGTGTAAATAAAGCCCACTGTTTGTTGATAACATGTCCAGCCTTAATTGTCTTTGAACCCATCAAACAGATGTTCTCGGATTAGAGAGTGCTCCAAAAATCTGTCATGATTTGGTGTCACCTTGTTATTATTGTTTGCAGGCATCGTATACTAGTGGTGAGAGATATTTAAATCTGTAGATAGTGTTATCCAAAGAGATTGTATTATCTTGGATAATGTCATGCTTTTTGAGCACTATTGATACCATACCTGAAAGTCTGCAGTCACCGGGCTTGAAGTAACAACACAAAGCTGGAGAAACTCAGCAGGAAAAGTGCGCTTTATGTTGCAAATATAAAGATACATAATGAATGTTTCAGGCTTGAGTCCTTCATCAAGGAATGAAAAAATGTTGGAGAGAAAGAATTTGCATCCTTCCAAGAGACTGGGTGGGAAGAGGTAAAGTGGAGGTAGCTATGGGAGTCGGTGCATTTTTTTTTCTCCTGAGAGGCAGATAGAAGGGGGCATGGAGATGGACCAAGTAAATTTGAAGGCAGAGTGGGAGGATGGCAGCAATATTGACAAGCAGAGGAAGCACCAGTATAGTTAGAGTAGTGGAAAAAGTTGGGGAGCATTACCTGCATAGGCTTTCAACATGGATTGTTTCACATGGCCGATGAAAAGACAGGCTTAGCTGGGGCTCATAGCTACATCTTTGATTTGGAGAAAGTGGGGGGGGGGGGGGGGGGGGGGGGAGAGCCAAAAGAAATTATTGAAGGTGAGTACTAGTTCTGTCAGGAGGAGGAGGGTGGTGGTAGAGGGAGAGTGGTTAGCCTCGTTATCAGAAGGAAGCAGAGAGCCTTGAGGCCTCCTTCATGGGTGATCAAAGGAACCGGAAGGGTATATTCATGATGAAAATAAGGCAGAGGGCTGGGAAGTGAGAGATGTTAAAGCGGTGGACAACATGTGAAATATACAGGATGTAGGTGGGAAGGGACTGAACCAAGGGGGACAAAATGGAGTCGAGGTTCAGTGGGGAAGGAGCACGCGGAGTCGATAGGCTTACCAGATCAATTAGGTTTGTAGATCTTGGATAGGAGGTAGAACCAAGCAAGTTGGGATTGGTAAATATGAGGCTATGGAAGGGAGATCACTGATGGTGATGAGGTCAGTGATGGTGCTGGAGACAGTGGCCTGATGCTTTTTAGTGGATCTTTGATCAAGGGGTAAGTAAGAGGAGGTGTCTGAGAGCTGTTGTTCAGCCTTGGCAAGGTGTGCCAGACTACAGAACTACAGAAGGACCACTCCTGCCTGTTGGTTTGATGGTAAATGGAAGAACATAAGAAATAGAAGCTGGAATAGATCATTTGACCCCTCAATAAAACTAAGTTTGAATTTGATCTACTATCAGCGTGCTACATTCCTAACTGTTACAATATCCCTAGATTTCTTCAACAAATAATTTCCCCAGAGAGGAGTTGATATCAGGCAAGCCGTCAACTGACATGTGGGAGTTGTGTAAGGACCAACGTAGAATCCAGTTCAGAGGAAGGATATGGGTGGTAAAGTAAGGGAACTTTGGATGACCAGAGAGATCATGAACCGAGTCAAGAAGCAAAAGGAGGCAGATGTAAGCTTCAAGAATCTACAATCAGACAGGGCCCCAGAGGATAGCAAAGATTGCAGGAAAGGGCTCAGCAAACAGGGCATTAGGAAGGAAGGCCAAAATGTGTCCTTGTCGTGCAGGATTAAAGAAATCCCAAGGAGTTTTCTACATGCATTTAAAAACATGAAGCTTGCTAGGGAGAGGCTAGGACCATCCAAGGACAAAGGAGGGAATATATGCTTGGATTCAGAGAAAGCGGGTGATGAGTACATTACATCTGTATTTACCAAGGAATAGTATGTGGACAGTGATAGGGAGATAATGTGGAGAATGCTCCTGTAATAGGGCATTTTGAGATCAAAGAAGAGGTGGTGTTGGGTCATTTGAGGAGTATTAACGCATACAAATCCCCTGAGCGTTACAGAATAGATATCCCCAGTTAATGAAAGGGGCAAGAAAAGAGATTGGTGGATCCTTGACAGGAGAGGTCCCAGAGGATAGAAGAGTAGCTAATGTACTTTTGTTCAAGAAAAAGATAATCCAGGAAATTATTAGCCAGTGAGACACATCAGCAGCAGGGAAACTGTTGGAATAAATACTTAGGGATCGGATTTGTGCACATTTGGCAAGCCATGGTCAGATGAGGGTGAGTCAACATGGCTTTGTGAGGGGTAGGACATGTCTCATCATTTGAGGCTCTTTTTTTAAGGAGGTGACGAAGATGGTTCAAGAGGTTTGGGCAGTAGATGTTGTATATATGGAATTTAGTAAGGAAATAAACAAGGGCTCCCACAATAGGCTTATTCAGAAGGTGTAGATTCATGAAGTTTGGATATGGAATTGGTTAGCTCATGGAAGATGGCATGGTGGTGGAAGGCTGTTATTTGGGATGGATACTTGAGACCAAAGATGTTCCACAGGAATTGGTGTTGGGAGCCCTGTTGTTTGTGCTAAATATACAAAAGCAGGTGGCGGGTTAATAAGTTTATGGATGATGCAAAGATTCGTGAAATTGGGGGCAGTGTAGAGGGTTATCACATAATGCAACAGGAAGTTGATCCATTACAGATGTAGGCAGAGAAAAGCTGGAGCAAGTTTAATCCAGACAAGTGTGAGGTGTTGCACCCAGGAGATCAAATGATAAAGAAATGTACGTAGTTAATGGTGAAGCTCTAAAAAGTTATGACGTGCAGAGGTATCTAGAGGTCCAGATCCTTAGATTATTCAAGCAGTCATGCAAGTAGATAGGAAGGTTTAAAAAAAAAGGCATATCGAATGCTTGTCTTTATTGGGTGATCATTGAGTATAAAAGTGGGGAAGTATATAGACATGTATTTTTGTGCGTACAAGTCTGAGGTTGAAGAATCCCGTGCCTTTCTCTACGGTGTTTGTAAATTGAATGAACTGCTCACAAAAATTATTCATTGCTTCACATAAAATTGAATGTGTTCTGTTACCATGACTTCCTTCACATATTTATTTTTAACTCCGAGTCTCCTGGTAGCACTAATGGACTGGAGGAACAGTGAGTAAATGTGCAAACTGCAGCTAATAAAGCAAACATGTCTGTTTATTCAGGATACAGGTTGGTATAAGCTCCTGCATTTTTTAAAGAATGGTCATTAAATCGTTATTCAATGAGGGGACATCGATATTTCTCCTTCCCAACTTGGAATATTGTGGGGCTGTAACGTGATTGATAGAACTTGGAAACTTGTGAAGAGCATAAGGACGCTTTTATTAGCTTACAACTAATGGCCAGTATTTACAGAGGTCTTCAGCTAATTCTGAGGAAAACAGAGTTTATATCAGGACCAACAGGGGCAGAGTCAAGAGGAGGGGTCGGCCATCTAATCTACATTCAGGCAGTGAATTCCAGTTCACTGCATTCTTTCAGAAAAGAACCTGCAGCAGAAATGGAGATCACGTTCAGCAATACAAATTTTTACAATTATTTACAAGTTGAGCCTGTCTGGGGGGCCTGGCTATTCTAGACGAGTGCCTTAGGACTGGTGGACTTTATTTTTCCAGAACTTCCTGGGTCTCTTGTGGTTCCTGGGTACCCAGGCTTGAAGTGGGGGTCCTCCTTGCCATTTGGGTATGGCACATAGGCATACATCAGGTTGGCGTGCAGTAGGTGCACTTTCTTGACCAGAGGGTCTGTTTTGCTACTTCTTGCGTGCTTTTTTAGCAGGATTGGTTCTGGTGTTGTTAGCCATACTGGAAGAGTGATCCCTGATGTGGATTTCCTCGGGAATGCAAACATTAGCTTGTGAGGAGTGGCTTTGGTCGCTGTGATCTTATGGAGTGGAGACGGTGGGCAGGACCTCTTGCCAGCATGAGTCTGAAAGGCCTTTAGACTGGAGGGCTAATTTTACAGCTTTCCAGACTGTTGCATTCTCCTTTTCAACTTGTCCGTTCCCCAGGGATTGTAGCTAGTTGTCCTGCTTGAGGCGATGCCTCTTGCGAGCAGGTACTGGTGTAGCTCTTCGCTCATAAATGATGAGGCCTGGCCACTATGAATATTGCTGGGATATGCGAGCATGGTGAAAATGGAGTGCTCCACCATCAGACACCATCAACAACAAACTTTTGTTCTTTTTTTCTCTATATATTGCACAGTCAATTTGTTTATATTTCACATATTATCTTGAGTTCAGTTGTTTTTACACTACCTATTAGGTAGTTGTTTTTACACTACCTATTGCCTCACCCACAGGAAAAAGAATCTCAGGGTTGTATGTGATGTCATGTACGTCCTCTGACAATATACCTGAACTTTGAATGTGATACGTTCTGGATATCCAAATGATATTGAAGACGGGCCATCACTATGGTGCAGGAATGGAATATTGAACACATCGTGGCATCTACTGCAACAGTAAGAGCTCCTCTTACATGATGACTCAATTCTTAATGATGGGCAAAGCTCAGAATATCTGGTTGGAAACTCTAGCTCAAGGGAAAGCAGTTCCTGCCTCGGGATATGTCACAATAGTTCTTTCTACTTGTAGATCCCATTGAAAAATCAATTTTTCAAATAAAATGCTTATTTTCAATATCCACTGGAGTGACTTCATCACCAACAGTGAAGTCCTCGAAAAGGCGGATCATGCTGCTAAAGATGCAGCTATGCTGCATGGGGCACATCTCAAAGATGGAGGATCATCATCAGTGAACTCTCCACTGGCCACCGTGACAGAGGGGCTCCGAAAAAGAGGTACAAGGACTCTCTGAACTGGTGCCTGTCACATTGACTGTTGCCAGTGGCCTGCTCCAGCATCCGATTGCGCGGCCTGGTGGCACACCATTCAGCAGTCCACCTCCTCCTTCGAGGAGATATATACTCAGGGCTGGCCTTGAGGACAAAAGGAGACGGAAGAAGAACTGTGACACAGCAGTACCAAACCCAGAACAAAATTTCCTTTGCAGCCGCTGTGGCTGGGCATGTCTGTCCCCCATTGGCTTCACGAGCAGGTGTGGACATCTTCCTTCCTGAATCTTTGTTCTTGAAGCCAAGCCATGAACTTGTAGATCTCTTGTAGATCCCGAGGCAAAATCAATTTTTTCACTTAAAATGCTTATTAACTGATAAGCTTCCATCATGCAAGATTCAGGATTCCCTTAATGTCACATAATAAATACTTAAAATCTGTCAACATTTGGTTGCCTTAAAGGCACAGAAAGAGGCAGCCTTCTCCACCAACAAGAGACAGGAAGTAAATGTTTTCTTTGAAAAGAGATTTAGCTGAAAATGACCTTTTTAAGACATTCTATGCCCCATTGTTTATTGAGAATACAACCCTGACTTAAAATAAATTGAAACAAAACAGCAGACTAATAACATTAGACAAATGGTATTACAGATGTGTAGAAATTCTATCTAATAACATTAGTCAAGTGGTATTACAGATGTGTAGAAATTCTATCTAATAACATTAGTCAAGTGGTATTACAGATGTGTAGAAATTCTATCTAATAACATTAGTCAAGTGGTATTACAGATGTGTAGAAATTCTATCTAATAACTAGTCAAGTGGTATTACAGATGTGTAGAAATTCTATCTAATAACTAGTCAAGTGGTATTACAGATGTGTAGAAATTCTATCTAATAACATTAGTCAAGTGGTATACAGATGTGTAGAAATTCTATCTAATAACATTAGTCAAGTGGTATTACAGATGTGTAGAAATTCTATCTAATAACATTAGTCAAGTGGTATTACAGATGTGTAGAAATTCTATCTAATAACTAGTCAAGTGGTATTACAGATGTGTAGAAATTCTATCTAATAACATTAGTCAAGTGGTATTACAGATGTGTAGAAATTCTATCTAATAACATTAGTCAAGTGGTATTACAGATGTGTAGAAATTCTATCTAATAACTAGTCAAGTGGTATTACAGATGTGTAGAAATTCTATCTAATAACATTAGTCAAGTGGTATTACAGATGTGTAGAAATTCTATCTAATAACTAGTCAAGTGGTATTACAGATGTGTAGAAATTCTATCTAATAACTAGTCAAGTGGTATTACAGATGTGTAGAAATTCTATCTAATAACATTAGTCAAGTGGTATTACAGATGTGTAGAAATTCTATCTAATAACTAGTCAAGTGGTATTACAGATGTGTAGAAATTCTATCTAATAACTAGTCAAGTGGTATTACAGATGTGTAGAAATTCTATCCAATAACTAGTCAAGTGGTATTACAGATGTGTAGAAATTCTATCTAATAACTAGTCAAGTGGTATTACAGATGTGTAGAAATTCTATCTAATAACATTAGTCAAGTGGTATTACAGATGTGTAGAAATTCTATCAAATAACATTAGTCAAGTGGTATTACAGATGTGTAGAAATTCTATCAAATAACATTAGTCAAGTGGTATTACAGATGTGTAGAAATTCTATCTAATAACATTAGTCAAGTGGTATTACAGATGTGTAGAAATTCTATCTAATAACATTAGTCAAGTGGTATTACAGATGTGTAGAAATTCTATCTAATAACATTAGTCAAGTGGTATTACAGATGTGTAGAAATTCTATCTAATAACATTAGTCAAGTGGTATTACAGATGTGTAGAAATTCTATCTAATAACTAGTCAAGTGGTATTACAGATGTGTAGAAATTCTATCTAATAACATTAGTCAAGTGGTATTACAGATGTGTAGAAATTCTATCTAATAACATTAGTCAAGTGGTATTACAGATGTGTAGAAATTCTATCTAATAACTAGTCAAGTGGTATTACAGATGTGTAGAAATTCTATCTAATAACTAGTCAAGTGGTATTACAGATGTGTAGAAATTCTATCTAATAACTAGTCAAGTGGTATTACAGATGTGTAGAAATTCTATCTAATAACTAGTCAAGTGGTATTACAGATGTGTAGAAATTCTATCTAATAACATTAGTCAAGTGGTATTACAGATGTGTAGAAATTCTATCAAATAACATTAGTCAAGTGGTATTACAGATGTGTAGAAATTCTATCTAATAACATTAGTCAAGTGGTATTACAGATGTGTAGAAATTCTATCTAATAACATTAGTCAAGTGGTATTACAGATGTGTAGAAATTCTATCTAATAACCTTAGTCAAGTGGTATTACAGATGTGTAGAAATTCTATCTAATAACATTAGTCAAGTGGTATTACAGATGTGTAGAAATTCTATCTAATAACATTAGTCAAGTGGTATTACAGATGTGTAGAAATTCTATTGTGATTCTATGGATTGCCATGCTCAGGAACTATGCCCTAGTCTTTTGTGCTTGAACTGTGTATGAACATGGAGACCACTGGACAGGCACTAATAGTATTAAACGGATATTTGTTTACCAAAAAATATAGGTGCAGACCTAGAATATAGCGCAGGGCTGGACTTCTCCTTGAAGGTATCGGCAGGAGTCCAGCAGTGCAGATTCTGCCAAGGGAGGCTGTTCATCCTCATTCCCATTTTCCTTGCTACGGTTATCAGCATCTTCAGATTTCCATTTCACAATTAACCCTCCACCCTTCCTATTGCAATCGCTCTCCTCTAAAACCCTTCTTATGACCATTCTGTCCCACTCCATTCCATACACCACTCTCTGCCATGCTTTTCTCCTTACCTTCAGTCATTGAATCTTGTTATTCCTGGCCACCCTCTGCTCTTTGTCCCTGCTGTATAGCCAAAACCTTCCCCAAGATCCTTTGGAACATAGAAAAGAACAGAACATTTAGCATGCCACGAGAGAAAGATGCCACATTAAAATTGATCCCATCTGCCAGCACATGGTCTGTATCTCTCTATTCCCTGCCTGAACACGTAATTTTCCTTTGTAACCAACCACATCTCTCCTCTCTGTCCCTCAGCCAGTTTCTCTCCTAGTCTCTGCAACTCAATCCAATCATCTCTCACTCTACCCCATAGGTTTTCCTCTTAAGCTCCTGGTATGTCTGCACACCTGAAAAAAATCTTCTCCCACCTGCCATTCTCTCTTCACTGCCATAATATTGTCCATTGAACATCCCTATCACCTCCTAAAATTCACCTGATCTCTTCTAAGATTTTCTCCTGATTTCTCTGGTCTTCCCCTGTACTAAAGAAACCATCTCTGATTTCAGATTTATTGTCAGAGTACATACATGACATCACATACAATCCTGAGATTCCTTTTTCCTGCAGGCACAGCAGAATTACCACTAATTGGTAGTGCAGAAAATAAACTGTACACAGCGTGAAGATGTAAACAATCAAAATAACTGTAAACAGATAACAAATGTAAACAAACTGTACCATACAGAGAGAACAAAGAAAATCAATAAAGTGCTCAAGTAAGAGTCCTGATTGAGTTTGTTGTTGAGGAGTCTGATGGTGGAGGGGTAGCAACTGTTCCTGAACCTGATGGTGCAAGTCCTGTGGCACCTATACCTCTTTCCAGATGGCAGAAGCGAGAACAGAGTGTGTGCTGGGTGATGTGGATCCTTGATGATTGCTGCTGCCCTCTGACGGTAGCATTCCCTGTAGATGTACTCAATAGGAGGGAGGGTTTTGTCTGTAATGTTCTGTGCTGCATCCTTTTGGAGGGCTTTACACTCAGGGGTATTGGTGTCCTCATACCAGTCCATGTTGCAGCCGGTCAGTGCACTTTCCACCATACCTCTGATGTCATACCAAATTAAATTCTGAGCTCTATCCATCTTTTACCCAACTAATATTACACCTTTGTCTTCCCATTCATCAATATCCCCCTCTGCCATACCTTTTCTGTTTCCAATACCTCATTGTCTTTGATCTTTCAAAACCTAGAAAGTCAAAATTAACCAAACAGCTTGTGTACAAATATACATCAATCTGTAAAAAGCAGAATGATTGGGATGCTATGGATAAAGTAAAATCCCTGGCATCCGGAATTCAAAGCAACCTGAAAAAAAAAAATATTAAAATAAATAAGAATGAAATTATAGGTTAAAAAAAAAAGAACATTTATAATTGTAAAAGTAAATCTGCTCTGAAGTAACACAAGTCTTTGGTGAAGATGGGAACAAATATTCAGCCAGTGGAGGGCCTTGGTTGAGCTTTGCTTGTAGCAGCTGTTTGAATAAAGTTGTGTGAAACAGCAATGGTGTTACCCAGGATGAAGAGCTGGTTGATGCCGCTCACCGTTGGAGTGACTCTCTTAAAGTGTCTCCTTATCACTGCTTAGTAAGAGTTGCCCGGGTCAAAGACTTTCATTGTAAACTTGGCCGGGGGTGAGGGGGGAGGGGAAAGAAAGGTTGGTGGGGTTAATTATCTATAATGTTATTTGTTTTTCAGGCGGCTCTGTGGAGGGGGAGGAACCTGAAGATGCAGCAAATGTTAAATATTTTCAAAGAATGTGACTGAAAATATAGCTTTAAGGTATATATATTCATGCAAGTGAAGTTTGTTCAGTGTAAGTACAGTAGAGTATTTTTGTCTGTTGTCTTCTAAACAGTTTATTCTTAATGCAGATGTATTAATTAGTCATTGTATGAGTAAGTCTTAAACAAGCGTAAAATACACTTATCTGGCATCTACCAATCCTCATAGGTGTCGGATACCAGGGATTTCACTGTATTAGAATGTAGATCTCTCACGTCCTTGAACAGAAAGACCGTGGCCCTTGTGGTCTGCCATTTCATGTGTGAGTTCACCTATTGGGGAATTTCTGCCTGAGACATTCATGGTGCAGCTCACACTTTCTAATTGGTCAGAAGTGCGCATTGAGTTTAGCCTTTTCGTACAGGTGTGGATTCCTTTATTTGCTCCCACACCTGCCCATAGATCGTTCCTCAGGCACTGAGCAAAATCACATGAATTCTTTAAGTAACTAAACTCCTGTTAACTGGTGTCAGCGCCAATCCTGCGAGGTTCATCAGAAGCTTTGATGAACTGGCAATGCCAAATTTTGATTATTGAGACCATTCACTTCCTGATGTGTGCTAATTGCTTCAAATCTATTTGGAGAATTTGAGCAAAAGGCTAAAAATGATGAAATATAAACAAAAAACATTCACAAAAAAATCATATATTGGTTATTGACCTGACTCTTTATTGAGAAACTTTTAAGGATACATTTTTTGCTGCATAGTGTTGAATTGGTGATGAAATTCTTAGAGTATTCAACAGGATCATTTTCTTGCCTTTGAAAAGCTAGAACTAATGGTCGTAAAGTCAGGCTAAATAGGTCAGGGAAATAAACATAATGTGTTCACTGTAAATGTTCTATCGTGGAGGAATGTGGGATTCAGGTTGAGTGCACTCAACACTTGCATCATTAGGTTTTTGGGCAATCAAGGGACCGACTCTAGGAAATTACGACTGCTGAAGAGATCAGTTATCATCTTATTCACTGTTGGAGAAGGTTCAATGAGTAGTGTCACCTACTCCTTCACAGAATTCTCATCTTCCCACTCAGTCAAATATTTTACAGATGCAGTCAGGGCCATGGGACGTTTCTTTGAGTGAAACCAAAATGAAAATGCATAGCTCATAGCTCATTTCTAGCTACCTGATGGAATTGTTCTATTTTCACAGGCCTACGCTCATAGTATCTGTAAATGATGTTTTAGTTTTAATCATTTCTGGTTCCTCATTTCTGTTTTAAAAATAACTACTCAGCTCTAGGAATGTTTGCATTTTTATGAAAGAACAAAAGCAGCTTCCGCCTTGTTCTCTCATTCCACAGTTGGTTGCATTACATTTGCGGGGTTCAATGCAGGGATGGATTTTTCACCCATCCAGGCACTTCTTACTTGCAACACCCTAACCAGTGCTGCCTGAGAGTGCTTCTCCACATTTGGTTGCCTGAGAAGCTCAGCATTCAGTGAAGTACATAAGAATGTTAACTTGTGTTTATAGGGTAGACATAGTTATGGAAATTCAACATCTGTAGCCTTGAACAGACTCGCTGAACAGAGGCCCCATTGAAAGTTGACCTGCAGAAAATTAAACTCTATCTGGGGAAATGCAACTAATGGAGTTCTACTGCAGCTTGTTCAGGGTCATCTGCTGTTTATACTACTCATTTATAACTGATGGCTGGATAATCAGTGGAAAGAATATTTAAAATATTGAAATCGGTTTGGTTTGCTTTAAAAGGCCTGTTGGACTTAATTGCAGGAAATGGAAATTAATGTAGATGGAAGCAACATAAGATATGGAAAGAAAAAATAGTCTGCTAGCAGAAGTGAGATACAATGATCTGAAAATACATAGTCACCAAGAGACTGTTGTCAAAGAGGAAATCTTAACTAACTACTCTGGGCAAAAACATCACATAGAACAGAGCACAAATTTATTGGTCTCTTTTCAGCCAGTTAATGAATTCCTCATACACACTTAAAAATACTGCTGGTCTGGATTATAGAAGTGAGGATCAAGGACTCCCATTAACCTGATATCCTATTACCCACTCAGCTAGCCCGTCCGCATCAGATATTCAACATCAGCTCTACTGGGGTATCTCGTGAACGACGGGTGACCAAAGCAACTTTGGGGAGTTAACTCTCAGCTTTGCATTCATGGTGGTAATCTCAACTGGCGAAAGCATGTAGCAGGAAGGTGGCAAGGCTGTAATTAGTAGTGTTCAAATTGATACAGTAAAGCCCTCCTTATCCTGAATTCAAGCAACGGGCAGCTCCAAGCAACTGGCAAAAAAAAAAATTGTGGAAAATAAATAGGCAAAAAATACAAAAGTTTAAAATTGGCACTCCCTCACAGTCAGTTCGCCAATTCACGCAATCTCAACCAAACAGCAAATTCACTTATCCGGCTTCTATCAATCCCCATAGGTGCCAGATACCGGGGATTTGCTGTACTCAGAAAATCGTACATCGCAGCCAGCCATAGTTGCAGAACACACAGTTGGTTAGCAGATTCTCTCCCCAGTAATATCAAGCTGGAAAATTATCCATTCAGCTTCCAGTGCTAAAAGAAGTCCACAGAATTGGATTTATTTTCATAAGGGAAAGTCAAGTTGGAGAAAGATGCAGTATTTCTTCTTGCTTGACTAATATGGAGAAGTGAAAGCAATTTAAAAATTACACTGTGTTATCACCCATCACTCTGCTTGTCTCAGCACATATACTGCTGGAAACACATCCATAGTTTCATTACGTGCCGGCTTGGTCAGTCCAATGCTCCCCTGGCTGGCCTCTTATCATGTCCTTCAAAACTTTGTTGTCCAGAACTTTATTGTTCAGGACCTGACACATCACATTCTTTTCACCCACTATCCCTAAGCATGCAAGCCTGGGAACTCACAATTTACTGCAGTAAAACCCCTGATATCTGGCATCTATGGGATTGATAGATGCCGGATAAGTGAATATTCCAGTTTTTGTGATAACGTGTTGTCTGATTTGTGAACTAACAGTGAGGCATGCCAATTTTAAACTCCCGTATTTTTTTTACTGAAGTCACTTGGCTTTCCAGTTTTTTTTAATTGTCTTGGGCTTGGTTGCTTTGATCACTTTGCTTGAACTTTGGGGTTCTGTTAGCAGTAATCATGTTGTTCATCCAAGGGTTGACTTTCAATGAACTTCTGTAACTTGTAGGCTAACTCCCCCTTAATTTGGTCATTTTTTGTACTCTTTACTCTCAGCGTCGGTTGCAGAACACTCTCGGATTTGGGGCTGTGCCACCAAACTGGACAGCGGGCCACTGTAGCCATCCTCACCACCTCCTCCTGAATGATTTTCGGGTGCCGGTGCTCCTCAGGAGCTGCCACTGCTCCCGATGCCGTCAGGCTGCACATCGTGATTAGTGAACGGCAGCACTGGGCGTCTCAACGCCGGTGGCCATCATATGCCAAGTGGCTGGACCGATATCAGGTTCACCGTTTGGCCCCTTTTTAATCCTCGCAAATAATTTCCATTAAAATACGTGCACTGTGTCGGCTTGTTGTTTTGAATCACGTCCCTCAAGGTCACCTGCGGTCAGCCTCAAAGGAGCACTCACAGCTGTCTTCTTCTCCTGTTCCACTGACAGTACTCACCTGATCATTGCCCTATTGCCTGCTTCCATTGGTTCAAGTTAAAGGCATAGTTTCCCTCACTACGTTCATCAACAGTTCCAATTATGCCCCAATTTCTTATGCTTTACCTATTTATTTTCTGCAAATTTTTTTTTGCCATTTGCTTGAGGCTGCCGGTTGCTTGGGGTTTCACTGTATATGATTGGTGGATTAATGAGCAGGTGACCCATTTCAAACAGCCACAAAGTGTCGAAATGTCAGTTGGAGCAAGCAGACAAATGATTGACAGAGGTGTGAGCAGGTGACCCCTTATAAACAATCATAAAAATGAAGAATCATGTAGCAAGGCAGTCATCAGGGAGTGTTCTTTGCCAGAGTGGACTGAGGCTTTGGCTCAACAGACAAGAAGTGTGGGTTGTAGTGTGTGAGTGTATTTTTCAACACTTGTTAGTTTTAATAGGGTTGGTGTTCTGTGTCAAGTATCAGATGTGGTGTTCCTGGGAGACTCCGAGCCTCCCCGATTCCCACATCTGCACCAGGTGCATCTCCTTGGAGACCATGTTGAAGAACTGGAGCTGCAGCTTGATGACCTACAACTCATTAGGGACAACGAGGAAGTGATAGATTGGAGCCATGGTGGTCATAGAGAAAACCTCTGTGGCCATCCCCCCCCCCCCAGCAACTTGTTTATCGTTCTGGATAGTATTGGGGAGGATGAACTGACAGAGGATGACCATAGGCACCATGTCTCTAGCACAGATTATGGCTCTGTAGCTGAGAGGGTGAAGAGGCATGCAATAGAGAGTGGAGATGCCATTGTGAGGGGAACAGATAAGAAATTCCGTGAGCCCAATAAAGACAACTGGATGGTGCCAGGGTACAGGATGTTTCAAATCGGGTCCAGAACGTTCAAAGGGGAGAGGGAAAAGAGCCAGAAGTCTTGGTACATGTTGGTACTAATGACATAGTTAAGATATATGAGGGGGTCCTGAAGAGGGAATACAGGGAATTAGGGAGGAAGCTGAGAATCAGGACCTCCAGGGGGTAATCTCAGCATTACTGCCTGTACCACGTGCCAGCGAGGGCAAAAATAGCACGATCAGACAGATAAATGCGTGGCTGAGAAACTGATCCAAGGGGCAGGGTTTCAGATTCTTGGATTATTCAGATCTCTTTTGGGGAGGGGTTGACCTAAACATACATAAAGGATAGGTTCCACCTGAAACGAAAGGGGACCAATATCCAGGAGGGCAGGTTTAATACGGCTGTTCGGGAGGGTTTAAACTAATTTGACAGGGGGATGGGAACTAGAGTGTGAGGGCTGAAGAAGGGGGGAAACAGTTTCCAAGGATGTGCCCTAATAAAAGCCTTCTGACCAAAGGATCTAGGAAGCCTGCTGCCTGAAGTAAAGGATAATAGTCTAAGTTGTGGCATTTTGATGCTGAAGGTGGAAAGTTTTCATTTACATTCTCCAATCGATTTTCAGAAGCCAGACAATGGTACAAGGAGACAGGTTACAGCTAGATGTTACAAAATGTCCACTAGTTTCGGGTGAAGAAGGTTCCATGAACCTGAGAGGCCGCTCTGGGCTCTGTTTGTGCAGCCATTAACAGGTTGGGTTACTGACTTACATGTTAAGTCCACCACAGGTAGGGAACCCAACTGCCGCCCAGGCATAAGTTCATGCAGCCCGAGCCATCCGGTGCCGCCCCTCCCATGAGGCCCAGATGTTGCACCCTCTCTCCCAACCTTCAATCCCGGCACAGCTCTCGTCACACCGGATGCCGCCTCCAACTCTGCCGCTCATCCTTTCTACTCAGTCCGAAAATAGTCACCTCCAACAAAGAACTACTGGCCTCCAACGATGTGGCCTCCTCTCTGCCATGGCTGTTGCTCCATACCTTCGTCAGGTGAGTTCCACAACTCTGCAGCATCCACTCGGATCAGCTCCCTTTCCACTAGCAAGACACGACTACCTGCAGTCCAATGTCCATTTTAATCTGATTAAAAGTTGGTCATGGTTCCAAACACCTAAGTTCCTGCAGCAACTATGATCAGGCGTAGCTGCTGCAGACAAGTCTGCACCACCATTCTCAGAGCCACCAAGTTACCAGCGGAATTCGGCAGGGGTCGGTGTTCGGAACGCTTCCTTTTACATTGTGTATAATGATTTTGATAATGAAATAGACGGCATTGTGGTTAAATTTGTAGATGATAACAAAAATAGGTGATTGGGTGGGTAGTGTTGAGGATACAGAAAGGCTGCAGAGCATCTTGGGAAGATTAAGAGATGGGCAAAGAGGTGGCAGATGATATACAATGTTGGAAAGTGTATGGTCAAGCACTTCAGTAGAAGAAATAGACAGGAAAACTTATTTTGAGAGGGAGAAATTCAAAATTCTGGGCTGCATATGGATTTGGGAGTCCACGTGCAGGACACCCTAAAGGTTGACCTCCAGGTTGAGTCAGAGGTGAAGAAGGTGAATGTACTGTTGGCATTCACTATTAGAGTGATAGCATGCAAGAGCAGGGATGTGATGTTGAGACTCTATAAAGCTCTGGTGAACCTCACTTGTAGTACTGTGTACAGTTTTGGGGGTCGTATTGGAGAAAAGACATGACGGTGATGGAGAGGGTTCAGGGAAGATTTACTAGAATGAAAGGGTTAGTGTCTGAGGACCAATTCTCGGTTCTTGGACTGTACTCATCAGAGTACAGATGGATGAGGGGGGACCTTGTGCAGGCACTTTGAATCCCGAGTGGCAAGGATATTTCCCAGGGTAGGGGATTCTAGGATAAGGGGACATAATTTCAGGATAAAAGGGTGTTAAAACAGAGGTGGGAATTTTTTTTTTAGTCAGAGGGAACTTTTTGCCATAGGAGACTGTGGACGCAAGGTTGTTGGGTGTACTTAAGGCAGAGATTTACAGGTATTTAATTAGTCAGGGCATCAAGGGTTATGGGGAGAAAACCGGGGCGTGGGGCTGAGGGGGAGGATGGATCAGCTCATGATTAGAATGGCGGAGCAGACTTGATGGGCCCAATGGGCTAACTTCTGCTCCTATGTCTTGCGATATTGTGATTTTTAAACTATTAGCAATCTGGATCCCGTGAAGCATAAATTCTCCTGAAAGGTCATCAAATGTGAGTTTTAACTCTGATTCCACCTCCACAGATATTGGCTGATTTTCTGACTATTTCCTAAATTTTCCATTGTTATTTCAGATTTCCAGTACCTGCTGTATTTTACTATTGACATGTCCATCTTAAGCATTGTAAATCCCTTATTCGCTTGGCATCTCCTGATCGTTGACCCTCTGAGAATCCTTCAGTTGTACCCTCCGATCCAGCATTATTTTCCTTATCTCTATTAATAACATTTTTAACTGTCTCGCCCCTTTAATCCTCAAATTCAGGCTCAATCCTGAAATCTCAATTCCTAAGACGGGAACTGGCACCCACTTGTGCCAAATTCATATCTTCTCCTGGCTTCATTGCTTTAATGCAAGGGAAAAGGTGTCATTAGCTTTTCTTTATTTACTTAATAACATATTTTGAGGCAGCACTTTGACAAGGAGGAAAATTCTAAAATATTTAGCCTTAAAATGGCTAGTTATAAATATGCCACGTTCATCAGGCTGTACAAAAGAATGTGGAACCACAAACCTTTGAAGAAAGGGACAAAGATCAGTGTGTACAGAGCTGTTCTACTGACCACCCTCCTGTATGGCTCCGAGTCGTGGTTCACCTACCGTCACCATCTACAACTCCTTGACTGCTTGCCTCTGCAACATTCTCAACATCCACTGGAGAGACCACAACCACCAACATTGAAGTCCTCGAAAAGGCAATGGTTACCAGCATCGAGACCATGCTGTTGAAGACACAGCTATGCTGGGCAGGGCATGCCTCTCGGATGTTGGATCATCTCCTGCCCAAGATTGTGCTGAATGGTGAACTCTCCACTGGGCACCATGACAGAGGGACACCAAAAAAGATTTACAAAGATTCTTGGAAGAAATCCCTTGGTGCCTTTCACATTGACCCTCACCAGTGGCCTGCTCTAGCCTCTAATCACGTGGCCTGGCGACACACCACTCAGCAGTCCGTCTCCTCCTTCGAGAACGCACGCAGGACTGGCCTTGTGGACAAAAGGAGATGGAGGAAGAACCGTGACACAGCAGTCCCAAACCCAGAACAGAATTTCCCTTGCGGCCGCTGCTGCCGGGCATGTCTGTCCTGCATTGGCCTCGTCAGTCAACAGTGAGCCTGCAGCAGACATGGACAGCCCCCTTCTTAAATCTGCACTCATGAAGTTAAGCCTGATCTCATAACCCAATGGCAATTGGTATCAGAGAAATCAACTGTTTAAATGTGGCAGAAGAAGGATGAATTATCTTGCAAAGAAGTTCCCTGGTTATATTGTAAGTCACAGTCAGACATTACAGACACAGGCCCTTTTATCCTTCAAATGACCTTCAAATGTAACTGCATAGATATCAGGATATTATGTCTTAATGAGGCCAGTGAAAGAAACAATTTGGCCCAAACGAGGGATTAAGAGTCTTTAACAAGCCTTGTAAATATTTTGTTCTTTTGTACAGAAAGATGTTGCTTTCCTGTTTCTCTGTCTGGTTCCCCTCTTGTTTTGTCCAGAAGCCAGTGCACCTACGCGCCGAAGATGTGAAGAAACTAGCAGCTGCTGCAGCCTTGGCTACCAAAGACAAACCCAAAAGGGAGTTATGAGGCATCAGGTCGTCTTTCAAAACATCTGAGTTTTCCCTTTCTGTAGGATGTATGGAATTATTGAATATAATCACATTTTGTTCCAAATCCCTTCCTTGGTGCTCATTTTGCTCTGAAATGATTCACTGCTTTTTCTTGTAATCGGCTTTCAACTGTGCGGCCGGCATAGTTTGCATAGCGGTTAGTACAACGCTATTACTGTACCAGCAGCATAGGTTCGAATCTCGCTCGATCTGGAAAGAGTTTGTATGCAATCCCCATGTCCTGAGTGGGTTTTTTCTGGGTGCTTCGATTTACTTTCACCCTCCAAAAATGTATGAGGTCGCTAGATTGACTGGGTGCAATTTCTGCCACTTACAACGTGATCCTACCACCAGACCCATCTTCCCCTCTCCTCCCTCTGCCTTCTGCAGGGACCGTTCCCTCTGTGACACTCCCTTGTCCACTCCAACATCTCACTTGTGAATGGGCAGTGATCACCTAATGCTCCTGTTGTGCCCTCCTTTGCGTCGGAGAGACTGGATGCAGACTGGGGGAATGCTTCATTGAGCACCTTCGCTCTGTTCCGTGGACCTCCCAGTGGCAACCTCTGTCAATTCCTCGCCCCATTCCCATGACTGCCAAACTGAGGCCACACGTAAATCAGAGGAGCAGCACCTCGTATTCGGTCTGGACACCTTCCAACCAAATGGCATTAACATCAATTTTTCAATTTTCCATTTTCCATTAGGCCCATCCATCTCTCCAGTCCTCTGTCTCTTGGTCTCCTTTCCTCCATCTTTGCATGAATAGAGCTACGTCCTCTCCCAATCCATTCTCATCATTTCTCTCCTGCCCTCCTAAACTTGTCCACCTCTGGTCTCTTGACTGTTAGCCTACGCTCCGCCACCCCCCCCCCGCTCCTTCCTCCCTTCTCTCCCACCCCCCCAACCTTTTCCTTCAGATGCCTTCCTGCTATTTGCTCACACCTTGACAAAGCGCCAGGCCCAAAACATTAGTTATATATCCTTGCCTGCTCTGGAAGCTGCAGGACTTGCTGATTTTCTCCATCAATTTTTCTCCATCATTTTTTCATGAGCAGAATCGATAAAAATAGTTGCAAATGATCCTGATGATTCACGCTATTGCTTTTATTGCTATTCTTGTTCTGAATTATTCCTAATTTAATTGGAAAATGAGTATGAATAAGTAGTTCTTCTGTCAAGTCACCTTCATTTGTCATTCACACCATGCACTGTACAGTAAAGGTGAGATAGTGTTTCTCCAGGACTACGGAGCAGATTTATATAAATATAAATTGGAATAGAAGTTAAACACATTGAAATATTAAAATATTATGATGTATACAGTAACAGTCCACAGTACACTTCCCACAAATGTTCTGGGAGTTCAGGAGCCTGATAGCTTGGGTGAAAAAGCTGTTGCCCAACCTTTTACCAGATGGCAGGAGGGAGAACAGTTTACATTAGAGGTGTATGGAGTCTTTCACAATGTTTATTGCCTTTCACCTGCATCGTGCATCAGGGTAGGAAGAGGTTCCCCAATGATCTTTTCCGTTGACTTTACTGTCCTCTGCAGGGTCTTGCAGTCCAAGGTAGTACAGTTTCCAAACCAGCAGTGATGCAATTGCACAGGATGCTCTCAATACATCCTCTGTAGAATGTAGTGAGGATGAAGGGTGGGAGGAGATAGACTTTTCTCAGCCTTCGTCAGGAAATAGAGGCGCTACTGGGCTTTCTTGGCTGTGGAGCTGGGGTTAAGGGACCAGGTGAGTTTCTCCGCCAAGTGCACTACAAGGAACTTTATACTCTTCACAACCTCAATGGTAGAGCCATCAGTGGTCAGCGGAGTGTGATTTACCCCAGCCCCTCCTGAAGTTGACAACTATCTCTTTTGTTTTATTAACTTTCAGATGCAGGTTGTTGGCTCTGCACCAGTCTGTTAGTGACTGCACCTCATCTCTGTACGTTGACTCCTCATTCTTACTGATCAGGCTCACCACGGTCGTGTCGACAGTGAACTTGATGAGGTGGTTCGAGCTGTGTTTAGCTGCACAGTCATGGGTCAGCAGGGTGAACAGCAGTGGATTCAGCTTGCAGCCCTGGGGTCCATGCCTTGGAAGTGCTGTTTCCGATCTGGACTGCTTGAGGTCTCCCCAACAGGAAGTCCAGAATCCAATTGCAGAGAAAGGTGTTTAGACCCAGAGGGCTCAACCTTCCTATCAGGTACTGTGGAATGATTGTGTTGAATGCCAAACTGAAATCAATAAACAGCATTCGGACATGCATGCTCTTGCCTTCCAGGTGGGTGAGGACTAGATGAAGGGCTGTGGTGATGGCATCATCCATAGAGCGGTTGGGTCTATATGCAAACTGCAGGGGATTCAGTGACGGGGCAGCCGGACCTTGACAAGCTCCAAGACGTGCCTCTTGAAGCACTTATGGTAGACGTGAATGTGACAGGGAAGTCGTCAATGAGGCAGGACACAGGCGACCTCTTTGGCATGAGGCCAATGGTGACAGCTTTGAAGCTCATTTGAACCATAACGCTACTCAGGGAGATGTTAAAGATGTCAGTGAGAATATCTGCCAGCTGAGCCGTCCATCCACTGAACACTCTGCTGGAAATGTTGTCTGGACCAGCAGCTTTTCACGGGTTGACCTTGCCTAACACTCTCCTCACATCAGCCACTGAGAGACATAGCACCTGATCATAAGAAATAGGGGCGTGAGTCAGCCATCTGGCCCATCGAGCCAACTCCGCCATTCAATAAGATCATGGCTGATCTGATCATTAACAACTCCGCCTATCAGTCTTTTCCCCATAGCTCTTAATTCCATTTTATGTAAAATCTATCTAACTGAACCTTAATTATGTTTAATGAAATAGTCTCAACCACTTCCCTGTGCAGAGAATTCCACAGATTCAATACTCTATGGGAGAAACAGTTATTCCTCATCTCCATCTTCAACTCACTCCTAGTTCTGCTTCAATCTTATCTATCCCTATTATACTTTTATATCTTTCATAAGATCTCCTCTCATTCTTCAGAATCTGAGTGAGTATAATACCAGACCATTTAGTCTCTCCTTGTAGGTCAAACCTCTCATCTCTGGGATCAACCTGGTGAACCTCCACTGGACTACCTCTAAGGCCATTACATCCTTCCTCAAGTATGGAGACCAGAATTGCACAGGTGTGGCTTCACCATAACCTTGTACAGTTGCAGCATGACCTCCTGCTCTTTAATTCAATTTCTCTTGCGCTGAAGGCCAACATTCCATTTGCCTTCTTAATAACCTGTCACCCAACATTTTGCAATTCGTGCACAAGCACTCCCAAGTCCTTCTACATTACAGCATGCTGCAGTTTTTCATCATTTAAATAATAATCTGCTCTTCTATTTTTTCTACCAAAGTGGATGACCTCATGTTTACTAACATTGTACTCCATCTGCCAGACCTTTACCCACTCACCTAACTTAACTATATCCTTTTGCAGCCTTTCCACATCCTCTGTACAATTTGCTTTTCTACTTAGTTTAGTATCATCCAGAAACTTGGCTACACTACACTCTGTCCCCTCTTCCAAATCATTATTGTAAATGGTGAACAGCTGCGGGCCCAGCTGGAGGAGAGGAGGTCAGTAACTGGAGATCAACACATAAAACCAATTTTAATCAGCCTATACTGATCAAATGCTTTGCAATTCAATCACAACATTGGAGAGACTGGACACAGATTGAAAGATCGCTTTGTTGACTCTGTCCGCCGCAATAGCATTGTTCTCCAAGTGGCCACCCATTTCAGTTCTCCATCCCATGCCTTTGCCGACATGTCTGTCCATGGTCTCATGCACTGCCAGACTGAGACCACCTGTAAAATGGAGCAAAAACTCCCGACTGGGCACATTCCAACCAAATGGTCTTAATAAGGATTTCTCTGGCTTTCGTTAAACCCCCTCCCCTGCTTTCTCCATTGTCTCACCATTCCCTCTCCCCTTTTGCATAGACATGATAAATTCTACCTGGTCCCTTATCGCATCCAATTAAGACCTTTTGTTGGTCTGGATTCCTCCCCCATTGTTTGAATTCTGAGACTTTCTGATACATCTTGTCTTTTTTGAAGAATGGTTCAGGCTGAAACATTGGCAGCACATCTTTATCTCCTAATGATGCTGAAATGACCAGCTAGGTTTCTCCAGCATTTTGATGTTTCTACTTATCTGCTCTCACCCTGATTCTTAATATCTAACAGCCTATGAGTCTCTATCATGAATATTCTCGGAAGCTGAGGGTATACAGCTGCCTTGATTAAAGCATTCCAACTTTGGGACTATTTGAATATGTGAAATGTACTGATTGAATAGTTATTTCCATAAGTGCCCTAATCAAGAAATAAAAGTTAATGTGAATACAGAGAAGCTCAAGTTAAGAATAAAGCACAGTTTAAGTTTGGAGAAAGAGGGAGGGACAGAGAGAGAAAAATGGAAGGGGTGAGACCAGGAAAGATTAACCATCTGGATATGACTGGAGAAAAGTGAATGAAACCTGAGATATGAGAAAAGAATAACAAAAAAAAAAAACCCACTGATCTTTGAAATGAGAACTGGAACGGTTTCATGTTAGTGCCATATCCAGGCAAATAGTAGAAGCAAAAGCAGGATGCTAAACCTAATCCTGGTCTGTGGTGATAGTGAAAACATAGAAATGCTGGAAGAACTCAACCTGCCTCCCAGCGTCCATCGCTTGAGGAAGGGCTCAACCCCGAAACGACGGTAATATACCTTTACCACCTATGGACACTGTGAGGCCAACTGAGTTTCTCCAGCATCTCTGCGCTTTGAGTGTAAGCAATATGGTGCAAAGGTGAATCTAGTGTGGGGTTGGGGTGGGGGGGGGTGGCGGGAGGAAGAAAGTATTTGTGAAAAACCTTCACAAGTATGCCAGGTTAGAGCAATGAAATGATTTAATTGCAAGAGAAGGGCACAAAGCCCTCGTACATTAACTGAAAGCCAAGCCATTTTCTGAGTGTTGAGTAGAGAAAGAGTAGAACAAACTTGAGCAAGGTATTGTGATAGCCAGGACTAAACAGATTTTTTTCAACAATATCGATTGTTGAGGTAACAAAATAGATAAAAACATTTTGAGGATGATGGATTTGAGGAACTCGCTGCCGCATACAGCAGTGTAAGCCAGATCACTGGGAGTATTTAAATGAGAAATAGATAAGTATCTCATTAGTGAGGGCATCAAGAGATATGGGGAAAAGGCCGGAAATTGGAACAAATTGAAAGTAGAGCAGCATAGTGTAGATTTACGGAACAGACTCAATGGGCCTAATGGCCTCCTTCTGTTCCTTTGTCTTGTGATCTTGTGAACAAAGAGTGAAGAACATTGAACATTACAGCACAGGACGGACCCTTTGGCCCACAATGTCGTGCCAACCTATACACACCTACTCCACAACAATCTAATCTTTCTCTACCTCACACCCATGACAATCTATTTTTCTTACACTCATGTGCCTGTCTAAGAGTCCTTTAAACACCCCAATTGTACCAGCCTCCATGAGCACCCCAGGCAATTCATTCCAGGCATCCACTACTCCCTGCGTTTTTAAAAAAAAACTTGCCTCTGATATCTCCCCTACATTTTTCTCCACTCATCTTAAACAGATGTCTTCTGGTATTTGCTGTTGTATCCTGGAAAAAAAGTTGCAGGCTGTCCACCCTTCCTATGCCTCTCTTAAATACCTCTGGTAAGACACCTTTCATCCTTGGTTGCTCCAAAGAGAAAAGCTCACTTAACCTTGATTCATAAGACATGTTCTCAAATCTATGCAAAACCCTGGAAAATTTCCTTTGCATCCTCTCCATAACATCCATATCCTTCCTGCAATAAGACTATAAGAAATGAGCACAATATCCAAAACACTATCTTACCAGAGCTTTGCAGATGTTTAACATTACAAGGGGTATTGCCTCAGGATTCAGGGTAGTAGATGAGGAGGAACTGCTTTTCAGAGAGGGCGGTGAATCGGTGGAATTCACTGCCCATTGAAGCAGTGAAGACTAACTCAGTAAATATATTTAAGACAAGGTTGGATAAATGTTTAAATAGCAGGGGAATTAAGGGATTATGGTGAAAAGGCAGGTAGGTCGAGATGAGCCTATCATCAGATCAGCCATTGTACGATGGAGCAGGCTTGATAGGCCGAATAGCCTACTCCTCCTGCTCCTATTTCTTATATTCTTATAACCTCATGGCTCTTGATCTCAGTCCCCTGACAAAAGAAAGCCAGCACCCACTATGCCTTCCTTAACCCTATCAATTTGTGTGGCCATCTTGAGGGATCTGTAGACTTGGACCCTAAGATCACTTTGTTCTTTCATACTGTTAAGTATCCTGCCACTAACCACATGCTCTGCCTGCAGGTTTGACCTTATGAAGGGCATCACCACATTTATCTGGATTGAACTCCATCTACCACTTTCCGCCCAACTCTGCATCTTGTCTGTATCCTGGTGTAACCTACAACAATCCTCCTCAGTACCAACAACACCTCCAACTTTTATGTATTCTGCAAACTGACTGACCCATCTCTCCACGTCTAGGTCATTTTAAAAAAAATTACAAATATACCAGAACAGATCCCTGTGGAATGCCATTAGTTACTGTCCTCCAAGTGGAATACGTTCCAGCTTCTACCACTCTCTATCTTCTGCAGACAAGGCAATTCTGAATCCAAGCAACAGAGGTTCCTTGACTTTCTGAATGAGCCTAACATGAGAGACCTCGTCAAATGCCTTACTAAAATCTATATACACCAAATCCAGCACCCTACCTTCATCAATTTCTTCTGTCACCTCCTTGAAAAAATTAATTCAACTCACAAGGGTCAACTTATTCCTCACCAACCTAAGCGCATTATTTGGAGGCTTCTTTCAAGGCTTATAAATCCTGACCCTCAGAATGCCTCTCCAAAAGTTTGAAAGCCACTGACATAAGACTTACTAGTCTAGAATTTAGTTGGAGAAACTATGCTTAGATTGGCCTTGGAATTAGTCATAGGAGAATAATATTCACCAGATCTTGTGAGTAGACCAATCATTATTATTGAGCATAGACCTTTTTGGTGATTCACAAACCCAAGCACTCATTTCCCACAATAATAACAGCAATCACTGCACTTTGAGTAGTCTATAGGCTCCCAAATAGCCATCGTTTCACTGAGGAGCAGATAAGCAGGCAGATTTTGGAATGGTGCAGAAAATATAGGGGTGTTGTTATGGGTGATTTCAACTTCCCTTATATTGACTGGCACTTGACTTGACTGCAAGAAGGATAGATGGGGCTGAATGTGTCCGTTGTGTTCAAGAAGGATTGCTGACACAATATGTGGACCAGCCAAGAAGAGGAGAGGCCATACTGGATCTAATTCTGGGTAATGAACCTGGTCACGTGGAGGAACCTTTTTGGTGAGATTGACCACAACTCCCTGAGCTGATTATAGCTACAGATAAGGATAAAAGCAGACAAAATGGGAAAGTGTTTAATTGGGGAAGGGATCATTATGAAGGGATGAGGCAGGAACTAACGAGAATAAATTGGAAACAGATGTTCAAGGGTGAAAGCACAGAACTAATGTAGAGGAAGCTTAGGGACCACGTGTTGGGTTCAGGATAGGTTTGTCCCACTGGGACAAGGAAAAGATGGGAGGAAAAGGGAACTGTGGCTGACGAAATAAGTTAAGCAACTAGTCTAAAGGAAGCAGGAATCAGGAAGGGCTCATGAAAAGTAAATGGTATCCAGGGAGGTGCTTAAGAAAGGACTTGGAGCTCAAACGAGGCATGTGAAGACCTTGGCACGTAGAATTAAGGAGAACCCCAAAGTGATCTATATTAATGAAGGATGATAAGAATGAAGGTGGAGCTGCTAAAGGATAAAGGAGGCAATGTGTGTCAGGAGGTGGAGGAGGCTGGAGAGGTCCTAAATGGATGCTTTGCTTCACAAGAGAAAAGGACCTGGATCAGGGTGAGGTTGAAATAGAACAGGCTTGTTTGCTGGAAAATGTGATTAAGGAAGAGGAAGAGTTGGATCTTCTTAAAAGCATCAAGACTGATAAGTCCCTGGGGCTGGATAAAACCCCAGGATGCTGTGGGAAGTAATGGAAGAGATAGCTGGAGCAGTAGTTATGACCTTGGAGTCATCGTTGATCACAGGGGAGGAGCAGGAGGATTGGAGAATGGCATATGTTGTCCCCTTGTTTAAAAATGGTAATAGGGAGAATCCTGGGAATTATAGACTGATGAGTCTTACATCAGTGATGTGCAAACTAATGGAGAGGATCCTTAAGGATAGGATCTATGAGCATTTGGAGAAATACAGTCTACTCAAGGCTAGTCAGCATGGCTTTGTGAAGCGAAGGTTGTGCCTTGCTAGCCAAAATGAGTTTTTTCAGAGGTAACAAAAGAAATTGATGAGGGTAGGGAGGTAGATTTGGACAACATGGATTTTAGCAAGTCACTTGACAATGTCCTACACAAGAGGTTCATCCAGAAAGTCATGAGGCATGGGA
The DNA here is from genome assembly GCF_036971445.1 of Narcine bancroftii. Lineage (NCBI taxonomy): Eukaryota > Metazoa > Chordata > Chondrichthyes > Torpediniformes > Narcinidae > Narcine > Narcine bancroftii. The sequence goes on from NC_091471.1 coordinate 222,883,134, forward strand.
TCCATGGAAATTTGGCTGTGTGGATAAAAAAAAATTGGCTTGCGGGTCGAAAGCAGAGAATCATGGGTCATAAGATAAACATGAGAGGGAACTTCTTCACACAGAGATTGGTGGGAGTGTGGAAGAAGCTGCCAGCTGAAGTGATGAAGGAAAGTATCATCTATATCAATGATCTGGATGATAAAGTACTAATGTATATACTGGGAAAGCATAAACAGGTTAGGACGTTATTCCCTGGAGCATAGAAGAATGAGGGGAGATTTGATGGAGGTATTTAACATTATGAGGGGGATAGATAAGAGTAAAGGCAAGTAGGTTATTTTTTTCCACAGAGGGTAGAAGCGATACTAGCCAGAGGGCATCAGTCATAGGATAAATGTGAGAGGAAACTTCTTCATACAGAGATTGGTAGGAGTGTGGAAGGAGCTGCCAGCTGAAGTGGTGAAGAAAAGTATTCTGTCTGGAGGTCGGGGGCTAGTGGAGTACCACAAAGATCTGTTGTGGGATCCCTGCTCTTTGTGATTTTTATAAATGAGCTAGATGAAGAAGCGGAAGGATGGATCAGTAAGTTTGGAGATGATACAAAAGTAGGAAGAGTTGTAGATGGTGCTGAAGGTTTTTGAAGGTTAGAAGAGGATATAGGCAGGATGCAGATTTGGGTGGAGAAGTGGCAGATGGAGTTTGATCCAGGTAAGTGTGAGGTGATGCATTTTGGAAGGACAACCAGAAGACTTGAGTCCCAGGGCGTTGGTCATTACTTAAGAGTGTGGATGAACAGAGGGACCTTGGGGACCAAATCCATGCATCCCTTAAGGTTGCCACACAGGTTGATAAGATAGTTAAGAAGGCCTATGGGATGCTGGGATTCAATAATGGGGTAATTGAGTTCAAGAGTAGAGAGGTCATGTTGAACCCCTAAATATCTCTGATGTGACCATACTTACGTTTTGTGTTCACTTCTGGCCACCTCATTTTCGGAAGGATGTGAAAGCTATGGAGAGGATGCAGAGGATATTTGCCAGGACGTTGCCTGAATTGGGACAATTTGGAACATAGAAGGATGAGAGGAGACAATAGAGGTCTACAAGATTTTGAGAGGCATAGATAGGGTGGACAGCCAGTGCTCGTTTCCCAGGGCAGGATCAGAGGACATATGTACAAGGTTAAAAAAGGGAAGTTTACGGGAGATATTAGGGGTAAGTTTTTTTTAACACAGAGATTTGTGGGTGTCCGGAATCCCTTGCCAGGATGGTGGTGGAGGCTGAAACATTGGGACATTTAAGAGACTCTTGGACAGATACATGGATGAAAGAATATAGAGGGTTATGGGGTCGGGAGGGTTTAGTACTTTATTTTAAGGAATATATAGACCAGCACATCGATGAAAGAATGTAGAGGGTTATGGGGTCGGAAGGGTTTAGTACTTTATTTTAAAGAATATATAGACCAGCACAACATCAAAGGCTGAAGGGCCTGTACTGTGCTGCAGTGTTCTGTTCTATGTTCTAACAAAGATTTTGACTCGTCCCTTCATCCCAATATGGTAACAATACTGAATTTCAGTCTTCCAATACAGGAATAAATACCTTATTAAAAAGTTACAAATACACACAATGCAAATTACATTTTACTGGTGGTTAATGACATTTTATTTTCCTTTGACGGCAGTGGAGAAACCAAAATTAATGCAGAAAGATCACACCCCCCCATTTGGATGAGAGTATCACGGTCTCTTTGAACTATCCTCAAATCAAGATGGCAGTAAATGAAGGCAAAACATATTCAGTCTTTACACCTAAAGAAATGAGAAGAAGAATAACAGTGAAACTTAGAGAATTTGGACATAGCTAATATGAACATTGAACTTTACTTAGAGACAAAGACACTGCCTCACTTCTGGTGCATTTTTAAATTATTGTTGTAAAAATGGTTATATGAACATTTGCACAATGACGCTGCCATGAAACACCGAATTTTGTGAATTGTTCATGACAATAAATTCTGATTCTGACAATTTGGCCATTGTTACTATGCACATTGAATTTAGGGGCAGCACAGTTGGCGCAATGGTTGGCGCAACTCCTTTACAGTGCCAGCGATCGGGACCAGAGTTTGTATCCTGTGCTGTCTGTAAAGAATTTGTATGTTCTCTTCATGTCTGTGTGAGTTTTCCCCAGGGACTCCGGTTTCCTCCCACCTTTCCCAACATACCGGGGGTAATTGGGTGTAAATTGGGCAGCAAGGACTCGTGTGTCAAAATGGCCTGCTACCTTCTATATGTGTAAATATTTTTAATTTAAATTTGAATGGAATTGAATTGAACTGAATTAAATTATCTATTGTTGTGTACCGAAATACAGTACTATCCAAGCAAGTCAACTTGTAGTTACACGAAACATGCAGTGCAAAATTAAATATTGAAATGTCACAAAGAAAAAGTGCAAGAGACATTTTACTAATGAGAGGTCAATTTAATAGATTGATAAACAACAGGGACAAAACTATCCCTGAATTTGGTGGGGTATGTTTTCAAACTCGTGTACCTTCCACATAATGGGAGGGAGGGGTGAACAGAATGTCACCAGGGAAGATGAGTCTTATAAAATGTTAGCTGTTTTCCCAAGGTAGCACGGTGCAGAAGGAATCAACAGAGGGAAAATTGAATTGTGTGACAGCCTAAGGTACATTTACAACTCTGCAGTTCCTTGCAGTCTTGGGCAGAGCATTTCCCAAACCAAACTGTGATGCATCCAGACAGGATACGTACTTTGGTACATCTATTAAAATTGATAAAGGGGCATTGGGGACACACTGAATTGCTTTGAGAAAGTATAGGTGTTTGTTTGCTTTCATGGCTGTAGCTTGTAGCTTTCTTTATTGGCCCTAAACAGACCAAGAACGACTCTTGGTATGATTGGTGCTGGGTGGCAAATCCATAGATTAATGCGTCTGAGGATTACAACCACTGAGGACACCACTTTGGGTGTGGAAGGCCATTGCAGCGAATCCATATAAGCTGCTAGTTGAAGGGTGGGACAATTTCCTGATGTTGGAGAACAGCTATCTTTTGTTTTTATCCACAATTTCCATCATATTAGTTTGAACAGATTGTGAAAGAAAATGTGATCAAACTGCCTCCCCTCTCCTTATAATTCAGTCTCAAGAGGAAGAATCAATCAATCGACGGACTTTAAAGTGAAAGAGTCGTGACAGTTACAAGTTGTGCAAGTCAGATCAGGTCATGCTGTGAAGCAAGGACTTTCAGATTTTATTTTCTAATTTGGTAAGACAGTTCTGCAGAAATGCTGACACACTGAAGATTCGGAATGTGCCTGAATCTTGAAGAAAATTGAAAGACAGTTGAAACAAAGCAGACATTATGTAAAGGAATGGGGTTCAGGTTAGATGATAAGTGTCATCCACTGAGACTGCCTTTGCAAATTTTTAAAGTTCACATTTGTTGTCAGAGTGCATACATGGTATCACATTCAACCTTGAGTTTCTTTTTCCTGAGAGCCAGGCTAAATTTCTACTGGTGGAGGGGGTATCATGTGTTCCTGAACATGGTGGTACAGGTCTTGTAGCACCGATTTCTCTTTCCTGATGATAGCAGTGAGACAGAGCATGTCCTGGGTGGTGAGGATCCCTGAGGATTGCTGCTTCTCTCAGACCGCAGCGTTCCACGTAGATTTTCTCGATGGTGGGGAGAGTTCTGCCTGTGATGTACTGGGTGGTGTCCACTACCTTTTGCAGGGCTCTTCACTCTGAGATATTGATGCCCCTACACCTAGGCCGTGATGCAGCTGGTCAGCACACTTTGCACTATGCAACTGCAGAAGTGTGCAAAGATTTTCAATACCAAACCTCAGCAAGCTCCTGAAGAAGTGGACAGCTGACGTGTTTTGTTCATGATGACATGCATGTGTTGGGTCCAAGAAACGTCCCCTGAAATAGTGACTCTAAGGTATTTAAGTTTGCTTACTCTTTCCACCTCTGTTCCCTCAATGATCACTGAAGTCAACAATCACCTCCTTGGTTTTGGTGACATCGAGTGTGAGGTTGTTGCTGGTGCACCAATCAGCTCAGTTTTCAATCTCCCTCCTGTACGCTGACTCATCACCCCTTATTAAACAACCCACTAATGTGGCATTGTCAGCAAATATGTAGATGGTGTTATTGTGGTACTGAGCCACCCAGTCGTAGGTGTAAAGTGAATGGAGCAGGGGAGCTAAGAGCAAAGCCCCATGATGCTCTGGTCCTGGTGGAAATTGTGGAGGAGATGTTCTTAGCAATCCTCACTGATTGTGGTCTGGAGGTGAGGAAATCCAGGTACGAAAGAGATGAGAAAATGAGATATCAGAGCAATTGTGGAGAATTACAGTTCCGAAAATGATTTTGTTAATTTCATAAAGGTAGACGAAAGATTCAGAGAGTTTCGGAAAAATTCCTAAAATTCGATACAAGGCACTCGAGAAAAGAGGGAGGAAAATATTCTTGACTGAAGATTCATGTCAAGAGTAACAACAACATTCTTTGAGTCTCCAAGGTCACACAAGGTGCTTTTGAGGAGGTCCTTTTTTTTGGGGGGGGGAGAGGGGGCAGAAAAAAGTGTAGTGATTTTAAATACATGTGATGTCAATCTCACTACCAGTTGAAGTGATAAATGTGAACTCAATTTTGACATTGAAGAACAATTTGGATTGATAGATGGAAGGGAGAGGTAGTACAGGTGCAGGTCATTGGGACAATGCAGAATAAAAGTTTGAAAAAGGCTAGATGAGATGAAGAGCTGGTGTCTGTGCTGCAGTGTTCTATGGTTCTATATATGTCCTACGTGTACAAGTAGGCGCCATGGTCTGCATACACCCTTAAAATAAAGATAATTTTTTTACTATGTTGAAAATAATTTCACTTTATATTTCTGTGTTCTGTTTCCCTAAAATAAATCAGCTGCATTTGCTATTTTTCAATCTCGTGGAACCTTCAAAGCTGGGAAATTTTAGTTCAGAATCAACCCATGAACTGTTTGTACTGAAGACTCCAGGAGTTGTTTGCTGGCCACTTGCTCAGTACCAAAGCGATTGTTGTTTTCCAGTGTTCCTCTTCCCCATCCAATTCCCAAGTTAGAGCTGTTTCTGAGATGTGATTTGAACCTTCTGTGCTGAAGAAGAATAGAAAATACCTGTTCCATTCATCTACCATTCCCTTTTTTCAGTGATTAATTCTCTCAAGTAACCTCCATAAGAACAGGATGCACATTTTTAATAGTTTTCACTACAAATGTATGCAGAGACTCTACCTTTTTGTGAGCTGGCATCGACCTTTCCACCAAATTCATTATGGGTTGAGATTGGAGCAAAAATGTTATTTTATTCCTCGGATAGATAGCAAAGATGAAAACTGTGTACAGGAAGTGAACAACCCTTTAAGAAAGTTTCCAAAAATTCAAGTAGCCTGCAAACTAATATTTAACCAAATACTTGGTAAACTCATGTGGGAAATTAATCTGCTTTATGCAACAATCTTTCAAGCAAAATTATATTGGGTAGAACTGCCTGATTCTTGTGTTCAGAATATGATTTTTTTTCTTGTGTGGAGGACTGCCGTCGAACATAGTAGTCATTTTACAGCAGATGGTGGAGAACTGGAAAAGCACACAAAGCAATGTGCCGGAGAAACACGTTTTGGGCCTTAGCTCTTCATCAGGAATGACTTTTGCTGTTTTGCAGCACCACTGTGAAACTTCCAAATCCCTGGGCAAGTTCACAAGGGCTCAGGAAACTCCCCAATAAAACGGAGGGGAGAACTGATGGCCTCAGGCGATAGGCGCGGCATGGTTGGCGGATGCCAGCTACCCGAGTTCGAATCCAGCGCTGTTTCATTTAGGTTCTCCAGTTTTGCCTCGCATTCCAAAAACATTTGGGGTCGATTGATCACGTGGGTGAAATTGGGCCAGAAGGGTTTTTTTCTTAATTGTGGTGTGTCTCTAAATTAATTACCTGCCTTCAACCAGCATTTTTCTGTGAGCCATGGAAAGCAGGAATTAGAGTTCCCACAAAGAAGTCTTCAGTCACATTACTGCTGGAGGCAGCATCTTTCTAGCCAGCAAACGATGGATCTTCTGGATCCCTGTCCTGACATTACCCCCAACCTTTCCACACCCACACCTGAACCACCCTGCTGGTGTATTATCTGCCCTATATGCAGGCCTCATGAAGCCTCCCCCTTACCCCACAAAGAGCTGGGATTATTTTGCTCAATGACTAAGATGCTACCATGGGATCGGCTTACCCCGCTGCACATCTGGATCAGGAATTTGGCTGTTGAAGTCACTAGATCCCATAACATTTTTTTTAGGAAAATTTATCTCGCAGCATAAATATCAGCAAAGAAGGTATACCACTCCGATGACATCACCGCATAAGTGTAGCACGCAACAGGCTGAGGCACCACGACGCTCCACCCCTGCTCCAATGTCACGAGGCTCCAACGAACGGCCCTTCCAGTGATGCGGAAATGACGCAGGCAGCTCTGCTGGAGACACCAACACAGGCAGCTCTGCTCCCTATGTATTTTGCTGCATCTGTGACAGTGAATCAAAGCCAACCACATCCCTTAGCTAGGGCCATGGAAATCATCAAGGTGAACAATCAATATGCTAACTGTCTTTTTGATTCAGGTTCGACGGAGAGCTTCATTCACCCAGACCTGGTCCAACGATGTGTGCTTGGAGTCTATCCAACTGACCAGAAAATTTTGCTGGCCACAAGAGCCTACTCAATGGGCATCAAGGGGTATTGTGTGGTGAGTTTAAAAGTTCAGGGCATCAGATTTATGGATTTTAAGTTACTCGTCCTGTCTCAACTCTGTGCTCCTGTATTGTTGCGGTTGGATTTTCAATGCCAATTTAAATCGGTGTCACTGCATTACGGGGGTCCCCACACCCTGCTCTCTGTCTGCCATCACCACTTCATGCCAGATACCTCCTGCCAGCAACAACCCACGCCAGGTACTCCACTTGTAGTCTCTCCACTCTCCGGGTCGCTCCTCCAGCACTCTTTGCCAACCTCACTCCTGGCTGGAAACCGATTGCCACCAAAATCCGACAGTACATCTTCGGGGACAGGAAATTCATTAAAAGTGAAGTGCGCAGACTGCTCATCATTGAGCCCAGTGCAAACCCCTGGAGGGTGCAGATGGTAGTCGTGAAAAACGGGGAGAAGCTGTGGATGGTGGTTGACAACAGCCAAACGGTCAGCCGCTTCACACTTTTAGATGCTTACCCACTCCCGCGAATCATGGACTTTGTGAATCAGATCACCTAATACCGTGTGTTTTCCACCATCAACCTTCAATCGGCCTACCACCAGCTCCCGATCCATCCAGAGAACTGCTCCTTCACAGCCTTCGAGGTGGATGGGCGCTTCTACCAATTCCTCAGGGTCCCCTTTGGTGTCACTAATGGAGTCGCGGTCTTCCAGCGAGAGATGGACTGGATGGTAGACCAAAATGGGCTAACAGCTACATTCCCATATCTGGATAATAGCACCATCTGTGTCCATGAGCTGCAAGACCAAGACGCCAACCTTGAGAGATTCTTCCAAACTGCAAAACGGCTGAACCTAACCTATAATTTTGAGAAGTGTGTGTTTCAGACCACTCACCTCACAATTTTAGGTTGTGTGGTGGAAAACGGGGTGGTAAGGCCAGATCCCAACCATATGTGCCCTCTCATGGACCTTCCACTGCCCCAAACCCATAAGGCACTTAAATGCTGAGTGGGGTTTTTTCCTATTACACCCAATGGCCAGAGTGGCCTTCGACCGCATCAAGTCAGACATCGCCATGGCCACCCTGCATGCCATAGAAAAATCGATACCCTTCCAGGAAGAGAGCAATGCTTCCGACTTTGTACTGGCAGCCAGTTTAAACCAGGACAGCAGGCCTGTCGCCTTCTTTTCCAGGACCCTTCAGGGCCCAGAAAGCTGACACTCCTCTGTCGAGAAGAAGGGCTCAGCTATTGTGAAAGCCATACATCGTTGGAGACACCACCCTGCTAACAAACGCTTTACACTACTGACCGACCTACGAACTGTCTCATTCATGTTTAGCAACAACCAGTGGTGTAAGATCAAAAATGACAAAATTGGCAGGTGGAGAATCGAATACTCTATCTTCAACTTCGACATTCTGTACCAGCCTGGCAAACTCAAAGACCCACCCGATGCCCTTTCCGATTGGACATGCACCAACGTACAACTGGACAGGCTGCAGAGACTCCATGAGGAGCTTTGTTACCCAGGGGTCACAAGGTTCACACATTTCATAAAGGCCCGCATCCTGCCCTATATGGTTGAGAAGATCCGCTCGATGACCCGAGCCTGCCTCGTCTACACTGAGTGCAAGCCCAATTAATTCCAGCCCGAGAAGGCCCATGTCATAAAAGCCACCTGGGCCCTTTGAACGTCTCAGTGTGGACTTCAAAGGGCCCCTACCTTCAACAAACCGTAACACCTATATTCTCACGGTGGTCAATGAGTACTCCCGTTTCCTGTTTGCTATTCTCTGCCTCCACAGTCATAAATGCACTGCACAGCATCTTCGCCATTTTCGGGTACCCCAGTTATATCCAGTGACTGGGGGTCCTCATTTAAGCGTGGTGAATTGAGGCAGTATCTTCTGGATCATGGTATTGCTTTGAGCACGACCACTAGGTACAACCCATGCGGTAATGGGCAGGTCGAAAGGGAAAAGACCACTGTCTGGAAAGTGGTCATGCTTTCCCTCTGGTCTAAAGACCTCCCCACCATTCGCTGGCAGGACGTATTCCCAGATGCCCTACACTCCATCCGGTCTCTGTTATGTACTGCCACCAACGCTTCCCCGCAAGAATGCATGTTCTTGTTCCCACAGAAGTCAGAATTGGAAATGACCACACCAGCTTGGCTGATGGTTCCTGGACCTGTCCTGCTGAGATGTCATGAACTGTACTCAAAAAAACAACCCTCTGGTGGACAGGGTAATGCTGCTGTACGCAAACCCGCACTATGCATATATCGAGTACCCGGACAGATAGGAGTACACGGTCTAGGTAAAGGGATCTGGGCCAAGTTGGATCTAGCATTGTAACATTCGTTCCCAACCTTCCTCCAACTCTCCCCCAGGTAACATGCCGGGACAGTGGGACCAGCAGCAGTACGTAGATAATGACCACGATGGCAGTAGACGGGCCCAGCACACAGATAATGACGACTGTGGTCTAGGGGTACCCGCACCGACCCTCAGAGACTCCAACGATGATCATGAACCGCCCCCGCCAGCTACTCTGATTCTGGCACCACAGCCATCATGTCGGACAATCAGGCCACCCGACTGTTACAGCCTGTAACCCCTGCATGCTATCCTCCCTGTGTTTTGGAGTCCAAAGAAAGGGTGAACCATTGCTGTTCCCCTCCATACAGACTACAGACTATTAAGAACTCAGAAAAACCACTACTCTGTAATGAACACTGCCCCCCCCCCCCATTTTTTAGCCACCCTGGGGTAAGTACTCAAAGAAGGAGTGAATGTGATAGTATGGGATCCTATCACCTCTGTATATATTTGTATATAGTACTAATGATTGGCTGAGAGCCGTAGCCACTCCTACTGGCCAGGTCATAAGGAACTGCACCTATACCAGACCCAGGCCAGTCTGGACTGGTCGACCTCGGTGTACTATGCTCCAGTCTTTTGGTAATAAAAGCCTTGGTTTGAATCTACAAGTCTTTGGTTCTTTTGACGTGCTCTACAACCATGTGTGGTGAATCAGTGATTGAATGGTGGGCCACAATGAATTTTTGCCAATAGACCCGGGAGGGATGGTGGTGTTGGACAGGGGTGGGGTCGGTGGCATTAGACTGGGGTGGGGTTTAGCGGCAGCAGCGTCGGGCCGAGGCAGGGGGTGGGGTCAGGCAGCGATGGATAGATAAAAAATAGTTGAAAAAGTGCCACTAATGAAGAATGTGTGACCGCTCCCCCTGGCTCCCCCTCTAGCTATGTCACTGAGTGAGCAAATAACCCCTGTAAGACCTCTCCTGGCTATCTCCCCAATCTATGATCAGTCCTGGTGAAGGGTTTCAACCCAAAACAGTGACAGTTTCTTTTCCCTCCTCAGCTTTCCTCTGGCGGTTTGCTTTTTCAGCAGGTAACAATACGACAGATGGAGTAGAATCTGGGAAGCACTCTGTGTGTGTGTGTGTGTGTGTGTGTGTGTGTGTGTGTGTGTGTGTGTGTGTGTGTGTGTGTGTGTGTGTGTGTGTGTGTGTGTGTGTGTGTGTGTGTGTGTTCAAACAGGTGAGATGTTGATTTTCACAGGGACCTGGTGTCTTTATAGAGGAAAACAAATAATATTCTGGGTTTTGTAAAGGATTTGAATAAAAGAGTAAAAATGTGTTCCTTTGATTGTCAGGTAATAACACAATTAAAAATGTGACATACAGTGCCCTACATAATGTTTGGGACAGACATTCTTTTCCTTTATTTGACCTGACCCTGTGCTCTCCAGTTTTAAATTTATAATCAAACAATTCACGTGATTAAAATGCCCATTCCAGATTTCATTCAGGGTTATTTGTCTACACTTTGGTTTGATCATGTAGAAATTACAGCTTATACATAGTTCCCCCATTTCAGAGGACCATATTTGGGACAATTGGCTTGGCAGGTGTTTGTGAGAACTTGGGTATGTTTAATTGCTTCACTGGAGTGGGTATAAGAGAACTGAGCTTGCTTCTAAGCTTTTGATCGTCATTGGAGTCTGTAGTTGCCATTTTTCACCAAGAGGACCAGAGTTGTATTAATGAAAGTTAAATAAGCCGTTATGAGGTTGAAAAACAAGAATAAAGCAGAAAGAGACATCACCGAAACCTGAGGATTAACAAAGTCAACAGTTTGGAACATCATTAAGAAGAAAGAGTGTACTGGTGAGCTCAGTAATCACAAAGGGACTGGTATTCCAAGGAAGATCTCCACTGCTGATGACCGAAGAATTCTCATCGTAATGAAGAAAATCCCCAAACACCTGTCCGACAGATCATAAACACTCTTCAGGAGGCAGGTGTAGATGTGTCAATGACCACTGTCCGCAGAAAACATCACGAACAGAAAGACAGAGACCATGAGTTCACCACAGAAACAGGATGGTCAGATTACAGTTTGCCAATAAATATTAAAAGAGCCTGAAGAATTCTGGAAAAAGGCTCCTGCACACAGATGAGACCTGGCTGCATCAGAGTGATGGCAAGAGCAAAGTGTGGAGGCATAAAGGAACTGCCCAAGATCCAAAGCATGTGAAACATGGTGGTGGGGTGTTATGGCCTGGGCATGTATGGCTGCCACAGCTACTGGTGCATTTATCTTCATTGATGGCAGTAGTAAAATGAATTCCGATGTGTACAGAAACATTTTATCTTTTTAAGTTCGAGCACATGACTCCAAACTTATTGAACAGTGCTTCATCCTACAGCAAGACAACAATCCCAAGTGTACTGCTCAAGCAATAAAAAAGTTTTTCAAAACTTAAAAACTGCAAAACTCTTGAATGGCCAAGTCAGTCACCTGATCTAAATTCAACTGAGCATGTCTTCCAAATGCTGAAGGGACAAACTCCTGCAGGAGCTCAAGATGGCTGCAGTAGAGGCCTGGCAGAGCATCACCAGAGAAGATACTCAGCCCCTGGTGATGTCTGTGAATCACAGTCTTCAAGCAGTCATTGCATGCAAGGGATATGCAACACGGTTCTAAACATGACTACTTTGATATACGTCCCATTGCTATGTTCCAAATATTATGGTGCCCCGAAACGAAGGGATTAAATTTAAAAAGTGTATTGTTTCTACAAGGTGAAACCAAAATGTATACAAATAATGTTGAATAAAATCCGGAATATGGGGGTGTGTGGCGTGATGGCGTAGGGAGAAGATGTGGGAAAACACTTCCCCTTGGCAGAACTATTAAAAACCTGTATAAAAACTTTAAAAATATTTTAAAACCTGTTGATTGTATTGTTTAAACATTCTACAAGCAACTATGAGGAAGACTAAAACCCAAACAGCAAACAGCTACTTAATAGTTAATTGCTACAGAAGAATCTTGGCCTACCTCGCAAATGGAGCCTCCGGACTCGATTTCTCTTCAATCCTGACCACAACACCAGTCCAACGGTAAGGTGCATTGTCAGTTTTTTTTCTGATGATGCTGAAACTCTTATATTTGCTAATTTTTTTACCTGATAATAAGCCCGGCCAAAATTCAGACAGGTTTTCTCAACAGCTTGTTGTGATTCCGAAAGGGAAGAATGTAAAGTGAAAGATGGAATCTCAGCAGTTGATTGATACTGGAAATGATCATGATCAAGTTAATCAGGATTTGGAAGAAGAGTTTCATACTTGAAATAATTTTGTTTTATTTTTGTTTTTTCTGTTGGGGGGTGTGGTTTGACTACTAATCCTTCCGAAGTCATAGGCCACTTTATGGCATTTGTCACTCCCACATAATTGACAGAGGTTACACTATATTATAGTATTTTTTTTCTTTTGGGGTTTTTATGGGTTTTTTTGTCTTTTTCTTTCTTTTCTTTGTTTTGAAATTTTATTTAAAAATTTTAAAATATTACAAAGAAGGAAAATACAAAGATACAAAAATACAGATATAAAAGAAAGAAAGAAAAAAAAAGACAAAATATAAAAAAGTAATACCCCCCCATCCTCCCTCCACCAACTACACTATACTAACTCTCTCCCCCACCCCTCGGAGCCTTACAAAAAATTATACATTTAAAATCAAATAATCTTTACATATTCTTTCTTTGAGGAGATCTTTGTTTTGTCTATATTGATGTCGTGGGGTGGTGCTTCGCCATTTATAGTGGGATGGTTATAGAGACACCTTATAGCTAATTTAAATGTTGATACCTTTAATGTTAATGGGCTTAATAATCTGATTACGAGAGAGAATATTAGCATATATTAAAAAATTGAAGGTTGATGTTGCCTTTCTGCAAGAGACACATTTGACTGAGAAAGAACATCGGAAATTAAAGAAATGGAGTTATCATCTTCTTTTAATTCTAAGGCAAGGGAAGTTGCGATTTTGATCAATAAGAAGTTAGCTTTTAAATTAGACTCCATTTTTTAGGTAGCTGGTAAATGTTTGATTACTAACTGTAAAATTTTTTCTGAATGTTGGGCTTTACTGAATGTTTATGCCCCTAATATAGCTGATGAACAATTTGTTGTGGATTGTTTTTCGTAATTTAAACCAGGTTTACGATAAGATTATGGAATAGGAGGTGATTTTAATTATTAGATAAATCTCCTAAATCAATAATTGGAACTAAAATGACTAAACAGTTCATGGCATTAATGAAAGATATGAATTTGGTAGATAAATGCAGGAAATTAAATCCTAAGGAAAAAGATTTTTCATTTTATTTATTTCATCATGATTCTTATTCTAGAATAGATTTACTTTTAGTATCAGCACAATTACAAGGTCGAGATTTTAAGGCTGAATATAAGTCTAGGAATTTGTCTGATCATTCCTTGTTATTAATTACCTGTACTGCTTCAGAGAGAGTGGAGAACATTTATCGTTGGCGATTAAATTCTTTTTTGCTGAAGGATGCTGAATTTTGTAAATTTATAAGGGATCAAATACAACTTTCCTTGAAAATAAATACAGGATCAGTTGACAGTAAGTTTGTTTTATGGGATTCTTTGAAAGCTTATTAACGAGGACAAATTGTTAAAACAAAGAAACAACAAATGGCTGAAATTAGTTTAACTGGAGAAGGAGATAAAGATTTTGGAAAAAGATTTACAACAAAATTTCATGGAAGTTAAAAAAGTACATTTAATTAATTTGAAATTATGTTATAATTTGTTACAAACTTATAAATTTGAGAAATTATTACAGAGAACTAAACTGTGATACTAGGAACTGGGTAAAAAAAATTCTGGAATGTGCACTTTAATCCCATGTGATATGCTTGATTACAAATTTAAAACTGTGGAGCCCAGGGGCAAATAAGTGGGAGAAAAAAGTGTCTTTTCCCCAAACATTATGGAGAGGACTGCTTATGTCTGCCATAAGGCAAACAAAGCATCATTGTGAGCTTTGCCTGGTGCCCCTAACAGTCAGAGAAAAAGAAGCAAAAGAGATTCCATTGCATGAAACTGAGTGTTCATGGATTCACCTTGGGCTCTCCTGCCACCTCTGATGCTTCAGAGACTCCAATTCATATGGGCCCAAGCCTCCTATCCAAGCCTCCAACGTGATCAGGAAGCCTGCAGCACCTGTGGCTCTTCAGTGGCCCTTCTTGCCCTCCCCTCCCCCCCCCCCCCCCCACCCCCAGCACCTTCTCAAATCCGGGTCCAATACCTGGTTACCTTGAACCAGTCTCTAGCAGCCCTCAGCCTGTCTGGATCCTTCTGCTGCAGTGGAAGAAGAATCTTTTGATTTTTCAATCAAGAATTTCATTCAAAGCAGAGATTAACAATGATGTTAGGGGATCTCGGCACAATTTTGCTGAGTGATGGAGTAGATTTCAGGGTCAAATGCCTTATTTCTGCTCCCCTTTCTTATGGTTTTATGATTGCATTATACGATTCGTAGGGTCAGTTTATATAGACTCAACATGACCTGATATTTATTGGTCTTTGATAACTAATGCCAGGAGAATGTTTGAAGAATGTGGAGTGCATTGAGACAAATTGCCAGTAATGTAAGAAATGTCCTTAAAGACAATTGTGTATGGTTTTTACACAGTTGCTGAGATAATTTCCCATCAGCAATTTTCACACTTACCTTCCAGAGTGGCAATTCACACAGGAAGGACATTTACACTAAATATCTGAGTTGTGGTATTTTTCTAGGCTGGATATGGGTCGAGGTCAACCATGGCGTAGACTCTACGTGCGACATACACCGTCACTGCGTCAATGTCATCAGTGACGTCTTTCATCTGCGTCCAAAAAAGCTCCAAGACTGAAGTGCAAAATGGCTTTCAACCCACAGATCACGTTAATGTTAGCAGTGAGTATGTCCAGCATTACTCAAACAAACCTTAATTTCATGCGTGCACATTTAAAAATACCCCATGGCAGTGTCGCGAAATGAAAGCGCCGTCGCGCGTCGTCATGTACATCGTATTCATTAGCCCATTGTTGCGGACCACCTGCAGTTCAGTTTGGACCACAGGCAGTCTGCAAAATTGTTTAGGGCTTCCGCAGGAAAAATTTTGAAATGGGAATGAGTCACTCGCATACACCACCTGCATTATGGGAATTTTGTGAAAATTTCTAGTTATGCAGCGACTGTGTGAAAGCCACAATGGAGACATTTTATCAACCCATTTGCAGCCACCCATGTATCTTATCATCATGCTCTTATTCCTTGCCACTCCCCCCACATTATCAGATTAGTATGGTACATCAGGAGTTAACATGATTTGCTATCCATTTATTTTGAGATTAGACATCAATCAAGATGAAAGAAGGGCTGACCTTTTAGTTCCATCCCTGTCAGCTAACCTTTAAAGTTGTGCAAGTTTTACTGCCAAAAACATGTTTACCAAGAGTGGCAGGAGAAATTTCACATCTGATTGACTCCTTGGTTTATAAAGATAAGGAACAGAAGGAATCCCTAATGATTCAAATAATAGTTACTATGTGAAATGTTGTGTTTGTCAAGAGATAAGGAAACTGCTGGGGTTTTAGGTCATACTTCCTGACGGAACGCAGCAAACATTTGAGGAGGAAATAAGTGGAGATTTCTGTGGTCATCTTATTGCCTGTGAAAACCTGTTGTGTTCTGACCAGGAAGAATCAAGTCAGAAATGAGTCGTAGTATCGGCATCAATGGATAAGACCAAAAATATCTTGATACCATAAGTAGCAATGGGAATATATTTCAGCAGACCTTACTGATTTATTCTTGTCTAATATCTAATATATTTCAAAAGAATTGAATCCAGGTTATTGGTGTATCTTGCTGCATCAAGAAAATTGTAAGGTATAATGCCTCCTTCACATTTCATTTACAGCATCCTTCTGTATACATGTGAATGCTGGTTGAATGGGAATTTCTTCCAGCTGACTGTTTGAAAGGCCAAGCTAACCTTTTCAATCTCCAGTCACAAACCCCATTTGCTTGGTAACTGACTCCCGTCCTCTTTTTGACAACTTTCTACAATTAAATCAACTGGGTGCCAAACTTGACCCTGAGCTGATCCCACATTCAGGCCATCACTAAGACAATTGATTTCCACTTTTTTAAATATCTTATTTAAGTTTTAAAAAAAATACAGAATATTGGAATCAATTGATATATATAACAATAATGCATTGAATATAAAATCATAGAAAAAACATTCATAAGATCTGGAAATAAAAGTAAAAAGGGGAGTCCCTCTTCTCCCGGCACCCCCTCCCCAGGTTTGAAAGGAAAAGGGGACAGCGCCAGGGAATAGAGAGAGATAATAAGAAAAGAAAAAGCAAAAGGGGCTGGGTTCGACATCTGAGTCACATAATTTTAAAAGTATTCAATTTCTAATAAGGAATATACGAACTGACAAATATCAAAAGAAATTATACAGCTTGGGCATTAAAGTAATCTAAATAAGGTTGCCAAATTTTGAGGAACATACTATAACTGTTCCTAAGACTATAAGTAATCTTCTCAAGGGGAATACAATGTTGCACGTCCATGTTCCAACGATCAATGTGAAGTAGTGAATCGGATTTCCATGTTACCACCATACATTTCCTGGCTATTGACAATGTAATTTTAATACATTTAGTTTTATTTCTGGAGAAGTTAACTTCCAAATTCCCCAGAAGAAACAATTCCAGGTCCAGAGGGAAGTTCACCCCCACAACTTTTGTCAACACCTCCCCCAATTCTATCCAAAATGGTCTTAATTTCATATTAACTCTCCTCTTGACTCCTGCTGAACTCTCCATCCGTGCACTTTTTCCAATGACTTTCAGGCTTGGCTTGCTCAAGTGGAGGCTATTCAAAACGCTACCCTCCCTGACCTAACATACCACCATTCACTGACCTACACTGGTTCCCACATAAACAATGTTCTGATTTAAAAATTCTCAATCCTGTGTTGTACATACACCAATGGTCTCACCGCTCAATGTTTCAATATCTTTGCTAGTTCTCTTTTCTTTGGCTTGGCTTCGCGGACGAAGATTTATGGAGGGGGTAAAAAGTCCACGTCAGCTGCAGGCTCGTTTGTGGCTGACAAGTCCGATGCGGGACAGGCAGACACGATTGCAGCGGTTGCAGGGGAAAATTGGTGGGTTGGGGTTGGGTGTTGGGTTTTTCCTCCTTTGCCTTTTGTCAGTGAGGTAGGCTCTGCGGTCTTCTTCAAAGGAGGTTGCTGCCCGCCAAACTGTGAGGCGCCAAGATGCACGGTTTGAGGCGATATCAGCCCACTGGCGGTGGTCAATGTGGCAGGCACCAAGAGATTTCTTTAGGCAGTCCTTGTACCTTTTCTTTGGTGCACCTCTGTCACGGTGGCCAGTGGAGAGCTCGCCATATAACACGATCTTGAGAAGGCGATGGTCCTCCATTCTGGAGACGTGACCCATCCAGCGCAGCTGGATCTTCAGCAGCGTGGACTCGATGCTGTCGACCTCTGCCATCTCGAGTACTTCGACGTTAGGGATGTAAGCGCTCCAATGGATGTTGAGGATGGAGCGGAGACAACGCTGGTGGAAGCGTTCTAGGAGCCGTAGGTGGTGCCGGTAGAGGACCCATGATTCGGAGCCGAACAGGAGTGTGGGTATGACAACGGCTCTGTATACGCTTATCTTTGTGAGGTTTTTCAGTTGGTTGTTTTTCCAGACTCTTTTGTGTAGTCTTCCAAAGGCGCTATTTGCCTTGGCGAGTCTGTTGTCTATCTCATTGTCGATCCTTGCATCTGATGAAATGGTGCAGCCGAGATAGGTAAACTGGTTGACCGTTTTGAGTTTTGTGTGCCCGATGGAGATGTGGGGGGGCTGGTAATCATGGTGGGGAGCTGGCTGATGGAGGACCTCAGTTTTCTTCAGGCTGACTTCCAGGCCAAACATTTTGGCAGTTTCCGCAAAGCAGGAAACTAGTTCTACAGCCCTCTGAAATATCTACACTGCCAGAGTATAACTGAACAATTGTTCTGCCACTGTCAGCTTCTGCTCCAGCTATAAAAATCTTAACCTCTGAAATTCCTACACAATATTCATGTAAACCCGCTGGTATCCAGCACCTATGATGGGGAGTGGTAGATGCCGAATAAGTGAATCTTCTGGTAGTTTGAGATTGCATGTTGCCTGGTTGGTGAACTAACCTCCAGGGGGCTTCAATTTTAAGTTTTTGTAATTTTTAACAATTTATTTTCTATGATATTTTTTGCTGGTTGCTTGAATTCCGGATAACTTCCCTATCTCTTCCTACATTCTAAGACCAACAACGTTTACTATTTGAAACAAGTTCTTCATCATGTGCCTTGATCTAATTTTTCTGTTTCTGAGAATCTACTGCAACAGTTCAGCTCCGTTAAAGGCACTAACTGGAAGTTGGAGTTCATTTTAATAATTGTTGCACAAAGTAAACTTACCCCTGGAAGTCACTATCTTTGCACATTATCAGTTTACACCTCTGCCATTCAAAGTAAAGTTCTCAACAAGTGCTGAATAATCACCAGAGGGAGTAGAATATGTGGTTATCGATAATTTTTTGGGAGGTGCTTCGAAGTGCACAGGGTAAGATTTACCTATTGAGGCCATGGGGCTTTGAATGTCCCCCCAGTCTCATTGCAGTTGTTCCCCGAAGTTGAGCAGACAGTGACGTAGTGGAAACAAAGACCAATTTTTCCTGCCGCCCTGACACTCTTCTTAAAAACCTGAGTTGCCAAAGGTCTCATTCCAAATGATTCCAATGATCAGAATGATAGAAATAGCAACAAAATATTTAAATAAAAAAAATTGTTTTAAAAAAAAAAATAGTTTAAGGGTGACAGGTGACTTAATATGAGATCATGAGGGATCAAAATAAGTTGGACGGCCAGCACCTTTATCCCAAGGCCAGTACCAAAGGACATCTGTTTAAGGTGAGTGGAAGAAAGTTTAGGGAAGATGTCAGAGGTAAATTTTTTTTAACTCAGAGAGTGATGGGTGCCTGGAATGTATTAACCGGGAGTGGTGGTGGAAACTCGTACAATAGGAAATTTCAGAAGACTCTTGGCGACATGAATGTAAGAAAAATAGTGGGTTATGGGGGTGTGGAGTATGTTTATATAAGTCAGCACGATTTTGTTGTGCTGTAATGTTCTGTGTTAAAATAATAAATGCATTTAAATCTACAGGAAACTCACAAAATAAACAACATTATTATTAATTAAATTGGACTTTTAAAATTAATTTCTCTGCATTTATTTTTGAGGTGAAGGTTGATGACCAGGCAAATAAACAGGATGACAGTGGATGTCAGCCAGATGCCAAGTATATGCAGTCTCTCAGCTCAGCATGCCACAGAACCACAACTGGACTCAAATGAGTGAGTAATCAGATGTCTCCATGTGACCTCCTGCTGCCTCCTCCATGGATCCACTGACCAGCTGTCAATGTAATTTGCCTGCAAAATTTCCAAGGCCGTTTCCTCTCCATTGTTTCTGGCAACTCAGTAGTTTGGGCTAAAGGGGAAGGAATGAATACATGCAAGGTATGTTGGAAACAAACATGTCATGCAAAAAATGTCAAAGTAAAACGTCTGTTGAAATTTTAGCCAAAGCATCATCAAGGTCGTTTTCTAAATAGGGTTTATAAATGATTATAAATCTAAGCAAGAGTTGTATTTATATCCTGCCATGCACAAAAGGGGTGGGGAAACTCTGCAGATCACACAGCATCTATAGGGTAACCAACTTTTCGGGCCTGATCTGCTCTTCAAGGTGTGAGCGAGAAAGAGGCAGGAGGTGGAATTAAAGGGAGGGGGAGGAGGCGAGAAACGGGAGGAGCAAGGGCTAATAGGTATGACGTCATCGGTGAGAGGATGGAAGAGAAAAATGCTGAGGGGTAATGGGGGGGAGGGGGGAGCTCTGTCCTTAAATCCTTAGAGCAGGCCACAGTACTTTCTAACCAAGATGGTCCTTTGTGAAGTGCAAACTAAATTGTAACATAGGAAATATGGCAGCAAATTTACATACAGCAACATTTTAAAAACAGCGTTTATATTGATTGGCTGAAGCATCAAGCAAAACCACTGTGATTTTTCAATTAATGAATCAGATCCTGTGCGCTCACCTGGGAAGGATGTCAAATGTTCTCAACATTGGCCTGTATTTGAATGTGTAGAGTAGAAGACCCATGATTATCTGGTTCAAGGCGACAATGCGAGCAACTAAGCTAAGCTGTTGCTGTGCAAGGGAGATTTACGATAGCAGCTCAAGAATGCATGCAATAGAAGAAACCAAATATCCCTTTTGGAGGAGCTGGTTAAGACCATGTATAATCATAGTCTACTCCACCCACTGAATCTCTTAAAGTACAGTTTTGCCTTCATGCTTCCTGACTCCAGAACATGACTCCATTTCCAAAGATGCGCTATTCAACTCTGGCTGACTGCCCAGTACAGATGACACTCCATTGGCCCTGACAGCGGAGTGATAGATGTGATTTTTTTTTAAACTATAATTATCACTAAACATTCAATCTCAATTCCAACCAGGAATTTGTTGTTTTCTGAAGAGGCAACATAATGTTTTCTGAGCTGTTATTGGGATTTTATTGTTACTTATCAAGTGGCTTTTGGGTCTTAATTTCTAATTTTGTTTGTCTTTTTTTATTTTGAGCTCATTCATCTGATGTCATAAATGTAGCTTAAGTAAAAATGTGTAATTTGAACCCAAGGAATTTAAAAAAAACTTTGAATGCATTCACAGTAGAATTTTTTTTCTCGACAGATATTAATTTTGCAGACTTCATTTTATGTTGGTGGCTTTCAGGAAAATGTGACTTTCCTTGAATCAAAAAAGAGCTTAAAAAACCCCGAGGGGGGAGGCGGAGAAAGTGTTGCAGGCTTTCGCCACGTTTCCTTGGGTGTCTTGCAGTTCCCACCCCTGCATTGTGACAGGTATGTGGGTGAGCCCCCATGTTAATTCACCTTTAGTGTATCTGAGTTGTATGTCCGAGTTATCCATACATTTCTCTGTACTCTTGTGAAAACTTTTAAAAAAGCCCCTTTCAGTGTAGGATTTCAAATCATTAACTGTGTTCCAAATCTGTTGTGGTGATATGTATATACAACTGTGCATGAGTCATCTGCCCACTGATGAATCGCTCCTCCCCTTGTGACATGGCCATGAAGGTCAACCTCCCTCCCCCTGTCCATTCATTCGAGCACATGGAGTGGAGCCAGCTACAATCTAAAGTGTATTAAAGCCTATCGTTTCTCACTCGCTGACTTTGGAGTCATTGATTGAGCGTATCAATTTAATACACATTAATTTTCCACATGGGATGGACAAGTGTTGAGACGCTACAAGCTAGATATCGGTCCACAGGTGTCCGGAGCTGTTGAGCAGTGTGAGCAGTGGATTGCCTGCTTCTCAAACTTTCTGGAAGTCACTGTGGACCTGGTGGACTCGGATGAGAAGAAACCCAAGGTTCTGCAAGCGAGAGTGGGCCGCCAAGCGTACCTGGCTGAACTCCGCAACATCCACCGACCCCAAGTGAATGAGGCGTACTCAAAGTACTTGCTGGCCTTGAGGAGACGGCAACCCGGTGAGTCCATGGACAAGTTCCATAAGGCTCTGTACCTGGGAAGAGACTGCTGGGCACTGTTTTGACCCCACTACCTGCAGCCCAGTGTGTGGTTGGTCCGGGATGCCTGCATGTCTGGGGTGAGGTCTGACGATATCTGTCAGCGGCTGCTCAAGGAGGACAAATTGCCTCTAAAGAGAGCCTTCCAGCTTGCTAGGGCTCATGATCCTGCCTACAATCTAAAGTGTATTAAAGCCTATCGTTTCTCACTCTGTCTTTGGAGTCATTGTTAGTGAGCTTTATGTGTGACCATAAGGAACGCATGAATCATGATAATATGGTTTGGATTACAAAGGTAAATATTTGACTTCAATTTTCTTCACAGAATCCAAGAATGATTACAGTATGGAAGGAGGCCATTAAACCTGTTAAATTCTGAACCAGTCCATGCAAAAGCAATATTTCTGGTTCTACACCATTGCCTTTTTCCACAGTGCAGCAAATTCTTATC
This sequence comes from Narcine bancroftii, assembly GCF_036971445.1. Taxonomy (NCBI): domain Eukaryota; kingdom Metazoa; phylum Chordata; class Chondrichthyes; order Torpediniformes; family Narcinidae; genus Narcine; species Narcine bancroftii. The sequence continues at coordinate 222,905,436 of NC_091471.1, forward strand.
AGATAATTATCTAGCTCCCTTGTAAGCAGTGCAATTGAACCTGCCTTCATTATTCCCCATGGCAGTGCAAGATGGACTCTAACTACATGCAATGTAAAAGGAAATGCTTTCATAATGTAGAAATTGGTGTCACATGAGAGCAGATTAGGGTTTCAGACAGTTTACAGGCCCACAGATCCCATCCTTTTATCTTTAGTGATCACACACAAAACCCCATGCAGATTTATATTGCACTTTCACTGCATCCAAAGCAAAGAACTGTTGAGAATTTATCCCATTCACAAACAGACTTCAGACTTGAGATGTCTCTTAGTTGTTGATAACTGATGGTAGCTTCATGTCACTTCCAAACCATCAGAGAGTAATTATTAATTTTTTTTTACTTTTAATTTTTTTAAAATATAGACATGCAGCACCATTTCAGCCCAAGAATCCATGCAGTCCAATTTGCACCCAATTAGCTACACTCCCAGCATGTTTCGAATGGTGGGAGGAGACCGAAGCCCTTGGGAGAAGGAAAACCCCATGCAGGCATGGGGAGGACATACAAACTCCTTGCAGACGGCGCGGGATTCAAACCCCGGTCCCGATCGCCGCCGCTGTAAAGGCGTTGCGTTCACCATTACACTAACTGTGCCACCCGTTTTTATCACTGCTGACAGGAATGAGTCAACGAGAGGAATCTTGAAGACTTTCTACAGATGATACATGGTCAATAAATTCTGGGAACGTAGCTGGATACAGTTGGGTAAATATGCCGTTTGATTTAGCCTTAGCATGTCCACAGCTAAATTATGTTTCTCTTTTGAGAACTGGCATGGTCTTTCCTGTCTTTCTTTCTCTTTGGCTTGGCTTCACAGATGAAGATTTATGGAGCGGTAAATGTCCACGTCAGCTGCAGGCTCGTTTGTGGCTAACAAGTCCGATGCGGGACAGGCAGACACGGTTGCAGGGGAAAATTGGTTGGTTGGGGTTGGGTGTTGGGTTTTTCTTCCTTTGTCTTTTGTCAGTGAGGTTGGCTCTGCAGTCTTCTTCAAAGGAGGTTGCTGCCCGCCGAACTGTGAGGCACCAAGATGCACAGTTTGAGACAATATCAGCCCACTGGCGGTGGTCAATGTGGCAGGCACCAAGAGATTTCTTTAGGCAGTCCTTGTACTTCTTTGGTGCACCTCTGTCATGGTGGCATATAACACGATCTTGGGAAGGCGATGGTCTTCCATTCTGGAGACGTGACCTACTCAGCGCAGTTGGATCTTCAGCAGCGTGGATTCGATGCTGTCGGCCTCTGCCATCTCGAGTACTTCGATGTTAGGGATGAAGTCGCTCCAATGAATGTTGAGGATGGAGCGGAGACAACGCTGGTGGAGCCGTAGGTGATGCCGGTAGAGGACCCATGATTCGGAGCCGAACAGGAGTGTGGGTATGACAACGGCTCTGTATACGCTAATCTTTGTGAGGTTTTTCAGTTCGTTGTTTTTCCAGACTCTTTTGTGTAGTCTTCCAAAGGCGCTATTTGCCTTGGCAAGTCTGTTGTCTATCTCTTTGTCGATCCTTGCATTCGATGAAATGGTGCAGCCGAGATAGGTAAACTGGTTGACCGTTTTAAGTTTTGTGTGCCCGATGGAGATGTGGTAGTCATGGTGGGGAGCTGGCTGATGGAGGACCTCAGTTTTCTTCAGGCTGACTTCCAGGCCAAACATTTTGGCAGTTTCTGCAAAACAGGACACAGAGCGCTGAAGAGCTGGCTCTGAATGGGCAACTAAAGCGGCATCGTCTGCAAAGAGTAGTTCATGGACAAGTTGCTCTTGTGTCTTGGTGTGAGCTTGCAGGTGCCTCAGATTGAAGAGACTGCCATCCATGCGGTACCAGATGTAAACAGCATCTTCATTGTTGAGGTCTTTCATGGCTTGGTTCAGCATCAGGCTGAAGAAGATTGAAAAGAGGGTTGGTGCGAGAACGTAGCCTTGCTTCACGCCATTGTTAATGGAGAAGGGTTCAGAGAGCTCATTGCTGTATCTGACCCGACTTGTTGGTTTTCGTGCAGTTGAGGAACTTTGGGGGCATCCGAGGTGCTCTAGCATTTGCCAAAGCCCTTTCCTGCTCACGGTGTCGAAGGCTTTGGTGAGGTCAACAAAGGTGATGTAGAGTCTTTTGTTTTGTTCTCTGCACTTTTTTTGGAGCTGTCTGAGGGCAAAGACCATGCCAGTAGTTCCTCTGTTTACGCGAAAGCCGCACTGTGATTCTGGGAGAACATTCTCGGCGACACTAGGTATTATTCTATTTAGGAGAATCCTAGCGAAGATTTTGCCTGCAATGGAGAGCAGCGTGATTCCCCTGTAGTTTGAGCAGTCTGATTTCTCGCCTTTGTTTTTGTACAGGGTGATGATGATGGCATCACGAAGGTCCTGAGGCAGCTTTCCTTGGTCCCAGCAGAGCTTGAAAAACTCATGCAGCCTGTATGCTCATGGTAATGTACAAGTCAATCAACAAGCATTCTCTTTGATGCTTTACATAATTAATTTTATTCCATAGCATTCTTATAAGGGAAATTATTTTGCTGTAACGTGCAAAATTGAAAGAAGACTAATCAGACTGACAATATCTTAGGTGCAGATTCATTTTTGTTGGATTTCATTGAGTATGCCCTAAATTTCAATTTCATGTCTTAAATGATTTTTATTAAGACAATAATGTGGTTTACTGACACTTATGAGACTCTAGTCAATTCTACTATCAGTTTCCAACATTACAATAACTCAACATGAACTATACAATGTTTCTAAAATACATAGGGCAAATATAGAACATATCTGCAGATTATATCAGTTTATGCTTGATGCTAAATTTGATCAGAAAAATAATTGATGAGCTATGAATATATTTAAGGTTGCCCTTTCAATGTAGAAAGGCAAGTAACTTCCAAGCATGCAAAAACCAAGTGGAAAAAAAAAATCTTCATTTCCCAGTCAGCATATGCACACTCATAGTTTCAATACAATTGCTCGCCCGCATATCTTGGATCCAAGTTTGCAATGTTTTGCTAAAGAGCCAGGGAGTTACCGCTGTAAATAGAAGCAAACGTTGAAGTAGCCATTCCACTCACTCCTGGGAGGGTACAGAACTTTTTTTAAAATGAACACTGTCTGAAAGTCAAGTGAATTTGATAATGTAATTGACAATCCATCCAAGACCAGATTGCACTCCCTGTAGAAATGTTTCTTTTTTGCAAATTTTATTTATTAATCAAACTAAGTCGTACAATAAAAATACAAGTAAATACTTATTATTGTATCCCAAATAATCCCCATCCCCCAACCCTAACCTTCCTTCCCAACCCCCCTCTAAACTACCCCAAAGAAAAGAAAGGAAAAGATAAAGAGGAGATCAGTTTACATAACAACCTTCAATTATTGCCATGGTTTAGTGCGGCCCCAACGATTGTGGGGGAAAATCCATTACAAATTCAAACCCATATATCTTGTATACGGGCTCCAAGCTGTCGAAATGTTTAAAGGGTAATATAAGCGGCCATTTTAGAAATGTTTTGTGTGATGGGTGAAATATTGAATATGTTAAATTGTATCTGTCTCTGAGCCTGATATAGTGGCATGTGTTCAGATAACCTGATATAGTCTTAAAACAAACTGAACGTTTTTTTTTGCGGTGATGAGTTGACCAGAACACATTTGCATTTAAGACTTGTATATCCAAAATTCTTTTACTTGAATGGAAAAAAAAATATGAATGAAATATCTCATCAGCCACATTATCAATTTGAAACCAGCACCATTTTGATCTGTGACTGCAGGAGTCAGACCTCAGTAAGAATAAAGTTGCTGCCAAGAGGCTATACACGGGACACTGAGCAACCATTAGGCTGCTCTCTGACACACAGGTATGATTACATTGCTTTTGCAGGGTGAGGAGTTTTAGCAGATGGAAAGAGAAGTAGAACTCCTTGTGGAGTTTGAAAGAGATATCCAAGTTTTACTAGATAGACCAAGTTGGCCACTCCCAGGCTTTGTTATTTTAATGATATAGCATAGTAGAAGCCCACTTGAACCCCATGCTGGCTGATTGCACCAGGGCCAGATTAACGTAGTAGCGAAAGCCCAAATTTTCAAGGTCCCACGTTTATGTTCTATGAATTATGAGAGACATTCTCATTTTCATCTTTGAGCAGCAGCTATAAGATACCACACTGATAGTCTGTGTTAATAACCCTGATTAAAGGTGATAACTGGCTAAAATCACATCGTGATTTTAGCCAAATATCACCTTTAATCGGTATCTCATCTGCACGAAGATGGAAACAGAAACGCGCCTTAATGGAACAAAAAATAATCCTCATCTCAGCCCCACAGTCAGCTGGCTGGTTTCATCCATCCATTTACATGTCGGGGGAAGCGCATGCTGCAGATAACAATGGGAAACACAGAGCTGTTCCAGCTGCCTGGTGGATTATGGGTAATGAAGACAGCCATTGATTCCACATTGAGCCAGCCGCCACCGTCGTCAGTAAAATTTGTTTTAACAAAACGTGTAAGCAAGTTTTAACAGGGAAGGGGACGCAATTTCAGTGCTTGCCATAGACGCTATGTTCCCTAGATATGCCACTGATAATCACAGAATGTATAGTGATCTGAGAAAGCAAGCATCATTTTGTTCAGAATAATTAAGACTATTTCAAACTTAACAAAATGGACATGTAGGGTCGGTGTCAGAAATTCTGTCGGGGGGGGGTGTAGTGTTGAGGGGCTGCAGTCTCGCTTCCCCCTCATTGCGCATGCACCAGCCGGCACTTCTTGCGCTGTCGTCACACTTCCCCCTCACTGCGTACATGTACTAGCCGGCATTATTTAGGGCCCCTTTAAAAATAAATGCTACAGGCCCCACAATACCTTAATCTGGCACTGAATTACACCCAATTAAATACCAACCCCATATGCTTTGGTACAGGTTGTAAAGAACAAGTTGGCCATATCTTTTCCATTCAAAGTGCAAAGTGATTTGAAAGATACCATACAATCTTAACTTACAAAAACCCTCACCCTCTCCCAATGAATTTGGTAGGTGCTGATTTGGAAGGAAGTCAAAAGTCACAAGGTAGCTGAGCAATATCTCTGGTTACGTGTCAATTTCCAAAGTCAAATATGTTTTCAGAGACCTCGTGAGTCATGGATCCTGGGCATGTGACATTGGTAGTTGTATAGAAGAGTACATTTAATTTCTTGCACTGTATTTTGTAAAATAACAAATCAATGTCATTTTCCTGTTTGGAAAACTTTTCACTGCATTTAATTTCTTTCTGAAAATACAGAATGGATGTGCAAGAACGACATTGTCACCTGCTGCTTTTTAATGCCTGGAATATGAATAACTTCAATGCATGCATTCCATAGTATAAAAATAAGTTAATTAATTTTGATTAAGCAAATTTATAAGAAGATCAAGAATTCTTATTAACTCAGGCATCAATAATTCAATAATCTGCAGCCTTCTGTCATTTTACAAATTAATTACTGATAATCATCACTTGAATTAAGGATATAATGTAGTGAAATAATGATTGACTTATTTGAAAGGTTCAAGTATTAGTTTGCATGCAGCATTTCACCGTCTGGTGTTTGCTGCTAAAGGTAGCATACCTTTTAAATTGATCACAGGCATGGAAGGAACTTCACAATTTGTTAACTGTAAGTGCTCCGAATGGGACAATTTGCCCTTGAACCCTCCAGCAAAGGGGACCTTGTGATTTGCAGTTTTGCTGGAATTGAGGTGAGCCAGCGCTGCAGAATCATTTTATTGAATTATTAGCCAAGTGCTCCAATGAACCAAACTCATCCTCATTCTTGTCTCAAATTAATGTACATCTTTGGACTATAATATCTCTTTTATGTACTTTGTGGGTAACTTGATCAATTTTCAGTTTCGACCTGCAAAAAACAAAATCCTTGGAAAACAAGGCAAAATTTCCCAAGATAAAATTAGGTTTGTAAATCGCAGTGAATTTAGGAGACTCGTCATAAAACTGTTGAAAAAAATAATTAAGAGCAAATAATGTCGAGTAAGGGTGACCTCACCATCTGCACGTAGATATGATAGATATTTTACAAGAGTGCATAATAGTTCAAATATTGGGACAGTGTTTGATGGTAGCCTGATAGGAATTGGCATCACGAATAAATAAAGGATAATTATCTGGAGGTTTGGTTTTTTTTATTCTCACTCATCATTTGATTAGATTTAGATTCAACTTTATTGTCATTGTGCCAAGTAAAATACAAAGCCAGTGAAATACAATTAGCATCCAACCAGAAGTTTTAAAAACGTGCTATATACAAATAACCTCATGCAAATAAAATCAAGTGCACTCAGCAAGCAAACAATTATAAAAGTACTGACAATCCAATGTGAGTGCAGTACCACTCAGCGCTGGGATTTAAGGGTCAGCAAGGTCATAGCCTCGGGTGAAAAAAATCGCGTCCTGTGCCTGCTGCCTCGAAAGCCTACCAGATGGAAGAAGAGTAAAAAGTCCATGGTTAGGGTGAGATGAATCCTTGATGATGCTCTTCGACCTGCCCAGACAACGTTCCTGACAGATGTTCTCAATGGTGGTCAACTGGAAGCCAATAATCCACTGGGCAGACTTCACTTCCTGGAGTGTTTTACAAGACAATTGCCATACCACACTGCAATGCCATAGGTAAATATGCTCTCAGTGGTACAGTGGTGCCATAGTTAAATATGTTCTCAGTGGTCCAGTGGTGCCATAGGTAAATATGCTCTCAGTGGTACAGTTGAACCTTTTTGATCAGGACGGAGGAGTTCAGGGACTAGGTGAGATCATCGGAAATGTGGACACCAAGGGATTTGAAGCTTGGTACACATTCCATCACAGCTCCATGATGTAAATAGGGGCATGAGTGTGGCTTCCAGTACACCTGAAGTCCACAATGATCTCCTTGGTCTTCTGAGTGTTAGGTCCCAGTTGTTGATGGCAGACCATGTGGCCAGGTGCTGGACCTAGTCCCTCTTGGCTGCTTCATCATCGCCTCTGATCAGGACAACCACCGTGGTGTCACCTGAGAACTTGATTATGGAATTAGAACAATATACAGGAATGCAGTCATAGGTATTTAGGGAATACAGGAGAGGGCTCAGCACACAGCCTTGGGGAATAGAAGAGAAGATATTGTCTAACTTAGCAGATTGGGGTCTGTTCATCAGAATTACCAAGGTCCAATTGCAGTGGGATGAGCTGATACCAAGCTGGCAAAGTTTGATGATCAGTTTGGTGGGAATCACAGTATTGAATGCAGAACTAAAGTCAAGGAACACCATTCTGACATTGCTGGAAGTAACCAGGGATGATTACAAAGGAATGTTTCTTTTTTTGTTTCTGAATTAACAATTGGAACCAGTGAAACTAGTCTCCTTGACTGAAGATGGGATGTCTTGTGATGGAAGTTCTAAGGGTATGGTTCTCAACCTTTTTCTTTCCACTCACAATACCACTTTAAGTATTCCCTATGCTATTGGTGCTCTGCAATTAGTAAGGGATTACTTAAGGTGGTATGTGAGGTGAAAGAAAAAGGTTGAAAACCACTGTTGTACCTAATTGACTTGTTATGTGCACGGTTTCAGAACTCCAAAGGAAATGAGCCAATGACAATTTTTCTCAAGCAAAACATTTCAGTAACATTTGGGTCCAGGGCAGTGATTCTCAACCTTCCCTCCCCTCTCACATACCACCTTCAGCATCCCTTATTGATCATAGAGCATCGATGGCATAGGGATATTTTAAAGTGGTACATGAGTGGAACGAAAAAGGTTGAGAACCACTGCTCTAGGGATTGATCCACTCAGAGTTGATTGCTCAAATTCAGACTAGATCTATTATCTAAATTGGTTCGCATTGGATATGATCGGAGTATCAGCTAGATTTATTTACATTGAGAGAATCCACAATTTGGAAATCTCAGACACAAGACTTTCTCACCCTGATTAGATGAAATTGTCTTTTAAGCTTTCATCGATCTGCCTGCATGCCCGAATTTCCTATTTTCTGTCTCCCATTACACTGGACAATAAATATTTTCAAAAGATTTGCTTCCTGATTCAAAAATAAATTGGGGATTATGATAGACAACTTCAAGCTGAACACAAGGATAATTTCAGATTGTAGTGAAAGGCATTTGTATAGATGTATGGACTAGCCAGTCTGAACCTACCTGACCTTCCCTAACCCCTCCCTTGACTCCTCCCCAGATTTTCCAATGAAGGCTGGTGTGCCTGGAAACTGGCCAAGTCGTGTATCAGTAATGCTCAGGTTTTTGGTAATTAAAGCCGTTTAATCACTCCATCATGTTGATGTGATTATTGTGTGCACCACACAGATTTGCTGCATCATGCAGGAAGTTGGAGAAACATTAAATTAAGTTTTATTGAATTTAACGTGTTTAATCATGTAATGATGCTGACTCATTGCATTAGTTCAACTGACCTAAAAACGTTTTGCTGCTGACTTTTGTTTGTGCTCAGCATCTGATGCCTCTCATGTCAGTGTCCAACAATATTCGGCCAACATTGATGGATTCCAGTTGCCCGGATACCACATGGATGCAATGTCTTTGTGAAACCCTTCCCCATGTTTGTCACTGACTTGCACCAAGCTCAGCAGGGAAGGAGTCCAAGTGCGAAAACAGAAAATGAATTTTCAATGACATGTTGCACTTTATAGTTTTGTATGCTTGAAGTAGACTGAAAGTGTGACAGGAAATCCTAAATATAGATTATATATAAGAAACAAGATTTTTTGTGATCAGAAGCCCAAAAAGATTCAGGAAACATAATCTTTGTTGTCCAGTTTAATTGCACCCGAAAACTTCTACAGGCGTACTCTGAAGAGCATTCTGGCTGATTGCATCACTCTGTAGTGTGGAGGTGCCAACACTCAGGACAAGAAAAAATCTCACAAGGGGTGTTAACTCGGCCTGCAGCATCACGGGCACCAGACTTCACTCCACTGAGGACATCAACATGAGGTGGTGTCTTAAAAAAGCAGCTTCTATCCTCAATGACCCCCAGCACCCAGGCCATGCCGTCTTCACTCTGCTACCATCAGGATAAAGATATGGGATCTTGATCGTGAGCACTCAATAGCACAAGGACAGCTTCTTCCCCTCTGCCATCAGATCCCTGAATGAACAATGAGCCATAACACTACCACACTTTGTCTTTTTCCTGCACTATTTTTTCTTATTTTGTAAGGTGGTTTTATATAATTGTTTTCACTGTGATATGCTGCCACAAAACAATGAAATTTGTGACATGTTTGTGACTATAAATTCTGAAGCACCTGAATGAAGCTGTCTGCTGACCCCACTAGTGACACCAGCTGAGATCTTAAATCTGTAGATCCAGGATAATTAGTCTTTGGATGACTCAGCATCGTCTGAGCACTTAATACTTTTTAATTGCTGCTTTGGAAGCTGGGTCTTGTGATCATGTTAAGTAGATGGTGCAACATTTCATATATAGGCAGCTGCCAGAGACAATATTGGTGCGTGGGGATTTTACTAAATCACTCAAGGACAGGCACTAAGGGACCCATTCTATTTCTTCCGATGATTACTTAAAGGGTATCTGGCCATGCTGGATCTTAGCCAAAGAAGTAATCATGCATGTCTTCCAATGACCTTTATATTTCTTTGTTTTCATGTTTGCATACGTATCCTTAAAAATAATTTAATGTTCCTGCCTCATTTATTTCCTTTGGCAAAATATTCCAGGCTCCAACAGCTGTGCAAGAATACTTCCTCCAAAATTCCTTTGATTCTGATTTGAAATGTGTTTTGATGCCTTAGCTAAGGTTGGTGTATATCCAACCAATTGAACGGATTCTTTAATTTGTTGATAGCCAGACACGCAATTTTGATAAAAAATGGAAAGATAATACCCCACCTACCCATGCACAGTGGCTAAACTATATTATGTTTTTCTTCAATCTAGAAAAAAAAATTAGATATCTCATGAAGGATTCAAATATTAAATTCCAAAAGACATGAGCCCCATTTATGGACTATTATCAACATCTTGAAATTTTGTGTTGTTCTGGAATTTTAGTGCTGTATTGTCCAAGTCAGTGTCACTTGGTTCATACAAATCAACTTTCAAAGTTTGCTTCGAGGAAGGGGTTTTTTCCTTTCTCCTTTTATTTTCTTTTTGTTTTGTTGTTGCTATGCTTTATTTTATTTTTAAGAATGTGCTCTGGGTTCCTTAATTATAATCGTATGTGTAATTTTGTAGCACGTTGAATAATTATTCCATTCAATTGTTTACACTTTAAATACCAATAAAAATATTTTGAATGGATTTTTTTTTACAATTTGCTGACCTTGAAGAAAAATGATGGCAAGAAATATAAATATGTTTTGAATGAGCAATAGGCAAGTGAGTAATCCACCTTGTTCCCTGCATTCATCCAACACTGCTATTGACAACAGAGGCTTCAGTTCTGATGCCTTAGCTAGGTTTGGTGTATATGCAACCAATTGAGCACATTCTCTTGCCCTTGTAAACTTAATTTCTGTTGAGTTGTGCATTTAAAAATTCTCTCTACTGTTTTATTCTATTGTCTAAAACATTTCAACAGTTTAAAAACCTACTACAGTAAAACCCTTCGTATCATAGATAGATGCTGGATAAGTACATTTTCCGGTTGCTTGAGACTTACTCTTACAATTCCTAACTAATACATCTGCATTAAGAATAGATGGTTTAAAAGACAAAAATACTCTACTGTGCTTACATTGAACAAGCTTAATTTCCATCAATATGTAAACCATAGATTCTCAAGCTGTAGCACATTCCCCACCGACGGGGCGTGGGAATATTTTGGTGGGGTGTAGGAATATTTTGGAAAATAATTTTAAAAACTGGTTTAAAAAAATAAACTCAGTATGTTGGTGTGAAAGATGTGACTTGACAACCCTGTCAGTACAATACAATTGTGGTAACTTCCAAGTAAAATCACTTGGTTCTTTTCAGTTTTGTAACAAGTTTTTGCACTTCTGATGTTTCTCCATTGTTTCTCTTAGTTTAACTGTTGTTATCCTTGGTTAACATTATAATTATTTTTTTTCTGACCGGTCTTATGATCCATTCCAAATGATCCCATTGGCGACGAGAATTCCAAATTATCTCGACAATCATGTTTCCGTCCATACCCCTTTACTTTTTCAATTCAGTAGAGAGTGAGACCTGTATCTGTATGTATCTTTGCACACTAGCGTATTGATAGAGGGGGGCATGAGGGGATCTGCCCCAGGTGCCAGCCTGATGGGGACACCAGAATTGGAAAAAAATTGGGACCCCAGAAAATAAAGCACGAGGCAAGTGCAGATTTGATGCACTCTCTGCAAGAAAAAAACATGTTAGTGTTTCTTCATGTGTTTTTAGGGTCAGTATTCTTAATTTGACTCGATCATTACTTTTATTACATTTTTCAATTCTAAGACAATAAAAGATTGATTAATGTGTTTCAGTGAGCTCTTTTTGTTGTACTAATCTGTTTCAGGGAGCTTGAGCTGTTGTATTAATCTGTTTCAATGTATTAAATGTTGTATTAAATGAGCAGACCAAGCAAGCAAAAGGTTTGTCAATATTTAGTAGCGTTCTTGAAATTTGGGTTTATACCTGCTGTACACGATGAACATGTACCTTTTTGCCTATTACGCCAACAGACATTGACAAACGAATCAATGAAAGCAGGCCATCTTGAAGTTCATTTGAGGGTAAAACATCCTAACCATGTGAATTCAAAATTGGAATATTTAAATCACTGAAAGATAAGTTTGAAAATAGATTAGTAATCACTTTATTTATTGCTGTGCAAACAACAGGCCTGAATTGTACTCTTGAAGCTAGTTAAGAAATTTCTCTACTGATAGTAAAACATGGGAAGTATCATGCGAATGGGGAGGAATTGATTAAACCCACAATATCATTGTTTCTCAAAACAGTTCTGCAAAAGGATGACAAAGATGTCCGAGCAATGCCATTGAGTACTAGTACTGTCTGCAACAGAATAGATGACATGGCCCAAGATGTTGTAAAACAGCTTGTTGAGAAGTTGAAATCACAAAAGTTCTCAATACAATTGGATGAATCTACCATACGGGACAGTGAGGCTCTGTTATTGGCATAAATGAGATATATCGATCAGGAAGTATTCAAGAAGAGATGTTGTTTTGTGAATCATTAGAAACAGCCACATTGACCCCCGCCAGTGGGATGATATTGCCTCAAACTGCGCATCTTGGCGCCTCACAGTTCGGCGGGCAGCAACCTCCTTTGAAGAAGACCGCAGAGCCTACCTCACTGACAAAAGGCAAAGGAGGAAAAACCCAACACCCAACCCCAACCAACCAATTTTCCCCTGCAACCGCTGCAACCGTGTCTGCCTGTCCCGCATCGGACTTGTCAGCCACAAACGAGCCTGCAGCTGACGTGGGCATTTACCCCCTCCATAAATCTTCGTCCGCGAAGCCAAGCCAAAGAAAAAGAAGAAGAAACAGCCATTACTGCAGTTGGTATCTACAGGAAGCTCAAAAATTATATGGATGAAAATAAAATACCAAAAGGAAATATTGTATCTTGTGCTGCAGATGGTGCACCTGCTATGATGGGTTTAAAAAAAACAGGATGTTTAAGATGAATGAAGGATGAAAATCCAAACATGTTGGTTGTGCATTGTGTTATCCACTGAGAAAACTTACTTGCCAAGTTTCCCCTGTTCTACACGAGATACTGCATTCTGTGATCAAGTGTATCAATGCCATCAAAGTTAATGCCAATTGTGAACATTTGTTTAAGCTGTTTCCTGTCGATAAAAATGCAGAACTTGTGAGATTATTGCTTCACTCTGAAATAAGGTGGTAAACTGCTTCAAAAGGTTTATGGAACTGTTTGATCTCCTCAGCGAGTTTTTGAAGGACAAACGTGAAACAAAGCTCTTGCTAACAGAGGGCAAAGCTCATGTGAGTTATTTGACAGACATTTTTGAGAAACTGGGTACATTGAACAAGCAACTCCAAGTAGCAAATATGATGCTCGTTGATGTAAAAACAAAGATATTTGGATTCATAACACTTCTAGAATTATGCCAAAGGAATATTTCTGGCAAGAAACTTCAGTTACTTCTATTGGTTGAATAAGTGTGAGGTAACGAATGCTGCTACAAACGTCATTGTTGACCATTTGGAAATGTTGCTCACTGACTTCAATGATAGATTTTGTGATTTAAAGGCAATGGATTTTTACCTCTTGGTTAACTCAGCCATTGATGGTGGACTTGTTTGAAGTTCTAGTGCAATCCCAAGAGGAGTTATCTGGGATGCAACATGATGAATCTGTAAAATCTCTGTTCAGAGTGAAAGGAACCATGATGTTTTGTCTAACAAGATCAAAAAGAAATACCTGAACTTGACTACTTTGGCAAGGGAACTATCGATACATTCGCCATTGTCTTATTTAGTGGAATTTGGCTTCAGTGCTGTTAGTGATTTTCTACAAGCTAAGAGAAACTGACTGGAAATTACAAAATGTGAAGATATAAGGTTGAAACTAACAAAATTAGTCCATGGAATCAAAGAAAAAATTTGCAGCCAGCGTCAGGGGCAAGGTTCCCACTGAAGTGACGACAATTGTTGAACGTGTGTTGGAAATAGTTGACATATTGAAGTAACTGTTGAATATGAAATATGTGTTCCAGTGTATTCCTGACCTTGATGGCATTGAAATACACTTGCAGTAAATAATTAAAACTGCCTTTGAATATATAACTTTTTTTTCGCTAATGGTGGGGTGTACGTTCTTTTGAAAAATTAAAGTGGTGTTTAGGGCAAAACAGCTTGAAAACTACTGATGCAAACCTTAAAGCATTTTACTTTATTTTCAGGCACATTCTTTGAAAACATTTAACCTTTGGTACATCTGCAGGATCCTCCCCCTCCACAGAGCTCCCTGAAAGATGAACAATCGCATTATAGATAGTTATCCCCCACCCCCATCAAAGTTTAAAGTCCAGGGTGACTCTTATTAAGCAGTGATATTTAATTTACTTTAAGAGAGTCACCTCAACATTGAGCGGCATCAACCAGCTCTTCATCCTGGACGATGCCATTGCTGTTTCACACAACTCTATTTAAACAGCTGCTATGAGCAAAGCAAGGCTCCCATCTTCACACAGATTTATGTGTCACTTCAGAGGACATTTACTTTTATAATTTTAAATACATTTTACCTTTTGTTTATTTCTTATTTATTTTAATTTTTAAAACTTATTTTTCTCAATTTTTTTTGCCATTTACTTGATTCTGCCAATTGCTTGAATTCCAGGTAGCAGCTTTATTAAACATTAGAACTGTTTCTTGCCCTCATATTTTCCCTTGTAATGGCTGTGGTGATACAACCACCAGCATACTGCAGGGGACAACCTTTGTACCTAGGCTGCCTGGGAGGCTGACTCCACCTGGCCGGTTGTCAATCAACCGACTGGGATATAGACGTTGAGCCGGCCCCTCCCAGGCCAGTCAAACATAGAACTATGAAATAAATACACGTATTGGAGCAGTGTTGCCCAATTTTTCAGGTGTTTCAATTGGCCGTGGGCTTCCAAAATACTTTGGGTAAGAGCAAATGCTAATGCTTCAGTCTCAGACTTGGACTGCATTGCAAATGATTGCTGTTGATTGAAAGAACATATTTGACAGTGGTGCATGTCAACCTTAGTCTGTACCAGAATCAAAGGGATTCCCATTCCATCGGGGACACACCAGCCAGTGACCAAAGATGACCAATCATGTCAGTCAGGCAACCAGCAGCACAACACATCAGACATCACATGCAGCAGACTGCTGTGAAAGCTGTGTTTGAACACCCTCAAGTCAAAGGGACGTTATTGGGCAATGGAGGTTGCAACAGGGTATGTGAGCAGCATTTGCCTAACCGCAATGCCAACTGTGCTGGCATTACAATTCCATTACAGTACAGAGATTGGGACCGGGTTTCTAATCCCGCACTGTCTGTAAGGAGTTTTTATGTTCTCCCCATGTCTGTGTGGATTTTCCCTGGGGGCTCTGGTTTTCTTCCACCATTAGAAATGTACTGGAATGCAAGTTAATTGGGTGTAAATTGGGCGGCACGGAGTTGTGGGCCGAAATGGTCTGTTACCGTGCTGTATGTCTAAATGTTTTAAAAGCTGTATTTCCATGGTTGATAGACAATTTCAATGGTGACTTAGTGAAAGAATTGTGATCAAACTAACAGCTTAAATTCAAATAAACGTACACTTAACAGTGGTAATTATGAAACTTATTTTAAAAAAAACCCACTTGCTCCACTAAGGGAAGGAATTTACCACCGGTACCCAGGGCCTGAATTATAGGAGACTGCAGATTTATTTTGCCACATCAACATAGTGCAATCCTCCTGTACCCAGCTCTTTGAGAATATTGGAAGATTGGCTACTGTTGATTTGAGGTGTTGCAAGATAAGGAGATAATCCACACTTTAGCCAATCATGTAAGATGGTTGTTTTTCAGGGACCTTGCTCCTTTTGCAGAGAGGGAGGGGGTATTGAATTTTAGCCCCATGGTTGATTAGAAAATGAAATGCTGAGCAAAACAATGGACAACTTCTCTTTCTAGCTTCTGAGTGCTTTTCATGTTAAATTAGGGGGCTTTTATTTCACCACATTATGCACCCAGCAAACTTCGTTGCTCTGTGTAATTTCTGTAGTTCCAGACAGCTTGAAGATTTAGAAGAGCGTCTCCCTTCAGCATTTGCTCCTATATTTCAAAAGAATCAGATAAAATTCATTTGCCCAGAGCTCAAGAGCATGACAGGTTGGATTGAGAATACAACCAAATTTGTTCTCACATTTGACATGGCATTTACAGTATTTTTATTAGACAAACATGAGCTCCCCTGACAACTCACCAGTTCAAGACACGGTTGGCCTAACTGTTAGTGCAATGCCTTTCCAATGCCTGAGGTTCGAATCCAGCTCTGTCTGTAAGGAGTTTGTACGTTCTCCCCATGTCTGCGTGGGCTTTCCCTGGGTGTTCCAGTTTCCTCCCACCGTTCAAACGTATTGGGGGTGTAGGTTAATTGGGTGTAAATTGGGCAGCATGGACTAGTGGACCAAAATGGCCTGTTAATGTGCTCTATGCCTAAATTTAAATTTAAATAACAAAAATCACCTTCTTTGTGCAGACCAGTGAAGGCCTGATCCTGTTTGTCAGTCTGCATAGATTTTCCTAACCACAGCAGGGGTGATTTGACGGGTTAATAATTAACCTTCATACTTCTGGATTACACCTGATCAGTGATGGGGCAGAGAGAGATGGTGGTCTTTAACTTGCATATCTTAGTTTGCCGTGGATGTGGTAGAGAAGACGATCAAGGATTGATCTTTGTGTTTGAATCCAGGGTAAAAGAGAAGCCTTTATTCAACATATTTTTCCTTATGATTATATATTTCACACCCTTCATAGTAAGTTGGAACTGGGTCACCAGGTCTTCTAGTCTAGACTTGCACGCAGTCCATATGCCTCCCATCCATGTATCTGTCCAAATTTTTCTTAAATGTGAAAATTGAGCCCACATTCACCACTTCAGCCAACAGCCTGTCCCGCTACACTCTGTATGAAGAAGATCCCCCCCCCCAAACCTTGCCCCTTTCACTCTTAGCCCATGTCCTCTGGTTTGTATCTCACCTACCTTCAGTAGGAAAAACCATGCTTGCATTTACTCTATCTATACTCATCATAATTTTGTGCACCTCTGTCAAATCTCCCCTCATTGTTTTACACTCCAGGGAATAAAGTCCTAGCATGATTAACCTTTTCCTGTCACTCAGTTCATTGTGTTAGCTGTCAAGGGGTATTATGGTTGGTGAGATGTTACCTCCTTCAGAACCATGCTTTTCTCTTTTGTTAATAACATACTTGCAGTTCAGTTGATTCACCACCAAAAATAGAGGTTGTGCTTACTTTCAACCAGATGACTTGGTGAGTAAATGAATGACGCGTGTCTCCAGAAGAACTGGCAGATATGATGGCAACTCCATCAGGCTGGACAGTGGAAGGCAGCATTGATGGCATGTTTGAGCGATTCTTGGCCTGCGTAGATTTCATGGTGTGACAGTGAATTATCAACAGAATGATTTTCATGACAGATTTTCTAATTATGGTTCCTTTACTCCCAATCTAATCTGTCTTCGATGTTGTACACTCTTCAAAGGAAATCCCATGAAAGCTCAACAATCTTCATCCTCGAACTCAGCGCATCATAGCTATCCATCCTCGAACTCAGCGCATCATAGCTATCCATCCTCGAACTCCGCGCATCATAGCTATTTAGACTCAGCACAGAGTTTAACTATTACGGCTGCAAACCTTTCTCGTCAAGTTATTTCAGCTTTGCCAGCAGCTCTCCCTACGTTCTTTTGATGATTTTACATAGTCATTGAATTCCCAGTTGACTTTTGCTGTCTTTCACGGTCATCCTCTTTACCGTTTAATCCTCCCTGCCTTTCACCATTACAGTAGAAACACACAGAAATGCTGGAGGAACTTGGCCAGTCTCACAGTCTCCATTTCAACATTTCTTGAAGAAGGGCTCAGGCCCTAAATGTTATGAATATAGTTTTACCTCCTGTGGATGCTGCGAGACCGGATGAGTTCCTCCAGCATTTCTGTGTGTTTTTACTACAGTCGCAGCATCTGCAGACGTTCGACTTTCACTCCACCACCACAGATCTTCTCTCCTCCCCACAACATTTCTCAACTTCTTGAAACCTCTATATCTCCATTATTAGTTGTTATGAGAGAAGAACTAATAATGTTAGCCTGTAACATTAATTCTTTCTTCCTGCAAACTGTCTAACCTGTGGACATTTTCTTCTTATAATTAGACATTCAGCTCTGTATCGGGTTAGTTCGGCCCCATGAGTCCATGCCGCCCAATTTGATCCCCACTAATCTACACCCCTGGTGTGTTTTTGAAGGGTGGGAGGAAACCAGAGCCCCCAGTGAAAACCCCTGGAGAAAACAGAGCCCCCAGCAGAAAACCCACGCAGTCACGGAGAGAACATACAAACTTCTTACAGACAACACGGGATTTGAACCGCGGTCCCATTCACTGATGCTGTAAGGGCATTGCGCTAACCTCTTGTACTTACTGGAGGTGAGATTGAAGGAGGAGAATTTAAGGAGAGAGCATTTAAGAAGATGAATGACACTGGAGCAATTTGCCCTCCAGGGTATCTCACGTGATTCAGTAAAAGGAAGATTAATGCAATGAAGCCAAATCTTTCTCTTGGGAAGTCTATGCATTTAAATCTCTGCTTGGCAGATTGGGAAATGAGGCATTACTCTTTTTGTGGATTCCAATATCTCTTGTAGATAGCTGTTGATAATGACCACTGATGTAGATTAGGCGCGTGAGAATCTTGGATATGCCCTGAGCTGTGAAGGCGCCTACTATTCCTGTGGAAGTGGACTGTCATCCTGCTGGTTTCCTTTTAATGGGGCACACAGAGACAAGGTCAGGATTACTAATTTTGCATTTTTTGGTATGACAGTGAATTATCAACAGAATGATTTTCATGACAGATTTTCTAATTATGGTTCCTTTACTCCCAATCTAATCCCAGTCTTAGATGTTGTATACTCTTCAAAGGAAATCCCATGAAAGCTCAACAATCTTCATCCTCGAACTCAGCGCATCATAGCTATCTAGACTCAGCACTGATTGTCACCAGGACTATATATTCAGGCATCAGTGAAGGGGAATTTGTAAAGGTCTACTTGTTCAAATTCAAGGTGCTCCGCTGAAATAAAAGCAGAGAGGAGAGTCAGTCATTGTGCTTATTCCCATGCCCTCAGAACAGCTGCTTTCTTCCTTACTGTTTACTGCAGGTCTTTTACTTCTTATCACTGAAAAGATCAAAGGTCACAATGTGCACTCAACAGTACACTGTTTTGTTCTTGATGTTCCAGAAACAAGATGGATCTGGACAGTACCATAACATTATTGTGTTTTATTATTAGACTGTTATTATATCCTGGAGAGTATAAAGAAATGTAACATTTATAAAAGAAATCTCTTGGTGCCTGCCACATTGACCACCGCCAGTGGGCTGATATCGCCTCCAACCGTGCATCTTGGCGCCTCACAGTTCGGCGGGCAGCAACCTCCTTTGAAGAGGACCACAGAGCCCACCTCACTGACAAAAGACAAAGGAGGAAAAACCCAACACCCAACCAACCAATTTTCCCTTGCAACGGCTGCAACCGTGCCTGCCTGTCCCGCATCGGGCTTGTCAGTCACCAATGAGCCTGCAGCAGATGTGGACATACCCCTCCATAAATCTTCGTCCGCGAAGCCAAGCCAAAGAAAAAAAAGAACCCCAGACAAGTGTGAGTTGATATTCTTTGGGAAGTCAAATTCTATTAGGACAAACAGAGTAAATAGCAGGCACTTCAGGAATAGTGAAGCACAGAGAGACCTTGGGGCACGTCCATAGCTTGTCGATAGTGGAAATGAAGCAAGTAGTTGGCATACTTGCCTTCAAAGGCTGAGACATTGAGTATTAGAGGTGAGATGTCAAATATGGACAAGTGCCAGCTATTGCAATGGTATGACCCTGGAGAGTGTTGTAGAACTGCTAGAGATGGGGGTACAGGTCTATAATTCTATTGATTGCTGGCCAGGGTGGCGAAGAAACAGTTTTGCATGCTTATCTTTATTGGTCAGGTCATTGAGTACAGGAATTGGGATTTCAAGTTACCAAAGTGCAGTCTCTCCAATGTTACAAGACATTGGAGAGACTGAATTTAGAGCATTGTGCACATTTCCAACTGTAGGAAAGATATCATTGAGCAGGAAAGGGTTCAGAAAATATTCACAAGAATGTTGCCATGACTGGTAAGCTTAGAGGATAGGCTTGGATTTTTTTTCCCCCTGAAGTGTAGCAGGCAGAGGGATCATAAATAAGGTGTGCAATCATACCCTTTTTTCCCCAGGGTCATGGAATGTAAAACTAGAGTTTGTAGACTTAAGATGAGAAGGGAAAGATTTAAAAGGGAGCTGAGAGGCACCTTCTTCACACAGAAGGCAATAGGGACATGGAATGAGCTGTGAGATGAAGTGATAAGAGTTCAGGGCAATTGCAATTTATATTTAAAAAAGAATAAGACAGTTATCTGGATATGGGATATGGGACTAATGCAGGTAAATGGGACTAATGCAGGTAAATGGGGAGAGCAAGGACAATTTGTTCATGTTGTAGAACTCTAGGATGCTCTGACTTATGTTGCGTGTATATTATAAAAAAATTGGTTAGACCAACTTGGCGTCTTTTTCACAGTTTTGCTCGTCACTCTAGGCAGTAGCAATAAAGAGTAAAAAAGAGATTTGCCAGAATGTAGCCTGGAATGGAGGGCTTGCAGACATAGGGAGAGATTGGATAGGCCAGGATTGTCCTCACTGGAGCAGAGAGTGAGGGATGACCTTTTGATGTTTTAAAATTATGAGGGGCAGGGAGAGAATACATGAGTTAGATTCTCTTTCTCCAGGGCAGAGGAGTCTAGAAGTAAAGAGCCCAGCTGTAAGATGATGGAGGAGAAACTTCAGAGAGTTCTGAGTCATGAGCTTCTTGTACACAAGGTTTGGTGGTTATCTGGAATGGGCTCACTGTAGAAGTGATAGATGCAAATATGCAAGGATAGATAATTAGATGGGAAAGGTGGAGAAGGAGGAAATGAGCCAATTACATGCAAATGGGAGTAGCATCAACAGGCATGGATGAGGTGGTCTGAAAAGGCCCGTTTCAATGCTGTAGAATTCCCTGATCATATAATATAATATTTCTGTGCAATGTTTTGTCTTTGTATCCCATATCTGGGACCCACTAATGTGGGTGTGAATAATGTTCACAGATGGCCTTGTCGAATCCCTGGGGGAGCAGACTCATTCACCTTACCTATTAATGGAGTCATAAAGTTGAAAGGATAAAGCCATTAATTAAACATTCAAAGCAAAGATCAAGGAGATTTGAAAGATCATAAGCTAAATTTTTAACTCTATTAATGGAGACGCTGTCTGACCTGGTGAGTATTTACAGTATTCACTGTTCAGATTTCGACATCTGCAATATTTTACCTTTGCACGATATGTTTGTACTCATTTCTTAGATCCTTTTATTTTCAATACTGTTAATAATGTCGAGATTTTTTGTTATCTGGTAGGTACGGGTATAAAATTATTTTGTGCATGTTATGTAGAGGTCAGGACGACTATTTATTGTACACCTGAACTTAAAGTGCAGCAGTTTTCATTTATTATGATGTGTTTATCACGACACTGTGCCTTAATTTATTTTGCTGTTTCCATTATTACTGCAGTTATTCAGTATTTATTAATCAATCTGTCTGATATGCTCTTCCATTACTGGATATAAATCTTTTTGTGATTTTTATTTCCCTCAAGTAATTATACAAAATTGCCTGCAGGCATGTTTTTGTCAGACTTCGTCGCGACACATTCTCAGGGATAATTCGGTCCTAAGGTGCAAAGTTAGCTCTATCATTTTTTTTTCCTCTCCACTGCAAGCCATCGTAGTCCAACTAAATGAAGATCCTAACTCTTTGGAAAAAATTTGTCTCATTATGTATATTGCAGCATAATCTGGGAGAGAATATTTTTCAAATCGTTTTTTTAAAAATTATGTCCGGCCTGATTAGGTCTGCTATCCTAACGATGAGAAAGGAAGCATAATTTTCACGATTCTCTGCTCAGGCTGTATGATCAATAACCCAATTGGGGAATAAAACTGTGACAATTAATGCTTGTTAATTTAGCAATTTTGTCAATTTAGCCAGTCCAATTTGGCTATTCCTTCCTCTTGGTGTCAGCCTGAACAAACTCTCTCTCTCTCTCTCTCTCTCTCTCTCTCTCTCAATGTAATATAAGATGGGCAACTGAGAAAATTAGCAAATTAGTGACATGTTTGTAAAAGCTAACATAAACATTAAAGCATTGGGAATAAAACATGATAGTCCACAGACTCCGAGATTGAAATGAAAAGACAATGCTGGAGAAATTCAGCAAGTAAAACTGTGTGCTTTATAGAGCAAAGATAAAGATAACATTCCAGGCTTGAGCCGTTCATCAAGGTCTGAGCCGTTCATCAAGGTCTGAGCCGTTCATCAAGGTCTGAGCCCTTCATCAAGGTCTGAGCCCTTCATCAAGGTCTGAGCCCTTCATCAAGGTCTGAGCCCTTCATCAAGGTCTGAGCCCTTCATCAAGGTCTGAGCCCTTCATCAAGGTCTGAGCCCTTCATCAAGGTCTGAGCCCTTCATCAAGGTCTGAGCCCTTCATCAAGGTCTGAGCCCTTCATCAAGGTCTGAGCCCTTCATCAAGGTCTGAGCCCTTCATCAAGGTCTGAGCCCTTCATCAAGGTCTGAGCCCTTCATCAAGGTCTGAGCCCTTCATCAAGGTCTGAGCCCTTCATCAAGGTCTGAGCCCTTCATCAAGGTCTGAGCCCTTCATCAAGGTCTGAGCCCTTCATCAAGGTCTGAGCCCTTCATCAAGGTCTGAGCCCTTCATCAAGGTCTGAGCCCTTCATCAAGGTCTGAGCCCTTCATCAAGGTCTGAGCCCTTCATCAAGGTCTGAGCCCTTCATCAAGGTCTGAGCCCTTCATCAAGGTCTGAGCCCTTCATCAAGGTCTGAGCCCTTCATCAAGGTCTGAGCCCTTCATCAAGGTCTGAGCCCTTCATCAAGGTCTGAGCCCTTCATCAAGGTCTGAGCCCTTCATCAAGGTCTGAGCCCTTCATCAAGGTCTGAGCCCTTCATCAAGGTCTGAGCCCTTCATCAAGGTCTGAGCCCTTCATCAAGGTCTGAGCCCTTCATCAAGGTCTGAGCCCTTCATCAAGGTCTGAGCCCTTCATCAAGGTCTGAGCCCTTCATCAAGGTCTGAGCCCTTCATCAAGGTCTGAGCCCTTCATCAAGGTCTGAGCCCTTCATCAAGGTCTGAGCCCTTCATCAAGGTCTGAGCCCTTCATCAAGGTCTGAGCCCTTCATCAAGGTCTGAGCCCTTCATCAAGGTCTGAGCCCTTCATCAAGGTCTGAGCCCTTCATCAAGGTCTGAGCAAAATGCAGGCAGGCACCCAAACCAAGTGGAGGGAAGGGGGAGGAACACAATCCCACAGGCAGGAGGAAATGGGTAGATAAGGGAGGGAGGGCACACCGGCAAGTGGGGTGGGGGGGAAGGTTCAGTGGAGGGGGTAGGGGGTGGAGAGCTGGAGGAGTGAAGGCAGAGGGATGGGGTTGAGTGGGAGAATGGGGAGTGGGTGAGCAGAAAGTGGAGAAGATTATGTTAATACCATCCGGTTGGAGAATGCCCAAACAGAAAATTAGGTGTGGCAGAATTGGTACGTTAAGGAGAAGCCTAACTGATAATTACAGGAAATATCTTAAATGGGGTATATTCTACCAAATGAGTCCAGGAAATATAAAATTTTAATGTGTAAAGTTGGTACTACTATTGAAATGGTGGTGGGTGCCTCATTTGACCAGTTGAAAAAGAAAGACACAAGTGGTGTTTGCGTTTTTGACAAATTGGTTTTTCCCATATTTATGCAATCTTTCACTTATCCCATATTCAATTCACCAAGGACATCTGGGATTTGCCTTCTCCAGATCTAATGCAAAGATGCAAGTGCCTGCTTTCTTTTATCAAGACAGTTTTCCATTCTTCCAAACTTCCTGACAATCTCAACAATTGCTCTCCAATACATTTTTAAAAATCTGTTCCAATCCAGATGATAACAAACATAATTACACACAACTATTTTTTTTCCACAAGCCCAATGAAAATTTCCTCTTGTTGGTAAGTATCAAGATTCCTTTTAAGAACTATTATTGAATACCTTCCCACGAGCCTTTCAAAATCAGAACTTATTGCCTTGGACATGCCACAAAGTTTGGTGATATGTGGCAGCATCACAGATGCAAATATTGTTATAAATTTCCTTTAAAAATATAAATATAAATTTATATAAATATAAATTACTCTTCCTTTGGGAAGAGTAGGGGTGGAGTAGTGTCTATGATTTATTGTCCGTTCAGAAATCAAATGGCGGGGGGAAGAAGCTGCTTTTGTACCATTGGGTGTTGGTCTTCAGGCTCCTGTCCTTCCTTCCTGATGGTAGCAGTGTGAAGAGAGCATGGCCTGGATCGTGTGGGTGCTTTCATGATACACCACCACTTGCAGATGTCCTCGATGGAATGAAGACTGATGCCCTTGATGGCATAGGTCGAGTTTACAACTCCGAGTTCTTCCCTGCCCTAGTGTGTTGGCACCTTCATACCAGACAATGACTCAAGTTATCAGAATGCTCTCCTAAGACACACTTGGGAGAGCAAGAAATTTGCAGGAGTCTTTAGCGGCATATCAAATCCTCTTCATCTCTCCATGAAGTATAGTCACTGTTGAACTTTCCCTGTAATTGCATCGACATGAAGACCCCAGGAATTTTAATTTTTTAACCCTTTCCACTGCTGACCCCTCAATGAGGACTCATTCATGTTCTCCTTATTTCCCCATCCTGAAGTCCTCAATCAGTTCCTTAGTTTTGGTAGCAATGAGTGCAAGATTGTTGATGGGGAACTACCAACTAGCTGATCTATCACACTCCTGTCCGCTTCCTCATTGCCGCCTGTGATTCTGCTGATGACGTGGTGTAGATGGCATTTGAATTGTACCTGGCCACACGGATATGGGTGTTGAGAGAGTAGAGCAGTTGGCTAATCATGTATCCTGTGTTGATTGTCAGCAAGGAGGTGGTGTTGTTTGTGATCCGTACAGACTGTGGTTTTCCAAATGAGGAAGTCGAGGATCCAGTTACAGAGGGGGTTACTGCATTAGGTCCAGGTTTTGGAACTTGATGGCCAGTACTTTGGTTATGATGGTGTTGAAAGCTAAACTGTAGTCGACGAAGAGTAACCTGATGTCCGTGTTGCTGTTGTGTAGGTGATCCAGAGCTGAGTGGAGCACCAGTGAGATTACATCCTCTGTGGAGCGATTGTGTTGGAAGGTGAATTGGAGTGGGTCCAGATCTTTATTGAGGTACATTAATTCTGGTCGTAACCAACCTCTCCTGGGTGATAGTCTTTGAGGCAGCTCGTTCTGCTTTTCTTGGCACCGATATTTATTGTTGCTTGTAAAAAGCACATTCATTATCACAGAAGTATAAAAGTATAAATATAAAGATAAAATTTTCTTCATCTGCCATCCGGTTCTTTTGTCACTGATCTTAAGCTAGTGGCACCTAGCTACTAAACCTTCTCCATCTTGTTCCCACAGGTAAACCCCGACATGCGACCTATGCGACTTACATCTGTATATATGACCAAACATTTTTTAAATAAAGAAAAAAATATAAAACTTGCATGATTGCGGTGAAAGCCAAGCCTATCTATGGAAAATAACGCCTCTTGCGAGAGCTGGCCTTGGTGGCCACCACGTTGAGATATTTCACCGCATTTTAACTCCTTGTGTCATTTCTGATTCGGTTGCTCAATGTTCTGATGGTCACAGAATTTAGAGAGCCTGTAGAGTCTGCAGGGTGCTCAGGGTCCACAGCAATGGAGTGAATGAAAAGGATTCGTAGGTAGAGGTACTCTTCAGTCTCACAGGTAGAGAAATTCCAAAGTATGTCCAGTCCAAGATACAACTGGTCATCCAGATCAGAACACGGATGCGTGTCTTGGAGTACCTGTCAAGTTTCCAGTGATTTGTGCTCTAAACCTTTCATGGTTTTCAGGACCTTGGTAAAATCTCCTCATGATTCTTCCTAGTCTGGGAACAAACCCGTTTTCCAATGTCAAACATTTTCCACCAGCACTTTAGTACGAGCGGCTCCCCTGACAGTGACTCTGTGTGAGTTGATCCCTCACCCTAACCAGGCAACATTCCAGTAAGACCCTTAGGTATACATTCCTAGACCTCTACATTCTTCCTGCATTGAGACAATCAGACGAGCACACGATATTCAAAGTGCAGCCTGACCAATCTTTTATATTCAGTGGTTCTCAACCTTTTTCTTTCCACTCACATACCACTTTTCGTATTCCTTATTCTGTGATTAGTCAGGGATTGCTTCAGGTGGGATGTGGGTGGGAAGAAAAAGTTTGAAAACCCTTGTTTTAATCATAACTAATCGACTCGTTATGTGCACGGTTTCATAACCCCAAAGGAAATGGGCCAGTGACAATTTTTCTCAAGCAAATTATTTCAGTAACAATCGGGTCTAGAGCAGTGGTTCTCAACTTGCCCTTCGCACTCACAGACCACCTTAAGCAATCCCTTACTCATCACAGAGCACCGATGGCATAGGGATTACTTAAAGTGGGATGTGAATGGAAAGAAAAAGGTTGAGAACCATTGCTTTATACCCTGCAGCATAACCTCCCCCAATGAAACCAAGCATACCATAAATCTTCTTTAACTCCCTATCTACTTGCGTGGCCACTTTCAATGTGTTATGGACATTAACCCTCAGATTCCTCTGCACAGCAATACTGTTTTGAGCCCTTTTAGTGAATGTATACATTTCTCTGACATTTGATTTCCCAAAGTGCAGCACCTAACACTTATCTGAATTTAACTCCATCTGACAGTTCTCTGTTCAGATCTGCAACTGTTCTCTATCTCATTGTATTATTTGCTAATCCTTTACACTGTCCTCAACTCCATCAAACTTTGTGTCATCTGTAAACTTGCTAACCCAGCCACCCACTTTTTCATCCATGTATATCACAAATAACAGGTTCTGAAATCCACCGGTTACAGGCCTCCAGCCTGAATAACAGACTTCTACTTCTACTGACCATCTTCTATCAGTCAGCCAGTTTCATATCCAGACTATCAATGTAGATCCCATCTGCACCTTCTGAATCAGCCTACCTTGAGCATTTCTTTTCAAACTAAAGCCTATGTAGACAACATCCACTGCCCTAACCTCATCAAACATCTTTGTCACCTTAAAAAAATAGATGTGGTTAAAGGTGTAGGTTCCATTATTGTCATGTAATATTACATTTTGAATGGAAGGTGCATGAAATTCTTTAACTTTTGTCCACCGTAAGCAGACAGAGAGTCGCCACTTTGTCCAGCGCCCCTCACAGACACCTCCACCACCTGGTGTTCCCCCTCTGAGAACTGACCAGTCCTGTGCCTGCTTAGCTTGCGAGAGAAGACCCCCTCAGGTGTATTCAGGCTATTATTGGGTGGTTTACTCTTCGTATCAATTATTTTTCCCCGTCCATTTCTCTTCCTTTAATTCCACACTTCCCCTCTGTTTCTCATCACAATTCTCAGCTGCTCATTGACACACGTTAATCTCGTCACATCCATCATTGCTTTCAGTAAGCTCAGCTTTTCTGGCTGATGCCCATAGTATTTTCTACTCACAAAAGCAGAGCAAGGATGACTTCAGCTAACAACAGCCATTCGTGTTACAACTCCAGATTAACTGGCCATTCATCTCATTTGTTCCTGGTGAGAAACTGTAGTACAAAACACTGATGACAACAATTGCGTGCAAGAAATGATGTGCAATTTTTCTCCTTTCTTACTTTAAAGAAGCATCTTCCCACCACTATAATTGCAATTTAAGACCTTAGCCTCAAATTGCAAAGAATGATCAGAGCAACCTCTGGAAGTTTTTGCTCCCAATATACTTATGTCTGCACATTTAATTTGAAGATAAATAAAAAATAACTGCATAACAAGTGACAGACCTTCTGACTCTCCTGCAAGCTTTAACATCTCTTTGAATGTTTTGCCTTCAGACTTCCAAGTTACCGAGAAAAGCTTGCTCTGATGTCCTGAAATGCTGACATAAATCAGTTATGAACTCAGTGCTTCTGAAGTGTTAGACATCAAACCAAGGTCAGTAATGTTCAAGGTCAGCCTTGGACTTCTGTTTCTTAAATAAGAAGAGTTTGTTTCACACAAGTCTTTGGGGAGGATGTGATGTGTAATGTGATACAGGTAATTAAACTACTAAAAACTAGAGGAAAGAAATGCTTAGATACACACGATTGTAAATTTTCCTGGAGCAAAACTGTATCTAATATTTGGTAAAATGATATCAAGGCTTCTATGGTAATGTGTTATGTATTTTCTTGTAGACAGTCCTTGTTTAAAATTGCATTTTAAATAAACCATCGAAAGGCTCATTTGGAAAACCTTTACAATCCATTTCCACCTGTAAAATAAAATTTTTTAAATGATCTTTTCAAACCTTCAAAGCAGTGAAAAAAAAACTAACCTGAAGGGATTTTGGGGTCTCTTGCTTAGCATACACAAACATTTTTGTTTACCCTTGCTTTCCTTCCAACTCTTCTTCCCTCTTCTACTCATCCCGCTGTCAAAAAGATATCTCCCACCTGGACGGTTCACAATGATCAGCTTACGTCCCAAGGAGACACCAACAGAAAAGGTTCAAAATCCTGCGCTGTTCCCTCGTGACAGAATAGTGCTTCAAGATCCCATATTTGCATTTCTTTTGTTATTTCTGGACAGAAACACTGAGCTTTCAGCTGATATACTGGAAAGAAGAATTTTTAATGGCCTAAAATAGTTTGTTTTATTCTAAACAATTTAAAAAATTTCAGAAGATGTCATATATTAGATCCAAAATGGTGCTTTTGATCATCTACTTGTTCATGTATTAAACTTTGAAGTTAAATAGGGAAAGTCATTGTCAGACCTTAAAGTGAGTTAATGCCGCTTAAAATCCTTAATGCTGATTTAAGAATAGAAGAGAACTGGCAGATGTCAGAGTATATAAAGAGTCTGTCAATAGCTAAATTACTGGCTTTCACAGGATGATTTTTATGGTCTGTCAGATTGTCGAACAAAAAGCAGGGAACAGCAAGCCTCACTCAAAAATCTTTGCAGGTTCACAGAATTGTTATCACTTCCAGTTCCAATTTGCATGATTTGCTTGAAAACTTGCTTTACTTCAGACTTACAGTGGGTAGATTGGAAAATTGTGCAGCCAATCGGTCTAATATTGCTTTCATAAAAGCCACAAAGTGGCCTTTGAGCAGATACATTACATCACAAAAGCATATCCAATGCTGGAGGCAAAAAAAAAGAATTGTGGCCTTCTCCATTGGGCTCACAGTCATGATTTTTTTTTCCCCCCTGTTTGTGTCTGTACTTAGTCCAATTTCAGTACAGCAATGTTGATGAGCAGGCTTGCTTTGAGGGAGACAACCTCTGGCTCTCCATTTCCATAGCTATGTTTTGGTGGGTGTGGCAATGTCATTGAATCCTTGAAGG
The DNA here is from genome assembly GCF_036971445.1 of Narcine bancroftii. NCBI lineage: Eukaryota > Metazoa > Chordata > Chondrichthyes > Torpediniformes > Narcinidae > Narcine > Narcine bancroftii. The sequence continues at coordinate 222,934,865 of NC_091471.1, forward strand.
AGATTTATCTCCACACTGCAGGTCAGCCAATGAGGAAATCTGTGCATCTTACACTCAGCAGCACGCCGGTGGGGTCAAGATGCCCCCCAAAAAAACCATGCTGTGGTGTTGATCATTTTAAATCTCGATAAGCAACAATAAACAAGTTCTCTCTGCGTGATCCCTTTCACATCCCCCTCGCAATCAATACTATTCTCCTAGCCTGAGATAAAATGTACCCCTTTACTGACAATCAAACTTTTTTTATTTATTGCTGACACACCATTTTCCTGCCTCAGTGAACTCCAACCCGCTTGTCTTGTCCATCTCACTGGCTTTCCAACCTCGACTGAATTGATTTACAATTCTCACCACGCCTCGACTTTGCAACCGCTTCGCCTGGGCCACACTTAACTTTGTGTCAGCCCCCCCCCCCCCCCCCCCCCCCATGCCCTACTGCAGCTTGACAACATTATTTGTGGTCCACCTTTGGAGCTCCCATCCTCTTTCTCACCATACATTAAAAACAAAATCTTCTCGACCTCGCACGTTTTTTTTGGCTATGGGAATTTTATTCCGCCCTGATTTTGCTTATTAAACGTGCCCGTTCGATGCCGAGCTCTTCCTTCCCATTTATACGCGAGAAAAGAGAATGTTTTATCCACTGATGCAAACCCAGGCAAGACACAAGCGTGCTGGAGACCCCCCGCCCCCCAACACACACACCAACCACACGTACATCCAACAGACATTCAGTATCTTCGGACGTACGTGATTTTAGCGCTGGCAGCCCTCAATAACCACACAATAATTCCAGCTGTAGCAATGTCGTGGCATCCGAGAGGTGACTGAGCGCTGGAGCTTGTGATTCGCGCAACCTCCTGCGGGAGGCTGGCTTCTGCAGACTCCGGGGGTGGGGGCACTCGCCCCCATTTGAACGCCCGTCTGCCCGATTCCAGTGGGAAGCCCGAGGCAAAGGCACGTGTGAAGCGAGTGGCCGCCTGCCGAGCCCCGCGGAAGACCGACCGCTGCAATTTGTGATGCTTGAAAGCGAAGGGCTCGCTGGGCTGAATGAGGAGAAGTCCGCCAACTGCGCTGGGACGGCATGAAATGAACCATTGCCTGGGAGCCGAGAGTTGGTTGGTGGCATAGTCTTTATTAGTTCTTGCTGTGACCCTTCTGAAGGTCTTTCTGTGATGGCATGTGGTGCTCCCCGTTCTCCAGGTCGATTCGAGTGATCCCTGGGCTCTGGGCAGTGCGGAAAGGAAAGCGAGGTAACGCCGGGGAAGGGGGTGCTGGCACATGGAGTTGATTGCAAGCTCCCCAGCTGATGCGATGGCAGACTGGAAGCCGGGGTGGGGGAAGCATCTTCTCCAAGGGTCACTCTCACCTCCATCCCCACCAACGCGACCGCCTGGGTCCGCGCTCTGACTTACGGGCGGTCTATTGGACTGATCCAGAGGCGTCCTTTCTCACACCAGGTGATCCTGTTTCCTAAACCGAGCAAGGATCTGCATGCAGTCGGGCATAAGTCTCGGTTAATTGTAGATTGTAACCAGGGGGGGATCAGAAATGAGCGGGGATTATTATGGGGATTATTATTTTCCGCTCTGTTTGTATATCTGTTCTGTTCTGCCTGTCACCTTGGTGACTCTCCACCGGATTGCACCTGGGCTCCAAAACGTCTTTTGCAGCGCACAGGTACGGACCTTTTGCGGCGCACCCTTCAAGGGCATTTAGGGGGGGGCTGGAGGAGTGAAATTAACAGAAGGACTCACCTTGTGGTCGTTTACACGGCGCCCCTTTGAAGTCCCAGTGCGCGTTGGCCGCGGGGCTTTGACACTGGAGCGACTGGACGTTGGATTCCCGAGGTGAGTTTCTGCGGTGCGGTTGAGACTGCAGGCTTCCCCCGACCACTGGTCGGGGTCCTGCAGGATAAATCGCGGGGCAGGGATTGACTCCAAATTCCTGCACACTCCGTGCGGCGGCAAATCTCGTGGATTGAGTCGGAAGGTGACTACATGCTCAAAGCATTTCGTTCCCTTGATAACACTTTGGAATGTGGTGGGATGCAAAATAAGCAAGTGTGACTTTCTTCTGTTGAATTAACAAAATAGTGAGGCCAATATGTTGAGAGTCAATGTGCCTTTCGAGTCTTTATTATCATGATAAAGGATCGTGGCAGAGTTCCGGCCACTTTAGTCTACATCAACCAACAGGGAAAGCATATGCATTCATTTGTCGAAAATAACGACCTTTTAAGATCTTTTCAAATCTGACCAGACAGTTGGGAATGGACATATCTGGGCTGCAACTGGAACTTTTCTCACTGGCATTAACAACTTGATGGAATATATAAAGGAGCATCAAATGCCAATGCTGGGAAACCTGTCAGAGACGGTGTTCTGTTGCAGATTTATCGGTTTTGCTTAGACAGCAATGTTGGAAAAATCTGTGAAAAATGTTAACATCATGACTTCCCCCAGTGGCCGTTTAAGCTGCGCCCCTTCAGGACCTGGGCGCACTAGCCCCGGTGCTTTCCCGTGGAGCAGCGACGTGGCCTGAGTCGAATTCGTGAGGTGAGTTACTGCGGTGCGGTTTAGACTGCAAGCTTCCCCCGACAACTAGTCGGGGTTCTGCAGGATGAATCTCGGGGCAGGAATTGACTAAACATTCCAAATTTCGTTAATTGTGCCGTGATGTGCCTGCAGTCGAAAAATCCTAATTGACTGCTCAAGTTTTCCACCTTCAGCTCATGGTTGTTCCATTTGTTTTCTGCTTAACAATGTCATTGAGTTCATGCAGTATTCTCAGTTTTATCTTCAGTTATAAATAATACGTTGTAGAAAGTTCTACACCCCCTGTCTCTCCATCGTGTTACTTTTAATCTTCCCATTCAATCATTGCTAATGCAAACATCTCCATACGTTTACAGTGTAAGATGGGGCAAACATCTCCACACTTTTACAGTATAAGATGGGGCAAACATCTCCATACTTTTACAGTATAAGATGGGGCAAACATCTCCATACTTTTACAGTATAAGATGGGGCAAACATCTCCATACTTTTACAGTATAAGATGGGGCAAACATCTCCATACTTTTACAGTATAAGATGGGGCAAACATCTCCATACTTTTACAGTATAAGATGGGGCAAACATCTCCATACTTTTACAGTATAAGATGGGGCAAACATCTCCATACTCTTACAGTATAAGATGGGGCAAACATCTCCATACTTTTACAGTATAAGATGGGGCAAACATCTCCATACTTTTACAGTATAAGATGGGGCAAACATCTCCATACTTTTACAGTATAAGATGGGGCAAACATCTCCATACTTTTACAGTATAAGATGGGGAACCTTGGCACATTTTCTTATGCTTCCAGTTGTTATCAGTCACTTCTGAGGTGATAAATTAACCAATGTTGGATCTGGGTGTGACAAATAGGGGTGTTAATGAATGCATGTTAAAAAGATTTTTCAAAACTGCTAATTGCATTTCTCAAGGCTAATAGAAGGTGTAAAGTTTTCTGATCCACTCTTTGCACATGTTTCAGGATGTCGGCCACAGGATTAAAAAACATATTTTTAGTCTAAGGAAAAATAATTGATCATAAATACATATAAAACTCATCAATCATATGTAAAAATTGATCTCTGGAAAAAGTCTATTTGGCTAACAAAACAAATTTTGAATTGTTCCTTACTTTGCTTCGCTGGGTTCTCTGACATTTTGACATTTATAATCATCATTTGTGAAAAGTAGTTAACTGTAAACCATTTTTTCCACCAAATGAGAGCTTGTGATTTGCAGTTCAAGACCCATAGAGTGATATAGCAAAGAATTAGAATCTTTGGCCATCCTTGTACATGCCACCTTCCCCAGGGGTACAGGTACATAGCAGAGGTGAGGCAGGTAGACCGGGTGGTGAGAAGGTGTTTAGCATGCTTGCCTTCATCAATTTAGTGTACAAGAGTTGAGATGTCCTGCTGGTGGACCGCACCTGGTGGATTGTGAATAGTTCTGGTCGCCTCAATATAGGAAGGGTGTTAATGCGCTGGATAGGGTGCAGAAAAGCTTCACGGGTATGTGGCTGGGGCTGGATGGATTGTGTTATGAGGAGAGATTGCATAGGCATGAGCTGGAACATAGGAGGACTTATCGAGGTATTTAAGATCAGGGAGGCATCAATTAAAAGGGGTGGTCACACTATTTTCCCCAGGGTAGAGGAGTCTAAGACTGGAGGACACAGGTCAAGATGATCTGGAAATATTTGAAAGAGATCTGATGGGGGTGGGGGTGAGTTTGTGGAGCAAGCTACCAGAGAAAGCAATGAAGGTCGGTACAATTTGAAAGGAGACCTGAGGCGCAAGTTATTTTTAATACTAAGGGTGGTGGGAATGTGGAACGAGGTGCCAGAAGAGATGGTACAGGTGAGAATGATTACAATGTTTAAAAGAAATTTAGACAGGTCCAGAGATCAGGAATGTTCAGAGGGATATGGGCAATAGGCAGACAGTTGGGATCAGCTCACAGATGCAAGGACGAGTTGCACCACAGGATTTATTTCTGTGCTGGATAATACTGAAATATTACTGCTCAGATCTCCTTTAAAATTCCTACTTTTCTGAAACTATGCCATCTTGTTTTTGATACTCTGACCATTGGAATTGTTTATGACTATCAACTCTTTCTATACCTCTAATAATACAGTAAAACCCCTGGTATCCAGCACCTTTGGGAATTGGTAGATGCCAGATGTGAATTTGCCAGTTGCTTGAGATTGCAAGTTGCGTGATTAGTAAACTATGGGTGTCAATTTTAATCTTTCATATCTTTAACCTACCGGTATTTATTTTCTTTAGAACCATAGAACACTACAGCACAGAAATAGGCTTCCAGCCTGTGCCAAATCATTTTCTTTTACTTCGTCCCACTGATCTGCACCCAGCCTAAAGATTTCTAAACCTCTCCCATCCACATACCTGTCCAAATTCTTCTTAAATGTTAAAATTGAGCCCGCATTCATCACCTCAGCTGACAGCTCGTTCCACATTCCCACCACTCTCTGTGTGAAGAAGTACCCCCTCATATGCCCCCTAAACCTTTCCTCTTTCACCCTTAACTGGTGTGTAACTCACCTACCCTTGGTGGAAAAAAGCCTATCTACATTTACTCTGTCTATCCCCCTCGTAATTTTAAATACCTCTATAAAATCTCCCCTCATTCTTTTATGCTCCAGGAAATAAAGTACTAACCTATTTAACCTTCGCTGTAACTCTGTTCCTGAAGTCTGGGCAACATCCTAGTAAATCTCCTCTGCACACTTTCTATCTCATTGATATCTTTCCTGTAGTTAATTGACCAAAACTGCACACAATGCTCCAAATTGGGCCTCACCAATATCTTATGCAACTTTACTATAACATCCCAACTCCTATACTCAATACTTTGATTTCTGAAGGCCACTATGCCAAAAGCTCTCTTTACAACCCTATCCACCTGTGATACCACCTTCAGGAAATTATGCATCTATATTCCCAGGTCCTTCTGTTCTACCACACTCCTCAATGCCCTACCGTTTACCGTGGATGTCCTTTCTTGGTTTATCCTCCCAAAATGCAACATCTCACACTTGGCTGCACTAAATTCCATCTGCCATTTTGCAGCTAATTTTCCAACTGGGGAGTGATCCCTCTGCAAGCTTTGAAAACCTTCTTCATCTGCAATCTTGCTGACCCATTTTATCACAAATCATTGATGGAAAACAACAATGTCCCATTCCCTGAGGCCCATCACTGGTCACCGATCTCCAGTCTCAGAAACAATCATCCACTATCACTCTCTGGCCTCTCCCGTCCAGCCAGTTAACTACTTCACCATGAATATCTAGCGTCTGAACATTCCTGACTAACCTCCTATGCGGGACCTTGTCAAAGGCATTACTGAAGTCCATGTAGACAACATCCACAGCCTTTCTTTCACCTTTCCTGGTAACCTCCTCAAAAAAAAAATCCTACAAGGTTGGTTAAATAGGAGTTGCTATGCCTAAAGCAATGTTGACTATCCCCCATCAGTTTCTGACTATATAAATAATTGGCCCTTATGCAACTTGTGTCCATCTGCACATATGACCGAAATTTTAAAAAAAAGAAAGAAAAAAATATAAAACTTGCACGATTCAGATGAAAATTGGGCCTATTTATGGTGGACGCCATGTTGGCTGGTGGTCATCGTCACATGACAGCTGGCTTTGATGGCTGCCTTGTTGGCTGGTGTCCAACCTCCTGTGAGAGCTGGCCTTAGTGGCCACCATGTTGGCTGGTGGTCAACTTCTTGCGAGAGCTGGCCTTGGTGGCCACCATATTGAGATAGATCACTGCATTTTAACTCCTTGTGCTTGTGTTTTTCTTTTCTGATCCTGTTGTGCAATATTCTGATGGCCAGACAGATTTTAGAAGCCAGTAGAGTCAGCAGGGTGCTCAGGGTCCACAGCAACAGAGAGAATGAGAAGGATTTGGAGACAGAGGACAGAAGGAAATCGATTGTTTTACTCTTCAGTATCACATGAAGCGCAATTCCCTGACATATGTACATTCCGAGATATGACCGGTCGTCCAGAATGGAACACAAAGGTGTATTAAGGAGTACCTGAACACCCAGTCTCTTAGAACACCTTCCACTAATTTACCTACGACTGACGTCGGGCTCACCAATATTAATTTGGACCATTTTTTGAACAACAGAACGATGTGAGCTTCCCTCCAATCTTCTGCCACCAGACCCATGGGGAAGGACATTTTGAATATTTCTGCCAGAGTCCCTATAATTTCTACACTGGCCTCCCTCAAAAATCGAAGGAATATCTCATCAGGCCCGCGATATATCCACCCTTATTTGGTTTAAGACAGCAAACACTTCCTCCTCTTTAATTTGTATGTGTTCCATGACCTCACTGCTTGTTTTCCTTACTTTTCACAACTCTGTGCTTGTTTCCTGAGTGGGGAAATAAAATAGTTAAGATCTTCTCCATCCCTCTTGGCTCCATACAAAACCGACATCTCTGTTCTTCAAGAGGGCCAATTTTGTCCCTTACTATCTTTTGCTCTCAATATACCTGTAGACACCCTTAGGATTTTCCTTCACATTGTCTGCCAGAACAACCTCTTGTCTTCTTTTAGCCTTACTGATTTATGTCCTGAACTTTTTCTTGCATTTTTGTTCTTCAGGTGCCTCATTTGCTCCACGTTGCCTTTACCTGCTATAAACCTCTCGCTTCTTCTGAACCAGATCCCCAATATCCCTCAAAAACCAAGGTTTCTTATGCCTGAGAACCTTGCCTTTAATCCTGACAAGACCATACAAACTCTGTACTCTCAACATTTCACCTTTGAAGGTCCTCCACTTACCTCTCACATCCATGCCTGAAAATAGCTTATCCCAAACCATGCATTCTAAATCCTTTCTCATTTCCTCAGAGTTACCCTCTCTCCAATTTAGAATCTCAACACAAGGCCAAGACCTATCCTTCTCCATAATTAACTTGAAACTAATGGCATTGTTCACTGGACCCAAAATATTCCCCTGCACATACTTCTGTCACCTGTCCTGTCTTGTTCCCTAAAGGAGATCCAGTATTGCATTCTCTCTTGTTGGTACCTCTATATATTGATTTAGAAAACTTTTCTGAACATATTTGACAAACTCTTTTGAATATTTTATTTAAAATCAACAATTAGTAAAGTCATAAATTACATTGTTATCACAACATTGTGTTTCCTGCCACTGCTGCTATCTGCTGTCTCACTACAGATTTGCTCCTCCAAATCTCATTGACTATTGGGTGGTCAATAATGCAAACCCATGATTGTGGTCATACCTTTCCAATTCCTCAGCTCCAACCATACAACCTCAGTAGACAAGCCCTCTGGTCTGCCCTGTCTGAGCACAGTTGTGATATTTTCCCTGATGAGCAATGCTACTTCTCCCCTTATCATCCCCCTCATTCTATCATGCCTAAAACAATGGAAGTCCAGAACATTGACCTGCCTCTCCTGCAACTAAATTTCATTAATGGCCACAATGTCATAATTTCATGTGCCAATCCATGTTCTCAGCTCGTCTGCCTTTCCTACAATACTCCTTGCTTGAAATAGATGCACCTGAGAACATTTCCACCACGTACAACCCGCTGATTTCTAACAGTGCAATTTTCACATCATTTTTTTCCCTCTTCTACTCCTCTGTTTGCTCTAAAATTCCGGTTTCCCTCCCCCTGTAAATCTAGTTTAAACCTACTGAAGCAACATTAGCAAACCTTCCCACAAGGATATTAGTCCCCCTCCAGTTCAGATGCAGACAGTCCTATCAGAACAGGTCCCATCTTCCCTGGAAGAGAGCCCAGTGATCCAGAATCCTGAAGCCCTCCCTCCTACACCACGTCTTTAGCCACATGTTAAGCTTCATTATCCTCCTGTTTCTAACCTCACCAGCACGAGGCATGGGTAGCAAACCTGAGATCACAATCCTGGAGGTCTTGTCCTTCAACCTATCACCTAACTCCCTGAATTCTCCTTGCAGGACCTCCTCACCCTTTCTACCCACGTTACTGATCCCTATATGGACCATTTGGCTGTGAACTCGATCTGAGATCTCTCGGACCCTGGCACCAGGGAGGCAACATACCATCCGAGCTACTTGATCTCTTCCACAGAACCTCTTCTCTCTCCCCCTGACTATAGAATCCCCTATCATTGCAGCTCACCTCTTCTCCTCCCTTCCCTTCTTACCCACAGGTCCAGACTCGGTGCCAGAGACCTGATCTCCATGGCTTGTCTCTGGTAGGTTGTTTACCCCCCCCCCCACCCCACTCCCAAACAGTATCCAAAATGGTATTCTTATTATTGAGGGGAATGGCCACAGGGATGCCCTGCACTACCTCTCTGTCCCCTTTCTTTCTCCTGACTGTGACCTAGCTTCCTTCCGACTGCTTCCTAGTTGTCATAGTGTCCCTTGATTTGTTTTTCCCAGTTGTTCGAGGCTGCAGCTTGCTTGAATTCCAGGTCACCCCTCTTCCCTCTTTAAAGCAAGCCCAGCCTATCCAAATCTCTCCCCTTAACTAATGCGCGGTTCTGGATGTTTTCAGAGTATGATTGGTCTATTCAACTGTGTATTGCTGAATTGAATAATCTTCTCACTGAGCATTCCCTTCTCCAGATTAAACAACTAGAGAATCTTAAAAAAAGCAGATGGGAGACTTCCGCAATAAAAGCAGAACTGTTGGAAATGCCCAGCAGGTAAATTGGCATCTGAAGAGAGAGAGAGAAGCAGAGTTCACATTTTTCATTGACTTGATAACCTTGTTTAATTGCCCATGTATTCAATATTTTAATTTAGACATACAGCTCAGAAACAGGCCCTGCGGTCCAATTAGCCTCCAACCCCTGGTACGTTTTGAAAGGTGGGAGGAAGCCAGAACACCCAGGGGAAAACCCACACAGACACTGGGAGAATGTAGAAACTCCTTACAGACAGTGTGGGATTCGAACCCCGGTCCCGATTGTTGGCGGAGTAACAGCATTGCGGCAAGCCCCACTCCAACCGTGCCACCCCTTGCCTGTCCTGAGTGCTTCCAACTCTTTTGCTTTAAACCTAGCCTCTACAAACTTGCCTCACCATCTCAATGCTCTCGGCATATCAGTGAAGTGAACTTTCCTGAAATTACCATGATGAGGATTATGCAGATCTCCAGATGTGAGCAAGCCAGCACCTTGCACACTAATTATCATCTCTACGGATGGCATTATTATTCATGATTCACTGTTCCTCTCTGATTTCAATTCATTTTCTTATCAGTGCCACTTCACTGCACAATTTCAAGGTATCTAATTTGTGTATGATTCTCTGGTCTAATTGACTGCAGTACTTCTATTTGTATGGAATGATCTTCACCCTACATTGGCCCTCCTTCCTAATCTCTCAAGGTCTTTTTCTTTTCTACAATGGTTAGAGTGTTCCATTGCATATAATCGGAGTTTGTTATGCTTGTATTGTTGATTTTTCCATTGCTTTAACTTTCTAATTTAACTAACCAAGTTTAAGTGCTTTATTTTTAATGTTGGACCTTTAACATGGTTGCATTGCTGTGTGCCAATAACCAGGATGATCCTAAACACCTCCAGTGTTTTCCCGTTTCTTTGGCAAGCTTTTTCATTTCCAATAACAGCATGGCCAAGACATGAAAGGCATCAAATCCATTTCCTGAATCAAGGTGGGGTTTAGTATCCATTTTGTAACCTTGTTCTCCTGTTGAAGGAAATAAAGGTGCGTTCCTGGACACTGGGCTTCTTTGCCTTCCCCAGATCAAGTCAAACAGGCCTATATTGTTGGTTTAAAAAAACACCCTAAGTATTGAAATCTATTGTTGGCCCAACAGTTTACTTATCTCTGTATTCGTGGAGATAAATCTATTTGCTGCTTGGCAGCTGATCCCAGTGATTGAAATCTGTAGTTCAGTATCTGAGTAATTAATAGTTTTATAGGCAACGCATTGCAGTATTCCTTGTGAAGGGCTTTAGCTAGAATTCTGGCTCTGTAAATCTTCTTGGCAGCTGTAATGCGTAGGTTCCTATTCTGTTGTGAGATGGCTGCATTGCGAAATGGACCTCAGCCATAGTTCAGAATGTATAATCAGGCAACAGGATGACACTTGCAGGTTGAAAGGGAATTGTTAATGAGAGGTTACCACGCCAGACATTATTTTGCTGCATTGAAGATTTTAGTTTCAATATACCCTGTAATCCTAACTGGAATAAGACTGCTTTTTGTGCATTTTCATAGTTCCTGCACATTGGTTGGAATGAATCACAATGAACAATTCATAATTCAAGTTGAGAATGACAGTCACTCGAGAATTTTCATGAGGTCATTTACGGGAGAATTATATTGAATACACTGCAGACTAATGGCAAAAATGAATGTGTATCTTGGATCTTAATTTTCAGTTGTTTTTATTTATCACAGCACAATATTCAGCCGGACTTCACCTGTTGTTCTTTGTATACGTTTGTTTCAGCTTGTGAAAGGTATTTGATTTATCTCAGAATGATTAAGTTAAAAATGAAGGCCTGCAGATGCTCTGATTCTAGAAAACACACAAAGATGTTGGCAGAACTCAGGAAGTCCTTCGGGGGTAAAGATATATAGCCAATGCTTCGGGCCTGAGACCTTTTTCAAAGAATGAGGGAAAAGCAGGCAGATGTTTGGATAAAACAGTTTAGGAATCGATGAGGACCTTCACCTTTACATAGTGAATCGTGAGATGTGCTGTCGTAGAAGGCCTTCTTTACAGGGCAACCCCACATTAAAGCCGGCTCAACGAAAAAAAAGGTGAATTTACCACCTTTTTATGGAGAAGGCTGATCCAGAATTACCTTCATAGAGCAGTGTCTGGAGCTGAGGGAGGTGGGGCGTTACGCCGCACGTCACCATAAAGTCACCCATACGCCCCATCAAGTGAAAGATTAATATAGACATTCCCTCCCACCCAAAGTAACAAAAAGCTTTAGCTATCACTACCTGTAATATGAACAGAGAATTGTTGTGAGTAATTGAGATCTGAACACGCTCAGCACTTTAAAATTTGCGCTCCTGGGTCGCGGGCTGATGTCATCATCGCGGCGGCATTGGCCTGCCCCTTTGCAGCCGCTTACAGTGGCGTTGCATTCACGAAGGAGGTGGAGCGACCTTGCTCTACCTCTGAGTGTGCCCTCCGAGATCGCCTGCTGAATCTGCCCTCGGAGCTTTCATCAAGATGAGTGAAGATGGAGAATATCTGCCCCTACATTCGCTTTGTTTTTCACTATATAAAGGCCTAGAGGAACACAGTTTGGTGCACAGCCTTTGATTCTATACAGTCCATGACTATTCTGGACAACTGAGCATTCTTCCACATCAAGCAAAGTAAGTCGTCATGCTGTGGTGGATACTTGCATGTATTGGGATACGCTCAGCATTAAATTGATATTGAAGTAATGAATACAGTAGGGTAACTGAACCCTTGGATAATGCTCAAATGTTTTTTCTCCACTCATTATCACTCTGCTCAGCACAAATCCTAATGAGAATAGCCACACCGTTGACAGATTTTCAGCCACACATGTGTCACAGGTAATTGCTCGCAGTAAAAATAATCCTTCTGTGGGAATACAATCAATAAAATTCTGCTGGTTTACCAGGCTACACAGATATGAAATGGTTTTGGCTGCACTTAGGTTCTTGCAAGCAACTTGTGGACCTACTACGAATATTACAAAAATTATGCAGATGCAAAATCTAATTTTTTTTTTCAAATTTTATTTTATTGGCACATGTAACAAAACTGCATACAGAAACAAAAATTCTATATATCAAAATCAATACATGTTTTTTTATAATTCCCCCCCCCACCCACCTACTCCCTCCTACACAGAAAACCCCCAAAAGAAAGCAAGTAAAAAAAAAGAAAAAGAATAAAGAAAGAAATAAAAGTCTAATTTTTAAATAATACTGGATATTACCTTATGGATAAATTATGACCTAATTTTTCTAACACAACTATCATTAAATCTTTTAAATATAAAGTATATAGTAAAATAAAACAATACTGTGTAAATACATAACACTTAATCAAAATCCAAGTATATATAAACACACATACAACATTTAATAAACTAAAATAAAACAAGATACATTAAGGCGAGGTCGGGGAGCGACAAAGTTCAGACCAAATTCTACCAATTGACATAATATAATTACATATAAAGTTATCACAGCAATCTTTTGCATATATGGAAAACAAATTTTCAAAAAAATTATCATATTTGTTATTTAAATTATATGTAATCTTTTCCAAAGGTAAACAACTTTGCATGCCATCTATCTAATACAGGTACACAATCCTTTATCCGGACATCTAAAATCCCGAAAGCTCCAAAATCTGGCAAGTGGGGATAGAGTCGGCAGCACGAGTTGGGCGGGTGAGAGACCGGCAGCGGGAGTCAGGCGGTCGTGGGGGGGGCGACCGGCAGCGGGAGTCAGGCGGTCGTGGGGGGGGGGCGACCGGCAGTGCGAGTCGGTTGGGCGAGGTGGGGAGACTGGCAGCACGACTCAGGTGGGCGAGGTGGGGAGGCTGGCAGCGCGAGTCGGGCGGGCGAGGGAGGGAGAATGGCAATGCGAGTTGGGTGGGCGAGGGGAGGAAACGGCAGCGCGACTGGAAGGGGGTGGGGGTAGATACGGCCGTACAATTCGGGTGGCCTTAATCTGGATTTTCAAAATCCAGAAAAATCTGAAATTCAGAACACACTGCCCCCCAAGGGTTCTGGATAAAGGATTGTGTACCTGTACCAAATCCGTGTCCAATTTCCATGAAACAGCTGTACATTTCGCCAATGCGAAACATAATTTTCTGAAGGAAACATTGAAACCAAAACCATTGTGATTTCTTCCGTACCTGAGTAGTAATTTAAAAATGACACATTTCATCTTCAGGGCAACTCTGGTCATTCGCATATCGGGGCTTTCTATTTATCATTCTTAATTTTCTGATTTATTTTGCTTGCACAATTGCCTTCTGAAAGGATGGGATGAAAGACATAGTCCCAATTGATGATTACTGATGGCACACTCATTTGTTTTTAAATAGATTTCCTGGGTATCCATCAAGACTGTTAATTAGCTCTGTGTACTCTCATACGGCTGCAGAATAAAGCAAAAGTAGTTGCTTAAATCAGGTTTGGATCGAATTGATTGGAAGCTGGATATTTTTTTGTTAATTCTGTTATTCGAGTTTTGTCAAAATGAGACCATTTGTCTCATTCCTTCGAAGATTTCATTATAGATTAATATTGATTTGAAAAGTCGTAGAGATTCCTAAATTCAATCCATCTCGATGTTCATTTTGTCATAGTTATAGAATTTAACAGCACAGAAAACACAGGCCCTTCAGCCCACTGTGTTACTGCTGACTACCAAGAACCAAATTATTTAACAGCTGGATTTGTAGACTTTTGAGCCTGGGGCATGAAAATTCATCCAGATTATTTTTAATGTTGTGAGAGCATCTGCCTCCTTTGGTTCAGATTGGCACAATCTGGCTAAAAACAAAGTTCTCAGATCTCCACGACCCTCTTTGTCATCACTGTAAACCTATCCTCTCTGGTTTTAGCTGTTTCTCTTTCTCACTGTCCAGCCATTCTTTGCCCATCATACCTTTCCTCCACTCCAAAGAAAACAATCCTTGCTGATCCATTTTCTCCTTGTAATTGCAGTCTTCCTTTCTAGACTGCGTTCTGGTAAAGCAAAAACACGGTGCTGGAGAAACTCAGCAGTTCAAACAGTGCACTTCATAGAGCAAAGGTAAAGGTGCAAAGCCAATGTTTCGGGCTTGAGCCCTTCATCAAGGAATGGGAAAAGCAGATGCCCAAACAATATAGTGGTGGAGGAGGAGGGGAAAGAGTGGGGACCCAAGGGCAGGAGTTAATGGTGGATGAAGGAGGGAGAGCACAGCAGCAAGCAGGGGCAGGAGGGATGGTTCTGTGAATGGAGAGGGTAGGGGTGGAGAGCTGGAGGAAAGAAGACATAAGGAAAAGGGAAAGGAGGGAGAATAGAGCGCAAGTTAGCAGAAACCAGAGAAGTCAATGTTATCGTCTTACCTTGATGCTATCTTTCCTCCCCTGTTTCAATCCTTCCCCACCTAAATCCAAAATAACTCACATGCCCTCTATCTCTTCATTGACTTCAGACTCCCTGAACTGGACTGCCTAATTTTTACTATGGACGTCCAAACCCTTTACACCTCCATCCCCCATACACAAGATCTTAAAACACTGTGTTTCCTTCTTGACAAGAGACCCAACCAGTTTCCCTCCAACACCACACTATCCACCTCGTCTCACTTCCTTCAAATCAAAGCAGTAGCCATGGGTACCCGCATGGATCCAAGCTAAGTTGCCTGTTTCTGGGCTTTGGGGAGCAATCCATGCTGCAGGCCACTGCAGGCAAGGCCCCTCAACTCTCACTCTTGACAACTACTTCGGGGCTACCTCATGCTCCAATAATGAGCTCTTCAACTTCATTCACTTCGCTGCCAACTTCTGCCCTGATCTCAAATTCACCTGGTCCATCTCTGACAACACATTCCCCTTTCTTGATCACTATGTCTCCATCTTGGGTGACATGCTTTCCACTGACATATTTTACAAAACTCACCATCTCCCACAACTACACTTCCTCACACCCTATCCCCTACAAAGATTCTATTCCCTTCTCTCAATTTATCTGTCTCTGCTGCGTCTGTTTCCCAAGAGGTGGACATCCAGTCCAGTTCATCTTCCCCCACAAACGTAGATTCCTCTCCAGCACCATCAACTCAGCTCTTACCCACATCTCTATTTCCCGCTCATTTGCCCTGGCCCCCTCTGTCCCCATACATAGCAAACACAGGATTCCCCTTGTCCTTACCTACCACCCCACCAGCTTTCACATCAAACCAATTATCTTCTGAAATTTCTGCCACCTACAACATGATCCCATTACCAGACGCATCATCTCCTCTCCTCAGCTCTCTGCCTAACATAGGGATCAGTCCATTGTGTACTCATCTTTTCCCACCAATTGCTCCCTCCCCACCCCCAGGCATCTTCTTCCTCACCAATGTTCTGAGAAACAAACAGTCCTTTCAAGTGAAGCAACACTTAACTTGTGTATCCATGAGAGAGTCTACTACAGTGGTTCTCAACCACCACCTTTCCACTCACATACCACTTTAAGTATTCCCTATGCTATAGGTGCTCTGTGATTAGTAAGGGATTCCTTCAGGTAGTTTATGGGTAGAAAGAAAAAGGTTTGAAAACCTCTGTTTTAATCATACCAAATTGATCCAATTCACAATGTTATCATCTAGGTAATTTATATAGATGACAAACAATTATGGCTCCAACACAGATCCCTAAGGCACACCACTCGACCCAGACTTCCAGTCTGAGAAGCAACCATCCACCACCACTTTTATTTTCTTCCATATTTAAAAACTCTTCGTATTAAAATTTGATCTCCCAATCTGCTCTCAGTTTCCATAGCTAAAAAGTTGATTATGACTGTTTTTAGTGACGATCTCCTTCTTTCTTTCTTTGTAGGTGGGTCGGTGAGGAGGGAGGGTGTTAGTGGGGTGGACGAGGGACTTTGGGGAGAGGAGGTTTCATTTAACTATATAATGTTTGTATCGATATATTATAACTAATGTCATATGATTTAAAATTGTAAATAGATTTTTTTTGTGTTGTTGGGTGTTCACCAGGCTCCTGATGGTAGCAGTGGGGATGAGGTTATGGCCAGGGTGTTGGGGGTCCTTGAGGATAGAGGCTGCTTTTTTAGATATTGTCTCTATCCCTCATGACCCCCATGCCCTCTTCACTCTGCTACCAGCGGGTTAAAAGGGTAGAGAAGCACACAGCAGTACAGGGACAGCTTCTTCCCCACTGCCATCAGATTTCTGAATGAACAATGGACCAGAGAGACACGGCCTTACCTTGACTTTTCGTGCACGATTTTTGTAAGGTGAAAGTTTGCACTGTGATATACTGTCACAAAACAACCAAATTTTGTGACAATAGGTTCTGATTCTAATTCTGCTTCTGGAGTGAAGACTGGTGTCCCTGACGTCGCAGGCTGAGTTAACAACTCTGGAGGATTTTCCTGTCCATACCAGACAGCGATACAACTGGCCAGAATGCTCTCCGTGGTCTACCTGTAGAAATCTTCAAGAATCGCTGGTGACAAACTCCCAACAAACTATAGCCACTGGCGAACCTTCTTCGTGATTGCATCGACGTTGCGGCTCCAGGGCAGATCCTCTCCACTTGATGAGAGCTGGTTCATATTCTGCTGATTGTCTGAATGGAAAGTAGAACTTTTCAAGTTTATTTGTCATCTGATTGTACAAGATCAACCCAACGAACAGTGCTCTCCGGTCCTTGGTGCAAAACACTGCAAGCTCATGTACAGACATAAGACACATAAACACAAATGATACATATGCACAAGATGTATCTACAAATATTAAAATAAATAAACATTCTTGTTAAATAATAGTCACGGAGGGTTTTATTGTTTATGGTGCAACATTTGGATGATGTGACCTTCATGGCTGCATGTAGTGACTGTTCAGTGGAAGATGACAATGCTGGACCTTCATATACTCCCATCTTCAGTTAATTTTTGATCTTCTCTCCAGCCTTCCCTACAATAAACTCCGCACAAAATAGAACTGGTGTATTCGGCGGCAGTGCAATTTTCTATTAGCAGACTCATCCTTCATTCTGATGTAAATTTTAATGCTATTAAGAAAGGATTAATTGGAATTGCAGGAGATTGAAATGCACTTTCTTTTCCTTCCCTATTATTTGATCTCAGTGGGGAGGTAATTTTCTGGTATTATCATTTATTTCCAAATCTCCACCCACCGCCCCCCCCCCCCGAGCCTTGTATTATCTTGAATACTATTATTGATCAGACGAATTGAAAGATCTATCAACTTCAGTCTCCTGAAGAGTCCATCTAAAAGATCTAAAAGCTTATAATCTGAAAAGAATTTATAAAAGCCAATTCTGTTGGCAATTTTGATACTAATAGTCTTTATTGAAGTCAAGTGTCAGTTAAAACACTAATTTTCAAGGAGCCTTTGTAAAAGCATCGCTGTGGGTAAAAGAAGCAGAGTGTGTACTTTTGCCAGTACAGGTATGTTATGTAGGACTAGATGTTAATATCCCTTACTGCACTCCTGAGACTTGACACCTTGACTCTGCCGGGTAGTCAAGTGAATGGTGGCATCTTTTGGGTGATCAAGTGGGTGTCCTCCTTCCTGACTGATTCCCTGATAGACACGCAACACCTCTGGAGGGTCCAGCAGTGAATCCTGGTGTCCCAGGCTCACCTGCCCCCCCCCCCCCCCCACTGATGCCATTCACTCACTTGGGGGCCCAGATGGGATCCTCCCTCCTCCAGAGCCACTGACTTCCCTTTTCAGTGGCTCTGGAGAGATCTTTGTCTGCTTGTCGGTGTATCTTTCCTCGCACTCCCATCTCCCGGAGTAGCCTTGATGTTCATGTGGCTGCAAATCCTTTGCAGCCTACTTCAACCTGTCGGACCCTTCCCTTCCAGCCATGTTGCTGCACATCAGGATAAAGCAAACTTAAATATAACTGATAGTTGAACTTGAACCATTATCTGTGTAAATGTTGGTGGCATGTACTGTGTGTCTCACAGTGCCTTCATTGCCTGCATTTAATTAATCAAGGTGATATAAAGGAGATTTAATTTTGCAGTGCCATGCAACTGGCGATCTGTGGCCTTTTTTGCTAATTTATATTTATTAGTATCAGTGAGCACACAATGATATTTGACAAAAGAGCAAATATTTTAAAAATCCTGAACCAGATTAATTGGCATATCTAGATATCTTTCTGAATTCTTCTAAGCTCCTACTGTATGTGGTGAGAGAGATTAAAATGCAAAAGATATAAACGATACATTAGTATCATTTTTAAAAGTCCAATAAGGAGTGAAAGCTATGTAGGGAGATAATTTGGCATAACATTTTGAGTTAATTTTAATTATCTATTTACTGAAAAGAACATCGTGTATTTGGAAAGGCAATATTTTCCTGCATTAAGTAAACTTTTTGGAAAAAAATGTCTGCATGAATGCATTTTGATGCGCTATATTGGGTTATGTGAAAATAGCTTTGCAAATTGAAAACGAAAAGAGTTTGTGGCTATATTAAGTATACGGGTAAATTTGAACATTCATAAGTTGAACAATTGCTGAAATTGAAATGGAATTCTTAAAATGTTTTGCTGGTTTCCTTTCAGGAAGTTGTTACCCAGCCAAAGAAAGGACATACTATGTTGGAATAAAATAAACTGATTATCGGTATCTTGGGAGAATTGACTAAAATATGATGTTAAAGATTCAAATGAAAAGAGGAAATGTTCTGTGCAGCAGGTTAAATTGGGAGAGACTTTAGGAAGAACTTTTAAGGAATGCTAAGATTATAATGATGAAGGTAAGAAAATAAGACAAGAACTTAAAATAGATAAGAGCCATGGAACCATTGAACATTACAGTGCAGAAACAGGCCCTTCAGCCTTCTAGTCTGTGCTGAACCAACCTGGTTAACCTTTCCCTGTAACTCCGCTCCCAAAGTCTGGGCAATATTCTAATATATCTTCTCTGCACTTTTTTGAATCTTATTGAATCTTATTGTATCTTTCCTGCAGTTAGGTGACCAAAACTAACCAACTAAGAGAGAAAAAAAACAAAAGGTGTAAAATGACATCAGGACATGCAGTAGTTCATCAGAAGAATATTATTCGAAGCAATTTTGGTAATCCTTGTTACAGAACACAGGTGAAATCTAGATCAATGGTTCTCAACCTTTTTATTTCCACTCATATACCACTTTCAGTATTCCCTATGCTATCAGTGCTCTGTGATTAGTAATGGTTTGCTTGAGGTGGTATGTGAGTGGAAAAAAAGTTTGGAAACCACTGTTTTAATCATACCTAATTGACTCATTATGTGCACGGTTTCATAACTCCAAAAGAAATGGGCCAAAGACGATTTTACTTAAGCAAAATATTTCAGTAACAATCGGGTCTAGAGCAGTGATTCTCAATCTTCCCTTTCCACCCACATACCACCTTAAGCAATCCCTTACCAATCACAGAGCACTGATGGCAGAGGGATTACTTAAAGTGGGATGTGAGTGGATAGAAAAAGGTTGAGAACCACTGATGTAGATGAAGAGTGAAATAGCAGATATTTTTAATCCGTTCTTTCAGTAGAGATTGAGGTGAGTTTATTGGAGAGGAGATTTCTTGAAGTCGGTGAACGTGAGATGAATGATAATAATATTGATTGAAGAAGGATTTTAATTAGGCACGGGGGCCCCATAATATAATATCCTAACTTGATTGTGTAGAGGGAATAAATTGCTGAGGTCCTAAAAACATATTTTGCAGACTTCTGTTCAGACTTGATGTGTCCCAGAGGTGAATCTAGTTTCCACTTAAAATGAAGGACATTGAGCAAATCCAATCCACTAATCCAGTCCAGTGAGGTGAACATTTATGATGGAGGAATCTTCATATAAATAAATTATGAATCGAGTCCTGTTGGCTAATGAATGCGGTGGGTTGGAATAAAACTGCTGATGTTTTGACATTTAAAGGGCAGAAAATTCTAGGAGCATTAAATTGTTAAATGTCAATGTCCAAGGCTCCCTGACAGATATGGAATGACAAAGCTGTCAGTTGGTTCCACGTTGTCCAATGGTGGAGCTCAGATTCTCTGCTTTACACTGACCCTGTGCCCTGGGAAACATAATTTTCTTCTTAGTTTTTGTTTGTTGATTTTTATTATTAGTTTTTCTTAGTTCGTTATTAATATTTTGTTAATATTTATTGTTAACTCTTTTTAATGTCAATTTTACATTTATTTCATTTGCTTCAATTTTTAAATGTTTATATATTTCCAAACTTCAAATATTTAAAACTTGTTAATCTCACGATTTTAAAAGGTGACATGGTCAGAGAAGGAGGGTATCAAGGTACTTGTATCAGGAGATGTTTTTTATTCATGCATCTGTCCAGAAAAATATTATTTTCTTCTAATAATATAATTCAATTGCCTTTTGAACAACTTTAAGCGTACAAATATTCATTCCAATCATTTATCCTGTTTTTTTTTGTAAAGAAGGACATTCCAAATGAGGTCTTAAACTTGTCCTTTAACAATCCAAAGTTGTGTCACAGTTTGCTTCCGAAATGACTGAAATTCATGCCCTGGATTCAATTTATCCACAATTTTTACATGGCGATCCCCTATCGGGGATAAAATCTGGAAGTGTACTTTCTTTTTTTTGTAACTCTTTGTCGAGAAACATCTGGTTTTTGGTTTCTATCCTCCTGAGATCATAAACCTGTCCGAGCTGAGGATTTTACCTGGGTACATATTCTACAGTGACCCCTATTGGTGTGTCAAGGCCCTATTAAGGAATGATTGTACTAATACATACAAGACTTTAAAAACATGATTAGGAATACTATTGGCCATAATTTTATTTGTAAATAACATCTGAAAAGAACAATAATATCAAAGACTGGATGCACTTAATTTTTATCAACAACAGCCATGTGTCGCTTAACGTCCACAATACATTCAGTGAAATAGGACGCTATGTGATATGGACGTTGTACAAACACCATATTATAGTAACATAGGTGTTTATTATAACTAAAAAGACATACCGTATATTTCAGTGTATAAGTTGATGCTGGAAACATCTCCCCACCGCCGGCACTGTCGCTCCCCGACTCCTCTCCACTGTTGGGCATTGCTACAACCACTCCTACCGGGGACCCTGAGGTTGCCGTCGCTGCTGCTGTCTGGAAGGCCAAGGTTTCTGCTCCCGCTGTGAGCACAGTATCGCCGCTCCAGCCTCGTGGGCCGTCACTGTCTGGTAGGCCGAAGCTTTTTAAAATTTACTTAATTTACAGCTTTGTTACTTGCGATTAGAGTGTTGTAAAACATTTTGGGTTGTTCCTGGGAGGCCCAGACAGCCCGAAAATTGAGGGTCAACTTGTATGCTGGAAACAAACAGTATGTACTGTACCATTATACACCTGGTAGTACATTTGATTTGTATACAAGATGCACATGTTGCGTGCAGGAAGCCGCTGCATCCAATTCTCCGATCGGGATTTCAGAACATTATAACCTTATGGGACCACGGACGTATATGGGGTTGGACATTGTCCGAGCGCGGCGTGACTATATAAGTATTAGAAACATGTAGAGAGTAACTCAACAACATGGCTTTTACCTGACCTAATTCTTTCCAGAGTCTTCCGTTTTCTTTTATTTTCAATCAAGTCCACAGATTCATAATGTTGAGTCTCATTTAAATATATTAGTCATTACATGTTAACTCTCAAGAGAAAGATCGATATCCTAACCTGACAATGGAGTTTTCACACTATAAAGCCAAAATACAGGCAAGTAAAGAATACCAAAGAGTGTGTTGGTTGAGGAGAACTGAGTGGGCCGCTGCCAAAGAAGAAATTATGCTTTCAGACCTTGTGGCCTGTGGGAGGGAGGTGTCGAGAGATTGTTCTTCCATGGTGATGATGAACTGGTTGAGTCCAAGGAATTGGAAACTGTTGAGATGGCTACTAAAACCTAACATTTCTCCCAAATACCAAGTATGGTGAAAAGGGTTCTCCTGTACCATTACATATAGCCGTGTATACAACATTTTAACAAGTGTGGGATCGCACTGAGAAGGAAGATCAATTAGAACCAAGCAAGGGCAGCATGAGAGCATAGCTGTGGTGTTCATTTGGGAGCCTGATGGCTGCAGGGAGTAAACTGTCCTTAAGCCTGATAATGGGTTTTTACGTTCACTAAAGCCATGTCACCAAATTGTTTTTTTGCAGAGGAATGATTATATTTGACTGTAATGTGGTTTAAAATTTTAAATAAAGTCCCCGGAGGGTGGAGGGAGAACGGAATGTGTCTGGGGTGCAGTGGGACTTTCAGAATATTGGCTACCTTTTCCAGGAAGTAGGAGATGTAATTGTGGGGAGGGCAGTTTTCATCACGTATGACCTCCTGTCACTTCCTCCAATCCTGAGCAGAGCAGCTTCTGTACCATGCTATTTATCTTTCCCAGTTCATGCCAAAGGGTCCCTGGACTTGACATGTTGTCCATTCCGATTTCCACAGATGATACCTGCTTTGCTGTGCATTTCTTGTTTTCAAGTCCCAGCAAGGTGATTTATTTATATATAGTTAAAGTTGAATTAACAGGTTTATTTAATGTAATGATTCATTCCCTGTTGTACAGGCCACGTAGGGTGTAATACTGGTTGGGGTTGACCAAGGAAAATGATAAAGCATA
The DNA here is from genome assembly GCF_036971445.1 of Narcine bancroftii. NCBI lineage: Eukaryota > Metazoa > Chordata > Chondrichthyes > Torpediniformes > Narcinidae > Narcine > Narcine bancroftii. Next base: position 222,957,851 of record NC_091471.1, read on the forward strand.
GGAATGCAATATTGGACTGACCTTTTGTTTGTAATACAGTAAAACCCCTGGTATCCGGCACCCTTGGGGGGGGGGGGGGATTGGTAGATGCTAGATAAGTGTATTTTCTGGTTGCTTGAGACTTACTCTTACAATGCCTAACTAATATACCTGGAATTAAGAATAAACAGTTTAAAAAACAAAAGGCAAATATATTCTACAGGACTTACACTGAACAAACTTCACTTGTATGAATATATAAACCTTAAAGCATTTTACTTTATTTTCAGACACATTCTTTGAAAGCATTTAACTATCACTGCATTTGCAGGTTCCTCCCCTCCACAGAACCGCCGGAAATACGAACAATAACGTTATAGATAATTCCCCCTCCCCCAAGTAAAACTCAAGGGTTTTACATATAACCATATAACCATTTACGGAGCGGAAACAGGCCATGTTGGCCTTTAGAGTCCGCACCGATTCACTGATTTTGTGCGCCCTCTTCAGGCACTGGTCCCGGTAGATCTTCATTCAATAACGATGGGCGAATTCAATGCAGGTGGAATCAGATAATAGCAAAACTATGAGCAAACAGATTGGCTGTCTGTGTACCAAAAATAGTAAAACTTGACGAAACTGGATTTATTAAGAAAAGACAAACAATGGACAATATCTCTAAGTTCATTAACTTAGTCCATGCAGTACAAGGAAAGAGGACTCCAACAGTGGCGGATGCTTTTGACGCAGAGAAAGCCGTTGACAGGGTAGAATGGAATTATTTATTTAAAGTACTACAGCGGTTCAACCTACCAGAGAAATATATTAATTGGATTAAAGCATTATATAAGGGATCATTGGTGAAGGTGACAGTAAATGGATATATAATCGAACCAAGTCAACTTGGCAGGGATGTCCACTATCTCCCTCACTGTTTGCTTTAGCTATTAGAATCCTTAGCAGAACTGATAAGAACAGCCTTCCCTCCATCTACTTTTGTTCTCTACTACTACGTGAAAAGGGAACTTGAATATTTATACATCATTAGAATATAAAGTATGAAACTCTCTTCAACACTAAATTGCAGTAGGATCCAGCTCAATTAATATTTTTAAATCAGTTCCCATATAATACAGATAGCAGGGGGATGGTGTTAATATACCAGTAGATGTGATCTCACTGAATGATGAAGCCAGCTCGAGCGGCTGGAGCCCTTCCTCTCCGTCTGTGTTCACAGGCCATTGGGCTGCTTCAGAGCAGAAAGCTTTGAGGTTCCTAGTACAGAAAGTGGTAGGGACAGCAGGAGGATGTACATGGGAGAAAGCCATCTCCTCATTCACATCTAATGGTCAGTAGACAGGAACAGAAAAAAAAAATCAATCCTGATTGGAGAAGGGAGGCAGCAATGAGTGGGACACCAGAGCAGAATCTTTGCCAGGATTCAGTGGTCTGTGTATGTCAATTGACCTTCTCAGTGTTTCTGCAACATCTCTACTAGTTTGTGTTGTCAAGCTCATCTGTACAGCAGTTCAATACTATTTGTCCTGTTTTTAACTGCAGGAAAGTATGCCGCAAACACCGACCTTTGCAGCCATGTTTAACAGCAGTGGCTACAGCCGACACCTATACTCATCCAGAGAAGATAATTGTGGAGGCTTGTTTTACCAAGACAATAACCTTGTGTCGGGGTCTCTGGAGGCACTGATTCAACACCTTGTGCCAACAGTGGACTACTATCCTGATGTACGTACTGTTTAATTGTGTCTTCACATGCTTTGTAGCAGAATAAATTTGCGTATGTCACATCAGTGGCATCACTAGGTTTGGGGTCACCCATTGAGGTAACTCATGGTATCAATGCCCCAAACCCCCTCCCCCCCCAAATGGACCTCTTCCCATACCAGACTATACAGAATCCTTCAAAGTATTTTTTGTACTAATGTTATTCATAAATTAAATTTCCCGTATATCACTGAACGTGATGGCAACAGCAGTGAGATAAACAACTAGCAAAATTAAAATTACACCTTTAAATTACAATGCTGTTTGATTCTCAAAAAAGTTATTGATCTCGGTTCACAAGTACGAATGACCACAATATTGTAGCTAAAACACCAGAAAGTTTGACAAAAGCCGCGGTTATAAAAACACCAGCAGCAACAAAAACAACAGCGCTTGCTTGTAGACAAAACCACGGGATTCGAAGCATCATTGTAATTGGGTAAAAATGACGGCTCTGACCGAAGCGCATTAGAAGGTAAATCAGTGCAGAGTTTTAGCCTTGTAGGTATATTGATACATGTAAGCTGGGCTTACAATTTTTTTTTGCTGTATAACTAACTCCAGGGATATTTTTATTTTAAAAAAATCTCTCCTGAATCCCTGCACAAAATATCTATAGACAGTCCCCTCTGTTGGTGTCACCCGGTGCGGTCCACATCCCCTAGTGATGCCAGTGCATCACATGACAATTCCTTTATCGTGGCACTATGGCACAGAAATAATTTAGCATCCACCACTGATCAGAGCAGGAGTTAATGTGCCAAGAGTATTTTGATCTCAGAGCTGCAGTTCATAATGGAGGATGTAGTTTGCAGATTTCAAAGCCAGGTAAGATTTCTATGTTCGAAAATAACCAAAGATAAGATTTCTAACTCATGACACACTGCAGCAGAACCCTTGCATGGAGCCATTGTATATTTTTAACTTTCCTGCGAAGAGAATTATTCTGCTGGGAAATTATGGATCTTCCTTCAGGTGAGTACAGGTATGTAATCTTTTCTCTCAAAATTCTGAGAACCGAAAACCAAACATCTTTTTTTTGCTGCATGTTCAGTATATTTTTTGGTGTTTAGCTTATAGTTTGAGCCATTTTAAGTTTGAAGTTTTATTGTATGTTTTACTTAAAAATACAGGATTGTCCTCCAGCAGAATTTCAGCAATCCCCGCTGAAAGGGGATTTGCCAGAGGGAGCAGCTGCACGGTTCGGGCGGGCGAGGGGGGAGGGAGAGGCAGCGCGGCTCAGGCGGGGAGGGAGAGGCAGCGCGGCTCAGGCGGGGAGGGAGGGGCAGCGCGGCTCAGGCGGGGAGGGAGAGGCAGCGCGGCTCAGGCGGGGAGGGAGGGGCAGCGCGGCTCAGGCGGGGAGGGAGGGGCAGTGCGGCTCAGGCGGGGAGGGAGGGGCAGTGCGGCTCAGGCGGGGAGGGAGAGGCAGCGCGGCTCAGGCGGGGAGGGAGAGGCAGCGCGGCTCAGGCGGGCAGGGAGAGGCAGCGCGGCTCAGGCGGGCGAGCGAGGAGCCCTTCCTGAATCTTTTTCAGCGGAGGTTGATGGGGATGGCTTTATGTGAGCCGGACATAGGGTTTGTCCTCTCAGCCTATGCTGATGACGTGCTCCTTGTGGTGACCGACCGTGTTGACCTGCGGAGGATGAGTAAGTGCCAGGGGGTCTTCTCTTCAGCGTCCATTGCCAGGATCAATTGGGCTAAACATTCTGGACTTTTGGTGGGTTAGTGGTGAGTAGACTCCCTGCTGGAGGAGATGAAACCACTCTTGTGGAACACCACACATCTCCTCTACTTGGGAGTCCCCCTGAGTTCAATCGGGGAGATCTGGCTGGTGAAATGGCAGGATCTGGACGCGAAGATTCCTGCCTGGCTGGGACACTGGTCAGGCCTCCTTGGGTTGCTTTTCTACCAAGGCAGGGTGTTGGTCATTAACTAGCTGGTGGCCTCCATGTTATCCTACCGGTTGATCACCCGGGTCCCACCTGCAGCCTTTGCCATGAAAATCCAGAGAAAGTTGGTGGACTCCTTCTGGGACAACAGGAAACATTGGGTCTCTGCAGCGAACCTGAGTCTATCGATTCAAAAGGACAGATAGTCGCTGATTTTTGTGGATACACAGTTAGCTGCACTCTGCCTTAGGACCCTGCAGATATTCTTGTACGATGAGGACCCTCTCAGATAGCACGTGCTGGCCACGGGGCCAATGTCATCATGGGGGCACGTGGCTACCAAGGGAAGTAGTCAGCTGCACTGCCCTGCAGGGGTTGTCCAGCTGTTATTGGGACCTACTGGATGTCTGGAACATAGTTGCCTCCAGCCGGGACCCCTCTCCACCAGTCGACTTGTTCATTGGACCCGGGCCCCAAGATCTCACCCAGGAACCTGCCCCGCACACTGTGCCATTCCAAGGGGTGGGGAGGAAGTTCCTGTATGGGTTACTGCTCCACACCTTCCACTTCCTTGCCTTTGTACACTGCCCAGACATGCCCTGGTGCCCAGTGTTGCCATCTGCCAATCAGGGGGATCCCCAGTGACGGTCGCTCTATGCAGAGATCTGGCCCTTGTACATCAGGGACGTGTGTTGGAGATTGCTGCACTAAGCATTGCTGAGTAACTGGTTCCTGAGTCGGTACACCAACACCCTGGTCACCTGTCACTTCTGCGGACAGAGGGAGATGCTGGAATGTGTGAGGTTGCAATCCCTCTTCACCAACCTGAAGGTGTTGCTCCTCAAACTCTGGTTGCACTTCAGCTCACGCTCCCAATCTACAGCCGCCCAGTGCGGAAGAGGGCAGGGCGTTCAGAGGATTTCCTTGTGGGGTTGGTGAAACTGGCCATTCATGCGTCGAGGCGGCGGGTGGTTAAGGGGGTGACTGCCTGTCTTTCGGGGTTATGACCGGGCCCGTGCGGTGTTGGAACAGGAAAACTCGATGCCAGAGGGGACGGTGGTCAAATTTAGGGAACAGTGGATCGCGTGTGTGGTGGAATACGAAAATAGTGTTTTAATTTGATGTGTATGCTGTGTCAAAGAGGGGTGGTCGTAACTGCTGCTTCTCACAGTTTTCTCAATGTTGAGGTGGTCTTTGGTTTTATTTGTAGCTCTGGGTGTGTTTTGTGTTTGTAATGTAGTTTGAATAAAGTTTGTATGTTTATAAAAAAGAGAGAGTGGTGGTGCGACTCGGTCAGGAGAAGCAGCAGTGGGGGTCAGGGGCGAGTGGGAAGCGAGTGGAGGTGTGATTCAGGTGGGGAGAGCGGCAACGCGGGTCAGGTGGATGAGTGAGGAGAGAGTGGCGGTGTGACTCAGTCAGAGAGAATGGTGGTGTGACTCGGGCAGGCAAGCAGGGAGAGAGCGATATGTCTTTATCTCACTTCATTTACCACCCCCAATCCAATGCCACTGCTATTTCCCTCTCCCCTCTCCCACAAAGACTTAAAAAGTACAACGGTTTTAATATTATTCTATTATCCGAAACATTCCAAAATCCAAAAAGTGTCTGGTCCCAGGGATTTTGTATAAAAGATTAAGCACCTGTATTAGACTCTTCTACCTGTTGGCTGATGAGGAAATGAGAATCAGAATGCCTGTAGTATTAAAAAATGAAAAGCACAAGGTTTGAATGCTACCTTTAGATGTGCAAATTTCTGAGATAAGTCGTTATTCAGATTTTATTGTTCATTGTCTACTTGGGTGCCTTTCACGAAAGTTGTGAACAATTTATGATTTTTGAAAGAAATTAAATTTGATAAATGATAAGTGACAATAGATACAAGTTTCAAGGTACTATTGGGGGGGAGGGGAACTTACCAAGGACAAGTCGAGGTTGTCATGTCTCTGGCACTGGAGCTGGCTCCTCTCAGATGGGAAGGGGAGAAAAGGGGAGAGCTCTTGTAATTGGGGACACTGGCTAGGGTAGCAGGTTTGCTTGATGGGATCGCGGCTCCCAGTTGGTATGTTCCCTCCCAGGTGCCAGGGTCAGAGATGTGTCTGATTGAGTCCACAGCTTTCTGGAGTGGGAGGCTAGGCGGTCAGATGTTGCGGTCCACTTGGGGATCTATGACATAGATAGGAGTAGGGAACGAGATCCTGAAGAAAGAATATATGGAGTTAGGAAAGAAGATAAAAGGCAGGACCACAAGGGTGGTAATCTCAGGATTGATGCCTGTGACACACACTAGAATAGATAGGAATAGGAGGATGTGGTGGATAAATGTGTGGCTGAAGAGTTGGTGCAGAGGGCAGGGGTTCAGATTTGCACATCTTTGGGATCTCTTCCGGCGAAGGTCTGACCTGTACAAAAAGAACAGGCTGTACTTGAACTGGAGAGGGACCAATATCCTGGTGGGCAGGTTTGCGCGATCTGTTGGGGAGGGTTTAAACTAATTTGGCAGGGGGGGTGGGAATCAGAATGAGAGTGCAGAGATTAGAAGGACTCCTAGATTTGAAGGGAAAGAGGAATCAGATTGTTAAAATTAATGGGGTGGTAAAACTAGATGGTAATCAGAGGAGTGAATGTGAGGGACATACTCTCAAGTGTATATATTTCAATGCAAGGAACATGGTAAGAAAGGTGGATGAGCTTAGAGCATGGATTGACACATGGAAATATGATATTGTAACCATCAGTGAAACATTTGCAGGAGGACCATGATTGACAGCTAAATATTCCAGGATTCCATTGCTTTAGGTGTGAAGAACAGTGGGGGGAGGGGGGGGGATAAAAGGGGGAGGGGTCGCATTGCTTGTTAGAGAAAACATTACGTGGTGCAGTGGCAGGATAGATTGGAGGGCTTGTCCAGAGAGGCTATTTGGGTGGGTGAAGAATTGGAAAGGCATGAAAACACTAATGGGGGGTGTATTATAGACACCCCACCCCCCTGCCGCCTAATGGACAGAGGGAATTAAAGGAGCAAATTTGTAAGGTGGTAGGATATTTGTGGTGGTGATTATAGGAGATTTTCACTGTCTGTACATTGACTGGGATGTCCATACTGTAAAAGGGGTGGATGGGTTGGAGTTTGTCGATTGTGTTCAGTGAAGTTTTCTAAATCAATACAGAGAAGAACCAACTTGAGTGGGGCCCGTATTGGATCTCATATTTGGGAATGAAATGGGTCAGGTGTCAGAGGTTTGTGCTGGGGAACACTTTGAGTCTAGTGATCATAATACTGTTAGTATTAGGTTAATAATGGAGAAGGATAGGGTGGTCCTATGGTTGAGATTTCTTGATTGGAACAAGGCTTATTTCGAGGAGATGCAAAAGGATTTAGATGGGTGGGTTGGGATAATTTATTTTCAGGGAAGGATGTAACAGTTAAATGGAGGATATTCAAATGTGAAATATTGAGAAAACGGTCGGTATATCCCTGTGAGGATTAAAGGAAAGGTTAGAAAATATAGGCAGCCTTGGTTTTCAAAGGATATTGGGAATTTGTTTTAGAGGATGAGGGATGTGTACAACAGGGATAGACAGCTGGAAATAGATGAGGTACTTGTGGAATATAAGGAGTGTTACAAAGACTAAAAGGAGATATGAGGCTGCTTTGACAGGCAAAGTAAAAATAAATCCAAAGGGTTTCTACAGGTACATTAAAATGAAAGAATACTAAAGGATAAAATTGGGCCTCTTGTGGATCAGAGGGTAGGCTATTTGAGAAGTCAGAAGAGATGGTGAAAATTTTAATTTTTTTTTCAGTATTCACTAAGGAATGGAATATTGAGCCAGATGATGTAAGAAAATCTGGGAGTGAGGTCAAGGATAATATACACATTAATGAGGAGGTTGTATTGGCTATTTTGAAGAGAATAAAGGTAGATAAATCTCTGGGTCTTGACAAAATATTCCCTTGGACCCTTTGAGAGGTTTTTGTGTATATAGTGGGGACTCTAATAGAAATATTTAAAATGTCAGAGGAGGGTAGCTCATGTTGTTCTGCTGTTTAAAAAAAAAAGCTCTAAGTAGTCCTGTGAGTCTGACGTTGGTGTTGGTTAATTAATGGGAAGTGTTCTAAGAGATGGTATATACAATTATTTGGAAAGACAGGGATTGATTTGGAGTAGTGAACACAGCTTTGTATGTGGTAGATCATGTTTAACAAACCTTTGAGTTTTTTGAGGAGGTTACTAAGAAGGTTAATGAGGAGAAGGGTGTGGATGTTGTCTATATGGACTATAGCAAGGCCTTTGACAAGGTTACTCATAAGAGGTTAGTAAGGAAAGTGTAAGCATTAGATTTTAATGTTGAAGTAGTGAAATGGATTCAACGATAGTTGGATGGGAGATGCGAGAGAGCAGTGGTGGAAAATTGTTTGTCAAATTAGAGGCGGGTGACTAGTGGAGTGCCTCAGGGATCGGTCCTGGCTCCACTGCTGTTTGAATTATATGTTAATGATCTGGATGATAGGGTGGTAAACTGGATTAGTAGGTATGCAGATGATGCTAAGATTGGTGGTGTTGTGGACGGTGAAGAAGGACATCAAAGCTTGCAGTGGGATATAGCCCAGTTAGAGAAATGGACTGAATGATGCAGAGTTTAATATTGATAGATGTGAGGTGCTAAATTTTGTTAGGATTGATCAGCAAAGGTCCATATACATTAAATGGTGGACAATTGAGGAGTGCAGTAGAACAAAAGGATTTAGGAATTCTACTACATAATTCCCTGAAGGTGGAGTCACATGTGGATAGGGTGGCTTTTGGTATGTTGGCCTTCATAAATTAGAGTATTGAGTGAAGGAGTTGGGATGTCATGTTAAAGTTGTAGAGGACGAGAAACTGAAAGTAAAAAAGATTGGGATAAAGATAAGTTGAAATGGGAAAAAGATTTAGGTTTTACAATAGCTGAAGAAGCCTGGATGGAAATTTGCCAGAATAGTATTCGGAAATTGATTAATGCTAGATTAGCAATGATTAATTATAATTTTATACATCAGTTATATTTAACACCGGAGAAACTAAAAAAGTTTGGATTGCTGTTTTCGTTGTGACCAGACGGCTAATACTTTTTTGCACACTGTCTGGCTTTGTGATCGATTGCAACAGTTTTGGAAAGGTATTCAATCTATACTTAATAGTTTATATAATATCTGTCTTGTATTAGATCCTGATATATTTTTATTAGGGAATATGCAATCACTAATTGATTTAGGTTTAAAGGATTATCAGATTTCCTTTATCTATTTAGCTTTAGCTGTGGCCAAGAAATGTATAGCACTTACTTGGAAAGACAGAAATATATAGATAGGTGGCATTTGGAGATGAAATCCTGTTTGACCATGGAAAGGATATATTTTTCAATTCAGGATAGGGTGTCTTTTTATAGGTTAAAGTGGACTCCGTTTGTTAAATATATGCATTTAAGTTTGCTTTAAATATGTTTTTAAGTGTGATATTTTGGTATTGATAACTTTTTTTTGTTAGTATCTTTACTTGTTATGTTTTATTTTTTTTTGTAAGTGGACTTTTTTTTCTTATATATAATATTGTTCGCTTTATTAACTCTTCACTCTTTATTTTGGGGCGGGGTTAGACTAATTTTAAGTTAGGTTATTAATGTTGTGTAATAATTATTGGGGGGGGGGTTAGTTTATTTAGTTTACCGATGTGGTACTGTAATTTTATTTTACTTTTATTCTTTTTAAATGTAATCTTCTATTTTATTCATGTTATAAAATCTTAAATAAAGTTTTAAAAAAAAAAGTTGTAGAGGGACTTTGTGAAGCCAAATTTGGAATATTGTGTGCAGTTTTGGTTGCAAAATTACAGGAAGGACATAAGCGGTATAGAGAGAGTGCAGAGGAGATTTATAAGAATGTTGCTTGGGTTTCAGGGTTTGAGTTACAGAGAAAGGTTGAGCAGGCTAGGACTTTATTCCCTGGAGCGTAGAAGATTCAAAATTATGAGGGAAACAGATAGAGTCAATGTGGATAGGCCTTTTCCATTGAGAGAGGGGGAGATTCAAACAAAAGAGGACATGGATTTAGATTGAAGGGGAAAAAGTTTAGGGGAAACATGAGAAGGAATTTATTCACTCAGAGGGTGGTGGGAGTGTGGAATGAGCTTCCAACTGAAGCGGTAGATGCAGCTCGATTTTAATATTTAAGGAAAGGTTAGATAGGTATATGGATGAGAGAGGTATGGAAACTTATGGGGTGGGTGCAGATCAATGGGACTAGGTGGGAGGTTTTCGGCATGGGCTAGAAGGGCAGAACTGGCCTATTTCTGTGCTGTAATTGTTATATGGTTATATAATTCAGGATTCCTTTATGGTACATATGAAATTGCCTTCTGCCTGCTTTAAGGCAGGCAAAGAGCCGTCATTAGTGTTGACTGGCGTCCTTACAGTATGAGACAAAAAGAAGAAAAAGAAAGTCCCTTCAGAGTCATTAAATGCTTTCAAATTGCCTTGTAAAATGGGATTAACTGGGCAATTTACTAGGTTGAAGACCCAGGTACAGGGTTATTTGAAAGGGCCGAACTGGGCAAGCCTGGTCAAAATCCGAGGCCTACCTCGGAGGTGGTCAGGGAACCCAGTCAAACCTACCCAGGTGTCCTCCTCCACTGAGTTGAAAGGGGAAATGGCTCACCTGGTTACTCTGGAACTTTAAACAGAACACAGCGAAAAGGATTCCCCGTGTTATGCGTCACTCATCATGTCATCGCAGGGGCGGGATCCCACTTAGATTGCTGGGTTGGCGATTTAACTGCAAGGTTAGGCTGCTATTTGGAAGGTGCAGGAGGCACACATGACCCAGTAACCTCACTCGGGTCCCAGGAGGGCTACCTGGGTCCTGTAATTTGAAAGTGACTGAGTATCTATGGGTTATACAGCTTCAGGGATATATGTTATGAAAGGTGAGAACATTCTGAGAAGTAATGAACAAATAAGTTAAGGGCATTATCATTTCTAATATTTGTGGTTAGTTTGATTTACTGAATGCTCAAGTTTTATTTAATTTTGTGGTTAATGTTAATATTAAATAGGAGATTGTAGAGAGAGTGCAGTTGTACAGGGCACAGTTTTCAGTGCAAGTGTGGAAAGTTGACACTGAAGCTAACTGGAGACACGAATGAACTCTGAACATTATTAATATCAAATTGTCCATTGTTCTCGGTAGATGGCATAGGTTTTTGTGGAGGTCGCCACTGGCCAGAGAGAATGCTGGCAAGGCATACATTTCGTAATAGCCAGAGCAGAGTGGAAGCTGGATATTTTTTGGCAAATGATTGTTTTCATGGCTCACAAAAGGCATTTGACTGCCTACAATTCAAAAATCAGGAGAACGATGGATCACATTCCATTTACCTTAAGCTCCAACAGTACTCAAGCAGCCCAACGCCTTCCAGCACAAAACAATCGTTTTGATTGGGATTTTATTTACCCCAGGAATTTCACTCCTTCCTCCATCAAAGCACTTGTACTATCTACAAAGTGCACTGCAGCTTTTAACCTAGGCCACTGCAATCGCACCGATCAAACCTAGGCCACTGCAACCCCACTGATCAGACCGAGACCGCCGCAACCCCACCGATCACACCGAGACCGCCGCAACCCCACCGATCAGTCCGAGAGCGCCGCAACCCCACCGATCAGACCGAGAGAGCCGCAACCCCACCGATCAGACCGAGAGCGCCGCAACCCCACCGATCAGACCGAGAGCGCCGCAACCCCACCGATCAGACCGAGAGCGCCGCAACCCCACCGATCAGACCGAGAGCGCCGCAACCCCACCGATCAGACCGAGAGCGCCGCAACCCCACCGATCAGACCGAGAGCGCCGCAACCCCACCGATCAGACCGAGAGCGCCGCAACCCCACCGATCAGACCGAGAGCGCCGCAACCCCACCGATCAGACCGAGAGCGCCGCAACCCCACCGATCAGACCGAGAGCGCCGCAACCCCACCGATCAGACCGAGAGCGCCGCAACCCCACCGATCAGACCGAGAGCGCCGCAACCCCACCGATCAGACCGAGAGCGCCGCAACCCCACCGATCAGACCGAGAGCGCCGCAACCCCACCGATCAGACCGAGAGCGCCGCAACCCCACCGATCAGACCGAGAGCGCCGCAACCCCACCGATCAGACCGAGAGCGCCGCAACCCCACCGATCAGACCGAGAGCGCCGCAACCCCACCGATCAGACCGAGAGCGCCGCAACCCCACCGATCAGACCGAGAGCGCCGCAACCCCACCGATCAGACCGAGAGCGCCGCAACCCCACCGATCAGACCGAGAGCGCCGCAACCCCACCGATCAGACCGAGAGCGCCGCAACCCCACCGATCAGACCGAGAGCGCCGCAACCCCACCGATCAGACCGAGAGCGCCGCAACCCCACCGATCAGACCGAGAGCGCCGCAACCCCACCGATCAGACCGAGAGCGCCGCAACCCCACCGATCAGACCGAGAGCGCCGCAACCCCACCGATCAGACCGAGAGCGCCGCAACCCCACCGATCAGACCTGTGATTTAATATGATAAGGCAGCAGTCATCTAGAAGTTCCATCTCTTCAACATTAAATTCTGCATCATTCACCATCTTAACTGGGTGAAAATTCTCTATTGTTGGCCAATAGCTGTGAACCCCATTCCTGATAGCACTGCAGAAACTGTTTCATAACATGGATTCCAGTGATTGAAGAAAGCAGGTCATGGACAAAGAGGGGAAAATAATAGATGGTAGCTTTTGAGAATCACCAGCATCACATGAATGCATAAAAAAAGACAGATCCTTCAAAATTCCAACATGCACTGAACTGAGCTTATAGCAGGTCTACATTCAAAGCTTAGTACAGCAATGGGACAAATTAACAGTGAATGGTTCAGAGAAATTTATAAAGAGGATAGAAATGTGGGAATAGGCATCTCGGGTGACGATTCTGAAAGACCAATGAAGGAGATGAGGAGGCATCTCTGTGTTTAAAATGAAAGAAATTCCTTAAAAGTCAAGCATTTAGTTTTACAAGACCTTTCAATGACCAGCTCTCATTCATGTAATTTTCATGAAAGAATATTTAGTGCTGCAAGCTCTGTGAATAATTGCCAGTAAATGAGATCAGTTACAGGGGTGAATATTTAAAGGCAATTCAGACATTTTTTGTTGTTGTTGTGTGAGCATCTCATTTTTCTTTGACAGAGGACGTACATATTTACCTTCCTGCTGAGCTCGCGCCTTTTCATTCAGCCGTATGAACTCCTCTCAAAGGTGTGCCTTATTTGCGTTGAACAACAAAGAATGAACGAGAACATTTTAGATAAGGTGAGCTCGCCAAGAGAGATGTTCAATCTGCGTGAGCTGGGATAATTTAATTTTGCAGATAGCAATTCAATGAATGAACTGTTTTTTTGAGTCTGTCACAATACGGAGACACAAATTGTACTCTTTTCTCTTGTAAATTTCTGTAATGAGGACAGTTTGATACCTACACATTCACCTACCCTCATTTTTTACCCCACACTGAGGTTATTCTGTTGATTAATTAGATGTTGTTCTATAGTTAATCTCATGTCTATTACTGTTAACTAATCCAATGTTCTGACCAATGTCAGGCCAAAGTAAAGACATTTGCACCTAAATTAGTCCAGCTGCTGTCTGATTGGACTGAAACATTTCCCTATGACTTTCGTGATGAGAGGATGATGCGGAGCCTGAAGGACATGACCCACAAGATAGCAGCAATGGATGAGGTCAGTCAATTGAAATCAGCGACTCGTTCCGGCTTGTGCACGTAAAGCATAGTTAATATTGGTTGAATAATGATTTTGGACAAGAGATTCGTCCATACGGGATGATACGGGAATTGAATCCAGATTTGTTCCAGAATTCTAGCCCTTATTTACGTGGACCTGGTGCTGATTCTGTCATTTGTCCACAAACTTCACCATCATGCTTTACTATTTTAATACATAAACTTAATTCTTACAAATGTCAATGTATCACGTTAAACAATTCCTTATTTTAATTATATAGGGTTTGTTGAATTATTTTGCCACAATGAGTAGGTATATTTCTAATGTTTAATATGATTTTATGCATCAATTCTGCATGGACTAGAAGAGCCGAACTGACCTGTTTCTGTGCTGTCATTGTTATGTGCTCCAATTATCTGCATTAACTGCAGGAAGAGCCAATGGCATAATGTGTAGGTAGGAGATGTAGTGGAGAGGATGGTTAGGCTATGAATGGAAAAATGTGAAGTATCACTTAATCAAGGATGGCATTGCACTTAATGTAAGTTGCAATGGAAATAATTAAAAACTGATGCTCATTGATTTTTTAAATAACTTCTAACTGCAATGATGGCCGAGGTTTTAAATTCAGTCCAGATATCACAGACGTGTAGAGAATGGGTCCTTTGGCCCATCAATTCCATTCTGAACATGTAAACAAATTCTGCTGGTCTTGGTCCTCTGACCTTTCCATATCACACTAAAATTCTTTCTTTTCAGCTACTTGTCCAATCCCTTTTCAATGTTAGAGTTGGATCTCCTTCTGCTACTTGAGCATGTGCATTCTAACCTTGACCAGTCACTGTGTATTTTAAAAAAAACTTTACTCATGTCATATCCAGTTATTTTGCTGATCTTTCATTCTGTGTGTGTCCACTTGTTCTTGACCACTCAATTTCTTTCCAGCTATTCAGCCCAAATTTGCTTTGAATATCTCTGCCCGATCTTCTTGTAATTTGGCGTAGCAATGAGCACAGTGCTTTTATGGTCCATTGATTATTCAGGAATCTATGGCAGAGGGGAAGAAGCTGTCCTTGTGCCGCTGAGTGCTCATCTTCAGGCCCCTGTACCTTTTTCCCCGATGGTAGCAGAGTGAAGAAGGCATGGCCTAGGTGGTGAGGGTCCAAGAGGATGGAGGCTGCATTCTTAAGATACTTCCTCTTGTAGATGTCTTCAATGGAGTGAAGTCTGGTACAGGCTCTCTGGAGTTTATTCTTGTCATTGGCATTGGCACCTCCGTACCAGTCAGAATGCTCACCTTGGTACACCTGTAGAAGTTTGAGAGAGTCTTCAGTAACATACTTTCAGAGTCCAAGTAAATTGCAGCTGGACATTTGGGAATACGGTTTGAATAGTTTGAAACTCCTCTCTGGAGGATCTGACTAACAAAAGGATTCAAGGTGAGGAGTAAGAAGGTTTGAGGAGATCCGAGGGGGAAAAAAATATTTTCAACCAAAGAGTTGTTGCAACCTGCCTGAGAAGGTAACGGAGATAGGTACTTAGGGGACTTTTAAGAAGTATCTGGATGAGCACTTGAATTAACAAGGTATAGAAGACAATGGACCAAGTGGTGCTAATAAAGATGATATCAGTATGGACAAGGTATACCACAGGGCCAGTTTAAACATTAATCCTAATTATCAGGGCACTGAAGAGTATGATGAATTATAATGTGCTGATGGATACATTTTCCTCTCTGTCCATGTCTTTACAGTTTTGATGATAAATGGTGTCTGCTAGATTTGGCCATTGGCCCTGACATTAGCTGATTCTCAGGGCTGTGGCCTTTATAATTCTGGTGGTTCACAGATAGATGTAGCAACTAGATTAATTGCCTGGACAGGAGAGAAGAAAATGGTTTGAAGAATAAACCAGAAAATTATAAGATGGTCAGCCTGACATAAATACTGGGTAAATGATTGGAAGATATCTTAAGAGTTAGTAATTGGATAGACAGGGACTGATTAATGATAGTCAACATGGCTTTGCGCATTGAATTTCATATCAAACCAATGTTATTAGAGTTTTTTATGGAAAGTTGTTGAAGGAGCTGGGACTTTTCACTTCAGAGTGTAAAAAGATGAGAGGAGACTTGAGGTTATTAAGATTCTGAGAGGCATAGATAGGGTGGACAGCCAGTGCCTGTTTCTCAGGGCAGGATCAGCAAACACCAGAGGACATGCGTACAAAATTAAGGGAGAGAAGTTTAGAGGAGACATCAGGGGTAGGTTCTTTTACACTGAGGGTTATGGGTGCCTTGAATGCCTTGCTGGGGAAGGTGGTGGAGGTTGAAACATTGGAGGCATTTAAGAGAGACAGGCACATGAATAGGGGATAAAATAGAGGGTTACGGGGTAGGGAGGGTTGAGTACTTTTTTTCAGAAGGAATATATGGGTCAGCACAACATCATGGGCTGAAAGGCCTGTACTGTGCTTTTTGGTTCTGACAGTCATGGCCTTTGACAAGGTCCCGCATGGGAGGTTAGTCAAGAAGGTTCAGTCGCTCGGTATTCCAGATGATGCAATTGGATTAGACATTGGCTCTGTGGGCGAAGCACCGATGATTGCCTCTCTGCATGGGCAACAAATCTAGAAAGCGGAAGGATTCAGGAATCCTCGTGCAGGACTCCCTGAAGGTTAACTTGCAGGTTGAGTTGGTAGTAAGGAAGGAAAATGCATTCATTTTGAGAAGACTAGAATATAAAAGTAATGGTGTAATGTTGAGGCTTCACAAGGCGGTAGTCAGACCACATTTAGAGTATGGTAAATAGTTTACGGTCCCATATCCCAAGGAAGGATATGCTCATGTTGGAGAGGGCCCAGAGGGTTTTGTGAAAATGATCCCAGGAATGAGAGGGTTAACGTATGAAGAGCATTTGAAAGGGCAAGATAGAGTGGACGTGGGGAGGATCTTTCCAGAATTGGGAGTATCTAGGACCAGAGGACCCAGCCTCAGATCAAAGGGAAGCCCACTTCATATTTTAATTGAGGGCTGCAGCTCTGTAACAGGCCCTTCCAGCCGAGGAGACCGTGCCGCCCAAACGTATCAATTAACCCACAAACCCCATAAGGTTTAGGAGGGTGGGAGGAAACAGAAATGCAAAGTTCAAAGTTCAGATTTATTGCCAGAGTACATATGACATCACATATAACCCTGAGATTCTTCTGCTAGCGGGCCAGGCAGAATTTCTACTTATCAGTCGTGAAAAAAAAAATTACTCAAGAATAAGATACGCATACAAAAGAGCAAAATGTAAACAAAGAGAGAAATGTAAACACTTTGCGGAAACCCATGCAGGTGCGGGGAGAACATAAAAACTCCTTGAAAACAGCGCTGGATTTGGACATGGCCTGCTGTTGCTGTTATGGTGCCACACTTACCGCCATGCTAACTATGCCAGAACAGCAATGAGCACAAATCTTTTCAGCCGGAATCTATGGAATTCTTTTGCCACAGATGGCGGTGGAGGTTATCATTGAGTATATTCAAAATGCGGTTTGATTGATTTTTGATTAGTCAGGGTATCAGCGGTTACAGGGAGAAGACAGGATTGTGAGGGGAAAAATGCACCAACCATGATTCGAATGATGGATCAGACCTGATGGACTGAATGGCCCAATTCTGCTCTTAGAACTTATGGTCTTATTATTTCACAATTTTCAATCTTTGCTTTTAATTCAGATAGTGGCTGACTCTTCCAGTTTTGCTGGGATATAGAATCCAATAAGTTGGAATGGATAACCATGGTTTTTTTTTCCCATCCACTATCTTTCATCTGTAATTAATGAGTAAAGTCTCTCTCCAATAGTTGAAAGTTCATGTCCACTCAACCTATTTGCATCTGCCACCTTCAGATAGAATTTGAATATTCTCCAGATTAGATTTCTCCGCTCAGTCTTCCCTCCTTTATTACAATAGATTAAATAAGGAGGGAAGACTGAGCGGAGAAATCTAATCTGGAGAATATTCAAATTCTATCTGAAGGTGGCAGATGCAAATAGGTTGAGTGGACATGAACTTTCAACTATTGGAGAGAGACTTTACTCATTAATTACAGATGAAAGATAGTGGATGGGAAAAAAAAACGATGGTTCACGTGTCAATTTTGCTTTGTGTAGTTTATTTCACATTGAATTTTATGCACTTGGCTTGCTGTTAACTTAGTTTTTCATCAAGCATTAATCAGTGTGAGATTACCAAGGATAAGCATTCAGCAATGTGGTCCAACTTCATGACTCACCTGACATAATTTCTTCACCATCTCTCCTCATCTTTTGGTAACCACTCTTGCAGCACTGGTTCTTGCTGCGTTATCATTCAAAGGAATGAGAGGAAGTAGCATCACAGCTGCAAAAAGGGAGGACATTGAGGAGGTCAGTTTGGGTGAGTCAGAAACAGGAAGGGAGAGATCTTTCCATTGAGAATGGTCTTTAAGACTCCACATAGCCCTTGGAGCACCAAAGAAAAGATAAGTCAGCAGATTTTGGAATGGCGCAAAAAAAAACACAGGGTTGTTTTTAATGGGAACTTCAACTTCCCCAACATGGTCCGGCACCTCCTTACAGCAAGAAGGATAGATGGGGCGGAATTTGTTGGGAGCGTCCAAGAAGGATTCCCGACACACTATGTGGGCAAGCCAACTGGAGGAGAGGCCATATTGGATCTTGTACTTGGTTATAAATCTGGTCAGATGGCGGACCTCGCAGTGGGGGAGCTTTCCGGGGACAGTGGCCACAACTCCATGACCTTCATGGGATAAGAGCAGACAAAAATGGCAAGGTCTGTAATTGGGGAAGGGTTAATTCTGATGGGATTAAATTGGGTGAGTAATTTGGGAACAGGGAAAAGCACACAAGAAAAAAAAAATCAAATTTAATGTGGAGGATATTTTGGGACCACCTGCTCTGGATAATGCTTATCCCACTGAAACAGAAAAAAAGATGGTAGGATGAAGGAATTGTAGCCGACAAAAGAGGTGAGAGAGCGAGTGCAGAGGAAGAAGGAAGCATGCATAAGGTTTAAGAAGTAAAAGTCAGGAAGGGCTCATGAGAAGAAACTAAAGAAAGGATTTGGAAAGACTCCAGAACTGAATGAGATATACCCCAGATTACTACAGGAAGCCAGTGAAGAGGTTGCTAGGGTGTTGGCAATGATCTTTGCGGTCTCCTGGTGGATTGGAGAATGACAAATGTAGTTCCTCTTAATAAAAAGTTCATAGCGAGAATCCTGGGAATTATAGACCAATGAGTCTTACAACTGTGGTGGGAAAACTATGGGGGAGGTTTCTTACGGACAGGACTTATGAGCATTTAGAAGTTTCTCCTTGTTTCTTGTGCCCTGCTCCAGTCTACGCCTCCCCAACAGCTTGCAACCATGATCCCCTTAGCTATTCATCCTCTATAATTTCTTGCCCTGCTCACAAGCAAAGGATTTAAAATTACACTTACAAGAAACAAGAATTAAAATAACCTTAATAATCTGGGATAAAATGTAAATGGAGAATTTATAACCATGTAACAAGGAGTACTTAAGTTTTGGAAACAATAGAAAAACAGTTCATACCTTGAAAACAAATAATGGCTGAATTTATATAATTATTACCAGCAGCTAACAAATGGAATAAAGGGGCACTTTCCATGTGATGGGGCCAGGTGGAAGTGGGGGCCGATAGAAGTATGCAAAATAATGAGGAGCTTTCACATCGGATCCAGGTTGGCTGCTTATCCTCCACATGGTACAAGACAAAAACTATAACAGTGTAAACAGACACATTGGGCACAAGGGAGTCTGATACCAGTGGCTGCTTACCCTACCACACTCTCCCGCACGTACACACTTCACAGGCGGGGACTTCCAAACTCATTCCCAATTCCCTCTACCTCAATAATGTTACTATCTGTGGCCACACCTTGGAAAACCATGTCATCAACCTCCAGAGTTTTCTCCATGTGGCAAAAGCCCTGAACCTCACTTATAACTCTGACAAGTGTGTGTTCAGGACTAAACAGCTGGCTATCCTTGGCTATGTGGTGGAGAATGGCTTTATCCTGATAGAATGCACCCCCTGTTAGAGCTCCCCATCCCTGGGATCACAAAGGCTTTGAAGAGATTCCTGGGTTTTTTTCATATTATGCCCATTGGATCCCTCAATACTCTAATAAGGTTCACCCTCACTTTAAAGCCACTAATTTCTCCCTCTCAGCTGAAGCCCAAATGGCTTTTAACTACCTCTGGAACCATATTGTGAAAGCTGTCATGCATGCAGTAGACAAGAATGTACCTTTCCAAGTGGAAAGTGATGCTTTGGACGTAGCCCTGGCCACTACCCTCAACCAGGCGGACAGGCCAGTTGCATTTTTTTCATGGATATTACAAGGCCATGAGCTCTGGAACCCATCTGTGGAAAAGGAGGCTCAAGCCATTGTAGAACTGGAGAAACTACCTTGGTGGTAGAAGATTTACACTCCTCACTGTCCAGCGCTCAGTTTAATAATGTCAAGAGGGGCAAAATCAGAATGACAAAATTGCTGGGTGGTGGTTTAAACTCTCCACCTCCAATTATGACATTGCCTATCGGCCAGGAGCCCTTAATGACCCTTCAGATGACTTATCCAGAGGAAGCTGTGCCTCTGGACACACCGGCCAACTGCAGTCTCTGCATAATGAGCTCTGCCATCCAGGGGTTACCCGCATGGTTCCTTTTGTCAAGGCGTGCAATCTGCCCTACTCTGTAGAAGATGTCAGGGAAATGACCAGATCTTGCTAGGTCTGCGTGGAGTGCAAGCCACACTTCTATCGCCCTTCAAAGGTAACCTGATCAAGTCATCCAGGCCCTTCAAAACAGCTCAGTGTCTTTTGTAAGGGACCTCTCCCCTCCATGAACAGGAACACCTTCTTCCACTCTGTCATTGACGAGTATTTCCGCTTCTTGTTCGCCATTCCGTGCCCAGTCACGCCCAGCTCATCTGTTAAGAAGGCCCTAGACTCTATTTTCACTCTGCTTGGGTATCCCAGCTATATTCGTAGCAACCTGGGCTCATCCTTTATGAGTGACGAGCTGTGTCAGTACCTGCGGTGAGGGGCATTACGTCCAGCAGGACTATGAGTTACACCCCCCGGGGGAACAGGCAGGTTGAAAAGGAGAATGCCACGGTCTGGAAGGCTGTCAAACTGGCCCTGAAGTCAAAAGCCCTTCCAGACTCAAGCTGGCATGATGTCCTCCCCATGGTGCTCCATTCCATCGGGTCACTAACTTACTCACCCCAAACATCTTTGGATCTTGGGAGGAAACGCACGTGGACACAAGGAGAATGTATGAATTTGCAGCACCCGATTCAAGCCCAGGTCACCGGTGCTGTAATAATGTTGTACTAACTACTACTACAGTAACCGTGCCACCTGCTTTATAGAAGTGTCTGAATCCCTTCCATTTATCTCATTTGGTTTGCTGGCCATGATAAGTGCTGAACTGGTTTGAAATGTGTACATCTGCTTAATGGGAACAAGTGCTTTATCAGAGTGGTTGTAGCCCAGATACTAATTTATAGTTGCCTGTTGTTGTAGAATGTCGTTCACTTTGCCACACAGTTTGAAATATTGATCACTGCTAATTTTGTGACCATTGAATTGGCTTCTGTGTTTGAAATATTGCCTGAAGAGTTCCTCAGATGGTTGCCTTGCCTTTTAACTCTGAGCTGTCTAAGTAGTGGCCTGTGAAATGGTCTGGGTTCATAGTTCCCTGCCTGTTCCAGTGCCCGTCATTCTCAATAGTGGGAAAATTTTTATGGTTGTTCACATGTGGAGCAGAAAACACTCAAGTTGAATAGGTGCATTTTCTTTAATTAAATTAGAGGTTCTGAAAGAGGTATTTAATGCACTGATTACATCCAGTTATCTTTACACATGTTCTTTTTTTTTTCCCCTCCCTCTCTGTGACAGCTACATCACCAAACTGTGCAGCAGTTGACTCAGAATTTGATCAGGAAGCTTTCCACCCTTAATCAGTACGAAGAAGTTCTCACAAAATTAAATGCATCAGCCACTGATCGATTGACGATGCTGAGGGCCAAACCACAATCCATCCACAGAGACATCGTGACCATCTGCAGTGACCCATACACTTTAGCTCAGCAGCTAACGCACATAGAACTGGTTAGTGTTTTGTATTTACTATTATATTTATACTGTTGGGTTATCATTTATAGCCTATTGCCAATTTTTTTTTTCTCTATTGTGCCATGATGATGCTCTTTGCGACTCACTCATTCCACAACTCCCTAAGTTTTTGCAGTTTATTTCTGGGAAACCATTGTACAGGTGTAGCATTTATTTTAAACCGTTATGGTTCCCTAATCTTTTAGTAAAGGGAAATCGATTGCCATTATGTTGATGATTGCAGAAATGCTCTTTGGATCTCAGCCTTTTCCTGTTTTCTTCACCTGTGTTAAATATCAGTATTTATTGAATTAATTCATTAGTGTTGTCTCATGGAAAGAATATAATATGTCTTAGTCTCCTACTTGTAACTGAGTTGCTAAATGATGGAGCAGTTGGATTAGCAAGTTCAGAAGGAGCAATGGAAGATAAGTAGCTCTTGCAAATGACCATCCATGCCCATTGTAAAACACATTGCCCAGGATTCTCTGAACTGGATCTTTGGCCAGGTGATGGTCAAATTATAACCTGTGGCATTGATGGTGCATTTCACGAGAAATCTATGCACCCACCAAAGTGCCACGGGATGATTTTGGTCCTGCTATAGTAGACAATGTCTCATCTGAAGTGCACGACCTCAGACAATGTAGAGTGTATAAAATATAGATTTAATTTACATGGTCAAGTTCTAAAATGCAAATCTTGTGAACCAGGAGAAGCTTCCATGAAACCTGTCAAAACTTTTATAGGTAGTCCTCACGATGAATACAGGTACTCCCAACTTGCGACCTGTGAGACTTGCATCCATCTGCACGTATGAGCTTTTTAAAAAAAATTAGAAAAAATATAAAATTTACATGGTTTATGTTGTATTTGACAAACTATAACAAGGATGCTGGGCATGAAAGTGCCAAAATGTGCGCACTTACTTTGTTAGTCAGTGTCCCAGGCTGGACATGGCCATCTTGATTCCTGTACGCATGCATGAGTCTTTGGTTGGCGCATGCATGGCAGGTTCGCATATCAGACTTCAGTTGGTGCATGCGTGAGGGTTAAGGAGGAAAATTCAATATTGGTTAGGGCACTTACCTCTCACAAGTGCCAACCGAACTCCAATAAAATGTTACGTTTTGAGTTGTATATGGGCACATCTATTCATTAAAAACAACATACCGCACATTAGGGTTAAAAACCCCGATATCTGGAATTCAAGCAACCAACAGTAAAATTGTGGAAAAGAAATAAGTAAAAAATATGGAAGTTTAAAATTGGTGCAGTTCGACGATCATTCAATCTCAATCTCAAGCAACTGGAAAATTCACTTATCCGGCACATAGGCGCCACATAGTAGGGGAGTTACTGTATTATGCAAAGAGAGTGTTAAAGATAATGTAATGCTTTGTCTTAACCCCAAGTAAAATTAAAGTCAGCTACTTCTTTCCACTGAAGGTGATGTTTAGTATAACATCACCATTTATACTTGTAACAAACTTATTAAATTAAGTTCACATAGGTTTCTCCAGATGTCTGTCGGGTGGAGAATAGACAGTAGACATTCTGCACAGTTGAGCTCAAAAATGTTACGGTTTAATGACGGCCAGGTATAAATTTGAATTTTCCAAATTTAATGAGGTCACTTCACACAAAAATTAATGATGAAAGCTGTTTTAGTGTCCTGCTGCACAGCATTCATGCATCAGCCTCATCAGAGGTTGTTCATTCATGGTTGTTGGTATTGTCACCATTACCCCTGAACTCGACAGTCAAAACGCTGGTGGGTCTTTTCCAGCTGTGCCCCCATCAGATGGCAGTTGTGGTCCGACATGCACTCCAGTGTGCCGAACATGTGATTCAAGGACCATTCCATGAAGTCCTGTAGAACTGCTGACCCATCAGGATTGTCCCCTTTCAGAGAACATTTTCAACTTCCCCCCCCCCACCCCCTCACCTAAAATCCAAAGTTTTCATTGTTTGAGGAGCAGCGTCTCCTCTGATTTCTAGCTCAACAGGTTTTCCTCAAGTAACATCTCCATTCTGTTTACACATCATGTGTGCTTGGTTTTTAGACACTTCCCTACTTTACAAATGGGACAATGTCAAATACAAAATAAAAGATTTTATTTGACTCAATACTATTATTTTGTTCAGGAAACTTTAATTCTGAACTTCTCTGCCTCACCTGACTTTATTCACCGTTGTGCTTTCTCTTTTTGTTGGGTCTCAAATAGAAATCTTATCAACAGGAATTGTGATTGGAAAATAGACTGTTAACCCCCATGCACCTTAAAAACAATGACCCTGTGACAAGTATCACAAATTTAACTACACATTAGAGCCACACATATTTCTCCAAAATCTGTCTCCCAATAGGAGCCATCATACAAATTTTAAGTTAAGAAATGCATTAGATTTATATATAAAAAATATAACGGATTGTGCCTCCTTCAACTTTGTTTCAACTTTGTACCTGATGAAAGGGGGTCTGTTGGTGGTGACAACCGTAGTTTGAAAAGGCCTCACAAAGACACAACGTTAAATCCAGTTCACTACTTATGTGCTAAATACAATGAGTTGAAGAGATGGTGAATCTGAGAATACTATATTGAAAGAGATGTTAATGATATTTGCATTAAATTTAAGGTTAAGTATGATTAAAATGAATAATTCATTCAGTGCTGAATGTTAGTATTTGAATCTAGTAATGTCAATAAATATGAACATTTTGTCAGTGGAGTGATGAATGAAACCATGTTTCTTGTATGGAGATGATTAATCTTTTTTAAGTAAAACCTTCCATTGAGATATAGTTGATTAAAATCAAAGTAGAAAAGAGACCCAATGAATGAACTTGTAAGTATTGGATTGAATATTATGATACCTTTGCCCCCACCCCCAAGGCTTGTTTATTTATTAAATTCAATTATCTAAAAAAAATCAAACTTTATTTTTGACCCAATGAGAGCACTCAATTTCTCACAGGTGATTTCACCCAGTTTTATTTTGACCCAAATTCACGTGTTTATTGGCATACACGTTGTGCAATTTACAGGGGACAGTGTGTTAATTGTAAGCATGTTTCTAACTGAGGTTCAACTTGAGGTTCTCTTTTCCCCACAGGAACGGCTCAGTCATATTGGACCCGAAGAATTTGTCCAGACCTTTGTTCGCAAAGACCCTTTGGACAACAACGAGGTATACTTTGTCTTCAATTACAAGATGACCTTCTCAATATTCACCAAAAATGTAGAATATATTTTAATTGTTACTTTTGACTTTAACATTTCTACAATAGGTTCAATTTACATTTATTAATATTTCAGGAAATTATTCCTTACCAGATAAACTTTGGAACTTAAATTTCAAAAGAGATGATGACAAAACATATAAATCTCCCCAGGACAGACATCCTCTCTACCATAGTCTGATTGTCCTCTGGTGTGTTGATCACAATTGTCAGTGATGACCTTTGGTCAGAAATGCATCTACTTTTTATTTAAATTTTTTCACACTATGAACCATATTAACTAAAATACACACAAACATTTCCCTCTTGAATATACAGTTATTTTCTGCCCTTTTTTCACTCCCTTCCCTCCCTCCTTTCCACCCCTTCCCTCACTCCTTTCCACCCCCTTCCCTCACTCCTTTCCACCCCCTTCCCTCACTCCTTTCCACCCCCTTCCCTCCCTCCTTTCCACCCCCTTCCCTCTCTCCTTTCCACCCCTTCCCTCCCACAATAAACCCATTAAATAATGTCATCACACAATGAAAATAAACAAGAAAATTGTGTCATCTACTTTTACACACTGGGTCAGTTCATTTCGTCTTCTTCTCATTCTATCATTTTAGGGGATGGAGGTCCGTGGGAGGCCCTCTCTGTGTTCCATGTACGGTTCCCAAATTTGTTTGAATACTGTGACTTTATTTGTTAAATTATATGTTAGGTTTTCCAATGGAATACATTTATTCATTTGCATGTACCGTTGCTGTACTCTCAGGCTCTCTTCTGATTTCCAGGTTGACATTATACATTTTTTTGCTACAGCCAAGGCTATCATAATAAATCTTTTTTGTGCTTCATCCAATTTGAGGCCTAATTCTTTACTTCTTATATTACTTAGAAGAAAGATCTCTGGGTTTTTTTGGTATGTTGCTTTTTGTGATTTTATTTAATACCTGATTTAGATCTTCCCAAAACTTTTCCACTTTCTCACATGCCCAAATTGCATGTACTGTTGTTCCCATTTCCTTCTTACAGCAAAAACATCTATCTGATACTGTTGGATTCAATTTATTTAACTTTTAGGGCATGATATATAACCTGTGTAAACTTGTGCCTGGGGAGAAAATTTTTTTTTGACCTTTGTATTCTGGTGTTTTTTTTGTCTTCTCTAATTTTATTCATTGCCTTCTCCAATATATTTTCTCTTGATGTGTATCTCAGGAATTTTACTAAAATGGATCTTGATTTTTGCTGTGACTGTGATTTCGGGGCTAATGTTCTGTGTGTCCTTTCTATTTCCATTCCTTCCTGCATTTCTGGCATTCCCAGGACTTTTGGGATCCATTCTTTTATAAATTCTTTCGTATCTTTGCCTTCTTCATCTTCCTTAAGGCCCACTATCTTTATATTGTTTCGCCTACTATAGTTTTCCATTATATCCATCTTCTGAGCTAACAACTCCTGTGTTTCTTTAACTTTTTTGTCATTTTCTTCCAATTTTCTTTTTGTAATTCACTTCCATTTCTACCGCCATTACATGTTGTTCCACATTTTCTAATCTTTTCCCTACATCTGTTATGACCAGCTCTATTCTACTCACTTTTTCTTCTGTACTTTTCATTTTTCTTTTCATTTCACTAAATTCTATTCTTTTAATGCTTTAATTTTTTCTTGAAATTTTTTTTTCTCTCTGTACTGTCCATTCATTTTACTTCCTATTCCTCTGTACAGAGCTTGGTGTTCTTCTTTGTCTTCTTCTTCTGTGTCTGTTCTTGGGTTTATATCTTCTATTTCTCTTCCTTGTATCTGTGTCTCTTCTGACTTTCTTGTTGAGCTGCTTGTCTCAGTTTGTTGGGTATTTTTTTCCATGGTTTCTTGATGTTGGTCCTCTTCTTCTGGGCTGGTTATCTGTTGTGTCTCTAGTTTCCTTTTTTATTCTCACCCCTCTCGTTCCCGTTGTTTTATTTATCTTCCAGCTGGGAGCCCTGCTGTCGGGTATCTCTCAGCTGTTCGAGCTGTGGAGTTTCACTCCACAGCTGGTCCTCCCTCCCGTCAGTGTTGTCCTTGTCGTGTGCATCGCACATGCGCGATTCCTCACTCGTGCGCAGTTGCGCACCCCTGTTTGGCTCCATGAGCCATTTTTGCAGTCCTGCGGTTAGTGGGTCATGACCCTGCAGGGTCTCCACTAACCTCAGGGAGTGGGCTCCTCTTTCCACAGCAGGCCTCTGCTTTTTCATGCAGGTAAGGCCTTCACCTTTCTCTTCCGCCATCTTTCTTTCTTCTTTTCTTCCCGTTGTTTCTGGCTTTTCTTCCTCAGGTGCCATTTTCTCCACACCTTTATTTTTTATTTGTTGTGATTTGTGTGTCTGGGGCTTTGCCTTTTTCTTCACTTTTTTCCTTCTTTTCTGGAGTGGGCTGGTATACTCCTACCGGCCACTACTCCATCACGTGACTCCTCCCAGAAATGGATCTCCTTGAGTCCAGTTTTGCATTGTATTTGACAAGACTATTCCTTTTACATACTGTACAATCTAATCCTGAAATGTCCCTTCTCATCATAAAGTCTCACCATTTCATCCAATATATCATAGCTTTATTTCACTCCAAACAAAAAGCTAATAAAAATAAGAGTTGCATTTTATTTCTGAATAAGGTAAAGTCAGAGAAATTATGGAAATATTAATAATTAAATTGGTTATATTTTAAAAATAAAGATAAAAGTGATTTGTGCAATGACGAGAGAAGGAAGGTTTGGATAAAAAAGCCCCCTATTAAAAGCCCACCATCAGGAAAGGTTCAATGTATCTGAATTGCTAGTCATTGCGAAATATATTTTCTGCTAATTTAAAAGCTGATATTGATCATGAAGGAATGACACAAGCCATAAATAAGTACAAAATCTAAATGACAAAGAAAGCAGAAATGTCCATTCCCCATAACTGATTGATTTTTGTCAAGGCAGTGGGACAAGGGATAGTGTTTATCCATAAGCTACTGTTATGATCCCAGAGGACCCCAAAACCCAGCAGCAATAGAAATGCACCAAGACAAATGGTTACTTCAACAAAAGTTGTTTTTCATTTTCTTTAAACACGAAAACAGGATCAAAATGTATCTTATTACTATTAACTTAACTAACTTAGCCCCCTTCTAGTTCTGAGTGCATGTGTATGTAATGTGTATTTGCTCAGGAAAGTTCTTTGTTTCACTGTCTAATCATTCACTTCTCCAAGTTCACCAGTATCAGGCAATTCTTATACTGTGCACAGAATGTAACATTTATGAATTTTCACCAGGCTCTGGTGCTTAAAGGTAAATGGTTACCTCTCAGGAAGGTTCTTGTTAGTTTCAGAGAGAGATTTGTCGTTCGTTGGACACACAAAAACTGATTTCCTCCAATCAGTCACTTTAGTGTCTTGCCAAAGAAACTTGCCCCATCATGGGTTTTCCAAATGATAACCAGGTCACCACAGAGTTTCTCTTGTTTCCCTTATCTCAGGAGAAACACTCTGGCCAGCTGTTTCCTCTTGTAAGGACTACAAGGGTTTTGAACAGACTGAACTCAGAACTCACAACCATCTTCAAAATGGGGTTTTTCAACAAACTACCAACTTGCCATTTTGTAGCCTCAACTGCTACCGTAGAACTGACTTCTCTCTCTCTCTCTCTCTGAGAGATGAATCCTGTTTGTTTTTTTTCACTCCCTCTCTACTTATAAAAACTAAAACCTCTCCAAAGGCTCCAAACGCAACCTTTGAAAGATCTTATTAGCACTTGAGCCCGGCCTTTTCCATTTACACCTCCTTTTGAAATTATTTCCCAAAGCAATTCCATTGTCTTTTGTAAAGCCAACTGGAGCCTCAATGTCTGGCTTCAGCAAAGCTCCTGCATTTTAAATGAGACAGACGTCTTTTGTGAAGTGTTACTCTGTTGGTGAAGTGACCTACACCAACTCCTCCTCCCCCCCCACCCCCCCACCAACAATCTATCACTTTTAAAGACCTATTTATCCATGATCATAATAATATAACCCGTAACACTATGGAGAGGAATATATCAGCTTTGATTCAGATCCCAGCTTACTATCCAGTGGCAGTTTGTCAAAATCCTTGAATACAAGTGTGGAAGGATCTGAGGTGGATAATGTGCTTGCTCCAAACTTTACAGAAGCTCAAATAATTGAAATTCTTTAGTGAGAAGTCCTTTTAGGAGCTGCATCACAGTCTGAATTAAAGCTTCACAAATAAATACAATTGGAAGGATAAGAAATGTGCTGACCATTTATTACTTATTACACAACTGTGGCAGCAAAAGTAGTTCGTTTGGGCCCATTAAAGCCAGTGCTCACTTTTTTATGTAGAAACAATCCAGTTTATCTCATTCCCTCCCAACCTCTGATGGAAGAAAATGCTTATTAATCAATCCATCGACACTTTTGTTATTGAACAGCTCAACCTTCCTTCGATTATCCATGTTACTGATCACTCATTCTCAGGAGCTTTCTGGTGAATAGTCTGTAGACCGTATATAAGATACTCAAATACAACCTGAAGTATGAAGTGCTTCCAATTGGAGAAAATATTTCCTTTAGGCATTCAGTATAACTGTTAACAGTTGCATTCTATGTGTTTATAAATCCTTCAGGCCTTTTCACCCATTTTCTCCACTGCCCTGTCACCTTTGGCAATCTGGTGTCTCCATTCCTGCATCCCTGTTTAGAAATCTATCTTTTGCACCAAAGATCTAATTTCTCCAGTCTTTTGCATGTCAGTAGATTTGGACAATTATGGTTAGCTCTTCTTTAATTTTACATTGTTTCCACAGCAGACTGGGATGTCAAGATCTGGTGGTTGACCTTTTATTTTTACTGTTCTCCCAAATTTTACCCTTTCTGGTATGAAAGCAACCTTGTCTTATAACTTTGGAAGCACCAGCATCCTTGACAGGGAATGTTTCAAATGTCTCATTTCTAACTCTTTCCATAATTTCAACTCTGTTCATTGATCTTATTTCTAGCACATAGTCAAGCCTAACCACATTCATTTGCTTCCTTTTTAGAAGTTTAAAACAAACTACTAGGTTGGCTGCAAATCTCCTTTCATAATTTCTGAACCTCAAATATTTCCTCATCCATCTTCTTCAGTCTCCATGCAGGTTTTCAAATTGACACTCTGACATCTGTCATCTTGCTATCTTTCGGGGAGGTCTTTGCACCTCGACATCTGTGTTTTATACCAATCTGGGTATCTCTATGGAAATTGGAGTTTCCAGTCTTGCCAGCTGATGGCTGTGGCTGACGCCCGGTGGCGCCCGCTCCTGTACTCCTTGTGGAGTTTAAAGGGCAGCAAAGTCTGAGAAGCCTACCCACTGATTATTTGCTGGTTTAAAGAAAATTGCTGCGGATTGATAGTTATTATTTCAGTGTTTTTCATTGCTTTTAATACGTTAAAAACACATTTTTAAACTTTATCTGGAATTATGTTTTTGTAGAAGAACTGACAACTTTTGAGCTTGAAGACAGGGTCTGAGCAGTATTCAAAGCTGTCGTGACTGCACTTGGCTAAGGTCAAATATATTATTATCTGACTGCACATGTAGAACCAGACAAACAGCATTTCTCTGGACCACTGGAAACACAGTTACACAAATCACAGCATATAATAATCACATATATACATAAGGATATAATTTAAAATAAATGATTATAAATAGCGGGATGATTTACTAGGTTACATCAATCTCACGGCCTGCGGGAAGAAGCCATTTCCCAGCCTGGCAGTCCTGATTTTGATGCTCCTATACCCTCTTCTTGATGGCAGTGGATCAAAGATGTTCTACACTGGATGTGGAAAGGGTCTTCCATAATTTTTTGAGCCCTCTTTAAGCAAAGCTTCCACTAAATGTCATCAATAGAGGAAAATGAGACTTGGTGATCTTCTCAGCCGTTTTGATGATCCTCTGTATTGACTTCTGGCCAGATGCTTTGCAGCTACCATCCCACACAATGATGCAGCCAGATTGGACACACTCAATTGGGCTTCTGTAAAAAGTTGTCAAGATGGTGGCCGGTAGCCTTGCATTCCTCATCCTCCTTGGGAAGTGCAGGCACTGCTCTGCCTTCCTGCTAACGAGGATATGTGGGTCCTGAATTTTTTATCTGCACATCATGTACCTTTGTGGTCTCCATAACAGAAGCATTGATGTGTAATGGAGAGTGGTTGATCTTCACCTTCCTGAAGTCCACAATCATCTCCTTTGTACATTTAAGAAAAATTTGGACAGGCACATGGATGGGAGGG
Organism: Narcine bancroftii; assembly: GCF_036971445.1. Classification (NCBI taxonomy): domain Eukaryota; kingdom Metazoa; phylum Chordata; class Chondrichthyes; order Torpediniformes; family Narcinidae; genus Narcine; species Narcine bancroftii. Next base: position 222,989,016 of record NC_091471.1, read on the forward strand.
GTATGGAGGGATATGGACTGGGTGGAGATAAAAGGAACAAAACAGAATAATAGTTCAGCACCGACTAGTAGGGCCAAAGGGCCTGTTTCTGTGCTGTAATGTTCTATATGATCTATATATGAGACTCAAATTTTTCCTCTCGCACCTTTTTACGAGCCTCCCAAACTCTTCTCTGTGAACTGACTCGTCATTGTTGCCAAAGTGGCCAACTGCTGTTGTGTTATCCGCAAACGTGGTGATTCTGTTTGAACCATACCTGGTAATGCAGTCATGATTCAGCAGCGTGAACAGTAGCAGGCTGATCAAACAGCCCTAAGGTACGCCAGTGTTCAGCATAATGGGACTTTGCTACCAACCGGGACTGGCTAAAGACCATTACTATTCTGGGTTGGGCCACACCAAATATTTGGGAGCCAGGCTCCATCAGGAAGATCGTGCCAGGGCCACACAGGAATAGTGTGCCAGTGATTTCAGGATAACTGAAGATCTGAACCCATCACTTTGATTTAGTTGTCCTACATTTTGCATTCATGGGAACCTTCTTAAATTGAACTGAAGCTGGCTTCTTCTTATAAAATACCCATTGTTCAATTATAGTGTTTTCTGCCAATTTTCAATTACAGTTTGCTGTGGCCAGATTCCTTTTCAACCCACTTAAACTGGTCTGTTACCAAATAAGCATTTTTTTTTCTCTCAATTGTCCCTTGCTTTAAATTTAAATTTTAGGCATACAGCACGGTAACAGGCCATTTCAGCCCATGAGCCCATGCCGCCCAATTGCATCCAATTGACCATAGTATATTTTAAACAGTGGGAGGAAACTGGAACCTCCAGAGAAAACCCATACAGACACGGGGAGAACTCCTTACAGACAGCACAGGATTCGAACCCTTGTCCAGATTGCTAGCGCTGTAAAGGTGTTACACTAACCGGTACGCCAATCTTTCCCACTGTCTTTGCCCCTTCTTTCCCTTTGTTAATCAAAACCTATGATTCTGTGATCTTTCCTTTAATGCTAAAAATCCCTTCTTCAGCCCTGTGTCATTCATTTCCACCTTCTTCATCTCCTGGCTGTGCTCCTTCCGCCTGCATTCAGGCAGAGCCTAAAAAGACAGGGTCCAGAGATCAGGACAGCTAGAAGATGGTTGTGGGAGGCTGAAGAACAGAATTGTTACAGGACTGCCTCACATCAACGGATTGGGTGGTGTTCTAGAACTCAGTTGAGGATCTGAATGATTACACCAGGGTCATTACACACCTTACCAAAACAACTGTAGACGAGTGTGTCCCCACCAAATTGTTTAGGGTTTTCCCCAACCAGAAGCCCTGGATGAGCAATGAAATCCAGAAGGTGCTGAGAGCCAGATCACAGGCATTTAAGCCCAGAGATCCAGAACACTGCACAAGGAGAGGGTACGAAGCACAGAAAGCTATTTCCCGGGTGAAGTGAAGATTCTGGATGAGGATGGAAACAATGAAGAATAGCTGAATGATGTGATAGGGCCAAAATGACATCACCTGCAACAAAACCAATTCTGGTGCAATAAGAGACAGCAAAGCTTTACTCCCAGATGAACTCCCTGCTTTCTACGCACGATTTGACCACCAGAACAAAGAAGAACCACTGCACACCCCCACGTCCCCTGATAATCTTCACCCATCAGTATCAGAGGATAACGCATAGGCTGCCTTTGGGCGAATGAATCCAAGGAAAGCATCCAGTCTGATGGAGTAACCAGCTGAGTCCTAAAAACAAAAATGTGCTGACCAACTGGCCAGTGTTATCATGGATGTCTTCAAAATCCCACTCTGATAGGGAGTGCCATCAACCTATTATGGTTTTTTAAACTGGAGGCACAATCAACAAAATCTGCTGTTACACGGGTAGTCTAAAAAGGAAAGTGCAGGAATTTTGAGTCAGTTCCTGTACCACGATTTATCCTGCAGGACCCCAACTACTTTTCAGGGGTCTACATAGTACCGCCAAACTCACCTCATGAATTTAATGTCTAGCTGATGATGCACTCAGCATGCAACAACCAGCCTGCTCTGTTTATCTCCTTAAACTTCTCATCACAAAGGCATTTACGAAATGCGTGAATTCATGGTTCATGCGAATGATGCCATACATACTTGTTGCTACCTTCAGTGTGGTCTGAGGATCGACGCCCATGGATGCCTTCTTGGACACTGTAGTGAACCGATGATGTCACGCGTCAGACATCAGTTTCGCTCGCAGGCCACGCCACTCCACGTAAAGGCATCAGGACTAGCGCACAGAGAAACTTGAGGTGTGTGAGATAAATGACCACAAGGTGAGTACTTATGTTAAATTTTTCAGTGATTTTTCTGACATTGCTGTTTGAAAAAAACACTACCGTCAATCGTACCAAAGCACAAGAAGAGTGTGGTAACCTGCCTCAACGTCTACTGACCAGTGTGACTAGCGTTCACAGTGATGAAATGCTTTGAGAGGCTGGTGTTGAAGCATATCAGCTCCTGTCTGAGCAGTGACGTGAATCAATTCCAATTTGCTTACAGCAGTAATAGGTCTACGACCGATGCAATCTCACTAGCTCTGCACAGACCCTGTAACATCTGGATAGAAAAAAGTGCATATATCAGGATGCTTTCTGTTGATTAGATTTCAGTATTCAACACCATCATCCTCTCCAAACTGATCAATAAATTCCAAGACCAAGGCCTCCATATCCCATTGCGTAATTTGATCCTGGATTTCCTCACCTCCAGACCCCAGTCAGTTCAGATTGACAAGAACATCTCCTCCACAATCTCCATCAGTACCACCGCTTTACACCTGTGACTGCGTGGCTCGGTACAACAAAAACACTATTTACAAATGTGCTGGTGATACTATAATAATGGGCTATTTATAGAGGGGTGATGCATCAGTATTCAGGTGCTGAATGATGTAGTAATAACAACCTCTCACTCAATGTCGCCAAGGACTGATGCAGACTTTAGGAAGTGAAGACCAGAGGTGTACGATCCAATGATCATTATGGGATCAGAGGTGGAGAGAGTGAGCTAATTTAAATTCCTGGGAGTCACTATCTCGAAGAACCTTTCCTGGACCCAACAAACTAATGTCATTGTGGTGAAAGCACATCAGTGTGTTTACATCCTCAGAAGTTTGTGGAGGGTCGGTATGACAATGGAAACCATGACAAACAAACTTCCACCGATGTCTAGTGGAAAGTGTGCTGACTGGCTTCATCATGGACTGGTAGGAGTAAACCAAGACCTTTGAGCAGCAGGCCCTGCAAAAGGTAGTGGACACACCCTAATATGTTACAGGCAAAACTCTCCCAACCATCGAGAAAATCTATGGGGAACTCTGCCATCGGAGAACAGCAGCAATCATCAAGGATCCACACCACCCTGTACATACACTGTTCTCCCCTTTGTGATCAGGAAAGAGGTATATGTGCCACAAGACTCATACCGCCAGGTTCAGGAACAGTGGCTACTCCTCAGCCTTCAGACTCCTAAACAATAGACTCAATCAGGGACTCATTTAAGTATTCTCACTTTGCTCGTTATTTATTATTGAATATTTCTTTCTTTTGGTATTTGCACAATAAGCTTGTTTACATTCTTTCTTCATTTACATTTCTCTTTTTTGTACACCTTATCTTTTTCTTGAGTACTCTGCCAAGAAGTAGAAATTCTGCCAGACCTGCAGAGAAAGAATCTCAGGGTTGTATGTGATGTCATATATGTGCGCTGACAATAAATTTGAAAGCTTAACAATCTAGACATTTCTCAGAATTGGAAGTTGTCTTGTGCTCTCTCTTGGCAGAATTATTTTATTTTATTCAGTTAGGTTGTTACTGAGAAGAGGATATTGTTGGCAAGGCTCCATATTGTCCCTGAACTGCCTCTCACTTTTACATCTTACTATTTCTCTTTTCTAATGCTATTATAATTCTGATGGTATTCCCCTGAAAAACCATGACCCTCACCCTCATCTATCTTCAGAACAGAATGCCAATGAACAACTAAGATGCATTCAGAGGAATGGCCCTCCTTGTCAGTCCACTAGACATCTACTCCTTTTTTTTTCCAATATTGAAATCGAAGTTCCAAATTGAAAAATACAGAGCACATAAGAAAACGTGGACATTGTACTTAGATCATATCAGTTTGTCCAATTAAATTATATTACAGAAATATTTTATTAATTAAAAAGATATCTAAACTGGAGCCGTTTGGCAAGGAGATCATCAGAATTTCAAAAGCGCGTGTCCCTGGCAGCTGTTCATGCAATGAAACAAATGGCATTAATATTGACTTCTCTGGTTTTCGTTAAACACCCATCTTCCCCCTCCCCCCCCCCCCCCCCCCCACTTCTCCCATCCTAGCTCTGTCTCTCTATTCTGTCTCTTTCCACACAAACGTGATCAATTCCTTCCTCATCAGATTCAGATAACACCTTTTGTTGGTCTGGATTCCTCCCCTAGCTGACACTGTCTGAATTCTGAGACTTTCCTGCTTCTGGCTCATTCTGCTTATTCCTGCAATGTCAGCAACATACCTTTGTCTCCTATGGACACTGAAAAGACCAGCTGAGTTCCTCCAGAGTTTCGGTGTGTTTTTAGTTCAGGCAATGAAGCCCACAGCATGAACCTTTCTGGCTGATGACATTTCCAGCCTACGAATTTGCCCAGGATATCTTCGAGATAGTGCAATACCTTTACAGTGGCGGCGATCAGGACTGGGGTTCGAATCCCGCGCTGTCTGTAAGGAGTTGGAGCATTCTTCCTGTGTCTACGTGGGCTTTCCCCTGGGTGCTCCAATTTCCTCTCACCATTCAAAACATACCGGGGGTGTAGGTTAATTGTGTGTAAGTTGGGTGGCACGGACTCATGAGTTTAAATGTTCTGTTAATGTGCTGTATGTCCAAATTTAAAATTTGGAATGTGCATTCACCCAGACAGCCTGCTAACGCAGGTGTGGACCTGGGAGAGTGGGGAAGAGAGATCAGCGCTGAGAAGAAGGGTTCAACCTGGTCCTAATGCCGATGACTCCATACAGGCTTTATTTGCCTATTAAAGGAGATGAAGGTGTTTGTCAGAAAAATCCTGCAACCGCAGAGGTCTGTGTCCGAGCTGGTGGCGCCTGTGCTTGGCTGCTGCTATGAAGGTTGCAGACTCTTTGGAGCAGTGGACCAGCGCAGGGCAACAGAAATGGGAAGAATACCTCTTCCCCCCCCCACCACCCCCTCCCCCACACCCTCTGTTGAGAAGGAGAAGCAGAGGAGATCTCATAGGAAAGGTGACAGCAGCAGTGAAACACGAAGGGGGATCAGCGGCTGAGGGAATCTACAAGGAAGGTGACTGTGGTGGGGGACCAGCGAGGGGCTCAGCGGCTGAAGGACCCTCTCAGGCTGAGGGTGACTTGTGTTCAGGGGACCTGCATGGGCTGCGGAATGTTGGACACGAGCAGGAACCAGGTATTGGAGCCAGGATTCGAGGGGGTGCTAATGGCAAGAAGGACCTCAGGTGCTGAAGGCTTCCTGATCATTTGGATTAGGAGCTCAGGTTGGATCAAACAGCAGTTTGAGGCAGGGGGGGGTGGGCTGCATAGGCTGGAGGTGAATCCACGAGCTCTCAGGGTCTCTGAAGGGATCCACTTTTGCTTCTCTTTCTCTCGTAATGTAAGGGTGACACTAATGGGAACTCTTTGCTTTGTGGCAGGCAGAAGACAATTTAGCGTAATATTGCATGTTCCGTACTATTACATGACAATAATCTTGGAAAACATACTCATTTAAGATTGTGGTCAGAAACAGAACACTGACAACTATTTAGCAATGGATCCATATTATGCGCTTGCCAAACCCAGGTTGTTTTCCCAAGTTAATTTATTTTTCATCAGCAAAGAGAAAGGGAAAGAAATTATCAAACATTATTGGGCTAAAAATAGCATCATTTTGGTCACCGTATAAGAATATATCTAGAAATGAAGCTCTCATAACTTCTGAAATTTATGCAGGCCCTGAACAGTCCTTCCAAGTGAAGCAACACTTTGTTACGGGCCCAGAGGATCCCAAAACCCAGCAGCAATAGAAATTCACCAAGACAAATGGTTCCTTAAACAAAGTAGTTTTTAATTTTCTTTTAAACATAAAACAGGATTAAACTTTAATTTATTACTATTAACTTAACCCCTTTCTAATTCTAAGCGCATGTGTATGTAATGTGTGTATAAGTTCAGAAAAGTTCTTTGATTCACAGTCCACCTCACTTCTCACTCCTCCAAATCCACCGGTCTCAGGCAATTCTTATCCTGTGCACAGAATTTAACATTTATGAATTTTCACCAAGTTCTGGTACTTAAAGGTAATTGGTTACCGCTCAGGAAGGTTCTTGTTGGTTTCAGAGAGAGACACACAAACTGATACCCTCCTATCAGCCACTTCAGTGTCTTGCTGAAGAAACTTGCCCCATCAGAGTTTTCTAAATGATGACCTCTTCTTCTACATGTCACCACAGAGTTCCTTTTGTTTCCCTTATTTCAGGTGAAACTCTCTAGCCAGCCATTTCCTCTTATATGGGCCTCAAGGGTTTTCAACAGCCTCAACTCAGAACTCACAGCGTGTCTTCAAAATGGGGTTTCAACAAGCTGCCAGCTTGCCATGTTCTCCACTCTCTCTCTCTCTCTGCTTGAAAAACCACATAACCTTCTTAGAACAGCAAACTGCATCCAGACAGTTTGCGGTACTGGACCCAAACTTATGAGTCCATTCATCTATTGCTTTCAAAACAATAATCCATTACTCCACAGCATGTCCAATTAACACCTACTTGTGAAGTCCTTACAGGCAATCTTCAAAGTTTTTGCAAAGGCACCTGGACTGTCTGGCTTAAGCAGAGCTCTCTCTGGTATTTTAAGTGAGATCTGTTTTGTGAAGTGTTTGTGTTTGTTTGTGACCTACACTAAACTCCCACAATCTATCTCCTTCAAAAACATATCTATATCCAATATAAAATATGATATAATCCATTGTGAACCTGTGGGGATCATTCACTGCATCAGGATCCACACTACCCAGGATGTGCTCTGTCCTGTACAGGTGCCACAAGACTCGCACTACTAGGTTCAGGAACAATTGCTACCTCGTCCACCATCAGACTTGTCAACAAGAAACTCAATCAGGGACTCAGTTAAAGACTCTTACTTTGTACCTTATTTATTACTGAATATTTATTTTCTATTTAGCATATTTTGTTTACACTTGTTTACAATTCTCTCTTTATATATGTATCTTGAGTACAGTTTTGGTTTTGTATTACTGATAGGTAGAAATGCTGCCTAGCCCATAGTAAAAGAATCTCAGGGTTGTATGTGATGCCATGCATGTCCTCCAACAATAAATCTGAACTTTGAATCGATAGGGCCTCACCGTCTCCAGCTTCTTGATGTTTGCCCAAGATTCCAGCATATTCACTCCTTGTGCTTCTCCACATTTCTTGTAACCATTGTATTTATCTGGCTGATCAATGGTGACCATCCCACCCGGGATATCAATAATAGGAATGTCAATGCTGCCATAGCTAGAAAAGTTGGCAAGTTATTTTTATTAGTGACGGTCATGGCCTGGTGTGTGTTGATATGAATGTACCTCATTGGGATATGTGTCCAATCAGCAGTTGTGGAATAAATTAATGTGTATTTATATATTGCACCCCTGTGATCGTGATCAAACCAGTCTTTGGCTCCTTGCGATTTATCAGCCTACGTTGCTGACACTCATATTGGGAGTTGCGTGCGGAATTAAACACTCGGAAACATCAGCAAATATAACTGATTACAATAAACTGATGAAAAAGCATTGATGAAGCAAGTCAATGTTTTTGGCCTTGGACATGTCTATTCACTTTTTAAGCTGTGGGCCCTGCTGGCAAGGTTGGCATTCCTTACCTGATCCAAATTTGCATTGAGAAAGTGCTTCCTGGAACTGCTGCTCTACGTAAAGTTGCTCTCATGGTGCTATTTGGAAGTGACTTCCAGCATCTACACCCAGAGACAATGTGGACATCATATTTCCAAATAAGAATGGTGAGTGATTTGTGTGGTATCTGACAGCAAAAGCATTGAATCATTTTTACAGAGAGAACTAATTTACTGCAGAACAAATCTTGCTGATAATTATCAAGCCCTGAACCCCACCAAAGAAACACAATGGATTTACTTTACGTGGCTACATCATATAGAAATTCTGAGGGCTTCTCTGTCATCCGGAGAACTCCTCCCTGTGAATGGAATTTCCAAAAGTGTTCTTTGCTCACCTGCAGATTTTGGCCTTGCTTCTTGTTGGGTTTTGGCTCTGCTTTTCATGGATGTTCCTTGAGATAGAACAGGATACTATCACCAATGTATATATTTGCATATATTTACATATAGTAGTAGTGATTGGCTGAGAGCTGTAGCAACCCCTACTGGCAGGTCATAAAGGGCTGCTCCTAACCAGACCCAGGTCAGTCTGGACTGGTCGACCTCGATGTAATATGCTCCAGTCTTTTGCTAATAAAAGCTTTGGTTTGAGTCAACAAGTCTTTGAGTCATTCAATGCGCTACAATTTTATTAGCAAAAGTTTCAATGGATGGAGCGAACGCTGTGACCAGAACGCCTCAGCATCGACTTGCAGTCAACTTCTGCCCAGATTGATTTCAGGTACTGGGTGAGGTGCTTCGAGGCATACCTGCAGCGATCAGACCCCATCGTGTAGGAAGACACAGATAAACTGCTAGTCCTGATGTCCATGAGGGTCTACAAAAACATCCATGACGTGACCTCCTACACGGCTGCCATAAACATACTGAGGGGACTCTACGAGGGGCCTGTGAACAAGGTCTATGCCAGGCACATGCTGGCAATCAGGAGGCAGCAGCCCAGTGAGTCCTGCAGAGCCTACCTCCAGGCACTGAGGTTACTGGGTAGAGCTTGTGCATGCACCGACAAGACGGTGGCTGGGATCACCGACGACCTGATCTGGGATGCTTATGTGGCAGGGGTCTGCTCCATTGAATTGAGGCAATGATTGCTGGAGCATGGGGGAGACAGCCTGACAGAGACCGTTCAAATTGCTGAAACGATGGAGCTGCAGCCATGAGCATGGATGCCTATGCACAGGGCTGGGCCCCCCATTACGATGTGAATAGAACGCCTGCATTTAACCCAGTTTCCCCATGCCCCGTTGAAGGTTTCGTTGCCACTGCCACACTACCTGTCGTGGCCCTGAAGTACTACTTCTGCGGGAGGGAGAAGCACATTCAATCCCTGTGCCCTGTGAGGAAGGGCCGATGCCAGAAGTGCGGGAATAATGGCCACAGACACCGTCTGCCAGTCCAAAATGGCCACCGCCAAGCACAGTGCCTTGTGTGAGGCCCAACTGCCTTCCTCAAATTCATATCACTCGTCCTCAGAATTCTCATCCAATGAGAGTGAGGAATTGATCGCGTGGCAACGCTTGTCGTCATGACACAGGCACTGAGCGCAGAAGGCGCCGTCCTCACAACACTCCACCCTCGCCGCCATGACGCTGATCCCCGACGTGCCTCCCCACCCAACAGAACTTGCGAGCCAGTAGGCCCCGAGGGACTGCCTGCACAGCAATGGTTGCCACCTCCACAGCCTGCCTCTGCCACTGACAATGACTGGGTCCTGGCACCAGAAGGCCCCGCCAACCCATTAGCACCTCGAGTATTCCAGCCTCTGCAACTCGCCACCAGCGGCCCGCCCACGCTGATGACATCACCGCGTGAGTGTGGCGTGCACCACGCCGAGGCCCCACAACACTCCGCCACTACACCAGCGACGTGAGGATCCACCGGACGGCCAACTCAGCAATGAGTGACATCATCACGCCAGCCCCCACAGTTGACATCACAAGCAACAGCCTCACTCCTTGTATCGTTGTTGAATCAGTGACATTAAACCAGGACCAGCCACACCCGCTAGTTAAGATTATTAAGGTGAACAATCAATATACAAACTATCTTTGATTCAGGTTCAACAGAGAGCTTCGTTCACCCAGATCTGGTCTAACAATGTGCGGCAGCAGCTCACCCAACAGACCAGAAGATCTCGCTGGCCACAAGAGACCACTCAACGGGCATCAAGGGGCATTGTGTGGTTCCTTGAAGGTTCAGGGCATCAAATTTACACAGTTTAAGTTGCTGGCCCTATCTCAATTATGTGCGCTTGTGTTGTTGGGGTTGGATTTCCAAAGTCATTTTCAATCGGTGTCTGCACTATGGGGGTCCCTACTTCCCACTCTCTGTCTGCCACCATTCTACACTGAAGACCTCCTGCCAGTGACAGCCCATGCTCCAATGCTCCACTTGCAGCCTCTCCACCCTCCGGGTTGCTCCTCCAGCACGCTTCGCCAACGTCATCCCTGGCTGGAAACTGATCGCCACTAAAAGCAGGCAGTACAGCTTCAGGGAAAGGAAATTTATTGAAAGCGAGATGCGCAGACTGCTGAACAAGAGCATAATTGAACCCAGCGCAAATCCCTGGAGGGCGCAGGTGGTAGTGGTGAAGAACGGGGAGAAGCTGCGGATGGTGGCTGATCACAGCCAAAAGGTCAACTGCTTCACGCTCTTGGATGCTTACCCTCTTCCATGAATCACAGATGTGGTGAATCAGATCGCCCAATACCGTATGTTTTCTACCATCGACCTCTGATCAGCCTACCCCACCCAGCTCCTGATCCTCATGGAAGATCGCCCTTTCATGGCCTTCAAAGCAAATGGGCGTTTGTATCAATTCCTCAGGGTTCCCTTCGGTGTCACAAATAGTGTCGCGGTCTTTCAGCGAGAGATGGACCGGATGGTAGACCAGAAGGGCTTAACAGCTACATTCCCATATCTGGACAACGTTGTCATCTGTGGCCATGACCCGCAGGACCAGGACACTAACCTTGAGAAATTCTTCCAAACGGCGAAACGGCTGAATCTGACCTACAATTTCGAGAAGTGTGTCTTTTGAACCATTTGCCTCGCTATTCTAGGTTGCATTGTGGAAAACTGGGTGGTAAAGCCCGACCCCAACCGTATGACCCTTTCATGGACCTTCCACCGCCCCAAACCCAGAAGGCACTCAAATGCTGCCTGGGGCTTTTTCCTATTACGCCCAATGGATTCCACAATACGCTGACAAGGCATGGCCACTAATTAAGTCCACCTCCTTCCCCTTGTCAGCGGAAGCCAGAGCAGCCTTCAACCACATCAAATCAGACATCGCCGCGGCCATTCTGCATACTGTTAATGAATCCATACCCTTCCAGGTAGAGAGCGATGCATCCGACTTTGCCACCTTAAATGAGGCCGGCAGGCCTGTCGCCTTCTTTTCTATGACCCTCCAGGGCCCAGAAAGCCGACACTCCTCTGTTGAGAAGGAGGCCCAGGCCATTGTAGAGGCCATATGTCATTGGAGACACTACCTCGCCGGCAGGCACTTTACACTTCTGACTGACCAACACGCAGTCTCATTTATGTTTAGCAGTAACCGTGGGGTAAGATCAAAAATGACAAGATTGCCAGGTGGAAATCGAACTCTCTACCTTCAACTACAACTTTCTGCACCGGCCTGGCAACTCAATGACCCGCCCAACGGCCTATCCGTGGGACATGTGGCAGTGTACAACTGGACAGGCTGCAGAGACTCCATGAGGAGCTCTGTCATCCGGGGGTCACCAGGTTTGGCCACTTTGTAAAGGCCCGCAACCTGCCCTATGCAGTTGAGGAGATCTGTTCCATGACCCGAGCCTGCTCAGTATGCGCTGAGTGCAAATCCAATTTCTTCTGTCATCAAAGCCACCCGGCCCTTTTAACATCTCAGTGTGGACTTCAAGGGGACCCTACCGTCAATGAACCATAACAGCTACATTCTCACGATGATCAACGAGTACTCCCGCTTCCTGTTCGCTATCCCCTGCTTGGACATGACTGCCTCCTCAGTCATAAACGCACTGCACAGCATCTTCACCATTTTTGGGTACCCCAGTTACATCTGTAGTGACCGGGGGGTCCTCGTTTATGGGTGCAGAGCTGAGGCAGTACCTTCTGGCGAGCTGTATTGCTTTGAGCAGGACCACTAGCTACAACCTGCATGGTAACGGGCAGGTCAAAAGGGAAAATGCCACCGTCTGGAAAGCGGTCATGCTTTCCCTCCAGTCCAAAGACCTCCCCATCACTCGCTGCAGGACATCCTCCCAAATGCCCTACACTCCATCAGATCCCTGTTATGCACTGCCACCCATGCTACCCCGCGCAAATGTATGTTCTCATTCCCACGGAAGTCGGAATCGGGAACAACCACACACGGTGGGCTGATGGTTCCTGGACCTGCCCTGCTGAGATTTCATGTCTGCTACTCAAAAAATTACCCCTTAGTCGACCGGGTATCGCTGTTAGACGGGAACCCACACTATACCTATATCGAGTACCCGGACGGGTGGGAGGACATGGTCTCAGTAAGGGATCTGGCCCAAGCCAGGTCTAACATTCTCACGGTCCAACCCCAACCTCCATCCAGTCCTCCCCTTGGTTACATGTTATGGCAGCAGATCAGACCAGCCCACGGCCAGTGATGCCTGCAGACTAGGTGAAACTGCTCCCACATCCAGGGACCCCAGCAATGATACTCTGCCAGCTACCCTGATTCCGGCATCACGGCAATCACGTTGGACAATCAGGCCTCCCGACCGTTAAAGCCTGTGAACACTGCATGCTACCCCCTATTCTTTTTTCCCCCCTCTTTCTTTCTCTTTTACCCACCCTGAGGTCTGTTCCTAAAGAAGGGGTGAGTGTGATAGTACAGGATACTATCACCAATGTATATATTTGCATATATTTACATATCGTAATAGTGATTGGCCGAGAGCAGTAGCCACGCCTACTGGCCAGGTCATAAAGGGCTGCTCCTAACCAGACCCAGGTCAGTCTGGACTGGTCGACCTCGATGTACTACGCTCCAGTCTTTTGCTGATAAAAGCCTTGGTTTGAGTCAACAAGTCTTTGAGTCATTCAACGCACTACATTCCTGAATCATTTATCTGTTTCATTCTTTTATTTTTCAATTACTTCTGTTGCTTCAGGAACAGGGTTCCTTATTTAGATGTGCCCAGATATTTAGATTCTCGATGCCGATTCATTCACAATTGCCACATTAATTTTCTTTTCCAGAACAAAGCTCATCAGTTATGTCACATCAAAGCACGGAATATTAAGCCAAAGGATGCTTTTCCAACAGAAGATTAAATGTCAATGCTTTTAGGGTATGAAATTTTGAAAATCCATGTTTTCCTAAATAAAAAGAAAATCTGTAAATGTTGAAATTTTAATTTGCTTTACTACCACTCAACATGGACATTTACCAAAGCAAATGTATCAATTTTTATTGGCAAAATATCACCGTCTCATGAACAATCAGAACACACCATCAGCAAGATAATGGAAGCGAAGTGGAATTCACCACTTTAGAGGTCAATAAAGAGGAGCTCTGTGTAGCACTGGCACCCTGTTGGGTGATTCTGGCAGGGGGGTGGAGGGCAGGGGGGGGGGGTGGAAATTAGGAAATTGGTGGAAGAAAATATTTATGTCAGTTTTACCGTGAACTGTGTCCAGAAATTTTACTTGGTTAGTTCTTTTTTTTAAATTTATTTTTCACACTATGAACCATATTAATCAAAATACACACAAACATTTCTCTCTTGAATATACCCAGTGTCATTTTCTGTCCTTTATCTCCCTTCCCTCCCTCCTTCCCACCCCCTCCAAACCTATTAACCTTTCAACATATACAATACAATAAACCCATTAAACAATGTCATCACACAATGAAAATAAACAAAATTGTGTCATCTACTTTTACAGACTGGTGTATTTTGTCTTCTTATCATTCTATCATTTTAGGGGATGGAAGTCCGGGGAAGGCCCTCTCTGTTGTGTTCCATGTACGGTTCCCAAATTTGTTTAAATACTGTGACTATTTTTTAAATTATATGTTATTTTTTTCAAATGGAATACATTTATTCATTTCCATGTACCATTGCTGTATTCTCAGGCTCTCTTCTGATTTCTAAGTTGACATTATACATTTTTTTTGCTACAGCTAAGGCTATTAGGCCTAATTCTTTACTTCTTATATTACTGAGAAGAAAGATCTCTGGATTTTTTGGTATGTTGCTTTTTGTGATTTTATTTAATATCTGATTTAGATCTTCCCAAAATATTTCCACTTTCTCACATGCCCAAATTGCATGTACTGTTGTCCCCATTTCCTTCTTACAGCAAAAACATCTATCTGATACTGTTGGATCCCATTTATTTAACTTTTGGGGCATGATATATAGCCTGTGTAACCAATTATATTGTATCATGTGTTTGCTTGCTTTGGCTTGGCTTCGCGGACGAAGATTTATGGAGGGGGTAAAAAGTCCACGTCAGCTGCAGGCTCGTTTGTGGCTGACAAGTCCGATGCGGGACAGGCAGACATGATTGCAGCGGTTGCAAGGGAAAATTGGTTGGTTGGGGTTGGGTGTTGGGTTTTTCCTCCTTTGCCTTTTGTCAGTGAGGTGGGCTCTGCGGTCTTCTTCAAAGGAGGTTGCTGCCCGCCAAACTGTGAGGCGCCAAGATGCACGGTTTGAGGCGTTATCAGCCCACTGGCGGTGGTCAATGTGGCAGGCACCAAGAGATTTCTTTAGGCAGTCTTTGTACCTTTTCTTTGGTGCACCTCTGTCACGGTGGCCAGTGGAGAGCTCGCCATATAATACGATCTTGGGAAGGCGATGGTCCTCCATTCTGGAGACGTGACCCATCCAGCGCAGCTGGATCTTCAGCAGCGTGGACTCGATGCTGTCGACCTCTGCCATCTCGAGTACTTCGACGTTAGGGGTGTAAGCGCTCCAATGGATGTTGAGGATGGAGCGGAGACAACGCTGGTGGAAGCGTTCTAGGAGCCGTAGGTGGTGCCGGTAGAGGACCCATGATTCGGAGCCGAACAGGAGTGTGGGTATGACAACGGCTCTGTATACGCTTATCTTTGTGAGGTTTTTCAGTTGGTTGTTTTTCCAGACTCTTTTGTGTAGTCTTCCAAAGGCGCTATTTGCCTTGGCGAGTCTGTTGTCTATCTCATTGTCGATCCTTGCATCTGATGAAATGGTGCAGCCGAGATAGGTAAACTTGTTGACCGTTTTGAGTTTTGTGTGCCCGATGGAGATGTGGGGGGTCTGGTAGTCATGGTGGGGAGCTGGCTGATGGAGGACCTCAGTTTTCTTCAGGCTGACTTCCAGGCCATACATTTTGGCAGTTTCCGCAAAGCAGGACGTCAAGCGCTGAAGAGCTGGCTCTGAATGGGCAACTAAAGCGGCATCATCTGCAAAGAGTAGTTCACGGACAAGTTTCTCTTGTGTCTTGGTGTGAGCTTGCAGGCGCCTCAGATTGAAGAGACTGCCATCCGTGCGGTACCGGATGTAAACAGCGTCTTCATTGTTGGGGTCTTTCATGGCTTGGTTCAGCATCATGCTGAAGAAGATTGAAAAGAGGGTTGGTGCGAGAACACAGCCTTGCTTCACGCCATTGTTAATGGAGAAGGGTTCAGAGAGCTCATTTCTGTATCTGACCCGACCTTGTTGGTTTTCGTGCAGTTGGATAATCATGTTGAGGAACTTTGGGGTATCATGTGTAACCTCGTATTTATTATATTTCTCATAGTTCCGGAGCATAGTTTTCCCATATTTCATTTTTTATCTTTATGTTTAGATCTTGTTCCCACTTTTGTTTGGGTTTATACCTTATTTCATCATTTTCTTTCTCTTGCAGCTTGATGTATATGTTTGTTATAAATCTTTTAATTATCATTGTGTCTGTAATCACATATTCAAAGCTGCTTCCTTCT
Source organism: Narcine bancroftii (assembly GCF_036971445.1). Lineage (NCBI taxonomy): Eukaryota > Metazoa > Chordata > Chondrichthyes > Torpediniformes > Narcinidae > Narcine > Narcine bancroftii. The sequence goes on from NC_091471.1 coordinate 223,004,947, forward strand.
GGTAATCTGTCTGTTTCCCAATTTGTCCTTTAAGTAGGTTTTCAATTGGTGGTATGCAAACATTGTTCCATAAGTTATTCCTTATTTGTACTTAATTTGTTCAAATGATAATAAATTATTTCCCAAAAAACAATTTTCTATTCTTTTAATTCCTTTTCTCTCCCATTATCTAAAGGAAAGGTTATCTATTGTGAAAGGGATTAGTTGATTTTGCATCAATAATAATTTTGGTAGTTGGTAATTTGTTTTTCTTTCCTTTCTACGTGAATCTTCTTCCAAATGTTGAGCAGATGGTGCAGTACTGGTGAACTTCTATATTGCATCAGTTTTTCATCCCACTTATAAAGTATATGTTTTGGTACCTTTTCCCCTATTTTATCTAGCTCTATCTTGGTCTAATCTGGTTTTCCCTTGTTTGATTAAAATCTGATAAATATCTTAATTGTGCTGCTCTATAATAATTTTTAAAGTTTGGTAGCTGCACACCACCTTGTTTGTACCATTCTGTTAATTTATCTAGCGCTATCCTCGTTTTCCCCTCTTTCCATAAGAATTTCCTTATTATTCTCTTTAGTTCATTGAAGAATTTCTCTCTTAAGAGAATTGGTAACGATTGAAATAGGTATTGTATCCTTGGGAAGATATTCATTTTAATGCAATTTACCCTTCCTATCAGTGTTAGTGGTAAATCTTTCCAAAGTTCTAAGTCATCTTGTAATTTCTTCATTAATGGCTGATAATTTAATTTGTATAGATGGCCTAGATTATTATCTAGTCTAATACCTAGGTATCAGATGGCTTGTGTTTGCCATTTAAATGATGATTCTTTCTTAAACTTTGTGTAATCCGCATTATTCATTGGCATTGCTTCACTTTTATTTGCTTTGATCTTGTTCCCCGATATTTCTCCATATTCCTTCAATTTCTAATGTAATTCTTTTATTGATAATTCTGGTTCTGTTAAGTATACTATGATGTCATCTGCAAATAGACTGATTTTATATTCCTTCTCTTTTATTTTTATCCTTTTATTTTATTTTCTGTTCTCATCAGTTCTGCCAATGGTTCTATTGCTAAAGTGAACATTGAGGGAGATAGTGGACATCCCTGCCCAGTTGACCTGATTAATTTAAATTCTTTCGATATATATCCATTTACTGTCATCTTTGCCATTGGTCCCTTATATAATGCTTTAACCCAATTAATATATATCTCTGGTAGGTTGAACCTCTGTATGTAAAGCAACTGCCACTGCTGGTGTCTTATGTCCTTGTACTGCATGGATTAAGTTAAGGAACTTACAGACATTGTCCGTTGTTCGTCTTTTCTTAATAAATCCAGTTTGATCTAGTTTTACTATTTTTGGTAAACAGTCGGCCAATCTGTTTGCTAATAGTTTAGCTATTATCTTATAATCTGAGGTAAATAGAGGTATTGGTTTATACGATGCTGGTGTTAGTGGATCTTTCCCCATCTTTGGTATTACTGTAATTATTGCTGTTTTACACAAATCTGGCAAGTTTTGTGTTTCTTCTATCTGGTTCATTACTTCCAGGAGAGGAGGAACTAGTAACTCTTTAAATGTTTTATAGAATTCTATTGAGAGTCCGTCCTCCCCAGGCATTTTATTGTTCAGTAGCTTTTTTAATACATCTTGTATTTCCTCTATTTCAAATGGTTTTATCAATTTGTTTTGCTCCTCTTCTTGCAATTTCGGTAGTTAAATTTTAACTAGAAACTCGTCTATTTTGTCTTTTTTTCCCTTCGTTCTCAGTTCGGTATAATTGCTCGTAGAATTCCTTGAAGTTTTCATTGATCCCTGTTGGGTTATATGTAATTTGTTTGTCCTTTTTCCTTGATGCCAATACCGTTTTTTTTTAGCTTGTTCTCTTTTAAGCTGCCAAGCTAGTATTTTGTGTGTTTTTTCTCCTAGCTCATAATAATTCTGTTTTATTTTCATTATGTTCTTCTCCACCTTTATACATTTGTAGTGTTTAGTATTTTATTTTTTTGTCCGCCAATTCTCTTCTTTTTGTTGTATCTTCCCTTTTTGCTAGTTATTTTTCTGTACTTACTATTTCCCTTTCCAGCTGTTCTATTTCCCAATTGTAGTCCTTTATCATCTTAGTTACATAACTTATTATCTGCCCTCTGATGAACGCTTTCATTGCATCCCATAATATAAATTTGTCTTTCACTGATTCTGTATTTATTTCAAAATACATTTTAATTTGATGCTCAATAAATTCTCTAAATTCCTCTCTTTTAAGTAGCATGGAGTTTAATCTCCATCTAAATGTTGTTGGCGGGATGTCCTCCAGTTCTATTGCTAATAACAGGGGTGAGTGATCCAATAACAATCTAGGTTTATATTCCGTTTTCCTAACTCTCCCTTGGATATGGGCTGACAACAGGAACGTCAATCCTTGAGTATGTTTTATGTCTATTCGAATAATATGAGTATTCCTTCTCCTTTGGGTGTTGTCTCCTCCATATTTCCAAAAGTTGCATTTCCTGCATTGATTTAACCATAAATTTGGCTACTTTGTTCTTTCTGCTAGTCTTTTGTCCAGTTTTATCCATCTTTGAATCAAAATTAAGGTTAAAGTCCCCTCCTATCAATATATTCCCCTGCATATCTGCAATCTTCAAAAAGATATCTTACATAAATTTTTGATCCTCTCTATTAGTTGCAGATATATTAACCAAATTCCAGAGTTCTGAATATATCTGACACTTTATCATTACATGTCTCCCTGCTGGATCTATTATTTCCTCCTCTATTTTGATTGGTACATTTTTATTAATTAATATAGCTACACCTCTGTCTTTTGAATTATATGATGCTGCCGTTACGTGCCCTACCCAGTCTCTCCTTAATTTATTGTGTTCCACTTCAGTTAGATGCATTTCCTGCATGAATGCTATATCAATTTTTTCTTTTTTCAGTAAATTTAATAGCCTCTTCCTTTTGATTTGGTTATGTATTCCGTTAAAATTTATAGTCATATATTTCAACATGGTCATTTCATACTTGTTTACATCTCATTTCCAGTTCGTCACCACCATCTTCCCCTTTTCCCCATTTCCATTTCTCAGTTTTGTTTTTTTGAACGCACTGTGTAGCAACTCTTCTAAAACATAAAATATTTCAAACACTCCCACATCTAAAATTCCCTTAACCCCAAGTTCCCCCCCACACCCCGAGTCGCCCCTTGTCCCTTGCTGGGCAACCACAATTCCCCTCTCCATTCGGACTGCGAACCCGTTCACGTGTCAACTGATTCTGCAATGACTGTTATTCTCTCCCACCCAACCCCCCCCAAAAACGACTTGTATCTTCACATTACAACAAAGCTCCCCCTCTTTCTTTTTCTTTTTTAATTTTTTAACCCCTCCTCTTCCCCCCCCTTTCTCCCTTACTTCCCTTTCTTCCTTTCTTTAGTTCTTACTTATACATTATTTTTACTTCTTTTTATGTAGTTTGTTGTCGTTCTTTGTTCTTGTTACATCTCTCTTTCTGTCTTGCTGGCATTATTCAAATTCTCCTGCTTTCTCCAGATCTGAGGACAGTCTATTTTGCTCCCCCAGGATAACTATTTTAAGCACCGCTGGATATCTTAACATAAATTTATAGCCTTTTTTCCATTGGATCGATTTTGCTGCGTTAAACTCCTTGCTCTTCTTTTGGAGCTCAAAACTTATGTCTGGGTAGAAAAATTTTTTTTGATCTTCGTACTCCAATGGTTTTTTGTCTTCTCTAATTTTCTCTTGTCGTGTAGCTCAGAAATTTTACTAAAACGGATCTTGGTTTTTGTTGTGTCTGTGGTTTCGAGGCTAATGTCCTGTGTGCCCTTTCTATTTCTATTCCTTCCTACATTTCTGTCATTCCCAGGACTTTTGGGATCAATTCTTTTATAAATTCTTTCATATCTTTGCCTTCTTCTTCTTCCTTAAGGCCCACCATCTTTATATTGTTTCTCCTACTATAGTTTTCCATTATATCCATATTCTGAGTTAAAAACTCCTGTTTCTTTAACTTTTTTGTCATTTTCTTCCAATTTTCTTTTTAAGTCGTTCACTTCCATTTCTACCACCATTACACGTTCTTCCACATTTTCTCATCCTTTCCCTACACCTGTTATGACCAGCTCTATTCTACTCACTTTTTCTTCTGTACTTTTCATTTCAGTAAATTCTAGTGTCAGCCATTCTTTTAATGCTTTCATTTGTTCTTGAAATTTTTTTTATCTATGTACTGTCCATTCATTTGACCACCTATTCCTCTGTGCAGAGCTTGGTGTTCTTCTTCTTCTTCTTCTGTGTCTGCTCTAGGGTTTGTGTCTTCTATTTCTCTTCCTTGTATCTGTGTCTCTTCTGACTTTCTTGTTGAGCTGCTTGTCTCAGTTTGTTGGGTATTTTTTTCCATGGTTTCTTGATGTTGGTCCTCTTCTCTGGGCTGGTTATCTGTTGTGTCTCCTGCTTCCATTTTTCTTTCTCACCCCTCCCTTTCCCGTTGCTTTCTTTATCTTCCAGCTGAGAGCCCTCCTGTCAGGCATCTCTAGGCTGTTCATGCTTTGTAGGTTCACTCCACAGCTAGTTCCCCCTTCCCGTCAGTGTTCTCCTTGTCGTGCGCATCACACATGTGCGATTCCTCACGCATGCACAGTTGCACACCTCTTTGGCTCAGTGAGCCATTTTTGCAGTCCCGTGGTCAGTAGGTTGTGACCCTGTGGGTTTTCCACTAACCTCGGGGAGCGGGCTCCTCTTTCCACGGCGGGTCCCTGCTTTTTCATGCAGGTAAGGCCTTCACTTTTCTCTTCCAGCATCTTTCCATTTTTTCCCAGTTTTTTTCTCCACACCTTTATCTTTTATTTGTTGTGTTTTGTGTATCTGGGGCTTTGCTTTTTCTTCACTTTTTTTCTTCTTTTCTGGTACCTGAGTGAAATTCCTGGGAAGGCAGGACCTCCTGGGCCTTTCACATCACTGTCCAAATTCTCTCTAATTGGCCCTCCCAGCAATTTAGTGGGGGTTCTGCTCCAAGCAATGACACGTTATGCACTCACAGGAGTAAGAGTAAGTCACCCCCCACCCTCGGCCGTCCATCGTCCACCCCCCACGCCCCCCCCCCACTACGTGGCTGCTTCAGCAGATCATGACGGCGGCACAGTGCAGAAATGCAGAGCAGTTCCAGCTGCATGGGGGATTATGGGTAACGAAGACGGCCATCGATTCCACATTGAGTGACCATCGTGGCTTCCTGAAATGGCCCGCTCTTGTCAGGTGGCATGAATCTTTATTTTAATTACCTATGTGATGCAGCACACAAGCACTGACATCACGGCTCTTCCCCTGCTTGGCCACTTGGCTTTTCACATGGCAGGGAGAGGGTGGCCCGGGAAAATGACCTGGGTCCGCGGCCCTCCCTAAGAGGTGTGAGAAAGCTGAGTGTCAAAGGTTATTGGGAGCAGGCAGAAGAATGGAGTTGAATGGAAATATGCATCAGCCATGATTGAAAAGCTGAATGGGTTGAATGGCCTTTCTTCTCCTAAGTCTTGTGGTCTATGCATTGATGCCCTAAGCTCCTCTTCCCCCTTTCCCATGTGCCACAAGCCAGGTCACGTCACAGGGCCAGTGACTGGTGCAACTTTATCTGAGATGAATAAGGCAGAGATGCAGAGTTGTATCTGTGGATAAAAGTGGACAGAAGAAAATGAGTCTAGCAGGAACCGTGGACAAAGCATTACTGCTCTGCTGGAAAAGCCTCTCTACCTCCGACTGAATGGCTAAAAGTCACTCCAATTCCATCTTCAGATTAACGAATGGCACCAAACTCTGTGGCTGAATAATAATGACAAGCCAGAAGTGTTTAGTGGCATAGTGGCAAGGTAACAGCCTCTCAATGACAGTAGGACAAAAGAACTATGGTAGACTATAAGAGAGGGGCAGAGACCACACCCCTGTCCGTATCAATGGTGCTGAAGAAGAGACAGCAGCTAGTTTCAAATGCCTGGAGGTGAACATTTCTAATGACCTGAGCTTGACCAGTCATGTTGGCATGATGGACAAGAAGTTATCCCAATGCCTCGAGTTCCTCAGAAGACCAAGGCAGTTAGGCATCTTCCCCAGGGCCATATAACAGCTTGGTGCACCATTTGAAAGCATGCTAGCTGGATCTTGGTTCCATCACAATGTAGTGTGGGAGCTGCTCTTCCCAAGATCAGAAGATACAATGGTGAATGCAGCTCAGACCTTCCTCCATTCCATCTACTCCACCTACACACCATCCCTGCGGAGGTAATCCAGCCAGCGAACTGATGGACACGCTCTATTCTCCCTCCTCCCACTGGGGAGAAGGTTCACGATAGTGCAATTGCTCACCAACCTGATGATGGTATAATCCAAGCATCCCTTAATGTGGCCCTTGCTATGTTATCTGGAATTCAAAACCTCAAGCTACTGGTTTTTTTTAATAAAAGGAGGAAAATAAATTTAAAAAAATTAAAATAAATAATAATACAAAAATTTAAATAAATGTTTAAAAGTGTAAATGCTCTCTGAAGTAACAGATAAAGCTTTGGTGAAGAAGCATAAACCTTTAGCAAATATTCAGCCAGCGGAGTACCTTGGTCCTACTTTGAATGTTTGAATCAAGTTGTGTGAAACAGCAATGGCGTCACCCAGGATGAAGAGCTGGTTGATGCTGCTCGCTGTGTGGGTGACTCTCTTAAAGGGTCTCCTTATCCTTGCTTAGTAAGAGTCTTTATTAGTATATTATTAAGTATATTAGTAAAGCTGTATCTGTAAACTTGTTGGGGGGGGGGGGTTAATTATCTATGATGTTATTATTCATCTATTGGGTGGCTCCATGGAGGGGAAGGAACCTGTAATTGCCGCCATGGTTAAATGCTTTCAAAGAACCAGACTGAAAATAAAATAAAATGCTTCAAGATTTATATATTCATGCAAGTGAAGTTTGTTCAGTGTAAGTACAGTAATTTTATCTTTTAAACTGCTTATTCTTAATGCAAGCAATGAGAAGACTCACTTATCCAGCATCTACCCATCCCCATAGGTGCTGGATACCACGGGTTTTATTGTACTAGCTGATCTTTCTTATTGAAACCTTGAGATCTGTAACTGTGCTCTTGCCCTGCTCCCTTGTACGGTTGAACAAATGTTAGTGTTGAGTGCTAATCTGCAGCCAGAAGAACCCTTCTCACTGTACAGGTATAATATCACATTAATCCTGAATTTTTAACTCCAATCCCTTTACTGACACCACAGGATTTGACCCCTGGTTTTACTATAGGTGTAAAACACAAGTACAACTAGCCAATATTTATCAGCAAACATCAAAATAACTGTGGTATACTGAACCATGTAGTGGAAGAAAATAGGAGACATTTTATGATAAATTGTACTCATAACACAAGAAATGTGTAAAAGTAAGTGCAATTTTCACACACACTTTATTTCTCTGCACTTTTAATTGAAAATTAATAACAGGTGTGGATGGTCACGAGATGTGAACTTCTCAATTTCTGTAAAGATAATTGACATAAGAATGGTCAACCTTGTGTCACAGTAATAATGCTTTATTTGAAACATTTTTAATCCAATGTTAGGGATAGGATGAGATTGTTCAGTAAAACTCTTGGTATCCAGCACCCATGGGGATTGATAGATTCTGGACAAGTAAATTTCCCGGTTGCGTGTTGCGTGATTGGCGAACATACAGTGAGGTGCACCAATTTTAAACTACCGCATTTTCTACCTATTTATTTTCAGCTTTTTTTTTGCCGGTTGCTGGAGGCTACGGGTTGCTTGAATTCTGGAAAACAGGGTTTTTGTTGTATTTTGATGTTGGATTTTCCATGTGTAAATTAGTTTGCTGTTACTTTTTATCTTTCAGGCCTGCTTTAATGATCTGAAGAAAACCAGCAACCTGAAAGCCTATGTGGAGTGGTTTAACAGACTAAGCTATCTTGTAGCCACAGAGATCTGTATGGTGAGTCAGAACCTGCCAGGTTCTGATACCAGAGTCCTTTTCTTTGTGCCTCTCACAATAATTGCTTCTCATTATCATGCATTTTCAACTGTCAATTCTTCTCAGTGAAAGGTACAGTTTTCATCTAAAGTCTAATTTTCTCATCTGTCATTCACAGCCTGTAAAGAAGAAACACAGAGCAAGAATGATAGAATATTTCATCGATGTTGCTCGTGAGTGTTTCAACATTGGGAACTTCAATTCCTTGATGGCAATTATATGTGAGTATCACTCATTACATGGACTTTAATGAAATACAGTACAGATCAATCAAGTTAATAGTTCTTCATTAAATTCAAATAGTATTGCTCAGGCAGTGCGGTTAGCGCTCCACTATTACAGCACCAGCTACTGGGGCTCAGACCCGGTGTTGTCTGTCAGTAGTTTGTTTGTTCTCCCCGTGTCCGCGTGGGTTTCTTCTGGGAGCTCAGGTTTCCTCCGACCATTCAAAATGTACCGAGGGAGGGATGGGGATGGGGGCTGTAGGTCAATTGAGGGGTATAGTCTTGTGGGCCGAAAGGGCTGTTACCATGCAGTGCGTCTACATTGCATGAAAAATTAAAGCGTACCTATAATACACTTACATTTTAGTCATTCACCAGCACTACACATGGCAATCACAGTTTCCTGTCATAGATAAGCTGTTGATTAGGATTTTAATATTGAGAAGAAATTACTTTTTAAATCTAGAAGGACGTGTAGTTTTATTAGATTTAATTTGCCACAATGACAGTGGGAACTTTTAACAAAATATCCTTTCAGTTTGTATCTTTTTAACCAAGTTAATGCAATGTTATTAACCAAGCTAATTATGTACTGGCTTGTATCTCAAGGGCAAATGAGTATCAGTCAAAACAAATTATACTAGCATTTTATACATCATTGGTTTATCCACAAATGACACAATGTTTGGAGATTATTAGACCCTACCCTCAAAGTGACTTTGGTGCATTGGAAGCAGTCCAAGAGTGGAGTGACAAACCTGATTGAGGCTTCAAACAGCTCTGATAAAAAGGCCAACTCAATGAACTAATTATTTTCTTTTGAAAAATGATTGAGTGCCCTTCAATCCAAGTTTGAAGGTATTGAAAATAAATGTGATTGTAGATGGGTTTGTTTATTGAATAGACCTGTTGTAAATTATAAAATGAATAAGTCGCAGCCAGTGAAAATAAAATTAATTTCTTCCCCTTACAAAGTTGCATGAATTTGACCTTGACCTTGAATAAATTACCCCAGAAGATATAGGAGCAGAAGTTCGTCCCATCAAGTCCACTCACCATTTCATCATGAATTGATCCATTTTTCCCACTCAGCCCCCCTCCCTGTCTTCTCCTCATCACCTTTTGATACCTTGACAATTCAGATTCCTATCAATCTCTGCCTTAAATGCGCCCAACAACTTAGCCTCCACAGCCGCCTGTCTTAGCAAATTCCTGAGGTTTACCACTCTGTGGCTAAACAAATTCCACTGTTTTAAATGAGTGCCCATCAATCCTGAAGTTGTGTCCTCTTGTCCTAGACTCCCTGACCATGGAAAGCAACTTTGCCACATATATTCTGTCTAGCCTGCTTCTATGAGGTCCCCCCTCATTCTTCTGAACTCTAAGGAGTACATTCCAAGAGCTGGCAAGCATTCCTCATATGCTGATCCATTCATTCCAAGAATCATACAGAATCCAGCACATCCTTTCTTCAATAAGAAGCCCAGAACTGTACCCTGTACCCCATGTGAGATCTTACCAGTGTCAATAGCCACTTTCAGATGGCCACAATACCTGACTGTAAAGCTGCCTACTGAATTCCTATGCAGCTGTCGGGTGGCTACCTGAAAGTGGAGAACCAAGCCATGAGGTTTACCTACCCAACCCTTCTCCTGTTGGTACAATATCCTGCTCCGAGAATCCCCCGTTGCACCTGAAAGCAGCTCAGGCAAAGCTGCCAGCAGCAGGCAGGCTGTTGACAGTCAGCTGGCGACCTGCTGACAGCCACCCTCCCCGCTGGTGACAGCTACCCTCCCCGCTGCTGACACCTTTCCTCCCTGCTATGGACCAGGGACAGTGTGGGGCAGGAGTCACCATGCAGACCGGGGACAGTGTGGGACAGGAGTCCCCACTGCTGACACTTACCCTCCTCGCTGCCTGATAGTCCCCTGGCATAGGACTATGGGGCTGGAGTGGATGGTGCGGAACATTGGGCCCCTGACATCCCGCGTCTGCCGCTCCAGCCCCATAGTCCTGTGTCGGGGAGGTTATCAGGCATCGAGGAGGGAGCTGCCAGGCAGTGGGGAAGCAAGCTGTTGGGCAGCTGGTAGAGAAACTGTCAGATGGCTGCCCCTGCCCAGACTCAGGAGCCGGTGTTTGCTCTGCGGCCCCTTTCCCTGCTTCAGACCTTTCAGGCAGCAGAATACCTCCTTCAGTGCTGCCACCTAAACGTCCCTTTGCAGACACCCGCGGCCTGCTCCGAAGCCGCATTCTCCAGGCGATTCCACCTGAAAGCGGCTAATGATCCTATTTAATATCCATGAAAAGGCAGAATAAAGACATATCTGATTAAAAGTGTGAATAATGAGTATAAATGCAATGAAATAGAAAGTCATCCTTCCTGAACTTGTGGGACTGATGGGAATACCAGGCTAATTAAGATTAGGGATAAACAAATATCTTGGGGTCTGTATACATACCTTGTGCTTGGCAGGGAAAAACACTGAACATGTTGTTTGCAAGGCAATAAATAGAGACTGGGCTGACATACTCCTTGTGAAGAACTTGGAGATCCATGTGGCTTTCTTTTGTTTCATGATGTCTTATCTTAAGTGTTTCTATCATTCTTCCCATTGGGGGCATGAGAATTTTATGATATGACGTTTTACTTTCCTGCTGCTGTGTCTGGTTAAATATAAAGAAACAAATACCCAAACCAACAAGCTTTTTTTAGCTTTGCTATTCAAGGTGGATTTAATCTGTGGTTTTAGCAGGGAGAATCAGGATTAGTTGGGAAGGTTCATTCATTAGTTATTAATGTTGAAGTCGTGAAATGGATTTGATGATGTTTGGATGGGAGATGCCAGAGAGCATTGGTGGAAAATTACTTGCCAAATGGGACATTGAGGAAGGTTTTCAAAGCTTGCAGTGGGATATAGGCCAGTTAGAAGAGTGGGCTGAAAGATGGCAGATGGAGTTTAATACTGATAAGTATGAGGTGCTACAGTTTGGTAGGAATAATCAACAAAGATCACATGTTAAATGATAGACAATTGAGGAGTGCAGTAGAACAAAGGGATTTGGGAATTCTGCTACATAATTCCCCAAAAATGGAGTCACATGTGGATAGGGTGGTGAAGAAAGCTTTTGAAATGTTGGCCTTCAAAAATCAGAGTATTGAGTGCAGGAGTTGGGATGTCATGTTGAAGTTGTATAAGGCATTGGAATATTGTGTCTAGTTTTGCTCGCCGAATTATAGGTAGGATATCAACAAAATAGTGAGAGTGCGAAGATTGAGGGGTAATTTGATAGAAGTATTTGAATTTATGAGAGGAACAGATAGAGTAAATAGGCTTTTTCCATTGAGAGTTGGGGAGATTCAAACAGGAGGACATAGATTGAGATTGAAAGGTGAAAAGTATAGGAGAAACATGAGAGGGGTATATCTTCACTCAGAGGATGATGGGAGTGTGGAATGAGCTTCCGGCCCAAGTGGTAGATGCAGGCTTGATTTTAATATTGAAGGAAAAGTTGGATAGGTATATGGACGAGAGAGATATGGAAGGCTATGGGGTGAGTACGAGTCAATGGGGCTAGGTGGGAGAAGATGTTTGGCATGGTCTAGAAGAGACAAACTGGCTTGTTTCTTGCTGTCATTGTAATATGGTTATAATCAATGTCAGTGGATGAGAGCCACGGATTTATACTTATGGGCAACAGCATAAACGATTCTGTAGTATATACACGAACACAGCACTTTTGGTTTTATCTTTCAATCTCCAAGTGTACAAACAGAATTGGAAAGAAAGTCAACTTCTTCTGACAAAAGGTTATAGGTGATAAAACTTGACTTCTGATTGATTTTTATTTACAACTATAAATCTCAAGGTAATATTTATTCAAAAACTGATAATTTTGACTAAATGTTTTTCATAATTTATTATATTTTTTATAAAAAAAACATATCTGAAGAGCCCACCTTTCATTGTGGATATTCATTGGACTATTCTCGTCAACGCTGTTAAGGTGATAATTTCCTCACTCTGGGAGACTGGAAGGAAATGTATGCAAGATGCAAAATCTAAAGCAGCAGTCAAGGATCATTTCTGGGACATTAGCCGCTTTCAGGTGGCCACAAAGCCTGACTGTAAAGCCGCACAGAATATTCTTCCGTGGCTGTTGGGTGGCCATCTGAAACTGGAAAAGCTGCCCAGGAGGGTTACTTACCTAATCCTTCTCCGAGAGGTATAATTATCCTGCTCAGAGTATCGATTATGGAAGCTGAAAATGGCCGGGGCTGCCAGGGAGTGGGCTGATGACGTCGCGGTGATGTCGTCAGCCATCGATTCCTGAGACAAGGAAGCCAAACTAAAGTAGACTTCTTCAAATTTTTTTTTTGCACCCTCTCCCGCTGCCAGTCTTCCCCTCACCCTCACCCGCCCGACTCCCGCTGCCGGTCTCCCTTCCCCCCTCGCCCGCCCGACTCCCGCTGTCGGTCTCCCCTCCAACCCTTGCCCACCCGACTCCTGCTGCCAGTCTCCGCCCCCACCCTCACCCACCCAACTCCCATTGCCGCTGCCAGTTCCCCCCCAACCCTCACCCACCTGACTCCTGCTGCTGCTTGGGGAGTCGGGCGGGCGAGGGTGGGGGAGAGACCAGCAGCGGCAGCGGGAGTCGGGCAGGTGAGGGTGGGGGGGAGACCAGCAGCGGGAGTCAAGTCATGCCTGAGTTGTTTGTCAGGCATACCTTGACACACTGCTATGACGTGAGGTCAATGTGGGCTGGACTAGGCACCTGTCCGGAGTAGCCAGCTTTCACTGCTAGGCGGCTAGGAGTCAGCTGGCACGTTTAGGTGCCAGGAAGCCATCCATTCTGTGGCCACCTAAACGTGCCAGCTGAACTCCTCTCGCCGTGCCTGCAGGGGCCTAATCTTCTATCAGAACACCTGAAAGCGGCTATTGGCTATCATATCAAAAGTCATGTTGCAAACGGTAATGAACATTTTTGTTTAAAATCTAAAACAATTATAAAGAGCATTGCATGATCATCTTTTTTGCATCCACTTCTCACATCCACACTATTATCCCCAGAGAATCTTCCTTTCTTACCACTTGCTTCTGCTTGTCAGTATCACTTGGATGCAATGAGGGAAAATGAGCACGTTTTCAAAGATTCTGATCAATGAGGCAAAATATAAGTCATAGGGAAGACTTATAAAACCACAGGGTGGCACGGTTGGAGTAGTGGTTAGCGCCACGCTGCTACAGTGCCAGAGACTGGGACCGGGTTTAGAATCCCACGCTGTAAGTAAGGAGTTTGAATGTTCTACCCATGTCTGCGTGGGTTTTCCCCGGCGGCTCCGGTTTCCTCCCATCGTTCAAAGTGTACCAGCAGTGTAAGTTAATTGGGTGTTCAGTACAACTCCGATTATCCGAAATGGGATTCTCAGATATCCTCATTTATCCAAAATTTTCTCGGAGCCAAACTGACTGCGGGCATCAAGCTGCCAGCAGCAGCGGAGACGTATGGCTGCCGGTGACAGCTCCTGGCACGAGCGGACCCTCAGTCAGGAGGTGTCAGTGATTAGCGGTGGCTAGCATTTTGTTGGTGAGAATTAAAAATTATTTTAATGCTTAAAATGCCTTCCCTTGTTGTTTGTTGTTGTTTAAACCTGTTACAAGTGATTTGCTGTTGGCTACTGGGCTGCTTAGTTCTCCGAAAAAAATTATTTATCTGACATAGGCCCAGTCCCGAGCATTTCAGATAATCGGAGTTGTACTGTAATTGGGCAGCCTAGGCCCGTGGGCCAAAAGAGCCTGTTACTGTGGTGTATATAACCATATAACCGTTTACAGCACGGAAACAGGCCATGTCGGCCCTTCAAGTCCATACCGGTTCCCTTGAACAACTCCACTAGCTCCTCCGCAAACTCCTGAGGAAGTAGAGGCTTTCTTCATGATGCCATTGGTGTGTTGGTTCCAGGAAAGATCTTCCGAGATAGTGACTCCCAAGAACCTACATTTGCTCATCCTCTCCACCTCTCTGTTCAGAAATCTGATGGTGGAAGCCTGCAGACACCATGGTTAAAACAAAAACAATGCTGGAGAAACTCAGCAGGCCAAACTGCGCATTTGACCAAGTGATGATGGTTGATGTGTCAATCACTCTATACCATGATTAGATTTTCTGTTTCTTGGATAACAGGATCTCTTCAGGCTACTTGGTGTGGATTATCTAAATTTTTAAAAAATATATTTAAAAATTAACAATGAATAAGCAGCAAATCTCATGCCCTTGTGCTCATTGTGGACTCCGGTTTACGACGGCTGGCTTTGAGGGTCTCTGAGGTCCTGGGCTCTGATTGTGATTCCAGTATATGGGAAGATCGAATATCTTGCTCACTACTTACACTTGTCTAATCAAAGAACCTGTGTTTCATTCCTATTCTACACATACTAATTTGGTTATAACTCTTAAAACTAGTAAAGTCTTAATGAAAGACCAGTCTTACATTGTTAACAGAACCAATTTGACTTGTTCCCATAAACACATTCATCCTATCGTGTCACATTCCTTTCTTACTTACATTCGCAGGTTTTAAGGTGGAATAGACCCTTGAATTAGGACCTTGTCACCCTTATTTTTACAGTTAACATGTCTCGTCATTTTGAGGTCCATGAGCGAACAACTCCATTATAAACAAAAAGATGTGTTATTAACCATCTCATTACATTGGAGAATGGCTAATGGTCACTGTCATCTTGTTTTGTTCAGTTCCCTCATTGCTTCTGTGTTAGAAAAATGCAAGAAATGGGAGCAGGCGTGGACTATGAATGGCTCCGCCATTCAATACGATCATGACTGCGGGGTCAGCTCCACTTGCCTGCCTTTGCACCATAGAGCCCTTACTGTACACAAAAGAAAATGCTGGAGAAACTCAGCATCTATAGGAAGTAAAAGGCAGTCATCGTTTCATGCCTGAGCCCTTCTTCAGGTATTGCCCTCAGCCCCAGAACCCTTCATTCCCCTATCATGCAAACATGGAAGTGGGTCCTAAATGCACTCATTGCGTAGCCTCTACTGCTTCCTTGGGCAGAGGTTTCCACAGATTCACTACACTCTGGGAAAAGCAGTTCCTCTTCATCTCTGCCCTAAATTTACCCCCACCCTCAAATCTTGAGGTTACGTTCCTTTGTCCTAGTCTCACCAACTAGTGGACACCACTTTCCTGCCTCAATCTTGTACATCCCTATGGTGTCTGATTGCTTATCTGACATCCCATAATGGATGAACAGAAATATCCTCTGGAGTAGCCATTCCTAACCTTTATTTTCTTGGCTATGCCCCCCTTAGGACTCTGCTATGGGCCCCCTTCCCCATGAAGAAGCCAAGTTTAGTTGATTTCTTCCATCCTTCCATGGATTAGATTCAGATTTATTGTCTGAGTACATACATGACATAACATACAACCCTGAGATTTTGTTTCTGCGGGTGATGCAGAATTACCATTTATTGGTAGTGCAAAAAAAATCTGTACACAGCGTATACATGTAAACAAATAAACAACTGTAAATAGATAATGAATGTAAACAAACCAACTGCAATACAGAGAGGATTTAAAAAATCAATAAAGTGGACAAGTAAGAGTCCTTAAATGAGTCCCTGATTGAGCTTGTGATTGAGGAGTCTGATGGTAGAGGGGTAGCAGCTGTTCCTGAACCTGGTGGGTACAAGTTTTATGAAACCTACACCTCTTCCCTGATGTCAAGAGTGAGAACAGAGCGTGTGCTGGGTGGTGCGGATCCTTGATGATTTCTGCTGCCCTCCGACAGCAGCGTTCCCTGTAGCTGTTCTCAATGAAGGGGAGGGTTTTGCCTGTGATGTCCCTGGCTTTGTCCACTACCTTTTGCAGGGCTTTGCAATCAAGGGATGCAGCCAGTCAGCACACTTTCCACCACACCTCTGTAGAAATTTTCCAGGGTTTCTGGTGTCACACCGAACCTCGGCAAACTCCTGATATAAACTGAATTTTTTTTAAAAAGAAAAATATTCTATGATTTCAGTCCATGGCCCCCCCCCTAAATAAAGGGGGGAAGGTGGGGGGCATATGGCCCGCATTCAGAACAGCTACTCCAGACTAAAATATCCTTTTTCTCAATTACAACTTCCTTAACCATGATACCATTCCTCTCCTTGGCAACTAACAAAGTGAACCAGGCAATTCACCTTTGACTCTGAGGTGAGCATCATGTACAATTCCGATTCAATCATTGCTGACCTGCATTGTCTTTTGTTTGACCTGTTCCCTAATTTTGAAAATTGTATCCTGCTTTCAAATCCGTCCTTGGTCCCTCTGCAGTCTATATCTGATCTCCTCCAACTTAATGACTCTCCAAATAACTGTCTTGGTTTCTGGTTTCTTCATCATTCTTAAATTTAATTGGCCTATCATTGATTGTTGTACCTTTGAGTTTATAAAGTCTAAATTCTGGAATTCTCACTACAAATATTTTTAATCCACTTTCCTTTTAATAGATTTCTTAAAACCAGCTTAAGTGATCAAGCTTTTAGTCATTGAGTCTTAAATGTGATTTGTATCTCTTTTTGTTTAATAATGCTACTATGAAACACCTTAGAATGTTTTCTTCTGTTGAGGGAGCTATACACATATGGGAGATGTCATGCTTGGTAGTCATTACAATGTCTCAACAAATCTTTTTGGACTAGCTTTATAAGAAGAAAAGTATTTCCCAATTATTCTTGGAACGCCTTTGTTATTCTTTCCTTCTTTTTCACAAGAATCATGGGAAATGTTACTGAAGGACCCTGCCCTATGCAGTAGAGTGAGAACAAATCATAGCCCTACCCAACCACCATTAGTCTGATTCCAACATAAACAAGAGGACCTGGGATTTTACTTGCATGGAACTCGGCCCCACCCAGTCCAGTGGCACTTGTGGAAGACAAGAGTCACTCTGCCACATCTCGTCTGTTTCTGATCAAACGAGCAGTAAGAATACTGAATGACAAAAGGAACTGCTCACGTTAACAATCTGAGATATTCAGGAAACAATATTTGTTTACTTATTATTTGTATATATGAATACTTAAGCTCTGCATATGTACTGTTTGTCCGTGCATGTGTTGTCATGACCATCTTCCTTTATAATCGCCTGGAGAGACTAGAAAGTCATTTATGACTCGTTCAAGAAAGATCTATACCAAAGATGAATTGAGTTTTCAGCGTGTTATTAAACATAATCTAGGTTATATAGTATTACAAGTTTGTAATACAGTACTAAAGCTATGATTAAATGATACTTAAAAAGGCCAATAAAAATTTTCGGACCATTTCAAGTCCCTCCATCCTTGCAGAACAAAAGAAATAAAAGAAAAACTGAACTGCTTATCTGGCTGAAGCAAGCTTTCAGAATGGCTGTTACCAGGAAACGGAATGATCTATGTCAAAAAAAACTACTTGCAGACATATGCGAGGATATAAAACACATTCTACATGTGTTACACCTGGTGGTGTGTCTGCGTGGTTTGCGCCGAGCATTGTTTCATCAGGTTGCACTTGTGCAATAAGATGACAATAAACTTGACTATATAAAGCTGTCCAGACCTGGATAAAATACTAAACTGGTTTGACCCAACCTGACCCTGAGATTAAAATACATAGCAAACCCAGCCCAAAGTTGACGCGCGCAGTTAGGTGCTGTGGAGTTTGAGTCAGATTGCCATGATTTACTTGGCAGTATGTTAAGTAACCAGATTGATCCCACTTGTCTATTTTGCAGCTGGCATGAACATGAGCCCAGTTTCCAGACTAAAGAAAACCTGGGCCAAAATCAAAACAGCCAAATTTCATATCCTTGAAGTAAGTATAAACCAACACAAAATATACAAAATATGTCGTGTCCAGGCTCATTGGCTACTTTAACTATATGCATTTAATGTTAAATTAATCTTTGTACAATGAAGAGAATATATTAGAGATGTTTCTGTTAAGCATCCATTATTGAAGTTCAGCAGTTGATAGTTACGATTTGTTCTCGATGGTATGTTTTATCGTGAAAGGCTTCTTTTCAGTGGAACGTACATGAGTGGGAGGATGGAGTTTCCTCCATAATGAAATGCAGTTTAGGCTATAGTTTACCCAAATTGAGCTGAAACCAGCGAAATGAATCAAGCTATTCCAAATGCAAGTGAGCTTTCACAACCTGCTGCAGTGGTGTCAAATGTGTCCGCTGAGAGCTGAAAGGATATCAGAACTGCAGAGGAGAAACAGTCAGTAATTCAAGTCCGAGTTGATATGCCCACAGTGTTGCGCGGCTGCAGCAGGGAGCAGACAAAAAACCCAAGAGAGACTGTACCACAGGCTTTATTCAATTAAGCAGGCTTTAATTAGTTAAAAGTCTCTGATACAGGGGTAGCTGTACTGGTGGCTCCCGAGTAACTGGCTTGAGAGGGACCGGCTCAGGATTATATCCTGGGCGGTTGATTGACAGCCAGCCAGGTGGAATTAGGTCTATTCAGGTCAGCTGATTGACAGCCAGCCAGGTGGAGTTAGGTCTATTGTGTCCTCCGGTGATCTTCCTGCAGGTACAAGATCGCCCCCTGCAGTAAGCTAGTGGTGTATCACCACATTCACCCCTTTCTTTAAAATTGTCCCGGGGAGGGGGGTGTTTAGCAACATTCTTAGGTGGTCCCGAGGTGGGGAGGGTTTAGCAAAGTTTTAGGTGGTATATGTGTATTTACAGGTTTAGATGGTCTGGCGGATGTCGGAGTCTCTGTGACCGTTGCAGGGTTGGCTCCTGGTCAAAGGTCGACGAGGACGGGCTGGGTGTCTGAGGGTTATATGGGGCACTGGGGCAGTTGGTGTGGCACATTGTGGTGGGGTGGCTGGGGTGGCCTGGATCGGCAAGAGAGTGAGGCGTTGGAGGGGCGGGGGAGAAGGTCGTCCCCCGCGGCGTGAGTGTGCAATGAGTGTTCAAGATGGGGAAGACGCATCTGGCCGACATGCAGGTCCGTGATAGGGCGTCGGGGAAGTCGTTGAACTTTCCCAGTCGATTCTGGATGTCGTAGCTTGACTCTCCAGCACATGACGCCCTATCATGGTGGTCAACTCTCTAAGATCTTGTCGTTCTTGATCTTGCCTTTGTGGGTGGTGCTGAACATGAACGCCACTGCATGCTGGTCGGTGGGGAGGGTGAACCTCCTGCCTGCCTGGTAGTGACGCCAGTGGTGGACTGCTTCCACAATCACTTGGGCCTCCTTTTCGATGGCGGAGTGCCCAAGCTTGGAACCATGGAAGGTTCTTGAGAAGAAGGCGACGGGTCGTCCCTCCTGGTTGAGGGTGGTGGCAAGGGTCACATTGGAGGCATTGCACTCCACCTTGAATGGGGAGTCCTCATCCACTACATGCATCGTGGCATCTGCAATGTCCTGCCTGATGCAGGTAAAGGCTGCCTGCGCCTTGGGTGGCAGGGGAAAGGTGGTGGCGTAGGCCAGTGGGTGGACCTTGTCCGAGAAGCGAGGAACCCACTGGGAGTAGTAAGAAAAGAAGCTGAGGCACTTGCAGAGGGCCTTGATTGAATGTGAGAAAGGTAGCTCCATTAATGGGCGCATGCGCTCTGGATCAGAGCCGATGACACCATGTGCCACAATGTACCTCAGGATGGTGAGGTGGGTGGTGCTGAACATGCATATCTCCTTGTTATAAGTGAGGTTCAGCTCCTCAGCAGTCCGGAGAAATCTCTCCAGGTTGGCATTGTGGTCCTGCTGGTCATGGCCACAGATGGTGACATTGTTTAGATATGGGAAGGTCGCTCTCAGCTTGTGCCACTCTACCATGCAGTCCATTTCGCTCTAGAAGATGGAGACCTCATTAGTGACCCTGAACAGAACTCGGCGGAACTGGTAGAGACGCCCATCTGCCTTGAAAGTGGTGTAGGGCTTGTCCTGCACGTGGATCATGAGTTGATGATAGGCCGACTTCAGTCATTTGTGGAGAAGACACTGTAGTGGGCTATCTCATTGACCACGTCAGCTATCCTGGGTAAGGGGTAGGCATCCAGCTGGGTGTATGGTTTATGGTTTGACTGTCATCTATGACTATTCTCAGTTTGCTGCCCCCTTTGACCACCAGGACTTGGGCTCTCTATGGGCTGGTGCTGGATTCTATGATGCCCTCCATTGGTAACCGCTTTACTGAATTGTCTATAGGCTGCGTAATAGCACCTGCTTCTGGCCACTATCGGTTTGTAGTCTGGTGTGAGGTAGGAAAAGAGGGCAGGAGGGGTGATGCACAGTGTGGAGTAGACGCAGGTGGGCTGGGGCAGGTCGGAAGGCATACTGTGGAGCATGAGCAGGGGTAGGATTCCACCGAAAGTGAGGGTTATGCTCTGTAGGTGACACTGGATATCTAAGCCTAGGAGGACCGGGGCACAGAGTGCGGGCATGACCAGGAGCCTGAACCCATTGTATGTCTCTCCCCCCCCCCCCACCCTCCACAGTCAGATCAACGGAGCAGTGCCCAAGGGTTTTTATGGAGCTGTCCTAGGCGGTGAAAGTGATAGCAAAGCTCGTAGGGTAGATTTTAAGTCTCAAAATTCAGTACACGTCTGGGTGTATGAAGCTCTTGGTGCTGCCGCTGTCAAATAGGCATTTTGTTACCTGACCATAATGTGTGGGATGTCTCTCTTTAGTGTAGTGGCTGCTAGGACCATCTCAGGCTCCAAGTTGCTGCTCCCTGATGGTTGAGGCGAGTGGCGGCTGGTGGCATCCTTCACAGGAGTGGGGTACGTCGATGGAGGTGAATGGTGGTCAGTGGTGTCCGCAGGCTTGGGGTGCATCGAGAGGACAGTCTGGTCGGCGCCTGTGTTAACCACATCGTCATCGTTGTTGTCGCCCTGTTCAGGGTGGGAGATGAGGTTGTGCACTGGATCTGCATGATAGACCCAAGATGGCGACGGTGCTCAGCCGACGCAAGATGGCGGCACCCTGTGGGTACACATGGCAGCAGCATGGCTGGCTCTACCCATCAGTCGTCTTTGCCTGCTCGGGCGGAGGTGATGTCATTGCGCTCTGCATTGGAGGAAGTAACATCATCTGTGGCGGGGGATGTGATGCCTTTGCTGGCCTTGGCTGCCATGGCTTTTGGTAGGGCGGCGCTCGTGGTGAGCAGGCGGTGGTAGTACCCGTCGGAGCCAGAATTGGGGCTGGTGAGGAGGACGGAAGTAGCGAGTAATGGAGGTGCCCGGCCCTCGCACATAGCAACATCTTGGGGTGGGATAGCGAGGTGATTGTAGAGGACCGCTGAGCTGCTGGTGGACCTTGAAAGGCATGCTTTTGCATAGTTGCCTTTCTAGCCACAATACGAGCAGAACTGATTTCTCACCATGCAGTTTTGGCACGATCGTCAATCTGACCCACACTGGGACCCATAGTACTTACGTGGGTGCGGGATGCCTGTGGCAGTGATGCATTCATCTACCAATGGGCCCTGAGTCATGGCTGCTGTCTGGGCTGTCCACGCAGAGATTTGGGGAAGTCAGGAGTCAAAGGCTTCGGCATGGAGCACTGCAGCCTCCAACGAGCAGACTACCTCTATAGTTCAGGCCAGGGAGTAGATATTGTCTTCTAGTAACTTCTGGCGGGCGGCTCTCAAGCACAGACCTTGAACACAGGCGTCTCTTATGAATCTCTCGACTTCCTTTTCGTTCACCCCGGGCTCTGCCAGACACAGACGAGCTAGCTCACTCAGGGCTCCCAGGTAGGCTTCAGCTGTCTCACCTGGCTGCTGGGCACAAATACTCAGGAGGTATCTGGCGTAGACCACATTCATTGTGGGCTTGTACATGGCCTCCAGGGTAGCCATTCCTTCCGGGTACTCTGTATAGTCTTTGAGGGCCTGGAAGGCATGGGACCCAACTTCGTGCGGAGCACCACAAGTTTCTTCTGATTCGTGTTTACCACGTCAGAGTGTGCCTGGATAACTGCCTCCAGATTTCGAAGTGTGCTTGGGCTTCCGGGTGGTGAGGGTCGATAGCAAGTCTAAAATTTTAACTGAATAAATTGTGATGCACGGTTGCAGCAATACAACAGGCTTTATTCAGTTAAAACTCTCTGCTACAGTGGTAGCTGTACTGGTGGTTCCCAAGTGAGTGGCTCGGGAGCAGCCGGCTCAGGATTATATCCCGGGCGCTTGATTGACAGCCGGCCGGGTAGAGTTAGGTCTATTGAGGTCGGCTGATTGACATTCGACCAGGTGTGATCTGTTCTCTGGTGAACTTCCTGCAGGTAAAGAGATCGCCCCCTGCAGTAGGCTAGTGGTGTATCACCACAACCACTAGACAATTTTGCTCCTCTTAATTTCATTCATTAATTTCTAATTGTTGCCGCTATTTATGCCACACTGATGAAAATTAACCAATATTTATTCTTCTTTGGCTTGGCTTCGCGGACGAAGATTTATGGAGGGGTAATGTCCACATCTGCTGCAGGCTCAATGGTGACTGACAAGTCCGATGCGGGACAGGCAGGCACGGTTGCAGCGGTTGCAAGGGAAAATTGGTGGGTTGGGGTTGGGTTTTGGGTTTTTCCTCCTTTGTCTTTTGTCAGTGAGGTGGGCTCTGCGGTCTTCTTCAAAGGAGGTTGCTGCCCGCCGAACTGTGAGGAGCCAAGATGCACGGTTGGAGGTGATATCAGCCCACTGGCGGTGGTCAATGTGGCAGGCATCAAGAGATTTCTTTAAGCAGTCCTTGTACCAATGCAGTGCAGTGGTATTCATAATCACATTTTAGAAGCTTTTAAAGGAATTTATTTACTAAGAAGCTGCCTATTGCAACTTAATGAGAGCATGAAATGTCTCTTCAAAATTCCTTTCAAGTTATTGCCAGTCAGTTGGAATCAGTTACTCTCAGTGGGTGGTCTGGACGTCCTCATTAAAGTGCACATTGTGATTAAATCTCTTACATCTTTATCCATAAAGCTACACTTGGCCATCACATAAATATATCCGGGAATATCTTTGAAAACAACTGAACAGCACTAAATCAATACGTACTAAAACACTCAGCAGAGAAGCCAATTCATGAATAATGTTGCCTCTGTGATTAC
Organism: Narcine bancroftii; assembly: GCF_036971445.1. Taxonomy (NCBI): domain Eukaryota; kingdom Metazoa; phylum Chordata; class Chondrichthyes; order Torpediniformes; family Narcinidae; genus Narcine; species Narcine bancroftii. The sequence goes on from NC_091471.1 coordinate 223,028,323, forward strand.
TCACTGTATATGTGGAATTGTGAAGCATTATATCATTTTGGGAAACTGGGCAGGTGGGATCTCCAGCATGTCTACTTTGGGGACAGCCAATTAATGCATCAGATTTAAATCATATTTTATTCTTTTCAGGAAAAGGTGCAGATTGTTTCAATTGTATTATTAAGATTTGTTAAATAATTAATTGTACATTTATATCGATAAAAGTGATGGCAGTACTTTAACTTACGGTGGTGAAACAGAACAAGACATCCTCATTGGCTAAAGCAGCACAAAATACCCTGGCTAATGTAAACTAACCAATCACAAACCCTAAAGCAAAGTAATCCTATCTTGTCTGGCAATCTTGGGTGACAGTGGATCATACTTTTAACAAGATTGATAGGAGGGTTACAACAGATGATTCATTGATAAGAGTAGGTTCTGGAAGAACTAGTTAAAGAAAATAAAACATCTTTTGCAGATGGGATATACAGGTATTCCCCGTTTTATGAAAGCTCGCTTTGCAAAAATTCACTTTTGCGAAGGATCCTGTGTTCGCTTGCCACAAGAAATTTGAATGGGTTTTTGCTTTCACGAAAATAACCCTCAATAGCAGTGAATGGGGCTTTGCTCTATGCCATTTTGGCTTACAAAAGGGATCAAAGGAACACTCTACTTTAGCAAAGTGGGGTATACCTGTATCCTCATTTGCTGAAGGAAAATAAAGGAGGAAATTACAGATGACATGACTATAAACTTCCTAACAAACCTATGCGACTGAGGACTGGAACATTGCTGATGTTATCCCCTCGTTTAAGAAAGAATAAATTAAAAAAAACAATAATCCAAACCGGTCAGTTTAACTTAGGTGGTTGGGAAAGTTTTCGGAACAATATCAGGAACAAAATTGACGTTCACTTATAAAAATGAGGTGCAATTTGTAACTATTTTTTAAAAGAAATAACAGTGATTTGATAAGGGAAATGCAGTTGCTTTGGTACATCTGGATTTTCATAAAGCACTTGGTAATGACTGCCAATGTACTGAAACACCAACATTCTCTCTCATCGCATCGGGAAGAAGGTTAAAGAGTTTGAAATCTTGCACTGTCAGGTTTAAAGATAGTTTCTTCCCTGCCACCACCATGCTACTGAATGAACTATTCAAGATTATTTTATTGTAAAAAAACATAAAATGTGATATTACACAAAGTTCCCTTTAGTCTACCGTGGATAAAGATTCGCTATCAGCAGAAATCAGGGAAAGCGAAGCAAAAGAGAATCCTCCAGAATCACTGAGTGTCCATGGATTCACCTCCAGCTCTCCCGCATCCTCTGCAGCCACACAGACTCCTGTCCAAACCAACAACCACCCAAGCTCCAGTTGCAAACCTCTGACACGATCAGGAAGCCTCCAGCCCCCTCTTTCTTACCAGTTCCAATACCTGGTACCACTTCAGCCATTCTCTAGCAGTTTGCAACCTGGTGTGAGTCATTTGATCGCAATCCGTATGGGTTCCTCACCTCGAGTCACCAATAACCTGCTGCCTATGTGTCCATCAGCCGCAGAGCCCCTCACTGTTCCATTGGTAATGGTCACTATCCCATAGGGTCATCTCCTCTACTTCTCCTTCTCAAACGGGGGTTGGTCTCGTCATTTTCTGGGGCTTTGCGCTAGTCCTCTGCTTCCACGGAGTCTGTCACCCCTCATGGCTGCTACCGATCCTAGGTGGTGCCGTTTTGGGCCCAGGCCACATGGTGGCAGGATTTTAAAATAAATCCCTGTTGGCTCTTTTGATGATCCGTTTAAAGCCTGTACAGAGCCGATGGCAATCGTACCAGACATCAACTCTAGTTGCGCCACTATTTTTTTTTCATTCAACAGTGCTCTCGTGTTGCCTTTGCCAGGTACTAATTGATATTTCTCATTCTCTTGCCCTGCTCCTGTAGGAATGTTCGAGTTGACTTACTAGATCATTCTTCTCACTCCATCTGGTTTAATATGACAATAAACTTAAACATAGACATGAGTGTTGTGTAATAAACTTGTCATCAATATTGAAGCCCATGGGTTAAATGTAGCTGAAGTAACATGGATAGACACTTGTCTGAATAACAGTTGAGTTCCCAGTGGTCGATATAGGGATCACTGCTTTTAGCATTTTCAGTGTAACCCCATCATAGCGCGATCATAAAATCTCATCGCAAAAAAAGTGAGGTCACGCTAAATCAGGATTTTACTGTATAAAATAATCATGTCTAAGATTCCCACAGAGCCATTTAGTTTGATTGTTCTGGCTCAAAGATGTAAATTTGTAACTCATGGGGCTGCAATAGGTACAAAATCCTCCGAGGGGAGAGAAGTAAATTGGATGAAAAGAATATCTTAAGGTATAGTCATGGAACAGGGAAGTGACAGCTTTGTACATTGACGACCCCGCTCCTACCAGCAGCCCAACGTTTTTTTGAGTGCCCTTGCAGTGGAATTCACAACTCATTGTTCAGACAACTGTTTGAAGCAATAGTGGTGTTCATTCTTCTGCAGTTGACTGATAATTGAAATGGCCCATCTGAAAACATGTCTGTTCACAAATCGAACGCACAGCATCAAGAGATACTGACTAACCTCAGCCGATGACTAACATTTTATGCGTGTGCACACCTACAATCGACTCAAACACCAGAAAACTGACGATTCTTTATGGTAATTTCCCCTGGACAAGTTCAATCAGGCACTGAGCCAAGGATCATACCTCACACCACCATTTGCCCATTCTTTGGAGTTAATACATGGTCGTCCCCACTCCTGCAATTGAGTCCAATGACTCATTGTGTTATATCCTAATTCATGTTAAATTGGGGTGCATAAAATCAGTGTATTCTCTGTATTAATGATTTGCACGTAGTAAAAGGGATCAATTTCCAGATTTTCAGATGTCCAAGAACTTGGAGATAAACTGTACAAATATAATAAGAGACTTCAGGGAGATATAGTCACCATGGTGAAACAAGTGAATAAATAACAATAATGCTTAGTGTTGAGAAAAATGTAATGTGAATAGCAAATATTATAGGAGAACGCAAGATTGAAAGAGCGAATAGCATGGTGTAGTTGAGCAGTTCATGTGCATAAAATATTGGTAGTATGTTGAGAAAGTCAGTAAAACTCACAGGAACCTGGGTTTTAAAAATAAAGGAATAGATCACAAGAGAAATGAAGTTGTGATAAGCCTTTATAAAAGCCAAAACTGGTTTGGCCACAACTGGAGAATTGTCTTCAGTTCTAGGTGTCACATCTGAAGAAAGATGTAAAGGTTTCAGAGGAATGCAGAAGAGATTCCTGAAAATGATACCAGGAAAAGACCTTGGTGATCTGAATAGAGTATAAAATTGGAACGAAGGAGAGTGCAAACATTTTCTGATACAGGTAAATAAGGTTACGAACAGCTCAGGAAAAGGAGATTGAAACTGTTCCTATCAGTGGAAAAATCATGAACGATGGACATAAAATTAAGCTACTTGAACCAAAAGTAGCATGCAAGAGAATAATTTTCTGAACAAATGTGGCTGTGTTTAAAAGAACGCTAAATGCTGTACATACCTGAAAGAATGAAATTTGCAAGATTCTAGGCAGAGGGCCGTGGAGAAGATTACCTGATTGTTCTTGCATTGAGCTGGCAGAGACTCAATGAACCAAATGGCTTCTTTTGTAACATGGAGAATATATTTTCACCATTATTCTATTGCATTTTTTTCTAATGTTTTGCATTGTTGTGGTTTGGGAAATGATTTCATCAATTGGAAAATCCTTGTGGTACATGCAATACTCAATCTGCTTTTTTGCACGTTCATTTTCTCTGTTGATTGAACAGGTTAAAATATCATATTGATTCCATTTTTAAAAAATACTCATGATTTGTTCTCTTTGTCTTTCAGTTATAATTCTTTATTTACTTTTGACAAAGTTTTTTTAAACATCCTGATTAATTTTTTTTTGCTAATTTTGCTTCTGTTTTACACTATACTCAACCAAATAATCAATTTTAAATCATGTTTACAAAATTAAGAAATGCAAATCTTTTATAACTAATTATTAACAGAATTGGAAAAATGTTCTGTTTTCTTAAAGATCTAAATCTTAGTCAAATAAATTTTAATTCACAGGAAGCTTTTTAATAAGAAAAAAAGGTATTATTTTTATGTTTCTCAATTGAAATACACCTTGTAAATATTAAATCTAACAAGCAAGTTTTTTTTAAAATCTTGAAGTTAATCACTGACTTTGCTTTCATTTTAAGCACCAAATGGATCCTTCTAGTAATTTCTACAATTACAGGACAGCTTTGCGAGGAGCAGCCCAAAGATCGATGACAGCCCATAGCACCAGGGAAAAGGTGAGGAGGAACGCGTGCATGAGAACATCCAAGTGGTTGGTCATGTGGTCACAGACTTCTGATTAAACTCAACACGAAAAGACTTCAAAACTAAATTAGAAACGCCTTCATTTTGTTGGCCTGTGTGTTGCTCTCAGCCACGACCATTTATTGACAGCCACTCAAAGGCTTTTCTTGGGCACCTCAGCTCCGTTTTCCCCAATTCATCTTTTTTTTCCAGCATTGGGTTGGGGGGGTGGGGGGTGGTTGAGAGCATCCTTGAGCAGGACCTGCTTTGAGTCATTCGAATCCTCTTTGAGGATCTTACATCTACATTGAGCCCCTTAGTAAGGTATCCAACAGCCACAACATCTAGTTTCATTGTATTGCCGAGAGCACTTTATCTCACAATCAGCTCTCACAACCCCTCAACCCAATTCCTGATATACACCGCTATTAATATCTTAATATAGAAACAACTTTCAAAGTGAGTCACTTTGGTGTTAAGGGTGAAACAGATTTTGAAAATTGACCAAAGCGCACAGCCTCCAACCAATAACCTATTCCTACTCCTGTGATCGAAATATAAGTATGTTGATTAAGTTTATCACTCATTCATTCATTCTGCATTTCTCCTTGAACAGGTCCCTAATAAATATGTCCCAGAACATGTCATAAGAATAATGGGAAAACTAATGAGGGGCTTACATTCAAATATAATTTGTTTGTGGAATCAAGACATGCGTCTTCTTCAAATATTGTGGTCTGATCCACCTTGTGAAAAGACTTGGCACTGAAAATACCTACCATGGCATGTTTTCACCTGCTAGGTTAAAAAACTGATGAAGTTAGTTTGGAGCAGTGGTTTTCAGCCTTTTTCTTTCCACTCACGTACCCCTTTAAGTATTCCCTATGTCATTGGTGCTCTGTGATTAGTAAGGGACTACTTAAGGTGGTGTGTGAGTAGAAAGAAAAACACTGTTTTATTGTCCCTGATTGACTCGTTATGTGCACGGTTTCTTAACTCCAAAGGAAATGGGCCAAGGAAAATTTTTCTCCAGCAAAATATTTCAGTAACAATTGGGTCTAGAGCAGTGCTTCTCAACCTTCCCTTCCCACTCGCATCCCACCTTAAGCAATCCCTTACTAATCACAGAGCACCAATGGCAGAGGGATTACTTAAAGTGGGATGTGAGTGAAAAGAGAAAGCTTGAGAACCACTGGCTTAGATACATGCAACTAGAGTGAGATATTTTTTTACCTGACGAATAATTTGTCTTATTTCTCTGGCCATTAAAACTGAACTATAAATGTGGAGTCTCATTTCCCTCAAGAAAATCAGTGATGACTGTGAGCGTATGGGGAGCACAGGACCCTGCTTGGCTGGGGAGCGCCTGCGAGTCCCCCCCCCCAACCCTTGGTGCCGATCCCACTTATGATTCTGATTTTTACCAATTTTGCTATGGTAACAAACAAACCAAATACTATTTCACACAAAGCATTCTAGTTTCCAGCTTGTATTTCTATGGTGTGAGAGAAGCCAATTTTACTCGCTTAAGTAACTGGTTGCATCTACAGTTAGAAAAGATAGTCCTTAAAGGCTTATTAACCTGTGTATTTAATACCATAGTTAATTGGCTGAGCTATTTAACTGAAGATTAACAATGAAGTGACATTTTTTTTACCAGTATTCATTTTCATTTTTTAACAGATTGTAATTCCATTCTGCAGTCTATTGATCAAGGATATTTACTTTTTAAATGAAGGTTGTGCCAATCGTTTAATGAATGGACATGTCAATTTTGAGGTGAGCAAGCCTGGTGTTGCTTTCCCATTTCAATAGAAATGTTGCGAAAGGTAGAAAGAGGCAAATGGTGGTAAGGTGTAGAAAGGAAGAGTTAACATAAGAAATTATATTTAGTCCCTATGTACGCTATCCCGTCTTGCATACATAAATTAATTTTTAATCCATCTCTCTGACTTATTGAGAATGCAAATATTTTCAACCAAAAATGTCTTTCTATTGCATAATTTGCTTTTCCACTCAATTTAGTGTCATCAGCATATGGCGATGGCAAGGGGATTTATGGTACCGGACAGGCCTGGTCTCAGTTCAAGGGACAGGTATACGATTTCATTATGCTAATTAAGGAATATAAATTCACTTAATTAAATAATTGTGAATTGAAAGGCTGGCGACGTGTAATGTCAACGTAGATTGTTGCAAAAGCATCCTAGTTTATTGAAGCCCTTCAGGGAAGGAAATCTGCTGCCTTTTCTCTGGCTTGTAATGTGACTCCAAGTTCATGGCAGTTGATTCTTACTTGTTCTGTCAGTGGCCTAACAATCCACTGAATTCTTTCAGACAATCGTGTCAAAGTACAGTATGGCAAAAGGAAGCCAGTGCTGATACATCACAACTCCTGGGTGTGGAATTTGCATGTTCTTGTTTCTGCCAGATAATCCACTTCCCAATACCAATGGTAATGACTTGCTGGGAGGTTAATTCACTGCTGTGAATGACCTCTAAATGCAGAACGAATCAACGGGGAGTTGATGGGCATGCGTGAGAGAGAATACCACATAGAAGTAAGGAAACGGAGAAGGAAGATTGATAGGATTTTACTGTTGGGGCTTAGCATAGATTAAATGGGGAAAATTAACTCATAAGTCATAAGTTGCCAAGCATGGTGGGGAACAAGAAGATTTGGAAACTATAAAAAGACACAAAAGTGAGCAAAAAGAGGGAAAAGGTAGACTCTGAAAAAAGATTAGCACGAAGTATTAAAACTGACAGTAAAAGTTTTTATGCTGATATAAGACGCAAAGGGCTGGCCAAAGTGAAGGTTGGTCGCTTGAAGGATAAGAAGGGGGAATTGATATTGAGTAATGACGAATTGGCTGAGGCTTTGAATGACTATTTTGTGTCGGTCTTCACAGTAGAGAGCATGTTGAACGTGCCAAGGAGAGATGTGATGGGGAGGTGAGGACCTAGATACAAAAGCCTTCATTAAAGAGGTGGTACTTGGGGGTCTAAAGATAGTTAAGTCCCCTGGTCCTGATGGAATGCATCCGAGGGTACTGAAAGAAATTGCAGAAGTGGAGGCTTTGATAATAATTTACTAAATTTCTCTGAGCAGAACCTGGCAGATTGGAAGACAGTGAATTTCACACCACTATTCAAAAAAGGATGTAGGCAGAAGGTAAGGAACTATAGGCCAAGTTAGTTTAACATCTGTATCTTGAGAAAATGATTGAAGATGTCTCATTAAAGAAGAAATAGCGAGGCATCTCAAGCAAAATGGGTCCATCAGGCAGACACAATGTGGATTTGGCAAAGGCATGTCCTGTTTGACAAATTCACTGGGTTCATTGAGGATAATAACAAGGGTGATAGATGGAGGAGAGCAGGTGGACATGGTTTACCTGGATTTCCAGAAGGCGTTTGATAAGGTGCCGCATATAAGATTTATACAGAAGATAAGGATACATAGAGATGGGGGGGGGGGTGATGCATTAGCATGGATAGAGGACAGTAAACCAAAAGAAAGCAGAGATCTGGGATACAGGGATGTTTTTCTGGTTGGGGATCAGTGGCAAGTGGGGTGCCACAGGGTTCAGTGCTTTTCGCAATATACATTAATGATCTGGAAGAAGGGGACAGAGTGCAGTGTGTCTGAGTTTGCCGATGACACTAAGTTGAGTGGAAAAGCAAATCGTGTAGAGGTATGGAGAGCCTGCAGGGATATACTGTAGATAAGTGAAGTGAGTGCCCAAGGGTCTGGCAGATGGAGTACAATGTTGGTAAATGTGAGGTTATCCACATTTACAGGAAAACTGAAGATCAGAGTATTATTTAAATGGCAAGTGATTTCAGCCTGCTGCTGTGCAGAAGGATTTGGGAGAGCTCGTGCATAAATCAAAAAAGGTTGGTTTACATGTGTAAATGGAATGTTGGCCTTCATTGCTAGAGCATCTGGAGTACTGTGTCCAGTTCTGGTCTCCTGACTTGAAAGATGTACTGGCTTTGGAGATGGTGCAGAGGAGGTTCACCAGGTTGATTCCAGAGATGAGGGGTTGGCCTATGAGGATGGATTGTCATCTAGGACTGTACTTAGTTGAATTTGGAAGAATGAGAGGGGATTTTATAGAAATGTATAAAATTATGAAAGGCATAGATAAGATAGAGGTAGGTAAATTGTTTCAAGATGGCAGCAGCCACTTTGGCTCCTCATGAAATCCCCAACCCGCTACCTTGTGTCTATGATCGGGAAACTCATCAAAATACAAAACCCGAACCAGACTTTCAAATTATCGGATTGGTAAGATTCTGTGCTGTTTAAACCTACTGAAGCAGGGAACATAGATTGCTGCAAACTGCGGAGCGGATCACGGGAGACACGTGGGAGACCCTGGAGAAGGCAGAAGTGTGGAAAACAGCTGGCACTGGGGTTAAACTGAGAGTTAACCTCTTCTGACCTGCACTCCCGATGATCTTACAATCAAATGTAAGATGTCTGGAGAAGAAAATGGGCTACCTGAGGCTGCATCTGAACCAGAGAGAACTGCAGGGCTGCTGTGCTCTGGTGATTGGAGAAATGTGGCTCCAGGACACCATTCCAGGCTCAGCGATCCAGCTGGATGGCCTTATCTTCTTCAGGGCAGTCAGAGACGCTGCTGCTTCTGGCAAGACTCGAGGAGGGGGGGACTGTGCATCAATGAGAACTGGTGCACCAATGTCTCTGTTGTGAAGACCTTCTGCTCAGCAGAGATACAGGATGTCCTGGTGAAATGCAAACCCTTCTACCTGCCCAGGGAGTTCTTGGCCACGCTGATTGCCATAGTCTACATTCCACCTTCGGCTCGTGAGGGTGAAGCCATGAAGGAGCTTTAAAGTGAAACCCAGACTTCCCACCCAGATGCTACCATGATTGTCGCTGATGACTTCAACCACACCAACCTGAAAACAGTTGTACCACGGTTTCAACAGCACGTGTGCTTTTCCACCAGAGGAGAGGACACCCTGGATGGGGTGTACAACAACATCCCTTGTGTGTACAAGGCTGCATCTCACCCCTACCCTGGTTACTCGGATCACACATCTGTCTTGCTAACCCCGGCGTATAGACCGCTGGCAAAGCAAACTAGATCACGACATGGCTGGTGGTGTGGGTCACAGCAGTGCTGTAAGACTGCTTTGAGACCATGGGCTGGAGCTGTTTCAGAGAGGCGGCCACCTACAATGGTCATGTAAGCATAGAGGAACACACGGGCTCAGGAATTGGCTATGTCAGAGGATGTCACTGCAATCGAATGCTCCACAACCAGGGTTAACCAGAAACCAAGGTTGGAGGCAGAGGTCTGAGCCCTTCTCAGAGTTTGTGATGCTGCCTTCAGGACAGAGTGTACAATGGCACTAAGATCATCCAGGGCTGCTCTCCCAGCCAATCTCCCAGCATGGGTACACACAGAGATTCACAAACAGCTACACAACACTGTGACATGAGGTGCATGTGGCCAGGAATCAAGACTATTACGAATCACAAGTCAACCTTGCAAATTAAGGAAAATTATGCCTCCCTTTCAGACAGACTGAACACCTTCAATGCAAAGTTTAATGAGAAGAACAGGATGATGCCAAAGAAAGATCTGTGTTCCCATAATGAACGGGCATAGCCGCGGCTGTGGTGAGGAGAATCCTATCTAACGTGAACCTACACAAGGTGACAGGACCAGACAACATATCTGGTCAGGTATTGAATAACTGTGCAGACCAAATTGATGGAGGTCTTCATGGACGTCTTCAACACTGCAGCCCATTGTTACCCCAGAGTTCAAGACAGTCACCCATCATCCCGGCACCCAAGAGGGCAACAATAACAGGCCTCAATGACTACTGCCCTGAGGCACTGACCTCCACCATTATAAAATACTTTGAGCGTTTGATGATGGAACGCATAAAAGCAGACCTCCCAGAGATGCTGAACCCATTTCAATTCACCTATAGAAGAAACTCCACAGATGATCATTTAGCCTTGTTACTTCACTTCATCCTGGCCCACCTGGAGAAAGACACCTCATATGCCAGGCTGCTGTTCATTGACTTCAACTCAGGGTTTAATACAATCATTCCCCAAAGGTTGAAGCTGATGGAGAAGCTGTTCTCGCTGGAACTCAACACCCCTCTCTGTAACTGGATCCTGGACTTCCTAACGGAAAGACCGTAGCCTGTCCGGGTTGGTAGCAGAATATCGAACACTGTCATGCTGAGCACTGATGCACCTCAGGACTGTGTGCTCAGCCCGCTCCTATTCACACTACTGTCTCATGATTATATCAACAGATCCAGCTCTAACTGTGTCATTAGGTTTTGTGATAGATAATATAGTTTGGTTATCGACTGTGATGGCTGGCATTTTGCACAGGACCACAAGAAAGTGAAATAGGAGTCATGGTGGAATAAAGACTGAGCATATTTGAACTCAACCTAAGAGCGTTGACTTTATTTGACCTCCGGATTTGCGACGAGGATGAACTGAGATTCCTGATATTTAGCAACACAGGAGAAAATATGGCACTTGCAGGAATTGAAGCCACAGGAGCCGACTGGAGAAGCAAGCTTGATTAGTGCTCGTTGGGTACGAGGAGTTCAGTTCATATGCCGACAGCTTGGGACTGTTTGTCGACGTGTTGACGCTGATGGATCTCACACAGAGGAGGGCTCTACTCTTGTATATTGCTGGGGCTGCAGTGCGGCAGATTTTCAAGACGCTGGCCGACGTGGGGAACAAAGCTGATTATAAACAGGGCTGTTGATGTCTTGAAAAAACATTTTGTTGTGGAATCAAATTCCACATTCCAACGCCATGTCTTTCAACAGTTCAAATGGAGGGACATGGAAGCCATTGCTCAATTGGCCACACGATTCAAGAAGGTGGCCGAAGGTTGCAATTATGGAGCAGATTTGGAAAATCAGATTCGAGATCAGGTGGTATAAAGTTGTACATCAAACCACTTGAGATGTAAGTTGAGAAAGGTGCAACACTCACACTGGCAGAAGCATTGTCAATAGCAGCATTATTTGAAGCAGTGGAAACTCAGTTTCAGACTATGAAATTGGATGGTCCCCCAGCTGGACATGATGGTGCAGTTTCTGGTCAAATTCATAAAATATTTACCGGCGCAAGCAAAGGACAGGAACATGGAAAGCACACTAGTTATTCAAAACGTGGTGGGGAATATTATCGATGAGGCAATATCGGACATTTTGGAAAGAATTTGTGCTGTCCAGCCAGGGGTCAAGTGTTCAGAAGCTGTGGTAGAAAGGACCATTTTTCCAAGACATGCAGCGCCCCACCTCAGCCAAGAGGTGATCCCGGATATACAAATAATTGTAGAGGAAGAAGGGGGATGAGAGGCAGACGTAGACCGAGGGGTAAACAAAATGTACGTCATGTTGAAAAGGGCTCACGTGAATGAATGTACATATGAAAAACAAATTAAGACAAGATGTGCTTTTGCCATTAACAATAAGCATGCAAATGCAAAAGTGCCAGTAGTGATTGGTGGTTGACATCATGGTGGACAGCGGGAGTGACACCAACATCATAGACAGAGTTTTATGGGAGGAACTGAAAAAGAAAAAGATAAAATGTACAACCAGAAGATATGAGAAAAAGTTGTTTCCATACACCTCATCAAAGCTGCTTCAAACAATTGGATATTTTACAGCAGAGGTGCAGATGTCCACGATGGCAGAGTTTGTTGTCATAGAGGAATGAGGGGAACCTCTATTGAGTAGGGAGTCAGCACAGGCAATGGGTGCATTACATATAAGCCTGAATGTAAACTCAGTGCAATCCTATATTGATCTGAAGGAGGCATTCCAGTCAATTTTTGAAGGATTTGGAAAACTAAGGAACAGGCAGATCAAATTGAAAATAGATCCAGTGGTCAGACCAGTAGCACAACCCGTGAGAAGGACACCATTTGGGCTGAGGGAGAAAGTAGAAGCAAAAACATGTTGAACTTGTCCAACAAGACATAATTGAACCAGTGGAGGAACCAACACCTTGGGTCAGCCCAGTCATTGTAGTCCCAAAACCCAATGGAGAGATCAGACTATGTATTGATATGATGAGAGCAAAGGAAGCAGCAGTGAGGGAAAGGCATCCCATTCCTACAGTAGATGAAGTTCTACAGGAACTATCAACATGCAAAATTTTCTTGGTTGGATTTGAAATGTGGATTCCACCAGCTAGAACTAGAGCCAGAGTCAAGAAAAGTCATCACATATTGTGGATTGTTTAGATACAAGAGGTTACTATTTGGTGTAAATGCTGCTTCAGAGATCTATCAACATGAAATCCACAAAGTGATCCAAGGAGTTCTAGGCATAGCTAACATCTCAGATGATTTCATTGTCCATGGTGCCACACATGAGGAACATGATGAGAGACTTAGACAGACATTAGCCAGGTTGAGAGATGTTGGATTAACAGTGAATGCAGCCAAATGTTTGCTGGGTGTATACGAGATGGCGTTCATGGGTTATAACCTGACTAGTGAAGGTATCAATCCAACTGAAGGTAAAATCAAGGCAGTTGTAGAGGTTCGAGAACCAAGGAATGCAACAGAAGTGAGGAGCTTCCTGGGCCCAGTAAACTGTTGTGTAAGGTTCATACTAAATCTACCAACTATTGCAGAACATCTGAGGAGGCCAACAAGGAAAACTGCTCACTTTGTGTTTAGACCTGACCAAAGGAAGGCATTTCAGAAATTGAAAAGAAGCCTGATGAGGGCACATACATTGGGATATCTTGATCCAAAGGCTCAGACACGAGTCATAGCTGATGCTAGCCCAGTGGGACAAGGAGCAATCCTGGTTCAGAAGCAAGGGGAAAAATGGAGGGTGATTGCATATGCGAGCAAGTCACTTAATGATGTTGAAAGACGTTATTCACAGACAGAGAAGGAGGCCCTGGGACTTGTATGGGCCTGCGAACATTTCCATGCTTATCTATGTGGCATAGAGTTCCAGCTCTTAACTGATCACACACCACTGGAAGCCATTTATTCCCAGAAATCAAAGCCATGTGCTAGAATCGAAAGATGGATCCTGAGACTACAACAATATCGTCACAGAGTGATTTACGTAACAGAGAAAAACAATTTTGCTGAATCATTATCAAGGTTGCTGAAAGACGATGGGGTAAAGCACTCAACTGTTGAGATGGAGGCTGAATCGTTTGTGAGATTCGTTGCAGTGAACACTACACCACGGACAGTACAAACCAGGAAGATCGAGGAGGAATTGTGCATGGACCCAGAGCTGATGGACCTTAGGGATTGGATCAACAGCAGTGCTTGGAACAGCTGTCAAAACAAAACATAAATGGCCATCAGAGATGAACTGTGCACAATTGGAAAATGTGTACTCAGGGGAAACCGATTTGTCATTTCACAGAAATTAAGAGGGAGCATGGTGTCTGTAATTTCCTTCTCCTCGTGTCTGCGTGGGTTTTCCCCAGGTGCTTTCCTCCCACCATTCAAAACGTACCGGGGGTGTAGGTTAAATTGGGTGGCTCGGACTCAAGGGCCAAAATGACCTGTTACCATGCTATATGTCCAAATCAGTGGTTTTCAAACTGTCCCCCTAGACTGACATTCCACCTTAAGCAATCCTTATACCATTGGTGCTCTGTGAATAGTAAGGGATTACTTAAGGAGGGATGTGAGTGGGAAGGGAAGGTTGAGAACCACTGCTCTAGACCCAATGGTTACTGAAATATTTTGCTTGAGAAAAATTGTCATTGGCCCATTTCCTTTGGAGTTATGAAACCAGGCTCATCACGAGTCAATTAGGGATGATTAAAACAGTGGTTTTCAGACTTTTTCTTTCCACCCTCAGACCACCTTAAGTAATCCCTTACTAATCACAGAGCACCTATGGCATAGGAAACACTTAAAGTGGTATGTGAGTGGAAAGAAAAAGCTTGAGAACTACTGAACTGGGGTAGTGGAGGTTAGGCAACAGGTTTAATGGTGTTAACATGTTGGATCGGTATTCCCAACCTGATATAAAACATTCATGATTTATGAATTATGATTCATAATCAGTTCAGCCATGATCGACGGGTTGGATGGCCTACTCCTGCTCCTGTTTCTTGTGTTCCTTCAGGTTTCTACGTGCCTTTAACTCTGTCCTGACTCAGGCTTCAAGTATTTAGTCTGAACGTCCAGCTGTTAATTTCTTACTCCCGATGTCCTTTTGGTTATTGCTCAGACTTCTGGGATCTTTTCAATACAAATGCATCAATTTGCTGAAATGTTTCATATGAGCAATATTGTTGAGCTTTAACATCCTCCATTATAGTCTGAACCATTTTTTATTTCTTGCTTTTTCTTTAGAAATTCTGGGAGCTGGCAAAGCAAGTCAATGAGTTCATGACATGGAAACGAGTGGAGTGTCCCTTTGAACGTGATCGTAAAATCCTTCAGTATCTTCTAACAGCTCCTGTCTTCTCTGAAGATAGTAAGTCGCTAGATACATCTGCAAATGAACTGTACTGTCATGATGATAAAGTCTATCCATTTTAATGAGCACAGTGCAGGAAAAAGAACCCCTGGCAAACAGCAATGCTTCAAGAAAATGACGATAATTAATTTGCTGGAGGGTTTAGCCTAATGAAAAAGACTTTTCTCTTCTAACGAGATGTTTATCCGCATATGTTGTAACTTCTGGATTTTGATGCTAATTGTAAATGTAACGTGCATAAATTTAGACAGCAGCATTTCAACATTTGCAAAGAAAACTTCCTTTCATGCCTGGTGTTTTTTGCCCAGAACTAATTGCCTTAAGGTGAGCCATGCACTTGAATCATGAAAATTGAGCAGGCGGAGTGTCTTCCAGCATCATTAGGGTGGGAGTTTGGAGATTTTGATCCATTGTTGGTGAGGGAAAGGCAGTATTTTTCCAAGCTGAAGTAATGTGAGATATTGGAGGAGGGGAGGGGATGCGGCAGGAGTGATGGAGGAAATTAACTGGACTCGCCCTTCTCCTTCCACCGTAAAGGTTCTGGATTTGGGAGGTACCATCAAAGATTTAGGAGCTGCTGCAATGCTAGATAATGTTAAGTATGCCTTTCAGGAACCCTTCTTGCCATCAGCACCCTCTCGAATCCTGGTTCTGATACTTGGTTCCTGTGAGCCAGTGTCCAGCTCCCTCGGCTGCAAACCCCCACAGCCTGTGTGAGTCCCTCAGCAGCCGAGCCCCTTGCTGGTTCGCTGCCTTGACTATGGCCCTTAATTTGCATCTGCCCAACCAAATGAAATGCGTCTTGTCAATCATTCTCAGAAAATATCTCTGTTTCAATGTGAACATCTCTTTTTAAACTTCACTGTATAGAAAACCATCTTCCTCAATTTCTCCTCATTGAATAACCCGTTTTTCCCAAATCACACCATGAAGAACTTTATCTCGTTGCTCTTTAAGGAATGTCCCTGTGAAAAATTCCAGCCACATTTTATGTTTGGAAGCAAATTAACATTTTGATGTTGTAACTAAAGCCTAGATTCTGTGAAATTTGGATTTATTTGACTTTACACAAGCATATTCTACCTTTCTTAATTCTTCTTCACCACCTTGACACTTGAACGAGAACTGACCAACATATCTGTGCATTTGCAAGTTCTAAGACATGGTTTTTATTTGTGGTCCTATGTTTCTATTTTAGCCTCTCCTGGTTCAATTCAGTAATAATATGCAAACATTTTTGGGACCTGAGCTGTCAATCATTTTTTTAAAAAGCAGTCCTGTTGGAGAGAGAGGCAAGGATTCTTCAATGAAGGGGATGATTTTGGAATTGGACTTGTGTGCTTACTCTATGAAAATTTCCTAATCAAGGGCTGCTTTCAGTTACCTAAAAATAAAACTCTCAAGCTTAACAGTCCAATTCCTGTTCACAATTAAAACTTAACATCCTATTCTCATAATATTCATGAATGCATTTGTCCCACTTTAACCAGTCATTTATAACTTATAAATAATCTGTGTTGCAGAAGATATAATGTGTTTAATGAATTTAAACTGTATGATACATTTATTTGGGTATTAAAGCTTATTTTTATGTCCTGAATTCATTATAAAAATCTGAATGTTCACCAAATCAGTTAATTATCTGCTCAAAATATGAATGCAGAAATTAAGACGGCCAATTTTGAGATTTTAACTTTTTAAAAATGTGATAAGATGTTAAAATGGTAAAATAATTGAATTAGAGTCAGACAATATGAATCATTTACCCACTATTATTTCAAGGAATAATTTCACAGGCAGACGAATAATATTTCTTGGATTGGCTCAGAGCTGGAGAAATTATCCTAATTTACAACTAATATTGATTTGCTTCCCAAATCAAATGATTTTTAAACAAATAGAAACAGGGTTCCTTTATTGGATTACAAAGCATTTGGCACTAAGCCACAGCTGTGGCTGAGGTGAGTTGTATCACCTGCTGTCTTTGAAATTCAAATTGGAACAAATGATAATCCAATAAAAGTATATTTCACAAGTATTCAAAACAGTCGCATTTATGGTGCACGTCTCTGTTGATCTTCAGCCACCAGGATTGGTGAATCAAAACAAAGATTCGCCTTACTGAAACCTCTGTTGCCCTGGAGACACAGGCCTACTTTGTTTATGATGTAAATTAATAAGTTCCTCACAGCTGGATTTGTTCCCCTTGAATGTTCTCCTTTACTTAATTGAGCAATTACCCATACAATAAAATCCTTGTTATTCGGAATTCAAGCAAATGGCAAAAAAAATCACAGAAAATAATGGGGTTAAAAAATACGGAAGTTTAAAATTGGTGCACCTCGCCGTTAGTTCTCCACTCTCAAGCAACTGGGAAATTTATTAATCCGACATCTACCAATCTCCACAGGTGCCGAATACCAGAGATTTTACTGTATAATGATGAAAGAGTTGTTGTGGTGGAGATAGAAAATGTCCCTTTTCACATTAGATCTTCAGCTATTTGGAAACATTTTTTAGACGACTTGATCATAT
This sequence comes from Narcine bancroftii, assembly GCF_036971445.1. Taxonomy (NCBI): domain Eukaryota; kingdom Metazoa; phylum Chordata; class Chondrichthyes; order Torpediniformes; family Narcinidae; genus Narcine; species Narcine bancroftii. The sequence goes on from NC_091471.1 coordinate 223,045,746, forward strand.
TTTTTTCAAGTGATCAATAATGAAGAATGTAAATAAATGTAGCATGATATAGCTGGGACATAGATCAGAATGAGACAGAGGCCATCATTTGGTTTTCATCGGTGGCCGAAATCCTCACTGAGGTGTGAGACTCTATGCTTTGACAAGGTGTGGACATTAGTGAAAGTGTCAGTCTGCGCAGCAAAAGTTAGCAAATTTACCAAGTGTCCTTTATCTAAGCAGTATCGTGTGCTGTTGAGAGTCTATGGTTAGCGCAATACAGTTATAGCTGTTACAAGCCCAGAGGACCCCAAAACCCAGCAGCAATAGATATTCTCCAAGACAAATGATTACTTAAACAAAAGTTACTTTTAATTATCTTTAAACATGAAAACAGGATCAAACTTTAACTTATCTTTGTTGACTTACTTAACCTAACTTAACCCCTTTCTAATTCTAAACGCACATGTATGTAAGTTCAGAAAAGTTATTTGACTCACAGTCCAATCTCACTTCTCATTCCTCCAAGTTCACTGGTTGCAGGCAATTCTTATACTGTGCACAGAATTTAACATTTATGAAGTTAACCAAGCTTTGGTACTTGAAAGGTAAATGGTTACCACTCAGGAAGGTTCTTTATGTTTTTCAGAGAGAGATTTGTTGTTTGCTGGACACCCACATCTGATTCCTTGTAACCAGCCACTTCAGTGTCTTTCTGAAGAAACTTGCTCCATCAGGGTTCTCCAGATGATATCCTCTTTCTTTCAGGTCACCACGGAGTTCCTTTTTGGTTTCTCTTTTTCAAGTGAAACATTAGGCAGCCAGCCCTCTCCTCTTGCATGAACCACAAGGGAGTTGACCAGGCTGAACTAAGCACTCACAGCCCATCTTCCAAATGGTGTTTTTCCACAAGCTTGCCAGCTTGTCCTGTTCCAGTCCCAGCTGCTGTTGCTGCTGACTGTAAAACTACAGAACTGAATTCTCCCTCCCTCTCTCTCTCCCTCTCAGAGAAAAAAGCCTGTTTTATTCTTTCTGCTTGCAAAACCACATGACCCTCTTAGAACAGCATGTTCCACTCCAGACAGCCTGCGGCTCCGATGAGTTCTTTCATCTGCTGCCTTTTTGTAAACAACAATCCATTAGCAAAGTCTCTTGGGCACCGGACTGTTTAACATGAACAGAGCTCCAGTGCCATGTGATAGTGAGGGCAGGAATAGAATCAGGTGAAGGTTGAATATGTGGCTAAAGGGGTGGAGTAAGGGGCATGGATTCAAGTTCTTGGATCACAGGGACCTATTCTTGGGGAGGTGGGACCTGTACCAAACAGATGGGTTGCATCTGAATCCCAGAGGAACCAATATTCTGGTGGGGGCATTTGTTAGGGCTACTAAGGGGGCTTTAAACTACTATAGTTGGGGGAAGGGGTCCAGGTGAGAGAGGACAGCAGAGAGAGGTTTTGTCGGCAAATAGAAGAGGCTAATAGACAACATTTGGGGGTGGAATGGCAGTTGATTGAGAAGAAGAGGGGTAGGTGACAAGTAATGGTAACAAATAATCGTGTGGACAGTAAAGAGGGGGATAGGCAGAAGGTAAGATGTGGGAGGCCTCTGAAGTGCATTTACTTCAATGCAAGGAGTGTTGTAAGGAAGGTGGATGAGCTGAAGGTGCAGATAGTCACTTGGCAGTATGATGTGGTGGTGATTAGTGAGACATGGTTACAGGAGGGATGTGACTGGCAATTAAATATTCTGGAATTTCGCTGCTTTAGATGTGATAGAATTGGAAGGTTGGGGGAGGTGGCATTGCTTGTCAGGGAAAATATTACAGCAGTACTGAGACATGATAGATTGGAGGGCTTGTCAAGGGAGGCAGTGTAGGTGGAATGAAAAAATAGAAAAGGAGAAATTACTATTATAGGTGTGTATTACAGACCACCTAGTGGGAAGCAAGAATGAGAGGAGCAATGTGTAAGGAAATAGCTGAGATGTGCAATAAGAACAGAGTTGTATTAGTTGGGGATTTTAATTTTCCTAATATCGATTGGGAGACACAGTCAGTGAAAGGGCTGGATGGCTTAGAGTTGTAAAATGTGTGCAGGATAGCTTTTTGCAGCAATATGTTGAAGTACACACTAGAGAGGGGGCATTGTTGGATCTACTGTTGGGGAATGAAATGGGGCAGGTGACGGAGGTGTGTGTTGGGGAGCACTTCGGATCCAGTGATTATGGTACCATTAGTTTCAGCATAATTATGGAAAGGGATAGGTCTGGTCTGACAATGAAGGTCTTTGAGTGAGGGATAGCCAGATTTGATGAAATGAGAAGGGATTTGCAGGGAATGGTTTGGGCTGATTTTCTTTTGGGAAGGAAGTGGAGGAGAATTGGAGGGCATTTAAAGGTGAGATTTTGAGGTTGCAGAATCTTTATGTTCTTGTTAGGATAAAAGGCAGGGCCAAATGTTCAACAGAGCAGTGGTTTTCAAGAGAGATTAGGAAGTTGGTTAAAGATAAGAGGGAGGCCTACATTAAATACAGGAAGCAAGGGATGGACAAGTTGCTTGGAAGATATATTGATTGTAGAAAGAAGCTTAAGAAGGAAATTGGGAAAGCGAAAAGAAGGTGCGAGGTGGCTATAGCGAATAGGATGAAAGTAAATCCAAAGGGTTTTTACAAATATGTGAATAGCAAAAGGAGAGTGAAGGATAGAATTGGTCCACTAAAAAATCAGAGTGAAGAACCAAATGAGATGGAGGAGATATTGAATGAATTCTTCTCGTTGGAATTCACTAGAGAAAGGGATATGGAATTTGTGTTGGATAATTGAGGCAAAAGGGGAAGCTATGGAAAAGATAGAGATTAGGAAAAAGGGGGTGTTCTTCTGAGGTATATAAACTTCTGAGGTATATAAAGGTGGATAAATCTCCGGACCCTGATGGGATTTTCCCCAGGACCTTAAGGGAAGTCAGTGAGGAAATTGTTGAGGCTCTGACAGTGATTTTTCAACAGTCACTGAAGGAGGGGTGGTGCCACGGGATTGGTGGTTCCACTGTTTAAAAAGGGCTCAAGGTGTTGGCTCAGCAATTATTGTTCAGTAAATTTGACATCGGTTGTGGGTAAACTTATAGAAGGTGTTCTTAGAGATAATATGTATAAGTATCTAGAGGGGCAGGGCTTGATCAGGGACACCCAACATGGGTTTGTGTGGGGTTGGTCATGAGTGACAAATCTTGTTGAATTTTTTGAGGAAGTGACTCAAAAGGTTGATGAAGGTAGAGCAGTAAACATGGTCTATTTGGATTTCAGTAAGGCTTTCAATAAAGTTCTGCGAGGAAGGTTCAGTCACTAGGGATAGATGTTGAGGTAGTCAGATGGGTTCAATGATGACTAGAAGATAGGCACCAGAGAGTCATGGTGGACAACTGTTTGTCAGGATGGAGGCCAGTGACGAGTGGTGTGCCTCAGGGATCGGTGTTGGGTCCTTCATTGTTCGTTATTTACATTAATGATTTGGATGATGGGATGGTAAATTGGGTGAGTAAATGTGGATGATACAAAATAGGGGGAGTTGTGGATAGTGAGGAGGGTTTTAGGGGACTGCAGAAGGATTTGGACTGCTGAGAGGAGTGGGCTGAAAGGTGGCAGATGGAGTTTAATGAGGGTAAGTGTGAGGTGCTTCAGTTTGGAAAGAATAACCAAAATAGGACATTTGTGGTGAAGGGGAGGGCATTGAGGAATGCAGAGGAACAGAGAAATATTGGAATAACGTTTCAGTGTTCTCTGAAGGTGGAGTTTCACGTAGATAGGGTGGTGAAGAAGGCTTTTGGTATGCTGGTCTTTATAAATCATAGCATAGTATATAGGAGCTGGGAGGTGATGTTGAGACTGTTCAAGGCATTGATGAGGCCAAGTTTGGAATATTGTGTGCAGTTCTGGCCTCCAGGTTATAGGAAAGATATCAATAAGGTAGAAAGGGTGCAGCAAAGATTTACTAAAATGTTGCCTGGATTGCAGTATCTAGAATACGGAGAAAGATTTGGTAGACTGGATCTTTATTCATTGGAGCATAGAAGATTGAGAGGGGATTTGATTGAGGTATATAAAATTGAGGGGAATAGATAGAGTAGATGTGAATAGGCTCGTCCCCTTGAGGGTAGGGTAGATTGGAATGAGGGGTCATAAGTTAAGGGTTAGGGGGAAAAACTTAAGAAGTAACATAAGAGGAAGCTTCTTCACTCAGAGAGTGGTGGCTGAGTGGAATGACCTTCCAGAAGAGGTAGTTGCAGCAGGGTCAATTTTGTCATTTAAGAGGAGATTGGATGAGTACATGGATGTGAGGGGATTGGAGGGTTATGGGCAGGGAGTAGGTAGGTGAACTAGTGGAGTTTCAGTTAAATCGGTGCGGACTAGAAGGGCCGATATGGCCTGTTTCCATACTATAATTGTTATATGGTTATATTTTAAATAAGATCTGTTTTAAAGTGTTTGTATGTGACCTACATTAAAAAAAACCTGCCCAAATTTATCTCCAAAAATCATATCTATATATAATACAAACACAATATAATCTGTCACATAGCGACCTGGGTTCGAATCGGGCTCTGTCTGTAAGGAATTTCTACGTTTTTCCTGTGTCTGTGTGGGTTTCCTCCAGATGCTCCAGTTACCCCCCCCCCCCATCCTTCAAAAGGTATGGGTTTATTGGGTGTAACTGGGTGGCGCAGGCTCTCGGGCCGTAAGGTATGTCAAAAAATTTTTTTTGAATTAAATTCATTTTTTCTCTTAATAAAGGAGACCCAATCAACCAAGAATCCAACTTCAATTAAGGACTTGGGAAATCTTCCCAGAGAGTCTGTTGTAAAAGAATCTCAGGGAAAGTTGGGTTAACACAATTGAAGGCAGGGGTGCAGCTGAAAAACTGCACTGGCACAGACACCAGGGCCAAATGAGTTCTTTGTGCATTTGGTCAGCGCACGGAAAAGATTCTTTCACCCACTGGATCCACATCAGCCATGCTGCACCCATTTACGCCAATCCTATTTTAGCTTCCTCACATGCACCTCAACACCTGCCACTCACCTTTATTTCAATCAATCTGAAATGGGCAGCAGCCTTGTAAAACCAACATTGAATTTTTACCATAATATAATACTGTTCCTGCTGTGTTTTGTTCTGCAGCACTTTACCTGGCATCCTATGAAAGTGAAGGCCCTGAGAATCATGTTGAAAAGGAGAGGTGGAAGACTCTAAGGTAGACATCAAAACTCGGCATTCATCGGATGAGTTATTACAGAGTAAACCATATATTTAAAATCAGAAATAATTACATTCCTTTTCTTTTGATCTGAGGATCAATAAGATCAGTGTGCTTTGATGTATTGGTGATAGTGAGCTTTCACTTTAATCTCCATTGAACTTTTTGCCAGACCATGACAAATGTTTGAGATTGAAATATCAATAGCAGAGAGAAATCCAGCAGTTACTTTGTAGATGGATTGCATCCACACTAATCCTTCTATAAATTGTGATGGGCAGGGGACACATCCACAAAGTGTCCTGCATTCCCTGTGGATTTCAAATGCTGCATCCCTGTAAAAAGGATTCATGGCAATAATTGGACAGAGAAAAAGTTGATTCTTATCCTTAATTCTATTGTAAAATTCACATTTTATAATTTAAAAATATTAAAACAAAATCAGGACATATGACTTCGCAGTTTAAAGATTACAATATAGTAAAATTCCTGTTATCAGGAATTGAAGCAACCAGCAAAAAAATCTCAGAAAGTAAATACATAAAAAAAAATTTTAAATTGACCCCATCTAGTGGTTAGTTCCCCAATCACTCAACATGCAATCTCAAGCAACCGGAAAATTCACTTATCCAGCATCTAACAATCCCCATAGGTGCTGGATACCGCGGGGGCGGGGGGGGTGGGTGGAGGATTACTGCATTTACCTATACTCTGAAGGTTCACAACAGTGGTGTTGTGGAGTAAAAGCGGTAGATACTGAGGATGAGGTTGGCGATGGGGGGTGGGGGGAGATGGATTGGAGGAGTAGTGGATCAGGCAGTGCAGAATGGCAATGCGTTTTGTGTGAGGGAACACCCGAGCATGGGGCCTTGGGAGACAAAGGCCTAGCTACCTGAGTTGGAACGATTAATGTGTGGATGATTGTCCTAATGTCAAAAATGGAGCAGCACAAAATCCTGGAGAGTTGTTTGAGTGCAGTGGATGGTGGCGGTAGAGATACAAGGCTCTGGAGGAATTTAAAAACCAGGATATTAAGTGCCAGAATTGATCAATGACCATGGGAGTGGGGAGAAGGGGGGTATAGGATTATGTAAAAGGGCATGAAGTAGGAATGGAAAGTTTCTGGGGAACGGAATGGAGACTGAGCAAGGAGTTCATGAACTGGCTACTTAAAATCTCAGGATGCACATTATAGCTAAATATATGCTGGAAACTCAGCAATTAGAGTTTCCATTGTAATTGAAATAATAACTCACCCGAGAAAAGAATTTGAGTGCTAAGACTACCATTATTTTTGTCACATAAAAGTGTTAAGTTGCTGCTCCTGTTCAACTAATTGGTTGAAAAGTATTTTTTTTTCTTTCAGATCAACACTTCTAACCAGGGTTTAGATTAGACAATAGTGCTTTATAATTGGCCCCAAATGTACAATGTTTTGCAGTAACTTCAAGAACAGGAGACTTGGACCTGAGTGGATAAAGAATTCATGCGCTAAGGACCATGAATCTAAATGAGAGCAAAACAGGAATTGGATGCCAAATGTGCGTTTTTATGTGTTCTGCCTGATGTTAGCGACTTCATTGTGAACTGAGACTCTCGAGAGGAGTTACCCTTGGTTCCAAACCTCTGCATTTGACACCTGTTTTGCGAATCAATCCTTTGATTTTTTTTTACAGCTGTTTACTCCCTGCTGTTTCAGACAGAACTTCAGGACTGGGTGCTGGTCTCCGCCTGGTCTTCTAAATACTGGAATTAAAATGAAACTTAAATGGCTGCTGGTCAGTATCATGGGAAAAATTGCTGACATAATGTTCATGACAATGGTTGCACATGTATAATTACTGTACTGGATTGCAACAGATTTGTATGATATGATTAGTTAGGTAAATCTATGACCAAAACAATTTACATGGAACATGTTGTAAATACGTCATGTTGAATTACTTCCAGCAGGGCTTTGGAATACACTGAGATTTAAAATAACATTGGAAATGATAGAATGTTATTTTGGTATTTGTAAGAATTAATTTAAAAGAAAATATTGTTGGTTAATTACCATAAACAACAATGTTGACAGAAAAGCAGGGACACTCGCAGGTTTATTGATGAAATTGTAACCTATCGATTTAATGCTCTCTAAGTCGCATCAGCATTCGGATTGTAAAATATCCTGCGTTGCGAAGTGTCTAGAATTTGCTTGCAGTTGCTATCAGCGTTTGGAAATATTTATTCCAGATGCATCCATAAAGATATGCAGTCTTTTGGAGAAAAATGAATGTTGGTCTGATAACTTAAGGATCCAGTGATTCATTAATTGAACTGATAAGATGATGTACATGTTTTTATAAAGCATGTGAATGATGGGCGAATTTGTAGGGTTTTCCTGCCATTATCTTTTTGTTTAAAAAACCAGACATTCTAGTGTGTTTAACTTATCTGTATATAATTTATACTTTTATGTGTACAGCATAATGTATTCTAAATGCCTAGATTGCTTGGAAGGGATTTTTTTTAATGTGGAGATTTTGTAAATGATGAATTTTCTTTAATTGTGTAATATTAATTTTATACTGAATTTGGCATAGTTCATTCTACAGATTACTGATGTAATAGAGAGAGAATTCTAGTTTGACAGTTTAATACAGCAGCAATCTTGTAGTGTCAGCAAGTAATTGGTTGAATTTGTCTGAAAGTTCAATATTTTTCTGCATTAAAATTGTGGGATCAAATGGCAGCATTACTGCCATAAAGTAGGAGTGATTTCACCTGCCCCCTACATGAGGCAGGTCCACCCACTCTACACTTCCCACCATGTGTGGACCGAGAGATGGCAACCCTCCTACTGAGCTCTGCGAAATGGTGCTATTGATCTGTTGTGGATGGTGGGGATAAAGGGGGGATTTTTGCATCATAAACACATTAGATGAATATGGTGAATATGTACAAATGTGTGGAAAATTGTTAACCAAGGGGTGGCACAGTTAACGTAGCGGTTAGCGCAAGGCCGTTACAGCACCGGGGTTCGAATCCTGCGCTGTCTGTAAGGAATTCTCCCTGTGTTTTACCCAGGAGCTCTAGTTTCCTCCCAGTCTTCAAAAAAAACGTACCGTGGGTTGTAGGTCAATTGGGTGCAATTGGGCGGCATGAGCTTGGTGCGGAAAGGGCCTGTTACAGTGCTGTATGTCTAAATTTAAAATGTAAACATTTATGGTGAATTGACCACACATATTATGTGCACTGCGGGAGGGAACATAGAAATGATGACCCAAAAATACAAAACTGAAAATAACTTGAAATTAAACGATTTTGTTGATCAGTGAAAACTCCAGTATGTAATATCAACCAAATTCAGTATAATGGTGCTTTTTATTTCAAGTTATGAATTCTTGAAGTGGAAAAAGCATACGAGATAATTCTATATCTGTCCACAATTCTGCATTGTCTTAGTAGTTCAGAGTTTCCTGTCAGACGGGTAACAACGAAGTGAGACTTTTTAACAAGTGGTAGTATTTTAAAATATTTACTCAAGTTTGTGCATGAGAGAATGAAGGGCATGGTAGCAGATAAATACATCTGACTTGTTCTTGTTTGGTGAATTGAAATATATGATTTTGCACCTGAGTTAAACAGTAAAACCCATGTTATCTGGAAGTCAACAAACCGGCAGCCTCAAGCAACTGGGAAAAAAAATTCAGAAAATAAATAGGTTAAAAAAATTTGTAAGTTTAAAATCGGCGCGCTTTGCCGATTCAATCCTGCAATACGCAATCTCAAGCAGTCGGAAAATACACTTACCTGGCATCTATGAATCCCCATAGGTGCCGGATACCAGGGGTTTTACTGTACAAGGAATAGGCTCACAAGAGTTATAATTGCTCACTGAAAATAATGTTTTAATAATAGTATTATTATCTCAGTCCTTGCCAATACTATGTAAGACACCTTAGAAAACCTCTCCCAGATTTTGGATCTGTAAAAAGTAAAAAATTGCTGCTTTATTTGGGAACGTGATTTATTTAGGAGTCAACCAGTACACCAAACTGGAAAATAGGAAAATTCCTTTAGATTTCAAGGAAGCCTTCAGGTATGCCAACCTTCCAGGTAACCAGCATTAATAAAAAAAAATCTGAAGGGTTTGTTCCTAGAAAATACAGTGTGGTTGTAATCTCGACCATCAGCAAGTATCAGTTGAATGCGAAATGTTTTTCTGTAATTTCTTTGACACGTTTCATCATTTCTTTAATGAATGCTGGACATTTATGTTCATTTGCATTTCATGCTGTTAATTGTCTGATGAAGCATACATTAAAAGATGACCAAGATCTGCTTGCAGAAACAATTGAAAATGGAGGGAAGAGTAGTAATGTCGACTGGACAGAAATAATTTTTAAAAAGTTGATGGAATTTTTCTCCTGGTCATTTTATTTTAAATACGATAGATTTGAACACAATAAGCTCAATGATCTATTACTGATCATACAGTATCTTCCAGCAGTGTACTGTTCTTCCAAATTCTTCATGGAAACAGGATCTCACTGAGAGATTAGCAACTGAAGTACATGAAATGCTGTGTCACTCTGATATGTATGCTTTAAATTTAGCCCAAAATAATGAGCCTTGTCCTGTTCTCGGGAGATAAATATTTGTTAAATTTTGCTTTTGTCTCCTTTCTCTCAATTCAGTCTTTCATTCCTTGTATTTTGCCTACTGCACTGAAGAGCTTATGTGCTAACTGAGCTGAACTGCTCAGCGTACCATATTGAACAGTTGTAATTATTACGGCAATTGATTTCACTTGGAGTATTGTGTACAGTTTGGTCTCTTTATCTGAGGAAACACATCCTTGCCATAGAGGGAGTGCAAAGAAGGTTCACTAGATCGATACCAGGAATGGCAGGATTTACATATGAACAAAGGTTGGATTGAATAGTCTTATAATCACTGGAATTTAGAAGATTGAGGGGGGATCTTATAGAAACATAAAAAATTCTTAAGGGATTGGACAGGCTAGATGCAGGAAAGTTGTTCCCGATGTTGGGGAAAAACCAGAACCAGGGGTCATGGTTTAAGGATAAGGGCGTAGTCTTTTAGGACTGAGATGAGGTCCATCCACTTACTTAACACAAACTTTCCAGAAAGCAACTTATCCCAATCCACTCTTCCTTGATCCTTTCTTATTTCCACAAAATTTGCCTATCTCCAATTCAGAAATCCCAATATGAGGACCAGACTTATCCTTTTCCATAATTAACTTGAAGCTAATGATATTATGGTCACTGGACCCAAAATATTTGCCTCCACATACTTCTGTCACCTGTCCTTCTCATTCCCTAATAGGAGATCCAGTATGCATAGAAAACTTTCCTGAACACATTTGACAACCTCCAAGCCATCCAGCCCTTTTACAGTATGGGAGTCCAGTCACTATTTGGAAAGTTAAAATCTCCTGCTTCTTACATCGGTCTGCTATCCCTCTACAGATTTGCCCCTCCAATTCTCTCTATTGGGTGGTCTTTAATACAACTCTATCAGTGTGCTCACACCTTTCCCATTCCTCAACTCCACCCTTATGGCCACTGTTGACAAATCCTCCTGTCTGTCCTGACTTCTCACAGCTGAGATATTTTGCCTGACTAGCAATGCCACTCCTCCCCCTTTCATCCCTCCCCCTGTATCACATCTGGAGCAAAGGAACCCTGGAACATAAGCTGCCAGTCCTGCCCCTCCTGCAAGCAAGTCTCAGTAATAGCAATAATATCCTAATCCCACATGTCAATCCACACCCTAAACTCATCTGCCTTTCTGACAGTTCTCCTTGCATTAAAATAAAAGCACCTGAAAAAATTTCTATCACGTCCAAACCTTTGATTTCTCTCTGTACTTGCAGTCCTTCTCACTAACTGCTCTAACATCCAGACAATGAATGTTCACAAATGCAAGGAATTAAAAGCCGTGTGAGGTATGAGCAGCCCATGAGGTTAAATGCTTATATTCACTAGATGAGTTTAAAGATTACTGGGTCGGGTGGGGGGGGGGGTGAGAGGAAAGAAAATTTGGTCTGGGGGATAATCTGATGAAGAACAACTGCACCTTTAACTCCAATTGAATGCAATAGGAGGACACTGCTTGTGTATTCTGCAGAGGCCATTACATTCCCATCATGAGTTGTCCTACTTTAATCAATACTTAATGTGCATTTGGCTGAAGAGAATGACTCCAATATTTGTCATCAATAAAAGCTAGTAAGATTTTCAAAGCCACATTCACGAGGAAGAATGGAAGTAAAGTCAAGCCAAAAGGAAGAAGCGGGTAATTAATGCAGAGAATATAAGTGATCTGAATAGGACTGACATATCTAAAATGGGGCTATTGATAATGGAACATGCAGGCTTGGTTGAAGAATAGATGAGATGCTTTGAAGAACAACATGATGAGGTGATAAATGCAACTCCAACCAGGAACGGGGCTGTTCAGGAACCTACTACTCATCAACCTGTGCAATTGTAAATAACGCCAAAGATTTTAAGAGATATTTATGGCAAAAGTGTTATTGCCCTCTCACTCTTTTTACCTATTTGCACCCAACTGGAGTAGAATGACCCAACTAAATGATGCCAGGCAGTTCTGCCAGAACACAGCACTACAACCTCAAATGTCCACTTCCATGCCATCTCTGTTTTCCCCCAAAATTGGCTCCAGAGTAGAGAATTAGACACAATGTTATCCTGGTATCAAATGCACAACTGGAATAGCTATATGAGGGGGGGGTGGGGGGGGGGGGGAAACGGGGGACTGATAATCTTGGATGGGCTGAGAACACCCGAGTGTTTCATCTTGTATTTGTGTGTGTGAGTTCTTAGACAACACATGGATGAAGGAAAAGGTTCTTTAAAGTTGTTGTAAAGAGCACCATGAGGCAAGTCTCCATTACAGCTCTGCATACTGTGTCTCCTGTTCTGTGTCAGCCCCTGGTGGCAGACAAGTATAATCAAACAGTAAGGCATTGCTAGTTGCAACCGCGATAACTATCATTACACTGGGCATTAAAAACTACAATATATAAGAGGAAGATCCATGTCCAAGAGGTGGTGATCTGATGTTGGTGAAACAAAGGGAAAGCTTGTTTGAAAATAAGAATCCCCTGAATGACTAAGACAAGCATGTTAAATATCTTCTTCACTATCCCGTCAACCTGCATCGCCACTTTTGTAGCATTATGGGTGCTTTGTTGATGACCGTCTGGGGTCACCTGATCAGTGTTCGTGTACCCTGCCTAGCCCAGGTCTTGTACTGACACTGTGTCCTCCCTCCCATCCTGGTACTGCACAAATGCATATTGTGGGTTCACGTGTATCAGATGCACTCTTTCCACCGGGGATCTGTCTTTTGGGGTCTAATAGGTCTATGCAGAAGTACCGGCCCTGGTATCATCAGCCAGACTGGCATAGTCATTCCAGATGCTGACTAGGAAAAGAAAAGAGTCTTGTGGGGGGGTGGGGGGTGGCATTCATAACCGTGCACAGCAGGGACCTCATAGCATGCAGCGCGTCCAGTAGTACCTCTTCCCACTGGGAGACAGGCATCCCTTTTGACGTGAGGACCAACTGGATTCCCCTCCAGATTGTACCATTCTCCCTCTCCACTTGCCCATTCCTGTGGGGGTTGTGGCTAGTAGTTTTGGTCGTGGCTATCCCCACTGCCTATAGGTACTGTCGCAGCTCCTGATACATGAAGGAGGAACCCCTGTCACTGTGTATGTAGCTGGGGTATCCAAACATAGTGAATATGGTCCGGAGTGCTTTGATGACAGTGGCTGCAGTCATGTCCAGACAAGGGATAATAAATGTGAACTGGGAGTACTCATCCACTACATTCAGGAAATAGATTCTTGTTTTTGAATGGGAGGGGACCCTTGAAGTCCATACTAAGATGTTTGAAGGGACAGGTTGCTTTAATCAGTTGGGTTCTATCCGGTCTGTAAAAATGCAGCTTGCATTTGGCACAGACTGAGCAGTATTTTCACAGTTCCCAAATCTCCTCAACTGAGTAAGGTAAATTTCTAGCCCTCACGATGTCATACAGCCTTGTGACCCGGGGTGGCAGAGCTTGTCATGCAGGAACTTCAGACAATCCACTTGTGCGCTGGTACATGTTCCCCGGGACAGAGCATCGGGTGGCTCATTAAGCCTTCCAGGCCGGTATTGGATCTCATAATTGTATGTGGAGAGTTTGATTCTCCACTGCATGATCTTATCATTTTTTATTTTACCCCACTGTTCATTGTTAAACGCAATCGCTCTCTAGTCCGTCAGCAGGATAAATGGTCTACCAGTCAAATAATGCCTCCACTGGCACACAGCTTCCACTATGGCCTGGGCCTCTTTCTCAATAGCCGAGTGCCTGAGTTCCGGGCCCTGGAGTGTTGTAGAGAAAAATGCCATTGGCCTGCCTGTCTAATTCAGCATGGCTGCTAGGGCAACATCAGATATATCACTTTCCATTTGGAATGGGATAGATTCATCAATGGCATGCATTGCTGCCTTGGCAATCTCATCCTTGAGCCCCTCGAAGGCTTTACGAGCCTCCACTGATGGGGAGTGATAGTAATCATCCATTCTGATGACGTGTCCCACTCACCTCATCTGGGCTGTGTTGAGCAGTGATCCAAGGCCGGTGCAACCCAAGAACTCCAAGTCGGAGACACAGTCTTGCCAGCAGATGCCAAGGATGGAACGGAGGGCGCGCATGTGGAACTTCCCTTGTTGTTTGATGTGGCATCGGTACAGAGTCCAGGTCTCACATCCATACAGGACAATGGGGGTATTTAATGCAGTGTAATAAACAATAAAGCAAAGTTGAAGCCCCAAGCCCAGAAAAGAAGTGCCATGCATTCTATTGCCATTGAACTTGGCTGAATTTAGTGCAGAGAAGAGCAGGAAGAATTCTGATTAATACGAGCATATATTTGATGGAGGACACCATACCCTTGCCCTTATTCAATCAGCACTCCTAAATTATAGATGCCTTTATGCCATGTTATTATTCATTGTGCTGTTAAATGATGAAATATTGAATAAGTGACAGTGGAACACATTTACTGCATTGGCCAGTCCATTTTAAATTCCTCATGACAGGGTTATGCTTGAAACAGATGAAGGACAAACATCATTCCTTTTTGCAAGGTAGCAGAGAGGTTGTTTCTGAGTGGAACTGGAAGTGAGATACTTTTCAAAATTGTCCCACGTTTAATCATGGAATTTTGCATCGCAGGCGGCCAATTGTTCTTCCATGGGATGTTTGAAAGAAGCATCCATTTAGCCTCTTGGCCCTCACCAAAAGTGCTATCTGTACTTATTTTCTTATTAATCCCCTTCTGAAATTTACTGCGGAATTTGCTTCCTTCAATTCAGGGAGTTATTTTCCTAGCTGTAATCTCATTAATCTCTCACTAATCACCTTGTTTTAAACCTACAAACCACACAGTCACACTCCGACCAATTTACCAAACTCCCATAAGGTAAACTCAGCAAGTGAAAGGAGAGAATGCCATTGCAATGAGAGTACAATTGGAAATCATTGGTCTGCTAAATCTTGAGCTTGAGAATGTGTTTTAGGGAGCTGGATGAACTCTGGAAAATTTGGGAGGTGAAAAGCAGGAGCTGCATGGAGAAATTCACCCTGAAAAGTCATGAGGAAGGAGATGGAAGGGGAAGGGGGAGACAGTGCAGAGCACCCCAATGGTTGATCCCCTTGACAATAGTTATAATGTCTTGGATACTGTTGGGGAGGATAATCTACCAGAGCCAAGGTGTAATTGTCAGGTCTCTCGTGTTACGAGCCCAGAGGACCCCAAAAACCCAGCAGCAATAGAAATTCATCACGACGGGGGGGCGTAGCAAGATGGCATAGGGAATAGACGTGCCTTCCAGACCTCTCCTGACTCTGATTTATTGTTTTGTCTTTAAGTGCCCGTTAAAGTTCTTTTAAAAGTTTATAAATAATAAGAGGTGTTGGATTAGTGCCTAATGGTTTATATGCAAAAAAAAGGTAAAAGAAAATATCAACAGACTGTTAAAAAACTACATTTTCCAAAATTGTCTGAGCCTACTTGTTTACAAGAAGCCAGGACTCAACGTAGAATGGATCCAGAGGAGGATGTGCAGAGTTTGGCATTGAAGCTCCGTTTTAAGCCGGTGAGGCTCTCTGAAGGTCGCACTCAACAGCTTTCAGAACAAGGGGCTGGACGGGTGCCAGTGTTTCGCATGGTGGCCACTGCAGGTGTTGTTGCTGAGGCTTTGACAGTTGAATCAGCTGGGGCGCCACCAGCTGGAGAGTTAAAGAGTTGTCATTCGACTGCTATAGTGGTGGCGCTGCAAAATGCATCTTCAATTACAACGGTTTTTCCAGACATCGATTCAGTGAAGATGATTAAAGAGATTTGGCTTAAAGATAACCCTGATCTTCAGTCTCCTGGCATTGCTGGGAGGACTTTGAGAGGGATTTTTATACGAAGTCAAACTGCTAGAAAAGATACTAAATTAAGGGAAGAGACAGAAGATCCCGTGGTCTCTAAGGAACAGCAAGACCCCATTATGCCTGAATCTACTTCTGTTGAAATGTCTGTTAAGGATCTTGAAGATAAGATATATTCTGTATCGAGTCACTTAGCTAATTTTATGAGCCTGTTTATTTCCAAGATTAATGCGATGGCGGAAGTCATTAATGGAGCTTTTAAGCTTGAAACCATTGAAAGATTTGAAATGTGTGATCAAGGTTTAGTCGATGCACAGGATCAACTGCAAGATGAAAATAGAATAATTGAAACACTGCAGATCCAAAATAAAAATTTAGCAAAAAAGGTTGATTATTTGGAGAATCAATCTAGACGGAACAACGTGAAAATTGTTGGTTTGCCAGAAGGTATAGAAGGACCAGATCCAAGAAAATTTTTTACTGAATGGATTCCACGAGTGTTAGGACAGGATAAGTTCCCTGAAGGTTTAATACTGGAACGTGCTTATAGAGTTTTAAAAAGAAAATCTTTTTCAGGACAGAATTCAAGATCTGTTTTGATCTGTTGTTTAAACTATTGTGACAGAGAGACGATTTTACGGTCGGCTATTAGAAATGCCCAGCAAAATAGATCTCCTTTGATGGTTCAGAATAATCCTGTTTTCTTCTATCAAGATTTGAGTCAAGAAATTATGTTTCAACGACGCGAATTTAATTCTGTGAAAGAACGGTTGTGGAAAAAAAGACATAAGGGAACATTCAGGTATTCTGCAGTACTGAAGATTTTTTAGGATGGAAATTAGCCAAAGTTCTTTGACAATCCTAAAGAGGTTATGGACTTTGCTCAGCCTCTACCAATCATGCAGTTTCAGGAACGATGTAGTCCTTCAAGGTCTCCAAAGAGAGTAGAGATGTAAGGTGGGATCCAGTTTTTTAAAAGAAATGGAAGCAATGGTGACCGAAGTGGTAACGTTGATTTTAAAAAATAAATCTTTTATCTTTTTTTTGAGAAGAGTTTAAATAGTTTAAATAATGATGATAGTGTAATGAAATGAGAGTTGGGAGAGGGAACTGGGTGGGCACTAGTTTCCAGAAGTCATCAGCTACCTGTGAGTTATCTCACAGCCAATATTTTGGGGCAGTTACCGCTTTGGGCAGTTTAAACAGGAGGAGGTAGTTGTGACCTCTGACCTGTTTTTTTTTCTTTTTAATTTTTGGGTTAAGAAGTGAAGGTTTTTTTTTTATTATTTTTTTAAAATAAATATATTTTTTTAACTCTTTTTGTTTTCTGATTGTAATTGAGAGGGAATTAGGAGGTTTTTTTCTCCTTTTTTTTCTCTTTTTTTGGGGGGGGTTTCTCTTTTTTCTTTCTTTTTTAAGAGGATGATGTCACAGAAGATAATAAGTCAGAAATTGAGGATGTTGAATTAGATGAAGAGGAAGATGAGGGGAAAGGTGATAAGAAGAAAAAGAAGAAAATTAAGTACAAATACATTGTGGGAGAAGAGTTTAATAAAATTAAGTTAATTTTGATAGAGAATTTTGAAGATGTTATAAATGAAGAATATGGAGAATTTTATAAGAGTTTGAACTTTTTTCTTTTTTTTTCTTTTTTTTATATAAGGGGAGGGGAAGGGAATAAAAAGTTTATCTGATTGTTTTTCTAAGGGATGTTTTTGTTCTCTCGATGAATTATAAAGGAAACTTGGTATTAATGGAAATTCTGTATTTATGTATTATTAATTATGATTTTTTGTATAACAGTTATGTGGTTGATATATGATTTTAATATTTGAACTTAGTTTTAAAGTGGATTTCATTTGTTAAATACATGTATTATGTTTGATTTAAATATATGTTTAAGGGTATTATTTTAGTATTGATTTTTTTTGTTAGTAATTTTTGTTGTTAAGTTTTATCCTTTTTTTTGTAAGTGGGGTTTTTTCTATTTTATTTACAATATTGTTAATTAATTCTTCACTCTTTATTTTGGGGGGAGGGTTGGACTAATTTTAAATTAGATGATTAATGTTGTGTTATAATTATTGGGGG
The DNA here is from genome assembly GCF_036971445.1 of Narcine bancroftii. Lineage (NCBI taxonomy): Eukaryota > Metazoa > Chordata > Chondrichthyes > Torpediniformes > Narcinidae > Narcine > Narcine bancroftii. The sequence goes on from NC_091471.1 coordinate 223,063,538, forward strand.
GGTTAATTTGTGTAGTTTAATGATGTAGTATTCTAATTTTTATTATCTTATTTTTTATTATTTCTTTAAATGTAATTTTTATTTTATTCATGTCATAAAATTTTAAATAAAGTTTAAAAAAAAAGAAATTCATCACGACAAATGGTTACTTAAACAAAAGTTGCTTTTAATTATCTTTAAAAATGAAAATAGAATCAAACTTTAACTTTTTGGTTTCACTTATTCCAAGTGAAACATTAGACAACCAGTCCTCTCCTCTTGCATGTACCACAAGAGCTTTGACCAAGCCATCTTCCAAACTGGGGCTTCTTGCCAGCTTGTCCTGTTCCAGTCCCAGCTACTTCTACTGGCTGTTATACTGTACAAGTGATCTCTCTCTCTCTCTCTCTCTCTGAGAAAAAGCATGTTTGACTCTCTCTTCTTGCAAAACCACATGACCCTCTTACAACAGCAAGTTTTCCTGCAGACAATAGCAGCTCCAGTATTCTCTTTCATCTATTGCCTTTGGTAAACAACAATCCATTAGTGAAGTCTCTTGAGCACTCTTCAAATCTCTTGCAAAAGGTGTGAGAAGCCACTATGTCTTGCATTAGCAGAACTCTAGTATTTCAAATAAGATCTGTTTTAAAGTGTTTGTATGTGACCTACACTAACAAACCTTTCCTAATTTATCTCCCAAAAACATATCTATATACTCTGTCACACTAGCACAGAATTGAGTCGATCAGCTAGGAAAGGAAGAAAAGAGGAGAGCGATAGTGATTGGAGATTTGATAGTTAGCCAAATAGTTATGAGGTTCTGAGAACAGGATGGAGACTCCTCGATGGCATATTGACTCCTAGGCACGAGGATCAGGGACATCTCAGACGAGATGGAAGCAAAGGAGTGAGCAGCCAGATGTGGTGGTCCACATTGGTACCAATGATGTAGATGGGAATAGGGATCTGGTCTTGAAGAGGGAATATGTAGAGTCAGGAATGAAGCTGAAAAGCAGGAGCTCGAGGTTGGCAATCTCGGGATTGCTGCCTGTGCCACACACCAGGGAGGGTAGGAGGAGAAAGTTATGCATGAAGAGTTGTTGTGGGGGGGGCAGGGGTTCAGATTTGTGGATTGTTGGGATCTTTTCTGGGCAAGGTCTGACATGTACCAAAAGGATTAGCTGCACCTGAACTGGAAAGGGACCAATATCCTGGTGGGCGTTTGCTCGAACTATTGGGGAGAGTTTAACCTAGTTTGGCAGGGGTAAGGGAACCAGAATGTGAGGCCAAAGAATGTAGAAAGAATTTTGTGTGTTATGGGCTTCTGAGGAAGGACAGGCAGGGGAGAAGGTGTAAATGTAGTCAGTTGGAGGGTTTGAAATGTGACCATTTCAATCCAAGAAGTATTAAGAATAAAGGATATGAACAGAGCATGGATCAGAACATGAAATCATAAGGTTGCAGCCGTTACAGCGATGGCTGATGGAAGGAGAGGATTGGCTGGTGGACATTCAAAGGTTTCGTTGATTTAAAAGGAGTATGATGGGAGATTAAATGGTGGGGGGAGGGGGAGTGGCATTACTGGTCAGGGATTGTATCACAGCTGCAGGAAGGGAGGATGCAGTGGATGAGTGTCTACTTGTCAACTGAGTCGGTGTGGGTAGAAGTCACAATAAGGAAGGGAACAATCCCTGTATTAGGAGTAGTCTATAGGCTCCCAAATAGCCCTCGCAAGATCAGAAATACAGAAGAAGGGAGATTTTGGAATGGTGCAGAAATTACAGTGTTGTTTTTACGGGAGACATCAACTTCCCAAATATTGATTGGCATCTCCTTACTGCAAGATGGATAGATGGGGCAGAATTTGTCCAAGAAGGATTCCTGACACAGTATGTGGACCACCCGACTGGAGGAGAGGCAGCACATGATGTAGTACTGGATAATGAACCTGGTTGGGTGACAGACCTCTTGGTGAGGGGTCATTTTGGTGATAATGACCACATCTCCCTGAGCTTTAGGATAGCTATGGACAGTGGCAAATAAGCTATTAGGCTGGGGAGGCTTAAACCTAGTGGCCCAGAAGAGAGTGGGGCCCCGAGAGAAAAAAAATGGTTTAATTGAGTGTATTTTGGATGATATTTCAGTACTTTTGCATATTTTTTTTCATATCTGGAATATTGCAAATACTATTTTGTTTTCTAAATTAGGCTCCAAAAATATAAACATTTCGAAGTAATGCTTTTAGGACTTGGTACTGCAGCCGCAAGATTGTGTTTACCATGGCGACATTATAATGTCACAAGTTATATCGGTACCTACACTGGTTAAAGGCAGGAAGCAAAGCCTGTGGGAACATGAGTGCCAGTATTGTGAAATCTATAAAATAAGACAGTAAACAGAGACATTACTTTAGTGAGCCCAGTTGGTTGGGCTATTCTCCAAGCACAGGTAAAGGATTCTGTTTGAACTGCAAACTGTTTTCAAATGAAGACCATGCTTGATTACTTGACAATACCAGTCAGAACGTGATTACAGGAATACACTTCTGGAAAGGGTTGTTGCTACAATTAAATTTCTTGCTTTTAAATGTAGTGCTTTATACATAGTACAACAATTTCAGTTATTTATCATGACTTAAAATCACTTTATTCTATTCAACGAAGGGTGGGGCAGCGAGTTCAGCCCAGGGGCTTGGGTGGTAGTTAACCTGCTTCTAGCTATGGACAAGGTTAAAAGCAAACAAAATGGTAAAGGTGCTTAATTAGGGAATGATGGGATGAGGCAGGAACTAGGGAGAGTAAAATGGGAACACGTTCTCAGTTAAAAGTACAAAAGTAATGTGAAGGATGCTTAGGGACCACTTGTGTGGGGTACTGGATAGATTTGTCTCATTGAGACAGGGGAAAGAAGATAGGAAAAGAGAACTATGGTTGACAATACAGGTGAGGAAAACTAGTTAACAGCAAGAAGGAAGCAGACATTAGCAGGAAACAGGAAGGGCTCGTGAGAAATATATGGTAGCCGGGAAGGGCTAATGAGAATTCGAAGGAGGTATGAGAAGGCCTTGGCAAGTAGGATAAAGGTGTTCTATGCATGTGAAGGACAGAAAGATGACCAGAGTGAAGGTGGGGTCGCTTAAGGATTAAGGAGGCAATGTGCCTGGAGGCGGAAGAGGTTGGGGAGGCCTTAAATGAAGTCTTTGCTTCAGTATTCTCCAAATGAAAAGGACCTTAGACAAGGTGAGATCAGAATAGAACAAGCTTGTGTGCTGGATCGTGTTGAATTTAGGAAAGTGGAAGTGCTGGATCTTAGAAACATCAAGACTGTTAAGTCCCCAGGGCCGGACAAGATATAGCCGGGGTTGCCTTGGAAAAGGAGAGAAGAGATAGCTGGGGCATTGACTGTGATCCTTGCATCCTCCTTGGCCACAGGGTAAGTGGTGGAGGATTGTCAATTGTGGTCCTTTGTTTAAAAAAAGATGGTGATAAAAGAATCCTGTGAATTATAGATCAGTGAGTCTTATGGCAGTGCCGTGCAAAATATTGGAGAGGATTCTTAAGGACAGGATTTATGAGCATTTGGAGAAGTACAGTCTTCTCAGGGATAAACAACATGGTTTTGTGAAGGGAAAGGCATAGCTCATGTGCCTGACTGAGTTATTTGAGGAGGTTACAAAAGAAATTGATGTAGGACGGTAGATTACAGATTCAGATTTCAGATTTATTGTCAGAGTGCATACATGACATCACATACAACCTTAAGATTTATTTTCCTATGAGCCAGGCAGAATTACCTGCAAAATAAATACTCCACATAAACATATAAACATACTAAGAAATGTAAACAAACATTGCAATACAGAGATGGAAAAAAAAATCAATAAAGTGCAAAAGTAAGAGTCCTTAAATAAATCCTTGATTGAGTTTGTTATTGTGGAGTCTGACGGTGGAGGGGCAGCAGCTGTTCCTGAACCTGGTGGTGTGAGTCTCGTGGCAGCAAGTCCAGAGTGTGTGCTGGGTGGATCCCTGATGATTGCTGCTGCTCTCCGACGACAGCGATCACTATATATGTGGTGGGGAGTGTTTTACTTGTGATGTCCTGGGCTGTGTCCACTACCTTTTGCAGAGCTTTATACTCAGGGGTATTGGTGTCCCCATACCAGCTGGTCAGCACACCTTCCACCACACATCTAAAGAAATTTGCCAGGGTTTCCAATGTCATACCAAACCTCCACAAATTCCTGAGGAAATAGAGGCACTGACATGCTTTCTTCGCGATGCCATTTATGTGTTGGGTTCAGGTAAGTTCTTTCGAGATAGTGACCCCGAAGAACTTAAGTTTGCTCATCCTCTCCACCTCTGATCCCCTAATGATCACTGCTAGGGACTCCTAATCTAAGTGACCCACAGTCACCAGGACTCATGAGATTGCCTTGTGACTTTAAGTCACAAGCTTTGTGTAAATATTATAAATAGTTTACGCCATTTTATATAATAGTCTATGTTTGGAGAAATTGTAGTAAAGAGCACGGTGTTAAGGGAAACCTCTGTGTCTGTGGTTTCATTACTCTATGTAACCAAGAATGGGAGTTGAGTTCCTCATATAGCATTTCGAGCCACGGTTACAACATATTTTGGCGATGAGGACCTTGGATAATTGAATTTAACAACAATGTCAGTTACAATGGAGCAGCTCAAGGCCATCCTAATACAGCAACAAGAGAGTTTTGAGGTCATACAATCAAAATTAATGGACCAGCTGGCAGCAAAAATGTCCGTGGGAGCTTTAATCATTGAGGAAGGTGAGCCTGCACTTAAAACAAATTCTGCAGACGCATTAATTAACTCTATCACTGAGTTTAATTATGACTTGGAGTCATGCACTTTTGAAACTTGGTATAGAAAGTATGAAGACTTGTTTTCAGTAGACTTTTCCAAGTTCAGTGACGCGTGGAAGATTAGGCTGTTGTTGAGGAAGTGAGGCACTCGAGAACATGAGCACTACATAAATTCATTCTGCCAAAACTTCCCCAGGAGCTCAGTTTCAGGGAAACACTTGATTTAATATCAGAAATATTTGGTGAACAAATATCACTGTTCAACATTCGGTATCAGTGTTTAAAAATGACCAAGAGAGATACCGAAGATTTTGTGGCATACGCGAGTATGCAAGCGTTTTAAACTCTATTCACTGACTAAAGTTCAAGTGTCTAGTGTATGTAACAGGAATGCAGTCGCATCAAGATGTAGTCCTCAGAACATGTTTGCTGGTGAAGATTGAACAGGAATCTGACATGACCTTTCAAAAATTTATCGCCGAATGACAATGCTTAATTAATTTGAAACACGATGGCAAAATGGTGGAAGCGGCGCATTAATCTTCAAGTGGTGTACAAACAGTCAAGTCAGCAGACCCTACTAGACCAAATAAAAGTGTGACCCGCCCAGCCAAACTGCCCAGCACCTGTTGGAACTGCAATGATTGGCACTACGCTCGTGACTGCCCATACAGACGACAGCATTGCAGTAAATGCAAGCATCAAGGACATAAACCAGAATGCTGCAGAGGGAAAACACCCGTTAAGTTAGCTTCACACAAAAAAGTGAAACCAATTAAAGCGATTTTTAAGGTGGAAACCGCCAAATACAGGAAATATGCGAAGGAGCACATTGATGGCATTCCAGTGAGGCTGCAAATTGATACAGGGTCTGATAATACCCTGATATCAAAGAAAACGTGGAAACAGATTGGTCAGCCAGAGGTGACTCCAACCAAAAACACGGCACAGAAGGCTTCTGGGGGGGATCCTGGAGTTGTTAGGTTCAGTTGACTGTTCCATCAGCTTAAGTGGCGCAGATTTGGTAAAATGTCCTAACCTCGATCTCATGGGCCTCGACTGGATCGAAAGGTTGAACCTACTTGACCGTACACTAAATGATTTTTGTCAAAAATTGGAAGTGGCACATACCTCAACAGCGGCAAATACAGCACAAGAGTTGCTGATACAGTTGAAGCAGCGCCATGCACAGGTATTTTCCGAAGGCCTCGGACAGTGCACTAAAACAAAGGCAAAATTCTGTCTTTTGCCAAATGTGAAACCGACTTTCAGGACAAAACGACCTGTCCCATACGCAGCACTGCAAGAAGTGGAGCATGAATTGGAATGGCTGTAACATGAAGGAGTGATTGAACCAGTCAACTACTCATCATGGGCTTCACCTATCGTGGTGGTGAAGAAATCTTACGGATCCATACGTCTGTGTGCTTATTTATCAACTGGTTTGAATGCAGCATTGGACGACCATCAATACCCACTGCCATTGCCTGATGACCTTTTCACAAAACTGAATGGGGGCAAATGCTTTCCAAAGATCGACTTAGCAGAGGTATAGCTACAGGTGGAGGTTGAGGCCCAATCCAGAGAATTACTGACCATCAACACACATCGAGGACTATTCAGATACACACGTCTACCAATCGGAGTGAAGTCTGCTCCAACTATCTTTCAACAGATCACAGAGACAACGCTGAATGGTGTTCTGGGAGTTGCAGTGTACCTACATGATATCCTGGTCTTGGGATTGGTTGCAAATTGTTTGATCATCTTGATTGCATTTTGTCCCGCATCAGAGACTATGGGTTTTGAATTAGTCCAGAAAAATGTGTATTTTTAATGAAATCAGTGAAATATCTGGGTTTCATCATTGACGGAGATGGAGAGCGGCCAGATCCACAAAACACTGAAGTTATCAGGTGCATCCCTGCACCCACAGATGTGATCACGCTACATTAATTTTTGGGTCTAATGAGTCATTATATAGTTCATTCTTGCCAGAGATGCATAAACTCCGTGATCCAATCTTACTTCTTACACAGGGTAGCAAATGGAATTGGACTTCAAAATGTCAAGAGTCGTTTAATCGAGTTAAAATTGAACCTTCTTTTGATGCACTACAATCCAAACTTGGAGATTGTTGTAGCTTCAGATGGGGTGGGTGCAGTCATTTCACATATATTCCCAAATGGGAAGCAAAAAGCCATAGCACACGCAGCATGCTCTCTAACCACTGCAGAGCGTAACTATGGATAAATTGAAAAGGAGGCTCTAGCAATTGTTTTTATGGTGAAGAAATTCCATAAAATGCTCTATGGATAGCCATTCACTCTTCTGACAGACCACAAGCCGCTATTACCAGTATTTGGTTCAAAGAAAGGAATTCCAATTTACACAGCAAACCGACTGCAAAGATGGACAACCATGCTTCTTGGGTATAATTTCAAAATTAAATACCTGCCGACTACAAGTATCGGACAAGCTGATGCATTGTCACAACTTGTTAGTGAAAAGGAAACAGAGCCGGAAGATATTCTTGTCATGGAACTCTTGGTAGAAGCAGAAGTCAATCAAGTATTTAAAGATGTTATTAACTCACTGCCTGCTACAGCAGAAAGAGTCAGAAAAGCAACGAGCGAAAATGGCATTCTTCAAGAGATAATGCATTACCATCATATAGGGTGGCCAAAACCTTGTCCAAGAATGGAAATTCAACCAATTCTTAAAAGACAAGGATCATTAACAATCTCTAATGGCTGTCTTTTGTTGGCAGAAAGGATTGTAATACCACAAACTCTGCAATCAGCAATCCTAAAACAGTTTCACAGGGGACATCCTGGAACAAATTGCAGAAAAGCCCTTGCACGAAGCTATGTTTATTGGCCTCTGATGGATGACCAGATTGAACAACTAACACGGTCATGTATCAGATGTGCCTCGGCTGCAAAATTCCCTGTCAAGATAAATTTATGTTCCTGGCCACAACCAAGCTGGCCGCGTAATCGTCTCCATGTAGAGCAGGGGTGTCAAACTCAAATTCACGGAGGGCCAAAATTAAAAACTTGGACTAAGTCGAGGGCCGAACTAAATATTTATTGAAAATTTTCAACAACATCTGCATGTTTTCTCTTCTTTCAACATATGTAATGTTAAACTTTAGGATATAACTTTAGGAGGATAATGTTACAGGTCAGGAGTAGGTAGCTCAAGTTCACCCTTTGCTTGACCTGAGGGAAACCTATTTGGTCCCTGTGGAGATGTAGTCAGCATTCACAGGCTGTGTCCATTTTGGCCTGCATCAGGACTCAGCATTTCCTGCTCACTCCTCGGGTTCTAGGCCTCTATTCACCCTCGACCCACCATCCCTCTACCTGACCAGTCCTTTACCCAACCTCTACTCACCCCTCACTCCACTCGCTCTGCCTCTACCCACCCCATCCTATACACGCCCCTCTACTGCCTCTCCCCTCAACCTGTCCTTCCTCTACCCATCTCTCACCCTCTAATCACCCTCCCCTACTCGCCCTGCCCCTCCCATTTTACCTCTTCCCTATCCACCCCTCCTTCTACTCATCCCTCCCTCTAACTGGCCCTCGCACCACCATAACTTCCCCTGCCCATTACTCCTCACCTACACCCTCTGCCTACCCCTGCTTACCCACCAACTCAGGCCCAGCGCGCTGCCGATCAGCCTTTGCGGACAGCCACCATTTCTCTTCACGTGCAGGGCCGAACCAGCCGTCCCTGGGGTCTGCGCGAGTGCAAGCGCTGAAGGCCGTGGCGACCGGGAGAAGTGCGCTCGCGCTTTGGAAGGGCCGTTCGGTGCCAGTCGCGCGGGGGCCATGCGCAGCCTGCCATGCCCGTTGCGCCGACAGGAAATCACAGGCGCTCGCCCATCCGCCGCACTGCTCGACAGGTGGGAGAAGTGACTGGTTGTGCGGGAAGCCTTCCAACCGGCTTGCCGGCTGATGACATCGACTTCTCGTGTTACAATTTCTCGTGTTACAATGGGGAAGGACGTGCAATGAAGGGGGAGGATGGTGGGGGTGACATTACCAAAAAACAGCATCGGCTCTCGCTGCAGGGCGGGCCACCACTAATACATTTTTGAAATGACCTTGCGGGCCAAATATAATTATATCGCGGGCCAAATTTGGCCCGCGGGCCAGAGTTTGACATGTGTGATGTAGACTATACAGGACCGATTAATGGGAGTATTATCTAATTGTAGAGGATGCATACTCCAAATGGCCAGAGATCATCAAGGTAACCTGACCAACTGCATCAGCTATAGTTATGGAACTCAAGTCCATGTTCAATCATTTTGGTGCTCCTGCAGCATTAGTATCAGGGGGCAATGGGACACAATTCACGGAAGCTGAATTTGATTTATTCTACAAACAATATGGCATCACTCATATTCGCTCACCTCCTTACCATCCGCAGTGCAATGGTCAAGTAGAACGCTTTGTGGATACATTCAAACAGGCTCTAAACAAAGCCAAGGGGGAGAGTCCAACGGAGGAGATCTTACAAACATTCTTGTTAAATTCTTTGGCTTGGCTTCACGGACGAAGATTTATGGAGGGGTTTGTCCACGTCTGCTTCAGGCTCGTTGGTGACTGACAAGTCCGATGCGGTACAGGCAGGCACGGTTGCAGCGGTTACAAGGGAAAATTGGTTGGTTGGGGTTGGGTGTTAGGTTTTTCCTCCTTTGTCTTTTGTCAGTGAGGTGGGCTCTGCGGTCTTCTTCAAAGGAGGTTTCTGCCCGCCGAACTGTGAGGTGCCAAGATGCACGGTTGGAGGCGATATCAGCCCACTGGCGGTGATCAATGTGGCAGGCACCAAGAGATATCTTTAAGCAGCCCTTGTACCTCTTCTTTGGTGCATTTCTGTCTCGGTGGCCAGTGGAGAGCTTGCCATAGAACACGATCTTGGGAAGGCGATGGTCCTCCATTCTGGAGACGTGACCCACCCAGCGCAGTTGGGTCTTTAGCAGCATGGATTCGATGCTTGCGGACTCTGCCAGCTCGAGTACTTCGATGTTGGTGATGAAGTCATTCCAATGAATGTTGTGGATGGAGCGGAGACAGCACTGATGGAAGTATTCTAGGAGCCGTAGGTGATGCCGGTAGAGGACCCATGATTCGGAGCTGAACAGGAGCGTGGGTATGACAACGGCTCTGTAGAAGCTGATCTTTGTGTGTTTCTTCAGGTGGTTGTTTTTCCAGACTCTTTTGTGTAGTCTTCCAAAGGCGCTATTTGCCTTGGCGAGTCTCTTGTCTATCTCTTTGTCAATTTTTGCATCAGATGAAATAGTGCAGCCGAGGTAGGTAAACTGGTTGACTGTTTTGAGTTCAGTGTGCCCAATGGAGATGTGGGGGGGCTGGTGATCATGGTGGGGAGCTGGCTGATGGAGGACCTCAGTTTTCTTCAGGCTGATTTCCAGGCCAAACATTTTGGCAGTTTCTGCAAAACAGGACTGACATGGCCTTTGCCCTCAGACAGCTCCAAGAAAAGTGCAAAGAACAAAACAAAGGACTCTACATCACCTGTGTTGACCTCACCAAAGCCTTTGACACCGTGAGCAGGAAAGGGCTTTGGCAAATACTAGAGCTCCTCGGTTGCCCCCCCAAGTTCCTCAACATGGTTATCCAACTGCACGAAAACCAACAAGGTCGGGTCAGATACAGCAATGAGCTCTCCAAACCCTTCTCCATTGACAACGGCATGAAGCAAGGCTGTTTACTCGCACCAACCCTCTTTACTATCTTCTTCAGCATGATGCTGAAACAAGCCAATAAAGACCTCAACAATGAAGACGGTGTTTACATCCGTTACCGCACGGATGGCAGTCTCTTCAATCTGAGGCACCTGCAAGCTCACACCAAGACACAAGAGCAACTTGTCCGTGAACTACTCTTTGCAGACGATGCCCTTTAGTTGCCCATTCAGAGCCAGCTCTCCAGCACGTGACGTCCTGTTAAATTACAGGATCACTCCAAACCCACAAATTCCTGGTGGCACTTTGCCTGCAGAAATCATCTTCAGTAGGAAAATTAGGGCACCATTTGATGTTGTTTTCCCACAAAAGTCAGAATCTGGACGCAGAAATTTATATATGGAAAGACAAGTTAACCGCCGGCATGGATCAAAACAAAGAAAATTTCAGGATGCACAACATGTGCTGGTGTGAGATTACAGGGTGAAGTCGGGTGAGTGACAGCTGGGGAGAATCCTGAGGAAGATTGGGGAGGTTCTCTATCATGTACAGGTTGGACCGGACAGATGGACTAGACATGCCAACCAGTTGCAACCAACCGAATGTAATCTCGTTGAGACATCTGAGCATCTCAACTTGCATGCTCTGTTGGAAACTTTTGAACTGCAGAAACCAGTGACCAACCAAGAACAACCATCACAGAAAAATGAGATTTTACCTGCTGCACCACAGGAACCTGTACAAACTTCAAGTGTTTACAAACCAGTAAAGCCCTTCCATGTGGACCCAAGTCTACACTCATACAATAAGATACAGGATGCAGAGTAGGACAAAGGAGGAGGTGCTAGGGAGTCCTAATCTGAGTGACCCACAGCCACCAGGATTCACGAGATTGCCTTGTGACTTGAAGTCACAAGCTTTGTGTAGATATAAATAGTTTACGCCATTTTGTATAATAGTTTATGTCTGGAGAAATTGTAGCAAAGAGCATGGTGTTAAGGGAAACCTCTGTGTCTGTAGTTTCATTACTCTGTGTAACCAAGAGTGGGAGTTTGGTTCCTCATATAACAGTTCGGGCCACGGTTACAACATGTGACCACTATCATTTGCAGAGCTTTACGCTCAAGGGTATCGGTGCCCTCTACCAGACCGTGATGCAGCCGGTCAGCACATCTTCCACCACACATCTGAAGGAATTTGCCAGTGTTTCCAATGTCATACCAAACCTCCGCAAACTCCTCAGGAAATAGAGGCGCTGACGTGCTTTCTTCGTGACGCCATTTATGTGTTGGGTTCAGGTAAGTTCTTTTGAGATAGTAACTCCCGAGAACTTAAGTTTGCTCACCCTCTCCACCTCTGATCCCCAAATGATCACTGGATCGTACATCCCTGGCTTTCCTTCCTGAAGTCAACAATCAGCTTCTTGGTTTTGGCGACATGGAGTGTGAGGTTAAGGTTGGTTCATCATTCAACCAAGTTTTCAATCTCCCTCCTGTATACAGACTCATCACCCCTTTTAATACAATTACCTACTGTGATATCGTCAGCAAATTTGTAGATGGTGTTGTTGTTGTACCAATCCACACAGCCGTAGGTGTATAGTGAGTAGAGCAGGAGTAGAATCGAGATGTGGTGTATATGGATTTTCATAAGACATTTGACAAGGCCCCCATGAGAGATTCATTCAGAAAGTCATGGGGCATGGGATCCATAGATTCAGATTTGGCTTGCCTGTAGAAATCAGAGAGTAGTTGTGAACGGAAAATATTCTGCCTGGAGGTCAGTGACTAGCGGAGTTCCACAGAGCTCTGTTCTGGGACTCCTGGTCTTTGTGATCTTTATAAATGACCTGGACGAAGAAGTAGAGGGATGGTTCAGTAAATGTGCAGATGATACAAAGTTTGAAGTTGTTGTGGATAGTGTTGAAGGTTGTTATAGGTTACAATAAGACACAGGATGCAGAGTAGGACAAAAAAAATGGCAGATTTTGGGAAGGTCTGGATAATTGTGAGGTGATGCATTTTAGAAGGTCAAACTAGAGGGCTGAGTACAAAGGTTAATGGTCGGTACTTAAGAGTATGGATGAACAGGGTTCCAAATTCATGCTTCTCTCAAGAAGGCCTATGGGATATTGGGCTTCATTAGTCAGGGGATTGTGTTCAGGAGTCGTGAGGTAATTTTGCAGTTCTATAAAATTCTGGTAAGACCACATTTAGAATATTGTGTTCAGTTCGGTCAGCTCATTGCAGGAAGGACGTGGAAGCCATGGAGAGGGTGTAGAGGAGATTTACCAGGATGTTGCCTGGATTGGGAAAAAAGTCTTATGTGGCAAGGTTAGCAGAGCTGGGATTTTTCTCTTTGGAGTGAAGAAGGATGAGAGGAGACTTGATAGAGGTCAACAAGATTATGAGAGGCATAGATAAGGTAAACAACCAGCAACTTTTTTTTCCCCAGGGTGAGAGTAGCTAACGCCAGAGGACATCTGTACAGTATGAAGGTAGGGAAGTTTAGGGGGAGACCGCGGGATAAGTTTTTATAGAGAGAGAGTAGTGGGTGCCTGGAATGTCTTAAAGGGGTGGTGGTGGAGGCTGATATATTAGAGGCATTAAAGAGAATCATAGGCACATCGATGAAAAAAGAATAGAGGGTTCTGAGGTTGAGAGGGTTTCGTTTTTAGTTTGTAGGCTTATATAGGTTGGCACAGCATTGTGGGCTAAGGGCCTGTACTGTGCTGTAATGTTCTGTGTTCCAAAATGTTTTGTCCATTCTTATTCTTCAAACATCACTATAGTTCCAGCAGAGGGCACCAAAATATAAGACTGAACTGACCTAATCAATAAACCCACTGTTAATGTGACTACATCTGTCCCTTGGCAGGATTCTATTCCTTTTTCATAATTCCTCCATTTCCACCATGTCTGCTCCCAGAATGAGGGTTTCCATTCCAGCATAATTGAGATGTCCTCCTCCTTCAGAAAGCGTGCCTACCCCTTCACTGCCATCCACATAGCATTTACCCTCATCCATTTCCCACCATGCCCCTCCCTTGACCCTGACATATTAAGATAAGTGTTCCCCTCGCATCACCTATCACCCCCCCCCCCCAACGTCCACATTCAACATATCGTTCTCTGCAATTCCTGCCCCTTTTATCTCTCCTCTTCATTTTCCATAGATTGCTCTCTCTGTACTTATCCATGAGACGGAAGGAAATGTGACATTACCACCTACATCTCCTCCCTCACCAGAGTTCTGAGTCCCAAATAGTCCTTCCAAGTGGAGCAATGCTTAACCTGTGAATCAGAAGGGACTCATCTACTGCTCTGGTGCTCCTGATACATCCTCCTCGACATCACATGCTGGGAGATTGTTTTGTGAGCACCCTGTGTGCAACCATTACAATACCATACCCCATCTCCACACTGATATGTCTGTCCATGGTCACATATACTCCCAGGTTGAGGCCACTGCAAAATTGGAGAAATAGTCCAGTCAACTTTATTCATTTATAATTCAAATCATGCTCACACGATAGGATAAGATAGGGTTTCTCCAGGACCAGAGACCATATTTACATAGATACAAGTTAGGAAAGCAGTTAACACATTAAAATATTAAGGAATTAAGATGTATTCACTGAAAGTCCATGGTACACTATGCACATCTGTACTGGGAGTTCAGGAGCCTGATAGCTTGGGGGCAAAAAAGTTGTATCCCACTATGGACATAAGGGCCTGAGTATTTCGGTACCTCCTGCCAGATGGCAGAAAGGAGAGCAGTTTAGATGAGGGTTGTGTTGAGTCTTTCACAATGTTTATTGCCTTTCGCCTGCATCTTTCATGCTAAGAAGAGGTTCCCCAATGATCTTTTCCACTGACTTCACTATCCTCTGCAGGGTCTTGCAGTCAGCTTCCAAACCAGGTAGTGATACAGTTGCACAGGATTCTCTTAATACATCTTCTGTAGAATGTAGTGAGGTTGGAGGGTGAGAGATGGACTTTCCTGAACCTTCACAGGAAGTAGAGGTGCTGCTGGGCTTTCTTGGCTGTGGAGCTGGTGTTAAGGGACCAGGTGAAATTCTCCACCTCCGAGGAGCTTGATAACACCTTATATTCCATCTTTACAGCCTCCAACTGGATGGCATTAATATTAACTTTTAATTTCTGTTAAACCTTCCCACCATTCTCTTGTTTTCCCATTCCCTTTCCTTCCTTTTAAAAGAGTCCCATCTTTCTCAGCCCTCTGCCCCCTCTCCATCTCTATCTACTCATCTATCAGATTTCAGATTTCAAATATCAGATTTATTGTCAGAGTATATACATGGCATCATATACAACCCTGAGATTCCTTTTCCCTGCAGGCACGGCAAAATTACCAATAATTGATATGCAAAAATAAACTTTAAACAGCCTAAACATGTAAACAATTAAAATAACTGTAACCAGGTAATGAATGTAAACAAACTGACTGTGCTCCACTTCCTGCATGAAACGATTGCTGCCGAAAGTGGATCCAAACAGGAAAGTAAGGTGATTGTTATCACACTGACAGCCATGTCACTCCTCTGTGCTGTCAGCCCTGTCGCCCCACTGCGTTATCACAGAGTGGCCGGTGGAGCACTGCGCTCATATAAGTCAGCATGCTCCTTGCGTCACCCCACTCCCTCACTCTTCCCGCTCCCTCACTCTCCCCCGCTCCCTCATTCTCCCCCGATCCCTCACTCTGCCCTGCTCCCTCACTCTGCCCCGCTCCCTCACTCTGCCCCACTCCCTCACTCCACTCTGCTACTCCACCCCACTCTCTCACATCGCTCCACTCCCTCACTTCACCCAGGTCCCTCACTCCACTCCACTACTCTGCCCGGCTCCCTCTCTCTGCTCCCTCACTCCACCCCACTCCGTCATGATGCCCCACTCCCTCACTCCACTCCGCTTCTCCACCCCGGTCCCTCTCTCTTCCCCGCTCCATCACGTCACCCCGCTCCCTTTCTCCACTCTGCTACTACGCCCCGCTCCCTCTCTCTGCCCCCTCACTCCACCCTGCTCCATCACGTCACCCTGCTCCTTCATTCCGCCCCATCACGTCGCCCTGATCCCTCATGTTGCCCCGCTCTCTCACGCCACCCCACTCTCTCACTCCGTCACGCCACCCTGCTCCCTCACTCTGCTTCGCTACTCTGCCCCACTCCATCTCTCCGCTCTCTCACGTCACCCTGCTCCCTCACTCTGCCCCACTCCCTCATGTCACCCCACTCCCTCATTCCACTCCGCTACTCTGCCCCGTCTCTCACATTGCTCCACTCCCTCACTCCACCCCACTCCCTAACTCCATTCCACTACTCCGACCTGCTCCCTCTCTCTGCCCCCTCACTCCATCCCACTCCATAATATCGCCCTGCTCCCTCACTCTGCCCCACTCCATCATGTCGCCCTGCTCCCTCACTCCACCCCGATCCCTCATGTTGCCCTGCTCTCTCAAGCCACCCCACTCCCTTACTCCGCTCCACTCTGTCACATCACCTCGCTCCCTCGCTCCACTCGCTACACTGCCCCACTCCCTCTCTCTGCCCCCTCACTCCACCCTGCTCTCTTACATCGCTCCACTCCCTCACTCCATCCTGCTCCCGCACTCTGCCACACTTCCTCACGTCACCCTGCCCTACACCCTCACGCCACCCTGCTCCCTCACATCACCCCGCTCCCTCACACCACAATGCTCCCTC
This sequence comes from Narcine bancroftii, assembly GCF_036971445.1. NCBI lineage: Eukaryota > Metazoa > Chordata > Chondrichthyes > Torpediniformes > Narcinidae > Narcine > Narcine bancroftii. Next base: position 223,079,795 of record NC_091471.1, read on the forward strand.
ACTCCACCCTGCTCCCTCACATCTCCCCGGTCCCTCACGCCAACCTGGTCCCTCACTCCGCCCCGCTCCCTCATGCCACCCTGCTCCCTCACTCCACTCCACTCCCTCATGTTACCCCGCTCCCTCATGCCACCCCACTCCTTACTCTGCTCCGTTATTCCACCCCACTCCCTCTCTCCACTCTTTCACGTCGCTCCGCACCCTCACATCACCCCGCTCCCTCACGTCACCCCGTTCCCTCACATCACCCTGCCCCCTCACGCCATCCCTCTCCCTCACTCTACCCTACTCCCTTATGTTGCACCACCCCCTCATGCCATCCTGCCCCCTCACCCTGTCCCACTCCCTCACATCACTCCGCTCCCTCACTCTGCTCTGCTACTCAGCCCCATTCCCTCATATTGACCCGCTCCCTCACTCCACCCACTCCTAATGGAGTTTTCAGGCAGTAGGATCGGTGTGGGGCTGAGGGGGGGGGGAGATGGGGCAAGAGGAAGGAGGAATGGAGGAAGAAGAGGTTCATGCTATGGGGCAGCGGAGCTCAAGCCCAAAATGTCGGTTATGTATTCTTACCTTTGCTACATAAAGGACACTGTTTGACCAGCTGGACTTCTCCAGCATTTTGTTTCTGCAGATTTTTATCTACTTTTCCTAGGAACCAGAAGCTATCTATTCTCTCCACTTCAGCACCACTGATTTCGATTGGGGTATGGGCTCATCCCATTTTCCTGGTCTAAGATCAGCTTCTTTGTTTTGCTGACATTGAGAGAGAGGTTGATATCTTGGCATCATGCCACTAGACTCTCAATTTCCTTTCTCTATTTCATTTGGCATTCAACCGAAAACAATGGAGTCATCAAAAATTGGAAGATGGAATTGGAAGGTAATTAGTTCTGTAGTCATAGATGTAGAATATAATTGAATGCCCACCACCTCCTTTTGGAGCACTGGCATTGAGTGTGTTCGAGGAAGAGGTGCTGCTCACTTTCTTCACTGATTATGGTCTGTTAGACAGGAGGTCAAGGATCCAGTAGCAGACAGGGGCGTGATGGCCAAGATCTCAAAGTTTGAGGATGAGTTTGTTAGAGTCCATGATACCGACAACAGAACTGTAGCTGAACACAAGTGTCCTTGGAGCAGGTGGAGGGCCAAGAAAATTGTTGTCTGCACAGACCTTGTGGAGAAATTGAAGGCTGACTGGTAGGCTTGAGTTGATATGAGCCTTGACACTGCATGATGGTCGATATCAGATCAGGTCAGTAATCAATTAGTGCCATTTATTATCTTTGGTATGAAATGATAGTGGTATTCTTAAAACAAATGGGTGCTATGGCCTGTTGCAGGGAGAGATTTAAGATTAAACTAAAAAATAAATTGAATGCTGACTAATGAAATGGGCCATATATTACTCTCAATCTTCTTTCACACCATCAGTTTTGAGTATCAAGGGGTCCATTAGATTGTATTTCTGCATATGAAATTGCAAATTTGCTCCATTTTTTATTGATATGGCTTTCTTCAGAGATGTCAACTGTGCTTGGACATAGCAATCTATTTCCTGCCAGAAACCAATCATACAGTCTGTCCTCCACCTTGAGCAGCTGATGAATATTTCGTATGAATATGAAAGATGGCAGATGGAGTTTAACACTGATAAATGTGAGGTGCTACATTTTGGTAGGACTCATCAAAATAGAACATACACGTTAAATGGTCGACAATTGAGGAGTGCAGTGGAACAAAGGGATTTAGGAGTCATGGAACATAATTCTCTGAAAGTTGAATCACATGTGGATAAGGTAGAAGGCATTTAGTATGTTGGCTTTCATAAATCAGAGTATTGAATACAGGAGTTGGGATGTTATGTTGAAATTGTTTAAGGCATTGGTGAGACCATATTTGGAAAACTGTGTGCAGTTTTGGTCACCGAATTGCAGGAAGGATATAAACAGGATAGAGAGAGTGCAGAGGAGATTTATGAGAATGTTGTTGGAGTTTCAGGGTTTGAGTTACGGGGAAAGTTTGAGTAGGCTGGGTCTTTATTCTCTGTAGAATAGACGATTGATGGTTGATTTGATAGAGGTATTCAAAATTATAAGGGGGACAAATAGAGTCAATGTGGACAGAGTATTTCCACTGAGAGTGGGGGAGATTAAATCAAGAGGGCATGGATTGAGAGTAAAAGGGAAAACATGAGGGGGGATTTCTCCATGTAGAGGGTGTTAGGAGTATGGAATGAACTTCTAGCAGTGGTGGTAGAAGCAAGATTGATGTCAATATTGATGAAGGGCTGATGCCCAAAGCTTTGATGATGGATCTTCACCTTTGTTACATAAAGGCACTGTTTGACCTGCTGAATTTCTCCAGCATTTGTGTGATTTTTTTCACTTAACCACTGTGTGGACAGAATCCTGTGTCTTACCATCTTCAAGGAAAGGTTGTATAGGTATATGAACAGGAGAGGTTATGGGCCAAATGTGAGTCAGTGGGACTAGGTGGGAGATAATATTTGGCATGAACTAATAGGGCCAAACTGGCCTGTTTCTGTGCTGTAAATGGTTATATGGTTATATCAAGATATAGGCATCATGGTAACTAAATAATTATAATCAAGAAAGATACCATGCTGTCTGTAAGGAGTTTGTATGTTCTCCCTGTGTCTGCATGGGTTTCCTTGGGGGGGCTCCGGTTTCCTCCCACCATTCAAAATGTATGGGATTGTAGGTTCATTGGGTGTAATTGGGATGGCATGGGCTCATGGACTGAAATGGCCTGTAACAGTGCTGTCTGTCTAAATTTAAATTTAAAAATAACCTGAGATTAGAGAGAGACAAAGTCTGGTGACTAAAAGCCAAGAGAGTGGTTGCATGCTGGTTGGACATTGGTCTAAGAAGTGATATTTCATCTCAGTGTCACTCGTGTTGTACTTGATGGCTGAAGTCAAAGTATGGTGAGGAAGAAACATTTACCCCGATCACCCTGTATTATTCCTAATTTGGTGAGAGTGTCTGAAAGCAACCAATGCTTGAACATAGACTGAACAACTACGTTAACCTGGTCTGCATTGTACCATTGCTCAAGCTGCAGACACTAGCACACTCTGGGTTGCACCCATGGAGCCTGCAGGCTTGCTTCTGATGTATTTAAAGGAAAATGATGCATTCAAGGTAACCATGAAGTATCAGTTATTATTGTGGACAAGTTATCCATTTCTCCAGATAGGGTGCCATGCTTTGATCATTTCTTCTCTTCTACTCAACACCTGATACTTTCAGTCGTGCATCAAGTTCAGCATCAAAGTCTGAGGACTGGAAAAATGATACTTAGTTCGGGTGGCAGGTCAGAGGAGGCAGCGACTGGAGCTCGGGCAGCGTTGTGAGGAGGAGGAGGAGGAGCAAGTCGGTGGAAGTGACGGGGTTAGTTGGTCAAGGGCCAACTCAGAGAGTGGTGATGGAGTGGAATGACCTTCTGGAAGAGGTGGTTGCAGCAGGGTCATTTTTGTTATTTAAGGGAAGGTGGGATGAAATCATGGATATGAGGGAATTGGAGGGTTATGGGCAGGGTGCAGTGTCCTGGGTAAACTTGTACCTCTCATTTTGTTCGTTTTAGATTGGTCACAGTGTTTGAGCTACCGAAAGAAAACAGACAGACATGCTGAGAGCACTTCAGTTTATACAAATCTTTATTACTAAATCTAAAGCTGATTTCAAACTACAATATGCAAGCCCTTCCCAATTATATTTATCAATGCCTGGACTGGTCCCAACTGCCAAAGAGAGGCAATGACCGCACACTTGTAGTAGGTTGTCGGGGCACCGGTAGCAGCTTTTCCACCTCCCCCGACCGGGACGTTGGTTGGACTCTAGAAGTTCTTCTTCTTGCTGAGAGACGTTTCCACCCCTCAGAAAGTCTCAACCTTCAGCAGTGGGACCATGGTTTATATTACCCAAAATTTGTTTACTCATAGCCCATCACCCTATATAAATGGTTTACTTATCCTCAAGGTCTCCTGACAGTCTGCGACCAACAAAAGACAACTGTATCTCTGGGCCTCATGGTGTACATTAGATTATGTCTTCCGATTCAACAGCATCCCTGGGGCCCATGGTGGAATTTAGATTATGTCTTCTGAAGCAACTGCATCCCTTCTTACATAAGCTGATCTAAATCCTCCATTTCATGCAGGTAGGTGGGACTAGTGGAGTTCACTTCATACGGTGCGGACTAGAGGGGCCAAGATGGCCTGTTTCCGTACTGTAATTGTTATATGACATGTAGATTGAACCCATTGCAGATTTCACAGCAAGTCATCATTTTGTCGTTAGGCTGTGCTGCACATTTTCCTTTGCTGTCAATATGAATTGGGAGTGCACACATGTATATTAATGGCCCCAGCAAGATTTTCCATCCATTAATTGATTTCTGATAGTATAACACCCAACTATAAATGGGACACCATGTAATGTGGAAAGTACTAAGCAGAAAGAAAAGCATCAATGTTTCCTCCATACAAATCCTGAATACGCCTGGGATTATCTGATCTCGGAAGCTGAAAAGGTTCAGGCCTGGTCAGTACTTGGATGGGAGACTGTCCAGGAACACCAGGTACTGTAGATTTCTGTGAAGAATGCTGGACAAAAGTTTTATGTATGCTACCTCGTCAATGTAGTATTACACGACAATAATGGAACCTTTACCATTGTGTTATTCTTACCTTACTCCAGAAATCAAAGCTATTTGAAGAGTAAAGATGAGGTAGGCCTTAAAATGCACATACTAAATTACTGGAACTAATTCTTAGTAAAACCTTTAGATAGCTCTGGAATAGAATGCATTCTGCAAGTGCTTAACAATAAAATGTAATAAGACTGACCAAAAAATAAGAGTTTATTGTTGTGAAATATTACTTGAATATTGCCTTAAGAAAATCTTAAAGTAGATCAATTAATCTGGAAATAATTGCCATTTGAGTGATCTCTTTAATGTGAGTGTGAAGCTTACTTACATTCACATTGATATTCTCTTATTTCTCGTATCCGACAGAATGATCTAGTGTTCTGAACCTAGGTTCATCTTATCACTTGAATTGTACCTTGGGCAACTTTATTGAGGACAGACTCAGAAAGTACCTGTGTGAATGAGTTCAATCGGAATCATTAAGTGACTCTATTTCACTAAAAGTAAACATACAAGTCACAGACGTAATTTCGGGTCAATCAGTATAACTTGACTATGCAAAACGATAAAAAACTAACAAATGTATTATGCCGCACCCTCCCCCCACCCCCCAGTCCTAGTTCCACTGGGTCAGCTATTTCGACTAAAATACATCAGTTTTGAGCTACTTTCCTGAATTTCTTCAGGAACGTGTTGAAGACTTGTCCTGGCAGCTGTCCGATTAATAATACTTGTCTCTGGTCTGGATTCCTGAGAAGGGTAGGTATTTCCCTGCACCCCTGTTGCCAACCCAGTACCAGTCAGTCATTTATTTTGTCTTGCCACTTTTGGTTGACTGAAAGTGCCATTCTGTTTCAGGGTGGCAAGGTTACCACACGCGATTACAGTGGCAGTGATCCGGGCTTGAATCTGCTGCTGCCTGTAAAAAGTTCTCCCCATGTCTGGGTGCTCTGGTTTCCTCCCATCTTTCAAAACATATGGAGGTTGGAGGCTAATTGGGTCATGGACTCATGGGCCAGATGGTCCTGTAACCGTGTGGCATGTCTAAATTAAAAATGTTATCTCCAGGCAACAGTTTTGGAAAGCACATTGATCAGATTATGTGGAAGTGGAGATATTTTGCACATGTATCTTGAAAAAGGTGGTTAAATGGGAAAAATCCACCATTGACACCAGTCACGCATTATATGAAGTATTCTTACAGGATAGCTCTATGGAAAGAAATGGAAATAAAACATGGCACATAGAACAGTCCGACATAAGAACAGGCCAATTGGCACGCAAGCCATATGCTTCTATTCTCTGCAAGTTCCTTTCTAAATGCCTCTTAAGCATTTCTATCATATCTACTTCCACCAGGCCCACAGCCTGATGTATGCTCACAGCCCATTCCAGGCATACCACTTGGTGTAAAACAAACCTAACCCCTCCATCTCCTTTAAAGTTCCCCCTACCAGCCCCACCCGCTCCCTCTGTGTAAAGGTTAAAACTTTGTGTTTTTGCTTCTTAGTAATTTTGTGCCTGTCTCTTTATGGAAAATTTGTGTTTGTATTGTTACCATAGTTACTCTGACATCATATGTTGAAATATCTGGGTGAATGGAGAGCTTATATCTCATTCTTTGAAGAACCATGAAAATACGTGAGCTTGAGATACTTTTCTTTGAATCTACCTTAATCTATCTTGTTACAGAGTTCTGTGTTGTGTATTGACCTATGTGTTATGTGGTTTTATGTTTAAAAAGTGACAGTTTGCCTTTGAGAGCCAAGGTGAAGGTGGACTGCTGAGAGTGAGAGAGAGTGGGAGATGGACTGGGCATGTGCAAAAGATGACCTAGAAATTTCTGGACTTGGAAGACAAACCACGACTGGGTGTGGCTGTGGAGTGAAGGAGGCCCAAGCAGAGTCATTGTCTGGGAGGCAGTTTGGAATGTTGGGCATTTTAAAAGGGATGAAGATTCTGAAGGCAGCCAGAAGGATCCGGAGCCAGCCCTTGTTCCTCTTTCTGCCAGCAACACAAGAAGACCACTTTGAATTTTGTGCTCTCTCTCTCTCTCTAAAAGATCTTTTGGCTTCAGTTTATGAAACAAACTGAATTTTGTTTACGATCTTTACTTCGATTGTAATCGAAGTTTTGTGAGTCTTGTGTTTGTTTTGTGTCTAAGTTTTCTTCTGTGGGCTGATTGGGAATATAACTTAAACTTTGATTATATATGTTATATTTAGGCTGAGGAATTTATTAGTTTTACACTGTTATAAAACTTTGTATATTAACCAGTGGTCATTGTTATAAAGGGGGGGGCGATTTTGAATTAAAGTTTGAAGGTGAAATTTTGTTAATAAAGTAATTGTTCATCTTTACTCCTGCGTGATATGCCTTCTTTGTGGTTGCTGGTTTGATCTTATAACACTGACTCATCTTAGTTTTGATTGATATCTGTTTAAAGTTGAATATCATTATACATTATGCTTTGCTTATTCACCATTATGAAAATCTTGATTTATGCAAAATGTTTATCCATTTTTTATCAAAAAATTAAAGCTACTTACAGCTGCAATTATGAAGTTTGATTTATTGGATTGAAAAGATAGTAATTTGGAATATCATACCTTACGTTTCTTTGAAGATGACGTTTTGAAATTGGGAACTATGAGAGCTTGGAAAGTGTCATCTATACTCTGTGCTTCTGAAGTTAGAGATGCAGGAATCAGCAGATCCTGGAATCTGGAGCAAAAAGCGCACATCCCTTTTAACCTTTCCCCCACTCACCTGAAAGGTATTAAAACTATGCTATCTAGTATTTGTCAAATCCTCTGGGAAAACAGTCTCCATCCACCCTATCTCTGCCTCTTGTGATCTTATAAACTTCTATCATGTCTCCCCTCAGCCTCTGACACTCCAGGAAAAACAATCCAAATGTTTCCATCCTCTTCTTACAGCTAATTCTCTTATCCAGTCAGCTGTCACATAACCTCGCGTCCTTGGTTCTGTATTCCTTGACCCACAAAGGCAAGTATGCTGCATGTCCTCTTCATCTCTCTATCCTCTTGTGTTGTCACTTTCAGAGAGCTGTAGACTGGCATCTCACTGTCCCTCTCGACTGCCCACCTTTGCTGACCTTCGGCGGTGACTCTCCATCTTCACTGCCCTCCTGTATGCGTGTCTCAGTTATTGGACTGCTCAACTCCGCGACCATCTCTCTACCCCTTTCACTTAGACTGAGGGGTGGAATGGTCGGGGCAGGCCACAGAAGGCCTGGTTCCACTTCCTCCAGCTCTTGAAGCAGTTCAAGGACCTTAGTGTCAGTTAATGCTCATAATTGGTCAATGTGTCACTTCCACAATCTGTCCCCCACTCAATCAGAGTATGAGCAGGGGCTCAATTTTTGTAAGATTACTCCTACCAGCTGTGGGTCTTTATATTGTCTATAATCTTGTACTAGAACTCTCTCGGCCACTTCCAGTGTTCTAGGTGAGTCCTGTGGTGATGCTGTCTTTTTGCAATCGGAGACCCAGATCTGGATGAACTGTGGACAGCCTGGTCAGCCTGGTTGCAGCCAAACATTAGTTCTGCTGGGGTGCGTTTTGTGGTACATTGTGGCGTGTTTCTGTACCCCAATAGGAAATTGTGTGTCCAGGAGGCATTTAGAAGTTTCATGGTTTTCATTGCTTTTTTTAATGTTTGTTCAAAATGTTCTGTCTCCCCATTAGTACTTGGGTGATAGGGTGCGGACAAAGTAGGTCTGATATTATTGTCGTGCATAAATATTTTTAAAAGTTCTGATATAAATTGAGGCCCATTGTCCATAACAAATTCATGAGGCAATCTGTAAGTGGCAAAGATAACTCGTAGATAGTCAATCATGGGATCTACTTTGCTGTTTTTCAGCTATGAAACTACTGGCCATTTGGAGTGTGCATCTACAGCTATTAGAAAAGTCTCACCCAAGAATGGTCCAGCGAAGTCTACATGAATCTGATGCAAGGGTTTGGGTGGCCATTACCATGGGTTAGCTCGGCTTGTGGCTTTTTTGGCTGCATTGACTGACATATTTTGCATTCTCTTACTGTTGCTTCAATGTCACTGTCTATGGACGGCCACCAGACATGCATTCGGGCCAGTGCCTTCATTCATACCATTCCCAGATAGTTGTGGTGTAGTTCTGATAACATGGTAGTTTGCCATTAGGCTGGAATAATTGTATGGGAATGCCATAGTAAACATCCTTCTTCAACTGATAGTTCATGGTGGCGCGTGTGATAAGGTTTTAGATCTTTTGGGACGACTTTAGATTCAGGCCACCCATTAAGGGTGAAGCATAGGATCTTGCTCAATGTTGCCTTTATTTGGTTTCCTTTGCGATTGTCTGGGCTGTAATGGGCAGTTGTCGAAGTTGTTCTTGGTTGATGGCCTGCTGCCTCTGCTCTCCATTTAATAATCTCTTCTCGTTGTTCTGTCTCGGGAAACGGCATGTGTGATAAGGCAGTTGCATGGCTGTTGAGTATTCCTGGTTTATGTTTTACATCATAGTTATACGCTGCTAATAGCAAGGCCCATCTTTGAATTCTGTCTGCAGCTAATACTGGTCTACCTTTGTGTGGCCCCAGGATTAAACTAAGAGGCTTGTTGTCTGTGATCAGGGTGAATTTACATCAGAACATTTTTTACACCAAAAATTGTTACCAATCCTTTTTCTAGTTGGACATAATTGCGTTGGCTTGTGGTTAATGCTCAAGAAGCATACGCTATTGGTTGCTCACCTTTTTCTGTGATTTGGGATAGTACCGCTCCTCATCCCACTGGTGAAGCATCCATGGCTAGTGTAACTTCTTTACTCGGGTCATAGTGGATCAGCACCTTATTTGTTGATGTTAGTGTTTCCTTTAGTTGATTGACTGTGTTTTTAGTTTCTGTGTTCCAATACCATGTTTGATCTTTCTTGAGTAATTGGTTCAGCGGGCTGCACAGTGTAGACATATGAGGGATATGTTTTCAGTAGTGATTAACAAATCCTAGGAAGGACTGTAATTCCGATTTGTTGGTTGGTTTTCCAACAAGAATTGGGGAAAATCAAAGGTGCAATCCAAACTGCAATTAAAAGATGATGCAGAACCAAAATTCTTCAAAGCCAGAACAGTCCCATTTGCTATGAAAGGGAAAATTGTGGCTGAATTAAACAGACTAAAGCATGAAGGCATATTAGAACCAATACAATACAGCAATTGGCCAGTGCCAATCGTAATCGTACAAAAAGCAAATGGTGAGATTCACGTTTGCGTCGACTACAAAGTCACCATCAATCCATCACTCAAAATACTCAAACACCCCATGCCCAAGGCAGAAGAATTGTTCCAAGCACTAAACGGAAAGCAAAAATTCACAAAACTGTATTTGTCACAAGCATATCAACAGATAGAACTGGACAAAATAAAAAATGTGACAATTAATCCCCATCTGGGACTATTCACCTACACACCTGCCTTACGGAATTTCAGCAGATCCTGCGATTTTTCAAGCAACAATTAACAAATCACTACATAGACTCTCAGTTGGGTGTTACCTAGATGATATTGTCATCACAGGCCGAAACAACAACGAACACTTACAAAACCTTGAAAAGTTTTTAACAAGACTACAACAGGGTACAATTACGAAAGGACACAAATGTGTCTTCATGCGCCGCTCAGTAACATATCTTACAATCGACAATGAGGGGATGCAAATAAATACAGCAAGAACAGAAGCCATTCACAAGGCCCCATACCCAACACTATCAGCTCACAGTATCTGTGTCCTGGCAGAAAGATTATGAAAGTATGTTAAAGTTGGTTAAAATCAGGATTGAGTAATAAACACGAAAAGATGTTTTATAAGAAAATATTAAATTGGTCCTCTTGGATAAATTGAGATGTGACAGAATTATAGGTGATCTTAAGACAGCTTGCTGATAGAATTGAACTTTGACCAATGGGAACACTAGGATAGGGGTGGCCATGTTGTGTAAAATTTCCCCGGACTTCATACAGGGAAAGAGGATTGCGACAGGAAGAGAAAATCTTCAAATGATATTGAGGCAAATTGTCATTTTTGCAGATCTGTTATATTGCAATTTCTGTTGAAATGACAGCATTGAACATAAGGGGTGAAACTGCAGTAAATGTGCAGCAAAAACAGAATGCTGGAGAAACTCAGCAGTTCAAATATTATACCTTATGTAGCAAAAGGCACTTTCAGGTGCTCCGACGTTAGATCATGCGCCAGCAGTTGCGGCTGGGGGAGTGCAGCTGGCACGTTCAGGTGGTCACGGAGAGGACACCTTTCTGTCTCTTGAACTTGCCAGCTGATGGGATGGCCGTCTACCAGTGAACGCTGGCTCATTGGGACTGTGGCTAATCCCGCCCACGCTGCCTTGACGTCATTGCAGCGCATTGAGGCTGAAGCGGAACACAGAATCGGGAGCATGGAGGACAGAGAGAAATGCTTGTCAGCCCGTGTCAGTGTCCAGAATGAGATATGCAAAATCCTTGGTGAGATCATGAAATATGTTGAAGTTCATATCAGCTCCATGTGATCTGAACAGCGCTTAAGTGAAATCAGAGGACAATTCCTGCAAAGGTTGTTGGCCAGCAGGCAGCAGATCAAGGTGGAAAGGCTTGCAGAGCGTAGGCGCCACAGACGGAGGTGAATGCTGATTTTCAGTCAACTTGCCGTAATAACAAATCAGTCTCTATGGAGGTTGAACAGATCCCAGGGGGCTGCATTCTGGAGTAATGTCCTCACCAAATTAGACAATGAAGAGTGGAGGAAACACTTCCGTATGATGGCACCTTCAACTGGAACTCATTGAACCTCACCTACGGCCTCATAAACCAGATGTCCAGCATCCATTGGTGCCGGGAATTCAACTGGCTATGGCCCTGTGGTGGTATGCAACCCCTTGTGAGTAGCGATCCATCAGTGCCATCTTGGAGATAGGTGTCAGCTGACAGGAGCCTTGAAGGGCGTCCTCAGTAAGCTTTTCATCTCCCTGCCAAGTGGAACACGCCTCCAGGAGACAATTGACAGCTTTGCGGAAAGGGGCTACCCAATGTGTGCTGGCACCATTGGTAGGTCACATATTCCCATTATCACCCCCAGCGTGGACCCAGCAGCATACTACAATCGCAAAGGGTGGCACTCCGTGCTTCTGCAAGCGGTTGCTGACCGCAATTTCTGGTGAGTTGATGTTGCGACTGCCTTTGTCCCAGATGTATGTTTAGCTGCTGCGTGCTGCACAATATATGTGAACTCAACATGCCTGAGTGGGCATTGGTTTGAGTAGATCCCCCTGCACCCAGTACCCGGGACTGTAACAATCCCCAACCCCATGGAGTCCAGGAAATATGCTCCGCGATTATGTCCATCCTGTAGGGGGATGGATCTCGGGTTGCCCGTGTGACGTGGGTATGTCCCTCACACCCACCAACCCAACTCCCACCACCGCCCTCCCCCCAGCGCTACCCCAAAGGCTGTGACAGGAGCCAGTTGCCTGGCCCCAGATTACAGACTCTGAGTATTGTGTGATCGGAACAGTGACAAAGTAATGATACGTGAGACTTTTATTCTCTTTGAAACTTTAATAAAAAACTTGTTCAATAACACTTGTACGGTTTCATATATACCTGAGGTAGATAACGTGCCGTAAACATTTAAATTGTGCAACAGACTTGCTGTGTTCAATGGAATGGAGAAAAGACAGTGCAAATCCACCCCATATAGCGAGTCAACAGATCGAATACAAAATAGTTAACAAGAACTACATCCTCCACCACCCGGGTCCAGTGACTTGGGGCAGCATTAACAAAATTACAGGCAGACATACAAATCATTCCAGAAATGAGATGAATGAGGAGGGGGGGGATGAGGAGGAGGGTGGGGAAACACTGCTGGTCCCCAGCATCTCCGATCTCTCCAAGTGGCCACCACCATTACGCGTTGGCATTGAACGATATTGTAGGCCAGCATGAGGGGGAAGGTACATGGAAGGTGATCCATAGGGGTGTGGGAACTGGGATGGACAGGCTGCCATTTGGGCAAAGAATTTTTGGAATGTGGAGGACTGGCTGTCCAATCCAGCACTGAGATGCTCAAGGGTGGATGACAAGTATGTCGCTACCTGCAGTTGCCTGTCACCCTCGGATTGGTGAATAGCATTCTCGTGGCTCCTGAAATCTGGCATCAGCTCTCTCTGCTGCTTCAGAGCCAACTCTGCATGCTGGCGGTGCCTCTCCGCTTCCTCCTGGTCCATTGCGGACATCATGTTCTGCAGCTCCTTGGTGAGAACCTGAATCTTTGTTGGCCTCCTTCGCTTGCCTCTGGGACTGGGCATTGAGGGTCAAATCATGAAAAGTGGGTCAGTATTTAAATAATATGCTTCTCATTAAACAAAACCTCTTTAATACTACTATACCTGTGTCTCCTGGTGCGAGTGCCGCCTCACTACTTCCACAGTCAGCGAGTGGTGTGTTGCCATCTTGGGGGTGTTCCAGGGCTGTGCCAGTTGAGTCATCCATGGTGTCCTGCACCTCCTGGATCTGCATCTCTGGTTCTTCTGCAATGGTGTTTGCGGCCATAGATGCCTCAGGGATGAGATCTGGTGAATAAAGGCTCTCCATGGCACTGGCAATGCTTAATGGTTCTGCTGAGCAGCTGGACCCCCAGAGAGTGTGGCATGGCTGGAAGTACTGCCACTCTATTCTACCACTGCCACTCCTGCGGTGTGATCAAGCACCACATGAAATTTTTTTCTGAGGATCTTCAGCTTGGTTACAACCTGTGTCTTCGTGCGGACATGGCCACTGGCTGAGAGTGACCACTTTTATATGTGGGACCATCCCTCACTGTCCCCATCAGCTCCCTCTCCTGTGCTTCTTGAGATAAATTGTCCAGAAGGAGTCTAACCTCTGCATCTGACCAGTTGTATGCCGTACCTGGATATTATGCTGTGATGTAATGATATATTAAACCGCACCGGTAACCACGAGTCTGCACACTGACTGGATTTTCAAAAAATTGCGCCAAGAGTTGATAGCTGACGACATCATCAGCCGGCCCCCTGGCAGCCGCTGGTGCTTTCAGCTACAACAGGGGATTCTCCAAGCAGGATATTTTCCCTACAGGAGAAGGGTTAGGTAAGTAGACCTCCTGGCCGAGTACTCCAGTTTTAGGTGGCCACCTGACAGCTGTACAGGAGTACAATGTGCAGAGTTACAGTTGGGTATTGTGGCCACCTAAAAGTGGCTAAAGATAAAGAATGGCAGATGGAGACAAATATTGGCAGATGGAGTTTAATCCAGACAAGTGTGAGGTGATACATTTTGGAAAGGACAAACCAAGGTAGGGCATACAGAGTAACATGGTTGGACACTGAGGAGTACGGAGGAACAAAGAGATCTGGGAATACAGATACATTGTATCCTGAAGGTGGTGTTGCAGGTGGACAGGGTTGTAAAGAAAACTTTTGGCATCTTAGCCTTTATAAATCAAAGTATTGAGGATAGGAGCTGGGATGTTATGTTGAAATTGTTTAAGACATTGGTGCGGCCAAATTTGGAATATTGTGTGCAGTCTGGTCACCGAAATGCAGGATGGATAGCAATAAGAATGAAAGAATGCAGAGAAGATTAACTTGTGTGACAGATTATATAATATTTTATATTGTATATAGATATATTTTTGAAGGAGATAGATTGTGGGGGTAATGTGGGCCACAAACACAAACACTTCACAAAACAGATTTCCTTTAAAATGCAAGAGCTTTGCTCAAACCAGACATTCTGGGCCCGGGGCCTTTGTAAAAGCAATAAAAACTTCTTTGCTAGAGGTTTTCATAAGGTGGTGCAAGTAGAAGAGCCCGGGCTCAAGAGACTTCACAATTAGGTGTTAATTGGGCATGCTGTGGAGTAATGGGTTATTGTTTTGAAAGCAATAGATGGATGGGTTCAGAAGTTTGGGTCTGGTGCCACATTCTGTCTGGATGGAGTTTGTTGTTTTAAGATAGTCATGTGGTTTTGCAAGCAGAGAGAGAGAAGAGACCAAACAGGCTTTCTCTAAGAGAGAGAGAAAGAAAACTGGTTTCTGTGGTCATGGCAAACTGGCAGCTTGTTGAAACCCCTTTTTGAAGACGGATTGTGAGTTCTGAGATCAGCCTGTTGAAAACCTTTGTGGTCCATACCAGAAGAAATGGCTGGCTAGAGTGCTTCACATGAAATAAGGGAAACAAAAGGAACTCTGTGGTGACCTGCAGAAGAAGAGATTATCATTTGGAAAATCCTGATGGGGTAAGTTTCTTCAGCAAGACACTGAAGTGGCTGATTGGAGGGAATCATTTTGTGTGTGTCTCTCTGAAATCAACAGGAACCTTCCTGAGCAGTAACCAATTACCTTTAAACACCAGAGCCTGGTGAAAATTCACAAATATTAAATTCTGTGCACAGGATGCGAATTTCCTGATACCTGTGAACTTGGAGGAGTGAGAAGTAAGATTGGACTGTGAATTGAAGAACTTTTCTGAACTTATACACATTACATACACATGCGCTTAGAATTAGGAGGGGGTTAAGTTAAAAGTAATAAGTTAAAGTTTGACCCTGTTTTTATGTTTAAAGAAAATTAAAAATGAGTTTTGTTTAAGTAAACATTTGTCTTGGTCAATTTCAATTGCTATTTGGTTTTGGGGTTCTCTGGGCCCATAACATTAGGATGTTGATGGGTCTTCAGGAGTTGAGTTAGAGGGAAAGATTAAACAAGTTAGGACTTTATTCCTTGGAACATAGAAAAATGAGGGAGATTTGATAGAGGTTTATAAGATTGTGAGAGATATGGACAGAGTGGAGGTGAGTCGGGTTTTTTTTTCCCCACAGATTGGTGGAGATAAATACAAGAGGTCATAGTTTTAAATTGAAATGGGTAAGGTTTAGTGGGAACATTAAGAGAAAGTTCTTCACTTAGTGAGTGGTGGGAGTGTGGAATGGGCTGACGAGGTGAATGATGGCTTGATCTTGAGTTTTAAGAATAAATTGGATAGGTACATGGATGGGAGAGGTCTGGAGGGTTATGGAGTGGGAGTAGATCAATGGGACTAGTGGAATAATGGCCGGCACAGTCCAGAAGGGCTAAATGGCCTCTTTTCTGTGCTTTAGCATTCTATGGTTCTATACATAACCAACGTTTCTGGCTTGAGCACTTCATCAAGGTATGAGCAAAAGGTTGGCAAGCCTCCAAACAAAATGTTGAGGGGGAGGAGCACAGTCCCACAGGCAGGTGGTAATAGGAAACTAGGGCACACAAGCAATGGAGAGGGAAAGATGGAGAGCTGGAGGAAAGGAGGGATAGGGTAGAGAGGGAGAATGGGACTAGGCTAGCAAAAACTGGACGTCAATGTTAATTCCACCAAGCTGGAGAGTGTCCAGATGAAAAATTAGGTTGTTCCTCCAATTTCAGGGTGGTCTTGATTTGACAGAAGGAGACCATGGACAGACATGTCTAACTAAGAAGGGAGAGGGACATGCCACTAGTTGCTTTCAGGTGACCAGAATACCTGACTGTAAATCCACCTATTCTACCCTATTACAGAGTTCTGTGTTGTGTATTGGCCTATGTGTTGTGTGGTTTTGTGTTGGAAGGTGACAGTTTGCCTTTGAGACCCAAGGTGAAGGTGGACTGCTGACAACTGAGAGTGAGAGTGGGAGACGGATTGGGCATGTGCAAAAGATGATCTAGAAAATTTCCAGACTTGGAAGACAAACCAGGACTGGGTGTGGCTGTGAAGAGGAAGGAAGCCCAAGCAGAGTCATTGTCTGGGAGGCAGTTTGGAATGTTGGGCATTTTAAAAGGGAGGAATGTACTGAAGGCAGCCAGAAGGATCCAGACCAAGCCCTTGTTCCTCTCTCTGCCAGCAACACAAGAAGACCACTTTGAATTTTGTGCTCTCTCTCTCTCTAAAAGATCTTTTGGCTTCAGTTTACCAAACAAACTGAATTTTGTTTATGATCTTTACTTCGATTGTAATCAAAATTTTGTGAGTCTTATGTGTTTTGTGTCTGTTTTTTTTTCTGTGGGCTGGTTGGGAATATAACTTAGACTTTGATTAAATATGTTATATTTAGGCTGGGGAATTTATTAGTTTTATACTGTAATATAAATTTGCATAGTAACCAGTGGGCATTGTTATAAAAGGGGGGCATTTTGAATTAAAGTTTGAAGGTGAATTTTTTTGTTAATAAAGTAATTGTTCATCTTTACCCCTGGGTGATATGCCTTCTTTGTGGTTGCTGGTTTGATCCTGTAACAACCCCAATGCGGCTGTCGGGTGGTCCCCTGAAAGTGGAGAACCCAGCCAGGAGGAGCACTTACCTCACCCTCCTCCTGTAAGTATATTCTCCGGCTTGGAGAATCCCTTGTTGCACTTGAAAGCAGCTCCAGGCAAAGCGGTTCGCAGCTTTCAGGTGCCTAACAGTCCTCACTGCCTGACAGTCCCCCAGCTCCATAGTCTGTGCCGGATGGGGGGCTATTAGGCTGCCCCTACCCTGACTCAGGAGCGGCCCCTCTCCCCGCTTCGGACCTTTCAGGTGGCAGAACACCGCCGTCAGCGCTGCCCCCTGAACGTCCCTTTGCAGACACCCGTAGTCGCCGGGGAGCCGAATTCTCCAGGCCATTCCACCTGAAATGTTGTCCCCATTTCTCTGGAAGAAGAATAGCTTCCTCTCCAGACAGGGCAGCAAGACCCCTGGCATCACTCTCTGCTCCAGCAGCCAGCCTCCCTCCACGCTGGTCTCCTTCCTCTCACTGGCCGGCGGAGGCGCATTGCATGCCAGGTGTCGCTCTCCGGTTGCGGTGCCCGGGCTCAGGGCCGCTTCGCCACCAATTGAACTGGCGGGGGTCAGCTCTTCCCGCCGGGGCGGCATTCGAAAGGTTCGAGAGAGGAGGAAGCCACGACGTCTCTCACCTGTCTGCAGCAGGTCTTGCAACGCCTGGGCACGACTCGCATGCAACCTGCTCGTGGTCCCGCGATCGGGGGGGAACTCGGTCATTTCACGAGGAGTGGCTGCAGGAGCCAGGGGGAGGGAGGTGGACGGTTCGATCCCGTGCAGGGGCGGTGATGGCAGGATCCGGGGTTACGCGGCGTTCGCTGCAGCGACTGATCAGCGACACCACCAGGTGGGATTTGATGCTCCCCACTGATCTGGCGGCTCACGTTACCGGAGATGGACAAGTGCGTTCTCCTTGCGAAACCCTTTTGAGCGCTGAGGTCGTTCCGCGTCCCTGCTTCATGCAGAGTAAAGGGGGAAGCTGGCAATCTGCAGCTACCGCAGAGATTTTGGGGGTAAAGGACACATCTTCAGCGGGTAAGAAAAGAAAAATAACTTTTCCTATAAACAGCATTCCCCTCTGAACTTGCTCTGGTTAATAAAATACCCTTCGACTGGCACAGTAAATTATAATTCTATACAGGCTGCAAAGTTGGGCGATTTTATTCCCTGGCTGGGGAAACTAGTCTGCATGGGTAAAGGCGACTTTAAGCTCCTGTAACATTTCTGCAAGATGAATACTTTAAGACAAGCCCCGCAACTCCGTCGCCGGCCAGCGAGGGACACGAGAAGCCTTTCCCTGCCGTGGAGGTGGGTGGGGGGTCCTCCAATGTTCACAGGGAAAGAACAAGTGTCAGGATGTGGACACTCCACTTTTCTTGTGTGTCCTCTCTACTGGAAGGTCGGATACTTCTCCGCAGGTGGCTGTTGGGACTAATACCACATGAAGGTTACTTCTGTGGAAACTTGATAGTCATTCAAGGCATCCTGGAACCTATTCCACAGGGAAAAGAGAGTCCCAAGGTTGGATGTCATGTCATGTTCTTATGACAATGAATCTGAGCTTTGAAGATATCACTTCAGATGCCGATTCTATGGTCAGTTATTTATATAGCCACTGTTAATATATCAATTAGACGTGGATATAACTGAATTCACATACATTTGCCCCAAGCTGGGTTAAAAAAAAAGTTAAAGGGCTGAACGGTTAGTGTAACGTTGAGAGCAACACCGTTACAGCGCCTTGTCAGGAGTTTGTATGTTCTCCCCCAGTGAGTGTGGTTTCCTCCCTCTGTTAACGTACCAGGTCATTTGGGCTCGTGGGGCCTGTAACAGTGTGTATGTAACATTTTAAAAACGAGACAACAATTTGTTATGAGAAACAGGAAATTGTGATATGAACCTATTGCCCACAATTTGGGAGTGTAGGTTAATTGGGTGTTAATTAGATCTATTTATCTATCTATCCTATCTGCCTATATATCTATATATAGATATTATATATATAATATCCGGTTTATTTATAAATAAATAAATAATCTCTCTAGATATAATCTATCGATATATATCGAGATATATCTATCTCTATCTATCTCTCTATCTATCACCAGCAATGGAAATACAACACAGACAATGGTATTTTCAAGGCAATATATTTTTATTATTAATAACTCAGGTGTTATGATAACTAAACTTATCTCTTGCAACCTCACTATGCACAAATGTATATGTGTGTGTTAAAATCCAAATCATTACAGTTTAAACTTGATTCTGAAGAGATTATTTTAAGGTTCAGTCTCAGAAAGCTTTTGTGTTGAAACTCTGTCTTTACTGCTGTTCAAAAGCAATTATGGAGTAAGTGTGGGGCATCAGATTTCTTTAAATTGTTGCCCAAAAACAATAACGAAGTATTTTGAACATCAAGTCATCAGACCTCTTTAAAACTCACAAGTTTCTTTTGTAGAGTTGTTTTCAGAGCAATGTTTCTTCATACAAATGATTTTCTCTCTCTCTCTTGCATGGAGAGTTTAGAATCTGTGTTCCACACAATGAATTTGCCCTCTTTTCCAAAGAGACAGTGAAGTGGCTAAATTCTTCAAAACTACTTTTCCAGTTTTCCTACTTTTCATCAGGAGAATATAAGCAGCCTTTTTTTCACTGTATTTCAATCCTGTGTGACTTACAAGATGGTCAAGCCCCTTCAATCCTGTGTTACCTACAGGATGGCCAGACGTTTTCTGGTTTCAAAATGTCTCTGGGTTAGTAATATGTTTCTCTGAATTGTCTCATCACATGACAAGTGAAATCATTTCTGTTTTTAAAGTTTATAATGGCTTCTTCAAAATTGTGAATCATGAACCAATGGAGTACAGCCTGTCTGCACAGGTCATTGATGTCCTTTTGAAGTTACTTTACATCTATATTATAAAGGCATCTCTGTTTGCTTAGACCCACTTCAAAAGTATGAATCATGAGCCATCAGACTCCTACCTGTCTACTGACCATTGCATTCAAATTCTTGTTGTTTGAACAGCTGCCTCTGAATTTCTATTCTAACAACATAAGTTATAAGCAAAGAGTTTTGTATTTAAACAGATGGCCTCCTTGAGCAACCAGCAGTTCTTTTTCTGTTTCAATTCTGATTTAAAAGTGTGCTCCATAATCAGGGAAGAAAAAATATTAATGTTTACAGATAAAAATTAGTTCTTACTTTCCCATTGAAGGTGTTGATCCCTTGTCAGGCTAAGATCGTTTGATCTCTGACAACACTTCTCAGGAGTGATAAGGATAAATTAATGCTGGAGGAACTGGTAATATAGCTAACAACAACATTCCCCCATGATTCATGAGGAATTTGTTCCTTGGTCAAGCTTCGGGATTGGGTTCAAGTGGCAAGCAGTGGAGCATGAAGAGTGAGGCCAAAGTCATCATGGTTATCTAAAGGGAAAATCTTTCCTGAAGAACCTACTACAATTTTTTGAGCAAACCACAAACAGGCTAGACAAAGGAAATGTATATTTGAACATTGAAAAGACCTGTGACAATGTGCCGCACAGAGGCTGCTTAACAACCTGAGTGCCTGTTGAATTACAGGAAAGATACTAGCATGGGTATTGACTGGCAGTAAAGAGAGATTGGGAATAATGGGATCCTATTCGGGTTAGATTCATGGAATGAAGGGATTAGCACATGAGAAACATTTGATGACTCTTGGACTATTTCTTGGAGTTCAGAAGAATGAGAGGGGTTCTCGTGGAAGGATTTTGAATGTTGGAAGGCGTAGATATGGGAAAGTTGTTTCCCATGGTGGGGGAGGCTAGGATAAGGGACACAACTTCAGGACCTTCTAGTTTTTTTTTTAATTTATGCATAAGAACACCCAGATCTCTGTAATTCACTCACTTAAAATCTCTCTCCATTTTGATAATAATCTATCCATATCTGGAGGCAGAATCACGGTATTTTGATGACAACCTACCGTTCCACCAATTTTCATAGCATCTACAAATTTGGAAACCTTACATATTATTCCTTTCTCTATGTCATCAATGTAAATAGCAAAAAATTGTGGACAAGAACTGATCCAACTTACATCTTTCCAGTCTGAAAAGGATAATTTATTTCCAACTCTTGGTTATCTCTTACTCAGTCAGATTTCAATCCATTTTAATGAATACTATCGGCTTTTGATTAATGCAATAAGCTTCTATGTGGCATCTTGTTTAAATGTCTTTTGGATATCTCAATCCAGCATATCACTACAACTTCCCATCTATTAAATCTCTCTTGTATATCCTCAAAGTACCCTCAATTTCCCCTTCATAAAGCCATGCATTATATTCAGCTTTCCTAAATATTTAGCAATTTCCCCTTGCTCTAGAGCAGTGGTTCTCAATGGTGCTCTGTGGTTAGCAAGGGATTACTTGCATCATCACCCTGTACAAAAACAAAGGCGAGAAATCAGACTGCTCAAACTACAGGGGAATCACGTTGCTCTCCATTGCAGGCAAAATCTTCGCTAGGATTCTACTAAATAGAATAATACCTAGTGTCGCCGAGAATATTCTCCCAGAATCACAGTGCGGCTTTCGCGCAAACAGAGGAACTACTGACATGGTCTTTGCCCTCAGACAGCTCCAAGAAAAGTGCAGAGAACAAAACAAAGGACTCTACATCACCTTTGTTGACCTCACCAAAGCCTTCGACACCGTGAGCAGGAAAGGGCTTTGGCAAATACTAGAGCGCATCGGATGTCCCCCAAAGTTCCTCAACATGATTATCCAACTGCACGAAAACCAACAAGGTCGGGTCAGATACAGCAATGAGCTCTCTGAACCCTTCTCCATTAACAATGGCGTGAAGCAAGGCTGTGTTCTCGCACCAACCCTCTTTTCAATCTTCTTCAGCATGATGCTGAACCAAGCCATGAAAGACCCCAACAATGAAGACGCTGTTTACATCCGGTACCGCACGGATGGCAGTCTCTTCAATCTGAGGCGCCTGCAAGCTCACACCAAGACACAAGAGAAACTTGTCCGTGAACTACTCTTTGCAGACGATGCCACTTTAGTTGCCCATTCAGAGCCAGCTCTTCAGCGCTTGATGTCCTGCTTTGCGGAAATTGCCAAAATGTTTGGCCTGGAAGTCAGCCTGAAGAAAACTGAGGTCCTCCATCAGCCAGCTCCCCACCATGACTACCAGCCCCCCCCCACATCTCCATCGGGCACACAAAACTCAAAACGGTCAACCAGTTTACCTATCTCGGCTGCACCATTTCATCAGATGCAAGGATCGACAATGAGATAGACAACAGACTCGCCAAGGCAAATAGCGCCTTTGGAAGACTACACAAAAGAGTCTGGAAAAACAACCAACTGAAAAACCTCACAAAGATAAGCGTATACAGAGCCGTTGTCATACCCACACTCCTGTTCGGCTCCGAATCATGGGTCCTCTACCGGCACCACCTACGGCTCCTAGAACGCTTCCACCAGCGTTGTCTCCGCTCCATCCTCAACATCCATTGGAGCGCTTTCATCCCTAACGTCGAAGTACTCGAGATGGCAGAAGTCGACAGCATCGAGTCCACGCTGCTGAAGATCCAGCTGCGCTGGATGGGTCACGTCTCCAGAATGGAGGACCATCACCTTCCCAAGATCGTGTTATATGGCGAGCTCTCCACTGGCCACCGTGACAGAGGTGCACCAAAGAAAAGGTACAAGGACTGCCTAAAGAAATCTCTTGGTGCCTGCCACATTGACCACCGCCAGTGGGCTGATAATGCCTCAAACCGTGCATCTTGGCGCCTCACAGTTTGGCGGGCAGCAACCTCCTTTGAAGAAGACCGCAGAGCCCACCTCACTGACAAAAGGCAAAGGAGGAAAAACCCAACACCCAACCCCAACCAACCAATTTTCCCCTGCAACCGTGTCTGCCTGTCCCGCATCGGACTTGTCAGCCACAAACGAGCCTGCAGCTGACGTGGACTTTTTACCCCCTCCATAAATCTTCGTCCGCGAAGCCAAGCCAAAGAAAAAAAAAAGAAAAAAAAAGGATTGAGAATGACTGTTCTTGAATAGTGTTGATATGAAAAATTTATCAAAGGTTTTGGCACATAGGTAAGATTTTTTTTTAACCAAACTATTATAGACTCAGACCAAACTTGTTTTATTAAAAATCATTCTTATTATAATACATACAATTACTGAATATTCTATATATGCCTTCTACTCCATCAATTGAATGTGTTCTTTCAATAGATGCTGAAAAAAACATTTGATTGAGTTGAATGGGAGTATCTATTTGCTGCATTGTGTAAATTTAATTTTGGTCTGGATGTTATTAAATTATTATTTTAAGCCCAAAACATCAGTCCGTTCTAATTTATAGCAATCGGCCATATTTAATCACAATAGGGGAACACAGCAGGGTTATCCCTTAAGTCCTTCACTTATTGATATAGTATTGGAAACATTGGCTGTTGCTCTTTGACAGTGTAGAAAAATTAATGGGATATTTAAAGGAGGAATTGAACATAAACTACAACTTTATGTGGATGATTTATTGCTTTTTATTTCAAATCCTGAAATTTCCATACAGAAGAGTAAAATTTTACTCTCAAAAGGTGTTTTTGAACACTGTTCTAATTTTCCATTTAAAATAGTGAAAGAACATTTTCAATATATTTAGAAATTACAATTACAAAGAAAAATTATAAAAACTTACTGAAAGAGAACTTCTGGGTATTGTTTTATAGGATGAAACAATCATTATCAGATTGGTCTCCCTTATCTATTACAATGATGGGACATATTAATTCAATTAAAGTGAATATTTTACCTAAATTTTTGTATATTTTTCAAGCATTACCAATTTTTATCCCCAAAACTTTTTACAGCTCTTTGAATTCTGCTATTTCTATGTATATATGGCAAGGGGGAAAAAATATATAAACAAAGCTCATCTTCAAAAGACTACATTAAATGGAGGATTATCACTCTCAGATTTTAGATTATACTATTGGGTGATTAATATATGTAAATTACTTTTATTATTACCTTTGGATAACTTGGTGAATCGCCCTTCCTGGGTAAAAATGGAATTACAGTTTACCAAGAAAACCTCAATGTTGGCAATTTTAAGATTTTTTTTACCATTTTCCATTTCCAAATTAATAAATAATCCATTGATGAGAAATAGATTGAGAATTTGGGCTTAATTTATGAAATTCTTTGGAATTAATGGTTTTTCACTGGCTTCAACCATCTCTTTCAACTGTCTTGGTTGGATGCAGATTTCAAGGAATGGCATATAAAAGGTATTCAAAGTTTCGAGGATCTTTTTATTCAAAATAATTTTGCCTTTTTCGAACAATTATCATACAAATTTAATCTTTCCAATAGGCACTTTTTTAGATATTTACAAATTAGGCATTTTGTTCAGTCCAAACTTTCAAATTTTTTGCTAATTTCTAATACTAAGACTTTAGATCTATTTTTTATATGCAGTTTTATTTTCATTGTGGATAATAATTTACTGGATTTAAATTCAGTCCCAATGGCTGGACTCAAAAGAGATTGGGAAAGAGATTTGTATATACCTGTTTCGGATGAAAATTGGCGCTCTACCCTCATGTTGATTGATGGTTCCTCATTTTGCGCAAGACATTGGTTATTACAATTAAGATGCTCCTCAGAATTCTTATCTCCAAACTTAAATTATCCCATTTCTATGCAGACATTGATCCTTTTTGTGAGAAATGTAATTTTTTTAAGTCTCTCTGATTCATAAGTTCTGGGAATGCCCATATTTAGAGAGATTTTGGAAAGAGATTTTTTAAACTCCATCAACAGTTCTCAAGTTTAACTTGGACCCCTGTCTATTAATTGCTCGGTTTGGTTTTTCTCACAACTCACATGAATCTCTATCGGCATGTCAAGAAAAGCTTAGCTTTTACTACATTGATAGCCAGACGAGTTATTATATTGAAATGGAAAGGAGATTCATCCCCTACTTACACAGAGGTTATATGATGTAACATCCTATTTAAGTTTAGAGAAAAATCCGATATAATATTAAAGACAATGTTTCAATTTATGAAATTATGGGGCCCTCTCTTTGGTAGAGTCAATAATTGTTACATGTTCCAGTAATTCTTTGTCTGTTCTCTGGGGGTCACCAGCAATTCCATAGCATCATTGATTTTCATTCTTCCTTGCAAACATATAAGTTAACCTTGATTAGAGGGAGGGGATAGATTAGATTAGTTTAGTTTATTTTTTAAAGTTTGTTCTCTTTTTTTCTTTATTATTTTATTAAAGCATTCCAATTAATTGGTCTGACATGGTTGCCTACATTATGTTTATTACTAGATTGAGTTATAAGTAACTATTGATGTAGTTATACATATTTTCTTATTTACTCATCATTTTTCTCCTATATTTACTTGTATCCATTCGCATCATTATGTAATCATCATCGACTATGTAGACTTGTATGTTAAACTCAATTAAAATATTTTAAAAAGAGAGGACCACTGCTCCAGAATCTTGTGAATACCACCTGTTAAACCAATTCCCACCCTGCACCCTTTTCTTATTTGAAGCCACATTGGCTCTTTTCTTATGTCAGGCATCCACCTAGAGTTCAGAGAATTATGAAAAATGTCAGCCAATGGGTTCACTTTCTGTGCAGACACTTGATTTAAAATCCCAATGTGCAGTCCATCACATGCTGTTAAGTTGTTGGCCTTTAATTTCCCGAGTTCCTCCACTACTTTTTTTTCCCTTGTTACGGAGATATTTTCAAATTCTGCCCACCTGATATTTCAGGGATATCACACGGTGAAGATTGATGCAAAAAAATTGTTACACCTATCTACTATGCATTTTGTTTGCTGTTAGTAATTAAATTGCCCTGGTTTAACATAAGATCAAAAGTCATCTCCCAAGAACCTATCAATCTCTGCCTTAAATGCGCCCAATGGCTTGGCCTTCAGAAATTCCTTTGATTCGCCACCCTCTGACTAAAGAAGTTCCTCTGTGTCTCAATCCTGAAGTTGTGCCCGCTTATCCTTAACTCCCCCACCATGGGAAACAACCTTACTACATCTACTCTGTCCATGCCTTTCAATTTTTGAAATGTTTTGGTGAGATCCACCTTATTCTCCAAAATTCCAATGAACACAGGCCAAGAGGTGTCAAACATTCCTCATGCGATAACCTTTTCATGTTATATTGCAACTGAATTCTCATATTCTAGTATTGATACCTTGTAACCCTTGTGTGTAAAGAAGCAAAATTAGATTTGATTTTCAATGCATTATGGGCTGTCTGGTCATACAGCAATGCTCAATTTCAACATTGTAGAACATTGCAGCACAGTACAAGCCCTTCAGCCCTCAATATTGTGGCAACTGACATATTCCTACAAAAGAAACTAAACCCTTCCTAACTTGTTAGCCTCTTGATGAAGGGTTGTGTATCTTTATCTTTGCTATATAAAGAACACTGTTTGACCTGCTGAGTTTTTGCAGCATTGTGTTTTTCCCTCCTTGTAGCCCTTGATTTTTCTTTCATCCATGTGTCTGTCTGAGTCTCTTTAATGCCCCTATTGCTTCAACCACCACCACACCCAGCAAGGCATTCTAGGCACCAACAACTCTCTGTCTAAAAAAAATATTTACTCCTGATGTCTCCCCTAAACTCTTTTCCCTTCACTTTGTACCCAGGCCATCTGGTGTTTGCTAGTCCTAACCTGGGATGAAGTTATTGTCTGTCCACCTGATCTGTGCAACTCGCAATCTATTAAGTCATCTCCCGTCCTTCTAAGCTCCAAAGAGACAAATCCCAGCTTTGCGAACCTTGCCTCATAAGACATTTTCCAATCCTGGTAAATCTCCTCTGCACCCTCTCCATAGCTTCCACATCCTTCTGATAAGGAGGTAACTGGAGCCGAAAACAATATTTTAAGTGAGGTCTCACCAGAGGTTATTAGGTTTGCAATATCATGGGCCACATCAAGCCTGTAAGTAGCTGATGGTGAATTATGAATTATGTTAAGTGGCTCAGCTAGCTTACAACTCCCATGCTCCTACAAATGTGGGAACCTGAAACAAACTGTTAGACATCTGATTGCACATCCTGCTGTTGGATGGCATCACTGAGCCAGGGTAGCACTTTGGAAAGGGGCTGGATGCACTTCTCGTCTGGCCCTCATTTTTTTTACACCAGAGGTGGAACATGCAGGGCTACAGTATTCATAAGGTAAGTGCAAGCATGTGAATTATGTTACTTTATTTTAATATGTTCAGTTAGCACTTGTTGGAGTTTGAGATTATTCAATAGTTGTTTAAATGACTTTAAGGAATAAAAGATCAGGTTGTTTGTGCCCTCTGCCACTGCAGGCAACCAAGGAAAAACCCTTTAGAATTTTGTGCACATAGCAATAAATGGAATTTATGACTGCAGCCAACACCACAGGACCAGATGGAGTTATGTACATGGTAAACATGGAGCAGTACAGCTCAGTATCGATGGTTTGATGCATTGATGTTATACTGTCCTGTATAAACTGACTCCACATCAATCTAACCTTTCCTTACCACACAGCCCGTAACTCTCCATTTATCTAACATCCATGTGCCTGTCTAAGAATCTCTTAGATATCCCTGTTGTACAGTCACCACCCCTGGAAACATATTCCAGGCATATTACCTCTGACATCTGCCCTAAGCTTTCCTCCACTCACCTTAAATGGATGTCCTCTAGAATTAGCCATTGCCACCCCACAAGAAAGGTGTGGGCTGTCTCCTCTATCTTTGCTCCTTATAACCATATAAGCCTCTATGAAGTAATCTCTTAATCTCCATCGCTCCAAAGAGTGAAGCCCTACCTTGCTCAACATTTCCTCATCAGGCATGTTCTCTAAACCAGGCAATGTCCTGGAATATCTCCTCTGCACCCTCTCTAAAGCTCTCACATCCTTCCTATGTGTGACCACAACTGAACACAACACTCTAAATATGGACAAACCAGAGTTTTATGGAACTGCAACATTACCTGCTGGCTCTCGAGTACAATCTCTCAACTAATGGAGGTCAGCACATCACACGCCTTCTTAAATAGCCTATCAATTTGCATAGTAACCTTGAAGGATCTGTGGACTTGGACCCCAAGATCTTTCTATTCCTCTACAGTGCTAAGAATTCTGTCGTAAACCATCTACCCCACCTTCAAGTTTGTGATGATGCAGATATGTCATCACAGGGATCTCCAATCATTGCTGACGTACCCTAATTGGTTGCAATAAACTATTTTTATAGCCTCTCACCATAAAGTTTAATTGTTAGCAAATTACAGAGGATGAAGTCCAGATAAAATTAAAAGTTTCACCTGGTGGAATAATTACATGCAATAGTATCAGAAATGATAAGATAACAATGGAATTTATGACGATCATCAAGTAGGGGTAGAGCAAAGAAGGAAACCAGCTAACGGCATTAACTGAGGACACACTCATTCCTGCCATATTCCATCTAAAGCACCACATGGAAATAATTCTTTTTAAATTTGTTCATGATGGTGACATTGCAGGCAAAGCCAACATTGGTTATATACCTAATTAATGTTGAACTCTAAAGCCATTTCATGAGTTAGTTAAAAGCCATATTGTAATGGTCTAGATTCAAATGTAGGTCAGATTAGGTATCTTTCCTCAAAGAGCATTATTGTATCAGATTCATTTTAATAACAATAAGGTGATTTTATGACACACTATTACTAATAATGGCATTTTATTCCAGATGTATTGAATCAAGTTAATGTATGTGTCTAGCTTTACGTACCACGATTTGAACTGACAAAATCAGACAAATGCACAGCACAGAAAAGGGCCTTTTGCCCCACTTCATCCATGAACCTATTTGCAAGCATTAGGCGTGATCCTTCTATGTTTTCTTTCTTTTCAAATACAGTTCAAACATCTTGTTAGCGTTGCCATTGTATCTGCTTTCATCACCTCCTCTTGTGAGTCATTCTAGATATTCACTGCCCTCAGAAGAACATCCTCCTTAGATTGCCAGAAAATCTGTCCTTTCTCATCTTGGATCGCAAGATCACAAGGTAAAGGAACAGAAGCAGGCCACTAGGCCCATTAAGTCTGTTCCGTGACTCTACTCTAAGATTAATTTTGCTCACACCTAGTTCCAATTTCCAGCCTTTTCCCCATATCCCTTGATACCCTTACTAATGAGATACTTATCCATTTCCTGTTTAAACACTCCCAGTGATCTGGCCTCCATTACTTTGTGCGGCAGTGAGTTCCTCAGATCCACGACCCTCTGACTAAAGAAGTTCTTCCTCCTTTCTGTTTTGATTGGATAACTTCTCATTTTAAGACTATGACCCCTTGTCCTCGATTAACCCATCAAGGGAAACATCCACATGCACTCCGTCAAAACCTTTCAATATTCCAAATATCTCGATGAGCTCCCCCCTCATTCTCCTATACTCCAACAAATACAACCCAAGAGCTGTCAAATGCTCCCCATATGCCAGCCCCTGCATTCCAGGTAAATCTCCTCTTCACCCCCTCCAGCAACATCACATCCTTTCTAAGAGGGCCCAAAACTGTACACAGTACTCTAAGTGGGGTTGCACCAATGCCCCATAGAGTCTCATTAACACCTCTCTACTCTTATACACTATTCCTCTTGAAATGAATGCACAGCATTCACCTTTTTCACTACCAATCCCACCTAGGCATTAACTTTTAGATTATTCTGCACAAGACACCCAGGTCTCTTTGCACCTCCGAGGTTTGAATTTTCTCCCCATCCAAATAGTACTCAGCCTGTTATTTCCACTGCCAAAATGTAGAACCGAATACTTCTCAACATTATGCTTCATCTCCCATATCTTTACCCAGTCTCCCAATCTTTCTATTATCCCTCTGCAATTTTACAGTTTCTTCCACAGTTCCTGCTCCGCCACCACATCTTAGTGTCACCCACAAATTTAGCCACAAAACCATTCATTCCACAATCCAAATCGTTCATATAAATTGTAAACAGCAGCGGCCCCAAAACCGACCCCTGCGGAACACCACTTGTTACAGGCAGCCATTCTGAATGGGATCCCTTAATTTCAACCCTTTGCTTTCTGCTAATCAGCCAATTTTCTATCCGGTCTAATAGCATCCCTGTAATTCCATGGACCCTTATCTTATTTATCAGCCTAACATGTGGCACCTTATCAAAAGCATTTTGAAATCCAAATATATAATATCCAAAGCCTCCTCTTTGTCTATCCGACCTGAGATTTCTTCAAAAAACTCTAATAGGTTAGTTAGGCATGATCTACCCTTTAAAAAATCATGCTGACTAGGACCAATCCTGTCATGCATTAACATGTATTTCATAACTTTGTCCTTGAGGATTGATTCTAATATCTTCCCATCCACCGACGTCAGACTTGTAGGTCTATAGTTTCCTTTTTTCTGTTTCCCACCTTTCTTTTACAACGGAACCACATTCGCAACCTTCCAATCCCCTGGAACCACCCCAGAGACTATTGAATTCTGGAAGATTGTCACCAATGGATCTACAATCTCCAAAGCCACCTCGTTCAAAACCCGCGCATGTACCTCATCCGGTCCAGGAGATTTAAATATCATTAATCCATTCAATTTACCTTGCAGAATTTCTCTAGTAATCTTAAATGTATCTAACTCTACTCCGTAAAGCCTCTGTCTGTCAGGGATATTACTAATGTCTTTTACAGTGAATACAGATGTAAAATATTGATTTAATTCTTCTGCCATTTCTTTGTAACCCTTTATAATTTCCCCAGCATTATTTTCTATTGGTCCTATGTCAACACATGTCTCTCTTTAATTCTTTATATATTTTTAAAAATCTCTTCTTATCTTTTTCTATATTGTTTGCTAATCTCCTTTCATAACTCATCTTTTCTTTCCTTATGACTTTTTAAAATTTCTTTCTGTAAGTTTTAGCTTCCTTGTATGCCCTCCCCTTTACTTTTATCTTGGCCTTCACTTCTTTTGTTAGCTACTTGGTACCATCTTTCCTTTGACTCACTGAAAAATTGATACATCCGATTTTTTTTACTTTTCAAATTTGAAATTGAATTCGATCATGTTATGGTCAATGCTAGAGGTTCTAAGACCTTTAACTCCATAACGACCTCAGGTTCATTGTACATGACCCAATCAAGAACCGCAGATCTCCTGATGGGCTTCTCAACAAGCTGTTCAAAAAAATCCATCCCTTGGGTTTTCTACAAACTCTCTCTTCTGTGATCCAGTAAATTCCTGTCCTTCCCAATCCCCTGCCATGTTAATATCTCCCACAATTATTTTGATATTATCTTTGCGACATACCCTCTGTATTTCTGTCTGTATCTCATAGTCCACTTTCTGACTGCTGTTTGGGGGGGCCGGTGTATAACCGCCAATATAATCTTTTTTGCCCTTGGCTTTTCTTAATTCAACCCATACTGATTCTACTGGTTTAGACCCTATGTCCCTTCACCCTAATGATTTAATGTCATTACTTATCATCAGAGCTACCTCTCCAACTCTACCCTCCTGCCTATCTTTCCTATATGCTGTGTATGCTCGGATATTGAGCTCCCAATTGTATGCCTCATTGAGCCATGTTTCAGTAATGGCCACAATGGCATACCTTTTCAGTTGAATCTGAGCAACCAGCTCATCTACTTTAAGTATAGAGCCAATAAGCCCATTATCGATGTTGTTTGTGCTGGATTCCTTGGAACTTCTCGTTTTCCTGTCTGCTCACCTGCCTTTCCTTCGTGTTGCTATTGACCACCTCTACTATTAATTTCTACTTCTGTTGGAACTCCCTGTCTCGCTGCTATCCTATTCTCTTTGCTCTCATTATAATTTCCCTCCCCCTGCAAAGCTAGTTTAAACCCTCCCCATCAGTTCTTGCAAACCCTCCTGCCAGAATATTGGTTCCCTTCCAGTTTAGGTGCAGCCCATCCTTTTTATTGAGGTCTGACCTTCTGCAGAAGCAATCCAAATAATCTAGGATCATGCATTCATCTGCCATAACTTCCTATTTGTACCCTGTCTGCCCTTGGATGGAGATTCTGACTATCTATCCCAGTGGTTCTCAACCTTTTTCTCTCCACACACATACCACTTTTAATCCCTGTTCCATAAGTGATTAGTAAGGTATTGCTTAAGGTGGTATGTGAGTGGGAAGGGAAGGTTGAGAACCACTGATCTAGACCCAAATGTTACTGACATATTTTGCTTGAGAAAAATTGTCCTTGGCCCAGTTTCTTTGGAGTTAAGGAAACGTGCACCTAACGATTAAAACAGTGGTTTTCAAACCTTTTTCATTCCTCCCAAATACCACCTTACTAATCACAGAGCAATGATGGCATAGGGAATACTGAGTGGAAAGAAAAAGGTTGAGAACCACTGCTCTATCCTCTTAATATTATGAACTGTTATAAAACCATAGACAGATGCATGCATAAAGAAGGTTTAGAGGGATATGGGCAGGATGCAGATAAATAGGACTAGTTTGGGTAGACAACTTGGTAAGCAGGGAGAATTTGGGCTGAAGGGGCTGTGCTGTAAACTTATATGACTGTCAGGTCACCCCTCAGCTTACATTCCAATGAGAATAAACCCAGCCAATCAAATCCATCCACAGAATTACTGGGTAACATTTTGTGAATCTCTTCTGTAACTTCTCTATTGCTACTATGTCTTTCCAGTCGTGTGGTGTCCAGAACCATACACAACATTCTAAGAGTGTTCAAATCAATATTTATAAAATTGCAACATGACATCCCAACTCCACTGAGGCCCCAAACTGCCTTTCCAAGTGAAGCAATACTTCACTTGTGAATCTGCAGGGATCATCTATTGCATCTGGTCTCCTCTACTCCAGAGAAATGGGGCGCAGTCTGGGAGATTGCTTTGTGAAGTGCCTCTGCTCTGTCTACCACAATAGCAAGGAACTCCCAGTGGCCACCCATTGTAATTCCTTACCTCATTCCCTTGCTGACATGTCTGCCCATGGTCTCATGCTCTGTCAGACTGAGACCACCTGCAAATTGGAGGAACAACACCTCTTCTTCTGCCTGGGTGCCCTCCAACTGGATGGTATTAACATTGATTTCTGTTAGCCCCCCACCCATGTTTCCTTTCCTCTTGCTCTGCCCATCTCTCTCTTCCATTTTCCATCTGTCTCCTTTCATATAGCCAAATGAATCCCCTTACCCCTCAATCAATTTGCACCTTTCCTCGCTCCTGTTCTCTTTTAATATCCACCTTTTGTTTTTCGGTCCATACTCCTCTCCTGCCATTTTTCCCTTTCCACCAGTCTTTTAATACAGACGACTGTTTGATTTGTACTCGTGCCTTGAGGAAGGCAGCATGGTTGGTGTAGCAGTTAGAGCAATGCTGATACAACATCAGTGACCAGGACCAGGGTTAGAATCCCCTGCAGTCTGTTCTTTCTTTTTGGCTTGGCTTTGCGGACGAAGATTTATGGAGGGGTATGTCCACGTCTGCTGCAGGCTCGTTGGTGACTGACAAATCCGATGCAGAACAGGCAGGCACGGTTACAGCAGTTGCAAGGGAAAATTGGTTGGTTGAGGTTGGGTGTTGGGTTTTTCCTCCTTTGTCTTTTGTCAGTGAGGTGGGCTCTGCAGTCTTCTTCAAAGGAGGTTGCTGCCCGCTGAACTGTGAGGCGCCACGATGCACGGTTGGAGGCGATATCAACCCACTGGCAGTGGTCAATGTGGCAGGCACCAAGAGATTTCTTTAAGAAGTCCTTGTACCTCTTCTTTGGTGCACCTCTGTCTCAGTGGCCAGTGGAGAGCTCGCCATAGAACACAATCTTGGGAAGGCGATGGTCCTCCATTCTGGAGAAGTGACCCACCCAGCGCAGTTGGGTCTTCAGCAGCATGGATTCGATGCTTGCGGACTCTGCCAGCTTGAGTACTTCGATGTTGGTGATGAATTCATTCCAATGAATGTCGAGGATGGAGCGGAGACAGTGCTGATGGAAGTGTTCTAGGAGCCGTAAGTGATGCCGGTAGAGGACCCATGATTCGGAGCCGAACAGGAGCATGGGTATGACAATGGCTCTGTACATGTTGATCTTTATGTGTTTCTTCAGGTGGTTGTTTTTCCAGACTCTTTTGTGTAGTCTTCCAAAGGCGCTATTTACCTTGGCGAGTCTGTTGTCTATCTTTGTTGATCCTTGCATCATATGAAATGGTGCAGCTGAGTTAGGTAAATTGGTTGACCGTTTTGAGTTCTGTGTGCCCGATGGAGATGTGGGGGTGCTGGTGGTCATAGTGGGGAGCTCAGTTTTCTTCAGGCTGACTTCCAGGCTTTCATGGCTTGTTTCAGCATCATGCTGAAGAAGATAGTAAAGAGGGTTGGTGCGAGGACGCAGCCTTGCTTCACGCCATTGTCAATGGGGAAGGGTTCGGAGAGCTCATTGCTGTATCTGACCCAACCTTGTTGGTTTTCGTGCAGTTGGATAACCATGTTGAGGAACTTGGGGGGGCATCCGAGGCACTCTAGTATTTGCCAGAGCCCTTTCCTGCTCACGGTGTCAAAGGCTTTGGTGAGGTCAACAAAGTAGAGTCCTTTGTTTTGTTCTCTGCACTTTACTTTGAGCTGTCTGAGGGCAAAGACCATGTCAGTAGTTCCTCTGTTTGCGCGAAAGCCACACTGTGATTCTGGGAGGACATTTTCGGCAACACTAGGTATTAGTTCATTAAGGAGATTCCTAGCGAAGATTTTGCCTGCAATGTAGTTTGAGCAGTCTGATTTCTCGCCTTTGTTTTTGTACAGGGTGATGATGATGGCATCACGAAGGTCCTGAGGCAGCTTTCCTTGGTCCCAGCAGAGCATGAAAAACTCATGCAGTTTGATATGCAGAGCTTTGCCGCCAGCCTTCCAGACCTCTGGGGGGATTCCATCCATACCTGCTGCTTTGCCACTTTTCAGTTGTTCAATTGCCTTATATGTCTCTTCCCGGGTGAGGACCTCATCCAGCTCTAGCCTCAAGGGTTGTTGAGGGAGCTGGAGCAGGGTGGATTCTTGGACTGAGCAGTTGGCACTGAAAAGGGATTGGAAGTGTTCTGACCATCGATTGAGGATGGAGATCTTGTCGCTGTGGAGGACTTCGCCATCTGAGCTGCACAGAGGGCTTTGGACTTGGGGTGAGGGGCCGTACACCGCCTTGTCTGTAAGGATTTTGCACATTCTCTCTGTGTCTGTATGTGCTCCAGTTTCCTTCCACCCTTCAAGAACGCAGGTCAAATTGGTGCATGAGGGTGGCACAGGCTCGAGGACTGGAAGGGCCTGTTACCATGCTGTATGTCTTAAAAAAGAACTCAGGCCCGAAATGTCAGTAATCCATCTTTACTGCCTTTGGACATTGTGATATCGGCTGAGTTCCTCCAGCATTTTGGTGTTTCTTCCACAATCACAGCATCTGTAGACTTTCATGTTTCATCCCAATTCTTGTACTTAATGTTTCAGCTACTGAAGGAAAACATACCAAATGCCTTTTTCATTACCCTATCCACCTGCCTTGAAACTTCAAAGGAGCTACTAATCTACTCCCCAAGATCTTGCTTTTCTATAATTTACTCTGTATGATGTATCCAAATTTGCACTGCCAATGTGTATTAGCTCACACTTGTCTGGATTAACCTCTTTTTGACACTACTTTGCCGAACTTTCTGACTGATCCATGACCGACCTGCTGTATCCTTAGAAAACTGTCTTCACTCACTATAACTGACTTCACTAACTATAACTCCAACATTTGTGCCTTCTGCAAATTTACAAATTGTATCATCCAAGTATTATAATCAACAAAGATCCTTGCAATAGCAAATTGTTCCAGATCTGTGACATCTTGTTCCAACTTTCCAGTCAGAAAACACCCATGCACCAATACCCTCTACCTCCATCCACCAATACCCTCTACCTCCATCCACCAATACCCTCTACCTCCATACCCTCTACCTCCTTCCACCAATACCCTCTACCTCCATCCACCAACACACTCTACCTCCTTCCATTGTGCCAAATCTGGATCCCATTTGCCAAAACATCTCTTCATGTCTCCATTGATGATTTTTTAAAAAATTATAGCAGGGTAGAAGTGGAATCTGGCTATTTAAACCTGTGCCACCAAATTACAGCCAAATTAACCTACATCACAGTACTTTTTGAAGGGTGGGAGGAAACTGGAGTACTTGGAGGAAACCCACGCAGATATGTGGAAAACTCCTTACGGACAGTGCTGGTCTTGAAGCGAAGGTGCTGGCGCAGCAACAGCATCAAGCTAACCACTGC
Organism: Narcine bancroftii; assembly: GCF_036971445.1. Classification (NCBI taxonomy): domain Eukaryota; kingdom Metazoa; phylum Chordata; class Chondrichthyes; order Torpediniformes; family Narcinidae; genus Narcine; species Narcine bancroftii. The sequence continues at coordinate 223,116,208 of NC_091471.1, forward strand.
GCTAACTGTGCCGTCCAATGTATCCTAATGTGCCAGAAAAGCCATCTGGCTGATTGGCCGATATATCAAACAAGCACAAGGGAAGTTTGCTTGCAAGAGGAAGAAATTTCAACAATTACACACAGATATTAGCCAGCAGTTTAACAGGGTAGAGAACTTTCTTGGATGGCAACTCTTGCAGGAATGTAGGACTCCATTTATATCTCTGTGTGTTTAGTTGACGGTTTAGCTTGGATTGAATCTCACAAGTAGCTTCTCTGAAAGTGATACCCTCCTTGATCCTGCTTGGTGCCACCACACATTCATTTTGCCAGCTATTGTAGAGGGAAATCTTTGCTTCAACATATTATTATTTTCCTCCTCTGTGGATTTCATTTAAAATTTCCAGGTGTGCTATAACCTCCACTGCTGATGTTATAAAGGCGGGCAAATATTTTAAATCCGTCATGAATCCTTACGGAGAGTGCAATTTTATTTGTCCCCATTTTATCGATTTACTAGCATGAGCTCAATGACTTTACTCCTGATCAACAGGCAACATGTTCTGGAGCTATGGCAAGGCCTAGGCATGTTGAAAGAAATGAATGCAAATGCTCCACTCCATGGACATGCACCAATTCAGTCTGGAATGCATTCATCTGACCTGGCTCTGAATGTGCTGAGGGCACAAAATCAAAGGTGAAGAGAACATTTGAAGAAACCTTTTGATAAATTTAATCATGACAGCTGATGGTGTTCCTATCATACAAAAATACATAAAACCAGGAATTTAGTGGTCTGAGCATCATTCTAAAAATATGTAACAGTTTGGATTATATTTTGAAATCATAAATGTGGTAAAATGAATGTTATTACATTTTTTGAAATATTTAGTTGTTGGTTATTTAAAACATTTAGGTTAATCCACTCTGCCAGCATGAGAGCAAACAAGGGATTCCTGGAGGAAGTCAGCAGGTCGGCCAGCTTTCATAGGTAGAATTCATCAGTCAACGTTTTGGGACTGGATCCTTAATGGTCATTCAGCGTTTTGAGACTGGATCTTTAATGGTCATTCAACATTTTGGGACTGGACCCTTAATGGTCAGTCAGTGTTTTGAGACTGGACCCTTAATGGTCAGTCAGTATTTTGGGCCTGGACCCTTAATGGTCAGTCAGTATTTTGGGCCTGGACCCTTAATGATCAGTCAGCATTTTGGGACTGGATCCTTAATGGTTAGTCATAATTTGGGGACTGGATCTTTAATGGTCAGTCATTGTTTTAGGCCTGGATCCTTAATGGTCAGTCAGTATTTTGGGACTGGATCCTTAATGGTCAGTCATTGTTTTAGGCCTGGATCCTTAATGGTCAGTCAGTATTTTGGGACTGGATCCTTAATGGTCAGTCAGTGTTTGGGACTGGATCCTTAATGGTCAGTCAGCATTTTGGGCCTGGACCTTTAATGGTCAGTCAGTGTTTTGGGACTGGATCCTTAATGGTCAGTCAGCATTTTGGGCCTGGACCTTTAATGGTCAGTCAGTGTTTTGGAACTGGATCCTTAATGGTCAGTCAGCATTTTGGGACTGGACCTTTAATGGTCAGTCAGCATTTTGGGACTGGACCCTTAATGGTCAATCAGCATTTTGGGACTGGATCCTTAATGGTCAGTCAGTGTTTGGGACTGGATCCTTAATGGTCAGTCAGCATTTTGGGCCTGGACCTTTAATGGTCAGTCAGTGTTTTGGAACTGGATCCTTAATGGTCAGTCAGCATTTTGGGACTGGACCCTTAATGGTCAATCAGCATTTTTGGACTGGATCCTTAATGGTCAGTCAGCATTTTGGGACTGGACCCTTAATGGTCAATCAGCATTTTTGGACTGGATCCTTAATGGTCAGTCAGCATTTTGGGCCTGGACCTTTAATGGTCAGTCAGTGTTTTGGGACTGGACCCTTAATGGTCGGACCTGCAATTTCTTGATTGCTCACGATTCCAGCATCAGCAGCTTTTAAGTTCCTTAGGCTAGGGTGAGACTGATGGTTGAGCCTGCTGACTGTGGATGAATGAGAGCTGGTGTTAGTGTAGGACATTACTGTAGCTGCAGTTTGGTGTGGTCCTCTTCCCTGATGGTTAAAGCTCGATACTAGAGTTGTAGTTTTAAGATGGTTCTGAAGTAAATAGCTTTTGTATGAAAAGACTATGATGTGAAATTACAATACCCTTTTCATCAATGTGCAAGATTAATTTTATCAGAGTAGACAACAATTGCATTTTATATACAGATATATAAATTAACCTACATCACTAACTATAACTCCAACATTTGTGCCTTCTGCAAATTTACAAATTGTATCATCCAAGTATTACAATCAACAAAGATCCTTGCAATAGCAAGGACACAGGTCTAAAAAAAAATAGAGAATCAGTTCATAATACATAGATTTAAATTAATTTCTGTGCTTAGTGGAGATACCCATTTGTTAATGCCACGTGCGTAAAGTTATTATCAACTGACGTGACAAATGTCAAGGGCAAACCATAGCATCAATATGAGTCAGTTTGCGTTCTCCATCCACTTAATAGTTTAGGCACTGAGATGGTAATGATTTGGAGCTGTTATGTGTGTCTGTACATTTGTTTGCAGGTCTGAAACAAGATGGGAAATGGTTTGGTGAAACATAAGCAATTAAGAGAGCAGGGAAATAGCATCCTTTCTATTGATAACAGTAACACAAAGCTTTGGAGAGACCATGGGACGGTCGTGAACATCAAAGCCACAGAAGATACCCTCCAAGACAGGTTACTGGAACTTGAACTGGAGAACAAATGCAAAGATGACCAGTTGCACCAGCAGGAGTGCAGGATCCAGGAACTGCAAGAGCAGCTCACCAGGCAAACCTGTACTCTTGCTGAAATCACGGAGGAATTACATGCCAAATGCATCCAAGTGAACAAACTCCAGGATGTTGTTAAAACTCAGTGTGGCATCCTTTTTCAGCCATCACCATCACCCCTCAGATCTTCTGATAGAATTACGAATCAGTGTACCAGCGTACACAAAGATATTGTCAACAGAAGGAGAGGAGCGAAGGAGGGTGTGTCATCAGAACCTACCACCAGAACATACGACTCCAGCAAACTACCTTTGTTCTCTCTGGAAGGAGCCAGGGTTCGAAAAGATTCAGGGTAATGTACCTTTTCCTGTTAATTTGTATTTTTTAAACACGGCAATTAGCTTCTTCAATTATTATCCTTATCTTCCCACATGTTGTTACTTGTAATTAGACAAGACTATCCTGAGGAGTGATGTGGATACTTGAAGTCTGAGTTTCAGATCAGATTGTCAATTCTTCATTTATTTTTATTATAACTATTGGCCTAGTTATAAAATTAACATTAGCCCAAGATATATTAAATAAGGGGTCCAAATCTGTAGCTCTTTCAAAGTTTCTGCGCAGGTTGATAGAGTAGTTAAGAAGGCTTATGGTCTGCTGGACTTCATTAGTCAAGGGATTGAGTTGACGAGTCATGAGGTTATGTTGCAGCTCTATAAAAATCTCTGGATTGACCACACTTGGAATATTGCATTCAGTTCTGGTCGCCTCATTACAAGACAGATGTGGAAGCAAGGGGGAGAGTGCAGAGGACATTTACGAGGATCATGTCCAGATTGGAGAACGCGTCCTATGAGACAAGGTTATCAGAGTTGGAGCTTTGGAGTGAAGAAGTATGAGAGGTGACTTAATATAACTCCACAAGATTATAGGGTGGACAGCAAGCAACTTTTTTTCCCCCACAGGGGCAGTGTAGTATACACCAGAGGACATCTGTCCAAGGTGATGGGAGTAAAGTTTATGGGCAAGTTGTTTTTTTACATAGAGAGTAGCTGGTGCTTGGATTGCTTTGCCAGGGGTATTGTTGGAGGTTGGTACAATAGGAAAATTTAAAAGACCCTTAGACAGGCACAGGGATACAAGTAAACTAGAGGGTAGAGAAGGTTTAGTTTATGGAGCAGCAATGTAGAGGTCAGCACAACATCGTGGGCCAAAGGGCCTGCACGGTGCTGTAATGTTCTATGTTCAATCAATTGTACAGTTTTGGTTTTCCATTACGGGTTACTCTTTTGAAATGGTTGTCAATATTTTTTTGGAAACTTCATACTAATGGATGAGACATTTACAGTCAGATAATAATGGTTCACATTAATAGCAAATCCTGTAAAAATGATTGAATGCACATTTTAGCAATAAAACAGAGCAACTACTCACAAAATGTGTTAAGCAAATATTATTTGCTTATTGAGCATCACGTTAAAAGTCCTCGTTAAACAATCCAAATATAAATCAGATTTAACTTCATGGGATATTTTCCTCTTTTGTACATGTGATATAGAGGGAAACAGTGGAAAATTGATTTGGGGGAAATTGGATATTCATTAAACAGGCCAGCAGATTTTATGTCCATTTAAATTACTTATGCAAGAGGAATATTTGTCTCCGTTCTCTTTGCTTTGTAAATGGGAGCTCATGGGCCTTTTTTATTCCGTTGGTCTCAGTTCCCCCAAAGATTTATTAGCCCCGAGTAAATTTTCTCCTTGTTTCACTGTTAAATTACACTGTACCCTGGACAACATTTTTTTTCAAAAGGTTTGCTTCCTGAAAAGCAATTAGGGATTATGCTGGTCACCTTCAAGATGAACACAAAGATGACTTCAGATTTTCTGTTTCACATAGGAAGTTGGAGAAATATTAAATTAACTTTGATTGAATTTAGCAAGTTTTTATCGTATAACGATGCTGACTCATTGAACTGACCTAAAAATATTTTGTCGCTGATTTTCGTTTGTACTCAGCATCTGATACCTCGCATGACAGTGTCCAACAATGGTTGGCCACCATGGATGGATTCCAGTTGCCCTGATGGCACTTTTCCATGATCGTAATGTCCTGGTCAAATCTTTCATCACTGACTGCACCAAAGATCAGCAGAGAAGTCCAAGTGCAAATGCAGAAAATGAATTTTCATTGATAATCATGGTTTTGTAAGCTTGAAGCATGTTGAGATTATGACAGAAAATCATAAAAAATAATTTGTATTAAAAAAAAAGGTGCGGGAGAGGAAATTTTTAAGGTGATTTTGGCGATCAGCTGCCCAAAATCCATAAAATACACACCCAAAAGTATTCAGGAAGCAAAATCTTTGTGGTCCAGTGTCATCTGTTCCTTATTTCTCTTAAATCAACACTCTGTTATCCACCCTGAGGGACTATCAATGTATAATTCCGTTCATATCTTAATTAAGTCTTCACTTGTACTTCTTGTCTTTTTTTTTAACTTTATTTATTCATTCAAAAAACAAATAATATATGACATATACAACAATTAACCATAAACATGAACGTTATTTTTTATATATATTAAAAAAGAGAAAAGAAAAGACCCCCCCTCCTTCAGCCAACTCTCCTAAGGAGAGCCATAAAGAAAGAAAAAAGAAAAAATATTAAAGAAAAATTAAATATACATATTAAGATCTCATCAATGTAAATTGAAATGTAAATATTCTGAATATAACAACCACTTATTAATAAAAATTTATAATTATCGCGCGAAACATACGTAATTTTTTCCATTATTAAACAATATTTCATCTCATTATGCCATCTATCATATTTGTATCTTTCCACGTACTAGCAATACATTTTTTGCTATGGATAAAGCTAAATATATAAAAACAAGTTGAAACTTATCTAATCCCAAGCCTTTCAAAGGTTGCAAACTACCCAATAAAAATACTGTTGGATCTAAAACTATTTTAATCTTATACAGATATTCTGAAAATGATTGAATTTTCTTCCAAAATGATTATATATGTATACATGACCAAACAGCATGGAAAAAAGGTTCCAACCATATCACCACATCTAAAACTCAAGTCTGATTCATGAAAACCAAACTTGTTTAATTTTTCAGGTGTTAAATATAATTGATGTAAAAAATTATAGTTAATCATTGCATAATGTGCATTTATCAATCTAGTTACACTATCATAACAAATATCTAACCAATCATCTTTGGAAAAAATAAAACCAGTATCTACTTCCCATTTACTTTTAAATCTATCCCAACCTTTCTTATCCATACCATCCTATAATATTTGATACATAGATGAAATATAACCCTTCTCTGGTACTTTCATAAGAAAAGTCTAAAATTTAGTCATTTCAGGTAAAATCATATCTCTACCAAATATACATCTTACCAAAGATCAAATTTGATAATATAGAAACAAAGAATTCTTATCAATACCAAAACCTTCCCTCATCTGATTAAAAGATAAAAATTTAACCTCTTTAAAACAATCTCCCAAATTTTTCACACCTTTAAATCTCCAATGCAATAAACTTTGATTATGTATTGAAAAATGAATAAGTTGATTATTATACAACGGAGTCAAAGCTGATAATTTATCCTTAGAGCCTGTCATTTTTTTTTCTTTATCCATAACTTCATTAAATGTTTTAGTATAGGCACATTATATTGTTGTAATAAATTTATATTCCATCTAAACAAAAATTGATGTATTTCAAATTCAGAAATATTTGCCATCTCAATTTTGGCCCAACTAGGAGGCCGTACCAAATCCATCAATGAACTAATAAATTTAAGTTGGGCTGCTTCATAATAATTTTGAAAATGTGGTAAACATAATCCCCCTAACTCGTATTTCCAAGTTAATTTATTCAAAGGCACTCTCTAAAATTTATCTCTCCATAAAAACTCCCTAACCATTTTATTCAAATCTCGAAAAAAATATTATCAAGTAAATATGGAATAGATTGAAACAAGTATTGTATATGCAGAAAGATATTCATCTTAATTGTATTTATCCTATCCATTAAATTAATAGGTAAATCTTTCCATATGATCAAATTAGTTTTAATTTTTTTCATTAATGGAACATAATTTAATTTATATAAAGATTGATAATTAACATTCAAAATTATACCCAAATATTTAATTCGATTGGTCCACTTCAAATAAATAATATTCTTATAAACTGAATAATCTCCTTCTCTTACCGGTAATATTTCACTTTTTTCCCAATTAACTTTATATCCAGAAAGACATCCATATTGTATTAAACATTCCTTCAAGTGCAAAAGTGACTGAGCTGGGTTTGTTAAATACACAAATACATCATCAGCAAATAGATTAATTTTATACTCCTCGTCTAAAACTTTCATACCTTGTATCTGTGTATTTTGTCTTATCAATTGTGCTAAAGGTTCAATCACTAATGCAAACAAAGCCGGTGATAAAAGACAACCATGACGAGTTGATCGAGATAGCTTAAAGGGTTCCAAAATCAAACCATTTGTCAATACTCTCGCTACCGGTTTACTATATAGAGCCCTAATCCAACCAATAAAAAAAGGACCAAACTTGAAATTCTCCAAAACTTTAAACAAAAAGTTCATTCAACTCTATCAAATGCCTTTTCTGCATCTAGAGATATCACCATCGGATGATCTAAAGATTGTCGAAATCTATTAATCAAAGTAATCACGTGCAAAATGTTATTTGAAGCATATCTATTCTTTATAAAACCTGTTTGAACTTGGGTATAAATTTATCCAATCTATTCGCTAATATTTTATCTATTATTTTATAATCTACATTTAACAACGAAATTGGTCTATATGAAGATACCTCCAAAGGATCTCTATCTTTTTTTGGAATTACTGTAATTAAAGCACTAGAACAAGACTTGGGTAATTCATAATGTTCTCCAACTTGACGTAATACATCCCCAAACACTGTAGATAAATCATCATAAAAATTTTTTAAATTCAACCGAAAATCCATCATCACCAGGTGATTTACCGTTCGGCATTTCCAGCATAGCCATTTTCATTTCCGAATCAGTAAATGGTTTTTCTAACTCCTGTATATCTGCATCCTCTAATATCGGTAAATTGAACTGTGATAAAACAAGATCAATCGATCCAGTTTCTTGTTTTCCTTCAGATGTATATAACTTTTTTTATAAAATGAGTAAAATTCATCATTAATCTCACGAGGTTTATAAGTAATAAGGGAATTTTGTCTAACAGCATTAATAGTCCTCAAAATCTGTTCTATCTTTAATTGCCAAACCAGTACCTTGTGTGCTTTCTCTCCCCATTCATAATACCCTTGCTTAGTCCTATTAATCACATATTCAAATTGATAAGATTGAAAAGTATTATATTCCAATTTCAACCTAGATAATTCTATTTTCTGATCTTCTGTAGCATCTTTCTGAAATTCCTTTTCTAACTCATCGATCTGTTTCTCTAATTCAAAACTCTGATTTAATCGATTCTTCTTTATTTTAGAAGTATAACTAATTGTTTGTCCTCTCAAATAGGCTTTCATAGCATCCCATAATACAAACTTACTTTGAACAGAGTTAGAATTTTCTTTCAAAAAAAAATTAATTTGTTTTTTCAAAAAATCAATAAATTTCATATTTTTAACAACATTGTATTAAACCTCCAACGATAGGCCAGTTGGATTTTCTCAGAAGTTACATATGTAAAATATAACAAAGAATGATCTGACCCTCTTTTATATTCCGCTTGTTGTATTTTCCCTTGTAAATGTGCCGATACTAAAAAGAAGTCAATCCTTGAAAACGATTCATGTCTAGATGAATAAAAAGAGAAATCTTTCTCTGTCAGATTAAGACATCTCCAAATATCTACTAAATTAAGATCTTTCATCAACGCTTGAATCTGAACTGCCATCTTAGATTTCTTAACATTCTTCGGAGATTTATCCAATAAAGGTTCCAAAACACAATTAAAATCACCACCAACTAAAATATTATCATTAGCCTGACCCAGATATAAAAATGCATCTGAAATAAATATTTCATCATCTGCATTTGGGGCATAAATATTAAGTAAAGTCCAAAATACACTAAAAATCTTACAATTTAATTTAAGAATACATCCTGCCTTTTCCTCCATTGATTGTAATTCAAAAGATAAATTCTTATGTCTCAAAATTGCTACACCTTTAGCTCTAGAATTAAATGAAGAAGAATATACATGCCCAACCCAGTCCCTCTTCAGATTCAAATGTGTTTCTTGTAAAAAAGCAACATCAATTTTCATTTTCTTAATATACGCCAAGACTCACGCTTAATCGGACTGTTTAAAACTCGAACATTAAAAATAGCAAACCTCAACTTTGACATATCTACTAATATTACTAAATGCCAATAATATCTTTATATAAAAATTCAAATCAATAGGAGAAAAAAATCAAATTAAAAATTAACTAAAATGAAAATAAAAAAAATAAAGAAAAAAAAGAAAATTCCCCCCCCCCAAAAAAAACTACCAAAAGGTTGTAATCTCCTAAGCAAAAATTGGGTGTGGGTCACCCACCAGGGGCTGATGACTAGTAAAGAACTTAGAGTAAATCTCTCCCTCCCCAGCCAAACAATCAATAACATCAAAATATCATAACAAAAAAAAATAGAGTAAGAAAAAAAAATATTATTTTTATCCAAGAGATTCCAAACTCGGAGATCCCATTTCAAAAGAAGTTGGACTCTTTCCATTCCAATTTTTCCCATTTCTGCCATTTCTTCCATTTCCAGAACAACCAGATTTTTCTTTAGGAGATAATGGTGGACTACGTCTTTGTCCTCTTATATCTGGCAATGAATCAGCAAAAATTATTGCTTCACGATCATTTTCAAAAACCAAAATTGATAGTCTCCATAAAACACCTTCAACACTGCAGGGTAGCGAAAAGCAGACTTATAACCTTTATGCCACAAAACTTTTTTAACTGCATTAAATTGACATTGATGTTGAATAGCCTCTTGACTCAAATCAGGGTAAAAGAAAACTCTGCTGTTCTGAATCAATAACCGAATTTGTCGTCTCGCATTCTGCACTGCAAGTCGAAGTATTGCTTCTCTGTCCAAATAATTCAAACATCGAATTATTACCGGCACTTGTACTTCTTGTCATTGCAAGGGCCCCAGGAGTATATTCCTGCCCTTCACTATCCCAATGTGAATTCTCAGTGATTCCATCTGTAGGGTTGCAATCACTATGTGAATGAGTAGAAGATACAACCTTGGCATTGATTTTAAGCATGGAGTCAATGGGAAGTTATCAGACTGCCCACAATGTTTATGATGCACTAGATCTTCAAACAGGTACTGAATGCTGTGTTTTAGTGCATTTACTCAAGCATGGAGCAGTTACAACAGCTGGAGAGTGTGTACATGGCTTATTAAGTCAGTAGCAAAATTGCCTACATTTACCAGTATTAGACAGCAACTTCTGGCAATCAAACATGCATGGTTTAATATTGTAATCAATACACTGCCCTCCACATTGACCTGCAGTCCAGAAACTGTGATGCATAATCATTTTACTGATGTTAATCATTTAAATTAAAAAAAAGAAAATGGTGGAAATAATCAGCAAGTCAACGAGCCTCTGTGAGGAGTGAAACACTGAAGAATGACCCATATGATCTGGTACCTGTGGAAGTCAGAGCTGATTTGCAATGTGCATTTCACAGTGGTTCTCTGCAAAATCACCAAGAATGCACAGACCCTCCACTTACCCAGGTGAAGTACTTTCTCATCCACACCAATGGTGTCATTTCAATATTGTCCATATTACTACAAATGAGTGGCAATCATGGACGACAGCACCATGTAACTGGCAATAACCACAAATTACCCGCAACCAGAAACTCGATACAAATGAAGTTTCTTTATGTTTCGAGTCCAGAGGGCTCCAAAACCCAGCAATAGATATGCATCATGACAGAGGGTTACTTAAACAAAAGTTACTTTTAATTATCTTTGAACATGAAAACAGAATCAAACTTTAACTTACCTTTAATGACTTACTTAACCTACTTAACTTCCCTCTAAGCACATGTGTGTGTAATGTTTAGAAAGGTTCTTTGCTTCACAGTCCAATCTCACTGGTTGCAGGGAATTCTTGTACTGTACACAGAAGTTTGCATTAATAAAGTTCACCAGGCTTTGGTGCTTAACAAGTAAACGGTTATCTCTCAGAAGGGTTCTTGTTGGTTTTCAAAGAGAGCTTTCTCATTCCAGGATAGCCACTCCAGTATCTTGCTGACAAAACTTACCCCCTTCAGGGTTCTCCAGATGATAACCTCTTTCTTTCAGATCACCACAGAGTTCCTTTCTGTTTCACCTACTCCAAGGGAAACACCAGACAGCCAGTCCTCTGCCTCTGCCTGCAAAGATCACATGCTCTTCCAGACAGCAAATTGTTTTCCAGACAAACTACCATGTATGTTGGTACTTTGTTGCCTTTTGCAAAATAGGAGTCCATCATTGAAGTCTCTGAGCAGTCTACAAAACACCTGCGAAAATTCTGTGTTTTAAAGTGTTTGCGTGTGACTTACTCGAACCAATTTTCCCAATTTATCTCCCAAACACCTCTGTCACAAATATAATGAAAAACATTTTTATTCAAAATAAATTGTGATAATAAGCATTTCCAGGCTGATTTTTTTTCTACTCAAAATGTTGGTTGATGCTTCTGATGCTGGGGCACACTGGCACCCAAATATGGGTACCTCAGCAAAGGCATGTGGGATGACTGGATTTCCCCATACAGTGGGAAGTTGCACTAATTTGGCTCTTGCGAGATGAATCATTGGATATCACTGGGAGAACTGGGTCCTTCCAATTCTAAGCTGCATTGTGGACCATTGGGTAAACATCTTACCTTTAATTATTCTTATTCCACCTCAAAACCGCACTGATGTCAACCCCACCCTGCCGCCATTGCTCACAGCTTCCTGACCCTCACTTTGCCAACCAACCAACACCCGTAACCAACTGGGCCTTAATTCCATGAGCTTGAGGAACTGAGACCCTGAGAACTGACCTTGGCCTTTTTCCCAAACCCCTGAAACCCAATAGTGATCTTGAATTTCCCCAACCCTACAACTAAATCTAAACACTTCCCCCCACAACCATTAGCTCAACTCGAGTATTACCTCTGTATCCTTGGCCAATAAATGTCCCAAGGCACAGACTTCTATTCCTTTACCCCTCAGATGACTTCAAGTTGTAAGCTATTTTCTCTCTCCTGGATCCCAAACCAAGTCACATGCCATTGTTATCCCCCAAATTCTGTATCATTTTTGACTACTGGCTGACACATTGAAAGCTTTGAGTAGAAGTGTAAGGGCATTCACTACAATTACGTGGGTAACTGCACCTGCAACTGTGGTAACACATGACATTGGCAGATGGTCAGTTATGTGCTCAATGTACAAATAACAGTGAGTTAATGTTAGCAAAAATCAGGTTAAAACAGGTTAGGTGTGGTCAGAAGCTCTAGCACAGTAGTTATCAACCTTTTTCTTCCCACTCACATCCCACTTTAAGTAATCCCTATGCCATCGGTGCATTAGTAAGGGATTGCTTAAGGTGGGATGTGAATGGGTTGAGAATCACTGTTTTAATCGTAGCTAATTGACTCGTTATGTACCTGGTTTCATAACTCCAAAGGAAATGGGCAATGACAATTTTTCTCAAGCAAAAGATTTCAGTAACAATTGGGTCTAAAGCAATGATTCTCAACCTTCCCTTCCCAATCACATCCCACCTTAAGCCATCCCTTACTCATCACAGAGCACCGATGGCATAGAGATTTCTTAAAGTGGTATGTGAGTAGAAAGAAAAAAGGTTGAGAGCCTCTGCTCTCGCAGATAGTAGTGTTTCGAGGTAAATGATAAAATGATACAATGTGAGAAATATCTTAGTGAAGGATTTATAGTGAGCATTCCAACATTTGTGATTTCCCTTCCTAACCTTACCTGTGCTTAATGTAGTACCTGCTGCAGGCACCAGGGTATGTGTGGTGGCCAATTTGGTGATCCATTCATGTAGATGCGAACTTCATAGGACAGATATGGCCTGCTTCTGCTTGGTTAAGGGGGCAAGCTTGATTATCAATGTCAGGACCAACAGGTTCGAAGCAGTGAATTTAGTTCACATTCAAAACTTAAATCTTTGAGGGACCTCTTGAACCGGGCCCTGCAGTCTGCGACGCTCCACAACCCAGCTGTGACCTCAACCATTACGAACACAATCAGTATTCTCACTCTCACCCACCAGACATTGGTCAATAAACCCCCCCCCCCCCCATCCATCCATAGTCATCCTCAATATCAGGATCTCAAGATTTCATCCTCTTTGGCCACAGGGAAGGTGCCAGAATATTGGAGAATGGCAAATGTGGTCCCCTTGTTTAAAAAAAATGGTAATAGGGAGAATCCTGGGAATTATTGGCAAGTCTTACATCAGAGGTGTGCAAACTATTGGAGAAGATTCTTAAGGACAGGATTTATGAGTATTCGGAGAAGTACAGTCAACTTTGATGGTCAACTTTGTGAGAGGAATGTCATGCTTCATGAGCCTATTTGAGATTTTTGAGAAGGTAACCAAAAAATGGTGAGGGTAGGGCAGTAGGTGTGGTCTACATGGATTTTAGTAAAGCATTTGACAAGGTCCCCCATGAGAGACTCATTCAGAAAGTCATGAGATCTATGGAACCTTCACTGTGTGGATTCAGGATTGGCTTGACTGAAGAAAGCAAGGGGTAATAGTGGACGGAATGTACTCTGCATGGAGGGCAGTGACTTGTGGAGTTCCGTAGGGATCTGTTTGGTCTGCAGATGACATGAAGGTTGGAGGAGTTGTGGAAAGTTTTGAAGGTTATTTTAAGTTACAAAAGGATATAGACAGGATGCGAGTTTGGCGAAAAAGCGGCAGATGACATCCAATCTGGATAAGTATGATGTGACAAACCTGACTGCTGAGTATTGGGTTAATGATCAGATACTGAACAGTGTGGAAGAACAGAGGGCCCTTGGATCGAAATCCATATATCTCACAAAGGTGCCATGCGGGTTGATAGATAGTTAAGAAGGCCTATGGGATGTTGGGCTTCATTAGTTGAATTCAAGAGTTGAGAGATCATTTGCAAACTACAAATCTCTGGGGAGATCACACTTGGAGTATTGCTTTCTTCTGGTCACCTAAATTTCAGAAGGATGTGGAAGCAATGGAGAGGGAGCAAAGGAGATTTACCAGGATGATGCCTGAATTGGAAGTGGAGTTTTTTTGAGATAATATTAGGAGAGCTGGGACTTTTCTCTTTGGAGCGAAGAAGGATGAAAGGTAACTTAATAGAGATCTGCAAGATTCTGAGAGGTATAGATAAAGTGGACAGTCAGCACCTTTTCCCCAGGGCAGGAATAGCAGAGGACATCTGTACAAAATGAAGGGAGGAAAGTTTCGGGGAGACAGAGAGTTGTGTGTCCCTGGTAGGACTTGCCATGAGTGTTGGTGGAGGTTTGAACATAAGGGGCATTTAAGAGACTCTGAGGATGTAAGAAAAATAGAGGGTTGCAAGGCAGGAAGGGTTAAGATTTTTTTTGGTAGGTATATATAGGTTAGCACAAAGAGCCTGCACTGTGCTGTGGTGTTCTATGTTCTATCTGCCACACCTTATTTTACATTCTCGTATTTCCAGTATGGTAATTGTGATAAGCTGATTCAGTGGTTCAAAAGCCCATAGAAGAAAATATTGGCCGGCTTTCTGCATACCACTGATTTTCAGGATTTCAAAGACCTTCTCATGCAGAAACCATTTAATTATGGCAAAAACAGACTTCACACACATTATGAAAGAGTAGTTCATTGAAATGGGAAAAGATAAATTGCCAAAAAATACTCCCAAAAATGTAACAATTCAAGCAATATTGTTTGATATACAGGTGCACCCCAACTTGTGACTTATGTCCATCCACACAAGGCACTTTCAGGTGGCCAATTGCATGTAAAGCTGCATGTTTAGGCAATATGTGGCTGTTTTGAGGCCACCTGAATGTGCAGGAGGTGCTCTTGAGGCAAGCTATGTAACCCTCTTCCGAGAGGGATAATCAGCTCAGCTCAGTGGCTCCCCCAGCCACCTGAATGCAGCTGGCTGAAAGCAGATGTTAAAGGGTCAGGCTGCTGATCACAGCTGACACTTGGCAGGAGCCAGAGTGTGCTCAGAGCCGCATCCTGTGCAGCTGTGTCCTTCAGGTGGCCAGCGTTGCGCTTTAATCACTACCACCTGAACGGCAATTTAAAGGGCCGTGTCTACTTCTTCAAGCGCATTCTTAGTGTAGAATGTACCTGAAAAAGTCTACATAAAGAAAAAATACAAAATTTACCAGGATTATGTTGTATTTGACAAACTATAACAGGGATACAGGGCATATAAGAGCCAAAATGTGCATACTTACCTTGTTAGTCGGTGTCCTGGGGTCCATAGGCTGGGCACAGCCATCTTCATTCCTATGTGCATGCATATCAAGATGGCCACACTCAGCCTACAGTCCCTGGGACACTGACTACCAAGGTAAGTATGGACCAGAATGTGGAAAGATTTGCCAAGGCTGATTGACAAATTCAGGAAGCTTCAAGTTGTTATCATCAAATTTGCGTTTGAGAAAAAAAGATTTGATAAGAAAGTTTGCTTTCTCTTTGATACCCCAAGCACGCAGACAACATTCCAACGTGTCCATTTTGAGATATGACCACTCCTTTGGCCCTAGTTACGGCCGTTAGTTGAAGAGTACCTCCACAGTTTGGAAGGATTTAGTGAGTGAACATTAGGAAATATATAATCCCAAACAAAATACAGCAGAAAGTGCAAGCAAATTAAAATGATAATTGTCACAACTAAGTCCTGTATAACTAGTATTTAAACATCTTTGATTTTGGATGTGGACAATTCAATTTGTGACAGACATCATAGCATTTTGAGTCACTCGTGACAAATAATAGACAAAAACAGTCTGCCCTATAACAGGAGGATCCACGCACCCTTCACCTAGTTTTCCTTAATGACATTTTGAGCGAAGTTTTTTTTAATGAATAAAGAGCCTGACTGTCTAATTTTCTGCCATCCTTGTCTTTCTGCAACAAGTTGAATTTAATGCAGTAGAAATTAATTATTGGATGCTTGTAGTAAACAGCTGGATCTCCTCATTGTATTCCATCATGGAAATTCACTTTACCTGATAATGGATGGAGCTGAACTGTGAAAATAGAATGAATCATGAGAACTTGCCCACTGACCATTAGTGCAGTCAATCAAGGGTCAATGAAACTGGATAAACAGCAGAGAGACTGGCATTTGGTCCAAAAGGTGTTTATGTTCCACACTAGTCTTCTCCAACCCTTCTTCATTAACATATATATTTCTCTGTCAAATATTTACACTCAAATTCATCCATGCTATATGCCTTAATAATAACTTTGGGCACACAGCTACATGTTCCAGATAATCCTCTGGTTTTATCAGATCTAGCCTCCAATACAAATGGAAACATCTCCTCTACATTTAACCTGTAACATTCTTAGATAACCTTGAAGACCCTTGTTAATTCAATACTTATTCTTGCCTTTATCTGAAGAACCATAAACTGCTGTTAACACATTCCCAGTTATTGCAGTCTCCCAATTCAGAGTTCATAGCAGTATATCTTTTACTCCAGAGTCTTATAAATTGGTGATCTGAAGTGTTCATGGAATTCTCAGTGTGCTCAACTCAAAGTTCTGTATAAAGGTAACAAAACCTCTCAGTTGATTGATATTTTTCTTTTGGAACATCAAAAATTGGGAGAGGGGAGGAAACAAGGAGCATTAGAGGATGCCTCATGACCATTTTTGCAAGATCATTTAGGCATGGAGATTAACCCTAATCTGGTCAATGATATCCACAGTCAGTAATGAAGTTCCCTCACTTCACTTGCTTCCATTTTACTGTCTGATATCTCAGAACCACCAACACCAACAAATGTCAAAAATCAAACAATTGTTACTTCCTCTCTTTCTCCCTGCACTCACCCACATGCACCCTCTCCCTTCTCCACACAGGCATAGGTACAAACACAAGCAGAGGCAAAGATGGGGAATACTCTCCGCACTTAAGAAGCACATAGACAAGTACTTGAGTGGCATAGCAAGTTCTGGACTGAATTGAGTAAATGGGATGAGAGAAACTAGGTAAATTTAATTTAAAAAAAAATTAGACATACGGCATGGTAACAGGCCATTTCAGTCCACGAGTCCGTGCCACCCAATTTACACCCCATTAACCTACACCCACATTACACTTTTGAGCAGTGGGAGGAAATTGAAGCCCCTGGGGAAAAAACCCCACACAGTCATGGGGAGAATGTACAAACTTATTATAGACAGCGTGAGACTCAAACCCTAGTCCAGTCCTGATCACTGGTGGTTTAAAGGTGTTGTGCTAACTGTGCCAGTACAACAGGCTTTGTGGATATGGGGGACTGTTTCTATGCTCTATGATTTAATGACTCTATGACCATTGTTTTTGCAATTAAAGAAAAAAATATCACAGACGAATAACCAAAATCATAGACAGTTTCCACAATCATGATTATAATTTTCAGAAGTGATGTGATGGAGACTTTAAGTCTGATATGGAAAAAAAATCTGAGAATGGTTAATGAGGATGTTTGAAAAATAGCCCATTGTGAGCTTGGATAACTTTTTTAAAATTCTTGGGACAGAGTTCGATGTCCTTAAAATAGATGCAATATGGTACAATTCCACAACCCCTATCCCAAGCCTACCACCACTTTAGAGGCACTGTGTAAATATATTTAAAATTATGATAACAGCTGATGCATCTTGAACCTATTAAATCTATGTCCAATTTAAAGTGGTTTCCTTCAGTCCATTTGAGGGTACCTTCCATTGTAATAGGCCTTCTCATCTCCATTGCAGGGTAAAGAAGCTTATAAACGTGGCCTTCAATAAGAACCAGTTTCTGAAACGACTGGAGACACAGCACATCCGAGACATGGTGGAGTGCATGTATGAGAAAAAATACCAAGCTGATGACTTCATTATTAAGCAAGGAGAACCTGGAAACCATCTTTTTGTGTTGGCAGGTCTGGAAAACCTGTAGCATTCATGAATTTACTATTGAAATTGGATTGGGAGATTAAATATGCCTGAGATTGTCTGATCTTGGAAGCTAAGCAGGCTCTGGCCTGGTCAGTACTTGGAACACCAGGTGCTGTAGGTTTCTGTGAGGGGCACTGGACAAAGTGTCGACTCTCTGTCTGCCTTATGGTGGACAAAAGTTAAAGACTTTCATGTATGTTACATTCTAAATGTAGCAATTTGTGACAATAATGAAACTTTGACCATTAGATTTGGAGTTATAGAAGATTAGTGTTTGGCAAGGTTCCCTGTGGTTGGCTCACCCAGAAAGTCATGAGGTGTGGGATCCAAAGAAAATCAGCTGGATGGATTTGGAATTGGGTTGGCCTCTGAAGGCAGAGGGTAGTAGAAGATGGAGTGTGTTCCACCTGGAGGTTGGTGACCTGTGGCGTCCAGCAGGAATCTGATCTGTTCTTTGGATGAGGAAGTAGAGGGGTGGGTCAGAATATTTGGAGAGCACATGAAGATTAGTAGTTATTGAAGGTCATGTATAAGGTTCTCATTGGTTCCAAAGAGACTTAGACAGAATATAGAGTAAAGAGAAGAGGCAGAGTGATTTTGATCTGGAAGCGTGAAGTGATCCACTTTGGAAGATCGAATGAAGGCAGAATACATGGTTAATGGCAGGATTCTTAGCATTGTGGAATAAGAGTAGGATCTTGTGGTCCAAGTCCATAAATCTCCCCAGGTTGGTGTGCAAGTTAATACAGTGGTTAAGAAGATGTATGGTGCACTGGTCTTCATTAATTGTGTGATTGAGTTCAAGAGCCGTGAGGTCATGTTGCAGCTCTTTCAATCTCTGGTCAGGCCACACTTAGTGTATTGTGTTCACTTCTGGTCACCTCATCACAGGAAAGATGCAGAAGCTTTTGGAGAGGGTGCAGAGGGGGTTTACTAGGATGCCGCACGGATTAGAGAAGATATCTTGTAAAGGAAGATTGAACAATCTTGGACTTTTCACTTTGGTGATGAAAGATGACTTAATAGAGCTGTACAAGGTTATTAGAGGCATAGACTGTGTGGAGAGCCGGCACTTTTCTCCCAGGCCATTACCCAGTGGACATCTGTTTAAGGTGAGTGGAGGAAAGATCAGGCGAGATGACAGAGGTAGTTTTTTTTTCCACGCAGAGAGTGATGAGTGACTGGAGTTGCTGGGTGGTGAAGTCTGGTACAATAGGGGCATTTTAAAAATTTACATGGTTGCAAGAAAAATGGAGGATTATGGGATGTGAAGAGGAGGGTTAGATTAATATGGTGTCATGGACATGTCTTCAGGATTAGAGCATTGTCATCGACTGCTCCCATTTCTGTGTTGAATGGCCACAAACTTTTCATATTTAGATATGTGACTGAGGATTTCACCTGGCTGATGATTATAAACTGGTCACTGTAATCTTGTTCCTTGAAGAAGAACAACCTTACTTAAACAACTTTATTTCTTGAGCTGCTTCCTAATGTATGCCCGCCAGCTTGATGAGGGTTGCCATGCCAACCATGCATTGCCTACTGGGAAATGTAGTTCTTTTTTATACAGGCATAAAGCACATCTTTCCTCGTATTAAAAATAAGGAAAAAAAAACACAAACACAATACTATGTCTACAAAACAGGGGCCAGAATCTTTCCTCTCAGCAGCTTTTAATCAGTCTCTGACTTGGTTTAATGGTCACATTTGGTGTGTTTCCACCAGTGTTTTGCTTGCATTTGCTGCGTTAGTATTTGTGTCTTTCTGTGAACTTTGAATAACATGTTTCTTTTCTGCATGTGCCGGCTCCTTTTGAATACTAATGGGTGACAGGTCGTAAATTCCTTCTCCAAGGTGTCCCTCCCTCCATCTGGATCTGGTAGGAATATGTATACATTTCCTCTTGCAGATATCCTGGCAGAGCCTCTGTGCCAGAATTGTGATCTTGGATTCGCATTTGAACTCCAGGTTCAGGACTGATCGGCTTTGGACCGTCTTGTCATGATGCTATTTCTGTTTTAATTTCTCTTCCACTTTAGCCTGTTTGACCTTGTGTGCTCCTTTAGGTATCAACAGATTTTCATGCAATGGAAGGTTGGTCCATATGTGTCAACACATCAGCATTTGGGCAAGAGAAAAGCCATTCTGTAGTGGCACATTTCTATGAATCATTAGACTTCTGCGGAAATCCTCTCGTCCATCATGTGCTTCCTTCATGAGGCTCTTCACCACCTTCACAGAACTCTCTGCTAGACCATGAGACTTTGGGTGATGTGAGCTTGAAGTTGCATGTTGAAACTCCCAAGTATTGGCAAAGGATTCAAATTCACTGCCTGAAAATTGTGGACCATTGTCCGATACGACTTCACAAGAAACTCCATGCCTTACAAACACATTTTTCATGAAAGTGATAAACTGCTTTGCTGAATGTTGACTGCAGTTTTGCTACCTCTGGGTGGAAAAATAGTCTTTTACTACAGGTACGTTATCTTTTATCAGAAATTCTGAAAACCAAAGACTTCCGAACATTTTTTCCATGGATGTCATTTGCACACAAACCTCGTGTTTGTTGACAAACATGACCCGATGCAACACACGCTCAGCACACACGTGAATATCTTGTCTCGGTCCATGTTGGAAATCAGTGGAACCCTAGGGAATCCTTTATAGGTGACAATGGAAAAACAAAGTCAAGCAACTCTGATTTTCCATATCTGTCCATCGTAGTGGACAGATGCCTCGATGCCGCCCCCAACTAGTGCCACTGCAAACCCCTTCCCCGCCCACCAGTGCCGCAAATACTATCCCACTAAACCCCACCCCCCACCCCCTGTCCAGCATCCAACTTGGGAGCTTGGATGAGTGGTAGCTTGAGGCAAGGAGGATCCGCGGTCGGGAGTTCGGATAGGTGGGCAGCCAGAACGTCGGGGGTTCAGATGGGCCAGCAACTGGGGCAAGGATCTGCAACCAAGAGCTTGGATGGGTGGGTGTCTGGGGCATCGGGGGCACCAGTGGGTGGACAGCTGGGGTGAGGCTCCTCTGAAAGGATGCTGGGAGCACCAGTAGGTGGGCAGCCAGGGCGACAGAAGCAACGATTGGCTTTCTGCTAGGGTGATGGTCCGCTGTGGGGGAATCAGAAGCTCAGATGGCTGCCTCAATCACCTGCCATTCAGTGCTGCCGCAAGCTCACCCCGTACAGCACCGCTGCAAATCCCCACATCCAGTGCCTCTGCCACAAACCTCCTCTCCATCCAGAACCCTTCTTGTTAGAGTGTGTCTTTGCTTTGTGCGAATCTGAAATCAGAGCACTTACTTAACATACCCAAGTGTCTGGATGGATAAAAGATTCTGTACCTGTACTATATGACTCTTCCCATTACAGTCAAACAAATCTACTCCAACTTGGAAGTACGCCCTGTCTGGTACAGGGTGTGGTGTAAATAGTTCTGGTTGCTGCTTTGGTCTATAGGTAAGACATATTTCACATGAAACAGTGATCTGGCTTATGTCTTGCTTCATTCCTGGCAGGTACATCACACATTTAAAACTTGGAGGCATGATGCTTCTCATCCTTTACTTCTGTGACTAACATGGCTACTGACCATGTCCAGCAGAGGGGTGGGCTTATACCCAACAATCTCCACCCCCCCCGCCCCCGTGCAGTAAATGCTGACTGGGCCCCTTCGAACTAATAAGATTACGTCGGGCACAGGACTACAAATGAGAATTAGAATACATCTCATGAGTAATTATAATTATAAAAGGAAAAATATTTAATAATAATCAGGGCACAAAGTCCTTAAAGCATTCAGGTGGTCTTCTTTCTCTTTTGGACCACCTCGGTGTGGTTTGCTGTGCCAGTCTTTCCCCGGGATCCGTAGATAGTCGGGTCAGCGGCCACTGCCCACCTTCACTGACCATCTTTGCTGCCTTCCTGGCTGCATGCCTCAGTTACTGGACTCTTCACTGCACTGCTCGGCTCCGCAACTGTCTCTGCCCCACACCCCCTCAGTCGGAGGGGTGGGGTAGTCGGGAAAGGCCACAGCAGGTCTGATCCCACTACCTCCAGTTCATGGCTACTGACACACAGGGTTATATATGTGGAAAGGTGACATCATGACCTGGGCATCATGATGTCCAGCAGAGGGTGGGCTTATACTCAACACCTACGTTTCCATTTTTCCTCACCAAGATGTCCTTCATGTGTCTTCTGGAGGATTTCCTTATGTAGCAACACTGGAATCACCAATCTGTTCCTTTTGAGAAATCTTCTTTCAAACTGACGGTTCATTTCTGCATTCCCAATAATCCCGAATACTCATTGGACAGTCATTTTTCGCTGCTGGCCATCCTTTCTGTATTGTATCTTTGAGCTCTTTCATGGTTTCATCTGTCTCTGTTGCTTTCCTCATCTGCTCTGTTCTGTCCCGGGGATACTGGAAATGAGGTGATAATCATGACAACATAGGCTTGTATCTCTGTATTAACCTCTTGGTCGCTCGTTTATTTCTTGCCAACTGCTCAGGACAGTGCATCAACTGCAAACATGTATTTTCCTGGTGCGTAGATCATTTTCACATCATATTTCTGTAGCCTTATCAACAGGCGCTGTACACACAGACCTAATATTGGCTGTATACTCTTTATTGCAATCAGTAGCTATTACTTTAGATGGTGCCCTTTGTGTTTGAAGATCACCATGCAGCCCCCTTTTACTGGAATGTTCTCTCCAGCGTGGCCTGTCACTTTTAATTTCACTGGATAAATCTTGCTCTTTATGGTGAGGACCTTGTTTAATTGTCAATAGATAATAGATTTACCTGGACTCTGGTGTCAGGTTAAATGGAATTGCTGTCTCATTCACAGTCACTGGAATGATCCATTCTCTTTTACCAGCAGCAATCTGTAGTGAATGCAGGAAGAATTCCTCCATTTCTTCATCCACTGTGTTAACCTTTCCCTTGGTTAGTCCCTGCTTTGAAAGACTTTGCAAAATTCTTCTTCTTCCCACATTTATTGCAGGACTTTCCATAGGCAGGTCACATCTTTGGAATATGCCTACCTCTGCACCAGCTACATTTGCTGTTTGAGCCTACCTCTGCTTTGCTGTAGCATTGGGTAACTCTGGTGCTCTGCTTCTCTGTTTTCACTGCATGCACTGCTGCATCTATCCTGTTCAGTTCCTTAGCTTGTGTTTGTGTGGTCCCTGCTGCCCTACACATATTCACAGCCTTTTTGCGTGCCGAATCTTTTTCATGTATTATGAGCCCAGAGGACCTCAAAACCTAGCAGCAATAGATATTCACCAAGACAAATGGTTACTTAAACAAAAGTTTTTTTTAATTATCTTTAAACATGAAAACAGAATCACACTTTAATTTATCACTATTGACTTAACTAACCTAACTTAACCCCCTTCTAATTCTAAGCACATGTGTATGTAATGTGTGTGTAAGTTCAGAAAAGTTCTTTGATTCACAGTCCAACCTCACTTCTCATTCCTCCAAGTTCACTGATTTCAGGCAATTCTTAAACTGTGTACAGAATTTAACATTTATGAAGTTCACCAGGCTTTGGTGCTTGAAAAGTAGTGGATACTGCTCATGAAGGTTCTTGTCAGTTTTCAGAGAGAGATTTGTTGTTCCACGACACCCACAACTGAGGTACTTCCATCAGCCACTTCAGTGTCTTGCTGATGAAACTTGCGCCATCAGGGTTCTCCAGATGATAATCTCTTTATTTCAGGTCACCACACAGTTCCTTTTTGGTTTCACTTATCCCAAATGAAACATTAGACAGCCAATCCTCTCCTCTTGCATGACCACAATGGCTTTGACTATGCTGAACAAAGTACTCACAATCCATCTTCCAAATGGGGTTTTCCACAAGCTTGCCAGCTTGTCCTGTTCCAATTGCTGCTGCTGACTGTAAAACTGTTGAACTGATCTCTCTCTCTCACACACACATACAGAGAAAATGTCTGTTTGACTCTCTCTGCTTGCAAAACCGCATGACCCTCTTCGAACAGCAAGTTCCCCTCCAGACGGTCTATGGCTCCAACAAGCTCTTTCATCTGTTGCCTTTTTGTAAACAACAATCCATTAGTGACATCTCCTGGGCACTTTTCAAGACTTTTGCAAAGGCTTTAAGACCCCATCATGTCTAGCATGAGCAGAGAACCAGTATTTTAAATAAAATCTGTTTTAATGTGTTTGTATGTGACCTGCACTAAAAACCATGCCCCAATTTATCTCCCAAAAACATATCTATATTCTGTCACACATACAACAGTCTTTCTCTAAACCCATTATCTGGGATTCTGCAAATTATTCTGTCTCTCATGAGTGAGATTTTCATACCTCCAAATTCATAGGACTTGCGCAGTGTGTGAAGCTTGGCTAAGTATTTGTTGAAGCTCACACATTGTTTGTGGTCACAGGAGAAAAACTTGAATCTCTCAGATCTGATGTTTTTACTTGAAACAAAATACTCCTCAAATTTTGCGATCAGAGTGTCCAAGGTGAAAGCTGTCCCATCGATTTGAAAACTTTTATAGATGTCCAAGGCATTTTCACCCATCAGGTGTAGAAATATAGATGCTTTCCCTTTTTCATTGGTCTCTCCCACTCCACCAGCCCTAATTAAATGTTGAATTGCTGTTTCCAATTATCAGTTAGATTGCCGGTAAACTGCATTGGTGTGGGAGGACTTAACTTATCCATGACTGGAACTATTGAACAACCTTGATGAGTTTTAATGCTTAAATAACTTTATTTCTCAAGCTCATTCATAATGTATCCCCGCCATCTTGATGAGGGTTCCTATGCTAACTGCGTACATTGACTACTGGGAAGTGTAGTTCTTTATTAGACATGCATAATTAGACACACAGTTGCCATGATGAATAGTACAATTATTACACAGTCTGCAATTTCACAACAAAAGTGTTATTGCTTTAAAAACTTAAGAATTTAAGAATGAAAAAGCTACCTCATTAAGCTATTGAAAATGTATATTGTTTACAACCTGAGCATGTTTTGATATTCTTTACAACAAAGAAAACATTTTTTTTTCTGCAAAATTGTAAAGTTGCTAATGTAACCACCAATTTTGTCACACAATAATGTCCAGCAAACAGCAACAAAATAAATGATGAGATATTTTTAGATGTTGCTGAAGGAAGAAATGTTCCCTACACTTTTTCAGGCAGTTTCACCTGCCTCTTAAAGGGCAGAACTCTCCCTAACCCAAACCAACTGAACCTATGGTTTGATGTCTAAATAAGAGATATTATCCACCAACAAATCAGTGACAATAATCATTTTTGACAGTGAAGGAAGAAGGTCAGCTGCCTATCCAATGGCCATGTTGTAGATGCGAACTAATGCTTTAAAAAAAAATCAAGGTGATCCATTCAAATGTATCGCTATGGGTAAAACTGTTGTTAATGAATGTTCACTTGAATCTGATGTTGATTCCATCAGGGATAAATCCTGTTTTATCATGTCCTTCAATTTGTCTCTTTGTAACAGAAGGTAAACTGGAGGTCTTCCAAAATAGCAAAATTCTAACATCAATCAGCATATGGACTGCATTTGGTGAACTTGCTATTTTATACAACTGCACAAGAACAGCATCTGTGAAAGGTAACAATTTTCCATTATTCCATAAAAATCTTCAGGAGTTCAGGTTCTTTCAATATTAACAAGGATTATTTTAATGAAATTTGAAATCCCCAGTTACCATTTCCTTCCAGTGTATGTGTCTTTTTTTGCAGGCAATGTTCATTCATCAATATATTCTCATTAGGTCAATATCATGGAGGGATGAATCTGACTGAAATATTAACTGTTAAAAGTTAAATGTGAAGTCAGATGACTTAAAAAAACATTTTGAATCTGTTTTAGAAATAGAGTGGTTATTGACAACATTATTTCAACCAATGAGTTGAAGGAGAAATGTGTTTAATCACTCATTACAGTACATCACCCATCAAAGTGGTTAATTTGTTCAGGAAATAGAAGCTATAGGGACTTCTCCCAGTAAAACATGGTAATTTCTCTGGAAGGATCAGTTGAGTGGAGCTGATGGCAGAATATCTGATGACAATGAGGAACTGCATAGGAGTGAGATAGATCAGTTAGATCAGCTAGTCAATGCCAGCAAAGCTAAGGAAATGATTATGGATTTTAAAAAAAGGGGAAACCAGGTGAACACGAACCAGTCCTCATTGAGGGGCCAGCGGTGGAGAGGGTAAGGAACTTAAAATTCCTGGGTGTCAATATCTCTGAAGATCTATCCTGGGGCCATCACGTTGATGCAATGCTGAAAAAAGCCTCACCAAGAGCTATATTCTGTTTGCAGTTTCAGGAGATTTGACCAAAGTCTCTTGCAAATTTCTTTCTTTTCTTTTTAAAATATTTTTATTGAGTTTGACAAAAACCCTTGACACAAGGTATACTACGATAACATAAATCAAATCCTATCTTATGCATGTCACATATCAATTGTAAACAAGAAGCAAAACCATAATGATCACATAACTTGTTACATTCAGGACATTAAATTCTATCATTATAATTAAATAATTAAATTTTAGCTTGTAATATGTTAAAAATAATATTGAATGCAAAATTATACAAACGATTCACGTAAAACTCCCTTAAGTTAATTATTTTATACTTTTCTGATGTGATTATTTTGTTCTGTCATATGATCCGTAATCTGTAGTTAAACCACCCTTTACTTGTTTGCCTTAATAATAAGGGAAGAAAAATCTTCCTACTGAACAAGGTGATCTGTATATATAGTAAATATGGATCAGATAACGGCTCCCAGACTCCAGGCAGGGAATCCCTGGAGCATCCACTTCAATCCTCTCCTTATGATAAGAATCGATGAATGGGCCCCACATCTTATCCAATTCACACTTTGCATCTTTAATATTCGATCTAATTTTTTTCCAAACTTAAATAAGACGTGATATTATGTGACCACTGAACGTGAGCGGGTGAAACATTTTCTTTCCTCTTCATCAAAATTGTTCGTCTGGCTATCAATGAAGCAAAAGCTCGGATTCACTTCTGGATTGAGGACAGAGATCCTATCCTCTTCTAGAGAAAAACCTAATAAAAGGGGATGGTTCTAATTTAGTCTTAAGAATCATTGGTAGAGATTGGAAAATCTCTTTCCAAAAATGTTCTAAGTTCGAATACTCCCAAAACATATGAAACAATGAAGCTTCACAAATGTTGCGCTTAATGGTTCCCAATTTAAATTGCTACAAACAATGCACAAAATGAAGACTCATTGATTAAATTAAAAATTGTATCGAAATCCTCATCCGAGAATGTTCAATTAAAATCACATTCCCAATTATATTTAATCATGGTCATTCAGGCCATTCTTAAATCCATTAAATTATTATAAATATTTGATATTAATCCTCCATGAGAAAATTGCAAATCAAAAATACATCAAGAATATTCAGATCAGAAATTTGAGAAAAATCAAAAAGTTTGGACTGAACAAAATTCCCAATTTGTAAATATATTTAAAAAGTATCTATTGGTGCCTGCCACATTGACCACCGCCAGTGGGCTGATAACGCCTCAAACCGTGCATCTTGGCGCCTCACAGTTTGGCGGGCAGCAACCTCCTTTGAAGAAGACCACAGAGCCCACCTCACTGACAAAAGGCAAAGGAGGAAAAACCCAACATCCAACCCCAACCAACCAATTTTCCCCTGCAACCGCTGCAATCGTGTCTGCCTGACCCGCATCGGACTTGTCAGTCACAAACGAGCCTGCAGGTGACGTGGACTTTTTACCCCCTCCATAAATCTTCGTCCGCGAAGCCAAGCAAAGAAGATTAGAAAGATTAAATTTTGCTGTTAGCTGTTCAAAAGAAGCAAAATTATCTTGAATAAAAAAGATCTTTAAAACATTTAATGCCTTATCTATACCTTTCCTTAAACCTGTATCTAATAAAGGCAAATTTCCTTGGATGTTCTAAGGAGAGCATCCTGACTGAATGCATCACTCTCTGGTACGGAGCTGCCAATGCACAGGATGGGAAAAGGTTACAGAGGATTGCAAACTCGGCCAGTGCCATCACGAGCATTAGTCTTCCCTCCATAAAGGACATCTTTAAGAGGCAGTGTCTCAAGAGAAAATCATCTATCATGAAGGAGCCTCACCACCCAGGCCATGCCCTCTTCTCACTCCTGCCATCAGGAAGGAGGTACAGGAAAATGAAGACATCACAGAAACAGTTTTTTCCCCTCCACCATGAGACTTCTAAATGGACAACGAACCACAGACACTAATCCTTTTTTTAAAAAAATATTTTTGCAGTAATTATTTATTTTTAAATATTGTATTTATGAAACTGCCAATTCATAGCAATTTTGCACCTATAATGCACAATACAACTGCTGCAAATCAACAGATTTTGTGACACATGTTCACGACAGTAAACCTGATTCTGAATGGTTATGCATAAATTAAGTGGATGAAACCATCCCAGCCACTTATTACATACTTGATTGACTCAAGAATTATCAATATAGAGTCATAGAACATGGAAATAGGCTTCTCGGCCAACTGAGTCCATATCATTCATCAAGATGCCCAGTTACATTAATCTATGTTAATCCCACTTTATTCTCACCCATAATTTCTCTTAGATCTGCCATTTACCACAAAAGTGGAAGCAGTTTACAGTAGCTAATTATCCTTTGAGGCAATTCAAAACAGTTCTAAATGTAGAATAATGAATATTTTGGACTAGGATTTATTGATCTAACCTGGAGTTCAAATGATTAAATAATTAATGAAAATGATGTAAACTAATTAGATTATAATTATGAAATTGCACCTTGATATTTATTAATGCTATTTTAATTACATATAAAAGTAATATATATTGGATAGATACAAAGAATGGGAGCAGGTCAGTGGGACTAGTGGAACGATGTTTCGTCACAGACTAGAAGGGCCAAATGGCCTGTCATCTGTGCTGTAGTGTTCTATGGTTCTATATTGTGTGAGACCATCAGCTGTATCTGCAGATACTTTGGGTATTTTTATTTCATATTTTCATTTGGGTTTTGTCTAATTGAAGGTTCATGGACACAACTGGAAAATAATATTAATTAGTTCTATGATGTGAAAACATTCTATTTCCTCATACTGCATTAGACCTGGCTTCACAGAACCTTTATATTCTGTTTCAAACTCTTTGCAGGATTGTGTATTTGCATTTGATTGTGAAATGCCACAATATTAATAGAATTAACCATTGCTTTTATATACTTTTTTAAAAAAAAAGTGACGCAGCAAAGCCCTTTCAGCCTATTAAATCTATGTTACCCAATTAACCTACCAACACTGAAGGTTCAATAGAGTGGGTGAAAGAGCACCCAGAGGAAACTCATGAAGGTCACGTGGAGCTCGTACAAATTCCTTAGAGAGTGCTGGATTCAAACCTGGATTGCTGACACTGTACCAACTGCTTCACTGACTGTGTCACCCTTCTTTATTTTTAAATTTAGTTCTTAGTAGCAGTTTAAAAATCTGTTTAGTGATTTTTTTGCTGAAGATGCAAATTCATATTTGGGTCCTCTTGGGAGAAGATTAATTTTAGTTGTATCATCTGTCAGACAGCGATTGTTCATTTCAAGCTCTTCAGTGAAAGTGGGTGGAGCAGTGGAGTGTCTGTAGCTCAGAATTATTTTTGTGGGGTCAGAAGGAGCAAAAGTATATCCTCAGGCCTTACAAATAAAGATTGGAATGTCTCAGTTCGGGTTACTATGCACTCCACCAAACACACAGGTGCGCGCGCGTGAGCACACATACAGCGCAAAAACGCACAAGCACGTGAGCACACAGACATGAGCACAAAATTTCCTGAACTCCCATGCTGCCCCAAACTTCTCTGATAACCTTTCTCAAACGTGAATTGACTTAGCCAATCCCTAATGTTCACTGTGTAGAAACAAGTGAGGTTTTATTTCTGATGTGGGCATTTCTGCTCTACTGCCTGTTACATATCTTGTGCTCAGGGCTGGGTTTGCCATCACCCTGTAATCAGCAACTTTGTATTCTAAAGCACAATTACTTTTTTTTCTTCTTCTCCTCACTTATTATCTTCAGTTTTTCTCCTGCTCTTGATGGGCATGGTTCAATTTCCCCCTCACTTGTGACCCTTAGTGAAGGCAATCGACTTTCAATTGTACCACCTGGGATATCATGAAGCAGGGCGCTTCCTCATCTCTTGTTCACACTTCCAGCAAGAACTACATTGGATGATGATCAGATTTGTTTTGCTCCCAATCTAGGATGTAAGAACTGAATGTAGCTAAGATCAGCCACCTAGGTTATGTCCAGGGATGAAGTACGAAGCTTGCCAGGACTCGTGATGTCTCGCTCACAGAGGTGACTGACAAATTCACAGTCACCCAGATAAATAGATATGAGCAAAAGAAGGAACTGAATGTTGAAATGGATACATGTGTCTTTCTTCATGCTGTGATTGTCCTCTTAAAGCCATAAGCTATGTCAAAACCTGGGTCCTGGATCGAGAGGTCTTTCGGAATATTATGAGAGGAACAGCACAAGCCAGACATGAGCAATACAGAAACTTCCTCAGAAGGTAAATATCAGTGCTTTGCATGTGAGATTATGTGCCTGACGTTTTACCAAGAGAAGAAAGGTTTACAGTTGTATGGTGGTTTCATGATCTCAAGATATCCCAGAGCACTTTACGGGCTCTGAAAGTGTGGTTGCTCGGCTGGAACCAACTCCCCCGAAGCACAATGTGATGCTGAGCAGATAAAATGCTTTTAGATTTTATGTTGAACAATAAATTTGGCCAACGGTACTTTGGAGGACATGCCTACTTTTGTCCTCGGTCTGGGTTTCAAGAACGGGAGGAGGACCTGTTTTTTAGGAGAAAGTGTGCGAGAAGTAATATTTAGTGGCTTTAATAACCCTCTGGGATTCTTGTACCGTTTACCTTTGTCAAAGTGCTGTACTTGGAACACTCAGCATGTTCACAACTTTTAACCAATGGATTGTTTATGATTTCATTTCATTGTTTTTAAAATCATTTCATTTAATGCTTTAGCTGGAGCAGGGTCATTTTAATTGCCCACTTTAGACACATTTAGATACTTCCATCAGTCTCCAACATGACTCTGTTCTTTTCTTCTCCGTCAAGTCACATCATACTGTTCTAAAGTCTGTTTTGTGCTTGCAAATATTTGTAGTTTATCAATATACAGTGAAAGCCCCGGTATCCGGCAACTACAGGGATTGGTAGATGCTGGATATGAGAATTTTCCAGTTGGTTGAGATTCATTCTTTGCAATGCCTAATACACCAGCATTAAGAATAAACAATTCAAAAGACAAAAATGCTATACTGCACTTACATAGAACAAGCTTCACTTGCATGAATATACATATAAACATGAAAGAATTTTACTTGGTTTTCAAAGAATGTGACTGAAAATATTTAACCGTTGCTGCATCTCCACAGAGCCACCCGAATGACAAATAATAACATTGTAGATAATTAACCCCACCCCCACTTCCCCCAAGTTTACAGAGAAAGCCTCTGACCAAGAACACTTACGAAGCAGGGATAAGGAGACACTTTTAAGAGAATTGCCCCAACGGCGAGCGGCATTAACCAGCTCTTCATCCTGGGCAACGTCAATGCTGCTTCAAAAAATTTTACTCGAACAGCTGCTACGAGCAAAGCTCGATGAAGGCCCTCGGCTGGCTGAATATTTGCTCCCATCTTCACCAAAAGTTTATGTATTACTTCAAAGAACACTTACTTTTACAATTATAAACATTTAATTAAAATTTTATTTATTCTTAGATATTTTCATTTTATTTATTTATTTCCTCAATTTCGTTTTTTGCCACTTGCTTGACATTGCCGGTTGCTTGAATTCCAGGAAATAGGAATTTTACTGTATTTTGTATGAAATGAAAATGATGCTGAATATTAATTTACATATTATGAAGTAAAATATGAAGTTCAAATCAGCATTATTTGCCTGACAAATTTATTGGAAACAGGGTTGCTTATTAATGATATATGCCACATATATTTTTCTAGTGTTTATTTGCTTAAGAACCTTCCAGAAGATAAACTTGTGAAGATAGTAGACTGTTTGGAAGTGGTAAGTTATTTATTGCAAAGGAAGTAATTGGGAATGCTTCATTTATCCTCTTTATTTCATAGATCTATTGCCAAGTATTAGGGTATGTTGGGTGTTATTCCCATTGTGTTTAGAAAGTTACATTGTAGACTGTATTAGTTTAATTTTTTAAATAGGTGCATATTTTCTCAGACTATACCATGAAAAAAAAGTTTAAAATATTTTGCATTGTTTTATTGCACTGGAAATAACTTTTATCCTATTTAAATTTAGTAACTTGACAGGGATTTCATAAGCCCGTTTCACACTTGCCATTCCAGTTAATCGACCGTTCAGTGTCCCGGGATAGGAATGGGGATTTGGGCTTTCACACTAGACTACTCCTAACCAGGAGACGGAACGGTTTCACACTTGCAAGTGTCTACCCCAGCGTTTGGTCTGTTCTACCTTTAATAGGAAGGGACTACCATGTTGCAGCCCGTTTCACACTTACCTGATCTCAACGCTGGTGTGTGCAGACGCCGGGGATTGTACTGGGGTCGAGGCTGGCAATCCCTGGCGTGAGATGACATCATCTGACGCCGGCGTTGAACAGATTTTGCTTTCACACTTGCCACTTTAAAGGCCGATTGGCATTCGATTCCTGGGATCACTGGCAAATGTCAAAGGGGCTTTAGACCTGGATATACTGGGTGCATAAAGTATAAACACACTCAATTTTCTGTTTAGACCCCACTGACATTATTATTAATACAGTTTTTTTTCCTCAGTTAACAGCTCATTAGCAGTATTGTGGCAGCTGTTCTTCACTAATTTAGTATGATTTAGGAAGTACTAACAATGGATGAATACCCACTATTCAGTTTCATCTCAATAATAATTAGATTTTCCATTTTAAAAAAAGGTAAAAACACATGCTGATGTAGATCTTGTGAAATCTACACAAATTTTTAAGGCATTTGGTGATAAATAGTAATTTTCATTTGAAGAAATCAAAGCCAAATCCTGAATGCAAGGGGAGTGGACACTTGAATTGTTCCCATGATTCCAGCCTTACCAATGATGGCTGAGCAATAACTTTCATTTGCTTTACCTTCCCATTGGGTGAACAGAAAATCAATGATACTAGGATCAAGCAAACATTCAACAATCTTTTGTCCATACTGTTCATTGTGTCTCATTGTATCTAATTGTATCTCATTCTGGGTATGATTGCAGTTTAGTTTTAGAGAGAGAGGGCTTGCCCGAAACTCTTGCAGTATCTTAGTTGGTAGTGAATTAGAAGCCCCTTTAACACTTGCCAGTGATCCCAGAATCAAACGGCCAATCGACCCTTAAAGTGGCAAGTGTGAAAGCAAAATCTGCTAAACACCAACGTCAGATGACGTCATCTCACACCGAGGATTGATTGCCGGCCTCGATCCCTAGTACAATCCCTGGAGTCTGCAGACGCCCGCGTTGAGATTAGGCAACTGTGAAATGGGCAATTGCATTGCAGGCACTTCCTTTTAAAGGTAGAATAGACCAAACGCAGGGAATAGACCCTTGCAAGTGTGAAAGCATTTAGTGTCCCAGTTAGGCATGGTCTAGTGTGAAAGGTCAAACCCCCATTCCTATCCTGGGACACTGAATGGCTGATTTAAAAGGGGAAAGGGAAAGTTCTTAATAAATAAGTGCTCTGATCAGGGTTTCAGCCTGAAACATTAGCTACCTATTGCCTTCCTGCCTGGTCTGTTGCTTTCCTCCACCATTTTGTGCATTGTTTCAGTTTTCCACCATTTGTTGTCTTTGTTGTTTTCCTTAATAAATGGTCTTATTTTCCCCAGTTTTCGAAGAGGAAATTTGAAGCTTGAATGGAATTGTTGAGAAATGGAGATAAGATGGATGTAAAATTGTTCTACTTTGGTTATTTTACCAGGTTGAATGTTTTGGGAA
Organism: Narcine bancroftii; assembly: GCF_036971445.1. Classification (NCBI taxonomy): domain Eukaryota; kingdom Metazoa; phylum Chordata; class Chondrichthyes; order Torpediniformes; family Narcinidae; genus Narcine; species Narcine bancroftii. The sequence continues at coordinate 223,150,361 of NC_091471.1, forward strand.
TCTCCTAACTGTTGTAGGCCTAAAGTGAAGGCTGGAATAATCAAAATGCATTAGATATCCAAGCCGACAGTCTTCTGGCATTCACTGTGTCCTCTCATTATCCCACTCCACATGTCAACACATGGTTGTTTCACAGATGTCCACAGGATAGTTGAGCTTCTATAGATATGATCCTCGAAACATTCTCAATTATGAAAGTATTCTTTCCTTGTGCTTTGTATTTGCGTTGTGGTGTGATGGCCCAGAGGACCCCAAAACCCAGCAGCAATATAAATTCACCAAGACAAATAGTTACTTAAACAAAATGCACTTTTAATTTTATTTAAACATAAAAACAGGATCAAACTTTAACTTATTACTATTAACTTAACCCCCTTCTAATTCTAAGCGCACATGTATGTAAAGTGAGTGTACGTTTAGAAAAGTTATTTGATTCGCAATCCAATCTGTCTTCTCACTTCTCCAAGTTCACAAGTATCAGGCAATTATACTGTGCACAGAATATAACATTTATGAATTTCACCGTGCTTTGGTGCTTGGAAGATAAATGGTTACTGCTCAGGAAGGTTCTTTTCGGTTTACAGAGAGAGATTTGTTGCTTGTTGAACACAAACTAATTCCTTCTAATCAGCCACTTCAGTGTCTTGCCAAAGAAACTTGCCCCATCAGAGTTTTCCAGATGATAACCTCTTTCTTTCAGGTCACCACAGAGTTCCTTTTCTGTTTCCCTTATCTCAGGTGAAACATTATATAGGCAGCCATCTCCTCTTGAATGGACCATAAGGGCTGAACTCAGAACTCACAACTCGTCTTCAAAATGGGGTTTCAAATGAGCTTCCAAAATCCACTGCAGAAAACCTTCTCTCTCTCTCTCTCTCTCTCTCTCTCTCTCTCTCTCTCTGTCACACTTCGACAGAAACCACATGACCTTCCTAAAGTAACAAACTGCCTTCAGACAGACTGCGGCACCAGACCTAATCTTCTGAGTCCATTCATCTGTTGTTTTCCAAAACAATAATTCATTACTCCACAGCAAGTCCAATTAACACCTACTGGTGAAGTCCTTCAGCAAAGCAGTTTTCATTGTCTTTACAAAGGCACTGGGAACCTGGACTGTCTGTTTTGAGCAGAGCTCTGGGCTTTTAAATGAGATCTGTGTTGTGGAGTGTTTGTGTTTGTTTGTAACCTACACTTTCAAAAGAATCCACAATTTATCTCCTTTAAAGCATACAATATAAAATATAACATAATCCATTACACTGGCCTTTCGAAAGAGTGGGAGATATTTCTGCATAACCATGTGTCCTAACTCATGGAAAAGACCGGTAAACATTCAGGTCCTAACTTTTGGTGAAACCACATAATTTGTGGCATCAAAAATGCTTAGCTTCAGGACATCTATTAAGATGCATGAAAATTGATTGTTTTCAATACTTGAGACAAACAAGTCTATACCTTGATGAAAGGCTCAAGCCTGAAATGTAGGTAATATATCTTTATCTTTACTATATAAAGCACGCACTGTCTGACCAGATGAGTTTCTCCAGCATTGTAATTTTACTTCAATCACGGTATCTGCAGATTTTTGTGTTTTACTTCTAATTAAGTCTGTTCTGTCTGATAGTTACCCTTGGATCAAAAACAGATTCTTTTTAGACATACGCCACGGTAACAGTCCCTTTCGGCCCACAAGCCCATGCCACCCAATTGACCTATAATCCTGGTACTTTTTGAAGGGTGGGAGGAAATCAGATCACCCGGAGAAAACCCACACAGACACGAGGAGAACTTATAAATACCTTACAGACAGCGCTGGATTTGAACCCGGGTCGTTGGCGCTGCAACAGTGTTGTGCTGACTGTGCCACCCCAATGCAAACAATCAACTCCTCGTTAACCATGCCACTCCCTATAGATTCCAACCAAGATTAGCTCATCAATATCATATTGTTATTGAACAATGGAAAAAATGCCACCAGTACAACCTCTGCAAAATCCTCCAAATTCACTGGAAGGATAAGTGAACCCATGTGGATGTACTTTCCCAATACTCTTTTCCAATACTGAGAAGCTGAGGGACTCAGTGAGCTGACACCAGGCTCCTGAAACAGGTACTCCATCTCAAGCTATGTTGAGGGAGGATATTCCCAGGGGGACAGAAAAGTCAGTTTAAGAATGATTCACCTCCAATTATTCATTGAAGATGTTTTGGTCAGACTAGAAGGTCTGAATGGCCTGTTTACTATGCTGTAGATTTCTATGGTTCTAAGTGCAACATCACCACTAATTCCAAACTACATCTATCCCAGATTCACTTAAAGTAAAGGAAAAGCACTTGGAATGGCACAGAGAGTCCTGAATTCATAGAACCATAGATCATTACAGCACAAAAGAACAAGCCTTTTGGCCCTTCTAGTCTAATATTCTGTCTAGTCCCACTAAACTGCACCCAGTCTATCTCTCTCCATATCCCCTCACCCATGTAACTGTCCAAATTCTTCTTAAATGTTAAAATTGAACCCGCATTCACCACTTCAACTGGCAACTCATTCCACACTCCCCACCACTCTCTGTGTGAAGAAGTTCCCCCTCACATTCCCCCTAAACTTTTCCCATTTCATTCTTAACCCATGCCATCTGATTTGTATCTCACTTAACCTCAATGGAAACAGCCTATCTCATTTACGCTGTTTATCCCCCTCTATCAAATCTCCTTTCATTCTTCCATGGTCCAGGGAATAAAGTAAAAAAAACAGTTTAACCTTTTCCTGTTACTCAATGCCTAATGTTGTGGCAACATCCTAGTAAATTTTCACTGCACTCTTTCAAACTTATTGATATCTTTCCTGTATTTAGGTGACCAAAACTGAGCTCAAGCCCTGTATAAACAGCAGAAAGAAAACAGATGTTCACAAACTACCCATCTGCCTCCCCTATCAGCCACCTCTAGCCCCATCGTTAGCCACCTCAGAACCCACAAGGCCAGAATGGAAGCAGGTCATCCTCAACTCCAAGGTGCTGCCTGAAGGAAAGATCAGACATTTGTAAGACCCAAACGTGTTGATGCCAATGGGAGGCATTTGCAGGCATTTCTCCCCACTGCCCCACACCCCCCCACCACCCCACCAAATGAGGCCAGACGTCCGGTTTTAAGGCAGACAGTCTGGCATTTGAGTAATCTGTCTTCTGTCCGGCACCACCTCGAGCCTGACGTTAATTTGTCCTCCATTTGGGAGTGTAGGGGCAGAAAGAGGGCACTGTTAAATGCTGTGTGTGGCCATGTTTCCCCTTGCACACATGCGCTAGTGTCAGAAGGAGGGGGAAGTGACGCTAGTGGCCTCAGTATTCCAATCCATTGTGCAAGTGCCAGCACATGTGTGCAAGAAGAAACATGGCCATGCATGGCCTACAGACCTCAGGACACCACATTTAACATGGTAAGTGCCCCCCCCCCCCCACTGCTGAGCGAGTCTTTGAGCGTTAAATTGTACCTCCTGCAGTTACCCTAATGCCCCCGCCAAGACTTCTTCTGGTGCCGAACCTGCCCAAAATAAAAGCAGAAAGAGCTGGAGAAATTCAACAGGTCAGGCAACAGCTGGGCTTTGTATTTCAGGTCTACGACCCTTCTGGAAAAAGGTCAAAAATCATGAAGGACAATATATCAGTGCATGTCTCTTTTTAAAAACATGAGAAAAGCTCCCATTGATGCTAATGCTCAGTTTCTGTTGAGCCTTGCATGACTGGAAAGTGGCCTATTGCTTCTGAATTTGCCAGTTAGACTTTGTCCCTCATCTCTCAGTTAGAAAAACTGTACACTGTAAGATTGCTGAATTTACAACATGCAGCAAGATAATAGGCCATCTGGGAGTTTAGCAAAGAGTGGAGCAGTCTTCATCCTTCAGGCAAGAAATGTAATGATTGGTGTAAATGTTAAAATCTACATTAGTTTCAAAGCCACTTCTGGACCATTATTTACAAATGTCATGGACAATGTATGTGTCTCATAAGACAATTCCGTTCCAGCAATAAATTCCAAGGATTATAAAAGGTACAAATCCACATGGATTGGGTGGAAGGAAATTAATAATTGGGAATTGCATAGAATGTCTGGGCAACTGGAAGAAATTGACAAGAGGATAATTACCAAGATAAAAAACATTATGGAGGTGATGCTAAGATTTTAGTTTTCAGCATTTTAGATTTAAAATCAGAATGTGAGGATTTTTGAAATGGCAAAGGTATTGATGAATTAATGTAATAAAAACTGGAAAAAACACAACAGCCCTGAAGATTTCCTCTGTCTCCCTTCAGGAAGTGGTAATGCCCAGGTCTGTTGTACTTTTGAAATCTGGGAGTTCGCTTCAGAAGTACAATTAAAATTCAGCAATGTGTTGCCACCAGATGCTGAGGGAATGAATGAGTATAAAACTGCTAGGGAATGGCATCACCAGTAGGTTCTCACTGTCGGTAAAGACATGATATCAGGGTGTGTGTGCATCACCTACCTTCTGACCTGTCTGAAGTGCCGCTGGTGATGTAGAGACAAATCAGGCAGTGTATTAGAAGTTGACATCTCATGTAAACATTGAAATATTTGGAGGTTCTAACAAAAACTCTCTCTTGTAGGAATACTATGATAAGGGAGACTACATCATCCGGCAGGGTGAGGAAGGAAGTACCTTCTTCATCTTGGCAAAGGGGAAGGTAAAGTATTCAATGTTATTCAGTGTACTTAATCGGAAATTGTATCCTATTTTTAAACTTGCTCTCCTTCAAATGTAGCACAAGTCAGATTACACCAGTGGTTCTCAACCTTTTTCTTTCCACTCACCTACCACTTTAAGTAATCCCTATGCCATCGGCGCTCTGTGATTAGTAAGGGATTGCTTAAGGTGGTATGTGGGTGGGAAGGGAAGGTTGAAAATCACTGCTCTAGACCTAAATGTTACTGAAATATTTTGCTTGGGAAAAATTGTCTTTGGCCCATTTCCTTTGGAGTAATGAAACCATGCACATAACAAGTCAATTAGGAACGATTAAAATAGTGGTTTTTAAACTTTTTCTTTCCACCCACATACCACCTTAAGCAATCCCTTACTAATCACAGAGCACCTATAGCATAAGGAATTCTTAAAGTGGTAGGTGAGTGGGAAGAAGGTTGAGAACCACTGGATGACACGGTGATCTGATAACTGAACACTCTCTGCTCATTGCTCTTCTGGGCACTCTGTACACCGTTAGAAGATTCAAATGTAAATGATTGGAAAAAAATAATTGCTCCATAAAATCAGGAAGGAAAAGGAGGATGCTTTATCACAAACATAATTAACTAAATCTTAGTGGCCACAATTGCAAGTCCCAGATTTTCCACTCTCACATGTGAGATATTGCAAGCTTTCAACTTGAGCTGTTCAACTTACCTGAGACATACTTGCACTCACATGGAATTCTTCCTTAAAATCTTACTCTGTCGTTGTATTTCTGATATTGAAGAATTTCCTGTGTATTTATGCATCTTTATATTTCAGTTTAAACAAGTACCAGGCAATATTATATCTTGCCAATTGACTCGCTATCTATGGACTATGGAATGTGGCCACTAAAGATTTGTTTTAAAAAGGGGAGTCCTTAAGAAATCAAACTTAAAATTTTTATAGAATTTGGAAACCATATATTCCATGAAATTCCATCCACCTTCTCCATCTTACCCACCCCTCTCCATTAGAAGCTATAAAAAAATGAATCAATTAATATTATATTTGCTAATAATATATAGTAGAAGTAGGTATTCTCTTTTTCTTCCTTCTTTTGGGAGGGGGTTGGGGAGAAAAATTTGTATAATTTTGTATGACTTACAATAATTATTGAATTATTTAATTTTCTGTGTTGATGCAAATGATAAATAAATTTTTCAAAAAACAAAAGGGGAGCCCTTGAACACTGTGCAATGTGATCCTAAAAAAAGATATTTGTGAGCAGCGAAGGATGCCACGTTGTGTGTGTTAATGGTAATGAAATTCCATAGCTTGCCTGTGAAACTTGAAAGTCTTCTGTGATTGTAGTAATAGTGGAACTAGTCATGTCATGCAGTGTTCTTAGGAGATGAAGATATCTAACCAACGTTTCAGGCCTGAGCCCTTCATCAGGGTATGAGCACCATCCATGCAGGCACTTGAACTGAAAGGCTGGGGGAGGAGCACAGACCAAAAGACAAAAGATGATAATTGGACATGGATATGACAGGAGAGGAATGGTGAGAACTGATCAAATGGGGGAGCTGGCTCTGCGAGTGCAGGGCTGGAGGAGATGAGACAGAGGGAAAGACAGAGCTAGAGGAAAGGAGGCATTGGGATCGGTGGTGGGGGGGGGGGGGAGAAGCTAACAGAAACTACAAAAGTCGATGTTAATGCCATTTAGTTGGCGGGTGCCCAGACGGGATATGAGGTGTTGTTCCTCCTGTTTGTGGGTAGTTTCAGCTTGGCTGTACATTTCAGCATGAGAATGGGATGGAGAATTAAAATAGGTGGCCACGAGGTGATCTCCACTCTTGCAGTGGACAGAGTGAAAGGGCTGAGTGAAGCAATCTCCCAGTCTGCGTCCACTCTCTCCAATGTAGAGGAGATCATATCAGGACCACCGGATAAAATAGATGACTCCTGTTACTTCATTTGGAAGGACCATTTTGGGCTCCATGTGGTGGTGAGGAAGGAAGTGTGGATGCAACCATTGCAAATCTTGTGGTCACAGGGGTAGGAGCCAAGGGGGCAATTGGCGGGAAGGGAAGAGTGGACGAAAGAGTCTGGAAGGGAAAAGTCCATGTAGAAGGTGGAGTGGGGAGGATGTGTCAGTATTATATCATAGGTGGAGGACATGGTGAAGGATAAAATGTTTGATGTGGGGGCCGGGGGGGTGGTGAGTAAGGGAATAAGGGAATCCTTGTAGTGCATATGGTCAGAGGGGCTGGGGCAGATCTGTGGGTAGTGGAGGATATGTGGGGAGGGCTGAGGTGATGACGGTAGAGGGGAAGGAAGCCACCTTTTTTGAAGGAGGAAGACATCTCAGGTGATTTTGCTGTACTTCCGTAGCTTGCCTATTTGGAATTGTTTCCCTTGAGAAATATTTGCACTTTGATCCTCAAAGGAGAGGACAAAACATCAGAATTTTCAACTTTACAGGTGTGTGATAGTACAGATTCTATCACCAATGTGTATATGTACATATGCACAGATGGTAGTGTAGGATGACTGTGATTGGCTGAGAGTGTATACACTGCTACCTACTGGCAGGTCTTAAAGGATTGCTCCTAGCCAGACCAGGTCATTCTGGACTGGTCGACCTACTTGTGATATTCCCCAGTCTTTTACTTAATAAAAGCCTTGGTTTGGATCAATAAGTCTTTTGGTTCTTTCGACGCGCAATACAAGGTGATATTAGGTCAACTGTAATGTTCTACTGACCCACCATCATCAATTAATTGCAAAGTAGAGGTGGATGCACAGCAGGTAGCCATTCAGATCAGTTTTCTAATCAATAAATTCAAGATTCTTGTATTATCATTTAATAAAACAAATGTAATACTGTATAACATGAAGTTGAATTTTGTCTGCTGAATGGCACATAAATATTTGCATAAATTGCCCTGCACCCATTTGGGGTTAAATGAGAGTTCCATGTAGACTCTAGAGTTTCACCTTGGTGGGAAATTGCAGAGGTAATTCCTTGCCATTGTATTTTGGTCTATTCTGCATTTGTATGCAATTGGTCTTTGATTGTAAAACACACAGCTAACATATTTTGAAGTTTATTGCTTGGAATGTATTTCTGGAAATGTGGTAGAAGACTAATTGCACCGGACAACAATTTTTTTTCAAAGGGTTTGCTTCCTGAAAAAATATAGGGGGTTATTATAAACATCTTCAAGATGAACACAAAGATAATTTCAGATTTGCTGTATCATGTAGGAGGTTGGAGGAACATTAAATTAACTGATTGAAATTAGCATGTTTAATCGCATAATGACGCTGACACATTGCGTTCAACTGCCCTAAAAATATTTTGCCGCTGATTTTCACTCATACTTGGCATCTGAGGCCTCTCATCAGTGTCCAACAATAGTCGGCCAGCAATGATGCATTCCAGTTGCCCTGATCCTGCTTTTCCATGGCTGCAACATCCTGGTGAAACCATTCACCATGTTTGTCGTTGATTGCACCAAGATCAGTGGGGAAGATATCTAAGTGAAAATGCAGAAAATAAATTTTCAATGAGATGTTGCACATCATAGTTTTGTATGCTTGGAGTAGACTTAAAATATGACAGGAAATCACAAGACTAGGTTCTACCTAAAAAATGGTATGTGATAGAAAATTTTTAAGGTGATTTTCATGATCAGTAGCCCAAAATCTATAAACTATACCCACAATTGTTCAGGAAACAAAATCTTCATGGTCTAATGTTTTTACCAACACCATTAAATATTTTTAATATGTTGTTACTGGGCCATTGCAACTAACCATAACTTTTATTTTCATTTTTTTATTTTTCACACTATGAACTTACTGACCAAAATACACATAAACATTTCCCTCTTGAATATACACAGTGTCATTTTCTCCCCTTTTTCCCCCTCCCTTCCCTCCCTCCTTCACCCCCCCCCACCCACTCAACGTTCAACATATATGATACATTAAACCCATGAAACAATGTCATCACACAATGAAAATAAACAAGAAAATTGTGTCATCTACTTTTACCCACTGGGTCAGTTTATTTCGTCTTCTTCTCATTCTGTCATTTTAGGTGGTGGAGGTCCGCGGTAAGACTTCTCTGTTGTGTTCCATATACGGTTCCCAAATTTGTTCGAATACTGTGATGTTATTTCTTAAATTATATGTTACTTTTTCCAATGGAATAAATTTATTCATTTCTATGTACCATTGCTGTATTCTCAGGCTATTTTCTGATTTCCAGGTTGACATAATATATTGTTTTGCTACAGCTAAGACTATCATAAGTTAAATAAATGGGACCCAACAGTATCAGATAGATGTTTTCGCTGTAAGAAGGAAATGGGAACAACAGTATATGCAATTTGGGCATGTGAGAAAGTGGAAAAGTTTTGGGAAGATCTAAATCATGTATTAAATAAAATCACAAAAAGCAATATACCAAAAAACCCAGAGATCTCTCTTCTAAGTAATACAAGAAGTAAAAAACTTGGACTCGATTTGGATGGAGCAACTAACCATAACTTGAAGCAGCTGTTTATTTTCTCTAATTGTAATATTGATTAGGGTCATACAGAGGATATTTTAAGCAATCTTAACTGCAACATTACAGAACAATCAAAAATGATGCCATTCTGAGAATCTAAATCCTCCAAAAATCTAGTCTTCCAAAAGCAGACTTTAATGTTGAAACCATTCAATAGAAGAGAAATTTGAGGCCATGCAGGCAATACAAGACCAGCTGATTGCTGTTGTACTCGGTCTGTAAGTGCTGAATATGTTCTTAGTGTGACAAACTTCAAGAGGACTACTTTTGTAACAATTTTCCATTCCTTATATTTGTTTCAAACCTCCTCCAGTACAGCTAAATTGAAGACCTCCTTTCAATGTCACAAGATGTATCTGAGCAGAGAAATCAAAATTACTCAGCGAATTAAGACCCATCTTCAAAGGTGATCTGTAGCCATAGGCCACTTTTACATCAAGATGAATTGGACATCACGGTCAGAAAGAAATTAACCATATAACCACTTACAGCACAGAACAGGCCAGTTTGGCCCTACTAGTCCATGCCGTAGCAAATCCGCACCCTCCTAGTCCCACTGACCAGCACCTGGTCCATACCCCTCTAGTCCCCTCCTATCCATGTAACGATCCAGTCTTTCCTTAAATGTAACCAATGATCCCGCCTCGACCACGTCTGCCGGAAGCTTATTCCACATCCCCACCACCCTCTGTGTAAAGAAATTTCCCCTCATGTTCCCCTTATAATTTTCCCCCTTCAATCTTAAACTATGTCCTCTAGTTTGAATCTCCCCCTTTCTTAATTGAAAAAGCCTATCCACATTTACTCTGTCTGTCCCTTTTAAAATCTTAAACACCTCTATCAAGTCCCCTCTCAATCTTCTACGCTCCAGAGAAAAAAGCCGCAGTCTGCACAACCTTTCCCTGTAACTCAGACCCTGAAATCCTGTCAACATTCTCGTGAACCTTCTCTGCACTCTCTCTATTTTGTTTATATGTTTCCTACAATTTGGTAACCAAAACTGTACACAGTACTCCAAATTTGGCCTCACCAATGCCTTGTACAATTTCATCATAACCTCCCTACTCTTGAATTCAATACTCCAATTTATGAAGGCCAACATTCCAAATGCCTTCTTCACCACACCATCTACCTGAGTATCAGCCTTGATGGTACTATTTACCATAACTCCTAAATCCCTTTGTTGCTCTGCACTCCTCAATTGTCTACCATTCAATGTATATGACCTATTTAAATTTGCCTTTCCCAAATGTAGCTCCTCACATTTATCTGTATTAAATTCCATCAGCCATTTCTCAGCCCACACCTCCAGCCTTCCTAAATCACCTTTTAATCTACGGTAATCTACCTCACTGTCCACAACACCACCAATCTTTGTGTCATCTGCAAACTTGCTTATCCAATTCTCCACCCCTACATCCAGATCGTTAATATATATTACAAATAATAGTGGACCCAGGACCGAACCCTGAGGAACTCCACTAGTCACCGGCCTCCAATTGAACAAACAATTTTCTACCACTACTCTCTGACACCTCCCATCCAACCACTGCTGAATCCATTTCACTACCTCTTTATTTATACCTAATGCTTCCACCTTTTTTCCTAACCTCCTGTGGGGAACTTTGTCAAAAGTTTTACTAAAGTCCAAATAGACAACATCCACAGCTTTCCCTTCATCAACCTTTTTTGTAACCCCCTCGAAGAACTCAATCAGGTTTGTCAAGCATGATCTACTCCAGACAAAACCATGCTGATTACTCCCTATCAATCCCTGTACCTCCAAAAATTTGTAAATAGCATCCCTCAGAACACTTTTCATCAACTTGCCCACCACAGACATCAGACTTACAGGCCTCTAATTCCCAGGTTTGCATTTGGACCCTTTCTTAAACAGAGGAACCACATGCGCCACCCTCCAATCCTTTGGCACCACCCCTGTGGCCAGTGACATCCTAAATATCTCTGTTAATGGCCCCACTAACTGTCCACTAGCCTCCCTGAGTGTCCTAGGGAATATTTTGTCCAGTCCGGGAGATTTATCCACCTTTATCTTTTTTAACACAGCCATCACTACCTCCTCGGTTATCCTTATATGCTTCATGACCTCCCCACTATTTTTCTTTACTTCAACTGGTTCAACATTTTTGTCCCTAGTGAATACCGAGGCAAAGAAATCATTCAAAATTTCTCCCATTTCCTCAGACTTCTCACTCAGCCTACCCTTGCTATCTACAAGGGGTCCAATTTTATCTCTCACTAATCTTTTACTTTTAATGTACTTATAGAAACCCTTTGGATTTATTTTTACTTTGTCAGCCAAAGCCTCTTCATGCCTTGTTTTGGCCTTTCTTATTTCTTTCTTAAGATTCCTTTTACACTCCTTGTAGTCCTCCTTCAACTTCTCAGCTCCCTGCTCTTTATACCTCTTGTACACCTCCCTTTTTCTCCTAACCAAATTTCCAATATTCCTCAAAAACCAAGCCTCCCTATGACTTCCAGCCTTTCCTTTGATCCACACTGGGACATAACTACTCTGTACCCTCAAAATTTCTTTTTTGAATATCCTCCATTTTTCATTAACATCCTTACCTGAAAATATCCTGTCCCACTCAATACTCCCCAAATCCCTTCTTATTCCTTCGAAATTTTTAAGTAGGAAGCACTCATCTTCACTCAAACGCAATGCATCACCTCCTGGCTCTGGCACCTCCCAGCTCCTTTTTAACGATTTCCTTTAAATCTACAAATCTTCACCTGCATGTATAAAAATAATTCAGCAGTTTTTTTTTGCTCCATATTAAAATAAAAGTTTAATGAAACTCTTAAGGTAAGCAGCTCTCTTAACTGAGTTGTCAGATGTGCTTTCAGATGTGGTGTAGAGGTTTGCTCCTTTTTGCACTCTATCTGGCACTGTACAAAGGTAAGACCCTTCTGTTACACCCTCTGTGACACCTTGGCTAAGATCACAGCAGTCACCTTCCCAGTGGACCTATAGCTTTGCTTCCTGGAGAATTTTACATGTATTAGTAGATCATTAACTAATTTCCAAATTTAATTTATAGAAATTGTTTTATGTGTGGCCAGGAAATGTATAGCAGTAACATGGAAATTTGACTCCCCTCTCCTCATTGATAAATGGTCTTCATCTTGAAAAGATCACATATAATCTTAGAAAAGGATATAGCACCTTCCTGAAAATTTGGCAGCCTTATCTAGAATATATAGGCATTTCACTGACAGCACACAGGGATGTTCTGGCTAGCCAGTAGACCTCTGTAAAGACACAGCATTGTGGTAATATCATGTCTCTGTGTGTTTCACTGTACGCACTGACAATGGGATTGTTCTTTTTCTTTGTTTAATTGGGTTTATACAGAAAGGGTAGGGAAGTGGAATTCATGTTTTGCATTTTGTTTCATTGTTAAATATACTTAAAAATGAAAGTAAAATATTATTAAGATAAAGCAATTCTCTTAACTGCTTCTGTTAAGTATGCATTTTGGAGATATTTCTTGTCACACTTAATTGTTATCCCTTCATTTACACGAGCACGATCAAAATTATGTTATTGAAAGGTGGTTTAATTTTAATTTTATAAATAATGTTTGCATAATTTGCTTAATCTGATCGCCATTCTATTTGGTCTTAGGTTAAAGTCACTCAGAGCACCGAGTTCCATTTGGAACCACAAACAATCAAAGTCCTGCAGAGAGGAGATTACTTTGGGGAGAAAGCTCTGGTCAGGTTAGTTTAACAGAAACCCGAGGAAGACATGCTCATCTTTAGTCACCTGTGCTAAATGTGGGCAAAAATTGTCAATCCCTGATCACATACTTGGTTATATGGTCTTCAGGGGAAACCTAATGCATGCCAGCCAACCTTTGTAAAAAGGTAAATATTCTCTTCCAAATATTTTCATCTTATGGTCAAGATACGTGCATCAAATTTCCAAAAGGAACATTCTCGGAGGATTTCATCTGCCAGATGAAATAGTCCAAATTGTTCATTGAACAGCCAGGCACTGCTGGTAGTTAACCGGATGACATCAGGGTAGTTAACCCTAATGTTAACTTACTTGACTCAGCAAGATTAGGGTTAGGACATGTATGCTTGTACGCCATAGCACAGGCACAAAAATATTCATGTGGCTTATCAAATCTCGCACCATCAGATCCAAGGATTGTTTCTTGCTGTTATCAGGTTCTTGAATGACCCTTAAAATAGCAAAACGGTGTTGCCTTTACTTCGTCCCAACTGATTTCTCTCTCTAACTCTGCACTTTATATTTTATCTTACTTGTTTTATTATGTATATGTCAGCTTGCAAAAAAAGAAACTCCAACACTGCACTTTGGTACCTGTGACAACGAATTTAAAGTTGAAGTTGAAGATTCTCAGAGGTAATAGAGGGCAATAAATAAAATATATCAGCAGTACTCTACAGGTGTCTCATTAAATCCCAGGCAGTACTTTATTTCCACTCATTTATCAGACCATAGGATATTGGAGCAGAAATAGCCATTCAGTCATGAGCTGATCCATTTTCCCACTCATCTCCACTGCCTGGACTTCTCCCCATAACTTCAATACCCTGGCTAATCAAGAACCTATCAATCTCTATCTTAAATCCACCCCATGACCTAGCCTCCACAACTGCCTGTGGTTCCACAGATTTACCACCCTCTGGCTGAAGAAATTCCTATGCATTTCTTTTCTGAGGTTTGTGCCCTCTTGTCCTCTCCCATCATGGAAAACAGCCTTTCTTCATCTACTCTGTCCAGGCAAAATGATTAAAGAGATCCTTCCTCATTCTCCTAAATTCCATTGAATAGAGTCGAAGAGCTGTCAACCCCTTCTCATACAATAACCCTTTCATTCCTGGAATTATCCTTAAATGACGGGCCCAAAACTGCTAAGAGAACGCTAAGTGAGGTCTCACCAGTGATTATGAAGTTTCAACATCATATCCCCGCTCTTTTTCACTATTCTTCTTGAAATGAATGCCAACATTGCATTTGCCTTGTTAACCACCATCAGAGTAAATTATGAAGGTTGCGGATCACAACCAATTGGTCCAATGTCTGCCACAAAATAATTAAAGCAAGCCAGGCACTGTGATGATATCATCACAGGCGGGAAAAGTGATGGCCAAGTGAAATTTGCATCAGGGTGAACCACAGTGGGAAGTTTAAAATTTTCAATTTAGACATACAGCACAGTAACAGGCCATTTCGGCCCACAAGTCCGTGCTGCCCAATTTACAGCCAATTAACCTATACCCCCTATACATTTTGAACAGTGGGAGAAAACCGGAGCCCCCAGGGAAAACCCAAACTCCTTACAGACAGTGCGGGATTTTAACCACGTCCCCGATCACTGGCGCTGTAAAGGTATTGCGCTAACTGCTATGCCAACCACTCTGCCCAAACAGCGCCTGGCCTACTGTCCTCATGAGGGTGTTCTGAATCCAAAATCAGTAAATATATTTAAAGACCAGCAAATTTTGCTTTTTATATAAATTTTGTGCTTAAAGGATCCAATTTCTAGACATTTTACTCCCAACAAAATTAGAAAAAGCAGAAAGGTCAAAAAGCTCACAGGTTTGCAGAATATTTACCACCTTGTTTTCGGCAGTGTAAAATTCTAGTTGTCTACTCTGCCTTGTATAAGAAAATGCTTGGCAACACTGTCATCCAAGCTTCACCATAATATACATTCGAATGCAGTTCCCTGCAGGGCGCATGACTGGTGAGATTCTCCTATCCCCTTTGTACTTCATACAAACCTCATTCATTTTACAGAATGAAAACCGATTAACAAACCAGTAAAACGGCCCAGGTGGGAAAGTCTGTGGGTTTGAGTGAAGGTTTTAGTTTGCTACTGCCTAAATTATTCTGTTTGAAAGCACAGCGTTGAGTTGACAGGCTGATTCAAAGCAGTGATTGATCTGTTTCTGATATTTTTTGATATTTTATCTTTCACAGTGACGACGTCAGGTCAGCTAACATAATTGCTGATGAAAACAGCGTGGAATGTCTTGTCATAGACAGAGAGTAAGTATCGTAGCAGCTGGTTATGACTCTAGTTAGCTGTCTATTGATTCATTAAGTCAATATGGCCGTTCTGTACTTTAGCTTGATTTTGCTCTATCTGTTGACCTCAAGGATAGGCTGTCTTGCCTGGATAGTAAGGAGGAAAAAACCCAACACCCAACCCCAACCCACCAAGTTTCCCCTGCAACCGTGTCTGCCTGTCCCGCATCGGACTCGTCAGCCACAAACGAGCCTGCAGCTGACGTGGACATTTACCCCCTCCGTAAATCTTCGTCCGCGAAGCCAAGCCAAAGAAAAGAAAAAAATGCCAAACAAAGTTTTTCATTGTACCTCGCCGCGCATGACAATAAACGATTCAATTCAATAGTTCTAGAAGAAAGGCCATCTTTGCAGCCTTATTAAGGGCAATTAAGAATAGAAAATAACAGTGTCTTTGCCAATGCCATTCAAGCCTTGGGGATGCAATTTTAAGAAATTCTTTTCCACTCGATTCTTTTCTTTGGCTTGGCTTCGTAGACGAAGATTTATGGAGGGGGTAAAAACTCGATTACTATTACAGTAAAGCCCCTGGTATCTGTCACCTATGGGTACTGTTAGATGGGGATAAGTGCGTTTTCTGAGAGATGGTCATAACAATGCATTAACAGTTTAAAAGACAATAATAATCTTCCGCGCTTGCACTGAACAAACTTCACTTGCATGAATATATAAATCTGAAAGCCTTTTTACTTTTTATTCTGTCATGTTCTTTGAAATCATTTAACCGTCACTTCATCTGTAAGTTCCGCCCTCTCCATGGAGTCACTTGAAAGATGAACGATAACATTATGGATAATTCATCCCCACACCCCCCCCCCCAAGTTTACAAATAAAGCCTCTGACTGGGTGACTCTAACTAAACAGGAATAAGTAGAAACTTTAAGGGAGTCACCTCAATGGTAAGCGGCTCTGACTCGCTCTTCACCCTGGGCAACAGCATGGCTGTTTCAGACAACTTTATTCAAACAGCTGCTATGAGCAAATCACGACTTAAGCCCTCCGCTGGCTGAATATTTGTTCCAATCTTCACCAAAGGTTCATGCGTTACTTCAGAAAATGATTACTTTTACAATTTTAATCTTACACAATTTTACCCATTAATCTATAGTTATGTACTTTAAATATTTAAATTTACTTTCCTTGATTTTTGCCAGTTGCTTGAAGTTTGGATACCAGGGATTTTTACTGTAAATATTGTAGATAGCAAGGAATTAATACATATAGTGCAAATCATTTACACAGACAGTTATAAAACGTACTGACAATTAACTTGGAGAAATGAGATGTGCATTTCAAGCAATGCTGAACTCACCCCGCACCACCTCTAACCCCATCGAAGAAAGAATCAGGAACTTGGGGATAATTCAAATGCTGCATTGGGAGGGGTTTTCAAAGAGGACAGTCAAAAGGTGGATAATTTACTCCATTGTAATTCACAGGGGAACAATTCACCCCCTTCCCCCCCCCCCCCCCCCCCCCTAGGAAGATGCTTCGTTCCGGTTTGGGAGAGCAGCAAGCATGCAAGATTAGGTAGTGATCACAGCAACGAAACCACAGCAGCCTGGGCAGCCGGCCCATTGTGGAATTCACAGGCATCTGTTCATTGTTCCTGCTGAATAGATAGTTTTACTATGATTTGGAAATGACTGTTGCACTTTATGCTAAATTTTGGGGACAAATCAGTTTTTAGGGTTTTTTGTCTGAAGAAATGATAGATTACATCAAAAGTGTAATGACTTTCTTCATTGCTCTGGTTCAAGGAGTTAACATTTCAGGTGCATCATTCAATAACAAATCTCCTATATCCTTGCAGATAAATTTTCATTAAACAAAATTGCTCGAAATAGGAACATTACATGTCTGAAATTTGAGTTTGTGGAATATCAGATTCCGTGAATTTAATACACTTCCTCGAAAACGAAAAACATAATCAATCTTGTTTACCAGTGTCACTTTGCAGGTCACAGGATTATGGTGTGAAAGTGTTGTACAGCACAGAAATGGTAATGGTAAAGGTTCCATTATTATCATGTAATACCACATTTAGAAAGTAACATACATGAAACTTTAACTTTTGTCCAACGTAAGGCAGACAGACCAGTCGCCACTTTGTCCAGTGCCAATTACAGCACCTGGTTTTTCCAGCAGTCTCTCCTCCAGCCTTTTGGGCCTCTCTGTTCATGCTGTCCTTTACCCCCATGTACGACTTGCCAGCATTTGGGTCGAATACCTCTCTATCGTGCCTCTTGAACTGATGGTCTAAATGTCTTAAACAGCGTAATTGTATCTGATCCACCACTGGCTCTCATTCCAGATATCCGGCATGCTCTGGAAAATGTTTAATCCCCTGATCTCCATTACAATTCCTACCTCTCCCATTAAAACACTGCCCTCTTGCTTTTGATAACCCGACCATAGTGTTTGTCAATAAGAACTTAACATTTTCACAGTGGAAGTATTTTATCTGTGTATATTTATATTATGTATTTCCGTTGGATCTGCGTATCTGTGCTTCCCCTCACCTCTCACCTTAAATCCGGCATTTTTGCGGAACCACCCAGTTCCCACGTTTGGCTCCAATCTGCTGAAGGGAATTAATACAGAAAGAAAATCAATTTTTGGAGAGATAATATGTTAATGCATTAACTATTCTGTTGCATCTGACAGAACATTCAATCAAACTGTTGGTACATTTGATGAACTCCAGAACTACCTCCAGGGCTATGTGGCAGAATTAGCAAGACACGATGAGAAGAGACATGGAAAGTAAGTTGTGCTAACCATCAAAGTTGCATGCAAAAATAAATGTTGAAATGCCAACATAACAAGTTTTACGCATGGGACTCAACATATTTTGATGTATTTACATGCACCCACCACCTCCTTAGGCAGAGGAATGTGATCTATAGAATATTAGTGCATGGCAAGCTATTATTCTGCCTAGTCTCGCTGACCTGCACCTGGACCATGTTCATCCATACCCCTCCCATGAATGTACCTGTCCAAATTTTTTAAATATTAAAATTGAGCCTGCACTTACCACTTCAGCTGGCAGCTCGTTCCACACTCTATGAAGAAGTTCCCTCTGCTGTTCTCCGTAAACTGGAAAAAAAACCCTGCTTGCATTTAGTCTGTCTCGTACAGTGGCTTTCAAACTTTTACTTTCCACCCACATCCCACTTTAAGTATTCCCTGGGCCATAAGTGCTCTGTGATTAATAAGGGATTGCTTAAGGTGGTATGTGAGTGGGGAAAAAAAGGCTGAGAACCACTGCTCTAGACCTAATTGTTAATAATTTGTTTGAAAAAAATTGGCCCATTTCCTTTGGAGTTATGAAACCGTGCACATAACGAGTTAATTAGGTCAGATTAAAACAGTGGTTTTCAAACATTTTCTTTCCACCCACATACCACCTCAAGCAATACTTGAATGTGAGTGGAAAGAAAGAGTTTGAAAACTACTGATATGGTTTATGCCTCATAATTTTAAACACCTCGATCAAATCTCCCTGCATTCTTCTACACTCCAGGGTATAATGTCCTAACCTGTTTAATCTTTCCCTGTAACTCAGCTCCTGAAGTCTGCGCAACATTCCGATAAATCACCTCTGCACTCTTTCAATCTTATTGATGCCTTTCCTGTAGTTAGGTGACCAAAAATGCACACAATACTTCAAATTTTGTCTTAACAATGTCTTGTATGTTTTTACCATTACATCCCAACTCCTATGTTCAATAGTTTGATTTATGAAGTACATATGTTTACATTCTTTATTAATGATTCATTTGTTAAGAAACTTTTAAAAATTTCTTTATGGTCTTGTTTAATCATGCACGATGGGTGAACCATGACCACTCCGAGTTACAACCAATTTGACGGCCCCACTTATGGTTGTAAGTTGGAGACCACCTGTATAAATTGGTTAAATACAACCTACTACGCACAAAGATATATTGACCATCCATAGTCAATCAGTGACAATCCAAATACTTGTAAATCTGATCTCTTAGAACACCTTCCAATAACTTACCTACTACTGACATCAGGCTCACCCACCTATAATTTCCTGGGTTATTTTTGGAGCCTTTTTTAACAATGGAACAGCCTAGACTACCCTCCAATGCTCTGGCACCACACCCATAGCTAAGAACATTTCAAATATATCTGCCAGGGCCCCTGCAATTTTTACACTAGCCTCCCTCAACGTCCAAGGGAATATCTTGTCAATCCTTGGATTGCTTGCTTTAAGTCATCAAGTATCTCTTCCTCTTTAATCCATGACCTCACTGTCTGTTTGCCTCACCTCCCTGGAGTCGGTTCGAGTTTCATATGTAAATACCAATGCAAAAATATAAGAACTCCCCCCCCCCCATCTCTCCCGATTCCATAAATAGTTGACCACTTTGATTTTTGAGGGGATCATTTTTGTCCCTTACTATCCTTTTTCTCTTAATATACCTGTAGAAACCCTTAGAATTTGCTTCACCTTGTTTGCCAGAGCAACTTCATATCTTCTTTCTTAAATTTATTCTTGCATTTTCTCCATGTTGCCTATACCTGGTATACACCTTTCTCTTCTTCTTAACCAGATCCCCAGTATCCCTCAAAAGCCCAAGGTTCCATTATGTCTGTTAATATTGCCTTTAGTCTTGACTGAAGATACAAATGCTGTATTCCCAAAATTTCCCCTTTGAAGGCCTTCCACTTACCAAGCACAACTTTGCCTGAAAACAACTTATCCCAATTCACATTTTCGAGATCCTTAGTCATTTCCTAAAAATTGGACTTTTTCAAAACTAGAATTTCAAGTCAAGGTCCAAATCTATTCTGTGTTGCACTGAGGTAGCAGCAAACAAGCACAAAACTCGAAAGAATGTACAACAGGCTTTATTCCAGTAAAAGTCTGAACACCAGTTCATGCTTTGGTGTCTCCCTGTGTGTCTGGCTCTGGAGGGGCCGGCACAGGTTTATATTCAGGTCGGCTGATTGACAGCCAGCCAGATGGAGTCACCCCCTTAGGTGGTCTTCCTGCAGGTACAGAGATCGCCCCCTGCAGTGGTTGTATCACCACATATTCTTATATATATAAAAATCTTGAAATTTACGGCATTATGATCACTGTACCCAAAGCGTTCCCTACACACCTTCTGTTGCCTGTCCTGTCTCATTCCCTAATGGGAGATTGAGTCTTGCACTCTCTCTAGTTGGTACCTTGATATTGTATATTGATTTTTTTTTAAACTTTCCTGAACACATTTGACAAAATCTAAGCCATCCAGCCCTTTTGCAGTATGAGAGTCCCAGTCAATATGTAGAAAGTTAAAATCACCTACTATCACAACTTTATATTTCCTGCACCTGTCTGCTGTGACCCTGCAGATTTGCTTTCCCAATGCTCACTGACTATAATACAATCCCATTAATGTGGTTGTGATGTTTCCTTTAATGTAATAAAGAAACTTTGGTTCTTTTATAACAGCTATACTTTATTAGCTACAGTACTCAGGACTTCGTGGAAGCATCCATTTTGAATCTACTCCTAGCTGCAACAACTTGTCTCATATTCCCTCTAGAGGCCAGGACCACTACTATCCCTTTCCTTGAGATGTTTAATCTAACAACATGACACACTAATATTGTATACATTTCAATTTAAAGTTCAACACAAAGGTAAAAATGAACATCAGCAGCACAAACTTTTCAAGTGTGCAGTTATTTTTCTTTTAGAGATTCAGTCTGGCAGGTGCTTTGATAACACGTGTTGATCTTCTTAACATTGGTGCTTGTGTTGGCTCTGCTGGTCCAGGCTGGATCCTCTGCATTTGTCTGTTCCTGCAGTGTCTCTTGCATTTTCAGCAGGCTCTTTCGATTCCTCCTCAGTATTTGACCATCCTCTGTTCTGACAGTGAAGGATCTTGGATTTACTTCCTCCAGAACGGTAGCCATTTTGTCCTGTGTTGGACCAATGGCATCGTAAAAGAAAGCACGTCAGTATCTCAACTTCCTCAGAAATTTGCAGAGGTTTGGTATGGCAATTTTCTACAGCAGTGTGATAGAAAGTGTGCTGACTGTCTGGATCATGGCTGGGATGAGCATAAAATCCTTCAAAGGTTAGTGGACACAGCCCAGGACATCACAGGCAAAACCCTCCCCACTATTGAGTACATCTACAACAAATGTTGTCATTGGAAGGCAGCAACAATAATCAAAGATCCACATCACACAGCATATGCTCTGTTCTTACTGCTACCATCAGGAAAGAGGAATAGATGCCACAAAATTTGCACCACCAGGTTGAGGAACAGTTGTTACCCCTCTTCCATCAGACGCCTCAACAACAAAGTCAATCAGGAACTCAGTTAAGGACTCTTATTGATTTTCTTTTGTTCTCTCTGTATTGCACAGTCAGCTTGTTTACATTCATTATCTGTTTACAGTTCTTTTATTTGTTTACATGTTTACGCTGTGTACAGTTTATTTTTGCACTGTCAATTAGTGATAATTCTGCCATGCCTGCAGGAAAAAGGAATTGCAGGGTTTTATGTGATGTCATGTATGTACTCTGACAATAAATATGAAATCTGTATCTTTGATTGTCACTGTGTCATGTTGACCCAGTGGCCCTTAGCTTCTTGCTGACTTATCATAGTTTCCTTTTTGACTCCATTGTGAACACTTTTGTTTCCATTCGACATCTTCAACATCTCTGTTTGTGTTTGGGTCTGCAGAGTAGGGAAGTGTGGTGTGTAGTCTACGTCCCATCAGAAGCTCAGTGGGTGATGCGTCATGTTCAAGTGGTGAAGCTCTGTAACTCAAAAGGATATGGATCTGAACTACTGTCATGTGCTTTCTTGAGCAACTGTTTAAGTCTTTTCTCTGCTTTACCGTTTGGCTGTGGATGCCGAGGAGTTGAAGTCAAATCAAATGCATCTGCAAAGTTCTGGAATTCTCTACAACTGTAGCATGGTCCATTGTCACTGTAAACAATTTGACGAATTCCATGTCTTGAAAAGATAAATTTCATATATTTGATTGCACAAGCAGCAGACATGTTAGGAAGCAACACAATTTCCCCATAGTTCGATAGATAGTCAATAAGCAGCAGGTCACGTGAAACAGATCAGTTCCAACGTTCTGCCATGATTCTGCTGGTAAGACAGTTATTATCATGGGTTCCTTTGCGTGATGTTTCAAACAGGTCTCAGATCTGGAAACCATCCTGTCAATGTCAGTACTTATCCCTGGCCAATAAACAGTAAATCTGGCCCTCCTCTTGCATTTTTCCATTCCAAGGTGTCCCTCATGCACCCTTTTCAGCATCTCTTGTCGCAAGAGACAATACTCAGCTCAGCTCTGATGTTGTAGTAATGGCTGACATTCACCGCTAGGCCATCCTTCATTCATATTCTACTTGACCTTCTGTAGAACTGTGTCCTTTTCTGTTTCAGCTGCATCCTGCTTGGATTTCATGTCAGATACAGAAAGTGATTCAATAGTCAGGTTCACATGGACATTCATGCGTGTCTCTGTGGAACTCTCATTGTGTGTTTCACTCTGTGTCGTTGCACTGGTTAATGCATCAACTAACATAATAAGTTTCTCTCATGTGTATACCCTCTTGACAAGGCTTATATTTTCACATGCTTTGTCACCAAGCAATGATTCATGTCCATTTGGGACTACTGCAAACCTGAGGTGGTGCTCTTTATCTTCAACTTTCTCCTTGAGTTTACATGTACATTTCATATCAATACTCTGTCCATTGTAGGCTTTGAGCTGTACAGGATTTGCATGGATGTATGGCTTTATCTTCATTGTCCTGTCTCATGCTCACAGATTAAATTGACCTTTGCTTCTGTGTCCAGCTTGAAAGGAATATTTGTTTCATTTGTGTGCAATGACAGAATCCACTTATCCGGCTCATCTCTGTTCATGCTTGGCTGTTCAGTCCCTGTTGATTTATAGTCTTTCTGCACTAACGTGCTCATGAAGAGTGCATCACTGAGAGCAGTTTCTTCTATAGTGTGTACAGTATCTTCTATAGTGCGTGCACTTTAACTTTTAAATTGTTTCCATTTGGAAAAAAAAACATTGCTTTTTGTAATGATTCTGCCCTTTGCACTTATTGCAGACTTTTCCATAGGCTGGGCATTGTTTTGGTGCATGATGAGTGCCACATCATTTACAATTGAATGTCTCTCCACCTTTTTGTTGTTTCCTAAATCTCGTTTTTTGTTTATGTGTGTGTCCAGACACTGTGGCTAGGACTATGCCTACGATTTCACTGGCTTTTGCACTATCACTAAACTTTTTCACGTGCTGCAGAGCTAATTCACTGGCATGGCACATCTCCACAGCTCCAGCCAAGGTAAGATCTGTCTCTCACGGCAAACTCTCTCTCACTTTCTTATCAATAATCCTGAACACAATTTCGTCACAAATCACTGAATATTGCAGCAATCTGAAATTGCATGTTCTTGCTTTTAATTTCAAGTCCATTAAAAAGGTTTCAAAGCTCTCTCCCTGCAGCTGCGTGTGCAGGCAAAACACATATTTCTCAAATGTTTCATTTTTCTTTGGGGAACAGTGTTCATCAAACAACTCAATAACCTTGTCAAACTTGCCCTGGTCATCTTCCTCAGCAAATCAAATGTGTTGAAACCTCTTGTGCTTGAGGCCCCGCCACACTAAGTAGCGGTACAATCTTCCATGCATCAAGTTTGCTATTGAGTCCAATGGCTTGCAGGTACAGCATAAATCATTGTTTGAATAACTTCCACTTGTAGTTGACATTTCCAGACCCATTTACAGTGTCAGGAACCTTTACATTCTCTATGTTTTCTGCTACTATCGACTGATTCTCACTCTACACACTCCGGGTGTTTCTTCCATTCCTGGTGCTATGCTCACTCCTGGTACCATGTGATGTTTCTTCTACTGTAATAAAGAAACTTAGGTTCTTTTATAACAACTATACTTTATTTGCTACAGTGCTTATGACCTTGTAGAGGCATCCATTTGGGATCTACTCCTAGCTGCAACAATTCATCTCCAACTCCCTCTAGTGGTCAGGATTATCACTAGCACTCTATCATTACAGAGGTCATACCTTTCCTGTTCCACAGCTCCACCCATGTGGCCTCAGTAGGCAAGGCCTCTGGTCCATTCTGCTTGAATACAGCTGTGATATTTTCCTTGATGAGCAATGCCACTTCTCCCTCTTTTATCCCTCCTGATCCATCGCATATTGATATAGAACTGAGGGAAGGATTGGTGATCATGTGTTGCTGGATTGACTTTCGTCTCTTCAGTTCAGAGAAAGTTTACCTTCTTATCATACTCTGAGTAAAAATCTCCCAAGTCAAAAGATCTGAAATCAAATGAATAATCATAGGTTTGAAACCTTTACTTACTCTCTCTCTCTCACTCTCTCTCTCTCTCTCTCTCTCTCTCTCTCTCTCTCTCTCTCTCTCTCTCTCTTTTGCAGATTCTTCCTGACCTGCTGATTGTTTCCTCATTTTCTGTTTTCATACAAGGGATTCATTCAGGATTGAGATGAAGAGAAAGCTTTTTCACCTTGACAATTGTGAGCTTGTTGAACTCCCAACCACAGAGAGTTGTTGAGGCCAGTTCATTCGTTATATTCAAAAGAGATGGATGTGACTGTAGTGCGCGTCGAAAGAACCAAAGACTTGTTGATCCAAACCAAGGCTTTTATTAACTAAAAGACTGGAGCATATCACAAGTAGGTCGAACAGTCCAGAATGACCTGGTCTGGCTAGGAGCAATCCTTTAAGACCTGCCAGTAGGTGTGGCTACACTCTCAGCCAATCACAGTCATCCTACACTACCATCTGTACACATTGGTGATAGAATCTACTATCACAGTGGCCCTATTGGCAAAAGGGATCAAGAGGTATGGAGTGAAAGCAGGAATGGGGTAATGAGGTGTCATGATCTGCCATGTTCATATTAAATAGTGAAGTAAGCTTGTAGGACGGAATGGTCTACTCCTGCATCTACTTTCTATGGTTATTTTATTCCATTTCTGGTTTTGGCATTATTTTACTATTGAATAGTTATTAGGAAAGAAATGGTGATTTTTTTACTTCCTGCACAACACTTCTCCAGGGGTCCTGCTTTTAGCAGTCGCTAGCACAAGCCAACACTGGCTGGCACAGATTAATGTTGGCCTGCACCTCTTAAAGAGAAAGGTGCTTTCTTTCTTCAAACCGTTGTTGGAAACCACTCCAAAGGATTAAGATGGATGGCGAAAATCTTGCAGGAAGCAGTTATCTCAGTTTTCTGGCTACTTCATTGTATGGAATGGCAAGGAAGAATAAATGCAGAGATCAAGAGGGCCCCTCTGATTTTGTATCAAACAAGAGTGAATAACATAGTACACTAGGTCAATACTAGACATGAAGCACCTTGACTTAGATCTCCCGCCAAATAATGTTTAATTATTTTCTACATGTGATCAAAGCTTGTGCAGTAGTAGTAGTTTATTTATATAGCGCATTTAACACAATGCACGTTGATCCAAAGCACTGAACATACAATTAGGAATAAATTGGTTGCTATCTAAATGATGACAGGCAGCCAAAATACACTGGCCCAGCCAGCTTTTTACAGAGTATCCAACTTAGAACATTAATTATTTAAACCCTGACCCATTCCTCCCGATAACAGCAATGAACAACTTCCCAATTTCAAATGAATAACTGTGTGACAAACATTCGATTTCAAAGGAAAAGCAGTGAACACAAAGAAGCCCGGTCGCAATTCCATTTGGAGTGTTAAAAAGTCAAACTGTATGTGATAGTACAGATCTATCACCAATGTACATAGTGTATATAGTCACAGTATCTAGACTGTGCTTACAGTGATTGGCTGAGAGCTAAGCCACGCCTATTGTCTGGGCCTTAAAGGGTTGTGTCCCTAGCCAGGTCGGATCATTCCGGACTGGTCGGCCACCTGTGAAGAGCTCCTGTCTTTTGCTAATAAAAGCCTTGGTTTGGATCAACAAGTCTTTGATTCTTTCGACGAGCTCTACACTGTAGCAATCTTAGGACTGATTTACCAGCATCAGCAAGACTAAGATGTTACCGTCTGCCAGCTTCAAAAGGGAAACCACAAGTTTTTCATGATTACTGTTACAAGCCTGGAGGACTCCAAAACCCAGCAGCAATAGAACTTCACCAAGACCAATGGTTAAAAAGTTGCTTTTAATTTTATTTAAACATAATAACAGGATCAACCTTTAACTTATTTTTATTATTAACTTAACCCCCTCCCTTCTAATTCTAAGTTCAGGAAAGTTCAGGAAAGTTCTTTGCTTTTATAGACCTATCATTCACTTCTCACTTCTTCAAGTTCACTGGTATCAGGCAATTCTCATACTGTGCACAGAATTTAACATTTATGATTCTTCACCAGGCTCTGGTGTTTAAAGGTAAATGGTTACTGGTCAGGAAGGTTCTTTTTGGTATCAGGGAGATACTTATTGCCCATTGGGCACACACAAACTGATTTCCTCTAATCAGTCACTTCAGTGTCTTGCCAAAGACACTTGTCCCATCGTGGGTTTTCCAAATGATCACCTCCTCTTCCAGATCTCCACAGAGTTCCTCTTTTTTGCCTTATTTCAGGAGAAACAGTCTAGCCAGCCATTTCCTTTTGTAAGGACTACAAAGGTTTTGAACAGGCTGAACTCAGAACTCACAACCCATCTCCAAAATGGGATTTCAACAAGCTGCTGGCTTGCCATGACTGCAGCCTCAACTGCTTCTGTAGAACTCACTTCTCTCTCTCTTTCTCCAAAAGAGAAATCACTTGTTTGTTTTTTTCCTCTCTTTGCTTGTAAAAACCAAATTAGCTCTCCCAAGGCTCCAAACACAATTTTCAAAAGATCTTATCAGCCTCTGGCTGGTCCTTGTTCCATTTGCACTTCCTTGTGAAGTTCTTTCCAAAGCAGTTCCATTGTCTCTGCAAAGTCACTGGTGCCACAATGTCTCATTTCATCAAGGCTCTTGCATTTTAAATGAGATGTCTTTTTTGTGACGTGTTACTCTCTTTGTGAAGTGTAGCCTAAACTGAACCCCACAATCTATCTCTTTTAAAGACATATTTTACCCATAACTATTCTAACATATTCTGTAATACTACTCCTAATGATCTCCTACATGTGACCAAAACTTGTGCAGAGATTAATACATTTGCCGACACCATGCCTGGTTACATTTTAGCAATCTTGGCCACAATTTGGAGATATGAATTAAAATCTCACCACGACATGGGTATTTATATTTGGTTAATTAAACTAAAAAATTTTCAAAAGCTAACAAGGACATAAATGGATGCAATACATAGAAGTGCTGCAGAATCTTCACAGATCACTCAAGATCCATAGAAAGTCGATGCTTCAGGCCTGACCCCTTCTTCAAGAGTGCCAAAAAATCAGGTTGACACCTGAATTAAAAAAAGGTGAGGTGTGCAGAGGGGAAGGAACATGGGGTAATGGGTGGAGGGGTAAAGAAGAGAGTGAGGCTGGGAAGTGATGGGGAAAGAAATTTAGACAGGCCATTTCGGCCCACAAGTTTGTGCCGCCCAATTTAGACCCAAGTGGCTGGGGAGCCGAAGGAACAGATGCAGAGGAAGAGAGAGAGAGAGAGAGAGAGAGAGAGAGACTGGAAGAAGGGGTTAACAGGTATTTGAGGTCGATATTGATGCAGTCTGGTTGGAACTGGCAAGACGGAACACCACTGAGGAAGGACTGGGTTGTTGTTGAAATCCATCTATTGTGAATCTTTCTAATTGAGGGCCAGATCTCAGCTTCCATTGCAGCATGCGCTGAGTTTGCAGCTCTGCCATCTCAGACTGGTGCTGTCATGAACTTATAGACCAACATTCTATGGTCTATTTACTGTGTTCCAGTAAACCGTTCTTGAACGGAAAGTTGAGATTATTGAGGCACCTCCCTGAGAAAATGGAGTTTGTTCAGATATTCTGTCCAGTACATTTTAGTTTTTTCCAAAAATAAACGTTATTCGCAATAAAACTATGTACAGTAGTCTTTTCACATCCTTAGAGCCATATTCATACATACATTCCATTACTGTACATTGTTACATTAATCCTCTGCCATGTAACACCTTTGCCACTATTGCAACTCCTTGTAGTTACACTCCCCTCTAAACTGTGGGCTGTCCATCATGTTGTATTGCATCAAAGGAGTATCAATATGTAAATTGTTATTAGAAGTTTTAAGTGTAAATGCAGCAAGTTTATTGTCATCCTGGTTTCTTAGTCTCTTGTGTTTCTGCCACCCTCTTGAATGAGGTTAGTTAATTAAATTTCAAACTTGATTTCGGCATCAGATGTGTCACACACACACACACACACACACACACACACACACACACACACACACACACACACACACACACACACACACACACACACACACACACACACACACACACAGGATCACAGGATGGAGTTGCTTGCATAATGCAATACTATAAATACATTGCCTGGATTGCGAGGTAATATTTGACAGACTCGTTTAATATTTAATTGTGCAATGATCAGATGATTATCAAGAGAGTTAGTTGCATTATTGATCATTCACCTTCCATACAGGGGGGTGGCCAGCCTTTTAGTTTTTAATTTAAACATACTGCATGGTAACAGGCCATTTCGGCCTACAAGTACGTACCGCCTAATGAACCTACACCCCAGTATGTACTCATGGGCCAAAGTGGTCTGTTAAATCACCTTAACTGATTTTTTTTTAAAGATGCCAATTGATCCAAAATGAAAATTACAGTAAAACCTCTATATCTGGCTTCTATGGGGATTGCAGATGCCAGATATGTGAATTTTCTGGTTGCCTGAGAATCACTCTCACAATATCTAATTAATATATCTGCATTAAAAATAGACAGTTTAAAAGGCAAAAGACAAAGCAATATGTATTTTGAGAAAAAGCAAATCAGTATTTTAGTACTTAATTATGTAAAGTTTACTTTCATCAGGTAATTCCCATAACTTACAAAATTAAAATTTAATCTTGAACCCTGGTTGATGGCATCGTTACAGCATTACACTAACTGCTATGCTAACCATGTCACCATCATAATGAATCCCTTCCTCCAAGTTTACAGATGAAGCCTTAATTATATACTAATAAAGATAAAGACTCTGACTAGACAGGGATAGAGGGACACTTTGGGAGATTCACGGCAGCAGCACCGGCCGCCTCTTCATCCTTGACGCCACAAATCCATTCAAAAACAACTTTATTGAAATCATTCACACAGCTGCTGCAGGCAGAACTCGACCGGGGCACTCCACTGGCTGCATGTCTATTCCCAACTTCATCAAGGTGTGTTGCTTCACAGAACATTTACAATTTTAAACTTTTATTTAAATATTTATTCATTTAAAATTTTATTTATTTTCTCTCTTTTTTTTGCCGGTTGCTTGAATTGCGGATAACAGGGATTTACTCTACTCACTGATTAACCTGGAACTTGCTGATGCAGGAGTGGATGAAGGGCACCTCCCTTGCCCACATTCAGAGCAGTTCACTTGCTGGCTGAGCTGGGTCCAGGAGCTAATTAGCAAGAGCTGCATGCTGGAAAGCTCTTGCATGCCAGTTAAGGCCCTGACATCAGACATCAAAGTCTTGCCCACTGCTTGGCTGAACCTGCAGAGGCTGTTGAATGGTATATGTTTTTGACATAGTGAGACATTAACTCAAATAACTATTTAACAAATTGAAAGCATAATGAAAAACAAATGTAAAAGACAACTTGTGAAAAAAATTATTGTTTATTCTTACCTTTATCTGTAGATGTAAAATCTCCTGACAAATGAATTAGCTCACAGAACACATGCCAGGTCTCGCGGGGCTGCACCTTTTACATTCTTTAAAATTTAAAATTTAGGCATACAATGCGATAACAGGCCCTTCCGGCCCACGAGCTCATGCCCCCCAATTAACCAACAACCCCAAACGTTTTGAACGGTCAGAGGAAACGCATGGGGAGAACATACAAACTCATTGCAGGCAGCACTGGATTCGAACCCCAGTCACTGGCACTGTAATAGCATGACGCTAATCGCTATGGTAACCATGCCACCCAGATTCCCCAGAAATATTCAGTGGTGGTTCCCAACACATATAAAAATTCCAGGTTTGGCAGTTTAGTGGGTTACTATTGGAGGGAGAAAAAGCAGGCACAAATAAGTTATATTAAAGGACCGTCTGTCATAATCTATTAAAGACATCTTGAGAGACCAGCTGAGTAGGAAGATAATCCAAGGTTGCTTTTCCATTTTAGTTATTTCGATGAAGAAAATAAAGTAAGTAAGTTGGAGTGTACCAGATGATCATTCTTACTTGCTGAATTTCAATCTCATGCACCATTTTGCAAATTTACTACTCACTTAATCCTATGGTATTTAGAAGATAATGAGTGATCCTGGACCACTGGTGTTTTAGTAAGTGAATTGAACCATTAATTGTTATTTATCACATACATAATTTTAATCATGGTTGCAGGATAATTAATTTGATTCCTTACAATAGGAATTTTTTCCACCAATTTTAACTTTTTCCCAGAATAATTTCTGTTTCTAATTTTATTCAACCCACTGTATAAAATGAATCTTTATCTTTTTAATCCCTCATCTTTCTGATCCATCCTGCTTTTCTCAAGAATGTTTCAAGAATTCACGTGAACGTTGGATTATGTGACCGTATTTATTAATTTATTCTTTGATTTTGCACAGAATATCTACATGCAGACAAGAGGAAGAAATTTCTTTGGAAATAATTGAGTTGAAGGAGAAGGTGGCCATGTTTTCTCCCACATCCCCATTCAGAGACCTTGAGATCATCGCCACCCTGGGGGTAGGTGGCTTTGGGAGAGTTGAGCTGGTAAGTTTTAAGCTTATGTAAAATGCAATACAACACTTGGGTAATGGTCATAAAAATGTCAAGGATGAATTTCATTTCCTGTGGACTTTCACAGATTGCAAAATTAGGGAGTATGACTGTTATGAACTAACAACCCTTTTAAATTTTGTTAGGGACTAAAGGGACTTTGTTAGCACTAACAAAGGAACAGCAATGGAAAATTCACCAGACAGTGGTAAATTCAAAATAATAGTATTTATTAAACTATTAATAACATAACATTTCATACTTATCTCTAAACAACCCCAATATGTGGAAATGTAAATGTGTGTGTGTGCATGTAATTAAAGTCATTTTAAAACTTCAGCATCATTGCTTGAAGGTCTTAAATTCTCAGTTCAGAAATAATTATTAAGCGCTTTTAAACACCATATCTTTAGGTCTCTTTAAACTCACAATTCTTTCGAAGAGTTGCCCTTGAGAGATATTCTTTAAGCAGAAGTGACCATCTTCTGAGCCACCAATGTATCTCCTGTGAAAAAGAGAATACAAGTCCTGTCTTCCCAGGATCAAACCTTCTTCTTTTGAATGAAGACTTTAGAATCTGCTTTCCAAATAAAACTGCCCTCTTTATCTGAAAGAGACAGTTAGAAGTAGGCTTCTCTTTTGAAATCTACTTATTCTGTGTCCCCCTTTAATTTGGAGTAACACATAACAGCATCTATTCTGGTTACTGTAATTCAATCCTGTCTTTCACAAGGTTCAAACATCTGTGTGCATCAGTTTGACTTCTAAAACTGATCCAAAAATGTCCGAATTTGATAATATAATTCTCCAAATCATAACAAGGAGGTCAGTCCCAATTCTTGGAAACCACATGACCATATAATTAGACTCCTCAATTATATGGACCTCTTGTCCTTTTCAAAGCCACTCCATATCCATAACAACCTCTGACCTCATCTCTGTTCCAAGAGGCTTAAGTGGTTTGGTCGAAAAACAGATGGCTTCATTCAGCAGTTTTTATTTGAATACATGAATACTTCTTTCTTCTTGAATCAATTAAAGCCCACTTCGCTTCCATTAGCTCTCTCTTCCTAGATGCTGTGACTCCAAAAGGTGACCTCACTTCTGAATGTATTGCTTGGGTGTGTATCACCCTGTAACCAACCTACAACTAACCTAAGACGTGTTTATAAGAAATATAATGGCATATTTAAGTTTGGAAAATATTAGAAATATATCAAAGATTAAAAAGACCCAGTTTGAAAACGGAGAATATTATTATGCTAGTTTTAGGTTGTTTGGGCTGTCCAGCGATGCTCCGTCTGGCTTCCGGACGTTAGCGATCCGATCCAGTTTCAATGTTCTCTTTTGTCGCTTTTTTTTTATATAAGTAACCTCGATTAGAGGGAGCGGTTCGATTAGCATTAGTTTAGTGCTCAGTTTGTTTTTCTTTGTCTCATAATATAAGTTGATTAATTGGAGTTGATGGTCCTAGAAAATATTAATTGATATTTTACCAAGTTATGAGAATTTTATTATAAAGTAATTCATGTGACCTTCATTTTTAATTTTAATAATATTAATTAACAATTAATAATGAAAATGGGTAACTGTTAATTAGAGCATTTTTACCATTTATATATTACGTATACACTTTGATATTTCCTTCTGTTATGTTAATGCAACATTTGTTTGATATTATATTGAACTCAATAAAAATATTTTAAAAAGAAAAAAAATCTAAATATTAATATTTAACATAGATCCATTACAGTCACACAGTCCATTATTAGCATTTGGTTCTGACGTGGAAGACATTTTTCTCCCGGTATATATTTTCATTATTACTCCAGTGATATGGTCTATCTGATGTTTGCTCCTGGCTAGCCTACTCTTCCAATTTCAGAATGGCTCTGATTTCTGACAAAATCCTGAATTTGGTTACAATGCAGCCCCCCACACTGTGTCAGCCATTGTCCAAAATTTAACATATAAATTGTGCACCTTTCTTTTTGATATATATATATATATATATATAATATATCAAATAGAACACAATAATAAATCACGTAAATGTTTCATTATTTCATATTTTTAGATTGCATTTCAGTCCTTTTGATCTTAAGATATATTAGCTTTACTGTTAACAAAGGCACAGTGAGATATTTAAAGGCATGATCTCTCTCTAGAGTAAAACACGAAGGTCTGCAGATGCTGTGATTGTAGTAAAAATATAAACACACTGGAGGAGCTCAGCAGGTCTCACAGCGTCCATAAGAGGTAAAGATATATTGCTGGCATTTCGAGCTTGAGCCCTTCTTCAAGGGATGAACTTTTAAGAACTTTGAAGAAGGGGACCTGGTCTGAAATGTATGTTATATATCTTTACCTCCCATAGACACTGTGAGACCTTCTGAATTCCTCCATGATCTCTCTTTCTCTGTCTGTCTGTCTCTCTCTCTCTCTCTCGCTCTCTCTTTTTCTCTCTGTCGTGCATTAACTTTCCCAGTCCAGCTCTCCAAAATATGGCAGATTAAATAATTCATTGTTAAATTAGTTCTATTTGATTTAAATGTTTACTTGTTTCCATTCATGTCCTTAACTTTATTCACCGATGTCAAAGAAATTTTATAAAATTGTTCAAAAATATACATAATTCTCATGATAATATATAATTGTAAATAGAAATCTTACATTCCCTTATCTTTCCTACAGTTCATTTTCCTTCGCAATTATTGAACCTTCTATATATTTTGCAGATCACATTAATCTTTTCAAACAGTAATGACGATCGTCTAATTGTTGTTTCACCTCTTCATTATGAAGCCTTAATAGTTTAGGTAGTCAGGCTGTAAATATTGTACCCTCCATTAGCATGTTGAATTTTCTCGCTCTCTTTTGCAAACTTCAAAAATTATTTGTTCTCTCTTGTTAAATCTTTAGCTTGTTATGAGCCCAGAGGACCCCTAAACCCAGCAGCAATAGATATTCACCAAGACAAATGGTTACTTAAACAAAAGTTGCTTTTAATTATCTTTAAACATGAAAACAGGATCAAACTTGATCTTATTACTATTAACTTAACCTAACTTAACCCCCTTCCAATTCTAAGCGCAAGTGCATGTAAGTTTAGAAAAGTTCTTTAATTCACAGTGCAATCTCACTTCTCACTCCTCCAAGTTCACTGGTATCAGGCAATTCTTATGCTGTGCACTGAATTTAACATTTATGAAGTTAACCAGGCTTTGGTGCTTGAAAGGTAAATGGTTACCGCTCAGGAAGGTTTTTGTTGGTTTTAAGAGAGAGATTTGGTGTTCGCTGGACACAAACTGATTCCTTGTAACCAATCATGTCAGTGTCTTGCCAAAGAAACTTGGCCCATCAGCATTTTCCAGATGATATCCTTTCTGTCAGGTCACCACAGAGTTCCTTTTTGTTTCTCTTATTGCAAGTGAAACATTATACAGTCAGCCATCTCCTCTTGTATGGACCATAAGTGCTTTGACCAGCCTGAGCTAAGAACTCACAACCCATCTTCAAAATGGGGTTTCCCCACAAGCTTTCCAGCTTGACCTGTTTCAGTCCCAGCTACTGCTGTTGAACTGAATTCTCTCTCTCTCTCTCTCTCTCTCTCTCTCTCTCTCTCTGAGAAAAAGCCTGTTGGACTCTCTCTGCTCACAAAACCACATGACCCTCTTAGAACAGCAAACTGCACTCAGACAGTCTGCAGCTCAGGACCTAATCTTCCAAGTTCTTCATTTGTTGCATCCCAAAACAACAATCCATTAGTTAAGTCTCTATAGACACTCCCCAAAGCTTTTGCAAAGCCACTGGAGCTGGACTGTCTGGCTTGAGCAGAGTTCCAATATTTTTAATTAGATCTGCTTTGAAGTGGTTGTTTGTGACCTACACTAAAAATAAACCTGGCCCAATTTATCTCCTTTAAAACATATCTATATACAATATAAAATACAACATGATCTGTTCCATGCTCCAAATTGTCTTCTGTCTTTAAGTACTTATGCTAATCCCTGTCTGTTTTAGAACCTATTATCATTCAATGTTCATATAGGTGGTGAAAAACATTAGAGTGAAGCACAGAATTCTGCAGATGCTGTGATTGTATTCAAAGCTCTGAAATGTTGGATGAACTCAACAGGTCTCGTAGCATCCATAGGAGGTAATGATATATTACCAGCATTTCAGGCCTGATCCCTTCCTCAAGGGATGAGTGAAAGACTGGGAAAAGAAAGGGGGAAGAATGGGAAGGGGAGGGCAGCACAGACCAACAGAAAAAAAGGTATTAATTGGTATGATAAGAGAAAATGCGAGAATTGGTTTTGGCTCTGTAAAAGGGAAGATGGAGAGAGAGAGAGAGAGAGAGAGAGAAAGAGAGATGTTTTTGCTCAGCCGCTGTGTTCCAGGAAATTATTGCCATTTTATTGGAATGCATGCTGTGTAGAGGTCGAAATGGGAATGAGGGTGCCATTCTCTTTCCAATATTTTACCTGCTTGATCCCCTAACAAATTTCCCGGAACACCTGTAGTCTAAAGTCAACTGCAGGAATTCCATGCACAAGGGGCTAATGAATAGCAAGTACCGCCTCTTAATTACCGCACTTGCTGTATGCTGTATAAACTCGTGTAAGGAAATGGTAATTTCCAGCTTTGGTCATTGGTGTGTGAACAGCCAATGCCGAGAGCTTTGACATTCTTCAGACCGGTAAAATTATGCAAATTCTATCTAAAAAAACCTAAGAGACAGACAAGGCTAGAGGAAAGGAGACGGGGAAAGATGTGGGGTGGAGTTTCAACAGAAACCAGAGGTCAAAGGTAATGTTACCCCCTCCTCACATCTTCTACCCCATCTCATTTCCTCTCTCTCTCTCTCTCTCTCTCTCTCCCCCCTTTTCCCTCTGTCTTAGAGCCAAAATCAATTCTTACGTTTCCTCTTATCATATCCAATTGACACCTTTTTTCTGTTGGTCTGTGCTCCTCCCCTCTTCCCTCTTTCTTTCCCCAGTCTTTAATTCTTATTCTTTTTACACTGCTTTTTCCATGTTATTGCCGTAAACATGACCTGTCTCTGGAAGCTGGCTTGCATGAAGAAAAAGCGGGCTGGTGAATTCTTTTACACAGCAAGGTGGGTTCCCGAAACAAAAGAAGAAGGACGTGTAGCACAGCCTTGTTTTGCTTCTGACACTACCTACCTTGGCAGTTAAAAGCCGAGTAAGTTCAGGACCCTCCCCACCCCCCCCCATCTGCCTTCGATGTGTTCACACAGATAGGCGAAGGACGAATACCCGGCTTGAATCCTTGTGTAAAAGGGCTATCATCAGACACTGGTTTATTTTCACTCGTACCTTGAGGAAAGGCTCAGGCACAAAGCATCAGTTATGGGTGCTGCAAGACTGACCGGCTGAGTTTCTCCAGATTCTCTGTGTTGTGAAAAATATTAGACTTTTTTTCCCCCTTCTTTACCTTGCAACACGTCTTCAGAATTGCAATCACAAACAATTGGTTTGTTTCCTTCAGGTTAAAATGAAGAATGAAAATGTGACATTTGCTGTAAAATGCATAAAGAAAAAGCACATTGTTGACACAAGACAACAGGAACACATTCATTCAGAGAAGAAGATTCTTGAAGAAGCTCGCTCCCCATTTATTGTAACGTATGTTCTTGACTGAAGAAATACATTTAAGAAAAAATTACTATGAAATAATTCTGTGGCATGAGCTAATAGCAAATTAGTTTTAAATCACTTCTTAAAGTATGATACTTTATATCAGCATATTGTTTGAAGAGCATTTGACAACTAAACCCAATATACTCCAGAGCGGGATTTGCTGATCAGCAAACAGTAAAATGAACCATATAATTGGCAAATTGATATCTGGCAGCAACAATTTCTTTCGATCCTATATTTAGTATAAGTTTGAATTGTAGATAGTTCCCAGAATACATTCTTTCCATACTTGAGTTTGCTCTAAGAGATACTTTGAAATCACACATCTATAGGTCTAACAGTCGTTGGTCTTGGCAACCGCTCAAGGTCAGGGATGGTGGCCTTCATTCCATTTTCTACAGAGCGAAGATGCCTGTGCATGTATTTGTTTAACGCGCACTTGACGTTGCTCTCCAAGAAGCACACGAAACTTCATAAACCAACCAACTAATTCCAATGGCATGGAAACCCACAATGGTTGGAGCTGATGGGTTTGTTGTAGCCTTCACAGCCGATGAGTTCAGAGTAGCTCCTTCCACCTGTTCCACCATTGAGGACTTGGTTGGATTGTTCTTTGTCAGGGACCCCACCCTCAACCTTACCAACATGGGTGACCCTACCAGGACCAAAGCTCCAGATAGGATCGCTCTCGGGATCCCACGACCACAAAGCTTCTCCACCACGACAAGGTGACAATCCAAGGAGAACTTCCAGTCATAAAAACAATTTGCAGCTTATAATCCAAAATTAGACTAAGTGTAATTAGAACACAGCACACAATATAGGCTCTTCAGCACTTGATGTTGTGCCGACAGATATATTTCTACCCAAAAAAACCTAAGCACTTCCTATCTCATAACCCTCTAATTTTCTTTCACCCTGTACTTGTCTAAGAGTTTTTTTTTCCTTTTAAAATATTTTTATTTAGTTCAACATATAAGCGTACTTAAACAATTGACAATCGCATAGTGATTCATTTGAATACAAGTAAACACAAACAGAAAAAAAACTATATAAAACTACATCAATAGTTACTTATAATACCTCGGACTGTTGACAGAATGATGTATGCCACCATGCCAAACCCATTTATTGAAATAATTTGATAAAATAATAAAGGAGAAAAAAAACCCTAAAAATCACAAACTAAACTTAATCTAATGTAATCCCTCCCTCTGATTGAGGTTACCTTATTGCTTAATTTAAAAAAAAATCAATAATGCCTATATTCTTCCAGCCTCCACCACCATCCCCGGCAAGACATTCCAGGCACCCAAAACTCTCTGTCTAACAAAAAACTTACCCCTGACGTCTCCCTTAAGCTTCCCTCCCTTCACCTTGTACAGATGTCCTCTGGTGTTTGCTATTCCCACCCTGGGAAATAGGTGATGGCTGTGCTCTCATAATCTTGTAGACCTTTATCAAGTCTCCTCTCATCCTTCTACATTCCAAAGAGAAAGCCCAGCTTTGCTCACCTTACTTCATAAGACACATTTTCCAATCCAGGCAACATTCTGGTAAATCTCCTCTGCATCCTCTCAATAGTTTCCACACCCTTTCGATAATGAGGTGACCAGAACTGAACACAATACTCTGTGTAGTCTCACCAGTGATTTGTAGAGTTGCAACTTGCCCTCTTGATTCTTGAACTCAAGTCCCTCATTTCTGAAGCACAGGCCTTCTTAAATATCCTGTCAACCTACGTGGCAACCTTGAGAGATGTATGGATTTGGATCACAAAGTCTTTGTCTTCTTCCACACTGTTATGTATATAACCATTAACCTTGTACTCAGCCTGTTTTTTTTATAAATTCAAGCTTTTTATGAACATAGTAAAGAATTCAATTGTAGAGTGGGGGTATAAATAGAGCAATTATTTTAAGAAAAAAATGGAGTTGCTGCTACACTGCTATAACGGCAAAGCTGCAACTGGTGAGGACCCAGGAGAAGCAAAGAATGGAGATGTGCCTTCCCGCACTCCTCCATTAGATTCTGCTGCTTGGTCTTCATGCCCAACAACCTGTTCAAGTTTAAACTGTATGTAGAATGGGATGGTGGCATCTTTATTACATCAGAGAACCCATAGGTATCTGTGCCCAGACCTTGAGGTTCATCTAGAGCCCATGAACATAGCAGTGGAGGCCACCGGAGTGGGAGAACACCCCTGTCTCTGTGCCAAGGAGCAGCCTGGAAGTGAGCCCGACAGGGTATGAGACCATGATAGTGGATCAGTGTGGGTCTCAGTGGCCAAAAGCCTCCTAACAGGCTGCGGCCTCTGGAGGCTGGCTCACGGGAATCAGGTGGTCAGGATCAGAATTTATGAGGGTGTCAATGGAGCAGGGCTTCTGAGAAGGCCTCAGGTGGTGACAGCTTTCTAATTGTATCAGGGGTTTGGAACCAGGGGGCCGGGGGGTGTGACTTGGATGCCTGGAGCTCAAACTCACCACTGAAATGAGCGGAAGGCCTTTCAGTCACGGAGGCAATGGAGCCACAAGTGATGGCAGCATCAGAGGAGGTGGCAGGTTCCATAGACACTTGCTTTCTCTGGAGGGCCTTGCTTCCACTTCTCTTTCTCCTCTTGGCTGAGGCTCTAAATGACTGGTGCCTCTTTATGTGGCTTTACAGGGCAAACAAAAATAAACACATTTTGTATCTTTGTGTGCATGACAATCAAGGAACCTTGGACGCTGTAGGTTGTAATTTCCTGACTCTAAGTGAAACCTTGTTTCCTGAAACATTTTGGCATAGAAATTTCAAACGCTACTTCTTGTGATTTTTTAAAGATAATTTGCCCAAGTGATGGGTATCAGAATGAGGATTTATTGTCATGAGCAAGTCTTGAAATTCGGTACTTTGCGGCAGCGTCATAGAGCAAACATATTATAAACATCTTACAACGTTACTAAAAAAAAATAGTGGACGTAAAGTAAGGCAGTGTCTTTGGCTCATTGATTACTCAGGAATCTGATGGCAGCAGGGAAGAGGCCGTCGTTGTGCCGCTGAGTCCTCGTCTTTAGGCTCCTGTACCTTTTTCCTGATGGTAGCAGAGAGAAGAAGGTGTGACCTGGGTGAAGGATTATTTTTCTTTGTGAGAAAGCAAAGCAGGCGATAGCACAACAGCAATTGTTTGTTGCACTGACTTCACAAAACCAAAGCAACTCCTTCAATACCTGAAGTTCTGATGTAGGCAGATTATTGTGAGCTCCACCTCCAATTTTAAACGTTTTTTTAAACTAATTTAAAAAGACAGCAAATGTTGTAACAAGGTAGTAATTTTTTTTCCAGATTATTGATGGGCTAATATGATGTGTGGGGAACGGTAGCATAGTATTTAAGTTAATCATTTATTTCTATTAATGAGTTGAACGCCTTGCATGGCAGCAGGAAATTTAAATGTATGTAATTAAATAATCCTGAAATAGGAACTTGCAATGATATCAATGAAAGGACAGCAATACAGGAGCTTAGCAAGATGGATTCTGAACCACATGAATGCAATTGAGGCTTTAATTGGTTTCTGGAGTGATCCAAGTTTAAGACTGGACGATTACTGCTGGTCCAGCCAATGAAGTTCTCATTCTGTAAATAAATAAGTATAAATATAACATTAATGATTTGGTTGCTCCTGTTCTCAATATATTTGTTTTATTTCAATTGATATTCCAACCTATTCTTTATTTTCTCTTTCTTAAACATTCACATTTATATAATAATCAAAGATATACTAATTTAATTTTAGTGTTACAGGTTACAAACAAAGGGTAATCTGCTTTCATCAAATTCTTTCGTGTAGTCATTTTAGATCTGGCTGAAATCTATCTAAAATGTCAGTCTTTACTGAGTTAACAACTAAGCTTTAGACTGTGGTTATTTTATAATCTTTGCGTTGATGTTTGACTTGGACATGTCGTTGCAATGATTGGGAGTCAAATTATTATCAGAAATTTAGTGCAAACCACAAAAGCATGGGATGGTTTCTGTGTACAGCCTGTGCCTATGGCAGGGGAACTGGCCATTTTCTTGAAGGTGTTCAAAGAGTTAAAATTACTTCGGTAATTTTCAGAAATCAGAATACTATTATTGACACCATTGTTGCAGTTTGACCATCAAGGGATTGAGTTGAGCTCAGCACAAAGGAGGATGTTGTCTCTTATAAACGTCAAGGGTTTGGTCTGTGGAATAAAAAGTAAAGGTTCATACTTGAAAATTGGTTTATTCATATTTAATCAAGAGTGTAATATTTGGTCTTTCAAAGCATTTGGAGAGTAAATTTTAAATGACTGCTCTTCCGTGAATGAGAGTAATGAACAATGTCAGTTGTCGTTTTTTTTCAGACCATAGAGGAAATCTCACTGATTAAATTCAAGATTAGGAACAGGCCTTGAATCTGTAAAGCAGATGAGTGTTGCTGCAGCAGACATATTCCCATCCCAGAGGTGAAGTCACTCGAAGCAGATAGGCTCGAAAGACTTAAAAGTGAAATTTGTTGGTCAGATCAATATGGGTGGCTGGGAGCTTGGCCCAAGAATGGGACAAAAGATAAAAGGAAGTGAAGTAGTCCATCCACCACAGCCAACAGTAGACCTCATCCTAATATGACCTGGAGGGCCTGGTGGGTCTAACCAGCTCCCTCTGCAATTGGATTCTCGATTTCCTGTCAGGAAGACCTCAGGCAGTCTGGATCGGACTCCACGTCCATCGCACTGACCACGAGGGCCCCCCAGGGCTGTGTGCTGAGTCCACTGCTGTTCACTCTGCTGACCCATGACTGTGCACCAAAACACAGCTTGAACCACATCATCAAGTTCGCTGATGACACGACAGTGGTGGGCCTTAACATTAAGAATGAGGAGGCAGCATACAGAGGTGACATGCGGACACTAACTAACTGGTACAGAGCAAATAACCTGTATCTGAACATTAAAAAAAACAAAAGAGAGGGTTGTCGACTTCAGGAGGGCCCAGGGAGATCATGCTTCCCAGACCGTTGAATGCTCTACCATAGATGTTGTCAAGAGAATCAACTTCCTCGGAGTGCACCTGGTGGAGAATCTCACCTGGTCCCTTAACACCGGCTCCATAGCCAAGAAAGCCCAGCAGCACCTCTACTTCCTGCGAAGGCTGAAGAAAGTCTATCCCCCACCCTCCATCCTCACTGCATTCTACTGAGGATGTGTTGAGAGAATCTTGAGCAACTGTATCATTGCCTGGTTTGGAAGCTGTACCACCTCGGACCCCAAAATCCTGAAGAGGATGGTGAAGTCAGTGGAGAAGATCATTGGGAAACCTACCTAGCAGGTAGGACGTCTACTACACTCGATGCAGGCAGAAAGCAATAAACATTGTGAAAGACTCTACACATCCCACATATAAACTGTTCTCCCCTCTGCCATCTGGCAGGAGGTTCTGAAGCACTCAAGCCCTTATGTCCATGTACTGACAGTAACCACACCAGCAGTGCGAGTATAAGACAGCTTTAATAAACTAATATGTACACAAAGAGGTCTTGTATCTCTGCAAGATGAACCTGGAAGGCTAGACTGTAGCTCTGGACTGCTTTATATACAAGGTCACCAGGGAGACCCCTGGTGACCTAGTGGTGTAGTTACATATCTCTACATTCAGCCCCCCTTAAAAAATTGTTATTCCCCCCGCTCCCCCCCCCCCCCATCCTCCTTCCCTTGTTTGTAAATTCATAAGACCAACATTTTTCATGACTTCTGTTACCTTCTGGATCTCCTTGGTAGTGGTATAGGGGTCAGGAGTGCGGTCTGCCTTTAGGCTTTCTTGGTGGAGGTGTGGGACTGGGAAGTACTAGTTGGCCGTGTGGGCTGGGGATCCTCTTGTATGGGATTAGAATGGCAGGACCTAGGGTGGTGATATTTTGTCTAGGGTGGAGATATTTTGTGGGGCGGGCGTACCCAGGGTCCTGATTTCTGGGGTGGGTGGTATAGTCCTCTGGGGTGACTCGATGGACGACTGCTCTAGTGACTGCTGCTGTGCTCCTTGTTGATCTGTAGACATCTGTGTTTCCTCTGCGTTGTTCACACATCCGGCCGGCGCGAGATCCCTGGTGGCTACCGAGTCTTCTCTTCCATCTGGGAATGTGACGAAGGCATACTGAGGGTTCGCGTGCCTCAACTCCACTTGATCCACCAGCGGGTCCACTTTGTGGGGTCTGCTGTGCTTACAGAGGAGAACAGGTCCCGGTGTCATAATCTATTTAGGCAGCAATGTGCCTGTCAAGGCTTTCCTTGTGAAAGAAAAGATACGGTCATGTGGGGTCATGTTAGTGGCAGTACACAACAAAGAACGTAGAGCATGTAGGGCTTCTGGCACCACTTCTTGCCATCTGGTAACAGGCAGGTCTTTTGCTTTTAAAGTCAAGAGGACCGTTTTCCAGATAGTGACATTTTCCCTTTTGTCCATTCCCCCTGGGATTGTAACTTGTAGTGCGGATGGTAGCAATCCCTCTCTTGTGCAGGTACTGCTGTACTTCTGTGCTCATGAATGCAGAACCCATATCTGTGTGTATGTAGTTCGGGTACCTAAATATGCTGAAGATGGGTTGGAGGCATTTTATAACAGTGGTTGATAATACATCAGAACACGGGATTGCAAAGGGGAAACGGGAATATTCATCTATTACATTTAGGAAATAGGCATTTCTATTATTGGATGGGAGTGGGCCTTTAAAATCGAGGCTGAGGCGCTCAAAAGGTTTGGTAGCTTTTATCAGGGTGGTTTTGTCTGGCCAGTAAAATTGCGGTTTGCATTCTGCACAGATGGGGCAGCTCTTGTTCACTGACCTCACTTCCTCTACCGAAAATGGGAAGTTTTGGGTTTTAATGAAGTTAAACAGTCAAGCGACCCCTGGGTAGCCCAGCTCATTGTGCAAGCTCTGCAACTGGGACGTGTGGTTAAGGATGACACAAGTGCCTCTCGAAAGCGCGTCCGGGGGCTCGTTGAGTCTCCTGGGGCAGTATAGAATGTTGTAGTTAAATGTAGACAATTCTATCCGCCAGTGCAGGATTTTGCCGTTCTCAATTCTCCCCCTGTTCTGGTTATCGAACATAAATGCCACAGACCATTGGTCTGTGATGAGGGTGAAGTGTTTGCACGCCAGATAATGTCGCCAGTGCCTTACTGCTTCCACAATGGCTAGGGCCTCCTTATCTACTGTTGAGTGTCTTACCTCTGACCCCTGTAGGGTTCGCGAGAAAAAGGCCATTGGTTGTCCATCTTCGTTTAGGGAGGCATCCGTTTCTACTTGAAACGGGATCGACTCATCTATGGACCGCATGGTAGCTTTAGCGATATGGTCCCTAATGTCCTTGAATGCTCTGGTGGGTGCTGGGCACAGTGAGAAAACTGAGGCTTTTATAAGTGGGCAGGCCCAGTCAGCGTAGTTGGAGACCCATTGGGCGTAGTAAGCAAACAGTCCCAAGCACCTTTTTAGTGCTTTCAGCGTGTGTGGCACTGGGAAGTCTAGGAGAGGGCACATACGGTCTGGGTCTGGGCTGATTTCCCCATTCTGCACTATGTAGCCCAGGATTGGCAACTTCCTGGCGCTAAAGCCGCATTTGTCTCTGATATATACCATGCACAGTTTTTCTCCTAACTTTACTACAACCACCTGGGCTCTCCAGGGGCTGGTGCTCTGCTCTATGCTACCCTCCTGTAGTAGCCTGCAGACCTCTGTCCTAATGAAGGCTCTGTCCCTCGGGCTGTACCTCCTGCTCTTTGTTGCTATTGGTGTGCATTCTGGGGTCA
Source organism: Narcine bancroftii (assembly GCF_036971445.1). Classification (NCBI taxonomy): domain Eukaryota; kingdom Metazoa; phylum Chordata; class Chondrichthyes; order Torpediniformes; family Narcinidae; genus Narcine; species Narcine bancroftii. The sequence goes on from NC_091471.1 coordinate 223,195,160, forward strand.
GGTGAACAGCGAGGGGGTTCTATGTTCAGGACAGACAGGCTGCAGTGTCGTTTCTTCGTAAAGTTACTGGGGTTGAGGTCCATTGTGCACTATTGTAATGCTTTCTAATTGGCACTGAAAATCTAACCCCAATAGTACCGGTGCACAGAGGTGAGGGAGTACTAGTAATTTGAACCCTTTGTATTTTGTGGCCTGGATTTCTGGAGTAACCCTGCAAAACTGTTTTACCTCAGCCACAAGGCTGCTGGCTGCTAACAGGATCCGGTGCTCACTCGGGCGTGTGGGGAGGGCAAGGCGGTTGACTAACACCTGGTCAATAAAACTTTCAGTGCTTCCACTATCTATTAAGTAATTTACCCTCACATCATTAATTTTGATGCACACAGTGGCATCAGATAAATTGTGTGGACTCGCCTGATTCATATGCAGGGAAGCAAGTCTGGCGTGTCCTTCGTGTCCTTCCATCCGATAATACTCGGCGTCATATTCATCTCCTGAAGAATGTGTCCTCTGGTCTGTAGCATTTGTCCAAGATGACCGGCTGCACATGGCATTCTTCTTCTGTTTGTCTGTGGAGAAAGAAGAGCTTTCCCACCTCTCATTAGCATGAGAATGAGCCTTGGCTATGGCCTTGGGGCTTCTGCAGACTTTTGCATCATGCCCATGTGGTGGTACACCACCGGCCTACTACAGGGGGCAACCTCTGTACCTGCAGGAGTGTAAGGGGACAGTACAACACCTGGCCGCCTGTCAATCAGTCGGACTGGATGGATCAAGCCCTACCCGGTCTGGTGTCAATCACCCTCCGGGATATAAGTCTCCCGAGGTCTCAGTCACAGTTGCTGCACCCACAGCCAGCCTGGCTCTGTGGAAGTCTTTTTGGATTAAAGCCTGTTGTACAGTCTTTACCTTGTGTGTGTCTGATTCTGTCTTACAGCGCACCACAGCCCACGTTTTCCACAGTTGGAACAAACATTTTCTCTGGCAGGGCAGAGGGCTCTGCGGTGCTTTCTTTGTCCACAGAAAAAGCACTTGGGACCCTCAAGGTGTGCTTCTGCTACTGTGAATTCCTGTGAGACAGCATACTTTTCTTTTCGTGGGGCTAGAGAGTCCAGCAGTGTGACTTTTGTCCCAGCCCCAGGGTCTTGTGAGTACTCCTCCGATGCTTTCCTGGTGCTTTCTAAAGCTTCTGCAATAGTCTCTGCCTCATCTAGCCCCACCATTCCTTTCTCCAGCAATGAATGTCTCATCTCAGTGGATCATATGCCCGCTACAATTCTATCCCTAATAAGGTCCTCCACATACTCCTGAGCTGATACTGCTTTAAAGTTGCAGCCTCTTGCCAGGTCTTTCAGAGAGAGTATAAAGTCTCTGGCAGACTCCCCTACTTGTTGTGACCCGGTCATGAGCCTGTACCAGGAGTGGAGTTCACTCTGCCCCTTACTGTAATGCCTCTGTAAAGTGCTCATTGCCTCTTGGTAGGACCTGGCATCCTGTATAAGGGAGTAAGAGTGGTCTCCCAGCTGGGCTAACAGCGGCATTAATAGCTCTTTATCCGATGCCTCAGCACCCTCCACGTAATTCAGAAAGCATCTCTGCCAGCGACTGAAGTGCGTGCTGGCTCCAGGATTTCTGGGGTCGAGCTCAAGCCTGTCTGGTCATAGTACATGGCTAAGCCACAGTCTCTGGTCCCTTAGGTAATGTGGGGGAACCCCAGGGGTCGTTCCCGGACTCGATGTGGTCTCTGGGTCTAGGTGTAGCAAGGGTGGACCCTGGGGTACTGGGAGCTGCTGGTAGAGCCTCTGTGGGGCTTGTGTCTGCTGGAGGAGTAACCTGGGTGCTTGGGGCTGTTGGCTGAGTCTCTAGCTTTGGGACGTTTGCAGCGGGCTTAGGGAGGGATCACAGCATCAGGTCTCCGTGGCACTGGGGAAACTGCTGCTGGGGGAGTGAGGGTAGCGGTGTCTGCTTTCCCTGGCTCTGGAGTGGTCAGGAATTCTGCACATATGTGGCGATTGGATCCTTCCACCGCGCTTGTAGTGGCCCCTTTCTGATCGAACCGTGGTTTAGGGTTGGTGGCGCCTGTACCGGCGAACCCACAGGCAGGCAGGGCTCTTGGCTATTTCTTACCTGCCCTATCGTACTTCTGTGGTCTACCCCGCATTCCACCATGGTTCCAGTACAGCGGTCCATCTCTGTCCTCGGATGCACATGCATGCTGGTCGTCACCAGATTCCATTCCTCAAGAAGTCTCCAGGTGGTCGGGAACACGCGTTGGAGCAGAAGCAGCTTCTATCCTAATAGCTATAATATTAGTTTATTAAATTGTACTGACAATAACCACACCAGCAGCGCGAGTATAAGACAGCTTTAATAAACTAATATGTACACTAAGAGGTCTTGTCTCTCTGCAAGACGAACCTGGAAGGTTAGACTGTAGCTCTGGACTGCTTTATATACAAGGTCACCTGGGTGACCCTTGGTGACCTAGAGGTATAATTACATATCACCACAGTTCAGTGGGAAACAGCTTTTTTCCCCAAGCCATCAGGCTCCTGAACTCCCAGTACAGATGTGCATAGTGTACCGTGGATTTTCAGTGAATATGTCTCAATACCTTAATATTTTAATGTGTTAACTGCTTTCCTAACTTGTATCTGTGTAAATGTGCTCCTTGGTCCTGGAGATCATGATATGCTAAGAGATAAGAAGCTTGCCTGGCTGGTTATGGATCATGTCTTGCATTGAAAGGTGAAGTAAGTGAATATGGTGAGAACATGAGGATAGGGGTGTGGCTACTTCTTGCAGCATTCTCAAAATCAGCCATTCTCATCCTTTTTTTTGGCTATGCTCTCCCCACCCCATTGGACTCTGCTCAAAGTTTATGGGCCCCCTTCCCTCTGAACCAGTCAAGCTTTTGTTTGTTCTGTTCTCTCCTTCCAACTAAATTAAAAAAAAATTAAAATATTTATGTTAGGTGAGGTGAAAATGTGCTGTGGCCCCCAGGGATTCATATTCATATTGCCCCCAGTGAAAGGCTCTATCAATGACTCCAAAGACTGAGAGAGGCTTTAATGCACATTATATTGTAGCTGGCCTGACCTCATGTGCTCCAATGAATGGATAGGAGGGAGGTCGACGTTTATGGCCAGGTCACAAGGGGAGGAGCTACTGGGCAGCGAGTCATCAGTGGGCGGGCCAGCCACTCATATTCAGTTGTATATACATATCACCACATTCACCCCCTCTTTTGAAACAAAACCTCTAGAGGCTGTCGGTCGGGTGGTCTCCTCTGCCTCCGTGCCCTGCGCAACTCTGCCTGCGGCGGTGGGGGTCGGGGCCTCCTTGCACGGAGGCAGTCTGTGACGCTGAATCCCAAAATGGCAGCGCCCGTGGCCTGTACGTGGAGGAAATGGCTGTCGAATGCGGCGACCGGCAAAGCATCAAGTGGGCTGAAATGCCCCTTTCCTTACGCTGCTGGCAGTGGTGAAACTGGCCAATCACCACCAATCGGGGCCCAGGCATCCGTGATAACCAGTTGGCAGCTGGCCCGCTCAAGCCATGTGCCATTGGTGACGCAGTTGAGTTGACTATAACAGGCAGAGCTGCCACTAAATAAACTCAGTGTTGAATACACTCTACTAGTGTGTGTGTGTCTTTCTTCTCCTGTGGATTCGAGCTACAGCCTTTGGGCTATAATTGAGAGCTATAATCTAGCTGTAGCCCTGGTGATTTTGCTATAAACTGAATTTTACTAATGCCTGCCATGTTAAAAGATCAAAGTATCAATTGAACCAGTGCTAAAGAAGAGTGTGGTAACCTGCCTGAATAACAAGTGACCAGTGGCACTCAGATCTACAATGACGAAGTGTTTTGAAAGGCTGGTGCTCCTGTCTGAGCAGCGACATGAATCCATTCAAATTTGCCTATCGTAGTAACAGGTCTACTGCAGATGCCATCTCACTGGCTCTACACAAATCCCTGGAAGACCTGGACAGCAAGATGCATACATCAACTGCAGTTAGGCCTTTAACATTATCATCCCCTCCAAATTGATCAGCAAACTCCAAGACCTGGGGCTCAACACCCCAGAGTATAATTGGATCATTTATTTCCTCACCTCCAGACCACAATCAGTGAGGATTGGTAAGAACTTCTCCTCTATGATCTCCACCAGTACTGGAGCACCACAGGGCTGAAATCTTAGCTGCCTGCTCTAATCAATGTACATCAATGACTGTGCAGATCAGTACGACATCAACGTCATCTACAAGTTCACAGATGATACCACATTAGTGGGTAGTATAAAAAGGGGGCGATGAGTCAGTATACAGGAGGGAGATTGAAAACTTGGCCAAATGGTGCACCAACAACAACCTTGCACTCAATGTCACCAAAACCAAGGAGCTGATTATTGACCTCAGGAAAGGAAAACCAGAGGTGTACAATCCAGTGATCATTGGTGGATCCGAGGCGGAAAAGGTGACAAAATTGGGTGTCAATATCTCAGAGGAGTTTTCCTGGACCCAACACACCAATGACATTGTGAAGAAAGCACGTCAGCGCCTCTACTTCCTCAGGAATTTGCGGAGGTTTGGTGTGACACCAGGAAACTGGGCAAATTTCTATAGATATGCGGTGGCAAGTGAGCTGACCGGTTGCATCAAGGTTTGGTATCAGGTACATCTTTGGGTTACGCTGCCATTGGCGAGCCTCAGCGATCAGCAAGGATCCACGCCACCCAGTACATGCTCTGTACTCGCTGCTGCCATCAGGAAGGAGGTATGGATGCCACAGAGACTCGTACCGTCAGGTTCAGGAACAGCTGCTACCATCAGACTCCTTCAACAATTAACCCATTCAGATACTGATTTAAGGACCTCTTACTTTTGCACTTCTATTTTTTCCCCTCACTGTATTGCGCAGTTTACAGTTCTTTATTTGTTTACATGTGCATGTTGTGTACAGGTATTTTTCTTTTGGCATTACCAATACGTGGAATTCTGCCTCACCAGCAGGAAAAAGAATTTTAGGTTTGTATATGATGTCATGTATGTGTCCTGATTAAAAAATCTGAAATTATTGTCCTTATATTAATTCCATGCATGCATTTGACAAAAGCTATTGACGCAGCTGGAACTTTTGCAGTTTTGCAGCTGAATCCAAATGTATAAATTTTTGCATGGATTTTGAGCAAACTTTTGAAATGGTTTTCTCCCACTTTACTTTTGTAGACTGTTTCGCAGCTTTAAAGATAACAAGTATGTTTACATGCTGCTGGAGGCTTGCCTTGGTGGAGAGGTCTGGAGCATCCTTAGGGACAGGTGAGCTGATTTGATCGCTGCACCGTGTCTATTTAAATGGTACTCGTGAATGTTGAGAATAGTTTTTCTCTTTGCTTGCAAGTCTTACTGACCAAATATCACAGTGCATTCTTCTTGTGACAGAGGTTGCTTCGATGAGTTCACATCGAAATTCTGTGTTTCTTGTGTGACGGAAGCTTTTGATTACCTGCATCATATTGGGGTCATCTACAGGGACCTGAAACCAGAGAACCTGATGCTAGATACCGAGGGATACATAAAGTTGGTAGGTGTTAATGAATATTCCTTGCCCTGGGCAAATGTGGTGCTGGTCTAACAATTCATTTTCATCTGGGCACTCTCCAACCCCAGGGCTTGAACATTGAGTTCACGGCATTCCCCTAATCAGGTCACCTTCCCCCCCGCCCCCCCCCCCCCTTTTAACTAGTCGTTCCAGTTCGAACTTCCTTTCTCTCTCCACCTAACCTAGACTCCTCCACCCCCCTCCACCTATCATCTCCCACCCTCACCATGCCCCTTCCCCCTTGTGTTTGGACATTTCTTCTGCTCCCCCACACCTTGATGAAGGACTCCAGCCCGAAACGTTGGTGATGGATCTTCTCCTTTGCTACATAAAGGCACTGTTTGACCTGCTGAGTTTCTCCAGCATTTGTGTGTGGTTTTTTTTCACTTAACCATGATGTTAACAGAATCCTGCACTTTACCTCCAACAAGAGATTAACATAAATATCTGCAATGACACAATGTGGAATTTAATTCAAAACTCCTTTCCATTTTGATGGGCAGAACGTCCAACAGATTTTCTGGAGTTTGATGGAAACTCAATTGGTCCAAATTTGTTCATTACGAAGACAGCCCCATAGAAAGTGACTCACAAATGTTCCCTTCTACAACATAAGGTAATACTTATTTCTGGCAGTCCACTATTTCATTAACTATAGTCCTCCACCAGACTTAGTGCAATGAGGAGAATCAAGCAGCTCAATCTCATTTACACTGCTTCATCCTTTGATGTTTTCAGTGTTTGAATGCATTATAACTATGGTGAGAGGAGACAGTTGCCCACCTTTTTGCTGAATGCAGATTTGCTAAGAATGTGGGGAGAAGGATGCAAGGGTCCTTGTCGTGGTTCATCCTCAGTGGCAGCATGAGAGAAGAGTATCTAATCTATGGGCTGTTCCCAAGGACACACACACAGTCAGATGTCCAGAACTGCTGGAAGACCTTCAACTCGATGAAAGATGCACTTTGGCCTGCCTGGAACCTGTTGGTCTTTCAGCACACAGAGATGCTGGTGCGGGAATGCTGCCGACAGGCACATTCCAGGCTTCAGGGGTACGTGCTGAGGCTTGGTGCAGGTGACGCGAGGGGGAGGATCACAGTCTAGAGTCCTCCCATTACCGGGCATTGAGGGGCAGAGACTGAGGGGAAGTCCCTCAAAAAACAGAGGTGGGGGGGGGAGAGAGAAACAACAAGGTGCCACAGGGGTGGTAATGGTGTATTTAGAGAACAAATATAACAATGTACATTGATGGGAATGTATAGATATGATTAACACTATGGGTTTCAGTCATATCTATACATTCCCATCAATGTACTTTGAAGTAATGTACAAAGAACAGTTTTTTTTTGTAAATAACTTATTGTGAATAAAGTTTAATTTAGGTTAAAAAATGTTTCAATGCAACATTGCACCATCGGGCTAGATTAAGCGTGACTTCCTAGAAAATGGATTGTATCCTTTTTTCTTGTTTAGCATGAATGCCAGATGGAGTCCCCTGCAAATAAATCAAGGAATTGGCCAAAATCAAGTGCTAATAGGCATTACAGTAGATGAGATGCAGAAACACGATGATTTCCATCATCCACAATCTGTTCAAACTCCTGACATTTTGATGCTCAGCTTTTAAAGCAAAGCATCAACCCTTGAAGGTAAACTCCCTACTTCAGCCACACACATGCACTATGGCCCTCATGAAAGAGAAAGAGGAGAGGGTAACAGCTCCAATATTCACTCAAAGTGCCATGAAAGTACTAGTCAGTGAGAGAGATGCTGCGTGGAAAATCCTGTATATCAGCGGGACCACTAGGTGGTGAGAAGACCTTTGGCAGGTGATGGTTACATTTGTCTTGAGAATTTCAAACAATGGGAAATTGTGGAGAGAAATTTCATGACTTCACAAGATATGTCAAGGTGTGACCCGCACACTTTTTACTTACTTCTGTAAATTGAAGACTCTCACAAGAATGAATAGTTAAGAATTAATTCTAAGTTCCTTAAATAATGTGACAATCAACTATAATGTCCGAACAAGCCACTTAAATAACTCGATCTAAAATCCATTCATGCATTTGTAAAAAATTAGCAAAGGTGGACCTGCAAAGGAAGATGGGAGAAATTGAATTTCATCGTCTAAGTTAGCATGAATGATTATTGATCAATTATGCTGGTGGTTACACCAAATAAGCCTGAAGTCCAATTTTTAGGCAACAATTCCTCAGCCTTCCTGAACAGGAGCAGCCAATTCCAGCGAAAATCATGGCAGGATCTAGACACACCGAGATTTAGCCTGTGCTGGAAGATTCCATGATCATTTAAAAGGAGCAGAGGTTTGTTAGCTTTTTGTAGGACCAGTGGTACTGGAAGAATAGAGGTAGGATAGTCTCTTCATAGGAACTTCCCTCATCACTGACCCTCAGAAGAAACCAGGATCAGATCAGCAGTGATATGTCTACCAGGACCAGACAAGGAAGATGGCTTGAATGTTTACCAGTCCCCTGTGAAAGTTTAGTGAGAGTAATATATTGGACACTTCCAATAGAATTAGGCAGTTCAAAATAAATCACTGAAACCTTTTCTCAGGTCCCGACAAAATTTTTATACTTCCATTTACTGTGGGGGAATATCAGATCAAGTGCCAGTGCTTTGTTAAATCAGACATTCTCAACCTTTTATTGGCAATGGTCCCCTTTGAACTGCGCTCAAAATTGATGGGCTTCCTTCCCCGTGAGGCAGCCAAGTTTAGTTGGTTTCTTGCGTACTCTACTGACTAGATAAAAAAACCATTTTATAATTTCATTCCATGGCCCCCTTACTTGTGCTGTTGGCCCAGGGAGGGTGTACGCCTCCACTCACCCTATTGAGAATGGCTAATGTTAATTATGGATGTTCTTGTCCATCCTGAACTCTCTGCATTTGTGGGATTCTCTGCTCTACTTATTATGTTGATGGAATAGATGATGCACATAATTAAATTAAGAAGTTGTATTGCTTCTCCACTTTCAGGTTGACTTTGGATTTGCTAAGAAGATTGGCAGAGGTCAGAAAACATGGACATTTTGTGGAACACCTGAATATGTAGCACCAGAAATCATTCTGAACAAAGGCCATGATTTTGGTGTGGATTTCTGGTCACTCGGGATCCTTGTCTTTGAGCTTCTTACTGGCAGGTAAATGTCACTTTGATTTACATGTTCCTTTTGCAATTATTGGGCATGGAGCAAAATATAAATCGCAAAGTAGATGTTTTGTGAAGACCGAGTTTTATCATGATGCAAAAGTACACGGCAAGCAGGCATTCTCTTGGAGACCCGCTCGATAGAATTTCCAAATTCAAATCACATCGATTTTTTAAAATCCTTTTACAAAGATTCAGCACCAGTTTCAGTGACTAAAATGAGATTGCTTACTTCAGAAGTTTAATCTGACAAATGGTTCATTGAAATACATGCACACATTGGGAGGACACTGTAACTGGCAAGACACTCATTGAAGCTTAATAGCCTGAATATGCCTGAGATTGTCTAATCTTGAAAGCTAAGCAGGCTCTGGCCTGCTCAGTACTTGGAGGGGTGACTGTCATGGAACACGAGGTACTGTAGGTTTCTGTGAGGGGCTCTGGACAAAGTGGCGACTCTCTGCCTGCCTTACAGTGGACAAAAGTTAAAGAATTTCATGGATATTACATTTGAAGTGTGGTATGACGTGACAATAATGGAACTTTTACCTTTTTAACTCTGAATCTCCAGACAGCTTTGTTGGATCAAAGTAATTCTCACAGTTGATCAAAAAGCTTTTGAAGAGAATCCAGAGAATGTGACAGTTGACTCTGATTGCAAAAATGTCGCAGTTATTGATATGCAGAACAAATATGCCTGTGATTATTTGTGCTTTGCTCAGTGATAAACTTCAATCTGACCTGGAAGCTTATTTCATCTCATTTGCAATAGTGCAACATCACTTAGCTGAAGGTATCTCATCTAATTAACAAGCCCCATTGTTTTACACTTGGCTGATGCAAATGAGAAGGTCTCATTCATGTTTTTTAGACAGTAATGTTGGAAAAGTCTGTGAAAAATTTAACGTAAATTAAAATAATGACTCACCTTGTGGTCGTTTACACTGCACCCTTTAAGATCCTGTGAGCATTAGGCCCGGTGCTCTTATGTGGGGCAACGTGGCCTGAGTCATCAGCTGGACATCGGATTCATGAGGTGAGTTTTTGCGGTGCGGTTTAGACTGCAGCTTCCCCCGAAAAGTAGTAGGGGTCATACAGGATAAATCGCGGGGCAGGAATTGACTCCAAATTCCTGCACTTTTTTTTTAAGACTGCCCATGTAACTTCAAATTTTGTTGATTGTGCCATTACATGCCAGAAGTCTAAAAACCCTCTCATTCGTTAGCACACACATTCTTGTGTGACCCCCTCCCCCCTGCTGCAGGTCAGTATCTTGTGATCTGTTGGCTACGAAGCTGTCCTTTTAATTTCAAAACTGGTATCTGCTGGTAATATACATCATAACTTATTTCTATGGTGAGGTTGTTTGCCCAGAAGTGCAACATTCATTGTCAAGTTTATTGTCATCTGATTGGACAAGTACAACCCGACGAAACAAGAGTTCTCTGGTCCTCGTTGCAAAACATGCAGACACACAACCAGACATAACACACATACAGACCAAAAATACATATGCAAAACAAGTATTTCATCTATTCAAATAAATAAATAATTATTGATTCATGGATATGAGAGTCTCGGATGGTCATTGTGAACAGTTCCTTTGGTCATTCAGCACTCTCACTGCCCATGAGAAGCAGATGTTTCGCACTTGGTGGTGCTTTCTGATATTCCTGTATCTCTTTCCTGAAAGAAGCAGCTCAAAAATGTCGTGTGCAGGATGAAATGGGTCCTCAACAATAGGGTACAATAGTTTAAATTATACATTTAAGACAAGTTCCGTTTAGCCTTGTGGAAACTGTGCTCCAATTTTTTTGAGAAACGCTCTTAATAACTGTGCACATATGTGGATCAGATTGATAATTCTTACACGTTGAGCAGAAAGCTCAAATTTATTTTTCATGCAAACACATTTCCCTCAACTATTTTTCGCAAGGCTTCTTTTACTCCAGTTTATAACAAAAATAATGAAATTGAAACAGCTTTCCTTTGAGGTTTACATTTTATGAAATTTTAAACACATTCTTCATAAGCAGATTTAAAACTTCATTAAGCAATATTGAGCAATAATATTTTGCTCCACATTCTTTGGCTTGGCTTCGCGGACGAAGATTTATGGAGGGGTAAAGTCCACGTCAGCTGCAGGCTTGTTTGTGGCTGACAAGTCCGATGCGGGACAGGCAGACACGGTTGCAGCGGTTGCAAGGGAAAATTGGTTGGTTGGGGTTGGGTGTTGGCTTTTTCCTCCTTTGTCTTTTTATTGGACAATGTACTCGAACTCCCAGGTGAAATTTCACAATCTATTAACTTAACCTAACTTCGCCCCCTTCTAATTCTAAGCACATATGTATGTAATGTGTATATGTTCAGGAAAGTTCTTTGTTTTAATACCTATCATTCACTTCTTACTTTTTCAAATTCACTGGTATCAGGCAAATCTCATACTGTGCACAGAATTTAATATTTACCTGGCTTTTCTGCTTAAAGTTAAATGGTTACCGCTCAGGAAAGATCTTGTTAGTTTCAGAGAGAGATTTGTTGCTCTTTGGATACACGCAAACTGATTTCCTCCAGTTACTTCAGTGTCTTGCCAAAGAAACTTGCTCCATCATAGGTTTTACAAGTGATAACCTCTTCTTTCATGTCACCACAGAGTTCTTCTTGTTTCCCTTATTTCAGGAGACACTCTCTAGCCAGCCATTTCCTCTTGTAAGGACTACAAGGGTTTTTCAACAGATTGAACTCAGAACTTACAATCTGTCTTCAGAATGGGACCTGCTTTTTAAAATTCATTCCAAAGCAATTTAGCTGTCTTTGCAAGGCACTCAGAGCCTGGATGTCTGGCTTTCAGCAATGCTCTTGCATCTTAAATAAGATATCTTTTGTGAAGTGTTACTCTCTGTGTCTTTTAAAAGCATATTTATATATAATAAACCTGTAACAGTAGTTTACAGGTTCGACTAGGATTTCCAACTTTAACTATTCCCCTGCCCAACTGATCAAGGTCCTGCTGCAATATTTGGCAGTTTTAATCGAGGCAGTACATAATCATGCGCCTCTGTCCTTCAGTGTACCTTGAAAACCCCTTCCCAGGTCAGCAGCCAACCACAACAAAATATCCTTTTGATTCAAATACTCGATCAATGCATAATTATTATTAACATCCTCCAAAGGTCATGTTAATTCAACTGGCCTATTATTAGAAGCCACTTTCCCTTTGATTGCGATTTGTGTCCAACAGACCCTGTGCCATGACTGGAAATTCAATGTTTTGAGAAGACACTTTGTTTTCATTTTAATTTCTTCTCTACCAGAAGCCGTTCTATACCTTGCTTGCTCAGGTTCAACAGGCCAATTAAATCTTTCCACTGTACTTCTGACTGTGTTGCCCTGCTTGGCATGTCCTTGTGCTGACCTTGACCCTAATTACCATGTCAATAGTAAAAGCAAACTGCTAGAGTCCTGTGAAAATCTGGTGAACCTTCAAGGGAGCATTCAATTGGTTGGTTTTGTTGCAAGTCTGTTAACATTGCTGCATACACAAGGTCTTACTTTGGTGTGGCAGAAATACTTCATCACTTTACTGTATTGTGGTATACCACTGTACAATCGTTTGGATGTGCTAGGACACGTCCCCTGCTGATGGTGCCTGAGCCTCTCACTGACCCCCTGAGTATAGGCAAATTGTGCCACAGCCCCCTGCTCAGTCCAGGGCAGTCGACCAGCATGGACGTGCCTCTATTCTGTTGTTAATACAAGCCTATCAGTTCCTAGACAACTTCTAGTCTTTTGAAGTTATTGATGGTGCATCAATTTTATTCACAACAGTTTTTTTTGATAATGAGGCAGATTCTGAATCCAGAAAAGCTGGACCTCGACCCACAATCGCCTGATATATCCAACAGCTTTGAACTCTGGCTGCGTTGCTTCGAAGTGTTCCTGCAGGCCTCCTTCTCTATCATTCAATCAGAGGACGGCAGGCTGCAAGTGCTGTATTCCCAACTCATGGCCCTGATGATCGTGGGTGCCAAATTGTACCCAGAGGTGAGGAAAATACTGAAAAACTAGTACCTAAGGAAGGTAAACGTTAGGCACCTCCTGGATACCTGAAAACAGTGACCCAGGGAATCAAGTGCCAAGTACCTTCGGGCCCTACAAGCTCTTGGATGGGCTTGTGGCTGTAAGGCCATAATGGCCACAGTAAACACGGAGGTCTTGATCAGAGGCACTTATGTTGCAGACATCAGATCCAGCTGCAACCAGCAGAGACTGTTGGAACAGGGTGAGCTCAACTTACAGAGGGCAGTTAAACTAGTGAACATGCTAGAGGTGGCCCTCCAAAATATGGACAACGCTCCACTTCGCCAGGTGCTGCCATCTTGGGATGAGCGAGGGCCGCAAGCCTGCGGAACACCACCACCGCCACATCACGCTTGTGACCTAACCATGGCCGCTATACTCTGTGAGCACCCAAAATGCTACTCTGCAGCCTGCACAAACACCCTAGAAAATGCTGTCCAACAAAAGACGTGGTTTGCTCTTGCTGTAGATGTAGCCTGGCAGATGTAGGCAGCCTCCAAGAACGCGGCGCGGGCTACACACTCTACTGGTCTGGCAAGACTTCGGATGAACGACGCCTATCTGGTGTAGGCTTCATGGTCAAGAGCTTCATTGCCTCCAAACTCGAAAACCTTCCGACAGGCCTCTCGGACCGAATCATGTCCATGCGACTCCCACTTCAAAACAAGTGTCACATCACCCTCATCAGTGTCTATGCTCCAACCCTCCAGGCGGAACCAGCAGAAAAGAACAAGTTCTACACCGACCTGCGCAACCTCATCCAACGTACCCCTACAGCCGACAAGGTTGTCATCCTGGGCGACTTCAACGCTCGTGTCGGCAAAGACTCAGAAACCTGGCCAGGAATCCTGGGCAAGCATGGCGTCGGCAAGTGCAACGACAATGGGCGCCTCCTGTTGGAGCTCTGCGCAGAACAGCGGCTTGTCATTACAAACACCCTTTTTCAGCAGAGGGACAGCCTTAAGACCACCTGGATGCATCCCCGATCCAAACACTGGCACCTCCTGGACTACATCCTGGTGCGAGAAAGTGACAAACAAGATGTGCTCCACACCAGGGTCATGCCTAGCGCGGAATGCCACACTGACCACCGGCTGGTTCGCTGCAAGCTCAACCTTCACTTCAAGCCAAAGCCCAGGAACAATAAAGCCCCCAGAAAGAGGTTCAATGTTGGAAAACTGCAGTCAGACGAAGCGAGAGGAAACTTCCAGGCAAACCTCAAAGCAAAGCTCGACGTTGCAACCCGCCTCACGGACCCGTCCCCTGAAACCCTCTGGGATCAGTTGAAGACTACCATACTGCAATCCACTGAAGAGGTACTGGGCTTCTCCTCCAGGAAAAACAAGGACTGGTTTGACGAAAACAGCCAGGAAATCCAGGAGCTGCTGGCAAAGAAGCGAGCTGCCCACCAGGCTCACCTTACAAAGCCGTCCTGTCCAGAGAAGAAACAAGCCTTCCGTCGCGCATGCAGCCATCTTCAGCGCAAACTCCGGGAGATCCAAAATGAGTGGTGGACTAGCCTCGCCAAACGAACACAGCTCAGCGCGGACATTGGCGACTTCAGGGGTTTCTATGAGGCTCTAAAGGCTGTGTACGGCCCCTCACCCCAAGTCCAAAGCCCGCTGCGCAGCTCAGACGGCAAAGTCCTCCTCAGCGACAAGATCTCCATCCTCAACCGATGGTCAAAACACTTCCAATCTCTTTTCAGTACCAACCGCTCAGTCCAAGATTCCGCCCTGCTCCAGCTCCCTCAACAGCCCCTAAGGCTAGAGCTGGATGAGGTTCCCACCCTGGATGAGACATATAAGGCAATCGAACAACTGAAAAGTGGCAAAGCAGCAGGTATGGATGGAATCCCCCCAGAAGTCTGGAAGGCTGGCGGCAAAACTCTGCATGCCAAACTGCATGAGTTTTTCAAGCTTTGTTGGGACCAAGGTAAACTGCCTCAGGATCTTCGTGATGCCACCATCATCACCCTGTACAAAAACAAAGGCGAGAAATCAGACTGCTCAAACTACAGGGGAATCACGTTGCTCTCCATTGCAGGCAAAATCTTCGCTAGGATTCTACTAAATAGAATAATACCTAGTGTCGCTGAGAATATTCTCCCAGAATCACAGTGCGGCTTTCGCGCAAACAGAGGAACCACTGACATGGTCTTTGCCCTCAGACAGCTCCAAGAAAAGTGCAGAGAACAAAACAAAGGACTCTACATCACCTTTGTTGACCTCACCAAAGCCTTCGACACCGTGAGCAGGAAAGGGCTTTGGCAAATACTAGAGCGCATCGGATGTCCCCCAAAGTTCCTCAACATGATTATCCAACTGCACGAAAACCAACAAGGTCGGGTCAGATACAGCAATGAGCTCTCTGAACCCTTCTCCATTAACAATGGCGTGAAGCAAGGCTGTGTTCTCGCACCAACCCTCTTTTCAATCTTCTTCAGCATGATGCTGAACCAAGCCATGAAAGACCCCAACAATGAAGACGCTGTTTACATCCGGTACCGCACGGATGGCAGTCTCTTCAATCTGAGGCGCCTGCAAGCTCACACCAAGACACAAGAGAAACTTGTCCGTGAACTACTCTTTGCAGATGATGCCGCTTTAGTTGCCCATTCAGAGCCAGCTCTTCAGCGCTTGACGTCCTGCTTTGCGGAAACTGCCAAAATGTTTGGCCTGGAAGTCAGCCTGAAGAAAACTGAGGTCCTCCATCAGCCAGCTCCCCACCATGACTACCAGCCCCCCCACATCTCCATCGGGCACACAAAACTCAAAACGGTCAACCAGTTTACCTATCTCGGCTGCACCATTTCATCAGATGCAAGGATCGACAATGAGTTAGACTCGCCAAGGCAAATAGCGCCTTTGGAAGACTACACAAAAGAGTCTGGAAAAACAACCAACTGAAAAACCTCACAAAGATAAGCGTATACAGAGCCGTTGTCATACCCACACTCCTGTTCGGCTCCGAATCATGGGTCCTCTACCGGCACCACCTACGGCTCCTAGAACGCTTCCACCAGCGTTGTCTCCGCTCCATCCTCAACATCCATTGGAGCGCTCACACCCCTAACGTCGAGGTACTCGAGATGGCAGAGGTCGACAGCATCGAGTCCACGCTGCTGAAGATCCAGCTGCGCTGGATGGGTCACGTCTCCAGAATGGAGGACCATCGCCTTCCCAAGATCGTATTATATGGCGAGCTCTCCACTGGCCACCGTGACAGAGGTGCACCAAAGAAAAGGTACAAGGACTGCCTAAAGAAATCTCTTGGTGCCTGCCACATTGACCACCGCCAGTGGGCTGATAACGCCTCAAACCGTGCATCTTGGCGCCTCACAGTTTGGCGGGCAGCAGCCTCCTTTGAAGAAGACCGCAGAGCCCACCTCTCTGACAAAAGGCAAAGGAGGAAAAACCCAACACCCAACCCCAACCAACCAATTTTCCCTTGCAACCGCTGCAATCGTGTCTGCCTGTCCCGCATCGGACTGGTCAGCCACAAACGAGCCTGCAGCTGACGTGGACTTTTTACCCCCTCCATAAATCTTCGTCCGCGAAGCCAAGCCAAAGAAGAAAAAAAAGAGAAAGAAAGGTGTGTGAATGCAAGTCGCCCTCAAAACCCAGCACCGCTGCATGCAGGCTATGCATCTTGGACGTCGCCATCTTCTCAACCCAGCAGGGTCATGTGCGGGCTGTGGGGACCACCATCTTGGAACTGAGCACCCAAACACTCCACCGCATCTACCGAGCCTGACCACAACTCATCACGCTAGATCAAGGTAACCCTTACTAACTCGCCAGATTGATGATGGACATTGAGGTAACTAGTGTAAATAGTCACGTAATGAGCTGCCTTTTCGATCATGGGAGCACAGTAATCTTCATCCACCCCGACACGATGCAATAAGGCCAGTGAACCACCAAGTCCCTTCGGCCTCTGTCTCAAAGGCAGATGTCCATGGCTGTTGTGTAGTGACTCCGACTGTGTGGGGCACAGACCGTAAAGACTTTAAACTCCTCATGATGCCACAGCTTTGCGCTGCTGTGATGCTGGGGCTTGACTTACAGTGCCATCTTAAGAGTGTCACAATGGAGTATGATGGGTTCTGTCTGTAACCAGCAGTTTTTAAACCGCCCACTGCGCTTCACCCGCGGAAACCCCATCTGTTTCTCCTCCCATAGTTTCCAGCCAGCAACCAGCCAATTGCCCACCGCACATGGCCTGCAGCCTTTCATCCCTCAAAGAGATGGTGCAGGGGGCAAGAGATAAGATTTCTGGATCATTGGGATCTCTTCTGGGGAAGGTTGGACCTGTACAAAAGGGACGGACTCCTCTTGAACTGGAAGGGGACCAATATGCTGGCAAGCAGATTTGCTAGAGCTGTGGGGGAAGGTTTAAACTAGTTTGGCAGGGGGGTGGGGAACAGGGAGCATGGGCACCTAGATAAGAATAAAAACGATAACAAAGGTAGGATGGAGATTAGGGTAGAAGGTAGAAAAGAGAATGTATGTGAGGGTCATTCTCTGAAATGCATATATTTTAATGCAAGAAGCATAGTGAACAAGGTAGATGAGCTTAGAGCATGGAGAGATACTTGGGGTCACGATATTGTGGCAATTAGTGAGACCTGGCTACAAGAGGGGCAGGTCTGGCAACTTAACGTTCCAAGATACATTTGTTTTAGATGTGATAGATCAGGGGGTAAAAAAGGTGGAGGAGTTGCTCTGCTTGTTAAGGAGGACATTACTGCCGTGAGGTGGCAAGATGGTCTGGAGGGATCGTCCAGTGAGGCTGTTTTTGTGGAATTGAGGGGTGAAGGAGGCATGAAGATGCTAATAGGGGTGTATTATCAGACCACCAAATGGGTCAAGAAAACTAGAGGAACAAATGTGTAGAGAGATAACGTATATGTGTGAGAATCATAAGATAGTGATCATGGGAGATTTTAACTTCCCTCACATTGATTCGGATACCCATACGGTTAGAGGGCTGGATGGGCTAGAGTTCGTTAAATGTGTTCAAGATTGTTTTCTGAATCAATTAGTAGAAGAACCGACTTGGGACAGTGTAATACTCGACCTCCTGTTAGGGAATGAGCTAGGACAGGTATCAGACATTAATGTTGGAGATCCAATTGGATCTAGTGATCATAATTCTGTTAATTTTAAGGTAGTTTTAGGGAAGAGCAAGGAGGGGCCTAAAGTTGAGGTTCTGGATTGGAGAAGAGAAAATTTCAAAGGAATAAGTAGGGATTTGGGGAGTATTGAGTGGGACAGGATATTTTCAGGTGAAGGTGTAAATGAAAAATGAAGGATATTCAAAAAAGAAATTTTGAGGGTACAGAGTAGTTATGTCCCAGTGAGGATCAAAGGAAAGGCTGGAAGTCATAGGGAGGCTTGGTTTTCGAGGAATATTGGAAATTTGGTTAGAAGAAAAAGGGAGGTGTACAAGAGGTATAAAGAACAGGGAGCTGACAATTTGAAGGAGGACTACAAGGAGTGTAGAAGGAATCTTAAGAAAGAAATTAGAAAGGCCAAAAAAAGTCACGAAGAGGCTTTGGCAGACAGAGTAAAAATAAATCCAAAGGGTTTCTATAGGTACATTAAAAGTAAAAGATTAGTGAGGGATAAAATTGGACCCCTTGTAGATAGTGAGGGTAGGCTGAGTGAGAAGTCAGAGGAAATGGGGGAAATTTTGAATGATTTCTTTGCCTCGGTATTCTCTAGGGAAAAAATATTGAACCAGTTGAGGTAAAGAAAAATAGTGGGGAGGTCATGAAGCATATAAGGATAACCGAGGAGGTAGTGATGGCTGTGTTGAAAAAGATAAAGGTGGATAAATCTCAAGGACCGGACAAAATATTCCCAAGGACACTCAGGGAGACTAGTGGACAGATAGTGAGGCCATTAACAGAGATATTTAGGATGTCACTGGCCACGGAGGTAGTGCCGAAGGATTGGAGGGTTGCGCATGTGGTTCTGCTGTTTAAGAAAGGGTCTAAATGTAAACCTGGGAATTATAGGCCTGTGAGTCTGACGTCTGTGGTGGGCAAGTTGGGGGAAAGTGTTCTGAGAGATGGTATTTACAAATATTTGGAGGTACAGGGATTGCTAGGGAGTAATCAGCATGGTTTTGTCAGGGGTAGATCATGCTTGACAAACCTGATTGAGTTTTTCGAGGGGGTTACAAAAAAGTTTATGAAGGGAAAGCTGTGGATGTTGTCTATTTAGTCTTTAGTAAAGCTTTTGACAAAGTTCCCCACAGGAGGTTAGGAAAAAAGGTGGAGGCATTAGGTATAAATAAGGAGGTAGTGAAATGGATTCAGAAATGGTTGGATGGCAGGTGTCAGAGAGTAGTGGTAGAAAATTGTTTGTCCAATTGGAGGCCGGTGACTAGTGGAGTTCCTCAGGGATCGGTCCTCGGTCCACTATTGTTTGTTATATATATTAATGATCTGGAAGCAGGGGTGGAGAATTGGATAAGCAAGTTTGCGGATGATACAAAGATTGGTGGTGTTGTGGACAGTGAGGAAGATTACCGTAGATTAAAATGTGATTTAGGAAGGCTGGAGGTGTGGGCTGAGAAATGACTGATGGAATTTAATACAGATAAGTGTGAGGTGTTACATTTTGGAAAGGCAAATCTAAATAGGTCATATTCATTAAATGGTAGACTATTGTGATGTGCAGAGCAACAAAGGGATTTAGGAGTTGTGGTAAATAGTACCCTCAAGGCTGATACTCAGATAGATGGTGTGGTGAAGAAGGCATTTGGAATGTTGGCCTTCATAATTCGGAGTACTGAATTCAAGAGTAGGGAGGTTATGATGAAATTGTACAAGGCATTGGTGAGGCCAAATTTGGAGTACTGTGTACAGTTTTGGTCACCAAATTATAGGAAAGATATAAACAAAATAGAGAGTGCAGAGAAGGTTCACGAGAATGTTGACAGGATTTCAAGGTTTGAGTTACAGGGAAAGGTTGTGCAGACTGGGGCTTTTTTCTCTGGAGCGTAGAAGATTGAGAGGGGATTTGATAGAGGTGTTTAAGATTTTAAAAGGGACAGACAGAGTAAACGTGGATAGGCTTTTTCAATTAAGAGTGGGGAGATTCAAACTAGAGGGCATAGTTTAAGATTGAAGGGGAAAAATTATAAGGTGAACATGAGGGGAAATTTCTTTACGCAAAGGGTGGTAGGGATGTGGAATGAGCTTCCGACAGACGTGGTTGAGGCGGGATCATTGGTTACATTTAAGGAAAGACTGGATAGTTACATGGATAGGAGAGGACTGGAGGGGTATGGACCAGGTGCTGGTCAGTGGGACTAGGAGGGTGGGAATTTGTTACGGCATGGACTAGTAGGGCCGAACTGGCCTGTTCTGTGCTGTAAGTGGTTATATGGTTTATATGGTTTCACCTTTCCACTGCTGTTTGCTAACCTCACCTCCTACAGTAAACCCATTGTGCATTAAGCCTTCTGCTGTATCAAGGCCGACATTGCCAAGGCTGCGATGCACACTGTGGATGAATCCACACTGTTCCAGGTGGAGAGCAGTGTGTCTTGACTTCGCCCTGGCCCCCACCGTTAACCAGGCGGGTAGATCCGCTGCCTTCTTTTCCCACATCATCCAGGGCTTTGAAATCCGACACTCCTCTGTCGAGAAGGAGGCCCAGGCCATTGTTGAGGCTGCCTGGCCTGGAGACACTAGCTCGCTAGGCAAACGCTTTACCTTGCCGACTGACAAATGTGCAGCTGCTTTCATGTTCAACCACCAACAACGAGGGAAAACCAAAAATGACAAGTTATTGAGGTGTAGAATTGAACTTTCCACCTACAATTACGATATCTTGTACTGGCCCAGAAAACTCAATGATCCTCCAGATGCCCTAACCCGCGGAACATGTGCCAGCGCACAAATAGACCAGTTACAAGCCCTCCACAGCAACCTTTGCCACCCCAGAGTCACTAGGTTCTTCCACTTTATCAAAGCCCACAACCTACCTTACCCAGTCGAGGAGATCTGAACTATGACCAGGAACTGCCAGATCTGTGCCGAGTGCAAACCGCACTTCTACTGACCAGACAGAGCACATCTGATAAAGGCTACCTGCCCCTTTGAATGCCTGAGCATTGATTTCAAGGGGCCCCTCCCCTCCTCTGATCGCAACATGTATTTCCTCAACATCATTGATGAGTACTCATGTTTCCCATTTGCCATCACTGCCACAGTCATCAAGGCCCTGCACAATATCTTCACCCTTTTTGGGTACCCCTGCTATATCCATAGTGACTGGGGGCCCTCTTTAATGAGAAACAAGCTATGTTAGTACCTGCTGGCCAAATGCTTCGCCACGAGCAGGACCACCAGTTACAACCCACGAGAGAACAGGCAGGTGCAAAGGGAGAATGTTACCTTCTGGAAGGCTATCCTCCTAGCCCTGAGGTCTAGAGGCCTTCCAGTCTCCTGCTGGCAAGATGTCCTCCCCAATTCATTCCAGTCAATCAGATCACTCCTATGTACCACCACCAAAGCCACTCCTCATGAAAGGATGTTTTCCCTCCCTAAAAAGTCCACTTTAGGGACCACACTGCCTACCTGGTTGATATCCCCAAGGCAGGTCCTACTCCAGATTCACATGAGGAGCCATAAGTCTGACCCACTGGTCAAAGGGTCCATCTCCTCCATGCTAGCCCCCAATACCCCTATGTGGTGTACCCTTATGGGGACAAATATCCAGTCTACGTTCGGGACCAGGCGCCCTCAGGAGTATCTGAGACCATTGCCGACCACCCCTTTCACCTACCGCTACCCATGATGCACCAGGGCCATGGCATGTTACCCCAGCCCCAGTAGATGACATATCAGATCTGTCTCCACGCATCCACCATGCCGACGTCAGACATACAGGTGTTCCAGACAGTCCTGGGTTCAACACCTGCGCACAGCTGTTACCTCGATGGTTGCAGCAGCAGACAAGACCACCAAAAGATGCAATTTATAAGAACATTTAATTCACTTCACCCTGCTGAACTCTTTGTAAATATAATAAACCACGATATACATGTTTGGATGTGCTAGTACTTGTTATAGTTCATCTGGACATGCCCCCTGATGACGGTGCCTGTAGCTCCTTCCATTGACCCCTGAAAAAAGGCGACTGTGCCACAGCCCCCTTCTCAGTCCAAGACAGTCGACCAGCATGGATGTGTCTCCATTCTGTTATTAATAAAAGCCTATCAATTTGTCTATAACTACGAGTCTTTTGAAGTAATTGATGGTGCATCATGTATGCTTTTACATTGCATGTGAATCTATCCCCTATGGTGCCTCACCACATTTCCCCCTCTTCACCCAGCTAACCAGCCCGAACCACTGCTATTTATAAACTATTGAAGTACCTGCCCTAGTTTTGGTGACAGGTCAACAATTAGGATGTTTCAGTAATTTTCTTTGATACTACTTGCTCTTGAGAACATCCTTTATTTAGTTTTGATATGTAACCTGTGTTGGATTATTTCATATTTTATATTGTATATAGATATGTTTTTGAAGGAGATAGATTGTGGGGGTTTAGTGTAGGTCACAAACAAATACAAACACTTCACCAAACAGTTCTCATTTAGAATGCCAGAGCTCTGCTCAAGCCAGACAGTCCAGGCTCTGGGTGCCTTTGCAAAAACGTTGAAGAATGACTATAGAGACTTCACAAGTAGGTGTTAATTGGACATGCTGTGGAGTAATGGATTATTATTTTGGAAAGCAACAGATGAATAGGCTCAGATGTTTGGGTCCAGTGCTGCAATCTGTCTGGTTGCAGTTTGCTGTTCTAAGATCATATCATATGGTTTAGCAAGCAGAGAGAGAGAGAGAGAACTGGTTTCTGCAGTGGCTTTTGGAAGCTAGCAGCTTATTTAAAATCCATTTTGAAGACGGGTTGTGAGTTTTGAGTTGCAAAAACCTTGTGGTCCATACCAGAGGAAATGGCTGGCTAGAGTGTTTCATCTGAGATAAGGGAAACAAGAGGAATTTTGTGGTGACCTGCAGAAGAAAAAATTATCATTTAGAAAACCCTGATGGTGCAAGTTTCTGCGGCAAGAAACTGAAGTGGCTGATCGCAGGGAATCAGTTTGTGCGTGTGCAATGAGCAACAAATCTCTCTCTGAAGCATAAAGGGCCTTCCTGAGAGAGCACCAGAGTACCTTTAAGCACCAGAGCTTGGTGAAAATTCATAAATGTTAAATTCTGTGCCCTGTATAAGAAATCCCTGCATTACAGAGTCCAGAGGACCCCAAACACCAGCAGCAATAGAGATGCACCACAACACAGAGTGACTTAAACAAAAGTAGTTTTTAATTATATTTGAACAAGAAAACAGAATTGAACTTTAACTTATTACTTAACCTACCTAACCCACTTAATCCCCCCTCTAATACTAAGCACAGGTGTGTGTAATGTATATTTAAGATTAGAAAAGTTCTTTGAATCATAATCCAATCTACTGGTTGCAGGCAATTCTTGTACTGTGCACAGAAGTTAGCATTAACAAAGTTCACCAGGCTATGGTGCTTAACAGGCAAATAGTTACCACTCAGGAGGGTTCTTGCTGGTTTTC
The DNA here is from genome assembly GCF_036971445.1 of Narcine bancroftii. NCBI lineage: Eukaryota > Metazoa > Chordata > Chondrichthyes > Torpediniformes > Narcinidae > Narcine > Narcine bancroftii. The sequence goes on from NC_091471.1 coordinate 223,218,635, forward strand.
AGAGATTCCTTTTCCAGGACATCCACAACTGATTCCTTCTCAATCAGTCTTGCTGAAGAAACTTGCCCCTTTCAGGGTTCTCCAGATGATCAGGTCACTTTTCAGACTGCCAGCCTTCTTTGACCAGGCAGTCTTCCAAAGTTTGCCAGCTTGTCCTTCTGGAACTGATTTCTGTCTCCTTTCTATCTGTTTCACACCCTCCCTCTCAGAGAGCAAAACAGTTCTGTCTGCCTGCAAAGATCACATGCTCTCCCAGATAAGCAGTAGGTTGCTACTTTTGCTTTTTGCAGAAAGCATTCTGCAAAGGTCCTGCAAATATTCTGTGTTTTAAAATGTGTGTCCAAGCTGCTCTAACAGTTCTTCCCAAACCACCGCTAAATTCTCTTGTCACACCTGATACTGGTGAACTTTGAGAAGTGAGATTGGACTGTGAATCAAATAACTTTTCTAAGCTTATATACACATTACATACACGTGCGCTTAGAATTAGAAGGGGTTTCATTAATAGTAATAAGTTAAAGTTTGATCCTGTTTTTATGTTTAAAGAAAATTTAAAATGACTTTTGTTTAAGTAACCATTTGTCTTGGTTAATTTCTATTGATGCTGGGTTTGGGGTCCTCTGGGCCCGTAACATTCCTACAATATTTCAGTGGCACCTTGATTTGCATAGCAATTCGGAAACAAAGAACAGATTACGATTCTGCTACAAGGATGGATTGAGTCGAAGTGGGAAATTGAAGGGAAACAAGCTCTTTGGCCCTTTCACTATTCCACCCGAACTTATTTTATTCCTCACATTCCCAACAATTCCCCCCATTTTCTTCCACTCCTGCACATGCCAGCAACAATTTACAGTGGCCAATTAACTGGATCACATTCACATTTTTTGGGATGGTGGAGGAAACCTGAACACCAGGATGAAGCCCACGCAGACATGAGGGAAGCATACAAATGTTGACCGGGCTTCCCCAATTGCATATTTGGGGATCCCCAAGGCCATATCCTCAGGACCATTCATCATGGAGATATAACAACACAAAAGGAGGCTTTCCAGTCCCTGGCTCCACACCAGTGTTCCTCTCTTTCTATCCCTATACTCCTGCAACTTATTCTCTCTCACATGTTCATCAACTACCCTTGATTTTTTTTTACACTATTAAATTGGGGGCAATTTACAGTGAGGAATTAATGTCAACACATCTTTAGAATGTGGGGGAAACCAGAGGAAACTGACAGCCATGGAAAGAATGCATAAGCTCCACATACACGACACCCAAACTAGAATTGGATTTAGGAGCCAGCAGTACCACACATTATACCACATGGCCACCCTATTCCATCAGCTTGTGATTTCAAGCCGCATGATTAACCTAGAATGAGCACTTTCTGGGGCATATCATACTCATCCTGGCCCCCAACCCACCTCATCGTTTGTGTCGAATACTTTTTTTGACCTGATGCCTATGTTCTTGTGTTGGGATAACTTGGCGTAACATAGAAGTAGCCGTTCACCGGATGTGCCGAGCTTTCCATTTGGAACTGTATTTCTCATGTGGTGACCTGTGTGATCTATACGCGAAATGTCTTTGTTCTTGGTTGGATGGGCTCACTTCTGTCATGTACCCACTCATCCAGAGATGTTCCCCTTTGCCAACCCAGTGTGGGAACATCACCACGAGTCCCATCTTCCTACATCCTATCAGAGAAACTCTCCAGACCACATTATCTCTTTTTACCATGACATGGTCGAGAGCAATACGTCAGGTTCCCCATCTAACATGAATGTTAGTCACTCCATACATTCTCTGCTACCATTCCCCTCTACTGAACTCGTGATCCCTTCATCTGGCACAAGACGTTCATGTGGATTCCACCCTTGAGGAGGTGGGAATTAACTATACGTCCAACTTTTTAAAAAATTATTTTTCATTTGCATCAATGCGTACAACATATAACCGAACAATATAAATAAAACCAATACAAAATGATATATAATTTTTTCCTTTTTATCCCCCTCCCCCAAAGAAAAAGAAAAAAGAGAAAAGACCTGAATTTATTTATCATTCACTATTTGTACATTCCTAACATATTATTCTATCCTGTACATATTAATTGGGAGGAGTTATGGATGACATGGATGGATGGACTCTTACTGATGAAATCCATATGGTTTCCAAATCATATAAAAATTCTCAGGTTGATTCCTTAAATTATGCGTAATCTTTTCCAATGGTCTACAATTTTGAATTTCCGTATGCCATCTATCCAACCTTATAAAATGATCTGACTTCCATGTTACTGCCATACATTTCCATGCCACCACTATTGCTGCACTCAAAGAATTTTCATTGATATTTGTCGAACTTCAATTTACTATCAGTGCCATATAAATTACCAAGCAAAAATATTCTGGGATCTTTTGGTGTCTGTATCTTCATAATTTGTCCCAATTATATATTCAAGTCTTCCCAAAATGTTCCCACTTTTTCGCAACTTTGAAGATAAAGAACTGTGAGGACCTGACAACAACTTAGAATCTTCTTCATTTGCAAATGGATCCCGAAGTTGCTGACATTTACAAGGATGGTAATGGCCAATAATTTTCCATAAAGTTCAAAACATTGTAGCATTTCTCACTCACTGGTTGTGGCATTTAAAGCATAAATGCTTTTGTACATTCTTCTTTAATGTTTTTGAACTTTATTATTTGGAATGATTTTCAAAATGTCCATGACATAGCTTAGGATTCCTGCAACACGTTGCCCTAACATAACTTTTTGACCTTGTTTACTAGTCCACCATTTTCTGGCTATGATCAGATGATGACCTACAACTTGATTCTCAAAGGTGTCGAGAAAATGGATTTTCCCAAGAAAATAACCAAGCGACCGGAAGATATAATTCGTAGACTTTGCAAGTAAGAATCCTTTTAAAAAAATTGGATGGCATGCATCCATGTGTTTTACTTTGCCCGTGTCTTGAACATCATAACAGAAAAAATTATGAGTTTTATAATTCTGCGAGTGCCATTTATCAACCAGAACAGTCAAGTGAACTGCAACATTGCACAACTACGTTATTAAATACAATACCGATGATAATCAAACAGGAGTCTGTGTGGCTGTAGAGGCTGTGGGAGCGCTGGAGGCGAACCCACGGACACTCTGTGGCTCTGAAGGGGCTCTCTTTTGCTTCCCTTTAAGATTTACACAGAACCGTAAGAACTGTAAGAGGTGCCGAGTGACACAGATGGCAACACTTTGCCTTATGACAGGCAATTTTGTGCAATATTACATGTTCGGTATTATTACATGACAATGAAGGAATCTTGAATCTTAAAGTGCAGCTGAACTTTATTTTGGCTCAGTATTTTTTTTAACGCAAATTTGATATTTAAAAAACCAAAGCAGCAAGAACACCTCTTTAATGAGCTTGCATAGATCTGATGAGTCTGGAGTGTGAGATCAGGATTTTTCCTTAAAAACACAAATGCTGGAGGAACTCGGCCAGGGTTTTCAACATCTATAGGAGACAAAGATATATTTGCCGACGTTTTGGGCCTGAAAAGTCAGCAAATATTATCTTTGCGTCCTATAGATGTTCCAGCATTTTGGTGTTTTTACTGCAATCACAGCGGTGTATTTCACTCAGGATATTTCCATGATCAAATGCCATGGGATATGCTAGCCCACCATTATGTAGAAGCAGAGTTACACATGTAAGTCTGCAGATGCTGTGGTTGTGGACTAATGCACGACAAAATGCTTGAGAAACTCATCAGCATCTATAGGAAGTAAAGGGTAACTAATGTTTTGGGACTGAGCCCTTCATCAAGTAATAAGCAAAAAGCAAACAGGCATCTGAATAAAAAGATGGGGGGAGGGGAGGAGGAGATGAGAGAAAGGGAGGGAGAAAGCAGAGGGGGAGGAGAACAGGCTAACATGTAAGAGTTCATGGGTGGATATTGGTTGGAGGGTCGAAGGGAAAAAAAGCTGAGACGTGATCGGGTCAGGGGATAGCACTCTGCATGGAGAGGGAAGGATAGGGGATGGGGAATGGAGGAAAAGAGACAGAGGAATAAAGAGACTCAGGGGAGGGATGTAATGAAAACAGGGATATTGATGTTAGTACCATCCACCACTGAGACTATCTACCTTGGTGGATTGAAGACGGGTAAGCCTAGCCCCACCCCCCCATCCACCTTGCCATTTTTTCACACAGTACTCAGAAGGCGGATGAAATCCAGCTTTAAAGTTCTGTGTTAAAGGGGAGCCCCTTTTACACAGAGCATAAAAGTCAGCTTTTATCCACCTTTCAAGTGTTGGGTGAAAGAATCATAAGGCAGATTGGGGGGATCTAGGTTTAACTGTCTTCGATCCACCTTAGGTAGGTAGTCTCAGCGGTGTAGCGTACATTTTTCGGTTCTGTGTAAATCGCAAGCCGGCTTCCTAAAACAGGTCATATCTACGGGAATACTGCAGTGGGATTGTTTGGAGAGTGTTCAGATGGAATATTAGATACAGTTCCTCCAATTTTCAGGTTGCCTCGGTTTAGCAGTGCATGAATAGACATGTTGGTGTAGGAATTAAAATGATTGGTTATCTGGACACTCTACAGCCAGATGGCATTAACGTTGATTTCTTCAGTTTCTGTTAGGTCTCTCCCCTGTCTCCCTCTCTTTCCCTGTCTTCTTACCTCCAGCCCCCCACCCCTTTCCCTTTCCATTCAGAGAGCTACTGTTTCCCCCTATCACTTTTCAGCTTTATTTCTCTTCTGCCTTCCCATCTATATCCACCTATGACCTCTTACCTGCTGGCTGTGGTCCTCCCCGGTTCCTTCCTCCCTCCTGTCCTCTCCCCACCTCATTACGCCTGCCTGATTTTTGTTTATACCTCGATGTAGGGTTCTGGTCCAAAATGTTGGTTATACCTATTTGCTTCCAAAAGACACTAAGTGACCCGTTGAGTTTCTCCAACACTTTAATGCTATTGACCTCCTCTGACCACGTTACTGCCAGATTGGTTCTATTGCTTGGATCATGGATTAAAATTGGCTCTGGTGTAAACTGAATCCAATTTGCCGATTCAAAGAATAGCTCTACTGCAGATATTCCTCTGGTAAAAATTAAAAGAGTTGGTTAAAATGATAGCCAGCAAATAGTAAATAAATTCAAACGCAGCAAGTGATCAGTCCTTTTAAATGCCAACCCACTCATCAGACAAGTAGAGTTAAAATCAGCCCTAAGATATTTAGTTCAGCCTTATGCAAATGATCACTAACTCTAACGATCTTTGGCAACTTCAGTGATAAACCCCAGTGTTCAATAAAATGGTATCATGTTAGAGATCACAGACACTATTCTCATCCACAAAGGAAATCTTTTGTTTGATGCTGGTGGCACTCAATAAATGTTACCTAATTGTACCTGATTGACAGACATTTGGCAGAATGCATTGCTTCAGTGATCCTTGATGCTATTTTCATTTTCGGGTTGTCTGATTAATTGTTCCAATCTTCTCAAGTATTAATGAATTCTGAAAAGAAGAGAGATCTCTGATTTGGTTATGCAGAGAAGCATAATATCAAAATTATTGATCTTAAGAGATGTGTGTAAAGATATTATCTAGCCTGGATAGTAAATGCTTATGGAGTAAAACATGAAAGTCTGCAGATACTGTGATTGTAGTAAAAACACAGAAATGCTGGAGGAACTCAACAGGTCTCTCAGCGTCCATAGGAGGTTAAGACATTTCAAGCCTAAGCCCTTCTTCAAGGTAGGTACATCAGTAGGTTATTGGAAAACTAGATGGAATAATGAAGTAGAATTGAAAAGGGTGGCGATATTTCATGAGAATAAACTATCCAGTCCCTATTGCTGAGGGGCGATAGAATAGAGGGTTCCAATTTTCCATCCACTGCACCCAGTGCTTCCATTGTGGCCTCCTCTACACCAGAGAGACTGGACACAGACTGGGACATCGCTTTGATAAGCACCTCGGCCCTGTCCGTCATATCCCAGTGGCCACCCATTTCAAATCCTCACTCCATTCCATTGCCGACACATCTGTCCATGTTCTCACGCCCTTCCAGAATGAGACCACCTGAAAATCGGAGGAACAATACCTCAGATTCAGTCTGGGCACCTGCCAACCAGATGGCATTAGCATTGACCTCTTCAGTTTCTGTTAGCCCTCTTCCCCACCCCATCTTACATTCCGCGTCTCCTTTCTTCTAGCTCTGTCTTGCATTCCCTCTGCCTGCTTTCAGAGCCAAAGGCAGCCCTCCTTCCCCAATGAATTCTCACCTTTCCTCTCTTCTGTCCTCCTACCCATATCTAATTGACACCATTTGTCTGTTTGTCTGTATTCCTCTCCCAACCCATTTAATTTACTCACACTTTGAAGAAGGGCTCAGGCCTGAAACGTCAGTAATATATCTTTCTCTCCTATGGACGCTGAGAGACTTGCTGAGTTCTTTCAGCATTCTGTGTTTTTATTAGTAAATGCCTACACTTAATTTTCCTTCTGGTAAAATAATATAGTATAAGATCAGTAGCACACATCGCAGGTACTGTGAACCCAGTTGTGGTTTTATGAAATTCTAGGGCGTTTCACCATCTATAGCAATTGAATTTAATGTTATTTCCAACTTTTCTGTGGTGGTCAGTATGAGTTCTGGTTTCACCAGCAGGCAGCTGTGTCCAATAAGATTGCAAGTCTGTTCAGACTGTGCTAATGAATGACATAGACCTACATTGTTAGGACATCAGCCAGGACATGGGGTTGTACACAATAAATCATACTTTCATAATCCCCATTACTTAATAAAAAACACTTTTAATTTCAAATTTAATTCCCCTGCAGCTGTGGCAGGATTTCAGATTTATTGCCAGAGCACATGCGTGACATCATACAACCCTGAGATTCCTTTTCCCTGTGGGCATAGCAGAATTCCCACTAATTGGTAGTGCAAAAAAAAAGTGTACACAATGTAAACAAACAATAAACAGATAATGAATGTAAACAAATTGACTGTGCAATACAGAGAGAACAAAAGAAAATCAATAAAGTGCACAAGAGTCCATAAATGAGTCCCTGATTGAGTTAGTTGTTGAGGAGTCTGATGGTGGAGGGGTAGCCGCTGTTCCTGAACCTGGTGGTGCGAGTCTTGTGGCAACGACACCTCTCTCCTGATGGCAGCAGCAAGAGCAGTGTGCATCCCGGGTTGTGTGGGTCTTTGATGATTGCTGCTGCTCTCTGCCGACACCATTCCCTGTAGATGTACTCAATAGTGGCTTGATTTGATTTTGTTTCTCCAATCTTTGAATCAGGCCTTTGTATGATTATTTCAATTGCAGAACCAATATGTCCACTAAAGCAGTAATTCCAGGAGACCAATAGTTGGGAAAGAAGGGAGAGAGAAATTGGGAGAAAAAAATGAAATTTTCATTTTCATGTGATATTTTCATTGCAGACAGAATCCAAATGAACGGCTGGGAAATCAGAAAAATGGCATAAATGACATAAAGAAACACAGGTAGGATTCTTTGCGCAGATATTTGACAGGGCTGGATACATAGGTTCAATCTTGGTTGGGATTTATTTATTTCTGGATTTGGTGGGGAGGCTTACAACCAACCATGCTGGAACTTTGAGCTGAAGAGAGGAAGGGACTTTCCATAGGATAATGGAAACCCACTTTCAAACATAAGGAATGTGGAAAAATGATGATTGGAAATATCACATATTAAGAAGTGGCCTATTTTATATTTTAGTTACTTATGATAAACTTTTACTGCCTGAGCATTCAAAGGCTCCACATCGAATATCACCATGGCACACCGAACCGGACCTTTCTACATTGGCTACTGGAAGTCCAGGTTTCTCAACATGGAGAAGTTTTGCTGATAATTGTCATAAATCTCCAAAGATGCTTGGTTCTGCCATCACCTGAATGCTTTCAGAATGGCGACATCAGGAATTCTGATCTCACGATCTCATACATATGTGGCTCTAAAGGCAGCCACAATTTTGTCCTCCTTTTTCTTCCTACAGTTCAGTGTTAAATCCTCTCCTGCATCTACTGCCTGACATGGCTCCAGCTTTACCTACCGAATGCCATTTTCTATTGCCTTATGTTTGATTACTGTGGGCTGCTCCCTTTCGCACTTTTTCTCAGTCCATGGATTAGGCTCATTTCTGATACTCTTCATTCAGTCACCAAATAAACATTTTAAAAATTTTAAATTTAAATCTAGACAAACAGCATGGCCTGTGCAACCCAAATGCCCTAATTACCCTGCAACACCCATATATTTTGGGAGGGTGGGAGGTAACCGGAGCACACAGAGGAAACCCACGCAAACACAGGGAGAAGGTATAAATTTAAACTCCTGACAAACTGTGCTGGATTCAAATCCGGTTCTCTGGTATTGAAATTGCATTGTGCTAACCACTCTGTTAACTATGCCGTCTTTTTTAAAGTTAGCCAACTAACATTGTTGACTGGAAATATAATGTCTTAAAAGTCCTACTGCTTGGCACACACAATTCTTGTGGCAGTTGGTGAAAAAGCAGTATTTCACAGAGGATGAGCATCATTTCCAGTGATTTGGATGATGTTTATCCCTCAAGCACCTACTAACAATTTTAATTATTTGGTAATTATCATGTTACTTCTGTGAAGTCCATTGTGCAAAAATTAACTTTAGTATCTCCTATATTGCAAACAATAAATTGTGGCAGCCCTCCCAGGCGAACCGGCTCACGAAGCCGCAGGCAAGCAGCGGCAGGTCTGACTATGAGAGCTCCGGGTGCGGGGCAAGTCCACAGCCTGGCGGCAAAAGTCATAAAGGTCCCGGGAGTTGCAAGTGTCATCAGGTTCCAAGGGAGTTCTATTAAAGCCAGTTGGTTCAACTCACTTTTGACTCTGTGTGGGTCTTTCGCTCTCTTCATGCGTAGCGCGACTACAAACTAAACTTTAAGAAGGGTTTCCTTGCTCATCCATGTAAGTATTTGAGTTAGGAATCAGAGGATGCCATTCGGCCCCTCATCTGCTGTGCTCTTCTGTGAGATTGTAGTTGATTTTAACCTAGATTTCACGTCTCCAACTACCTTTGGTCATGTTTACCTCAGCTCATCAAGCACCTATCTACTTCTGCCTTAAAAATATTCTAATGTTTTGCTTCCCCGATCCTTTGACTAAGAGGGTGTCAAAACTTGCAGCTCTCGGTTAATAATTTTCACCTCACTTCTTAATTCTCAAGCAAGTGAAAATCTGCTCTTGACATCCAAAATCACTGATTGTCATGAACAAGTCATGAAATTTAGTGTTTTGTGGCAACATCATAGAGCAAACGTTCATATTATAACCACCTTAGGACGTTACTATTAAAAAAAAATAACACTAACAGTGCACGAAAAGTAAGGCCGTGTCTTTGGTTCATTGATTATTCGGCAATCAGATGGCAACGGGGAAGAAGCCGTCCTTGTGCTGTTGATGCTCATCTTTCGGCTCTTGTACCTTTTTCCCAAGTGAAAAGGGTGTGTCTGGGTGGTGGGGGTCTTTGAGGATAGAGGCTGCTTTTTTAAGACACTGCCTCATGTTGATATCTACAATGGGGTGGTCTGGTGCCTGTGATGTCGCAGGCTGAGTTAACACCCCTCTGGAGTTTATTCTTGTCCTGACGGTTGGTGACTCCACACCAGGCAGTGATGCAACCAGCCAGAATGCTCTCCACAGTACACCTGTAGAAGCTTTCGAGAGTTTTCGGTGATATACCGTATCTCCTCAGGCACCTCAAAAAGTACAGCCACTGGTGAGCCTTCTTTGCGATTGCATCAACATGGAGGCTCCAAGACAGATCCTTGGAGATGTTGACAGCCAGGAATTTGAAGTTCTTGACCCCCATTCCAGGTATGAGATCAATAAACCTTCTCTGAACTTCTTCCAATGATGCATTTACATATCCTTCCTTAAAGAAAGAGACTAATTCTGTGCACAATGCATGAATTATGGTCTCATTAAATGCTGTAGATAAGTGTCGCACAACACATTCTTTTGAATTCAATTCTCTTTTGACTGACAATGTTAATAATAACATTATTTTAGGTGTCCAAATTGTTTATCTGCACCTGCATTCTAGCCTGTAATATGATTTAGGGTGACCAGAGGTTGTGAAAGCCATTATACAGTAAAATATTTCTTTAAGAAACTGCATGTGGCATTTGAAGGCTTATTCACAACCTTGACTCATCATTCACAGACACTTAGCTATTGTGGAAGATCATTGAACTTCTCATGGTACTAGAGGCATTATCTTAGGACCTCTAGAAGTATATACTCCCATCGCTTTCTCAGCTGATACCTGAAGGAATCCTTGTCCCTCTGTGAACAGTTTATCTCAGTTACAGTAAAATCACTGTCATCTAGAATTCAAGTTATTGGCAGCTTCAAGCAAGTGGAAAAAATAACACGGAAAATAAATGGGTAAAAAATATGAAAATTTTAAATTGGTGCCCGCTCGAGAATAGTTCGCCAATCATGCAACATACAATCGCAAGCAACTAGGCAAATTCACTGATCCAGCATCTAACAATCTCCACTGGTGTTGGATACTTGGGCTTTTACTGTACAGACAGTCCCCGGGTTAAAAACAAGTTCCGTTGTCTAGGTCTGTTTTTAACTCGAATTTGCATTTAAGTCGGAACAAGTACATACGGTCCTTATTTAGTGTCAGTTAGACAAATGTTTATCTTAGTATAAAGCATATATCATATATATATTTCATTTCTATGCATTAAAACACTTAAGAAACATTTCCAAATGCACTACATCTTAAACATCCAATTGTGTACCGTATTATTATAGGAGAAGATGATGGAGAGATGACTACTGTTGGAGAGGATGGGCGTGGTGCTGGAGAGTCAAGGTTTGATTGGTGCTGCTAGTGGGGCGGGGGGGGTGGGTTTACTACTGGAGTCAATTTCTTGAAGTAGGCATCAAGGGAGGTTTGTACAGAGCTTTCCTTTTGCTCATCTTCAATCACCTTGTAGCAGCTGAGATCCTTGGTAACTACACGGTAAACTTTATCAAACCTCTTTGTTTCAGGATCTTGCTCCTCTGACTTTGCCATCCCTGATTCAATGAGACAAAAGGCTTCTGCTAACTGTTTCTTCAAAAGCTTTTCCAGTTTTGGAGTGCTTAGGACTGAGTCTTCCTCAAGTGCTGTCATCTGCTGCTCTAATTTCATAAGGTCTTCATTGGTCAGCTTGTTCAGCATGGGAGTCTTAAATGCAGTTGATTACCAATATCAACCACAGCTTGCATGGCTTTGGCGATGTCGTCAGCTGTAAACCCCTGAAAAGCACGTGCAAATTGGGGGCACAATTTGTTCCACACTCCTCTCATGTTTGACTGTTTCATTTTATCACAAGGGTCTGCAATATTTTTGATGGCTTCAGAGATGCTATCATTCCTCCAGAACTCCCTTAAGTTCATCACATCATCTTGGGTAGCCCTGACCGCTTGTGAGAAGGTCCACCGTAAATAATAGACCTTAAGTGAGGCTATGATTCCCCTGAAATAGAAATGTGGTGTCGGAGGATAAAAGTACAACTCTAGATTGGAATGAAGGTCGTCTAAAGTGCGTGGATGTTGGGGTGTGGTGTCAAGCACTAGGAGAATTTTGAAAGAAATTTTCTTGGCCAAGTGATAAGGTTCAACAGCAGGGACAAAATGGTTCAAGAACCAATATTCAAAGACTGCAATTGTAACCCAAGCCTTTGCATTTGTCTTCCCAGTAATGGGAAGAGATACCTTATTGATACGGCAAAGTGCCCTCGGATTTAGGGAGTGATACACAAGCCAAGGCTTGAGCTTGAAATCCCCAGATGCGTTATCCCTAAGCAATAATGTTAGCCTATCCTTCCATGCTTTAGGCTCTGCTGCACAGAGTTCTATTAAAGCCAATTGGTTCAACTCCCTTTCGAAATGTAGGACCAAAATAAGCATCCGAAATAGGCCTGTCACATCTACATTGGGAATATTTTGTCTTACGAGTAACCTTCCTCCTCAATAATTTCCTTCAGCATTTCAGGAAATCACTCGCCGCATTAACATCGGCACTCACTACTTCACCTTGCATTTTAATATTATGCAAATTTGTACTCACTTTGAAATGATTGAACCAACCCCTACTCGCAACAACTTCTTCATTATCATCTTCACTTGATGCTTGTGCAACTTTTAAATCATTGCGGCACCTCACCCACGCAAAAGGTGAACCGGCTCACGGGGTCGCGGGCAAGTTGGTGGAAGATCTGACTGTTAGAGAGTGGTGCAGCAAGCAAACAGAAAAATTAACAAAGACTGGACAACTGGCTTTAATCCATTAAAAGTCTGTACACCAGTTTCTGTCCTGATGGCTCCACGAGTGATTAGCCCAGGAGGGGCCAGCTCAGGTTTATATTCAGGTCAGTTGATTGACAACCGGCCAAGTGGAGTCAGTCCCTTAGGTCCCGGGAGTCGCAAGCGTCATTGAGTTCTGAGGGATTTGAGCACACACGAGAGTTCTATTAAAGAAAGTCGGTTCAACTCACTTTCAACTCTGCTGGTTCTTTGCTCGCTGCATGCCTTGTGCGAATATGCAAGCCTTTTCTTGTACTAACATAAGGCTAATTAGCATATTATGCTGATTCTGATCATCTAACTAAATTATTAAAAGTCTTTCCATTTCAATAATTAAACCAGTATATTGCTGAGTAATATTTGTAGCTTTCATCAGGACAGGGCTGTTCACATACTCCTTTATTCTTATTTTATTCCTTAAAATTGTTCTGATTGTTGACCAACTGTAGCCCAAAGTTTTTCCAATGACTGATGGTGTTTCACCTCTTTCCAATTCCCTTATTATTTCCAATTTATTTTCAGTCATGAGCATTTTCCTTTTCTTTGATGCATCACCAGCACTTGGATCGGATTTACATTTTGGAGGCACGTTACTCTGTTATTGTGTGTTCAGTGCAGTAGTTACAGGACATTCCCCTTTAAAGCAAACTGTTGGTTCAAGAGCTCAATCAGACAAAATACAGGTAAGAGTACTACAGGTAAGTACAGGTAAGTATGCGCGTGATGTTCAATTCAGTACCTTAAATTTTGAATGTTCCAGCGAAGTCCAGTAATGCTACTCCCTTGTGATGCTGGGTGACAGTAGCATCACCTTGCTCAAACCAGAAGTTCCCGGCATTCTACTTCCGGCTAGCTTCTTGGTGAGTTGTTCATAAATCAGGCGTTTTCATCCCAGGGACTCGCTGTATTTTGCTCCTCACCGAGCGAAACTCTGCAGTATTGTGTGAAGGTTACTGAGCTCATTATCTCTCATTCCATCCTTTCCAAGGTCAGATTCCCTTCTGGCCTGATTGACCCCACTTGCCTCAGTCACACCACTTTTAGAGAAACAGGCTGTGTACACCTGGCTAATGGGATGAATCACTCCTGATTTTGATGTTGCTTCAAGTAAAATGTCCCCCAGTTTGCTCCTGAAGGAGGCTGAAAAAATTGAAACAAGCAAAGTTTGTGCAGTTCCTCTAATACATCTGAGGAGTGTGAGTTACTTGTTCATTGGGATCACCTCATCTTCTGTGTGGGCACCTTCCAACCAAATGGCATTAACATCGACTTCTCCAATTTCCATTAACACCCCCCTTCTTCCCCATGTTCTTTTACCCTGCTTGCGCTCTCTCTCTCTCTCTCTCTCACACAGAGTCAACATTAAATCTTGCCTTTCCTCTTAATATATCCAATGAACACCTTTTGTTCTTCTGGACTCCTCCCCTGCTATTATTCAGCCCTTATTCAGATGCCTTCCTGTTGAGATGCAAGCTGGTCTGGTTGGCACACCCGGCTGTGTGCTTATGAACGGAGCAGAACAGGACTTTCACGGACATTTTTAATCTGTCCCTAGCCCAGGCAGTTGTCTGCCTGCCTCTATGGATGCTCATCAATTCACCTACTATACTAACAGGTCAACCGAGGATGGCATTTCAACAGTTCCTTACTCTGCTTTGACTCATTTAGACAGCTCTAACTCTTATGTTGGAATGCTATTTATTGACTATAGCTTTGCTTTCAACACTGTTGTCCCCTCTAAGCTGATAACCAAACTTTATCTGCATGGTATCAGTCAATCCCTTTGTAATTGGATTTTGAATTTGCTAACTAACAGACCTCAATCTGTTAAACTGGGCAATATTTTCTCTTACATTCTTACCTTGATTACCGGCATACCCCAGGGTTGTAGTTGAGCCCCCCCCCCTCCACTTTTGTAATCCTTCTTTACCTCCAAGTGTGTTCCTATGTGTAGTACAAATTTAATAATCAAGTTCGCAGATGACACCATGGTGCTAGGCCTGATAAAAGAGGACCATGAGACGGCCTATAGGGATGCAGTTCAGCTCCCAACCTTGTGATGTGCCGATAACAACTTTACACTCAACACTCAGAAGACCAAGGAGACCATTGTGGACTTCAGGCGTTCCAGAAACCACATGCATGTACCGATTTACATCAATGGAGTGGTGGTGGAGCATTTATCGAGATTTAAATTCCTTGGCATTCATACTTGGTCCTTGAATTCTTCAATTCAATTAAAAAGGCACATCAGCGTCTTTATTCTTTGAGAAGCATGAGGAAGGTACACGTCTGGCCCAGGATATTGTTGGATTTTTATAGATGCACAATGGAGAGCATGCTGACATATACGGTGTAGTACGGGAATTGTCTTGCACAAGATGGCAAGGCACTCCAGCCAGTAGTAAAAACTGCCCAACGGATCATTGGCCTACAAAGCCTACAATCGGAAACATCTATAGGGAATGAGGCCTGGGCAGGGCGAGAAACATCATCAACAGTGCAACACTCCCAAATCACAGACATTCCACTCTTCTACTCGGGCAGACATTACAGGAGCCTTTACTCATGCCGCAGTGGGCTCAAGAAGAGCTTTTTTTTATAAACAAAATTGTGACTATGTTGAATCACGGCGCTGAGCAGTCCTACACTCACATTGTAAAATCAGTACTTTTCAACAGTTAATTGTAGAATAGTATTGTTGTTGGTTTTAATTGCACGTGCTTTATTCTAATGTGCACAGCACTATTTTAAACTTCCAGTCGATGCTGATTGTATTTGATTGGCTGGTTTACTGGTACAATGTCAATAAAGTGAATCATCTTCATTTTTGCTTATACAGGTACACGATCCTTTATCCGGAACCCTTGGGGGACAATGTTTCGAATTTTGGATTTTTCTGGATATCAGAAAGTCCACCCGAATTGTGCTGCTATATACACCCCTACTCCCTTCCAGTCACCCGGCCATCTCCCCCAACCGCTGGTCCCTCGGCCGCTCATCCGTCTTCCCCAAGCATCAGACCCTCGGCCACCTTCCCCACGCGCCAGTCCCCCGGCCGCCTCCCCCAAGCGCCGATCCCTCGTCCGCCTCCCCCAAGCACCGGCTGCCTCCACTCCACTTACCGGATTTTGGAGCTATCCGGATATTAGATGTCCAGATAAAGGATCGTGTACCTGTACCTCGAAGAAGGGTACAGGGTCGAAATGTCGGTAATATATCTTTACCTCCTATGGATGCTGCGAGACCAGTTGAGTTCCTCCAGCATTTCAGTGTCTTTTTATTATGATCTAGTCACCCATTTTCAGAAGTTATTCTATCTGAAGCCCAAAGATTATTATTTTCTAAATATCAACAACTGCGTCATTCATATGACATCGCTGGATGTTGTCACATTCTATCATTTTGGACAGTCAGCTATTTATATTTTCTGCTGAAAGATGTGCAGTTGAATGCTTAGATGTCGTGGCAACAACCTTTTCCCATCCTTCCCCTATTTTCACATAACAAATCAGACAAGTCAAATTTACATTAGTTAGCTAATTACAGGACAGTCTCCAGGAGATTAAACCCCAGATAATTTGTTCATTGGAAGAAATAAACAGTCTAAGGTAGAGAATGAAGCAAGAGAATAGAAGAATGTGATTTTGCCTGATAATTAATGCTAACAGTTACATCAGCAGAAGAGTTTGCTTGTTTATTTAGCAATTTAAAAGATCTGTTGACACTGGAGATACTGATTTTAACAAACACATTCTGTGAGTTCCATTCATTTTACAATCAGGCAGTCATGCTAAACATCTGTAGAATTGTCAGGTCTCTGATGTTTTGGCAATATTAAAAAGATCCAGAGATAAATAACTACAGCAAAGAAGTCTAATATGTATTTTGTTTTGGTTCACTTCTTTGTACGATCTGAGAATCGGAATCAGAATCGGGATTTATTGTCATGAACAAGTCACAAAATTCGGTGTTTTGTGGCAGAACCGTAGTGCAAACATTCATATTATAACCATCTTATGACATTACTGTAAAATATAAAATAACAACCGTAACTGTACATGAAAAGTGAGGCTGTGTCTTTGGTTCATTGATTATTCAGGAATCTGATGGCAGTGGGAAAGAAGCTGTCCTTGTGGCACTGAGTGCTCGTCTTTTCCCCAATGCTAGCAGAGTGAAGAGGGCATGGCCTGGGTGGTGGGGGTCTTTGAGGATTGAGGCTGTATTTTTTAAGACACCGCCTCATGTAGATGTCCTTGATGAAGTGAAGTCTGGTGTCTGTGATGACGCAGGCCGAATTAAAAACCCTCTGGAGTTGGTTCTTGTCCTGACAGATGGCGCCTCCATACCAGGCAGTGATGCAACCCGCCAGAATGCTGTCCATGGTATAGCTGTAGAAGATTACGAGAGTCTTCGGTGACGTACTGAATCTCCTCAGACACCTCACAAAGTATAGCTTTGCACTCAGGGCTATTGGTATCCCCATACCAGAAGTGTATGGGGATACCATACCATACAGTATAGTTGGCGAGCTTTCTTTGTGATTACATCAATTTGGAAAGCCATGTTTAAATTAAGGAAGATACATTAGTGATATTTTGATGTGGCATTGGTTCACCATTCTGAATTAACCAGTTTAATTCTTCCAGGTTTTCTTACCTGTGCAGTCCGTAATAGGAGCATAAGATATAGGAGCAGAATTCGAGCTGAATACCTTGAAGGAGTGCTCAGGTCTGAAATGCTGTTGATATATCTTTATCTCCTATGGATGCTGTGAGACTGGTTACGTACCTCCAGCATTTCTGTGTGTGTTTAACTACAATCACTACAGACTTTCGTCTTTCACTCTAGGAGCAGAATTAGGCCATTTGACTGATCAAGACTGATGTGTTGTTTTTTATTTTTTGGCCCCATTCAATTAACTACGGGGATATTTTTATAAAAATAATAAAGTTCTGCAGAAACACTGCACAAAAATTTTATACCCAGTCACTTTGGTGTCACCACCCCCCTCCCCCCACCCCATGGTGTCACCTGGTGACTACCCCTGGACCCCTAGTGATGCCAGAAGGTATAATATTATTACAGCACGAAGAAATGAATTTACTAGCAGCATATAATTATGAGAGTTGATCCCTTCATTATTCAAAAGTTAGACACACTATGTAAACAATTTAAAATATTACAAATGATTTATAACTTTATTATAATTTCCTTTTTTAAAACTGGAAACGTCCTGTACTGTAACGTATTTGATATTGAAGTGGAGGAAATATTGAAAACACATACCATACAATCGTAATAAGACCACAAGATATTGGATAAGAACTAGGCCATTCAGCCCATCAAGTCTGCTCTGCCATTCCATCATGATCTGATCTATTCTTCCACTCAGCTCCACTCCTTCACCGGATTATTCACGTGCCTGCCAATCTCTGCCTTAAGCAAATTCCTGAGGTTCACCACTCTTTGGCTAAATCAAATCCTCTGCCTCTCTGTTTTGAATGGGTGCCCTTCAATCCTGAAGTTTTTCCCTCTTATCCTAGACTCCCCTCTCATGGGAAGCAATTTTGCCTCATTTATCCTGTTCAGGCCTTTCTATATTCAAAATACTTCTATGAGGTTCCCCCTCTTTTCCTGAACTCCAAAGAATACAATCCAAGAGCCGACAAACACTTATCATCTGCTAATCCTTTCATTCCAGGAAACATTCCTGTGAATCTTCTCTAAACCCTCTCCAATGCCAGGATGTCCTTTCTTAAATAAGGAGCTAAAGATTGTCAAAGTCAAAGACTCCAATTGAGGCCTCCCCATAAACCCTCAATATCACATCCCTGCTCTTATATTCTACTCCTCCAGATATAAATCCCAACATTTCATTTATCTTCTTCACCACCGACGCAACCTGGATGATAACATTAGGGGTATCCTACACGAAAACTCTCAAGTCCCTTTGCGCCTGTGAATTTTCAATTTCCTCCCCATTCAAAAAAAAACTTCTGCCCTTTTACGGTTAGCGTTGAAGGCAGCACATTAGCATAGTGGTTAGTGCAAATCTGTTACAGCACCAGTGACCATGGTATGTTCTCCGCGTGATTACGTGGGTTTCCTTTGCGTGCTCCAGTTTCCTCCTAAACTTCAAAATTTTATGGGTTTGTTGGTCAACTTGGGTGTAACCCCTCCACATCCCTACGTTTCCTGATGATCCCATCCTGTTCGAATCTGAGGATGAAGTGTGTGTTGCCTTCAGGAGGGCAAAAGCATCCGGCCCGGACAGAGAACCTGGCTGGTTTTAAAAATTTTTGCTGACCAACTTACCAATGTATTCATGGATATCTTCAACAGCTCAATGCGGCAGGACATGGCATCCATCTGTTTCAAACAGGCATCAATCATATCAGTGCCCAAGAAGAGTGCCTTAATAACTATCGACCAACAGCACTTACATCAACAGTGATGAAGTGTTTTGACAGGCTCATGTTGAAGCATATCAGCTCCTATCTGAGCAATGACATGGATATATTCCAGTTCGCCTAACATAACAACAGATCTATGGAAAATGCCATCTCACTGGCTCTAAACAAAGCCCTGGAACATCTAGACAGTAAATTCATCAGGATGCTCTTTTATCAACAACCATTCAGTATTTAACACCATCATCCCATTAAAACTGATCAGCAAACTCCAAGACCTGGATCTCCATATTCTACTGTGTAACTGGATCCTCCAGTCCACAATAAGGTAAGAGCATCTCCGCCAGTCTCCATCAGTACCGGAGCACCACACGGCTGGATTCTTTGCCCCCTGCTCTAATCATTTTACACCTACGACTGTCTGGCTTGGAACGACCATAACACCATCTACAAATTTGACTATGATACCACGATAGTGGGTTGTATAAATAAAGGCGATGAGTCGGCCAAATTGTCACCAAAACCGAATAGCTGATTGTGGACTTTAGGAAAGGAAATTCAGAGGTGGAGAAGGTGACCAAATTTAAATTATTGTGAGTCACTATCTTAGAGGATCCTTCTTGGATCCAACACACTAACGGCATACTGAAGAAAGCACGTCAGTGCCTCTATTGCCTCAGGAATTTGTGGAGGTTTGGTATAACACTAGAAACTGGAAACCCCAGCAAATTTCTACACAGGTGTGATGCAGAGTGTGGTTTGGTATAGGGATACCAATAGCTCTGAGTGCAAAGCCCTCCAAAAGGTAGTGGACACAGCCCATGACATCACAGGCAAAACCCTCCCCTGTATCGAGAACATCTGCAGGGAACGTTGCAGTCAGAGGGCAGCAGCGATCATGAAGCACCCACCCCACCCAGCACACACTCTGTTCTCACTGCTGCCATCAGAAAAAAGGTGTAGGTGCCACAGGACTTGCACAACCAGGTGGAGGAACAGCTGCTACCCCTCCACCATCAGACTCCTCAACAGCAAACTCAATCAGAGACTCATTTACTTCTACATTTTATTATTTTTTTTAAAAACTCTCTCTGTCTTGCACAGTCGGTTTATTTACATTCATTATCTGTTTGCAGCTCTTTGTTTGCTTACATGTTTACACTGTCTACTTTTCTTTTGGACTACATATAAGTGCTCACCCACAGGAAAAAGAATCTCAGGGTTGTATGTGATGCTGTGTATGTACTCTGACAATAAATCTGAAATCTGAATCTGATTGGGCGGCACGGGTTCCTGAGCCAGAAGGGCCTGTAACTGTGCTGTATGTCTATATTAAAATTCAAATATTATTCCTTCTATCAAAGTGCCACCTCTTTGCCCAAATTTCTTGCTCTAAGTCTCTCTGCAGCCACTTTGTTTCCTCCTCATGATCTACCCCTCCACCTCTCTCTGCAAACTTCGCCCCAAAGCCATTTTTTCCACCAATCAAATCATTAACATGCAGCATAAAAAGGAGCGACCCCAGCACAGACCCCTGTGGAACACCACTGGTGACCAGTAGCCAACCAGGATATGGCCCCGTTCTTTCCACCTTCTGCTTCCTGCTGATCAGCCAATACCCATGCCAGTGACTTTCCTGTAATTCCATGGGCTTTCATCTTGTAAAGCAGCCTGATGTGCAGCACTTCATCCAAGACATATTTAAAGTCCAAATATACAACATCTACTGTTTCTCCTTTGTCTAGCCTGCTTGTCATTACCTGAAAGGTTTGGAGTATGTTTGACAGGCAAGTATTTCCCTTTTTGAAACCATGCTGACTTTGGCCTATCTTTTCATGCAGCTTCAGGCCCTCTGTCACCTCATCCTTGACAATTGACTCCAACAATTTGCCACCACTAATGTTAGTCTAGCAAGTCTAGAATTTCCTTTCTGCAGCCTCCGTTTTTATATAGTCAAGCAATTCTCCAGTCCTCTGAAACCTTGCCAGAATTTAGTGATTCTTGGAAGATCATTACTAATGCCTCCACAATGTCTATAACTGCTTCTTTCAGAACCCGAGTGTGCATTTCATCTGGTCCGCGAGACTAATATCTACCCTCGATTTTTCAGCTTCCCAAGTGCCTTCTCTCTGGTGATCTGCACTCACCTCTCTTCCCTGACACCCTTGAAGGCACTGTTCCCACATTGAATGCACACGCTTTACAATCAGTGCTCCAAGGAAATTAATGTGCGCATAAAAGGTTAGCGACCTAAAATAATGTAGTAATTCATAATAAACAATTTCAAGTTCATATTTGCACAAGGGTTCAGTGTGCACATATTCGGCCATCTCCTTGTCTCCCAGCTCAATTTATCCAGCATCATTTTCTATCCATCCTATATCTACTCTTACCTCTTTTTTTTACTCTTAATAAATGGTCTTTTTGATATTTTCTTGCTTCCCTTCAAAAATCATCTTTTTCTTCCTAATGATCTTCTGAGTTGTCTTCTGTACATTTTTAAAAGCTTACCAGTCCTCTATCTTCCCATTAACTTTTCCTTCCTTTTATGCTATTTCTTTTGCTTTGGCTTCTCTTGTCACCTGCAGTTATGTCAATTTTTCGTTCAAATATTTCTTCTTCTTTGGTATGCACTTGTCTTGCACTTTCCTAATTTCTTGCAGAAAGGCCAGTCACTGCTGTCCTTGCTGCTAGTGTGCCTTTCAAATTTACATTTGCCAGTTCCTCTCTCAAACCTCTGCAGTCACCTTTATGTCACTGGTATATTGGCAACTCTGAGATGAGTTTCTCCCTCTCAAACTGCAGGATGAATTCTACCTTATAATGATAACTGACTGCTAAGGGTTCCCTTACCTTCAGCTCCCTGCCCCTCAACTCTGTTTTTGTCTCTCCCTATCTCCCCCAGTCCAGTCAGGTCCCTCCCCACCTACATCCTGGACACTTCGCATGCCCTCCATCACTTCAACAACTTCCAGTTCCCTGAACTCGATTGCCTCATCTTTACATTGGGCATCTAATCACTATACACCTCCATTCCCCGTACCAAAGGCCTCAAAGTCCTTCGTATCTCCCTCAAAAACAGACCCGACCAATACCCTCCACCACTAACCTCCTCCGGCTGGCAGAACCTCCTCAACCTTCTCCTTTGATGTCCCACTTTCTCCAAGTCAAAGATGTAGCCATGGGTACCCACTAATGGGATCCAGCAATGCTTGCCTTTTTGTTGGCTACATGGAGTAATCCATACTACAAGCCTACACATGCAAGGCCCCGCAACTCTTCCTGCACTACATTGATGACTACTTTGGTGCTGCCTCGTGCACCCATGATGAGATCATCCATTTTATCCATTTACTGCCAACTTCCAACCAGACCTCAAATTCCCTTGGTCCATCTCTAGCAATAGTCTTCCCTTTCTTGATCTCTTTGACTCCATCTCAGCAGACAAACTCTCGATAGATATTTTCTGCAAACCCACCAACTCCCACAGCTACCTCGACCATACCTCTTCGCATCCTGCCCCCTGAATAGATTGCATTCCTTTCTATTAATTCCTCTGTCTCTGTCATATCAACTTCCAGGATGAGGTCTTCTATGCCAGATTATCTGACATGTTCTCCTTCTTTAAAGAACATCCCCTTCACCACCATCAACTCAGCAGTCACCTGAAAATCCTCCATTACTGTACATCTGCCCTGGCTTTCTCTGCCCTGATGTACAAGAGCAGGATTCCTCTACTCCTCAACCACCTTCCCACTAGCCTTCCGAATCCAACATTTCCACCACCGATTATGTGATGTCATCTTCCCTTCTTCACCCCTCTTTGCCTTCCACAGAGACCACTCCTTCGCTGACTCCCTTCTCCACTCCTCCCTTCCAACCAACCGTACCCTTGGCACCTTCCCCTTGTGACCATAGGAGATGCTCTACTTGTGCCCACACCTCCTCCCTCACCACCATTCTGGGCCACAAATAGACCTTCCAAGTGAAGCAACATTTCACTTGTGAATCAGCAGGGGTCATCTACTGCATCTTGCCCTCCTGTTATGGACTCCTCCACATCGGAGAGACCGGACTCAGACTGGGAGATCACTTCTGGCTCTTTCTGCTGCAATAGCGAGAATCTCCCAGTGGCCATTTCTCTTCCCCATTCCCTTGCTGACATGGCTGTCCATGGTTTCATGCACTGCCAGACTGAGACAACCTGCAAATTTGAGGGATAACACCTCATATTCCATGTGGCACCCTCCAACTGGATGGCATTAACATGGACCTCCTGTTTCCTTCAGCCCCACTCCCTCCCCCCCACCCCCCACTCATCTATCCCTATGGCTCCTTTCCTTTAGCTGTCCCTCTCTTCACTTTTCTCTCTGTCTCCTTTCCACCAGATTTTCATTTTTGGAGGAAACACCCCTCCTCCTATCAACTCTTAGCTTTCCTCCCTCTTGTCCTGCTATCCATATGCAATCACTGCATTTTTTTTCTTTTGGTCTCTACCCCTTTCCTGCCTTTTCATTTTCTTTTTGAAAATTTTATTTAACTTTTCAAATTACACACAAAAATACCCATAAAATTACTATAACCCTCCTCCTCCCCATAGCATATAAAACCACTAAAAATCCCCAAAAAAACTTCCCCCAATCCCCCTCCCCCCAAAAAACTTACAGCAAAAACCAATTTTTCCTGATTGGTGTGCCAAACTTGTTACAGTTATTTAATTTCTATAGCCATACATTTCAAATATAATTCCCACATATCAATAAAAAAAGAATGATTATTTTTAACATAAATTTTACATGTTAATTTTTCTAAATATGAACAAGACTGCAATTCATGATGCCATCTTCACAAATTTAATTGTACATCTTTCTTCCATGTAACAGCTATGCTAATGCTAACTTAAAAAAAACTAAATATGGTTTAGGCATTCTTGAATGAACAAATGGAACCTTATCATAACTTTGGATCCAATCGAATATCCATTTTACACAAATCTCTCAAACATTTTCTAATTTCCTCCCAAAAATATTTAATTTTCTTTCACAACCAAACTGAATGTGCAAAGGTACCTTTCTGCTTTCTACAGCTAAAACATAAATCTGTTAAACTAAATCCATATCTTTTCGATTACTCAGGAGTTAAATATAATTGATGCAAAAAAATTATAATTAACCATATTATACCTCACATTAATTAATTTTGTAACACTATCAACACACATTTGTGACCATTCTTCCCCTCCCTAAACAATATTTAAATATTTTTCCCATTTCGCTTTAACCTTATACATATCCACTTTTTCCATTTTTTCCTGCAACAATCTATACATATCAGAAATAAAACTGTTTTCACTTTTATCTTCTATCAATAATTCAAATTTTGTTTGACCTGGCAAATTTATTTCCTTACCATAATTCTTCTTTAAAAAAATCTCAGTTGATCATTAAGCAAACAAAGAATTTGACGCAATCCCATATTCCTCTTGTCATCTATTAA
The DNA here is from genome assembly GCF_036971445.1 of Narcine bancroftii. Lineage (NCBI taxonomy): Eukaryota > Metazoa > Chordata > Chondrichthyes > Torpediniformes > Narcinidae > Narcine > Narcine bancroftii. Next base: position 223,242,953 of record NC_091471.1, read on the forward strand.
ATGAACAAAACTTCCCCGCTTCAAAACAATCTATAACATTAACTATTCCTTTATTTTTCCCAATCCTTTAAATAAGGACTATTCAATGAAAAGAGAATTAATTTATTCTGATATATTGGTGAACTTATTGAAATCATCCCTTTAAACCCATAATTAAATTACGAGTATACCAAATATTCATTATTTGTCATAAAACTGACAATTTAAATTCATGTAACAATAATGGATTCCATTTATAAATAAAATGCTTAATATTACCTACCAAAATCTGATCCATCTCTATCTTTGCCCACCTGGGAGATTGTTCAGTATCAATTAATCTATTAATAAATTTCAACTGTGCCGCTTCATAATAATTGTAAAAACAAGGTAATTGCAAGCCACCTAATTCATAACTCCAAGTCAATTTTTGTAAAGAAACTCTTGATAATTTACCTTTCCATAAAAATAACCTAATTGCCTTATTTATTTCTTAAAGAATTTTTTTGGTGCCATACATGGAATAGATTGAAAAAAATACTGTACTCGAGGATAAATATTCATATTTATACAATTCACTCTTCCAATTAACATCAATGGTAAATCTTTCCATTTATCTAAATCAATTTTAATCTTATTTAATAAAGGTACATAATTTAAATTAAACAATTCATGATAATTGTTATTTACAACTACTCCTAAATATTTAATTTTATTTGACCATCTTAATTTAGTAATTTGTCTACAATCTTTGTAATCTTTCTCTGCTATTTGGTAAAATCTCACTCTTTTCCTAATTAACCTTATATCCTGATAATTTTCCATATTTATTCAATAAATAACTGTAATGATTTTAATGAAACCCTTGGATTAGTTAAGTATATCAAAACATCATCTGCAAAGAGACTAATTTTATATTTATTTTCCTTCACTCCAATTCCCCTAATACCTAAATCTTGTCGAACCGACTGAGCTAAAGGTTCAATCACTAAAGCAAATAAATCAGGTGAAAGAGGGTAGCCTTGTCTTGTAGAATGAGACAAATTAAAGGATTTTGAAATCTGACCATTCATTAACACCCTTGCTGTAGGTCCCACATAAGGCCTTAACCCAACCTCTAAAAAAAATGGGCCAAAATTAAATTTTTCCAATACTCTAATCAAGAATTTCCACTCAACACGATCAAATGCCTTCTCAGCATCTAAAGATGCGACCATTGGTTGATTATTTTGTTGTTTTGCCACATTAATTAATGAAATAAACTTAACTATATTGTCTGCTGAATACCGACCTTTAACAAAACCTACCTGATCAATATGAACCAATTTTGGGAAATAACTCGCTAACCTATTAACCAAAACTTTCACCACCAATTTATAATCAATATTTAATAATGCTATCGGTCTACATGATGATACTTTTAAAGGGTCTCTTATCTTTTTTTGGTATAACTGTAATCAATGTTCTTGAGAAAGATTATGGAAATACATCTGTTTCAGTTGCTTGTTTCAAAACATCTTTATATAACGGAAATAATAAATCATTAAACTCTTTATAGAACTCCACCATAAAACCATCTTCTCCACGAGATTTCCCATTAGGCATTGATTGTAAAGCTTCCTTCAATTCTGATTCAGTAATTGAAATATCTAAATTCTTTACCTCTGCTTCATTCAACAATGGTAAATTTAAATTATCTAAGAATAAATCAATTTGATCAATATCTTGATTATCTTCTGATGTATATAAATTTTATAAAATTTTAAAAATTCATCATTAATATCTTTTCATTTATAAGTAATTTCTCCAATTTTCCTAATAGCATTAATTGTCCTTGATACTTGCTCAGTTTTAAGTTGCCATGTCAAAATCTTATGTGATCTTTCTCCCAATTCATAATGTTGCTTAGATTTCAGTATCATTTTCTCATATTTATATGTTTGTAAATTATTATAGTGTAATTTCAATTTAGATAATTGTACTTTATCATCCTCTGTACATTTGTTCTGTAACTTTTTCTCCAAACTTTTAATTTCTTTCTCCAAATTTGAACTTTCTAATTGATACTGTATTTTTTTAAATCATTGTTGGATAACCAATAATTAATCCTCTCAAATATGCTTTTAAAGCATCTCACAAAACCAACTTACTTTGAACTGAATTTTCATTCACGTAAATAAAAACTAATATGATCCCTCATATATTTAACAAGATCTGGTCTCTTCAATAACATTTCATTAAACCTCCATCAATAAGCTCTCTCAACCAATTCAGTACCTAAACATCTAGCTAACAATAATGAACGATCTGACAATAATCTACTTCTATATTCTGCAAAGTTAAATCTACCTTGTAAATGTGCAGAAATCAAAAATAGATCTATTCTAGAAAAAGAATTATGTCAAGTCAAATAAAATGATTAATTTTTTTCTGTTGGATTTAATTTTCTCCAAATTTCCACTAAATTCAAATATCTCATCATTTCAAGCAATCTTTTCGCCATCTTAGACCTTCTGACAATTTTTGGAGATTTGTCCAACAGTGGATCCAAACAACAATTGAAATCCCCTCCTCCCAATTGTTAGCTCTGCTTTGTTCGAGAATGAGTGAGTCAGACACCAGACTGAGTTGAAATCAAGGTTCTTTATTACCAGATTGTAACACTTGCAACTAACAGTGTTAGTTGGAGAAAGCGCATTCTCCTGATATCAGCAAGTGGTGTTTTTTTATACTTAGTAAATTATCATACCATTACACTGTCCAATGAATAAGCTGTTGCTACTCTTCACTGTTAGTCTGCTGCTCATCAGCTTGTTAGTGCCAAACTTATCTTAAGTGTACAAGGTCACACCTGCATCCTGTTACTCCTTAGTACTGGTGACTCCTTCTCCGGTCCCATCTCATGATGTTTTTACCTTACACAATAAATTCCCATTTGACTGATTCAAATTTAAAAATGCCTCTGAAATAAAAGCCTCGTCATCTTCATTTGGTGCATAAACATTTATTAAAGTCCAAATCTCAGAAAATATTTTACAATTAACAATTAACACTCTTCCCACATTTGTAAAATAAGAATCTACCGCAAAAGATATTTTCTTATTAACTAAAATCGTCACCCCCTAGCTTTAAAGTTAAATGAAGATGAAAATACATGTCCAACCCAATCTCTTTTTAACTTTAAATGCTCTTTTTCTGTTAAATGATTTCTTGCAAAAATGCTATATATACTTTTAATTTCTTAATATAATCTAAAACATGTTTCCTCTTTATCGGATGATTTAACCCCTTAACATTAAAAGTTGCAAAGCTTAAACTACTCATTACAATCTATATAAGAGCACCTAATCTTTCACAACTCACTAAGAACCCCCCCCCCCAACAAAAAACCCCTCTAAAGAAAAACCCTTAAACCCGCCCCAACAAAAAAATCTGCAAGGCAGTAACCCCCTTATTAACTGGGTGCGGTTAATACCAACAGTGGCTGATGACTTCGGATTTAGCTAGGATAGCATCCTCTCGCCAGCCAGAGAGCAAAGAACCCCTTCATTTACTGAATGCTTCCAAAATTTCTTGCAAATCCATCAATTGTTCAATTTCCAGTTTCTTCTCAACTTTCCCGCTTCCAGCTTTGTCCAGCACCACCAACGGTTTCAATGCAAATTCCTGTGTCAACTTAGAATCTGGTAAAGAGTTAGCAAAAGTTAAAGCTGCCTGTGGATCTTCAAAAAACTGAAATTGGTATTGCCCATAAAATATTTTTAAAATTGCTGGATATTTAAAAGTAGATTTATAGCCTTTTTTCCTTAAGACAACTTTAGCTGGATTAAACTCATAACTACCGCTTGACTCAAATCCACATAGAAAAAACCTTACTGTTTTGAATTACCATTGGACCATTCATACGTGCCCGTAAAACCACTTCACGTAAAATCATCTCATGATCTTGATACTTCAAACACCTCACCAAGACACCTCTAGGTGGTTGCCCTGGCAATGTTTTTTTTTTCTTAACGCACGATGAGCTATCTCTATCTCCAAACCTTCCAGAAAGTATTCTGAACCAAATATTTCAACAATCCATTCTTTAAAAAAACTTTCTGATAACCCCACTATTTTTATATTATTCCACTGACTTTGATTTTCTAAAGAATCCATCTTCTGTAAAAAATTCTTCTTCTCAATCTGCCATCTGGCAATCGCTCCTTCCACTTGATCCACTCTATCTTCCATATTTTTAATTTTATTTTTGACTTTATCCACTGCTGTCAAACATTTACTAACATCCACTTTCATTGATGAAATTTCACCAGACATATCAGTAATTTTAAGTCTAATATCAGAAAGTTACTGGTCAACATTTTGAAAACTAGTAGAAACATAATCCATCAAACTCTCATTTTGTTTTGTTATAGTTTCCAACATCATCATTATATCAGAAGGGAGAATAGGACTCATAGTGTTCGGAGACTTGTTTGGTGAAGGTACTTTCAAAGATGTTGGAGTACCTTCCACTTTAGCTGCAGCTAGCAATAATTGATTGTCTTCTGCCTCCAAATAATGTTTGAATTCTTCTTCTATCTCTTGTTGTAGCTCAGCTTCCTGGACTTCTTCAGGCTGGCTGCAGGTCTGTTCCTCACTCAGCGGCGAGCTGAGCTCCTCAGCCCGATGCTGAGCGAAAGCCCCCGCAGCTCTCACCCGTTCGAGAGTCTCACGCATGCACACTGCTGCCCGCATTCCTGCAGCAACCACATAGTACTGATAGGCCGTTCCTGGCATGTCTCTCATGTACTGCACTAAAAACGCAGTCGCAAGCGATGTGTTGCGCATTCCAACTGCCCCACGTTTGGCCGTGCTACTCAATGCACCCAATGCGGCTGATCCACGCATGTCACGGGACTCCCTTAACGTCGTCAATGACGCCGCAGCGGCGGCGCTATTTTGCATCACTCTGTGTGTAGAGGATGCCATCACAGCAGCCAACGTCGCCGATATGGGTCGCTGACTCGTCGGCTCCACTCCACTTGAGTTCTAGGTTCCAAATCTTCAGTAAGGCCTGCTTTTTCCAACTCTCCCAACTTCTTAAAATGTAATTTTTTTAAATGTTGAACTTGTTTTCTCTTAATTAATTTTCTTCTCATATCATATACAGTCTTTTCATAAAGTTTTCAAACATATATTAAGTTTTAAAATTTGGGTTCTGAACTTTCTCACTGAGGAGAGATAGGCTCCCAAGTCTTCACCCTATGCCATCTTGCCATGCCCCCCACCCCCTTACCTGCCTTTTCTGTCCTTCAGCCTTTTACTTCAGGCACCTGCACCTGCTTTTTAATTCATACCTTGGCATGTGTCTTGGGTAAACTTATACCTCTCATTTTGTTCATTTTAGATTAGGTACCGAAAGAAAATACACACACACACACCGAGAGCAGTTCAGGTTATACAAATGTTTATTACTAATTCAAAAGCTGATTTCAAACTACAATATGCAAGCCCTTCCAAACTATACTTATCAACGCTTGGACTGGTCCCAACTGCCGAAGCGAGGCAACGACTGCACACTTGTACTAGGTTGTCAGGGCGCCGTTAGCAGCTTCTCCACCTCCCCTGACCGGGACATTGGCAGGACTCCAGAAGTTCTTCTTCTTCTTGCTGAGAGATGTTGCCACCTCTCAGAGAGTCTCAAACTTCAGCAGTGGGACCATGACTTTTATTATCCAAAAACTGCTTACCCAAGCATCTATTCCCAGCATAGCAAGAAAGATAAGCGAGCAAGCTAGCATGCGAGGCTTCTATCGAATAACATAATTTTCAGCTTATCACTTTGAATACAATGGTTTATTTTGCATCAAGGCTAGGCCTCTGACAGTCTGTGACCAAAACAAGCAGGAAGATTAAATGTTCTTGGTACACAGATGTCCTATCGTCAGATAACAGCATCTCTGGCCCCTTGGTGGAATTTAGCTTATGTCTGCTGATTCTAAAACACTAGCAGGTTCTCAGCCTTTCAGAAGTAAAGGCTGCAAAAGTAAGAAACACGGTTAGAACCTTCCATTACAGCATTGTTGGCGTTACGGTTAGCACAACAGCTTTACAATGCCAGCAATTGGGGCTGGACCAGGGTTCGAATCCTGCACTGTCTGTAAGGAGTTTGTACATTCTCCCCATATCAGCGTGGGTTTTTCCCGGGGCCCCTGGTTTCCTCCCTCTCTGAAAAACATACCTGGGGTGTAGGTTAATGGGGCATAAATTGGGGGGCCGGACTCATGGGCCGAAATGGCCAGTAACCACGCTATATGTCTAAATTAAAAAAAAATGAAATAAGGGACCAGGCACGAAATGTTGGTTATGTATCGCTAGCCCCTTTGGTTTGCTGCGAGACCTGCTGAGTTACTCCAGAATTTCTGTGTTTTTACATGTTGACTTTCATGTTTCACTGGTGAGTTGATTGGACCTCTAATGCACCATGTCCCACGAATGGTCCTTTTTAATCTCTTCTCCACGACGTGTGTGTAATTGTTAATGGGAGCAGAGAAACTGTTTTATTAGAAATCTGGACGATACTATCATTGATATTGAATTTGAGGAAATATTTTAGGCATATAAATGGAGCTCAGCTCTGCTCTGATGTTAATTTTTTTCACTTTTTTTACTAATCACCCATCCATTCATTCTTGCTTCTCACCAGTAAGTATTTGACCATGTTGCTGAGGGGCATGTGAGAACTTAAGAAACAGAAGTTGGAGTAGCTATCCAATTCCTTTTCATTTTAAAGTATTTCTTATTAATTTGAATAAGAATAAATTTGTACAGTACAATTATGGAATGTGCCATGGAAAAAAAAGGTTAAAAAGCCCCTGCAGGCATAATCATGCAAATGAATTCCAAAGCACAACCAAAGTAAAGAAAGGACAATAATAAATTTAAATTTGGCAAAATCCCTAAACCTGTGGTTTTCAACCTTTTTCTTTCCACTCACATTCCACCTTAAGTATTCCCTATGCCATTGGTGCTCTGTGATTAGTAAGGGATTGCTTAAGATGGAATGTGGGTGGAAAGAAAACGTAATTGACTCATTATGTGCACAGTTTCATAACTCCAAAGGAAATGGACCAATGGCAATTTTTCTCATGCCAAATATTTCAGTAACAATTGGGTTTAGAGCAGTGATTCTCAACCTTCCCTTCCCACTCACATACCACCTTAAGCAATCCCTTACTAATCACAGAGCACCAATGGCACAGGGATTACTTAAAGTGGAATGAGAGTGGAAAGAAAAAGGTTGAGAACCACTGCCCTAAACCATAGTTATATTTCAAATCAATGAATAAAAGAAAAAAAATCCTTTTAATCAAAACCCTTTCCATTTGACAAGGTTAGATTAAAAAAAACTTAGTATGTGGGTATCGAGTGACAATTCAGAAACCGACAACACAATGTCAAGGTTTAGAACAGTCTTAAGACTATAGATTATGGTTTTTATTCAGATATAAATCCTCTATGTGACAAATATAAAATTGTGGAGGCTTCCTTGGTTCACATGCTTTGCTTTCGCCCTAGTCTAAAAAAAATTTGTAAAGATATTTTTCACACACTATCAGCGATTCCTAAGGCTAAGGTTGCCCTTTAATTGCTCTGTCATGATGATGATGACGTGTTATTGACTTCATCTCAAAGCTGAATTTTACCTTCATTGATAGGCAGACGTGCAATATTGATCAAATGGAAAGATAGCCCTCCACCTACACACACACACACACACACACACACACACACACACACACACACACACACACACACACACACACACACACACACACACACACACACAATGGTTAAATGATATTATGTCTTGTTTAAGCTTAGAAAAGATTAGATATGCTTTTAAAGATTCAAATGCTAATTGTTCAAAGCCATCCAATTCCTGCCAGGTCAGCGACACTACAACAGGCTCTGAGACTCAGCAGGGAAGGGTGGACGGAGAGAGTGACGGAGACCAGAGACACCATAAGGACATAAGGAATAGGAGCAAGAGTCGGCCATCTGGCCTGTCGAGCCTGCTCCACCTGTCGATAAGATCACGACTGATCTGATCATTGACTCAACCTTCCTTTTTCCCCATATCCCTCAATTCCTTTTTTATGTAAAAACCTATCTCACTGAACCTTAAATAAGTTTAATGAAGTAGCCTCAACTGCTTCCCTGGGCAGAGAATTCAACTGATTCACTACTCTCTGGGAAAAACAGCTTTTCCTCATCTCTGTCTTAAATTTACTCCCATGAATCTTGAGGCTGTGTCCCTTAGTTTTGGTCTCACCTACCAGTGAAAACAATTGTCCAGACTCTATCTTATATATCCCTTTCATAATTTTAAATGTTTCTATGAGATCTTCTCTCATTCGTCTTAATTTGAGTGAGTATAATCCCAGACGATTTAGTCTCTCCTCGTAGGTCAACCCCCTTATCTCTGGGATCAACCTGCTGAACCTTCTCTAGACTGTCTCCAAGGCCAGTATATGGAGACCAGAACTGCACACATTCCTCCAGGTGCGGCCTCACCAGTACCTTGTATAGTTGCAGCATGACCTCCTTGTGTGCCAGGGTTCTGAGCAGTTGCAAAGAATTTTCAAGGGGGATGGTGAGCATCCAGAAGCCATTGTACACATTGACATCAATGACATGGGTAGTAAAAGGCACAACCTCTTGCAGATTGAATATAGGGAGTTCTAAAAGAGACTAAAAAGCAATGCCATGGTGATAGTGATGTTAGGAATGGAAATAGAAAGATGAATGTATGGCTGAGGTACTGGAAGCCAGGGATTCAGATCCTTGGGTCTTCTGGGGCACAGGTAACTTGTTCAAGTGGCACAGGGAGAACAAATATTGATGTTCCCTGTGTCTGCATAGTTTACCTTCAGGATTTCTGGATTTGCGCAGCCTGGAAGGGCCTGTTACGGTGCTGAATGCCTGTATGCCTGAAAAATCTTGGCAGGGGAATTTGTTTGTGCTACTCGGGAAAGTTTCAACTCAATCAGCAGGGAGTGGAGGTGCAGAGCAGAGATGAGGCAAATTAAATTTTCAAAAATTTAAATTTTATTTACAGCCCGGTCGGTAGAAGCCAAATTCAGCCATTTTAAACCCATGCTGCCCAATTCCATGCAAATTAACATACAACCAGGTACATTTTTGAAAGGTGGGAGGAAACTGGGGCAACCCGAGGAAACTCACAGCGACACAGGCAGAGCGTGCAAACTCCTTACAGAGAGCGCAGGATTTGATCGCAGGTCGCTGGCGCTGTAATAGCATTGAGCCAACCGCTATGCTATCCATGCCGAGAGGTTGGGAAAGTACTGCAGTCAAAGAGAGTGTGCTTTATAGACAGGCAAGGCAGGAATATGGTAAGGAAAACAAAAGCCAAATGCAGGAGGCTTAGCTGATATGACAGGCGAACCCAAGGAGTGGATGTGCTGACAAAAGCCATGACAAAAATGCCATGACAAAAATGTGTTGGTACTGGCAGCTCAATCATCTGGGGAAATGATGCTCGAGGCATGTTAGAAGTTCTGGGAAATGAGGGAGGGGGTGCGGGTTGCCTCCTAATGACAGAAGGTACAACAACAGTTCTGAGAGATATTATCTAGTAAAGATAGAAGGATAGATCTGAAAAATATGAAGAGAATGGTCACTTTGATGAGCAGTATTATAGGCCAACCAATTGTTAGCAGATGGTGGAGAGTATATGTGGGGTAATTGCAGATAGCTGTAAGAACAAAAGGGCAGTAAAACCGGGAGATCTTACCTTCCCAAATATTGAGTTGCTCATCCATAGTGCAAAGAGTTTGCATGGGGTGGGGTTAATTAAGTGCATCTCAGAAAGTTGCCTAAATCAGTATATTGAGACGCGCCACACGGGATCTCCTCTTGGGGGACGAGATAGGGCAAGTGACCGAAGTGCCGGTGTGGGAGCACTTTGGGACCAGTGAACGCAACTCTGGTAGTTTCAAAATAGTTCTGGAAAACTATTTTCCACTCTAACATAAAGTCCTAAATAAAGACAAGGACAATTTTGGAGGCATTAGATAGGAACTTGCAGAGGTCAATTGGGACAGGAGTTTCCAGGTAAGGGAAGAGCTGGGAAATGAGAGTTTTTAAAAAAAAAAAGTGAATACGAAGAGTTTAGGCACAAAAAATCCCCAAATATTCCATAGGTATATTAATAGTAAAAGGTGAGTTGAGAGAGAATTGCTCCTGTTAAAGATCAATATGTCCATTTTTGTGTGGAGCTGGAGGAGATGAGAAAAATTTTAAATGCACATTTCTCATCAGCCACAGAAGGCAATGAATTGAAGGAAATGAGTTGCGAGGTTGGATCGGCTGGGTCTTTAATTCCCAGAATGCAGGAGGCTGACTGATAATCTGATGAAAGTTTATAAAATCGTTAAGAAAACAGCATGAGTAGGTTATTCGGCCCTTTGAGCTGTACCAACCAACCCTCGATATAATCATGAATGATCGTGCTCCCTATTCCTGCTTCCTCTCCATTTCCCTTGGTCCCTTTAGCACTCCATCCAACTCCCTTTTGAACACACTATATCTAATGAACTGGACTCAACTTCCTGTGGTAGTTAGTGAGTGTAGGCGTACGACCCGGGGGGAGGGGGCGGGGGGGGGTGGGGGGAAGGGCAACTTCCCTTCCAAATTCGAACAAAATTGTGGTGAAAATTCGGGCAAAGCAAGAATTTAAAAAAACAGACAGAGAAAGCAAAAAGATAAACAAATTAACAATAACGGCAGCCCTGTTCCTTCATGTCACGGCCCTAGGCACTTTCACGCCCGGGTCATCGTGCATCTCACCTCCAACCCAGGGTCTGGACATAGGCCATGGCTTCCTCTAGGGCAGGAGTGTCAAACTCAAATTCACAAAGGGCCAAAATTAAAAACTTGGACTAAGTCGAGGGCCGAACTAAATATTTATTGAAAATTTTCAACAACATCTGCATGTTTTCTCTTCTTTCAACATATGTAATGTTAAACTTTAGGATATAACTTTAGGAGGATAATGTTACAGGTCAGGAGTAGGTAGCTCAAGTTCACCCTTTCCTTGACCTGAGGGAAACCTATTTGGTCCCTGTGGAGATGTAGTCAGCATTCACAGGCTGTGTCCATTTTGGCCTGCATCAGGACTCAGCATTTCCTGCTCACTCCTCAGGCTCTAGGCCTCTATTCACCCTCGACCCACCATCCCTCTACCTGACCAGTCCTTTACCCAACCTCTACTCACCCCACACTCCACTCGCTCTGCCTCTACCCACCCCATCCTATACACGCCCCTCTACTGCCTCTCCCCTCAACCTGTTCCTCCCTCTACCCGTCTCTCACCCTCTAATCACCCCTCCCCTACTCGCCCTGCCCCTCCTCTTTTACCTCTTCCCTATCCACCCCTCCTTCTACTCATCCCTCCCTCTAACTGCCCTCGCACCACCATAACTTCCCCTGCCCATTACTCCTCACCTACACCCTCTGCCCACCCCTGCTTACCCACCCACTCAGGCCCAGCGCGCTGCCGATCAGCCTTTGCGGACAGCCACCATCTCTCTCTTCACGTGCAGGGCCAAACCAGCCATCCCTGGGGACCGCGCGGGTGCAAGCGCTGAAGGCCGTGGCGACCAGGAGAAGTGCGCTCGCGCTGTGGAAGGGCCGTCCAGTGCCTGTCACGTGGGGCTCGCACTGCCCGGGGGCCGTGCGCAGCCTGCCATGCCCGTTGCGCCGACAGGAAATCACAGGCGCTCGCCAATCTGCCGCAACGCTCGACAGGTGGGAGAAGTGACTGGTTGTGCGGGGAGCCTTCCAACTGGCTTGCCGGCTGATGACATCGACAGACTTCTCGTGTTACAATTTCTCGTGTTACAATGGGGAAGGATGTGCAATGAAGTGGGAGGATGGCGGGGGTGACATTACCAAAAAACAGCATCGGCTCTCGCTGCAGGGCGGGCCACCTCTAATACATTTTTGAAATGATCTTACGGGCCAAATATCTAGGGCAACAGAGCTCAGCATCAGTATTCAGGCCCTGTGATGTCAGCGCGCATGCGCTGGAGCTGTCCGTCACGTGACAGGGCGGTAGCAGCCCTGCTGCTGATGGAACAACTTTCTGTGAACTTCCCACGTCTCTGCATGAAGACGTCAGAGGGTCTGAGCAGCGTCACCCAGTGTCGTTCCCACAGCAACGGGCCTTCCCTGAATGATGAAGATACCCAGGTCTGGGGATGTATGTGAGTCTTGGCCTCGGATGGAGCGGGGTCGAAGCGGTCAGGGACGGCCCTCCTGCGCCTGGTGCCCATGCTGGCAGCCGGTTCGTGGAGGAGGCAGCGTCCTGTGTCTGGGCCAGGAGGTGAGATGCAAGGCTGTCCGGGCCTGAAGGTGAGATGCGAAGCTGCCCGGGCACAGTGCGGGCCTCGTGTAAAAATTTGGGAAAATCAACTCCTCTGCTCCCCTTAACTGAAAAGTCCCCAAATGTGCACGGTAGTGAGTTCCAGAATTTCATACTCTATGAATGAAGAAGTTTCTCCTCATCTCAGTCCTAAATAGCTTAGCCTTCATCCTCATGTTTTGGACTTCCCCAACATCAGGAATATTCTAGTCCTGTTTGAATTGTGTCTGTCTCTATAAGATCCCCTCTCATTCTTCTAAATTCTAGTGAATGCAACTCAACAAAAGCACATTCTAGTTAAAAGCAAGGACTATAAAGGTAGGGAGAGCCTGCCTTGGATAACAAAGGAAATAAAGGGGGGGGGGCATTAAATTAAAAGATTATTTATACAATATCAGCAAGATTAGTGGGAAACTAGAAGATTGCGAAAACCTTAAAAAACAAGGAAGAACTACAAAGCAACCATAAAGAAAGGGAAGATAGATAATGAAAGCAAACTGACACAGAATATAAAAACAGATGGTAAATGGTTTGACAAATATATAGAGTGGAACTTTGAACTTCAAAAAGGGTTACTAAAGCGAGCATATAGTCCCTTGGAAGACGAGAAGGGGAAGTTAATAATGGGTGATGCAGCAATGGCTGAGGCCTTGAATAACTGTAATATTTCAGTGTTCACAGTGGAAGACATGGTAGCATGCTAAAGTATCACATTAAGAGTGCAATGGTAAAGACCTCAATAAAGACCTCAACCAAAGTGGTTGTGCTGGGCAACTTGTGGAGCTGAAGATACATAGGTCCTCTGGTCATGATGGAATTCATGACAGGGGACGGAAAGAAATGTCAAAATTTATAGTAGAGCCACATGATCATTTACCAAATTTCTCTGGACACAAAAGCCTCTCCTGCTCCTATATCTGAATCAGAATCGGAATCAGAATCGGAATCAGAATTTATTGTCATTAACAAGTCATGATATTTGGAGTTTTGTGGCAGCATCAAGATGCAAACATACATATTATAACCATCTTACAACATTACCATAAAAATAAAAGTGCACAAAAAATAAGGCAGCTTCTTTGGTTCATTGATCATTCAGGAATCTGATGGCAGCGGGGAAGAAGCTGTCCTTGTGCCACTGAATGTTTGTCTTTAGGCTCCTGTACCTTTTCCCCTATGGTAGCAGAGTGAAGAGGGCACAGCCTGGGAGGTGGTGGAGTCTTTGAGGATAGAGGTTGCTTCAAGACATTGCCTCCTGTCGATATCCTCGATGGAGAGAAGTCTGGTACCTGTGATGTCGCAGGCTGAGTTAACAACCCTCTGGAATTTATTCTTGTCCTGAGAGTTACCAGGCAGTGATGCCACCAGCCAGAATGCTCTCCATGGAACACCTGTAGAAGTGTCTTCGGTGACGAACGGAATCTCCTCAGACACCTCACTAAGTATAGCCACTGGCAAGCCTTCTTTTGTGATTTCATCAATGTGGATGATCCAAGACAGATCCTTGGAGATGTTGACACCCAGGAATGCAAAGTTCCTGACCCGGTCCACTATTGAGCCCTCAATGAGGACTAGGTTGTGTTTATATTTCATATATACTTTTATATAGGTCATTTTGTTAATGTAATAAGACAATTTTATGCATTATTTAAATTCTCTTGCGACAAAGACCAACATACATTTTTCCAACCTGATAGCTTTTGCTATGTCTGCTTGTCTACTTTCATTGATTAGAGTACAAGGAAGGGTACACACATGCCACTCTGTCCATCCATACCTTTTCCCCAGCCTTTTAAATATAATCCATATGATATCTCATCCAGGTTCTTGCCCACTGATGACAGGTGTTCCTTTTACTTACGCGAATTATCTTTTGGACCCTGAGCTAAAACTGCTTTGACACAGGATGCCAGATATCCATTGTTTCAATTAGTCTTAAAGCGGAAGGATTAGGAGATTCTTTATTTTGCATTATTTTAAAGTTTTCATCAAGAAACAATCACTGTGGCAATTTATCCGAGGTTAAAATAATATTAAACTTGTGCAAATTGATCCAATTCAACAAATCTGAATAGCATGCAATTTTCTTCAACTACAGATGGTTCAGCGGCTTCAACTTGGAAGGATTAAAAGCCAGGACAATGTTATCCCCGTTAAAAAGAGAGGTATTTGCTATTGTTTTGCATCTGATACATGTATCTAATAAATGTGCAATTTATTAATTTCAGGACAACATCTCAATTAATGGTTGTGGAGTTGTCAATTTAGTACAGGACTGGATGTCCATCTATCACAATCAATGATATTTTACTCTATACCCAATAAAATATTTAAATAAATGTGATACTGAAAGTGACACAGCTCCATAATAAGAGAGATACATTCAATGTAGCAGATAGCACAACACTCTATTACAGTGGGCAGCGACCTGGGTTTGAATAAGGAGTTTCTACATTCTCCCTGTGCCTGCATGAGTTTTCTCTGGGTACTCCAGTATCTTCCTACCCTCCAAAAATGAACAGGGCTGTAGGTTAATCGGGGTATTTGGGCGGCCCAAGCTCTGTAACTCTGCTGTGCATCTAAATTTAAATTTATGAATATTGTAGTCATTAACCAACTCTTTGATGAGTTCATTAAATATCTAAAATGACATAAAAACGGCAGGACTGGATCAACTTGAAATACTTACTCCATTATTTTTCAATTAAATTAGAATCAACATTGGGAAAGTTGTAGAGGTGCCTTGCACAGGCCTTCACATTTAGAATTATAGCCTGCAGATGCTTGAAATCTGAAACAAAAACAGAAATGGTACAAAATTGATCACTCATCAATTGGGCAGCATCTGTGGAAAGAGTAACAAGCATCTTTTGGAGTGGAAATATGGTGCTGATTTGAAAGAGAGTCATCATTTAAGATCTGGGAAGCTGACTAAGCTTACAAAGGAAGGGACCAGAAGATAATGGTGAAGAATCTAGAGGACAATAGAATCAGAATGAACATATCATGAATATGTTGTTTTGTGGTGGCATCTCAGTGCAAATATTTCTATAAATTACATTTCAAAATAAATAGTGCAAAAACAAAAGGCAGAAAGTGAAGTTGTATGTGGATTATTGTCCATTCAGAAAACTGATGGCAGAGGGGAAGAAGCTGTCCTTGCGCCACTGAGTCCTCATCTTCAGGCTCCTGCAGTGTGAAGAGGGCATGGCCTGGATGATGGGGGTCCTTGAGGAAAGAGGCTGCTTTTTAAGACACCGCCTCTTGTAGATCTCCTTGATGGAGTGAAGTCTGATGTCCGTGATGTCACTGGCTGAGTTAATAAAGCTCTGAAGTCCTTTTCCTATCCCGTGCCTTGGTACCTCCAGTGATTTCTACAGTACACCCGTAGAAAGTTCGGAGAGTCTTTGATGGCACATCAAATCTCCTTAAACTTCTCACAAAATACAGTTGCTGGTGAGACTTCTTCATGATTGCATCGACGAGGAGGCCCCAGGACAGATCTTCAGAGATGTTGACCCCAGGAATTTGAAGTTCTTGACCCTCTTGTTCAATGCCAAACCTAACTTTTGTCATGAATAATTTATGAGAAATATTCACAACCAACTTAATAATTATAAGTTTGTACTTTTTGGAATAAAATGCTGAATTAAATTTATTTTTGGATTCCCCCACCCCACCCCCCACCCCCAACCCCACCTTAAGCTTAAAGGTCCAACAGATTACAGATACTTTGATAACTTTTCTCCAGATAAGGAAATTCCACCAGATGAATTGTCAGGTTGGGACAAAGATTTCTAGATCAATGTCAAATCTTCTACAACTTGTGGGAAAAGAATTTCAACTGTTACTTGTACTAATGTTCAAAAGGTACCCTGAATAATTTCATCTAAATATGCATCTTCAAATTTGTGGCTTTGAAGACAATCAGCCAAGACAAACATACATTGAAGAAAGTGGACATTGACAATGAAAAAGGAAAGCATTGACTTTGAAAAGCTTGAAATTTTAATAAGTGCTTTAATACTGCCCGAGGATTTTCCTTTTATTGAAATGGCTGCTGAATTCCACTGAGAGTGCTCTCGAGTAAACATTACTTTGTGCTGTGGAAAAGCAATTGCACTGTTTAAGCAGAAGGAGCTCATGTGGAAATGTTAAGAGGCAAGAACAAGCAGTTGTATAAGTGAGTCATCAGAAAGACGCAGTTTTCTGCCCAATATTTGTCTTTGTATTGAAATACATCCTGTTTTCTTTTCCCAATGCAGAATTGATTCCACTGTATTTCTGTGAAGGACTGTATGTCATCATTTCTTTTGAACATTTTCATACTGTATGTTTCTTTAGAACAGCCATTCTCAACCTTTTGTTTGGCTATGTTCCCCTGAGGGCTCTCCTTAAAGTTTATGGGACCCCTTCCCTGTGAAGCAGTCAAGTTTAGTTGGTTTCTTCCGAACTTCTCTCTAACTAACTACATAAAAAAATTAAAATTATGATTTGAATCTGTGGCCCCTCTTATTTGTGGTGAGTGTCGTTTCCCCCCCCCCCCCCCCCTCACTGGGGCTATGTTGAGAATGGCTGCTTTAGAACATGTTCATAATAATTTATGTTATAATACTGAACCAACTACAGTTTAGAATTTCTATTCTTGGTCAGCCCTGTATGGTACTTACTTTTCTATCAGAATGGTTCATACATTTCTAATATTATTGCATGGTCAATTGATCAATCAAAAAATTCAGTTGTGGGGGTTGATTGAAATTCCAATCAAGCTCGACAAGTTCTTAGATGTCGCATATATTTAACTTACCTCGATAAATATAGGCAACCCCATGCTATCTTGACAAATTCTGCACCATCCTTTAACAAATCACATAATCGTAGCATCAATTAAAACACCTAACCTGCTACTCCAGCAGGGGTTCAGTAAAGGAAGCAAGGATGCAGATCTGTCAGCTTCTAAAGTTCCCCTCCTGGTGGTCTCAAGTAGGCACTCTGGTCAGATGGAGGGTGGGTGTGTTTGCCAATGCATTTAGAACTTCCTTTATCTAAAAAATATAAAGATTCCTCGTCGTTTCCTACTCTGACCTACCAAAGAAGACACGGGAGCAGTCTGAATAGAAAGTAATATAGGGGCATTGAGGCATTTTCTTCATTGTTGATAACTACCAAATTTTCTGACCAGATCAGGCAGGTGGGTGCAAGAAATTAATCTGCAAAAGTGTGGTTCTTTTGATCCCCAAACAAATGAGGTATCTTTCCTCTGGTATGAGCACATGAAGGATCAATACTGGCATAACATCATGGAATACACCCCTTAGATGCACTGTGGTTAAATTTGCTGCTCAAACTGATATAAGTGGGTTAGGACATTGAGACTTGGACACAAAGAACCTGCAAAGGTGAAGTGATGGGGAGGAAGTTGGCAGATGTGGTATAATGTGGGAAAAAGCAAGTTTGTACAACTTTGAAAGAAAAAGAAACAAATCATTATTTAAATAGTTTAAGATTACAAAATGTTGCAATATCAGGTGATTTATGTTCCTGGAAGATGAGTGAAGCAAGTTAACATGTATATACAGCAATGAATTAGAAGGCTTTCATAACATTGGTCTCCAATGTAATTATTATGAAATATATGTAAATAAGGGAAGTTTTGATGCAACTTTGCAGGGTTTTGGGGAGACTGCATTGAACATATTTAAGGAAGGATGTGCCTGAATTAGGTGGCAGTGCAGAGAAAGTTCACTATGTTGGTTTCTGGGATGATGTGGCTCTCAAGAAATACTAAGCAGATTAAACGTTTAATCACTTGAATTTGGAAGAATTAAATTTGAAACTGTCGATTTATCCAAAGTCTCATCATACTGGACTTTCCCCTTAATGTGCCATTAAATCATGAGACCATTGGACCAGTCTAATTTTGACCATTCTATCCAATTCCTGTATATAATCAACATTGTTGCGAAATGACAACAGAACATTTGTCACAAGGTGTAAAGATCTTTGAAGATGGAGGCAAATGGGGAAATACCAACACTAAATTTTCAATTTGATTTTTTTTTCTGAACTTGTTTTCCAACAATTCATAAACATGGTCTCATGATCTACACTTCCCCAAGGAGCTCTACAAGTGAATATTGCATTTAATAGGGCCTTTCGCTTGATGAACTCATCAAACCTGTTGTTCATGTCAACTATATGATCCTATGAGAGGTAGATCTGTATTACCTCATTACTTATATTGCTCACTCAGAGTTTCCAAAGGAAATTACAGCATTATGTATTTCACTCGTGAATATTATTTGCAGGTGATTAACAGAAATTAAAGACAAAACTCAATTCATTTATG
Source organism: Narcine bancroftii (assembly GCF_036971445.1). NCBI lineage: Eukaryota > Metazoa > Chordata > Chondrichthyes > Torpediniformes > Narcinidae > Narcine > Narcine bancroftii. The sequence goes on from NC_091471.1 coordinate 223,261,711, forward strand.
ACGTCATTTCAATTAGCACTTACTTGTGAAATGTGCATAGCATTCTACATAGTTTCTGTAAAGTCACTGAATATGAATTCTTCAATATTTCAAATAATATGTTTTAAAGTGTGTGTATGTATGTAACCTACTCTAATTTTACCAATTTATCTCCCAAAAACATTCCCAAATATTACATCACACAAGGTCGAACCGGGCAAGCCCAGTCAAAATCCACCCGGGTCTCAGACCTACCTCAGAGGTCCGACAAACTTACCTGAGTGTTCTTCTCTGCCTATTTGAAAGGGGACATGACTCACCTGGTTACTCTGGAACTTTAAGCAGGTTCCCTGTGACTCTGTGACATGGCACTCACCCTAAAATTGCCAGGTTGGTGATTTAACAGGCTGCTATTTGCCATTAACCTCACCTGGGTCCCAGGAGGGCTACCAAGGTGAGGCAATTTGAAAGTGCCATGTTTCTAATGCAAGCACATTCCAGGTGTACATACATAAATAGCCATCAAAAATGTTTCAGAATGAAAAGCGAAAGGCTACAAATATGGGTGCCCTTCAGAGTGTCAGATTGGAGTACAGAATCAGCATTGACTCAGATTTACAAAACAATTGTGGAATTGGATGAAAATCCATTTAAAGAAGTGCAATGGGATGTTGGACACAGATTCATGCACTGAAACAGAACCTGTGTGGTTCTCCAGGAGCTGACAGCAGAATCCAGCAGCCATGTCATTGCCCAGGTGAAATATTGGTAGCAGTTTAGAGCCTGAGGAATGAAACAGCAGGATAAAAGGCTGCTATTGAGGTGAGGAAAAAGGCAGGAGGACAGGGTAGCTCCATTGTGTCTGGACAGTCACCCTGTAGTCGTCTTGGTTAATGACCTCCCATGCTGTCGCTACCAATTCAGTGCGATGCGCAACCTTATCACCAAAGCAAATGGTCACTGTTTATAGCGTGAATCAAAGCTCTCATGACTGGAGGGAGAACATATGCTCTTATTCGCTTATAACTGAGGGTAGGGTCTTACAGTGTCCTTCAGAGGGGCTCAGAGTTTAGGCACATTATATATGAGTAGATGGGGGCAGAGCCAGTCATAATTATAACACCAGTGAATCTCAGTTCACTGCATTCACCCCTTCTTGCAGAATTTATGGTCTGTGGATGAAGACAGAGATCATTGATTCAGAAAAAAATTGTAAAATAATATGCAGTTATTACAAATTTAAGTGATCTTGGGGTCTGGAGATCCTGATGGAGCACCTAGGCATGGGAGGGTCTTGGGCTCCTTGGGTCTCATGGTCCCCTTGTGGGGAAGGAGAGGCAGGTGGAGTCTCTGGCTCTACGATGGAGGAAGATGCACTTTCTTCTTGAATTGGATTCCCTGAGGCCCTGACTGGGGGTGGTGAGAATGAGCTCCATGGCTCGTAGGGCACTTGAGACAATGGACCCTCTGTTCTGGCAGGTGTCAGGTCCCTGATGGTGACGGTATCCTCCCTCTCATCAGGGTACTCCACATAAGCATATGTGGGATTGAAGTGGAGCAGTTTCACCCTTTCCACCAGGGTCTTGCTTCTCACGTGCTTCCTGAGAAGGACTGCTGGAGGTTGGGAATGTAGATCCCGATGCCGATCTTCTCTCAAATGAATAGGAGCTCGTGAAGAGTAGTGTTGGTCACTGTACATAGTAGCAACTGGGTGGAATGGAGTGCCATAGGGAAGACTTCCTATCAGCTTGAGACTGGAAGGCCTCTTGACTTGCGGGCCAGTTTGACAGCCTTCCAGACCATGGCGTTTTCCTTTTCAACCTCACTGTTCCCCCAGAGGTTGTAGCTAGTAGTCCTGCTGGACACGATGTTCCTTGCCAGTAGATACTGATGTAGCTCTTTGCTGATAAAGGATGAGCCCTGTTGCTATGTATATAGCCAGGATACCCAAACAGGGCAAAAATGGAATCTAGGGCCTTTTTGACTGACAAAGTGGACGTGTCTGGAAATGGGATGGTGAACGGGAATTAGGAGTTCGCATCATTGACAGAGAAGAGGGTGTTCTCGATCGTGAAGGGGAGAGGTCCCTTAAAATTGACAGTGAGCCATTCGAAGGACATGGATGACTTAATCAGGTGCACCTTTATGGGGTGATAGAAGAGCGGTTTTCACTCTGCACAGATCTGCCAAGACCTGGTCATTTCCCTGACATCTTCCATGGAGTAGGGCAGATTGCACACCTTGACAAAATGAGCCATGTGGGTAACCCTTGAATGGCTGCGCTCATTATGCAGAGAGCGCAATTGGCTGGTGTGTGCAGAGGCACAGCTTCCTCTAGATAAGGCATCTGGAGGGTCATTAAGGGCTCATTGCTGATAGGCAATTGTAGATGGAGAGCTCGATCCTTCACCTAGCAATCTTGTCATTTTTGAATTTTCCCCTCTTGACATTATTTATGTGACTGAGCACTGGTCAGTGAGGAGGATAAATTTTCTACCAGCCATGTAGTGTCTCCAGTGCCTCACAGTTTCTACGGTGATTGAGTTTCCTTTTCCACAGATGCATTCTGGAGCTCGTAGCCTTGCAATGTCCGAGAAAAAAATGGAACCAGCCTGCGCGCCTGGTTGAGGGTTGGGGCCAGTGCCATATCCAAAGTGTCGCTTTTCACCTGGAAAGTTACATTCTCATCAACCGCATGCATAGTGGCTTTCGCAATGTGGTTTTGAGGTAATTTAAAACCATTTGGGCTTCAGCCAAAAAGGGGAAAAGAAGTGGCTTTTAAGAGAGGTTGAACCTTATCAGCATATTAAGGGATCCACTGGGCGTAATATGAGAAAAACCCCAGGCATCTCCTCAAAGCCTTTGTGGTCCTGGGAATGGGGAACTCTAACAGGAGGCACATCCTATAGGAGTTGGGGCCTATGATGCCATTCTCCACCACATGGCCAAGAATAGCCAGCCAGTCCTGAACACACATTTGCTAGAGTTATAAGTGACGTTCAGGGCTTTCACTGCACGGAGAAAACTCTGAAGGTTGGTGTCTGGTCCTCCAGGGAAAAACCACACATGGTGACATTATTGAGCATTATTGAGGTAGAGGAAGGTAGCCTTCAACCCATACTCATTGATCATTCTGTCCATCTGCCTCTGGGAGATAGAAACCCTGTTAGTGATACCGAAAGGGACCCTCTGGAATTGGTTTAGATGACCGTTAGCCTCAAATGTCATATATGTGTGGTCCTCAGAATGGATTGGCAACTGGTGATAAGCCACTTTCAGGTCAATGGTTGAATAGACCTGATACTGCACAATATCATTCACCATGTCCACAATTTGAGAGAAGGGATAAGTGTCCAGGAGTGTGTACCAATTAATAGTTGGGCTATATTCAATTACTAACCTGGACATGTTTACCCCTTTTATCACCACCACTTGTGTTCTCCATGAGCTAGTGCTAGGTTCGATGATACCTTCATTGTATTTGTATGTGTGAGTTCTTAAGAAAACACATGGATGAAGGAAAAGATTCTTTACTCTAAAGTTGATGTAAACAGCACCATGAGGCTGCAAGTCTCCATTACAGATCTGTATTACTGTGTGTCTTGCTATGTGTCAGCCCCTGGTGGCAGCCAAGTCTAATCAAACAGATGGATGCTTGCAACTATGATCATTAAGTGTTTAGTTCCCTGCTCTCATCCCTTTGTTTTCATGACAATGTAACCAATTCGTACGCAATTTATAAATTTGCTGATGGCACCATTGTTGACTGCATATGTGGGAAATGATGAAGATAATGAATCTAGGTGGGTGATGCCAGAACAACAATATCAATATCACAGAGACCAAGATGATGATCATTGCTTTTAGGAAGGGTGGGAGAGGGACCATGGACTTCTCTGCATTTATGGGATGGAGGTGGAATGGGTGAGAACCTCAGGCTCCTGAGTGTCCACTATCATGAAAAAGGCACACCTCTAAAAAGTCTGAGGGGATTGACCATGTTGTCAGATACTCCATCAAACTTCTACAGGGTGTGCTGTAGAAAGTACCCTGATGGCCTGGGTTGGTCATTCAGGTATCCAGAAACACTGAAGGCTGCAGAAGTTGGACCTCCAATCCACTGAAGGCATCTGTGTGAGATGCCGCCTCAAGAAGGCAGCCAACGCCATAAAAAACCCCCATCACCCTGGTCACAACCGCTGCTCGCTGCTGCCTCCCGGAAGAAGGTGCAGAAGCCGACGTTCAGCACCTCTAGATTCAAGGACAGTTTTATTTTCCACAGCAATCAGGCCAATGGAACTCCCCCCCACCTCCCCCCTCCCCGTCCGACCTTTAAAAATGACTCCAACACCACCCAAAGACCTGTCTGCATGATTGAAACCACTTTTTTTTCACTACAGTAATTGTGAATATTTATTAGAGCTTTTATATTTATTGCTTCTTCTGATAAGGTTAATTTAAAGAATACGACTAAGGTTGGATTTTATTTTACAAACATACCTCTTCAGTGGCAACAGTTCAGTGTATCTACACATTGCACTTATCAGCTCATTTCTATTTATTGTCTCCTTTGCTGTCTTGGCATATTGTGGTCATTTAAGTTATTCAATTGAAGTTGATGTGTCTGATATACCTATGTCGGTGCAGCAAGGAAGAATTTTGGTGCACCTGTACATTGCATTTGAGGCTGCTTGGTTGGCGCAATGCCGTTACAGCACCAGCGATCGGGACCGGGGTTTGAATCCCATGCTGTCTGTCAGGAGTTTGTACGTTCTGCCCTTGACTCTGGTTTCCTCCCACCGTTCAAAACATACTGGGGGTTTGGATAATTGGGTGTTACCGGGCTGTATGTCTAAATTTAATTTAAAAAAATTACTTATGTGCATGACAATAAGATCTCAACTTCATCCATTTTTTTGAAACAGCACCCCGAACTTTGAATACCACCCTGATACTTGGTGAAATTGAATTCAATAGAATGTGATAGTTTTGGGGCCTAACGCTATGAAAGGAGCTGGATTCTTGTTGTCAATGATAATGGCTTGAAGAAAGGAATTAAGACATTTCATTTTGCTTACATGTGTCCTCAGTGCCACACTCAGTGTATGAATTTTAATGGCTTCTGGGTGACTAACGATGACAAATAAATAATGCAAGGCAAATGTTGAGTTGCAGGACTATGCTCCCAGAGTTCATAGGTGTCTCAAATGCTTTTGTGCCGCCGGGGAGAGCCTCGTAGGAATGTTAGATAAGGAACTAAAGTACTGCAACCAGATACCAATAGAAGTCAGGCAGATAGCAATGATCATCAATGTTTTATCCATAAAGCAATAAAATAAACTACCTTTCAATGCGCGACGGCTTCAATAACCTTGTCAACTGGTAGGCAGTTTTGCAGTGGGCATGACATGCAATGTGGAAAATATTTCCAGGAATACACTCAACAAGTGCTTCAGTTCAGGGAGATTCATTAATCAGACCTTGACAAATCTTGCAGTAAATAGCCACTGGCACACCTCATCATGATTCCCAGTCCCCAGCTTCTTTCTTTCATAAGACTGAAGGCTTCCCTCACCTGGAAACTCTTCTCACAGGGAAAACATGATAATGACGGCAAACAATAAACACAATGATTTTCACCACTTCCCCTAGCAGGTACTGAAAGAAATCCCAAATGCGATCAACCACTGGAATTAATTTAGCCATTGCTTCATGGGAGCTACTGGCTGCACAGTGTAGAGGCCTGCAAAGAGTGAACCTTGCCTCCACCTTGAGTCTATCAATCAATGGAGGAATCACCCAATGACAGTAAAATGCATCATTAGAGCTGCTAAGAAAACAGGCAGGGTTCTCCGGAAAATGTATATAGTCATTGGTCACTCACCTCATCATATGCCGTTATTTGCAAATGAGCAGCTGTCGGCAAAATTTACAAATAAAGTCATTGGACTTTGGGATATCCAACAAACTGCAAAATTTCAGAGAACACTCTATTGTCTCTTTAAGCCCAGAGGTGAAAGATACAAAGACCATGCCCAAGACTTAAACGGACTACAAGTTGACTAATATCACATGGCAAGGTAAAGGGTAATGGAGATAAAGGGGGAAATTCTGCCACTGTCTCTCTGAAGAAGCATCCAAGTACACTTGAGACCTCAGGACTGTTTTTCTTATCGTCAATGAAAGTTAAATTCTTCAGATATAATTTTTGGAATAACTTTTATCAGTCTTCCCTGCCACATTCCAAAGAAGGAGCATTATTTGAAGGAGTAGACTTAAAATGTGCACAATGTTCCAAACAAGAATGCAGATGTGTACCACGATGCTGCCACAAAACACCGAATTTCATGACTTGTTCATGACAATAAATCCTGATTCTGATTAAAATTACTTGTTGAGATTTATGATCAAGTGATGCTGAAAATCCCAAAGTTTAACTAACCTTTTTGCTTTCAACTTAAATCAATTGCAATGAATCAGTGGTTTTCAAACTGCCCCCCTAAACTCACATTCCACTTTAATTATTTCCTATGCCATAGGTGTTCTGTGATTAGGAAGGGATTGCTTAAGGTGGTGAGTGGGAAGGGAAGGTTGAGAACTTCTGCTCCAGACTCAATTATTACTGAACCATTTTGCTTGAGAAAAATTGTAATTGGCCCATTTCCTTTGGAGTTATGAAATGGTGCACATAATGAGTCAATTAGGGACCATTAAAACAGTGGTTTTCAAACTTTTTCTTTTCACTCACATACCACCTTAAGCAATCCCTTACTAATGTTAAGAGCCCAAAGGAACCTGAAATCCAGCAGCAATAGATATTCACCACGACAAATGGTTATTTAAACAAAAGTTATTTTTAATTAACTTGAAAATAGAATCAAACTTTAACTTATATCTATACTTAACTAACCCAAATGAACCCCCTTCTAATTCTAAGCACAAGTGCATGTAATGTATGTGTAAATTTAAGAAAAGTTCTTTGGTTCACAGTTCAATCTCATTTCTCCTTCTTCCATGTTCTCTGGTTGCAGGAAATTCTTATACTGTGCACATAATTCAAATGTACAAAGTTCACCAGGCTTTGGTGCTCAAATTGTAAATGTTTACTGCTCAGGAAGGTTCTTGTATGGTTTGCAGAGAGAGATTTGTTGTTCTAGGATTTCCACAACTGAGGTACCACCATTAGGCACCTCAATGTCTTGCCGATGAAACTTGCCCCATCAGGGTTCTCCAGATGATAACCTCTTTCTTTCAGGCTATCACAGAGTTCCTTTCTGTCCTCTTACTCCAAGAGAAACATCAGACAGATAGCACTTCCAGCCATCCACTGCTCTGGAACTTTCTGTTTCAATAAGCTTCCTGGCTTGCACTGTTCAGCTGCTTTCAGTGTCACACGCACACTAGCTGAGAGGCTTGTCCTCTCTCTCTCTCTCTCTCTCTCTCTCTCTCTCTCTCTCTCTCTCTCTCTCTCTCTCTCTCCAACTGCCAGAAAGCCCACGTGACTCTCTCACTTGCAAAAACTCCCATCTTCTTTAGCAAAGCACGAGTTCTCTTGGTCAAGCTGTTGTCTTAGATAAACAAAACCCAGAAGTGACCTTTCTGTGAGCACACTGTAGGTACTTTTAAACAGGCAGTTTGTCTCCTCCAAACAATGGTCTATTCATGATGTCATTTCCATTAGCACCGACTTGTGAAATGTGCCTACCATTCTCCATTGATCCTGCAATGTTACTGAATATGAATTCTTCAGTATTTCAAATAAGATCTGTTTTAAAGTATGTAACCCACTAATCTTACCAAATTCCTCCCAATATTTATCCATTACACTAATCACAGAGCACCTATTGCATAGGGATTGCTTAAGGTGAAATGTGAGTTTCAGGGGGCAGTTTGAAAACCACTGCAATAAATGTTCAAATTAATATTTACAAATATTTTTCCTTTTATCTTTAGAAGTTAAGTTGGAAATTTGTGAAGGTATTTTAAGATCGGTACTCATGCATTTACTCATGTTAAAATTTATTTGATTCTTTATCCCAATTGATCCCATCCATTTCAATGCTAAAAAACAAGTCATATGGTGATGTAATTTAATATAATCATTAGACTTCAGGATGATACTAGGACTATTGCAACCTCTTAAATCAGCCAAGTAACAGGGAAAATATTCTAATTCAAATTTAGCTTATTCATATGAATGATAGCAGCATTATAAAATAATTGAATGGCTATTGTGATAAATACCTCACCCATAAACAGTGAAACCCCTGGTAGCCGCCACAAATGGGGATGGGTAGATGCTGGATATGAGACTCTCTCTTACAATACCTAACTAATACACCAGCAATAAGAATAAAAAGTTTAAAAGACAAGAGACCATGCAAAATGTAAACTAATTTGAAAAGAAATCAGTATAGTAGTCCTTAATTATGTAAAGTTCACTTTAATTTGGTAATTCCTGTAACTTAGAAAATCTAAATTTAAATTCGAACCCCGGTGGTTGGCGGTGCTCGCTCTTCTGTTAACTGTGTCGCCATCCCGAAGTTTGCAGATAAAGTCTTACTAATGCACTTAATAATATACCAATAAAGACTCTTTTTAATCAGAGTTAAGGTGACCACAGCGGCGAGCGGCATCAGCCAGCACTTCATCCTTTTTATTTAAACACTACTTGATACAAACTTTATTCAAACAGCGTACGAGCAAAGCACGACCAAGGCTGACTGAATATTCAGTCCTCTCTTCACCAAAGGTTTATGTGCTACTTCATGGAACATTTACTTTTACACTTTTTAAACATTTATTTTATTCTTATTCATTCTAATTACTTATTTATTCGTTCTCCTTGATGTCTTTTGCTGTTTGCTTGAGGTTACCAGCTGCTTGAGTTCCAGATAACAGGGGTTTTACTGCGATCCAAATAATTGAAGTCAAGGATACTTAGATTTTACTTCCTCTACATTGGACTCGATCATTTATGGATTGGAAGGCTCGCAAAGTGAAGAAAGAGTGTCTCAGGCATGCTCGTGCGCTTACTATTAGTGTAGCATTTGGATCTTGAGTGTAGCTGCAATCCTGCCCTGTTGACACATATTATCAAATCCCCAGTGTATTCATGGGAGGGTAAAACTGGAAGATGGAAATGACCTTTCAGATCAAGTGGATTGTCCCAAGTAAGGCTGGAAAGCTGATAGATCCAAGGGACAGAAAAATTGAAAGGAAACAAGCAGGTTTCTTAAACTGTGCCTGATTGCTCAGAGTTCTATTCCCAAGAAATGTAACAAGGAAATAAATAATAATGATTTTGTTAATTACATAACTAAATTTATTCATTTTCAAAGATTGTAAAGAAGGTTGCCACTTATGTAATAAAATACTATTAAACAAGGAAGCTCAGATATCAGTAGTGACATGCCCTTCACAGTTCCATTTCAGGTGCTTTGTCGTGTTCAGGGAACTAGAGGTCGTATTATTTACTCTCCTGTTGTCTTCAATAAACATTAATGCAACCAAGTATTGAAACTGCACAAAAAAGGGAAAGAATGTTTGCTGACAAACATAAAATAAATAAAAAAAAGGATTTTCAACAGGATTTCCTTCCATATACAAATATGTACCATTTTAAAACATATTGTACAATATTACATAGCAAAGAAATGTTTACAGGAAATTCTTTACAATTAAGTTTTGGTTTTAAAAAATTCTGCTCTTGTCCAAAGAAGCACACTTACCAAAGTATAAGAAATTGAAAATATACTGCAATATAATGTTAAAAACACACAAAAGCACTTAAGCAATACAAAGCTGTATGATTACCTCCATCATTAAACATTGTTTTATAACCAAAGTTAACAGTGGAATATTTATTACCTGTGATACTTATAATAACAAAAAAAATACTCTATTTAAAATAGAATTACTTTTGTTAAATTGGCAAGTTTGCTTCAGCTTTGAGAAAATAGAATGATACAGGGGCAAACTGATCACAGGTGCCCTTTTTAGTATCATAATCCATATATATATATATATATATATATATATAAATATTTATATATAAGAGATTTTTAAGTATAGAGAAAATCATGCTATTTGATTCATACTGGTTCAATATAATATAAGCTAATTGCTAAATCTGATGGGAGAAAAATAAAAAAACATTGTTCAATCAATTTGTTCTGATTTTGGACATTTAACATCTTTTGAGGCTACTCTGTGATTATTCTATAGACAAAACTAGTATTAAAATTACTCAATGCATTCAAATACATAACTATTTAAATAGTGAAAATATATTTGATTTTTTAAAAAAATCAATTGTAAAATTATATGGGTGATTACTTTTCTTAATTGATTCTAAAATATTTTCATCTACCAAAAACCTGATACTTGTATAGTTTCAGAAAGAAATAAAATTATTTACTGATATAAAATAAAGTGGTAAAAATAGTTAACATTAGATCTCAAGTTCATCTTTGGAATCAACATTGAGGCAAACTCACCCAATAAATATGCACTCTGGCATAAATAATATTTAAGGCGGTCTAACCCAAGAAAATAAGATAGTATCTCTATTGGACTATATGTCTCCTTATTAGGATGGCACAGTTGGTGTACCAGTTAGCACAATGCCTTTACAGCGCCAGTGATTGGGACCTGGTGTTCAAATCCTGCACTGTCCGTAAAGAGTTTGTACGTTCTCCCCGTGACTGCGTGGGTTTTCTCCAGGGGCTCCAGTTTCCTCCCACCATTCAAACCATACCGAGGGTGTAGGTTATTGGGGTGTAAATTGGGAGGGATGGACTCATAGGGCCGAATTGGCCTGTAGCAGTGCAGTGTGCATTTTTTAAAAATTAATTTTATTTAGATATTGATACTTTAAGGTCTCATTTTATTCAGGGATCAATGTTACTTATTCTAATTCCACTTGGTTTTAACTCCACATAAAAAAATTCTACAAATTTCCAAAGTTGATGGTGTCAAAAGACCTGCTTATATATTATCCCAGCTATGAATAACATTACTTTTTCTGTCATCTATTTCTATATTTGGACTGACAAGTGGAATGCGATGAGTTTCATAATTCACACTTTTTTAGTTTATTATCCCTTGAATTTATCTTTACACATAAAATAAATGATATATGACAGTGGTTTTAAGACAAAAGTGGAGCTCAAATTTAAATTCAATTCAGCAAAAATATCTGTAGAAATTATGAATCAGTGCCAAGAGTTTAATTAGCAGTGAAAGATGCAAAACACTCAGACTTGGAGATTTTAAATTCTTGCAAATGTAACTTGGTGATGTAGGTTGTGCTTTTGCAAGGTAAGGTTCGATAACATCAAACCTTGCGTGGCACAGTTAGCACAGTTTACCACAACGCTGTTACAGCGCCAGCGATCGGGACCAGGGTTCGAATCCCTATTGTCTGTAAGGAGTTTTTACGCTCTCCCATGTCTGCGTGGGTTTCCTCCAGGTGCTCCGGTTTCCTCCCACTGTTCAAAATGCACTGGGGGTTGTAGGTCAGTTGATTGTAATTCTGGGGTACGGGCTCGTGAGCCAAAATGGCTTGTTACCGTGCTGTACGTCTAAAATAAATAAGTCATTGGGACAACCCAAAGCTAAGCTCATCGCTTCTTTTCTGGTGAAATATTTAGAAATTCTACCAGTAGCTACATTTAAATTAGATTTATTTCTCCGTCATCTTCAACCTTACCTTGATGATAAAAGTCACAATTCTTTTATTCTTTAGAAGTACATTTATATGACCTCACATCAATATGTTCATTATTCAAATATAACTGCCTAAAAAAGACATTACAGCATGTGCAGTCAAACAATGAAGTCTGCGGATGCTGGGGTCAAGTGCAATATACAAATGTGCTCGAGAAACTCAGCAGGTCACCTGGCATCCACAGGAAGTGAAGGGTAACAAACATTTTGGGCTTGAGTCCTTCCACAGGTATCAAATCCTAATGAAAAATTCAGTCCCCGATCGTTGGTTACCTGGGTGCTGCGCGATCTACTGAGTTTCTTCCGCACATTTGTGTATTGACGCTGTAGCATATATTTAATTAATTGACATAATTTGACTTCAGAGTCCTACACCACTTTGTGTAGCCTGAATTAGAAGTGAGGTTTACATTATAACTCTATCTATCCCAATGCTCGGGACATTGGTAATCCAGGTTTTATGCATTATGGGATGCTATTCTAACTAATGGACCAATACACACTCAATTCACTTTTGTGAAGAAATTATAGCATTGTAAATTTTCAATAAGTTCAAAAGACAGCACAAGAATCAGGGTCCCAGTGGGTTTAAAAGTGTGGGAGCAGGATCAGCACTGAATGAGTCAGACAATGAACCACTGGGATTTTGAAACAAACAGATATGGGATTATCTGAGCTTTATTTTGTTAAAGTTTGTGCATAAATGTTTGGCTGAAACAATATTAAAGCTTTAATGACAAATAATAGAATGTGCAATCAAATTCCAAATAATTAACAGCTTTGACTGCTTTAACATAATTGACTCAGTGGACTAAGTGTGGAAGCAATTCCATCAACTACATTACTGCAACTTTGCACTGAAGTGTTCGATTCACTGACAAATCAGAGGACAAACTTCATCACTGCAGTTGATTTATTACCTCTCTCTTGTTTTTTTTTGCATCTAATATTAGGAAGGTCACCTCGGACGGAAAGAGAAATGTTACATTTGTTGTACTGCAGCAAATATTTGTCAATGCAGCAAAGATCCAGCGGCAGAATTCCTGGAGTTGTTTAATTTTCCCATTTATGTTTGCAGTGGGAACCTATGAATCATTTTAGCTCCGCTCATTACTAATGTTCCCTGATTTGCTGTAGGTTTACCTGGCCTGTATTTAGCAGGCTCCAGAAAACATCTTGCAACCATCTTGTCACCTCAAAGAACTGATTTTTCTTGTCTGTTTGAAGCAATAAAAAAACTGCTTAAAAATTATGCAATGTCTTCACGAATAAGCATTAAAGAGTTAACAATTAATGTTAAATAAAACATTGTGATCAGAGATTGTGAAGTTTTGCAAGGTATTTTAACAATAAACTGATTGTTTTTTTTCTGATAATACATTTGCATTGAGCCACATATTGTGTTGCATTTCAAATGAACAACTATTTAATCATTCTGCAATAAAATGCAAAGGTTTAATCAAAATGTTCATCACACTCTTATATTGGCTGCAAGAGGGAAGCAGTGAAAATTGGTGCATGGGAAAAGTTGAATTAATCATATGACAGCCATGAAACAGCATCAGTTGAAGTGCATTGGCAATTTCTATCAATTTGACTCGAAAAGCGTACTGTGGAAGAAATCCGTTTCAGAATCCTGAATTCTAGAGACAGGAGTCCTGGCCTCTCCACGTGCTGTTATTTTAGAAAGTTGCATCTTTGATGCAGGTTTTTAGGTTTAATCAAGGAAACGATAAATTATCTTTCAGATTTTTTTCCATGGCAAGGCACCATTGGGTTTTCAATTATTGGAAGACTTCCCATTTTCATTCAAAATGAAAAAGAAGAAAAAAACAATAAAGATATCTGCAGTGCAAACTCAAAAGTCAAAGCCTATTAAGTTATCTACAAGCACATGATTCCACTGTCATGTTCGGGTAAACTTTCAGGACAATATTTTTATTTTCATCAACAAACAGGATGCTTAATGATGACATCTTCTCGGGTACGCAGCATGGTTCGGGTATGCCTGGAATCACGCCCACTGCTCTCACTATACTCTGGATTGTAGCATGGTTGGAAGGTTTCAATGACTGAAAGAAAAATGGAAAAATAGGTTGCATAAACTGTTCTGAAAGCTTTATATGAATGTGAGTGCTCCTTAATTTCCAATTATTTAGTTGAATCAAGATTCAACTGAATGACACAATTTGTCCAAAGGTCCTTCCCCCAGCCTCAGTAGTCCAATCAACAAAAACATTGAGCAAACGTCAAAGTGCTGGGGAAACAAAGCAGGCCAGGCAGCATCAGCGAGGGAAAGGGACCGTCGACGTTTTACTGACGAAGTCGAGGGGAAACAGCCAGTACGAGGCCTTGGGGTGGAGTGGCGGGGCAGTAGTTGGCAAGCAACAGGTGGATCCAGGTAAGGAGATGTTGATTGACAGATGGTCATTTGGGGGAGGGGAGGGTGGGGATAGTCAGAGGTGGGGAGGTGACGCGGAGACAACAAAGGATGGCAGATCATGGCATCTGTTAAGTGGGAGAGGGAAAAAGAGACCCGTGGGAGAACGTGCGTCGTTTCAGCAGCATTTTGTCGTTTTGGCTCAGCTTGTGTTTGTCTCCAAAAACACACGTCAGAGTTCAGAAAGCAATTTGGATGGAAGTTTGCATTATTTGGTTGGATTGGGATTTGTTCAAGTTTGCAAATGAAGTATATGTGGTGTGAGGGCCTGGTTTACTGAAATATTGCCCAAGCCATATGGGGAAACAGTTCCTTCAATGGATTTCATGCGGATAGAAGATGATGTCATTTTACCTGTACTTTCCTCCATACTCTGCACTGCTCTATTTGGTTTATTTGGCCCCTCTCACACTGCTCCCATTTTGTCCTCTTTATACCTCTCTGCGTTCCCAATCTTGATGAAGCCGGTAATGTTAACTGCCTTTTACTTTCTACAGATGCTACATGACCTGAATGAAACATGAAAGTCTGCAGACGCTATGATTGTAGTAAAAACGCATTGAAGGAACTCAGCCGGTCTTTCGACGTCCTCACTTGGTCCATCTCCAGCAACATTCTCCCTTTCCTCAACCTCTCTGTCTCCAACTCAGGTGACAAACTCTCGACAGCCATCTTCTATAAACCCACCAACTCCCACAACTACCTCGACCACATCTCTTCCCACCCTATCCCCTGTAAGGATTCCATTCCATTCTCTCAATTCTTCTGTCTCCATCGCATTTGCACCCAGGATGAGGACTTCCACACCAGATCATCAGCGATGTCCTCCTTCTTCAAACAGTGTGGCTTTCCCTCTACCACCATCAACTTAGCGCTCACCCACATATCCTCCATTACCTGTGCATCTGCCCTGGCCCCCTCCACCCCACGTGCAACAAGGACAGGATTCCCCTTGTCCTCACCTAACATCCCACCAGCTTCTGCATCCAGCACATCCTCCTGTGCCACTTCTGCCACCTACTACGTAATTTCACAACTAAACTCATATTCCTCTCTCCTCCCCTCTCCGCCTTCCCCACCTATTGTCCCCTTCATACCTACCCCTGTGACTGCAGGAGATGCTCCACTTGCGCCCACACCTCCACCCTCACCGCCACTCGGGGCCCCAAACAGTCCTTCCAAGTGAAGCAACATTTCACTTGTGAATCTGCAGAGGTCATCTACTCCATCCGATGCTCCCCTTGTGATCTCCTCTACCTTGGAGAGACTGGATGCAGACTGGAAGATCGCTTTGTTGAGCACCTCGGCTCTGTGTGCCACAATAGCGTGGATCTCCCAGTGATCACCCATTTCAATTCCCCGCCCCACTCCCTTGCCGACATATCTGTCCATGCACTGCCAGATTGAGATCTCCCGCAAATTGGAGGAACAACACTTCATCTTCTGACGGGGCACCCTCCAACTGGATGGCATTAATATCTCTGGCTTTTGTTAAACCCCTCCCCCCTCCCCCATGATCTTCCCCCCAGTACTGTCTCCTTTTGCACAGACATAATCAATTCTCGCCTCTCCCTTTAACATATCCAGTTAACATCGGTCTGGACTCTTCGAAGAAAGACTCAGGCCTGAAACTTCTGCTCTATATCTTCATCTCCCATGGATGCTGAAAGGCCGGCTGAGTTCCTCCAGCACTCAGTATATTTTTATGCTACATGATCTGCTGAGTTTCTTCGGTGTATGATAATAGCGGGTCCTTGTCAAATGCAAAGACTCACTGCACTTGTTGGCCCCAATGGTTCATTTTGAAGGGCACTTTGCTCCGAGCTCTTGTATGTCCCATCAGTGGTGGAACAACCTGAAAGTGCGGTGCAGACTCGGATATCGTCTTCCTGCTGTGTGCAGTGCTGTGGAAGCTGCACAGTTAACATTGCATGCAGCATTGCGAGCGGGCAACGTGAGACAACTGCTACTTTCACAGCAGCAACTGAACTGTGCAGGGAAGGAGAGGAATTAAAGGGACACCTCGTGAACATCAGGAGATGTGGATTGGTAGGAAAATGGGATGAGATATTGGATGCTTCCATTCTTGATTTTTTTTTCAACCATGTTATGGGACCAGACTTTAGTAACAAGCACCTTAAATTACCATCTGCCTCATCAATTTAGGATATGGTCCCACTTTGTGGATCCTGCATCTGGAGGAATACCACCTTGTCCTATAAGGCAGAGTGCTTTGCCATGATGTGGTTAACAGGTGATAAACTACCAATATATAGATATACGTGTTTACGGGTGTGAGTCTTTCAGCTGTACTGCATGTGTCAAAGTGCAAAGGAGCAGATGCATTGGTTATGAGTCGTGATTGCGAGAAATTCTTTCCAGCTGAGAGTCATAAGGTTGGGGTTGAATGTGGGTGCCAGAGGCTAATGGTACAAATGGTAGGATAAGGGCAGCATAGATCAGCAACTCCACTGAACTTCTCACTGTATTTTGTCCTGGATTTCCCATCCTTCTGACAATATTTCTGGAGGGTCTCCTGAACCTTAAAGATACAGGACATTTCTCCTTCCCATCAGCTTTAATGAGGCTTATAAGGCATCCAAAAAAAAACCCATGGAGTCACATACTCCTGTTTTAAATTGTGCTTCTCAGTTTACCAAGATAGTCCTAACTGGCATCACTGCCAGAACCTGTTCAGGTCACAATGCACATTCTTTTTCAATCTCACATAGAATTAAACAGGGCTATAAAGCCTTTACTGAGACTAGCTGTACATAATGGAGGACTCCTCTTGAAGTGAGCAGTGGGTGCTGGCTGGACTCGTTCATCGAGATTACTGGGTTGTACCAAAGAAGGTTATCAATTGGTAAAAATGCATCTTGAAATCTCCATGCACATTTCCAGGAGGGACTGAATATTGTCCACCTCGGTTATCCATACAGTTTGCAGATTGCACCATTTTTCAGTTTGCTGAAAATTAGCACAGCTTTACCTCGCAATCTCAACATGCTCTTTTTGAAATTTCATCTCTGCTCTCAAATAATCAAGGTATTAACTTATTCAAAATAAATAGGTTAATCCTCCTATCAAAAGAGCATTGAAACAAATTAGGTAGAAATAGTTGAAGCCAGTGGTTCTCAACCTTTTTCTTTCCACTCACATCCCACTTGAAGTAATCCCTATGCCATCAGTGCTCTCTGATAAGTAAGGGATTGCTTCAAGTGGGATTTGGGTGGGAAGAAAAAGTTTGAAAACCACTGTTTAATTGTACCTCATTGACTCGTTATGTGCATGGTTTCATAACTCCAAAGGAAATGGGTCAATGACAATTTTTTCTCCAGCAAAATATTTCAGTAACAATTGAGTCTCAACCTTTCCTTGCCACCCACATCCCACTTGAACCAATCCCTTACTAATCACAGAGCATCGATGGCATAGGGATTGCTTCAGGTGGGATGTGAGTGGAAAAATAAAGGTTGAGAACCACTGGTTTTGCCAACTATACATTAGAATGATTCCTATGCACCCCTTATTAAATGATTACATAGAGGCAGTAGTATGTGCTGAGATCAAAGTATGCCAGGAAAGAGAGTGGTAAGCCAATGCAAAAATTAGGCACGCACCTTTAGCATAGGGAACTGGCAAGCACCTGCACAATAATAGGCATCAAAAGACTTGGGGGAGATTATCCACTCACTCCATCCAATATCTGCAAAATCCACTTTCAGATAGCGGCGGGCACAATTTCTGGGCTCATTCCATTGTCTCCGTCTTGCTTTCCTCAGCGTTTGCTTATCGAACTGTAGAGTTTGCGATTTCTGTCTGTTCCCCTTCCTCTGCTTTCCCTTCCTCTGCTGGTCTGTTGGCCGGGAATGCAGCTTTTTATAAGGCTTCCTTGTCTCCCATGCATCAGCTTCATTGTACCGATACTCTTCTCCAGGTAATTCATTGTTATGCAAAGGCATGAGTAAGTTAGTGGACCGTTTTCTCCTTTTCTCGAATGTTCTGTTTGTAGCACTGATCCCCAAATGCTGAATTTTGGTAACAATTGATGCCCGATGTTGCTGAAGAGCATTTGCCAAACTGTCCAGTTCTGAAATTGCAGAATAATTGGCAAACACCAATATATAGGGTGGAAGCTTTGAAAGAAATTGCTTCCATAAGGTTGGACCAGGTGACATGATCTCGATTCCAATCAACAGGTTATCATTTGACTTGGCCCTGTTAACAACGCGTGTAATGTCTTTCCACTGCCAAGAGAGAAAGTCTCGATATAAAGTGGATGTGCTTATAACGTAATGGCCCAAAATTCTGGAATTATTGTTGATAATGCCAAAAACCCAAATGGAAAGATTAATGTTGACTTGTTTTCTGTGAAAGCGATAATTGCATCCATGTAGGTAAGGGCACATCCTGGTATTGTTTACCAAGCCATCTATGTCATAATGTAAAGTGGCAGACAAAATGTCTTCTGATTTTGCGAGAGAGGTCAGATTAAATATCTGCAGCTGTTTACCACCAATCCACCCTATAATTGCAACAGAACAAGAAAATATCAAATTTCTGGTAATGTTGAAACATGCACATTATGTTATTACTTTTCATTAACATTATTCAAACAATTTTAACGGCCCTCTTCATATTAGAATCCTTTTAAGATACAACGTTCTGAGCTGCTGTTTCACTTTTGGATATTAAATAAACGTAATTCTACATCAACATATGGGTTGATAAAATAATATGTTCCTAATGTTCTATTGATCTGCCCGATGTCATTGAAAATATAAATGTAATGAAGTTCTATATTTCAGTATATGTCAATTTTTCTGATCGTGACAGAATTTGATATTGAGAGCTGCTCAGTACATAATGATAATAACGATTCCAAACATGGCATTATAAATCAGTGGCACCATTGATTTTTTTCATCTGTATCTGCATGGCTCTTGAGCGAATGTCTTTACTTGCAGAAGCCTTTTTATCACGTACTCAGATTATTGAAGGTTGAAGCCTTACTTCTGAATATAGACAGCTGTTCATAACACTGTATAATAGCAGTGGACCTAATGGACCTCAAATACATGTGATTGCCCTTGTAACCTATGGCTGGAATACAGTTGTCTTTCTCACGAAGATCCAAACGTAAATCCAAGAAGGTTAAAGCCTGGGATAGATGGGGAAATGGAAGCAATTGATCGGGATAGTATGGATTTAGGAGGTGCCCTCCCGATCTTCCTAGGTTCCCAGGAACTTATTTCAGAAGGGGGGTACAGTTGATGTAGCGGTTAGTGCAATGCCTTTGCAGCGCCTGCAATCTGGACCAGAGGTTCGAATCCCACACTGTCTGTAAGGGGTTTGTACGTATTCCCCGTACATGTGTGGGTTTTCCCTGGGGGTTCAGGTTTCCTCCCACCATTCGAAACGTACCGGATATTGTAGGTTAAATGGATATAAATTGGGCGGCACGGACTCATGGGCCTATTAGGAACATAGGACGTAGGAACAGGAGTAGGCCAAAAATGGTCCATCGTGCCTGCTCCGCCATTCAATAAGATCATGGGTGATCTAATTTATGACCTAACTCCACCTACCTGCCTTCTCCCCATATCCCCTAATTCCTCTATCATGTAAAAATTTATCTAACCGAATTTTAAATATGTCTAATGAAGCAGCCTCAACCACTTCCCTGGTTAGAGAATTCCAAACATTCACTATTCTCTGGGAAAAACTATTTTTCCTCATCTCTTCCTAAATCTACTCCCCCAAATCTTGAGACTGTGTCCTCTCGTTTTAGTTTCCCTGCCAGCTCAAAAAACCTTCCTACATTTATCCTATCCATACCCTTCATAATCCTATATGTTTCTACAAGATCTCCTCTCATTCTTCTGAATTCGAGTGAATACAATCGTAGACGATTTAATCTTTCATCATGTCAACCCCTTCATCCCAGGGATCAACCTAGTAAACCTCCTCTGGGCCATCTCCAAAGCCAGTATATCCTTCCTCAAATATGGAAACCAGAACTGGACACAGTACTCCAGGTGCAGTCTCACCAGTACCTTATACAGTTGCAACATTACCTCCCTACTCCTGAATTCAATTGCTCTAGCGATGAAGGCCAACATTCCATTTGCCTTCTTAATAACCTGCTGCACCTGCAACCTAACTTTTTGCGATTCATGCACAAGCACTCCCAAGTCCCTCTGCACAACAGCATGCTGTAGTTTTTCACCCTTTAAATAATATTCAGCTCTTTTATTTTTCTTGCCAAAGTGGATA
This sequence comes from Narcine bancroftii, assembly GCF_036971445.1. Classification (NCBI taxonomy): domain Eukaryota; kingdom Metazoa; phylum Chordata; class Chondrichthyes; order Torpediniformes; family Narcinidae; genus Narcine; species Narcine bancroftii. The sequence continues at coordinate 223,282,139 of NC_091471.1, forward strand.
ACCTCACACTTACTAACATTGTACTCCATCTGCCAGACCTTTGCCCACTCATCCAGCTTAACTATATCCCTCTGCAGACTCTCCACATCCTCATTACAATTTGCTCTTCCACTCAATTTGGTGTCATCTTCAAACTAGGCTGCACCACATTTTTTCCCCTCCTCCAAGTCATCAATGTTAATGATGAACAGTTGTGGGTCTAGCACCGACCCCTGCGGCACCCCTCTTACCACTCTCTGCCAACCTGAAAAACTCCCACTTATCCCGACTCTCTGCCTCCTGTCAGACAACCAATTTTCAATCCATGCCAATATACTTCCCCGGACTCCACTTTCCTGTAACTTACTGATAAGTCTCTTGTGCGGCACCTTATCAAACGCTTTCTGGAAATCCAAATATACAACATCAACCTGTTCCCCTCTATCCACTGCACCCATTATATCCTCAAAGAATCCTAACAAGTTTGTCAAACAAGATCTTCCCTTTCTAAAACCATGCTGCATCTGCCTGATTGAACCCTTAATTTCCAAAAATTTCACTATTTCATCGTTAATGACGGCTTCAAGCATTTTTCCAACTACAGACGTCAAGCTAATTGGCCGATAATTTCCAGTCTTCTGCCTATATCCCTTCTTAAAAAGTGGTGTGACATTTGCTGTCTTCCAGCCTGCCGGGACCTGCCCAGAATCCAAGGAATCTTGGTATATGACCACCGATGCATCAACTATAACTTCTGCCATTTCCTTCTGAAGCCTTGGATGCATACCATCAGGACCAGGTGATTTGTCTGGCTTTAGTCCCATTAGTTTCTCCATCACTACTTCCTTTGTAACAACTATTTTATCAAGGCCCTCCCCAACATTCGCATCCTTAACTCCGCACTTGGGCATGCTGGACATGTCTTCCACCGTGAAGACTGACACAAAATATTTGTTCAATGCCTCAGCCGTTTCCTCATTTTTTGCTACCAGTTTTCCTTTCTCATCCTCCAAGGGTCCTATGTTAACTCTGGCCACCCTCTTCCATTTTATATATTTATAAAATTTTTTGCTTTCTGTTTTTATATTTTGTGCCAATTTACTTTCATAATTCTTTTTCCCATTTCTTATTACCCGCTTTGTAACCCCTTGTTGTCTCTTAAAGTTATCCCAATCTTCCAGTTTCCCATTGCTCTTTGCAGCTTTGTACACCTGCGCCTTCAATTTTATACTCTCCTTTATTTCCTTTGTTAACCACGGTTGATTTTTCCCTCCCTTACTGCCCTTTTTCCTGAACGGAATATATTTTTGTTGAGCAGTACAAAATATTTCTTTGAAAATCTTCCACTGTTCTTCAATTGTTTCATCAATTAGCCTGTGCTCCCAGTCAACTCTGCCCAATTCCTCCCTAATCCTATGGTAGTCACCCCTGTTTAAGCATAATATATTAGTTTTAGATCTAACTATTTCCCCTTCCATCTGAATGAGAAATTCAATCATACTATGATCACTATTTCCCAGATGGTCTCTGACTATTACATCATTTACTCTACCTATCTCATTGCACAACACTAGATCCAGGAGAGCATTTTCTCTTGTTGGTTCCTTAACATGCTGCTAAAGAAAGCTATCGCGGATGCATTCTATAAAGTCCTCTTCCAGACTCTCACGACCAACATGATTTTTCCAATCTATGTGGAAGTTAAAGTCCCCCATGACTACTGCCGTATTATTATTACATGCCCCACTTATCTCTCTATTTATTTCCTGTGCCACTAAACTATTGTTATTTGGTGGGCAATAGATAACACCCACCAATAATTTTTTCCCTTTGTTATTCTTCATCTCTACCCAAATGGACTCAACACTATGCTGTTTAGATCTTATATCATTCCTCACTACTGCCTGGAGCTCATCTTTGATTAAGAGTGCAACTCCACCTCCCTTACCATCCTGTCGATCTCTTTGCACCACCTGATACCCTTGAAAGTTTAATTACCATTTAGGGTCACCTTGTAGCCATGTTTCCGTGATGGCTACCCAATCATAGGCATGGGTACCGATTTGCACCTCAAGTTCACTAACCTTATTTCTAATACTGCGGGCATTCAGATGAAGTGCCCTTATGCTCTTTGTCCTTTTAATATCTAGTGACTTCTGTAACCTTTTTTTTTAATTTTTCTGCCCACTATTTTTCTTTGTAATTTACTTAACACTATCATTGACCCGAAAACTCACTGCACCATCTGATTTTTTACTTTCTCCTCCCAACATTACTTTTCCTATTTTACTTTTCCTGGCCATTACTTTATCTTCCCTACCCTTTTTCCTATCACTCTGGTTCCTATACCCCTGCCAAATTAGTTTAAACCTTGCCCCACTGTTGTACCAAACATACTTGCCAAAATGTTGACACCTTTTGGATTTAGGTGCAACCTGTCCCTCTTGTAAAGATTATGCCTTCCCCAAAAGAGATCGCAATGATCCAAGAAGCCAAATCCTTGCCCTGTACACCAGCCCCTCAGCCACACGTTCATTTTCCTTATCCTTACATTCTTTTCATCACTTGCATTTGGAACAGGTAGTAATCCCAAGATCACCACCCTAGCATTCCTGTCTTTCAGCTTTCGTCCCAGCTCACTGTAATCCCTTTTCATTACCTCCTCCCTTTTCTTGTCAATGTCGTTTGTACCCACATGTACCAAGACATCAGGCTTATCATGCCATTTATCTAAAATCTTTTTAATTATAAAAATAGAGCCTTTTAGAACAGCCAGTGATGTAATTCTGAAATGTAATGGCTTATTGGCATGTCCATTTGATGATTTTTAACTTTAGACATACAAGCACAGCAACAGGCCCTTTCAGCCATGAGCCCATGCTGCCAAATTACACGTGATTAACTTACAACCCTCGGTATGTTTTTGAAGGGAGGGAGGAAACCGGAGTTCCCGGAGGAGACCCACACATACATGGGGAGAATGTGCAAACTCCTTACAGACAGCATGGGATTTGAACCCTGGTCCCAATCGCTGGCGCTGTAATGGCGTTGTGCTAACTGCTATGCCAACCGTGGCAATTTGTCTTCACAGATGAATATTCACAATTACAATGATAAAAAAATTTTTAGAAATATACATGGATAGAAAAACTTTAGCAAGGAATGGGCCAAATGCAGGTGACTGGGACGAGTTTAGGTATGTTACGAGCCCAGAGGACCCCAAAACCCAGCACCAATAGATATTCACCAAGACAAACAGTTACTTAAACAAAAGTTGCTTTTAATTATCTTTAAACATGAATACAGAATCACACTTTAACTTATCACTATTGGCTTAACCCCCTTCTAATTCTAAGCACAGGTGTATGTAATGAGTGTGTAAGTTCAGAAAAGTTCTTTGGTTCACAGTCCTATCTCACATCTCATTCCTCCAAGTTCACTGGTTGCAGGCAATTCTTATACTGTGCACAGAATTTAACATTTATAAAGTTTACCAGACTTTGGTGCTTGAAAGGTAAATGGTTACCACTCAGGAAGGTTCTTGTCGGTTTTCAGAGAGAGATTCGTCGTATGCTGGACACCCACAACTGATTCCTTTTTTTAATCAGCCACTTCAGTATTGCCAAAGAAACTTGCCCCCTCAGGGTTTTCCAGATGATAACCTCCTTCTTTCAGGTCACCACTGAGTTTCTTTTTGTTTCTCTTATTTCAAATGAAACATTAGGCAACCAGTTGTCTCTTCTTGCATGAACCACAAGGGCTTTGACCAGGCTGAACTAAGCACTCACAACCCATCTTCCAAATGGGATTTTCCACAAGCTTGCCAGCTTGTCCTGTTCCAGTCCCAGCTGCTGCTGCTGACTGTAAAACTGCAGAACAGAATTCCCTCTCTCTCTCTCTCAGAGAGAAAACCTGTTTGACTCTCTATGCTTGCAAAACCACTTAGAACAGCAAGTTCCACTCAAGTCTGTCTGTTGCTCTGACAAGTTTTTTCATCTGTTGCCTTTTTGTAAAGAACAATCCATTAGTGAAGTCTCTTGGGCACTCTCCAAAGCTTTTGCAAAGGCTCCAGTATTTTAAATAAGATCTGTTTGAAAGTGTTTGGATATGACCTACACTAAAAAAATCTGCCCAAATTTTTCTCCCAAAAACATATCTATATACAATATAAACTGTGGTGTTACACCACCAGCCTTCTGCAGGGGGCGACTTCTGTACCTGCAGAAGAGGACAGGGACAAAGCAACACCTGGCTGGCTGTCAATCAGCTGACCTGAATGGATCAAACCCCATCCAGTCAGCTGTCAATCACCCTCCGAGATATGCCAGATCCGGCCCTTCGAAGATGGTCTCAGAGCTTGCAACAGCACTCCTCACAGCCAGCTATGTGGAAGTTTATGTTGAAAAAAGCCTGAAGAACAGACTTCATGTTTTGTGTGTTTTCTTCTGTTTGATAGTGTACCACAATTTATTCGACATAAAATTTTAAAGCTGCTATGGAAAATATCCTGAGCGTCAGGAGCCTCGAAATCGACCCACACCACCCAGAAGCACAAACACGCTTTGAGATCTGGAAGCACACGGTCAAAGCAATCATCGAGGCACACGTCGACAACATCCTGGACTCTGACTGAAAAAGGCTCTTTTTACTCTGATCGAAGCCTTCCAGGCATTCAAAGACTGCACCAGGTACTTGGAAGTGATGAACACCCTTAAGACCATATATAAACCTCCCACGAATGTGATCTTCGCAAGGTACCTCCTAAGTATCCATGCCCAGCTGCCCGGGGAGACTAACCTTATACCACCTTTGAGGCGGACAGGCATCTGTACCAGTTCCGGTGTGCTCCATTTGGGGTCACGAATGTGTCTCCGTTTTCCAGCAGGAGATAGATTGTATGGTAGTCAAGCATAAGCTCAAGGTGATTTTCTCGTACCTGGATAATGTCACCATCTGGGGCCACGACCAGCAGGACCACAATGCCAACCTGGAGAAATTTCTCTGGATGGCCGAGGAGCTGAACCTCACTTACAACAAAGAGAAGTGCATGTTCATCAGCACCTGCCTTGCCATCCTAGGGTACATCGTGGCACATGGTGTCATTGGCCCAGATCCAGAATGGATGTGCCCATTAATGAAACTGCCCTTCCCCCCAACACTCAAAGGCTTATTCTCCTACAACTCACAGTGGGTGTCCTGCTTCTTGGACAAGGTCCGCCCACTGGCCCAGGCCACAACTTTTCCTCTCCCACCTGAGTCGTAGGCAACCTTCGTGCGCATAAGCCAGGATATCGCAGACGTCATGATACATGCCGTGGATGAAGACTCCCCTTTCCAGGTGGAGAGTGATGCCTCCGATGTAGACCTTGCTGCTACCTTCAACCAAGTGGGGCACCCGGTCGCCTTCTTCTCCAAGACCCTCCACGGCTCTGAGCTAGGGCACTCTGACATTGGAAAGGAAGCCCAGGTGATCATGGAAGCAGTCCATCACTGGCACCACTACCTGGCCGGCAGAAGGTTCACCCTCCTCACCGACCAGTGGGCAGTGGCCTTCATGTTCAACATCACCCACAAAGGCAAGATCAAAAACGATAAGATCTTGGGCTGGATAGTCGACCTGTCAACGTACAGCTACAATATCCAGTATCATCCCGGGAAGTTTAATGACTCCCCCAACACCCTCTTCCAGACCTGCGCGTTGCTCCGTGATGACCAGCTGCAGGAACTGCACGAGTCCCTCTGCCACCCGGACGTCACCCGCTTATACCCGTTCATCAAGTCCCGGAACCTCCCGTATACCATCAGGGATGTCAGGACCATTTCCGAGGCGTGCTGGGTCTGCGCAGAATGTAAACCTTGCTTCTTCCGCCCGCCCCAGGCTCATGTCAGAAAGGCCATTCAGCCCTTCAAGCGCCTCAGCATAGACTTTAAGGGGCCCCTGCCTTCCAGGTATCAGAAGGTCTATTTCCTCGTGGTCATAGACGAGTATTCCCACTTCCCTTTTACCATCCCTTGCCCAGACACCTCCATGGCCACCATCATCAGGACACTGACACAGATCTTCACCATGTTTGGCTACCCCGCATTTATCCTCAGTGACCTGGGGTCTAGCTTCATGAGTGAGGAACTGCACCAGTACCCGACATCAAGGGACATTACGATTAGGTGGACTATTAGTTACAACCAAAGAGGTAATAGGCAAATGGAACGCGAAATCTGGGAAATCTGGAAGGCAGTCCTCCTGGCCCTTAAGTCAAAGGGGTGCTCCGTAGAATACGGGCAGGATGCTCTCCCCGAGGTCACTCCTGAGCACGGCTACCAATAAGACCCCTCACGAAAGCCTGTTTTCGTTCCCCAGGAGATCGGCGTCAGGAACTTCACTCCCAGCATGGCTCTCGTCCCCGGGACCGGTGCTCCTGCATAGACATGTGCGGGCACACAAGGCCAAACCCCTGGTCGACCAGGTATTCCTCCTACACGCGAACCACAACTACGCCTTCGTTAGGTGCAGCAGTGGCAGGGAGGACACCGTCTCAACCAGGGACCTGGCACCAGCAGGAGCACCCACCACAGCATAGTACCCTCCAACTCAAGACTATGCCGGCCTGACCCACCCCCCTACCCCTGACCCCGGACAGCTATGGGGCACTGAAGATCTCGTTGGGCATCAAGGACTCACTACAACCATAGGGAACAAGCCCACCCACCCCGCCCATCTGATGTGTCACACACACCTCAACCCTGGCCCCCTCCCCAGTCACCCCTCTATGCTGCACCATGCTAGCTGCTCTGGCCCCCACCCCCAGCCCCTGCATACCCACACTGACCAGTCGCCAGACCATCTAAACCTGTAAATAACGTGTATATGTTTTTGGGCTCTGGGTAGACCACGGACTACAACCTTCCCCCCGGGTCAATTTTAAAGAAGGGGGGTGAATGTGGTGGTACACCACTGATGTACCTGCAGAAGAGCACGGAGGACAAGACAACATCTGGCTGGCTGTCAATCAGCTGGCCTGAATGGACCAAGCGCCACCCTGCCAGCTGTCAATTACCCTCCAGGACATAAGCCAGATCCGGCCCTTCGAAGTCAGTCTCAGAGCTTGCAACAGCACTCCTCACAGCCAGCTCTGTGGAAGTTTATGTCGAATAAAGCCAGTAGAACAGACTTTATGTTTTGTGAGTTTGCTTCTGTTTGATAGCTCACCACACAAACACAACATTATCTGTCACAGGTAGACAAGGGCGAAAGGCCTTTATCTGCGCTGTACTTCGCTATGACTCTAATGTTGACTGAGGACATCAGAGATGGCTCATTTTTTTTCCAAATAAAGTATATCATATATTTTATATCTAGCCTAAGTTTAATAGCTCATCAGATGGAAAATAATTTTTCAATCTTCCAATGGATGTTTGCACTCACGGGTAGGCATAACCACTCAGAAGCAGAATGTTGGTAATGCCATGTTGAAATATACATCTTACCTATAAAATCTCTCTTAATGATGTTCAGTGTATGGATTGCAATGATTCCATAAACATTATGAACAGTTCCCATTCCTGAACACAAACGGCATCGTGAAGAAAGCACGTCAACACCTCTACTTACTCAGGACTTTGCGTATGTTTGGTATAACATCGCAAATTTACGTCCTGGATCCAATAATAAAATTAAAAATGCTTGGGAGCTGGAATTTGAGCAACTGCTTTCTGATGATTTCTGGGAAAGAATTTTTCAACTTGTCAATACTTCTTCAATTTGTGCCCATCGCTCTTTGATTCCTAATACAAGTCCTATTTGTGATAGGTGTAAATCCAAAGAGCCCACTTTGATTCATATGTTTTGGTCCTGGACACAGTGAGATAATTTATGGCAGGGAGTTTTTAAATCTTTAGCTAAAGTGTTGGGCTTAGATTTACAGCCAGACTTATTAGGGGATCACATTATTGGGATCAGACTTTGCACCTCCTTCAGCCCAAAGAATATAAACTTCTTCAACGTTAACAGCAAGGAGAGCTAGATTACGGAAATGGAAAGATTGCAATCCGCCTACTGTTTTTCAATGGTCATGCTTAGATTTTTAAAAAATTAGAAGTCGGACGTTTGATACGACCTTTAACTTTGAAAAAACCTGGCAATCATTTATTCAATATCTTCATACGACTCAAACTAATAAACAAAATTGAACCACTTCTAGTTTGTTTTTTTTTCCCCCAAGTGAGTTGTATTTACTCAGGAATAATCTCCTTTCTTCTAACTTTGAAATTATTCTCAAAATCGATTGACCAGTTGTTTCTGGTTTGGTTTTTTTAAAATCTTTTTCTTCCATCGGAGTTAGATTTTATTTTGATTTATATCACGATATAACCTATCACAGCACAGAACAGGCAAGTTCGGCCCTACTAGTCCATGCCGTAACAAATTCCCACCCTCCTAGTCCCACTGACCAGCACCCGCTCCATACCCCTCTAGTCCCCTCCTATCCATGTAACGATTCAGTCTTTCCTTAAATGTAACCAATGATCCCGCCTCAACCACGTCTGCCGGAAGCTCATTCCACATCCCCACCACCCTCTGCGTAAAGAAATTTCCCCTCATGTTCCCCTTATAATTTTCCCCCTTCAATCTTAAACCATGCCCTCTAGCTTGAATCTCCCCCACTCTTAATTGAAAAAGCCTATCCACATTTACTCTGTCTGTCCCTTTTAAAATCTTAAACACCTCTATCAAGTCCCCTCTCAATCTTCTACGCTCCAGAGAAAAAAGCCGCAGTCTGCACAACCTTTCCCTGTAACTCAGACCCTGAAATCCTGTCAACATTCTCGTGAACCTTCTCTGCACTCTCTCTATTTTGTTTATATGTTTCCTATAATTTGGTAACCAAAACTGTACACAGTACTCCAAATTTGGCCTCACCAATGCCTTGTACAATCTCATCATAACCTCCCTACTCTTGAATTCAATACTCCGATTTATGAAGGCCAACATTCCAAATGCCTTCTTCACCACACCATCTACCTGAGTATCAGCCTTGAGGGTACTATTTACCACAACTCCTAAATCCCTTTGTTGTACTGCACATCTCAATAGCCTACCATTTTAATGCATATGACCTATTTAGATTTGCCTTTCCAAAATGTAACCCCTCACACTTATTAAATTCCATCAGCCATTTCTCAGCACACACCTCCAGTCTTCCTAAATCACCTTTTAATCTACGGTAATCTTCCTCACTGTCCACAACACCACCAATCTTTGTATCATCCGCAAACTTGCTTATCCAATTCTCCACCCCTACTTCCAGATCGTTAATATATATAAGAAACAGTAGTGGACCCAGGACCGATCCCTTAGGAACTCCACTAGTCACCGGCCTCCAATTGGACAAACAATTTTCTACCACTACTCTCTGACACCTCCCATCCAACCATTGCTGAATCTATTTCACTACCTCCTTATTTATACCTAATGCCTCCATTTTTTTTCCTAACCTCCTGTGGGGAACTTTGTCAAAAGCTTTACTAAAGTCTAAATAGACAACATCCACAGCTTTCCCTTCATCAACCTTTTTTGTAACCCACTCGAAAAACTCAATCAGGTTTGTCAAGCATGATCTACCCCTGACAAAACCATGCTGATTACTCCCTATCAATCCCTGTACCTCCAAATATTTATAAATACCATCCCTCAGAACACTTTCCATCAACTTACCCACCACAGACGTCAGACTCACGGGCCTATAATTCCCAGGTTTACGTTTGGACCCTTTCTGAAACAGCAGAACAACATGCGCCACCCTTCAATCCCTTGGCACTACCCCTGTGACCAATGACATCCTAAATATCTCTGTTAATGGCACCACTATCTGTCCACAAGCCTCCCTGAGTGTCCTTGGGAATATTTTGTCCGGTCCTGGAGATTTATCCACCTTTATCTTTTTCAACACAGCCATCACTACCTCCTCGGTTATCCTTATATGCTTCATGACCTCCCCACTATTTTTCTTTACTTCAACTGGTTCAATATTTTTTTCCCTAGTGAAATCAAAGAAATCATTCAAAATTTCCCCCATTTCCTCTGACTTCTCACTCAGCCTACCTTCGCTATCTACAAGGGGTCCAATTTTATCCCTCACTAATCTTTTACTTTTAATATACCTATAGAAACCCTTTGGATTTATTTTTACTCTGTCTGCCAAAGCCTCTTCATGCCTTTTTTTGGCCTTTCTAATTTCTTTCTTAAGATTCCTTCTACACTCCTTGTAGTCCTCCTTCAAACTCTCAGCTCCCTGCTCTTTATACCTCTTGTACACCTCCCTTTTTCTCCTAACCAAATTTCCAATATTCCTCGAAAACCAAGCTTCCCTATGACTTCCAGCCTTTCCTTTGATCCTCACTGGGACATATCTACTCTGTACCCTCAAAAGTTCTTTTTTGAATATCCTCCATTTTTCATTTACATCCTTACCTGAAAATATCCTGTCCCACTCAATACTCCCCATATCCCTTAATTTATGCATTAACTTTCGATTTCCTTACTCAATGTAACTTTCAATATATGGGAATGTTGAATTAATTTGAAAGTACTTGATCGTTATATTCAAGGACAATATATATTACTTTTCACATTTTCTGTCTATTTTTTTGTGGAAAATTAATAAAAAGATTAAGAAAGAAAGATTTCGGAAACCCTGGTAAAATTCTTCAGGTATGTGGTGGGAAGTGTGCTGAACGGCTGCTTCGTGGTCTGGTGTGGGGACACCATTACCCCTGCAGTGAACTGGGATTCACTGGTAGGGTGTTGTGCTGATGGCTGGCCCCGCCCCCATCTGCTCACATATAACCCTGGTTTCCCACCTAAACCCAGAATTCTTCCGAAGACCACTGTGAGACCCTACCCATTGTGACAAGCTAATAAAAGTGTTTGTTCTCCCTCCATTCGTGAGAGCTTTTATTCACGCTACAACCCCTGAGAGTAAAGCCTTCCAAAAGGTGGTGGACGCAGCTCAGGACTTCACAGGTAGAGCCTTTTCCACCATGGAGAGCATCCACAGGGCACACTGCGTTGGAGAGCAGCAGCCACCATCAAGAATTCACGCCACCCAGCACATACTCCGTTTTCACTGCCACAAGACTCATACCACCAGGATCATGAACAGCTGCTACCCCTCCACATCAGACTCCTCAACAACAAACTCAATCAGGGACTTATTTAAGGACTCTTACTTGTGCACCTTTGGCGTGGTACACCACCGGCCTACTGGAGGGAGCAACATCTGTACCTGCAGGAGTTTACCACTAGCCTACTGCAGGGGGAAACATCTGTACTTGCAGGAGTGTAAGGGGACAGGACAACACCTGGCCGGCTGTCAATCAGTTGGCCTGAAAGGATCAAGCCCCACCCGATCGGGTGTCAATCACCCTCCGGGATATAATCCTGCGCCACCCTAGAGTTACTGCAGCTACAACCAGCCTGGCTCTGTGGAAGTCTTTGTGGATTAAAGCCTGTTGTACTGTCTTTCCTTGTGTGTGTCTGATTCTGGCTAACAGTGCACCACAACCTTCTTGGTTATGTTATGCACTGAAATTTTTATGCCCAACTTTCCAGGATGATCATTAAAGCGCAGGGCAAATTTCAGATGAAATATTAAACAGAGGCTTCCACTCTCTGCTTTGGATTAAGGAGCTCATGATGCTAGTTAAACTAGAAAAAAGGCGGTTAGTGCAATACTACTACAGTGCCAGCAACATGGGTTGAAATCCAGCGCTGTCTGTTGGGAGTTTGAATGTTCTTCCATGTCCGCGGGGGTTTCCTCTGCATGCTTCAGTTTTTTCACACGTTCCAAAATCATATGGATTAGTAGGCTGGTCACATGGTTATAATTCGATGGCAAAGGCACATGGGCTGCAAGGGCCTGTTAATTTGCAGTATCTCTATATTAAAAAGTATATTTTACAACTGATTCCTTCTTCAATTTCCAGGCCAAAAATTGACTTTATTTTTCTCACTGTGTGTACAGTCCTGCAATTTGCAAAATGGTCACTGTGTTTGTTAAGTGATTCTAAATGATGTGCCTGAGTTATATCTTAGAAGCGAAGCGAACATTTAACTTGGTGTGGTAATATGACCACTACACCGGCTGCAGTCCTACCAACCTACTGCAGGGGCAACCATCTGGGAGGCTGGCCCCCACCTGCCGGCTGTCAATCATTGGTGCTTATAAAGACTTGAGCCGGCCCCTTCGGGGACAGTCAGACATATGAGGCCAGGAGTGTAGTGAGGCCTGATGTGTACGTTTAAGCTAATTAAAGCTTGTGTACAGTCTGTGGACTTTGCGTCAGAATTATTTGAACAGCAGTACTAACAGTTTAATTAACTTAAAATTAATGGGGAAGTTCCTCACCATCGAGAGGCTGGATATTGGCCCTCAACACCCCCGGATGCTCCGGCATACTTCGAGATCTGGTAGCATGCAATTGATGTGTTTATCGACACACAGGCTGAGGTCATCAACACTAACCAGAATAAACTCATGGTACTTCGCACCAAGCTGGACTCACGTGCATTCCAGGCTATCCGAGACTGCACGGATTCCAAACCAGTGATGGTTCTCCTGGAAGGCATATACCGGCCCCTGACAAACATACTCTACGCCCAGTACCTGATCAGCATCAGGGTACAGCAGCCAGGTGAGACAGCAGGCGAGAACTAGCATGCCCATGCACGATCGAAGCTGGGATAATGGCTAGGGAGATGGAGTGACTCATCCGAGATGCCTGCGTGCGAGGGTTGCGGTCGAGAGCGACTCGACAGAGACTGTTGGAGGAGAATAATGTCTCCCTTACCAGGATCATGGAGGTGGTCCGCTCCCTAGAAGCTGCAGCTCACCACACAGAGGTCTTCGATGCTCACCGAAAACTCTCATAGACCTCTACTAGTGGACTGTGGAGAGCATTCTGACTGGTTGCATCACTGTCTGGTATGGAGGCGCCAATGTTCAGGACAAGAATAAACTCCAGAGGGGTGTTAACTCAGCCTGTGACATCACAGGCACCAGATCATTCCATTGTGGATATCTACATGAGGCAGTGTCTTAAAAAAGCAGCCTCTATCCTCAAAGACCCTCCATCACCACCCAGGCCATGCTCTCTGCACTCTGCCACCATCGGGATAAAGGTTCGGGAGCCTAAAGACGAGCACTCAATGGCACAAGGACAGCTTCTTCCCCGCTGCCATCAGATTCCTGAATAATCCATGAACCAAAGACATTGCCTTACTTTTCATGCATTTTTTTAATATAGCAATGTTGTAAGATAGTTATAATATGACTGTTTCCACTGTGATGCTGCCACAAAACACCGAATATCATGACAATAAAGTCTGATTCTGATTCAGAAGCTAGAATCATTTCCCCCTCTCTACACTAGATGGTGGTGTTGAGCTATTAATAATGAATTGGTAGCTCTATTCTGAAATATCGTCAGGTGTTGGTCAGACAGTTACCAACAACAATGAATTATATTCCAGATGTATTTGTCCTGGAATGAAATGCAAATTGTGTAAACAGAGAAATATGCTAAAACATTTTTAAGCAGTGAAAGAAGTAAACAAAAGGATCTATAGACTAGCCAACACTATGAAGTTCACGAGGCATGCTACAAATCGCAGCATTAAGATTAAAAAAATATTCAGAGAGTTATTCATAATTAAAGTTAAAATTAAAATGGCAGCTAGTTTTCAATTATGACAGAGAAACAAAAATCTTTGCCCAACTTTTTGTGAAGAAAGTTTCAACTTCCTCAGATTTATCCACATCCTTTAGAAATCTCAGTACAGAAACCATTCAGAAATATACTGTAGATACGTAATATCCGCAAATACTTGGGCACTATATTTGGGGCAGATGGATGAAAATGGAGCTACAATGAGGTTCTCGTCTCCATTTTATATTAATTGGAGCTTATACATGATTAGGTCCATGAACAGGGATTCATCTGTTTTGCTTAGAATGTCAACGAAAGTTTGGGATGTCTTCCCAAGCTCTGACTAATCCCCACTGTGGTGTGAGCAAAGGAATCTGTGCTTGTATAAGAGCAGGCTGGATGTTGTGCAACAAGTGACCCAATTCTCAACACTGGAGAGCCTTTCCAACATCCACAAGGCACAGGTTAGGAACGTGATGGAATATGCTCCGCTTGACTGGATGTGTACGGCTCCAACAATTCCCCAGCAGTTGCACAGTATCTGGAACAAAGCAGCCTGCTTAATTGATGCTTTGTTCCTCAGCATAAGCATTAATTCCCTGCCTTAGTGTGCTATCAATAAAAATAAGAACATAAAAAACTGAAGTAACAGTGGGAAATTCAAACTTCTGCGCCAAAAAGATTGAAGTGGATCTTTTACCTCAGTGCCATTTCTCGGTGGAATCCCTGTATAATCCTTTTATTTCCTTTATGTTCTAAAATCTGTCTTTAATATGTAACTTGGCCCCCACTCTCCTCTCAGCTAGAGAATTCCTAATATTCACTGCAGTCTGTATACAGAAACGTTTTGCTCAGTTTAATTGAACCACCTTTCATTTTGATATTGTGGCCCTATGTTCCATATTTCACAGCCAAGAAACATTATTTCTGCACCCACACTGTTAAACCCATTCAGAAGAGTGAGGGCATCTCCTATTCTCTTGAATCTCCAGACCATCACTTAATCTCATCAGACAAACCCTCCTTCGATGCCCTCCCTCTGCCACAAATATACCATTCTTTCTGTAAGAAGAAACACCTGTACACATTATTCCAGGTGCATCTTACCAGGGTCACTTGTATCATTGCACTGACACATACATTCTGTTATTATTGAATCCTTCTGCTAAACTGAACAACAGTCCATTTGCCTTCCTTAAATCTTGTTAACTTTCAGTGGATGTGTGACAACATCATACACATTTCAATGTTATACCATTTGTTTTTCCACAAAAATGAATGAATCAACATTTTTCCATGAGGTATTCAATTTGCCAGGTCCTTGCCATTTTAGGTAGCCTCTGCACCCTACTCATTACCTATACTGCTACTGGATTTGTATCATTAGCAAGCTTGGGTAAATTATAATCACATCAAACAATTGGGACCCAATAATGATCACTGTGGCACCCTAATAACAATAACTCCATCCCTAGAAACTTTCTATTTATCCCAACTCTGTTTTCTGTCTGTTAACTATACAGGCGCTTGTCATTTTATCGGAGATCCTTCTCGGTATTTGGATTATTCCGGATTATGGAATTAAAATGGCCGCGGTACAGATTCACGCAAAACTTAAGACCTTTTTAATGGAGCGACGTCACATTGAAGCCAGCTCAATGAGTAATGGCTGCCTTCGTTACCCATAATCCCTCAGGCAGCTGGAACCACTCTGGAAAACGCAGAGCAATTCCAGCTGCATGGAGGGGGGGGGGTGTTTATAGGTTACAAAGAGGGCCATTGTTCCTACATTAAAACAAAAAGAGGTTCACTCCACTGGGCTCCTCACCCTTGCCTGCCTCCTTCCGGACCGTCTCGGCTGGGTTGCTTTCAACATCTGGTCCCTTTCCACCGGCTCGGCTGCCAGGCGGGTGGGGAGGGGGCTTTCCATCACCTGTTCCTCCCTCGGGCCCGGCTCTTGCTGCTGCTCGGGCTCAGCGCCCCCTGGCATCCCCTTGGCTTCTCTCCCTCCTGGACCTCCTTCTCCTCGGAGCCGCCTCGCTTCTCTCCTCCTTCCTCCCAGGGTGTGGAGGTCAGCACCCGGGGTCCCCTTACCCTCTGATCCCCAGCGGCTCGGTGGGCTCCGACTCAGCTCGCCCTCACTGGGCCTCCATGCCTTTCAAGCTGTGTTCTCTCCTCACCCTCTCCCTGCTCGCCCACCCTAGCTACATTCACTCCTCACTCTCTTCCAGCTCACCACCTGAGCTGCGTTCTCTCCTTACCCTCTCCCTGCTCGCCCACCCTAGCTACATTTTCTCCTCACTCTCTTCCAGCTCACCACCTCCTTTGCTCTCGCTCAAACACCTGAAAATATATTGTACATGCAGTAAAAAAATGTTCAGTTTTCTTTTTTCTGAATCAACGACAAAGGGATAAGGACCTGTACCTCAATCCTTGCCAGTGTACACACTGCAATCCCACATGTTCTAATTCAGTATGACATTACTAAAGACCTTCAGCATATCCAAGAGCACAATGTCTACTTGTTCCTGCAGACTAGTGGTTGAAGTAAAAATACAACGCTAGAGAAACTCAGCTGGTCAAACAGGGTTATGCAGCAAAGATAAAGATACATAGCCAACATTTCAGGCTTGAGCCCTGGACCAGGGGAAAAAAAATTGGAGTCGAGGTAAGATGATGGTAGTTCAGTGAGGCAGGCATATGTGGAAACAATGGGTCTATCTGGATAATTGGGTTTATATTTCATAGGTTTGATGGGCAAGAATAAGGTACATAAACTCAATTATCCGGGTAGACCCAATTGTTTCCACATGTTTGTGCCTCACCGATCTACTAACATCCTACCTCAACTCCACCTTTTCTCCCCTGGTCCAATCATTCCCTACCTACATACATGATACCTTACATGTCCTCCATCTCTTCAAAGACTTCCAATTCCGAGAATTTGAGCGCCTCAATTTCACTGTAGACGTCCAATCCCCTTGCATCTCCATCCCCCAGACAGAGGGTCTCAAAACTGTTTGTTTCTTTTCAAGAGACCTAACCAGCCCCCCCTCCACCACCACCCTCCTCCTCCTGGCAGAACTTGTTCTCCCTTTTAATAACTTCCCCTTGGACTCATCCCGCTTTCTTTAAATTAAGGGAGAAGCCATGGGTACCCGCATGGGTCCCAGCTACACCCACCTGTTTGTGGACTTTGTGGACCAATCCTACTTAGGCAAGGCCCGTCAACTCTTCCTTCGCTATATTGATGACTACATCGGGGCTGCCTCATACACCCGTGATAAGTTTGTCAACTTCATTCATTTCGCTGCCAATTTCCACCCCAATCTCAAACTCACCTGGTTGACATTCTATTTTCTTGATCTCTCCATCTCCATCTCAGGACACAAGCTTTCCACCGACATACTTTACAAACCCATCATCACCCACAGCTACCTCGACCACCCTGTGTGGATTCCATTCCTTTCTTGCATTTTCTCCATCTCTGCTGCATCTGTTCCCAAGATGAGGTCTTCCAGTCCAGATCATCTGAAATGTCCTCCAACTTCCACAATCATGGCTTCCCCTCCACCACATCAACTCAGCCCTTACCCACATCACCTCCATTTCCCACTCATCTGCCCTTGTCCCCTCTGCTCCCAGACATAACAAACACAGGATTCCCCTTGACCTCACCTACCACCCCACCAGCCTTCATATCCAACATATTATTCTCTGTAACATGATCCCACTACTAGATAGATCTTCCCCTCTCTGCCTTCCACAGGGACCCCTCCCTATAGTGACTCCCTCATGCACTCATCCCTTCCCACCAATTGTGCCCACCCGGCACCTTCTCCTGTGACCACAGGGTGCCACACTTGTGCCCCCACCTCCTCCCTCACTGCCATTCATGGCCCATAACATGCCTTTCAAGTGAAGCAACACTTCACCTATGTACCCGTGGGAGTGATCTACTGCATTCAATGCTCCCTTTGAGGCTTTCTCTACATTGGAGAGACTGGGTGATCACTTCACTGAGCAACTTTGTTCTGTCTACATCAATTACAGGGATCTCCTAGTAGCCAACCTCTTCAATTCTCCACGCCACTCCAATCCTCATATTTGTATTTGGAGAGTAGTTCTCCTCCCTTCCCTTTGTCTTCTTTCCTCCAGCTCTCCACCCCCTTCTCTCCCCATTCACAGAGCCATCCACCCTTCCCCTGCTTGCTGGTGTGCCCACCCTCATTTATCCACCTATTGCCTCCTGTCTGTGGGACTGAGCTCCTCCCCCCCCCCCACCCCTCCTCTCCAATATTTTGTTTGGGTGCCTGCCCACAGTTTGTCCATACATTGATGAAGGGCTCAAGCCCAAAATCTTGGCTGCATAAACTACACTGTATGACCACCTGAGTTTCTCCATCATTGTCTTTTTTACATTTACTTTCTATTTTGCCATTTACAACTGCATAAATCTAGTAAATGTTAATAAATCTGATAATGATTTCCCTGTCAAAATAAATTGTTCTGAATCCATTCATAATAAATACAAAATGATGGAAACTGTTGGCAAATGCAGGCAGCATCTAACAGGTGAAAAATCTTCAACCTGTAGGGTTTCTCTTTCCACAGATGCTGTCCGACCTGCTGAGATTTTCCATGGTTTTCTGTTTATTTCATATTTCTGCATCTACAAGTTTATTTTAAAATTTTCATTAATACTGCCCAACTCCAAAAAAAATGTTCAGTTTCCTCTAACCTTTTTTCTGGATATTTTATTTTAATTTTATGGCTAAACAAGTATCAATAATCCTTTCTTTGCTATCTGGCACAATAATGGGATAAAGAGATAAAAGATTGTTTCTTAGGTTTTTTTCTTGACTTTTGAATGAATGAAAGAGAAATACAATATACCAAATCAAACTATTTCTTCATATTATCAGCTTAAATCATATTTAAAAAAGAAATTATGCGTGAACTTCAGACTTCCGGAACTGAGCCCATTTGAGTATTTAATAATTCATACATTTATTGAGAAATGTATTACTAATATATATATCCAATTATAAGGCACAATGCAGAAAAAGGAACTATTTAAGTAAAAAAAATGGCAAAAAGATTTAAATATACAAATTCATGATGAGGTCTGGTCAAGATTGTGCCAGGAGAGTGTAACTAATACAGTTAATGTTATATATCAAATGATACAATATAATTTTTTGCACCAATTAAACTACACTTTGCATCATTTGCATGGACTGAATTCAAATTGTTCTGTCAAATGTTTCAGATGCAACAAAGAAACAGGAACCTTATTACATGCAGTTTGGTTTTGTGGAAAAATGGGAACATTTTGGGAAGACTTGAATATATAATTGGGACAAATTATGAAGATACTGACACCAAAAGATCCCAGAATATTTTTGCTTGGTAATTTATATGGCACTGATAGTAAATTGAAGTTCAACAAATATCAATGAAAATTCTTTGAATGCAGCAATAGTGGTGGCATGGAAATGTAAGGCAGTAACATGGAAATCAGATCATTTTATAAGGTTGGACAGATGGCATACGGAAATTCAAAATTGTAGACCATTGGAAAAGATTGCGTATAATTTAAGGAATCAACCTGAGTATTTTTATATGATTTGGAAACCATATATGGATTTCATCAGTAAGAGTCCATCCACGTCGTCCATAACACCCGGTCTTCCCAGTTAATATGTACAGGATAGAATAATATGTTAGGAAAATATGTATAGTGAATGATAAATAAATTCAGGTGTTTTCTCTCTTTTCTTTTTCTTTGGGGAGGGGGGAGGGAGGAGGATAAAAAGAAAAAATGTATATATCATTTTGTATTGTTTTTATTACATTGTTCTGTTATATGATGAAGAATTTATATGTATGTATTGATGCAAATGAAAAATAAAATTTTCAAAAGAAAAGAATTAACATTACAGATAGAATAAAGTGAAACATAAAGGATCATTGATACAGGTTGTCCCTCTTTTCAACTAACTCCATCCCTCCTTCCCCACCCCCAAATGAATCTCCATAATAGAAGAAGGAAGATAGAAAATTGAAGAGAAAGATAATTTTAAAAAAAGACCACTTTCCTAATAAACAGAAACAAACAATTTCCTCCTGTTGATGTCAGGCTAATTAGTCTGTCTTTCCCTGTTTGTCTCTCCCCTACCCCCAACCCCACCACCCACTTCAACCCTCTAACCCAAATGTCCTTGCATTTGCTACATTAAAATCCAGGAGATATTTTTTAAGAATCTGCGGAACACTGAAAGATGACAACCTTTCATCTTCACCTCTTTCCAAGCCATGGGATGTGGGTTCTCAAACTTTTTATAATAAATCCAGAGCAGCTTTTACAGTCCAATTTTAAAATTTAAGAGGAGGTACTTAATAAGCGACATTGATTTGTGACCTCGACCACCCAGTGGGACAAGGGCAGAAGTAAATATCCTCATCTGCCAATCACATGCCAACATGTTCAACATTCCTTTATTTCCCCCCCCCCCCCCCCCCCACTCCCCAAG
Organism: Narcine bancroftii; assembly: GCF_036971445.1. Taxonomy (NCBI): domain Eukaryota; kingdom Metazoa; phylum Chordata; class Chondrichthyes; order Torpediniformes; family Narcinidae; genus Narcine; species Narcine bancroftii. The sequence goes on from NC_091471.1 coordinate 223,302,358, forward strand.
AATAAACCTGGAAACTCCTCAATCAGAAACATGTCAGGCACAAGAAAAGATGCAGAACACCTTTGACCTAATGGAGCTACACAGTTATCCCAGAGGAGAGGATAAAGTGCGAACGACCTGGGTTCGAATAGTAACTGCCTGTAAGGAGTTTCTACATTCTCCCAGTGTCCATGTGTGTTTCCCCTGGATGCTCCAGTTTCCTAAGACATGCAGGGTTGGTATATTAATTGGTCACACGAGTGCAATTGGGTGGCATGGGCTAGTAAATTAAAATTCAAATTAAATCTTGTCTTAAATTTATCGTCCTCCAATATTTTCTTTTCACATAATCTCACTCCTTTAATATTACTCTTTTTCAAGCATGTTAGTATAACAAAGAACAAACAACACAGGATCAGCCCCTTCAGCCCACATCTCCGGGCTGAACACAGAGCCCAATTTACACTATAACTTCACTCCTTGCATCTGATATATTGTATACCCATCCCTCTATTTCCTGCACAATCAAGATGCCTCTTAAATGTTACTGTTGCATCTGCTTCCACCACTACTCCTGGCAGCCGTTCCAGACACCCACTGCTCTCTGTGTAAAAAAAAAACACTTGCCTGCTCATCTCCTATAAACCTCTGCCTCTCACCTACAATGCTGGTCTTCTAGCATGTGACTTTTTAACCCTAGGAAAAGGATTCTGACTGCCTGACTCTCATTATTTTATAAGCTTCTATATCAGCTCTCCCCTCAACCTTCGAGGCTCCAGAGAAAACAATTCATTTTTCCAGCCTTTTCTCATACCTTATGCAGTCTGATTCAGGCAACATCCTGCTAAATCTCTTCTGTAACCTTTCCAAAACCGCCACATCATATTCCAAGTACAGTCTAACTAAAGTTAACATAGAGCAACATGACCACCTTACATATATACTTCATGCCCTACCCAGTGAAGCCAAGCATGCACCTTCTTTTTCATTGTATCTAACTGCAAGGATCGATGGAACTGAATGTCCAAATACCTCTGCACATCAATAATTTTACAGAGAGCTAAGTTATTTAATGTAAACAGTCCCCCTACATTTGACCTTGCAATGTGAAACAACTTACAGTTTTCCAGGTAAAACTCCAGATTTATTTTAAAAAATACTTAAATAAATATTTTGTTATCTATTATATAAGTGATCAAGTGCTGAACCTTGATTATGAAGACACACAGAAAAATCTCTCCCAGACTTCGACTGAGGAAAAATCTTAACTTGTAGAAATAATGTCTGTAGAATGCTTCTTTAATTTCTCTCGAACTGCAGTAATAAAATAATGAGCATATTGTAGTACACCTCCCAAGTGCAATGTACATGTACCAAAATTCTTTCCTGCTGCAACCAAATCAGCACTTTTGCAAAACAAAATCTACAATTACCTCAGAATGGAAAGAGATATTAACTGTAAAAGATAGATTTCATATATTTCAGCAGGTAAGTTGAGCCGTGAATCCCAAATAAACTCTCAAAAAAACAGGGGTTGACATATACCATAAAACCCTTAAAATGAGGCTGAAGAAGAGGGGGTTGACTTATACACCAGCCGACTTATATGTCAAAATATACAGTAATAAATTGTTAGTGCAAGACAAAATTTTCAGTAAACAAAGTAGTGCCAAAGGTGTAAGCAGACTGTGTTTTAATTGTGGTCCCAGAATAATTCATGAGGTCAGTAAGGGGAGTTTTAAGATCATAGACAGCCATTGAGAAAAAAAAACTTTTCTTGAATCTGAAAGAACAGGACGTCGGGCATCTGTGCTTTAAGGTACCAATGAGAAAAGTTTGTGATCAGGGCAATGGGAGTCCTTTAGAGGCAGCGCCTCACGGTGGGCCTGGCTAGATTTGCTGCTTTCTTCATTCCTTCGCATTTAAGTTCCCAATGCAAGCTGGGTATTCTTTCCAGAGTGAACTAGGAGAAGTTTGATAGAGTATTCGATAGAGTATTTGATTAAGAAGTCTAAGTCCAGATTTCCTTGACACCTTGTCTTAAGGGTGCTGGACTAGAGAGTTTCAAACTGGAGATGTGCGAGGAAACTAGAGAACTGGGAGGAAACCTAATATGGTCAATGTGAAAACATGCAAACTCACAATGGGCGTTAGGATCAAACCTAACTCTCTGCAATTGTGAAGCAGCAATGCTGATCACCATAATACCATGTTGCCTTTCCTCCTTCTACTCCAGACAGGTCAGCTAAGATTAACAAGCCTTCATCACTGCTTTTCAACCAGCAACAAATCTCTGTCACAATCATACCTCAAAGTCCGGCCTTGTCAGTACTTGGAGGGGAGACTGCCCAGGAATACCAGGCACTGTAGGGTTTCTGTGAGTGGAGCTGGACAAAGTGGCGACTCTCTGTCTGCCTTACGGTAGATAAAAGTTAAAGAATTTCACATACGTTACATTCTAAAGATGGTATTGCATAACAATGTTTGAACCTTTACCTTTTACATTTACAGTATCAAAACTGGCCGAAGCTTCCCATGCTGACCAAAATATTCCACCCACACTTTTCCCACCTGTCTGCGTTGGAACCATATTCATCTAAAACCACCTTCTCTGTGCATATCCTAATGTTCTTACACATTCCCTCAACCCCCTCCTCTTGCAGCTAACTCCATACACCCCTCAGGCTCCTGGTGAGTATTCTCCCCCACCACCCTCCTGCCCCACCTAAAACTGGTTACCAATTTCATTACTCAAGCAAAAGACTCTTCGTATTTGCCTGATCGATTCCTCTCATTATTTTGTACACCTCTATGAGATCACCCCTGTCCTCTTCTGCTCCAAGGTGTGAAGCCCATGCTTTTTCAACCTCTCAGCCCCCGAATCTTGGCACATCCTCATATATCTTCTCTGCACCCCCTCCAGCGTGAGCACATCTTTCCTGCGGCATGGTGACCAACCTCGAATGTGATGCTCCAAATGGGGGCTCGGCAATGTGTCAGCCATCTTTTGTTAGTTGCGACATTATCGCAGACACTTTCTTTCTTCTCTCTCCCTACTCTGCAACTAAAAATGTTTGATTATGAGCATTTCCTGGTTCTGAATAAAGCTCGTCACCCTGAAACCTTAACTCAGTTTCTCTGCCCAGTGTTCCTGCTGCCCTGCTGAATGCGGTCAGCATTTTCCTATATTCCTTCCAGTATCTGCAATGTTTCCTTTTGATTGGTTTTTAACAGCCATGTGTGTCTGTTTAAACTTCTGTGAATGAGGATCAGTATTCGAGGTGCAGGACAGTGACAGAAATGGAATCTAAAACTTATGTACTTGGGATAGATACAAAAAAACCTAAAGGATGTGTAAATAACAAATAGGTGGAACACTTGGCCTAAATGTTAGATTTCTGGTAACCAGCTCTAATCATGGTTTGTGTGGATTATTGACAGGTGTTTAATATTTAAAATGAAACCAATCCTGCAGAGCACAAATGCAAGACATATTAAACCTGATATGTTAAATATATGCCATTGTCATTCACCATCTAGGCTGAGCTTTAGTAAGGCTCCCCGACTTTGCCCCCACCCCACCCTTCGTTGAATAGAATAAAGTGACGTTGTTACGTTAGATGTATTAGGGTCGATATCCGGGAGCCCGCCATCCCCATTCCTGCTGGGAGCCTGACATTCCCACTGCTGCCAGGTCCTTCTCCCTTCCAGGCCCCTAGGCTTCAGCCTTCTCAGCCACTGGGTTTAAGATATGTATCCTATCCAGTCATGTGTAGATCTACTGATATATTCTCTGCCTTAGAGTAGGGTCTGAAAGCAAACTCTTTCTCTGCCTTTTCCATGCAGAATTATAAATGTCTTGCTTGGCATTTTGTTTATCAACAGACTTTGTTTTATTCACATGTATGACATAATTATATCTCATTTATTGATTTACTCTCCAGTTTACTACAGGTCCATGATTATCTCTTCACGCTACATAATTTAACCTTGTTTTATAATGTTATCCTCCCTGTATCTCTCAGGCAACGTGTGAAGTATAAACATAAATACACCCCAGGAAAGTGAAGCCCATTGGTATGTATCTCAAAATTATGAAAATTCTTGGCAAGCCTCTCTTGATTACCCATTCCCTTGCACCTCAATCATCCTGGTACCGCCCAGTAGCACTAAACCTACTGTGAGGAAATGCTTCAAGAGGCTGGTCACGGCCAGAATTAACACATCCCTAAGCAAAGATCTCGACCCACTGCAATTCGCCTATTGCCACAATTGATCCACAGCAGGTACAATATGGCTGGCTCTCTACTCAGCTCTGGATCACCTCGAAACAGCAATTCATACATATGGCTGCTCTTCATCGGCTACAGTGTGTCCTTCAATACCATTATTCCCTCAGTGCTGGTCAAGCAGATACAATCCTCTGTACCCCCATCTGAAACTAGATCCTTGACTTTCTCATTGGAAGACCACAGTCAGTATGAATTGGAAACAGTGTCTCCTCCTCACTGATCATCAACACAGGCACACCTCAAGGATGCGTGCTTACCCCACTGCTCTAATCATTATACACCAATGACTGTGTGGCCAGGCACAACTCCAACAAGTTTGCCGAAGGCACCACAGTTGTTGGCAGAATCACAAATGGCGATGAGGAAGCGTACAGGAGGGAGCTAAATCAGCTCGTTCAATGGTGTAACAACAACAACCTTCACTCAACATCAACAAAACAAGATGATTGTGGACTTCTGGAGGAAGTCATGGGAACATGATCTAGTCCTCATTGAGGGCTCAATCATGGAGAGGGTCAAGAACTTCAAATTCCTGGGTATCAACATCTCTGAGGATCTGTCCTGAAGCCTCCATGTTGATGAAATCACAAAAAAAGGCCCACCAGCAGCTTTACTTTGTGAGGTGTCTGAGGAGATTCGGTATGTCACCAAAGACCCTCATAAATTTCTACAGGTGTAGCATGGAGAGCATTCTGGCTGGTTGCATCACTGCCTGGTATGGAGGTGCCAACTCTCAGAACAAGAATAAACACCAGAGCATTGTTAATTTGGCCTGCGACATCACAGGCACCAGCCTTCACTCCATCGAGGACACCTACATGAGGTGGTGTCTTAAAAATACCAGCCTCTATCCTCAAAGACCCCCACCACCCAGGCCATAACCTCTTCACTCTTCTACCATCGGGATAAAGGTACAGACGAGCACTCAGCAGCACAAGGACGGCTTCTTACCTGCTGCCATCAGATTCCTGAATGATCAATGAACCAAAGACACTGCCTTACTTTTCATGCACTATTTTTTTATATAGTAATGTCCTAAGGTGGTTATAATATGAATGCTGCCACAAAACATCGAATTTCATGACTTGTTCATGACAATAAATCTTGATTCTGATTTTGGTTATAGACGACTTTCCGAAAGGTTCTAATCTGTGGGAATGCGACAGCAGTACAGTGAGATTATCTGAAACTGGATAATTTACAGATCACACATCTTTGATGACAGGGGGAGCTCTTTCCCCATTAAAATTAACCTTCCCAAAAGAATGGTACAATTTAGCAGCATTCTGAACTGGAAAAGCCAACTACATGTCAGAATTTATAGACTGGATGCATTGTAGTGTGAAGCCTAATCCACTTGCACATCATGTGCTCATTCATGAAATCTGAGTGCCATCATTTTTTTTTAATTCACAGCTAAATTGGATTGCATTCCTTGGTTTAAAATGGAGGGAAATAGTTATTACTTTAAGTGAGTCTCTGGTTCACATAGATAAGATTCAGTTTTGAGTGATTGTTTAACAATGCGATGGGACAAAATTTGAGCTACATAAGGTGAAAATTATGTACAATAAAACTAAGGTATTAGAGTGTTACAATGGAAAATAATTTTGAACCTGGTAATTAATTTTGCTAAAATGATCACAATTAAACCAACATTGCAAGTTTTCTTTAAAATATGCTGATCAAAATGAATTACCCCTGTCCTTATAACAACAAGTAGTAAACCAGCATTGATTGAGATGGATTGAAATTGCCACTTTTGGGTTAGCATCCTGTTTCTTTATGGGAAGAGAACACTTCACTTTTTTTCTTGCTGTTGGTCTGAGAGCATTTACTTGTACAGTCACTATCACTGAAGGATTACACCCCACTTTATGTAAGGCAGTAACAATTGTTGCACTCACATGGGTATGGGTCACTAGTGGCCCACCCATTCATATGAATGTGTGCATGACAGAGTTTAAAAAGAAATTTTGTTATTTTTCTGTCTCTTAAAGTTGTCGTATGCTAAACGCTGATTATGAAGGTACATAGAAAAATTGCCCTCAGGGGCAGATATTTTTAGAATTTATGTCAGTGGACTGGTTCTTAGGTTTATCAGGCATTTTTGATTGCACAATGAGATGAAAAACTGTCTTACTTCAAAATGATCCAAAATTTTGTGATAGATTCATTAGGGGCAAACTGCGATTAATGATGTCAGCCAAATTGAGATTATTGGTGTTTGTGCAATGTGAGAAAAAAAGTCCACACACTCTAAATGCAACGTGAAATTCATTTGATCTTTAGTATTTTTATTGGGATATATTAAGAAATTGAGCCTGGAATTGAAATTAGATAAGTTTCAAATTGCATTTATACAAGTAGCATTGGCTGAGGCGAGAAAATGTTTAGCTATTACTTGGAAAAATGAAGTTATGTATTCAAAGATGCCATATGGAGATGAGATCCTGTATACCACTGGAAAAAGGTAACATAATTTACTTAATAATTATTCTTTTTTGTTAAAGTGTTAAATATATGGGTTTAAATATGTAGTGGAGATTTTTTTTTGCCTGTATTGAGATGGCACCAAACATAGTGGCGGTTTGATTGTTATATGTGTTGACTCCTTTTTTCTTTTGGGTAGTATGTGGGGGGGGGGGGGGGGTAGGGAGGAGGGGGAAAGGGAGGGAAAATGGAGAAAATTTTGTATATTTGTATCCTTTATTTGATTGTATGCCTTATTTTTAAACAATAAATAAAATATGCAAAAAAAAGCAAAGTGAAAGAAAAAAGTGAAACCTGAAACCTTATCTGTTTTCTCTTTCTTTCTTTCTGCAGATGTTGTCTGACCTCCTGAACATTTCCAGAATTTGTAATTAAAATTATGGTTAAGCCAATCTGACCCCATTGAATAGCCCAAAAGATTTGAAACCTGAACGTTCATAACTTTCTACAATCCTATGCATCTCTTACTTGTTTAAAATAAGTTATTACCCTAAACAATACAACTGATATCCAATATTTAGTGAACAATTTTTGATTTTAGGAACAGATTCTACAAGTATGCTAGCAAAACAAGCAAAACTTGTTAATATAATTTCCAGATGAACGTTACTGGTTGAGAAATGAGTTAGTTAATCATGGGCTGGCACTGAAGGCAGGAATCCTATACGTGTCCACGTTTCTTTATCCCACACCAGCCAAAGCAGTTTACTCTAAATCTTGGAAAAAGCAATACAGATAATTAAATAAAGGAAACAAACTGTATACCTGTAAGTAATTTCATGACTCTAATCTAATCTTGCGATTCAAATATTTACAAGCAGCCCGAACTTTGCTCTTCAGGTTTATGGTTGAATCTGAATCTTCAGATGACATCAAATCATAACTCGCCCATACTCTTAACCGGCCGAGTTCTTCCAGTGCTTTCAACTACAATCGCAGCGCCTGCAGGAGTTGGCGTTTCACTTATGTTTTTTTTAGACTGCAAAGTCGGGAAAAATCGCGGAAAAAGTGAACATAATGACTGCCCGTGTGGTCGTTCACACTGGGCGCCTTTTTGGACGATCAGCACCTGAGTGCAACAGTCCCGGAGGTGGGGGGCGGGGGGGGGGGGGGTGGTTTGGACGTGTAGGAGAGTGGATGACCGCCAACGAATTTTTACCGGTAGGTATTACAATGCAGACTTTCTCCAGAAAGTTGTAGGGGTCCCGCAGGATAAATCGTGGGGCAGGAATTGACTCCAAATTCCTGCACATTCCGTTTTAGACTGCCCGTGGGGGGCCAAATTTCTTGATTGTGTCTGCAACGTAACTATTGACTTCCTATGAAGTTTGAGCTTCACGATTAACTTAATGCAGGTCTCAAAGTCTTTAACACACACACATATATATATAGACACATATATACAAACACACACATATATATATATATATATTTATATATATATATATACATACATATCTATCTATATATATACACATATATACATATATACACACACATAAATAAATATATATACACATATAAACATACATATATATATATGCATACACACACACACATATATATATAAAAATACACATATATATCTATCTATATAGATATATATATATACACACACACACACACACTCACATATTAGATAGATGGATAGATAGATAGATCATATGGAAGATGCCCCTGGGGAATACACAATCGTTATGCCACCGAGCGTGAACGTCAGGAACCCCATCCTATTTGATGAGTCTCCCATTATCTGCCAACGAGATGGCGACGCTCCTCGTGTTGGAAAGGCAGAAAATCCAGAGATCTCTCCTCAAATCGCACGTAACAGATGCGGGAAATACCCGTGTGGACACTGGAAAGACACTTCTTTTCTTGACTGGACGGAAGAAGACATCAGCACTTGCCGACATTAGCAGGCGCAGCGACTCGAGTGGAATAGTGACCCAGCGGGGCCAACCCTCCGAAGAACCGCCACCCCCCCCTCCTCTCCCCTCCCTCCGGGGCACCTTTTGGGCAGCAAGGGAGAAAACGAGAAGAGCGCAGTGTTAGTGACGCGACAGCTTTCTACTGGAGGGCTTATGCAGAGTTATTAACATTGAGCTACAGTGACTCAAATACTGTTTGGAAAATTAGCAGCTCTTAATGGGGAGAGAGTACATCCAGCACTTTTCCGTGTCATTTAATCAGGGTGTCTGAAGAGCACGGAGCAGATTGATTTAACCCCAGCTGCAGTGAAGGTAGTGGGGTTGGCGTCAGAAGCGTTGGTGCACAGGAATACTTCACCTAACCATGAATTACTAGGCACCTGAACATTATTAGGACTACCTTTATCTGTATTACATTCACTCATCTATTGAATGATTACCAGCAACCTTTGCACAGTGCAGGTTTGCTGGTGTTCTTGTGCTGCGGGTGAGACCAGGCTAAAACCCATCGGTGGGAATTGGGAGGGGGTTCGGTCACGAAGCAGTTTCTAGTGACGGCAAGCCGTCCCGTGCAGTCGTCCTTCCCTCATTACTCACCCAAGTTAGCTTTGAAACTACGGACCGTGTTGCTTTCCTTGAACTGGTGGCCAGCTTTATTATACTTGTCATAGATCATCATCATGTGCTCCGACATCGTGTCCTGGGGTAGGTCTGATGCCTTGGGGATGGTGGGGCTCTTCTCCCAGGACGCTGTTGACCTCTCCCCCAAGCCAGGAATCCCCTGCAGCCCGCGGAGGTGATCTTTCAGCAGATCCGAGACGGCGGCGGCGAAGCAGCTCCATCCGACGCACAGCACCAACACCAGCGCTTGAAATCTGCCCATCCTCGTTAAAACAACGCACTCGTCTGCAAGCAGCAGCTCTGCAGTCACGAAAGCAAGAGCTGGCTTTGGTTATTTCCCACCCTCCAAATTTCCAAGGCTGCCCCCCCCCCCTCCCGAATTCTGCGCGGCTGCAGGTAGCTGACTGGTGAGAGGATCACTTTCTTCCAACCTTTCCTGAGTTCGGGTGGCGCACGCTGCGTACTGATGCCGTGAGGCTGTAGTCGCCGCTCGCTTTTAACGTCCCACTTGATTCTTTCGGGCTCCGCTGCTCTGTTCCTATCTGAGTGCAGACGCACTGTGTTATGTCTCCTAGCACAGGGCAGAGTTTCGGCCCGACCAATCACACCGCTTCACTCCCTTAAATCAAAGCAGACTTCAAAAAAGCCAACTACATCTCAGATGGCGAGAGGTGACAGATCCTATATAAGCCAGACCGCGAATTGTTCCAAGGTACTAATCGACTGCTCCGGCGATGAGGACCTGTCCTGCAAGGTTAGAAAATGTAACCACGTCTTTCTGAATAATATCGGAGGGCAGCGCGCTGTTGCAAAGGTTTTTATTCCACCAGGAACAAGTACTTCATTTTGACCTCGAAGTGATTCGATATCTTATCAGCGTCTTTTTGCAAGGACCACTCTCGAGTCCTCTAAAACGTAATTCATTCTGACAAATCAATGCACCCTTTTTTTATGCGGGGAGGAAAGGAGCCGTCTTATCCAAGTTTTCCAAAGAAACAATGGGCTTTTTTTTTTACCTGTCCTTCCCGACCTCTTTATTTACGGTCGAATATTTTCTATGCGAATTATAAAGCATCTTAGACGGTCTTTTTTTCTCTCTCGTCCAAGAAGCAGTTAACTCGCACACGTTCCCTGATCACGTCCTGAATTAAACTCACGTGCGACGCTCATGCGAAGTGCAAACTGATATCATTCACATTATGTGGTTTGAGATTTTCCTTTGACAAAGGGACGACCCGCCCCTTCCCCACGCACTCATTGACAGTTTAATAGAGTCCAAATCCTCTCTGACTCATCCTGCAAAACAACGCGGAGATGAGGAAGACAAACCATTCAACGATGCTGAGTCTGAGGTGCAGGGGGGATCGCACGGCTTACTCCGGGCTTTGCATGTGATCTGCTCTCTGTTCGCTATTGAATGGCGCTAATCGGACGCATCCTGTCGAGCTCCCTGCGCGGACACAGCACCACATGTCACACACGCCAAATAAAGTTAGGAAGACGACTTTAAATACCCTCTTTCATGAGCATCGACGAGTAATGATTTCCCGTGAACATCCAATGCCAACATCTGCATGTGTCAATTCGGACGAGTTCATTGTTTCTAACCGAAAGGTTTAAAACAGTGCTTTTCAACCTTTCCACTTACATTCCAGTTTAAGTCATCCCTCTGCAATAGGTGCTCTGTGATTAGTAAGGGATGACTTAAGGTGGGATGTGAGTGGAAAGAAAAAGTTTGAAAAACACTGTTTTAATCGTACCTCGTTGACTCGTTATGTGCACGGATTCGTGACTCCAAAGAAGGGCCAATAACATTTTTTCTCAAGCAAAATGTTTCAGTAACGATCGGGTCCAGAGCAGTGATTCCCAACCTTTCCTTCCCACTCACATCCCACTTTAAGCAATCCTTTACTAATCACAGCAAAGGGATTACTTAAAGTGGTGTGTGAGTGGAAAGAAAAAAGTTTGAAAAACCACTGGTTTAAAAGAACTAAATATCAGATTCACGGGGAACTTTCAATGTATTTACAACTGGATGCTTTGCAGAATAACCACGACGCACACAGAGGGGCACCGAGCTGAAACTCTCAATGCTGGGGGCACGTAGGCACGTGGATGAAAGGGAATTCAAAGCACCATTAAACTCTAGAGTCAAATAGAAAAGCAAACACATGATCGACAGTTCTTTTCACGCTGCACTAATCTTCTCAGATTATGCTAAATCTATTGCTGTGCAATGATGCCCTTTGCTTGTTTCTTCTCTATACCAGTTTAACTGGCTTGCCATTAGATGTAGTTTACGATAATTATATACATATTTCACAACTCATCAAATAGAGAAAGCTTGCCAAGAATTGACAGATTTGCCTTCATGTTTAATCAGATCTGACTGTTTAGCCTTGCTCGTTGAACGGGGAGGAAGGGAGCCGTCTCTGCACACATCTCCCTGTCATCCAGTCTCGTCAGAACTGGTCTCACCGCGCTGCCCTCCTGCACGGGCCGACGCTCTGCTTGCGAGATGACACAGGAGGTGCAGGATTGACCCGAGTCACTGCCTTTCAGACCCCCTGTTCGTTAGTTTCCACAGATCTTCGCTGAATCTTGCGACACTATGTGGAACGAGAAGATTCTGTCCGCCCACAACTCATCTTCACTGAAATCGAACAACGGAAAAGGCGATAAGATGAAGATTATTTATTTCCATTTTAAATGTCAATTACTCGTCAGAATTGCCGATTTATTACAATTCCTCCTCATCCAACAGCGCAGTGCCTTCGCCCTTGCTCCAACTATAAGGGCGCGGTGCTGAGAAGGTAGCCTTATGAGAGTTCAAAAGGTTCAGTGGTGGGAAGGGGTAAGAAGCAAAGTTGGCCGTTCAGAAAACCATCTCTGGTAGGAGATGATTGATAGGGCAGGGTCTTGGACCAATGCCCAGGGCACATTGTGAGGTCGCGACAACATCCACTCCGAATCAGGAGTGGAAATTCCCAACGCGTGAAGGAGAACGATTGGAGGTGTTAGGGGGGACCCGGCGCCCCAGCCGATCTTGCCAAGAGACCCGTTTTGTGTCCCTCGCTCCGCCAACCCGCTATTGGAACTGGGCGGCAGTTACCTAAAATTCAACCAGTGGTTCTTTATTTTAACGGTGGATTATTCCTACTCAAGATTCCCAGCATTTGTTAATACTCCGTCTTATCCTCGGGTACCTATGTAACGTTTATGCAATTAAACTAACGCAAATATCGAAAGAGAAGATTTCCTGCATCTGCCATTATTTTTGTGTGTGTGCGTGTTTGTTTTGAATGTGCAAACTTGCATGTAGGACATTGCCCGGTCCTTCCGTGTAAATCTCCATCTATACAATGGGCGTTGGGGAAAAAAAATATCCCTGCAAAGTTATGGACACCCAGTGTCATGTAGGGCGTTGCCTGAACCAAGGCAAAGTTCTTTCAGGGGAAAAAAAAGAGCTTCGAAAATAGCACTGTTCTCCTGAAGCGGCTTGAACAGAATCTAGCTACTAACCGTGCAGTTATTGCTAAGTAAGACCTAACAAAATCTTGAAAAGTGAAGGCTTGGGCCAACTTACACATTCCTAATGCCTCACACAAACCAAACCAAACGCATCAGATAAAAAAAATCAGCTATGTTTGCAGCGTTGTGTGATGCTGGGTATAATATCACGACACAAACATGCCACTGAGAAATAGTGCTTTTAGGAACGTGATAGGATCCCAGGTCACAAATAAACTGGAAAGTATTATTTGCAAAGAATGGATTAGATTTTCTCACAATAAACACTAATCAAATTCAGAAGTATAGCAGAAAAAAATGACATGGCTACAAAATATAGCAGAGGGAAATTGAGGGATGTCTAGTTTTAAGGTGTGAGATTTGATGAGGTGTTCAACATTGAAAACCTGCTACGATTTAATCTGAGCTTCAGGGACTCTTTCATGAGCAGTGAGCCCTGATACTGCCCTCTGCTGGATGCGAGGAATGCCACGCAGTCTCCATCGGCAGGTGAGTTGGAGGAAACTCGATCATCAATCTGGACTGAATCTATAGCCGATTTCAGGTGGAATCGACTGGAGAAACGCCGGCTCCTGAGTTGGGGCATCTCTCTGACAGCTCACTTCCCGGCTGCCAACAGCCCCTTCCTTGCTGCCTGACAGCCCCCTCCTCACTGCCTAACAGCCCCCCCCGGCATGGGACTACAGGGCTGGAGCGGCTGGCGCAGGACATCAGGGCTGGGGCGGCTGGCGAGCCCCAGCACTGACATTCCCGCACTGGCCGCCCCAGCCCTGACATCCCGCGCCGGGGACTGCTAGGGGAAAGCTGCGAGTCGCTTTGCCTGGTGCTGCTTTCAGGTGCAAAGGAGGATCCTCCAAGCCGGATAATATACCTACCCAAGGAGGGTTAGGTAAGAGCTCCTCCTGGTCAGGTTCTCCACTTTTAGGTGGCTACCCGACAGCCACATTGGGGTAGAATAGGTGGCTTTACAGTCGCGTATTCTGGCTACCTGAAAGCGCCTTATGTGATAGCGTCACCCGCTAGTCTTGTAGTGAGAAGGTGAGTGGGTGTGTGTGTGTGGTTTGTGCAGTGGTGGTAATTGCAGAAAAGTCCCACCCTTGTTTTCTTAAATTGGGACATGGCAGTGTTCACAATTTGGTTTACCAAAAAAAAAATGAATGATTGCAATTCATTTGGAGGGTGTTCTTCTGATAGGAGGTCTGAAACCAGTGGTGTTCTGCAAAATGATTTGGGCAAAATATAATTTATTTTGATTCGTAAGTTTGCAGACAGCTCAAAAAGTGGTGGAGTTGTGAGTAGAAGGATATAGCAGGATATGGATCAGTTGGAGTTTATAATGAAGTTTAATGAGGTGCTTTGGAAGCTCAAGTGTAAGGGGGGGGGAGTATACAGTAAATGGCAATCATCTAGGGGCATTGATGCAAAGGATCTTGGGGTACAAGTCAGTAGCTCCTGTAAATGATGACTCAAGTAGACAGGATGGTAAATATGGCATATATCATGCTTGCCTCATTGGTAGGGGCATTAAGTATAAAAGTCATGTTGCAGCTGTATGTAACTTTTTGGTTGGGCTATATTTGGGATAAAGTGCACAGTTCTGGTTGATGTGTTACAGCAAGAATGTTGAAGCTTTGGAAGAGGTTCACTAGGATGTTGCCTGGATTGGAGAGCATTAGCTAGAAGGAGATATTGTTTTCTCTGGACCATCAGAGGTTGAGCGGAGGCATGCTAAACATATGAGAGGCATGAATAAGAAGATAAAGATGCATAGAGTTGGGGGTGATGTATGAGCATGGAAAGAAGGCTGGTGAACCAATGAAAAGCAGAGACTTGGCATACAGAGGTATTTTTCTGGATGGCAATCAGTGGTGAGTCGGGTGCTACAGGGCCCGCAACAGTTTGCGATATTCATTACCAATCTGAAAAAGTGGACTGAATGTAGTATATGCAAGTTTGCTGGTGACACTAAATTGAGTAGAAAATCAAATTGTGCAGAGGATACAAAGAATCTACAGAGAGATATAGATCGGTTAAGTGAAATGGCAAGGGTGTGGCAGGTGGATCCCCCTCTCCGCTTAAAACTATGTCCTCCAGTATATGACAATTCTATCTTGGGAAGAACATAAGAAAAGGAGAAGGAGTAGGACAGCCTGATGAGCCTGTTCTGCCATTCAATGAGGTCATGGCTGATTTGATGATAGGCCCATCTCCACCCATCTGAATTTTCCCCATATCCCTTAAATCCCCTACTATGTAAAAATCTAACCAACCTTGTCGTAAGTACATTTACTGAAGTACCTTCAATGCGCAGTGAATTCCATAGATTCACCACCTTCTGGGAAAAGCAGTTTCTCCTCATCTCCAAATCTACTACCCTGAATCTTGATGCTTTACCAACAAGGTGAGGTTATTCACTTTGGAAGATATATGGAAGATCAGAGTATTATTTAAATGGCAAGTGACTACAGCATGCTGTCGTGCAGAAGGACTTGGGAGTGCTTGTGCATGAATCGCAAAAGGTTGTTTTGCAGGTGCAGCAGGCTATCAAGAAGGCAAATGGAATGTTGGCCTTCACTTCTAGAGGGATGGAATTTAGGAGCAGGGAGGTTATGCTCAACTCTACAAAGTACTGGTGAAGCCACATCTGGAGCACTGCATACAGTTCTGGTCTCCTGACATGAGGAAGGGTGTACTGGCTTTGGAGGTGGCGCAGGTTGATTCCAGAGATGAGGGGGTTGGCCTTTGAGGAGAGATTGAATCGTCTGGGACTGCAGTCGCTGGAAGTTAGAAAAATGAGAGGAGACCTTAGAGAAAAATAAAATTATGGAAGGCATAGATCAGATAGAAGCAGGTAAATTGTTTCCATTGGTGGAGCAAACTTGAACCAGGGAGCATAGAATCAAGATTCAGGGTAGTAGATTTGGAGATGAGGAGAAACTGCTTTTCCCAGAAGGTGATGAATCTATGGAATTCACTGCCCATTGAAGGTACTTTAGTAAATATACTTACGACAAGGTTGGTTAGATTTTTACATAGTAGGGGATTTAAGGGATATGGGGAAAATTCAGATGGGTGGAGATGGAGCTATCATCAAATCAGCCATGATCTCATTGAATGGCAGAACAGGCTCGTCAGGCCAGCCCATTCCTTCTCCTGTTTCTTATGTTCTTCCCAAGATAGAATTGTCAAATATTGGAGGACATAGTTTTAAGCGGAGAGGGGGAACATTTGAAAGAGATGCGAGAGGAAAATTTTTGTCCACAGAGAATAGTAGGTGGCTGGAATGTGTTGCCTAGATGGGTGTGAAAGAAGATATGGTAGTGATATTTAAGAGGTGGTTAGACAGAGAATCGGGAAATGTGGATCATCTGCATGCAGATGGGATTAATTTAATTTGGCATCTTGGTTGTGACAGATATTGTGAACCTTTACTATTTGGTGTTCTATATTTATGGCTCAGGCCTGAAATGTTGGTTACCCTTTGCTTCCTAAGGATGCTGCATGGCCCTCTGAGGTTCTCAACCCTTTTATGTATGGCACTACAATCACAGCATCTGCAGTCTTTCCTCTTTATGTTCAGAACAGTTGAATTTGGTGACAAGCCTATAGCAACCCATAGTGTTAATGATTGAATCATGAGCCTGTTAATCAAACTGGGAACTACATTACAAAAGTTGACTTAGATTTGCTTTATGTTCATGACTTTTTATGTATTTGTCCTTCAAACATTGGACTTTCAAATGTATTGCCCTGTTTATTTTTCAGGATAAATCGCGGCAGTTTGTATCTTCATTCTTTGTCCTAAGGCAGCAGGCATTTGTTTTTACTGTGTAAAAACAGGGATTTGTTTGTACTGTTTCCTGTACAATGGATAGTTAGTGATGAGTCATCCACCCTGCCTTATCTCCAACTCATGCACTGACACAATGTTGGCGCTATATGCTTTTTGGCAGATAACAAACCACCCTAGAGTTGGGAAATAACAACTCCTTTAGAGAGATTTACTGATGGAATACCGCCATTTAGGGTGATGGGATGTGAAGACCTGACTGTCATTTTTGGGGCAAATAAGATTTCATGAAAGGCCAGAAAAAGAGGAGTCTGGTCCCTTGGAGTTTGTAGGACTGGCGGAGGTTTTAGAGAGAGAGATTGATGAGGAGTGGAAGGATTTGAAAACCAGTTTGAAGATTCTAAAATCATACCCTGCTTCATTGTGTTCATTGGCAAACATAGGTCAATGAAACTTGGTAATTGAGAGCAGATCAAGGACCAGGCCAGGAAAGTGTTGTTGTAGCATATATAAAAGCTCACACTTGACTGGAGAGAGAACTAATGCTTTTATTATCTTAAAACACAGGTAGGGTTCACAAACAGACTTCAGAGGGGTTCTGGGTTTAGGAGGGAAACTAGGGTTATATATGAGTTCCTGAGGGAGGAGCCGGGAGGTGGGACCAGTCATCAGTACAGGACACTTCTAGTGAATCCCAGTTCACTACAGTTGGATGGCCACATTTGATGTTTGCATCATGATGATTCAGGAGATGCACATTCACGGAAATGCCAACTAGTTCAAGTTTACATTACCATCACCTGGCACCCCTTACAGTATGAGAGAAAAGATATTCCAGGTCCAGGGTGCAAGAGCTCACTGGCACTGCCACATCTGATCACTGCACTGTGTGGGTGAAGAAGCAGACACCTCCACTTTTGCTTTTCCTGAGGACGCTGTGTGGTCCATCCGATGGATTAAGAAGACCCCACCCCATCATGTGTGCTACGCCTCATTGAGTCATGCCTCAGTGAGGTGGACCATGCAGTCATCCCTGATTTGAGTGGAGTCAGTATTTCCTCATGGATGGGTGTGGCTATTTGGGTCACTGGCATTCCACGTGGTCAATGGGAGTTTTGTCTGGTTGGGTCCAGGTCCCAGTTTCGGATCATCTCCATTGCACCTGGAGATCAAAAAATTATCAAACCAGAAAGAAGGTTTAAAGGAGTACTATAGGTGATGTTGGAAGCATTATTTGGAGGGAGAAGAGAGTAGAACAATTGTAAAGAGGAGGATAGCACACAGTGTGTTGCTTCAATCAGGCTCCATATTTGGAGCAAGGAGAGATACAATTAAATTGAGCTAAGTCATAAACCTCCCGGAAAGTTTAATGGTAATATAAATGCTGGGATTGACCATCTGTCATCTCTGTACTGCTTAACGAAAATTTATAGACAACTTTATTACATTTTAAAAATTACTATAAAATATTTTTTATTGTATCTCTATATCTAGATATTATACTGTGTATGACTATAGAGAGAGAGAGAGACACACACACACAGTATATCATATTCTAAACATTGAAATTAAATACATTAAATGTACAAAGTATTTTTTAAAATATTAAATTAAATAAAATATGAACAAATAATAATTATAAAATGTATTATTATAAAAATTAAAAGTACATTTAAAAAATGATTTATGGTCACTTCTGACTCACTATCTTCCTTTATAATTTTACTCAAATGCAATTAAATTGTCTGACTCATATCTTCTCCACATTCTTTATATTATTCTTTTTTTAATAGCAGTCATCTACAGCATCTGGCATTGTGGTTAGGTCAGGGGTCTTAGTTTTTCTCCTCTACTATTTTTTTCTTAACGTTTTTTCTTAAAAAAAGTTTATGCTATTTAGAATATGAATTATGGATATGATTTACAGTTTATGTATGTTAGTGATATAATGAATATCTTATTTGGTTTATATAACTGTCCGTACTCTCTCATTGAATTGTATCCTTTTTATGTGTATAAATTCTTTATTAAAATCAATGAAAAATATTTTAAAAAGATAAAATGAATTTATTACATTAAATATAAAAGAATAGACAATAATTCAAAATAGTGGTTAGCTAAGTGAAATATATATAGCCTACCAAAGAGCAGAACTTGCCAAAACTAGACCAATGGCTGTTAGGTCTCCCAAAGCATTGATGATTTACTTAACTCCTTTTTAAGATGTTACAAAGACGTGCCTGGAGAATTCAGCATCAGGTTTGTTACTCAGGGGTGATTTCCACGATTTTAATGAAGTGAATGGGGTGTACATATTCTAAAGCTCACCTCTGGGTCAAACATGGCAGCAAACGGGTATTTTCCAGAGGTACAGGATTGATGGCTGGAGAACAAACTTTGTAAAGAGAGTTGTTCGTTAACGAGGGAATGGCCTGGAAGAAAGGAAATAGAAACACAAATGAGAATCCTGCTTCAGGAAACAGAGCCCCATCTCTTGAATTCTTTCGGTGTTAAACAATTTCAAAGAGAAAACAATCCAACTCCTGGATGATGAAGTATGATGATATAATATGACAAATAAATCTGTTGCAGTCTGGGACACTAAATCTGTAGGCATCTGTTTATTGCCATATACATTGTACAATATTGAAAGTTTGTACTTGCTGAAGATGAACAGATATTTAAAAAAAGATAAAACTATGCTTATTTGAATTAAAAACACAATAAATACAAGAGATAGAAAGATAATAAATATTTATCATAATGACAAAATGTGATTTGTAATGGAGTAGACAGGCCTTTCATGCTGATTTGTTGTGATACATTTTTTTGGTTAAAATATATTTTAGTTGTTTGGATGCTTCACGCCATAAGTCGAGTTAGATTTGTTCATTTGGATGCAAACTTTCAAGGGTGGAATGCTTCCTAAATTAATAAAAAAGCTTTAAATATTTTTTCAGCTAATGCCCTCCATAGTCCAAAGAACAAGAGTACTGCGTCTTTGATCTAATGAAGGACACATGGCTAAAAATGTAATATAAACATATCACAGAGGAAAGGATTGTCCTCATTAGAACTGGCTCAATCATTCTTTTCACTACAATGTTTGTTGAACTGGTCTGGAATTAGTGCGTTGGCTTGCATGCATTCTATGAGTGCAGGCGTGACAATTGCATTACATTTAATTAATTTAGTTACTTGGTTTGCTAACATCACAAGATGGTTCGTTATATAGTAATTCACAATCTCATGAAGATTTGAGTAGAGCTTAAATGTTGCCTGATGAAAATGGTGGATTTCACAGATTTTAAAGGAGGTACGATAAATCTCGGAACACCACAAAGCAAAAACTGCAGCAGCTGGAATCATATAAAAGGAAATGCTGGAAATAGAAGATCAGGCTGCATCCGCGGAGAGCTGAACGTATTTTAACTTGCGGAACAGAAGGGGTGGGGTAGGAAAAAAGCAAAGGTATCTCAAAGGTAGAGAGGAGAAGCTGAATCGGGGAACCCAATTCAGGGTTGCTAAATGCAACTGATTTGACAGGAGAAAATGTGAATGAGGTCAGAGCAGAGAGAAGAAACACAATCTGGTGGATCTATGAACATACATCATTTTTCAACATTATGGCACCTACAAGGATGGGTAGATGGTGGATAAGTGAGTTTCCCAGTTGCTTGAAACTCACTCTTACAATGTCTAATACTGCTGCATTAAGAATAAACAGTTTAAAAGACAAAACACAGTGCAAAATGTCGAGTAATTTGAAAAATATAATAGTATTGTAGTCCTTAATAATGTAAAGTTCACTTTAATCAGGTAATTTAGATTCCACCTTTCAGATTTAGTGTCAGATTACATACATGGCATCACATACAACTATGGAATTCTTTTTTTCTGCTGGCAAGTGCAAAAAATAACTGTACAAGCATATATATGTAAGCCATCAAAGAACTGTAAACAGATAACAATGTAAAAAAACTGACTGTGCAATACAGAGAGATCAAAAGGAAATCAATAATATGCACAAGTGAGAGTCCTTAAATGAGTCTCTGATTGAGTTTGTTGTTGAGGGGTCTGATGGTGGAGGGGTAGCAAGCAGCTGTTCCTGAACCTGGTGGTGCGAGTCTTGTGGCACCGGTACCTCTTTCCAGTGAGAACAGAGTTTGTTCTGGGTGGATCCTTGATGATTGCTGCTGCTCTTCAATGGCAGCATTCTCTAAATCAATAGTGGGGAGGGTTTTGCCTGTGATGTCTTGGGTTGTATCCACTTCCTTTTGCAGGGTTTTACACTTAAGAGTATTGGTGTCCCCATTCCAGTCTGTGATGCAGCAGGTCAGCACACTTTCCATCACATATCTGTAGAAAATTTCCAGGGTTTAGGATGCCATACCAAATATCCATAAACTGAGGATGTGGAGTTACCTGCCATGCTTTCTTCGTGATCCCATTAGTGTGTTGGGTGCAGGATAGATCCTCCAAGATAATAAATCCCAAGAACTTAAATTTGCTCACTCTCTCCACTTCTGATTCCCCCAGAGATCAATGGATTGTATACCTTTGGCTTTCCCTTCCTGAAGTCAACAATCCGCTCATTAGTTTATGTGATGTTGAGTGCAAGATTGTTGGTGCACCATTCAGACAAGCTTTCAATATCCCTCCAGTATGCTGACTCATCACCTTTCTTTATACCGTGGTATCGTCGGCAAATTTGTAGATAGCGTAATTGTTGTACAAAGCTACACAGTCGTAGGTGTAAAGTAAGTAGTGCAGTGGGTTAAGAACGCAGCCCTGTGGTGCTCCGGTACTGATGGAGATTGTGGAGGAGATGTTCTTGCCAATCGTCACCGATTGTGGTCTGGAGGTGAGGAAATCCATGATCCAATTACACAGTGGGGTGTTGAGTTGCAGGTCTTGGAGTTTGCTGATCTGTTTTGAGGGGGATGATGGTTTTAAATGCCAGGCTGCAGCTGATAAGGAGCATGCTGATGAGTGCACTATTACTGTCCAGGTGTACCATGGCCTGGTGTAGAGCCAGTGAGATGGCATCTGTTGCTACGGTAGGCAAATTGGAACATATCCATGTCACCACTCAGACAGGAGTTGATATGCCATAACTTACAACATTTAAATTTAAATTTGAACCCCAATCCCTGGTGCTGTAACAGTATTGCATTCACCACTTCATTAACCGTGCCACCATCATAATTAATCCCCCTCCCCTAAGTGTACATATAAAGCCTTGCTAATATACTTAAAAATATACAGGCAGACCCTGGATTACAAATGAGATCCATTCCTAGGTCTGCGTTTAAATTGAATTTGTAGGTAATTCAGAACTTGTAGCATGTGCAGCTTTTAAATCATTGAAAAGGTTGTAAACTTTTTCTTGCACTAAAGTAC
This sequence comes from Narcine bancroftii, assembly GCF_036971445.1. NCBI lineage: Eukaryota > Metazoa > Chordata > Chondrichthyes > Torpediniformes > Narcinidae > Narcine > Narcine bancroftii. The sequence continues at coordinate 223,324,395 of NC_091471.1, forward strand.
AGGCCTAACAGGGATATTATGCTGATTTTTATTATCAACGGTAACATTAACGGCAATGCAACCTGACTCAAAATGGCAGGCGGCGTTCTCCTTCCCCGAGCTGATGAACCACTGAAGCTGCCCGTGGTCGTAACTACAAGTTGTCTGTCTCTAAGTTAGACATTAGTAACCTGGGGACTGCCTGTACTAATAAAGATTAAAAAAAAACTCTTACTAAGCAGGGTTAAGGAGACACTTTAAGAGAGGCACCCGACCGGCAAGCGGCATCAACCAGCTCTTCATCCTGGACGATGCCATTTTATTCAAACACAACTTTATTCAAGAAGCTGCTGTGAGCAAAGCACATCCAAGGCCCTCCGCTGGCTGAATACTTGCTCCCATCTTCACCAAAGGTTTATGTGTTACTTCAGAGAACATTTACTTTTACAATTTTAAACTTGCTTGAATTCTGGATAACAGGTGTTTTACCTTGATTCCTTGATCATCTAGAAAAATATTGATCTCTAATTTGAATGAACTTAAAGGCTAAGGCCACACAGCTTATCAGGACAGAGAACTCCAAAGATTCATCAACCTCTTTTGTACATGCATTGTAGTACAGAAATTCTGCCACGCCCACAGGAAAAAGAGTCTGAAGATTGTATATGATGTCATGTATGTACTCTAATGTTATGAGCCCAAAGGATCCCAAAACCCAACAGCAATAGAAATTCACCAAGCCAAATGTTTATTTAAACCAAAGTTGCTTTTAATTATTTTTAAACATGAAAACAGGATCAAACTTTAACTTAATACTATTAACTTAACCTAACTTAACCCTTTTCTAATTCTAAGCGCACATGTATGTAATATACACATCAGTTCAGAAAAGTTCTTTGATTCACAGTCCAATTTCACTTCTCACTCCTCCAAATTCACTGGTTGCAGGCAATTCTTATACTGTGCACAGAATTTAACATTTATGAATCTTCACCAGGCTTTGGTGCTTGAAAGGTAAATGGTTACCGCTCAGGAAGGTTCTTGCTGGTTTTTAGAGAGAGATTTGTTGCTCACTGGACACAAACTGATTCCTTCTGCTCAGCCACTTCAGGTCTTCCTGAAGAAACTTGCCCCATCTGGGTTTTCCAGATGATAACCTCTTTCTTTCAGGTCACCACAGAGTTCCTTTTTGTTTCCTTATTTCAAGTGAAACATTATGCAGCCATCCCTCTCATCTTGTATGGACCACAAGGGCTTTGACCAGGCTGAACTAAGCACTCACAACCCATCTTCAAAATGGGGATTTTCCACAAGCTTGCCAGCTTGTCCTGTTCCAGTCCCAGCTGCTGCTGCTGAACTATAGAACTGAATTCTCCCTCTCTCAGAGAAAACCACATGACCCTCTTAGAATAGCCAACTGCACTCAGACAGACATGGCACCGGACCCCAAATCTTCCGAGTCCATTCACCTGTTGCTTTCCAAAACAATAATCCATTACTCCACCGCAGGTCCAGTTCACACCTACTTGTGAAGTCCTTATAGGCATCCTTCCACGTTTTTTTGCAAAGGCTCACTGGACTGTCTGGCTTGAGCAGAGCTCTGGGATTTTTAAATGAGACCTGTGTTGTGAAGTGTTTGTAGCTTTTTGTGACCTAACTAAAGAAAAAAACCTACCATTTATCTCCTTTAAAATTTATCGATATACACTATAAAATATAACATCCCCTGTCACACTAACAATAAATATCAACTGAACTTTGAACACTAAAGACACAAGAAGCTACAGGTTTTAGAATCTGAAGCAATAAAATAAAAAAATACTGCTGGAGAAACACAAAAGGCCAGCAAGCATCTGCGGAGGGAAATGAACAGACATGGCTTTGGGTTGAAACAGGAATGAAGCACAAATTCCTCTGGCAGTTTGATTTTTGTTCTGAGTACTGCAAGGGTGGATGGACTTGTGGACTGTTTCCTTGCAATAAACCCTTCAACCAGCAGATATTGTTTCTTTCCACTTAACCCTATTAGTTATTCTTAATATCTTGAAAGTTTATATTAAGCCATCCCGAACCTTCAAAATTCCAGAAAATACAACTGTGATTCTTGTAATGTCTCCTCATAATTATAACGGTGGAAACCAGACTCCCTCTGGTAAATCTAAAACAGCTTTCCCTCCTTCCAATACATGGTTCTCAAAAGTGGGCCACAGGTCTGTTTCAACCCATGCTTTAGAGAGTTGTAAGGTAGCTTTTCTTGGAGTCCGGTCCTTAACTTACAGAGGCCAGCATCCCTTTTGCAGTTTTGATTATTTCCTGCACTTGCTAAAGATAGTTTAATGATCTACTAACATATTAGTTTAAAACTCCATTTCTAGGTGTGCACCATTTATGCCTGCATTTCCCATGGGATTTTGTCCATTTACATTCATTTCTCTTCATGATTTAATGCTTCTCACAACATCCTGAAAATTCAATTAAAAAAAATACATTGAGCACTACAAGTCAGATTAAATAGAAGATGAGATTCCTTTTAATACCTTTGGTCTCTAGTCTGCTTCATTGAAATAGCTGGTTACGCTGTTGTGTAAATTTTCCTCTGCTTCTTGTTATTTTACCATTCCTTTGTAGTCAGGCCAAATTCCCCTTTTGATAATTTTAGTTAAAACAATAGTCTCTTTAAAATAAACCACCAGTAAAATAATGAGAGAGATGCTTGATCAATGCACTAGGTGCACAGGCCCCAGGATAACAACCTAAAAAGTGGTACCACAGACATTATAGATCCAGGCATACATTGATCTTGCACAGAGGTTTGTCTTTCCAAAGTCATCAAATTTATATTCTTCCACATATTACATAGATAGATCAATCAGCTTTATAATAAAGATCAGAATATTTCAATTATTATAATGTTCAACATACATTTTAAAGATATTTATGTTGACAAGGTAACAATTAACATTACTTTCTCAACATTTTCCTTGGGTAATTGTACAGAATTGAGTTTGCTATCATCCTGGCCAATTGGAATCAACCGTTCTTTCTATTTTTTTTGGTTCACTAGCTTATGTTACTTTTATATTCTGTCTTTGTTTTATCACAATCAACAATCAGTTCAGCAGGAAGGTTAAATAGCAGGAAACCCCCCCCCCAGCTAAACAAACAAAAACATCATAAAATGTTTGGCAGTGAAACAAAATATGAGATTGACCACATGTAATAAAATTGTCAAAGTTAACCTGCTTACCCAACAGAGGTAGCAACGTCAATCAATGATTTTTGTTGCTTCAAGAAAGGATAAATGATTATTGGCTCAATGGAGCTTAGAAGTTGGATAAGGAAAAATAGGGAACTGATCCAGTAATTCATTAGAAGTCTGCACGCCCTTAATTTGTTTATCTAAACATAACAAACAGTTTACAGTGAAACACTGCGCAGTTCAAATTTCCAAGCAGGTTACTACTTCCTGAATATTCCTAAAGGGAATATAATTAAATATTCTATGTTGTCCATTAGGATTTCAAATAGTCCTCAGCCAATGAAGCACAGAGTGCAGAAGGATATTTAGCCAACCTAGTTCAGCCTGAGAGTGTAGATACTTACACAGCCATATCAAAGTTATTAAGAACTAATTTGAGCATCAAAAGCAACAATCAGGGTTGCACAGTCACGCACGTCTCCTGCAAATTATCTTGTGTTTTTTTTTCATGTGCACTTTCCCTCATTTTCCAAGGTAGGAAAAGAATAAAGCACTATTTTTGTTATTTTTCTACTTTCATTTTTTTAACATTATTTAAGCCTGTTCAAAATGCAGTTGAACAACCATAAATCAAATATTCATTTAGTCTCACTCTTTGTCTTGTGAAGGCATTGTGAAAGGGCATTCTTTAAAGAATTTTAATTGCCGCAAAGCCACCTGGTGGACAAGAATTAAAATTAATAATTTATTTACCATCAACAGTTGTTGTGGGGAAAAAAAATCTAATGTGTTTTTCAGTTCACTGTTCAAAGGAGGGGCTGTTATTTCAATGTTAACATCCTCTTTTCTCTGTCAAACAGAATTAATTTCTCTCCATCTTTTTTTGAGCCATTTGAAAACTTTTTTTTTCAGATTGCCATCCAACCTTCTAATTTTCAGGGAAAATAACTCTATTTGTTTAAAGTTGTATTGTAATTAAGTCCCTAGGAGTTCAGATAACATTCTGGTACATCTAAATTATGCTCCCTCCAAGGACAAGGCATCCTTACTAACAGTCCTCAATCTGTTAGGCTGGGCAATATTTTTTCCTCCAGTCTCACCTTGACCCAGGATTGTGTGTTGAGCCCCCTTTTTTATTCCATATTTACCCCAACTGCATTCCTATGCATTGTACAAACTTTATTAAGTTCGCAGATGACACTGCGGTGGTTGGCCTGATTACAGGGGACAATGAAATGGCCTATAGGGGTAAGGTTCAGCTCCTAACCTTGTGGTGTGTCGAGAACAATTTGTTACTCAATACCCAAAAGACCAAGGAGATCATTGTGGATTTTAGATGTGCAAGTAAGTAGCCACATTCACATCCCAATTTACATCAATGAGGTGGTGGTGGAGTGTTTACAGAGCTTTAAATTCCTGGGGGCTCCATATCTCTGCTGATCTCGCGTGGTCCTTGAATTCATCAATTTTGATCAAGAACGTCTTTATTGTTTGAGATGCACGAGTAAGATACACATCTGCCCAAGAATTCGGTTGGATTTCTATGGACGCACAATTGAGACCGTGCTGACATACAGTATTTTAGTGCCATATGGGAATTGTACTGAACAAGATCATAAGGCACTCCAGCAGGGAGTGAAAACAGCCCAACGGATTGTTGGATTGCATTTGCCTACCATCACATCTATCTATAGAGGACAATGTTTGGACAGGGGGAGAAATATTATCAAAGAAGCAATGCACCCTAACTATGAACTATTTACTCCCCTACCATAGGCAGATGCTGTAGGAGCCACTAGGCATAAAAGGAATTTTTTTTAAATTAAGCCATGTCAATGTTAAGCACCAATTCACAGTGTTGAGCGGTGCTTCACTTGTATTTCATAATTAATAATTTTTAACAATTCATTTTAGATTGTGTATGGTTTATTGTATGGTTATTTTATGTTTTAATTGTAATGTATGGAACTCTATTTTGGATTCCAGTCTATGCTGGCTGTGTTTTGTTGGCTGGTCTACCAGCACAATCCGTTTTGTTGACTGGTCTACCAGCACAATGTGTTTCGTTGACTGGTCTACCAGCACAATGTGTTTCGTTGACTGGACTACCAGCACAATGTGTTTCATTGACTGGTCTACCAGCACAATGTGTTTCGTTGGCTGGTCTACCAGCACATTGTGTTTCGTTGGCTGGTCTACCAGCACAATGTGTTTCGTTGGCTGGTCTACCAGCACAATGTGTTTCGTTGGCTGGTCTACCAACACATTGTGTTTCGTTGGCTGGTCTACCAGCACAATGTGTTTCGTTGGCTGGTCTACCAGCACAATAATAATGAAATGCATCATCACCATTCCTTTTAAGGTGTGTTGCCCAGAATTGCTCAAAGCATCATTCCAGGTGCTGTTCTCTTCGAGGTTTAGTGTATTTACAGCATATTTCCAACCAAAGTTACTCCTGATCTCTCAGTATAAAGAACAACATTCCATTAATTTCCTGATGTTGTTTTATGTCCATACATTTTAATGATCTAACAGGCCAAATCTACTTCAACTATCTCTACATTTGTTTTCTTCCCCATGAGAAAGCACCCTGATCTATTCTTTATTATCCAAAGTCAATGCCCTCCCTTTTACATGAATTGAAATAAATTAGCGCATATTACAGCGGATAAGACAACCTTTGAATCACCCAAAAAGGGGTGGTCTTACAGGGCAGATGCAAAAACAGGTGACCTTAAAATTCTGGCCAGAAAAGCAGACCAGTCCTGAACACCATCCTGCTGCTGCCAGTTCCCAACTACCTTCCCTCCCTCGCCACTAGTCCCAACACCTCCCCACTCCCACCGCCAGTCACCGACCACCTTCCCCACCATAACCCACCCAAGGAAATAGCACCCGATGTTGAGAATGGAGTCGCCGTCATTGACTCCAGCTGCAGTTGATGCTGATCAATGGACCCAGCTCTGTTTGGCATCTTCACGGCCAGAAGCAAAGATTTTCTTTTTTTTACTCAGTTTTTGTAACACTTCCCTGCTTAATTTACAGATTTGTTACTTGGCGATTGGGTTGTTGTAACAAAATCTGGGTTGTTGCTGGGAGACCCAGACACCAATCTCCAACACATTCCTTGCAGTCGCTCTGAGGAGTCAAGTAGAGAATTGGCATTATATGATCAATATGAGCTAAAACCATGAAATTCATGTTGACATTGGGGTCCTGTCTTATCTAAAGGTCATCTTATCTGCTGAAATATACAGTAACTGGAGTCTTGAAAATTCACTCCATTTTTAATATCCCTTTGTACATTAATCTTTTATCTTCTTTGTTGCTCATCTCAGAGAACTTGGCTACGTCTTTTCTTCCTGTCATCAAACTTGGATAGATTGGTTGCAGTGATATGCCACAAGTTGCACCTGCCACTTAGGGAATGGGCCTTTAATCCTGAGCCCCTCCATATAGCTCAGGCCATTTCATAGCCATCTGAATAATCTTCCCTCTGTCTGCTTAGTTTGTAAACAAACTTCTATGAAGAACTTTATCAAATGCTTTTCAGACATCTCAACAGCGTTCATGGATGTCAATAGGTTCACTTTTTTAATTGGTTCTTCAATTTTTATACATGGCTCTTTGATTCGTTCATTCGGGTACCTTACTGTTCGGTGTGGGCGATCATGTCTCTCCATCCATCATGGCCTGGGTTCCTCCGAATTGTAGTTGTTGCCTCCCCCATTTCTAACCACAATACTAATCCATCTCTCATGTTCATTCTCTGTCGGCTTCTACTTCTCTTTCCTTCCAGCTTCCCCCAGTCATAACTAAATGTTCTCGTGTTTCTCTTTGCGCGATGTGTCCACGATGAATTTTCATCGATGTTTTCTGATCCTTTTAAGTAACATACGTTTTGTTTTCGTTCTTTGTGGAACTTCTTCGTTCGTTATCCAGTTTGTATATCACTAGCATAGCATTCTTCTGAGAAACCACATCTCTGTTGCATTGCATTTGTGCAGACCATGGCATCAATAAAGGAAGAATGTAGCAGCTGAGGGTTTGAAGGAGGATGTCAATTGTTATTTTTTTGTTCTTTGATTAGTGATTCATAAATTCCTCTGGTTATTTCCCTACAACAGATGTTAGGCTAACTCATTTCCATTTCCATGGCTTACTTCTTTCCCTTTGTTAAATAGTGGAGGCAAATGTGTAATATTTTTAAGTTAAAGGATGACTTCCTGAATTGAAAGAATTTTGGATGATCATTGTTTGGGCATTTCCAATATTGTCATCACCTTTCTTCGAATCCATGAGAGAGAGATTAGTCACTCCTCCTTTTTCATTGCTGCTTATCTGCCTCCAATAATGGAGTCGTACAGAAAACAGGATCTTCCCTCATTATGCTTCCCTGAATTCCCATCAACGTGCCCCAGATTCTACCATTCACCTCCACCCAGCAGCCATTCACAGAGGTTAATTAACCAATCAGCCTGCATGCCTTTGGGCTGTGGGGGAGAAATCAGAAACCCTGGGGGGAAACTGCAACGATCACAGGGAGCATTTTTAAACTTTAAAGCAGTAAAGAGCAGGGTCAATAAAGAGAAGCAGGAGGGAACTCAACAAGTCAGGCAGCATCCTGGACTAGAAATGGTCAGTCACCATTTCTGGTTGGAACCCTCAGTTGAGACCCAATGTGTTGAACTGACCACATCCTCTCTGTGGATCCTGCCTGACCTGATGGGATCTTCCAGCTTCACTTTGTTCTCTCAAGATTCCAGCATTTGCTTCTGCAGTAAAGGTCAGGATTGAACCGGGGTCACTCAGTCTGCAAGGTGGCAGTGCCACCATTTGCCCATATTCATGCAGTAGTTTTGATCTTGATTCAAATTTAGTTTCCTTGGGGTGTCTGAACTCTATCCTTTTGTTCTTTATGGATGTGAAATGCAAGTAAGTATTTGGTGTGCCATTCATAATATTTTCACTTGAGAGGGTAGCAGCAATGGCCATGTCATGACTGGCTCTGAGGCTGAGCAGAGAAGGCTGATGGCAGCTAGAGCTGCAGATTTCCACTGCCCCCCCCTAAACTCACATTCCACTTTAAGCAATCCTATGGCATTGGTGCTCTGTGATTAATAAGGGAGTGCTGAAGGCGGTATGTGAGTGGAAAGAAAGAGGTTTGAAAACCACTGTTTTAATCATCCCTAATTGACTTGTTCTGTGCATGGTTTCATAATTCCAAAGGAAATGGGCCAACGATGATTTTTCTCAAGCAAAATATTTCAGTAACAATTGAGTCTTCTAGAGCTGTGATTCTCAACCTTTCCTTCCCACTCACAGACCACTTGAAGCAATTCCTTACTAATCACAGAGCACTTATGGCATAAGAGTTACTTAAGGTGGAATCTGAGTTTAGGGGGGAAGTTTGAAAACCACTGCTCTAGAGCAAGAGTAGAAAACTTCATTGTCCATGGCACAGATAGGTGTTTCCATGGCTGCAAGAGAGACGCCTCCTCTCTAAGTACAAATGAAAATCAGCGGCAAAACAATTTGATGTCAGTTGATCTAATGCAATGTGTCAGCATCATTATGAAGTTAAATGTGCTCAATTCAATAAAAGTTAATTTAATGTTTCTCCAACTTCCTACGTGATACAGCAAATCTGAAATTATCTTTCTGTTCACTTTGAAGTTGTCTCTCATATCCCCAATTTTTTTTTCAGGAAGCCAACCTTGTGAAGAAAATTGTTGTCCATTGTAACACAGGTAGGAAGGGAGATGTGGTTCTGCTGAATGAGTTCAAGGAGTTAGGTAGCAAGTTAAAAGCCAGACTTCCAGGGTTGAAATCTCAGGATTACTACTTGTGCCATGTGGCAATGCAGCAAGAAATTGGAAGTTACAGTAGTTTATTGTGTGGCTAAGGAGCTGGTGCATGAGAGAGGGATTACTGAGAAAGCCTAATAAGAAGGACAAGACATCTGATGGGCTGATGTGTACTCACTTTAATGCAAGGAGTATTATGGGTAAGACAGATGAATTTAGAGCTTGGATTGGTACCTTGAATTATGATGTTGTGGGCATTACTGAGACGTAGCAACAAGATGGCAGAATTGATAGCTTCATGTTCTGGGGTTCGGTACTTTGGACAAGATAGAGAAGGATATACAAGAGAGCATTGCTACTCAGGGAGAGTGTTGCAGCTATACTCGGGTGGAACCGAATGGTGGGCTCACCTACTGAAATAACAAAGGTTCTATCATTATGATAGGGCAATACTATAGGCCCTATACAGTATAGTACATATACTATACTATAGGCCTTCCAATGAATACCTGAAGGTGGAGGATCAGATATGTAGACATATTATTTGGAAATTGCAAAAGCAACAGGGTATTCCCAGTGGGAGGCTTTAATTTCCCCAATATTGACCTGGATGTCTATAAATCCAGCATTTTGAGTGGAATGGGGAGGTGGTGTTGCATTTTTGAGGAGAATTGAGTTGAACACTCCTTTGGGACTGATGTGATAGATTCTGAGTATTGAAAGAGGTAAGTGAAGAAATTGCTAAGGCCTTGACAAAGATCTTTGCATCCTCCCTAATGACAGGAGAGGTCATAAAAGGCTGGAGAGTGGCTAATATTATTCAAGAAGAAAGATAATCGAGGGAATTATAGTCCACTCACCCTCACGTCATGGTTAGGAAGCTTTTGGAAAGGTATCTTGATGAAGGGCTTAAGTCTAAAATGTTGGATGTGTAGCTTGATGTTTGCTAATATACACTGTTTTACATGCTGAGTTTCTCCAGCATTATGTTTTTGCTCACATTAACCATCCGAGACTCTCACCTTCACAAAACAATGTCTATTTATTTAATCGTGCATATGAATACTTGTCCTGTATATGGTATTATTTGTCTGCATATGTATTATGTCTGTTTGAGTGTCTGTATGTTTTGAACAAGGCCCACAGAACACTTTTTTGTTGGGTTGCTGTGTAATTAGATGTCAATAAACTTGACTTAACATCAAAGAATACAACAAGATATGGATGTACAGATAAGGAGAGAGAAATGGTAGATGGGTTTAATCCAGACAAGTGTGAGGTATTGCACTTTGAGAGGTCAAATGTTAATTAAATGTATACAGTTAATGGTAGATCTGGGGGTCTGTGTCCAGAGCTTTATTGAAAATGGCCACTGTGGTAGATTGGGTGGTAATGGGTGGGACTTTGCATTAAACTTTGGTCAGGCTGCACTTGGAATACTGTGCTAAATTCTGGTCACCCATCACAAGAAGGATGTGGAGGCTTTGGAAAGATTAGAAAATAATTATTGGCTCTTCCAATTATAAAAACATTCTAAGAATGGGCCCCACAATTTCATAAATTGAAACTTTCTATCTTTAATATTACGGTATATCTGATTTTCTCTAAACTTAAATAGGACATCATATAGCCACTGTGTATGAGTAGGGGATGAATCTCCTTTCCATTTCAATAAAATAACTTGTCTGGCTCTCAGTGTAGTAAAAGCTAAGATTTTTCTTGAGATCCTGATGAAGGTTTATCTGAGTCACAAGAAAAAAAAAATAAACAGAGCAATTAACGGACAGGGTTCCAAGTTAATCTTAAAAATTGCTGATGAAGTACGGAAAATCTCTTTCCAGAATCTCTCTAAATTTGGGCATTGCCAGAGCACATGGCATCAGACGGGCTTCAAAAATGTTGCATTTCTCACAAAAAGGATCAACGTCTGCATAAAAAATTGAATAATTTAAGTTGGAGGAGTCAATGAGTATCATACGTTCCGGTAATTCTTTGTCTGTTCTCTGGGGGTCACCAGCGACTTCTGATTTTTTTATTCTCTCCAAAAAGGTCACTGTGATCAGAAGAGATTCGTTTAGTTTAGTCCTTAAGGATTTCTATTTATTTATTTATTCTTATTATTTGAATATAATAGTCCAACAATGGGTCTGACATGGTTGCATTCATTAGGTTTATTACTAGATGGAATTATTACAAGTAACTATTAATGTAGATATGCACATTTTATCACTTAATCTTTTTATTTCTGTATGTATAATTGATTCAATATGTAATTGTCATTTATTATGTATGCTTATTACATTAAACAATAAAAATATATTAAAAAGGAAAGAAAGGTTACAAAAGAGGTTCACCAGGATGTTGGCTGGTTTATGAGTTCTGGAGAGAGAGACTGAACAAACTGGGGTTGTTTTCTCTGGAGAGCAGGAAGCTGTGTGATGACCTGATAAAGGTGCATAAAATTATGAAAGACGTACATAGGCTGGACAATCAGAATCTTTTCCCCAGGGCAAAAAGTGTCACACACTAGAAGCCTTTCATTTAAGCTGAGAGAGAGGTAGTTGAAGGGAGATGTGCAGGGAAAATCTTACACAGAGAGTGGTGGGTGCCTGGAATAGGCTGGCAAGAGTAGGAGTGGAAGCAGAAACAAATAGCAATAGACACACAAGCAGGAAGGGGATGGAGGGATATCTATCAGGTGCGAGTGGCCGATTTTTAGTTTGATTTGGACAACATGTCTGGCACAGACACAGGTGCTGAAGGGGTTTCTCCCTGTACTATGCTCTATGCTCAATGGTCCTGAAACGTTGAATGTCCATTTCTCTCCATGGATGCTGCCTGACCCATTCGATTACTCCAGTTCCTCATTGTTTGCCCAAGATTCAGCATCTGTAGTTCTTGTGTATTTATAGCAACATGCTTGTTTTTTTTTTAAAAAGAGACACTTATCAACAAGCAAAAGTAATTTTGGCTCTATGAAAGGAGACAGAGGGAAAAGGGAAGTAAGGGAATGAGTCAGAACTAGAGGGAAGGAAATAGGGAAGAAGAAGGGGTGGGGAGGAGTTCTTAATGGAAACCAAAGAAGTTGATATTGATGCCATCCAGTTGGAGGATGCTCAGATGGAAAATGTTGGTCCTCCAGTTTGCAGGTGGTCTCAGCCTAACAGTACATGAGACCATGGATAGACATATCAGCAAGGGAATGGGACAGGGAATTAAAATGGATGACCACAGGGATATCCACTCTATTGTGGTATGCAGAGTCAAGGTGCTCAACAAAGCAATCTCCCAGTCCACTCCCAGTCTCTCTGATACAGAGGAGACCACAATGGAATACCGGAGGTAGTAGATGAAACCTGGAAATTCATGTAAAATATTGCTTCACTTGGAAAGACTATTTTGGGCCATGAATGGTGGTGAGAGAGGAGGTGTGTGTGCAAGTGGAGCAGAGTTTATAGTGTTATGAGCCCAGAGGACCCCAAAACCTAGCAGCAATAAATATTCACCAAGTCAAATGGTTACTTAAACAAAAGTTGCTTTTAATTATCTTTAAACATGAAAATAGGATCAAACTTTAAGTTATTATGATTAACTTAACTAACCTAACTTAACACCCTTCTAATTCTAAGCTTACATTTACGTAATGTGTGTGTAAGTTCAGAAAAGTTCAATCTCATTTCTCCCTCCTCCAAGTTCACTGTTTGCAGGCAATTCTTATACTGTGCACAATTTCACCTGGCTTTGGTGCTTGAAAGGTAAATGGTTACTGCTCACGAAGGTTCTTGTCAGTTTTCAGAGAGAGATTTGTTGCTCGTTGGACATCCACAACTGATTTCTTGTAATTAGCCACTTCAGTGTCTTGCCAAATAAACTTGCCCCATCAGGGTTTTCCAGATGAAAGCCTCTTTCTTTCAGGTTACCACAGAGTTTCTTTTTGTTTCCCTTATTTCAAGCGAAACATTAAGCAGCCAGACTTCTCCTCTTGTATGGACCACAACGGCGTTGACCAGGTTGAACTAAGAACTCACAACCCGTCTTCAAAATGTTTTTTTTCCACAAGTTTGCCAGCTTGTCCTGTTCCAGTCCCAGCTGCTGCTGCTGAACTGTAGAACTGAATTCTCACTTTCTCTCTCTCAGAGAAAACCACATGACTTTCTTAGAACAGCAAACTGCACTCAGACAGACTGCAGCACCAGACTTAATCTTCCAAGTCCATTCATCTGTTGCTTTCCAAAACAATAATCCATTACTCCACAGCATGTCCAGTTAACAACTACTTGTGAAGTCCTTATAGGCATTCTTCAAAGGTTTTGCAAAGGCACTTGGAGCCTGGACTGTCTGGCTTGAGTAGAGCTCTGGCATTTTAAATGAGATCTGTTTTGAAGTGTTTATATCTGTGTGTGACCTAACTAAAAGCCCCACAATTTATCTCCTTTTAAAACATATCTATATACATTTTAAATTATAACGTAATATGTCTCAATCCAAGTTTATCCACTTCCTTGGTTCAGCAACTTACAAATGCACTGGAGTCCTCGTAAGGCAAGAGCAACATCTGATCTGCAGTGTGTTCCATTCATTTTATCTCTGCTCTCTGCTGACCTCTCATCATTATCATCTCTCAGCATTGAAGGTATTCTATTCTTTATCACCAGTAACAGTCAACGAGAGGCAAGCAGAATTGACTATTTAAATTTAACAAAGAGAGCATGAATGATACACTTTGGAAGAAAGAATGAGGAGATGCAAAGACTAAATGGCACAATTATAAAGGATGCTTAGAAACTAATGTACCTAAGATTGCAGACATGTTGCATGAATAACTTGTCGTGCTCAGGGATTGATGGCTTCATAAGTAAGTTTGGAGGAGAAAATGAAGGCATTGCGCTGATCCTTTAACTGAAGTAATGTGCAATTTTGGTCATCACACATTCAGAAAGATGTGAATGTTACATATTGTGCAGAAGAAAATTTTTAGAATATTTCCGCCGATGAAGAGTTCCCACTATTTGGTTTGATTGGAGAAGCTAGTGTTGTTTTCCCTTGAGCAAAAGTGGCTGAGAGACTTAATGGTGTGCACATGACAAAATAAGTAATGGGAAGAGAGGAAAAAAGGTGTTCCATTTGGCAAAGACTGCTGATTTGAAATGAAAAGCAAAAACTGCAGAGATGGTGTGAGTTAAATTTAAATTTAGACATACAGTGCAGTAACAGGCCCTTTCAGCCCACAAGTCTGTGCCACCCAATTTACGGCCAATTAACCTATGTTTCAAACAGTTGGAGGAAGCCAGAGCCCCCGGGGAAAAGACATGCAGACACGGGGAGTACGTACAAACTCCTTACATTCAGCACGGGATTTGAACCCCAGTCTCGATCACTGGCATTGTAAAGGGGTTGCACTAACCGCTATGGCAACTGTGCCGCCCGTGAGGAAAAATATTTTTGACAAAGTAATTATAAACTAGAACCATTATAATTTCTAGAACTTCTCCTGACTGTCTTGCAACTGTCTCCATTACAGTTAATATGTTGATCGCCATTAATTGAATTTCTAGTCTGTTTCCTATTCTGTGCATTGGTGCAAAAAAATATTTAGTGGGTCAGACATCCTGACACGCCTGCTGTTCGTACGTTTGTTGTTTTTGCTCCTCATTTATATACTAAATTTAGTTTTACTTTTCCCTTTAGCTGTACCATCAAAGCACAATTTCTAGTCATTGTGTTTTGTGTTTATCACTTCCATTACCTTTCCCAGCTGAGATCCTGGTTCTCCTACTTGGTAGTTTGTAGCTGGCAATATTGATGTTTTTTGCAAGGACGCTGATCCCATTCCACTTCACGCACAAAAATCATTAAAACTAAAAACTGCAGAAAAAAAATTAAACATTCCTAATTTTGAAAATAAATGAAAACCATCAAAATACAAAATGATTAAATACACTGAATTGATGCAGAAAATTTAAATTAGAAAGTGATCTTCCAGCCATATAGACAAAAACAGGTCCTTTACCATGCTGACACTAGTTCTACCTGCGTGCATTGGTCCCATGTTCCCCTAAATCCATCCTATCCATATATCCATCCAATTATTTTGTTTAAAACATTGCAAAGCTAGCTGCCTCCACTGCTTCCTCTGGGTAGCCCATTGTGTACGCCCACCATCCTCTGTGTAAAATGGTTCTTGTTAATATTTCCCCTTTACCTTAAACCTATGTCCTTTGGTTACCAATTTCCCCTTCTCTGGGCCAAAAGCTTTCTGTATTTACCTGATATATTCCTCTCATGACATTCATAGGTTCCTAAATCCTGGAGACGAAATATAAGTCTGAGCATGCCCTCGCTTGTTGAAGAACAAATGAGAAGATTCAGCATGTTCATGACTCTATGTTTGCATCATATATCATAAACTTAGTGGCACTTCCAAGGAAAAGTGCTGGCAGTTTGCCCTGGAGCTGCCTGCTTTTCACAGCCTGAGATATTTAGGGAGGGAATTCCAAGAGACAACATGCAGTTCTTGTAAAACATACTAAATTACAGTAGGTCAACCACAAATTATTTAAACAATCTGTAGAAACTGTGAAAGTTAACAACAGGCCTTGGATGTAAAATATGCAACCATATAATTAGAATTTTGGACAATTTTTGGGATATAAAATAACTTTTACTTTTAAAAGGATTTCTTTCTATGTATTCTAAATTTCTGTTTAAAATAGTTAAAGAGCAATTTCAATATTTAGGAATTACTATCATAAAAAAAGTTAAAAGAAACTTATGAATGAAAATTTTGTAATATTACTTAATCAGATTAAAATATTATTATCGGGATGGTCACCACTTTCGAAAACAATGATTGGACATATTAATTTTATTAAAATGAACATTCTACCTAAGTTTCTGTATTTTTTTCAAGCTTTATCAATTTTTATTCTTAATTCCTTTTTTAATTCGTTAGATTCAGTTATTTCTTCTTATATATGGGTGGGAAAACAACCCCATATAAGCAAAGCCCATCTTCAGTAATCTATTAGGAATGGGACAATGTCACTCCCAAATTTTCAATTTTATTACTGGATGATTAATATACACAGTTTAATTTTATTATTAAAATTTGATGAATTAGCAAGTTGCCCTTCTTGGGCAGAAACGGAATTGAACTTTTCTAAGAAATTGTCTATGTTGGCAATTTTAGGTTCTGCTTTACCCTTTTCATTATCTATAATCCAATGATAAGAATTAGATTGAGAATATGAGCTCAATATAGGATTTTTTTCTGGTTAGAATACTTTTTCTCTGGCTAATTTTACTATAGATAACCATCTATTCCCACCTGAGATGAAGACTTTAAGGAATGGTGCAGATTTGGTTTTAAATATTTTAAAGGTTTTCCGTCCTATTAACGTTATAGGTAAATTCTTCCTCCAATTCAAATCATACTTAATTCTAGACAGTAAAGGTAAATAATTCAATTCAAATAAATGATTATAATTACTATCAATAATAATACCTAAATACTTAATATGATCAGACCATTTAAACTTTACAACCTGTCTACAAGCCGAATCAGCCATTTCGGCCAAAAGCATAATTTCACTTTTTTCCCATTTCACTTTATATCCGGATAATGCACCATACTGTTCGAATTGTTTATGCAAAATCTCCAAAGATTGCAAAGGATGTGTTAAATATATCAAAACATCATCTGTGTTGGGCGCTATCGGTAGCCCAATAATGATGCAGATAGAAGACAAAGGGGAACGATAGGCTTTATTGAGCAAGAGACTGCTGGCCCGGGTCTAGGCTAGGAAAATGAACGGGAAGGAGAGGGGACTTGACCGCTATGGCCAGGGGTCACGTGGGAAGGATCAAGGGAGGAGCTAAGGCAGGGAGACCCCCGGATGGTGGACCAGCCAGTACATACAGCCATATCACCACATTCACCCCCTCCCCCTTTTTAAAGAAGAACCCACCAGTAAAAACAAAACCCGGAGGAAAAACAACAGCAGAACAATAATAATTAACAATAACTGGCTGCAAAAGCAGACGCCCCCCCACCCCACCACTTCCGGCTAGAGTTTGAGCCACACAGGTGGCCTCCTCTGTCTGCCGGACTGCCGGAGAACTGGCGTTACAGTACGGTGCTCCTCCGAAGAGGGGGCTGACAGGGGAGTATCCGCTGCAGGAACTGTGGGGGTTGGGGTGCTGGCGGTGGACTCCTGGAGTACTGGGGGTCCTCCGTAGCTGCAGGAAGGATAGGAGCCTGGAAGTCTGACTGCAGGGCAGACGGCTTGGACTCCAGGGCTGTGCTTGGATGTGGCACCATTGGGTCTGCGACGTGGTTGGCAGCGGGCAAGGCAGTCTCGGGGTCTCTGGCCTTTGCTAGGTCTCGTATAGGCACAGTGTCCTCACAAATGCATACTGGGGGCTGGCATGAATGAAGTGTATCACTTCAACCAGTGGATTTGTCTTATGGCCTCCAAAGGAGAACCGGCCCTGGAGATGTCAGCCAGGGAAGGATGGAAGAACCATTCACCAACCTCCTAGGGAAAGCAAAGAGGTGCTCATGCTGGGTGGTGTTAGTAGAGGTGCAGATAATGACCGGATAGCTTGGAGGGCTTCATGCAAAACGTCCTGCCAGCGGGAGATTGGTAAATCTTTGGACCTGAGGGCCAGGAGCACCGTCTGGAAGATGGTGCCGTTCTTCCTTTCCACCTGGCCATTACCTCTAGGGTTATAGCTGGGGGTCCTGCTGGTGGCTATGCCTCTGGTCAGGAAGTACTGACGCAGCTCCTCACTCATGAATGAGGTCCCCCGGTCACTATGAATGTAGTCGGGGTACCCGACCAGAGTGAAAATACTGTTCAGGGCCTTGATGACTGTGGCTGAGGTCATATCTGGGCAGGGAATTGCAAAGGGGAACCTAGAAATCTCGTCCACCACCTTCAGGAAGTAGGTGTTCCTATTTGTGGTCGGGAGGGGGTCCTTGAAATTGACACTGAGTCATTCAAAAGGGCGGGTGGCCTTGATGAGGTGTGCCTTTTCTGGCCGGTAGAATTGGGGCTTACACTTGGCGCAGATTTTGCAGCGTCTGGTCATGGACTGGACATCCTCGATGGAGTAAGGGAGGTTCCTTGACCTGATAAAGTGATATAACCTCGTGACTCCGGGGTGGCACAGACTATCATGCAGGATCTGGAGACGGTCGAGATGCGTGCTGGCGCATGTCCCTCGGGATAGGGTGTCTGGGGGATCATTGAGCTTACCCAGCAAGATGACATAGTTGTAGGTGGATAACTCAATCCTCCACCTCAGAATCTTGTCATTTTTGATTTTACCCCGTTGTTTGGCACTGAACTTGAAGGCCACTGCCCACTGATCAGTCAACAGGGTAAATCTTTTACCAGCTAGGTAGTTTCGCCAGAGGCACACTGCCTCAACGATCACTTGCGCTTCCTTCTCGATGGAGGAGTGCCAGAGTTCGGGACCGTGAAGGGTGCGGGAAAAAAAATGCTTCCGGCCTGCCTGCCTGGTTTAATGTGGCAGCCAGTGCAAAGTCGAAGGCATCACTTTCCACCTGGAAGGTGATGGACTTATCCACGGCATGCATTGTGGCCTTAGCGATGTCCCCACGGATCAGATTAAAAGCAGCTTGGGCCTCCGCCGATAGTGGAAAAGTGGTTGACTGAATTAGGGGATGAGCCTATCAGCGTAGTTGGGCACCCACTGCGCATAGTATGAGAATAGTCCTAGGCATCTTTTCAGCGCCTTCAGGGTGTTCGGGACAGGGAGTTCATATGCAGTCAGGGTCAGGAGCAATGACACCATGTGCCACGAGGCATCCAAGAAGGGCCAGGTGCTCCATGTTGAACACGCACTTGTCCTTGTTGTATGTCAAGTTAAGTAACTTGGCCGTACGCAAGAACTTGGTGAAGTTTGCATCGTGGTCCTGCTGATCATGACGGCAAATAGTGACATTGTCGAGGTAGGGGAATGTTGCCGTCTGCCCGTGTTCTTCCACCATCCAGTCCATCACCCTCTGGAAAGCAGAAACACCTTTAATAACACTGCAGGAAGTTGAAGAGTTTCCCGTTGGCTTCGAATCTGGTATAGGTTTGATCGCTTGGATGGAGGAGGAGTTGGTAGTATGCCGACTTGAGGTCAATAGTCGAAAAAGTTCTGTATTTGGCAATCTTATTGACCAAGTCGGCTATACGGGAGAGTGGGTACACATCCAGCTGGGTGAAGCGGTTGATGGTTTGACTATAGTCAATTACCATCTGGGACTTGGCCGCCTCTCTGACCACGAGGTCCTGTGCTCTCCAGGGACTGGTGCTCGGGGCTATGATCCCTTCCGCCAGGAGTCACTGAACCTCAGCCAGGATAAATTGCATGAGCTATATCGCCGACTTTTGGTGGCGATGGGTTTGCAATCCGGTGTAAGGTTTGCGAACAGCAATGGAGGGGGCACCCTCAAGGTGGTGAGGCCACAGGTCATAGTCGAGGACCGAGTGCAAATGCCGCTGGACGATGCCGGAGATTGGGTACTGTGGTTACAGGACAGTAATAGGGGCCAGCTATCCAGTCGGGGATGGTCACCCGAATGCTGAGGGCTGCAAACGGTCAACGGTGGTTGGGTGCCTCCGAACGCCATCGTCACGCTCCTAAACTGATTCTGAAAGTCAAGGCCTAGGAGGATTGGCGCGCAGAGGTAGGGCATGATTAATAACACAAAGTTGTTGTAACATAGCCCCCCCCCACCCCCAACCTTCAGTGACGCTACTCAATACCCCCAGATACTTGGCTGTTGGTTCCTGGCCACCATTGAAACCATCCCGGTCATGGCTCGGACCACATCGGGCTGTATGAGCTTTCTGTACTGCCACTATAAAAAAGACAGTTAATTTTATGTCCATTCACCTCGATCAGCATCATTGAGTTTGAGATCGGGTGAGGACCGGCTTGGTTCAGTGTCACTGAAGTGAGGAGAGGCGTTCCTTCATCGACGCCGTCGGTGAGAAGGCTCGCCCAAGATGGTGACCTCCATGTTGACTATGCAGCATCAGATGAAGAAGAAGCCAGAAGTGGAGTTGAGGTGGTTGGAAGTGACGTCACTAGTGCGGTAGGCTGAGGTGCTGAGGTTAGGAGTGGTGGCCGGTAAGATACCACTCCTCTCACTGCGCACATGGTCAGCGCCGGAAGCTCTTCAGGAACACACACCACGCTGCTCGGTGGCTGTGATCAGGACCTGCAGACCCTTTGGTAGTGGCCCCTCTTTCCACAATCCGAGCACGTCACTCCTTTTGTGGGGCAGAGGCGCCTCACGTGCTTGGCCTGCCCACAGAAGGTGCATCTCGATGATGCGGTCGACATGATTGCAGCTGCGGTCAGGTCACTGATGGCCGATACTGAGTCCAGGCTGATGGCCCTCATGGTGGAATGTACACAGTTGGCCCGCTTCTGCCTGCGATCGACACAGCTGGCGCTGGGCCAAGGCCAGGGTTCTGACCAGTTCAATAGCCTTTTTGAGAGGGAGCGGATCCTCCTTGAGGAGTCTTTGCCAGATGTAGTCCGACCTCAACTCCGACACACAGGCGTCTCTGATCAGCTCTTCCTTGCACTGGTTCAGCGATATCATGCCCAGGTCTGTGAAATCCCCCAAACAGTCTTTTCCCAGTGTGACCAAGGACCGGACGAATGCCTCGGCAGACTCACCAGGCTGTTGTTTCTGGGACGCCAACAGGTAACAGGAGTAAACCGAGTTCACCTTGGGTTTATACAATGCCCGCAGCTCAGCCATCACCTCGGTGTAAGTCGTGCAGTCCAGGATGGTCAGGTAAGCCTTCTGGCTGACTCGTGCTTAAAGGATCTTGAGCTTCTTTTCATCCGAGTTGACCACCTCCGCAGTGGCATTGAGGAAATTATTAAAACAGTTCACCCACTGCTCGAAGAATACCGATGCACCCAGGACTTGGGTAAATAGAGCTGGTGACAAAGGACAGCCCTGTCTGGTCAATCTAGATAATGTAAAGAGTAAAGAGACCTGTCCATTTGTCGCCACTCTCGCAGTAGGATTTTTATTATAAAGCCTTAATCCAACCAATAAATAGTGGCCCAAAATTAAACTTTTGCAAGACTTTAAACAAAAACCTCCATTCCACCCTGTCAAAGGCCTTTTCTGCATCCAAAGAAATTACCATTGCTTGGTCAGATTGCTCCCAATAAGTATTAATTAATGAAATCAACTTTACAACATTATCTTCTGAATAACGATTCTTAATACAGCCCACCTGGTCTACATGAACCAAATCAGGTAAACACCTTGCCAATCTATTAGCCAGAACCTTGGCTACAATCTTATAATCCATATTTAACAAAGAAATAGGTCTATAAGATCCCACTTTCAAGGGGATCTATCCTTCTTAAGAATAACAGTAATAATTGCTTCAGAAAAAGAATCCGAAAGAGACCCAATCACTCCAGCTTGATCTAAAACCTCCATCAATAAGGAAATCAACAAATCTTGAAATTCCTTATAAAATTCAGAAGTAAACCCATCATCCCCTGGAGACTTACCACTCAGCATTGACCAAAGTACATCAGTTAATTCTTCAACAGTAAAAGAAGCATTCAATTCCTTAATATTGTTATCATTCAAAGAAGATAAAGTTAAAGTGGATTTAAAAAATTCAATTTTAACCTCATCTTGTGATACCTCAGAAGTATACAATTTACTCACAAAACATAATTGTATTAAAATGAATATCTTTCCCCAATTCAATATCTTTTTCAATCAATTCCAGGTAAGATTCCTCAGAAATGTTTTAAAGCTTTGAATACGTTGGTGAGAAAATTTTTGTGGAAAGATAAAATGGTGAGGGTATCATTGCAGAAATTAACTTGGAGATATGCATTAGGAGGTTTGCAACTTCCTAACTTTCAAAATTATTATGAACCAGTTCAGTTGAAAGTCATTAATAGGATGTTTCAAGTGGACAATCCCTTGATATGGGGTGATATTGAATTATCTCAGATAGGTGAAAAGAGGATGGTGTGGCGAATGCAGGAGCTGAAGGAAATCACTGCTACCACACCGATGGTTGTTAACGACTGTTTTTATTCAAATTCAGTCCTCCCCTTTAAGGGCAGCATGAGCTCAGTCACCTGGTGCATCGTGACATCATAATCACTGCCCAGGGTGGGCGCTGGAAGGGATGCTGGAGTCAGAGAGAAAACTCTGTCGACGTCATTTCCCCATGGCTGCCCCGCCACATGGAGATACAAGCGGGGCCGATTTGCCATGAGGATGTGTGCCACCACAATAGATCAATTTATTTATCAATGGAATTCTCAGTTACTAAGTAATTATAATTTACCAGTGTTAAAACATCTGATGGAATTATGGAATAAAAAGTATGAAATTATAGGTTCACAAGGGAAAATATCTACTAAAACACCTTTGTTTCAAAATAAGCTTTTTCCCTTCACAGTTAATAATAAACATTTGAAGTTGTGGGTCCAAAAAGGAATTAAGTTGGTAGAATATTGTTATGAGGCAGGTTATTTTATTTCTTTTCAAAGAATGAAAGAGAAATATGAAATATCCTCAAGTACTCTTTTTTTCTTATTATCAAGTTAATGTATTATTGTTAGATAATTTTGGTCATTCTCGGAGACTTCCTAGAAGGTCTCAATTTGAAATTTTACTTATTGATGGTGGTAAGAAAGGATTTGTATCTGATATGTATGCTTTATTGCAGATATTAATAAATCTGGAGTGAATGGGAGAAAGATTTGGGAATTTCTATTTCTCAAGAGGATTGGAGGTCTATATGTGAGGACAGTATGACTAAAATTGTAAATGTAAGTTCATTATAATTTTATTGGTTCATTATAATTTTATTAATCAATTATATTTGACTCCAGAGAAATTGAAGAAATATAAATAAGTTTCCTCTGATTTATGTTTTATATGTCATAAAGAAGTGGGTACTTTTTACATTCAGTTTGGTTGTGTGAGATGGTTAAACCTTTTTGGAATAACCCTTTTGGAGGTTATGTTTAAATTTAAAGTTTCACTTGACCCTAAGATATTCTTATTTGGTTATATTAAAACACTGAGTTTGGAATTAAAATTAGATAAATTTCAAATTGCTTTTATAAGACTAGCTCTAGCAGTGGCTAGGAAATGTCTTGCAGCTACATGGAAAAATGAGACTAAATTGAATATCCAGTGATGGCATGTGGAGATGAGATCATGTATTCCTTTGGAGAAAATAACATATAATTTATGAAATAATTATTCTTTTTTTATTAAAACTTGGAGCCAGTATATGGAACATATGTGACTAAATCATTAATTTTTTTCCATACATTGGTGGTGTGGTCCTAATCCATGGCAAATGATTGAATGGAATTGTTATAGATTTCCTCCTCTTCCTTGTTTCTTTTTTCTTGTGTAGTTTAGAGGGAGTTGGGAGGGTCGGGGGGGGGGGGGGGGTATGGCTGGGGGGGTGGAGGGTTTTAAGGGATAAAATATTATGTATTTGATTATATTTTGTTTGGTTGATTTATTATTGTTTAAATAAAATTTAAATTAAAAAAGAAATTATTCAAAATGATGCTTCTTTTCAACGTGTCAGTTAAATTTAATCTCTCTCATAGATATTTTTTTTAGATATTTGTAAGTTCATAATTTTGTTCAGTCTAAATTGAACACTTCTCCTCGAATCACAGATTCAAAAATAATTTTTGATCTACAATTTGTTCACAGTGGATTGATATCATGTATTTATATTGATTTATTGGATTTAAGATTAGCTCCAAGGGCTAAGATTAAAAATGATTGGGAATGTGATGTTATGATTCTCAGAAGTTATATTCCACTCTTAGTTTGATTAATGATCCTCATTTTGTGCAAAGGTGATACCGAGACTACACATGTCTAAATTCACGTTATTCCATTTCTATGCGGATGTTGATCCATTTTGTGAAAAGTGTAACATTTTTGAAGCCTCACCAATTCGTATGTTTTGTGAATGTCCTAAATTAGAAGGATATTGGCAGAATATTTTTCAGTTTTGAATCAACAATTTTTAAGATTAAATTAGATCCATACCCTTTAATTGCCCTGTTTGGTTTTTTGCTTGAAACTTTTATTGGCACCTCAAGGAAAAGTTTTATTTTTTTAGCACATTGATAGCCAGATGAGCAGTTTTAGAAACATAGAAACATAGAAGATAGGAGCAGGAGTAGGTCATTCGACCCTTCGAGCCTGCTCCTCCATTCAACAAGATCATGGCTGATCTTAAAGTTCAGTACCCCGTCCCCGCCTTCTCTCCGTAACCTTTAATATCCTTATACTGAAGAAATATATCTAATTCCCTCTTAAATATATTTAATGAACCTGCCTCTACTGCCCTCTGTGGCAATGAATTCCACAGATTCACCACCCTCTGGGTAAAGAAATTCCTCCTCATCTCGGTCCTAAATGGTTTGCCTATTATCCTCAAACCATGGCCCCGGGTTCTGGATTTTCCCATCATTGGAAACATCCCATCTGCGTCCATTCTGTCCAGTCCTGCCAGAATTTTATAGGTCTCTATGAGATCCCCTCTCAATCTTCTAAACTCCAGGGAGTACAATCCCAATTTGCGCAATCTTTCCTCATAAGTCATTCCTGCCATTCCAAGTATCAGCCTGGTGAATCGCCTCTGCATTCCCTCCATTGCAAGAATATCCTTCCTTTGATAAGGTGACCAAAACTGCACACAATACTCCAGGTGGGGTCTCACCAAGGCCCTGTACAGCTGCAGTAAGGTATCCTTGTTCCTATACTCAAACCCTCTTGATATGAAGGCCAACATACCATTTGCCTTTTTAACCACCTGCTGTACCTGCATGCTCGCCTTCAGAGACTGGTGCACAAGTACCCCTAGGTCTCTCTGCACTTCCCCATCTCTTAATCTATTGCCGTTCAAATAGTAATCTGCCCTCCGGTTTGTATTACCAAAGTGGATAACCTCTCATCCAGATCATTAATGTAAATTGTGAACAGCTGGGGTCCCAGTACAGATCCCTGTGGCACCCCACTGGTCACCGCCTGCCACTCAGAAAATGAGCCATTTATCCCAACTCTCTGTCTTCTACCTGCCAGCCAGTTCTCAATCCACATCAATACTTTGCCCCCAATCCCATGAGCCTTGATTTTGGAAGCCAGTCGTTTATGCGGGACCTTATCGAAGGCCTTTTGGAAGTCCAGGTACACCACATCCACTGGCTCTCCCCCATCTATTTTACCTGTCACCATCTCAAAGAATTCCAATAGATTTGTCAAACATGATTTACATTTTGTAAATCCATGTTGACTCTGTCCGATCCCTTCTCTGCTAGTCATATGCTCCGCTATTACATCCTTAATAATGGATTCCATCATTTTGCCCACTACTGATGTAAAGCTCACCGGCCTATAATTCCCCACTTTTTCTCTACTCCCCTTTTTAAACAGTGGGGTAACATTAGCTACCCTCCAATCCATGGGTACTGATCCTGAGTCTATCGAGTTCTGAAAAATAATTCTTAAAGCATCTGCTATCTGAATGGCCACTTCCTTGAGTACCCTAGGATGTAGATTATCAGGCCCTTGGGATTTATCTGCCTTCAATCCCATCAATTTCCCCAAGACCATGTCCTTAGAGATACTGATTTCTTTCAGTTCCTCCCTTGCATTAGTCTCTATGTTTCCCAACATCCTTGGGAGGTTATTTGTATCCTCTCTTGTAAAAACAGAACTAAAGTAAGAATTAATTGGTCTGCCATTTCCTTATTCCCCATTATATATTCCCCTGATTCCGACTGCAAAGGACCTACTCTGGATTTCACCAATCTTTTCCTCTTGACATATTTATAAAAGCTTTTGCAGTCGGTTTTTATATTTGCCGCAAGCTTACTTTTGTAATTTATTTTTGCTCTCTTGATTAATCCCTTTGTCCTCCTTTGCTGCATCTTGAACTGCTCCCAGTCTTCGGTTGCGGTACTTTTTTTGGCCAATTGATATGCTCTCTCTTTGGACCCAATGCTGTCTCTAATTTCCCATTTTATCCACGGTTGAGTCACCTTTTTTGGTTTATTTTTATGCCAAACGATTTTTGCAATTTCTCCATTAGATCTGTGAATGCTTTCCATTGTCTATCCACGGTCAACTCCCCCATAAACACCACCCAATCAATCTTACTCAACTCCCGTCTCATACCATCATAATTCCCTTTATTTAAATTCAGGACCTTAGTCTCGGTTTTAATTTCATCACTCTCCATGTCGAGTGAGAATTTGATCATATTGTGATCGCTCCTACCCAAAGGGCCTCGCTCAACAAGATTACTGATTAGCCCCTTATCATTGCGTAATACCCAATCTAAAATGGCCTGCTCCCGAGTTGGTTTCTCGACATATTGGTCTAGATAACCGTCCCGTAAACATTCAAGGAATTCCTCCTCCTCAGTATTTTTACCAATTTGACTAGTCCAATCTATATGCAAATTAAAGTCTCTCATGATGAAATGGAAAGATGAACTCTCACGGACTCATGCACAGTGGCTTACATGATGCAATGTGATACCTAAGTTTAGAGGAAATGAGATATAAGATTAAAGATAAAACATTTCAGTTTGAAATTTATAGAATACTATCAAAACAGGCAGTTTTACATGACATAGATGCTCTAGGGCTGATCTGTCCATCTTCTGGAGGTCGCGACTTGATCTGTCTTTGAATTTTTCTTGCAACCTTCATTAGAGGGAGGGGTTCGATTAGTATTAGTCAGGGATTTTTTTCTTTTAGATAAATGGATTTATGGAGTTTAATTATGATTATCCTAGATATCTCCTTTATTTAGATACTATATTAAAGCATAATGAGGTTTGTTACAATATTATTTAACTGATTTTTATGTATGAAAGGATCTACCAACAACTCCAAAGCCATAGAATGAGGAACAATAGGCCTTTATTATAACTTTAGACGTAGCTGGCTCGATTCCAAATACTTGACTGAGGAGAGAGAGAGGGAGGTCGACCTTTATTCAAGGGTCACAAGGGGAGTTGTTACCAGGGAGTGAATCACCATTGGGGGACGGGCCAGCTACCCATTGACAGTCATATATACATGTATCACCACATTGACCCCCAAAACCCCACCAGGTTAAAAGTCCTGGAGGCTCAGCCGGTCGGGTGGTCCTCTTTGCCTCTGTGACCAGCGCAGTTCTGCCTGTAATATAGTGGTCGGCTCCATTGGCGGCCGTGTGTCCTGAGGCTGGGGAGGGAGGGCTGACTCCATCAGAGGTGGAGCTTGGTTGTATTTGGGGGCAGTCGTGCTGGTCGGGGCAGCTGAAGCAGGGTCTGGGGTGTACGGCACTAATTTATTTTTTTTAATGTAATTTATGTTTGCACATACACAATGCTGCCATAAAGTAACAAATTTTGTGACACATGTTCATGACAATAAAATCTGATTCTGACTCTGGGAGTCAAGCAGACAGATTTACATATCAAGTATATTCATTCTAATTGGAAGGAAATAAAATTATACTGCTTTCGAGAACATATATTTCTTGTTTGATCAGAGACAAGTGAACCTGCAAATAAATGGGAACTGCAATGTGAAGTTAAAGGACAACTTTTACCATTTTTTCTGCAGGAACAAAAGTAGGAAGACTTGGTAAACAGTATCACAGCGAAAAACGTATTACTGAAAACATCCACGAAAAGATATGGAATACCTATGCTCCAAAAATCAAAGCATTCTCAACATGTTTTGGTGGGGGAAGTCTTCTTTACCACTAGCCTGCTTTTAGAAACTATGGACAAAATAATTCTTATTGTCCAATCAGTGAACTGAATACGGGATTGTCTGATTTTTGTACATCCTTGATGAAGTTGATAGTAAACCAGAGTAAGAAATTAAACTGAATATCAAAGAATTGGAAATGCTGGAGATATGAAATTAGATCAGTAAGTCCTGGAATCATGCTGCAGGTCAGACAGAATCTGTAGAAAGAGAAACAGTCCAAGTTTCAGGTCCATGAACTGAGTAAGTAAGAAAACCAGTTCTCAGGAGCAGAGAAGGTAGGGCGGTGATCGGTGAATGTGGCAGTTAAACAGCAGATTATGTTTCTTTATTTCTATTGTGTTACTAATAGCAAAGGTCATACCCAGCAGGCCAGAACTACACAATTAGAGAAAAGAAAATCTGTGGCAAAATGATGACAGGCAGGAACACCCAGTTAAGATACAGCTAGAAAAAAAGAGGTGACCTAAAGATTGAAAACTTGATATTGGTGTCCAATGTGCTCAGATGGAAGGTGATGTGTTGATCATCTAACTAAGGTGGTCGGCGAGTGGGAAGAGAAGGTTGAGAATCACTGCTCCAGACCCAATTGTTACTGAATTATTCAACTTGAGAAAAATTATCATTGGCCCATTTCCTTTGGAGTTATGAAACCGTGCACATAACGAGTCAATGAGATATGATTAAAACAATGGTTTTCAAATGTTTTCTTCCCACTCACATATCACCTTTAGCAATCCCTTACTAATCACAGAGAACCTATGGCATAGGGAATAGTTAAAGTGGTATGCGAGTGGTGTGGTGGTACACCATCGGCCTACTGCAGGTGGCAACCTCTATACCTGTAGGAATGTAAGGGGACAGGACCACACCTGGCTGGCTGTCAATCAGTCGGCTTGAATGGATCAAGCCCCACCCGGTCGGGTGTCAATCACCCTCCGGGATATAAGCCTGCGCAGGCATCCGGAGGCCTCACTCAAAGTTGCTGCAGCTAAAGCCAGCCTGGCTCTGTGGAAGTCTTTGTGGATTAAAGCCTGTTGTACAGTCTTTACCTTGTGTGTGTCTGATTCTGGCTAACAGCGCACCACAAGTGGAAAGAAAAAGGTTGAGAACCACTGATCTAACTTGGGTTGGGCCTTATTTTAATAGTTCAGGAGATTACAGACAGCAAGATATGGGAGTTGAATAGTGACTAAAAGTGACTGGCAATCCTATGAACTGAGTGCAGATGCTTTGCAGAATAACCAACGAACCTGCACTTAGATTTTCCACTGTAGAGCAAGCCACATCATGCACACTACACCTTGATGAAGGGTTCAAACCCAAAATGTTGGTGATGTATCTTTACCTTTGCTACATCAAGGCACTGTTTAACCTGCTGAGTTTCTACAGCATTTGTGTGTTTTTTTCAGTACACTAAATTTGATGCGCAAGTGAATCATTGGTAACTGGTGTGACACTGGTATCAGTGCTGTGCCCACAACTGGTCACAAATTCAGAAATCATTTTGAGCAGTGAACTAAGTGAACTCGCAAAATGTGCGAGTGACAATAAACTGAATAGAAATGGACTTTGCGTGGAGGACAATGAAAGTTTGCCCAGAAATACTGTTACGGAGTCCAGAGGACCCCAAAGGCCAGCAGCAATGGATATGCACCACAACACAGGGTTACTTAAACAAAAGTAGTTTTTAATTATATTTGAACAAGAAAACACTTAAGCTACCTAACCTACTTAATCCCCCCTCTAATACTAAGGGCAGGTATATGTAGTGTGTATATAAGCTTAGAAAAGTTATTTGGATCACAGTCCAATCTCATTGGTTGCACAAATTCTTGTACTGTGCACAGAAGTTAGCATTAACAAAATTCACCAGTCTTTGGTGCTTCACAGGCAAATGATTACCACTCAGGAGGGTTCTTGTTGGTCTCCAGAGAGAGATTCCTCTTCCAGGTCATCCAAAACTGATTCCTTCTCAATTAGTCTTGATGACAAAACTTGCCCCCTTTAAGGTTCTCTGGATGATCCTCCTTCTTTCAGGTCACCTTTCAGTCAGCCAGTCTTCTCCTTTGCCCAGGCAGTCTTCCAAATGTTTGCCAGCTTTGTCCTTCTGGAACTGATTTCTGTCTCCTTTCTCTCTGTTTCACACCTTCCATCTCTGAGAGCAAAACTGTTCTCTCTGCCAGCAAAAAAATCACATGGTCTCCCAGCCAAGCTGTACGTTGCAACTTTGTTGCTTTTTTCAAAAAGCACTCTGCAGAAGTCCTGCAAATATTGTGTGTTTTAAAATGTTTGTGTGCAACCCGCTGTAACAATTCTTCCCAAAACACCTCTAAATATTCTGCTACAATACTAATAGGGGTCTGGCAGGTTGGGTACAACATTGCTAAATGTGAGGCTATCAACTTTGAAAAGAAAAATATTAAGTCAAACTATTATTTAAATGGTGAAAACATGTAGTGTGCAGGGATAAAACATGATGTTGTGCTACCTGTATAAAACTAATCCATGATCAATCTAACCTCCCCCTCCATCATAATCTATAATCCTGCATTTTTCTTACCCCCATGTGCCTATCTATCTAAGAGGTTTTTTTTAAAAATCCCATTTGTACAAGCCTCCACCACCAACCTTGGCAATGCATTCGAGGCACCCACCACTCTCTTGTGTTTTTTAAAAAAACTACCCCTGATATCTCCACTCAACTGTCCTGCACTCACCCTAATTGGTGTTGGTCATTGTCACCATATAACCACTTACAGCACAGAACAGGCCAGTTTGGCCCTACTAGTCCATGCTGTAACAAATCCCCACCCTCCTAGTCCTACTGACCAGGACCCGGTCCATACCCCTCCAGTCCTCTCCTCTCCATGTAACTATCCAGTCTTTCCTTAAATGTAACCAATGATCCCGCCTCAACCTCTGTGATTCTGTGATTCCTCTAGATTCAAACTAGAGGTCATGGTTTAAGATTGAAGGGGGAAAACTATAAGGGGAACATGAGGGGAAATTTTTTTACGCAGAGGGTGGTGGGGATGTGGAATGAGCTTCCGGCAGACGTGGTCGAGGCGGGATCATTGGTTACATTTAAGGAAAGACTGGATCGTTACATGGATAGGAGGGGACTAGAGGGGTATGGACCGGGTGCTGGTCAGTGGGACGAGGAGGGTGGGGATTTGCTACGGCATGGACTAGTAGGGCTGAACTGGCCTGTTCTGTGCTGTAAGTGGTTATATGGTTAACCACATCTGCCGGAAGCTCATTCCACATCCCTACCACCCTTTGCGTAAAGAAATTTCCCTTCATGTTCCCCTTATAATTTTCCCCCTTCAATCTTAAACCATGCCCTCTAGTTAGAATCTCCCCACTCTTAATTGAAAAAGCCTATCCACGTTTACTCTGTCTGTCCCTTTTAAAATCTTAAACACCTCTATCAAGTCCCCCCTCAATCTTCTATGCTCCAGAGAAAAAAGCCCCAGTCTGCACAAACTTTCCCTGTAACTCAAACCTTGAAATCCTGTCAACATTCTCGTGAACCTTCTCTGCACTCTCTCTATTTTGTTTATATCTTTCCTATAATTTGGTGACCAAAACTGTACACAGTACTCCAAATTTGGCCTCACCAATGCCTTGTACAATTTCATCATAACCTCCCTACTCTTGAATTCAATACTCCGAATTATGAAGGCCAACATTCCAAATGCCTTCTTCACCACACCATCTACCTGAGTATCAGCCTTGAGGGTACTATTTACCATCACTCCTAAATCCCTTTGTTGCTCTGCACATCTCAATAGCCTACCATATAATGCATATGACCTATTTAGGATTCACTCTGGCAAAGAGGTGTTAGCTGTCCCACTACTAACGCCTCTCATAATCCTTATCTTTCTATTCAATCTGATTGTTACTCTAAAGAGAAAAACCCTGACTTGCTTCATCTTTCTTCATAAGATGTTCACAAATCGCAGCAGCATTCTGAGAAATTTTTCTTTGCAACTCTCTGTCGCATCCACATCCTTCTTGGAATGAGATGAGCAGATCTGAACATAATACTCCAGTGTGGTTTAACTGAATTTTATCTCACTGCTCTTGGACTCAATCCTTTAACTAATGGAGGCCAGCACACCACACACCTTAAATACCCTATCAACTTGCACGAGATCTCTGGACTTGGACTCCAGAATCACTTTCTTCCTCCACACTACTACGAATTCTGCAATTAACCATGTACACGGTCTTCAAGATCCATCTTCCAAAGTGGAATTTCTGGCACTTACGACTGGATCCCACCACCAGACACATTTTCCCTTGTGCTCCCTCTGTGATTCCATCATGCCTTTCCTCCCCCGGGATCTTCCCCTGTGGCCCACAGGAGGAGCCACACCTGCACCCATACTTAATCCCTCATGGCGGTCTGGCATCCTACAAAGGCCTTTTAAGTGAAGCAACACACTTCACTTGTGTATCCGCAGGATTGATTGCAGACTGAAAGACTACTTCGCTGAGCTCCAACGATAGAAACCTAGTAGCCAACTATTTCAATTCTGAGTCACCCTCCCATACTCACATGTCTGTCCATGGCTTTACGTACTTTCCCACCCTGATCACCCACAGATTGGAGGAACGACACCTTATTTTCCATCTGGGCACTCTCCAGCAGATAACATTAATGTCAACTTCTTTGCTTTCTCCTAACCTGCTCGCCCTTCCCAGTTTTTCCAGTTCTCCCCCCCCTTCCTCCTCCACTCACCTAGCCATCCCTCAACCCACTGATCGCTGCTGTCCCCTCCCACCCTTCTCTACCTATCATCTCCTGTTTTTGTGCCACCTCCCCCCACCCCCCATCCTTTTGTTTGGATGCCTGCCAACATTTTTCCATTCCTTGATGAAGGGCTCAAGCCCTTGGTTGCTACATAAAGGACACTGTTTGACCTGCTCAGCTTCTCCAGCATTTTGTGTTTTTACTTCCACCATGGTGTATGCAGATTTTCGCAATTTACTTATCACTTCACACATTCCTGGATTGAACGCCATCTGTAATTTCTCTGCCCAAGTGCAACAGGTAAGAAGAAGACAAATGGAATGGCAGCCTTTATTGCTAGAGGGATTGAATTTAAGAGTAGGGAAGTTCTACTGCAACTGTACAGACTACTGGTGAGGCTGTACCAGCAGTACTATGTGCATTGCTATTCACCTGTTTTGAGAAAGGATACATTGCTATGGAAGCTGTGCAAAGGTGGATCACCAGGTTGATTCTAGAAGTGAGTGGGTAAAGTTATGAGGAGAGATTGAGTTGAATGGGACTGTACTCATTGGAGTAGAGATTTGGGGGGGTGGGGGGGAAGGGTGTGTAATTTTAAAAGGAATACATAAGATAACATAAAATAGAATCAAGAGCTTGTTTCCACAGGTGTGAGATTAGAACTAGGGGCCTAGCTCTAAGAATTTGACAGAGTTAAAGAGAAACGGCTTCTCCCAGAGTAGTAAATCTGCGGAATTCTCTGCCAAGGAAGGAGAGGATATTGCTTCATTAAATGCATTTAGGACACAGTGAGATAGAGGAATTAAGTATTATGGAGAACAGGTGGTTAATTGGAGTGAGTCCATGGCCAGATCAGCTATGATCCTGTTGAATAGTGGAGTAGGCTTAACAGGTCGGGTGGACTACTCCTGCTCCTATTTCTTTCTTCCCTGGCCAAGGAACAGGTGAAAGGATAGGACTTGAACATCCTATCTTTGCATGGGTAGGTCCATATGAGAGGGAGATGGAAGTGGGATTGAAAGAGTGTCCCAGGGAGTTGTGAGAAGCATGATCTGTTCAAGATGCTGTAAGGAGGGGAGTGAGGTATTTGTATCTGGTGGTGGAAGCTTCTTAGACTTGGCAGAGAGTTCTAATTTAGACAGAGCTGAGGGTACTTCAACTCCTGATTGCCAATCTAAATAAAGCATGTGCTTTCAAAGCTTAATAAAATGAATTTTACCATCACATCCCTAAAGCATCACCATGACTGTCTATATATATATTTCGTATGAATGTATAAACCAATTTTGCTAAATGAAGGAGTAAATACTTTTCCATCAGTTATAAAAATGAACATCATAAAAATATCATAGCAGATCATTTGCAAATTATTGATTTGGTATTTATGAAAATTTCCTTTCTAAAACTTGCCCTTTCTCACCACATTATCTTGTAAAGAACCTTCACGACTGTAAACTGCAGACATCTTTATTACAGAAAGGTTCTTGTATTTTGATATTAAACAGGTTAACAATGGGTTCCATTTATCAGAAGAAATTAATACCATAATAATTGCCATTGAAGGTCACAGTGCATTATATATGTTTGGTGAGAGTCTGTAGCACATAAATAGGGTTATAGGGCTTAATTAATTTTCTTGAATGCTGTAACAATGTATTGAAGCATCTGGAAATGATCAAACAGTTTTTCAATGTATCCCGAAGCTTCTACAATAATGTACTTATAACAGCATTTCAATGAAGCCAAGGTCATAAAGACATCATTACAATGGCTGGTTTATTTGTGTGATTCTTTCTGGTCTTTTTAGAAGAATCTGAATCCTTATCTGCCTCTTCAACTGTCATTAAATCATGAACTTTGGCAGCATGGAAAAACATCCATTTACCTAATTGAGACTGAAACTAGCTTTTTCAAAAAGAGATCAGTGTAGATCCATAATCCTGATTCTTTTCCCCTAAATCCGTGTACAGTATTTTATTTTTAACATGTTTATCAATCCCCTTTTGAAGGCCACTAGTTAATGTGTGAGCAGAATCTCATTGGACCATGCCTTTCCAAAGCCCACCTACTCTGTGTGGCAAGTGTTTCTCCTTCTGCTTCTTTTGTCAGGTACTACAGACTCCCATCAAACATATATGACCTTCAATGGTAATTATGATGGTATTAATTGTCCAGGAGGCTGATAATTTTATACATTATTGTTTCATGAAGCTTAATCTCCACCATCACAACATGACTGTCGATAATATCTTTATTTGTAAAAAACTTCGCAAATATCCTGTTCTCCCATCCCCCCTCCCCGCACCCCCCCCCCCCCCCACCACTCACTCCCATCCCAATAAGCAAGAAGGTTTGGAACCAGTGCCTCTCCGCCTTCTATTCTACTTCCCCTCAGCATTAGGGACTGGGTAGATTATTAACTGTAGGTATCTCCATCCTTGTTAGTTCTACTTTTTCCATTCTATCTCATGTTCCAATCACCTACCTTGAAGAGGGTCTCAGGCCTGAAACATTGGTTTATATCTTTATCTCCTGTGGACACTGTGAGACCCGTTGAGTTCCTCCAGCATCCTTGTGTTTTTAACCATAATCACAGCATCTGCAGACTTTTGCATTTCAATCTCCTGAGTTACCATAGTCTTTTTTCCCCTGGATAAAACTTAAAAAAATAATTCTCATTCAGAACTTTAAGGCTAACTTTTGCCTCTGCCAATAGATCTCTGCTGTGTCTTTAATCAATCTACCTTTCACATTATAATATTTACATTGTTAACATGCTTGTGGAAAACTTTGATTTCCCTTTTATATAAATTACCAATCTATTTCCATCTACTACTCACATTCAGTATGATACCTTCTTGTAATATGATGCCAACATCAGCTATCCACCCCTATTTTTGCTGCATCCCACCAATTTCTTGCTTTGTCTTCCAGAGACCAGTTTTGGTTGCTATCCCTTCATCCTCTGAGCAAGGCTACTTGGATCATCTCTTTAAAAGCCACCAAAGGGGACTTGGATTTGTGATGGTGCCAGTAGTGAGCAGGGCTCCCAAAGGGCCTCGGGCGCTGAAAGCTCCCTTATCATATCGGAGTTTGGAACCAGGAGCCGAGGATAGTGACCTGGATGCATGGAGCTTGAGTTCACTGCTGGACCAGACAGGAGCCCTTGCAGCTATGGAATTTACAGAGGTTCACGAGGTGGTAATATTGGAGGTGGTGGCAGGATCCCTGGTCAATCAATGTCTCTGAAGGGTGTCTCTTTCTCTTCTTGGTGAGAGTGTTGGACTAATGGCACCTTTTAGTGTGCCTTAACAGGCAAACAAGAAAAAAAACAAAGTTTGTGCACTTTGTGTTCATAATAAAAAAAACTTTGAATTACTTATTACTTTTCATGGAAAATTATGGATTGGAGGGACATCGATCCAACATTTTACTTGTTCTACTGAGTCTTCAACCTCATTTGCATTGGAGAAGAAGGTTGCAAGTAGGGATTAGTAAGATTTCTTGGACATATACATGCATAAATGAGTGTGGTCATTTACAAAATAAGTCAATAATTGGCTATCCCTCTTTGACTTCTAATTGTGTGGGTGAAGCTGGGTGAATCCCATAGAAAACAGTATTCACTTGACAAGATCAAAGCATAGCTGACAAGAAATAAAATCTAATCCCTCCTTTGTGCCACTAATCACATTTATGCAATAGCTATAGCCTTCTGCAGCTACAGACTTAAGCACTTAAAGGACAAATGAAAGAAATAATAAATATTAGCAAAACAAATTCAGGCTATGGAATTTATTTATTTCTCACTATGTTTACAGATGGTTAAGCACCCCTTCGAGTGAAAACAAGTCATCCTTTCATTGTTTTAACATTTTCAGGACTTTCTTCTTGTGATGTGGTCATAGATGACTACTTGAACATAAAGTTGTGTTTCAATTAAACTTCGAGTGGTGCTATCCCCTGGAAATACCTGCCAAAAAAGAAAACTACTGGTTAAAAATGTGTGGAATGATTTTTTTGGTGTATGTTCAAGATCAACTGGTCTTTTCTTTGACTTAAAAATTAATTTAACAAAGTGTTTGCTTAATGTTCAGGATGAGATCAGCAGTTTTAAGATTTCAGGTTTATTGTCAGAGTACACACATGACATCACATACAACCCTGAGATTCAAGAAAATCAATAAAATGCACAAGTAGGAGTCCTTAAATTAATCTCTGATTGAGGATGTCATTGAGGAGTCTGATAGTGGAGGGTTAGCAAATGTTTCTGAGCCTGGTGGTGCGAGGCTTCTTTCTAGACCTCTTTCCTGATGACAGCAGTGAGAACAGAGTGTGTGCTGGGTGGTGAGGGTCTTTAATGATGGCTGCTACTCTGCAATGACAGCATTCCCTGTAGATGTACTCAATAGTGGGGATAGTTTTGACTGTGATGTCCTGGGCTGTGTTCACTACCTTTTGGAGGGTTTTATGCTTAGGGGTATTGGTGTCTCCGTACCAGACCGTGATGAAGCTGGTCACACACTTTCCACCACTCCTCTATAGAAATTTGCCAGGGTTTCTGGTGTCGTACCAAACCTCCGCAACCTCCTGAAGAAGTAAAGGTGCTGACATGCTTTCTTCATGATGCCATTGGAGTGTTGGTGTTACGAGCCCAGAGGACCCCAAAACCCAGCAGCAATAGATATTCACCTCGACAAATGGTTACTTAAACAAAAGTTGTTTTTAATTATCTTTAAATATGAAAATAGAATCAAACTTTAACATCTCTATTAACTTAACTAACCCAAATTAACCCCCTTCTAATTCTAAGCGCACATGTATGATGTGCGTATAAATTTAAGAAAAGTTCTTTGGTTCACAGTTCACTCTCACTTCTCATTCTTTCAAGTTCACTGGTTGCAGGCAATTCTTATACTGTGCACAGAATTCAACATTTATAAAATTCACCAGGCTTTGGTGCTCGAAAGGTAAATGTTTACTGCTCAGGAAGGTTCTTTGGCGGTTGGCAGAGAGAGATTTGTTTTTTTCCGGATTTCCGCAACTGAGGTACCACCATTAGTCACCTCAATGTCTTGCTGATAAAACTTTCCCCATCATGGTTCTCCAGATGATAACCTCTTTCTTTCAGGCTACCACAGAGTTCTATTCTGTTCCGCTTATTCCAAGAGAAACATCAGACAGATAGGACTTCCAGTCATCCGCCACTCTGGAGTTCTCTGTTTCAGTTCCAACAGAGCTTCCTGCTTGCTTCAGCTGTGACTGTTCAGTCTCTCCCTCTCTTCATCTTCCAACTGCTAGAAAGCCCATGTGACTCTCTCACTTGCAGAACCCCCCACCCAACCTTCTCCAGCAAACAATAGGAGTTATCCTTCTGCTCCCATCTGTTGCTTTAGGTAAACAAAACTCAGGAGTGACTTTTCTGTGAGCCCTTTGTAGATCTTTGCAGACACTTTCAACAGCCAAAGTGTCTCCAGTCCAAGACAATGGTCTATTCACTTTATGACATTGTTTCAATTAGCACCTACTTGTGAAATGTGCATTGTTGTCTCCATAGTTTCTGTAAAGTTCACTGAATATGAATTCTTCAGTATTTAAAATAAGATCTGTTTTAAAATATGTGTATGTAAGTAACCTACTCTAATTTTACCAATTATCTCCCAAATATTTATTCCATTACAGTTGGGTCCAGGAAAGATCCTCTGAGATAGTGACACACCCTCTCCACCTCTGATCCCTCAATGATCACTGAACTCTATACCTCTGGCTTTCCTTTCCTGAAGTCAACAATCAGCTCCTTGGTTTTGGTGAATGTGATAGCATAGGATACTATCACCAATGTATATATTTGTATATACATTACAGTAGTATATATATATAGTAGTAGTGATTGGCTGAAAGCTGTAGCCACGCCTACTGGTAGGTCATAAAGGGCTGCTCCTAACCAGACACAGGTCAATCTGGCCTGGTCGACCTCGATGCTTCAGTCTTTTGCTAATAAAAGCCTTGATTTGAGTCAACAAGTCTTTGAGTCATTTGACGTGCTACAGTGACATTGAGTGCGAGGTTGTTGTTGGGGCACCATTCAGCCAAGTTTTCAATCCCCATCCTGTACGCTGACTCATCCCTTTCTTTTATAAAACCCACTACTGTGGTATCATCGGCAAATTTGTAGATGGTGTCATTGTCATACTGAGCCACACAGTCGTAGGTGTAAAGTGAGTAGAGTAGGGGGCTAAGACCACAGCCCTGTGATTCTTCGGTACTGATGGAGATTGTGGAGGAGAAGTTCTTACCAATCTTCACTAATTGTGGTCTGGATAAATCCATGATCCAATTACACAGTGGGGTGTTAACTCCAAGGTTTTGGAGTTTACTGATTAGTTTTGAGGGGATAATGGTGTTAAATGCCAAACTATGGTCAATAAAAAGCATCCTGATTTATGCTTCTTTGCTGTCCAGGGGTTCCAGGGAGTTGTGTAGAGCCAGTGAGATGGCATTCACCTTAGACCTGTTCCTATGATAGGTGAACTTGAATGGATCCATGTCACCACTCAGTCAGGAGCTGATATCCTTCATCGCCAGCCTTTCAAAACACTTCATCATTGATGATGTAAATGCTACTGGTTGATAGTCATTAAAGCAGGTTATTATGCTCTTCTTGGGCACCGGTATGATTGATTCCTATTTGAAACAGATGGGTACCTCACCCTGCTGGAATGAGATATTGAAGATATCCGTGAATATCTTGGTAAATTGGTTACAGCACAAATATTTAATACTCAGCCAGATACCCCCATCTAGGGCGGATCCTTTCATCAGATTAATTCTCTTGAAGCCAGCACACACGTCATCCTCAGATACGGACAGAATGGAATCATCAGGAGACATGGCGATGCAAAGGGACGGTTCTTCACTGTTACTGTCATCAAATCAGGTGTAGAAGGCATTGAGTGAAACTTTGCTGGATTTGGTTTTATCACAGGTTATGACATTTAGGCCCTGCCACAGCTGTTGGGTGTCACTTGTTTCAATTTTCACCCCGTATTACCACTTCGCCCGGGAGATAACTCTTCACAGGTCGTAAGTCTCCGGACTTAAATTCCTGTGATCTAGTTCTGGATTTCATTGTTCATCCAGGGCTTCTGGTTGGAATCCATAGTTGTGTTCTGATTTCAGAAAAATTTCACTTCGCCAATAGTTTTATCTCTAAGAAGGCAAATTGAAAATATTTACTGAATAAATCTTGGACATACACTGTATCGTAATAAAGGATTGGTCTTCCACAGAGACAACATCTTGTGCTCTTGTGCTCCCTGCAATTAAAATTCTACCTTTGGAGCTATTCTCGTACTTTCAAAATAAAGTGTATTCTTGAATGCAATGTTAATAGATAAATCCCTTCCCAGTCATTCTACCTTTTTCCCAAAGTTATTCACCTCACTTAGCAGACTGCTACATCACGATAACCAACCCTACAGAAAGAACAGAGGAAGTTGGGTGTCAGAATTACTTGAAAATCAAAATCCTGCAAGTGCTCAAAATCCAAAATAAAACCAGGAAATTCTGGAAGTACACAGTAGGCCTGGCTGTATCCGTGGGAGGAGGAACATAGTTAATGGTTCAGGTTGATGACCATTTCTCAGAACTGGAAAAGAGACAAGAAAAGCTTATTAGGTTTTTAAGAAGGAGGAAAAGAGGCTGTTTCCATTAGACAAAATGAAGGTTATCACAGAGACATGGTGCAAAGAAGATTTTCTGGTCAATGAGTGATGGGAGAGTTAGAAAGTGAGAACAGAGAGAGGTTTGGAAAACAGAGCAAGAGCATGCTTAACAGGTCAGACTGGACAATTCCTGCACTCCCAAAGTGATAAATAAAATCAAAGGATAAAGCAAATAAATTGAGTAAATTTCATAGATGGATGATGAATTGCAGACAGATGGCGAAATCAAGCTACCAGAAGGTTTCAAATTCAATATCGAGCCTGACAAAATGCAAAGGTGAAGTGAGGTGAGGATTTTCATCCCTGTAATAGTGAAGCAATCCTTTCATCTCTTCCCTTCCCATCAAAGTGGGACTCAAATGGGCTTCCCCGATTCACTTGGACTTCTTCCAATCTCGTGCACTGCAGTCGATATCCAATGTAGATCAACTCCACGCAGGAGAAGCCAAATACAGATTGGCTGACAGCTTTGCGGAGCACCCATGTTCAGTCTGTAGGGGTAATCCTCTGCTTCTTGGTACCTATCAAATTAATCGTCCATCCCCCTCCCCCCCCTTACTCTGTGGCCTCATGTATTTTTATGATGATGCCCAATGCAAGTTTGAGGAATAGCACCTCATCTTCCACCTGGGCACATTACTGCCATCTGCACTCACTATTGGATTCCATAACTGCAGAGTGCTTGATTTCTCATTCTGTATTAGTGGTCCATCAGTGAATGATATAGGTTGAGCTGGTTTGTTTATTCCCCTATTTTTCTTTATCTTCTCTAGAAGTGGAGGTCATGCCCAGGTTGTGTTTCACAACTCAGATATCCTTTTAATGTTCATACCCTCTAATAGCTCCAATTCACTTATTGATCAGGTAACCTTGTTTATAGCTTATCCCAATGGTCACCCTAGTTTTACCCAATTGGAGACATTTCCCCTCCCCTACCCATCCTGCAGCTCGATGAGCTTCTATTCTCTCCTTCCCAGTCCTTATGAAGGACCTTTGACCTGAAACACTAACTCTGTTTCTCGTTCCACGGATGCAGCCCAATCTGTTAAATATTTCCAGCATTTTCTGAAGAATTATTTGACAGAAGCTTGAAGCCAAATTTGCATAATCAGTGTGTGAAGTCGAATTCAGTAGGTCAACTTAAACTGATATACCTTGTGGATACAGTGGTCACACAATTTCCAGAGAATCTAACTTATCTGATGAAGTGCTGCTAATGTCACATCGTTAATACCAGCAGGACTAAATATGATTCAAGTCAAAGGACCTTCTGGCTTTACTTCTCAATGAAAGATTGCATCCTTTTCCTTTCAAGGGCTCAAGGATTCTAGTTCATGGGAACTAGGGCAACAATACATTTGTAGCCACAGTATCAACCAGGTGTAAGCTCATCATTCACCATCACATCCAAGTCATTTCTAACTGTGTTTTGTCCCATTTTACTGTGTTAACCTGAAGAGGTAATAACAGCTTACAATATATGTGGCAGATTTTATTAGAGTTCAGCTGCATCGAATTGCAAATCAAACAATTCATGGGAGAGGCCTTATTTATGTTATTTTTAGTGGTGTAAACCCAGCCAGAACTCAGCTGGAGGTCTTTTTTAGTCTTTGTGCAAAATCTGAATATTGCTGGTTACAGCTGAAAATAGCCCAGGAAGTGAACACTATTCCTTTCCATATGCAAGAAATCATAACTTCTGCCAAAATGGTATGGGCCTATCACATATAATGCAGTCAAAAACAACTGTTCTCAGAAGGATGATTATTGTAAAAGTTGGAAAAAAAATACTGTCATGGTGAAGTTCTTATGAGGTTAGATCTGTAGGACAATGAAGAAAAGTTGTTTTGTTTGTGTAGTAAATTAATGAAACAAAGTTAAGAATGTGGTTACACATGGTAACCAGGACAATTTTTCCCATTATCAATTTTGATTTTGGGTACTGTATGTGTTTGTCATGTTGGATGCTGACAATATCACCCCCCCACCCACCCACCAAAAAAAAAAGGTTCTTATTCATTATTACTGACATCCTTCATCTCATGAATTACAAAAAAAAAAGATAATAATTGTAAACAAAATTTAAACGTGCTTTTTGTTAACCAAGATGTACGGGATCAGTTAGTTTTAAAAGATTTTGTTAAATAATTTTCTTTCAGAGATGAACACAACTCTCTTTATACTAGTATTTTGCATGTTATAGCTCAACAGAGTAATTTCAATGTATTTTCCGGCAGTTTCCCACTACTGTGAGAGTGCATCTGCATTTGATACCACATGCGAATGACTCCCTTTACAACTCCCTTTAGCATTGGGATACTAATACATGTTTTTGTTGCTAAATCGTTATGCGAATAATCAATGAGTCAAAAGTTTAATGAAGCTCAACATCAAATCCTGAGAATTCCCCATTTTCTGGAGCTGCCTTTGCCTTGATTTAATCTGATGGAAAGAAAAACTGCTCATCCTGGAATTCCGAAACAAAAATCAGAAGATGATGGAATCTGAAAAATCAACTTCCCTCTTTCTTCCTTTGATGCATACTGACCATGCACATTCAACAGCAGAATAGAAACAAGGTCAAGGCAAGTGGGAGATCACAATGGAACATTAAAACAGACCCACCTTTGGATCCACATTTATTACTTTTCGATCCCTTTTGTTTTTGAATAGGAGCCCAGAAGCATTGTCAGTGATCACCTGATAATATGGGCTGGAATTGGCTGTGGAGTTCTGTGTGTCCCAGTTGTAGAAACTGCCAAAAATAAATACAAATGATTATGTCGAGCTATAATTGTTAATTCAAATACATTTTTCTAACAATTTGAAATTTGGGAAAGATATGGATTTCCTGCTCAGCTTGAGCGTAGATGCTCTCCTGTATGCAGTCCAAGGGACTGAAAATCTCTGCTGAAAATCTGAAATATAGATAGAATATGTTGGAGACGTTTAGTGTGTCAGGCAGTATCTGTGGGTAAAGAAAAAGAGTTTATGCTTCAGGTCAGTGATCTGTTGACA
Organism: Narcine bancroftii; assembly: GCF_036971445.1. Taxonomy (NCBI): domain Eukaryota; kingdom Metazoa; phylum Chordata; class Chondrichthyes; order Torpediniformes; family Narcinidae; genus Narcine; species Narcine bancroftii. The sequence goes on from NC_091471.1 coordinate 223,367,724, forward strand.
GAGTTTATATATTTTATTTTTTTTAACTGCCCCTCAGCCATTACCTTTTTCCTTCCCCCATTTCTCTTTCTGCCCCTCCAATTGATCATCTCTCAGCAGCCCAACTTATTCTATAGAGTCTTACTTTAGACTCCCTGGGTTAGAGGCCATTGGCAAACCACACATTTCTTTGACAGATATTTCAAGAATAAAAATAAAATCCTTAGAATTCCCCTGTTCTGGTGATCAATTGTCTGAGGGCAATAATTATAATTCTAGTCAGAAGAATTAATCTATTAATTTTATTTGTGCTACGTTGTCCTAAAGCAGGCACAAGCATGAAAGACATTGGCCAGAAAGCCCTCATCTCCTGGGCATTTGTAAACAAAGGTCTATTCTCCAACAAACCCATGGGTACGATTGAATTAATAAGTGGTTTGACTATCACTATACATTGTTTACAGAATGGACAAAAAGGTAAATAAAAATTAAATGAAAGGGCAAACAATAAGGGTAGGGAATGATTGAACAAATTAATCAATATCGCAGTTATATTTCCAGTTTTTTCGTACATTATGCAATCAGCCAGATTGCCTTTATTTTGATTATCTATGACTAACATAGCATTAACTATATTTGGACTCCTGCCAGCAGCATAATTTCCAGCACCCCTTTTAGTAAGTGAGAGGTGAATTGTCTTAAAACAGGTTACTAGTATCCATCTTAACTTTAAAGTTTTCCTCTTTGAGTTGATACATCAGTCTATATTCAACCTTCTTTATCTCTGGACCAATTAACAATTTCAAAAAGGCTCATTTTTTTTCATATCTGTAGATGCATGGAGTGAAACTCAGTTGTACTTAAAGTCTTGGTCATTGTTTCCTGATATTGAACAGCTGCAACAACAATAATGTGGCAGCAAATTTGGATTTAGACAGACAGGTTCTTTAATCCAAGTTCACTGTTCGTGCTTGTGTGACGTTTGCTGTTTTTAGCATGTTTATGCTTTGGTGTGAGACAATGCCTCGGGTATGTGACTAAAAATCTCACACCTAGAATTTGCGCAATGTTGACAGCTCTGAGTTCCAGGAATGAATCACTTGTCATGCTTTTCAGGCAAACAATGGTTGGTGGGTTAAAAAAATGAGAGGCTACCTTAAAAAAAGAGGTTAATGCTGCACTGGATCTAATTAGAGGTGTCTGCATCTTATTAAAATCAGGCCTCAAAATAACTCAAGGAATATATCTCCCATTCTGTACGTCACCAAGAACTTAAACGGCTTATTTTGCTGAATTATTAAAGATTGGGCACTGTCCATAACAAATCATTTGTGCCAATTGAGTAATGTCCCCCTCCACCCGTTTAATAAATATTTGTTTTTTATTGCCTCAAGGAAATGTTGGATGAATTAAAAAGATTTTGGATCTAGCTATTTTATTATGCTGGAAGTCCAGCTGAATTCACGATCACATCTGGTGATGTAATATGGTGGGTGAGATGACATTGCTGGTCCCTTACATAATGTTGTGGCTTTTTTCAGATGATACATTTTATTAAAGGAAACCACGATGTGAATTGTTGTTCCATCTTGGTACACACAAAGAAAATTGTCTGTGGCTTCAAATATAGATCAATGATATAATTTAAAAACCTGAAAAGTTGCTGGAATTCATTCTAAAAGATGCCCTTGGCACTGTTAGATTAAAAGAAAAACCCAAATGGTCCTCTAATAGGCTTAAGCAAAAATAATCTGACCCATATATAACTATCTCTAGCCCAATATCGAGAGGAACATTTAATAGTTCCAGACGTGACAAAGTGCATAAAATATTGCTCCAAGTATGTGGAAAACTATGGTTCAAATAGGAGGCTCACTGCCCGTTACGAAGGACAAAAGCAGCAGTTACAGCTCTGTTAATGAAAAATGATACCCTGTGAATGACTAAAGAAAATAACAGGAGCCTTATGATAATATTATATTGCCTTGATGAGTTGAATCAGTTTTACAGATAAAAGGAATGATCCCAGAAGCATATGAGGCATTTCATAAAAATTATGAATGTGGAAAGAAGTGTTTCCACTAACAACAGGAGAAATAAAAGGGACAGGTAAATGTGGTGTATGATCCTATTTACAGAATTTTGTAATCACCATACTCTGAATATGCAGTGAGAAAAATAATGAGGCAATTTACATTTTTTTTAAATGTAGACATACAGCACAGTAACAAGCCATTTTGGCCCACAGGTTTGTGCCGGCCAATTTACACCCCAATAACCTACACCACCAGTACGTTTTGAATGGTGGGAGGAAACTGGAGCCCCCAGAGAAAACTCACGCAGACATGGGGAGAACTTACAAACTCCTTATAGACAGCGCAGGATTCGAACGCCAGTCCTGGTCGTTGGTGTTGTAAAGGCGCTGAGCCAACCGTGCTACCCAATGAAAAAAGGAAATAATGAAAGAGCATTTGCCTTTAAATTGGAGGAAGTCTCACGGTGATTCACAAAGTGGTTAGAAACAGACATGCAGTTACATGCAAAAGTTCAGAAATTGCTGTTGAATATAACCAACTCCCCCGGCAGGTGCTCTGTGGCATTCTTTACTATTGAAATTACTGCACTAGCATTAACTTTCTAAATTTAGTCAACAGTAAAGAATGTGTCAGAGATTTACATTGGACAGTTTTTGAAGGGATTCGCAAGTGTACCCTTAGCGTTGGAACATCTACAAATGCACTAACACCTTCCAATCTTTAATTTTCATTTTATAGAATATGTAAATATAATTTGTATTTGTTTATATCAGGCATTCAAACTCTGGCACCCTGAGGACTCCCTTCATAGAACACTACCCCACAGAAAACAGGCTATTTGGCCCTTCTAGTCTGTGCCAAAACATCATTCCGCTAGTCCCACTGACCTGCACCCATTCCATAACCCTTCAGATCTCTCCCATCCATGTATCTATCCAATTTATTTTTAAAACTTGAGTGAGCCTGTATTTACCACACTTTACTTTGTACAGATGGCATCTGGTGTTTGCTATTCCTGCCCTGGGAAAAAAAATGCTGGGTCCATCTTATCTTCACCTCTCAGAATCTTGTAGACCTCTATGAAGTCTCCTCTCATCCTTCTTTGCTCAAAAAAATCTGCTCTTCCTCTGAACCTTCTCCATAGCTTTCATATCATTCCTATAATGAACACAACACTCAAATTGTGATCTCACCAGAGATTTGTAGAGTTGCAACCGGACTTCTCTACTCTTGAATTCAATCCCCCTATGAATGAAGCCCAGCATCCCAGGGGCCTTCGTAACTATCTTATCAACCTGCGGTGACATTGAGGGATGGATGGATTTAAACTTCTGGTCCTCTACATTATTAAGTAACTGACCATTAACTCTGTATTCAGCCTTCTGGTTGACATTGCAAAATGCACCACCTCACACTTATTTGGATGAACTCTATCAGCCACTTTTCTGCCCAACTTTGCATCCTGCCTATATCCTTTTGTAACCTTTGACAACCTCAGCCCCATCCACAACTTCTCCAACCTTCGTGCCATCTGCCAACTTACTGACCCACTCTTCTGCTGCTTAACTTGGGTCATTTATAAAAATTACAAAGCGTAGGGGTCGCAGGATAGGTCCTTGCGGTACTCCACTAGTCACCGACCTCCAGGCAGAATACTTTCTTTCCACTACTACTCTCTGCCTTCTACATGCAAGCAAATGTTTTTATCTACACAGCCAAGGTTCCCCTGATCCCATGCCTCTTGACTTTCTGAATGAGTCTCTGATGGGGGACCTTGTGAAATGCCTCACTAAAATCCATGTAGAACATATCTACCTACTTTCATCAATTTATTTTATTACCTCCTCAAAAAACACAATTAGGCTCGTGCAGCATAACCGTCCCTTTGACAAATTCATGGTGACTATTTCTGAGAAGACTACTTGTCCAAATGCTCATAGATCTTATCCATAAGAATCCTCTCCAATAGTTTTTACACCACTGAAGCTTATAATTCCCAGGATTATCCTTATTAACTTTTTTAAACAAGGGGACCATGTTTTCCATTCTCCAATCCTCTGGCACCACCCCTGAGGCCAAGAAGGACTCAAAGATCATAGCCAATGCTCCAGCTATCTCTTTCATCTCTACCAACAGCAACCTGGGGTATATCACATATGGACCCAGGTACTTATCAATCTTGATGTTTTTAAGAACATCCAACCCTTCCTCTTCCCTAATCTCAATATCATCCAGCACACAAGCATGTTCTATTCCGACATCACCCCCATCAACATCATACATGTTAAATGGTAGACAATTGAGGAATTCAGTGGACAAAGGGATTTAGGAGTCATGGTACATAATTTCCTGAAAGTTGAATCATATGTAGATAGGGTGGTGAAGAAGGCATTTGGTATGTTGGCTTTCATAAATCAAAGAATAGAATACAAGAGTTGGGATATTATGTTGAAGTTGTACAAGGCATTGGTGAGGCCATATTTGGAATACTGTGTGCAGTTTTGGTAACTGAAGAACAGGAAGGATATAAACAGAATAGAGAGAGTGCAGAGGAGGTTTACAAGAATGTTGCCGGGGTTTCAGAGTTTGAGTTACAGGGAAAGGTCAATAAGACTGGGACCTTATTCCCTGGAGCATAGATGATTGAGGGGTGACTTGATAGAGATATTTAAAATTGTAAGGGAGATGGATAGAGTCAATGTGGCATGGACTGAGAGTGGGGGAGATTCAGACAAGAGGGCATGGATTGAGATTAAAAGGGGAAAAGTTTAAGGGAAATATGAGGGGGAATTTCTTCACCCAGAGGGTGGTGGGGGTATGGAATGAACTTCCAGCAGAGTTGGTAGAAACAAGATTGATGTTAATATTTAAGGAAACGTTGGCTAGGTATATGGATGGGAGAGGTTTATAGACCAAATGCAGGTCAATGGGACTAGGTGGGAGAAATTGTTCGGCATGGTCGAGAAGGGCCAAACTGGCCTGTTTCAATGCTGTAAACTGTTATATGATTATATATTTTCTCTGGAATACTGAAGCAAAGTATTCATTAAGAACCTCCCCAAACTCCTCTGCATCCAGATGCATGCTCCCTCATTTTTTCCTTAAGTGACCCCACCTTCATTTTCATCACCCTTCTGTTCTTCACATACACACAAAACACCTTGGAGTTCTCCTTAATTCTACTTGTGAAGGCATTCCCATTCCCTCTTCGAGCTCTCCTGTCCTTTTCCAAGTTCCTTCCTGGCTATCATATAATTCCCATGAGCCCTTCCTAAATCTTCTTTCATCCTCTTGATCGGCTGCCTCATCTATTTTTCCAACCATAGTTCCCTTTTCCTACCATCTTTTCCCTGACTCAGTGGGACAAACATATCCTGAAACCCGCACAAGTGGTCCCTAAACATCCTCCACATTACTTCTGTGCTTTCTCTCATGAGCATCTGTCCCCATTTCCTGTCCCTAGTTTCTGCCTCATCCCATCATAATTATCCATACCCCAATAAAAACACTTTCCCATTTTGTCAGATTTGATTCTTGTCCAAAGGTACGCTAAAGCTCAGGGAGTTGTGGTCACTTATACCAAAATGCTCCCCCATCGAGATGTCCACCACCTGACCAGGTTCATTACCCAGTAATAGATTCAGTCGGGCCTCTCCTCTCGTTAGCTTGTCCACATATGGTATCAGGAATCCTTCTTGGCAAAAGGAATTTGAATACCTGCAACTTCACCAATATACTTGTATAACATAATCCAAAATTCTTGAATTGTGGGACAAGACCAAAACACATGTACTAAGTCCCCTTTATCCACCTCACAGCATTCAGAGGTATTTTCCAATCCTAATCAATGCAATCTTTCTGGAGTCTAATTAAAAACAGTGCAGAATCTTAAACTGAATGAGACATTATTTTGATATTTTTATAGATTTTGTCCCATTCTTCCGTCTCAAAACCCACACTCATGATTATTTCCCATGCTCTTTTAAGACCCAACAGAGGTTTATCCTCTGAGATTTGTGTAAGGCTGAATAATAAAGTGAGGCTTCATGACCATTACAATATGCAGCCAGTATAGTGGACAGCATCGTAGCAACTTGTGGGGTTGCTGTGGAGAACCAAAAGTTACTCTCAAAATTGGATTCAGACAAGTGTAATGTTAGGAAGACAAATTATACTTAGAGATAGGAAAAATTTAGGGGACCATAATTTCAGGAGTGGATCTCAGAAGTGGCTGAAGTGGCAGCATTTCTACACGTCTTACAAGCAGTTTGATCAATTTGACATCTATACACAAAATTGGGGAAAATATCTAGGTTTCCTGAGGTGGGGGTGGGGGGGGGAATGGAATAGTGGTGGACGTAGCGGTGAAGCTTCTTTCTTTGGCTTGGCTTCGTGGACGAAGATTTATGGAGGGGGGTAAATGTCCACGTCAGCTGCAGGCTCGTTTGTGGCTGACAAGTCCGATGCGGGACAGGCAGACACGGTTGCAGCGGTTGCAGGGGAAAATTGGTTGGTTGGGGTTGGGTGTTGGGTTTTTCCTCCTTTGTCTTTTGTCAGTGAGGTGGGCTCTGCGGTCTTCTTCAAAAGAGGTTGCTGCCCGCCGAACTGTGAGGCGCCAAGATGTACAGTTTGAGGCAATATCATCCCACTGGCGGTGGTCAATGTGGCGGGCACCAAGAGATTTCTTTAGGCAGTCCTTGTACCTCTTCTTTGGTGCACCTCTGTCACAGTTGCCAGTGGAGAGCTCGCCATAGAACACGATCTTGGGAAGGCGAAGATCCTCCATTCTGGATACGTGACCCACCCAGCGCAGCTGGATCTTCAGCAGCATGGACTCGATGCTTTCGGCCTCTGCCATCTCGAGTACTTCGATGTTAGGGATGAAGTCGCTCCAATGAATGTTGAGGATGGAGTGGAGACAATGCTGGTGGAAGCGTTCTAGGAGCCGTAGGTGATGCCGGTAGAGGACCCATGATTCGGAGACGAACAGGAGTGTGGGTATGACAACAGCTCTGTATACGCTTATCTTTGTGAGGTTTTTCAGTTGGTTGTTTTTCCAGACTCTTTTGTGTAGTCTTCCAAAGGCGCTATTTGCCTTGGCGAGTCTGTTGTCTATCTCGTTATCGATCCTTGCATCTGATGAAATGGTGCAGCCGAAATAGGTAAACTGGTTGACCGTTTTGAGTTTTGTGTGCCCGATGGAGATGTGGGGGGGCTGGTAGTCATGGTGGGGAGCTGGCTGATGGAGGGACTTCCAGGCCAAACATTTTGGCAGTTTCCACAAAACAGGACGTCAAGCACTGAGGAGCTGGCTCTGAATGGGCAACTAAAGCAGCATCGTCTGCAAAGAGTAGTTCACGGAAAAGTTTCTCTTGTGTCTTGGTGTGAGCTTGCAGGCGCCTCAGATTGAAGAGACTGCCATCCGTGCGGTATCGGATGTAAATAGCGTCTTCATTGTTGAGGTCTTTCATGGCTTGGTTCAGCATCATGCTGAAGAAGATTGAAAAGGGGGTTGGTGTGAGAACACAGCCTTGCTTCACGCCATTGTTAATGGAGAAGGGTTCAGAGAGCTCATTGCTGTATCTGACCCGACCTGGTTGGTTTTTGTGCAGTTGGATAACCATGTTGAGGAACTTTGGGGGGGCATCCGATGTGCTCTAGTATTTGCCAAAGCCCTTTCCTGCTCACGGTGTTGAAGGCTTTGGTGAGGTCAACAAAGGTGATGTAGAGTCCTTTGTTTTGTTCTCTGCACTTTTCTTGGAGCTGTCTGAGGGCAAAGACCATGTCAGTAGTTCCTCTGTTTGCGCGAAAGCCGCACTGTGATTCTGGGAGAATATGCTTGGCGACATTAGGTATTATTCTATTTAGGAGAATCCTAGCGAAGATTTTGCCTGCAATTGAGAGCAGCTTGATTCCCCTGTAGTTTGAGCAGTCTGATTTCTCGCCTTTGTTTTTGTACAGGGTGATGATGATGGCATCACGAAGGTCCTGAGGCAGTTTCCCTTGGTCCCAACAAAGCTTCAAAAACTCATGCAGTTTGACATGCAGAGTTTTGCCGCCAGCCTTCCAGACCTCTGGGGGGGATTCCATCCATACCTGCTGCTTTGCCACTTTTCAGTTGTTCAATTGCCTTATATGTCTCATCCCGGGTGAGGACCTCATCCAGCTCTAGCCTCAAGGGTTGTTGAGGGAGCTGGAGCAGGGCGGAATCTTGGACTGAGCGGTTGGCACTGAAAAGAGATTGGAAGTGTTCTGACCATCGGTTGAGGATGGAGATCTTGTCGCTGAGGAGGACTTTGCCGTCTGAGCTGCGCAGCGGGCTTTGGACTTGGGGTGAGGGGCCGTACACAGCCTTTAGAGCCTCGTAAAAACCCCTGAAGTCACCAATGTCCGCGCTGAGCTGGGTTCGCTTGGCGAGGCTAGTCCACCACTCATTTTGGACCTCCCGGAGTTTGCGCTGAAGATGGCTGCATGCGCGACGAAAGACTTGTTTCTTCTATGGACAGGATGGCTTTGTAAGGTGAGCCTGGTGGGCAGCTCGCTTCTTTGCCAGCAGCTCCTGGATTTCGTGGCTGTTATCGTCGAACCAGTCCTTGTTTTTCCTGGAGGAGAAGCCCAGTACCTCTTCAGTGGATTGCAGTATGGTAGTCTTCAGCTGATCCCAGAGGGTTTCAGGGGACGAGTCCGTGAGGCGGATTGCATCCTCGAGCTTTGCTTTGTTTGCCTGGAAGTTTCCTCTCACTTTGTCTGACTGCAAGTTTCCAACATTGAACCTCTTTCTGGGGGCTTTACTGTTCCTGGGCTTTGGCTTGAAGTGAAGGTTGAGCTTGCAGCGAACCAGCCGGTGGTCAGTGTGGCATTCCGCGCTGGGCATGACCCTGGTGTGGAGCACATCTCGTTTGTCTCTTTCTCGCACCAGGACGTAGTCCAGGAGGTGCCAGTGTTTGGATCGGGGATGCATCCAGGTGGTCTTCAGGCTGTCCCTCTGCTGAAAAAGGGTGTTTGTAATGACAAGCCGCTGTTCTGTGCAGAGCTCCAACAGGAGGCGCCCATTGTCGTTGCACTTGCCGACATCATGCTTGGCCAGGATTCCTGGCCAGGTTTCTGAGTCTTTGCCGACGCGAGCGTTGAAGTCGCCAAGGATGACAACCTTGTCGGCTGTAGGGATGCGTTGAATGAGGTTGCGCAGGTCAGTGTAGAACTTGCCCTTTTCTGCTGGTTCCACCTGGAGGGTTGGAGCATAGACACTAATGAGGGTGATGCGACACTTGTTTTGAAGGGGGAGTCGCATGGACATGATCCGGTCTGAGTGGCCTGTCGGGAGTTTTTTGAGTTTGGAGGCAATGGAGTTCTTGACCATGAAGCCTACACCAGATAGGCATCGTTCATCCAAAGGCTTGCCAGACCAGTAGAGTGCGTAGCCCGCGCCGCCTTCTTGGAGGCTGCCTACATCTGCCAGGCGGACTTCACTGAGAGCGGCTATGTTGATGTCAAGTCTGAGGAGTTCATGTGCAATGAGGGCAGACCGACGTTCAGGTCGGTGGCTGTCAGCCTTGTCTAGCATGGTTCTGATGTTCCAGCATGCTAGCTTGAGTTTGTGAGCATCTTTTGAGGGGAAGGACGTGGAGGGGGAGGACATGGAGGGGGAGGACGTGGAGGGGGAGGACGTGGACCTGTCCTCGGGCCTGCGCAAAGGAGCTTTTAGGTGGAGTGCAGTGCGCGCAATACTGGCCCCACCCTTTACACCCATGGTTCGTGTGCCGTGGCCAAGCAAGCTGGGACGTGGCAGCGAGGTCCTTGGGTCGTAGGTTTTATATCGGAGTGGCCTTCTCCTATGCAGGTCTAAATAGACACATGGTTATTATACTGATATTTTTTGCTGCCATGTTTGTTTCTATTTTATGGAAAAGTTTACGTTTTGTAATTTATGATTGACATAACTTTAACACTGACTCATGGGTTTGTGGAAACTTTTTTAAAAGAACTCATTAATATTTCAATCCAAAAAAATTAATCCTTCTTGGAGACTCCTGACAAATTCCACCCGATCTATCCCTCTTGCAGTAAGAAGGTGCTTGTCAATATTAGGGAAGTTGATATCTCTCATAACAACAACCCTGCAATTTCTGCACCTATTTCTGACTTCCATCCACACCGACTCAGTCAACCGTACAGTGTCCTCCCTTGCTACAGTCATTATACTATCCCTGACCAGTAATTCCTTTTAAAACACCTGTACCCCAGTACCCTCATGAGCCAATCCTGTCCTTCCAGTAGCCAGGTCTCTATAACAGCCATGTCTTTGTGATACCATGTCTGGATCCGTGCTCTATGTTCATCTCCTTTATTCTTAGTACACCTTGCATTGAAATAGACACATTTCAAACCTTCCAACTGAATACATTTATGCTTCCTCCACTGCCTGTTCTTCTTAACAAACCCACAACACTTTCCACTTTTTGCTCTATTTTTTCCCTCTACTTTAAACCATCCCCAACAGGTCTAATAAACTTGCCTGCCAGGGTATTGGTCCCCATCCAGTTCAGGTGCGGCCTGTCCTTTTTGTACAGGTCAGATGTTCCCTAGAAGAGATCCCAATAATGCAGAAATCTGATCCTCTGCCCCCTGCACCAACTCTTCAGCCACACATTATCTGCCACAACTTGCTATTCCTACCCTCACTGGCATGTGACACAGGCAGCAATTCCAAGATTACCACTCTTGAGGACATGCTTTTCAGTTTCTTTCCTAACTCCCTGTATTTCATTTCCAGAACCTCATTCCTACTCCTATCTATGTTACCAACATGGTCCATGACATCTGGCTGCTCACCCTCCTGACTAAGAATGTTGTGAACTCGAACAGAGATGCCCCTGAGCCTGGCACCTGGGGTGTATGGCTCCCATTGAGAATGGCTGGTCTATATGTATGAGAATACTTCAGACTGATTTTTAGATGATCCTCATTGACTCACAGCATATCCCATGATAGAACAGACTGTTGATCAGAGTAATTTCAATGAGAAGGCAGCTCCCAGTGAAAAACTGTTGCTGACAAGGAAAATTGGAGCTGTTGTATTGAACATCACGTAGATGATTCCTTTTTAGATGCTGAATGATCAGTTGTGAATTTCCAGCATTTGCATTTTTTTTTCAAACTTCAATTTTTCATTTCCATTTTGACCACCCTTAAAAGTGCTTATACAATAATGAGAATTATATTGAGATTATGGGCTCAATTTAGGACATTTTTCGGATGATAATAATTTTTCTCTGGATAGCCATCCATTCCTGCTGTCAGTGTTAGATAACAACTTTAAGGAATGGTATAGACTTAGCATTTTAAAAATTTAAAGATTTATTTATTCGAAATAACTTTGCTTCTTTTGAGCAATTGTCAGTTAAATTTAATCTCTCTAATAGACATTTTTATAGATATTTGCAAGTTCGGAATTTTGTTTGGTTTAAATTGAACACTTTTCCTGGAATTGCAGATTCAAATATTCTTGATACAATTTTTGATCTACAATTCGTTCATTGGCTAATATTAAAAATGATTGGGAATGTGATCTTAATATAACATTCTCAGATGAAGATTCATATTCCACTCTTAGTTTGATGAATGAATCCTCATTTTGTGCACAGCACTATTTATTACAAATTAAGGTGATACCTAGACTACACGTGTCTAAACTCAAATTATCCCATTTCTATGTAGATGTTGATCCATTTTGTAAAAATGACTAGAAACTTGTGTGACCTTAATACCTGCATGTTGTCCTTGTTATGAGCCCAAAAGGCCCCAAAACCCAGCAGCAATAGCTATTCACCATGACAAGTAATCACTTAATCAAAAGTTGTTTTTAATTATCTTTCAACATGAAAACAGAATCAAACTTAACTTATCTCCATTAACTTAATGAACCTAACTTAACCCCTTCTAATTCTAAGCGCACCATATAACCATATAACCATACAACCACTTACAGCACAGAACAGGCCAGTTCAGCCCTACTAGTCCATGCCATAACAAATCCCCACCCTCCTAGTCCCACTGTCCAGCACCCGGACCATACGCCTCCAGTCCTATCCATGTAACTATCCAGTCTTTCCTTAAATGTAACCAATGATCCTGCCTCGACCACGTCTGTCGGAAGTTCATTCCACATCCCTACCACCCTTTGCGTAAAGAAATTTCCCCTCATGTTCCCCTTATAATTTTCCCCCTTCAATCTTAAACCATGCCCTCTAGTTTGAATCTCCCCCACTCTTAATTGAAAAAGCCTATACATGTTTACTCTGTCTGTCCCTTTTAAAATCTTAAACACCTCTATCAAGTCCCCTCTCAATCTTCTATGCTCCAGAGTAAAAAGCCCCAGTCTGCACATGTATGTAAATTTAAGAAAAGTTCTTTGGTTCACAGTTCAATCTCACTTCTCATTCTTTCAAGTTCTCTGGCTGCATGCAATTCTTATACTGTGCACAGAATTTAACATGTATAAAGTTCACCAGGCTTTGGTGCTCGAAAGTTTACCGCTCAGGAAGGTTCTTTGTATGTTTGCAGAGAGAGATGTGCTGATCCAGGATTTCCACATCTAAGGTACCATCATCATTCACCTCAATGTCTTACTGATGAAACTTGCCCCATCAGGGTTCTCCAGATGATAACATCTTTCTTTCAGGCTAAAACAGAGTTCCTTTCTGTTCCATTTATTTCAAGAGAACATCAGACAGCAGAGAAACCACCACTCTGGAGCTTCTGTTTCAGTTCCAACCAGCTTCTCCTGATGACACTGTTCAGCTGTGTGTGTGTCTCTCTCTCTCTCCATCTCTGAGATTCTAACCTGCCAGCCACATGTCCTTCTCTCTCACACTTGCAAAAACCCCTCCTTCTCCAGCAAACAATCTGAGTCAGTCTTCTGCTCCTATATGTTGTTTTAGGTAAACAAGCCCCTCATTGCTTTGAGTGAGCACTTGGCAGAGAGGTCAGAAATGTCCAACACAGACAACCTGCCTCCAATCCATTCATTTCCTGACATCATTTCAATTAGCACCTATTTTGTGAAATACGCATAGCATTCTCCATAGTTTCTGTAAAGTCACTGAAAATGAATTCTTCTGTTTTAAAGTGTATGCATGTAACCTTCTCTAATTTTACCATTTTATCTCCCAAATACATGTACAAATATTACATCACAACCTCCCTGCCATTTGTCTTGTGTGCCCTACTCAAGCACTGCTTTACACCCCAGCACCACGAGGAAAATTTCTCAATGTCTAATAATTGGATAGGCTCTGCAGTACCAAGCGAATGTATCAATTTTCAAAGCATTAAACTAATTTGCCTTCCTTAGTTTGCACTGGACTGCAATCAAGGGAACACTGGTTGGTTTTTCATTTCTTATGGACACTGGATCTTGTTTTATGTTTGGAGCCAACTAACTCAGCATATGGATATAGGAAATCTACTCTATAACATTTAGTTCCATAATCTCCATTATTTAAGTTTGTTTCACAGAAAATACAATTTAAATTAAACAATCAAGGAACTCTCAGCAATTATAATAGATTTTTTAAAATCTCAGGATGGAAATTAGACAGGGAGTTGAATTTGGTGTCATGTTGGTTTGGGAAACTCAAGGGACCTTAACTGATTTCTTTGTATAATTGAGAGAAGGTACAATAAGAATATATAGGAAGTAGTTATGACAGTGAATTTCTTCTTTTAAGAGGTGTACAATTTCCTGGAGAGTCTGGGACAAGAGGGCACAACTTCAGGACTGAAGGGTGTCTGCTCAGAACAGAGAAGTGGAGGGATATCTTCATCCGGAGGGTTGTAAATCTGTGGGAGTTGTTGCCTCAGGCAGTTGTGGAGGCCAATTCATTAGGTGCATTTAAGGCAGAGATTGATAGGCCCTTGATTAGCCAGGCCGTCAAATCTTATCAGGAGAAGGCCAGACAGTGGGGATGAGTGGGAAAACAGATCAGCTCATGGGAAAGACTTGATGGGCTGAATAGCTTAGTTTTGCTCCTATGTCTTTTAAGCCCTAGTAGAACAAAAGCATGAACTTCCAATGTACATACTTTCCAGAGTGACTCATATCTTTATCAAACTTGTCCCTTGTATTTTTGACTCTTCACAATATTGCCTGACCTGTTTCAGTACAGCATTTTCTATTTTAACTTCAGATTTCCAGCATATGCAATGTTTTGTTTTTGGGTCAAAGCTTGATGCCTAGCTATAACAGAGCTAAAACTATTTTCACTCTAGCTCTCATAACACATCTTAATGAAGTCAAAAACCCACATGAGCGGTTGGGCTTTTAAACCAATGAAACTAACATTTTAGTCGTTTGGTTGGCATTTGCAGATGGCCATGAGTCAATCTGAGCAGTGGAATTGGATGCTGTAAAAGAGCAGTTGTTGCTTTGGGAATGCATGCAACAGCATTTTCTGTTTTGGACTGCAAATTCCCAGGTACAGTAAGCCAATGTGCAAGCTTTTGTTTGGAAAGAAATATTCTGTGGACCTGTGGTGCAGCAAGCAAACACAAAGACTCAGCAAAGACTGTACAACAGGCTTTAATCCATTAAAAGTCTGTACACCATCTTCTATTCTGATGGGTCCACGAATGACTGGCCCAGGAGGGGCCAGCTCAGGTTTATATTCAGGTTGGTTGATTGACAGTCAGCGAGGAGGAGTCAGCCCCCTTAGGTGGTCTTCCTGCAAGTACAGAGGTTGGCCCCTGCGGTAGGCTGGTGGTCGTATCACCACAGGACCAAATTATTACTGTAATCCACAGTGGATGATATAGGGACTGGTATTCTGTGCTAGGCATTGAAAAATCTTTAGCAACCAAGGTAGAGAATGTTCAGCTGAAAACAGCCTGTGGCTTTGATGTCTGTCACATATGTAGAAGATTGCAAGAAACATTGGGCTACAATAACACAATAATGTGTCTGCCATCAGCAGTTGTCTACATCAATGGCCCATTATTGACAAATTTTGAAACTATTAACACTACACTTTGGCAAAGTTGTTTTGTGATTTAAGGGGGTTTGGAGATTAAAATGGTCGAGTTCTTAACATCATATTCCACACGTTGTCTCCAGGTGTTCTGTTCTCTATGAAGAGTGACGCGGTCTGGTTCACATTCTAGTGTGTGGTTTTAATTCTTCCTCACTCTAGCACACAGATTTTTAATTTAAGTAATGGAATATTGTAATTAAAAATTATGGTCAAATTATTAGCATTAGTTTCCCAGGGGAATGGGTCTGGCGATGAACAGATGGGAATGCAGTTAAAATCAGATCAGCCATGAGCTTTCAAATGGCAGAATAGACTTAAGATCCCAAGTAGTCTCCATTCACTCATAACTTGCATGACCACTTGTATTTTATAACCTTTTCCTTAATTTTCTATATTGCTATGCTGTGGTTTGCTTCACTTTTATGTCTCTTGCCCAAGCGTCTATTCCCTGCTTCCAGGTTTTCAAATCTGTGCAACAGGTTACATTTGGAAGAAGATAGAATTGTATTTAATACTCACAAATATAACTGCATTTCAAAAGGATCTGTGATAACGGTTAGGACATTCACCCTTGGATGACATTATTTCTCCTCTCCAAAAAAAGGTGGCTTTGAGTCAGTGACTATCTGTCATTCTCCTCAGTGACTCACACCTCCATCATTGGTTTGTATGAAATCATAAAACTAACAAATTTAAGAACCTGTGCTGGTCACTTCTACTGGGTGAAATTTATAAGTGACTCACTGAAGCAGCCTTCCATTTACATATACTTGAGAAAATGTAACAATTTATTTTGCCATGTATCTAACTACATGAAAAATATTTATAATAGAGACGTAACTATACTCAGCATTTGACCTGAAGTAGTTAAATACTGTACTCTAATAAGTTTGAGAAATTTTCAATGGGAACTGGCAAGCATTTTTGGCTTGTTTTTTTTTGGATGAGATTTGAGATATACAAGTGTACTATCAAGAAGTATATCTTCAACGGACATCTTTAAAACAAAACAACTAAAATTTTGTTCCAAGTATGGAATTCCGTTGTGCCAAATCACATCCCATTCATTTTATCATCTAAGATTCTGCTGAAATACCAGAAGCATATAATTTGTGGCAAAAGATTTGAGACTCCTTAAGAACACAATGGAATTATGATCACTTAAATTGCATTGAAATTCATTTAGCCTCTTGTTTTTGAACAGTGATTGCAGAGGAAATAACCAAAGTGAAATAAGAGAAATTGCTGTCATCCACTCAAAATATTAATCCATCCAATAAAATTTTCACAATACTGTTACGAGGTGTATTATATTTTATATTATAGTGTGTCTTTAAGGGAGATAGATTGTGAGGGGTTTAGTGTAGGTCACCACAAACATTTAAAATACAAGAACTTTGGTGAAAGTGAGACGTTGAGACACTGAGAGCCTTTACAAAGATAATAACAACTATTTTGGAAAAATAGCTCAGGAACTTCAAGAACAGGTGCAAATGAAACAATCCATGCTCAGAGGCTTATCGGATCTTTCAGAGACTGGGCCTGGAGCCCTGCAGAAAGGTCATGTGGTTTTGCAAGCAGAGAGAGAGAGAGAATAATCCAAACAGGCTTTCTCTAAGGGAGAGGGAGGGAGGGAGGGAGAGAGAGAGAGAGAGAGAATTCATTTGGAGTTCTGCAGTGCCTTTTGGAAGCTGCAGCATGACAAGCTGGCAGCTTGTTGAAGACCCCATTTTGGAAGGCGAGTTATGAGTTGTGAGTTCAGCCTGATGAAAACCTTTGTGGTCCTTACAAGAGGAAATGACTGGCTAGAGTGTTCCACATGAAATACTGGAAACAAGAGGAACTCTATCATGACCTGCAGAAGATGAGGTTATAATTTGGAAAACCCTGATGGGGCAAGGCACGAAAGTACTGATCATGAGAAATCAGTTTCTGTGTGTCCAACGAGCAACAAATCTCTCTCTCAAACTGACAAGAACCTTCCTGAGTGGTAACCATCTACCTTTTTCATCAGAGCCTGATGAAAATTCATAAATGTTCAATTCTGTGCACAGTATGAGAATTGCCTGATACTGATGAACTTGGAGAAGTGAGAAGTGAGATTGGACTGTGAATCAAATAACTTTCCTGAACATACACATGTTAAATACAAGTGCGCTTAGAATTAAAAGGGGGTTAAGTTAAGTCAATAATAATGAGTTAAAATTTGATCCTGTTTTTATGTTTAAAGAAAATTAAAAGCAACTTTTGTTTAAGTAACCATTTGTCTTGGTGAATTTCTATTGCTGCTGGATTTTGGGGTCTTCTGGACCCTTAGCAATACTCTTCATTTTAATTTCACATTACCATAGAATGACATTTTGCTTTTTATAACTGTTGCATGACATCCTCTATTTCAAATCTGTATTAAAATATTACAGTTGAGGTGATTAACAGAAGAGTTTATGGTGCCACACTTCAAGGAGACCTTCCAAAGGTGCAAGAGAGATTTCCTTGAATGGTACTTGGAACAAGTACCTAAACATATTTTGGATAGATTGGAGAAGTTGAATTAGTACTCCTAACAGCAAAGATGCTGAAAAGACGATTTGATAAAGCAAATAAGGAAAAACTCTTTCCAGTGGCAGACAAGTTTGTAACCAATGGTCGTGGCCTTAAGATGAGCTGCATTAGGCCCAAGTATGACAAGAAACAGATTTTTCACAAAGCCAAATGTTGTGAGCAGCATTGCATTGCTTAAAAGGTGGCAAGCACAGATTCACGAATGATATTAGCTAAAGATTTTTTTTAATGTACAGGACTATGTGGAAAGACTAAGATTAATGAGATAGCGAAACAGAGCCAAATGGCTTCTTTCTATGCTGCATTTAGTGTCTGGAGCAAAGGTACAATTCAGGAAAACTTTAAACATTGTTTGGAAAAAAGACCCCTATTTCAGGGTGTAATGGGTTGATTCCATCACAATATTTTGTTTATCTTTGAAAAATTTGATCAACAAAAAGATTACATTGTTTAAGCATTTCAACCCTATCATAGTTCAAACAAAACCTGAATAATACCTGTGACAGGTATGGATTTTCTCATTATTTCATTCCAGCCAGGAGAATTCGAACAGAACTCCTCATTATAATAAATATTTAAAGTAATAACCCTGCAATTAAACTATTTTTTAAAATTAATATCTGCATAGCCCACACACAGGTGAGTCCTTCAGGATGTAGCAGATTTTGAAGTTATATCTTAATACTTCCCACCATTGATAACATCTACCAGAAATGCTTCCAGAGCAGGGCAAAGAGCATTATCAAGGATGCATCTCACCCTAACTTTTTACTTTTCTTTCTTCCAGTAGACGCAACAGGAGCCTCTGCTCCCGAACCAGCATGTACAGGAAAAGCTTCTTTCCTGTGGCTGTGACCCTGCTGAACCTAACATTGCAGTGCTGAGCAGTACTGTACCCCTATTGTACTGTCAGTACTTTTATATTTGTTTGCTTGTTGGAGCGTTCGCGTTTATTCGCAGTTACTTGTAAATAGCACTACTTTTTGTACTTCTGGTTAGACGCTAATCGCATTTCATTGGCTTTGTATCTGTACTTGGCACAATGACAATAAAGTTGAATCAAAATCTAAATCTAAAAATGTTTTCCAAAAGTCAATTGTTTTCCATTATATTCAAGAAATGAATTTTAATAATTTATTCTCTGTGAGGTTCAACAAACGGTAAAACCATTTTATTTCTATGAATATTATTTTGCAAGTAACTGCAGACGTTTACTAGGCTGTTGCCTGGATAAGAGGGTATGAGCTATGAGGAGAGGTTGGACATACCTGAGTTGCTTTCTCCAGAACTTCAGAGACTGAGGAATGAGACTGATAGAAGCTTATAAAATTATGAGAGGAGCTGATAGTGTAGACAGTCAATATTACATACTAGAGGACATGCATTAAAGATGAGGGAGTGGGAAGGTTAAAGGAGATGTACAGGGCAGATCTTTAACACAAAGTAGGTGCCTGGAATGGGCTGGCAGGAATAGTGATAATAGCATTGAAGAGAATATGCAGGCAAGAGGAAAATGTGTCATGTGACAAGATTTATTATAAATTGGACCACGTTTGGCACTTTCATGTGGGCTGAAGGGCCTTTTCCTGTACTGTACTATTCGATGTTCTAATAACTTGAATGAAATCTCCATACATACTGCCTGACAGTATGTCAGGAAAATAGAAATCAGTGCCATTGGTGTATGGGGAAAATCTTGTTCCAAGGCAAGAAAAGGTTAAAATTAATGTCTTGTAACTGAGAATGCTGCATCACATTTTCGATCAGCTTAGAAAACAATATGGATAAAAGCACAACCATAAGGCTGGGAGTTTACATTCTGTTTAAATATCAATTGCAAAAATTGGCCAATGGAATTATAAATTCTGGGAATTACACCAGACAACAAAGATTTTGCTTCCTGAACATTTTTGGATGTATTTTATGGATTTTAAATTTAGACATACTGCACAGTAACATCCATTTCACCTAAGTCCATGCCAGCGAATTTACATCCCATTAACCTACAACCTCTGGTACACTTCAAGCGGTGGGAGGAAAAAGGAGCCCCCATGGAAAACCAAAGCAGACATGGAGAGAACATACAAACTTCTTACAGATGGCGCAAGATTCAAATCCTGGTCCCGATCGCTTGTGTGGTAAAGGCATTGCACTAACCACTATGTCAACTGTGCAGCCCCTGGAGGAGTAAGTGGGCTGCTGGTCATGAAAATTTCCTATCATGTACCAATTTTTAGATACAACCCGATGTGATTTCCTGTCACATTTTAAGTCTGCTTCAAGCTTGAAGGGCAATACGTCATTGAAAATTCATTTTCTGTTTTTGAACTTGGACGTCTTCCCTGCAGTCAGTGACGAATATGGTGAAAGGTTTCACCAGGACATTGCGTGGAAAAGTGGTTTCAGGGCAACTGGAGTCCATCAACGCTGGTTGACTATTGTTGGACATTAAGATGAGAGCCATCAGATGCTGAGCACAAATGAAAATATTTTTAGGTCGGTTGAACTAAAGCAATGTGTCAGCATCATTATGTAATTAAATTCAATAAAAGTTCCTTTAATGTTTCTCCAACTTCCTATGTGATGCAGCAGATTTGATGTTATCTTTGTGTTCAGTTTGAAGTTTTCTTATCATAATCACTGTTTTTTTCCCCAATAAGCAAACCTTTTGAAATATTCGTTGTCAAGTGCTAATGAAAAGTTGTAATTCTGGAGACAAAATAAATCTGAGCATCCTGGAGGCCATTTGCTTCGGGGCTCAGGTAAATGAAGAGATTGGCTGTAATGATTGCTTTGCTTCATGGTGGTTGTAACCATGACAAAATAAATTGAGCCAGTAGATCCACTTCCTCCTCCAGGTGCCATGGGAACATTTTTAAAACTGCCTTTCTGTTTGTGTCTAATCCATTGCATCACTGTGTTGGTCTGCTGGTAAAATGACACATGCTTTCTGTTTAGGATACTCAATAAAAATTGCAGTTGGGTCTCTGTTATAATATTATTATTGGTTCAGTTTGTTTTAAATAAGAATAGAAAATGCTGGAAACTCTTGGAAGGTCAGCTAGCAGCTGTGGAAGGAGAAATGAGGTTAACATTTCAGGTTGAAGGCCTTTTATTGGAACTGGGAAAAAGAGAACACAACTTTGTTTCATTTACAGAGAGTGTGGGGATGAATAGGATAAAGGAAGTATCTTTGATCTAGCCCCTTTCACACCGCCAAGACCATGTGGGTTGAACCAGCCACTTTAGCAAGTCCATTGTTGGTAATCTGGCAGTGTGAAAGGTCCCAACCAGACAGGGCAAGTAAAAATCATCCAGACACTGACTCTAGGTGGGGGAAAGTGTCAGAGCACGGCTGTGTTAACTTGTTAATCACTCTGTGGTGGTGTGAATGGTCTTCTCGATTTACCAGGTACCATTAGTGACGTTAGTGCCTACGAGCCTGCGTTAGTCTGGCAGTTATATTTCAGAGCGTGCTGGCCTCGCTTTCACAGCCCCGCCGAGGGCACAGTTACATTTCACAGCGTGGCTGACTGCACTGTGAAATATAACTGTGCAGTTGGTTGGGGCTGTTAGAGTTCAGCAGATAATACGTCACTGGTGACCTCACCTCGGACCCCCTCTTAAAGTTCCAGATTCCCAATGAACCAGGTAAATCATGGTGCAGTGGGAAAGGCTCCCGGGGTGCAGCAGGCCCAATAAGTTTACCCACTTCATTGAAGGGTTGGCGGTGTGAAAAGGGCTTTTGATCGGATGAGGCAAGGGTTGCCTAACTGATAAGATATCGTTGAAGCCATCTAGTTTATAGGTTAAGGAGGAGTACTGGAGAAAGCAAACTCAAACAATATCTAAAAGCTGTGTAATGCAGAGAATGATGTTTACAGGAGGCCTTGTTACAACAGTGCAGGAAGTCACATATAAATAGATTAGAGTGGGAATGACACTATTTCTCCATCATTCTTCGCCAGCATGGCCTGACCTTGCTGGTTAGTTCCGAGCGCTTTATATTTCACAGCTTTATTGCATCCCTCTGTTTTCTCTTTCGAACTGCTCTCATTAATATATCAACCAGATATCTTTATTCTTATGACAAGTCAGACCTCACTTTATCAGATCTATCTCTCTTTGAATCTCTGCACTCAAAAACGAACTTGCTCTTCTTCCTGCCTGGTTCTGATAAAAGGCTACAATCTGTTCCACTACATTTGTTTCTCTTTCCACAGATACTTACTAATCAGCCGAGAGTTTCCAGTACTTTCAGTTTTTACTTGAGATTTCAAGAATCAGCATTTTTTAAAACGTGTTCAGTTACTATTTGTAATGACTCCACCATTGTTCACCAGAGTAATTAGTGTGGGGAGGATTTTACACCAGGCTTAGAAATCAGAAATTTGCAATCTCGGGATATGGCTTAACATATTTAAGACCAAGCTGAGGAAAGTTCATTTCCCCAGAAGGTGGTGAACCACAGAACTCTCCATCATGAAGGGTAGTGAAGGTCAAGTTGTATTTCATAACTAAGTAGAGTGACAGATTATTTTGTGTTTTGTACTGTATGTTTTAAAGGAGATAAATTGGGGCAGGTCTTTTAGTGCAGGTCACATACAAACACTTTAAAACGGATCTCATTTAAGATACTGGAACTCTGCTCAAGACAGACAGGCCCGGCTCCGAATGACTTTGCAAAAGCTTTGAAGAGTGCCCAAGGGACTTCACTAATGGATTGCTGTTTTGAAAAGCAATATATGAAATAACCCATCAGAGCCGCAGGCTGTCTGAGTGCAGTTTGCTGTTCTAAGAGGGTCATGAGGTTTTTGCAAGCAGAGAGGGAGTCAAATAGGGTTTTCTCTGAGTGAGTGAGAGTGAGAGAAAGAGAGAGAGAGAGAGAGAATTCAGTTCAGCAGCAGCAGCTGGGACTGGAATGGGACAAGCTGGCAAGCTTGTGGAAAAACCCCATTTGGAAGATGGGTTGTGAGTGCTTAGTTCAGCCTGATCAAAGCCCTTATGGTCCATACAAGAGGAGAGGACTGGCTGCCTAATGTTTCACTTGCAATAAGTGAAACAAAAAGGAACTCTGTGGTGACCTGAAAGAAAGAGGATATCATCTGGAGAACCCTGAGGGGGCAAGTTTCTTCAGCAAGACACTGATGTGGCTGATTAGAAGGGATCAGTTTGTGTCTGGTGAACAACAAATCTCTCTCTGAAAACCAACAAGAACCTTCCTGAGCAGTAACCACCAAAGCCTGGTGAAATTCATAAATGTTAAATTCTGTGTACAGTATAAGAATTGCCTGCAACCAATTAACTTGGAGGAATGAAAAGTGAGATTGGACTGTGTATCAAAGAACTTATCTAAACTTACACACACATTACATACATGTGCGCTTAGAATTAGAAGACGTTAAGTTAAGGTAAGAGTAATAAATTAAAATTTGATTCTGTTTTCATGTTTAAAGATAATTAAAAGCAACATATGTTAAGCCATACCCCGAGATTGCAAATTTCTGATCTCTAAGCCTGGTGTAAAATTGGTGAATATCTACTGCTGCTGGGTTTTCGGGTCCTCTGGGCTTGTAACAGTAGAAAAAAGAAGTTTGATTTCTAGACGTCAGAAGTATCCAGTGCAGGAGAAAAGAGGATCAAGAAGGATCGTACTGTAGTCTAGAAGGAAGAATGGATTATTCCTACTTATGTCTATGTTTCTGTGTAGAAAAGACAAATTTCCCTAGAAATTCATCCCTGTTTGATGAGCAAAGTATATCTAATGTATTGCCCTGCAGTAATTCCAGATTAATGATCACCAAAGAAATGACTTTGAATTTATTTTGGTCAGATTTATTGGCGGAATACCTGCATGACATCGTACACAACTCTTGAGATTCATTTGACTGTGGGCGAAGCAGAATTACCACTTATTGGTAGTGCAAAATCTGCAGGAAGGTCTGCAACGTACAGATTGCTGGGGAGTCCTTCATGGAACTTGCCTTAAGAAATCATTATTATGGTTCCCTTTCATTTAAAAGTGAAATAAACATGATAGGTATTTATACTGGGCAGGTGTCTTCAGAGCTTATAGCTACTGTGTCATTTGCATGCTGAATACATGGAAGAGTGTCATTGCTGTTAAGGTGCATACTATCTTCCGCTCCACCCCTCACCACCCCCCTCTCTTCACACCTAGTGTTCTACTTTCCTTCTTCATTTGTGTCTCCATCAATAGAACCAAGAAGGAAAAGCAGCATCCAAGCGCTGCTGATTCTCCTCTTTCACCTTCCTGTCACTTTGGCAGTAACACCTCTGATTGAGGAAATGTAACGTGTTAAAAAAGCATCTGGATGAGTTTCTAGCTGAAGTGGTTTTTTCATTCTCCAAGATTACATGCCAGCTGGTAGGTGGAAGCCATCAGAGACCATAACTCCTTCATAAACCAGCTTGCCTTCTGCATTTATGTACATCCTCTCTCTCGCTCCATAAGTATCACAAGATCGATCCAGGTCAGCTCAGTCATTGCAAGCACGCTTCAAAACACCTACTCCCTGGTGATCTGTAAGTTTGCCGACCTTCTGGCTGATGTTGAAGAACAGCAGCCAAACTCCTCGACCATGGAAGTCCTGGCTGCTGCTGGAGCTTCTTAGGCTTGCAGTGATGGCCAACTTTTCTGCCTCAGTTCCAAGAAGAGTGCTCTGCCAAAGGCCAAGCCTGCACTGGGTGGATGAGTGTAATGTGATAATGATTTGGCCAATCAAATTTGGCCCTTCTGAGGCTTGGACTAACACAGCACATATTTTTGTTACTATAATTAAAGACATCGGCGAGCAAAGGAATCAAACACTAATTAAATAGTTATGAGCCATTGATAGATGAGATCTGGTACAAATCATTTTTATGATCCATCTTGGCAAGCTTTTCCAGCAAACAGTGCCAATTTAAAATGGCCACAATAATGGCACATTTATAAGCAGCTCAAACCATAAAAAAAAATCTAATCAGCAGAGATGTCATGAAATTAAACAGTTTGTAAAATATTTTGGATGTGAAACTGGTATATGGCAGTTGGGACAAAATGAATAGGTGATATAAGGGTTTAGATGGGCAAGTTGTTAAATCCATGCAAAAGTTAACAGTTTATATTGGGCTTCATTGCAAGATAAAAATCAAAGACAAATATGGATAACAGTAACTCCAATCAGATGCTATTTGGCATGAAGACACTGCTTCTCTTCACACCACCCCCACTCCTACCTCTATTTTCCTATTCCTGATGATGAACAAATGTGCTGTCAGTTTGTAGCAACATTTAAGGAACATGTGGAATGGAAAAAGTGGTGGGGGATGTGGTTGTGGCTAATGTGATTGGATGTGTCATGGGTGGAGCCTTGATGACAGCATTGTTCCCCTTTTCTTTTTAATATTTTTGTTAAGTTTAACATATACACTTACCAAATTTTAAGGAAAACACATAACACGTCATCTCATCTACAAGTACAAAAAAAAATGGATGGAACTTCATTAGACAGTTCCTTAATCCAGATGAGAAACAAGTTATTGAATTAATCTATGGTAACCATATTGAAACCCATATTGGCCAAATAAAAAAAAAGAAAACAAACAAAAAAACCCCTAAAAATCAAATCTAATTGACCCCCTCCCTCTAATCGAGGTAACCTTTGTAAAAAAAAAGGGAAATTGTGGAACTGATGGAAACCTCCAGACGTTGGACAGAGAATCTCCAGAACATTCCAAATTGTTAATTCTTCCAATCATGATGGAAATCTATGAATGGCTCCCACATCTTTACAAATTGAAACTTTCTATCTTTAATGTTGTACCAAATTTTCTCCAAGCTTAAATAGGACATTACATTATGTAATCTCTGTGCATGGGTAGGTGAAGAGTCATCTTTCCATTTCAGAAAAATTGCTCGTCCGGCTATCAGCGTGGCAAAGGCTAAAACTTTCTCCTGAGTTGCAGACGGAGGTATATCTGGCTCACGAGAAAAACCAAGCAAAGCATTTAACAAGGTTCTACATTAATCTTAAAAAATGTGGATAAAGTTTGGAAAATGTCTTTCCAGAATCTCTAAATTTGAGCACTCCCAGAATATATGGATCAGTGAAGGTTAAAAAATTTACATTTCTCACACAGTGGATAAATATCTGCACAAAAATGAGATCATTTAAGTTTGGACATATGTATTCTATGTATCACCATAAATTGTAATAAGCAATGCTTTGAACAAAATGAAAAATCATTTCTCAAGATTAGAGTAGAGTAGCAATTCTCATCTGAAAAGTCATGTTCAAATCTCATTCCCAATCATACTTAATCCCAGAAACAGAGACTGATCTTAAATCCAATAAATCATTATAAATATATGACATTAATCCACTGTGAAAAAAAATAAATCGTATGTTAAAAAATGAATCAAGGATATTGGTATTTGAAATTTGAGGAAAATCAGAAAGTTTTGACTGAACAAAATATCTAATATAAATATCTAAAAAAATGTCTGTGAGAAAGATTAAATTTGGCTAATAGTTGTTCAGAAGATGCAAAGTTATCTTGAATAAAATAATCCTTATAACTTTAGATACCTAATCTATGCCATTCCTTGAAACTTACGTCCAGCAGAGACAGCTGAAAAAGTTGATTATCTATAATGGGACTGGCCAGAGAAAAACTATTGAATAGAAAGAATTTTCTAAATTGAGCCCATATTCTCAACCTATTTCTCATTAATGTGTTAATTTAGAAGAGGAAAATTGTAAAATAGATCCTAAAATTGCCAAAATAGATATTTTTGGGAAAATTTCAGTTCCATTTCTACCCAAGAGGAGCGAGACATTGTGTAAAGGACAGGGGTGCATGTGCTCACGACAATGAGAGAGGGATATTTGAGTATTGACTAGCATGGCAGTCAAAACAGAAGTTAGTTAAATTTATCTAAATGAATGTGATTCAGTAAACATTGAGGTGAAATGAAATTAGAGATTACAGGTCAAGGAGGATGAGCAGAAGCAGCTAGATCATCTGGAAGGTATTGAATATTGGAAAGATTTGGCTTAACAAGCAAAGGGAACCAATTACCTGAAGGTAGTATGTCTTGGTCAGAAAGAATTTGTTGCAGGTGAGAGAAGAGGAAGAATGATTAGTGGTCTGAGGATACATTTGAAGAGATGAGGTGACGGTCATGAATGGGATCTACAAAACCTGACAAGGAACTAGCATGTTGGGTAGCAAGTCATGGAATTGATCAATGGCAACACCATAAGAGATTTCTGTACCTTGAACTTAAAAACAATGACAATGCAAACCACATCCTGTGAAACAATTGTCAGTAGGAGTTTACAAATTGGATTGTAACACGAGTTTAACTTGACAATTTGACCAGTTTTCTACCATGCTGTGGGTAGAATTTAAAAAAAAAAATGCACGGGTAGGCAAATCACCTTGGAGGTGGATTGTATACCCATGTATGCACACTGTATAGCTCATGGGTTCTCAAAGTGGGAATATTTTGGTGGGGCATGGGGCTTAAGAATATTTTAGTGGGGCATAGGAATATTTTGGGAAATAATTTAAAAAATGGTTTGAAAAAAATTAACTCATTATGTTGCTGTGAAAGATGTAACTTGGCAACAGTCAGTAGAACACAATTGTGGTAACTTCCAAATAAAATCACTTCGTTCTTTTTATTTTCATAACATGTGTTTTTGCTCTTCCAATGTTTCTCTGTTGTTTCTCTTATTTTAACTGTTGTTATCCTTGGTTAACATTTTTTCTGACTGGTTTTATTATCATCTATTCCAAATTATCTCATTAGCAACAAGGATTCCAAATTACCTCCACAATCCTGTCTCTGTCCATATCCCTTTACTTTTACAGTTTAGTAGTGAGTGAGACTTGTATCTGTATGTATCTGTGTACTAGTGTTTTCATGGAGGGGCGGGATGGGGGGTGGGGGGTGGGAGGGCCTACCCCAGGCACCAGCCTGAAGGGGACACCAAAATCAGAAAAAAATTGGGACCCCAGAAAGTAAAGCATGAGGCAAATGCAGTTTTGATGCACTCACTGTGAGAAAAAATGTCAGAAACTGCACAGGTGTTTTTAGGGTCAGTATTCTTCCTTTGATTCGATCATTACTTTTATTACATTTTTCAATTTTAAGACATAAAATATTAATTAATTTATTTCAGGGAGCTCACACTGTTGTATATTCAAAATGAGCCGACTAAGCAAGCAAAACAAAGCTCTTGCTAACAATAGAGGGCAAAGCTCAAGTGAGTTACTTGATGGACATTTTTGAGAAACTAAGTACATTGAACAAGCAACTCCAAGTAGCAAAAATGATGCTCGTTGATGCAAAAACAAAGATATTTGATTCATGAAACTTCTAGAATTGTGCCAAAGGAATATTTCTACAAGAAATTTCAGTCAATTCTATTGGTTGAATAAGTGTGAGGTAACTAATGCTGCTACAAATGTCATTGTTGACTATTTGAAAATGTTGTTTACCGATTTCAATGAAAGATTTTCTGATATAAATGCAATGGATTTTCCCTCTTGGTTAACTCAGCCATTGCTGGTGGTCTTATCTGAAGTTCCAGTGCAATACCAAGAGGAGTTATCAGAGTTGCAACATGATGAATCTGTGAAAACTCTGTTCAAAGTGAAAGTAACCATGGCGTTCCTGTCTAACGAGATCACAAAGAAATACCCAAACTCAACTACCTTAGCAAGGTAACTATCGATACATTTTCCATTGTCTTATTTAGTAGAATGTGGCTTTAGTGCTGTTGGCGATTTGCTACAAGCTAAATTACAAACCGTGGAGATTTAAGGTTGAAACTAACAAAATTAGTCCCTGGAATCAAAAAAAAATCTACAGCCAGTGTCAGGGGCAAGGTTCCCATTGACGTGACGACAATTGTTGAAGTAGTAGTTGAATATGAAATATGTGTTCCAGTGTATTCCTGGCCTTAATTGCATTGAAATACACTTGCAGTAAATGATTTAATTAAAACTTCTTTTGAATATATAACTTTTTTTCTACAAATAGTGGAGTGTACATTTTTTTGAAAAATTAAAGTGGGGCCTAGGACAAAATAGGTTGGAAACATTGGTGTGCCTGCTGCTGGTCAATTTGTAAGTGATCGATGGCTGCCTGGGTAGAAAATGATGTCAGCGCTCCATAATCCCCATCCCACTTGAATGTCAGAGCGGTTCCAGCAGCATGGGGGATTGTGGGTAAGAAGGACTTCCATTGCTCCTGCCACAATTCTGTTCCCCGTCGGCCCACTCCACTCCCTGCCACCCCCACAGCGTTCACCTGCCAGCCCGATTACATTCCCCTCCCCGACCCCAGCAGCATTCTACCCCCGGCCCCGACAGTGTTCTCCCCAGGCCCTGATTCTGAGTTCCTCCTCGAGCACCGGCAGCGTTCTGTCTCTGTGCTTCCCCTGGCCCCAACAGCCTTTCCCCCGTCACATTCTGCTCGCGCCCCGACCACTTACCTTTTGGAGGCCAACACAGGGTACAGGGGACACGTTACCGAAGGGGCAGGAGTGCCCTTAAATTGCCCAAATGCCATTCGATCAGGCAATTTAGGGTGCATTGTGTAAGGAGCTGCAGGGGCCTGCTGCACGGGTAAGATACACGGGTACTGAGGACCCCTAGTTTGTAAACACCTAGTGCCAAGGATTTAAATGATGGCGATACATACATTGGAAAATTCAAGTCATTCTCACTCAAAATTTGATGTATTAGCAGTAGAAAGGAGAAGAAGCATTTGCACCCTCCTCCCTTTCTTCATTGAGTGATCAAAAGCAAGATTAAGAAAAGAACACGAGACATTTTTATTTTTAATATTTTTTTTAGCTTTGCTTAATTTTCTGCTGCTTGGTTAAAAAATCTGATTGTTCTGTCAGCTCTTTGTAGTAAAATTTGATGTGACTCAAGCCTGATTACCAATTCCCCAGCAATGCTTCATAGTGAACAAATGCAAAGTGCTTTTCCAACACAGCAAGTAAGCTTGAAAGGATAAATGGTTTTCCACATGCCTCCAACAATTTCATTTCCCTTTACTGGCATCCTTCAAAGATGACCAGGTCAAAGGCCTCATTGAAATTAACTTGAAAAGTAATGAGGAACAAAAATGGGAATCCAATGTGCTCAGAACATTGTGAAGTGAATGGGGCAGAATGAGTTGATGCCTTTTAAATTTAAATTCAGACATACAGCAGAGTGATAGGTCCTTTTGGGCCATGACCCTGTCCCACCCAATTACACCCAATTGACCTCCATCCCTGCTACGTTTTGAATAGTGGGAGGAAACCAGGGCGCCCAGAGATATCCCACACAGATGCAGGGAGAACATACTGTGATGGAATATTTGGGAATGTTTTTGGGAGATAAATTGGTAAAATTAGAGAGGGTTACATACATACACACTTTAAAACAGATCTTATTTGAGATACTAAAGAATTCATATTCAGTGACTTTACAGAAACTATGGAGAATGCTATGCACATTTCACAAGTCGGTGCTAATTGAAATGATGTCATGAAATAAATGGACTATTTTCTTGGAAGAACAACCAGAGCCAGGTTGTCTGTTTTGGGCATTTTTGCAAGGCTTTTGACCTCTCTGCAAAGTGCTCACTCAGAGGTCATTGAGAGGTTATTGTTTACCTAAAACAACAGATGGACCAGAGGTCTAACTCCTATTGTTTTCTGGAGAAGGTCAGGGGTTTTGCAAGTGAGAGAAAGAGAAGGAGATGCTGCTGGCAGTTTTGAATCTCAGATAAAGAGAGAGACAGAAAGCTGTAACAAACCAGGAGAAGCTTGTTTGAACTGAAACTGAAGCTCTAAAGTGGCGAATGGCTGGAAGCACTATCTGTCTGATGTTTCTCTTGGAATAAGTGGAACAGAAAGGAACTCTGTGGTAGCCTGAAAGAAAGAGGTTATCAT
Organism: Narcine bancroftii; assembly: GCF_036971445.1. Lineage (NCBI taxonomy): Eukaryota > Metazoa > Chordata > Chondrichthyes > Torpediniformes > Narcinidae > Narcine > Narcine bancroftii. The sequence goes on from NC_091471.1 coordinate 223,398,297, forward strand.
CTAGAGAACCCTGATGGGGCAAGTTTCATCAGCGAGACATTGAGGTAACTAATGGTGGTACCTCAGTTGTGGACATCCTGGGACAACACATCTCCCTCTCTGTAAACCTACAAGAACCTTCCTAAGCGGTAACCATTTACCTTTCGAGCACCAAAGCCTGGTGAACTTTATACATGTTAAATTCTATGCACAGTATAAGAATTGCCTGTAATCAGTGAAATTGGAAGAATGAGGTGAGATTGAACTGTGAACCACAGAACTTTTCTTAAATTTACACACACATTACACATACACATCTGCTTAGAATTAGAAGGGGGTTAAGTTGGGTTAGTTAAGTTAATAGTGATAAGTTAAAGCTTGATTCTGTTTTCATGTTTAAAGATAATTAAAAACAACTTTTGTTTAAGTAACCATTTGCCGAGGTAAATAGCTATTGCTGCTGGGTTTTGGGATCTTTTGGGCTTGTAACAGTACAAACTCCTTACAGATAGTGTGGGATTTGAAGCCCAGTCAGTGGTGCTGTAACAGTGTGGCTCTAACTGCTACGTTAACCATGCTGCTCCAAAGCTAACCATGTCGCCTCTAAGCTAACTGTGTTACCCCTAAGCTAACTGTGCCACCCTTAACTTTTCTACCAGACTTCCATCAAAATTACAGCAGACAAGTTGAAGAACTCTGTGGAGAATTCCACGTAGGTGATGCACTCAAATGGCTCAAATTAAATCACATATTGATTCAAAAAATTGGTTGGGCTTCTTCTGGTTTCAGAATAATTCAATTTTTTCCTCATGAACTGGGGATCCAGGAGATTTCCCATGGGAAGATGACAACCAGAAAATTGTTACTTTCTCAAGTACATTCACATTTTTGTTTTGGTAATATTTTCAAATACGTAAGACTCAATAGTTCAAAAATGTAACAAAGTATGCTATAAATGCAGTCTAAAATCACATTGAGGAACAAAATTTGCATGTATTTTAATGAGTTGTGAGTTGCAATGTTCAGATGATTCATTAAAACCCAGGACCAGTGTACCTGGCCAAAGTGTGAGGTGCTGCCCTCAAGAAGGTACAGTCAGCAGGAGAGCCACTGTGGCAAGCCACCTGAGAAGATCAGAAAAAGAAAGTAAATAAAATAAGGTTAAAAAAAACGCCTGGGACTAATGTTTACAAAATGAGCAGATGTGCGAGCTCCTTATAAGGTTCTGTGGAGCTAGGACTACATTTCAAACGCTGCTACTGGTGTTGTTTCTCAGAGTTGGGGAGTAAAATCCTTGGCAGTGACTTTTACTGGGAAATGCATATTTATTGATCTTGGCGCAGGTCGGGTTGAATTTGGCTGTCAAACTCTCCGCACATATATTGCTGATGCCCATTATTTACGTACACTTGAGAGAATGGGCGAAGTACTGGTACGTCAGTGCATGTGGAAATATGCCCTGGCAAGAGTCACAGGGTTTCAGGGGATAACTTGACAATTCCTTTTTTTAACAAAAGACTATTTGCGTGCAGTTACAATAAAAATATTCTTATCAGGAATTCAGAATTTGAAGAATTTCTTATGATGTTTACTTTATGAGATTATTTTTTGCTAATTGCTCCCACCCATTCATTATAACTTAATAACATATTGTCACTTTAACGTTCCAACATGTTTTCTGAACATCCAGGTTATGATGTTGTAAAGTGCCTTTTATGACCATATATATTTATAAATACATAAATATAAAACCATGGCAGAGAGCTGTCACTTTGTGAAGAGACACACTTGAGTACCTTCACCTTGAAATCAAAGGTTACAAATTGCAAAGAACAACATGATTTTGGCCTTCTAATTTGTATTTTAAATCACAAGTGGCTTTGGTCTCATTCCTTTGGTTAAATCAAGTTGGATTTGGCCCATTGCCTGCACTTGATATCGAGGCATAACACCCACCTGGACTTACTGAGGTAAAAGATGGAGAGTTGATCAAACTGACCATCCACGCCTGTTTACACACACTGTTTACACACACACATTTTGAGGGCCTGCAATGCCTTGCTGCACGTCAACTGCTAAGTCTGTGTGGTTGGCAAACAGAAGTGCCAAGTGCAGTCAACAGTCCAAATCCGTTTTGATTTGACCTAAGAGTTGGAACTCAAGTTTTACGTGTTTTTTTGAGAAATCCTGACCCTACAGCAGCAGGGAAAACAACAACAACTGTATTGAGCATTTATTTAGTCCCTTCTAGCGGCAGGACCTCCCAAGGCATTTGTTGATGCTTCAGTCCAGATGAAAGGTTCGAACCCAAAAGGTTTCCTCTTCTTTTTTCTCTACTGATGCAGGTCAACATGCTGAGTTCTTCCAGCTGATTGCACTGGACAACAATTTTTTTCAAAAGATTTGCATGCTGAATGAAAATTGAGGATTATAATAGACAGCTGCACACTGAACACAAAGATAATTTGAGATTTGCTGCATCACATAGGAAGTTGTAGAAACATTAAGGTAAATTTTATTGAATGTCTCATGTTTAGTTGCATAATCAAGCTCTCAGGTTGACTGCATGTGTTGCACAACAAATGTGTAGACCCAAAGGTTTGTCTTGGTCACAAATTTTACCACAGAAGTAGAGCTCATTGGCTTTCTTAATAAGTGCAGTCATGCTGTGTCTTTGAGCCGGAAGCGTATAGTCACCAGAAATGTTACGGAATGCATCACAACTGTTGCAACATTGATGAGACATTTCTTCTGCACTGAATCTTCCTCAAGACAATAGATGCTATTGTTAAGTACACTCACTATGCTATTGCCTGAAGAATATGTGCATCAACGTGCGTTCAATCAATATCAATGTAATGCACTGTATCGGTATATGTGAGCTCCTTTTATAGCCTGTATGCATTTATCCACACTAAGCAGGCCCAGGCCTAATACAATATTTACATAGCATGCTTGGACTGAGAAAAACAGCTTTCTTGTTGACAATATACCAGTGGACTTAGAATATGATAGGAAATGACAAAAATAGGTTGTATTCAATAAAGGTGCATGATGGGAAATTTTTAAGGTGATTTTCATCATTAGCTGCTCAAAAGTCATCAAATACGACCAAAAATGTTCAGGAAGAAAAATCTTCTTTGTCCAGGGTTGTTTTTTTTTGCACCAGATCCAAGTATCTTCAGTCTCTTTCGAGTTTCCATCCCAAGGCATTTCACTGGAAAATCATGAACAGGGCACGGTTAGCAGAGTGATTAGCGCAACACCTTTTCAGCGCCAGCGATTGGGACAGACCTGGGTTCGAATCCCGCACTGTCTCCCCGTGTCTGCATGGGTTTTCTCCCGGGGTTCTGGTTTCCTCCCACCCTTCAAAATGTATGCTAATGGGATGTAAATTGGGAGTATGGACTTGTGAGGCTGTTACAGTGCTGTACATCTAAAAAAAGACATGAAGCTGGATGACATTGAGCTTGGTAGGTCTAAAGGAATGTTTTATAAGAGGGAAAGAGAAAATAAAAGTGATGGCTTTGAGGCAAGGAATTCTAGAAGTGAAAACTTGGCATATGAAGACAAGCCACCAAAAGAAGAGCAATTAATTTTGATCTGATCCAGATGCAAGCAGATATCTTGAAGGGAAGTTAAAGAGATGGTGGTGGGGTAAAGACTTGGAAACCAGATTGTGGCTTTCAAATTAAGAAAAAGAGCAATAATAATGGCAGGAAGGTACCATTGTTTAAGGCGGATGGGGAAAATAAATTGCGACAGACCAGTAGATGAAAAGCAGCAGAAAATCAAACTGCTGTTTTAACACTCATCATAAATTTATCCCAATTAGAAGAAGCAATTCCTTGAAAAAGAGGCACAATCTGTGGTTAACAAAGAAGGTCAAGGATAATGTTAAATTGAAAAGCAGGGCATACTCAGTGGCAAGAGGTAGGCCAGAGGACTGGAAAGTTTTATGGGATTCAGCTGTGAAAGTCTAAAAGCTCTTCAGGGAGAAAATTGATTTGAGTGAAAATTTGAATGTAATACAAAACAAGCTGTGTGTTTCTATGGATACATAAATAGGAAGAAGGCAGGTGTGAGACCTCTAGAGAACAATGCTGGTGAATTAACAACAGGAAGCAAAGTAATGTCAGACATGTTAAATCAATTTTTGAACATCTTTACCAAGGGAGACTCTGCAAATATCCCTAAGATAACAGATGGGCTCATTTTAAACATCAGGGAGGAACGTAAAAATTCCAATCACAAGGGAAGCAGTAACAGAGAATCCCACAGGGCTCACGACTGACCAATCTAAGGGATGTGACGGCCTGCACACAAGGATTTTAAAGGAGGGACTACAATCAGAATGAACACATTCGTTAAAGAATTTTGAAACGTTAAATTCCAGGAAGGTACCAGCAGGTTGAAAGCAGCGAATGTGACACATGAGTTGATGAACAGAGGAAATTAGAGGGCAGGCAGCTTTTGGCCTTATAGTTTGATCTTTGTTGTTGGTGAGGTGCTTGAGTGGATCATCAAAGACAAAAAAAAAATCATTTAGGAATGCTGAACATAATCCAACTGTTAATGTCATTTTATGAAAAGTAAATCAAATTTGCATGATTTTTTTTGAGGATGTAACAGAGAGAATTGATAGACATAATGTATTTAGATTTCCAAAAGGCATTTGGCTGATGCATAAATTAAACAGAGGATGTTAGAGGGAATAGCTCAGTGGTTAGAGCACTGGTCTTGTAAACCAGAGGTTGTGAGTTTGTTCTCCTTGCTGGGACCTCATTTCTGTGAGGGACGCTGGTCTAAGTGGTGACTCTTTGTCTTCCTTATGTGGTGTGCTGTTATCCAGAATCAGACACACACAAAGCTAAAGACTGTACAACAGGCTTTAATCCACAAAGACTTCCACAGAGCCAAGCTGGCTGTGGCTGCAGCAACTCTGACTGAGGCCTCGGGAGGCCAGCGCAGCTTTATGGCCCGGAGGGTGATTGACACCCGATCGGGTGGGGCTTGATCCATTCAGTCGGCCAGGTGTTGTCCTGTCCCCTTACACTCCTGCAGGTACAGAGGTTGCCCCCTGCAGTAGGCTGGTGGTGTAACACCACACCTTACGGTTGACAAAGTTAAAGAATTTCATTTATGTTACATTCTGAATGTACTATTATGTGACAATAATGGAACCTTTACCTTTAAGCTCCTGTGCTACTGGAGGTAGTGTGTTAATATGGATTTAAAATTGATGTAGATTCGAATAAATGCATTTCAGGTGGGAGGGAACTGACAAAGTACCAGGGTGAGTTCATTGGCCCTCAATTATTTACTGCCTCCTCATTAATCCGGAGGAGGGAATGAAACTTAGCAATGAAACATGCTTCCTCCCCACACCAACCAATGATGCGACCTCCACTTTCAACTACTGACTGAACTGTTCAACTAGAAATCTTCTCAATCCACTGGATGGACGCACAGCATCCTCACGAAAAGCAAGAGATGGAGGCATCTGCTTCCTTGTCAACACCCCGTAGTGCTCAGATGTGACGGTCTTGGTGGGCTCATGAACTCTAAACCTGGAATACCCAATGGTGAAGAACCTGCTACCTGCTAGAATTCACATCAGTTATACTGACTGCAGTCTGTGTGTCACTGCAGGCGGATGTAAAGCTAGCGCTAGCTGAACTATTTACTTCCATTGACAAAACGTAATCCAATTATTTACTGCCTCCTCATTAATCCGGAGGAGGGAATGAAACTTAGCAATGAAACATGCTGCCTCCTGCAGTTGTACTCATCATAGCTAGGGATTTCAGCCAAGCCAACTTTAAGAATGGCTACCTCAACCCCGCCACACATGTCCTGCCCCAGCAGAGAGCCTAATAATCTTTACCACAATTGCACAACCATAAAGAATAACTAAATACACAAAATAGCTGAAGAAACTCAGCAGGTCCTGCAACGTACATATCAAGGCAAAGATATACAGATGGGCTCATTTTAAACATCAGGGAGGAACGTAAAAATTCCAATCACAAGGGAAGCAGTAACAGAGAATCCCACAGGGCTGATCCCTTTGCAATGAATACGTTGTACTGTCCCATGCCCACATTTGGCACACAAACAGAAGCTGAGGAAGGAGAGCCTGCTGGTGAAAGTCATTCAATTGTTGTCAGAAGAAGCAGATGGCACCTTACGTCACTGCTTGAAATCAGTAGACTGGTCCGTATTCCAGAGAGTGAACCCATGGAAAATTATTGGCTCAAATGGAATCCCTGGACATGTTCCATATGGCTGCAGAGATCAAATGTTGATTGTATTCACAGATATCTTTAATTTCTCCTTGTAATAGGCTGTACTATCCCACCTCCTTCAAGAAGGCCACCTTCATACCAATACGGAAAGTACAATAATGGGCAAATCACTACTGACTTATAGCTCCGATAATTCATCATGAAGTGCTTTGAGTCACTGGTCATGGCTTGATTCACATCCATTTACATAAGAGATTTTATCTCCCTAGACCTCCACGCAGCCCTGGAACACGTCGGTGCCAAGGACATCAACATCAGACAACTGTTCATCCACTACAGCACCACACTCAATATCATAATGTCCAGTAAACCCATCCCCACACCTCCACACCTACTTCTGCAACTCCATCCTTGACTTTCTATCTGACAGACTATAATTGGTAAAGTTGGGAATCAATGTCTCCTCCACCATCCTACTCAAAACTGGCACCACACAAGAATGTGTACTCAGTCTTCTGCAATGCTACCCTTGACTATCTCGCCAAATACTGCTCCAATTCTAACTTTGTTCATTGATGACAACAGACATAGGCCAATATTAAATAACGATAAGAAAATTTGGATATATGGATGGGAGGGGAATGGAGGGTTATGGGCAAGATGTAGGTAGGTGGGACTAGAGGAGAGGACTTGCATTTGGTGTGGACTAGAAGGGCCGAGATGGTCTGTTTCCATACTGTTATTGTTATATATTATTATGGTTATAAATACAGAAAGGAGGTTGAGAGTCTAGTGACCTGGTGCCAAATAACAATCTCTCTCTTAATATCAGCAAGTCCAATGAACTGGTCATAGACTTCAGAAAGGGGATGGGCTTGATTCCCCTATTCATATCAATTGTATTGAAGTAGATAGCTTCAAATTGTTGGGAGCAAACCATTTCCAGTGACCTCAAAGCATCAAGTAAGTGGACTAATGGCTCTACTTCCTAAAAAGGCTGGGTGAGATCAGCATGTTCCGCATGTTCTTTAAGAACTTTAATACATGTGCCATTGAACGTAACCTGTCTGGATTTATCACAACTTTACTGCATGAAGAACTCCAGCTCACGTCATAATAAGGAGCTGCAGAAGGTGGTGAATGCAGCTCAGAACATCACTTCTCTCCATTACCTCCCTTTACATTTTTCACAGAATTGGAAAGGCAGCCAACATACTGAAGGCCTACACTCTCTTCTTCCTCCCATTGTCAGGGAGAAAACTCAAGGGTGGAAAATTGCATATCAACAGGCTCAAGATGCAATTTCTTCTTGAAATGAACCTCCTGAATGAACCTCCCAATAGTAATCTCATGCTGCCCTTATTATGTACCAAGAATTCTTACACTGCAACACTATCATGTGCTCTTGTTCTTCTACTTTGTACTGTTGGGTGCATTTTAGAGTTGACTTGCTGGACATCTCGCAGAACAAACCATTTTTAGTGCGCCAGATAGATAAGACAATAGACTCGTTTTTGAACGTTTGGTGATAATTGGTGATGACAATTGAACGTTTGGTGATGATGTGAAAATGGGTGGAAGGACATAGAATCCTAGAACATTACAGGGCAGAAAGCAAGCCATTCTGCCTTTCGAATGTCTTAATGAGGATATCGCAATTCAGCAGGCAGGGAACGTGTAGATTGAGAAATTGGGCTAAATCTAGGAAAATGGTAAAAGGAATCAAGAAGCAGAGAGACTGCAAAACAAATGAAGTTCAGAGGGAACAAGGTGTCTTAGTGCATGAATGACCAGAAGTTAGCATGCAGGTTGAACAAATAATTTAGAAGATAAATGGCATATTTGGTCTTTAGTGTTGGAGTTTAAGAAGAGGGAGCTATTGTTCCAGTTGTACATGGTGTTGGTAAGGTCACAGCTGGAATACTGTGCACAGTTTTGGTTCACTTATCTAAAAAATAGTATGCAGTACCATCGGAGGCAGTCCAGGGAAGGTTCATTCGACTAATTGCTGGGATGAGAGGGTTGTCCTGACAAGAGAAGACTGACAAATTTTTGTGCGTATTCCTTGAAGTTTAGAAGTTCATTCCAAAATATAAGATCCTAAGGCAGTTGGATAGGTAGATATTGAGGTGTTTTTACTAATGAGTAAATCATGAACAAGGAGGCATTGACACATAAATAAGGGATCAGTCATTTAAAACAAAGGTGCAGAAGAATTTATTATTTCAATGATTAGTGAATCTCTCGTCCTGAGGTGGGGAAGAATATTTTTAGTGGTGATTGATAAATATTTGGAGAGACAAATTTTGTGTTATGGAACTGGAACAGAAGAGGAGTTGACCAGCTATGATCACGTTGAATGGCAAGTCGGCTTTGTAGCTTTCTCTTGTACCTATTGTGTGCTTGTCTGGTGATCAGTCAATGTGGTCATGCAGCATTATTTAGTCGTTTAAACCTTGCGAGGTCTTGCTCCATCCAAATTGAATGAGGCCTTTCACCTTATTGTTCCACTTCTGCTATCAGACTATTCTTGCTACTGCCAGATTTTGGAATGAACCCATAGAACAATGTTGCCTTTGAACTGTTCCAACTGATCTCTCTCTGTTACTCTGTACTCTGATTTTTGTTATATGGGTTGACTAGCTGAACTGCCCACAAAACAAACTTTCTCTCTGTACAGGTGACAATAACCTTGAACGTATTTTGAATAATTTCTATGCTCAAAAATAAGTCAGAAGTATATTGCTGTCTTGCTTTTGGATCATATGGGCTTTTGAAATTTGTATGGCATTTTAATTTAATTTAATTTTTAATAATAATTTAGATATACAGCATGGTTATGGGTCTTTCCAACCCATGAGCACCCCAATTAATCTAAAACCCTGGCACATTTTGAAGAGTGGGAGGAAACTGGAGCACCTTGAGGAAACCCACGCCGACAAGGAGAGAATGTACAAATTCCTGACAGACAGCACTGCATTTGAAGCCCGAATGCTGGCTCTGTGATAGCGCTGTGTGAAACATTACTCTATCCATCTTGGATTTGAGCAAATAGTGAAGCTCAATTCATTCGGTGGCATCTCAAACATCGATAACCTTGATATACCTCTATATGTAATTAGCAAATAATATGCTCCAGATACATATTTGTGTAATGGCCCGAGAACACTAGGTTACAAAAAAAAATCCTTTTTTCAGTGAAAGCCATTCATAAACAGTTTATTTACAATTGCTGACTGAAAATGTTTATGTGAACAAATCGTGGGAACCAAGTCGTTTTAGTAATTGCCAGATGTCTTTGGAATATTTCAATGATTTAGTTTAATGCCTCTTCGCATTAGCCACATCCGTGATATTTGAGAAGAGTTTATTTGGAAACTGCAAGTGATCAGTCAATGACTACAACTCCTGTACCACAAAAGGTGAAGTATTAAGCAGAAAGATGAGGCTGAATGAGGAAAAAGATTTTTTTTTTAAGTTCAGCACTTACAAGAGAAAGGAAAATTGGGATGGATTTAGAAAGGAGTTCCATGTTTTTCCATTCACTGAGAAATGTGGAACAGAGATTTCCCGACCATTCCTCCTGCTGTAACTTTATGCATGTCGATGTCACTGTGCTTTTGTGAAGTTCCAATACAGGAAATCGTGATCTTGAAGAAAAGTGGATTCTTTGGCTTGGCTTCGCGGACGAAGATTTATGGAGGGGGTAAAAAGTCCACGTCAGCTGCAGGCTCGTTTGTGGCTGACAAGTCCGATGCGGGACAGGCAGACACGGTTGCAGCGGTTGCAGGGGAATATTGGTTGGTTGGGGTTGGGTGTTGGGTTTTTCCTCCTTTGCCTTTTGTCAGTGAGGTGGGCTCTGCGGTCTTCTTCAAAGGAGGTTGCTGCCCGCCAAACTGTGAGGCGCCAAGATGCACGGTTTGAGGCGTTATCAGCCCACTGGCGGTGGTCAATGTGGCAGGCACCAAGAGATTTCTTTAGGCAGTCCTTGTACCTTTTCTTTGGTGCACCTCTGTCACGGTGGCCAGTGGAGAGCTCGCCATATAACACGATCTTGGGAAGGCGATGGTCCTCCATTCTGGAGACGTGACCCATCCAGCGCAGCTGGATCTTCAGCAGCGTGGACTCGATGCTGTCGACCTCTGTCATCTCGAGTACTTCGACGTTAGGGATGAAAGCGCTCCAATGGATGTTGAGGATGGAGCGGAGACAACGCTGGTGGAAGCGTTCTAGGAGCCGTAGGTGGTGCCGGTAGAGGACCCATGATTCGGAGCCGAACAGGAGTGTGGGTATGACAACGGCTCTGTATACGCTTATCTTTGTGAGGTTTTTCAGTTGGTTGTTTTTCCAGACTCTTTTGTGTAGTCTTCCAAAGGCGCTATTTGCCTTGGCGAGTCTGTTGTCTATCTCATTGTCGATCCTTGCATCTGATGAAATGGTGCAGCCGAGATAGGTAAACTGGTTGACCGTTTTGAGTTTTGTGTGCCCGATGGAGATGTGGGGGGGCTGGTAGTCATGGTGGGGAGCTGGCTGATGGAGGACCTCAGTTTTCTTCAGGCTGACTATCTTTATAGGTATTCCTCTATTTACAAACATTCAATTCGCAATTTATTTGCAAAAATACATTTGCCCAAGGAGTCAATATATGAATCTATTTCTCCCCATTATGAAAAGCCTGCCATTTCCTGCCCATAGAAGTACCCCTGCTCCAAGATCTCCACAAAGTATTTCAACTTATAAAACTTCAGAACATTTGCAGAAATTTGTCTCTTTCACATCATAGTTTAAATTAAAATGTGTACTTGCATTAGATATAATTGACGAGTGGGCACAGATACTGAGATGTACCTATTACGAGCAGGCCAGCACTAATAGCAGCTTAGTGTTAATTTGCTTGAGAAAGTAGTGGTGGCCTCACATGATCAAGGTGTGCTTGCATTTTTTGTCGCAGCTTGCTAGGGTAGTTGAAAGCAACTAAAATTTAATAATGTTCCCATGGCTGTTGATCTTGTGTAAAACAGGTAGAATTAGAACGCTATCTTGGATGTGAGAGAATACGGGTCTGGGAATCATACAGCAATACAACATCTATTGTATTTACAATTCACAGTGGACATTCCAACAAAATTAAGGTCAATTTGAACAAACACGCACACTCACTCCCATGGTAGTGTAAAACTACATTTTTAAAAACAACCATTCACATATATTCATTCAAGCCTAAAAAAAAAAATTCAGGTGTTTTGAGTTTAAAATTTAACTCATTTACATGAGGATGATTATTCTGGACAGGATAACTTCAATGGTTCTGGTATCAATTGGATAGATAATGTAGTTTTATTTTTAAACTGATACCAAAACCTCTGTTATCAATCTATTGAATTATTTAAATATGTGCACAAGTTTCATTTTAAGTGTGTTTTCTTTTAAAAGGGCACTGACAGCTTTCCTGCTCAAGGTAATTTCTGGAAGTGTTGACATGATGGTTGGCCTTGTACCCAGGATGCTTGTTGCATCCGTTCCTAATCCATTTCCTGACAGTAGCAAAAAACGAATGACTGAATTTGCGAGTTGAAGACAAAGTTATAATAAAGAAGCTCTTGTTTACTGAAGACTTGGCCTCTCAGCCAGATTCCATCATTCACTCTCCAGATGACAGAGAATGCCCAAATAAAAAGGCAAGAAACCAACAGAAAAAGACAAGATTCACATGACAGATATTCAACAACCAGGACAAAAAATTCTGATGTTATTCTTCAACATGTCATGTTTTGTCTTCAAAAGGAAAGTGAGATACATGTTTTACTTCAATATTCCTGGGACAGTAAAATCCCTGGATAGGTGAATTTTCTGGTTGCTTAAGACTGTGCATTGTGTAACTGGTGAACTAACAGTGAGGCATGGCAATTTTAAGAGTCCATTTTCTTTTTTTTGCCAGTTGCTTGAAGCTCTAGATTCTTGAATTCAGGACAAACAGGGGTCTTACTGCATTAGCAAGTTGAGAAATCCTCATGTCCATCACTTGTTTTATCATTATTATTGCTGATTGTAAGAAGTTTATCTCAAACCAGCTGTTTTTGGAGTAAAGCAATGAAAAGTCTTGTGTTTGATTCCCAAAATCTGGTTAAATGGACTAGATTAGCTTAAAATATCTTCTTTGGCTTGGCTTCGCAGACGAAGATTTGTGGAGGGGTAATGTCCACGTCAGCTGCAGGTCCGTTTGTGGCTGACAAGTCCGATGCGGGACAGGCAGACATGGTTGCAGCGGTTGCAAGGGAAAATTGGTTGGTTGGGGTTGGATGTTGGGTTTTTCCTCTTTTGTCTTTTGTCAGTGAGGTGGGCTCTGCGGTCTTCTTCCCAGGAGGTTGCTGCCCGCCAAACTGTGAGGCGCCAAGATGCACGGTTGGAGGCGAGATCAGCCCACTGGCGGTGGTCAATGTGGCAGGCACCAAGAGATTTCTTTAGGCAGTCCTTGTACCTCTTCTTTGGTGCACCTCTGTCACGGTGGCCAGTGGAGAGCTCGCCATAGAACACGATCTTGGGAAGGCGATGGTCCTCCATTCTGGAGACGTGACCCATCCAGCGCAGCTGGATCTTCAGCAGCGTGGACTCGATGCTGTCGACCTCTGTCATCTCGAGTACTTCGATGTTAGGGATGAAGTCGCTCCAATGAATGTTGAGGATGGAGCGGAGACAATGCTGGTGGAAGCGTTCTAGGAGGCTGAAGGTGATGCCGGTAGAAGACCCATGATTCGGAGCTGAACAGGAGTGTGGGTATGACCATGGCTCTGTATACGCCAATCTTTGTGAGGTTTTTCAGTTGGTTGTTTTTCCAGACTCTTTTGTGTAGTCTTCCAAAGGCGCTATTTGCCTTGGCGAGTCTGTTGTCTATCTCGTTGTCGATCCTTGCATCCAATGAAATGGTGCAGCCGTGATAGGTAAGCTGGTTGACCATTTTGAGTTCTGTGTGCCCGATGGAGATGTGGGGGGGAGGGGAGCTGGTAGTCATGGTGGCGAGCTGGCTGATGGAGGACCTCTGTTTTCTCAGGCTGACTTCCAGGCCAAACATTTTGGCAGTTTCCGCAAAACAGGACTTCAAGCGCTGGAGACATAGAGTCATTTTGTCAGAAGGAAGCAGTCAATGGAATTTAATATAATCTGGGATTTGGATGTCCATTGTTATTGGAGTGTTTGAGAAATGAAGGTTTAATTTTTTGCACCGAGGACCAGAGGACGCTGTTTCGTCAGGTTGTACTTGTATAATCAGATAACAACAAAATTTGACATGACTTGATCACATAGGAAGTTGGAGAAACATTAGATGAAGTTTTATTGAATTTAGCATGTTTAATTGCTCAAAGATGCTGAAACATTGCATTAGTTCAACAGATTAAAATGTTTTTGTTTGTACTCGGCATCTGATGCCTTTTGTGTCTGTATCCAACAATAATCGGCCAGCATTGACCTTTCCACTTGCCCTGATACAGCTTTTTCATGGTCGTAATGTCCTGGTGAAACCTTTCACCATGTTTGTCACTGACCAAGATCAGCAGGGAAGAAGTCCAAGTATGAATTTTCAATGACGTGATGCACTTCAAGGTTTTGTCTGCTTGAAGTAGACTTAAAATATCACAGGAAATCACAAAAACCGGTTATATCTAAAAAAAAGCAATACATGATAGGAACATTTTAAGGTGATTTTCATGATCAGCATCCCAAAATCCATAAAATACACCCAGAGGTGTTCAGGAAGCAAAACCTTTGTTGTCCGATGTGAAGAGGAATTGCTTGCCCAGGTCAGTGAGTGTAGAAGTTTCAGGTTGACCAGTATTTCTGATTTTTTTTTAATCTCTGCTCACTTTTCAATGAAATTGATTGCAGAGCTGATTTAAGACATTGCCAGGTTGAGGAGAGACTGGATGGGTTGACTTTGTTTTCAAAAGGCTGAGGTGTTACTAGATGAGGTTCACAAAATTGTATAGATGGTGTGGCTCACAGGAAACATTTCCCCATAGCGGAGACATTTAAAAAAAGAAGACGTAGATTTTAGGTAAGAGATTTAATGGAGATCTGAAGAAGAAAATTATTCAACCAGAGAGTTGTTGAAATCCGGAGTGCTTGGATCAAGGGGGGTAGTGGGAGTAGAGACTCGCACAACATTTTAGAAGTATCTAGGTGAGTGTTATAAATGTCCAGCAAAAAGACCCATGAGCCAAGTGCTGGAAAGTGGTATTGATCTAGCTGGGGTTTATCTAGATGGGCACTTGGCGATCCTTTACTGCATTACTCTGAACACTGTGATTCTAAATTCCAGTTCTTCTCCTACACAGCATCAGAAAAAACCAAAGTGTTTTTCTCCCATTCAAAATAAAACGGGAAAAATGCAGCAGCTGGCTTCAAATGTTAAATTATGGCACCACAGACATCATAATTTACAATTTTGGTTTCTGATTTAGAAAATTTCAAAACAATGTTTATATTTCTATATAATGTTTATAAAAGTTCACAGTTTGTACTTACAGAAAGGATCAGTATCCAAAACTTGACTTCACAAAGAATAAACAGTATATTTTATTGATTATTTTTATAACATTTTATTAGAATTTTTGCTGCATTTCATCATTGTTAAAAATTGTTATTGTTGTACGCTAAGATTAACGGAGGAAATGCATAAGCAAGAAGTGTTCCAGAACTGGGTTATTGTAACTGGAAAGAAGGGCAGCATTGACACAAATTATATTTACTGATCTTTTACTGCATGGCCAATAAACAGCAATAAAATTTAAAGCTTTCCTTTTGCTATAATTAACAAAATATGCTCTGCTACCTAAGATTGGAAACTTTGATAACTTTTAAAATCTTGGTGTAATGTTAAATGTTATGAGATCGTGTTAAAAGTAGAATATACTTTCTGACTGCTTCTTACAACATGTCACGTGTCAGCAAAATTTAAGAAGTTTCCATGTGCTCAGGTCATGAGAAGGCTTGCTAATTCTGGGATGATGTCAAGAAAAGGGTGTGATTAGCAGCAGTGCTGTAGAGTAAAGTGTAAGGTGTCATGCTACTGAAATCTTAGAAAAAATGACAGTGAACTCAGCCTGACTGCCAAAGATGATATTTAAACAGTCCAATACCCATCGAATCACTGTCATAACACCAAATACTTGCTGAAGATTATAGCATTAGGAAGCTGGCTATAATTAACATTCTAAGATTCTGAAATATGTTTCTGATGTATCAACAGAATAAAGAGCACATTGTGATTGAAACTCTCCTCACTTTTTACCATTAGATCTCAGGCATCAAGATTGGTTACTGCATACTGCCTAGCTTTAAAAATCCCCGTGTAGATCCAAAATAAAGCCACATTTCGTCAGGAAAATTGTTGATGAAACCACAATTCAGACTAGTGACCAGTTTTCCAGACCACAATGGAAGATACAATGAACAACCAATGGAGCACCTCTATTTCTGAAACATTTGCTGCATATCCACAATATAAACAGTTGGTCATCTTTAGCTGCTCATTGTTTCAGTCACTTTCAGTGCCTACGTTTAGCTGAGATTCCTCAGAGTTTCCCATGGAGAAGCTCTAGAAAATGCAAAGTTCAACACAAATAGAGTGCATTTCTTCAAATTATATGCTGTGCAAATGTCATCAATCTGCATTGCTGTTTTGTGGTTTGTTTTTGATGTGTGAAACTTAAACCGGCAACTCCTTTAAAATAATTCCCTTGTGGAAATGTGAAGAACCTCAAATACTTAATAGTCTGCTTGGTAAGTCACCAACATCATGATCATGTATTTGTTTCTCCATAGGATTATGTGGGTTCTTTCTTGAGACACAGTTCACACTCCTCCTGCATATTTCTTTTGAATGAAGATTGATATGACATAAGGGATATAGACCAGAAATATAGCCTATAGCACTAGGCTGTCCTTCCATTTTAAATGACTATGACTTTGGTTGAACATTGTTTCCTGCTGTTTCTGAAGATAAAAGAAAGGAAGTTATGCAGTGAATTTCACAAACCACAGAACGCTTCAAAGTACTTGTGAAGTTATTTTTGCTGGGAAATGTGGTGCCACGTAAGACACAGTACTTGCAACAAATTACGGAGTTATCTGTTTTAGTGACATTGGTTGAGGAATAACTTGTGACTGGGGTATTTTATGTCCATTCCAATTCTTCAAATAATACATTCAGATATTTTATCTCCTCCTGAGAGAAGGCAGGGCTTATGATAGGAATGTATTTTCTCAGTGCTGAATTAATGCATCAGCCTCAGTGATTTACTCTTGAGCAGGAATTGGACAAAATGACTTGCAGTCTCAGAGTGAAGATTACTGCAATTGAGGAAGGCTGAGACCAGACCAGGGATGTCTGGAAGTGTCCCAGGAATATTTCATAACTAGCTTACACTTGCATCGTTCCCCACTTCCAGAGTGAATGATAATTAAAACAATTAAAAGAAAAACAAATGGTTCCTGATACTTACAAATGTATTTCTGTCATTTGTATATTATCTTGTCTAAAAGCAAAAGAATAAAGCTGCAACTGTATTCTACGGCTGTATAATTTTATGAACAGTCTCTTGCTATAATTGAAATGCACATTCCTTTAAGAATAGATGGAGGGCTATAAAACCTTGGTAACATAAAGGACAACATCTTCATTCGTACAAAAGTTTGATTTTTTGCTGGGCCTCCCTTGCAGCAGAACTGAATTTTTTTAAGCTTCTGATACAGTTCAGTATGTTCAGCAAGGATGAAGGAATCAGCAAACCGAAAATGCTTGTGCCAGGTGCTGGGCACGCATAACAATCTTGGCTTATCTCAGCAGATCTACTCAAACCAGAAATCTTAAATGATCCCATGTACTGGCAATGCAGACAATATTGTTGAGGCTTTCTACGATGTGATGTTACACTGGACTGCACTGGGGGTACTGAGTGGCAATGTCAAAATAAATAAAGCCACCATGCCACTAAGCAAAGTTGACATGGTCTCCACAGTGAATTTGACATGCCTCTGTCTGACATTCTCCAGACTATGGTAACAGCCGGCCTACATCATATCGTAACTTTGTGCATCAGCGTTACATTTATCTCGTGCTTCTCGGCACGATTTTATATGCGTGTCAAAACACAGGTTTTTAACTAAAATCAGTCATCAGCCAATCAAGCATTTTTTTTTCAGTTGCCTGCCAACATTTAAATTAAAATTTCATGAACCCCTTGAATTCCAAAATTTTACAGGTTATTTCATTTGAAATGCTAAATGAGGTAATAAAATGTAAACTAAAGGGTTGGGATTTCGGCACAACTACCGCAATGTTTTGTTTTAGTTCCACAGCACAGAGGGAGGCAATTAATTTCCCTGCACATATACCAACATTCTGCCAAAATAGTAAAACCAAATCCGAATAAAACCAATCTTTTTGTAAAATATTTTTATTGAGTTTAATAGATAAAACCTTATGTACATGGTCTTCCAAGTTAATAACATAAAACAGGTCATATCGTATACATATCACACATAAATTGTAAATCAAAACCATGCCCATAATTGTTTACTTAACTTATCCCATTCAAAACCTTCAATTATTGAGTTAACAGTTAATCTAGTCCTCATAATATAGCCAAAATTAGTATTGAATGGGAAATAGATAAGATACAATTACAATTCCCTAACATAAAAAAGCGTATTTTTGTCTTATTCTGTCATATGATCTATAATTAACTCACATTTAAACCCATCTCTACTAACAAAAATAAGAAATATAAAAATAAAGCAGACAACAAAAACCCCAACTAATCCAACCCCCTCCATCTAAACAAGGTTAACTGGTACAAATTATATAGATATGGATCGAATAATACCTTTCAGAAACCTGATGGGGAGTCTCTGGATCATCCATACACCTTTAATCTTCAAGTTGTGATAATAAACTATGAATGGGCCCCACATCTTCTCAAATTCAGACTTTACATCTTTAATATTGTATCTATTTTTTTTCCAAACTTAAATAAGACACAGTATCATGTAACCATTGGATACGAGTAGGTGAAGAGTTATCTTTCCATTTCATTAGAATTGTTCAACGATCAGTCAATCAGTGAGGTAAAAGCTAAGATTCTTTTGACTTGAAGTCAAGGACCTTTCCTCTTTCTGAGGAAAACCAAATAAAGAAAGGAAAGGGCAGGTTTCTAATTTCATCTTTAGAATCACTGATAAAGTTTGGAAAATACCTTTCCAAAATGTTTCTAAATTAGGGCATTCCTAGAACATGTAAATCAATGAATCTTCAAAGATTTTTTTACACGTATCGCCGAATGGATCGACATCAGAATAAAAACCAGATCATTTGACTTTGGACATGTGTATTCTACGCACCACCTTAAATTGTAACAAACAATGTTGTGCGCAAAATCTCTTTCACCATGATCTACAGAATTCTTCAAGGACACTTCATGTATTCACCACAATAGAACATGTAACTCCATGCTTAAAGAAATGGAGACTCTTATCTCATCTTGGCCTTGTGAGCAAGGTATGAATGATAAATAAAGGTGACTTGACTTGACTTGCCATGCAGTGCCACTTCCAGTTCAAACCTGGGAGAGAGAAGAGTAGAGACATATCACTCCTCTCTGGGGTCTGACTGCATGGTCATTATGATAATCGACCCATACAACTTTTAAACAGCTGTAGAATGGTCGGATGTGCTTTATTATCATTAGTAATAATGAGTTCTGCGCCCAACAATGCCAATGGCCATGCTTGACAGCAGAGTATGAGGCTTGTAGGATCTAAGGAATCAGGGGACCCACACAGGGCACTAGATGAGGAGAACACCTCACCCCAATGAGAATGAAAAGTCTGGGAGAGGACTCCATAGGGAAGGAGACCACAGCAGCTCACCAGCGAGGTGCTTGGAGGCTGAAGAACTCACAGAAGGCTGCAGGCTATTGGATACTGGTAAGTATCAGGATTGGGGTTCATGAGCATGCCAATAAAGAGCAGGGATCCCAAAGGGGCTTGGGTGTTAACAACTTCCTAACTGTATAGGAACTCACATTCACCACTGTAATGGACAGGAGAACATCCAGGTGCACAAGTTGTGGGAGAAAGGAGGTGAATCCATGGATATCTGGAGTCTCTAAAAGAACTCTCTTTCTCCTACTGGTAGGGGTGACAGGCTAGTGGGACCTCTGTGTTAAAAATATAAGAATACTGGCGATCTCAGCAGGTCAGGCAACATCTCTTTATGTGCCTTTATGCCATATAAAAGTTAATAGATTATGTACATGATAATGAAGGATCTTGAATCTCCCTGTTCCTTGTTGTTCAGGTAACAACTCTAAATTGGCATCCATGCCCTCTCAAGCAAAGTAAATCCATTTTCCTATTCATCCTAATGTCAATAAATAATTTATTATTTTCTGTACAATGTTCTAGTCTCCTCTCCTCCATAGTTTCAATGGCTTATAAATATAGTCCTCTTGACATTGTGCTGTGAAATCATGATGTATTAACATTATGTCAACCATTCTCAATGGTGGCCATATTTCCCTCACACACTCCACCCCCCCCCCCACCCACTGCACCCCCCCACCCACTCCACGCCCCCCCCCCCACGCTGGTGGTCACAACACATTTAAGGGGCGCCCTGGACTGAAATAATAAAGATTTTAACTGTTTTTATGTTTATGGTCTGAGAGAAATCTGAAAGAAACCAACTAAACCTGACTAGTTCATGGGGAAGTGGGTATAGACGACATACCCACTTAGACTAATTTCAGAGTATCATCTTCCAAAGTGTTAGCTGTGATATCCCAAATTTCTGTCTCTTTAATCCAACAAATCAAACACTGGCTGTTACTTTATGTAGTTTTAATTCATTGATAGAATGGATAAACATTTTGCATAGCTTTGCAACAAGACTTTCATAATGATAAATAACAAAGTATCTATTGTATAATATAGATGCAAAGACATATAGAGATTCAAAAGGTATTTAAAGAGATTCAAAAATTAAAAGAAAAATTTCACGTGCTCACGCTTTCTTCACATCTTGTAAAAAAAAGCAAGCCATTAGCCTGGGTGCATATTATGACATATTACATCATATCTTCTTCTTCTTTGGCTTGGCTTCGCGGACGAAGATTTATGGAGGGGGTAAAAAGTCCACGTCAGCTGCAGGCTCGTTTGTGGCTGACAAGTCCGATGCGGGACAGGCAGACACGATTGCAGCGGTTGCAAGGGAAAATTGGTTGGTTGGGGTTGGGTGTTGGGTTTTTCCTCCTTTGCCTTTTGTCAGTGAGGTGGGCTCTGCGGTCTTCTTCAAAGGAGGTTGCTGCCCGCCAAACTGTGAGGCGCCAAGATGCACGGTTTGAGGCGTTATCAGCTCACTGGCGGTGGTCAATGTGGCAGGCACCAAGAGATTTCTTTAGGCAGTCCTTGTACCTTTTCTTTGGTGCACCTCTGTCACGGTGGCCAGTGGAGAGCTCGCCATATAACACGATCTTGGGACATCATAGACACTATGGTAACACTACAAACAATCGTTCTGTTAAAGAGACAGGAGCAAAGTTAACTAAGAATCAAAAATACAAGGTTTTAACCTTTACAGGGGGCTGAAAACTTCGAGCAGTCCTAAAGGGGGTTGGTGCTGCACAATCCCTCTGACAACCTATAGATGACCCTTGGGCATCCATTTACCCTCCCAATCAGGGTCATGTGAAGCCATGGATTGCAGATGGTGGATGGTTTTTACAAGCAGATTCTACGAGTTGAAATTAATGGTTGTAAAACTAAACACACTGGTCAGATGAATCTGCTGATCAATGGCCAGGGTTACCCATCCAGTATGGACACTGCAACTGAAGAAATCAACGGAAAAACACTTCATTATTTTTCCCTTGTATAATCATGAACTCAACATCGACTATGGTCTCAGCTTAAAGATGGAGTCTTCCCTGAAGCTGAACAGGGGAGGCAACAACTACAATTCAGAAAGTCAGAGACCGTGACGGATGAAGAGACATGATTGCCACATCGAACGGCAAGGGACATGAATGAATGAATGAAAGCGAGTATAGCCAATAAAAGGTTGAGATTGGATGGTCACCTTCTCCATGTGAACAATAATGTGGTGAAATAAATGCATCATTATTTTCTTTTTTATGGATTTCTGGAGAGGCTTTCAGCAATTCCGATCAATACCCAAATTTAATTTTCATACGCCATCAATTTCTTCTCGAGTCCTGTGTTTGGGCTTGAAGTGGCATAAGACATGTTATGTTTGCTTTGCATGGCAGTACTGGTTGGCCATTTAAAAGTCTACATGGAGTTTATTTCTGGTAGGCAAACCATGCAGAAAAATGCACAAGCCCCACCAGATTTTCAACAGACAAAAATTGTTTTTTTCTGATGGGAATAGTCCGTGAATATAGCCATAAAAAAGTTGTTGAAGGAGAATTGTCTTAGTCAGGTAAAGGTGACCGAAGTAAGTGGCAGACATGCAACCACAACCAACTTTTATACTTCTTTTCCCCTGTCAAACAAGTAAATAGAAGAGCTAAAAGAGGCACCTGATAACCTTATTTAAGTGGCATGGTTTTCTCTTTGCATATACCCAGGTGTAGATTAGTGTAATTTTGAAAGTCAAAGTAGTTTTAGTACTGAAAATTACAATAAGATTACTGGAGCAAAGGAATTAATCATATAATCAGCTGATTAATCTATGCACTGTTTCAAGCCGTGTCTTTTTCTGAAGCGCTTGAATAATTGATACAATAAAGCAGACTTCTTTTTAAGAACCTATTCCAGAAGCCAGTGAACTTCATTTTATATCCAGCATTACAAGCACGCAACGTTGCTCGAGTGGTTCCACGTCGTCTTGCCATTGACACTATTATGTATGTTGAAGGCTTGAACTGCATGGCCGAAAATCAATCAAGATTCATCTCTGGAGCTAGAAACAGAATGAGTATTTCAGGCTGATCGTCAGAATGGTAACTCTGCAGATGCTGACTGCTGAGTATTTCTGCCTTTATTTCAGATTTCCAACATCTGTAGTATGTTGCTCTTGGACCATTCATGTTTAGTGTTCCAAAAATTGGCACGGTCATGTTGCAAAGTGTGGACCTCCAACTTGCTCAGAGGGATTGAGAACTCTTGACATGAAATTCACTACCTACACTTGGAACCTACTGACAACAGGGATAGTGAAAGCAAAGAGCAATAATGATTTCAAAAGGAAATAGGATGGATACATGAGGGAAATAAACGTGCAGGGCAATAGATATGGGGAATGATTGAAATGTTTCACAGAGAGCCAGCAATGGGATGAACGTCTTCTCTGTGTGTCTTTTAGACTCTGGAATTCTACCTTAAAAAGGGGAGAAACATTCATTACGGGAACTAAATAACCATTATTATTTTAAAGTCGATAAATCATCAGTAGTTGATGAACATCACTGTGCAGCATTTCTTGCTGACAAGTGTATACACACATGCTCTTTGTCCTTCCATTTTCTTTACTCTAACACCCAACATCTACAAATTATACTACAGATAGATCTCTACTTATGATGGGGTTCCATTCCGGGACTCACCTCGTAAGGTGAAATTATCGTGAGTTGGGTTCTGTATGTACTTATCCCTGCCAGGAAGCCAACATCCCCGCTGCTGCTAACAGGCAGACGTCCCCGCTCTTGCTGACAGAAGACCAATGGCTGGGTCACTAAGGACAGTGGCATCAGGTCGCAACCTAAGTTGTGATTTGGGAGGCATGCGCAGACTGCCGCCCTCTCTAGCGACGGCAATCTGCGCACAGGCTCCAAATCACCTTTTTTACAAAAAAGGCATTGGGGACACAGGTAGACCCCGACTTACCTTTAATCAAAACAGATTCTGATCATTGTAACTTTGAAATATCGTTAAAAGGAAGGTCGCAAGTCAGGGACTATCTGCACAGTATATTCCTCCATTGGATCCACTATTCTCTTTCCCTTTCGAACATTTTCTCCTCCCTTGCTCCCTCGTGCTGTCCTATTCCTCTAATTTTCTTTCATTCCTGCTGCCCTTCTCACTTTCCCCACTTCAACAAACAGATGACAAAAGAAAGAAAATAAAAATTGGGTTAGGAAATACTTGAGTAAGGCCAACACATTTAAATAATGCAAACCACACAAAACACTATGACATGACAAGGACAAAATCCAGAACTGCAGTGACATGTTACTAACAAGACAAATGGCTACATTGTAATCCAAGCAAATTGAATTAATTTGCACATAACACCATGGAAAGTAACCTAACCTTGGACTCGGAACAAATGAAAACAACTCAAAGGAAGCAGTCATCAAATGGAAGAGAATCAAATCACCAGAACACTAAAACCACGAATAAGCTGTATTGAATCACAATACTAACAAAAATAAACAGGGAAGACTGTAGTGTGCCTGTATCATTAACGTTGGTTGGAGTATGTTTCCAGCATGGCTCTTGGCTATAAATCTATCACTGCAAATCTGTCAACAAATGCAAACATTTCCAATAGAGGGAGGGAATGCAAACATACCTGATTATATTTTAAACCACCGGATGGATCAGTGAACAATAAATGGGGTTCACTTAAATCAAAGTGGACTGGCATCTTTATCCCTTCAGGACAAAGAGGAATCAATCGAAGATCCACAAACAGCAGAGGAGAGAATTCTGATGATGACATGGAATTAATTAATATTAAATACTCAAATTGATCATCATTATGAATAGAGAAAGCAGGACAAAAAAAACCTGCAATTCATGGGGCTAAATTGGACTCTCGGTGAAAAGTGTGATGAATGCATGGTGCCTGCTCCTTATGAGGGCAGTATGTTAGGTCTCTGATACCTGATAATTAACATGATTGCTGTTTGATATCACAGCACTTCTGAGAGGCTGCAGTGAGATGTAGGCAACCCAAATTTGTGAATGCCCAGCACCAGTGAAAGCCAAGTGGCACTATTTTAATTTAACCTCTACCTCCTACTCATGTCTGTACCAAGTGTTGTTAAATGGAACTAGGTGAGTAAGGGGGCCTGGGGGGGAGTGGTGTGGATGGAGGGAATAATAGGCAGGTGAAGCCACAGCTTGGGGAAATGGAATGGTGGAGATAGGATGCAAGTGGATGATAGGCTGAGACACATGTTTGGAGGTTGACTGTGGGCTGACAGCGCGGGACAACACCTACTCATTTTTGTTACTTCTGAAGAGAGAGGAAGTGTCCCTGGAACACAGGTGCATAAACCATGTGACCAACATGTGATCAAGGGCCACAGCTCAGGACCAGCAGCTCTTTGGAGGAATACAGTGCCGAAGTGGCTTTGTGTGGTAATGGACAATTTGTTAGATTTCTCCCTGTAAGAAGAATTAGTGTACCCCACCATGGCCAAAGGAAAGATCACTTTTGGAA
This sequence comes from Narcine bancroftii, assembly GCF_036971445.1. NCBI lineage: Eukaryota > Metazoa > Chordata > Chondrichthyes > Torpediniformes > Narcinidae > Narcine > Narcine bancroftii. Next base: position 223,422,990 of record NC_091471.1, read on the forward strand.
CAGTGTACTACACCATGTCCAAAGGGAAGGTCACTTTGAAGGGGACTTGTTGAATCCCACCTTGAGCGAAGGAAAGGTAATTTTGAAGGGAACTGTTGAGCCCCACCAAGACTAAAGAAAAGGTCACTTGAACTGACCCATATTTGGATTTCTGGAAGCAGAGGAAATACTGCATTTAGATCATAACCATTGTGACGGTCATTTTGGCTGACCCGCAAAAGGGTTCTGGAAGCTTTGTGAAAGTTACTTGCTTTGTTTCCCCTACACAGAAAATGGGAGTTCTGACAACCACTCATCTGAAAGGATATTTCTTTGGAAGTAGCTCGACAAGGATTTTGTGAGCTTACAACAGTCCATCACCCAGTCTCTCCCACCTCATTCGTAAACAGTTCTTTACATCAATTTACGAGTCTTAATGTCGACATTGGATTTCTGAATCTGAACTTCGAACTGACGTTCCAGAATTGTAATAGTTCAGGTATTTTTCTCACACATGCACATGCATACACACATACACAAGTATAGTTACACATAGTTGGGGGTTAAGTTTAGATAAGGTGTTATATTACTGGTAATTAATACATTAAAATATTATTTTAAAAAGAAAACACTGTCTTGGTGAATTTCTATTGCTACTGTCTAAGACTACATAACAGTGGGTGATGGTGGGGAATAAGAATTAATCTAGGTGATGCGGAAGGAATTGATAAAATGTGTGGAAGGAAGGGGGGTATTGAAACAACCTGAGGGGATCAAACGAACGGAGAGAAAGGAACACTAGAGGTGCAGGTTACCTAAAACTGGAAAGTTCAATATTCATAAGACTGGGCTGCCAATAAACAGGCACAAATCCTGACTTTGTTGAGGCCAGACCTTCAGGCAGGAAGTTACACAAGGTTGCATGAGAATCTACAATCCTACCTAATAAACTTTAGTAGCCTTCCATCAGTCAAGCTAGGTTAGTACTATATTAAGCATTAGTTCATACAAAGGGATAATGAAGAATATACAAGGATGATAAAAATATTGTTCCTATGTAATGACCATACTATCCAGTGCTCTCCATAATGTTTTGGAAAAAGTCATTTTTTCCTTTAATTGCCCTTGTGCTCCAAAGATTTAAATTAGTCATGAAAATAGAAAGGCAGAGGTTACACTGCAAGATGCCAACCATGGGAAAAATGATATGCTTTGGATCTTGAGCAGTTCCTTCACACCTCCACACTTTGCTCTTGCCATCACTCTGATGCAGGTCTCATCTGTGTGCAAGACCCTTTCCCAAATTCCTGCAGGCTCTTTAAAATATTTACTGTAATTTGACCATCCTGTTTCTGTGGCTAACTAGTGGTTTGCACCTCGTACTGTAGCCTCCAAATTTCTTTTCATGAAGCCTTCTGTGGACAGTAGTCATTGACATATCCATATCTGCCTCCTAAAGAGTGTTTCTGATCTGTTAGCAGTAGCAGTAGTAGTGTATTTATTTAGCACATTTAACCTAATGCACATTGATCCAAAGCACTGAACATACAATTAGGAATAAATTAGTTACTATCTAAATGATGACAGGCAGCCAAAATTTTACAGAGTATCCAACTTAGAACATTAATTAGTTAAACCCTGACCCATTCCTCCCGATCACAGCTTCCCAATTTCAAATGAACAACAGTGCAACAAGCACTAGTCTTCAAAGAAGCAGCAGTAAACACAAATAAGTCCGGTTGCAATTCAGTTTGGATGTTAAAAAGTCTAACCGTAGCCATCTTAGGGCTGGTTTACTGTCATTGGCAGGATTTGGATGATACCATCTGCCAGCTTCAAAAGGGAAAAGACCAACCAAGTCAGTTTCTTGAGGCGCCTCAAAGCCCCTCAACCTCAGATGATCTGAATGCCATGAGGCCTCATGCTTCTGGTCGACATCGACCACAACCAACACATCCTTCAGGATTTCTTGGGGCTAACACTGGTCCACCCCTCTGTTTGTATCATGACACCACCCCTGTCTCTGCCACATGAACCCTTTCTAAGACCATCAAAGCAGGCACCACTGGAAGGCCGAGGTCACTTCGCCACACTACCCCACAGCTCGGTCTTTTCAGTAGGCCTCACTCCATAACCGTTGTGCTGAAAACCTTGTTGCTTTGTCTCAGTGATTCACTCGTTGTTTGGCGACCCAAGCTACAGTTCTAAACTCACGGTGTTTCACCAAAAACTCTTGTGAAATCCAGGTTTGTGCACAAACCTAATATCTACTTATTAGATACAGCAGTCCTGGGATCCATCTCGTAGGTACATTACCTGGTTTTCTCCCAAATATCTTTTGGACAAACATTTGGGGATTTTTCTTCATTGTGATGAGAATTCTTCTGTCATCAGTATTGGAGGCCTTCCTTGGCCGACCAGTCCCTTTGTGATTACTGAGCTCACCAGAATGTTCTTTCTTCTTAATCATGTTCCAAACGGTTGACTTTGTTAATCCTCAGGTTTGGGGCAATGTCTCTTACTGCTTTATTCTTGTTTTTCAGCCTCATAATGGCTTCTTTGACTTTCATTGGCACAACTCTGGCCCTCGTGTGGAAAAATGGCAACAGCAGACTCCAAAGGTGATCAAAAGTTAAGAAGCAAGTCTAGCTTTTTTCTACCTGCACCAGTTACAAACACAAATATCCCAAACATTATGGTGTCCTCAAATGGAGGAACTATGTATAAAACATGTTGTAATTTGTACACGGTCAAACCAAAATCCATGCAAATAATCTTGAATAAAATGTGGAATGTGCACTTCAATTACATGTGAATTGTTTGATTAAAATTTTGGAACTGTGGAGTACTAGGGACAAATAAAGGAAAAAAATGCCTTTGTCTGAAACATTATGGAGGGCATTGTATATATAAAATATTTTGCATTGCTGTTTATTTGTTGTAACCTCACTGATGCCATGACTATTAGCAACAGAGGGGAGGATTGTTAGTGAATAGAGATTAAGAACTGGCATTACAGGTGTTGCTCACAGACAGTCCAATCAGAAAGGGCCATATTGCCCTTTCCTTTCTTTTTCTACATTCTATACTTCCTTCCGCTGCTCTTGAGCCAGTTAATCATCCTCCTGGTGCCAAAGGTTCTGCTCTCATTTTAATGAGATTGATGGAGCCACAATAGGCCTTAACACCCATGTACTAACAAGTGTTGAGCAGGCTGACATAGAACATTCCTCGTACTAGTAGAGTACCATCATGCTAATATTGCAGGTTTGAGTGACAGCTTTTGTAGATTGCCAGTTGTCCACTGGGGCAAGTGATGCCTAACAAGTTATGTCATGCCTAACAGGTCTATCCTTTGACACTCAGAAATATTCTCTGAGGGTGGCTGAAATGCAGTTGTCACAGCAGAATGATTCATAATGAAGACAAGAAACTAGACTTTTAGCTGCATAATTTAATGCATATAAATGCACACCTACTGAGGAAGTGTAATCACTTTTAGTTGTGGAACCTAAGAAGTAATGTATGTGCAATTAATTGAATGCAGTGAAATCTGCAAAATGGAGAGGTTTAACATGTTGACAAGGGAGATACAAGAGAATGAATTGTAATCAATCCTCTCTGAATAGAGAGGTTTAGAGACCTCCCTTACAGATGAGGGGAAGACAGTGGATGTTGTCCATTTGGACTTTAGTAAGGTTTTTGACAAGGTTCCCCTTAAGAGATTAGTAAGGAAGGTGGAAGCATTAGGTATTAATGATGAAGTAGTGAAATAAATTCAGCAATGGTTGGATGGGAGATGCCAGAGAGCAGTGGTGGAAAATTGTTTGTCGAATTGGAGGCCGGAGATGAGTGGAGTGCCTCAAGGATCGGTACTGGGTCTTCTGCTGTTTGTCATAGATATTAACGATGGGGTGGCAAACTGGATTAGTAAATTTGCAGTTGATACAAAGTTTGGCGGTGTTGTGGACAGTGAGGAAGATTATCTTACAGGGTGATATAGGACAGTTAGAAGAGTGGGCTGAAAGATGGCAGATGGAGTTTAATACTGATAAATGTGAGGTTCTACATTTTGGTAGGACTTATCAAAATCGGACATACACATCAAATGGACGACAATTGAGAAGTGCAGTGGAACAAAGGGATTTAGGAGTCATGGTACATTATTCTCTTAAAGTTGACTCACATGTGGATAGGGTGGTGAAGAAGGCATTTAGTATGTTGGCTTTCATAAATCAGAGTTTAGAACACAGGATTTGGGATGTTATGTTGAAATTGTATAAGGCATTGGTGAGGCCAAAATTGGAATATTGTGAGTAGTTTTGGTCTCCAAATTACAGGAAGGATATAAACAGTATCGAGGAGGTTTACGAGTATGTTGTCGGGTTTCAGGGTTTGAGTTACAGGGAAAGGTTGAGAAGGCTGGGACTTTATTCCTTGGACCATAGAAGGTTGAGGGATGATTTGATAGAGGTATTCAAAATTATAAGGGGGACAGAAAGAGTCAATGTGGATAGGAATTTCCACTGAGAGAGGGGGAGATTCAAACAAGAGGGCATGGATTGAGAGTAAAAGGAGAAAAGTTTAAGGGAAAAATAAGGGGGAATTTCTTCATACAGAGAGTGGTGGGGATATGGAATGAACTTCTGGCAGTGGTGGTAGAAGCAAAATCGATGTTAATATTCAAGGAAAGGTTGGATAGGTATATGAACAGGAGAGGTGTGAAGGGTTATGGGCCAAATGTGGGTCAGTGGGACTAGGTGGGAGAAGATGTTCGGCACGGACTAGTAGGACCAAACTGGCCTGATTCTGTGCGGTAAATGGTTATATGGTTATAAGAAATATCTCCAACACTAGCTTACAAGGAGCCTGATATGTAAAGTTAAAATCACCTTGATAATCACCAGTATTGCAGTCTTTGCCCAGTTCAAAAATTACAGCAATGGTTGTACCCAATGGCAGACTTCATTAGGAATTGCATGACCGAAGTATAGTTTGCTCATACACAGTTTCTGTTTGAGATTCAGGAATTCCTTCTACCCTTCTTTCTCTATTCTTGTTCCCTCTTCCCAAATCATATTCTCCTTGATTAAGAGAATGAACAATTTTCAAAAATAGTTGAAGTGGAATGCCTATGAGTGCCTTGTGACTGGTTTGACGAGAAATCCTGAAGTTATGACAAATTCCTCAGTGTCTGCAATGTCACTCTCTATAGGCTTAAGTAACGTTGAAAAATTTTAGAAAGCACCAAATACAACAGCAGGTAGAAAGAAAGAAACCATCTATCTGCAAGTTTGTTCATTGTCTCTCATGTGGTGAAACAAGGGTGTTAACTGCAGCTTCAAGCTCCAAAATTGGAACACTAGCATCAAAATTAGCAATGCATGCTGACTGATGGTCATGATCTGCTGAGTTTGTTGATAACTGTCAGCTGCACATATGCTAACACTTGTACAAGTATAATATCTGGCACAATGCACCACACAACCATCTGCACATGTTGGACATTTTTTTTAATTCAAAATTGCACATGTGGGGTCAAAGATGTTCATGCTACAGAAAAGAGTGTTTTACTCATTGGTATTCTAGCTTTGTTTGAGGATCTGTTGACTCAAAATTCAATTTCCTTACCCAGTGTCAACTCCATAGAATTAAAGAGCATCGATGGCACTGAAGGAAGTCATATAACCCATTGTGCTAGTTGAATAAGAGCCACTCTTGACCTTCTTGATCCTCAACCCTGCATATCACAACTCTTCAGGGTGCATGTATATATTTTCAATGTGTGATAAGGGTATCTGCCTCTCCCACACCGTAGGGCAGCACGTTTCAGAACCCTAATAGCATTCTATTCAATCTAATGGAATCTTGAGTGATTCTGAACTTTTAGCTTGCACATTATTGGCAAGCTTGACGTCAAAGACTGTGATTTTAAATCCAGTGCAAATGAATCAGGCAGATTCACCCCAATGAATTAAAGGAGCCAAACTCTATCAAGTTCCATTTTAAATAATAAAACGTAAATTGCTTATTCTTCAGTGAAATACCAGCATTTGCTGTGAAAATAATATAGCAAGTGTGGTATCCTCTCAGAAATTGCAGACAGTTTGTAGCATGAAGAAATGTATGATGAATTTATTTATGCTGCTCCATCCTCAGTCCCACAAACATGTCAATCCCCTTTGCTTCTCTCTCCCAGCAACCTCCTCAATAACAAATTTAACCATAGAGTGTGTTAGGACTATTTTTTGTGACGGGATTTATGTCCCTTTAAAACCTCAGGACTCCAGAAGAGGAAAAATTGAAACCATGAAGATGGTTCCCCTCTTTCTTGCAGATAATAAATTGTTCTTAGTGTGTTAAAATATGAATTTTCCATAATATATAAATGATCCATTTCCATGTTCTTTCTCTCTTTTTCGTCCTTTCTATCTCTTTCCTGAAGGGGAGAACAGAGGTGCAGTTGATGGAGCTGCTCCCCCATATTTCCATCAACCTGGATTTCATTTTGACCTCTGGTGGTGTCTTTGTGGAGTTTGCATGTTTTCCCTGTGACCAAGTGAGTTTTCCTAAAATCGTGAGATTATTGACCACTATAAATGACAAGAGAGTGGTATAATTTGATGGTGTTTGGGGAGGAGGAGGTGATGGGAATGTGGGGAAAATTAACATGGATTTATGTAGAATTGGTGTAAATGAGTGCAGACAGTGGGCCCCAGAGTTTTATTTCCAACAGGCTTGTGCCTGATGTTTCATGTTAGAATGCTCACGGTCTTGTGAGTCAGTTGAGGAGCTTCAGTTTTTACCCATAATATTCAAAATCCAGACCATTATTACCTTCTTGCAGGGACCATAATTTTGGTTTGAATATTGGAAGGGAAATTGGTTGAATCCTGGCACCACATAGAGGATAGTCCACTTTTGCATCGAAACAGGACAAGTATCTTACAATTTAAGAAAAAGTTGGAACCTCATTCCCCAAAATATCCTTTAATTCTGTTGTTAATACCATTCAGATTCACCTCATTTCTTCACCTATTGTTTTTCTCATTTTGCTGTCATTGCCTGGATTTTACATACATGCTGATGCATTGGCTCTCTTCGTTCACCTTGAAGAAAATTGCCCACAATGACTAAGTAATGTCTGTAATTTTGCTTTTTAAAGATAGAGCATAGTAACAGGCTCATTTGGCCCATGAGCCATGATGCCCAATTACACTTACGTGACCAATCAACCTTCATCTTTTGGTATATGGGAGGAAACCGTAGCACCTGCAGGACACCCGTGCTCACATAGGGAGAATGTACAAACTCCTATCAGACAGTGCCGGATTCAAACGTGAGTCGCTGGCACTGTACTAGCTTTGTGCTAACCTCTAAGTGACACTAAACAACCGTAATGTTGAATAAAAGCAGAAATCGCTGGGGGAAAAAAAAACTCAACGGGCAAGGCAGAATCTACAAAAAGAGAATCTATTAACATTTCAGGCTGAAGAAACTCGCAGATTCCAGCATCTGCAGTTTATTTTCATTTACTATGCAAGGCAGGCATCTCTTCTCCGACATAAGTTACTGTTAGATTCTACAGGATTCCTTGATAATTTTAACCCTTCCACAATGTCTTAATTCCTCAGCCCCAACTCCATGATTGCTGATTCACCTAGATGTCTTCATCTTACCCGGAATCTTCAGTTCCTGTTTGCAAGATTCAAGTGTCCTTATTTTCTTCCAGTTACTAGCATCTCCCTTCTTGCAATTTTCAAAGCTTTTTGCAATGTTCAGTTGCTTCTAAACCCAGCAAATCCTCTACCCCAAATTCTCTAGTTCCTTATCTTCTCCAATCTCCCAACTCTGGCAATTTCTCAGTCCGAGGGCTCCCATCAAACCCTTTATCTTTGACTCCTCCAGACTGATAATGTGCTGCTTTACAAAATCACCCCATCTCTGATTGCATGAGCATCCTGAACACCCAACTCCTTTCCTATTCATCACATTTACACAACCTTACCCCCTCCCCCAATTAAATTCTGACACCAGCCATGCCGTGACTTCCTATTTTGCAATATTGCAATAATTAACTGACAAAATGCTGCTTTGTTATCCACCAGGAAGGCAAGCTGCAAATCAGTTGAGAAATTCACTGGGGAAAAATTCCAGCAATTAATTCATGCAAGATGTCTGACTGACAAGAATGCCTCCCCCCTATTCTGCTTGCAGCCTTCACAATTTTAACAGGTATTACTCCTTAAACGGATGACATCTTATTAATGTAGTAAAATGAGAAACGGCAGATAATTAGATGAAGCATCTGGATGCAAATATCAATGTGATTTCTAACACTGCAAATTTAAGATCAAATTGAGAGTTTTGAGATTATTACTCCAACTGAACGAAGAGATGGACCGCTTCATTAGTTTCCACTGAAACAAGTTAGAAATGTCAAAGCAAAGAGTATGTGCAGAAAGTTTCACTGGAAAAACAAAGGTGAAGCTAAAGTCCTGTGACTTATGTTAATTATGTATGCTCGCACTGTAACACAGCATATTGAGGACAGCTATCCCCTTTGATCAAAAGTGTCCAGAATTAAAGATAGCTTCCTTAACAAAATACTGCCATTATCTGGTCTCTTAAATTTAAAACAAGGAATAGCAAATGTGCCAGTATTACTTGTTGGGACTGAAAGTAACAGAGCGAATCAGACTAATCCAATACCCTTTTAAATGGGCTACACTTTATGAAAATACATTTGACCAATGGTTATTTAAATACAGTGACAAAGTTACAATGACATTGAATGTGATCTCATCTCAAAATGATATTCATCTCTTCTGGCTTTTCTGCCTTCACCGACAAAAGAATGTTGCCAGACAATTTTCCATAACAAAAGTGCTCTGTCTTTATCAGAAAACTTGCCCTCTGTCTGTACTCCAGCAATTAAGTTCTTTCTGCCTTTGGTTTCCGTTGGTTTGGGTTGGTTCAAAGAAACGTTTGAAGCTAGCTGATATGGAGAGGAAGTGAATCATCCTCATTTGGCAGGCAGGTAGCAAATTAATTCCCACGAGACTCATTAGTAGATTAGCAACAGAAAAATGCTTGACAAAATCTGCTTAATAAGAGATTTAAAGTCATATGATCTTAAACTATCTTCCTTTACAATAGTTCAGGTAATCTACATTTCAAAGGGACATGGGCTTGAAAAGAAAATAGGGGCTTTACAATATCTCGTGTAATTACCCATTTTGAGGTCCTTTAGGAATTGAGTGGTTGCAACCCCAAAATGGTCATTGCAACCCCAAAATGGTGGCAAATGAATAAATGCAATTCCCAGTTAGAGTATGATCATCCCTATCCTCCCACAGCCCAGTGCTGAACAGTAGGACCATCCCCTTTTGTCAGGACAATATAATGGAAAATATTTCCAATTAAAGAACCTGGGTTCTGACTACACCACTTCCCAAGACTGAAGACATCGGCCAAAGGTGAATGGTTTGTTGCAAGTTGATGGCTTGGTGGCCATTTGATGATAATTCTAGGTCCTCAGAATCTAAGAATCGATTGATGATATCTTTTAGCCCAGTCAAATAGCACTTGGATGAAAATCTACCCCAATGGTCAGAATGGTGAATGGTGAAGGAGATATGGAAGTGTAGTTGAAGATTATCTGTCGATAGCGTTATCCATCAGATTTGCACTGTACTGCCTGGACTGGGAAATGAGCTTTGTTGGAAAATTCCACCTAAATTGAAATGGTCCAACCTATATATGAACAATTCCACAAAGACAAAAGTATATCCAGGATCGGTTTGTTAAGAAGAACAAAAAAAATGGAAACATGCTGGAAATACCCTCTATATGTGGTATTAACTTTTCATGTGACAACCTTTCATTAAAACTGTAAAAGTTTCACAATGTAGCAAAGTAAGATAATCAAATAGAAAGAAAAAAGTGTTAGTCAGTGTGAAAATGGAAGACAAAAATACATCCATGAATAAAGAGCTATCTTTTGGGAGCTGGTCATCCTTGGCAAAGCCTGCATTTATTACCCATCTGTAATTCCTCTTGAATTGAGTTGCTTGCAAGGCTATCTCTGTGCCAATTGCATGGTTTTCAAGTCAAGTCACCTTTATTTATTGTTCATACCACGCTTGCACGGTAAAGATGAGATAGTGTTTCTCCTGGACCATGGAGAAGATTTACATAAATATGTTAAAATATTAAGACATATATACAGGTACACGATCCTTTATCCAGACATTTAAAATCCAGAAAGCTCTAAAATCCGGTAAATGGGGAGAGAGGCGTGCAGGCGGCTGGAGCTTGGGGGAGGCGGCCAGCACTTGGGGGAGGCAGCCGAGGGACTGGCGCTTGGGGGAGGCAGCCGGATGGCCGGCACTTGGAGGAGGTGGCTGAGGGGCTGACGCATGGGGGAGGCAGCCGGGTGGCTGGCGCTTGGGGGAGGCGACCAGGTGACTAGAAGGGGGTAGGGGTGGATACGACAGTACAAATCGGGTGGGCTTTCCGAAATCCAGAAAAATCCAAAATTCGGAACACACTGTCCCACAAGAGTTCTGGATAAAGGATCATGTACCTGTAGTAAAAGTCCAGAGTACACTATCCACATATATTCTGGGATTTCAGGAGGCCAATGGATTGGGGGAAAACAACTGTTGTTCAATCTGGACATAAGGACACGAGTGCCATGGTATTTCCTATAAGATGGTAGAAGGAAGAAAATTTTACATGAGGGGTGTGTGAAGGCCTTTACAATGTTAATTGCTTTCTACATGCATCAGGAGCTGTAGATGATTTTTTCCGTTGACTTCACTATCCTCTGCAGGGACTTACGGTCTGCAGTGGTACAGCTTCCAAACCAGGGAATGATGCAATTGCTGAGAATGCTCTCAACGCATCCTCTGTAGAATGTAGTTGGGATGGAGGGTGGGAAATGGACTTTCCTCAACCTTCGCAAGAAAGTAGAGGCGCTGCTGGGCTCTCTTTGCTATGGCACTGGAGTTAAGGTACCAGGTGAGATTCTCCGCCATGCGCCCGCCAATGGACTTGATAGACATCCTCAATGGTAGAGCTGTCAATGGTCATCAAGAGTGATCCCTTGGTCCCTCCTGAAGTCAACAACCATCTTTTTTGTTTTATTATTGTTCAGATACAGGTTGTTGGCTCTGCACCATATAGAGGAGATTGGTTAAAGATGACAGATTTCTTCCCATGCAGGAGACCACCAAACCTGCTGGGTAGTTTTAGTAGTTATCCTTGTTGCTTTTCTCGTTCCAAATTATTGTTAATCGATACCTCTGATTACTTGTGACAATAAGCAGTGAGCCATTACTGTTCCCAAAATTATATTAAGTCACAGGGCCAATGTAAAAGAGGCATCAGGTCCAAGAGATAACATAATAGAAGCAAAGCTAGAATCTGAAAGGCTCTTCATTTTCAATGCTTTTTTTCTGCACAGATGCTACAACACCTTTACATCAAAGTCTGTTTATATCACCAAGTGAAGCTGATTTTTTTTAAAGAAAGGCATAAGAATGGGAAGAGAAAGATGAGTAAGAGAAAAAACATGGCAGGCGATTATGAAGGTAAGGTTTCATAACTTTATTACAAAAGCACATTTGACTCCTTTTTAAAATTCAGTTCAAATGAAGTCAAGGAAACAAAATTTCACATAAACACCTAAACGTAATATGAGATACAGCTACCCAGTAGGAAAACAAGGAGTACGTTTGACATTGCTACAAATGGAATAGGATAGCAAAATATTGAAATTGAGATGGCAACAGGACTTTGGGATTAGCACCAAGGGGAGCTAACAATTTTTCCATCTTCTTAGATGTCCTCTAAGGAGAGAATGAGGAGACAAACTCCATATTCTGGAGAGATTAAAATACTTGAGAAATGATCTCCTAGGAATGGATCAAATTCTTCCTGGCTAGGAAAGTCGCAAAGGACCAGCTATTTAGGAGGAGAGAGTTTGTGCCATCGATATTATGGCCATTGCTGAATTGGTGATCCTTGGTACAAGTGACGTCAAGGGTATTTGCAGGTAAACACTCCACTTGCTGGAGTGCAATACATAAACGTGTTTCTCAGCATGTTGTCCATTGTACTCAACCCCAGTATCTTCAGCTTTTCTTGTTTAACTCATTTCTGGAGTCATACCACTCAGAAAGGAAATCAAAGTTTGTCATCTTCATTGCAGGGCATCACTTCAGCGCAGTGTCCAAAGTCCAAATGCTTTCAACTGCTTCAATTACCTTCTTTCTACCAAAAGGGCAGAAACATGGATTGAGATGTCCATGAAAAAGGGGTCATGCCCGAAACGTCGGTAATATATCTTTACCTCACATCGATGCTGTGAGACTGGCTGAGTTCCTCCAGCATTTCTGTGTTTTGACTACAATCACAGTGTCTGCAGAATTTCATGTACAATCCATCCTTCTGGGATGAAACAATGTTCAATTCCACAATGACAAAAGAATGGTCTGGTAAGCATCAACTAACTTTAATAAGACATGAGCCATCCTCAGCAAAGGAGAATCTAACCATTGCTTTTGACTTTCAAAGAAAATTACATCGCTGTCCCCAAATTTCAACACCAATGACCAAAGATCTGAACTTTCTGGATTCAATGATGAAAAAAAACCACTATAAACCAGTGGTTCTCAACCTTTTTCTTTCCACTCACAATACCACTTTAAGTATTCCCTTTGCCAATGGTGCTCTGCGATTAGTAAGGGAGTGCTTAAGGTGGTATGTGAGGTGAAAGAAAAAGGTTTGAAAACCACTGTTTTAATTGTACCTAATTGACTCGTTATGTGCATGGTTTCAGAACTCCAAAGGAAATGGGCCAATGACAATTTTTCTCAAGCAAAATATTTCAGTTACAATTGGGTCCAGAGCAGTGGTTCTTGACCTTCCCTTCCCACTCACATACCACCTTAAGCAATCCCAGAGCACCGATGGCATAGGGATTACTTAAAGTGGGATGTGAGTGGAAAGAAAATGGTTGAGAACCACTGCTATAAACATGTATAAAGTGTATCAAATGATGAGTGTCTGGAAATTCAATTTCATTTTCAAGGTTTTTAAGAATTCCAGGAATGCAACACTAATCAGGGAATGCTCCAACACTACAAATGTCTGTATTATTGCCATTGCTTTTTTCGCATTAGGATAACTATGAACATTAATTATAATAATCACATCTGTATTTATATCTCTTTTGAATTCAATACTTTTTTTTAAACCAAGTACCTGTTCAGCCACACCATGTATAGTAAAATCCCTATTAATCTAGAATTTAAGCTAACAGCAGCCTCAAGCAACCATCAATAAAATTGCAGAAAAAAAAAAGTTAAAAAATGTGCATTTAAAATTGGTGCCCCCTAGTTCTCCAATTACACAAAACGCAATCTTAAGCAACCGGCAAATTCACTTATCTGGAATCTACCAATTCCCATTGGTGCCGGATACTGGGGGTTTCTCTGTGATAATTTCAGTGCATATGTACATTGTACAATGAATATGACAATAAACTCATTATCATTATCAATTGAAAAGGAAGATCCAAAGCACCAGTAATTTCCATACTTCCTTACTATGTAGAGCACCATTTCAGCCCAATGACAAAGATGGTTCACAGGGCATTGCCATTCACAACTAATTGTTTATGCAACATATTTATTGCATATTCCCATCAAGTAGCTCGAGACACATATTGTCTCATCCACATTTGCATCAGGACCAAGTCTATTGATACCTCCTTTTGTGGAATCTGCTGCAGGAAATATTAATAGATTGGTCTCAGATGCAAACGTCAACCAGATTTCTGATGCCACATACAAAACTGCTGGAGAAACTCAAAGTAATTAACATTTCAGGCCTGAGCCCTTTATCAGGAATCTGGAAAACAGGTTGATGCCTGAATAAAAAGGTGGGGGTGGGGGGAGGAGGAGAGGTGTGGCAGGAGGAAGGGAAAGGAGCACAAGCAAATAGGTAAGAGTTAATAGGTGAATGCAAGAGTGAGGTAGAAGCTGAGAAATGATAGGGTAGGGGGCAATGGATTTAGAAAGGTAGCTCTTCATTAGGAAGAGGAAGTGAAGGGGTGAGGGGATGGAGGAAAGGAAACAGAAAGAGGGAGACCAGGGCAAGGGGTTAATGGAAATAGGATGTTGCATTAATGCCATCTTGTAGGATATGGTGAGAAGTAATACAAGTGTTGTTCTTCTAATTTGTGAGTGGCCTTAGGGCTTGATTTGGGAGTACACATGTTAGTGCGGTAATGGTGCATGGAATTATAATGATTGATCACTGGAAGGTCCTTACCATTACAGTTCTCAGAGCAAAAGTGCTCAATGAAAGGATCTTTGGCTTGGCTTCTTGGACGAAGATTTATGGAGGGGGTAAAAAGACCATGTCAGCTGCAGGCTCGTTTGTGGCTGACAAGTCCAATGCGGGACAGGCAGACACGGTTGCAGCGGTTGCAGGGGAAAATTGGTTGGTTGGGGTTGGGGTTGGGTGTTGGATCACTGCTAAAAAAAATGACCACTTGGATTAGGTCAACATTTTATAAATTGGATTCGAACTATATATAATGAACCCAGGCCTAGAGTTGTGACCAATGGTCAAATGTCTCCAATATCCCCATTCTCTAGGTCTAGTAGACAAGGATGTCCACTATCCCCAGCTCTCTTTGTATTGACCATAGAACCTCTGGTGGAAACTATTCGACAGAATCCAAACATTAAGGGGTTCAGAGTGGACCAAGATGATAAGATTAGTCTTTTTGTAGATGATGTATTAATATATCTGACAGAGCCTATAACCTCTCTACAAAGTCTGCACTTGCAATTGGAAGATTATGGAAAGGTCTCTGGGTACAAAATAAATTGGGATCTTTAACGGACATGGATGATATGGATTGTAAAATAAATATGCAATTTAGATGGCTGATAAATGGGATCAAATACTTGGACTAGATAATGATTTGAAAAACTTGTATAAATTGAACTACCTCCCCTTGCTTAAGAAAGTTGATTTAAATAAATAGGTTACTCTTCCAATAACACTGATTAGAAGAGTGAATTGTATAAAAATCAATATATCCCCATGTTTACAATACCTTTTCCAGACTCTTCCAATACCATTACCCAGAATTTTTTTCAAAAGTTGAATAAGTTCATTAAGAAGTTTTTTTGGAAAGGTAAGTTAACCAGAATCTCCATGGAAAAACTAACTTGGAAATATCATATGGGAGGTTTACAACTCCTGAATTTTAAATATTATTATTGGGCGACCCAGATGAAATTTATCAGTTCCCTCTTTGATAGAAGAGACAAGCCTTCATGGGTGGAAATTGAAATGCACAAAGTTGGAGAGAGAGTTGCAGAAGATTTTATATATAAATGTGACACTAAATCTATTTCTGCTGGTAAGGAGGCATCATTAATCAAGGATATTCTGAATATTTGGCATAAATTGAAATTGAAATAATTGGATCAAGAAAAAAAATCTCCAAAAACACCCTTGATACAAAACTGATTAATTCCTTTAACAATGGATAATTTAATTCTACATGCCTGGTCCCACAAAGGGTCAGATATGTAGAAGATTGTAATGTACAAGGGCAATTGATGTAATTTGAACAGTTAAAAAACAAATGCAATATTCTTAATAAAATAATCTTCTGCTACTTTCAATTAGGAGCTTATTTCAGCGAATAGGGGAAAAAAAAGGAAACACACATTCAAACAAAATAGTAAGGAGGAAAGCTAATGTACACATGTGGATGTATCACTTGGCTAATCCCACAATCAGGTTAAGAAATTAAAGGGTAATGTTTCATGGCAGCCCATTCAGAATCACGCTTAGTGTGATGCTGTTACAGCTCCAGCAACCCGGGATTGAATCCGGCACAGTCTGTAAGGAGTTCGTTCCCCCGTGGCTGCGTGGGTTTCCTCTGAGTGCTCCGGTTTCCTCCCACCATTCAAAATGTACAAGGGTTGTCGGGCAATTGGGTGCAATTGGGCAGCACTGGCTTGTGGCCCGGAAGGGCATGTTATGTATAAATTTTTTTTAATAAAAAAAATAAATTAAACTTTAATGCTCCTTCCCATCTATTTTTCTCACAACTGCAATGATACTTCATTTCTTGTTTTATTTGTTTTGCTTCCTCCTCTTTTACTTCTGATTAATGTTATTTAGTTGCTCCTTCTTAATTTATGTTTTTCATTTCTGAGGATTAGCTATATCCTGAAGTTAAAATATTCCCACCACAGATACTGACTTGACCCACCATGTGTTTTCCACATCATATTTCTTTTTCCGCAAATCCAGTATTCCATGCTTTATTGATATTCTTTTAAATAATGGGTTATTTCATGCTGGTAATTCTAAATGAAATCGTTGGTATTCAGGAGAAATATTTCACATTCATAACATTTAGCATTGTGGAACAAAGATTTATCAGTTAGTTATCCTTGTTAATTCTTCGGCTTTAATGGTTTTAATGATTTCTGTGCTTCAAATTAATTTTTTAAACGATATGCACTTCAATTTTATGATTTTGCAGCAACAATGTTGCAGTGAGAAATGAAGAACGAGAAAATGATCAGATGTAGTTGAGTCAAAGTTCAGTAAAAATCATTTACTCAAACAGTCCCGCGCAACTTTTTAAAGCCTCGCCCGTTCCAAATGATGCCATCGCATTGTGATGTCATGACATCACTCTGAACCTCCTGAGCTGGTTCGATTAAGCCTCCAGTCAGCCACTACATTTCCTCCCCTCCAAATCAGCACTAGGAGGCTAAACCTTTGGTGGCATAACTGAACACCGCTCTTGGGCAGTTGTCTGCGCCTTCACATCAGGGGTCATGGCAAGGGCCGATCCAGGTTGAGATGAGCGGCCATTAGTCGGACAATCATAAATGTCTCTGGATGCCTTCTGAAGGGGCCCTCATACGACCTCTGTAAGGGTGGCCTGTGTGCACCTCTACTCTTTTCTTTGGCTTGGCTTCGCGGACGAAGATTTATGGAGGGGGTAAAAGTCCACGTCAGCTGCAGGCTCGATTGTGGCTGACAAGTCCGATGCGGGACAGGCAGACACGGTTGCAGCAGTTGCAGGGGAAAATTGGTTGGTTGGGGTTGGGTGTTGGGTTTTTCCTCCTTTGTCTTTTGTCAGTGAGGTGGGCTCTGCGATCTTCTTCAAAGGAGGTTGCTGCCCGTTGAACTGTGAGGCGCCAAGATGCACGGTTTGAGGCGATATCAGCCCACTGGCGGTGGTCAATGTGGCAGGCACCAAGAGATTTCTTTAGGCAGTCCTTGTACCTCTTCTTTGGTGCACCTCTGTCACGGTGGCCAGTGGAGAGCTCGCCATATAACACGATCTTGGGAAGGCGATGGTCCTCCATTCTGGAGACACACAAACATAAACTCACAGTCCCGGAGTTCCTTTGGAATGAAGGGTATTGTTGTTCCATGTCTTGAAGTGGGAGCTGGGGGCAATTTTCCAAACTGCTCCTGCAGTCTTCAAGTGCCTAAGGAACCACTCCACCAGGCCATTCGACTGTGGGTGGTAGGATGTCGTGTAGTGGATCTTCATTCCCAGCTGTCACGACAAAACGTCCCAGAACGCGGAGGTAAACTGTGGGCCTCTATCGGAGGTGACGTGTGTGGGTAGGCCGAACCGAGATATACAGGCAGAAACAAAAGCTCTTGTGCATTAATCGGTTGATGAGTCCATCAGAGGAACCACCTCCGGCCACCAGAGCATCAGAGACATTTTAAAACTGATAAAAACATTTATATTTGACAGAAGATGAAACAACTCCCCAAGAGTTACCTTCTGTCAAGTCCTGCCATGGATGCCGATCTAATCCGAATACTCCCTGAACCCAGTCACTGTCCAGATCAGGGGTGTCAAACTCAAATTCACAGAGGGCCAAAATTAAAAACTTGGACTAAGTTGTGGGCCAAATTAAAAATTTATTGAAAATTTTCAACAACATCTGCATGTTTTCTCTTCTTTCAACATATGTAATGTTAAACTTTTTCTTATTAAAATAAATGTTTATTTATTGTTTTGGTTAAACTCTTTCCAGAAGAAGCATTAACAAATGAGAAATAAAATATTCAATATATAATATTTCTATATAGCCTTTAAGCTCCTTTTAAATGTATTTTTTTCACAAGCCAACAAGTCAAAAAAATAACACCTTGGTTCAATGAAAATCCAATCTTTCAACTATGAACAGTCCAAAGTTAACCAAAGAAAATATTAATCCAAGCTTAGCTTGCTCCACTGTGATTTACTCTGATGCACCTGGGTCTAAACCAGATACTTGGCATCTCTTCTTAGATGCAAGTTCATCAAACTCTGGGGTCAGAGTTTGCCTCCCACCTGTGTTGAAAGGTTCTGTTTTCTGTCTTTCGTTTGGCCATTTTCCGTAAGGGGTTTATTACATGTGAGTTGGGCGACAGGTCGCAGATGCTGATGAAAGTAAAGAGAGGAGGTGGGGGCGATTAGCGGGCTGAAGGGCCGGCAGCAATGCATTTGCAAAGCATTCTGGGATTTGTAGTATTAGCTGTGCATGCACTATACTGGCGCGGCAGCCAGCGGGCCAGCTCTAATACATATTTGATATGATCTTGCCACATTTGGCCTGCGGGCCTGAGTTTGACATGTGTGGTCTAGATCTTACCCAGGTAAGTGGGTGTGCCCAAACAGAATGTAACAACATCTTATGCAACAAGATCCAACCAATATGATGTGAATTCTTCAACATTATCCCAGATTTGGTAGCAATTGAACTGGTGTGTGCTCAGTACGGAGAAAGGAATGGCACACTTTTTTTGGGGGAAAATTTTAAGCAGTTTTATTGGTAGTTATATAACATGTACCGCACGGATGGCAGTCTCTTCAATCTGAGGCACCTGCAAGCTCACACCAAGACACAAGAGAAACTTGTCCGTGAACTACTCTTTGCAGACGATGCCGCTTTAGTTGCCCATTCAGAGCCAGCTCTTCAGCGCTTGACGTCCTGTTTTGCGGAAACTGCCAAAATGTTTGACCTGGAAGTCAGTCTGAAGAAAACGGAGGTCCTCCATCAGCCAGCTCCCCACCATGACAACCAGCCACCCCACATCTCCATCGGGCACACAAAACTCAAAACGGTCAACCAGTTTACATATCTCGGATGCACCATTTCATCAGATGCAAGGATCGACAACGAAATAGACAACAGACTCTCCAAGGCAAATAGCGCCTTAGGAAGACTACACAAAAGAGTCTGGAAAAACAACCAACTGAAAAACCTCACAAAGATTAGCGTATACAGAGCCATTGTCATACCCACACTTCTGTTCGGCTCCGAATCATGGGTCCTCTACCGGCATCACCTATGGCTCCTAGAACGCTTCCACCAGCATTGTCTCCGTTCCATCCTCAAAATTCATTGGAGCGACTTCATCCCTAACATCGAAGTACTCGAGATGGCAGAGGCCGACAGCATCGAGTCCACGCTGCTGAAGATCTAGCTGCACTGGGTGGGTCACGTCTCCAGAATGGAGGACCATCGCCTTCCCAAGATCGTGTTATATGGCGAGCTCTCCACTGGCCACCGTGACAGAGGTGCACCAAAGAAGAGGTACAAGGACTGCCTAAAGAAATCTCTTGATGCCTGCCACAATGACCACCGCCAGTGGGCTGATCTCGCCTCAAACCGTGCATCTTGGCGCCTCACAGTTCGGCGGGGAGCAACCTCCTTTGAAGAAGACCACAGAGCCCACCTCACTGACAAAAGACAAAGGAGGAAAAACCCAACACCCAACCCCAACCAACCAATTTTCCCCTGCAACTGCTGCAACCGTGTCTGCCTGTCCCGCATCAGACTTCTCAGCCACAATCGAGCCTGCAGCTGACGTGGACTTTTACCCCCTCCATAAATCTTCATCCGCGAAGCCAAGCCAAAGAAAAGATGTTATATATGTTCAATGATATTCTGCATTGGATTTGATATCGAGCAAATTGAAATCACTATACCTGTCGGGGGCAATGCCCCTTACTTGAGCAATGAAAGATGCATTTTGTTCATTAAATGTTGATATATTCAGCAAGCTTCAACCAATGGCCACCCCATCCATCCTAATGAAAGATGCATGTTCCTTGCAAGTATGAACCCATAAACTGTGCTGGAAAATGTCACCATGAAAAGTGGTTGGTTGTTGTTCTCTCGTCTAATCACTCAGTGTCTTCCAGCTGTTCTTACACTTCACTGGCCCTCTGAGTAATGCCCATCAGATCCATTTCAGTAAACAGCAGTGTTTGCATGAGTGTTGTGTATTATTGCAATCTGACTCACTCATATGTGTAGAGTTAATAAATGTCACAATATTACAGTCTGTGCTTGCAGCTATCAGAATAATTGTCATTACTGGAAGTGGACCAGTCATCCTATAAGGATTCGAGAAATTTTATGATTTTGACAGCTGTGTCTCCCACGTTCAAGACTGCTGATCACAAGTTGTGGCAAGTTAAAAGGCTCTGTGTGCAGGTACTTCAGTGCAACTCCCTCTTTCACTGTTAGGACTGAATTTATACAAAGTTCTCAAGCTGTGGTCAACTTAAGGATTGACTTTGCCCACTGAGGTTTTCTGAGTTAGTCCCACCTCCTGGTGTTTGACTGATATCCCTCTAAACCTTCCCTGTCCATGTATCTGTCCAAATGATTTTTAAATGTTGTTATTGTTCTCGATTCTACCATTTCTTCTGACAGCTTGTTTCATACACCATGAACAATTTCTCCGGTATGGTTGGCATAGTGGTTAGTGCAACACCTTTGCAGCGCCAGCAATTGAGACCAGAGTTCAAATCTCGCACTGTCTGTAAGGAGTTTGTATGTTCTCCCTGTGTTTACATGGGTTTTCCCCGGGGGCTCCATCTTCCTCCCACTGTTCGAAATGTACAGAGGGTGTAGGTTAATTGGGTGTAATTTGGGCAGCATGGACTTGTGGGCCGAATTGACTGTGTGTTGTATGTCTAGATTTAAAAAAAAATCCATTATCTGTGGTTTTGTGATTTTCAATTCAAATCTCACATTGGATTTTATTTGTCCATTCTTATTTTTGCAAAGCACCTTAAATCACTGCTGCCTCATTATCCCAGCAATCAGGATTCGATTCTAATCTCTGATACTGCCGGTACGGAATTTTCACGTTCTCCATATGGGCCATATGGTAATCTTCTACATATCCCAAAGACATGCTGGTGGTAAGTTAATTAGCTGTTGTAAATGACCCCTGCTGTAGATGGTTGGCAGAAGGATCGAGGGTGTAGTCAGTGTGCATGTGTGAGAGAACAAGTAACAAGGGAATAAGTGAGGGGAATGAGATTGATGGGATTGCTCTTGGAGCTGGCAGGGATTCAACAGACCAAATAGTCTCCTACTTCATGAGAAATGTGTATTTTGAAATATTTGTTGCACTTTAGTAGGGCTGCAGAATAAAGAGTTGGGGATTCATGTACAAAGTTACATGAAAGTAACAACGTAGGTTGTCAGGGAGAGAAAGTGGAGCTCAGCACGTTTGCCTTCATTCGGCAAACTTTGAGTACAGAAGCATGGGTGTCACACTTGGAGTATGGTGCACAGTTCTGGTCACCCAGCCAAAGGAAAGATGTACCCTTGAGCTGGGGAGAGTTCAGAAAAGATTCATGGCAAGTCTACAGGGACAGGTAGGCTTGAATTAATGAGGTGAGGCTGGATAGGATGGAATGCCTTCTTCACATAGAGGTTGGTGGGCATTTGCAACTAAATGCCAAAAGAATCATGTCAAAGCATCATGATAGAAATGGGAATGGTTGAGACATTTAAAGGCATTTAGACAGGTACATATATAGGAAAGGTTTAGAGTGTTAGAGCTGAATTCAGCCAAATGAGACCAGATTGTTTGGTCTAGACAGATTGGGCAGAATGGCCTGTTTCTGTGTTCCAGAATTTTAAGACTCTATAAATGCTCCAAAACCATGAAAAGTACTGTATAAGTTTCTTTCATTTAGAAACTGTTACCACTGAAAAGCCAGATAACTTTTCTTTCTCAATCACAATCTCCTAAGTAAATTGGAATATAATGGAACTTGAATTTTATTTTGAGCTTTTTTCATGACTCCCTTTGTCCACTTGTCCCTTCGCACCAATCCCCCTTTACCCATTCCCCCCCCCCCCCACACCCTGCACTTCTCCCTGTGATGGCACCAAATGCTACACCTCCACTTCCTCTCTTACCTTCATTCAGGGACCAACTTAACCCTTCCAAGTGAGGCAACACTTCATCTTGAACCTGCAGGACTCATTTACTGCATCTGTTGCTCCCTGTACAGCCTCCTCTACATTGGGGAGACTGGAGGCAAATTGATGGATCACTTCGTTGAGCATCTTTGCTCTGTTTGCTGCTGTGGGAAAAGCCTCACAGTGGCTGACTATTTTAATTTCACTCTCATTAACATACAGACATATCTGTCCATGGCCTATTATATTGCCTGGTTGAGGCCACATGCAAATTAGAGGATCAGCACCTTATATTCTATCTTGGCAGTCTCCAACCAGACAGCATCAATGTCGACCTCCAACTTCCAGTAACCTCCACCTCTTGATCTCTCAATCCCACACAGTTTGCTTTCCTTATATCTCTGATCCCACTCCCCTTCTTTCATTGGCAAAAATGGCAGTGTTGCCAGAGCTGGTGCAGACCTGGGGAGAGCGGGGAGTGGAGTACCGATGTCTCTGTACAGGCTTTAAATGATAAAGAAGCCAACAGTAATTCATTTTAAAACCCTTTTATGGTTTCTCTCTTGCCAGTCCAATGACATCTAACCATCTGTTCCAACCTTCATTGTTGCATACAGGTTACAAGGAATGGCATAGATTAGGTATTAAAAGTTTTAAAGATCATTTTATTCGAGATAATTTTCTTTCTCTGGAATAACTGATGGTAAAATTTAAATTACCCAATAGCTATTTTTTTCAGATATTTACAAGTCAGGCATTTTGTTTAGTCCAAGCTCTCTGATTTTCCATGAATTCCTGAAACAAACATTCTTGACGTATTTTTTGGATTTACAGATTTCTCACAGAGGCTCAATATCAATTATTTAAACAATTTAATAGATTTAAGAATTGCCTCGCTAGTTAAGATCAAGAATGATTGGGAACTTGACCTGGATTTATCACTTTCAGATGAGGATTGGGACACAACTCTTAATTTGATTAATGAGTCCTCCTTCTGTGTACAACATTGTTTGTTGCAAATCAAAGTGGTATACGGAGTGCATATATCTAAAGTTAAATGGGTTCAATTTCATTCTGATATTAATCCATTAAGTGATAAGTGCACAACTTTTGAGGCTTCATTGATACATATGTTTTGGTCTTGTCCTAGTCGAGAAACATTTTGGTAAAACATTTTTCAAAGTCTATCAGTGATTTTTAAGATCAAATTTGAACCATGCCCCCTAATTGCTTTATTTGTTTTTTTTCTCAAGTAAAGAACATTTTATTGACTTCAACTCATAAGCAAATTTTAGCTTTTACCTCTTTGATAGCTAGACAGGCAATATTGATATTGAATGGTTACATGATATCCTGTCTTACCTAAGTTTAGAAAAAAACATCAGATATAACAATAAATATGTAAAGTTTAATTTTTATAATATATGGGGTCCATTCATGGATTTCTATCACAATTTAAAGATTTAAGGTGTTTGAATGCTCCAAAGATGCACTGTCTAGTTTCTAGAGGTCGATATTCGATTCATATGTTTTTTAATTATGTCAGTTAACCTTGTTTAGAGGGGTGGGTTTGATTATAAGGAGTTTGTTCCTTTTTTTTCTTTTTAGGAAATTAGATGAAGATGTGTTTAACTAAGAATTGTAAACATACATCATATTAAACAAGATGATTTTTTTTTTCTGAGAAGTATAAGTTCCCTTTTTTTAATAAGGGGATTTTATTTATAACTTACTTTAAAATAAAGTTTATTTTTGTTTCAAGTTTTCAATATTACCTTTAGATATGCTCATGAAGAATGTATAAATTCAATTCAATCCTAGATTCAATGTTTTCGATAAGATTAAGTTAGGAAAATAATTATATGTTTTCGATGTGCATTAAATGTATTTCATCTATTTTATGCATATGATATGGTTCATGTAATTTATTAGGTGATTTTCACAAGATCAAAAGATAAAGGAACAGAAGCAGGCCACTAGGCCCATCCAGCCTGTTCCATGACTCTACACTAAGCTGAACTATGCTCACACCTAGTTCCAATTTCCAGCCTTTTCCCCATATCCTTTACTAATTAGATACTTATCCATTTCCTGTTTAAATTCTCCTCATGATCTGGCCTCAACCTCTGTATGTGGCAGTGAGTTTCACAGATCTATGACCCTTTGACTAAAGAGGTTCTTCATCTCTGTTTTAAATGGATAATGTTACAAGCCCAGAGGACCCCAAAACCCAACAGCAATAGTTCACCAAGACAAATGGTTACTTAAACATGAAAATAGGATCAAACTTTAACTTATTACTATTAACTTAGCCTAACTTAACCCCCTTCTAATTCAAAGTGTACATGGATGTAAAGCATGTATAAGTTAAGAAAAGTTATTTGATTCACAGTCTAATCTCACTTCTCATTCCTCCAAGTTCACTGGTATCAGGCAATTCTTATACTGTGCACACAGAAATGAACATATATGAATCTTCACCAGGCTTTGGTACTTGAAAGGTAAATGGTTACCACTCACAAAGGTTTTTGTTGGTTTTCAGAGAGAGATTTGTTGCTCGTTGGACACCTACAACTGATTCCTTCTGATCAGCAACTTCAGTGTCTTGCCGAAGAAACTTTCCCCATCAGTGTTTTCCAGGTGATAACCTCTTTCTTTCTGGTCACCACAGAGTTCCTTTTTGTTTCCCTTATTTCAAGTGAAACGTTATACAGCCAGCCATCTCCTCTTGAATGGACCAGAAGGGCTTCGACAAGGCTGAACTAAGAACTCACAACCCATCTTCAAAATGTTTTTTTCACAAGCTTGCCAGCTTGTCATGTTGCATCCCAGCTGCTACTGCTGAACTGAAGGACTGTAGAACTGAATTCTCTCTCTCAGAGAAAACCACATGACCTTCTTAGAACAGACAACTGTACTCAGACTGTGGCCCCTGACCCAATCTTCTGAGTTCATTCATCCATTGCTTTCTAAAATAATATATCCATTACTTCACAACATGTCTAATTAACACCTATTCGTGAAGTCCTGTTTTTGCAAAGGCGTCCGGAGCCTCGACTGTCTGGCTTGAGCAGAGCTCTGGCATTTTAAATGAGATCTGTTTTGAAGTGTTTGTATGTGACCTACACTAAAAAACCTGCCACAATTTATCTCCTTTTAAAACATATCTATATACAATATAAAATATAACATAATCAGTCACAATAACCTAATTTTGAGACTGTGACCCTTGGGCTTGATTCACCCATCAAGGGAATCATCTGATCTACATCCAATCTGTTAAAACTTTTCACAATTCGAAATGTTTCTATGAGATTCACCCACCCCCCCCCCTCCAAATACTCCTCTACTCCAATGAATACAATCCAATAGTTGTCATATGTTCTTCATTACATTAACCTTCGCATTCCAGGAATCATCCTAGTAAATCTCCTTTGCACCCTCTCCAACAACATCACATCCTTTCTAAGATAGGGGGCCCAAAATTGCACACAGTTCTCTAAATGTGGACTTACTATTCCTCTTGAAATGAAGGCCAACATAGCATTTGCTTTCTTCACCTCCAATCCCATCTGGTCATTAACTTTTAGGTTTCCCTGCACAAGGATGCCCAGGTCCCTTTGCACCTCCGAGGTTTGAATTTTCTCCCCATCCAGATAGTATTCTGCCTGTTTATTTCCACTGCCAAAATGTAGAACCGAACACTTCTCTACATTGTACCACATCTGCCATATTTTTGCCCAGTCCCCCAATTCGTCCATATCCTTTTCCAACTTTACAGTTTCTACTACACTTCATTCTCCACCACCTATCTTGGTATATGTGTATACATTCTCTGTTAAACAATAAAAATATTTTTAAAAAAAACAAAATCTTGCTACCACCATGACTAGGCCCAAGATGGTGGCTCTTGTGCTGGCAGCGGCCTCAAAAGGTTGCAGACTCCTGGGAAGAAGACAACACTACGACCATGGCTGCAGACCAGTGCAGGGCTCCGTGGCTGAAAAATACATGCAGGCTGTGGGCTGCTGGAGACTGCAGTCAAAGGACTCACACCAGGTGCGGACTGCTGGAGACTGGCTCAAGACTAGGGGAAGGGGTACCAGGTATGGGAAATGGGAGGCGAGGGGTTGCCGAGGGCGGGCGGGACTCCTGAGGTCCCTCGGGCACTGAAGGCTTCCTGATTGCATCAGAGGTTTGAATCCACAGCTTGAGTTGCCAATGGTTTGGACTAAAGTCTGTGTAGCTGCAGAGACTGTGGGAGCACTGGAGGCAAATCTACAGACACTCACTGATTCTGCTCTTCTTTTTCTGACTATAAGGGCGTCAGGAAATTTCTGCTGATGGTGAATCTTTGTCTTAAGGCAGACTAAATCCAATTACATGTAATATTGCACCTGTTTCATTACATGACAATAAAAGAATCTTGCACCTTTCCCCGCCACAACTTCTTTACCTACCCGTCACCCACACCTTTCTTCCTCCACCTTCCCAGCCCCTTCCCTTTCTTCCTCTAATCCGACTGCATCTCTCTCTCATCCCTCTGCCTCTTCCCCCTCTTACCTGTATTCACTTATCACTGGAAGCCAGTGGCTGATCAATAAGGGATTCTGCAGCTGAAGAACACATGGGTGGAAGGCCATTGGAGGCCCGAGGTGTGGACCCCTCGCAGGCCGCAGGGTGCTGGCGACTGCGGTCGAGGGATTCACACCAGGCTGTGGACTGCTGCAGGCTGGCTCAAGACTGGCTGAAGGGGTATCAGGTACTGGAACCAGTTTGTGAGAGGATGCCAGGGCATTGAAGGTTTCCTGATTGTGTCAGATGTTCAGATCTGGAACTCGGACTGCTGATGGTTTGAACTAGACTCTGTGCGGCTACGGGGGCTGTGGTAATGCTAGAAGCAAATGCACGGATACTCGGTGACCCTGAGAGGACTATCTTTCACTTGTCTTTCTCTGACTGTCAGAGGCACTTGGGGCAATTTCTGCCAATGGCGAATCTGCCTGACTTACGGCTGTCAAAAGCAAATTCCATTTAACATTGCACTGATTTTATTTCATAATAATAAAGGAATCTTGAATCTTGAAAATGTTGAATCTTTTGACCTGAACCATGGATGCTTGGATGCTGTTTGGCCTGCTGAGTTCCTCCAGCATTCTGTGCTCTTTATGCATTTACTTACAATGCAATTCATCATCCAAACTAGCTCATTCAACGAAAAGCCACAATTATAAGAACTTAATGAACCATAATCCTAAATTAAAGGGATTGCCATGGACCTAATGGATTTACAAGACTTTAATCCAACGTGATTACTATTGGTCATAGAGCATCACAGTTTAATGGTTTACTTTGTGTTTTAGCACAGAGAAATTGAATATTCACTTGCCAAGCCAACAAATTAGGAATTGATTTGGTGTGCTAACATCACTTGGCTATGATCAGGAAGATTTAAATCCACAAAGGTGGCAATGAGACATTGAATTCTACATCGAGTATGGTTTGTTGAGTGCTATTTGCACTTCTTCTTTGGCTTGGCTTCGCGGACAAAGATTTATGGAGGGGGTAAAAGTCCACGTCAGCTGCAGGCTCGTTTGTGGCTGACAAGTCGATGCGGGACAGGCAGACACGGTTGCAGCGGCTGCAGGGGAAAATTGGTTGGTTTGGGTTGGGTGTTGGGTTTTTCCTCCTTTGCCTTTTGTCAGTGAGGTGGGCTCTGCGGTCTTCTTCAAAGGAGGTTGCTGCCCGCCAAACTGTGAGGCGCCAAGATGCACGGTTTGAGGCGATATCAGCCCACTGGCGGTGGTCAATGTGGCAGGCACCAAGAGATTTCTTTAGGCAGTCCTTGTACCTTTTCTTTGGTGCACCTCTGTCACAGTGGCCAGTGGAGAGCTTGCCATATAACACGATCTTGGGAAGGCGATGGTCCTCCATTCTGGAGACGTGACCCATCCGGCGCAGCTGGATCTTCAGCAGCGTGGACTCGATGCTGTCGACCTCTGCCATCTCGAGTACTTCGACGTTAGGGATGAAAGCGCTCCAATGGATGTTGAGGATGGAGCGGAGACAACGCTGGTGGAAGCGTTCTAGGAGCCGTAGGTGATGCCGGTAGAGGACCCATGATTCGGAGCCGAACAGGAGTGTGGGTATGACAACGGCTCTGTATACGCTTATCTTTGTGAGGTTTTTCAGTTGGTTGTTTTTCCAGACTCTTTTGTGTAGTCTTCCAAAGGCGCTATTTGCCTTGGCGAGTCTGTTGTCTATCTCATTGTTGATCCTTGCATCTGATGAAATGGTGCAGCTGAGATCAAGTGCTAAATCCTCTTGATTAGTGTATCATTTTATTATGGAGCATGTACTTGAGACTGTATATTATTACTTTTTTTTTTTTTTTTCTTTGGCTTGGCTTCGTGGACGAAGATTTATGGAGGGGGTAAAAAGTCCACGTCAGCTGCAGGCTCGTTTGTGGCTGACCAGTCCGATGCGGGACAGGCAGACACGATTGCAGCGGTTGCAAGGGAAAATTGGTTGGTTGGGGTTGGGTGTTGGGTTTTTCCTCCTTTGCCTTTTGTCAGTGAGGTGGGCTCTGCGGTCTTCTTCAAAGGAGGCTGCTGCCCGCCAAACTGTGAGGCGCCAAGATGCACGGTTTGAGGCGTTATCAGCCCACTGGCGGTGGTCAATGTGGCAGGCACCAAGAGATTTCTTTAGGCAGTCCTTGTACCTTTTCTTTGGTGCACCTCTGTCACGGTGGCCAGTGGAGAGCTCGCCATATAATACGATCTTGGGAAGGCGATGGTCCTCCATTCTGGAGACGTGACCCATCCAGCGCAGCTGGATCTTCAGCAGCGTGGACTCGATGCTGTCGACCTCTGCCATCTCGAGTACCTCGACGTTAGGGGTGTGAGCGCTCCAATGGATGTTGAGGATGGAGCGGAGACAACGCTGGTGGAAGCGTTCTAGGAGCCGTAGGTGGTGCCGGTAGAGGACCCATGATTCGGAGCCGAACAGGTTACTTGTAACATCATCGTAATAAAGTTTAGTTATTTAAATATTTAGATTTTTACAACATTGATATAGATTAGTTCATCCAGTTCCTCACTGTATCATCCGTCAAACATGGAGCATTTTTGTTAATCTAAAAAAAATTAATTTAAATTTTATAAAAGGTAATTTTAAAAAAATTAGAAATGTAGCAGAATAACAGGACAATTTGGCCCATGAGTCCATGGCACCAAATTTGCACCACAAGAACCGACGGCCCCCGGTATGTTTTGAATGGTGGGAGGAAACCCGGGTAAAACCCAGGCAGACATGGAGAGAATGTACAAACTCCTTACAGACACCACAGGATTCCGACCCCATGTCCCAACTGCTGGCGGTATAAAGCCGTTGTGCTAACCGCCATGCCAACTGCGCCACCCTATTAACTTTTAATGTATTAGTTTTAAAATGTTGAAAATATAAATCTTATTATATTGGGGCTGATGGAGCTTATTCCCTCTTTTAAAAATAATTATGAAATACATTTTAAAAACCATAACTTCTCTTCAAATTAATTTATAGTACAATTTTATCAAAAATTAATTTTCTATGACAATGTCCAGAAATTCCTTGGTACCTGTACAGCAAAAGTCCAAAAATCTGGATGACAGAAATCCAGATTGCTAGAGAATCCACACTCTAAACTTTTAAAAATTTAGTTGGCTTCTGCCTGCTTGCATAAGTGGCAACAAGCAACTGCACTGAACACAGGGAATCTTAGCACAAAGAAATTCATTTGTTTATTGTATTTTTATTTTACAATTTTCATTTTTAAACATAATTTCAAGCATTACATGCTTTTATTGTAGTAAAAACATTTTATGCTTACATTTTTGTTGAGTGTTGATTTCATTTTTCTTTGAAACTGCTCGTTTTGATAAATGAAGCGTGCTGCATTAACTAATGAATAAACGATCACAATTTACTTTATTCCTCCTTAAATTTGAATTTTGAGAGTATCGCCCAAGAATCTGGAAAATCCGAAACCCAACCAACCCAATCCCTTGAGCGGTCCGGATTTTAGGACTGGGAACGGTGCAGTTGAAGGTCTCTGTGTTCATTTTGAGATTCTGCTGTAGCCAATTCCAAGAGCTTCTGCTGACCAAGGCATTCAACATGATTGGCCGGCTCTTGTGTACTTTCCTCCAAATGCTATGATAGTGCAGAGTGCACAACGGGAAGCCTTGGATAATTCTGGGCAGGAGCCACATGCAAGCATTGGCAGTTGGAGGTTTGGGTCAGGTACTGAGTTGCCACCTTAGTGTAGAATCAGAGCGAGAATGGGGAAAATGAAGTCAGAGCTGCTGGTGGGAATGGGTATTTAGAAGGAATGTGGCATCAAAGCATTCATCAAAGGGTGAACAAGGAGTTCGAATTTGGGATTTTAGTTCATCAGATATCAGAAGGATGAGCGAGCAAATGGAAAAATGAGAGAGAGTTGGATCTGAGAGACACACACTATCTGTGTGGAGTATGGCATCTAATCAGGGAGCTGCTCAATTAAATTTAAATGTTAAATTTAGACATTCAGCATGGCAACAGGCCCTTTCAGCCAATTACACCCAATTAACCTACACTCCAGTACGTTTTGAAGGGTGGGAGGAAATCAGAGCCCCTGCGGAAAGCCTACGCAGACATGGGGAAAATGTACAAGCTCCTTACAGATAGCACAGGATTCGAACCCCCCCCTGTCCCGATCGCTGATGCTGTGAAGGCGTTGTGCTAACCGTTATGCCAACCATGACATTCTGGGAATGCCTGATGACAGCACACATGAGGTCATTTCCCAGTCAGGGTTTCAAAGCAGTGCTGTGTGGAGGATTATATCAATATGTATGCATCTGATATATTTTGTGTTGCTGCAATCGAGATACAGAAGCTTGTTTGAAATTTTGCAATTGGAAGTCTTGAACTGAAATCAATGCAATCCCATTCCACTCCAGAATTAACTGATGAACATGCAGCAGAGAATTTCAGGGCACTCTTACATGGTACGACAATAACTAGGACCAGCTAATGTCTCTTGTGGACTAGTCCCTATTAACTACTTCCATTTAATGAAAGGGGAAGAACAATCAAGTGCCATCAGTTACCTCTATAAATGCTTAACCCAAATATCTGGAAGAAATACATCTGAGTAAATCCAATGGGCCAAGTGAGATAATTCTGAAGAATTACATTTATCCAAGAGTGGCTTTGTGCAAGCTGCATTTTTGGCACCTTGTAACACAGCAGATTCTTCAACAGGTCAGAGAAAGCTAATCAGGACAAAGGAGTTTCCCTGTGTTTGCTACCTGGAGGGTTATCTGACCACCCAGACAGGAAGCCAGTCAAAAGTAACTTCTCCCTGTCAATCAATGTCAAACCCACCCACAGATAAAGACATTACAATTGGTCCTCCTCCTCAACGAAAAAAATTGCTGCAGTAGAAAACCTAGCACGTGCTAGCTTACTCCCTTTTCATTTGGCGACCATCACTAAACTCCCCTCCTGGTTGCTACCCACAGGGGATGCTGGAGAACAAATTAAATGTTTTGTAATCACATTTTTAGTTACAGCACGGTAGAAGTCAATTCGAGCCACTTAGACCAGCGCTGCTCAATTGCACCCAAATTAATCTGCAGCCTATACAATGTGGAGGGTGGGAGGAAACTGGAGCACCTGGAGAAAACCCACATAGACATGGGGGGAATGTGCAACCTCGTTACAGACAGCTCTGGATTTGAACCCGGGTCGCTGGCTGTGTGATAGCCTTCCGCTAACCACTACACTAATGGTGTCGTGTAAGGTGTGTGCCAGTGAAAGGTGGAGGATATTTGTGGTATATACCATGAGAGACTATAATGTTGTAATGGTATGGATTGTGTGTGCTAATTGGCTCGGGCTGGCCCACCCCCTGATGATACTCTCACCTGGACTCCTTCCCTGGGACCCAGGCCATAAAGGTCTGGCCACCTCTCCCTTCCCTAGTTTGGATCTGGGCCGGCTGAAGTCTTCTGTATAATAAAGCCTATCATTCCCCTCAGTCTTTGTTCTTGTGATTATTGGGGCAACTGATGGTGCCCAACAATTTATCGTACAGAAATGTTTAACGTCTCCGGTAATGGAGAAGTTTCTGCGCCCCAATCGTCTAGAGGTGGATCCCCAAGTCCCGGGTGCATCAGAACTCTTTGAGCAGTGTGTCAACTGCTTTAACAACTTCCTGGAGGCAGCTGCTGGAGTGGTCGATTTGGATGAGAAGAGGCTGAAAGTCCTACAGGCAAGAGTCGGCCAGAGGGCTTTCCAGGCCAATAGAAGCTGCACGACCTACACAAAGCTAATGGCTGAGCTACGGGCGTTATACAAGTCCAAGATCAATGAGGTCTACTCTCGTTACCTTCTGGCGTCCAGAAAACAGCAGCCTGGTAAGTCGGTGGATGAGTTCGTTCTTCCCCTGATCACATTGGGAAAAGACTGTTTTGGAAACCTCACGGTCCCTGTGCCAGGGGCCCAGTGCATGGAAGACCCGGTCCAGGTCGCTGCATGTCAGGATTGAGGTCAGATTACATACAACAACATCTCCTTGAGGAGGATCAACTCCCACTGTAACGTGCAATCTAACTGGCCAGGACCTTAGACATGGCCCAGCGCCATTTGGAGTTGATCGCAGGCAGAAGTGGGGCTACCCAGTATGTGCCACCATGAGGGCCGCCATCATGGGAGTTGGCATCAGGGACAGCCAACCCGACTATGTCTGCAGTAGCGCCGAGATTGTCGAGGTGCAACTTCTGTGGCCAGGCAAGCTATCCACGACTTCTCTGCCCTGCAAAAGGAGGTACCTGCATGGGCTGCGGAAAAAAGGGCCACTACCAATGTGTTTGCAGGTCCAGAGTCCCATCTCAAAGCAGTGCGGCATGTATGGCCGAGAAGCTACCAGTGCATGGTAAGGCGAGCACCATTTCACCCACTCCCGCCACCATCCTCTGTGCAGCAGCAACCTTCACCAGTGACATCACTTCCGGCCCCGATGATGTCACTTTTGCCTTCTTCATCGGTGTTAGCAGCACGGTCAACATGGAGACCACCATCTTGGGCATCGGGCCTGCCCACCGATGACGAAGACGATGCACCCATCCTGGCATTGATCACCTTGGACCAAGCCAGCCCTCACCTGATCATGAACTCCATGATGCAGATCAAGGTGAATGGGCACAAATCGAACTGTAGCTTTGATAGTGGCAGTACCAAAAGTTTTATCCACCATGGTGGCCTGTAGATACCCATTTGGCTGATGACTGGGTCTGTGTCAATGGTGGCGAATGACCAGCGGACTTGTATCCAGGGATACTGTGTGGTTTCTCTGATGGTGGGGGCAGTTGGGGGGGGAGTGGGGGGGGAAGGAAGTTGTTGGTCATGACCCAGCTCTGTGCACCCATCCTCCTGGGCTTCGACTTCCAGAGTCAATTCAGGAGCGTGCCGATGGTGTTCGGGGGCACCAAGCCTACACTCACCATTTACAACCCGCAGCTTATGGAACCCCCCCTCAATTGAGCACCCAGCCTCCAGTTCTGACCTGCAGCCTCACCACCCTGCGGGTGGCTCAAATGTCACTATTCGTGAACCTCACCCTGGATTGTAAACCGATCGCCACCAAGAGTAGGTGCTATAGCATTGAGGATATGGCATTCATCCGGGCCAAGTTTCAGTGACTCTTGGCGGAAGGGATCATAGTCTCTAGCTCCAGCCCCTGGAGGGTGCAGGTCCTCATGGTCAGAGGGGCAGGCATGCCCCGGATGGTGATTGATTATAGCTAAACCATCAACCGCTTCACCCAGTTGGATGTGTACCTTCTACTCTGGATAGCTGTCTTGGTCAATAAGGTCACACAATACAGAGTCTTCTCAACCATTGACCTCAAGTCGGCCTATCATCAACTCCCCCTTTGCCTGAGCGACCAGTTCTTCATGGGTTTCAAGGTCGATGGCAGACTTTTTCACTTCCTGCGGGGGCCTTTCTGAGTTACTAACGGTGTCTCTGCTTTTCAGAGGGTCACAAATTGGATGGTGGAGGAGCACAAGCTGATGGTGACGTTCCCATATCTCGACAATGTCACCATTTGTAACCACGACCAATGGGACCACGACGTGAACCTCGCAAGGTTCTTACATACAGCCAAGACTCTCAACTTGACGTACCATTAGGACAAGTGTGTGTTTAACACAGAACATTTGGCCCTTGTTGGTTGTGTCATGGCACATGGTGTCATTGCCCCGGACCCCGACCACATGCGACCCCTTCTGGAGCTCCCAGTCCCAAACACTCTAAAGGCACTGAAAAGGTGCTGTTTTCCTATTATGCCCGATGGGTGCCTAATTACGCCAAAAATGTCCACCCCCTGATTAAGTCCACAGCTTTCCCGTTATCGGCAGAAGCCCAAGTTTCATTCTATCAGATCTGAGGAGACATCGCAAAGGCC
Source organism: Narcine bancroftii (assembly GCF_036971445.1). NCBI lineage: Eukaryota > Metazoa > Chordata > Chondrichthyes > Torpediniformes > Narcinidae > Narcine > Narcine bancroftii. The sequence goes on from NC_091471.1 coordinate 223,457,763, forward strand.
ATGTTGCATGCCGTGGATGAGTCCATCTTGTGTCAGGTGGAGAGCGATGCCTCCGATTTTGCACTGGCCACCACTCTTAACCAGGCAGGCAGGCCAGTAGCTTTTTTCTCCCGCATCCTGCATAATCTTGAGGTACGTCACTCCTCGGTCGGGAAGGAGGCCCAGGCGATCATTGAGGCGGTGCACCACTAGCGACTTTAACTGGCTGGTAAGTGTTTTATCTTGTTGACAGACCAGAGGGCCATGGCCTTCATGTTTAATACCAAACAGCGGGGTAAAATCAAGAATGACAAGGTTCTTAGGTGGAGGATTGAGTTCTCCACCTATAATTATGACATCTTGTATCGACCAGGTAAACTCAACGATCCTCCAGATGCCCTATTCCGGGGGACGTGCGCCAGTGCACATCTTGACTGTCTCCAGACCCTCCACGACAGTCTGTGCCACCCCAGAGTCAAAAGGTTATACCACTTCATCAAGACTTGGAACATTCCAACGTCCGGTCCACCACCAGACGCTGCCAGATCTGCACTGAATGTAAGCCACAGTTCTACCTATCCAAGAAGGCTCATCTCATCAAGGCCACACATCTTTTTGAATGGCTCAGTGTTGATTTCCAGGGCCCCCTACCCACTACAAATAGGAATGCCTACTTCCTGATGGTGGTGGATGAGTTGTTCAGGTTCCCCTTTGCTATTCTCTGCCCAGAAATGACCTCGGCGACCGTAATCAAGGTGCTGCACATTATCTTCACCCTGTTCATGTACCCCGCATACATCCACAGCGATTGGGGGACCTCGTTCATGAGTGTGGAATTGTGACAGTACTTCCTGGCCAGAGGCATAGCCACCAGCAGGACTACCAGCTATAATGCCAGGGGTAATGACTAGGTGAAAGGGAGAATGCCACCATCTGGAAGGCGGTGCTTTTGGTCCTTGGGTCCAAAAATATGCCAGTGTCCCACTGGCAGGACGTTTTCCTGAAGCGCTTCACGCCATCCGATTGCTCCTGTGCACCACGACTAACACCACCCCGCATGAACGTTTGTTTGGTTTCCCTAGGAGATTGGCAAATCGTCCCTCCATTCCTCCTTGGTTGGCCACCCCAGGGCGAGTCCTGCTACAAAGACACGCGGAGAGCCATAAGATGTATCCACTGATTGACACCTCATACACACCAATGCGCAATACATATTTGTGAGGTACCCCAATGGCCACGAGGACACTGTGCCTATCCAAGACCTGGCAAGGGCTGGAGATCCTGAAACCGCTCTGCCTCCCACAGCCCATCCCATGGAGCAGACCATCCCACACGGGAGCACAATACTGGAGGCTGAGCCACCCAGCTCCCCTCTCCAGGAGTCAGTCCTCCGGGAGACATCAAATCCCCATTCCTCCCGGGAGCCCTCAAGTATCACCCCAACCCGGACTGTTCCCTCCCCTGACTCCACCCCCCCCCCCCGGGGACCGCTTCCCCTCCCAAACAGCAGAGCTCGGACACACCTGCCCTCCAGCGGTCCCGCAGAAGGAGGGAGTCGCTGGTGTGGGTAAACCTCGAGCAAATTTTTTTTCCCTTTTCTCTCTCTCTCTCCCCTCTCTTTGTGTCAAAGGGGGGGAGGGGTTCTGTTTAAAAAGAGGGGGTGAATGTAATGGTATGGACTGTGTGTGTTAATTGGCTTGGGCTGGCCCGTCCCCTGATGACACTCTCACCTGGACTCCTCCCCTGGGACCCAGGCCATAAAGGTCGGGCCACCTCTCCCTTCCCTGCACTTCCCTAGTTTGGATCTGGGCCAGCTCAAGTCTTCTGTACAATAAAGCCTATCGGTCCCCTCAGTCTTTGTCCTTGTTATTACTGGGGCAACTGGTAGTGCCCAACACATCTCACCCATTGTAACTTGTAGACAATGAAACAACAAAGGAAGTTGTGATGTAGTTAGCACCAAAATGTGCTGGAGACACTCAGCAGGTCCCACAATGTCCATAGGAGGTAAAGATATATAACCAATGTTTTGGGCCTGTGCCCTTTGTCAAGGTATGAGCAAACAATAGGCACGTGGTTTAAAAAAAAGGCACCTACCAGTAAAAACAATTTTCCTGCCTCGATTTTATCTATCCCTTTCATAATTTTATATGTTTCTATAAAATTTCTCATTCTTCTGAATTTGGGTGAGTATAATCCCAGACGATTTAGTCTCTCCTTGTAGGTCAAACCCCTCATCTCTGGGATCAACATGGTGAACTTCTTTTAGACTCTTGCCAAGGCCAGTATATCCTTCCTCAAGTATGGAGACCAGAACTGTACACAGTGCTCCAGGTGCGACCTCACCAGTACCTTGTACAGTTGGAGCATGACCTCCCTGCTCTTGAATTCAATTCTTCTCGCGATGAAGGCCAACATTCCATTTGCTTTCTTAATAACCTGTTGTACCTGCAACCCAACTTTTTGAGATTCGTGTACAAGCCCTCCCAAGTCCTTCTGCATGACAGCATGCTGAAGTTTTTCACCATTTAAATAATAATCTGCGCTTCTATTTTCCTTGCCAAAGTGGATGACCTTGCATTTACTAACATTGTACTCCATCTACCATACCTTTGCCCACTCACTTAACTTAACTATATCCTTCTGCTGCCTCTCCACATCCTCTGTACAATTTGCTTTTCCACTCAATTTAGTATCACCTGCAAACTTGGCTACACTATACTCTGTCCCCTCTTCCAAATCAATAATGTAAATGGTGAACAGCTACTGGCCCAGCACCAACCCCTGTGGCACCCTACTTACTACTGTCTGCGAATCAGAAAAACACCCATTTATCCCAACTCTCTGCCTTCTGTTAGTTAACCAATCCTCAATCCATGCTGATAGATTTCCCCTCAGTCCATTCATCTGATAAGTCTCTTGTATTTCTTTGGCTTGGCTTCGCGGACGAAGATTTATGGAGGGGGTAAAAGTCCACGTCAGCTGCAGGCTCGTTTGTGGCTGACAAGTCCGATGCGGGACAGGCAGACACGATTGCAGCGGTTGCAAGGGAAAATTGGTTGGTTGGGGTTGGGTGTTGGGTTTTTCCTCCTTTGCCTTTTGTCAGTGAGGTGGGCTCTGCGGTCTTCTTCAAAGGAGGTTGCTGCCCGCCAAACTGTGAGGCGCCAAGATGCACGGTTTGAGGCGTTATCAGCCCACTGGCGGTGGTCAATGTGGTAGGCACCAAGAGATTTCTTTAGGCAGTCCTTGTACCTTTTCTTTGGTGCACCTCTGTCACGGTGGCCAGTGGAGAGCTCGCCATATAACACGATCTTGGGAAGGCGATGGTCCTCCATTCTGGAGACGTGACCCATCCAGCGCAGCTGGATCTTCAGCAGCGTAGACTCGATGCTGTCGACCTCTGCCATCTCGAGTACTTCGACGTTAGGGGTGTAAGCGCTCCAATGGATGTTGAGGATGGAGCGGAGACAACGCTGGTGGAAGCGTTCTAGGAGCCGTAGGTGATGCTGGTAGAGGACCCATGATTCGGAGCCGAACAGGAGTGTGGGTATGACAACAGCTCTGTATACGCTTATCTTTGTGAGGTTTTTCAGTTGGTTGTTTTTCCAGACTCTTTTGTGTAGTCTTCCAAAGGCACTATTTGCCTTGGCGAGTCTGTTGTCTATCTCATTGTCGATCCTTGCATCTGATGAAATGGTGCAGCCGAGATAGGTAAACTGGTTGACCGTTTTGAGTTTTGTGTGCCCGATGGAGATGTGGGGGGGCTGGTAGTCATGGTGGGGAGCTGGCTGATGGAGGACCTCAGTTTTCTTCAGGCTGACTTCCAGGCCAAACATTTTGGCAGTTTCCGCAAAGCAGGACATCAAGCGCTGAAGAGCTGGCTCTGAATGGGCAACTAAAGCGGCATCATCTGCAAAGAGTAGTTCACGGACAAGTTTCTCTTGTGTCTTGGTGTGAGCTTGCAGGCGCCTCAGATTGAAGAGACTGCCATCTGTGCGGTACCGGATGTAAACAGCGTCTTCATTGTTGGGGTCTTTCATGGCTTGGTTCAGCATCATGCTGAAGAAGATTGAAAAGAGGGTTGGTGCGAGAACACAGCCTTGCTTCACGCCATTGTTAATGGAGAAGGGTTCAGAGAGCTCATTGCTGTATCTGACCCGACCTTGTTGGTTTTCGTGCAGTTGGATAATCATGTTGAGGAACTTTGGGGGACATCCGATGCGCTCTAGTATTTGCCAAAGCCCTTTCCTGCTCACAGTGTCGAAGGCTTTGGTGAGGTCAACAAAGGTGATGTAGAGTCCTTTGTTTTGTTCTCTGCACTTTTCTTGGAGCTGTCTGAGGGCAAAGACCATGTCAGTGGTTCCTCTGTTTGCGCGAAAGCCGCACTGTGATTCTGGGAGAATATTCTCGGCGACACTAGGTATTATTCTATTTAGTAGAATCCTAGCGAAGATTTTGCCTGCAATGGAGAGCAACGTGATTCCCCTGTAGTTTGAGCAGTCTGATTTCTCGCCTTTGTTTTTGTACAGGGTGATGATGGTGGCATCACGAAGATCCTGAGGCAGTTTACCTTGGTCCCAACAAAGCTTGAAAAACTCATGCAGTTTGGCATGCAGAGTTTTGCCACCAGCCTTCCAGACTTTTGGGGGGGATTCCATCCATACCTGCTGCTTTGCCACTTTTCAGTTGTTCGATTGCCTTATATGTCTCATCCAGGGTGGGAACCTCATCCAGCTCTAGCCTTAGGGGCTGTTGAGGGAGCTGGAGCAGGGCGGAATCTTGGACTGAGCGGTTGGCACTGAAAAGAGATTGGAAGTGTTCTGACCATCGGTTGAGGATGGAGATCTTGTCGCTGAGGAGGACTTTGCCGTCTGAGCTGCGCAGCGGGCTTTGGACTTGGGGTGAGGGGCCGTACACAGCCTTTAGAGCCTCGTAGAAACCCTTGAAGTCGCCAATGTCCGCGCTGAGCTGTGTTCGTTTGGCGAGGCTAGTCCACCACTCATTTTGGATCTCCCGGAGTTTGCGCTGAAGATGGCTGCATGCGCGACGGAAGGCTTGTTTCTTCTCTGGATAGGACGGCTTTGTAAGGTGAGCCTGGTGGGCAGCTCGCTTCTTTGCCAGCAGCTCCTGGATTTCCTGGCTGTTTTCGTCAAACCAGTCCTTGTTTTTCCTGAAGGAGAAGCCCAGTACCTCTTCAGTGGATTGCAGTATGGTAGTCTTCAACTGATCCCAGAGGGTTTCAGGGGACGGGTCCGTGAGGCGGGTTGCAACGTCGAGCTTTGCTTTGAGGTTTGCCTGGAAGTTTCCTCTCGCTTCGTCTGACTGCAGGTTTCCAACATTGAACCTCTTTCTGGGGGCTTTATTGTTCCTGGGCTTTGGCTTGAAGTGAAGGTTGAGCTTGCAGCGAACCAGCCGGTGGTCAGTGTGGCATTCCGCGCTAGGCATGACCCTGGTGTGGAGCACATCTTGTTTGTCACTTTCTCGCACCAGGATGTAGTCCAGGAGGTGCCAGTGTTTGGATCGGGGATGCATCCAGGTGGTCTTAAGGCTGTCCCTCTGCTGAAAAAGGGTGTTTGTAATGACAAGTCGCTGTTCTGCGCAGAGCTCCAACAGGAGGCGCCCATTGTCGTTGCACTTGCCGACGCCATGCTTGCCCAGGATTCCTGGCCAGGTTTCTGAGTCTTTGCCGACACGAGCGTTGAAGTCGCCCAGGATGACAACCTTGTCGGCTGTAGGGGTACGTTGGATGAGGTTGCGCAGGTCGGTGTAGAACTTGTTCTTTTCTGCTGGTTCCGCCTGGAGGGTTGGAGCATAGACACTAATGAGGGTGATGTGACGCTTGTTTTGAAGTGGGAGTCGCATGGACATGATTCGGTCCGAGAGGCCTGTCGGAAGGTTTTCGAGTTTGGAGGCAATGAAGCTCTTGACCATGAAGCCTACACCAGATAGGCGTCGTTCATCCGAAGGCTTGCCAGACCAGTAGAGAGTGTAGCCCGCGCCGCGTTCTTGGAGGCTGCCTACATCTGCCAGGCGGACTTCACTGAGAGCGGCTATGTCGATGTCAAGTCTGAGGAGTTCATGTGCAATGAGGGCAGACCGACGTTCAGGTCGGTGGCTGTCAGCCTTGTCGAGCATGGTTCTGATGTTCCAGCATGCTAGCTTGAGTTTGTGAGCATCTTTTGAGGGGGAGGACGTGGAGGGGGAGGACGTGGAGGGGGAGGACGTGGAGGGGGAGGACGTGGACCTGTCCTCGGGCCTGCGCAAAGGAGCTTTTAGGTGGAGTGCAGTGCGCGCAGTACTGGCCCCACCCTTTACACCCATGGTTCGTGTGCCGTGGCCAAGCAAGCTGGGACGTGGCAGCGAGGTCCTTGGGTCGTAGGTTTTATATCGGAGTGGCCTTCTCCTAAGTCTCTTGTATGGTATCTTATCAAATGCCTTCTGGAAATCCAATATTCAACATCAACCTGTTCCCCTATATCAACCGCACCCATTATATCCTCAAAGAACTCCAGCAAGTTTGTAAAACAAGACCTGCCCTTTTTGAATCCATGCTGCATCTGACTGATGGAACCCCTTCGTTCTAAATGTCTCGCTATTTCATCCTTAATGACAGCTTCAAGCATTTTCCTGACTACAGACATTAAGCTAACTGGCCGATAGTTACTCATCTTCTGTCAACATCCCTTTTTAAAAAGTGGTGTGACATTTGCTGTCTTCCAATCTACCGAGACCTGCCCAGAATCCAGAGCATTTTGGTAAATGACTACCAACACATCGATTATAACTCCCGCCATTTCCATCAGTACCCTGGGATGTATCCCATCAGGACCAGGGGATTTGTCCACTTTCAGTCCCATTAGTTTGCTCATCACAATCTCTTTTATAATAATTATTTTATTGAGGGTCTCACCTCCCTTCACACCCCTATCACCACTCTTTGGTATGCTGGACATATCTTTCAACATAAAGACTGACACAAAATATCTGTCAATGTCTCAGCCATTTCCTCTTTTCTCAATATCAATCCCCCTTCTTCATCTTCCAAGGGATCTGTGTTGACTCTAGTTACCCTCTTCCATTTTATATATTTATACATATTTTTGCTGTCTGTTTTTATATTTTATAATATCTTCATAATCCTTCTTCCTTTTACCTATTTCTCATTTAGTTGTTCTTTGTTGCCTTTTAAAGTTTTCCCAATCCTTCAGTTTCCCACTACTCTTGGCTACTTTCTACACATGAGCTTTTAATTTTATACTTTCCTTTAGTTCCTTAGTTAACCGAGGCTGACTCTCCCTCTCTTAAAGCCTTCGTTTTTAATGGGAATATATTTTTGTTGAGCCCTGTGAAAAATCTCTTTAAAAGTCTTCCACTGTTCCGCCAACTAGCCGGTGCTCCCAGTCCACACTGATCAATTCCTCCCTCATCCTGTTGTAGTCTCCCCTGTTCAAGCATAATACACTAGTTTTAGATCTAACTATTGCACCCTCCATCTGTATGAGAAATTCAATTGTACTATTATCACTCTTTCCAATCAGGTCCCGAACTACAAGATCATTAATTTTACCTATCTCATTGCACAATACTAGATCTAAAATAGCATTCTCCCTTGTTGGATCCTTAACATGCTGTTCAAGAAAGCTATCACAGATGCATTCTATGAAGTCATCCTCCAGACTCCCTCAACCAACTTGATTTTCCCAATCTATGAGGAAGTTAAAATCCCCCACAACAACTGCTGTTCTGTTCTTACATGCCTCAGTTATCTCTCGGCTAATTGCCTCTGCCACCATGCTATTGTTATTTGGTGGGCAATAGACAACTCCCACCAGTGATTTTTTTTTTACTTTACTATTCTTAATCTCTGCCCAGATAGACTCAACATTCTGCTCCTATATCCTCTCTCACTATTACCCTGATCTCATCCAAGAGCACCAGCACACCACCTTTACCATCCTGTCTATCTTTTCATAGTGTGGTGAAACCACCACTGTACATATTCGTCATATGTAAATTACATGACCTTTCCTGGTTGCTCCTGCTCTCACTGGCTGGCTTGTGACTCCTCCCCCTTTCTTCCCAATAAAGGCTGTCATGCCACAAGCCTGTCTCCAGTTCAAGTTAGGGTCAGTGTGAGTGACCACCACAGAGATGCTGTCTATCTCTTGCAAACAAAAGCCTTCAATTTTGGCAACTTCTGTGTTTGTGTAATTGATTGTGCATCAATTTTATTTGCAAGATATTTTTTGGAACATGGACAAGTACACGAAGTTGAATCACCTAAATCGACCTGAGAGAACCCGAGGCAGCTGACAAGTTCGTGCTCTGGCGCTGCTGTTTTGAAAAGTTCCTCACAGCCTCGGCTGCTGTGATCCAGGACAATGAGTACAAGCTCCATCTGCTATACTCGTACATCGGGACTGCCAGACATACAGAGCCATAACAGACATCCTGAAGGACCAATATAAAGTCCAGTGAATGAGATCTATGTGCAGCACGTACTCCACTCATGCAGGCAGAGGCCTGGGAAAACCTTCAATAACTTTGTCAGGGCCCTGCAGGAGCTCGCGAGGGACTGCAACTGCCAGGCTGTCTGCAGAACAGCGCACACAGCTGCTGATCAGAGTCACCTATGTAACAGGTGTCTACTCCGACTGCGTGAGGCAGAGGCTACTCCAACAGAGACAATTGACCACTGAACTGGCGAACTCTCTTGAGGCAGCCATCCACAACACCAAATCATTCTCCAGCGAACATGTGGCTGCCTCGTGCGGAACACGGGGGTCATTATCTTGGGAGGCAAGCCCTCTCCCATTCTGAGCTGACCACCGCTGCCGTTAGCGACTACCTGACGTGCTACCTCTGCGGTCAGGCTAAGCACCCGAGGAAACATTGTCCTGCCAACTACGGAAAGAAAGGATATTTTGTGAGGGTCTGGAAGTCCAAACTAATCCCGTGTTCTAGCAGTGCCATACGCGAGCAGGGGCAGCCATCTTTGATGCTCTCACTTCCATGGGCTTGGGACAGCCGCACTCGCACACAATGGAGACCACCACCCACGATGACGTCACTTCTGCCTTCTCCCCTTTTTCTTCTGGCAAATGATGAAGGGACCGCGTGTGCACCATGGGGGCTGCTATCTAGGGCAGCATTTTATTGGGCCACCGGCAGCCATGGGAACTCCTCAGACAATGAACTGATGCTGGCATCAGTAACCCTGGATCAGCAGGACAGACCCCATCAACTCTCCATGTTCATGATGGACGTTAAGGTAAACAGTTGCCCCTCTGCTTGCCTATTCAACTGTGGAAGCACTAAGAGCTTCATTCACCCAGACACTGAACAGCACTGCAACCTTGGGGTGAATCCTGCGAGCTAGAGTGTTTCCATGGCATCCAAATCTCACTTGGCATGCATTCATGGCAGTTTCACAATAAACACTGACTGTCCGGGGGTCCATAGTGGTCTTTGTCAGCTTAAGCTGATCTAGTGCCGGGTCTGCACAAAGTGCAAACTGCACTTCTACCAGCCTGATCGGTCAAACCTGATCAAGGCCACTCACCCCTTTGAACGTCTAAGCATGGATTTCAAAGGACCCCTATCCTCTACAAACCGCAACATGTACTTCATCAACATCATCGATGAAAACCCACAGTCCCATTTGCCATCCCCTCCTGGACATGATTGCAGCTACCATCATAAAGGCTCTGAACAATCTGTTTACCATTTTTGGATACTTCTGTTACATCTACAGTGATAGAGGTTCATCCTTCATGAGCAATGAGGTACGTCAATATTTGCTGTCTTAGGGCATCACCTCTAGCCGGACCACCAGCTATAACCCCAAAGGGAATGGCAAAGTGGAGCGGGAGAGCGGGATGGTCTGATAGGCAGTACTACTGGTCTTAAATTCCAAGGGCCGCCCCATCCCACACTGGCAAGGAGTTCTCCCAGAGGCCCTCCATGCTCTCCGGTCCCTCCTGTGTATGGCCACCAATGAGGTACCTCATGAGAGACTGTTTACATTCTCCAAGAGTTCAGCGTCAGGAATCACCTTACCTACTTGACTGATGTTCCCCAGGCTGGTCCTACTCCCTAGGCATGTGAGGAACCACATGGTCTAGAGGGTCCAGCTTCTCCATGCAAACTCACAGTATGCCTATGTGGCATTCCCAGACAGACACGAAGACACAGTATCCATCCAGGACCTGGCACACACGGGAGCATCTGGACACAACCACCACCCCCCCCACCCCACCATCCTGGATGGATCAGTTGAAACTGATGGAGACCACCACAGAGACCCGGACGGGGACTCTCACGTCACAATGCCAAAGAAGACCGCTGGACAGACTGAAGTTACTAGGGTTTTCTGACCATACTACACACACTGGGACTTTCTTTTAAAAGAGGGGGTGAATGTCGTGAAATTACTATTGTACATATTTTCCATATGTAAATGACACGACCTTTCCTGGTTGACCCTGATATCACTGGCTGGCCCGTGACTCCTCCCCTTAATCCCCCATAAAAGCTGTCATGCCAGAAACCTGCCTCAGTTCGAGCTCAGGTCAGTGTGAGCCAGCAACACAAGGGATGCTGTCCATCTCTTGAAAATAAAAGCCTTCAGTCTCGGCAACTTTTTGCATAATTGATCGTGCATCACATAGTACCTGATACCCCTGAATATTTAATTCCCAGTCATGCCCATCTTACAACCATGATTCTGTGATGGCCACTAAATCACTGGGAAAAGGGTACAGGAGGCTAAAGACGAACACCCAGCAGCAGAAGGACAGCCTCTTCCCATCTGCCATAAGATTCCTGATTGAACAGACATTGTCTTACTTTTGATTTTTTTTTATTGCACTAATTTATTTTATCAGGTGGTTTGCAAGGTGTGATGTCACAAAACAACAAATTTTGTGACATGCTCTTGACAATAAATTCTCATTCAAAGATTCAAAGGACTTATCTTTAATTTCTTTTCCAGGTTGCATTCCTCTTGGTTCCCTCTCAAAACTAGGATACATCTCATGGAGGAAGAGGCTGCCAGAGTTCCTTCATGTGCTCTTTCACTGGCTCGGTAGGTCATCATCCAATGATTTAAAAAATGCTCAAAAGCCCATGCAGTTTTATGCCTATGGCTCTACTTAGAAAAAAATATCTGAAGAAATACAGGAATATTAGAGCCAGCACCACCATACTGAGGAACAGCTGTTTTAAAAAAAATTTTTACACATAACGCCACAGTTAGAGGCCAATTTGGCCCTAAGAGTCCATGCTGCCAAATTTATACCCCTTTATAGCCCTAGTATGTTTTGAAGGGTGGGAGGAAACGGGGCCCCCCAGAGAAAACGCATGCAGACACAGGGAGATCGTACAAACTCCTTACAGACAGTTCAGGATTCAGACCCGGGTCTGGTCCGGTCCCAATTGCTGGCACTGTAAAGGCGTGGCGCTAACTGCTGTGTCAACCATGCTTCTTCCCATGGGCAGTGAGAATGCTGATCAACCAAAGGAACTGCTCACACTAACCATCCGAGACTCTCATACTTACGAAATGATATTTCATTGTATATATGAATACTAGTCCTGTACATGTATTGTCTGTCTGCATGTGTGTTATATCTGGCTGTGTGTCTGCATGTTTTTTTTCTGCTGAGGACCAGAGAACACTGTTTAATTGAATTGTACTTGTGCCATCAGATGACAACTTGAGTTGACTTGATTGGTTGCATCATGGCTCGGTTCAGTAATCAGAGTGACCAAGAACGCGGAAGGCTACCTACAATAACAAACATGGTCAGATCCATCACAGCCTCCAATCTCCTATCCAATATCACTGGGAACCTCCATCATACTGGTCACCCTCTCTTCTCACTGCCACCTCAGGGAAGAAGATACAGAACCCTGTCCAGCACTTCTAGATTGAAGATCATTGATTTTCTCCCAATGGCCATGAAGCTCTTGAACCTCCCCTTACTACACTAATCATAAACAATTTTGACATGACAAATAGATCAGTCTGCGCTTCTGAAACACCACTTTATTTGTCTTGCACCACTGTATCTGTAAATATGCATTCATCTATCTTTTTTTCTGTACCTTAATGTGTACTAGTTGAGTTGCATTTTGTTTTAACAAAGTTCCTATTTGAGTGTCGCAATTAATTAACTCATTTTCCTTATCATCGTCAAGGCAAGAAATATGCTTGTGTTTTATATTTGTTATACTTAAACCGGCAATAATTTTCAAGTGCCCATAAAAAACTTGTACATAACTTTGATGTTCAAAATATCCATCTCATTAACTGGTTGTGTTAGACCACTGGATGTTTTGATTTCATTCTGTTTTCTTCCAGATCAATTCAAATGTACATGAGGCAACAAAAAAAAAGAAGCTAAATTTTCAAAACCAATTTCAAACTTAAAAGCAAAATAGTTTTCTTTTGGGAGGAATTGTGAAGGTTTTTTTAAAAAAAAGTACATTTATAAGGCGGCTTATCGAATCCTGTCAGCAGCATTCCATGACACGTCTGCTCAAAGAACAGAGCCTGTGGGACCAATCAGTAGATGCAAGAACACCACTGCTGGAATGGTGCATCAGAGGCTGGATAACTGACCAAGAAGCAAAAGGAAAAATAGTGTACTCGATGTACTGCTTCACTTGAACTATTCTGAAGTACTGTGATCGTTATGCAAGCCCATCTTAAAAGAAAGCAAAAGAAAAAAAAAGAAAGAAAATCTAATTGGAGCGAGAAAAGCTGAAGCTTGCACCTGGGAATTTCTTTTTAGAATTCAGGATAATTTCTTCTTTTTTTCAAAGTAACAATTGATTTAAAACTACTGCAAAGAATGGTCAGGTAGAATGTTCAATAGCAAGTTTCACACAGTGGGTGGTGGGTGCATGGAACGATCTGCCAGTGGGAGTGGTAGAAGTTAGTATAAAAGCATTCCATCAGGTACTTGGATCCAAAACAGTTAGAGGGGGTAGATAACCTTGACATCATAAGCAAGTTGGGCCAAATGGCCTGCTTCCCAGCTGAAAGCCTGCAACTATGACTTTATGAGTCTCAGTTCTGTCTTTGTGGATATTTCTTCATATAGATTTCACATTAATTTAACATTTGCAATTGTTCACTTACTTTTATATTGATGGAGTCACAATTGATTAAGTTTCTTCGCTCACCTGCAGCAACAAAGTGAGAAGTTCTGAGAGCCAGGAGGTCACTGATGACCAGGTGAGAAGAGAAACTGACTATGGAGAGCAAACCAAAGAGGGGAATGGGCTTCACAGCATGGAAACTACATGTAAGAGGAACTTGAATTGAAGCATCATGCTGGAATTGCATTAACTCTTTGCAAGACCTGTGCCACTAACTCATTGGCTCAGAGCTTGCTGAAGCAGGATGCATGAGAAAACAGTAGAGTTGGAAGTTCTGATTCCTCCGCGAGAATGTTTTATCTTGTATCACAAATTGCTGCAATCATGAATTGGTGATCCACAAATCTTAGCAATTCTACTATAATACAGATCGTTCCATATACCCACCACCCACTGCGCAAAACTTACATCGTTTCCCCTTTGGTTTTCGAAGACTGAGCTTTATGTTAGAATGATTAGCATTTGTGTTGCTCTATTATCTATTGCACTGTGAATTCTCAAGGAATGCCTTGTTTGAAGAAGTTTCCTTCCTCTCTCCAAAAGGGGTTCTGCGAAGCTCTCTCACCACCATCTCTACAACTACAATCTCATTAAGACAATCTACTGTCCCTGCACCTCCTCTTTCACTCTGGGCACCTACCCCAGCGTCATTCCCCTGTGTAGATATCATTTCACCTATTCTGATGTCACCTTAATTAATGGTTTTGACTCTGAAATGTTGTCTAACCATGCCTACCCATGGATGCTGTCTGACCCACTGAGTTCCTCCAACAATTCTTTGATCAAGATCCCAACATCTGAAGCTTTTGCATTCCTCCACTATGTAGTTTATCATCCATAATGAAGCAGGCCAGCAGTCATCAGTTCCACAGCCACCAGATATCTGGGGCTCAGCTCACTTCAGGCACCTAAACGTGCCCGGTCAGACATGAATGTGAGAAACATGCTCAGATACCAGTGAATGAGAATTAAGTATCAGAACTGGGATTCTTGAGGGTGCTGATGGCAAGAAGAGATCCTAAAGGGCCTCAGGTGCTGAAGACTTTCTAATCGTATCAGAGCTTTAGAGCTGGAGCCCGGGATGCTGAAGGTTTGAACAAGAGTCTTTGAGGCTGCAGAGGCTGTGGGAATGTTGGAGGGGTACCAGTTCGGGGATCCATGGTGGATGATGGATCACAGGGGCTAGGGTGGACAGTGCAAAGGGCTTAAGGACTATGAGGAGACTGTGAATTGGGGGACAGTTTCACTACAAGCTGGGGGACGGTGGCGTGGCAGCAGGCTGCAGCATCCTCTTCGGACAAGGGTGACGGTTAACTACAATCTGAGCTAGAGGACATTTTAAGATCTAGAAGTCTAAATGATATTGCAACCTGTCTTACTCTGCTCACTGCATAGTTTCTGACGATTAATGTAATGTAACATTTTTTTTATATATTCTGAGGAGTTTGTATAATTGTAGTTTGTAAGTGTAAGAGAGTTTGTTTAATTTATGATGTTTAATTCCTGTGAGGATATAGTAGTGGCCATGGTTTCAAGATGGAAGTGTGGCAGATGCTCGTAGTGGTTTCTTGGATATGGTGCTATTGTACCCTGCTGTGTTGTAGTCCTGTATCTTCTTTATGTAATGCATTGGTCTCAGAGTATGGTGTCTCATTTTTTTTTACTGTGGCTACAAATAAAGGTATTTGAACTTGAACTTGAAGTCAATCCTCGGACACTGTTTAGGGTACCAGGGAATGCTTATGGTGTCTTGTTGTTTGCCTCATGGCAAACTTAAGTATATCGTGCATATTAATATTTTTCATGATAATAAAAGGAGCCTTTGACAGCTTTGCGTCATTTGGCTTGGGCTCTCTCTTATCCTCTCTTGGTAAAAGAGAATTTGAATGGCGATTTTATTCTATTTTCATGTTTTTTTGTTTTTTTTAACTTTATTTATTCATTCAAAAAACAAATAATATATGACATATACAGCAATTAAACATGAACTTGAACATTTTTTCTATTTTCATGTTAATATAATATAAATATAACAATTTAGTATGTTATGGTGCTTTTTTACATTTAAACATAAAAAAATTCTAAAGTTAATTAGTTACATCGGATTGTTTTTCAATATTTGTTACCCATGAGTCCGTGCTGCCCAAATACACCAACTAACCTACAGCCTCCATATGTTTTTGAAGGCTGGGAGGAAACTGGAGTGCCTGGAGCAAGTCCACGCAGACACGGGGAGAATGTACAAAGTCCTTACAGACAGTGCTGGATTCGAACCCAGATTATTACGCCAATTACGTCCTGATTCAATCATTCAGTCAACAAAGGTCTTCAGGGTGATCCGAGGCTGAGGATTCAGTGAGATGCAGACTGATACCTCTTGACCTTTCACTCCACCCCCTCCACCTATTTGACACCTTTCAATTCTGTATAATCAACTCATTCACTCCTCACATGAAAAAGTGAAGTCCAGGTGAGGGCAAAGAACAGGGCTGATTATGGGCAACAGGCTACATCTAATATAATTCACATAACATGAAGATCGAAAACAGCACATGCTGGAAATCTGAAAGGATTTTGACCCAAAATTTTTCACTTTCCACAGATTTTACCTGCCCTGCTGCACTTCCATTAGGTTCTATTTTGATGCCCATGAAATGGATTATTTTAGAAATAACCATCAAGATACTATCCTTTTCATGATGCAGATTCAGCCTGTGAATTGTCAGTAATTTTAGCACGGTTAGCGTAGTGATTAGTGTAATGTTATTATAGTAGCAGCGAATCTGATGCTGTCTACAAGGACAATAGACAATAGAAGCTGGAGTAGGCCCTTCGGCCCATCGAGCCAGCACCGCCATTTTACAGATCATGGCTGATCACTACTATCAGTACCCCTTTCCAGCCTTATCCCCATAACCCTTAACTCCTTTGCCCACTAGAGTCTTATCTAACTCTCTTTTGAACATAATCAGCGAATCTGCCTCTACCACCCTCTGTGGCAGAGCATTCCACAGATTCACACTTCTCTGGGTAAAAAAATGTTTTCTCATCTCCGTCCTAAAGAGCCTACCCTGTATTCTTAAACTATGCCCTCTAGTCCTCGTCTCCCCCATCATTGGGAACAAGTAATCTGACTTCACCCTGTCTATCCCCCTGATGATTTTGTATACCTCAATCATGTACCCCCTCATCCTTCTAAACTCCATCAGATACAAGTCCAGTTTTTCTAGCCTTTCAGCATATGTCAACTCCACCATCCCTGGAACTAACCTTGTAAATCTGCGTTGCACACCTTCTATAGCTAGTATGTCCTTCCTCAAAATTGGAGACCAGAACTGGATGCAATACTCCAGGTGGGGTCTCACCAGGGCCCTGTACAACTGCAGAAGGGCGTCTCTGTTCCTATACTCCAATCCTCTCTTTATGAAAGCCAACATGCCATTTGCCTTCTTCACAGCTTTCTGAACCTGCATGTTAGCCTTCAGTGACCGGTGAACAAGTACACCCAGATCCATTTGCACCTCCCCACTCCCTAGCTTGTCTCCATTTAAATAATACTCAGCTTTCCTATTATTGCCCCCAAATTGGATAACCTCACATTTGCTCACATTGAACGTCATCTTCCATTCAGCAGCCCAATCCCCCAACCTGTCCAAGTCCCTCTGCATTTTCCTGATATCCTCCTCACACCCCACACCGCCATCCAGTTTAGTGTCATCTGCAAATTTGCTCATGTTATTAATAATCCCCTCATCCAAATCATTTACATAAATTACAAACAACTGAGGACCCAATACCGATCCCTGCGGCACTCCACTCGTCACATCCTGCCATCCTGAAAAAGACCCGCTTACTCCAACCCTTTGTTTCCTATTTCTTAACCAATTTCCTATCCATGTCAGCACCTTACCTCCAATACCATGCTCCCTGATCTTGCCCACTAGTCTCCCATGCGGTACCTTATCAAAGGCCTTCTGGAAGTCCAAATACACCACATCCACTGGCTCTCCCAAGTCCACCCTCTTTGTCACATCCTCGAAAAATTCCGGAAGGTTAGTCAAGCATGACTTACCCTTAAGGAATCCATGCTGACTAGCCCTTATACTATCATTTCTGCCTAAGTGTTCTGCTATTACTCCTTTTATGATAGATTCCAATATCTTCCCCATCACTGACATCAGGCTGACCGGTCTATAATTTCCCGTTTTCTCCCTCCCTCCCTTCTTAAAAATTGGCACCACATCAGCCACTCTCCAATCCTCAGGGACCTCCCCCGAATCTATGGAACTTTGGAAAATGTCTACCAATGCCTCCACAATTTCCATAGCAACTTCTTTAAGCACCCTAGGATGCAGCCCATCAGGCCCTGGGGATTTATCAGCCCTCAGTCCCAACAATTTACTCACCACCTCCTGCTTCTGGATCCAGATATCCATTAGATCCCCTACTTCCCCAGGAAAGTTCCCCAAGTCTCTTGATACCGCATGACCACTACCCCCTAACTGACCATAACCTATATCCTCCTTGGTGAAGACAGTTGCAAAGTATTTGTTAAATTCCTCAGCCATCTCCTTGTTTCCAGTAATAATTTCACCCTTTTCCATTCTTAATGGACCAATTTTAGACCGAACCAATTTCTTCCTCTTCACATATTTAAAAAAGCTTTTGCTATCCTCCATTATATTATTTGCTAATTTCCTCTCGTACTTCATTTTCCCCTCTCTTATGACTTTCTTAGTTACCCTCTGATGCTCTTTGAAGGTTTCCCAATCCTCTAACTTCCCACTCCGCTTCGCAGGAGTCTGTATGTTCTTCCCATGACTGCAGGGGTTTCTTCCAAGGGCTTTAAGTTTCCTCCTACATGCCCAAAATGTTCAGGTTTGTAGGTTAATTGGTGTATTCGGACAGCATGGGCTTGAGCGCCCGAAGGTTACCATGCTATAACTCCAATTTAAATTAATTTGCAACCTATTTCTCCTTTGACCCAGATTTTCCCTTTTTTTTGGTCATCCAGTCTCAAGCCCTAATCATATTTTTTCCCAAACTTTATTTAAAAGATAATAAAAGCATAACATACAGTCTAACAACAATCAAAATTATTTTTACAGAAATGTATATAAAAAAAACAACAACCAACCAAAAATAAACAATCCCGCCCACCCATCTCATCAGCCAGCTCCCTTAAGGGCAGCCAAAAATGTGAATTATAATATATATATATATATATATATATATATATTAATAGCAATTCAAAGTAGATCTAAATGCATATACTCCAAATATGGAAACCATTTATCAACAAAGAAAGAATAGTTATCAGGTAAATTATAAGTAATTTTTTCCATAACAATACAAGCTTTCAATTCATTATGCCAGCATGCTATATTAATCTCTGTACTATCTTTCCAGGTACTAGCTACACATTTACGCACTACTGATAGCACTAAACGTAGAAAAGCAATTTGAATTTTATCCAGCCCCATTCCTCTCAGAGAAACCATATCACCCAACAAAAAACATTGGATCTAATGGTAATTTAAAGTTATATAATTTTCCAAAACTACCTTAATTCCTTGCCAAAATGGTTGAACTTTAATACAAGACCAAACACCATGTAAAAAAGTTCCAGTACATAAACCACATCTAAAACAAGAATCCAAATTACTAAACCCATATTTTTTCAATTTCTCCAGAGTCAAATATAATTGATGTAGAAAATTATAATTAACCATTCCATATCTTACATTAGTCAATTTTTTATTACATTATCCAAATTAATTACATTATCCTGACACATATCCCCCCAATCATCTTCAGGGAAAATAAATGCTGTCACTTTCCCATTTAAGTTTAGATTTTTCCCAATCTGGTTTATCCATATTATCCTGTAACAAATGGTACATAACCGAAATATAACCCTTCTTTGGTAGAGAGGAAATCAAAGATTCAAATCTCATCAAAGTAGGTAAATTTATCTCTCTACCATAATTATCTTTTACCAAGGCTCTAGCTGATAATACACAGAGAATTTACAGATATACCAAATCTTTCCCACAATTGATTAAAAGAAAGAAATTATCCCTCTTCAAAACAATCCTGTGTTGTCTTTATACCCTTAGAATCCCAACTCTTTAAATAATTATTAAACATTGAAAAAGCAATAAGCTGATTATTATCCAATGGAGTTAAAATTGATAATTTATCTTTTGATCACAAAACCATATTTCTTTTAATCCAAATCTTTAACAAATGTTTCAATACTGATATATTATGTTACTGTAACAAATTCAAATTCCAAAGAAATATAAATTGATATACCTCAGCCTCAAAAATAAATGCCATTTCCACCCTCACCCAGCTAGGGGGTTGATCTAAATCCATCAATCTACTAATAAATTTTAACTGGGCTGCTTCATGATAATTTTGAAAATGTGGCAACTGAAGTCCACCCAATGTGTATTTCCATGTAAGTTTATGCAATGCCACTCGAGCTAATTAACCCTTCCATAAATACTCTCACACTGCCTTATTCAGATTCTGAAAAAAGCCCTTTGAAAATAAACAAGGTATTGACTGAAATAAATATTGAATTCGGGGAAAAAATATTCATTTTAATACAATTGACCCGGCCAATCAAAGTTAATGGAATATCTTTCCATTTAATCAAATCCACTTTAATCCATTTTATTATAGGCACATAATTTAACTGATACAATTACTGATAGTTAGCATCTACAAACACACCCAAATATTTAATTTTATTTGTCCACTTTAATTTTGTAATAGTTTTAAATTCAGAATAATCACCTATTCCAACTGGTAAAATTTCACTCTTATCCCAATTAAATTTATATCTGAATAATTCTCCAAATTTTGACTAACACTCTTGTAACTGCTTCAACGACTGTTTCAGTTCCGTCAAATATATCAAAACATCATCTGCAAATAAATTGATCTTATATTCTTCATTCATAACCTTCATCTCTCTAATTTCATCGTTTTGCCTAATAGTCTGAGCCAATGGTTCAATAGCCAATGCAAATAAGGCTGGAGACAATGGGCAGCCCTACTGAGTTGAACGAGTCAACTTAAATGATAAAGAAACCTGACTATTTGTCACCACCCTGGCAATTGGGTTTGTATACAAAGCTTTAACCCAACCAGTGAAAAAAGGGCCCAATTTAAACTTTTCTAACAGCTTAAATAAAAAAAAAATCCTATTCAACCCTATCAAAAGCCTTTTCTGCATCTAATGCAATGGTTAGGCTGATTTCGATATGCATTGACTAAAGTAATTAATTGAAGAATATTATCTGATGCATTTCTATTTTTAATAAAACCTGTTTGATCAGTATGTATCGACTTAGGTAAATACTTAGTAAGTCTGTTAGCTAATACTTTTGCTATAATTTTATAATCTACATTTAATAGGGAAATAGGCCTATATGAAGATACTTTTAATGGATCTCTATCTTTTTTTTGGGATAACAGTTATTAAAGCACTTGAACAAGATTCCAGTAACATCTGATCCTCAATAACCTGTTTTAGCACATCTCCAAATACATTAGATAAATAATCATTAAAAAATTTATAAAATTCCACAGAAAATCCATCATCGCCTGGGGACTTTCTGTTTGGCATTTCCTGTATAGCTTCCTTAATTTCAAAATCTGTAAATGGAGATTTCAATTCCTGAACATCTTTCTCTTTTAATACCGATAACGTTAATTTAGATAAATAAGATTCAATATGCTTCCCTACAGAAGTATATAATTTTTGATAAAATGAATAAAACTGGTCATTAATTTCCTGAGGCTTATAGGTAATTATTGAATTCTGTTTAACAGTATTAATAGTCTGAGATGTCTATTCAGTTTTCAGTTGCCAAGCAAGTACCTTATGAGCACTCTCTCCCAACTCATAATAATGTTGTTTAGATCGATTAATTAAGAGCTCAAACTGATAAGTTTGTAATGCATTATATCGTAATTTCAACTTCGCAAAGGCAGATTTTTTGTCTTCTGTCACATCCTTCTGAAAATCTCTCTAACTCAGCAATCTGTTTTTCCAACCTTAAGCTTTCTTCCATATATTGTTCCTTAAATTTCATAGAATAACTAATGATCTGCCCTTTCAACTAAGCTTTCAAAGCATCCCATAATAACAAATGACTATCCACAGAATTAACATTCTCAGTCAGAAATAAAGAGATATGTTCTTTAATAAAAGTAACAAACTCTTTTTTTTCAGTAACACTGCATTAAACCTCCATCTGTACGATGAACATACTACTTCCGAACTTTCACAAGAAAAAAATAATAATGAATGGTCTGATAGAACTCTACTTTTATATTCAGCTTGCAGTACTCTACCCTGTAGGTGTGCTGATACCAAAAAAAAATCTATTCTAGAAAACTAATCATGTCATGAAGAATAAAAAGAAAAATCTTTCTCTGTAGCTTTAACCTTTCTCCAAATATCTACCAGATTTAAATCTTTCATCAATACACCAATTTGTCTTGCCATCTTTGATTTCCTTACAATTTTCAGATTTCTATCCAATAAAGATACAAATAAAGGGTCCAAAACACAATTAAAATCACCCCCAACTAAAATATTTTCGCTAGCTTGAGTTAACAATAAAAAAGCTTCTGAAATAAACCGCTCATCATCTATATTAGGCGCATAAAATTAAACAAAGTCCAAGATTCAGCAAAAATTTTACAATTCACTCATAAAACTCTCCCAACATTTCCCTCTGATGATTCCAGTTCAAATGGTAAATTTTTATGGATCAAAATCGCTACTCCTCTTGCCTTAGAATTAAAAGAAGAGGAAAACACATGTCCTACCCAATCTCTTTTCAATTTCAATGGTTCTTTTTTCAGTCAAATGTGTCTCTTGTAAAAAGGCAATATCAATTTCCATTTTTTTTATATAAGCCAATACCCGCTTTCGCTTAATGGGATTATTTAATCTCTGAACATTAAAAGTTGCAAAATTCAAAGTAGACATCTTTAATAACTACTCATATATTTACAGACTATAAAATAACACTCCCCCTTATAAATATTCAAAATTTAAAAAATCCTTAATAGACAGAAAGAAAAAAAAAATTCCCCCTTTCTCCCCCTCAAAAAGTAAAAGTAACCCAAAAATAAAAATAAAAAACACCCAAAGGTAGTAACACCCTAAAAATCTGGGTGTGGTAAACCCACTAGTGGCAGATGACTATCAAAGCTTTTGTGTCATCCACCACCCCCACCCCCTGCTAGACGCATACTTATTATTTAAGTAAGCACAATTAAATATAATAGATACATGCAACCCAATGATTCCAAACCCAGTGATTGTTCCGGGTCTTCAATGTCAAGAAGACTTTGCGTCAGCTCTTCTTTCTTTCCATTCTTACCATATCCATTCCCATTCCCATTTACCCTCCTCTTTGGAGACGATGGTGAAAACTGACCATTCCTTCACAATTCTGGCAATGAATTATCAAAAACCAAAGCATCGTGATCATTCTCAAGAAATTGGGATTGAAAATTTCCATAAAAAAACTTTCAAAATCGCAGGTTAACGAAAGGCAAACTTATAACCCTTTCGCCATAGTATGTCTTTAGCTGAATTAAATTCCCATCGTCTTCTAATAACCTCCTGACTCAAATCGGCATAGAAAAACACTCTGTTATTTTGAACCATCAATGGTGATTGACTTTGCCGTGCTTGCTGTTCTGCCATTCTTAAGATCATCTCTCTATCTTGATATTTCAAACAATGAAACAAAACTGCTCTCGGTGTTTATCCTGGAATTGGTTTCTTCCTCAACGCTCTATGAGCTCAATCCAATTCCAAACCTTCAGGAAAAAACTCCTTGCCCAATACTTCAGGAATCCAGTGCTTAAAATTTTTTAATGGATCAGAACCTTCAATATCCTCTGGAAGACCAAATATTTTCACCATTATTCCTCCGGCTTTGATTTTCCAATGAATCAATCTTCTTCAATAAAGCCCTTTTTAAAATCCCCCAGTCTACAAAGGAATCCTCCACTTTTTCCATTTTTTCCCTATTATGCTCCACTTGATTTTGACATTCAGAAAAAGCTGTTTCCATTTTTTTAAATGATCTTGTACAGTATCAACAGATTTTATACATCTGTTAATATCACTTATAACTACAGTCATTTCTTGTTTCATAGTTGTCATTTCATCACACAAAGTATTCATTTTTGTTTTCACCTCCATAAATCTTTGGGTCATTTGCATTGACATTTGTTTTGACATATTCTCCATTTGACAAGCAATCCCTTCCAAAACAGTGAACACTGAGTCCAGTACAGGATCCATAACCATCTTTTGAGGCCTACCTTCTCTAACTTCAGACTCCTCCTCCTGAGTAAATTCCAGCAAGTTCCTCTTCCTCCTCAGACACAATAGGTCCTTTACCTCTGTGGCTGCAGGTTTGGATACCCGACGGCAGCACACCAAACTCATCAGGCCACCGCTGTTCGGGCTCCCCCATAGTCCACACCTTTTCCAAGAGTTTATGCACCCGGGAGGTACTGCGCATGCCCGGCAGTCTCCCGATGCTGCACTGCATGTCCCTGGGCCACCAGGCAGTGT
Source organism: Narcine bancroftii (assembly GCF_036971445.1). NCBI lineage: Eukaryota > Metazoa > Chordata > Chondrichthyes > Torpediniformes > Narcinidae > Narcine > Narcine bancroftii. The sequence continues at coordinate 223,481,533 of NC_091471.1, forward strand.
TGCGGGCTCACGGGATCCTGTTGGTGGGGTCGCCCGCGTGCCCAGCTTCATGTGCACGTGGGTCAGCAATGGCCAAACTACCAATGTGCCGGCGCCATCTTGTGACTGCAGGGTCGGTGCCAACGTCAAACTTAAACGGGCAAGAGTTCTCTGAGATTTGGAGGCTTCCAATGACAACTCTGTGGATTCAACTGTGCAGGTAGGCCTCAATTTTTCTACACTTTTATAAGGTAGTTTTCTCTGAAGTTGAGCTTTAGATTTCTTCGCATTAGTAGCCATATTGAATCACTTTTATTCAGAAGGCTCCAAATACTATTTTTAACTACTTTTGTAATTTTTAAAATCGGGTACTTAAGAATCTAACTGGGGAAAGGTGGAATTACACATCTTTCTTCTAAGCCATCTTGCCACGCCCCCCCCCCCCCCCAATCGTATTCTTCTTGCCTCTGATAGCCCCTTTTATGCCCTTTGGAGTATGTAATTGCTGGGATTGGAAAATTAATGGAATTATTCAGCTTGGCTTCTGGCAACAATGTCTGGGAAATTCATGATCAACAGCAAGACATTCCCAAATATCCAGGAAAGGGTGATAACCATTTTACTATTGGGGATTAAAATGAAAATGAGCTGTAATTAGTACTTTGGAGGCAAATACTTAGTAGATACAAGGCTCTTGGGGGTAAAGTCCATGTCTAAATATCCCTTAAGCCTTTAGAATGGTCCCTGGAAAGATAAATACATGCTATCTCCTTTCCCACAGAAGCACAGCTGGTGAGAGAGGACCACCTACATTAAGTTCCATAGAAATCTCGTCTTCTTCCAAATCATACATCAATGTTGACAGGCCCACTGAAATGCCCACACTGGGCTGTCCTTGTACTTCGTAAGGCCAGCTGAAGGCAGCTAGTAAGTTTTGAACTTTCATTGCAAAGTGAAGTGTTTTTACGTGCTATATGGTAGAATTGTTTTAATCAGAAAACCACGTGCTAAAAACAATTACAACTTCATGCAAGAAGAGCTCTCTTTAGAAAATTCAGTTACTTATTACGACACAGGAGGAACCCATTTGACCAAGCAGATTATTGCTAGTTCCTAGCACAGTCATTCTGTCATTTCCTTTACACTTTTCTTGTTGCAGGCCAGCAACTTATTCTCTCACGTGCCATTCAACTCTTCGTTTTTGATTGTTTCGCTACTTACTTATGTCAGGATTAATTTACAATAGCCAACAAGCGATAACTCTTTGTGATATGGGAGGATATGAGTGGAAAACGCACCCAATTGCAGGGAGAATGTGTAATATTCCAGGCAGAAAGCAACCAGGATCAGGATCAAACAAGAGTCACTGGAACCGTCCAACCACAGCATTAACTGTTGCACCACTAGAAATTTGAATGGCATTGTGAACCTTCATGTGAATGACGAGCTCGCAATAAAAAGGGTGCTGAGGTGGGCATGTTAGCAGTTAGTGCAATGCTATTCTAAAGACAGAGGCTTGAGTTCGAATCCGTCATGGTCTATAAGGTGTTCCTCTCCTCATGTCTGCGTGGATTTCCTCCTAATCCACCAGAAACGGGTACACACAGTTTGTAGTTTAATTGGTGTATTTGGTCATGGACTCCTGGACTGAAGGGCCTGTAACTGTGCTGTGAATCTAATTTTAAAACGTTTACATTTAAAACTGAAATTTAAAATATGGAAAAGTCAGTGATATGCAGCATGGAAACAGACTTTTAGGCCCACTGTGTCCACGACGATCATCAAATCTCATTCTTACCCTAACTCTACTCCAACCCTATTTCTACTCTAACATAGACCTCAATGTTGCAATTTTCTCATACATACACAAACTGCAAGATCTTTACTGAAGGATGAAGGCCATTTCATGGGTTAGTTAAAGAGCCCTTCTCTATTTGAGTTATTGTTGAGAAAGCTGGCAAATTCAAAAATAAACACGGACTTTTCCATAATGGTTCTCATGTGTCCAAGGTTGGCCCTTCCTTCTTGTCTTGGGTGCCATGCACCATTTGCAGGATTTCCTACAGCTGCTAAAACTATCAGGTACCTGCCCCTGTTAATTATCTATTATCTAAATAGAATACTTCAAAGCAACTCTGCTCATGAAGTGGTAGTTCACCAATTTAACAGTACCCTCTTGATGTTCACGTGAGAGAATAAGTCACAGAGATACATAGAATCATAGACCATTACAGCACAGAAACAGGCTCCATTGGCCCTTCCAGTCTGTAATGAATCTTTTTTTTTTGCCTAATCCCACTAACCTGCACACAGTCCTTAGCCCTCCATTCCTCTCCCATCCACTTACAGGTCCAATTTCTACTAAAATGCTAACAATGAGCCAATTCACCATTTCAGCTGGCAGCTCGTTCCACCACTGTTTATGTGAAGAAGTTTCTCCTCATGTTCCCCCTAAACATTTTCTTTTTTCACATTTAACCCATGGTCTCTGGTTTGTATCTCATTTACCCTCAATGGAAAAAGCCTATCTACTTTTCTCAGTCTATCTCCCCATTATTTTAAATACCTCGATCATATCTCCCCTCATTTTTCTTTGCACCAGGTAATAAAATCCTAAGTTGTTTAACTATTCCCTGTTCCTGAAGTCCAGGCAACTTCCTAGTAAATCTTCTCTGCACTCTTTCAATCTTATTGATATTCTTCCTGTAGTTAGGTGACCAAAACAGCACACAATATTCCAAATTTGGCCTATCCAATGTCTTGTACATCTTTACCATAACATCCCAACTCTTATACTCAATATTTTGATTTATGGCCAATATGCCAAAATCTCTCTTTACAACCCTATCCATGTGTGACATCACTTTCAATGGACTATGTATCTGTGTTCCCAGGTCCCTCTGTTCTACTGCATCCCTCAGGGCCCTACCTTTTGCCATGCATGTTCTTTCAAAATACATGACCTCACATTTATTTGCATTAAAGTCCATCTGCCATTTTTCAGCCCATTTTTACAGCTGCACCAGATCTCCCTGCAAGCTTTGAAAACCTTGTTCGCTGTCAACAATGTTTCCAATTTTAGTGTCGTCTGCAAACTTGCTGATCCAATTTATCACATTATCATCCAGATCATTGATAGAGATGACAAACAACAATGAGGCCAGCACTGATCCCTGAGGCACACCACTAATCACAGGTGTCTAGTCTGAGAAGCAATCATCCACGATTCTCTGACTTCTCCCATCCAGCCATTGTCAAATTCAGTTCACTACTTCACCATGAATACCTAGAGTCTGAACCTTCCTGACTAACCTCCAATATCAAACGTTGTCAAAGGCCTTACTAAAGTCCTTGCAGACAACATCCACAGCCTTTCCTTTGTCAAATTTCCTGGAAATCTCCTCAAAAAACTATATGATTGGATAAGCATGTCCTTCCATGCACAAAGCCATGTAGAATATCCCTAATCAGTTCCTGTACATCCAATCTCTTAGAACACCTTTCAATAATTTACCTACTACTGACATCAGGCTCACTGGTCTATAATTTACAGAGTTGGTTTTGGAGCCTTTTTTAAACAATGGAACAATGTGAGCTCCCCTCCACTCCCCCAGCTTCACACCCGTGGCTAAGGACATTTTAAGTAATTCTGCCAGAGCCCCTGCAATTGCTACACTAGCCTCCCTCAAGGTCTGAGGGAATTTCTTGTATGGCCCAAGGGGATTTATCCATTTTATTTGCTTTAAGACAGCAAAGCACTTCTCTTTAATCTATATAGATTCCATGTCCTCACTGCATGTTTTCCTTACTTCCCATGACTCCTGAGGGAATACTGATGGATAAAACATTTATGATCTTCCCCATTTCTTTTGGCCCCATGCAAAGCCAACCACTCTGATCTTGAAGGGGACAAATTTTGTCCCTTACTATTCTTTTGCTCTTAATATACATTCAGAAATCCTTAGGATTTTCCTTCACATCGTCTGCCAAAGCCACCTCATGTCTTCTTTTTGCCTTCCTGATATCTTTCTTGAGGTTTTTTTTTGCATTTTTTATACTCCTCAGGTACCTAATTTGGTCCATGTTGCTATACAGTGTAAACAGAGTGAGAATAGGAGGGATGGGTTTGTTTTACTGAGACCTGGCATGAATCCATTGAGTCAAAAGGTCTCCATCGATGCTGTAATCAGTAAGTAAATTTCCCAAGGAGGATTTTGCATGCACGGAGTTATTAATTGCTTTCGGCACTTGTTTTTCCCAAATCAAAATATATTTATCACACAGTATGTAAAAACTCCAGAGATTTTGACTTCTTCTTTGCACCCCATTCAGGCCTTTGACCCACTCTGTGATATCAACTGTCTCGACTTTACCACACCCCTCACTTATTCTAATTCACCCCCCCCCCCTTGGAATGCCCTTCCCTCCACTCTCTCCGCACCAATCTCAAATTCACCATTAAACTGGCAGGGTGGAGCTGTTGTGGTCTGGCCTCTTGCTGGGGCCAGGTGACAGCTCTCAGGCACTCTTACTTACCCCTTGAATAGGGCCCCACCAAGGAACATCAGGCCACCATCAAATGCACCATCATCAGTGACCTCATCATTTCTGGTCATCTCTCTCGCCCAGCCGCATTGTTTCCCAACCATCCACTATCCACTTTTATCTCCTATCCAAGATCCATAAACTCAATTGTCCCAGTACACCCATTATTTCCAGCTGGTTTAATTTTTCCTTCACACCATTTGTTCCCCCCTCCCTCCCCCCCACCCCCCCGGCCCCTGTCCAGTCCTTTCCTACATCCATCTGTGATACTTAACATGCCGTTCATCACTTCAACAACTTCCCTGGACTTGACTGGCTCACTTTCACTTGGGATATCCAATCTCCACACACCTCCATTTCTCCCTACTGAAGACCTCAAAGCACTTTGAGGTAGCCATGGGTACCTGCAGAGGTCCAAGCTATGTCTTGCTTTTTGTTGACTATGAGGAGCAAGCCATGCTATAAGCCTACACTGTCAAGACTCCTTTCACTACATTGACTATAGTGTTGCCTCCTCCACCCATGATAATCTCATCAACTTTATCTACTTGTTGCTAACTTCCACCTTGACTTCAAATTCACTTTATCCATCTCTGGCAACACTTCCTCTTTTCTTGGTCTTTCTCTCTCTATTACAGGAGATGAACTCTCAGTAAGAATTGAATACAAACGTACCAACTTCCACAGTTACCTTGATGACATCCTTCCTCACCCTGTCTCCTGTAAGGACTCTATTCCTTTCTCACAATATCTCCACCTCCATTACATCTGATCCCATGATGAGGTCATTCATTCCAGAACATCTGACATGTCCTCCTTCTTAAAAAAAAACACGGCTTCCGCTCTACTGTCATCAATTCTGCTTTCCTCTATTTCCCAGACATATGCTCAAGGATCCTTAGCCCCGAGATGCAACATGGACAGGTTTCCCCATGTCCTCACCCACCACCCCACCGGCCTCTGCATCCAATATATTATCTGCAATTTCTGCCACCTACAACAAGTTCCCACATCTTTTCCTCTCCTGTTCTCTCTGCCTTCCACAGGGACTGCTCCCTCTGTGACTCCCTCATCTACTCCTCCCTTTCCACTAAACACCCCCTCAATACCTACGCCTGTGATCATAAGAAAGGCTTCACCTCCTCCCTCACAACTATTTGGAGTCCCAAACAGTCCTTCCATGTGAAGCAGCACCTCACTTGTAAATTTACTGGGGTCATTGACTGCGTCCAGTGCTCGCATTGTGGGAGTTACAGACTGGGAGATCATTTTCATTCAGCACCTCCACTCTGTCTGCTGTAATAACTGGGACCTTGCAGTGACCAACCATTTTAATTCCACACCCCATTCCCATACCCTCATCCTGACCATGACCTCATGGACTGCTAAACTGAGGGGACGTGAAAATTGGACCAACATCAGATATTCCAACTGGGAACTCTCCAAACAGTTGACATTAACATAGACTTCTTTAGTTTCCATTATACCCCTCCCCCGAGTCCTTCACTTTCCTCTCTCTCCTTTTCTCCAGCTCCCCAATCCTTTATCTTCCCTCTCCATTCAGAGAGCTATTCCCTCCCTCTATCACTTTTTCTTCCCTCCCACCCATAGCCTGTTCACCTGTGCTTCTTCCTTCCTTCTCTTACCTTTTCATTGAGATGCCTGCCTGCTTTTTGCTCATACCTTGACAAATGGCTTGGCTCAGGCCCAAATTGCTGGTTATCCTACATCTCCTTGGGATGCTGCGTGATCTGCAGAGCTTCTACAATCATGGTGTCAGCAGACTTTCCTGTTTTATAGCATTTGACTAAATTGCTGGATATATCCTTCTAGCTGCCTTCAGCTGGCCTCACAAGGTCCACGCACAACCCAGTGTGGGCATTTTAGTGAGCCTGTTGACTTTGCATTTAATACACAACATCTACTCATAAAGCCTGGGATGCATTCCAGATCATGGCTCCCCTGAGGCCATGAAACATATTGGCATGGTTACTGTGACATAGGTCACCATTTTGATGTGTGCTTTTAGGCACAATAGAAAATATACAGCATCACTTTGGAGCTGAAGTTCCTTCTGTCTGACAGTGATTTTGCATCATTGTCCTGGCAAAATGAATTTCCTCAGCTGCTGTCTCAAGCCCAGCTTGAAATCCCCGTGTCCTGCCTGACCTCAAACTTCAAGCCTTTTTCAACAATAGACTCACCCTCTAAGTTTCTACCTGCCACTGATCAAATATATTTCCTCAAACCCTGCCCCCTTGCAATCATCACCGAGCCTGCCAAAAACTTAACTTTTGAAATTTCCTTCTCTGTCCTCAATCTTGAAGCATCTGGAATGACATGAACAGCGCTCGACT